>NC_083725.1:58388223-60850098 GCF_028564815.1 Eubalaena glacialis | reverse complement strand
CAAGATTATCAAATCAAATTAGGAGAATGCTACTGGGGACAACAGAATTAAACATCTCAGCAGCCTTGTAAAATGGGCCAAATTACCACGATGAAATTTAATGAAGATGAACAATCCACTGAGACTCTAAAAATCAAATACACAAGTACATGATGATTAAGATATTAAGTAATTGCCATTTATGTATAAAAGGCCTAGACATAAGTTCAGTATGAGTCAATATTGTGATATCAAAACACCTAATTTAATCTCAGACTTTAATACTGGAAGTGTAATATCCAAATAAGAAATGAAAATCCCCCTATGCTTTGTGCTGATCACATATTAAGTATTGTTTCAGTTATAGACAAAAAAATTAAGTGAGGCACACTGAAAACAACACCCAGAAACACGGTCGAAGGACAAATAATTGAAAATGCCCAAGAAAAATATTAAAACTGTTCTCACATATTAGAAATACTATAACATAGATGCTACATTACCCAACAGCAGAAAGCAGACCTAAGACTAAAGAAGATATGAACTGAAATTTGGACACCTCACATTCTCATGCAATAGTAAATTTGAGGAGTAAAATATTTTATAGATAGGAACTTTGAAAGGAACAACTCCATGTGGACCGTGTATCAACTGACACTAGCAAGACAAGGGAACGCATTTCACCAGACCGTATCCAAAGAAGTGAATTCCCAGGCATCAGCACAGCAGGACAACTCCAGGTTTCCCTCACATGGGCAAGACCTGCTGTAGTAAGCTGACCCCACTGTGGAGAGCAGTCCCGAGTAAACTATTTCTGCAGGTAGGCAGGAAGTCTGTGCATTCTACAGCTTCCTTACCCCATTCTCAGGCCTGTTCTAACATCCCAGCTTCTCAGTACTGCTTCTAATACTACTTTACCAGACCTTAAACTATTTGAGTTTTATCAAAGCCTAACTGATATGAGGAAAGAGAAATACCCAACTCCAGCCAATTCCGGCCATTCTGACCCAACTAAGTGGGGGAAAACAGAAGCTTACAACTCAAGAGCACAGGCTCATTAAAAGACTGAGACTTAATCATAGGACTATAGATTGCTTCTTCTCCCCCACATCTTACCACAGTATTATTAAAGGCCAATTTTCTACAGGTCCTTTCACCCAGTACATTATGCTTGGCTTTCAACAAAAAATTACAAAGCCTACTAAAAGGCAAAAAGGCACAGTTTGAAGAGAAAGAGCAAGCATCAGAACCAGATACAGACATGGCAGGGATGCTGGAATTATTAGACCAGGAATTTAAAATAACTATAGTTAATATACTAATGGGTTTAATGGATAAAGTAGACAAAGTGCAATGGCAGAAAGGCAATATAAGCAGAGAAACGGAATTTCTAAGATGAAATTAAAAATGCTGGAGATCAACAACACTGTAACAGAAATAAAGAATAACTTTGATGGGCTCATTAGTAGACTGAGCATGGCAGAGAAAGAATCTCTACCTTGAGAATATGTCAATAGAAAACTTCCAAAACAGAAAAAAAAGAAAAAAGACTGAGAAAAAAAGAACAGAATATTCCAAAACTGTGGGACAAACATAAAAGGTGTAACATACACATAATGGGAAAGAAAGACATAAAATAAATATTTGAAGAAATAATGACTGAGAATTTCCCCCAATCAATGTCAGACACCAAACTAAAGATCAAGAACATTACAGAACACCAAGTAGGGTAAATGCAAAAAAAAAAAAAAACAACCCACAAACAAACAAAAAACACTACAACTAAGCATATCATATTCAAACTGCAGAAAATCTAAGATAAAGAAAAAATCTTGGGAGAAGCCAAAGGGGAAAAACATCTTACCCATAAAGGAGCAAAGATAATAATCATATCCAATTTCTCCTCAGAAACCATGCAACCAAGAAAAGCAAAGTGAAATATTTAAAGTTTTGAGAGAAAAAACAGCCTAGAATTACGTATCCTGTGAAATTATCCTTTAAAAGTGAAAGATAAATGAAGTCTTTCTCAGATAAACAAAATTTGGAAGAATTTGTTGCCAGTGGACCTGCCTTGCAGAAAATGTCAAAAGAAGTCCTTTAGAGAGAAAAAAAATAATATAGTTCAGAAATGTGGATGTACATAAAGAAAGGAAGAGCATTGAAGAAGGAATAAATGAAGATAAAATAAGAACTTTTCTTTTTTATTTTTAATTGATGTGATGAATAACAGTTTGTTCAAAATAATAATGGCAATATATTAGAAAATATATACAAATATATGTTATGTATAAGTGAAATGAATGACAGCAATGACACAAGGAAAAGGAGGAAAGAGTTAGAAATATCTTGTTATTATAATGTACTACTTGTGAAGCAGTATAGTGTTAGTTATTGAAAGTGAACTTGGATTACTTGTAAATATATTTTGCAAACTCTACAGCAATCATTAAAAAGAAAAAGAAAAGTATAATTGGTGTGAAAAGAAAAGAGAAAATAAAAGTATATAAAATACTCAATTAAAACCTGAAAAGGAACAAAAAGAGTGGAAAACAAAATAGGAACAAAGAACAAGAGCAATGAATAGAGCATAGTAACAAATATGGTTGTAATTAATTCAACTATATCAGTAATCACTTCAAATATCAATGTTTCTAATACACCAATGAAAAAATAAAGATTGTCAGAGTGGGTCAAAAAACAAGACCCAACTATATGCTGTCTACAGGAAATCCTCTTTAAACATAAAGAAACATATAGGTTAAAAGGAGAGATGGAGAAAGATATACCATGTGAACACTAATCAAAAGAAACCTAGAGTAGCTATATTAATTTCAAATAAAGCATACTTCAGAGCAAAGAAAGCTATCAGGGATAAAAAAAAAAGGGTATTACATAATGATAAAAGGGGTCAATTCTCCAAAAAAATATAACAATTCTTTATATGTATGTGCTTAACAACAAAGCGTCAAAATACATGAGGCAAAAACTAATAGAACTGCAAGGAGAAATAGATGAATTCACTACTATAGCTGGAAATGTCACCATATATCAGAAATGTACAGATCCATTAGTCAGAAAATCAGTAAAGATATAGTTGAACTCAACAGCATCCTCGATCAACTAGATATCATTGACATTGACATCTACAGACTATTTCATTTAACAGTAGCAAAATACACATTCTTCTCAAGCTTATATGGAACATCACGAAGACAGACCACATTCTGAGTCATAAAAAGCACTTGGACATTAAACAACACACTTCTAAACAACATGAGTCAAAGATGAAATCTCTAGAAAAATTAAGAAATATTTTGAACTAAATGAAAATGAGAATACAATGTGTCAGAATTAGTGAGATGCAGTGAAAGCAGGGCTTAGAGGGAAACTTACAGTATTGAATGTATATATTAGAAAAGAAGAAAGATCTAAAATTAACCATCCAAGCTTCTACCTTAGGAAACTAGAAAAGAAGCACAAATTAAATCCAAAGTAAGCAAAAGAAAAGAAATAATGTAAATTAAATCAGAAATCAATGAATTTGAAAACAGGAAATAAATAGAAAAAAATCAACAAATCCAAATGCTTGGTCTTTGAAAAGATCAATAACATTGATAAGCTTCTAGACAGACTAAGAAAAAAAGGGAGAAAGAAAATACAAATTACTAATATCAGAAATGAAAGAAGTAACATCACTACAGATCTCATGGACATTAAAAGAATAATCAATAAATATTATGAACAACTCTTGGCCCACAAAATTGATAACGTAGATAAAATGGACCAACTTCTGAAAAAACACCATCTGTCAAATTCACATAAGAAGAAATAGACAATCTGAATATGTCTATAGCCATTAAAGAAATTAACAACCTTCCAAAACAGAAAGCACCCTACGTGTTCACTGGTGAATTCTACCAAATATTTAAGGAAGAAACTACATCAATTTTCTATAATCTCTCTCAGAAGATAGAGGGAGAGGAAATATTTCCTAACTCATTCTATGAAGCCAGAATTATCCTAAATCAAACCCAAAAAAAGATATTACAAAAAAACTTACAGATCAATATTTCTCATAAATATAGATGCAAAAATCCTCAACAAAATATTATCAAATAAAATCCAACAATGTATAAAAAGAATTATACAACACGACTAAGTAGGATTTATCCCAGTTATGCTAGGTGGGTTCAACATTTGAAAATCAATGTAATCATCACGTCAAAAGGCTACAGAAGAAAAATCACATGGTCATATCAACAGATACAGAAAACCCATTTGACAAAATCCAGCACCCATCCAAGATAAAAACCATCAATATCTTCCTCAATTTGATAAAGGATATCTACAAAAATCCTACACCTAACATCATACTTAATGTGAGAAACTTGATGATCAGGAATAAGGCAAGGATACCCCCTCATCACTGCTTTTCAACATCATACTGGAAATTCTAGTTAATGTAATTATGCAGTGTGCAATTATGGATGGGAAATAAAAGATGTACATATTGGGAAGGATAAAACTATATTTATTCACAGATGAGGTAATCATATATATATAGAAAGCTCGAAAGAATCAACAAAAACATTCCTAGAACCAATACGCAATTATTGCAAGGTTGAAGGATTCAAGGTTAATATACAAAAATCAATCAATTCCCAATAAGCTATCAAAGAACAAGTGGAATTTGAAATTTAAAATAGAAACTATTTATTAATATATCAGCATCCAAAAATGAAATACTTAGGTATAAATTCAACCAAAGTTTAGATAATTTGCCTGAGAAAAAGTAAAAAACTCTACTGAAAAAAGTCCAAGAACTAAATACAGTCAACCTTCCATATCCACATGTTCCACATCCACAGAGTCTACCAACTATGGTTCAAAAATATCCAAAAAAAAAATTCCAGAAAGTTCCAAAAAGCGAAACTTGAATATGCTACACTGGCAACTATTTACATATCATCAACATTGTATTTACAACTATTTACATAGCATTTATATTGTATTCAGTATAAGTAATCTAGAAATGATTTAAAGTAAACAGGAGGATGTCTGTAGGTTATATGCAAATACTACACCTTTTTAAGGGACTTGAGTATACCCCAAATCCATGGATTTTGGTATCCTGGAACCAATCCCAAACAGATACCATGGGACAACTCTATATGGAGAGATATTCCATGTTCATGGATAGGAAAATTCAATATTGTAAAGATGTCAGTTCTTCCCAACTTGATCTATAGATTCAATGTAATCCAAATCAAACTCAGTAAATTATTTTGTGGATATCAACAAACTGTTTCTAAAGTTTATATGGAAAGGCAAAAGACCCAAAACAGTCAACATGATATCGAAGGAGAAGAACATAGTTGAACAGGCACTACCCAACATCAAGACTTACTATAAAGGTACAGTAATCAAGAAAGTGTGGTAATGGCAAAAGAATAGACAAATAGATCAGAATAGAGACCCCCAGAAATAGACCCACATACATATAGTAGACTGACCTTTGACAAAGCAGCAAACTCAATAAGATGCAATAAAGACAGTCTTCAACAACTGGTATTGGAACATCTAGAAATTTGCATTAAAAAAAAATTAAAAAAAAAAAAAAACTAAACTGCTGGCCCTGAACCAAGATGGCGGAGTAGAAGCATGTGCTCTCACTCCCTCTTGCGAGAACACCAGAATCACAACTAGCTGCTGGACAATCATTGACAGGAGGACACTGGAACTCACCTAAAAAGATACCCCACATCCAAAGACAAAGGAGAAGCCACAATAAGATGGTAGGAGGGGTGCAATCACAGTAAAATCAAATCCCATAACTGCTGGGTGGGTGACTCACAGGCTGGAGAACACTTATACCACAGAAGTCCACCCAATGGAGTGAAGGTTCTGAGCCTGACGTCAGGCTTTCCAACCTGGGGGTCCAGTAATGGGAGGAGGAATTCCTAGAGAATCAGACTTTGAAGGCTAGTGGGATTTGATCGCAGGACTTCGACAGGACTGGGGGAAACAGAGACTCCACTCTTGGAGGGCACACACAAAGTAGGGTGCGCATCGGGACACAGGGGAAGGAGCAGTGACCCCAAAGGAGACAGAACCAGACCTAGCTGATAGTGCTGGATGGTCTCCTGCAGAGGCGGGGGGTGGTGGTGGCTCACCGTGGGGACAAGGACACTGGCAGCAGAAGTTCCCGGAAGTACTCCTTGGCGTGAGCCCTCCCAGAATCCGCCATTAGCCCCACCAAAGAGCCCAGGTAGGCTCCAGGGTTGGGTTGCCTCAGGCCAAAAAACCAACAGGGAGGGAACCCAGCCCCATCCCTGAGCAGTCAAGCGGATTAAAGTTTTATGGAGCTCTGCCCACCAGAGCAACAGTCAGCTCTACCCACCACCAGTCCCTCCCATCAGGAAACTTGCATAAGCCTCTTAGATAGCCACATCCACCAGAGGGCAGACAGCGGAAGCAAGAAGAACTACAATCCTGCAGCCTGTGGGAAAAAAACCACATTCACAGAAAGATAGACAAGATGAAAAGGCAGAGGGTTATGTATCAGATGAAGGAAAAAGATAAAACCCCAGAAAAACAACTAAATGAAGTGGAGATAGGCAACCTTCCAGAAAAAGAATTCAGAATAATGATAGTGAAGATGATCCAGGACCTCAGAAAAAGAATGGAGGCAAATATTGAGAAGATGCAAGAAATGTTTAACAAAGACCTAGAAGAATTAAAGATCAAACAAACAGAGATGAACAATACAATAACTGAAATGAAAACTACACTAGAAGGAATCAATAGGAGAATAACTGAGGCACAAGAACAGATAAGTAACCTGGAAGACAGAATGGTGGAATTCACTGCTGTGGAACAGGATTAAAAAAAAAACAACAAATGAAAAGAAATGAAGACAGCCTAAGAGACCTCTGGGACAACATTAAATGCAGCAACATTTGGATTATAGGGGTCCCAGAAGGAGAAGAGAGAGAGAAATGATCCGAGAAAATCTCTTCAAGATTATACTCGAAAACTTCCCTAACATGGGAAAGGAAATAGCCACCAAAGTCCAGGAAGCGCAGCGAGTCCCATACAGGATAAACCCAAGGAGAAACACACAGAGACACACATAGTAATCAAATTGACAAAAATTTAAGACAAAGAAAAATTATTGAAAGCAGCAAGGGAAAAATGACAAATAACATACAAGGGAACTCCCATAAGGTTAACAGCTGATTTCTCAGCAGGAACTCTACAAGCCAGAAGGGAGTGGCATGATATACTTAAAGTGATGAAAGGGAAGAACATACAACCAAGATTACTCTACCCAGCAAGGATCTCATTCAGATTTGATGGAGAAATCAAAAGCATAACAGAGAAGCCAAAACTAAGAGAATTCAGCACCACCAGACCAGCTCTGCAACAAATGCTAAAGGAATTTCTCTAAGTGGGAAACACAAGAGAAGAAAAGGACCTACAAAAACAAACCCAAAACAATTAAGAAAATGGTAATAGGAACATACATATTGATAATTACCTTAAACGTGAATGGATTAAATGTTCCAACCAAAAGACACAGGCTTGCTGAATGGATACTAAAACAAGACCCATATATATGCTGTCTACAAGAGACCCACTTCAAATCTAGGGACACATACAGACTGAAAGTGAGGGGATGGAAAAAGATATTCCATGCAAATGTAAATCAAAAGAAAGCTGCAGTAGCAATACTCATATCAGATAAAATAGACTTTAAAATAAAGAATGTTACAAGACAAAAGAAAGGACACTACATAATGATCAAGGGATCAATCCAAGAAGAAGATATAATGATTATAACTATATATACACCCAACATAGGAGCACCTCAATACATAAGGCAACTGCTAACAGCTATAAAAGAGGAAATCGACAGTAACACAATAATAGTGAGGGACTTTAACACCTCACTTACACCAATGGACAGATCATCCAAAATGAAAATAAATAAGGAAACAGAAGCTTTAAATGACACAATAGATCAGATAGATTTAATTGATATTTATAGGACATTCCATCCAAAAACAGCAGATTACACTTTCTTCTCAAGTGCGCACAGAACATTCTCCAGGATGGATCACATCTTGGCTCACACATCAAGCCTCAGTAAATTTAAGAAAATTGAAATCATATCAAGTATCTTTTCTGACCACAACGCTATGAGATTAGAAATCAACTACAGGGAAAAAAACGTAAAAAACACAAACACAAGGAGGCTAAACAATACGTTATAAAATAACAAAGAGATCACTGAAGAAATCAAAGAGGAAATCAAAAAATACCTAGAGACAAATAACAATGAAAACACGACGATCCAAAACCTATGGGATGCAGCAAAACAGTTGTAAGAGGGAAGTTTACAACTATACAAGCCTACCTCCAGAAACAAGAAAAATCTCAAATAAACGATCTAACCTTACACCTGAAGGAATTAGAGAAAGAAGAACAAACAAAACCCAAAATTAGCAGAAGGAAAGAAATCATAAAGATCAGAGCAGAAATAAATGAAATAGAAACAAAGAAAACAATAGCAAAGATCAATAAAACTGAAAGCTCGTTATTTGAGAAGATAAACAAAATTGATAAACCATTAGCCAGACTCATCAAGAAAAAGAGGGAGAGGACTCAAATCAATAAAATTAGAAATGAAAGAGGAAAAGTTACAACAGACAACACAGAAATACAAAGCATCCTAAGAGACTACTACAAGCAACTCTATGCCAATAAAATGGACAACCTGGAAGAAATGGACAAATTCTTAGAAAGGTATAACCTTCCAAGACTGAACTAGGAAAAACAGACCAATCTGTCTATGAACAGACCAATCACAAGTAATGAAATTGAAACTGTGATTAAAAATCTTCCAGCAAACAAAAGTCCAGAACCAGGTGGCTTCACAGGTGAATTCTATCAAACATTTAGAGAAGAGCTAACACCCATCCTTCTCAAACTCTTCCAAAAAATTGTGGAGGAAGGAACACTCCCAAACTCATTCTATGAGGCCACCATCACCCTGATACCAAAACCAGACAAAGATACTACAAAAAAAGAAAATTACAGACCAATATCACTAATGAATATAGATGCAAAAATCCTCAACAAAATACTAGCAAACAGAATCCAACAATACATTAAAAGGATCATACACCACGATCAAGTGGGATTTATCCCAGGGATGCAAGGATTCTTCAATATATGCAAATCAATCAATGTGATAAACCATATTAACAAATTGAAGAATAAAAACCATATGATCATCTCAATAGATGCAGAAAAAGCTTTTGACAAAATTCAACACCCATTTATGATACCTACCTCAACATAATAAAGGCAATATACGACAAACCCACAGAAAACATCATTCTCAGTGGTGAAAAACTGAAAGCATTTCCTGTAAGATCAGGAAGGAGACAAGGATGTCCACTCTCACCACTGTTATTCAACATATTTTGGAAGTCCTAGCCACAGCAATCAGAGAAGAAAAAGAAATAAAGGAATACAAATTGGAAAAGAAGAAGTAAAACTGTCACTGTCTGCAGATGACATGATACTATACACAGAGAATCCTAAAGGTACCACCAGAAACCTACTAGAGTTAATCAATGAATTTGGTAAAGTTGTAGGATACAAAATTAATGCACAGAAATCTCTTGCATTCCTATACACTAATGATGAAAAATCTGAAACAGAAATTAAGGAAACACTCCCATTTACCATTGCAACAAAAAGAAGAAAATACCTAGGAATAAACCTACCTAGGGAGACGAAAGACCTGTATGCAGAAAACTATAAGACACTGATGAAAGAAATTAAAGATGATACCAACAGATGGAGAGATATACCATGTTCTTAGATTGGAAGAATCAATATTGTGAAAATGACTGTACTACCCAAAGCAATCTACAGATTCAATGCAACCCCTATCAAATTATCAATGGCACTTTTATGGAACTAGAACAAAAAAATCTTAAAATTTGTATGGAGACACAAAAGACCCCGAATAGCCAAAGCAGTCTTGAGGGAAAAAAACGGAGCTGGAGGAATCAGACTCCCTGACTTCAGACTATACTACAAAGATACAGTAATCAAGACAATATGGTACTGGCACAAAAACAGAAACATAGACCCATGGAACAAGATAGAAAGCCCAGAGATAAACCCATGCACCTGTGGTCAACTAACCTATGAAAAAGGAGGCAAGGATATACAATGGAGAAAAGACAGTCTCTTCAATAAGTGGTGCTGGGAAAACTGGACAGCTAGATGTAAAAGAATGAAACTAGAACACTCCCTAAGACCATACACAAACATAAACTCAAAATCAATTCGAGACCTAAATGTAAGACCAGACACTATAAAACTCTTAGAGGAAAACATAGGAAGAACACTCTTTGACATAAATCACAGCAAGATCTTTTTTGATCCACCTCCTAGAGTAATGGAAATAAAAACAAAAATAAACAAATGGGACCTAATGAAACTTCAAAGCTGTTGCACAGCAAAGGAAACTATGAACAAGATGAAAAGACAACCCTCAGAATGGGAGAAAATATTTGCAAACGAATCAATGGACAAAGGATTAATCTCCGAAATGTATAAACAGCTCATGCAGCTCAATATTAAAAAAACAAACAACCCAATCCAAAAATGGGCAGAAGACCTAAATAGACATTTCTCCAAAGAAGACATACAGATGGCCAAGAAGCACATGAAAAGCTGCTCAACATCACTAATTATTAGAGAAATGCAAATCAAAAGTACAATGAGGTACCACCTCACACCAGTTAGAATGGGTTTCATCAGAAAATCTACAAACAACAAATGGTGGAGAGGGTGTGGAGAAAAGGGAACCCTCTTGCACTGTTGGTGGGAATGTAAATTGATACAGCCACTATGGAGAACAGTATGGAGGTTCCTTAAAAAACTAAAAATAGAATTAGCATATGATCCAGCAATCCCACTACTGGGCATATACCCAGAGAAAACCATAATTCAAAAAGACACATGCACCCCAATGTTCATTGCAACACTATTTACAATAGCCAGGTCATGTAAGCAACCTAAATGCCCAATGACAGACGAATGGGTAAAGAAGATGTGGTACATATATACAATGAAATATTACTTAGCCATAAAAAGGAACGAAATTGGGTCATTTTCTGAGATGTGGATGGATCTAGAGACTGTCATACAGAGTGAAGTAAGTCAGAAAGAGAAAAACAAATATCATATATTAACGCATATATGTGGAACCTAGAAAAATGGTACAGATGAACCGGTTTGCAGGGCAGAAATTGAGACACAGATGTAGAGAACAAACGTATGGACACCAAGGAGGGAAAGCAGCAGGTGGGTCGGGGTGGTGGTGTGATGAATTGAGCGATTGGGATTGACATGTATACACTGATGTGTATAAAATTGATGACTAACAAAAACCTGCTGTATAAAAAAATAAAATTAAATTCAAAAATTAAAACCAAAAAAAAACTAAACTAAAAAGGGATCCAGACACAGACCTTCCATCTTTCACAAAAATTAACTCAAAATGGATCAGAGACCTAAATATAAAATGCAAAATTTTAAAACTCCTAGGAGACAGCACAAGAGAACATCTAGATGACCTTGGACAAGGCAATGACCTCTTATATACAATACCAAAGGCATTATCCCTAGAAGAAAGAATTGATAAGCTGGGCTTCATTAAAATTAAAAACTTCTGCTCTGTGAAAGACAACATAAAGGGAATGAGAAGACACGCCAGAGACTGGGAGAAAATATTTGCACATGACATCTGATAAAGGACTGTTATCCAAAATATACAAAAAAAACCCTTAAAATTCAATAATTAAAAGAGAACAACCCACTTAAAAGTGGGCAAAAGACCTGACACCTCACAAAGATATAGAGATGTCAAGTTTTTATATGAAAAGATGTTCAACAGCATATGTCATTAGGAAGTTACAAAGTAAACAACAGTGAGATACCATCCTATAAGATTAGAATGGCTAAAATCCAAAACACTGCCAATACCAAATGCTGATGAGGATGTGGAACAGCAGGAACTCTCATTCATTGCTGGTGGGAATGCAAAATGGTATAATCACTTTGGAAGACAGTTTGGCAGTTTTCTACAAAATTAAGCACACTTTTACCATATGATACAGCAATTGTGCTTCTTGGTATTTACCCAAATGAGCTGAAAACTTATGTCGACACAAAAACCTGCACATAAAATGTTTATAGCAACTTCATTCATAGTTGCCAAAACTGGAAAGCAATCAAGATATCCTTCAATAGGTGAATGGATAAAAAAACTGTGGTACCTCCAGACAATGAGATATTATTTGGCACTAAAAAGAAATGAATTATCAAGCCATGAAAACACATGGAAGGAGCTTAAATGCATATTACAAAGTGAAAGAACCCAATCTGAAACATCGACAAACCATATGATTCCAACTAGATGACATTCTGGAAAAGACTGTTAGGGACTAGGGAAGAAGGATGGGTGTGAATAGGCAGAGCACAGAGGATTTTCAGGGCAATGAAACTGCTCTGTATGATATCATAATGGTGGATATATGTCATTCATTTGTCAAGGCTCACAGAATGTACAACACCAAGGTGAACACTGATGTAAACTATGGACTTTGTGTGATAATGATGTATCCATGTAGGTTCATAGATTGTTAACAAATGTACCTCTGTAGTGCAGGACCTTGACAGTGCGGGAGGCTGTGCACGTAGGGGGACAAAACTCTGTACCTTCTGTTCAATTTTGCTGAGAACCTAAAACTACTCTAAAAAATAAAGTTTATTTTTAAAAATGAAGCTAAGAGTACTTTTTCTTTAGGTTGCTGTGAGAATTAGATCTACTATACATAAAGTATCAAGTGCAGGGTCTTGCTGGCACATCACAGTTGCCCGCTAAATCTGGACATGAAAGGTATTCAGTATTAAATCGATCTTCAAACACCTTCCTTTTCCCTTCGATGCATATTTTATAAAGTCAAATTCCCTTGAGAAAATTTTCTCTAGACTCCAAATTTCCCTATAGCTAAGGAATATCCAATTGAAATGTCCTCATCAAGACATGATATTGGTTATTTTCCATCTATATTAATGGATCACAGTGGTAGTAAAAGCCCATAGCTTGACACCTAACTGTGGAAGCTGCTCTTGTCTGTAATCTCTGCTTGAGAATTAGATAGTTTGTTTTGGGTTTTTTTTTTGTTTGTTTTTTAATAATCCTGGAACCTTAGTTGTCATTGATTAAAACAACTGGATGCATTTTCCAGCAGTCACTCTAAGACCCTTGGCAGGTTATTAAACCTCTCTATATCTCTTGTCCCACCCTTTTGAAATGAGGTCATGATACTACTCTCGGAAATAAAAAAAGATAGCAGTAGGACATTAACTGCCTATGGGACTCTGGAAGAGAGACTGAGAAACTACCAGCCAGGCTTGGTAACCCTAAGAGCTTAGCAGTATCTCTACAATGTCATAATTTTCCCTATAGTAACATTCTAAACTGCCTATCTCCCTACAGTCTTTAGCAGTACAGTGCAGTGAAAAGACAATGTACTTTCAAGTTTGACAGATGTGTCCATTCCTGTGTGACCTTGGGTACATAAATTCTCTGAGCCTTGGTTTCCTTATTTGCAAGCTGATGATAATAATACCTATTCCATTAGGTTTCTATAAATATTAAAGAAAAATAATGTTGCTGAGTTATGTTCAATATTCTTTTTTTTCCTGGATAACTAAAATCAGAGAATCCTCAGGTATGTTGTTCTTTTTTTTTTCAGACAAATAAAAAGGAGGG
Organism: Eubalaena glacialis; assembly: GCF_028564815.1. Lineage (NCBI taxonomy): Eukaryota > Metazoa > Chordata > Mammalia > Artiodactyla > Balaenidae > Eubalaena > Eubalaena glacialis. The sequence goes on along the minus strand of NC_083725.1, from coordinate 60,836,252 downwards.
AGCCAAATGATTATCACTAAGATTGAAGTCAAGAGAAGACAATTAAAAAAAAAAAGAGGTGACTCCGTTGAATTCCTGATCAGAATAAGATCAGAATAAGAGGGTACAGATAAGAAATGTCCATCTGGTTAGTGACCTGCAATATGGTCTTCCAACACAGTGGCAGCAATTTAAGCAAACTTTCAATTCAAGAACTTGGTGATTCTGAGTCACTTCCTATAATAATACCTGAATAATACACTCCTAATCTCTGGAACCTGTGAATTTTATGGTATGTGGCAAGGGGGACTTTTTGGATTCTGGTAAGCCAAAAAAAAAAAAAAAAAAAAAGCAGAGAATGGAGTCATGTGCTTTGAAAATGGAGGAAGGAACCCAAAGTACTGACAAAAGAATAAAGCCTAGAAGTTTAAAAAGGCGAGGAAACACATTCTCCCTTCCAGAGCCTCCAGTCTCACCTACACCTTGATTTTTAATCCAGTGAAACTGATTTCAGACTTCTGAACTGAACTGCAAGAGAATACGTTTGTGTTGTTTTAAGCCACTAAGGATTTGTTACAGTGGCAACAGGAAACTAATATAACTTTCATTTTGGAACACAGTTCAACACAATGAAACATAAAGTCCAACAAGCAAAGCAAAGCAAGATGGTTAGGGATATAAACTTAGGGCTTTAAAAGATCATGAACTCTGACTTGATCATGCAGATTTCTCAGAACAGAAGGAACGTTCTCAACCGGCAGTCAAGTGTGGAGTAAGAAACACTGATAGGACCTGTATTACCTAAAGACAGGAGAGGATGCTCTGTAAAGTTAGCCTGTGACAGATAATTGATTTCATTTGTTTTAGCTGGAGCTTAATTTGAATTGTCTACATCAATAGAATAGCTCATACTGATTTCTTTAAAATTTAAACGAACCTCCTGGGTACCTTCCACGTTTTTTAAAGCTGAGATGAATATTGTTCTTTTATGTTTGCAATGAAAGGTACAGACAGTGAATTTGAGACTTTATAGCTTGAGGTTAAAATATGGTTTGCATGTACAAATATTAAAAGCTTGTTAAATCTATTCACTTTTCCTCAACGGAATGCTTATCTTGTAAGTACCAGCTGCTTTGCACCAGCATGAAACATACCTCATCTCCTTGGCTTGGAATCCTACACCCTAACATTTCCAAAAAGTTGCAGTTCCTCAAATGCACCTTACATTCCTCGCTTCCATGTCTTTGCAAATACCATGTTTCCTCCTTGAAAAGTTTTCTGTTCCTTCCCTCAATCCCCCATTATTAGGATAAAGGATGCCTACTCATTCTTTAGGCTCCAAACATAAAGCATCACCAACTCCATGAAGCTTCTGTGAACTCAAGTTCAATATCCCCTCCTTTGGGTGCCACGGTATACCACACACAATGCTGACTTCTGCTTCTCCTCCACTTAGCGCTATGGATTGTCTGAACACCACTAGCCAGTAGGAAGAGGCAGAGAAAGAAGTCTAGGACGAAGGTTGCCACCTGCAGGAGTGAGACATGTATGTTTGGGGTTTTATAGAAAAATGCATTTAATGAAGAATCACACTAGTTGGCCCAACGATGCAAGCTCTTGATCCCTTAATTCATGTAGTCCACTATTCTTCCAGTATCCTTGTTTGGTCTCTTACTCCACAAAGTTTTACTAACATCTACATTTTTTTTTTAGATTTACTAACTATTCATTTTATTTCTGCCGACTAACACTGACAGCTGCCTCTCCTCCTATAAAATAGAATTCCCCACTGAATTCCTCCTCTGATCAATACCATCCATTCAACATTCTTCTATCTGTTATATATGTTTCAAAGCTTTTCACCTTCCTTGATAAAAATTCTACCTCATTACTTTCCAAATCCATGCACTCTGGTCAGAACTTCTGTCATTTCTCATTTGACCATTATTTCTGATCAATAACCTGTTAGTCTAAAATTCAGCTGATAGCTCACAGAATTTAGGTTGGTCCATATATGGCATGTTTATGCACAATATTGGAAAACTCATCTTTAGCTCATCTGTGTTAACTTTCCTACTTTTGCTTTATCATAAATTCATGGATAATTCATAAGATTCAATTTAACTCTATTGACTGTAATTGTTGTTTCTTGTTTTCGAATTATTATTCTTTGGCCACTAGGATCACATGGTAACTATATTTAGTTTTTCGAGACACTCCATACCATTTTCCACAGTAGCTGCACTAATTTACATTCCCACAAATAGTATACGAGGGTTCCCTTTTCTCCACATCCTCGCCAACATTTGTTAATTGTGTTCTTTTTGATGACAGCCATTCTGACAGGTGTGAGGTGATATCTCATTGTGGCTTTGATTTGCATTTCCCTGATGACTAGCGATGTTGAGCATCTTTTCATGTGCCTGTTGTCCATCTGCATGTCCTCTTTGAAAAAATGTCTATTCAGTTCTTCTGCTCAGTTTTTAATTGGGTTGTTTGTTTTTTTGAAGTTGAGTTGTATGAGCTGTTTACATATGTTGGATATTAATCCCTTATTGGTCAGGTCACATCACTTGCAAATATCTTCTCCCATTAAGTAGGCTGTCTTTTCATTTTGTCAATGGTTTCCTTTGCTGTGCAGTCATTTTTAACATGGATTCCCAACATTTTAGAGTAATTGAGAACCACAATATCTAATATCCACAATGTTGTAAAATTATAATTTCTTTGGTGGAGAGCGTAAATTGTCAGAAAAACTGAGACTACAAAACAAGGGAAATTTTTAAAATGCTGACAGTTTAGACGTTAACAAAGTAGTTTAACAAAGGCTCTGATTTCATTGATTGTTTCCCAAAAGATGTTTTTTTAAAGCTGGTTTCAAGTCAATATTTAACTGTTAATATTTTGTTATAAAATGTGTCTGTGTTAAGTCTCTCCTTGCAGGCAACAAGAATCCTTGCAGTTCTTATTTGCACAAACACTGGAAACTAGTTGGATTAAAAGATATTGTTTAGTGGTTTCATAGTTGAATCAAGTGGGGACATAGCATTGTCGCTGATAAGTTGTTAAACATCATCTAACCGAACTGTGTTTATAAAAGGTGCATGTGGTCACTGTGGCCTGGTTAGTGGTTGCACGTGTAACATTTTTTTAAATTAAGAGATTCATCATTTTCAAGAAAGCTCATTCTTCCCTAAAATACTAAACTGAGATGATCTTAGCACAGTTTAATGAGAATATTATTATATATTATGCTTTATTTGGTATCACAGTATTTTATGTTTCAGGCACACATTTGTATTATGAATAACAAATTTGCTGAATTAGAGCTAATAGAGAGTGGGAGTGGGTAGGCAAGAGGAAAATATACCCAGAACAATAATTACCAGGGTTCTTTTTCTCAAAACTAAAATTTTGGAAGGGAAAAAATGACCTTTGGAGTCATTTTAGAGTTTACCTGTGAAGCTGTGACTCTGTCTGCCCTGGATCCTCTTACTGTCTTCCTCACACTGAACTCTTTCATGAGGACCAGTAGTCCCAAGTCTGGGAGACAGGGCTCAATGAATCTCCCAGAACATCTACCTTATGGTTTATAGATTACCTTCCTGCTCTTGTGCACGCTGCCTGGGACTCTGCCCCAGCTGGTTTTTCACCCTGATTTGATGACTACACCCTTCAGAGGAGGTCAGGATGTAACAACGGGGATATATACTTCCTGGCCATCAAAGCTTCCATAAAAATTGTAGTTATTCTCCCTTACAGGGGATGTTCCTTTGCAGTTGGTCCTCCTATGCTTTGTCTTAGATTCAGCACAAGATCCTCTTGAAACTGGTTATGTGGCTACTGGGCTTACAAAGATGCTGCCAGCAGTACAGTCATCCTCAACTTTCTTGTCTTTTTGAATCATTCTAATTATCATCTTGTCCAAACCCTGCAGACAGATCCTATTAATTTACTGCCACCCCTTCCTACCCCTTCCCATGTATTGGAGACTCTCCATTTGTTCTAAAGTAATTACAAATCTATTCATTGAAGTAACTCCTTGCAGGTTTCTTTGTGGACATGAAATCTACATGCATTTCCAAAACCAAATCTGTATTAAACCAAACATATATGGCCTGAGAGAGACTATTCCTGTGAGAATTCCAGATGGATTCATTCCTGAAGTATCTACATGCAAGTCATTTGCATCTCTGGCAGCTCCTGTTAGTTGAGCTCGGACAACAGTCTCTCTTCAGTGATCAGCTCATACCCTACTCAAACACCGAGTTACTCATGCCAAGATCTAATCATACATGCTAATCCAGATGATTTCAGGTTTCCAGGACCAAAGTAAGGGACAAAGCGTCAATAAAAGGTGGCTGAAATCAATGATTTCCCAAATTATACAGGAGTAACATCAAGAACTGTTCAGCCCTTCTGTATTCCCAAGTCCATTCCAGGTACCAACCCCAATGGGAAGAATAGGAAAGAACACATAAATATATATTTTCCCTGACTTACTGACTCTCCATGTAAACAAACCAGCAGGAGGAATTCAAAGGAGGCACTATTTACAGAAGCCCTCCAGTGGTCAGACAAGTTAACCATTTAGTGTATCATTCACATTATCCACAGCCAATATTCTGTGGCAAGTTTCTCCTAAATATTTTCTGACTTTTCACCAAAGGAGAGTTTCCTTTATCACATGACTCTACTCTCTTGTATTCTTCACTGGCACCTCATCTATCTTATATAATATTATCATCCTAAGTTGGAGGACACAGGGCGAGGGCAATCAGGAATCGTTGTAATAAGGAAGAACAAAGCTGACCCCATATTAGATCTGTTTCTTTTACTTAACCTTTGTATTCTATTGCTTTTGTTTAGAGTTAAGAATGTTGCCTATAGCCTGAAATGTACAGGATAGCCCATTCTCACTGCTCTGACCTTTAAGGGTATGACACTTTTCCATTCATACAGAGATAAAAAGTTGCAGAACAGAGAATAACACTTGTCTTGTTTGAGGTTTACAGGAACATCGTGATCTGACCTGTGTGGACAGCTGCAAGAACAAAGGATTCTGACACCAGGAAGTTTGCAACAACGAACCACACCCCTCCCTCACCTTGCCTTTAAAAATGCTTTGCTGAAACCCTTCTGAGAGTTTGGGGTTTTGTGGGGGGGCATGAGCCACCGTCTCCTTGCATGGTTCTGCCATAAACCTTTCTCTGCTCCGAACTCTGACATTTCAATTGGTTTGGCCTCACCGTGCATCAGGCACACAAACCTGCGTTCAGTAACATGGTGTATGACAATTCAGAGATTATGGAATTCTTAACTCTAGTTAGTAAAACTTTGTGACCTTGTTCCCTTCATTCACACAGTTTAAAGAATATAAGACATCCTGTCAGCTTTGTTTTTATCTGTCTTTCTCCCAGGTCTTATTAACCTGTTCATTTTTCTTAATTTATTACCTTAATTCATTGTATTTCTACTAGATAAATTTAACGCCCTTCTTTCCTACTACAAAAGAGATTCCCTTTCCAAATTTCCTCACTGATCAATATAGTACAGCCAAATTCTAACCCCAATTGAGCATCTGTTACAATTCGTGTGTGTGTATTACTGGTCTAGGAACAACTTGTAAAGAAGGATCATGCCTTATTCATTTTTATATAAATAGAATAATGTTCAAAATAGATGTTAAACATTTTAGTGTATTAATTAATTAAATGACCAATTTTCTAGAACTTTGGGAGTGGATGTAATGGTAGAAAAAGATCCTAATGCGAAATTTATACAAGGTACAATATTTTCACAAATTCAGGGATGCAAAAAAATTACACTTTACTTTTCTACGTTTGAACTTGATTTTTATCTCAAGTCTCCATGTGACTGAAGATGAAGAATGACTTTGGTCCAGTTCTTCTTGTTTTTCTCCCCAATGAATTCAGAATTTGAATGGCAATTCAAGATCTCCTCTACCCAATTTGCTGAGTTGCATCTAAGTTGTGGGAGGAAAAAGTGAGGACTTTCAGAGGCAAACAGTGTATGGACCTGAAAATATTCTGTCCACGTGGATGTTCACTGAGATGTAGATAATATGATTTTTTGCCTGCTGTCACCTGCTTACTCTGGCATCTCCAGAGATGTCTGCATTTGCATCTGGTCAATGGTTTTTAAGTTCACCCTGGCATTGAACTCTTCCTCTCATCCTGACCAAGAACTCTCTAAGGCCCAGCAAACCATAGCAGCCCATGTCTGCTCTACCCAGAGCTGTACAAGGTGGGGAAGGGTTGGAAGGGACATCAGTGTGCAAGTCCCTTTCATATAGGGACAGACACCAGCCCCTAGTGATATTCCTCTCTTTTAGGTGGAAGAGAAAGAATTAGGGGATGACAGTGGATGTTTCAAGGGGAAAACCATCTTCTCTGTACAAATAAATTTCTCCGCTTAACCTTTAAACAAAACTAAGTGAAATTTCTTTGTTGTGACATTGCTTAGAAGCTTTCAGATGCTGGTATACATTATGAATCTCCAAGAGGGGGCATACCAATGCAGCAAGTATCTAGTTTATTTGAGAAGCTCCCCTATTTGGGAAACATTGTTCCATATGCCCTGCAATTATTGGCGTGTTTTGTTACTTAATCACCAGCACAACTCACGGTAGAGATCAGGGTATGAGGTAGCAGGTAGGGTCCCTTCTCTCTGGACCCTTCCCTTTTTTTTCTTTTTGCACAAAAACCGTCCATTTATTCAAGTGTTCTCCAGCACAAGTACATTAGAAAGGAGCTTTATTATATTCTTCTGGGCACAAAGAAAAAATGTGGTGAAGGTGGAACTGACAGACTTTCTACATCTACTGTATGCACTGACCTCTTTAAAATTATTTAATAACAGCTATGTCCCAAGCATCACTTAAACAGAGATATGACAAACATCGGGGCGCAGGGGTGGGGACCCATGCAGGGCCCTCTCACACACGCCCTCCCAGAACCAGACTGTGAAATGTACATTATTATTGTCAATAAATAGAGAAGCAACCCTAAAAAAAATACAATGGTGAAAGGATGCTGGAACCAGGAAGGAAAAAAAAAAGAGTCAGAAGAGGAACTGAAGAGAAAGGAAAGAGGGCTGCGAAGGGAAGGGTCAGGAGAGGTTGGGTTTAACTTTCCATTCTAATGATACTCTGCCTAGTGATCATCATTGACTAGTGGAACTACCTAGCAGACTGTCAGGTAAGAAATCATCCCTCATACTGCATCAGTAGCTGGAGGCATTAATATTGACAACTCCATGGGTTTACACTGTACTTTGCAGTTATTTAACCTCTTCACCACCATAACTTCATCTTATCCTTAGAACTGCTAATATAGAGAAGGGATTACTGTTCTTACAGACAAGGAAACCAAGTTTCAGATATTTATCCAAGGTCATCCAGCTGTTAAGTGACAGAACTGAGCTTGAACTCTGGCCTTCCCGCTTAGAGTCCCATGAGTATTTAATGATAACGGTGTTTTCTTTCCATTCTGAAACTCCAGCAGGGAGTAATTTGTTCCACCCTCCACTGCTGCCAGACAATCACTCTAGGGAGAGCAGTACTCATTATTTTTCTGAAGGGAAAACACAGTGTTAACTCAGACGACATAATTTTATGGTCTGAACGAAAAAACATTTTTTTGCTCCTGTCAAATTCAATTTATATCACAAGACTAAATAAAAATTTTATGTACTGGGTGAAGGAAAAATAGAGAGAAAATGTCCTCAGTGGACAAGCTTAAATTATCTCCCATTTGAAAGAGTTTATTTCCCAGATAGTTTCATCAGGCTTTTTAATTAAGAGCAAATTATTCATCTAGAGTCAGTAATTTGCCAGTGGCCTCTTCTGAACACTCCGGTCTAAGGTGACAGAAATGACAATGGGATTTTCAAATTAAAAACATCAAGCTTTTGCAGATACTAGGCCCTTCAATTCAGTAACTGGGTCAGGGAAAGGAGGTGACCTAGGTGAAACAATGATATTTTAGCCAAATTTCTCTCCTAAATTTAAGGCTCAGAGATGTTTAAGAGGTCTTAAGTTTGACAGGAAATGACATTGGAGATTGAAGACACCCAGTAACACGTATAAACAAGAATATGTATGCAAATATACCAGTATATATGTGTGTATATATATGTATACATGTGAGTTTATAGAACATAACATGAGCATGGAAAAAATTCAAAAAGATACTTCCTAAGTTGTTAATATGATATTATTATATATTATGCAGTAGTTGAAAGTGGGATGGCCGAAAGGTAAGGTGGAAAAGGAGAGGAGAGCAAAAGAAAAACCAGAATTGAACCCCAAAGGGAAAGTATTTTATTCATTTATGTAAGCTTTTATATAAGTGTGTACAAATCAAAATTTAGGGGAAATAATACAACAGGAGATTGTTGAGATACTAAAGCATTTGAGAGCTCTGAAGAACAAACACTGTGTCAGGCGGTTGCAGGAGATGGAGCTGGAGAGCTGGGCAGAGGCCTAAGTAAGGAAGGCTAAAATGCAGAATGTAAAGAGTCGAGACTTCCTCCTGAGGTCAAGGGAAAGCCACTAGAAGGGTGACTGGTTCAAACTCAGGTTTTAAGCAGTTCATACTCCCAGTGGTGTCATGATTAGGTTAGGGGAGGAGGGAACTAATGGCCTAAGAGGTGATGAGTTCCTACACCAGGGCAGTGGTAATGGGATTGGTTGGAAGTATAGCATTCAGAAAAAAAAAAAAAAAGGTGCTACAACCATCATTATGTCCCCTACTACTACTTTACGCATTTACTACTATTACTACATTATTACTACCACTATAACTTAACTGTTACTCTTTAATCAGCACTTACTGTGTACCAGGCACTGTGTCAAGAACTGTATTTTTTATTATCTTAATTAACTTTAACAGTAACCCTGTAAGACAGGCACTAGGCTGCTGATTATTATACAAAGCATCACTTGAGGCATGAGAAAATGAACCTCACAAAGAGAAGAATCAAACAGAAATCACAATTAGCAAGACAAACATGGCTTGCAAACCAAGCCATGATGTGCAACAGGAACTACCTACACTAAAAGTATTTTAACACCAACTCATTCATACCCAAATATTCCCCCAAAAGATCACCGTGTCACAGTGATTTCCCAATGATTCATACATCCCCAAGGTAAGATCCCTAATTCTTCCAGCAAATCACCTAGTTTACAAATTCGAACCCTGCCCAGAACATACATATTAGTTCATACACTGAAACCACTTCATGACTGACTTAAGCCTCTAAAATCCTCTAAGTCCCATCCCTGATCATTAGAGAAATTCAAGTCAAAACCACTATGAGACATCACCTCACACCAATTAGGATGACTATTATTAAACAAAACAAAACAAAACAAAACATGAAATAACAAGTGTTGGTGAGGATGTGGAGAACATGGAACCCTTGTGCACTTTTTGTAGGAATGGAAAATTGTGCAACCACTATGGAAAACAGTATGATGGCTCCTCAAAAAATTAAAAATAGAATTACCATATGATCCAGAAATCCCAGTTCTGGGTATATATCCAGAAAAACGGAAAGCAGGATTTTGAAGAGTTATTTGCACACACATGTTCATAGCAGTACTACTCACAATAGCCAAGAAGTAACCCAACTGCCCGTCTATAGATGAATAAATAAACAAACTGTGGAATATACATACAATGGAATATTGTTCAGCCTTAAAAAGGAAGAAATCCTGTCGCATGCTACAACATGAATGAACCTCAAGGACATTATGCTAAATGAAATAAGCCAGTCACAAAAAGACAAATACTGTATGATTCCACTTATATGAGCTATCTAGAATAGTCAAATCCATACAAACAGAAACGAGAATGGTGGTTACCAGGGTCTGGGGGAGAGAAAGGATAGAAAATTATTGTTTAAGATGTATAGTTTCAACTTGCAAGATGAAGGTCTGGAGATCTGTTGCACAATGTGAGTGCACTTAACACCACTGAACTGTGCACTTAAAAATAGGTGAAACGGTACATTTTATGTTATGTGTGCTTTGTCACAATTAAAAATTCAAAACAAAACAAAACAAAACACACTCTAAGCCCCTTTCTGTAACCTCCCTCTTTGGAGACTCTACTGAGACTGTCAAGATGCTGCTCTTCCATTCAAAACAAGTTCATAAACCCAGCTCTTTATGAGCAGCAGCCTTCCGTAATAGCCTTGGAGGGACCGTGACAGTATGCCGAGTACACCCTGTAGGTCCCAAGTTCTCGAACGCAGGGGTCAAGAGCATGGGCTTTGCAGCCCTAGCTTGCTACTCACTAACTATGAAATTTGGGGAAATTTATGAAAATGTCTCTGAGCCTCATTTTTTCACCTAGGGACTGGGAATAAGAGTGTTTATTGCATAGGGCCATAAAGAGAATTATATAGGATAAATGAAAGCATCTGGCATGGTGCCGAGCACCCAATAAGTAGGTGCTTAATCAGTGCAGCTGGTGATATTGCTCCGTGCCCATTAATTCCATGCCTCCTACCACTTCCATCATCCTGAATGAAAAGTGGAAAGGACTCCTGCCCCCCTCCACCTGATGTTTCCTTCCTGGTTATTTCCTTAACCACCATTTATTAAGCTCCTGCTAAGTGTCAGACTCTGAACCATGTGTTGGGAGTGTGATACAGAGGTGCTCCATATAAAGGAGTTTCACTTCTGATAGAAGAGGCAAACATGCACCCAAGCAACACAAAGAAGTAGACTAGAAGTGTGGGATGGGAGAGGAAATGTTGAGAGTGGAGTGAGCACAAGACCATCCACCTTCAGGGCTCCAAATTAAAACACCAGACTTATGAAACTGCTTTAAATCCCAACGGCAGGAAAAATAATCTAATAATAATAATATAATAAATTGGTTTAATTCTGGGAGCTTGAAAATAAGCTGGATAAAGGAATCAAAGACAGAACCCATTAGTTTTGTTTCTTCTTCACAAGACCTTTGTTCTTTTAAAAATAATTCCACAGTGTGCATGTGTGTGTGTATACGCATACCCACACACACACACACACACACACACACACAATGGAATATTACTCAGCCATATAAAGGAATGAAATAATGCCATTTGCAGCAACATGGATGGACCTAGAGATCATCATACTAAGTGAAGTAAGTCAGACAAAGACAAATATCATATGATATCACTTATTTCTGGAATCTAAAAAAAATGATACAAATGAACTTACTTACAAAACAGAAACAGACTCATAGACATAGAAAACAAACTTACGGTTACCAAAGGGGAAAGTGGGGGAGGGATAAATTAGGAGTTTGGTATCAACATATACACACTACTATATATAAAACAGATAAACAAAGGGAACTATATTCAATATCTTGTAATAATCTATAATGGAAAAGAATCTGAAAAACTATATATATGTATCACTCTGCTGTACCCCAGAAACTAACTCAAAATTGTAAATCAACTATACGTCAATGAAAGATAATAATAATTCCACCAGTTCAAATCCTTGTTGAGAAGAGAATCCAGAAACAGAGTGTGATTAGTCTTGGGACTTTCTCTCTCTCTTCTCCCAAAAGACAGAAGAAGAAAATGAACTAATGGTGTGCACAGTGCTAAATACTTTGATATGATCTCTCATTTCTCTTCATAGCATCTCTGCAAATGGAGTTAGTGTTCTCACTTTTCAGATGATGGAAAAAAGGCTCAGAGATGTTCTACAACCTGCCACTCAGTGTAAGACCTCAGGTTGGTATGACCTGGAATCCTGTGTTTGTTCCAATCTCCCACCCTGCTAGGGCTGTGACAGCTCTTCAACTGCAGGTGTCTTATTATTCTCAAATTCTTCAGAAAAGAAAAAACAGATCCAAGGGTAACTTTTTCTGGAGACACTTTTATAAACTGGAAAGGTGGGACACTCAGTGACCCAACGAATCTTGAATTTGCAAGCCTCTCAAGTTGTTGTAACCAAATAGGTCACAAAAGAAAAGCTGTTATAAATCTTGCAGCAAATTAAACTTTCTTTCAAGACAGTTCTGAATTCCATGCCCATGAATATCTAAGAATTGGGAACTGCAAATGGGTATCCATATAATGGTGTGTTAACATTCACTGTTCATTCTTTCTCCTGCTTCAATGGTGGAAAAGATTAATATATCATTCAGTTAATACAAAGTGTAATTTATTTCCAAAGCGATGTTTTTCCTTTGCAGCATCAAATCTGGCAGCTCTATGCTATGCTGTTCTGTCAACTGGAATAATGCCTTTAATGAACTTGTCTCTGGAATATCAAATGTGTTATCTGCTGCGCAACTTGCAACTCTACTGCTCAGACCCTTGTCATCTGGCCTACTGTCTTCCACAATCAAAAAAAGAAGAATCCATTCCATGGCCCTGACCTCAATAAGCCACCAAGCAGCCCCCAGAATCTGCAAGCTTACTTCTAGTTTACTCATGGCCCATCTGTAACTCCACTACTCTAACCAGTGAGAACAAATTGGGCAGGAATATCTCACCAGCCCTGAAGTGCTCTGACCCTGGACAGACAATATTCTTCAGAACCATCGGATTCATATCGTCTCCCCCCAAGAAGTCGAGCATGGTCCCATGGGATCCTAATGCCCTCTCCTGGGGCCCTCATTGGGTAATGCTTGGATGCTCCAAAACCAACACTTTGGCCAGCAACTAGGCTTTGCCATCCTGCCATATTGCCCCAGTCCTTTATGAGAATTTAATCCGTCTAGCCATTATGCTTCTAAGAACCAACAAAGGCAAGCCAAAAATATCTGCTCTGCCAACAGCAATAATTCCACACATTCATTGCTGAGGTGCTCTCAGTCTGATCCTTTTCTCGCTTGACTACTACCAGACCTCAAGATTTTCCTCTGGCTCCCAGGGCTTGAGCTTTGTGTTGTTGTCTGCTCTCCCCCAGTGAAAGCTCAGGATGACCAAGGGACTGGGTAAATTTGGTTCATCCAATTCATTTAACAAAAAAAAGCTATTGAATACTTGTACGTTCCAGCATTATTCTGGGTGCAAGGAATAACAAAGAACAGAGCAAAAAAACAAAAACAAAAAAACAATATCTGTTTATCTCATGGAGTTTCCATCCTATGGGGTGGAGCAGATAACAAAACTAATAAAATAACTAAGTTATATAAAGTGGTGGATGCCAAAGAGAAAAAGTAATGCAGGAAAGTGGATGGGGGAGGATAATTCAACTGCAAAAAGGGCCCTCAAAGAAGGCCTCACTTTGGAAGTGATACTTTAGCAAAGACCTAAATGAACTGAAGGAGAGGCTGCTAGCTGAGCTGCCTCAGGTAGGAATAACCTGCCAGATCGAAGAGTCATGGAGAGCAGGAGGGTTCGAGTGGCATGGCTCTACCACTGGCTAGGTTAGAGAGGGTCAACATATCACTTATCTCTCTGAGCCTCCATTCTCTCAATGTAACATAGAGACAACAGTAGCTTTCTCAAAGGATTTTTGAGATTTCAATGAGAAAATATACATAAAACATGTCACTTCATAGCAGCTCAATCAATGTTATCTAAATAGGCAGATGATATATAAGTAAACAGAGAGATGGGCAGATTTACAACAGGATGTGACACATTAGAATACAATTGATAGGATAGGATAAGATAGAAAAGGGGAAGACAAGACAGGATAGCTAAAGTTGAGCACATAGGTATATAGAGAGACCACAGATATCTAGGTCCACAGACGCCAACATTATTACTTGGGTCCCCTCAGCTGGGGCACCTAGCTACTGCATCCATAATTAGGTAGATTTCTGATTTGTGCCCTAGACCTAGCTCTAACACTAAAAATTAGTGTGACCTTGGACAAGTCACTCAGTGCCTCTGCGTTTTACTTCCCTCATCATTTAAAGTGAGCAAACTATGCTGAATAATTACTATGCCTTCTCCAGCTCTCTTACTATACATTTCAATAAGGTTCAAAATTTGTTTTTATGGGCTTTACCACATCTAAATAAAGAAGCAGCAATTATTTATTCAAAAGGATGAATGTGTCTCCTTTACTTAAAAACAGTGAGCTATTTAATATTTATTGAGCACCAACTATATCCACAACCTCCTTGTAGGATAACAGGAAGAGTTAAAACAAAGAAACATGCAACAGTAAAAACAATTATAAATTTTTTAAACAAAAATACATGGTCCAAGGCCTGAAGATATTATGTATTTAAAATCTACAGTAACCCTTACCTCTTGCACTTGTAAAATTTAGTATTTGAAAATATCTTCTATATCAATTTTCCATACACCTACAAGTGTAAAGTTACCTTAATTTCAAGTTTTTAAACTTTACTCCTGGCAATAAAAATTAATTCCATTTGATTCCAATTTATCTAATAATCACAAAAACATTTTGAATAACCATTCAAAATATGAAACAAATGAATATGAAAAAATATGCCAGCCCATTTCCCTGACCTCCATGGGATGACATGCTGTAATTTATAAATTTATGACCATTCATTCATTCATATTTGGAAGCAGCAATTACTGAGAAACTAACATGTAAGTATCCACACGCAGGGAACACAGATATGTCAAGGCCTTTGCCTTGGAAAAGCACAATTTTGTGGGAGAGAGAGAGAAAAAAGATTGCTAGCATATTGAATGATAAAGGCATAATCAATGTGAATACATGATACAGGTATACCATTAAAAAAAAAGGTTGATAAATCACCCTTTGGGTAATCAAAGATTTCACAGAAACAATACATTCAAGAAGTTTTAAAGAATGAATGTGTCAGGAAGACAATTTTTCAACAAATGTGTATCACACTCAGAATCAGAAAAAAAAAAGTGATAGTCATTATTTCAAGGTGATGGGAATACAGGTAATTATTTTTTCTTTTGGTCCTTTTTTTGGGATTGTGTCCAAATCATGTTTTATTTCTATCATCAGAAAGTGATGCAAGTTTTCTTCCCCAAAAGAGAATCAAAAGGTCTTAAGAGAGGGCATTTTGAGTTCTAGTGCTACCTCAGCTCACTGCCTTGCCTTGGTGAACCCTTTGTACATACTACCCCTGCAGCTCTGCTCCTCAATGATCCCTCCCTAATATATTGTGCTATTCAACTCTTGTCTTCCTCACTTTCAACTGAGGATAAGATACTCTCATCCTCTGGCCTGGCCTCATGGACCCCTTACATACCCAGACTCCCCATGAGAACAGAGTCACTGGGCAACTTTAACACAAGAATATCAATTCTGTACAGTGATACTGATTCCATCATACTGACCAGAAGCTTTGTCTGGCTAAAGAATAATTTAGAGGGATTTTAACTGATGCCTTGTTATATAGGTCTTCAATAAAAATGGAAAAACTATAGTTATGATTTAATAAATACAATTTGTAAAAAAAAAAAAAGTCTTTGAGATGTACTCAACAAATTTTACTGCATTCTTACTATATGCCAGGCATCATACCTCATGGAGCATGTGTTCTGGTGCAGGAGACAGAGTAAGTATTTCCAAATAAAAAGGGGATAAACAATGGGATAAAGAACCATCTCTGGCATGAAAAATGAATACTTGGTATAATCTGGAGAAACTCTTCATGGTTTAATCCATAAATGTCAACCTGACAATACCAGACTTGGCTGGGCACCCCTCCACTATGCTTGCAAGGTGCCCTTTCCCTAACAACACATTTCTTATTACTTTGAAATTATCTATTTATATTTCTATCTCTCTTGTTACTGTGAGCTTCCCACAAACAAGAGTCATATCTCATATCATTTTTTAGTATGTAACATAAATTAATCATCCAGCAATATGTCATAAAAGCAAATACACAATGGCTATAAACTATCAAAATCATTTACAGTAGTAGAATCATGTTCCAGCCTCTACAAAATCCATAAAAACCTCTACACATATTGATTAAACATGTAGCCTCAATAGACTGTGAAGAAAGCATTCAACACACAAAAAAAGTTTGGCAAATACTGACCTAAATTATCAAAGTTGAGTAGAGATAAAAGCTCTCTGGTGGATTCTCTTTGGGCTTTCTCTTCCATATCAGCTTTTAAACTGGGATAGGCTCTCCATAAAAATCTACATGAATATGCACAAAGAATGAAAAAAAATACAATGTAAACAGATGATTCTTCCTATACCAAGAAAGTCATGTTAATTTCAAAATAGGTATATTATTTGAATAAAATTCAAACTTTGCATATGTTTTGAAGATAAATTGGAGACTTCAAAATAAAGTTATGCTTTCATGGTATCACACTGAATGAAATCCCCCAAAAACAGGATGAGGAGGCAAGAAATTGGGAAGAGCCACACTATAGTCTGCCACTGAAAAACTCTAGTGAAAAAGCTTAAGATCCTCTAGTCAAAACCCATTCCTCATTTGAGAAAGCAGGTATACCATTTTACTATACCATAAATGATAATTATTTAATAAAAATATGCCAGCTCTAAGTAATAATGATTTAAGTTCTTCAATAACAATTTTCTTTTTTAGAACATAGAAAAATCTTTCAAGAGATAATAAGATGAAGAACCCAGGGGCAGGACAGGAATAAAGACACAGACGTAGAGAATGGACTTGAGGACACGGGGAGGGGGAAGGGTAAGCTGGGACGAAGTGAGAGAGTGGCATGGACTTATATACACCACCAAATGTAAAATAGACAGCTAGTGAGAAGCAGCTGCATAGCACAGGGAGATCAGCTCGGTGATTTGTGACCACCTAGTGGGGTGGGATAAGGAGGGTGGGAGGGAGACGCAAGAGGGAGGAGATGTGGGGATATATGTATATGTATAGCTGATTCACTTTGTTATAAAGCAGAAACTAACACACCATTGTAAAACAATTATACTCCAATAAAGATGTTTAAAACAAAATAAAAAAAAGGTAATATGGGATAGACCAGTTCTATAAAAAGAGAAATAAGAATAAATAAACAATAAAGCCAGTTGGTTTCTTATTTTTGTCTTGATACATTTAAAGGGAAACAGCATTCAGAATCATGTGATCTGGACTTCCCCGGTGGCACAGCGGTTAAGAATCCGCCTGCCAATGCAGGGTACGCGGGTTCAAGCCCTGGTCCAGGAAGATCCCACATGCCACTGAGCAACTAAGCCCATGCGCCACAACTACTGAGCCTGCGCTCTAGAGCCCGCGAACTACTGAGCCCTCATGTCACAGCTACTGAAGCCCGCGCGCCTAGAGTCCGTGCTTCGCAATGAGAAACCACTGCAATGAGAAGCCCGTGCACCACAACGAAGAGTAGCCCCTGTTCACTGCAACTAGAGAAAGCCCGCGTGCAGCAACGAAGGCCCAACGCAGCCAAAAATAAATAAATACATTTATTTAAAAAAAAATAAAATAGAATCGTGATCTGCCCTAAACTGGTATTCAGTATTCAAGAATTTCATATTGTCAAATATTTAAAGATCTAACCAAGAATAAGAATGGCAAGGTATGTAGGAAAGTCTCAAGTCTTTTCCTTTTTATCATATATGCTTTTCTTTCATATTTCACTCTACTTCCCAAACAATATAAAGGAAAACTGAGTTTAAAAGTCCCAAAAAATGTATGTGGAAAGATGTGTGAAAAGAAAAATATTACTGTCTTTGTCTTAGTGACAAAGGTAAAATATGCATGAATTGAATGTACTAGTTTAAACCAACAATTCTCAAAATATTTAAAAATTTTTAATATTTAAAATTTTAGCCTACTTATCCCTATTTTTCAATTGGAAAAGAATTTAGCACTAAAAAATAACATAAGGAAAACAAAATTAAAATTAAAATGGTGTAACATTTTTAAATGGCATAAGCAACAGCAACTGACCAAAACCATCAGCCTAAAACAACACTGATCATGCTCTAACAGCAAACTTTTCTTCCCCAAAGTTTCAAAAATACCAACTGTCTCTCTAAGTGTGCATGACCAGTCACGTCTGACAAATTACCCAGCCTAACATGGCAGCCAGAATTCTTAGCAGGCCACTGTGTTAGGGTTGTCAGTTCAAACTAAAGCCTGTCAAGTAAAGTCTAAAACCATGCCAATTAAAGGATACTGATACCTAGTCTTTAATCATACATTAAAAAATGAAAGTCATTTGTTCACCAGAATTTTAAAAAGGATTTTATTTTTTCAATTTTCAAGCACTAATTCTTAGCTGACCAAGAGACCAAGGCAACACTTCAGATCTCTCTAATTTAATCAAGAAAGGTCTTTTTAGAATAATTTTGTCAAACTTACTTATTTCCTTACTAGTTCTTCTTCCCAACATTACTGTCTACCTGGAGAACTCAGGAAACATTGCCTATCTGTTCAACCATATCTAGCATCATTTGTGTCATTTATGGAGACTACCAATTAAATCAGCAATGGTGGATTCATCAACTAAGACTACCATCCTATGGTAGAGCTGTAGGATAAAGTAAATTTCTCATGAAATCTATTTTTCAACAGCATTTTATATCCTTTTTTTCCCAGGATTTCCTTCTTTTTAAATTAATTTTTATTGGAGTATAGTTGATTTACAATGTTGTGTTACTTTCTTCTGTACAGCAAAGTGAATCAGTCATACATATACATATATCCACTGTTTTTAGATTCTTTTCCCATGTAGGTCATTACAGAATATTGAGTAGAGTTGCCTATGCTATACAGTAGGTTCTTATTAGTTATCTGTTTTATATATAGTAGTGTATATATGTCAATCCCAGTCTCCCAATTTATCCCTCCCCTCCTTTCCCCCCTTTTGTAGTATTTTATAATCTTCACAATAGCTCAGACCATAAAGATGAGGAAGTCTTTGGGTAAGCCTTCTTTACACAGCATAGTGTGATCAAAAAAGAAGTAGGACTTAGCTACCAATAAATATACCCAAGTAGCTAACAGACTGCCTAGATAACTCTGTCTTGAAGTCTAATTCCAGAGCCCAGATATCTGTACAAATATTCCTTGTTTATTAACTTTAATTTATTCCTAAAATCCTTATTGCTAAGTGAAAAGCCATTAAATAAGAGAAAAAAATCCCACTGATAATAATGTGAAAATTTTGATATTTCAACTCAATCAAAAATACTGAAACAATTTTCACAGGTAGAATAAATACAACCACTGAACAATAAAAATAAGTTGTTATATGAGGAATTCTGTTTTTGTTTTATTCCATCCCATTTCTGACTTGTTCCTGTCATTATTCAGATGCTGACATCTTGATTCTTCTCATGTCCTACTTGACATGAAATTTCAGCAATATCCCTCCTTCCTTGGTTTGCCTCTGTTTTCTAACTGGTTGATCATTTTATCTCTCTCTACTTACCCCTTCACATAGCAGAGCTGGTGTTGGTATGAATACTCACTTTTGAATCCCATTCTTCCTTCAAGACAACACAAATAGTACATCTTCTTTGAACGTTTTTATGACTGGTCCTGTCTCAGGCATTTACATCATCCCAGATACGATAAGACATGCACAACCCTTATATTCCCAAAGAATTTTGTGGCTATCCTAGGACTTTCCTCACTTATGTGGCAGCCTCCATATTCTAGGTTAGGATTTCCTTGAACATAAGAACCATGTCTTGTTCATTTTCATATCCTCAAAGCTTTACACACAACTTTGTTATTTATTATTTATTAAGAGCTTACCATATATTCAAACTCTAAACTAGATTCTAGAAATAAAATGGAAAGCAAAAACAGTCATGAGTCTGCTCTTATGAAGCTTATTGTCTGGTAGGAAAGAGATATTAATCATATAATCTCAAAATTAATTGTAAGTTGTAACCATGATGGAGACATACACGGAGCTTTGCACCTACAATTGAAAGATCAGACTTCATCAGGATGGCCTCTCTGAGGAAGTGACATGTGCACAGAGCTCAAAAAGATGCATTAATTAGGTGAATAGGTGAGAAATGAGCATCCCAGGTGGAAAGGGCACAATGAGTAAAGACCTTGTAGCAAGAGAGAGAAGACTGAATACAAGGGACTGAAAGAAGTTCAGTGTGGCTGGAGTGCTGAGGTTGAGGGTATGGGTAGAGCAAACTGAGGCTGGGGATGTAGGTAAGGGTCATATCTTGTAAGGATTTGTAAATGCAGAAAGATATTTGTCAATTTTTAAAGAAAACTGTGAGGTCACTAAGGGCTGGAAGGAGGAGGATAGCATGATTAGATTAGAGATGCATGTATACAATTGAGAGAGTCTTAGGAAAGTGCACTAAGAATGGATAGTGGATTGAAGGTGGTGATTGATGCGTAAGGGGCTATCAAGGATGAGCCTGGTTCTCTAGCCTCTGCAACTAAAAGGTTATCACTGCCATTAATGACATTGAAAATAACTGAATAGAACAAAGTTTGGAGGAGAATCGTGAGTTTGGCTTTGGACATGTTGACTTTGAGGTACTTTGGGGATATACAGGAGTTAGAAGTAAATGGTCAATAGATTATGAGGATCTAGAACTCAGATGCGTGGTCTTAGATATAACTATAAATTTGTCTATCATCTGAAATCAGATAGCAATTGAAACTGTGGCTGTGAACAACATAAAAAGTATAGAGTAAGGAGAACAACAAGCTTAAGGCTGAGATTTCAGGGACCACAGTACGCTGGAGTGTGGGGACAGGAGTATTTAAAATAATTATTAAGTAGAAAGGCAAGATGACCAGAAAAATATAACATGATTGCCCGTGAATACCAAGGGCCCATTTGTCAAGACTGATGAACTTAAATTTATAAGGAAATAAATCTGTCTCTATTGGGAATTTCTCTAGGAGCATTTGTTGCTCAGATGTAGGCATAGAGAAAAAGAAATGATTGGGTTGATTGAGCTCACCCAGGGCTGGTGTTCTGCCAGGGGGTTGTGATAAAATACAGCAGAACAAGGACATTTAGGTCACTATCAAAAGTGTTACTTAAATAATGACATCATAGAATCAAGACTGAATGAGGAAGAAAATGAATAAAGGAAAGGTTTTATGGTTGGGTGAAGGCAGAAGGGTCAATGCAATGGAGATCTTTCTGAAGTTGAAGAATGCTCATAGGGTGAGAAGGACAAGCTGGAAGCAGATAAGCTTGTGGTGAAAAAGTGGGAAATTTGAACTAATCATAGTTTTAGGTAAGCAATTACAGGTAATAGCAAGGCCCAAATTATTACCTTGTCATCATTGGAGTGAGTGTCCAAAGAGGAGCAAAGCAGTAGGTCACTGAAGATGAGAAGGTGGGGACAGGTCACCTGCAGATGAAGTGAAGTCATTGAGGATGGTGGTGGGCTTGTGCCAAAGATGTGATAAATGAGGAAGTGGGATGAACAGCTTTGCTTTGGGCTAAAATTTGAAAGATAAACCAAAGAGTGGTTTTAACACTGAGAAAAGTGAGAATTTTGAAATTTCTAACATTCAATGTATTGATATATCTATCTTGTAACAATAATATAATTTTAAATATTGTTATTAATCTATTTTAAAGATGAGGAAACTGGAATTTTGAGTAACTTGCCCAAGTCACAAATATTCTAAATGGCTGAACTGACAGTCCAAACAAATCTCCTGACTCTGGATCTTATAACCCCAAATTTAATTCAAACTCGATAGCCTCTAGACACTTAATGGTACATGTCTAGCTCATTCAGTTCAACATTAGACTCACACAGAACAACTGATGAATTTGGCCCCCGTATTATGTGTGATACTTAGAAAAAGCATACATAGCAGGAATATGAAGTCCTTTCTAAATTTGATGTTCCATTTTCAAAACCATAAGTTAAAAGAGAAGAAGTTTGATCTTGGTCCATTGAAGAAAATGATTCTACACCCAGAATTAGATTCCTCACTTTGCATAAATCCTATTTTGTAAGAGTGAATTAATTATCCATAAAAAGAAATGAGTAGCTTTAGTCCTATTTTAAAGCTTGATATACCCTCACCAGCACTGACCTTGATATACCCTCACCAGCACTGGAAATTGAAAAGATCAATCTTGCAACAAACAGGAAGTTGTCTTCAAGATATAAAAGAGGTTTTTAGAATGACTGAGTAGCTCAAGGAGGCACAAGAGGAAAAAAATAAGGTGAATGGAAGTTTGCAGCAAATTGGCACTTGCCCCATACTTTCTTGGGTCATGGTCTTCTTAGAAAGAAAAGAAATTCTGTTTTCTTTTTTTTTTCCATTAATCTCCAGATTCTAGAGGCTTAAAAGTTATCATGGTTCATTTCATTCAAAGCCCTTCATACTCAGAGAATATAGTATATATTGGTTGCGTTTGGGCCACCAAGAATCCGTTCACCCTGACTAGTACTGGGGAATTCCATTCTCCATTATTAGACCACATGTTTAAGATGGAGCCTCCAACTCCAGGATCCAGGATCAGATCATGAGGCCTACTCTCCTACCCTGTCCCCAGTCAGTACCTTAGCGATAGTCATGTGACTTGAGCCAAACAAATCAGGACCAATCAGAGCTGATCCTGGGGACTCTACTTGAGTGACAGAAAAGGCATTCACTCTTTTAGATTAAATTAGGAAGGATGTAGATTGGTGTATCTTTAAAACTTAAGGGGGGACTTCCCTGGTGGTCCAGTGGTAAAGAATCCACCTTCCAGTGCAGGGGACACGGGTTTGATCCCTGGTTGGGGAACTAAGATCCCACATGCTGTGGGGCAACTAAGCCCACGTGCCACAACTACAGAGAAGCCTGAACACCACAACTACAGAGAAGCCCGCGTGCCACAACAAAGAGCCTGCACACCACAACGAAAGATCCCGTTTGTCGCAACTAAGACCAGACACAGCCAAAAATAAATAAATAAATACTTAACATTAAAAAAAAAAACTTAAAGGGAGAGTCTCTCTGAAAATAGTCAACATAGAGGAAGTCAGAGTCAAAAGATTGAAAGAAAAACAAAGGGGGAAAAAATAAAACAAGTTGTGGTGGCAACTTTTGTACATTGAACACAGAGATACACAAACTCTTCTGGGATTTTATAATATGCAAGCCAATAAATGTATTTATTGCACTGTCAGTTAAGATTTTCTTGTCACAAGTCAATGAATATTACCTGACACAGTGACTCAGTACCTACTGCCCAACTAAACATCAACATTCCAGAGACTTATGCTGGATGAGGGAAACACAAGTGTATGTTATTCTAGAATTGTGGTTTCAAGATGCCCAGTTATCCTCAAATTTTAAGCAGGAGTATGCTGTGATTTTGAGGGCCAGCTCCCCTGTATAATATAATTAGGCATGCAATTTAACCTCAGTTTCATCATCTGCAAAATGGGAATAATGATAGTAATATTTCGTGGAATTATTTAGCATAAAATTTGACAGTATATGTTCAGCTTCTAAAAGAGCACCTAGAACATAGAGATATTCAATAATTGGTAGCTATTATTCTTTGTTGGTCTGTATATCTCCCCCATGTTGTTTATAAGCTACTCAAAGGTATCTGTATCTCTACAATGGCCCAGATCCCTGCACTAACTAGGTAGTCAATAATTGTTTGTTGAGTGAATGAGTTAGTGAATAGTCTATACTCTTGTAGATCCAGTTCTTTTAGTCTCAATGGTGTCCTTGTTTGGATGGTAAGTTATGGGGTAACCCTATTTATACTATTCTTATTCTATGTTCCTAAGCCAATTTCTCCAGCTTTTAATCTAAGCAGGCTTTCTCTTACTTGGCATTCCAAGGACACACAAAAAAACCTTAACTAGCATTATCCTACAAATATTTCTGTCAAATACAAGCTATTTTTTAATAAGTGTGTTAACAGAGGAAGACTTGGTGGTAGAGGACAGAGCACTGGATTTAGACTCTAAAAAGCCCATGTCCCGTAGCTTACTTCCTGTGAGACATTAGGCAGATCATGAAATTTCATTTTCCTCATTTGTAGTGAAATGAGATTAATAATCCCCACCACGTGATAATTTTAGGTGATTAAGTGAAATAATGTAAGTGAAAGAGTGCTTTGAAAACCTTCTAACAGTATGTCAATAAGTATGGAGAGTGCTTTGAATTAATGACAAAAGGACTCATTCTCCTCTTCTTTCTACCTTGGACACAGTTGATTAAAAATTTTCAACTAAATTTATTGTTTCTTTTCAACAGTTGAAAAAGGGCATGACTGCGCTTTAAATTTTAGTACGAGTTTTATTATGGAATAGGAAAAAAAAAACAGAAGGAAAAAGAGGAATGCTTTTCACAAATGCCATTCCCTCAGCCTGGATTTTTCTTCTCTCCAACCCACCAACCCCTTTCATCCACCCAGGCCCATCTGATGAGTTCCTGAACACCATATAAGACTTAGATCACCTATCATCCACTATAGAAAAACTTCTTCCCCAGGTAGAACTAATCACCAATTCTTTGAAGACCTCATTGTATGTGGTGCTCTATTTCTATTTTTGTACCTGTCACAGAAAATGGCACTTATCTGTTTAGATGCTCATCTCCCCAACTAAGCTATAATCTCCTTGTAAGAGGGGCCTATTTATTACTTCGTCTTTATATTACCAACAATTAGCATAAACCCTGACACACAAAAATAGTCTGGATACCTGTTTATTGAATTGAATGGAATTGAGCATTTATTAATCATGTACTGTGGATTAGAAAATATACTAGGTACTTTATGTACGTTCTCTCATTTAATCCTCAAAACAGAAAAGAGAACTATCATTTATCAGATTTTGTGACACTGAAACTCTGATCATTCCAAACTACGTTGGAGGAGTTATTCCTGAGACATTATAGCAAACAAATGCAAGTATAGAAGCTCTGAAAAATCTAAAATCTAGTCATGTCCTTTATCTATGGGAGAAGAGCAGTAGTTAATCAATTTGAGCTAGGAGCTACAGGACCAAGGCTTACCAATAAAATAACCCACGGTAATCGAGCCAAGAATGAAGCATGGTGTAGGAAAAGATAAGGAAGACATATTCAGATAACAGGACTGTAATTATAAATGACTTATAGCCTCAGCAAAATTAATTGAGAAACTCTTGATATATGGTTAAGACTGAGCCCTAAATGACATTGACTGTGAGTTATGGCTTTCTGGTGCTAACTCTGAAAAAATTTCCCTGAAATGAGTCAAAGCTAGATCTATTCCAGTGACAATGCAGGAGATGGATAGGAAACGTGTCAAATGATTGATCAGATGCTTGACCACGGGTTGTTGACTATAATTTTTTGAAATTGAAAGGCAGTTTTTACAAGAAATTGGGCTCTAAACTATATCATGTAGGGAGGAAAAAGGAAGGTCGCAGAGAAGAGATCATCTCAGTGGCAGGTGATAGATTAGTCTCTGAATAATTTTTAAATTTCTCCATGATGACCTATCACTACCTTCTGAACATCCCATCCAACCATCACATTGTCACATTGTCACAAACATTATCATTTTCAAACACAGAGCCGCTCAAAGTATTTTAGAACTCCCAGTTTCCCACAGGATGAAGTCCAACCTTCCTTGTATGTCATATATTGTCCTTCACAATGTGGACCAGACTCACATTTGCAGTACTAGTTCCTTTATCCCTAAAACATGCTATACTCTTTCAAAAATATAGCACCTTTTGAATGCTATTCCTGTACCTGAGATGCTCTTTCTCTTTCCTGCTTTTTGGTGAATCCTATACATCTCTCAAGACCTAACTCAGATGTTGCCTCCTCTGAGAATTCCTCCTGAGTTCTCCTAGGTAGGACAGTGATGTCATCTGAACACTCATCTGTATAGCATAATCCTGTCACCTTATAATTATCCATCTCCCACTTCCAATGACAAGCAGAAACTCTGACTTATGAACCTTTGCATATACTCCAGGGAGTAATACTGGGGATTGTGAGCATCATTATGTACTCTAGGCCCTGGAATACAGTACTAAGCAAAACATACCCTTGCTTAATTTTATGGAGGTAAGGAAGAAGGAAAAGTATAAAATAAGCAAATATATGCAAGATGACAATAACTGCTATAAAAAAATAAAAGAGGGTAAGGGGATAAAAGTGACAGGAGCGGGATTACACAGTCAGGAAAGATCTTCTGAAAAGGTGATATTTGGTATTTATCAGAGATATTTCAGCAGAGACACTGAGAAAGTAAGCCAGAGCTCACCAGCATCTGGGTGGTACCCAAACAGGGGAGTATCTTAAGAGAATTATCCAATGTTCAGGAGCAAGAAAAGCTGGATGGAGAAAATAAACAAAATCCTAAGAAGGGCTGAAGGTCAAAGCTGAGGAACTGGTACAGCATAGAGAGACTTGACTCTAAAGTCCAACCAACCCAAGTTGGTATCTGCATGTGTGTGTATGTGTGTGTGAGAGAGGAGAGACTGTAGATACCCCTAGAATTCTGAATTTCAAGTAGTCAAACTCAGAATGCAAATAGATTTGGATAACAAGGGACACTTTCATTTTCTTGTGTCCAGTGCCACAGTCAACACCACATGGAGATCTCAGGGCTGGGAATAAGTTAGCAGATCAGGATCCCTGGAGTCAAGGGTTTCTCAATAGTGGCAGCACTGACAGTTTGGAACAGATTATTATTTGTTGTGAGGGGCTGTCTTGTGCACTGTGAGATATTTAGTGGCATCCCTGGCCTCAACCCAATCTCTAGACCAAATGTCCCCTTGGGGAAGGGGGACAACATGGCTCCCTATTAAGAAACACTGCTGTAGACAAAGGGACAGAGTGGAGAGAGAGGCAATAGTAGTCATGAAGACATAACCACAGACAATTAAAGCAAATAAGCCTACAGAGTCGAAATCAAATTTTAATTTGAGTTTTCATTTATGAGATAGCTATAGATAACCATAAATGTCTTCAAACCCTGTTCCTGGACCCTTGAAAATCTTTAATTATCTAAGAGTTAACCATACCTATTTCACCATACCAAACAAATGAAAATAATTTATTTTAGAAGAATTTTGAACAACCATGTTTGAAAAGGTAACAAGCATTTATCAAATCCTACATTCAGACATATTACAATTAAGATTGTGTTGACTTACAAAAATCTCAGGCTTCTTTTTATCTTCCCTAAGGATTGGACATTTTCTGGAAGGTGTTACTTTTATTCCTTTTTTAGACAAGCCTATATGAATGATTACAGTGTGTTCATATATGGTAATCAAAAGGAATGAGAGTCTCTGACCTTCAGTATACATAATTAAAAAGATAGCTATATTTGAAGGCATTCTACTTCTGATTAGCTCATAACTTGGGGTGAAATAGCATGGACTGCTGACTCCCTTTCTGAATCCTGATTAAATATAACACAGAAGTGATAAGGAATTTGATGGACCCCAGATACTAAACTAAAATCTATGAAAAATTCCTGGGTAGAGAGAGTGGCTGGGTTTTATGGGTGTGTGCACAGGTGTGTGTGTTTGTGCATGTGTGTACCTTTGGGAGTGGGGGTGGATAAGAGAAAGGACAGTCTAGAACAAAAGTGGATTATGTGTAATAAGATTTCATTCCTCTTTGCAGACAGACATTGCCTAACAAAGTAGCTAATACTTTCAGGGACATAGTCACCTGAAAAAATAGATCATTGGACATTTACAGAATATAAATATTTTAAAAGAAGAACAGCAATCAGAGATGAAAAAGAAATAAAAGGAATCCAAACTGGAAAAGAAGTAAAGCTGTCACTGTTTGCAGACGACATGATACTATACATAGAGGATCTTAAAGATGCTACCAGAAAACTACTAGAGTTAATCAATGAATTTGGTGAAGTAGCAGGATACAAAATTAATGCACAGAAATATCTTGCATTCCTATACTCTAATGATGAAAAATCTGAAAGAGAAATTAAGGAAACACTCCCATTTACCATTTCAACAAAAAAAATAAAATCCCTAGGAATAAACCTACCTAAGGAAACAAAAGACCTGTATGCAGAAAACTATAAGATACTGATGAAAGAAATTAAAGATGACACAAATAGATGGAGATATATACCATGTTCTTGTATTGGAAGAATCAACATTGTGAAAATGACTATACTACCCAGAGAAATCTACAGATTCAATGCAATCCCTTTCAAACTACCAATGACATTTTTCACAGAATCAGAACAAAAAATTTCACAATTTGTATGGAAACACAAAAGACCCCGAATATCCAAAGCAACCTTCAGAAAGAAAAATGGAGCTGGAGGAATCAGGCTCCCGGACTTCAGACTATACTACAAAGCTACAGTAATCAAGACAGTATGGTACTGGCACAAAAACAGAAATATAGATCAATGGAACAGGATAGAAAGCCCAGAGATAAACCCATGCACATATGGTCACCTTATTTTTGATAAAGGAGGCAAGAATATACAATGGAGAAAAGACAGCCTCTTCAATAAGTGGTGCTGGGAAAACTGGACAGCTACATGTAAAAGAATGAAATTAGAACACTCGCTAACACCATACACAAAAATAAACTCAAAATGGATTAAAGACCTAAATGTAAGGCCAGACACTATCAAACTCTTAGAGGAAAACATAGGCAGAACACTCTATGGCATAAATCACAGCAAGATCCTTTTTGACCCACCTCCTAGAGAAATGGAAATAAAAACAACAAAAAACAAATGGGACCTAATGAAACTTAAAAGCTTTTGCACAGCAAAGGAAACCATAAACAAGATGAAAAGACAACCCTCCGAATGGGAGGAAATATTTGCAAATGAAGCAACTGACAAAGGATTAATCTCCAAAATTTACAAGCAGCTCAATATCAAAAAAACAAACAACCCAATCCAAAAATGGGCAGAAGACCTAAATAGACATTTCTCCAAAGCAGATATACAGATGGCCAAGAAGCACATGAAAAGCTGCTCAACATCACTAATTATTAGAGAAATGCAAATCAAAACTACAATGAGGTATCACCTCACACCACTCAGAATGGCCATCATCAGAAAATCTACAAACAACAAATGCTGGAGAGGGTGTGGAGAAAAGGGAACCCTCTTGCACTGTTGGTGGGAATGTAAATTGATACAGCCACTATGGAGAACAGTATGGAGGTTCCTTAAAAAACTAAAAATAAAATTACCATATAATCCAGCAATCCCACTACTGGGCATATACCCTGAGAAAACCATAATTCAAAACGACACATGCATCCCAATGTTCATTGCAGCACTATTTACAATAGCCAGGTCATGGAAGCAACCTAAGTGTCCACTGACAGATGAATGGATAAAGAAGATGTGGCACATATATACAATGGAATATTACTCAGCCATAAAAAGAAACAAAATTGAGTTATTTGTAGTGAGGTGGATGGACCTAGAGTCTGTCATACAGAGTGAAGTAAGTCAGAAAGAGAAAAACAAATACCGTATGCTAACACATATATATGGAATCTAAAGAAAAAAAATTGTTCTGAAGAACCTAGGGGCAGGACAGGAATAAAGATGCAGACGTAGAGAATGGACTTGAGGACACAGGGAGGGGGACGGGTAAGCTGGGACGGAGTGAGAGAGTGGACATATATACACTACCAAATGTAAAATAGATAGCTAGTGGGAAGCAGCTGCATAGCACAGGGAGATCAGCTCAGTGCTTTGTGACCACCTAGAGGGGTGGGATGGGGGGTGGGGTGGCATAGGGAGGGTGGGAGGGAGACACTAGTGGGAGGAGATACGGGGGTATAGGTATATGTATAGCTGATTCACTTTGGTATACAGCAGAAACTAACACACCATTCTAAAACAATTATATTCCAATAAAGATGTTAAAAAAAAGAATGGAATAATAAAATGAAATAAAAGGAGAGGGCTCTTACATAGACCAATGATGATTATAACCCCATGAAAGAATGAATATGACTTAATCAACACTATGAACCTGATAAAAAATAAATTACATTGTTTTGCAAGGACAAATTAAGAAGAAACTAGTTGTATGGGAAGTGGGTGGTAAATGCTTCATAGAGGCAAAGACAACTAAACGGAGTCTTCAAGGAGCACTATGATTATCGGAGGCAGAGATGCAGGGAGGAAATTCTTCCCAGGTTAAGAAACCTCAGACTCAAGGACACAGTCAAGAAAGAGATCGTCTGTTCAGGGAACAGCAAGGAGTCAGGTGGGTATAGACTGTAAGATTCAGTGGATTGGGGAAGAGAATTGAAGGGATAGGAGGTGCCTGGCTGGTGTTAAGGTAAGTGATAGATTGGATCCAAACTGTGAAGACCCTCATATGTCCTAGGAAACCACTGAAAACATAGTGATGGGAATAATGGATAGATTGACCCTTGGTCGCTTATGA
The DNA here is from genome assembly GCF_028564815.1 of Eubalaena glacialis. Taxonomy (NCBI): domain Eukaryota; kingdom Metazoa; phylum Chordata; class Mammalia; order Artiodactyla; family Balaenidae; genus Eubalaena; species Eubalaena glacialis. Next base: position 60,805,969 of record NC_083725.1, on the reverse strand, counting down.
AAGCTACATGAAGAATTTCCAAGCTTTCACAAACTAGCCGAGCTGTCAAGATTCCCAAACTGGAGTGTAGTAAATCAGTTAGCTAAAATGAGGCTCCCGTGAAGAATGTCCCTGTCACTCTGCCTGGGGTGGCATCTGCTATAACTGGAGACTAGCGAGTCAACAGACACTTTGATCGTCAAATGATTTATGTCAGCCGTCATGTGTTGAAGTGGCAGCCACACATCTGTCATCAGGACAATGTTGTATAAAAGCGATTTTAATTGCCTCTGGATTATATATAAAAAGAGTGGAGCAACACAGAGATAAACTATGGGATCACTGCTAATTTGCAGATTGTGTTGTGAAGGACAAAGTATACCCCCAGTGGGCCAAGGGTGAGGGTAGGCAGTTGTTTCACTGATAGGAGGTGTAGGCAGGAGTGTTTTGATAACAAATGACAACATTCATTCTATGACAAGAGCCTCAATTCAGAAAAATGTCAAGCTGATGTATTCCGTTTTCTGCCCTGTATTTAATCAACTGTAGAAGGTATTGATGTAAGATTCAGACTGTAAGAAAAGGACTTGTGAATGTCAAATGTTAAAAGAAAGATTCACATTTTAGGTCATCTCTTCCAATTTGCTATGCATATTAGCCACAATTTAATGTCTCCATACCTGCTGTTCGCCTTCCTCTCTCTGACATTTCCCTCACCTTCATCCTCTACTGCTTCCGCCCTCGTGTAAACCCTTATCTTCCTCTTCCTCACTGTGTCTCTCTCCTGCCACTGCAGAATGAATCCACCAGAAGACCACTCGGGTTATTCAAGTCCCTTGCCCAGAAACTCCTCTAGGGTAACCACTGCCTACAGAATCCAGTTCTTCCTCCTCTTCTTGAGGTCAAGGTCCTTCATGATACACATTCACTCATTCAATTCATTCAATAAATATTTATTAAACACCTACCACTGTTCTAGACATGTGGGACATATCAGTGAACAAACCTGATGAGCACCCCTACCCTCATGGAGATTACATTCTATGGGGTCCACAACTTAACAATTCAAACCAATTTCCCATCAGACTTCTAAGAAAACACAAGCTGGGTTACTCATAACCTAATATCATAATCCTCAAACACTTTCCCAATGTTTTACTTTTGCTTGATTTTTTATTTGTGTATTCAATAAATACTTATTTTCTATTAAATGTGTCTTTGATCCCCACAAACACAGTCCGTCCAATTCCTTGAGCTCTCCGTTCCTCAACCTTTACTTCAAAGATCCCTTCCTCCTCTAAATCCTCCTACACTGTTGGTGGGAATGTAAACTGGTGCAGCCACTATGGAAAACAGTATGGAGTTTCCTCAAAAAACTAAAAATACAGTTGCCATATGATCCAGTAATCCCACTCCTGGGCATATATCCAGACAAAACTATGATTCAAAAAGATACATGCACCCCTATGTTCTTAGCAGCACTATTTACAATAGCCAAGACATGGAAGCAATCTAAATGTCCATTCACAGATGAATGGATAAAGAAGATGTGGTACATATATACAATGGAATACTACTCAGCCATAGAAAAGAATGAAATAATGTCATCTGCAGCAACATGGATGAACCTAGAGATTATCATACTAAGTGAAATAAGTCAAAAAGAGAAAGACAAATACCATATGATATCACTTATATGTGGAATCTAAAATATGATACAAATGAATTTATTTATAAAATAGAAACAGACTCACAGACATAGAGATCAGACGTGTGGTTGCCAAGGGGAGGGGGGAGTGATGGATTGGGCATTTGGGATTAGCAGATGCAAACATATATAGAATGGATAAACAACATGGTCTTCCTGTATAGCACAGGGAACTATATTCAATATCCTGTAATAAGCCATAGTGAAAAAGAAAAAAAATTATTTTGAAAAGTGGTAAGAGACAAAGAAAAATTGAAAATACAGAGGAAAAAAAAAGATCCTTTCCTCTTCTCCACCTCAGCCACCCTCTCCAATGGTCATTCTTTCTCAAAACAGCACCAACTCTCAACTCTTGACTCCAAGTGTCACGCCTCTGATGACCACCTCCTAATTTTCTAGCTCTCCTCTTCTAGTGATCCAGCTGCAACAACTCTTTGACATCATCACTACTAACAAATTTCTTTTTTACTGTCAGTCCTCACTATCATGTCCTCACTGAACTCCTTATTCAGATTTAAGAACACATTATTACATTTTTATGTCACATGCCCATGTCTCCAACTCATCACACATATCTTTTTTGTCACTTTATCCCCAAGACCCAGAACAGTAACCAAAATAATAGCCACAACTAATATTTATTGAATATTCACAATGTGCTAGGCTCTGTTCTAAATGTTTTCATGTGTGAACGTATTTAATCCTTACAGTCACTTTATGACATAGATTCCTTTATTTCTCCCCGCTTTTACCAATGAGAAAACTATCATTTTGCAAGTTTCAAATCTTTTAGTGGTTACCCTAGAAATTATAACAAGCATCCTTAATTTACAAAATCAAGTGTTAATTAGAGGCCATGAAAAATAAAGTAAACTGCCCAAGTTCACACATGTTGCAAGTGGTAGAAAAAGAATTCAAAATTCAAACACAGAATCCTAGTTCCAGTCCCATTTACTTAACCACTACACTATCATGGAACATAGTTAGTGCTCAGTAAATATAGAGAATGAATGAATGAATGGTTCCTCTAGTTATAAGTCACATGTTCTCTCTGATTATTGAAACCCTCTCAATAAGTCATGCCCCAGGTGACTGCTACCTTCTTCAGGAAGACTTGATTGATAGTCTTCCCCTTCCCCAACTCAGAATGGAAAAGAATCTTTACTAGTTCCATCATAAATATTACTTCATTTGAACCTGGAAAAAATCCTATGAGGTAGACATTATGTTTATTTCTGGATAATAATGGCAATAATGGTAATAGGAAGCATTTTTGTGCCCCCCCCCATATTCTAGCACTTAATTAAGAGCTCTATATCTACAGACCCATTTAATACTCATAATATCCTTATGAGATAGGCATTATTATTATCCCCATTTTATACACAAGAAAACTGACAAGCGCTTTCAGAACATGGTGATAAATAATTAAACAAATAAGCTCTAAATAAAATTATAGCTGCTTAGTAAATGTGTGGTTAATATAATTTAATCCCAATGCAACTGGAAGCCACATCCGTTTGTGGGCAATACCCACTCAAAGTATTTTAGTGTTAGCAAGTATCAATGTCTTTTGTCCATACTGCAATCTTCCTTTCATTTCTGCATAACTGGAACAAGGTTGGCACCAAAACCATTAAGAGAAAAAATTATCCAGACTCCCTTAAATTTACCCTCATTCTGGGTCTAGCCCACACCCAAGTCTTCTGGCTTAGATGTGACTAGGTCACAACTCAGAGACCAAAAAATTATGGTAAAGACTGATCCAGAGAAGGCCCATCCTTCCCTGTGTGGATAGCACTGACACATACCATACTGACTTTGGAAATGGGCCTCAACTCTTCCAAGAATTCTTGGGTTCCTGTAGGTTGGTTTACTAGACAGTGGACATGAAGTCAGAAGCCTAGGATTAAAGTTCTGGCTCTGTTGCTTGTCCTCAGACAAATTCAGTAGCATCATTCTTTTTCTCATCTGAAAAATGAGACAAATTACGTTTATCTCACAGAGTTATGGTAAGGACTACTTGAGCTGAATATTATACATGGCAGCACTTTATAAACTATGAAACACTGTAACCATTTAAGAGATTACTTGATATTGGCTTCAAAATTCTAGGCCACCCAAAAAAGTACCTAGCCACTAATCCACCAATGCATAAAAATTCCATTCTTGAGTCTATGGAATTGTATGGGAACCAGGCTTCTTTTTTCTTTCTGTTCTGCCATCTTTTGCAAAAGAATTTCATCCTCAAGGTCACAGTATGCTTGCTAAAGTTACAGCCATCATGTTTGTATTCTAGGCAAGAAGAAAAATGTCAAAGGAAAAAAGGAAGGATGCTTCTGTCAGCTAAATCAACCTTATTTAAGATATTTTCTAAAAGACCCTCAAAACAGTTTCTACTGCCCTCTTAGTATGGAAGGCTGAAAAATATAGAGTTCTAGTGTGCCCACTGATACCATGAAAAAGTTCAACTTTGTTAGGAGGAAAAAAAGAAGACTGGTTGTTAGTAGTCAACTAGCATTCTTTGCCACAATTTGTATTGAGTTTTAATTTTACAAGGCAATCTGAGGTTAATTTCCCAATTTCATTCTCCTAACAATCTTATCAGATAATCCGGACAAAGATTATTATTCACTTTTTATAAATAGGAAAACTAAGGATTGTGTTGTACAATGTTTCACAATATGCTCTTTCAAAACATTTTACTGTGAAATATGACTCATATAAATAAAAGTGCATTTAAAACTATGTCTCAGTGATTTATTAGAATAAAAAATGTAATCACTATCCTAAACAGTAAAAACAACAACAGCTAAAACCTTGCCGACACTCCAGAAAATCCCTCACTATTTTCTCTCACCTCCTCAAAAGCAATAACTAATCATTTATATTGTAATCAGTTTCCTACTTTTCTTCATAGTTATTTTTCCTACAATGTACATTCCTTAAAAAATATAAATTAATCAGCTAGATATCAGAAGATCCCAGGATAGAATATAGACTGTTAAAAATGAATTTAATTGTACTAAAAATGTATGCCACATCTCGCTGAAGTAAGTGGAGGGAGGGAGGAAAAGGAGCAAAGTAGCTTTAGAAAACAGTGTTTTGACTGGAAACTATAATGCTAAAATTGTACATAAACACTTTACTTTAGCTGAGAAATTTGTTTCTAATTGGGACCTGGGTTAGCAATTCTGAAACTGCTTTACATTTGTACTAGGATTGAAAGAGTGGGTAAGTAAAATGTAGGTGATGAGAGCAAAAGTTTTTACCATCAGAGAAAGAAGTTAGAAATAAACAAGTGAGGAAGGTTAGAAAGAACCCTGATGTGCCCAATACTGTGTCTGAGATACCAGTATGAACTCATGTTCATTTAAACTAGATGAATAAAGGATAGACAGACAGACAGAATATATACATGAGTTAGTATACATACATATGTTCTATCTCAGTCCAGCGAGAGGGGTGAGAAGCAGTAACTCCTCAGTTGCAATAAATATACTTAGCACCTAGATCTTCATATCTAAATACTATTCTCCACTCAAAGTAACCAGAGATCCTTGGGAAAATGGTTGATTCAAGAGCTGGGACAGGGAAAATAAAGGATGAACCTGGAGCATTTTGTAGTGTCAGAAAGTAAGGAAGCGAACAAAAAAGTAAAAAATGGGGTCGTGTCAAAAGGACACAGGAGCCAACCTAAAAGAGTTCTCAATGACCAAATCTGAAACAATGTGGGCAACAAAATAAATAACGATGGTATTGGATTATAAGCCAATATCCATAAGTCCACACTGACATAAATAAAGTATTAAAAAATGGGGGAGAAGGAACAAACCTACCTTACAGAAAAATTACAAAAATAAATATAAAGGGAATGAGGGAAATAAAAAATTACCAATGGAACACCACAATAATAACAGTTGCACAGAAGATCCTCTGATGAGTGCCTTTACAGTAAATAGTAACTTTATAGTAAAGAGACCTGGCAGACACCACCTTAACTGAGTGATCCAAGATTAATCTTGGGTAAAACTCATGCTAATATCACATACTCCCCCTCCTCATTCCTAGCTATGCTGCATTGAGAAGGGCACTTTACATCTCTTGGTATTCTTCTCAAAATTCCATAACACCAGTCTACTCATGAAAAAACAGCAGACAAATCTGAACTGAGGCACATTCTACAATATACCTGGCCAGTTCTCTTCAAAAATATCATCATGAAAAACAAAGACTGAGGAGACATAAAGACTAAATACATCCCGGATCAGGAAAAAAAACAAAAAAACAAAAAAAAACATTAGTTATAATTGAACAAACTAGTGATTACCAGAGGGGAAAAGGGTGGTGGGAGGAGCTAAATAGGTGAAGGAGATTAGAGGTACAAAATACCAGTTATGAAATAAATAAGTTACAGGGATGTAATGTACAGCACAGGGAACAGAGTCAGTATTTTACAATAACTTTGCATGATGTGTCATCTATTAAAATAACAAACCATTATGTTGTATGCCTAAAACTAATATAATATTGCAAGTCAACTATAGCTAAATAAATTGTTAAAAAGTATAAAAAATAAACAAGTGAAATCTGAATAAAATATGTAATTCATTTAATAGTATAGGATGAATAGTAATGTCTTGGTTTTGATAAATTAATCATGGTAATATAAGATATTAACATTAAGGGAAACTGGTTGAAGGTTATCTCTGAAACTCTTCTAAAAATCTAAAATTCAGGGGAGATTAACCAAGACAGCAGAGTAGAAGGACGTGCTCTCACTCCCTCTTGCGAGAACACCAGAATCACAACTGGCTGCTGGACAATCATCGATAGGAAGACACTGAACTTCACCAAGGAGGATACCCCACGTCCAAGGACAGAGGAGAAGCCACAGTGAGACGGTAGGAGGGGCGCAATCAGAGTAAAATCAAATCCCATAACTGCTGGGTGGGTGACTCACAGACTGGCGAACACTTATACCACAGAAGTCCACCCACTGGAGTGAAGGTTCTGAGCCCCACGTCAGGCTTCCCAACCTGGAGGTCCGGCAACGGGAGGAGGAATTCATAGAGAATCAGACGTTGAAGCCTAGTGGGAATTGATTGCAGGACTTTGACAGGACTGGGGGAAACAGAGACCCCACTCTTGGAGGGCGCACATGAAATAGTGTGCGCATCGGGACCCAGGGGAAGGAGCAGTGACCCTGGGGGAGACTGAACCAGACCTACCTGCTAGTGTTGGACGGTCTCCTGCAGAGGTGAGGGCTGGCTCTGTTTCACCGTGGGGACAAGGACACTGGCAGCGGAGGTTCTGGGAAGTACTCCTTGGCGTGAGCCCTCCCAGAGTCTGCCATTAACCCCACCAAAGAGCCTGGGTAGGCTCCAGTGTTGGGTTGCCTCAGGCAAAACAACCAACAGGGAGGGAACCCAGCCCCACCCATCAACAGTCAAGTGGATTAAAGTTTTACTGAGCTCTGACCACCACAGCAACAGTCAGCTCTACCCACCACCAGAGCCTCCCATCAAGCCTCTTAGATAGCCTCAACCACCAGAGGGCAGACAGCAGAAGCAAGAAGAACTACAATCCTGCAGCCTGTGGAACAAAAACCACATTTACAGAAAGATAGACAAGATGAAAAGGCAGAAGGCTATATACCAGATGAAGGAACAAGATAAAACCCCAGAAAAACAACTAAATGAAGTGGAGATAGGCAACCTTCCAGAAAAAGAATTCAGAATAATGATAGTGAAGATGATCCAGGACCTCGGAATAAGAATGGAGGCAAAGATTGAGAAGATGCAAGAAATGATTAACAAAGACCTAGAAGAATTAAAGAACAAACAAACAGAGATGACCAATACAATAATTGAAATGAAAACTACACTAGAAGGAATCAATAGCAGAATAACTGAGGCAGAAGAACGGATAAGTGACCTGGAAGACAGAATGGTGGAATTCACTGCTGCAGAACAGAATAAAGAAAAAAGAATGAAAAGAAATGAAGACAGCCTAAGAGACCTCTGGGACAACATTAAACGCAAAAACATTTGCATTATAGGGGTCTCAGAAGGAGAAGAGAGAGAGAAAGGACCAGAGAAAATATTTGAAGAGATTATAGTCGAAAACTTCCCTAACATGGGAAAGGAAATAGCCACCTAAGTCCAGGAAGCGTAGAGAGTCCCATACAGGATAAACCCAAGGAGAAACACGCGAGACACATAGTAATCAAAGTGGCAAAAATTAAAGACAAAGAAAAATTATTGAAAGCAGCAAGGGAAAAACGACAAATAACATACAAGGGAACTCCCATAAGGTTAACGGCTGATTTCTCAGCAGAAACTCTACAAACCAGAAGGGAGTGGCATTATATACTTAAAGTGATGAAAGGGAAGAACCTACAACCAAGATTACTCTACCCAGCAAGGATCTCATTTAGATTTGATGGAGAAATCAAAAGCTTTACAGACAAGCAAAAGCTAAGAGAATTCAGCACCAGCAAACCAGCTCTACAACAAATGCTAAAGGAACTTCTCTAAGTGGGAAACACAAGAGAAGAAAAGGACCTACAAAAACAAACCCAAAACGATTAAGAAAATGGTCATAGGAACATACATATCGATAATTACCTTAAACGTGAATGGATTAAATGCTCCAACCAAAAGACACAGGCTTGCTGAATGCATACAAAAACAAGACCCATATATATGCTGTCTACAAGAGACACACTTTAGACCTAGGGACACACACAGACTGAAAGTGAGGGGATGGAAAAAGATATTCCATGCAAATGGAAATCAAAAGAAAGCTGGAGTAGCAATACTCATATCAGATAAAATAGACTTTAAAATAAAGAATGTTACAAGAGACAAGGAAGGACACTACATAATGATCAAGGGCTCAATCCAAGAAGAAGATATAACAATTATAAATATATATGCACCCAACATAGGAGCACCTCAATACATAAGGCAACTGCTAACAGCTATAAAAGAGGAAATTGACAGTAACACAATAATAGTGGGGGACTTTAACACCTCACTTACACCAATGGACAGATCATCCAAAATGAAAATGAATAAGGAAACAGAAGCTTTAAATGACAAAATAGACCAGATAGATTTAATTGATATTTATAGGACATTCCATCCAAAAACAGCAGATTACACGTTCTTCTCAAGTGTGCACAGAACATTCTCCAGGATAGATCACATCTTGGGTCACAAATCAAGCCTCAGTATATTTAAGAAAATTTAAATCATATCAAGCATATTTTCTGATCACAACGCTATGAGATTACAAATGAATTACAGGGAGAAAAACGTAAAAAACACAAACACATGGAGTTTAAACAATACGTTACTAAATAACCAGGAGATCACTGAATAAATCAAAGAGGAAATCAAAAAATACCTAGAGACAAATAACAATGAAAACACGACGACCCAAAACGTATGGGATGCAGCAAAAGCAATTCTAAGAGGGAAGTTTATAGCTATACAAGCCTACCTAAAGAAACAAGAAAAATCTCAAGTAAACAATCTAACATTACACCTAAAGGAACTAGAGAAAGAAGAACAAACAAAACCCAAAGTTAGCAGAAGGAAAGAAATCATAAAGATCAGAGCAGAAATAAATGAAATGGAAACAAAGAAAACAATAGCAAAGATCAATAAAACTAAAAGCTGATTCTTTGAGAAGATAAATAAAATTGATAAGCCATTAGCCAGACTCATCAAGAAAAAGAGGGACGGAGGGGCAAGATGGCGGAAGAGTAAGACGCGGAGATCACCTTCCTCCCCACAGATACATGAGAAATACATCTACACGTGGAACTGCTCCTACAGAACACCCACTGAACGCTGGCAGAAGACGTCAGACCTCCCAAAAGGCAAGAAAATCCCCACGTACTTGGGTAGGGCAAAAGAAAAAAGAAATAACAGAGACAAAAGAATAGGGACGAGACCTGCACCAGTGGGAGGGAGCTGTGAAGGAGGAAAGGTTTCCACACACTAGGAAGCCCCTTCGTGGGCAGAGACTGCGGGTAGCAGAGGGGGGAAGCTTCGGAGCCACGGAGGAGAGCACAGCCACATTGGTGCGGAGGGCAAAGCGGAGTTTCCCGCACAGAGGAGCGGTGCCGACCAGCACTCACCAGCCCGAGAGGCTTGTCTGCTCGGCCGCCGGGGCGGGCGGGGCCTGGGAGCTGGGGCTCGGGCTTCGGTGCTAGCCGGGAGGGAGTCCGGGAAAAAGACTGCAGCTGCCAAAGAGGCAAGAGAATTTTTCTTGCCTCTTTGTTTCGCGGCGCGCAAGGAGAGGTGATTCAGAGCGCCGCCTAAACGAGCTCCAGAGACGGGCGCGAGCCGCGGCTATCAGCGCGGATCCCACAGCAACAGGGACGCAGAGGGAAAAACGGAGAGATTCCCGCACAGAGGCTCGGCGCCGAGCAGCACTCACCAGCCCGAGAGGCTTGTCTACTCACCCGCCGGGGCGGGCGGGGGCTGGGAGCTGAGGCGCGGGCTTCGGTCGGATCCCAGGGAGAGGACTGGGGTTGGCTGCGTGAACACAGCCTGAAGGGTCTAGCGCACCACAACTAGCCGGGAGGGTGCACGAGAAAAAGTCTGCAGCTGCCGAAGAGGCAGGAGACTTTTTCTTGCCTCTTTGTTTCGCGGCGTGCAAGGAGAGGGGATTCAGAGCGCCACTTAAACGAACTCCAGAGACGGGCGCGAGCCGCGGCTATCAGCGCGGACCCCAGAGACAGGCATGAGACGCTAAGGCTGCTGCTGCCGCCACCAAACAGCCTGTGGGCGAGCACAGGTCATTCTCCACACCGCCCCTCCCGGGAGCCTGTGCAGCCCGCCACGGCCAGGCTCGCGTAATCCGGGGACAACTTCCCCGGGAGAGCGCACGGCGCGCCTCAGGCTGCTGCAACGTCACGCCGGCTTCTGCCGCCGCAGGCTCGCCCCGCCTCCTCCGTACCGCTCCCTCCCCCCGGCCTGACTGAGCCAGAGCCCCCGAATCAGCTGCTCCTTTAACCCCGTTCTGTCTGGGCGGGGAACAGACGCCCTCAGGGGACCTACATGCAGAGGCGGGTCCAAATCCAAAGCTGAACCCCGGGAGCTGTACGAACAAAGAAGAGAAAGGGAAATCTCTCCCAGCAGCCTCAGAAGCAGCGGATTCAAGCTCCACAAACAACTTGATGCACCTGCATCTGTTGAATACCTGAATAGACAACGAATCATCCCAAATTTAGGAGATGGACTTTGGGAGCAGGATATATTAACTTTTCCCCTTTTCCTTTTTTTTGTGAGTGTAGATGTGTATGCTTCTGGGTGAGATTTTGTCTGTATAGCTTTGCTCTCACCGTTAGTCCTAGGGTTAGGTCCGTCCGTTTTTTTTTTTTTTTTTTTTGGCTTAAAAAATTTTCTTTTTTCCCTAATAAATGTTTTCTTAATAATTTTTTCCTTATTTTCTATTTTGAAAAAAAAATTTTTAATAAGTTTTTTCATATTTTTTATTTTAAAAAATTAAAAGATTTTTTTCTTAATAAATTTTTTCTAAATAATTTTTTTCTTATTTTTAGTATAAAAATTAATAAATCTATTTTTAAAAATTAAAAAAAATTTTTTTCTTAATAAATTTACTCTTAATAATTTTTTTTCTTATTTTTTATTATAATTGCTTTATTTTATTTTATTTTATCCTCTTTTCTTCTTTCTTTCCATTTTTTCTCCCTTTTATTCTGAGCCGTGTGGATCAAAGGCTCTTGGTGCACCAGCCAGGCATCAGGGCTGTGCCTCTGAAGTGGGAGAGCCAACTTCAGGACACTGGTCCACAAGAGACCTCCCAGCTCCACGTAATACCAAACGGCGAAAATCTCTCACAGATCTCCATCTCAACATCAAGACCCAGCTTCACTCAACGACCAGCAAGCTACAGTGCTGGACACCCTATGCCAAACAACTAGCAAGACAGGAACACAGCCCCATCCATTAACAGAGAGGCTGCCTAAAATCATAATAAGGCCACAGACACCCCAAAACACACCACCAGACGTGGACGAACCCACCAGAAAGACAACATCCAGCCTCATCCACCAGAACACAGGCACTAGTTCCCTCCACCAGGAAACCTACACAACCCACTGAACCAACCTTAGCCACTGGGGACAGATACCAAAAACAACGGGAACTACGAACCTGCAGCCTGTGAAAAGGAGACCCCAAACACAGTAAGATAAGCAAAATGAGAAGACAGAAAAACACACAGCAGATGAAGGAGCAGGGTCAAAACACACCAGACCTAACAAATGAAGAGGAAATAGGTAGTCTACCTGAAAAAGAATTCAGAATAATGATAGTAAGGATGATCCAAAGTCTTGGAAATAGAATAGACAAAATGCAAGAAACATTTAACAAGGACGTAGAAGAACTAAAGAGGAACCAAGAAACGATGACAAGCACAATAAATGAAATTAAAAATACTCTAGATGGGATCAATAGCAGAATAACTGAGGCAGAAGAATGGATAAGTGACCTGGAAGATAAAATGGTGGAAATAACTACTGCAGAGCAGAATAAAGAAAAAAGAATGAAAAGAACTGAGGACAGTCTCAGAGACCTCTGGGACAACATTAAACGCACCAACATTCGAATTATAGGGGTCCCAGAAGAAGAAGAGAAAAAGAAAGGGACTGAGAAAATATTTGAAGAGATTATAGTTGAAAACTTCCCTAATATGGGAAAGGAAATAGTTAATCAAGTCCTGGAAGCACAGAGAGTCCCATACAGGATAAATCCAAGGAGAAACACACCAAGACACATATTAATCAAACTATCAAAAATTAAATATAAAGAAAACATATTAAAAGCAGCAAGGGAAAAACAACAGATAACACACAAGGGCATCCCCATAAGGTTAACAGCTGATCTTTCAGCAGAAACGCTGCAAGCCAGAAGGGAGTGGCAGGATATACTTAAAGTGATGAAGGAGAAAAACCTACAACCAAGATTACTCTACCCAGCAAGGATCTCATTCAGATTTGATGGAGAAATTAAAACCTTTACAGACAAGCAAAAGCTGAGAGAGTTCAGCACCACCAAACCAGCTTTACAACAAATGCTAAAGGAACTTCTCTAGGCAAGAAACACAAGAGAAGGAAAACACCTACAATAACAAACCCAAAACATTTAAGAAAATGGGAATAGGAACATACATATCGATAATTACCTTAAATGTAAATGGATTAAATGCTCCCACCAAAAGACACAGACTGGCTGAATGGATACAAAAACAAGACCCATATATATGCTGTCTACAAGAGACCCACTTCAGACCTAGAGACACATACAGACTGAAAGTGAGGGGATGGAAAAAGATATTCCATGCAAATGGAAATCAAAAGAAAGCTGGAGTAGCAATTCTCATATCAGACAAAATAGACTTTAAAATAAAGACAATTACAAGAGACAAAGACGGACACTATATAATGATCAAGGGATCGATCCAAGAGGAAGGTATAACAATTGTAAATATTTATGCACCCAACATAGGAGCACCTCAATACATAAGGCAAATACTAACAGCCATAAAAGGGGAAATCGACAGTAACACAATCATAGTAGGGGACTTTAACACCCCACTTTCACCAATGGACAGATCATCCAAAATGAAAATAAATAAGGAAACACAAGCTTTAAATGATACATTAAACAAGATGGACTTAATTGATATTTATAGGACATTCCACCCAAAAACAACAGAATACACATTTTTCTCAAGTGCTCATGGAACATTCTCCAGGATAGATCATATCTTGGGTCACAAATCAAGCCTTGGTAAATTTAAAAAAATTGAAATTGTATCAAGTATCTTTTCCGACCACAACGCTATGAGACTAGATATCAATTACAGGAAAAGATCTGTAAAAAATACAAACACATGGAGGCTACACAATACACTACTTAATAACGAAGTGATCACTGAAGAAATCAAAGGGGAAATCAAAAAATACCTAGAAACAAATGACAATGGAGACACGACGATCCAAAACCTATGGGATGCAGCAAAAGCAGTTCTAAGAGGGAAGTTTATAGCAATACAAGCCTACATCAAGAAACAGGAAACATCTCGAATAAACAACCTAACCTTGCACCTAAAGCAATTAGAGAAAGAAGAACAAAAAAACCCCAAAGCTGGCAGAAGGAAAGAAATCATAAAGATCAGATCAGAAATAAATGAAAAAGAAATGAAGGAAACAATAGCAAAAATCAATGAAACTAAAAGCTGGTTCTTTGAGAAGATAAACAAAATTGATAAACCATTAGCCAGACTCATCAAGAGAAAAAAGGAGAAGACTCAAATTAATAGAATTAGAAATGAAAAAGGAGAAGTAACCACTGACACTGCAGAAATACAAACGATCATAAGAGATTACTACAAGCAACTCTATGCTAATAAAATGGACAACCTGGAAGAAATGGAAACATTCTTAGAAATGCACAACCTGCCGAGACTGAACCAGGAAGAAATAGAAAATATGAACAGACCAATCACAAGCACTGAAATTGAAACTGTGATTAAAAATCTTCCAACACACAAAAGCCCAGGACCAGATGGCTTCACAGGCGAATTCTATCAAACATTTAGAGAAGAGCTAACACCTATCCTTCTCAAACTCTTCCAAAATATTGCAGAGGGAGGAACACTCCCCAACTCATTCTACGAGGCCACCATCACCCTGATACCAAAACCAGGCAAAGATGTCACAAAGAAAGAAAACTACAGGCCAATATCACTGATGAACATAGATGCAAAAATCCTCAACAAAATACTAGCAAACAGAATCCAACAGCACATTAAAAGGATCATACACCATGATCAAGTGGGGTTTATTCCAGGAATGCAAGGATTCTTCAATATACGCAAATCAATCAACGTGATACATCATATTAACAAATTGAAGGAGAAAAACCATATGATCATCTCAATAGATGCAGAGAAAGCTTTCGACAAAATTCAACACCCATTTATGATAAAAGTCCTGCAGAAAGTAGGCATAGAGGGAACTTTCCTCAACATAATAAAGGCCATATATGACAAACCCACAGCCAACATTGTCCTCAATGGTGAAAAACTGAAACCATTTCCACTAAGATCAGGAACAAGACAAGGTTGCCCACTCTCACCACTATTATTCAACATAGTTTTGGAAGTGTTAGCCACAGCAATCAGAGACGAAAAAGAAATAAAAGGAATCCAAATCGGAAAAGAAGAAGTAAAGCTGTCACTGTTTGCAGATGACATGATACTATACATAGAGAATCCAAAAGATGCTACCAGAAAACTACTAGAGCTAATCAATGAATTTGGTAAAGTAGCAGGATACAAAATTAATGCACAGAAATCTCTTGCATTCCTGTATACTAATGATGAAAAATCTGAAAGTGAAATTAAGAAAACACTCCCGTTTACCATTGCAACAAAAAGAATAAAATACCTAGGAATAAACCTACCTAAGGAGACAAAAGACCTGTATGCAGAAAATTATAGGACACTGATGAAAGAAATTAAAGATGATACAAATAGATGGAGAGATATACCATGTTCTTGGATTGGAAGAATAAACATTGTGAAAATGACTCTGCTACCCAAAGCAATCTACAGATTCAATGCAATCCCTATCAAACTACCACTGGCATTTTTCACAGAACTAGAACAAAAAATTTCACAATTTGTATGGAAACACAAAAGACCCCGAATAGCCAAAGCAATCTTGAGAACGAAAAATGGAGCTGGAGGAATCAGGCTCCCTGACTTCAGACTATATTACAAAGCTACAGTAATCAAGACAGTTTGGTACTGGCACAAAAACAGAAATATAGATCAATGGAACAGGATAGAAAGCCCAGAGATAAGCCCACGCACATATGGTCACCTTATCTTTGATAAAGGAGGCAAGCATATACAGTGGAGAAAAGACAGCCTCTTCAATAAGTGGTGCTGGGAAAATTGGACAGGTACATGTAAAAGTATGAAATTAGAACACTCCCTAACACCATACACAAAAATAAACTCAAAATGGATTAAAGACCTAAGTGTAAGGCCAGACACTATCAAACTCTTAGAGGAAAACATAGGCAGAACACTGTATGACATAAGTCACAGCAAGATCCTTTTTGACCCAGGTCCTAGAGAAATGGAAATAAAAACACAAATAAACAAATGGGACCTAATGAAACTGAAAAGCTTTTGCACAGCAAAGGAAACCATAAACAAGACCAAAAGACAACCCTCAGAATGGGAGAAAATATTTGCAAATGAAGCAACGGACAAAGGATTAATCTCCAAGATTTACAAGCAGCTCATGCAGCTCAATAACAAAAAAACAAACAACCCAATCCAAAAATGGGCAGAAGACCTAAATAGACATTTCTCCAAAGAAGATATACAGATTGCCAACAGACACATGAAAGAATGCTCAACATCATTAATCATTAGAGAAATGCAAATCAAAACTACAATGAGGTATCATCTCACACCGGTCAGAATGGCCATCATCAAAAAATCTAGAAACAATAAATGCTGGAGAGGGTGTGGAGAAAAGGGAACATTCTTGCACTGTTGGTGGGAATGTAAATTGATACAGCCACTATGGAGAACAGTATGGAGCTTCCTTAAAAAACTAAAAATAGAACTACCATATGACCCAGCAATCCCACTACTGGGCATATACCCTGAGAAAACCATAATTCAGAAAGAGTCATGTACCAAAATATTCATTGCAGCTCTGTTTACAATAGCCAGGACATGGAAGCAACCTAGGTGTCCATCATCGGATGAATGGATAAAGAAGATGTGGCACATATATACAATGGAATATTACTCAGCCATAAAAAGAAATGAAATGGAGGTGTTTGTAATGAGGTGGATGGAGTTAGAGTCTGTCATACAGAGTGAAGTAAGTCAGAAAGAGAAAAACAAATACAGTATGCTAACACATATATATGGAATCTAAGGGAAAAAAAAAAAAAAAAAAAGAGGTCATGAAGAACCTAGTGGCAAGATGGGAATAAAGACACAGACCTACTAGAGAATGGACTTGAGGATATGGGGAGGGGGAGGGGTGAGATGTGACAGGGTGAGAGAGTGTCATGGACATATATACACTACCAAATGTAAAATAGATAACTAGTGGGAAGCAGCCGCATAGCACAGGGAGATCAGCTCGGTGCTTTGTGACCACCTAGAGGGGTGGGATAGGGAGGGGGGGAGGGAGGGAGATGCAAGAGGGAAGAGATATGGCAACATATGTATATGTGTAACTGATTCACTTTGTTGTAAAGCAGAAGCTAGCACACCATTGTAAAGCAATTATACTTCAATAAAGATGTTAAAAAAAAAAAAAAAAAAAAAAAAGAGGGAGAGGACTCAAATCAATAAAATCAGAAATGAAAAAGGAGAAGTTACAACAGACACCACAGAAATAGAAAGCATCATAAGAGACTACTACAAGCAACTCTATGCCAATAAAATGGACAACCTGGAAGAAATGGACAAATTCTTAGAAAGGTATAACCTTCCAAGACTGAACTAGGAAAAAATAGAAAATATGAACAGACCAATCACAAGCACTGAAATTGAAACTGTGATTAAAAATCTTCCAACAAACAAAAGTCCAGGACCAGATGGCTTCACAGGTGAATTCTATCAAACATTCAGAGAAGAGCTAACACCCATCCTTCTCAAACTCTTCCAAAAAATTGCAGAGGAAGGAACACTCCCAAACTCATTCTATGAGGCCACCATCACCCTGATACCAAAACCAGACAAAGACACTACAAAAAAAGAAAATTACAGACCAATATCACTGATGAATATAGATGCAAAAATCCTCAACAAAATACTAGCAAACAGAATCCAACAACACATTAAAAGGATCATACACCACAATCAAGTGGGATTTATCCCAGGGATGCAAGGATTCTTCAATATATGCAAATCAATCAATGTGATACACCATATTAACAAATTGAAGAATAAAAACCATATGATCATCTCAATAGATGCAGAAAAAGCTTCTGACAAAATTCAACACCCATTTATGATAAAAACTCTCCAGAAAGTGGGCATAGAGGGAACCTACCTCAAGATAATAAAGGCCATATATGACAAACCTACAGCAAACATCATTCTCAACGGTGAAAAACTGAAAGCATTTCCTGTAAGATCAGGAACGAGACAAGGATGTCCACTCTCACCACTATTATTCAACATAGTTCTGGAAGTCCGATCCACGGCAATCAGAGAAGAAAAAGAAATAAAAGGAATACAAATTGTAAAAGAAGAAGTAAAACTGTCACTGTTTGCAGATGACATGATACTATACAGAGAGAATCCTAAAACTGCCACCAGAAAACTGCTAGAGCTAATTAATGAATTTGGTAAAGTTGCAAGATACAAAATTAATGCACAGAAATCTCTTGCATTCCTATACACTAATGATGAAAAATCTGAAAGAGAAATTATGGAAACACTCCCATTTACCATTGCAACAAAAAGTATAAAATACCTAGGAATAAACCTACCTAGGGAGACAAAAGACCTGTATGCAGAAAACTATAAGACACTGATGAAAGAAATTAAAGATGATACCAACAGATGGAGAGATATACCATGTTCTTGGATTGGAAGAATCAACATTGTGAAAATGACTATACTACCCAAAGCAATCTACAGATTCAATGCAATCCCTATCAAATTACCAATGGCATTTTTTACGGAACTATAACAAACCATCTTAAAATTTGTATGGAGACACAAAAGACCCCGAATAGCCAAAGCAGTCTTGAGGGAAAAAAACGGAGCTGGAGGAATCAGACTCCCTGACTTCAGACTATACTACAAAGCTACAGTAATCAAGACAATATGGTACTGGCACAAAAACAGAAACATAGATCAATGGAACAAGATAGAAAGCCCAGAGATAAACCCACGCACCTATGGTCAACTAATTTATGACAATGGATGCAAAGATATACAATGGAGAAAAGACAGTGTCTTCAATAAGTGGTGCTGGGAAAACTGGACAGCTACATGTAAAAGAATGAAATTAGAATACTCCCTAACACCATACACAAAAATAAACTCAAAATGGATTAGAGACCTAAATGTAAGACTGGACACTATAAAACTCTTAGAGGAAAACATAGGAAGAACACTCTTTGACATAAATCACAGCAAGATCTTTTTTGATCACCTCCTAGAGTAACGGAAATAAAAACAAAAATAAACAAATGGGACCTAATGAAACTTCAAAGCTTTTGCACAGCAAAGGAAACCATAAACAAGATGAAAAGACAACCCTCAGAATGGGAGAAAATATTTGCAAATGAATCAACGGACAAAGGATTAATCTCCAAAATATATAAACAGCTCATTCAGCTCAATATTAAAGAAACAAACAACCCAATCCAAAAATGGGCAGAAGACCTAAATAGACATTTCTCCAAAGAAGACATATAGACGGCCACGAAGCACATGAAAAGATGCTCAACATCACTAATTATTAGAGAAATGCAAATCAAAACTACAATGAGGTATCATCTCACACCAGTTAGAATGGGCATCATCAGAAAATCTACAAACAACAAATGCTGGAGAGGGTGTGGAGAAAAGGGAACCCTCTTGCACTGTTGGTGGGAATGTAAATTGATACAGCCACTATGGAGAACAGTATGGAGGTTCCTTAAAAAACTAAAAATAGAATTACCATATGACCCAGCAATCCCACTACTGGGCATATACCCAGAGAAAACCGTAATTCAAAAAGACACATGCACCCCAATGTTCATTGCAGCACTATTTACAATAGCCAGGTCATGGAAGCAACCTAAATGCCCATCGACAGATGAATGGATAAAGAAGATGTGGTACATATATACAATGGAATATTACTCAGCCATAAAAAGGAACGAAATTGAGTCATTTGTTGAGACGTGGATGGATCTAGAGACTGTCATACAGAGTGAAGTAAGTCAGAAAGAGAAAAACAAATATCGTATATTAACGCATGTATGTGGAACCTAGAAAAATGGTACAGATGAACCGGGTTGCAGGGCAGAAGTTGAAACACAGATGTAGAGAACAAACGTATGGACACCAAGGGGGGAAAAACTGCGGTGTGGTGGGGATGGTGGTGTGCTGAATTGGGAGATTGGGATTGACATGTATAAAGTGATGTGTATAAAATTGATGACTGATTTAAAAAAAAAAAAATGCGCCTTTCCTAAGACCTAGCAATTCCACTCCTAGGTATTTACCCAAGAGAAATGAAAGCACACATTCAAACAAAGACTTGTACTGGAATATAATTAGCAGCTGTATTCATAATAGGCAAAATCTGGAAACAGCTTAGATGTCTACCAACAGAATGGCTAAATAAACTGTGGTATATTCATACAAAAAAAAATCTAAAATTCATTAAAAATAAGTTTTTTAAAATGATAAATTTTTTGTTTTCTAAAAATTATAGAAATGGGAAGGATACTATCCATATTATCTTCTCTCTGATTTCCTTCATACAGCATTATTCTTATGAAATGTATTCATATTGTTATCAGTATTGCTAACTAACTTTCATTGTTGTAGAGTATTACATAATTTCAATATATCATAATTATTTTTATGCTACTATTGATGGACATTTGGATTGTTTTCAGTTTGTGTTTATTATGAATACTCATATGAATCTTCATGTATATGTCTTTCAGCACACAAATGCACATGTTTCTGTTTATGATATAACTAGAATAGAATTACTAGAATACAGGTAATACCTGTGTTCAGCTTAGTAGATAATGTCAAGCAGTTTTCCAAACTGGCTGTATCAATTTACACTCTCACCAGGGTGTGTGAGTCTCAGTTACACTATATCCTAAAAAACACTTGATACTACGAGTCCCTTTAATTTTAGTTCTTTTTAATTGTATCAATTATGATGGATGGACAGGCTCCCTTTGTGTTTTTTTAATTGAATTATAGTTGGTGTACAATATTATGTAACTTACAGGTGTACAATATAGTGATTCACAATTTAAGGTTATACTCTATTTATAGTTATTATAAAATAATGGCTATAGTCCTTGTGTTGTACCATATATCCAATATTAAGAGGTACAAACTATACCTAATAGTTTGTACCTCTTAATCCCCTACTCCTATGTTGCTCTTCCTTCTCCGTACTAATTTATTCTCCAAATCTATGAGTCTGTTTCTTTTTGGTTATAGTCACTAGTTTGTTGTATTGCTTTACATTCTACATATAAGTGATATCATACAGTATTCGTCTTCCACTGTCTGACTTATTTCACTTAGAATAATACCCTCCAAGTCTATCCATATTGTTGCAAATGGCAAAATTTTCTTCTTTTTTATAGCTGAGTAGTATTCCATTGTATAAATATATACCACAACTTATTTATCCATTCATCTGTTGGTGAACACCTAGGGTTGTTTCCATATCTTGGCAGGGGTTTTCATCCGGGCCTTGAGTAATTTCTTTAATCTTGTCATAGTTTATGGCCTTGGTGGTGGCCCTTTTTATGCCTTCGATGAGACAGGTAAGCATATGGTCCCATCGACGTCTATCTTGGGACCCTTCCTGATAATTCCAATTGGGGTCATTCTCAGGGACTGCTGTGGGTCCGGGCACATAAGTGCTGCGTTGGCGCCTGTTAAGGGTATCCCCATGTTCCCTAGCTTTAGTCCAGATTCTAGCTCATTCTTCCATATTAGTCTTGCCTTTCAGAGGCTATATGCCTTTTCACCAATATGGATTTAACCTCTGAGGAAGGCAAAACAATCTTGGCAATGCATTTCATCTCCCAGTCAGCCCCTGATATCCATCGCAAACTCCAAAAATTAGAAAAGGGTCCTCAGACTCCCCAATCCGAACTCACCAACCTGGCCTTTAAGGTCTTTAATAACTGAGATGAGAATAGATGAAGGGAAAAGAGGGAACGAGACCAACAACGGTCTCAAGAGCAGAAACAATCTTTCCAAATGACTGCCTCTGAGATTGGAGGCACTTTTCAGGATAAGACTTAACCAAGACCCTCCAACCAATGACAAGGAAAACAGCCACTGGGCCCCAACGCTGGCTCTGGCTTCAACTGCAAACAAGTGGGGCCCTGGAGTAGAGAATGTCCCAGGAAAATGTTACCCCCCGGACCATGCCCACTTTGTAAACTAAAAGGGCACTGGAAGCGGAATTGCCCTCTCCTTGATAAGAGGGGACAAAATCCCTTTCCAGAACTGGGGACCCCTCCTGCAAGGATCTCCTCCATCCCCATGGATCTTCAAGGACTTCTACTGTCTTCGGACTGATGGGCCCTGATGCTGGACCTGGTTCCAGGACATAGATTGACTTCGCCGAGCCTCGGGTAACTCTATCCATAGCAGGTAAGAAAATCAATTTCTCAGTTGATACTGAAGCCACTTACTCTGCTCTTCCCGAGTTTTCAGGTCCCTTGATTCCCTCACCTATCACCATTATCGGAGTAAAAGACAAACCAACCTCAACCTACTCTCCAAACCTTTGACTCACCATGCTCACTGGGTGATCAAATCTTTTTGCATTTCTTCCTCATCCTTCCCAATTGTCCGACCCCCCTCCTAGGCAGGGACCTTATGACCAAACTAGGGACTCAACTAATTCTCCAGCCACAAGTCTCCTTCCTTGGAATCTTAGGAGACTCTCCCTCCTAAGATTGCTCAGCCCTCCCCTCTCCCACCAGAAATACTTAAACAGGTTCCCCCAATTGTATGGGACATTAACACCACCAGGAGGGCCTCTCACCTAACCCCTGTCACTACCACCATGAGGGACGCCTCTCACTTTCCCTGCCACTCTCAATATCCTATAAAACTGGAAGATCTTAGGGGACTCAAACCCCTCATTAACAAATTTCTAAATGCTGGACTCCTTAGACCCACCAGCTCCCCTTATAACACCCCTATCCTACCCATTAAGAAGACAGATGGCACCTATCATCTAGTACAGGACCTATGCATAATTAACGAGGCAGTAGTCCCTCTCCATCCAGTAGTCCCAAATACGTATACCATCCTCAGCTCAATTCCTCTTAACACTCAGGTCTTTACAGTCTTCGATCTAAAAGATGCTTTCTTTACTATCACTCTCTCCCGAGATTCTCAAGACATATTTGCTTTTACATGGACGGACCCTGACAGTCACCGCTTTCAACAACTCACCTAGACCTCCCTCCCCCAGGGATTTAGAGATAGCCCCCACCTCTTTGGTCAAGCCCTAGCCTCTGATTTGTCCACCCTGTCACTTCTGGGCAGCACTCTTATTCAATATGTTGATGACCTCCTCCTCGGCAGCCCAGACCACAATGCCTCCCTTACCAAAACCATAGCCCCCCTCACCCACTTAGTTCTATGAGGGTACCGAGTTTCTCCTTCCAAAGCACAAATTAATCAGGTCACAGTTAAATATCTAGGATTTCTCTTGTCCCCAGGACAACGAGCAATCACTACTCAACGCAAAGAGCTTATAGCCTCTCTCCTTCCATCTCATAACAAAAAGGAATGAAGGGCCTTTCTGGTCCTCACTGATTACTTTCACATCTGGATCCCCCACTATGGCCTTACAGCAAAAACTCTTTATGAGGCCCTCCAGGGACCCAAAAATGAACCCCTGGAATGGAACTCCTCTCTACAGTCAGCCTTTACCTCATTCCAGACAGCCCTCACCTCTGCTCTGGCCCTGGCCCTCCCAAACTTAGATGAGCCCTTCTTACTATACACCCATGAAGGGAGAGGTATAGTCCTGGGAGTCTTAAGACAAAAATATGGCCAAGCTTTCACCTCTCAAATTACCCAAGAGGTGTCTCAAGCTTTAGACATTAAATACAAAAATATGGCCCAGCTTTCACCTCTCAAATAACCCAACAGGTGTCTCAAGTTTTAGACATTAAATACAAACTACATATAGCCTGGAATCCCCAGTCTTCAGGAAAAATAGAAAAGGCTCACTCTTCCCTTTAAAGACAACTCACCAAGCTTGCCTTGGAACTCAATCAGAGCTAGCTAGAACCCCTTTCCTATGCCCTTTTCTGACTCCGGACTACTCCGAAGGCCCCCTTACACCTCAGTCCCTTTGAACTCATGTACGGACACCCAGCTCTTCTTACTCCCTTTTCTACTATGAAGGTTCCTCCTCTGGGCTCTTACCTCATAGCCTTAAAACTAACTCACAACCTTTTACAGACCTGTGCTAATAAATACCTACCCCAACCTCAGGACTTGCTCCCATCTACAATCCTACAACCTGGGGACTGAGTCCTATTAAAGGACCTCCCCAAACATACCAAACCCCTCCAACTCCCTTGGAAGGGTCCAGTTCAGGTACTACTTACAACTCCGACAGCAGCCAAGCTCTCAGGATATCCATCCTGGATCCATCTGTCATGACTCAAGCCTACTGATCCTCCTGCTGTGCCCTCAACACAATCCTCTCCCTACGCCTGTCAACAGTTATCCAACACTAGACTATGGATCTACCTAAACCCAGAGAACACTAAAACTTTGAGCACAGCTCAAGATTAATATGCCCTGGTGGGCTTACATGTGTCTTACTCTCTTATTTCCCCTTCTACTCTTCATAATCTTTTATAACTACAAACATAACCGCTCTCCTATCCCTGGAAAAAGTTCCTAGCCCCTTGCTGGACCAGTCCCAAAGACTGCTAAGACAAAATTCTTGGTTGCTTTCTCACCTAGTACCTAACCATGCTCTTTCATACCAGCTACCCCTCCTTAAGTGCCACTCATCACCCCTACTTCTGCACAATAAAAGAAATTACAGCCCTCCTTCGAAAGGGCAAGGGCTCACAATATCACAACTGCTGGCTATTCACTAACATTGGCAGGACAGGCTTTCCTGGATTCCCAGCACCACCTCAGACATGGGCAACCTTATCCCTACTCATAGGCCCCCCGGTTTGGGCCCCAACTCCCATGGTGGTATTTCTGGCCTCAGGCTGTCTCATGGGTCCAACAGAACCTCTTTGACCCACTTCCATAAATGCCCCTCCCCATCCATGGACCCATCTTCCAGGACATTTCCTTACTAAGCCCGTCTCCCATATGTATTATAGCCAATACTACCTCATGGGTGATCCCCTGGCCTCACACCCAAACCACCACTTTACCCCTGACTTACAATGACCACGATCATCTGGAAATCTAGCTCCTCCCAATTGCAATCAAATTCTATACTTAAAACCCCTCCCGACAATGGGACAGACCAAAATACGAAGCTCAGATAAATAATTTCCCTAACAACCGAATTTACCTTCCCAAACCAGGCAACTGGACACTCCCATCCACTTTCAATGAACAGTACTTTCATGGGGCTTCTATGTGTCCTCCTGTCAATTCCACTGACTGCCCCCTGGCCTCATCTATAAATAACTTCTGGCACCTGCCCTACACGGGTGAAACTACGACCTGCCACAAGTACAGCGACTCTTTGTTTCCACAAAAAGCTTGGGGTTTTGACTTTCAGTGACAGCTTCCCCCTTGGGAAAATAACACCTCGATCCTCCCAAAAGCTTCTGCCTGCTTAAACCTGTTGGTGGGACTTTCTCTAACCACCACATACTTCCTACCAGAAGGGTCAAGTACAAACTTCCTTATTAACATAACTTTTATGGCCTACGTACCCCCTTCAGCAGCACTATACTTTCTCTGTGGGACCTCGGCATGTCTCTGCATGTCTCCTAACTGGATCGGAGCCTGCACCATCGTATCCCTATTACCCCAGATGAACATCTGCACTGGGCCTGTGCCTCTCCCCCACCTTTTCAGATACCGAAATAAACGAGAACCTCTATCAATCCTAGTAACCGTAGCTGCAGCTCTGGGTTTAGACACTGGAACTGCAGCTATCATACATTCTTCCATAGCTGTCATACTGTCTCCTCCTTTTCAGTCCCTGTCTTATCCGGTTTCTCCTCTCCTTTGTCAAAAACTGTCTTACTGCCTTTACCAAACCTTCCTGCCCTGTCTCAGGTCTTGCCTTTCAAGCCATTCAGTTCCAAGACAACCCACAAGACCCCCCAGGTAGGGCAGCTCTACACCCCAGCTCAGCAGGAAGAAGTTACAAAAGAAGAGACCTCCACCCCAATTCCCAACAAATGGGCCAACTGGGTTCCATGTAGCACTTAAGAATAAGTTAATATTCAGAGGGAGGAAAAGTAAACCCATCTAACATTGTTCACAATAGAGTAGCACCTGGCAAGGGCCACTATCAAGTCTCTTTCAGACACCCAAGGACTGGAAAATTACTGAAGACTGCAAGTCTATTCTCCGAAAAACCACATTCTATAGAGACACAGCCAGCCCGGATACTGCTGTGGACTAGAATAGACATGAACCCACCCCCTTTTCCTGCACCTTGCCCTTTGAAACTCAATAAAAGACTCAAACCCCTACCCTTCAGTGCCAACACCACTCTATGCATCTGGCCCCTTTCCTCTCATGGAAAGTGAATAAAAACTCTCTTTTCTCCTCTTGCTAATATTTCTGTGAATTCTTTCACAACCTGCGTCAGCTCACCTAACACATAGCATACATTTTTCCATAATTATTCCTCCAAAGTTTTTGCCTCCTTGTGTTTCTTATAGGATTGCTAAAATTGAACATGTTAAGTCTGTTTTTTAATTTAGTCTAGAAGTCCGTATCTTTTAATTTATATTGAAAGTAATTACTGATACCTGTGGGTCTAAGTCTACGACATTGTTAAGTGATTTATATTTGTTTTGTTGATTCCATGTTCCCACTTATCTCTTTTTCTTCATTCTGTTAGATTAGTAATTTCATTATTTCATTTCCCCCACACAGGTTTGCAATTTTGAATTATTTTAGTGGTTATACAAAGTATAACAGGCATCCTTAATTTGTGAAGCATAATGCTAATTAATGTACTATTTTTAAACTAGAAATATCAATGTAGGTGAATTATTCTAATGACCTTTATTCAATCCTCAGTTATTGTTTTGAGTTGGTACACATATTTTTTCTTATGTTGCTTTGTAAAATTTAATTGAAAGAGGAAAATATTACTTTAATATATTAGGCACCAGACCAGGAATTTTCACAAATACTGAATCATTTAAAAGGTCTCAACATTGTATTATATATCCTGTTATTCTTATTTTAAAGATGAGAAAACTAAAACAAAAAGAGGTAATTTTATACAAGAGAGCCAGAATTTTAGTCTTTCTTTTCCAAGTCCAAGCTTGGTTTTCCTTCCACTTCTCTATAGATACTGTGCGTAAATAAGAGTATGGGGCCCATAAGGCCCTACAAAGTATTAAGTGAAGAAGAAGAAAAAAGTTGGAGGACTGACACCTGACTTCAAGACTTACTATAAAGATATGGTAATGAAGACAATGTGGTATTGGCAAAATAATAGACAAAGAGATCAATGAAACAGAATAAAAAACCCAGGAATAGGCCCACATAAATATAGTCAACTGACCCTTGACAAAGAAGCAAAGGCAATATGATGGAGCAAAGATAGCCTTTTCACAAATGGTGCTAAAACAACTGAACATCAATACCCATAAAAAAGAATCTACACACAGATCTTCCATTCATCACAGAATTAACTCAAAATGGATCATAGACTTAAATGTAAAATGCAAAACTATAAACCATCTAGGCAATCACACAGGAGAAAACGTAGATGGCCTTGGATATGGTGATGCCTTTTTTACAACATCAAAAACATGATCCATGAAAGAAATAATTGATAAGCAGGACTTCATTTGAATTGTTAAGATTTACTTTACAAAAGACAATAGTAAGGTGCTGTCCCGGGTCCACGCGGCTCTGCGGAGCCCAGCAGAGAGCGGCAGGGTGAGGGGAAGGCTGCCTCCACCTCTTGGCATAGGACAGACCTGCTGGGGCCGTCACACCTCCCACCAAGGCCTCGGGGAAGCCAGACGGGGTATAGACGGAGCAGCCGGCTGCATTTGCCAAGCGACGTGGACTGCACGGTGCAGACGTGCGTAATCAATCCTGTGATGGTGGTGGCAGCAGTGGTTGCAGTAGGACCCTGGGAGAATCTTCCTCTCTGATTGGTTGAGCTGTGTTACAAAGCAGCCGTGTGGATGACAGGCTCTTGGTGCTCCAGCCAGGCGTCAGGGCTGTGCCTCTGAGGTGGGAGAGCCAGGTTCAGAACATTGGTTCACAAGAGCTCCACATAATATCAAATGGCGAAAATCTCCCAGAGATCTCCGTCTCAACGCCAAGACCCAGCTCCACTCAACGACCAGCAAGCTCCAGTGTTGGACACCCTATGCCAAACAACTGGCATACCCTGGGAAGGGTAAGCTGGGCCAAAGTGAGAGAGTGGCATGGACATATATACACTACCAAATGTAAAATAAATAGCTAGTGGGAAGCAGCCACATAGCACAGGGAGATCAGACTGGTGCTTTGTGACCACCTAGAGGTGTGGGATAGGGAGGGTGGGAGGGAGTGAGATGCAAGAGGGAAGAGATATGGGGACATATGTATATGTATAATTGATTCACTTTGTTATAAAGCAGAAAGTAACACACCATTGTAAAACAATTATACTCCAATAAAGATGTTTAAAAAAAGAAAAAAAAAAGACAATACTGAGAGAATTAGAAGGCAAACCACAGACTGGAAGAAAATTATTTGTAAAAGACACATCCAATATTATCCAAAATATACAAAGAATATTTAAAAGTCAGCAATAAGGGCTTCCCTGGTGGTGCAGTGGTTGAGAATCTGCCTGCCAATGCAGGGGACACGGGTTCAAGCCCTGGTTTGGGAAGATTTCACATGCTGCGGAGCAACTAGGCCCGTGAGCCACAACTACTGAGCCTGAGTGTCTGGAGCTTGTGCTCCGCAACAAGAGAGGCCGCAATAGTGAGAGGCCCGCGCACCGCGATGAAGAGTGGCCCCCGCTTGCAGCAACTAGAGAAAGCCCTCGCACAGAAACAAAGACCCAACACAGCCAAAATTAAATAAATAAATAAATAAATAAATAATAAAAATAAAGAAATTCCTTTTAAAAAAAAAAAAAGTCAGCAGTAAGAAAAACAGCTCAATTAAAAAATGCACAAAGATTTTAACAGATATCTCATCAAAGAAGATAAACAGGTGGCAAGTAAGCATATGCCCAACATCATAAATGCAAATTAAAACAACAATGAGATGTCACTATATACCTATTAGAAGGGCTAAAATCCAGAACACTGACATCGCTGAATACTGCTGAGTACGTGGAGCAACAGGAACTCTCAGCCATTGCTGGTGGGAATGGAAAATGGTACTATGGAAAACAAATTTGGTGGTTTCTTACAAAACTAAACACATTCGTACCATATGATACTGCTATTGTGCTCCTTGTTATTTACCCAAAGGAGGTAAAAACTTATGTCCACAAAAAACCTGCACACAGATGTTTATAGCAGCTTTATTCATAACTGCCAAAACTTGGAAGCAACCAAGATGTCCTTCAGTAGGTATATGGATAAATAAACTGGTACATCCAGACAATGGAATACTATCCAACCCTAAAAAGAAATGAGCTACCAAGCCATGAATAAACATGGAGGAATCAAATGCATATTACTAAGTGAAAAAAGCCAGTCTGAAAAGACTACATACTGTATGAGCCCAACTAGATGACATTCAGGAAAAAGTAAAACTATGGAGACGTTAAAAAGATCAGTGGTTGCTACTGGACATGGGAAGGAAGGATATATATATATATATCACAAGGATATATATATATATATATCACATATATATATATATATATAGGCAGCGCACGAAGGATTTTTAGGGCAGTGAAAATATTCTGTATGATATTATGATGATGGATATGTCATTATACATTTTTCTAAACCCACAGATGTACAACACCAAGAGTGAACCCTAAGGTAACTTATGGACTTCGGTGATGTAGGTTCATCTTCTGTAAAAAAATGTGCCATTCTAGTGAGTGATGTTGTCTACCGGGGGTGACTATGCAATGTGTTGTGGGACAGGATCTACGTGGGAAATCTCTGTACCTTCCTCTCAATTTTGCTGTGAACCGAAAACTGATTTAAAAAGTAATGCCTGAACGGAGGGGCAGGATGGCGGAAGAGTAAGACGCGGAGATCACCTTCCTCCCCACAGATACATGAGAAATACATCTACACGTGGAACTGCTCCTACAGAACACCCACTGAACGCGGGCAGAAGACGTCAGACCTCCCAAAAGATCTCCATCTCATCATCAAGACCCAGCTTCACTCAACGACCAGCAAGCTACAGTGCTGGACACCCCATGCCAAACAACTAGCAAGAGAGGAACACAGCCCCATCCATTAACAGAGAGGCTGCCTAAAATCATAATAAGGCCACAGACACCCCAAAACACACCACCAGACGTGGACGAACCCACCAGAAAGACAACATCCAGCCTCATCCACCAGAACACAGGCACTAGTTCCCTCCACCAGGAAACCTACACAACCCACTGAACCAACCTTAGCCACTGGGGACAGATACCAAAAACAACGGGAACTACGAACCTGCAGCCTGTGAAAAGGAGACCCCAAACACAGTAAGATAAGCAAAATGAGAAGACAGAAAAACACACAGCAGATGAAGGAGCAGGGTCAAAACACACCAGACCTAACAAATGAAGAGGAAATAGGTAGTCTACCTGAAAAAGAATTCAGAATAATGATAGTAAGGATGATCCAAAGTCTTGGAAATAGAATAGACAAAATGCAAGAAACATTTAACAAGGACGTAGAAGAACTAAAGAGGAACCAAGCAACGATGAAAAGCACAATAAATGAAATTAAAAATACTCTAGATGGGATCAATAGCAGAATAACTGAGGCAGAAGAACGGATAAGTGACCTGGAAGATAAAATGGTGGAAATAACTACTGCAGACCAGAATAAAGAAAAAAGAATGAAAAGAACTGAGGACAGTCTCAGAGACCTCTGGGACAACATTAAACGCACCAACATTCGAATTATAGGGGTCCCAGAAGAAGAAGAGAAAAAGAAAGGGACTGAGAAAATATTTGAAGAGATTATAGTTGAAAACTTCCCTAATATGGGAAAGGAAATAGTTAATCAAGTCCTGGAAGCACAGAGAGTCCCATACAGGATAAATCCAAGGAGAAACACACCAAGACACATATTAATCAAACTATCAAAAATTAAATATAAAGAAAACATATTAAAAGCAGCAAGGGAAAAACAACAGATAACACACAAGGGCATCCCCATAAGGTTAACAGCTGATCTTTCAGCAGAAACGCTGCAAGCCAGAAGGGAGTGGCAGGATATACTTAAAGTGATGAAGGAGAAAAACCTACAACCAAGATTACTCTACCCAGCAAGGATCTCATTCAGATTTGATGGAGAAATTAAAACCTTTACAGACAAGCAAA
The DNA here is from genome assembly GCF_028564815.1 of Eubalaena glacialis. NCBI lineage: Eukaryota > Metazoa > Chordata > Mammalia > Artiodactyla > Balaenidae > Eubalaena > Eubalaena glacialis. The sequence continues at coordinate 60,774,755 of NC_083725.1, read as the reverse complement.
AGCTGAGAGAGTTCAGCACCACCAAACCAGCTTTACAACAAATGCTAAAGGAACTTCTCTAGGCAAGAAACACAAGAGAAGGAAAACACCTACAATAACAAACCCAAAACATTTAAGAAAATGGGAATAGGAACATACATATCGATAATTACCTTAAATGTAAATGGATTAAATGCTCCCACCAAAAGACACAGACTGGCTGAATGGATACAAAAACAAGACCCATATATATGCTGTCTACAAGAGACCCACTTCAGACCTAGAGACACATACAGACTGAAAGTGAGGGGATGGAAAAAGATATTCCATGCAAATGGAAATCAAAAGAAAGCTGGAGTAGCAATTCTCATATCAGACAAAATAGACTTTAAAATAAAGACAATTACAAGAGACAAAGATGGACACTATATAATGATCAAGGGATCGATCCAAGAGGAAGGTATAACAATTGTAAATATTTATGCACCCAACATAGGAGCACCTCAATACATAAGGCAAATACTAACAGCCATAAAAGGGGAAATCGACAGTAACACAATCATAGTAGGGGACTTTAACACCCCACTTTCACCAATGGACAGATCATCCAAAATGAAAATAAATAAGGAAACACAAGCTTTAAATGATACATTAAACAAGATGGACTTAATTGATATTTATAGGACATTCCACCCAAAAACAACAGAATACACATTTTTCTCAAGTGCTCATGGAACATTCTCCAGGATAGATCATATCTTGGGTCACAAATCAAGCCTTGGTAAATTTAAAAAAATTGAAATTGTATCAAGTATCTTTTCCGACCACAACGCTATGAGACTAGATATCAATTACAGGAAAAGATCTGTAAAAAATACAAACACATGGAGGCTACACAATACACTACTTAATAACGAAGTGATCACTGAAGAAATCAAAGGGGAAATCAAAAAATACCTAGAAACAAATGACAATGGAGACACGACGATCCAAAACCTATGGGATGCAGCAAAAGCAGTTCTAAGAGGGAAGTTTATAGCAATACAAGCCTACATCAAGAAACAGGAAACATCTCGAATAAACAACCTAACCTTGCACCTAAAGCAATTAGAGAAAGAAGAACAAAAAAACCCCAAAGCTAGCAGAAGGAAAGAAATCATAAAGATCAGATCAGAAATAAATGAAAAAGAAATGAAGGAAACAATAGCAAAAATCAATGAAACTAAAAGCTGGTTCTTTGAGAAGATAAACAAAATTGATAAACCATTAGCCAGACTCATCAAGAGAAAAAAGGAGAAGACTCAAATTAATAGAATTAGAAATGAAAAAGGAGAAGTAACCACTGACACTGCAGAAAGACAAACGATCATAAGAGATTACTACAAGCAACTCTATGCTAATAAAATGGACAACCTGGAAGAAATGGACAGATTCTTAGAAATGCACAACCTGCCGAGACTGAACCAGGAAGAAATAGAAAATATGAACAGACCAATCACAAGCACTGAAATTGAAACTGTGATTAAAAATCTTCCAACACACAAAAGCCCAGGACCAGATGGCTTCACAGGCGAATTCTATCAAACATTTAGAGAAGAGCTAACACCTATCCTTCTCAAACTCTTCCAAAATACTGCAGAGGGAGGAACACTCCCCAACTCATTCTACGAGGCCACCATCACCCTGATACCAAAACCAGGCAAAGATGTCACAAAGAAAGAAAACTACAGGCCAATATCACTGATGAACATAGATGCAAAAATCCTCAACAAAATACTAGCAAACAGAATCCAACAGCACATTAAAAGGATCATACACCATGATCAAGTGGGGTTTATTCCAGGAATGCAAGGATTCTTCAATATACGCAAATCAATCAACGTGATACATCATATTAACAAATTGAAGGAGAAAAACCATATGATCATCTCAATAGATGCAGAGAAAGCTTTCGACAAAATTCAACACCCATTTATGATAAAAGTCCTGCAGAAAGTAGGCATAGAGGGAACTTTCCTCAACATAATAAAGGCCGTATATGACAAACCCACAGCCAACATTGTCCTCAATGGTGAAAAACTGAAACCATTTCCACTAAGATCAGGAACAAGACAAGGTTGCCCACTCTCACCACTATTATTCAACATAGTTTTGGAAGTGTTAGCCACAGCAATCAGAGACGAAAAAGAAATAAAAGGAATCCAAATCGGAAAAGAAGAAGTAAAGCTGTCACTGTTTGCAGATGACATGATACTATACATAGAGAATCCAAAAGATGCTACCAGAAAACTACTAGAGCTAATCAATGAATTTGGTAAAGTAGCAGGATACAAAATTAATGCACAGAAATCTCTTGCATTCCTGTATACTAATGATGAAAAATCTGAAAGTGAAATTAAGAAAACACTCCCGTTTACCATTGCAACAAAAAGAATAAAATACCTAGGAATAAACCTACCTAAGGAGACAAAAGACCTGTATGCAGAAAATTATAGGACACTGATGAAAGAAATTAAAGATGATACAAATAGATGGAGAGATATACCATGTTCTTGGATTGGAAGAATAAACATTGTGAAAATGACTCTGCTACCCAAAGCAATCTACAGATTCAATGCAATCCCTATCAAACTACCACTGGCATTTTTCACAGAACTAGAACAAAAAATTTCACAATTTGTATGGAAACACAAAAGACCCCGAATAGCCAAAGCAATCTTGAGAACGAAAAATGGAGCTGGAGGAATCAGGCTCCCTGACTTCAGACTATATTACAAAGCTACAGTAATCAAGACAGTTTGGTACTGGCACAAAAACAGAAATATAGATCAATGGAACAGGATAGAAAGCCCAGAGATAAGCCCACGCACATATGGTCACCTTATCTTTGATAAAGGAGGCAAGCATATACAGTGGAGAAAAGACAGCCTCTTCAATAAGTGGTGCTGGGAAAATTGGACAGGTACATGTAAAAGTATGAAATTAGAACACTCCCTGACACCATACACAAAAATAAACTCAAAATGGATTAAAGACCTAAGTGTAAGGCCAGACACTATCAAACTCTTAGAGGAAAACATAGGCAGAACACTGTATGACATAAGTCACAGCAAGATCCTTTTTGACCCAGGTCCTAGAGAAATGGAAATAAAAACACAAATAAACAAATGGGACCTAATGAAACTTAAAAGCTTTTGCACAGCAAAGGAAACCATAAACAAGACCAAAAGACAACCCTCAGAATGGGAGAAAATATTTGCAAATGAAGCAACGGACAAAGGATTAATCTCCAAGATCTACAAGCAGCTCATGCAGCTCAATAACAAAAAAACAAACAACCCAATCCAAAAATGGGCAGAAGACCTAAATAGACATTTCTCCAAAGAAGAGATACAGATTGCCAACAGACACATGAAAGAATGCTCAACATCATTAATCATTAGAGAAATGCAAATCAAAACTACAATGAGGTATCATCTCACACCGGTCAGAATGGCCATCATCAAAAAATCTAGAAACAATAAATGCTGGAGAGGGTGTGGAGAAAAGGGAACACTCTTGCACTGTTGGTGGGAATGTAAATTGATACAGCCACTATGGAGAACAGTATGGAGGTTCCTTAAAAAACTAAAAATAGAACTACCATATGACCCAGCAATCCCACTACTGGGCATATACCCTGAGAAAACCATAATTCAGAAAGAGTCATGTACCAAAATATTCATTGCAGCTCTGTTTACAATAGCCAGGACATGGAAGCAACCTAGGTGTCCATCATCGGATGAATGGATAAAGAAGATGTGGCACATATATACAATGGAATATTACTCAGCCATAAAAAGAAATGAAATGGAGGTGTTTGTAATGAGGTGGATGGAGTTAGAGTCTGTCATACAGAGTGAAGTAAGTCAGAAAGAGAAAAACAAATACAGTATGCTAACACATATATATGGAATCTAAGGGAAAAAAAAAAAAAAAAAAAGAGGTCATGAAGAACCTAGTGGCAAGATGGGAATAAAGACACAGACCTACTAGAGAATGGACTTGAGGATATGGGGAGGGGGAGGGGTGAGATGTGACAGGGTGAGAGAGTGTCATGGACATATATACACTACCAAATGTAAAATAGATAACTAGTGGGAAGCAGCCGCATAGCACAGGGAGATCAGCTCGGTGCTTTGTGACCACCTAGAGGGGTGGGATAGGGAGGGTGGGAGGGAGGGAGATGCAAGAGGGAAGAGATATGGCAACATATGTATATGTGTAACTGATTCACTTTGTTGTAAAGCAGAAGCTAGCACACCATTGTAAAGCAATTATACTTCAATAAAGATGTTAAAAAAGAAAAAAAAAAAAAAAAAAGTAATGCCTAAAAAATATATGTGTTTGGCTTCTCTAGGTCTTAACAGCTTCCTGGACAAAGCAAACTTCCATAGGGAAAAGTAGTCCCCAATGATAAACGATTGGCTCAACTTTCTGGGCTTACTCCTCTGTAGTTTCTGGTTATTAATTTTCTACAATCTTGTTAGCTCTTCCCTATCTTTAAGCAGATTTATTTTTATATTTTATCTAGATCTTCCAGGTATTCTCAATTGTAGGGTTAGTCCAAATTACCCATTCTGCCATTACTGGGAACTGAAATCATAAACTACTTTTTGTCACCCAATATTTTATCTCAAATATACTCTCATATCAATAGCCCAAAGTTTATTTAACTAATGCACCTTTTGTTGCATATTTATACTGTTTCCTATTTTTTATTATTCGAAATCCTCCAGAATATTAATAGTAACATTGATAAGAACAGTAATAATTACAAATATATGTGATTAAAATGTTCCATGCTTTATGCTAAATGATTTATGTCTATTCTTTTATATTTACCTCAAAACAACCTTATTCTACAGATGAAATACTGAGGCTCAGGAGAGGTAAACACACAGTTGGAAGGTTATGGGGTCAGATTATTTAGTTGTCACTGGATAAGGTACTTGCTGGAGGGAAATGGAAGGGCCTGACAGCCAGAATACACACTGGTCATATGGTACCTGATTAAGGGGTAATTGCCACACAGAATAATACAGCAGAAATAGACCCTCTAACAAAAGGTCTAGGTCAAAAGAAATGAAATTTTAAGACTAATATCAATCTAGATATAGATGTAGGTCTAGATATAGATGAATCTATGAATTAGCTAGATATAGTGATAAATGATATAGAGATAGATATAAAAATATAGACCGATCTCTTTCAGAAAAGTTGCACCAAATTTCCTCTGTACTAGTAGAGATATAGTGGCTATTTCGACATGTTCTTTCATCAGTTGAATTACCTTGCCTCTTTTTTTTTCTCTTCAGTAGGAGTCAGTGTTTTCACACATCCTCATATGCACAGTACCTTCCTTAAAGTAATAAAAACTGCTTTTTCACATAAATTGGCCTTTACAAGAAAGCCAACTGGCAGGAATGATGATGGAAATGAAGAAGCCTAAGAAGGATGGATCTCAGCCAGAACATAGACGTTTGAGATAAATCAAATAGCAGATGGCCTCATTTAATGATAAGGAAAAGCACATGAGGTTGGGGGAGAGGGAGATTATCCATCACCAAGGGAGGAGGATAATGAGCTCTATCCTTGAAAACAGAAAAGTGATGGAACGAGTGGGGAGGTGATACCAAGTCATCCAAAAATGGAGAAAGGAAGGAGGTCTATGAGGAAGTAAAGTTATCCCCAGTCCCATGTTAAAGATTAGGAATAACTATCATTAGCTCAGTTATTGAATGTTTTTTCAATTTTTAGCAGCTTGAAAGACCAAGGGTTTAATCACTCATTCTTTATCAGCTTCCAGTCACTAAAAACTTAAATACACAGAAACAGAGAAAAAAAGAGCAAGGCACTGTCTGGAAGACAGTAGGACTAGGAATTCCTGTCTTTCTATTCTAAGGGACTTAGAGGTCAAGTCACTCCGCTGGAGAGGAATTATACTTATAAAATGTATATTGTAAATGATTGAATTGCATTCAATGTAAAGTATTCCTCAATAAATCTCATTTAAAAAATAAAAACTTCAGTGGCTTCCTGTCTCATCCAGAGTGAAATCCAAAATTCTTAAATTGTCTTCGAGGTTCTGGAAGATCCTGTGCCAGCCCTTGCCTTTTAAGACCCCTGGTGCTCTCTCCTGCAGTTCTCCCCCAAGTCTGTTCTGGCATGTCAGCCTTCTCACTAGTTCTTGTACACTTTACACACCTCCCTGCTCAGGACCTTTTCACTTCACCTATTTTCTTCCCCCAACATCCAGAGGACTCACTTTCTCACCTATTCAGGCCTTTACTCAACTGTTACCTGCACAGTGAGGCCTTCCCTTGGTTACCATATAAAATTACCTCCCTCTTGTCCCACTCCCAAAAACACTTTCCTTTTTGCTATATTAATTTCCTCCTTTAACCTTAATTGTCATTAATATACTATATTTTTATTTATCTTGTTTTTGTCTATATTTCCCTCTAGAATGTAGGTTTTTAAGAGTAGATTTTTTATGGTTCTGAAGAACCTAGGAGCAGGACAGGAATAAAGATGCAGACATAGAGAATGGACTTGAGGACATGGGGAGGGGGAAGGGTAAGCTGGGACGAAGTGAGAGAGTGGCATGGACATATATAGACTACCAAATATAAAATAGATAGCTAGTGGGAAGCAGCCGCATAGCACAGGGAGATCAGCTCGGTGATTTGTGACCACCTAGACGGGTGGGATAGGGAGGGTGGGAGGGAGACGCAAGAGGGAGGAGATATGGGGATATATGTATATGTATAGCTGATTCACTTTGTTATACAGCAGCAACTAACACACCATTGTAAAGCAATTATACTCCAATAAAGATGATAAATAAATAAATAAAGGCAAACATTTAAGTGAAAAAAAAAAAAAAGAGTAGATTTTTTTTTTTTCTGTTTTATTCAGTGCTGTGTCCCCCATGCCTGGAATAATACCTGGCTCATAGTAGGCAACAAATAAGTATTTGCTAAACAAATGAAATTAACCATCTTTATTTTTTCTCTTGGATTTTCCATCAACTGAAATGTTTCTAAGAAAAATTCAAGATGCGCTATCAACTCCTTAATCTTGAGAGTCAAGATTCTTTCCACAAGACCTCTGACTGCCTTCCTTGGACCACCTCCTAACAGTCAGAGGCCACTTAGAGAAGATCTCCAGAGAGCATAGCAAAAGGTCATAATCCTAAAACCACAGCTCATTTTCAGTGTCTCCTATTCTCAACTTTGGCTTTTACTGATTCCATCTGAGCTCTTAGACTCGGTACTCAGCCTTTGAATAGGCCTAACGTAGGTTCACTTTCTCAGTAGCAACTAACTTCTCTCAATCCACTGAATGCCTCCCCTCTGAACCTTCATACTCCTGCTTCTGGGATGCTTCTCCCTGCTATCTGACCAACAGCAACACCGACAGACTCTAGCCTAGAGAAAATGCCTGGTTTTAAGCCCTTCTCATCTCTCATGTAACATACTGAGGGATTCCCTTAAGACAATCCACAGCTCCAAAAGGATGACACTCTTTGTTAAAAAATATTTATATGTATTATACTTTTTATATATATATACATATATATATAAAATATGGCATAGTACTAAAGTACTACTACAGCAGGAGCATGTATATATGGAGGCATAGGAGTGATTTCTAATGGGTACAGAGTTTTGGGGGGCAGTGATGAAAATGTTCTAAACTTAGATTGTGTTAATGTTTGGATGACCCTAAATATACTAAAAATCATTGAATTGTATACTTTAAATGGACGAATTTTATGGTATATGAATTATATCTCAATAAAAATTTGTTTTAACTCACTTATGTATGCTCTATTTTTGTCTCCTTGAGTATCCATCAACTGTCATTCTGATCTTTAGATCCAAAGCACTTCTTCACTCATTCAGTAAGTAGTGCACCAGGGCCCGCTACTTGTCAGATACCATGCTAGGCACTAGGGATATAAAGAGAACAAAGAAGCATGGCTCCCTCTACCACAGCTTACAACCTCATAAAAATAGATTGGGCAAGAGATAAGAAAGAGGATGAACTAGGTTTCTGAGAGGCAGTATACAGAGTGCTATGCCTAACCCAACAGTGGTCACTGTAGTATTTACCATGGTGGTTACCATAGTAGTTACTCAGTGAACCCAGAAAAAAATGTTGACTCTGTTTTTATTCTCTCCTCAGGTCTTGGCAACCTCCATACACACACCTGGACATCTTTGCTGCTGCCAGAGATCTGATATGGTTCACTGTGTGTCCAGAAAAGACCCCCAGGCATAGTCTTTTCTATGGCTGACACATTACCTCCTGGCATTCCACAGAGTCTTAGATTTTTCCGTGCAAATCCTCATTATTTAAGAAGAACGTGCTTTCAGAAGATAATTCCTTTTCAAAATTATCCCCAAAAATTAAGCTCAAAATATACCACATTGTTGTACCAGTCAAATCCCCACGATTTGGCATGAGCCATTTCCTGCTGGCACTCTGTTTCAAAACATAGCATTGACTTCTTGCTTCAGTGCTGAAAATATATGTTCTCAACACAATTATTATGAAACAGAATCTTTCACTTCAAAGAGGATTGAGAGACCAGAGAATTCAGGAATTGAGTTCTTCCAGAACAGTGCTACACTTATGAGATTTGAAGCAGTTTTCAAACACTGGCATCAAGGTGCCCTTAAGTGATTTCATTCCATTCCAGTTTGTGAGGGAAACCATAGTGAAGTCTCATGTTGCCTCTCTAGTTGTGTTCAGCTGTGTGCCCTTACTCGTGAACCTTTATAGCTGCAGTTTGAAGCATTTTTTGTTTATTTCCTCTTTATCGGCTCCTTCTCAGCTGGAGGAAATCAATGAAGAGAGGCTTAAGAAAATCCTCAAGAAATTAAACATAATCCATCTAAGCCACACTTGTAGTCTGATTTACCTAACAAGAGTATATGACTGTTTAGACATTAAAACATGTTAGAAGAGGCAGCTATATCATAGTTGGAAAACACCTGGAATTGAGGTCAAAAGACCTATGTTTGAGCCTGACCTTGGCAAAGCACTCTGGGCCTCAGTGAAAAGGTGTAGTAATCTGTAATGCACTTGCAAATGTAAGGTTTTAACCTGAAGATACTTTAATAATTCAAAATGTTTTGATATTTCATATTCTCTATGTTCTAGCCTTCCCTGAACTTCACACTTCTCAATAGGATCTAATCTTGAACACTTCCATGCCTTTACTCATGCATTCTTTTTCCCCTTCCTCCTTATCTCCCCCTCAAAAATTACTTTAAAATTATTTCACTCTTCATGTATTCAAGAAAACACTCATCCTTGGTTGGAAATCATTCATGGCCTTTCTCTGTGCTCCCAGGCCACCGTTATGATGCCTGCTGACTTCACAAAACACCGTAAATTATAATTATCTTTATTTTACTCTACTGGACTCAGTTCCTTGAGGACAAAGATTGGGATTTTCATCCTGTTATCCTCAGCAGCAATTATGATTTCAAGGCACAGAGTTGACAAGTCATAAATATTGAACAAATCAATGAATCAGCAATTGTATGAGACAGTACTCCCAAAATGGAAAAGTGGAAAACAAGCCAAAGGCATAAAGTCCCAGATGTTCATATCCCAACCCAGATCCAGCTTCATGCCTGAGTCAGGGCTGGGCCTTCATCAAAGGTAAGAACTCCTGCTGAGACCAATGACTTGAGAGCCGGTGTTTGTCAAACTAAATTTATGAACCCAGTCATACCCTTGATTTTGAAGGAGTAGCCATAGTGCTGAAGCGAGCTTGGCCCACTTGTCACTATTGTGTGGCAGAAATAGCACTGGGCTTATTATCAGAAACCCTCAGTTCATTCCTGACCCTGCCTCTTACTAGCCTGTAAATGAAGCTTAGCATTTCTGTGACTACATTTTTAATTGGAGAGGGTCATCATCCCCACCTTACAGAACTGACATGAAGTTTAAATGAGATATTTATATAAAGTGCCTACTATAGTGGCTGCCTTTGAATAATAAATGGAAATTATAATAATTATAATTATTACTATTATGTGAGAGTTCCAGGCACAGTAAATACTTTCCACATGTTTGTTTTAAAGGAGTGTGGACAGCTCCAAAAAATTAAATTCTAAATGAACTTGACCCTGCTCAGGCTTAACCCATATTAGAGACTCATCTTGACTGGTTGGTGATCACTGTACAGGATGCAAGACATGCATAGAGGATAGGAGATTTCAGAAACTGGATGCTGCTCTCACCCATACTAGCCACCAGTTACAGAGCAGTGACTATAGCCAGACACATTGCTGCTTTCAATCTTCTCCACAATGATAGAAGGTGGATGCCCATGTTACAGATGAGGAAAGTAATGTTCCAAAAAGTTAAGTAATGTGCCCAATGTCACCCAAAAGTGGCAAAACCAAGGTTTTAAACTGGTCTGTTATCTCCCAAACCCATGTGCTTTCTACTCGTGCTGCTTCTTCACTGAGCTTTGTCCTACAGTTTATGGGGCAAAACACACATTTCATATATATCATGTCTTTTGACCTGACACAACCCCCTATGAAATAACCAAATAAAGAAACTGAGACTCAGGACATTTAAGTTGCCTGTGTATGGTCACAAAACCAGTAAAAAGCAGCCCAAGAAATCAAACTCCTGTCTTCGAACTCTTATCCATTGCACTTTCCTACAACGGAGTAACTGCCTTTTGGCCAGATTGAAGAATGTAGAGATAAGGAGAGAACTGCTTCTTCTCAAACCTAGTGTTATAAATTTACATAAGACCTCCTCCTGGTGGAGTAGTTACACAAGCTATACTTATGTAAGAAAAAGATTATAACATATTAATATAAATTTCTTCCCAACTTCCTCCTAGTAGTAGAAGGAATTAACTAATATATGCAAAGCCATGCATTTACCAAAGAGCCCACCTGGAACTAAAGGAATCTGCTCATAGCTCATGAAGCTGTAATATTTTTAAATGGGGTTTTATTTATTCAGAAGATGGGACTTCACTAAAAACTACAGAGATTTGGATGAAAATGTAAACTTGTGTTAAATACAGTTTTAGTGATCCTTGTTGTATTAAGTGAATTGAAAAAAATCTAATATTCAAAAACAGCAGCTATTCCATTTGTTTGAAAAGTTTATCAACCATTTATTGAGCTGCCTCTTCATCTCTGGGACACAAACAAATGAGTATAATAAATTATGTTTTGTTCGCCTCCATTATCATACTAGAAAGAGGATCACGGTGCATGGAACAGCCAGTTATATGCAAAGATACAAATATACTTCCAAAAGTAAGGGACACTTAAGATGAGTCTTGGAAAGTGATAGGTATTGCCAAGGGAACAAGGGAATACAAGTGGCTGTGTAGGGGTCAAAGGACATTATAGCCTCTTTTATCCTGGGAACTTCAAATAGTGCCATGGAACTCATGTTTAGGGGACAAGAGAAGCAGACATGATAGGACTTAGAATGAAGTCACATTAAGAGCCTGAACTATGGCAGTAGCAGTGAAAATGAACAGGTAATACCTCACAGATGTCAAGGATGTAGGGTTTTAGGCCTGTGTATATGTGAAGGGTAAAAGAAAGAAAGTTTTCTGCTTTTGTGGCTTGAGGATGTCAATAGCTGAGATACAGAATAAAGGAGAGCATACATATGGAAAAGACATCAAGTTCTCTCTCTGAGGATGGGCTAGAAAGTCTAAGTAACATCTGTATAGAGAAGGAAAATAAGTAGGCAGCTAGCTAAATGAGACGGGATCTCAGAAGAAAGGTCCAGCCTAGAGATACAGAGTAAGGATCAATCATATTTGAGTGGTCGATAAAAATCACATGAATGGATGGTTTTGTTCAGAGAGGGTAGGCAGAGTGAGAAGAGAAAATGGGCTGAGGACAGAGTGTTAGGTACCAACATTTAAGATATGGCTTAGTGGTCAGAAAGAGGAAAATAAACCCCAGAAGAAGATGAAGAAGATTGATCATAAAGATAAAAAGAAACCAAAGGACTCAGCATCACTAATTATTGGAGAAATGCAAATCAAAACTACAATCAGGTATCACTTCACACCAGTCAGAATGGCCATCATCAAAAAGTCTACAAATAATAAATGCTGGAGAGGGTGTGGAGAAAAGGGAGCCCTCCTACACTGTTGGTGGTAATGTAAATTGGTACAGCCACTGTGAAAAACAGTATGGAGGTTCCTTAAAAAACTAAAAATAGAGTTACCATATGATGCAGCAATACCACACCTGGGCATATATCTGGAAAAGACAAAAACTCTAATTCCAAATGATACATGTACTCCAATGTCCATAGCAGCACTATTTACAATAGCCAAGACATGGAAGCAACCTAAATGTCCATCAACAGATGAATGGATAAAGAAGATGTGACTTTAGATAGATAGATAGATAGATAGATAGATAGATAGATAGATAGATAGATACACACACACACACAATAGAACACTACTCAGCCATAAAAAAGAATGAAATAATGCCATGTGCAGCATAATGGATGGACCCAGAGATTATCATACTAAGTGAAGTTGGACAGAGAAAGACAAATATTATATGATACCACTTACATGTGGAATCTAAAAAAAAAAATGATACAAATGAACTTATTTACAAAACAGAAATAGACTCACAGACATAGAAAACAAACTTATGGTTCACAAAGGGGAAAGGGGGGAGGGATAAATTAGGAGTTTGAAACTGACAGATAACACACTACTGTATATAAAATAGATAAACAACAAGGACCTACTGTATAGCACAGGGAACTATATTCAGTATCTTGTAATAACCTATCTGGAAAAGAATCTTAAAAAGAAGACAGACAGACAGACAGATAGATAGATAGGCAGACACACAGATAGACACGTATGTATATATACACACATATATATACGTGTGTATAACTGAATCACTTTGCTGTACACCTGAAACTAACACAACATTGTTTAAAAAAAATAAAAATAAAACAAGAGAAGGTGATTTCTTAAAAGTCAACAGAAGACAGAGTTTAATGGATAAGGAGGGAGCAGTCAGCAGCTCCAACACCACAGCAAGCTCAAGGAAGGAAAGAGCAAGGAAAAGGAGGCCAGCCTTCTTCAGAAGACAGTGAAAAGTACCATTTAATAGACAAACAAAAGATGATGAGGATCTGCATTACCACAAGAATGAGGGGATGATAAGAATTCAAGGAACGGAAGAAACACTAAGAATTCATGTCTTGAATACCTAATGCGTATGAGGGTTATGAAAAGGAAGAGTCCAAAGATCACCTCACCAAAGTTTCTAACTTGTGTGGCACAACTCACCCAAATAACGAACACAGAAGGAGTTAAAATACTGTAAGAAAAGGCAAAGGAAAGAAGCCGCAACCCTCACAGAGGGAATGAAGAGCCAGAGGGATAAGAGGGATTATTATAGTTTAACATTTCAAGAGTTGAAGTGGTACCTGCAACAACTACCATATGATTTAGGGGCATGAAATAGCTGGAATAAAGGAGAAAATTATTGGAGTCCATGAGGTCAGGAAGATTTGAGGCTAAGACGGATCATCCACTTGGTTATGGAAATTATCTAAAATGACAACAGGAGTTGGAAGAGAAGTGAAAATAATGACCGGGAGCAAAAAAGTCCTTGATGAATAGGAAGGAGTAACCAGGAGTTCAAGAAATGGGAGCCATCCAGAGCTATAAAAATGATATAACCAAATACTATGAGCCTCATACATAGAGGTGTTTTATAAAAGGCAGCAAACAGAACAATAGCTTGTATGTGATAATGGGAAAAGAGAGTAACACTGACAGAACCTCCAGGACCTTTCAGGCACACAATGGAAGACAACAGACAGTCTCTACCTAAGGGGGTTGGAGAAGAAAGTGGTATCCATGCCGAAGGGCCAGAGTTCTGATAAGAGTTTGAGAATGAAGAACCCATGGAAAGAATGGGGAGGTAGAACCAGAAGAGAGTAAGCACTATGTAGAATGAGGATGGCAATACTATAAAAAGTAAACTGAGGATGGAGGCTCTTGCCTTTTACTCACATGTCTACAGTGATAAGATGAGAATAGCCTTAGAAATTATTGGTATCAAGCTTTGAATGGGCATGGGATGTCAGAGGCCTTATGAGGTTGTGGTCTTCATCTTACATGAATTAGTTGTTGAGGTACTGTTTAGGTACTCCTAAAAGGAGTCTGTGGTGACAAAGAGTACACATTCTCTGGTCCCTGCATCTGAGAAGCCCACAGAGAAGGAAGAAAGACAGCCTCAGAAGCAAATACCTACTCACATGTCATTGCTCTGATAGATTCAGGAATCCTGTCCTCACCTGGTATCTGCTACCCTTCCTCAGCACACGGAAATGTTCCCTATGGCAGCTTTTACAGTCCTCCCTTTTTGAAAGATAAAGTTCGTGTGTATGAGCGATGAGGTAGGAAGCAGGGAGGATGGAGCAGCAAGTGACAGTAGCAAGTGACTGGTCATAAAATACAGTTGCTAACACACTGCAGACGTTCACCATCTTGGATGTCAAGTCATCCAGAATGACAGCAAGAATTGGGACAGAGATGAAAATCAAGATCAGGTGCAAAAGTCCTTAAGGACCCAAAGTTTAAGAGATTCCAGTTTATCTTCCCTCCTTTGAAAAGAGAAATGGCATTTTTTGAGGGTTACTTTCACAGTAGGGGAGAGGGTGTAGCAGCAGCCATGACAGATTCAGAGACTCAGTTTCCTTATCGGTAAAATGAAAATTATAAAATGTACATTGCAGGGCTGTTCTGAGGATTCGATGAGATAATACATACAAAAATTCTTAGCATGATGCTGAACATGTTGTAGATTCCTGAATTTGATAACACAGAACATATTTTTATGTAACTGTTCTCTCTATACTTCATTTTAATCCCATAGATGGCCAATGACTTGAAATAGTTTTGGTGGAGCCTGATATTCTACAAATCATTGCCCATTTAGTTGACTTTTAACCATTCTCAATTAATCCCTATCTCTCTCTCTATTAATTCTAAATCTTTAGTTCTCTCTAGCTAACAGTTGCATCTCTCATTCCCAAAATTAGTATATAAATGCTAATATATATAACGTAATCCATATGTATGTATTAAAATATGTGTGCATA
The DNA here is from genome assembly GCF_028564815.1 of Eubalaena glacialis. Lineage (NCBI taxonomy): Eukaryota > Metazoa > Chordata > Mammalia > Artiodactyla > Balaenidae > Eubalaena > Eubalaena glacialis. Next base: position 60,759,569 of record NC_083725.1, on the reverse strand, counting down.
TCATGGTAGGAATTAATTTTCCCTCTATTACCCTAAACTCGTTTTGTTGCTTGTTTTCAATTTGCTTTGTTCGTTGGTTTTTTAAACCAATTTATTGATGTGTTACACCATCATTCTAGAAAGTAAAGTAAAACTTTTTTAAAGTTTAAAAAAAAAAAAAAACTCTCTAAAATGAGAATTAAACTTGCAGCAGAAGAGGTTTTGTGAAGACTCAAAGGGATCATGTAACTTCATAATTCAGTGCCTATCACATGGTTGGACCTCCATATTATCATAAATATAATTTCTTTCCCTCTTGACATAGAGGCAGCATAAGACAGAAAATAGAGTATGAGTTTTAACCTCTGAAAATCATGAGTTAAAATCAGGGCTCTGCCTTTTACCAACCACATGACTGTGGTCAAGTTATTCAACATCTCTAAGCCTTCTTCATAGGGTCATTATGGAAATAAAATGAGACAACATGTGGAAAGGGTCTGGAAAAGTGCATAACACACTGTAGTTGCTCAATAAAGCTTTTTTTTTATGACTACACAGGTTTCTAACTGCATATCTTTTGGAGATTTTTATTTTTCACTTAAGCCCTATAGAATAGCAAATCAATCTTTTTGTGACTAGGAGAAACTGGCATTTCTGAGTAGTCATTTTCCCAGTGTCAGAGAAATGACAGGCTTGTCAAGGTTCACATTGGTTTGGGGACTTCCACCATTTCTCAATTCACCTCCTAAAGCAAAGGAAACAAAAGCAAAAATAAACAACTGGGATCTAGTTAAACTTAAAAGCTTTGGCACAGCAAAGCAAACCATTGACAAAATAAAAAGATAACCTACTGAACGAGAGAAGGTATTTGCAAATGATGTGACAGGTCATAAGGGGTTAATATCCAACATATATAAACAGCTCATATATCTCAACATGAAAACAAACAAACAACCCAATTTAAAAAGGGGCAGAAGAACTGAATAATATTTTTCCAAAAAGGAAATGCAGATGGCCAAAATGCACATGAAAAGATGCTCAACATCGCTAATCATCAGGGAAATGCAAATCAAAACTACAATGAGTTATCACCTCACACCTGTAAGAATGACTGTCATCAAAAAGCACACAAATAACAAATGGTGGCAAGGATGTAGAGAAAAGGGAACCCTTGTACACTGTTGGTGGGAATTTAAATTGGTGCAGCCACTGTGGAAAACAATATGGAGATTTCTCAAAAAACTAAAAATATAACTACCATATGACCCAGCACTTCTACTCTTGGATATATATCCAAAAACACACTAATTTGAAAAGATACATACACCCCAATGTTCATAGCAGCATTATTTACAATTGCCAAGGTATGGAAGCAACCCTAAGTGTCTGTCAGCAGATGAATGGATAAAGAAGATGTGGTATATCTTCTTTATTCAATGGAATACTAGTCAGCCATAAAAAAAGAAGGAAATTTTGCCATTTGCAGTAACATGGATGAACCTAGAGGGTATAATGCAAAGTGAAATAAGTCAGACAGAGAAAGACAAATAGTGTTTAATGTCACTTATATGTGGAATCTAAAAAGTACAACAAACTAGTGAATAAAACAAAATAAACAACAACAACAAAAAAAAAACCCAGACCCACAGATATAGAGAACAAACTAGTGGTGACCAGTAGGGAGAGGGAAGTGGGGAGGTGCAATAGAGGGGTAGCAGGAAAAAAAGGGTTATTATGGGATCATATGAAATCATGTGTGTGAAACTTTTGAAAACTGTAAAGTACTATAGAACTGAAAGAATCTTTTATTCAATTAAAAAAAAAAACTGCTTGAACATCTTTATCATTCGTACTGCTTTGCTCCTTTTAATCAATATTAATACCTTACATCAGTATAGTAATTTTCACTTCTACAAAATGCTTTCAAACAATTCACGTTATAATATTCACATCATACCCCCTCAGTATGAGTCAGGTCATACATTATCATCTTCATTTTAATGATGAGGAACTGAGGATCAGAAATGAATTCATCAAGGCCAAACAGCTGGTAAGTGTCAGAGCTGAGATCTGAATCTGGTCTTTCCAGCTCCAAGACCTATGTTCTGATCACACAAGGAGTTAGAGTGACAGAGCCCAAATTAAAATTCTATCTCCATATTCTAATTTCACAAATTGTTCTATTAGATCATAGCTGCCTCTCACATCAGTTAATAGTACTTCAGAGTGTAAACTTTCCCTGTGTGACACCACTAAAATCAAAAATCTAACGCATTTCTATAACACAGTCATAAAGTCACAGAATGTCAAAAATGGAAGATCCCATAAAAAGCATCTAGTTCAATCTTAGGTGAAGAAATCAAGATCAAGAAACCTTTAGAGACTTGTTCAAGATCATACTTATTAATATCAAGTCACAGTCAACCATGGGTCTCTGACTTCTGTCCAATGGCCCTTTCAACCATTCTATACTGATCTCTCAGGAAAGGACAAGAATGGCATTGCATTTCTTTTGTTTCTATTGAAATACTTGTTTGCTCAGGATTCCTGACATAATTTTATCTTCTATTAACTCAAAATTAAATTGTTAGTAGGGAAACCAGAAATTTCATTTAAATTTGTTGAGCATTCTCTTTAAGAACTGTTTAATATGCAGAGGAGTATTGCTCATTCAAACGTATCACTTTTATTCCATAAGTCCAGATTAAAGTAAATACCGTATTATAATTAAAAAGAGAAAAATGAGAGCAATTCCCTGTCATTCCCGAGGTTTCAAAGTATTTGCCTAAAGCAAATTTCACTTTAGAAGTGAAATCTGGAGTACTTTGCCTTGATACCACATGTAATGTAAAATTTTCCCAATTATTCTGCCATCACAAATGTGTTAACTAGACACATTTGACATTGTCATGATATATTATAACTAGAACTATTAAAACATCAGAATCTGTTGCACCATTCCCAGCTCAGCATTTATTTTCCTTTCTTTTCACTTTTCTATCAAAGCAATAGAGCATTAACCCAGACATAAAATTCATTCTTTTTTACCTGCATCTTTGAAACACTAGTTCATAGAACTGTCCTTTCTTGTAACAGTTATTTTCTTGTGCTTGGAGAAAGCTTCTGGGACCTGACATATACCTTCTCTCTTCCTTTTGGGCAATTTAAACTTTAGAATTGCCTTAACACAAAACTAAAATAAAGGTACAACTTATAAGTGTATTTCTTGCCTAGGAAGTAGGATATATGAAAAACAGTGTCAGCTTTGAAGTCAGATACACGGAGGTTTAAGCCCCAATTCCTCACATATGAACTTTGTGACCTTGAATAAGCCTTAATTTCCACATTTTTAGACTACGGATAATAAAACCTATCTTAGAGATAAGTTGCAATTACTAAAGGAGATAAGGTTTATGAAGAACCAAATATAATATTTAGTACACATTCATAGCATACCTTCAAGAAATATTGAAATAAAATAATGGTAATGAAAAACTAACGTACTCAAGAGAGTCACTAAATTGGAAACAGTGCAGCCAGACTATGCTGCCAATTTGGATTACCTTTTCCTAAGTTTGAGGCAAATCATTCAAAAGGAGGGAGCAAATAATTGGGGATTTTGTCCCTGTTCTTTAACCATTCACTCAGTGTAGTGATTTAATGAGAGCCTCCTAAGGCCAGGCACTGTGCAAAACACAGAAGCTAGAGCAGTGAGTTCTAACACATTGTCCTCATGAAGTTCATTAGTGCATAGTAAGTAGAAAAAAATAAGGAATAGAAAAGCATACATGAAGATATCTAGTTGGGCTTCTATCAAAAAGAGACACTGATAAGGATCTGGGCATGTTTGTTATTTTCAGTGTAAGAATCTTTGCTGCAAGCATTTTGTCACACAACTACCTGGCCATAAGACAATTTTGTCATAAAAGACATAATAACGAAAATAAACTAAAAGAGGAACACTAGATAGGACATGATGAAACATGAAAAATTAATAACAAAATTTTAAACTAAAAGATGAGGGCTGCTGCTATTTTTTATCAATGTATGTAACATATATAACACTCAGTACATATCTGGACTACATTTAAATGTTCCATCACATCTTTGGTCCTTATATTTCACCAAATCATTGAAGCCAGATTCTGTCCCAAATACCAAAATTCTGTCTACATCATGTTCTCCAATAACAAATAGCAAAAAAAAATTTACACCACTTTCAAGAAACTTATATTCATTAGGAATCATGTAACCATTTCTTTTGGGGGGGATAGAAGGAGCTTGATTCTTCTTTTGCCTCCAGCTTCTAATACTGCATGATAAATTTGGTAAAGACAGTTTTAGAGAACAACCTGTTGTATCGAAATTAGCTAAAGAATCAATAATTAGGGCTCTCAAAGACTGTTGTGAATTACTAGCCTCCTGTTTTATATTTGCATAACCTGGCACATTTTTGGTTTTGATGCATGGGAGTGATGACACTGCTCACCAAAGGATTTGCAAACCGATCTGTTATCATTTTCTAGTATAGTTTGCAATCTGGCTTTACACCCTCTTATTTCACACTTCCAGTAAGTTTTCCTGTCACCATATTTTCTATCAAGTCGATAAACGTTGAAACCAAACTGTCAGACCAAACTGTCAACCAGTTATTGTATCTTCAATGGCAAATTGCCTTATGGCCAATTAGCTGTACGGCAAAACTGCTTACAGCAAAGATTCTTATGGTAATAGAATCCAGAACCAGATTTGGGTACAAGTAATTTATTTAGTACGTGATCCCAGGAAACAAGGTGAGGGAGCGGGGAAGTGAGAAAAGCCAATAAAGAATGCCTTAAATAATACTGTGTCGTATATTTGAAATTTGCTAAGAGAGCAGAACTTAAGTGTTTTCAACACACAACACAGACACAAAATGATATGAGATGATGAATAAACTCAAAATGGATTAAAGACCTAAATGTAAGGCCAGACACTATCAAACTCTTAGAGGAAAACATAGGCAGAACACTCTATGACATAAATCACAGCAAGATCCTTTTTGACCCACCTCCTAGAGAAATGGAAATAAAAACAAAAAAATGGGACCTAATGAAACTTAAAAGCTTTTGCACAGCAAAGGAAACCATAAACAAGACGAAAAGACAACCCTCAGAATGGGAGAAACTATTTGCAAATGAATCATCGGACAAAGGATTAATCTCCAAACTTTACAAGCAGCTCATGCAGCTCAATATCAAAAAAACAAACAACCCAATCCAAAAATGGGCAGAAGCCCTAAATAGGCATTTCTCCAAAGAAGATATACAGATTGCCAACAAACACATGAAAGGATGCTCAACATCACTAATCATTAGAGAAATGCAAATCAAAACTACAATGAGGTATCACCTCACACCACTCAGAATGGCCATCATCAGAAAATCTACAAACAATAAATGCTGGAGAGGGTGTGGAGAAAAGGGAACCCTCTTGCACTGTTGGTGGGAATGTAAATTGATACAGCCACTATGGAGAACAGTATAGAGGTTCCTTAAAAAACTAAAAATAGAACTACCATACGACCCAGCAATCCCACTACTGGGCATATACCCTGAGAAAACCATAATTCAAAAAGAGTCATGTACCAAAATGTTCATTGCAGCTCTATTTACAATAGCCAGGACATGGAAGCAACCTAAGTGTCCATCGACAGATGAATGGATAAAGAAGATGTGGCACATATATACAATGGAATATTACTCAGCCATAAAAAGAAGTGAAATTGAGTTATCTGTAGTGAGGTGGATGGACCTAGAGTCTGTCATGCAGAGCGAGGTAAGTCAGAAAGAGAAAAACAAATACCGTATGCTAACACATATATATGGAATCTAAAGAAAAAAAAATGGTTCTGCAGAACCTAGGGGCAGGACAGGAATAAAGACGCAGATGTAGAGAATGGACTTGGGGACATGGGGAGGGGGACGGGTAAGCTGGGACGAAGTGAGAGAGTGTCATAGACTTATATATGCTACCAAAATAGATAGCTAGTGGGAGGCAGCCGCATAGCAAGCCGCATAGCACAGGGAGATCAGCTCGGTGCTTTGTGACCACCTAGAAGGGTGGGATAGCGAGGGTGGGAGGGAGACGCAAGAGGGAGGGGATATGAGGATATATGTATATGTATAGCTGATTCACTTTGTTATAAAGCAGAAACTAACACACCACTGTAAAGCAATTATACTCCAATAAAGATATTTTTAAAAAATGATATGAAATGACGGATGTGTTAACTAGCTTGATTGTGGTAATCATTTCACAAATCATCACATTGTACATTTTAAATATATACAATTTTTATTTGTCAATTACATTTCAATAAAGCTGGGGGGTATTCAAGCCCTTCCCACCCCCAAAAAAATGCCTAAGTGTGTTCCCGCATAAGCTACTGGGGATAAATCCCACTTTAGACCCTCTGAGAGGCAGTGTAGCACATACCTTGGAATAGTTCCACCAAGAGGAGAGGTAGCTGGGGTGTGTATCCACCAAATCCTGCCCCTAGTTGGTTGAGGGTTGCTCCTTAGGAGAGTAAATCTAGTACTTCCAGCCCACCCCACCTATAAGCCAAGCAAACTCTTGTGGCCTGAGGAAACCTTCCAGCAGAGACACAAATGTTTGAGGGAGCAAGCTATCTCTGCATGTACAGGAAACTGTCCACCAAAGCTGCAGAAGACATCTGATGTAGGCTGAGAATATATGGGTGGGATCCAACAGCATTTTCTATAGATGGCTTGCCAGTGAAAATAGGGCAGTCAACAAATCCTTTCTGAGTAGTAGAAATGTGATAAAAGATACAAATAAAGTAAGGAAGTGAGCCATGCAAACATCTAGGTATAGAGCATTCCAAGCAAAGGGAAAACAAATTAAAAGACCCTGAGGCAGAAGCAAACTTGGCATGTTCAGGAAAGCTTGGATGGTTGGACTAAAATGAGCAAGGGGAGAGTGCCAGGAGGTAGAGGTAAGCAATGATTCTCCAAGAGCCAGATCATACCTTGTGAGGGGTAAAGAGCTTGCACTTTATTCTAGATGAGATGGAAATCCACTGGAGGGGTGTTGGGCCAAAGAGGATGTATTATCAACTTACATTTGAAATTTAAATTCTGGCTTCTGCTTGGAAAATGGGCTAGAGAGAGGTAAGGGTGTAAGGAGGGAGACCCCTTAAGAGGTTAACACAATATTGCAGAAAGAGGAGCTTAGTACCAGTGGAAACGGTGAGAAGGGAACAGATTTGATATATATTTCATATAGTAGAGCTAACAGATCTTTCCAATAAAAGAGTCGGAGTTCTATGACTGAAAAATAGTCATAGAACTAAAAACGTAAAAGAAGAATTTTTTGGTCGTTGAGAAATTGAAGAACTAGCTCCCATTTTTGATGGAAGTTCTATAACTACCTGTATCAAGCACTGCTGGGGAAAAACAAGAGAGGAAATACAAAACGGCAGATTCACATCACAGGGAGGTAGCCGTCTCTCCAGATCAATGGCAAAGAAGAGAAATGTTGTCTTAAGCCTAAAGCATGAGAAGCTGGAGATAAAACAGACCACAAAGGAGCTATTCCTAGTAGGTACCAAGGAAGAAACAAGATGGAAGTGGTCTGCCCTGGAAGAGAGGAGCATGACATCACTGACAGTGATTAGAACTGCCAACCCATGGTGATAATAAAAAGTACGCAACTTTCCATCAGTTTGATTGTCGTCTGTATAGTCTTACAATGCACGCATTTTTGCCTGCACCAGGGGTGGACCGCTCACACCAATCTTCCTTGGTAGCCACTGCCAGCACCCAGAAAATGGAATGAGTATAATAAGATAATAATAGCTAAACTTTATTAAATGCTAAATAGGTGCCAGAGGCTGTAAGCATTTTATATTTTTATAAACAATATCTAATACACTAGTTAATTAATTCTTATAATAACACTAAGTAGTAAATCCTGTATTCCCATTTCACACATGAGAAATCTAAGGTTAGGAGAGCTCAAGAAATTGGATCAAGGTCACACAATTGCTAAATGGCAGGACCAGGAATTCAAACCCAGGTCTGAGCAACTCCAAAACACAAGACCTTAACCAACATTTATTTAATTGAGAATAATCCAGCCTATTTTAACATTCATCGATTGAAAATTCAGTTTCAACTTTCCACAAGCGAGCCCAATGATGTGGTTACACTGAATGCTGCTGAGGCAGGAACTGAATCACATGTGCTGAGGATCTTGTGAGACAACATCGCTCTGTTCATGAGTGAGCCTGGTCTCAGCCAGCGTCCCCATCTCAAGGACAGGATAGTCAGCTTCGCTCATGGTTAATGAGTAAGTTGTGTGAAGTAACGCCAACTCTTGCTTCTTTGTGGGGGGCAAAAGATGGACTCTCAAAGAAAACAGCTTATGTTGCTGACAAATTTAAAAAGGAGTTGAAAATATCTAAGTAACTAATAGTTTACCAGAAAAGGAAAGTTTTGAGTAGCTTAAAGAATGTACAACTCTGCATCCAGGAGTCTTCACATCTAGGGCAGGAACAACTGTACCCAGCCCTCTGAAATTGAGAGAAATAAAGTAACTTATAGTAGGCTAAGGAATGGTTAAGTAGCTAATATAATTGTTCAAAGTTCCAGAAACTATCCAGAGTCACTCTATGTTAACAGAGCAGCAACATGGCACCGGGCTGCATCCCACATCTATGTGATAAAACATCACAGGCAGGGGCTGGCTTCTCAGAGGGTTCTGGTTCTCTCTCTCATCTCCTCCACACAGTCCATCAATTAGGTAAGTTTAGCCAAAGTCTACACCCATGCAGACACCCATATGCCCATGCAGCCAGCCAGAGGGGTGCTAAGAGCCTGGCACAAGTCTCATGCCGGAACCAAACTCCCTAACTAATCTTTACCAGAGGTTTATATTAGGAATCAGGCACCCATACAGCTAATGACAAAGTGGTACTTTGCTTCCCAATCTGCCGTTGTCCCCTGTGTATACAGCCGTCTTTGGAGTCTCACAGAAGGAATTACTAGCACTGCAGGATTTACAGTATAATAGCATTAACATCCACCCCAAATGATAAAGCCAAAGTGACAGGCTGTTTTCCAAGTTACTACCAAATGCCATATGTTAGTTAGTGATAATTACTGCTTATGATAACACCAACAGAAACAATGATAATTACATGGTGATGCAACCGTGTTATCACTCGTGCACCTGGAATATGATACCTGTCATCATGGTGGCAACAAGAGGGATTAGGTTTCCCTCTGCTCCAATGCTCTCATGGTGATGTTTTCATCTACTGGATAAAAAGCTTCCCTGTCATTTTAATAATACAGCTTTGTAGGCTTTAACAGTTCTGAAGGAAGATGCTGGGCATTTTTATATCATCCTTTGATTTTAAAAAGGTTAGAGGTATTTTTTCCCAGAGCAAATACGCAGAAACACAAAAGTGATGACACAAGGGGACCCCTTCTGTCCAGTCTCATGTCCTGGGCAGACTGGTTGTGCACTCGGGCTCTGGACTTCAGTGGCTGAGCTCAAATCTGGACTCAGTCACTTACCAGCCAAAAGACCCTGACAGACGGCTAGTGGTCCTTGTCACCTCACCTCTCCAAGTCTCCTCCCTCAGTTATAAAGTGGACATGGTAATAACTACCTTACAGAATCGCTGTGAAGATTAAATGAGATTAAGTTTCATATAAAGCCCAATACAGAGTGAGTACTCACAAAATATTAGTTTACTATTAGATCAGCTTTGCCCTAGATCTTAGGGATGACCCTCATTTCCCCTTCTTTTCCTCGGCACAGTTTTTCTTAAATTTACAGAAAATCTAAATAGCCAAAAAGGTCCATCTGTGGGTTAAGGGGAAAGAGGGCTAGAAGTTAGCCTAGAAAAGACCTTCGATCTGCCTCAGCTGCCATGAAAGGATTCCTCATGGTTCTGTGTGGTTCAGCTCAGCTCACCAGGAGAAATGTATATACTGGGACTTGGAACCAAACTTGAGCTAATGATTACAAACATCCCCACCACCAAGCATTCACTTGACCTTGTCCCCTGTGTGACACCTCATACCTCACAACCTGAGCAGGGGATCTGGCATCTCAGGCAATTGACATCTTAAATCACCACCTACCAACATAATCCCTTCATTTAAACCATGTTACAAGACTGACAGTTGAGCATTAGGATCCTCCCTTCATAGGGATGAGGAATCTGAGATTCAGAGAAGTCATTACGTACCAAAGGCCATGCCATCCGGAAGCTGAGATTCAACCCAGGTCTTCCATCTACAGACCCAAGTCTTTCCCTTGCTGCTTATCCATACGAGACTTAGAGCAATGAGAATGATGCACTGACCAAGTCATCTTCGATAAAAGCAATTACACTGTCCCCTGACAAAGCCCCTCTAATTTATCATGTTTGTTTTCAATGATCAGAAAAAATAAAAGTTTAAATAAAGCAGGTTTTTAACACCCTCAAGCTAAAACATAAAAACAGCATTAGGCTCAAATATTTACATCTATACTGGTTCTAGAAAGTCTATTTATGAGCCAAATCAGAGCAGCAGGGCTCGGTGACAGAAGCAGCATAATTGGTCTCCTGTTCCCTCTTTGTGGGTTTCCACTTCCCCATCATCCAGCCAGAGCCCATGTCTCCTCCTCCCCAGAGGAGAAGGGAATGATGAGCATTTTAACAAAGACCTTTCACATTTTTGTTGTTTCTCTGGGCATTTCCTGTCACTTTTATATGTTATGCACCACTGGAATCAGTAGCTCCATAGGTCGTAGAAATGCCGTCAAGGGAATGCAATGTTTGCTCAAAAGTGGACCAGATTTATCAGGCTAATAGGTGTAAATGGAATTATACAATTCTGGAAATGTCCTTGGTTACGATCTGAATGGTTTTAAAAAGCGATACCATTTTCATTTCCAATCCTTTCCTAAGCTTCTCTCCTCCAAAGCCAGCTCCCTGACACCTGCTTTGTAAAGCCCCTGCCGACCACCGGGTCACAGGGATCATCCTCCTTCTGGTAGAGAGTCTTTCTGCTCATTTGTCTCACCTGGAGTCAGGCATCCCATAGTTTCCCTGCCCATAGTAGATGCCCAATAAATGTATATGAAAAAATATGTATAAGAATAAACATAGTGGGGAGAGGGAGATCAGATTGGTGAGTGTGTATCTGGCAAATTTGCTAAAATGCTAAGGCTTAAGTATGCAGTTTTTAACAGGCCCTTGGGCAAGGCTCAAGAATACAAAAATGAGGAAATGAAGAAAAGTTTCTGACATTGATCTTCACAGTTCACGGATGGTAGTAGGTAGGGTGCAGGAATGGTGAAAAAGAGATGTAAACAAGCATGACAATGTGGTAAATGCTATACAGAACGATCTGTAAGATGCCATAGGATTACAAAGAAAAAGCATTTCACACTCCCCACGGAGGCCAAGAGAGCCTTCACAGAGGAAGTGAACTGGGCCCCAAAGGCTGAACAGTGTTTTGTTTTGTTTTTTAATTTTTCAGCTTGTTTTTTTAATATCTTTATTGGAGTATAATTGCTTTACAATGTTGTGTTAGTTTCTGCTGTATAACAAAGTATCAGCTGTATGTATACATAGATCCCCATATCCCCTCCCTCTTGCGTCTCCCTCCCACCCTCCCTATCCCACCCCTCTAGGTGGTCACAAAGCACTGAGCTGATCTCCCTGTGCTATGCAGCTGCTTCCCACTAGCTATCTATTTTACATTTGCTACTGTATATATGTCAATGCCACTCTCTCACTTCGTCCCAGCTTACCCATCCCCCTCCCCATGTCCTCAAGTCCATTCTCTACGTCTGCGTCTTTATTCCTGTCCTGCCCCTCGGTTCATCAGAACCTTTTCTCTTTTTTAGATTCCATATATACGTGTTAGCATACTGTATTTGTTTTTCTCTTTCTGAATTACTTCACTCTGTATGACAGACTCTAGGTCCATCCACCTCACTACAAAAAACTCAATTTCATTTCTTTTTATGGCTGAGTAATATTCCATTGTATATATGTGCCACATCTTCTTTATCCATTTTAAGGCAGACAAGGAGAGGAAAGACCCTCCAGGCACAGGGTACTCCATATGCAAAGAAGGAGTGGTACTTAGATAGAAAAGCACATTGTATTTCAGTGTGACTTGAGCATGAGGCATGAAGAGGATGGGCAAGACCGAAGACTTAGAAAAATAGGTAGGGGACAATCCATGAGAGGGCTTGTATATCATCCAGAAGTTAGAACACAATGCAGAGCCACTGAAAGGGTTAAACGGTGCTTACCAATCGCTGGTGTATAGAATCTATGTACCCACATTGTGGTGTGGGTACCCAATCTTCCTCAGGAAAGAAAGCCATTCCCAGAAGAGCAATGGGTGAAGACTGATGAGGAAGAGCCATGGATTGGACAGCCTACTTTGTGGAGCTCAGAGGACAGTCTGTCTTTTGAGGCAAGGAATGGGTTTGGAGTCAGACGCTGGAAATGCACTACAAATGAAGAGGACCAGAGCACTGAGAGCCTGGCAGTCATGGAAAGAAGCAGCCTATGAAGATGGAAATGGAGGATGCCCTGGAGCCAAGGATCAAAGCAACAAATTAGTCTGCTTCCTTCAAGAGCTTACTTTCAAGGTGTCTCAGCCAAGTCTTCCAAGACCATGACCCACAAGAGGGTGCTGCTATCCACCAGCTGGTAATTGCATATAAAACAAGAAAAGGGTCTCAGAAACTGGGAAGGGACCATTGTAGTTCATGTCCAGGATCTCTGTGGCACAGTTCATAGCCAGATCTTCATAAATCTGAATCCATTTTGTAATTCATGTCTCAGGTCAAATGTCATCTCCTCACTGACCCCTCAATATTTAAAATAGCCCCTACTCAACCTCAAGTCACTCTCTGGGAATTTGTCATCATCTTCCTAGCACTCATCAGTATCTGAGTGTTTTTGATTTACTTATGTACTTCTATATTTTCTGTCTCTCCCCACTAGAATAATAACCACATCTGTTTACTAATACCAGGAACAAGAAAAGTTCTTGGCATGTGAAAAGTACTCAATGAATATGGAATTAAATAATTAAGAGTTCAGAAACACCTTCATTCTGCAGGGCTAATTCTGATGAAGCAAAATGATAGACAAGCACTTGATAATGTCAAATTTTCTTTCTATTTGCAGGAAAATTACTTCCACTCAGTCTTTTCAAGCTAAAGATAAGACAGCCTCTACTTTCCCAACCTCTGCTGCTTTTATTACTAAGCATCATCTGAAATAAGCATCAGATGAGGAGACCTGAAGCTTTGACCATTTGTTGGAACTGTCAGGGCACTGGACTGTTACAAGATATTTAGCAATGTTCATTCATTCGCTAACTTCAAGAATGATAAGCACCTAGAATGCACTAGCTTCTGGGACATACACAGAATAAAGGATGGGTAAATGACTACTAAGCAAGAACAAAATGTGACAAGTGCCAAGGAGATTCAAAGATGGGAAAGGCCACTTCTAGCCACTGGGAAGAAGACTTGAAAAGGTAGCATTCTCAAGCTTGACACTGAATGAAAAGAAAGATTTCAGTAGGTACAGATTCAGTCATGCTTGCTCTCTTTAGATGAATATTTATTAATATTTTTGTATGTGTCAGACACTGGTTAGATCCTGGAAAAGAACAAAGATTTTTTAAAAGCAGTCTTATATTCAATCAGCTCAAAATGTGATGGAGGCAAAAACTACCAGAGAAAATTAAAATAGGATAAGATAAAAGCTAAAATAAGGAGAAACAGTCTATCATGGTAACACACAAAATAGGGTAATAGGCAGATGATGCTTGATAAAAGGGACTTTTAAGTGACTCTGCAAGAATGAGGAGTAGTTCACACGCCAGAGAAGTGATAATGAAGGCTGCATCCAGAAGCTTAATGTGGTCCTGTGCATCTGGGATGCTGCAGGGAGTTTAGAACACCTGGAACCAAACTTATAAGAAGGGTCCCAAAGGGTGAGGTTAGAGAGGTAGGTAGGCCAGATCATGAAAGATTTTTAGGCCATAATATGGAGTGAGAAGAGAAAAACAGAAATGCAAAAGTACAGAATCAAAAAGAGGCCAAGGGAGGAGGCCATTAGGAAGAATAGTCGAGCCATCCCGGAAGGAGGTCAGAGACTTGATCCTGCAGGGTGCCCGGCTGCAGAGCACAGGACTGCTTTGCTAAGCAAAGGCAGGGAAGCTACTGCAAGTGAGTTCAGCTTTCTTATTGCCCCTGTAGCTGCCTGATAACATATGCTGGCTTTGTTCATGACATTTGATATCTCAATTATTTTGCTTCTGATATCATTGTGAGAAAAAACATAGTTATATCTTTATAGCCCTGTATTTTTTCCATTGAATTCATTTCCTTGGTGTCTTTTCTCCAAAGGTGAAATAAGGTAGTTAAAAGGTTGAAACAGTTTTATAGCTCTTCTCATATATAACTATCTTGTGCTCCAGACATGTAGAAACTAGTTTCTGTCCTCAGCAAGAGTATACTTGTTTCTCTAAATCTTAATTAACACTGAGATGTATGTACCATGTACATATACTTTGTTAAATTAAAAGATGTACTTTAATGATATTTTAACTCATATTTAGATATTGACAGTAAGAGAATAGATTTTTTTCAATGTGATGGTATTTTCTATTATACTTTTTAAGCGGAAGCATTTTAGTGCTGAGGGAAGATTATGGACACTTATTTCGGGAAGGGGCCCACGAAGATCAGGCACACAGGGAACTGCTACGTCGTCCCCAGCCCTGGTCAGTACCTGCACACACAGGGCATCCATCAATATGTGTCATGTTGATAAATGAATAAACCAATGAAAGGAATCTGTAGTTAGAAGACCCAGAAATCAAACTTCACTATTTTCTGTGATTCTGTGCTCTTTGATAAATTACTCAAACTTTCGAAGCCTCAGTTTCAATAGGTTATTTAGAATAGCGTTTCTCAAACTTAAATGTGTATATGCTTCACCTGGGGATCCTGTTACAATTCGGATTATGACTCAGTGGGTCTGAGGTTGGGCCTAGGCTTCTGTATTTCTCATAAGCTCCAGATGAGGTCAACACTGCTGGTCTGAGGACCACACTTTGAGGAGGAAGGTTTTAGAAGATCTAGTGAAGTACATAAACACTTTGAAAGCTGTTAGGCATTACATAAAAGTTAGTTGCTGCTATATGTTCAGTTAGTAATTTTTTATCAGTTATGTCTGCCATATATCCAGTTTTCTATCTTTTCAATATTTCTTTTATTAGATCTTGGCTTGCAAAATATATCTTCCATCCAAAGCTAGCATAAATATACTATTTCACTTCCTTCTAGATTTTTGCTGGCTCTGAAAGAAATATTTAACTCTTTTATCCCTCTGAAAATTCTTAGCATACAGAATAAGGAATTAATTCAAGTTTTATATAGTTTGTACTGACATTCAAGTGCCCAATAGTACATTTAATAATCATTTCTTTTCTCATTATTGTAATACTTTCGTTAAATCTTGAAGCCCTAGATGTATGAGTCTCTCTTTAATATTTTTAAACATCTACTAAGGTAACAAATCTATTTCTGAATTTTTCAAAATTTCAGCTCCCTATTATGTAGTTTTGATAACTGTCATTTTCTAAAATGGCTTAAAATCTATCTAGCAATTACACTGTTATTGACTTAAAAAAAATTTTTAAAAGCTTTTGGTACTCTTGCCCACTCTTACATAAAATTCACATTTCAAATTTTTTAAAGTCTATGGAATATCCTTCAAGGGTTCTAATATTGCACTAGGTATAAAATTGAACTAGGGGATATTACCATCTTTACAATAATTAGTTTTATCTGCCAGGAAGAGAGCATAGCTCTCCTTTTATTCATATCTTCTTTTGTTTTTCCCATTGAGGCAACGTAATTTGTTTCTATGAAAAAAAAACCTATTGTGTTTTAGGAAAAAATATAAAGTATCGATATAAATATACAAGTGAAGGGCAATGTGGCAGTGGGAGAGATGGGCCAGTTTCATAAAAAGTTATTTTTTTCAGTAATTTCCAAGTTCTACATTAATAGAAGATACGTAGGAATGCCATTGATTATTGCATACCTGTTGCATATCTATGTCATATTGTTATCAGGAATTTTGGTTGAATGTTTAGGGGTATAACCAAGATACCTGCAAAAACAACTCATTCATTTCCTAGTCTTTTCTTTCAACCACTGAAAACACTTTGTTGAGTGCCAAGTATGTGCTAGACACACTGGACACATGCTATTCTCTGCTACACACGAAGGATGCAGAAACAAACTATGACAACAAAAAGCAGCCCTTTCAATTGTCCAGAACCTGAAGAGGAAAACACACAAGCAAGCCAATGACGGAAAGCACAGGACGGTAAGGAGAGTTCATTGTTAAGTATAGGATGTAATATATTTTCTGCAAGAAAGAGACTACCAGCATCTTGGACCAGCATCTGCAGGAAAAAAAACTAACAGCTGTCTTAATACCAGTTAACTTATTATATCAAGCAAGTGGCTTCTGAGGCACACCAGCAGTAAGCTGCAGTGGACACCCTGGCAGGCCACCTAGATACTCCTTCTAGTCTGAGGCATTCATCTTCCCAGCTGCCAGGAGTGTTGGGTGCTGAGAGCTCACTGGTGAGTCCCTCCACTAAAATGAGCTGTCTCACCCAAGGTTATACACCCTCTCTGGTTACCCCCCTGTCCATCTGACTGGCTGAATGACGCAGGGTACAAAAGCCACAATGTGACACATCTCTGAAAGGCCACTCCAGCTCTACAGCATCAGGTAGGTTTGACCAAGGCCTCTATTGCAACAGGTCTCCAGGGAACTTCTCCCTCTACTCAATCCTGTGTCCTCAATCCCTTAGCTAGTCCTACAGGCAAGTCTCCATCCCAGAGTTCCTTTCCCAAGAATCTGACCTATCTCAGTTTTGCATGTGTTGTTGCTTTGCCTTTTTTTCTTTCTTTCTTTTTCTCTCCCCTCTGGTTATAGAAGCAGGGCTCTTTGCTGTCATTACACTGCTGTACCTCCAACACCTAAAATAGTACTTAGCAGGTAGGTGTGCTCAAAAAACATTTCCTAAGTAAATAGAAATGGGATTCTCCTTTGCTCTTTCCGGTTACACCAAAGGCTGGACCCTGCCTCTGAACTTCAGAAGGCAGCTGAGAGCTGCTGCCTGACAGACTTCCTGGGGTCTGAATGCCTACCGGTCTGTGCAGATCTCAGGACATTGCCCGCTCCTGCATGTGACACCACTTTGCCTGAGGAAATCGTTATTTCCTGTTTGATCTCCCTGCTGCCGACACTTGCCTGAACCTGAAGTTCGTGCCCTTCTCTCCAATTACCTTTTTTTCTTTCTGCCTGTGCTCTGCTCCATCACCTACAGTTGATTTCCTCCCAACTTACACCCACTGCCCGGTAAGTAGCTGAGACAAGATTCAAACCCAAAGATATCAGAGTTCAAAATTACGTTCTGTCAAGACAAATACCATATGATGTCACTTATATGTGGAATCTAAAATATGACACAAATGAACTTATCTATGAAGCAGAAAAAAAATTAGGGACATAGAGAATAGACTGGTAGTTGCCAAGGGGGAGGGGGGTGGGAAAGGGAAGGAGTGGGAGTCTGGGGTCCGCGGATGCAAACTGGTATATATAGAATGGATAAACAACAAGATCCTACTGTATAGCACAGGGAACTATATTCAATATCCTGTGATACACCATAATGGAGAAGAATATGAAAAAGAATGTATACATATGTATAACTGAGTCACTTTGCTGTACAGCAGTAATTAACACAACATTGTAATTCAACTTTACTTCAATAAAAAATAAATTTAAAAAAATTACATCTGTCTACTTGAACATGCTGCCACTCAAGACATAGCAATTACGTCTGTGCTTATAACACCATTTGTATGCCACTTTACAGTTTACAAAGTACTATTACTTCACAGCGAGGCCAGTGCTTAGTGACATTAGTTGCACGGCGTATGCCCTTTGTTGTCAATGTTGCCACGTCTATCCCTCCTGGAAACATTCCACGTCCTGGAAATCTCTTCTAACTACAGATTTACTTCAAGACAAATATAATTAAAATTAATATATTAAAAATAACAATAATAAAGTTGGTAACGTCACACAGACCCCAAAATACCCCCTGCTGGCTTAACTTCCATCCGTGGCTGCCCTTCCCTGCACTCAGAGGGCTGAGGAGAGAGGCGGCCTCCTGGGTCCTTCTCCCAGAACCTCAGTTTTATTTATTTTTTTAATTTATTTTTTTGGCCTTTTTTTTTTTTTAACATCTTTATTAGAGTATAATTGCTTTACAATGGTGTGTCAGTTTCTGCTCTACAACAAAGCGAATCAGCCATACATACACACACGTCCCCATATCTCCTCCCTCCCGCATCTCCCTCCCTCCCACCTTCCCAATCCCACCCCTCCAGGCAGTCACAAAGCACCGAGCTGATCTCCCTGGGCTATGCGGCTGCTTCCCACTAGCTATCTATTTTACATTTGGTAGTGTATATATGTCCACGGTACTCTCTCACTTCGTCCCAGCTTACGCTTCCCCCTCCCCGTATCCTCAAGTCCATTCTCTAGTAGGTCTGCGTCTTTATTCCCGTCTTGCCCCTAGGTTCTTCTGACCATTTTCTTTCTTTTTCTTTTTTTTTAGATTCCATATATATGTGTTAGTATATGGTATTTGTTTTTCTCTTTCTGACTTACTTCACTCTGTATGACAGTCTCTAGGTCTATCCACCTCACTACAAATAACTCAGTTTCGTTTCCTTTTATGGCTGAGTAATAGTCCATTGTATATATGTGCCACATCTTCTTTATCCATTCATCTGTTGATGGACACTTAGGTTGCTTCCATGTCCAGGCTATCGTAAATAGAGGTGCAATGAACATTGTGGTACATGACTCTTTTTGAATTATGGTTTTCTCAGGGTATATGCCCAGTAGTGGGATTGCTGGGTCGTATGGTAGTTTTATTTTTAGTTTTTTAAGGAATGTCCATACTGTTCTCCATAGTGGCTGTATCAATTCACATTCTCACCAACAGTGCAAGAGGGTTCCCTTTTCTCCACAACCTCTCCAGCATTTATTGTTTGTAGATTTTTTGATGATGGCCATTCTGACCAGTGTGAGATGATATCTCATTGTACTTTTGATTGGCATTTCTCTAATGATTAATGATGTTGAGCATTCTTTCATGTGTTTCTTGGCAATCTGTATATCTTCTTTGGAGAAATGTCTATTTAGGTCTTCTGCCCATTTTTGGATTGGGTTGTTTGTTTTTTTGACATTGAGTTGCATGAGTTGCTTGTATGTTTTGGAGATTAATCTTTTGTCAGTTACTTCATTTGCAAATATTTTCTCCCATTCTGAGGGTTGCCTTTTGGTCTTGTTTATGGTTTCCTGTGCTGTGCAAAAGCTTTTAAGTTTCATTAGGTCCCATTTCTTTATTTTTGTTTTTATTTCCATTTCTCTAGGAGGTGGGTCAAAAAGGATCTTGCTGCGATTTATGGCATAGAGTGTCTTGCCTAAGTTTTCCTGTAACAGTTTGATGGTGTCCGGCCTTACATTTAGGTCTTTAATCCATTTTGAGTTTATTTTTGTGTATGCTGTTAGGGAGTATTCTAATTTCATTCTTTTACAAGTAGCTGTCCAGTTTTCCCAGCACCACTTATTGAAGAGGCTGTCTTTTCTCCACTGTATATTCTTGCCTCCTTTATCAAAGATAAGGTGACCATATGTGTGTGGGTTTATCTCTGGGCTTTCTATCCTGTTCCATTCATCTATGTTTCTGTTTTTGTGTCAGTACCATACTGTCTTGATTACTGTAGCTTTGTAGTATAGTCTGAAGTCAGGGAGCCTGATTCCTCCAGCTCTGTTTTTCTTTCTCAAGATTGCTTTGGCTATTCAGGGTCTTTTGTGTTTCCATACAAATTGTGAAATTTTTTGTTCTAGTTCTGTGAAAAATGCCAGTGGTAGTTTGATAGGGATTGCATTGAATCTGTAGATTGCTTTGGGTAGCAGAGTCATTTTCATAATGTTGATTCTTCCAATCCAAGAACATGGAATATCTCTCCATCTATTTGTATCATCTTTAATTTCTTTCATCAGTGTCTTATAATTTTCTGCATACAGATCTTTTGTCTCCTTAGGTAGTTTATTCCTAGATATTTTATTCTTTTTGTTGCAATGGTAAATGGGAGTGTTTTCTTAATTTCACTTTCAGATTTTTCATCATTAGTGTATAGGAATGCAAGAGATTTCTGTGCATTAATTTTGTATCCTGCTGCTTTCCCAAATTCATTGATTAGCTCTAGTAGTTTTCTGGTAGCATCTTTAGGATTCTCTATGTATAGTATCATGTCCTCTTCAAACAGTGACAGCTTTACTTCTTCTTTTCCGATTTGGATTCCTTTTATTTCTTTTTCTTCTCTGATTGCTGTGGCTAAAACTTCCAAAACTATGTTGAATAATAGTGGTGATAGTGGGCAACCTTGTCTTGTTCCTGATCTTAGTTGAAATGGTTTCAGTTTTTCACCATTGAGGATGATGTTGGCTATGGGTTTGTCATATATGGCCTTTATTATGTTGAGGTAGGTTCCCTCTATGCCTACTTTCTGGAGGGCTTTTATCATAAATGGGTGTTGAATTTTGTCGAAAGCTTTCTCTGCATCTATTGAGATGATTCTATGGTTTTTCTCCTTCAATTACTTAATATGGTGTATCACATTGATTGATTTGTGTATATTGAAGAATCCTTGCATTCCTGGAATAAACTCCACTTGATCAGAGTTTATGATCCTTTTAATGTGCTGTTAGATTCTGTTTGCTAGTATTTTGTTGAGGATTTTTGCATCTATGTTCATCAGTGATATTGGCCTGTAGTTTTCTTTGTGACATCTTTGTCTGGTTTTGGTATCAGGGTGATGGTGGCCTCGTAGAATGAGTTGGGGAGTGTTCCTCCCTCTGCAATATTTTGGAAGAGTTTGAGAAGGATAGGTGTTAGCTCGTCTCTAAATGTTTGATAGAATTCGCCTGTGAAGCCATCTGGTCCTGGGCTTTTGTGTGTTGGAAGATTTTTAATCACAGTTTCAATTTCAGTGCTTGTGATTGGTCTGTTCATATTTCCTATTTCTTCCTGGTTCAGTCTCGGAAGGTTGTGCATTTCTAAGAATTTGTCCATTTCTTCCAGGTTGTCCATTTTATTGGCATATAGTTGCTTGTAGTAATCTCTCATGATCCTTTGTATTTCTACAGTGTCAGTTGTTACTTCTCCTTTTTCATTTCTAATTCTATTGATTTGAGTCTTCTCCCTTTTATTCTTGATGAGTCTGGCTAATGGTTTATCAATTTTGTTTATCTTCTCAAAGAACCAGCTTTTAGTTTTATTGATCTTTGCTATTGTTTCCTTCATTTCTTTTTTCATTTATTTCTGACCTGATCTTTATGATTTCCTTCCTTCTGCTAACTTTGGGGTTTTTATGTTCTTCTTTCTCTATTTGCTTTAGGTGTAAGGTTAGGTTGTTTATTTGAGATGTTTCTTGTTTCTTAAGGTAGGCTTGTATAGCTATAAACTTCCCTCTTAGAACTGCTTTTCCTGCATCCCATAGGTTTTGGGTCGTTCTGTGTTCATTGTCATTTGTTTCTAGGTATTTTTTGATTTCCTCTTTGATTTCTTCAGTGATCTCTTGGTTATTAAGTAGTGTGTTGTTTAGCTTCCATGTGTTTGTATTTCTTACAGATTTTTTCCTGTAATTGATATCTAGTCTCATAGCCTTGCGGTCGGAAAAGATACTTGATATGATTTCAATTTTCTTAAATTTACCAAGGCTTGATTTGTGACCCAAGATATGATCTATCCTGGAGAATGTTCCATGAGCACTTGAGAAGAATGTGTATTCTGTTGTTTTTGGATGGAATGTCCTATAAATATCAATTAAGTCCATCTTGTTTAATGTATCGTTTAAAGCTTGTGTTTCCTTATTTATTTTCATTTTGGATGATCTGTCCATTGGTGAAGGTGGGGTCTTAAAGTCCCCTAAAATGATTGTGTTACTGTTGATTTCCCCTTTTATGGCTGTTAGTATTTGCCTTATGTATTGTGGTGTTCCTATGTTGGGTGCATAAATATTTACAATTGTTATATCTTCTTCTTGGATTGATCTCTTGATCATTATGTAATATCCTTCTTTGTCCTTTGTAATAGTCTTTATTTTAAAGTCTATTTTGTCTGATATGAGAATTGCTACTCCAGCTTTCTTCTGATTTCCATTTGCATAGAATATCTTTTTCCATTCCCTCACTTTCTGTCTGTATGTGTCCCTAGGTCTGAAGTGGGTCTCTTGTAGACAGCATGTATATGGGTCTTGTTTTTGTATCCATTCAGCCAGTCTATGTCTTGTGGTTGGAGCATTTAATCCATTTACATTTAAGGTAATTATCGATATGTATGTTCCTATTACCATTTTCTTAATTGTCTGGGGTTTATTATTGTAAGTCTTTTCCTTCTCTTGTGTTTCCTGCCTAGAGAAGTTCCTTTAGCATTTGTTGTAAAGCTGGTTTGGTGGTGCTGAATTCTCCTAGCTTTTGCTTGTCTGTAAAGCTTTTAATTTCTCCGTCAAATCTGAATGAGATCTTTGCTGGGTAGAGTAATCTTGGTTGTAGATTTTTCTCTTTCATCACTTTAAATATGTCCTGCCACTCCCTTCTGGCTTGCAGAGTTTCTGCTGAAAGATCACCTGTTAACCTTATGGGGATTCCCTTATGTGTTACTGGTTATTTTTCCCTTGCTGCTTTTAATATTTGTTCTTTGTATTTAATTTTTGATAGTTTGATTAATATGTGTCTTGGTGTGTTTCTCCTTGGATTTATCCTGTATGGGACTCTCTGTGCTTCCTGGACTTGATTAACTATTTCCTTTCCCATATTAGGGAAGTTTTCAACTATAATCTCTTCAAATATTTTCTCAGTCCCTTTCTTTTTCTCTTCTTCTTCTGGGACCCCTATAATTCGAATGTTGGTGCATTTAATGTTGTCCCAGAGGTCTCTGAGACTGTCCTCAATTCTTTTCATTCTTTTTTCTTTATTCTGCTCTGCAGGAGTTATTTCCACTATTTTATCTTCCAGGTCACTTATCCGTTCTTCTGCCTCAGTTATTCTGCTCTTGATCCCTTTTAGAGAATTTTAAATTTCATTTATTGTGCTGTTCATCACTGTTTGTTCTTTAGTTCTTCTAGGTCCTTGTTAAACGTTTCTTGTATTCTCTCCATTTTATTTCCAAGGTTTTGGATCATCTTTACTATCATTATTCTGAATTCTTTTTCAGGTAGACTGCCTATTTCCTCTTCATTTTTTAGGTCTGGTGGATTTTTGCCTTGCTCCTTCAACTGCTGTGTGTATCTCTGTCTTCTCATTTTGCTTAACTTACTGTGTTTGGGGTCTCCTTTTCACAGGCTGCAGGTTCATAGTTCCCATTGATTTTGGTGTCTGCCCCCAGTGGCTAGAGGTTGGTTCAGTGGCTTGTGTAGACTTCCTGGTGGAGGGGACCAGTGCCTGTGTTCTGGTGGATGAGGCTGGATCTTGTCTTTCTCGTGGGCAGGTCCACGTCTGGTGGTGTGTTTTGGGGTGTCTGTGGCCTTATTATGATTTTAGGCAGCCTCTCTGCTAATGGATGGGGCTGTGTTCCTATCTTGCTAGTTGTTTGGCATAGGGTGTCCAGCACTGTAGCTTGCTGGTCATTGAGTGGAGCTGGGTCTTGGCGTTGAGATGGAGATCTCTGCAAGATTTTCGCCGTTTGATATTACGTGGAGCTGGGAGGTGTCTTGTGGACCAGTGTCCTGAGCTTGGTTCTCCCACCTCAGAGGCACAGGCCTGACGCCTGGCTGGAGCACCAAGAGCCTGTCCTCCACACAGCTCAGAATAAAAGGGAGAGAGAGAGAGAGAGAGAAAGAAAGAAAGAAAGAAAGAAAGAAAGAAAGAAAGAAAGAAAGAAAGAGAGAGAGGGAGAAAGAAAGGAAGGAAGGAAGGAAGGAAGGAAGGAAGGAAGGAAGGAAGGAAGGAAGGAAGGAAAGAAGATAAAATAAAAGTTATTAAAATAAAAAATAATTATTAACAAAAAAATTTTTAAGTAATAAAAAAATGGACAGACAGAAGCCTAGGACAAATGGTAAAAGCAAAGCTATACAGACAAAATCACACACAGAAGCATACACATACACACTCACAAAAAGAGAAAAAGGGAAATATATATATATATCGTTGCTCCCAAAGTCCACCTCCTCAATTTGGGATGATTCATTGTCTATTCAGGTATTCCACAGATGCAGGTACATCAAGTTGATTGTGGAGATTTAATCCACTGCTCCTGAGGCTGCTGGGAGAGATTTCCTTTTCTCTTCTTTGTTCGCACAGCTCCCGGGGTTCAGCTTTGGATTTGTACCCACCTCTGCGTGTAGGTCGCCTGAGGGCGTCTGTTCTTCGCTAAGGCAGGACGGGGTTAAAGGAGCAGCTGCTTCGGGGGCCCAGAGCCTCAGTTTTAGACACCATCTAGATTCGTCCTCCCACGGGTGCCCAGTTGCAACATGGCCTCAAGTGTACACATGGTTCCCTGGGTCCGTTTTTCGGAATCTGCTGCTCTCCCTTCCTATTCTCCTTGTGAAAGAAACAGGGAGTAATTGCAGGGCTTTTCCCTTCCGATGCCAGCCTGTTGTTCTCAGCTCATTACCGTCTTCTTCCTCAGCAGCTGTTCTGCCTCTCCAGACAGTAACTTCAGGCTTCCCTTGGCCTGGTTTTCCCAAATAAGATGTTCAGCCTCTCCATACACATCTCTGAATGACAGCCATGTTAGACTACATCCAGTACTCAGAAAAGTCCTCCAAGGTCCCTGGTGCAGGAATTATTACATGCTAATTAGCATTTGATCAAGGAGAAAACTAAGTCAGTGATTCACCCAAATTCACTTGTCATTAAGGGATGGAAGAGCAAACTGATCCTAGATTTTCTAGCTCCAGATGTTTTGACCCAGCCATTGCAACGTCCTGACATATAATAGTAATGACACCAACAGCCATAAAAGCTGCTTACTATGTGCTAAACACTCACCTGAGCTGCTATCATACACTACCTCCTTTCACCCTCAAAACAATCCTATTTTCATGGAATAGGTAAATGATATTACCATCCACATTTTGCCTATGAGGAAAATGGGGTTGAGAGAGGGTATATGCAATCTGCAGGCTGGTCACATAGTCAGGAAGTGTTGGAGCTGAGACCTGACCCAATGCTAGGCGATTGCTCTATCATGGTTCAAAATGTAGCTGTTATTCTAACAGAAGTCATTCCCATTTGTTGGCTTTATTTGTGACATTATGTCCACAGGATGTACTGTCCAGAGCCACCATGACTCATATGGTATTTGTCTCCCATTCTCACCTGTCATATTATAAAACTTCAATTGCTTTATAAAAACACAGTTACTTCCCTATTCTCCCTTGTTTTCTCAAGTAATATTGAAACATTTATTTCAGACAAATTCTCACTTGAAAACTCTCTTACAGACACCATAAACATGGGTCATCTGCCGTTTCCTCCCATCCAGCAGCATGTTAAATAGAGGAATGAAACTAGTATTTCCTATCATAAATGGGTTTCACAAACCCATTTTACAGATGAAGAAATAAGGTTCAGGAAATTTAACTCACCCAGAATCACACAACTTCCAAATGACAAAGAATTCAGATGCATAACTGCCTGAGTCCAAAGCAGAATGCTTTTTCCACCACACATGTCTGCATCCAATACAACAATGTATTGTGGAAAAAGCAGAGAATTTACCTTTTAAGCAACAATACAAAATTTCCAGACTGAGCCTTTTGCATTTTCTCAGGATTTCTACTTTTTATATATCTTCCCCCAGACCTCATAGGACCTCTTGGACATTTTTCTCTGTGAAGCAGAGGTATTTTGAATATTAATAATATTTTAAAATCCAAATACACATAATTCCTAAGTACCAGAAAGCAGACATCTAAAGTCATCAAATTTGTTAGAAAGACAATTTGTTACCCTGTACTGAGAAAATCATGTTTACTGCATATATTGCTGGGGGGGGAAGCAAGAAGATTTCAAAGTTAATTTCCCCTCATAAATAATACACGGCAAAGCCTAACACACACACACACACACACACACACACTCACACAGAGGTCCTCCCCTCTGGCTGCATCTTTGGGCCACTGGCGCCATCTATCGGCTGTGTGCCACCTGCAGCAGTGCCTGGAGGCGGGAGCGGTGGAGGCGGTGAGGGTCCCAGCACACGCCTAGCCTGGTGTGACTGCTGCTCTCCAGACGAGAAAAGACTGAAGCTTAATGTCACACCAGATGTCCTTTAAAGGAATTCATTTCAAAAGACTGCTCTTGCTTTTCTTCAGAAAGGATGTCTTGTACCGAACAGAGTGGCCATAAGGTGGAGAGATCTCCCCACAGAGGACAAGTACAGTGAAGATGTGATGCTACCACAGAAATATCGGCAGAAAAAAACAGGAGCCGGAAAAGAAGGCTTTGGCCAAGACAGCCTATGAAATGAGTAAGAGAGGAAGGAGAATGCAGAGTTCTGCCACGCAGCCAGCACAACAGTAAATCCTGATGGAAAGAAAGCTTGTTATCTGGTAGACAATATGTGAGGTGTTTGCACATCTTCAGGGCTCTCAACCTGGTCCTAAATGGGCTTCAGGGGCCCTGTGAACCCCCTGAAATTTTATGCAAAATGGCTTTCAGGTGCTTTTTTTGTTTCCCAGTGGCAGATTCATAAAGTTCACTAGTTTATCCAAATTCCAACACATCAAAAGGTTAATAACCACCACCACTGTTACCTCAGAAGACTAAACCAAATCAGCGAAGAGCATGGAATTGGGAGTCATACAGGCCAGAGGTGAACCTCCTCTGCCACCCTTAACTGCGTGACCTTGAACATGCACTCACGGACACACAAATTCTCTACCTCTCAGTGTCCCCATTTTAGAGATGCAGATAAACTGCACCTGGGAAAAGGGAACTTGCCAGAGCTTAGACATCAGTGGATGTTGGAGCCAGACATCTAACCATGTGTCCTTCCCAAGCCTAGCAAGTGCTTCACTAGTTTCCATTTTCTTCAATGAGAACCCTGCCCTGCCTGGTCCACTGTCAACACTGAAGGACAGTTCCTCGAGCAGGACCCGATTCATGAGCTTGTAACCTGTGCAGCTGTGCAGGGCTCCATGCTCAGAAGGGCCCCTGCCCTCGGGGTTTAACGCTCTGTAGTCACCATCTTGAAATTCTTAATAATTGTGTCTTTGAATTTGTGTTTTGTAGGTGATGTCTGATGGGACAATGGAGCGTGGGGGAGGGGAGGGGCTTGGAACCTCAGCTCACACATGGTCCTGCCTCTTGCCACCTCCCCAGCTCTGTGACAGGCTTAGGCCTCCTCCCCAGACCCCTCACTCCCACACCTCACGTCCAGCCCTGCTCCCTCCTTCCCTGCCCCAGCTGGCTGCCAACAGCCCTCCACTCAGGGAAACAGGCCTCCACCGAGGGCGACAACCACCAGGTCTCAAGACCCTGTTCTGTCCCCTCCCTCCACCTCCTTTGAGGAGACTGGGAGCAGGGGATGGGAGGGAAGGGTACAAATAGGGGCTGATCTGGGGGTGGGGCAAGGCAGTGCCCATCCCTGCCACAGGCTAACAACACCATAGTGAGTTTGGTGGGCAATTCAAAGAGGGCCTCTCATCCAACCCCAATCCCAGCACCAGTCACATCTGTGCACAGAGGATGCAAATCCTTGGGGGATGCTCTCTGCCACAGAGGATTAGGGCAGGGGACCCATGGGAAGAGAAGGTGCGTTACTGTACCATGCCAGGGCCTCACATTTTGATTTTGCATTGAGCCCCACAAATTATGTAGTGACCTTGTCCTTAAAGGAAAATATATGTATATTTTAATCCTGAGGAATAAATGCTAATAAGCTGCTATTGCTTGAACTCATACTTTAAACTTCTTCCCGTTAAATCCTCTGTCTGCTGGCGTTAGCACTCTGGCCTCACATTTATATAATATTAATTATTTGGGGGTGAAAGTACAAACAAATAAAAAATTCTACTGTATCAGAAAAGAGACTATATGTAACACTACATTAAGATGTCCTATCATATGGAACCATATGGTATTCCCGTTTTAAAAATTGAGGGGAGAGAAATGGTCCAGTTGGGATAATGCTACTATTTTTTTGTCGTCCTTGCTGTCTCTTCTCCGCAGCTCTGTTCTGGTAGTTAGCGCTGACAGGAAGGCCTGTTGGGGATTAGTTCATTTTACAGACTAAACAGCAGAAAAGCTTGCTTGCTTTCTTTCCCTATTTTTTCTTGAGGAAATTGGCTGCAAACTGTATTTTCTGGTCTCAGCCAGAGTGCTCAATCCATGGTACTTAAGAAATAACATGCATCTATTCATATCACAGGGAAAACTCAAAGATTCACCTACTTTCTTCTTTCTTCCTTTTTCCCAATGCACATCTGAGAGGACTTGTTCAAGCAAAATTAGAAGTAGGGGAAGTTGTTTTGATGGCCCCATTCTCCCAATTCCAAGTCATCCTTTTCCACCTCAGATCTTTATCTACATTACTACCCAAGTGACCACTTTAAAGACAAATATAATTACTTCATTCATGTGACTACAAACCTAGTGGGGCTCCAGTGCTTCAAGAATCTGCTACCACTAACAGAACCATCCTGCCCCTGCCTTTGGGGTCCTGGAACAACTTACTATGAGGTAAGCAGAATATAGAAGATTTTATTAATTGCATTATAACACACACACACACTCCATAGGAGCTAGACAAGGTCACAGTCCAAACCTAACTCAAAGAGAAAGGTTTTCACAAAACAAACAAGCAAAGCAACCTGCTAATTTTGTGCCCCTTCCAAACCCATGGAACCAAAGGGTCAAAAGGAAAGCTCTCTGACCCTATCCTTTCAATATCAGAGACATTTAACACCTTGGCTTTATTTTTCAAAGAGAAGGTAAACTAAGTGTCTACATCAGTGGGACCTAGTCCCTTGGAAGGAATACTAGAGATAACACAGGCTAATTAAAGCAATTAGCTGGGACAGGAGAAGGGCAAAAAGAAGCTCCTGTGCAGAGGTCTGGCAGGTTAACTATCCAGCCTGTAGTAGGACAAAGAGAGAAGGACAGCAAAGGTATCAGCAGCAATGACAGCCAGCTAGGGATGCCCCAAGAGAAATCCCTTTAGTAGCTCCATTATAGCATTCATCATACCCTATTATACTCACACGCTCAATTGTCTATCACCCCTACTAGGCCGTGAATTCCTTCAGGGCAGAGACTCTGCTTGCTTCTTTCTACCCCAATGCTCACGATAATTGTGGGCTCTATTCCCAACTGTCGATGGGGGTGGTAAGGGCTTGAGAATATACATCTTTAATTGAAATCTGGGTCACTGAATTTTCTTAAGACCATTTCACCCTGGAGAATCAAAATCATATTAATAGTGTTTTTTCCCTTTCATGCAATTTCCCAACTGCCAGTCCTAAGAGCAGCAACAGTTTGTTCCTAGCACCTAGATTGGAGCCTGGTTGTGAGCACATACGCCACCCATTTCATTAGGACTAGCCCCAAATTACTGAATTTGAGCACCCTCTGACCAGGAGAGGAAAAGGTTTATGACCTCTAAATGGAACTTAGAAGCTTCAGCCAATTCCGTAGCCCCACCTAAGTGCATCCGCTGTCCGTCTGAAGCCTTGATGGACGGGCTGGCGTATTTCATTGGCAGCCAACCTCCAATAGCCTCACTCCACCTAAGGCAGACTATTCCAAAGAACAGGATGAATGGGGCGTCAGCGTGGAGCTCCCTCTTCCCCCCAGTTTCTGCCGGAAATACCAATATAGACCAACTGCCCAATTTTCTATGATCCATACCACAACTGGGGAACATTCTACCTGCTATCTGTCCCTTTTTTTTCTGTCAGATTTCTCGCAAGGCAAAGGAAACTGATTATGTTTTTACATATAAATTAAATTGATACCAGTAACAAACAACTGACTGAGGTGTACAACTTAATGAATGCAGCCTGTTCAGGATGATCATGTCTGCACAAGACAGAGTGGCAGTCATCTATCAGAAATGGCAGGCCCTGCCACCTGCCTGCTCCCAGCTTGGAGCTGATCTCAGCAGCCCTTGGAGTTGATCTCAGCAGCCCTTGGAGTGTCTACTGTTCTCTCTGTCCTACACATCTCTTTCCTCTGGAGTACCGATGTCATGGGGATGCCAAACCTTGTAGAGAGCCTGTCCTCGGACTGGCAGTGAAGTCCAGTGGGAAGAGCACCCACTTTGGGGCCAGGCATATCCAGGTGCAGATCCCCACTCTCAACTTAAAGAAAAACGCACAACATGAGAGCTGTGAGTTTAAGTTTTACTCAGGGTCTTCCTGAGGAATATAGACCAGAGATGGCTCTGAGGAACTGCTTGCTCTGAAGAGGTAGGGGTGGAGCCACTATATATATGAATTCTGGGGCTAGGAAATACATGCAGTCAAGCATACATCTTGGTAAAAGATGACTGCTAAGCATAAAGAACAGGTATCTCAGGTTAATGATTTTAGTGCTTTTCTACTTATGGGAAGATGCAAGAATCTGGGGTCATTGAAATTCTTCCTGAGATACACATCTAACTATCTAGGGTACCATTTATTCAAAGAACAGAGTGCCTCATCCTGTTTTTCATCCTGAATTCCTCTCAGGGTGCAGTGCAGGTGGGCAACTGCAGTGGGTTGCAGCTTAACCCTTGTAGAACTGGATGATGAGTGATACTCTTTGTTCTTGTTTTTTTGTTCACATCACTCTGAGTACTAACAGTAGGATGCACTTAGACAAGTCACTGGTCTTCTCTAAGCCTCACTTTCCTTAATATGTAATTCAAGTTTTGCAATACCTACCTTTGAAGATTCTTATGGAATTAGAAATGAGGTCTGTAAAGCACGTGGCTTGCTACTGGCCATCCATAAGTGGTAGTCAATAGTAGGCTGTAAATAGTCATGCGTGCCCTGGTTAGAATGGGCGTCATCAGAAAATCTTCAAACAATAAATGCTGGAGAGGGTGTGGAGAAAAGGGAACCCTCTTGCACTGTTGGTGGGAATGTAAATTGATACAGCCACTATGGAGAACAGTATGGAGGTTTCTTAAAAAGCTAAAAATAGAACTACCATACGACCCAGCAATCCCACTACTGGGCATATACCCAGAGAAAACCATAATCCAAAAAGACACATGCACCCCAGTGTTCATTGCAGCACTATTTACAATAGCCAGGTCATGGAAACAACCTAAACGCCCATCGACAGACAAATGGATAAAGAAGTTGTGGTACATATATACAATGGAATATTACTCAGCCATCAAAAGGAACGAAATTGGGTCATTTGTAGAGATGTGGATAGACCTAGAGACTGTCATACAGAGTGAAGTAAGTCAGAAAGGGGAAAACAAATATTGTATATTAAGGCATATTTGTGTAATCTAGAAAAATGGTACAGATGAACTGGTTTGCAAGGCAGAAATAGAGACACAGATGCAGAGAACAAACATATGGACACCAAGCAGGGAAAGAGAGGGGTGGGATGAATTGGGAGATTGGGACTAACATATATACGCTAATATGTATAAAATAAATAACTAATGAGAACCTGCTGTATAGCACAGGGAACTCCACTTCGCTGTACAGTGGAAACTAACACAACACTGTAAAACAACTACTCCCTAATTAAAAAAAAAAAAAAAGTCATGTGTGTCAACCTCTATTAAAAAACTACATCTGTATTGTTGCTGCTGTTATTTTTAATCATTTTAGTATATTATTTGGGAGTATAGAAGATTTTTCCAGAATGAGATTAACAGGATTAGAATGGAAGGGTAATATCCACTTGATGGAATAAAATAAAACAAAGAATCATCACTCATATAATATTCAAGCAGCCTTTTTCCTATGTTAGCTAGGTCCCTTTATTCTAGTTCATTTCAATCCCCTTATCTACAAGCAAAAATAAGGAAAATGGGATTTTAACCATAGAGCCAGACCTCACCTAGAGGAGAACACTGCTAAAAGCCTGGAATATCATTCAAGATTCAACAGAGCCCTAGCAAGCAAGTTTTCCTGTCGCTCCCTCAGCAACCAGGTCCACTGACTCCAGTCTTCTGCCACTCAGCACTCCCCTTACGGACTCCTTCAGCTCCCGTTGTTCTCATTGACACTGTATCCCCTTTCTGACTTTCTCAAGGTTTCTGCATATACACAGCTTCTACTCATTCGTGGCTCTGACTGCTCACGACTTCTACTGTTTCATGAAGGCTGTTTATACCTCTCATGGTGCCCTTTTTGTGTTCTCTGCCTCCACAGTAAACTGCCAATTCTACATCTCATATTAAAACTCCCCAGTGGAGAAGAACTTATTGTTCAGTTTATCACTGTCGAAGATAATCACCATCACCCGAGCGGGGAATACCTTATATCAGGCTACCTCAAATCAGATACCTACCAGCCTCAATTCAGATAGCAACCCCTGTGCAGTCAGTTATGGTCAGGACCTCAGAATCAAATTCTACCTATGCACAGGAACCCCTAGGGCTGCTTCCATCTACAGTAGGCTGTGGGCTTGGCAGGCAGGCAGCACAATAGATTCCTCTCCAAAACATCTATTTCCTCAGGCATTTTTATTTCAGAGAGGGCTTGTTACATGAAACAGAGAATTGATTACTGCACCAGAGATCATACTTATTATACAGGATTGCTTGTTTCAGAAATTTCAGAGTAAATCAGAACAACAAAATGCCATTCCTAAACCATGTCCTTTGGAACAGGGAGCTTTTGAATCATAAAAGACTTTGTACTTATTTGCAAATCCAACCAAGTTAATACAAAATCCATTTTCAGAGTTTGGATAGAGGGTTCATAATGTTACCAAGTAAACTGGGAAATGTTCCAGGTGCTGTGTCATAGAAGCAGGGTGTGATACCTGACTTACTCTCATTCTCGATCCTGTACTGGTAACTCCTCCATTCAATAAGTACTTATGGGTCAGATACTAACAAAAAAGCAACTGCTTACTGATTGTTTTAATACCTATGGATGATGAGAGACAGTCCCAATATAGCTTTGGTGGATGTCAGGTGGTGAGCCTTGTGAAAATTGGTAAAACAATTGCATTTCGTGCCTGAAATTCACACCTCTAATCGTGATGTTCCACTGCTTTATTTCTTGGCAACACATCCTTAACTGATTCCCTTGCAGCACAAAAGACTAACAATTCAACAAAGCCAACTCTCTTTGCTTGTAATCTGGATGAATTTCTGTTTTATTCTGTCAAGAAAGAAGTGTGAGGGAGCGGAAAAAAAGTTGGCCAAACCGGGAGCTTTTTTTAAAATTAACGTTTGGGAGCATCATACTGCACTTTATGGTAGTTGAAGGCAATTTGCATGACTTATTAAATGATGAAAAGCAAAGTAACATTGTTTTATGAATGATCACAAGGTCAGAGGACTCAAGGGTGGTATACAGCAACAGGAACAATCTCGCCTGTGAAATGCTGCTGAGGGCCATTACCCAGATGTCATTCTTATAAAAGAAGTAGTCCAACAATTTCATGTCTCACACCCGCTGGACAGACCATATCTGAGCAGCCCCAGTGTGGTGCTTTTGAAATATAGAATTTGTTGAATGAACGGCATGAAGAGGCTTAGTAGCCTCCATGATGCCCCAGGCAACAAAGTCCTTTTGCTTAGAAGAATAAATTGAAATGATTTACTTAAGGAGCTGTCTCTCCAGTTAGAAGGAGGGTACCCTTCATCTCTATTGTCTCATGCCTAACATATAGTAGATAGTCAATGCAAGCTTGTTGAATTACATGGGGAGGGGTTCACCCAGCTCAGATACCTCTTATGAGGGGTTACCGATAACAATTTGAAACAAAAGGGTTAGCTAAGGATGGCTTACTGGGGTGAGTGTATAGTTCCTTATAAATTCATGTATACGTACATATATGATCTATAATATATATATCACATGTATATTTATATGCATTTATACATACATATATCATAAACTATACAGTGGGTTCTGGTATCACCAGAATGACTGAGTCTATTTGGGGGTCAGCCGAAACTGTCTCTCTGCTCATTCATTGCTAATTTTCCTCTTGTTAGAGACTGTTCTACACTTGAATTGCCCCAGATTGGCTTAAAATTTCCATCCTCAGCATTGCTAAGGATTGTCCCACCCTCACCCAAAGTGACACTTTTCAACCTAACTTGTTAGCTCAAGAAGAGCTGTCCTGGGCTGGGTCTTTAAGCAGTTCCTCTGCTCTTGGGAGGCTGCTTAAAGAGTTGGGAAGAACACTTGGAAAATACACAGTCAAGGACTTGTGTCCCTAGTTACTTAATTTCTTTAAGTTTCTATTTCTTCTTCTCTACAATAAGCATAATAATGTAACTATCTAGTAGGGATACTGTAGAGATTAAATTAGATAATATGTAAAGTACTGAATAGAGTTTGGGGCACATAATAAACCCTTTAAAAGCAGTAGTTATTTTTAATCACCATTTTTTCCACATGATTTTCTTCTCTGAACATTCTGACTTATAAACCATAGGGCTGAATCCCTTTCTGCTCTTCTGAGAGGGTGAAGTGAGCAATGTAGCTACTTTTTCATTAGCATGTGAACTAAAAACAGAGGCTCTCCCAGGCAGAGACCACCTGGTATTTCTTCTCTAATATTATGAAACACAGCCTCCCTTCCTAACTGTGTAACTACTTCAAACTCAGCGTGGTATGGGCTACACTTCAAGGTCTCAGCAAACAGGATTATTGATTGTCATATAATCCCTTAATTTGTAGATGAGAAGAAAAGGTCTTGAACTCTGAATCTCAGGGACAGTGAGTCTGGTTCTCTCCTTGAACCAACCTAAATCCCAAATCTCAGGTATGGACATCCTCAAATATTTCCTTTGGCAGATATTAAATGAGTGTCCATTCTGTGTAAAGTGCTGTGCTGGATCCTTCCCTGATGCCCTAGCTTGGGTCACCTGTCCTTCTCGTGTCCCACAGAAACCAGGATATGACTGAACTGGCCTATCACACACGCTGCATCAAAACTGCCTGTTTACTTGTCTGACACTCTTTGTGTAATACCAGTTCTTTTAACCAATCTCTACTTCATCAACTCTCAGATTAAGCATTCACCTCTACAGCCTGCTGACTGGGGACCACTGACGCTTAGGACTGATAGGCTGTTTGCAATGTGTTCACACATTTTTTGCTCCCGACATCTAGCTTGTGAATTTGCCAAGAACCAGTGATGCTTGTTCCCAAATCTTTTTCTGCTTATTAAAGTTGATATTGTAATATGTAATTTAATTAACTGTTAGAAGCCCTTTAAATATGGGTACAAAAAGAGAGCTGTTATACCAATAATACTAAACAGAATGTTTTGAAAAGACTCAGTGAAGGTGAGCCATCTTTTAAATGCTATTAAATTAGCAATGAGAGAAAAGGTTTTTAAAAATTGGGAGAAAAAATATATAAAATCTTTTAAAGATTGTGCATTTGGTTTGCTTGGCAAGTACCTAACTTTTAGAACTACTTTAAAGAAACAGAATTTGGAAATTGTAAGCAGTGCAATGAGGGTAGGATTTATGCAGGTAAAATGGCAAGACCTCTTATCAGCGGACTCAAAGAAAAATGTGACCCTACATTAAAAGATTGATGATTAAATATGCCCTCTACTGTTATAAATTAAAATGTTTTGGGTATGTATACATCATTTTAATGGTACTTTAAGCAATTGTTTCAATTAACCAAACAATAACTTATATGAAACACATAGTCTCATATTGCCTTGGTTATACAATGTATCCCAAGTCTAATACAGTGGTTGAAACATCGGGGGGTCGGGGGGGGGGAGAGTGGAAAAGAGGGAGTGGGGAGGGAGGGAGAGAAGAAGGGAGAGAAGGAGGGAGGGAGGGAGGAAGGGAGATAAAGAAAGGAGTGGCTTTGAGTGATTTAAGTGAAAATTTGGTTCTTAGGCTGCCAAAGTGGCAGGTCAGGAAGATGTAACACTTTTCAAGTCCCTCACAAGGTGAGAAGGGCTTAGTTTGCCCCTATTCTCCCCCTGACCCCAGCAAAAAAAAATTTAAAAAGTTTCAAGTCAAAACTCAAGAAATTTGAAAAGATTCTCTCCGACTACTGCTTCTCCTGCATTTAATATTTATGCTCTTCTTCCAAACTTTTGCAAATTAGCCCATTGTGCATGCAGGAAGAGTTGGATTTTACACATCTCCACAGCCAGGAGAAGGTGAGAGAAGAGTCTAAAACTAGCACAGATGGAGGTAATTCTGACCTGACAACTTCCAGCTCCAGATGTGTCGAAGGTTAGGAAGTTCCTCTTTTATGCATAATTGTTGGGATGAATGTTCTACAAGAGAATAGGAAACTAAGGAAAACTAACCCTAATTAAGCCTTACTGCATCCCAAGCCCCGTACCAGTCCTTTACTTATTTAATCTTACAGTGATCCTGTGAGGGAGGCATTGTTATCCTCACTTTATAGGGGAGAAAATGGACCCACTGAAGTCAAGTCGTTTGCTCAGAATCACACAGCTGGTAAAAGGAAG
The DNA here is from genome assembly GCF_028564815.1 of Eubalaena glacialis. NCBI lineage: Eukaryota > Metazoa > Chordata > Mammalia > Artiodactyla > Balaenidae > Eubalaena > Eubalaena glacialis. Next base: position 60,722,785 of record NC_083725.1, on the reverse strand, counting down.
GAAATACCTGTACCTTCCCTGACCCCACCTTGCTCCCCAGCCTCATCCCTGATATACTTGGGCCAGTTGGAATTGGTTTGCATTAAGTGCTGAGCCCGGAGGAAAATCTAGAGATTTAAAATTTTGTCTAGTCATGACCAAGAGCAGAAACATAAGGAAAGAAAGGATGAAGCACACCCACTGTCTCCATTCTCATCACAATGCAAGCAGCATCACTGTCTGGCACTCCAAATTACGTGAGAAGTGAAGGATCACTTGAGTACAGTGGAGGGTCCTTGTACATATTTGGGTAATCAGGGCTGGGATTCTTCCAACCACTCATTGACCAAAGCAATTCCTCTCACAGAAGCTTCTGCTCACACAGCTTTTTTTGTTTGTTTTTAAATCTGCATGAAAACAATTTCCCAGGGTAAGAATCCCACCTGGAGGATGAGAGAAAATCTGGACCATCCCTCCACAAAATTATAAAGGAGATAAACTATACAAAGGCATAATGCAGAACAAATGCTCAAAAAATAGTGCTAAGTATGAACTTATGGCATGATTATATTGAATCCTCAATAACAACTCTTTGAGAGAGATGCTATTATTATTCCCATTTTGTTGATAAGGTAACTGAGGTTTCAAAGCCAATCATTTTTCTGAATTCACTCTGCTATTAAGTACTGATGAGGGAATTAAAACTCAAGTTTCCATGAACAAATTTTGGACTTTTAAGGGGTATTATGTACTGCATATCTAAGCAATAGAAATACTAAAAGATTGACTAATGGACTCAGAAGTCAAAACATTATCCTTTGCCTCTAGCCCCAATCCCAAGAAACTCCCCAGCCTGGATGCTTCCTTCACCTCTTTTTGTGCTACTATGCTCTCCCTAGAAACTATGAAATTCCTGTCACAAGCAATCTGACTTAAGCCCATTCACACTCAAGTGTAAATAAAGTTTAATCAATAAGGCTTAAGCTTTATTTATTCATTTAAATTGATTATTTAAGCTTAAAAAATAAAACTTAAGTAAAAATTCCTTATTTCTTTACCAATGCAATTAATTATTCACATCTAAATTAAGATAAACAAGGCTTAATATATCAACCCTTGATAGAAAGCCCCAGTCAGGTTTGGGCTGGCTCTGGGTTCTCCTTCCTTCTCTCTGCCTCAGTGGTCTACCTTCTTCCTTTCCTCTAGGCTGCCACCACCTATTCCATACCTCAGGAGTCTTCTCCCCCAAGCCCATCTCCAAAATAGCATACCATCTCCCCAGCAAGCCCAATTCTTATAATTTTTGAGAGAAATTCACAGACCCTTTGTGATTTAAGAATTTCTTTATGAGGTACAAAGGATAAATAAACAGAAGATAACATGGGGTAATGTGGCAAGTTTTATTTTCTAAGATAGCCACAATATCTCCCAGCCCACATACTTTTATTAAAATGTGACCCTGGCACTCTTCATTAAGTAGCAAAGTCTTGTGTCTACTTCTTTGAACCTGAGTGGATCTTCATGACTGCCTGACAATAAAGAATGGTGGAGATGATGCTGCATGACTTCCCATTAAACAAAATGCCATAACCTTTCTCCTTGCTTTCAGACGACAATTGCTTTTAGAACTCAGACACCATGCTATCAATAACCCCAAATCAGCCCATGGGGAATGACCATATTGAAGAAGTCACAGTAGGTATTCTGGTCAACAGATCAGCTAGACTGGTTTTCTGTCCTCCGCAGCCTCACGGTCCTTTAACTACTATAACAGTTGACAGTGTAATATTATTGCCTTATTTCTTATCTCCCAACAGGACTGAGCTTATTGAAAGTAATCAGATTTAGACCCTAGTTCAATGTACATAGTAGCACTGTTAAAATGGTTTCTTTAAATTCAATAACTAAATGAAATATTAATTCTTAGTTGTTGGTCAAAGAAGGTTACCTGAGAAAGGTGACATTTGAGCTGGGTATAGAAGAATGGGTTAAACTGGAACATTCTAAGGAAAGAATTCTGTTTACATAAAAACAGAGACAGCAAACTGATGGGCATTTATGGAGGACAGCAAAATATGTGAAGTAGGAACACAGATCATATGGGAAGAAACAGTGAGAAGAATGTGGTAAGGTAGGGTGTGATGAGTCATGTATTGATATAAATGAGTCTTTAGAATCTCAACTTCATTTGGTGGCCATTGGGAGATACTGAAAACTTCTAAGAAAGGAAAAACATGATACCAATATTCCCTAAGTCACATTTCCAAAGTTTAAATCACTTGTTCACGACTTAGGTGTTGATCTAATTAATCACGTCTTACATAAATGTTTGGACACGTTGTTTCCATACTTAATAGTCAACGATGTTAGGATTCCTGGTCAAAATCATGTTCCTGAGTTGAAAAAGTGCTAATCCTTGGCTTTCTCTGAGAACCTGGGATGTGCTTAGAAATAACTGGCACCTTATGACAAGTTTTCCATGTCCCGGTGCAACGGAGCTCCAGATGGAATCACCAGCCAGGCCTTCCCGTATGTCCCTCAGCAAAGGTAATGTGAGGAAAGAATCATTATCCAGAGAGAAGCAGAATATTAACTCCAACAGCACCTCAGACAGTGCTTTACAAAGACTCCTTTCCAAATAGCCTGAAGCTGATGTTTGACCAGTGCAGGCTGGGACCAGCTTCCCTTATTTGTGGCTCTGAAGGAAAACTGTGTGACTTTTAACATGATTTCTAAATGACATCCAGCTTTATCGCTAAAAAGATTCTTCCTGTAGATCCAATTCATGTGTATTCATCAAACACGTAGAGAAAATCTACTATAAGCCAGCCATTTTATACACACTACTTCATTTAATTCTTTCTTCATAAGAGATGGGTCAATTATAATACCTGTTTTAGAGATGATGAAGCCTAAGTTCAAGGACATTAGATAATTAGGCCAAGGTCACACAGTCAGTAAAAGCTAGTTTCAAACACTGGCTGGCTATATTTTTTTCCTCCTCTACTCACCAATTCTGTCTCTATGTAACAGGAATCAGATTGGGAGTACAAAACTGAATAAGATGTCATCCTTCCAATCAAGGGCCTCACAAACTATGAAGAAGACAATAGGTATGCAAAGAAGAAATAATTAAGAGCCAAATAGAAAGACCAATAAATGTAGTAGAAGCATTTCAAAAAAAATGACTAATTACTTCCAGTCACAAAAGATCTGGGAAGGCCTTACAAAGGAGAAAAACTCAACATGGATTTTCATGAAAGAACAGGATTTTGATTGATGGTGAACTAGAAAACCACTAAGTGATAACCACCCTTGGAGTTTTGAGTTGGTACTGAGCTGTCAAACAGACCTGAGTCCAACAGAAATCTCAGGATCAATTCTAGATATTGGAGTTGTCAGATACATATCTAAAGAAACATACTTATTGTGCATAAAATGTAAAACAATGTATTGGAAGTAAGACTAAGAAAAACAATAGCATGTATTAATAAATTTAAAATCAAACAAAATTAGCAAACCCAGTGCATCAATTCATAAAGAGGTCTAGGAAAAAACCCAGCCAGCATGACTAAGTTTCCTTTCTTCTAGGAATGCAAAAAATCCCTTAATGTAATTCACCAAATAAAATATTCCAGGAGAAAAACCTAAACAGAACACAATTTTAATTAATATTCCTTTTTGGTTAAAACTCTCAGCAAATTAGGAGTTGAATAAAATTTCCTTAAACCGATAAAGGATATCTACCAAAACAAAATACAGACGAAAAGAAGTGGCACTGCAGCAGACATATTCAAAGGTAAAATGTTAAATGTATCTCCCTCTAAAATCAAGGAGACACTTTGCTGTACAGCAGAAACTAACACAACATTGTAAATCAACTATACTCCAACAAAAATTTTTTTTAAAACTGTATAAAAAATGACAAAACAGGAACTGAAATAATAACATCAATAAATTGCAATTATCATGAAAAAATAAAATAAAATCAAGGAGATAACAAGGGTGCCCATTATCACTGTTAATCTTTAATACTGCACTTAAGGAACTGCCCAGAATAATTACCCAAGAAAGAAAAAAAGATGTGTAAGCACTGCATTGAAATGTAAGAAACAAAACTATCACACTTCGTAAAAAATTAATAAACAGAAACCTCAATTAAATAGAGTTGGGAGACCAGAAGAGGGAGCTCTTACACCCTACCACAATAGCAGAGCCCTACAGGGGGAAGAAAAGCCCCCTTCATTCCTGGCAAGAACTCAGCCAATGAAAAGCCACGGACTCTTTGTTTACTATAGCCCTCCCAACTTCCTTTTCCCCTCTATAAAAGAATTCTACTCTCCTTTTGGTTTGAGACTTGCACATGACTCTCCATGGTTGCAGACCCCAAGTTGCAGTTCCCTGCTGATCCCAAATAAACCCTTTTCTGTTGTCATTGTTGCTGGAGAAATAATTGGCAGTCTATTTGTTTTAGACCAACAGGTTGATATGAGTATCTACTTAGAAAACTCAAAAGAAACTTCAGACAGATTAGCAGAATGAATATTCTACTAATTTGAGAAGAACAGAACTTGGCTAAACTTTTAAAATTTGACTCAATATTATAAAGTCAGTTATCTCCAAAATTACCAAATTTCAATCAAATCTCAACAACTTTTTCATGTGACTTTACAAGCTAATTCTAAAATATATTTGGAAGAACAAAAGCTAAGAAAAATTATCCAAGTATGCTATATGGAAACAGAGTTAACATTACAGATCAATGGGGAAAGTATAGTCAAGACTTTCTTACAACAAGATGCATGAACTACAAAATCTAACAGGACAGTATTAATAAATTTGATTACATTATATTTAAAACATCTTAATCGAAAGAAGCTATGAAGAAATTTTTTAAATAAACCATGAAATGGCAGAAAATATTTATTCTAAAAAAATTATCCAGAATATATTAGGTTGAACAATATAAAACTGCCATTTTTAGAGGTGAAGAAAGGTCAAACATTGACAATTAATTTGGTTAAATCTAATAGAAAGAATTCCTATAAATCATTAAAAGAAAGCTAAGAAGGGAGTGACATCAGCATCATGGCTGCATAAGGCGTCTCTCACTTTTTGTCCACTTACCCTCCCAACAACAAATACCAGCATCCATCTAGAAACAAAAGTGTGTGAGAGGTGTGGGATTTAGCACCCTACACCAAGGAACCCAGGGGAGTCTCACCCACCTGTGCATCAGGTAATAGGCCAACAGACCACAGTCCTGGCTGTAGACCCTGAAAAGTGACCTGTGAATCAGCTCTAGCCCCTCTCCATCAACGTCCAAATCCCCGGAGAACGCTGACTGAGACAATCACCCATGTTAGGGCAGAGAGAGCCTTTGTGGAAGTCCAGGTTCCCAGAGAAGAACCAGCAAAACAGTACAAGTTTGGAAGCCCTGGAGTGAGTAATATAATAGGGAAGAACAAATCTGACTCCATATTAGATCTGTTTCTTTTACTTTAACCTTTGTATTCTTTTGCTTTTGCTTAGAGTTAAGAATGTTGCCTATAACCTGAAATATACAGGATAGCCGATTCTCAAGGCTCTGACCTTTAAGAGTATAACACTTTTCCATTCATATGGAGATAAAAAGTTGCAAAACAGAATAACATTTGTCTTATTGGAGGTTTACAGGAACATCAGTGACCTGACCTACATGAACAACTGCAAGAACAAAGGATTCTGACACCAAGAAAATTTTAACACCCAACCATGCTCCAACTCACCTTGCCTTTAAAAATGCTTTGCCGAAACCATTTGAGGAGTTTGGGGTGTTTGGGTCATAAGCCACCCATCTCCTTGCATGGCCCTGAAATAAACCTTTCTCTGCACCAAACTCCAACATTTTGGTTTGTTTGGCCTCACTGTGTGTCAGGCACACGAACTTGTGTTCAGTAACATAGGAAGAACAGTTTGGCTTTACCTGCATCACCGCTTCTTCAAGGTGGCAGAGTTCAGGGCCGAGACATCTTCCTTGGCCCCCGATTTCTCCCTTTGGGGGAAAGAGAGCCGGTGAGTGACATCTGGCTTCCCCAGCTCTGCTGATGCTGCTGAAGAGGTTCATTTCTCTCTCAGCCCCACCTTCTAGAGATGGGTTCCATGAGCCACTGTGGACACCAGAATACAGGGATGCTCAAGTCCCTTATAGGAAATGGCGCAGTACACTTGGCCCTCCATATCAGAGGGTTCTGCATCCGCAGTTCCACAAACAACAGAATGAATTTTGATCGGAGGTTGGTTGAATCCCCAGATGCGGAACCAGCTGATACGGAAAGCCAGCCCAGTGCATTAAATCAGGAGCTCCAAGACTGTGGGATGCGAAGAGTCTGGGAAAGTACCCAGGACTCTCAGAGGCCATTGAAGGGACACAGAGCTTATTAAGTGTATGGTGGACTCCATCTAGAAGCCTGCCCACCAGCTGCTGGGAGAGCCCACCTATGATAGCCCAGCTGACCCACACACACTCCCAGCACCACTCATGCTGACTCTGCAGCAGGAACCTGTGTGCCCTCCTGAAGGTGGTGGCGAGGGACAGCTCTGGGAGATGACCAGCGATCACTTGAAGAAAACAGGCTCTAATCTGTGGGCAAGGTTGACACCACAAAGTTGAGCTGTAGCGCCACCTATGAGAAAACAAAAGAGGCTGTCAGCATGGTGTGTTGCAGGATGGAGAGAAGGCATGCAAGCTTAAAACATTCCGCCACAAGAGGGAGAAAGAAATCTGGAGCAGGTGTAGCCACAGAAGGTCTGAGAAAGCCTCAGAATCTCTAGCAGGGCAGATGGAAGGTATTTCTCCCCAGAAGTCAGTAAAAACTGGAGGAGGTGACTGCCACTTCAACTGTGAAGTCAATGATGAAAAACTCAAAGGAACATCAAAATCAAGGTAATGTAACACCAAAGGATCACAATAACCGCTCGGTAACTGAACCCAGAGACAAGGATACCTGCAATTTACCCAAAAAAGAATTCAAAATAGCTGTTTTAAGGAAACTCAGTGAGTTACAAGAAAACACAGAAAGACAATTCAATGAAATCAGGTATATATGTGGTATATATAGACAATGGAATATTATTTAGCCATGAGGAAGGAAACCCTGCCATTTATGACAGATGGATGGACCTTGAAGGCATTATGCTAAGTAAAATAAGTCAGACAGAAAAAGACAAATATTCCATTTATATGTGGAATCCTAGAAACAGAGAGTAGAGTGGTGGTTACCAGGAGTTAGGGGGTAGGGGAAATGAGGATAATGGTCAAAGGGCACAAACTTCCAGTTGTAAGATGAAAAAGTTCTAGGGGTCTAAAGTACAGCATGGTAATTATAGTCATAGTATTGTATTATATACTTGAAAGTTGCTCAGCGAGTAGATTTTAAATATTCTCACTACAAAAAAGAAATGTACTTATGCGATGTGCTGGAGGTGTTAGTGAATGCTATGGTGGTAACTATTTTGCAATATATAAGTATATCAAATCAACACGCTGTACACCTTAAACTTACACAATGTCGTTTATCAATTCTATTCAATAAGTTTGAAAAAAAGAAAAAGCTAAGCAGTCTTATAGGAAAGTGACTAACAGACATAACCAGCATTTCAAAGAAGTGTAAGCAACTGGTCAATCGATAATTGAACAGGCAATAAACACTAGAATCAGGAAAATAAAAATTAAACCTAGAACTATATGCAATCTCATATCCTTTAGATTGGCAGAAGTTATAAAATCTGACAATGCCAAGAAAAGCAGAGTGGTCCAAGCATTGCAAAAGGAATAGAACAAAGAGACTTTTCATTCAGTGCTGGTTTTCCATTTTGGAATCAGTCGCCATTATTGCTCCTTGCCCTCTTAATCCCATCTCTCTCCAGGACAAAAGTAAGAACAGAGGGCATACCTGGGTGTTATACTGGAGAGCTAGACTCTTGTAACCTGTGCAACATTCACATTTTTTTCAGACATGACAAGAACAGTAGATACAAAATTGTTGTACTCTACTTTAAAACAGGAAGCCTATACTTTAAGGCAGTGATTCTCAAACTTTGTGCCAGAATCACCTGGAGAAATTCCGATTACTTGGTTCCACCCTCAGAATTTTCTGATACAGGTGTTTGTGATAGGGCCAAGAATTTGCATTTCTAACAAGCCCCTAGGTGATGCTGATGCTGTGGTCTGTGATGATGATGATGTGGTCTGGGGACCACACTCTGAGAACTCTTGCTCTGGAGAATGAACTTTGGTATATTATAGGCTGAGAAGAAAGGAATGATGCAATGGAAGGGAAGTTAGCATTTATTTGGGGCCCACTATGTGCCAGGCAGTGTGCTTTTAAATAAGTTACTAATAGTCACAGCAAATCTGTAAAGCAGGTGTTGTTAATCCCATTTCACAGATAAGGAAATAAGGCTCTCAAAGGTTATAATTTTTCCAGTATCCCACAGGTAGTATATGAGAGAAAGAAGATTAAAATGTAGGTCTATCTGACTACAGCTCTGATATTCTTTGCCCCACACTCCATGACTCTCAATGAGACAAAACATCCTCTACTATTGGTATCACTGGATAAAATGTGAGCAGGCCACAGTTGCCTGGTATGGGCCAGTGCAGTCAATATACATAAGCTGGAAGTGTAGAACCTAAATAATGAAGGTAGAGGTGGCATTCCAGGAAAACAAAAATACTAGGCCAGCCCTAAGGGCTATCCTAATGCAAATGTGAAGAGTGAGAAAGAACATTGTAGATATTCCCATATATTTTTCCAAGTTTTATAGAGAACTGTGAACATATGATTATGCTTATTTAAGCTATAAACATACTTAATACAATTTATTTCAGTTTATGTTAATTTCTTTTTAGCAAATGCTTATGCTATTTATGTAAAGTCTCAAAATAAAGGATTCCAACAGAGGTTATTGAGAAGACATCCCTCAATGGAATGGACCCAATATCTTTCTCCAGTCCTTCTCTGGTTGGAGCACTGATGAGATTAGAAATTTTTAAAAAACAAACTCAACTCTTACTCTTAATGTCTCATGTTTCCATGACCATAGGTGCTATCGAATACAATAAGGAGTGCTTTTTCCTTTTTTTTTTTTTCCGGCCATCCCACATGGTTTGCACGATCTTAGTTCCCGGACCAGGCATTGAACCCAGGCCCCTGGCAGTCAGTACGGAGTCCTAACCACTGGACCGCCAGGGAATTCCCAGGAGTGACTATTTATGCCAGATTCTTCAGACTCCTCTTAAAGCTCACGTAGAAATCCCTCCTCAGGGATATCTGAAGTGGGAACTGACAGCCAGAGCTCTTTAAGGTGTCTGTGGTTTCTGAATAGGATTACACTACACCTTGTGTGTGTGACTAGTGTTACAGAAGAGGCAAGGCATTAAGCAATGCAAACATTTATTACTATTTAAGCTGTATGTTAACATCACTTACATCTCTGCAACTCTACAAAAACCTAAAAGGATCAAAATAGCTCACTTGAATTTGTAGTGCTTGCTAGCGCGAATAACTCTCTACCTCTGTTATCTCTTTAAAGCAGAAAAAAAAAAAAAAAAAAAACCAAACCTTCCTATGTGAACAAAACCCAGACTTAACAATGAAGCATAAAACAGCAAACTGCTACTCAGCAGAATTACTCTGGCCTGTCATAGGAGTCCAGGTACCGATGCTAAGGTAATCAGCTAATTACACTGTATATAGGTGTTCTGATCATCAATTCCAGTGTGTCTTTTTTTTGGGGGGGTGGTCCCCATAAGAATAAGCAATGCTCAGAACACCAGCTGGGTGTCCTATAATTCAAGTCAGTTCTGACACTATCCACCCAGAAATAGCATCAGATTCTACAGGTTGAGGGCTGAGTCCCAGAAGACTGCCCCCTAATGCACACGCACGCGCACACGCGCACACACACACACACACACACACACACTCTCTTCAGGTATCAGTAGCAAGCCCAGGTTATTACCTGTGCTTTTTAACCAACTGGCTATAGATCAGAGGTTCCCACAACCCGCTCCTTGGGTTCAATTAGTTTGCTAGAGCAGCTGATGGAACTCAAGAAACTCATCTACCTACTAGATTACTAGATCACCAAATTATTATAAAAGGATATAACTCAGGAACAGCCAAATAAAAGAGGTGCATAGAGTAAGGTATGGGGGAATGCACAGAGCTTCCATGTCTTCTCTAAGCACCATTCTCCCCAAATGTCCATGCGTTCCCTAACCTAGAAGCTCTCCAAACCCTGTCCTTTGGAGTTTTTAATGGAGGATTCATTTTATAAGCAGAATTGATTAAATCATTGGCCATTTGGTCAGGGAGATGGGACTGAAATGTCCAACCCTCTGATCACATGGTTGGTTCTCCCTGCAACAAGCCCCCCATCCTTAGGTGACTGAGGGGCATCCAAATAGTCACCTCATTAACATAACAAAAGACATCTTTATCATTCTCAACACTTAAGAAATTCCAAGGGTTTTTGGAGCTGTGCCAGAAACGGGAGGAAATCCAAATATTTCTTATGATAAATCACAGTATCACACACTGTCATAGCATACTAGGATCTAATATGTTGTCCACTGTAAACCACACCATTTTATTACAGCTTTGGGTTGGGGGAAGAATCACACAAATATTCACCTTTTTAGATTTAACAATAATCTATATTCATCCATACTTTTTTCTTCAGTGGCCTAATCAAGTTTGGAGGCTAAGTTTTGGACTTTGCATGAACTATGCTCACAATAGTGGCCTTTTCAAATCTTGAAGATTAATAGTGTTATTTTCAGCCATAAAGAAGAATATTGATGTTTCATTTGCATAGCCCTCATAGCTTTATTCTTTTTCTTAACTGAAGGAAGTATCCTGAAAGTTAGCCAGCTTCTCTTGAAAGTCAGCCAAAAGCTTTCGAGAGAGAGAGAGCTGCTTGCCACCAAAATTATAGTCCTTCAAACACATAAACTGGTCACCCCAGCTTCTCTAAGATTCTTGTGATCTATTCTGAGAAATTTTGTAGTTTCTGTTTGCTTTCATTGCATTGCCTGACATGTGTCAATCATTCTTCTAGAGACAAAACATATATTTTTTTAATTTTAATGTTGCATCATAAGGTAGTATTTTTGAAGGCATTTAAACCAATAATTAGGATCCAAATTTAAGGTAAAAATGCAGGCCCCCTGTAATGATGTTGATATAAAATATTCAACTGAATTAACAATTAAGTGATTAAATAACCTCCATGTATAGACAAGTTCATATATCTCAGGCAACATAACAGTCCAATAACTAACTCTTCTGCTTGCCACTGATAGAATTGCTTATCTTAATTTTGAGATGCACCTCAACGGCAGAAATATTAATATATAGGGGGAAGTATCTCATTGTCAAGGGAATATTCATAATAATAAGGAAGGGCTGCCATTTACTGAGCACTTTTACATGAAAGACACTTTGTAACCCTGTAGTAGTGGTATTAAACCTTTATGACAGGTGATAAAACTGAGGTCCAGAAAGGTTATGGAATTTTCCCAAGATCAACAAATAACAGGTTTTATAAGCAGTGTGACCAAAAAGTCTATGAACCTCTTTCTACTACAACCGTGTTTCCTAATCTGAGGCTACACATAAGAATCACCGGTGAGTGTGGGTTTTGTCCAGGTGAACAGACCTAGTAATCCTTCCTAATCATCTGGCAGACAGTCAGCAGATCAGGCTTTAGGATCCACCAGATTGTCCCATACTGGTAATAGCTTGCTTATACCTTCTCCCACATTTACCATAATTCACAGAAGTCTCGCTCTGCCAACTTTGAAAGACTGGTTATTTAAAACCTAGGGTAATAAAGAAAAATGTTGTCACAATCTTACATATGGTGTGGGTCTATCTAACTTTACAATAACTTTGATCTATTCAATGTATAACATTCATATGACCTTTCAGAGCTGAGTGCTTAATCACAGCTAACCATCATATCCCTTGAGTGCTGTTTTCAAAACCAAATAAAGAGAAAAGAAAAGATAAAAAGAAAGGCTAAGTAATTTAAGTTCATAAAATTAGGAAGTAGATGATCCAAAACCAGATAAGTCCGATAAGACAGGCTGCCTTGGTGTGTCCGCTTAAGTCAACCATTTTTATGAATATGGATATAAAAATCCCAAATAAAATTGTGGCAAAGGGAATTCAGAGTCCATCACAACCAAGTAGAATCTATATCAGGAATGTAAGGATGGTTTAAAAATCAGGAAATGCATTAATGTAATTAATATATTACCTGATTAGAAGATATTTCAGTGTAGTCGAAGCTGAAGTTTTAATAAAATTTAATACCATTCACATCAACAACCTAAATGTTCAATGGCAGGAAAAAAGTTTACAAATTATGATCTATCCACTCAATAAGTATAGGTAATCATTAATAACTCCTTTTTGGAAGCTATGTAATAACCTAGAAAATGCTTAAGATATTTTCATTGGAAAATTCAGTGAATGAATTTGTATATAAGATGACAATTATACAAGGGAACAAGCCTAGAAGGAAAAGTTGGAAACACAAAACCCAAAATGCTAAAAGGGATATGATAATGTGCAAGCATTATAGGTGTTTTTTCTTCTTCAAGGTTTTAGTTCTAATATTTCAAAATGAAAAATATAATCTAATGTAAATAAAAAGCTTTTCATCGTAACTATAAAAATGTGTTGAAGCCACTTTCATCTTTCTTCTAACTACTTATATTTATTTTCTTCCTCATTCTCAGGGCAATTTTGATATATCAAGGATCCACGTTTTTCAAGAATTGCAACTATTTCATTCTGCACGTTGCCTGTTTTATACCTCATCGGGGGACTGCATGAAGTGCAGGCACTATTTATGTTTACTGGGCTTTTAATAGTGGTCACATGGAGAAAAGCATTTTATCTACTGTCATATGTAATCCATTCTGGAAATAAAACTACATTCTGAATGTCAGATTTGCCAACTCTCCTTGGGATGGCACAAAAAGCTTTTTAGTTAAAGAGATTAAATTGATTTTGTTTTTCATTCCAAAACTCAAAATTCCCATGGCTTCATGATCTGTAAGAATACAAGGCAATGTATTATATGTTTTCCCATGTGTCAATTGGCCTGTCTTTCCTCTTGCAGAAACTATACGGTAGTTCTACTTTTAGTTTAAGAAACTTCCATACTGTTTTTCACAGTAGCTGCACCGATTTACATTCCCACTAAAAGTGTACGAGGATGCCCTTTTCTCTACATCCTTGCCAACATTTGTTGTGTTCTTTTTGATGATAGCCATTCTGACAGGTGTGGTGATACCTCACTGTGATACTGATTTGCCTTTCCCTGATAATTAGTGATGTTGAGCATTTTTTCTTACGCACAATTTTTTTAAGTTATAATAAATTTACTTTAAACCTGAAACAAAGGATGTTGCCCATGGATTATATATCCATGCCATCATCCCAAAGAAGTCCATTGACATATTTGTTCTGGCTGACAGGGAATCCAAAGGCCACCTACAGCCAACACTTTCTCAACTACTTTATTTCAGCCTTCTCCTGTCTAGCCCCATCTGGTTCTTCTCCTTTCTTCCCAATTTTTATTCATAATCCCCATAGATCCAAGAAGCCAATCCTCAGAGGTAGCATCATATCTTGGAAAGCATGGGGGATTCTCTAATCAGGGAGACAGAGGTTGGACCACTTACTAGCTGTGTGACCCTGAGTAGGTTGTGTCACCTCTCACAACATCATCAAGGGTAACAATATCTGCTCATAAGATTGTTGTAAGCATTAGAGAAGGTCATGTATATGAGGCTGGCACAGCATGAGGGTTCAAATCATATATGCTGAATAGTAACATATCAATAATACTTACTGCGTCGCAGAAGGAGAAACTAAAATGAAAGAAAGAACCAAGTAGAAGGGTGTGATGGAAAAATTATTTGCCCCTCTGTCTAAATTTGGGTTCTAAACCCTTCTCAGATACTAACAACTATGTGACTTTGGGGAAAAACCTTTCCTCTGTGGGCACCAGTTTCTTTGCCTGTAAGGTACTGAATCAGATTACATGATCTCTTAGACCCCTTTCTGCCTTCATGCTCTGTATTCTTTTGTTTTCTTTCTTTTTTAATCATACCAAGTGCCCAGCTTTCAAACCCTGCTCACCTCCTTGAGAGAAATCCTCGGCTCTTTTCTTTTCGCCTGATATTTTTCGGCAGCTGTCACTTCCCACACAGAGCTACAGAAAGGGCTTGTCATCACCCCAAGCAAGCATGGCTGGTTGGCAGCCAAGGTGCAGAGCTGAGTGAACAGGGCAACTTCTCTAACCTTCCCACCTTGAACAGGGCAGTAACGCACAGTGTTTGATCAGACAAAGCTTTCTCCAGCCCTTTAGTCTGCAACTCCCTGTGTTCAACCAGTCACTCACATTCTTGTTACAATCTCCCCACAAGCCAGCAGCAAGTTGGAGCCAAAGGGTCTGAGTGCTTTGTGCATGTGGGAGCCTTCGCCGCCTGGCAATCCCCACCAGCCTGCCACAGTTCGTCTGTAGCAATACACTTGCCTGGTCAGGGCTTACATGGGAGGCTGCAGCAGGCACTTCATCTGGGGATGAGGGAAGGAAGATCCCTGCTCACTGAAGCAAAGGCTATTTCCACAAATGGTTTAAAGGGGCTCTTCCTCAAGCAGAGGACCCGCCAGAGAGAGCCCAGAGGCACAACTCCAGGGGCAGGGTAAGGGCAGGCAGTGGGACCATATAACAGACAAGAAGACATGGATCCTGGAATTTTTAAGTATTCAGTTGTATAGAGAGCTAACCCCAACATCAGGTTGAACTGGTCAATCTGGGCTGCCCTCCTGTGTCCTAAATTAAAGTTACCCCTGCACTTGTTACTTGCAGAAGGCCTCACTATGTACTTAGAAATAACCATTATCATTTACTGAATAACTACTATGATTCCATAACCGTGTGTGGTAGACGATACCACCTTCCTTCTCCAGATGAGGAAAATGAGCTTCCTTGTGAGTAACTCACATTACCTAAGGGTATACATCATTAAGTTGTCCTAGATGAAGTTCCCACATCCTGAGATAAGAATTATGTGCAAGTCCTGATGAAGGAAGAGAAACCAGGAGAAACCAGGAACTGAGTTGGGAGCAAAAAAAAAAATAGGGAAGAGGAATGAGACAAGCAACGTGAGATTTCAGGCAAAATTCTGATCTAACAGGGAAACTCTGCAGGGTTAATTTTGTCTCAGAGTCACACCACCCACAGCAAGGGAGCTGGGCTGACATACTAGTCGTTGGTTAAGGGCCTCCAGAGGGTTGTACCCTTCCAGCACTTGGCAAAGTGGCAATCCTCTGAACATCACAAATGCAGGCCATTAGCAGCAAAAACCAACCAAAGCCAGGAGAGGGACAGGGAAATGACAGAAAGGACCCATCCAGTGGGGACCTGGGTGTAGCCCTGACAGTGTACCCTACATAAGGAGACAAAGGAGGGCTCAGACCCAGGTCTGTCTTCATCCTAAGCCCTTTCACCACAGCTTCCTTTGTTCTTGACAGCCACTTTGGGGAAAAGACAGATCAGCAAAGATAGGAAAAATGACGCTCAGATTAAGTAACTAATCCAAGGTCATATCGCTGGAAGCACACCAACCAGCATACATACCCTGATTCTCTGACTCCAAATCCCCTTCTCTTTTCTCCACACTGAGCTGCTTTCTGGAGCAGAACAGAGGAATGGCTAGGCAGTGTCACATGAGAGGTACTTGAAGCCATTCTTGCCACCAAGTATTTACCCCCTGAAGTGCTTATAAATCCACAATCAGGAGTATATTCCTTTGAGCAAGTACTGCCTCTCCACGGGACCTCTGTTGAAATGTCACTGCTGCACTGCAGACATTTCCTGAATACACACATCATGCCCAAGAAGAAGTATACAGGAAGGAGACAGGTGCTGGAGGACCTCAAGTCCCTGGGGGGACACCATTTGTGTGTAGAGCACTGAGGGTTCCCTTAGGCCCTCCCAGTAGGCGTATGCAGTAGTTGGGTGAGGAGTTGTATCCTCCTTTTACAGTTGAGAAAATCAAGGCTGACAAAGGTGACTTCTCCAAGTTACACAATACAGAGTAGAAGAGCCAGGAGGGGAAGCCCTCAGTGTTGTACCATCTTGAAGACTGTCTTATCTATGAAATTCCTGGGTACGATGTAGTATCTCTGGGTTTTTCCTGTGCAGAATTCTTTACTCATCTCCTATCTCTTGATAACAGCACCTACTTCTCTTTGAGGAACAACATTCCCATCCCATCAGTCACTTCCCCTACCACGGCATTGGGCTCCTGATCCCCGCTGTCAAACCAGAGTACCCTGGTCAAACTCATTTGCTCACAAGAGGGCACTTGACCCAAGCAAGACCAATCACTGTTTTGGAGAATATTGATATGGATGCTAGGAGATGGCTGCGATTATTGCTGAGATTGTAAATGCTAAAAGCCATGTAAATTTCAAGCTTCCAGAACTATCTTTACAAGCAAAGAAAGAGACTTTGCCTGTAAATAAAAACAATGCAGAATGAAATAGAGATAGAGAAATAAGTGATGGAAGACAGGAAAGATGAAGGGATGACAAGAGGGAGGGAAAGAAGGGAGAAAAAGAAAGAATTATTGGAATCCCCTGGATCTAGCCAAGGCTAAAGGGAACACAAACCACCTTAGACTATCTAGTTAACGGAACATTGCATGCTCTAGGTTTTTAACGAAGTTTACATTCAGTTCCTGTCGCTTCACACCAAAAGGGTTCTTATAAATATTATACTATATAACTTAGAGTCATATATATATATATATATCCATATATAGTACTATATTCCAATCAATGTAAAGAAACGTTTTAAAAGAACCATTTATTTTAACTATGTGGTGAACAACAGACTGAGAAACTGCTGACACTATGCAATAGTAAAACGTTCTAGATGTGGCCTCCAAAGCCATGATTCCCTCTTCAGCTCCATAGACAGAGAACTTCATGCAAGAGCCAATTCTGTCACTCATCATCCCTGCCACTGACTCTCAGAGAGGCTAAAAGATTTGTCAATCTCCTCATCTGCAAAACAGGACATCTGTCTGTCTCTCTCACACACTAGATGTGAGAATTATTAGGGAAAAGATGGAAAGATGCTATCTGAACTAAAAAATACTGTATAGATACGAGGGATTCATTAACTGAGGCTACAAACCCTGGTGAACTACTGACCCTTTGCTAAAGTGTGTGTGTGTGTGTGTGTGTGTGTGTGTGTGCACATAGAAGGGTGCTGTCTGGGTATAAATACAAACTGAAATCACATCTCCATGATTTCTCTCTTGTCACTCTTAACCTTTGATGGAGTACATACTTTGAGGTGTTTGTTGGTTTGCAGTGTTGCTTCCTGGGTGATTTCCCTCACCAGCATCACAGCAAAAAAATGAAAATGGACTTTGACAGGCTTTGAGTTAAAGCTGTCTGGATTGCTCAATACAGAACTCAAATTCCATATGTACTATTTCATCCTCGAATGCAAACGCTCCTGACAGCCTGTTCTAGTGGCTTTTAAAGGTCCTGCAAAATGCATGAGATCTGTTAGACTCTGCCTCTTTGAAATCCAGGTTACTGAAATGAGTAACCTGGGTGTCCTCTTCTCTCTCTCAACCCCGTATCTCATCAAGCCATCAACCTTGCCAATCCCACTTCATCCCTCCTGACCCATCAGCATTGTAAATTCAGGCCTTCATTGCTTCAAGGCCCCAACCCCAGAATGATTTGTTTCTAAGACAACTATCTGACTCTGATACACCCCAACTAAAATCTCTTGAATAACTCCCTATTATTTACTAAATCAAGTATTAATCGCTTAACAAGACTCTTCTTGTGATTTCCCCACATTTATGTCTTCAGCGTTTCTCTTGCTTCTCCCCATATGCACCTTCTGTTATAGCCATATCAAAAATTAACTTCAAACTTCTCAAACTGCCAAGCTCTCTCATATTTCTATGCCTTAGCACTTGGCTGTTTCTTCTGCCTGGAACTCCTTACACCCTTATCAACCATGCCTTATTTGTCTGGAAAATTTCAAATCATCCAAAGAGAATTAACTCAAGCATCAGTTTCCTTGTGAAACTATTCCTGAACACACCATTTCTCCACTCCAGCCTTTTGGAGCTCAACTCTCTACATTATTATCACCATAGCTAACATCTATAGAGCACTTACCATGCTCCAGCTACAATGCTAAGCACCTTACATCAACTAATCTCATTTAGTCTTCTCAACAACACTATGAAGTGTATATTATTTTTATTCCCATTCTACAGATAGGGAAAATGAAACTTGGGAATATTATTACCTGAAATCACAGAGGTAATTAGTGGTAAAATCAGGATTAGAATCCAGGCTGTTAGACTCCAGAAGTCATGTGCATAACACCTATTATACCACACTATACTATCAGTATATATGTATTGTAGCATTTATTCTATTGCACTGTAATTATTAGCGTGTCTGTTTCACTTTGAAAGAGTCTTGAGCTGACCGTGAATACTTAAGATCAAGATGTGACTTCCTTTAGTCAACCTCTCAGTCGTGAAGGATAAACCTGAAAGTAACCAATACAATACCACATGGTAAGGATGGTATGAGGAGGAGGATAAGAAGAGGATGCTATAGGGACACAAAAAAGCAGGGTCTGAGAAGAGAGGGAAGGCATCTCAGGGAGAAGGAATGACAATAAACAAAGGCAAGGAGTCTGCAAAATTATGGAAGATTTCAGAAGTCCTTTTCTGAATTTTCCCTGCAGTTTGACTTGTAGCCCTCTTGCAGCTGTATTCCAGCCCTCAGGGCCTGCTGAGCAGCCCCTGGGAGTGGAAAGAGTAGCCCCAGGTTCTGGGGAATGGGAACCACACCCTCTAGTGGAAGAGGAGAACACTCCATGGAGTGCACAGTGGGGGAAGCAGTTTGCTCTCAGAGCTACTCCCCAGCCCAGACCATTCTTTCCAGTGTATCTTTACCAGCCATATAACCTTAGAGATATCACTTAACTTTGCTGAGTCTGTCTCCCCATCTAATTGAAATAGAATTGCATGTCCTCTCTTTGGGAACTAACATTTGAACCTAAGCCAGGAAGGAAGTCTGATCCTGGTACACCAGACAGTGCCCAATAGGCATAGTGAGAAGTTCATTCATTCGTTTGTCTGTTTATTCAAAATATGCATTGAGTACTTTCTATTTTCAGGAAGTTGTTCTTGGTCCCTGGGCACAAATTGGAGACACAGACTCATCGTTTGTCTTAAAACATGATGGGAAGACAAGCATTTAAAAAACAGTTAACATTAAAGTATGTTGAGTGTTTTCATAGAGATCTGTAGGGTACCTTGCAGTATTCAGCAGGTAGACCTGACCCTCTCCCAGGGGGTCAGAGAAGGCTTCCTTGATTAAGCAGACGTGGTCATGCATAAGCTGAAACCTAAAGGATAAGTAGAACCAGCCAAGTGAAGGAAGGAATGGGAGGAACATTCCAGATACATGGACGAGCATGTAAAAACCGAAGTCCAGAGAAGACTTAGAAAAGCATAGACTTCAAGGAAACAACCCAGTATAACTGGTGCATAAAGTATGAGAAGGAGAGTAGCATAGATGAGACTGAAGGAGGTGGCAGCGGTGAGATTGAGAAGGCCTTAAACCACGTTGAGGAATTGGGGCTTTAACTTTAGAATAATGGGGAGCCATTGATAGACATTAAAGAGACATGACCCATTTTGAGCATAGCTAAAAGGAAATCTTAGGGCTCCTTTCATAGAATAATATCCAGGTCTTTTGAGTCTGGTACCAAAGAGAGGATTTCCAGAAGTAAAGGGAAAGCTGGAAAACGCCTCTTCTATCTTAATCTGCCAGATCACTCTTACCTTCTCAATTTCTCTCTAATGGCAACTACCACTCCCTGCTGGGCTCACAGGGTACTGTTTCCCATTTAATGGCCCAGCTCAACTGGGACTAGGAGGGATATTTAAGCAACATTTAACTGAAAATGGACAATAATAAAAGAAAAATGGTATTTACAAAGTGTAACATAGAACATGGACATCTGGGTCAAAAGTTCATCCTCTGTTATTGAACGCCTAGGGCTTTGTCACAAACCCCCTGTTCTTCCCTTATCTCTCCCCATACTTTCCTTAGGCCTATGGCTTTAAGGTAAATAATAGGCACGTGACTCAAAATCCATGTCTCTGCCCCTGACTTCTGCCTAAACTCCTGACTTGTATATTCAACTTGTTATCTCCTCAGTTCCCTGCCTGACACCTGCAACCAAATATCTAATAAGCATCCTAAAATTAATGTGGTTAAATAGAAATTCTATCTCTTCCCTATACTGTGTTCTCCCCCAATCTTCCCCATCCCTATGAGCAGCACTTGTTATGATCAGATATTGTCCTTGTTTATCATCCATTTCCCCCCAAAAGATGTAAGTCCAGTGAGAGCAGGGACCTTGCTTGTTGAATCATTACTCTATGTTCTACATCCACAACTATAGCTGGCACACAGTAAGAAGCTCATAAATAGTTATAGGATGAATGCATGAATCTTCAAATTGGACCTTGATATAGCATACTTCATCTACTAGCCCCTGGTTGCTTCCAAGTGACAGATTTTTGCCATCACTTTGCAATTTTTTTTTTTAAATGACTCTCTCACAGCAACCCATTTGGTTGGGATGACCATATTTGCCTACAGACAGTCATCAGGGGCTCAGTGTCTCTTTTCTTCCAGAGATTAATGTGATTCACATTAATACAAGGCTCATTTTTTATCCCATCAATTTCAACAATGAAGGAAGATACCACCCTTGCACCCCAAAAACCCTCATTCAATTTGGAGAGACAGACACATGCCTAGATGCCCCTTACGGAAGACAGCGGATTATACAGCCTGACTGAGGTACAAACAAACATGTATAAGGTATGAGTGCTAATATAAATTGCACCTTGGGAAGAAGTGGGAATCTAAAGGAACATGGAATTGAGCTGGGTATAGGGTGGTGGTTAGGGCAGGGAGGATGGTATTGAAAGTGAAGTTACATATTAAACATGTTTATGAAGGATTATCAGGAGCTTTCAAGGACAGTAAGTAGAGGTCTATGCCTAGAGCTCTGAGTACACAAGCTGAGGAGAAGTCAAGACAGTACATAGATAACATAGTGAGCATATATTGTGAACAAAGTCAGGACATGTGGGAATTAATAAATCACAAGAGTCAAGAGCATGAACTTTGCCATCAGAAAATCTGGGTTCCAATTCTGGCCCTATTATATCCTATACTTGTGACCTTGTGAACATAAATTAACCTCTCTAAACTATATCCAAAATTGATATGGTAGTAGTACCTGTCTCAGAGGACCATGGCAAGAATTAAATGAGATAATAAAGCTTCTGGGACATATAAGTTCTTTTTTTTTTTTAGATTTTTTAATATCACTGTCTCAAAAAATTGTTTTTTCCTGCTTTTAAATTTGTTTCATATCCTTAGAAAAGTAGAAAAGTTCAATTCTTTCTGTGGTCTGTTTAATAAGCCATCTTTATTGAAAGTGTAAAATGAAATCGAATACAGATTCATGTAGAAAATACCATATTTAGTATGCAAGGGAGGAGAGGGAAGTGCATTGAAAGGTAAGAGTGGTGAAAAGCTAACAGCAATGAAAATTTTCCGAGTACTTATGACGCCTTGAACTACATGCCAAACACAGATAATTCCTGCTTCTTAGTTGCCCCATATTCTGTATATCAAGAATGAAGCTGAATCAACTCAAATCACAGATATTTTCCTGTAATGTAGAGAAAATATTCCTTCCACTGATAATAGCTAGGGAAAGAGCAAGCCAGAACCACAGAGGTGTTTCCTCAAGCCCAAAGCAAAAAGAAAATCCTGCTCCTTCTACCATAGGAAGAGAGAGTAGAATTTCTGTTTAAAAGGAAGGAGAAGCAGGCAGATAGCATGTCAAAAACCAATACCTCAGGGGCAGGGTATATGAACTGTGCTCTGCTCTCCATTTGAAATTTGAGGACAATGCTGAGAGGCAACCCTCAAGGTAGTCCCTTAACAACATGGGATAAAAATGGTCACAATCATTTTAGGTGGAGGAGAGCCTGAATCAGCATTTCCAAAATTCCCTCAACTCCAATGTTGTATAAAATCCAGACGTTTTCCCCTTGGACCATGGGATACACTGTGGCCAGAGAAAGGAACCCTATAGAGGAGGACTACAGAAGGGGCTGCTTCCAGAGTTAACCAGGAGCATCATCAGCACCAGTGAAAAGGGATAGAGTTAGCAAGGGGGCAAGAGGACCACCAGACCCTGCTGGAGGATAGTGAATAGACTAGGAGTCCACCAGTCACAAACTTTGACCTCTGTGCCAACGACCAAGAAAAAAAACAAACAAACAAAACAATAAAAACCAGAACTATTGCCATGAGCCATCGAGATGAGAAGAGCCAGAGGGCAGTAAAGGGGCCTATATGTGGGGAGCTAGGCCCCCTCCAGCTACTGCAACAGGTGCATCAGCCCCAGTCTCCCACACTCAGAGAACATCTTGGACAAGAGCAGAGAGGAGGCTGGATTTAAAAGAGGAGCATTTTCCAAAGAGACCCAATCACCCAAAAGCTGTTATTTAAACTGGAGACAACTGAGATAACAGTCACTGGAAATTTTAAGCACCCTCCCCCCCCACAACCTTTCTTTCCAGCTTCCCAGTAGCATGGGGCTTTTGAGGAAGATGAAATCAGTTATAAAATAATAAAATAATACTTTCTATGAGTAATAGTGAGAATAAAATTATGACCCTGGAATACATGCAATATCACATCTATTCTTACAACAGGTTTGTGAGATGGACACAATTACTACCCCTATGTTACAGATGAGTGAACAGAAGCTTAATGAGGTTAAGTAAGTTGCCCAAAGTCAAGGGCCAGGGGCAGAGAGATCAAGATGGCGGAGGAGGAGGACACAAGGCTCACTTACCCTCATAAACACATCAAAACGACAACTGCGTATAGAGCAACTCTCCCTGAAATCAACCTTGGAACTAGCAAGACTGCTCTTCTGCAACCAAGGCTTTGAAGAAAGAGCCACACGGAGTCTGGTAGGAGGAGAGGAAAAGCGATCTGGTTGAATCTGCACCCCTAGCAGGAGACACAGAAGAAACGGGGATAACACGGTCTTGGGGATCTTCCCTGGGGAGTGAGGGATTCAAGCCACACATTAGGAACCCCAGCCCTGGGATCTAATACTAATAAGTTAAGTCCCCTTAGCTGATTTGAAATCCGGTGGGGCTTACTGGAGGGCTGTAAGACAGCCCTTGAAGAGTGAAAGCGCAGTCTGGCTTACTCCCAGTCACAGCACAGAGGCAACAGACTGAAAGCTGCCTGGTCTCTGTATGGACTTCCAGGACCACCCCAGCGTGCCCCCAGGCCCGCACTGGGCTCCTGCTCCATCCCCTCTTGCTCTGACACTGCTCCCCACTAAGGTGGAAGCTGCTATTGCCAGCAAGAGTGTACACACTTGGAAGTAATGAAACCTGCTCAGATCCCAGCCTTGCCTCTGACTAGAGTGAAGGCAGCCATCACCAGCTTGTTCATCGGTGCACACACTTGGGGGGAGCCAAACTAGCTCCAAGGCGAAGACCGCCGTCACCAGAGTGTGCAGTCCCTGTGCACACTTTGAGGGGAGTAAAGCCACCAACCCCCCCAGCCCCAACTCAGCCTCTAACCAAGGAATGCACACCAGGGAAAAAGTGAAACCAGCATGGAAGTACAGCTCCAAAACCTCAGGCTCTAGCCATGTCCAAAACCAAAGCAGAGACTACCATCACACTCCAGAGAAGCCCATCTCTCACAGGGCTCCTACTCCAGCCCCTTGGGTCATACTCCTGTCTCTGATAGTGACAGCCATTGAGCACAGAAGCCCCAGTTCACACCTGGCTCTGGCTCTAGCCCCTCCAATTACAGCCCTACTTCCCACCAAGACAGCAGCTGCCAGAACATCCCAGGGGAAAACTCAGGCTGTGCTCACTTCAGATTCAGGTCTCCCACCAAAGCCACTGGGCACATGAAGATTGCACAGGGACACTCCCACACAAGGACACCCCTTCAAGACCAGATAGGTACCTGTTTCACCTCATGAAAATAAGAAATGCAAACAATCATAAAAGAATACTATGAACAGTTATATACCAACAAATTGAACAACCTAGAAGAAATGGGTAAATTACCAGAAATATACAATCTTCCAAGACTGAATCACAAAGAAATAGATAATCTGAACAGACCAATTACAAGTATTGAAATTAAATCAGTAACCAAAACACTCCCAACAAAGTCCAGGACCAGATGACTTCACAGGGGAATTCTACCAAACATATAAAGAAGAGTGAGTTAATACCTATCCTTCTCAAACTATTACAAAAAATTGAACATGAGGAAACACTCCCAAATTTATTCCAAGGCCACCATTAGCCTGATACCAAAACCAGCCAATATCCCTAATGAATATAGTTGCAAAATACTCAAAAAATATTAGCAAAATATATTCAGCAATATATGAAAGGGATCATACACCATGATCAAGTGGGATTTATTCCAGGGATGGAATTCATTGAATATCAACAAATCAGTGTGATACAACACATGAATAAAATGAAGGATAAAAATCACATGATCATCTCAGTAAATGCAGAAAAAGCATTTGACAAAATTCAACACCCATTCATGATAAAAACTCAAAGCTGATATAGAGGGAACATATCTCAACATAATAAAGGCTATTATGACATAATAAAGGCTATTTATGACAAATCCACAGCTAACATCATACTCAGTGGTGAAAAGTTGAAAGCTTTTCTAAAATCTAAAATCAGGAACCAAACAAGGATGCCCACTCTCACCACTTATATTTAACATAGTATTGGAAGTCCTAGCCACAGCAATCAGACAAGAAAAAGAAATAGAAGGCATCCAAATTGGAAGGGAAAAAGTAAAACTGTCACTATTTGCAGAGGACAAGAGACTATATATAGTAAACCCTAAAGTCTCCACCAAAAAACTAATAGAACTAATAAATGAATTCAGTAAAGTTTCAGGATATAAGATTAATAAACAGAAATCTGTTGCTTTTCTATATACTCATAATGAACTATCAGGAAGAGAAAGCAAGAAAACAATCCCACTTACAATTACATATTTTACTTTTATAGTGCATGAGTAAACTTAACCAAGGAGGTGAAAGACCTATACTCTGGAAACTATCACACATTGGTAAAAGGAATTGAAGATGATATGAATAAATGGAAAGATACCCTGTGTTCATGGATCGTAAGAATTAATATTGTTAAAATGTCCTTACTACTCAAAGCAATCTACAGATTTAATGCAGTCCATATCAAAATGCCTTTGACATTTTTCACAGAACTGGAACAGATAATCCTAAAATTTATATGGAACCACAAAAGATCCTGAATAGCCAAAGCAATCTTAAAAAAGAAGAACAAAGCTGGAAGTGCCATGCTCCCTGACTTCAGACTATACCACTAAGCAAAATAGTCAAGACAGTGTGGTACAGGCACAAAAACAGACACAGGGGTCAATGAAACAGAATAAAGAGCCCAGAAATAAGCCCACAGACCTATGGTCCATCTATGAAAAGGAGACCAAAATATACAATGGGGAAAAGACAGTCTCTTCAATACATGGTGTTGGGAAAACTGGACAGCTACATGTAAAAGAATAAAATTAGAACATTTCTCATACCATATACAATATATATATATATATATATATTTCAGAGTGGATTAAAGACCTAAAGACCAGAAGCCATAAGACTCCTAGAAAAAACATAGGCAGTAGACTCTTTGACCTAAGTCTTAGCAATATTTTTTTGGATCTGTCTCCTCAGGTAAAGGAAACAAAAGCAAAAGTAAACAAGTAAGACCTAATTAAAAGCTTTTGGACAGCAAAGGAAGCCATCAACAAAGCTAAAAGACAACCTACTGAATGGGAGAAAATATTTGCGAAAGATATGTCTGATAAGGTGTTAATATCCAAAATATATTAAGAGCTCATATAATTCAACATCAAGAAAACAAACAACCTGATTAAAAAACGGGAAGACCTGAATAGACATTTTTCCAAAGAAGATATACAGATGGCCAACAGTCACATGAAAAGATGCTCAAAATCACTAACCATTAGGGAAATGCAATCAAAACCACAAAGAGATATCACCTCACACCAGTCATAATGTCCATCAAAAAGACAACAAATAATAAACATTGGTGAGGATGTGGAGAAAAAGGAACTATGGAAAACACCATGGAGGTTCCTCAAAAAGCTAAAAATAGAACTACCGTATGATCCAGAAATTCCACTCCTGGGTATACAGTCGAAGAAACTAAAAACACTAATTCAAAAAGATATATGCACCCCAGTGTTCACAGAAGCATTATTGACAATAGCCTAGATATGGTAGCAGCTTAAGTGTCCATCAGCAGATGAATGGATAAAGATGTGATATATATATATATGTGTATACACAGACACACATACACACACACTGGAAATATTACTCAGCCATAAAAAAAGAATGAAATTTTGTGATTTGCAACAACACGGATGGACCTGGAGGATATTACGCTTAGTAAAGTAAGTCAGACAGAGAAAAACAAAACTGTATGTTTTCACTTATATGTGGAATCTAAAAACAAACAAATGAATATAACAATACAGAAACAGACTCAGAGAGAGAAACAGAACAAATTAGTAGTTACCTGTGAGGAGAGGGATGGGGGGAGAGGAAAGACAGTGGAAGGGGAGGAGCTTCAAGATGGCGGAAGAGTAAGACAAAGAGATCACCTTCCTCCCCACAAATACATCAGAAATACATCTACATGTGGAACAACTCCTACAGAACACCTACTGAACGCTGGCAGAAGGCCTCAGACCTCCCAAAAGGCAAGAAAATCCCCACGTACCTGGGTAGGGCAAGAGAAAAAAGAGAAAACAGAGACAAAAGAATAGGGACGGGACCTGCACCAGTGGGAGGGAGCCGTGAAGGAGGAAAGGTTTCCACACACTAGGAAGCCCCTTCACTGGTAGAAACAGGGGGGTTGGGTGGGGGGGAAGCTACAGAGCCACGGAGGAGAGCGCAATAACAGGGGTGCAGAGGGCAAAGCGGACAGATTACCACACAGAGGATCAGTGCCGACCAGCACTCACCAGCCCGAGAGGCTTGTCTGCTCACCCGCCGGGGCGGGCGGGGGCTGGGAGCTGAGGCTCGGGCTTCGGTCGGATCCCAGGGAGAGGACTGGGGTTGGCGGCGTGAACACAGCCTGAAGGGGGCTAGTGTGCCACAACTAGCCAGAAGGGAGTCCGGGAAAAAGTCTGGACCTGCCTGAGAGGAAAGAGACTTTTTCTTGCCTCTTTGTTTCCTGGTGCACAAGGAGAGGGGATTAAGAGCACCGCTTAAAGGAGCTCCAGAGAGGGGCGCGAGCCGCGGCGATCAGCGCGGACCCCAGAGACGGGCATGAGACGCTAAGGCCGCTGCTGCAGCCACCAAGAAGCCTGTGTGCGAGCACAGGTCACTATCCACACCTCCCCTCCCGGGAGCCAGTGCAGCCCGCCACTGCCAGGGTTCCATGATCCAGGGACAACTTCCCTGGGGGAATGCACGGCGCTCCTCAGGCTGCTGCAACGTCATGCAGGCCTCTGCCGCCGCAGGCTTGCCCCGCATCCGTACCCCTCCCTCCCCCTCGCCTGAGTGAGCCAGAGCCCCCAAAGCAGCTGCTCCTTTAACCCCGTCCTGTCTGGGCGGGAACAGACGCCCTCAGGGGACCTACACGTAGAGGCGGGGCCAAATCCAAAGCAGAAACTCAGGAGCTGTGCAAACAAAGAAGAGAAAGGGAAATTTCTCCCAGCAGTCTCAGGAGCAGCGGATTAAATCTCCACAATCAACTTGATGTACCCTGCATCGGTGGAATACCTGAATAGACAACGAATAATCCGAAATTGAGGAGGTAGAATTTGGGAGAAACGAAATATATTTTTTTCCCCTTTTTCTCTTTTTGTGAGTGTGTATGTGTATGCTTCTGTGTGTGATTTTCTCTGTATAGCTTTGCTTTTACCATTTGTCCTAGGGTTCTGCCTGTCCTTTTTTTTTTTTTTTTAGTATAGTTTTTAGCACTTGTTATCATTGGTGGATTTGTTTTTTGGTTTGGTTGCTCTCTTCTTTCTTTCTTTCTTTTTTTTTTAATACTTCAAAAAATATTTTTTATTAATAATTTTTTATTTACTCTTTTAATTATTCTATTTTATTTTATCTTCTTCTTTTTTCTTTCTTTCTTTTTTTTTTTCTCCCTTTTATTCTGGGCCGTGTGGATGACAGACTCTTGGTGCTCCAGCCAGGCATCAGGGCTGTGCCTCTGAGGTGGGACAGCCAAGTTCAAGACATTGGTCCACAAGAGACCTCCCAGCTCCACATAATATCAAATGGCAAAAATCTCTGAGAGATCTCCATCTCAATGCCAAGACACAACTCCACTCAATGACCAGCAAGCTACAGTGCTGGACACCCTATGCCAAACTACTAGCAAGACAGGAACACAACCCCATCCATTAGCAGAGAGGCTTCCTAAAATCATAATAAGGCCACAGACACCCCAAAACACACCACCAGACGTGGACCTGCCCACCAGAAAGACAAGATCCAGCCTCATCCACCAGAACACAGGCACTACTCCCCTCCAAAAGGAAGCCTACAAAACCTACTGAACCAACATTAGCCACTGGGGACAGACACCAAAAACAACGTGAACTACGAGCGTGCAGCCGGCGAAAAGGAGACCCCAGACACAGGAAGTTAAGCAAAACAAGAAGACAAAGAAACACACAGCACATGAAGGAGCAAGGTAAAAACCCACCAGACCTAACAAATGAAGAGGAAATAGGTGGTCTACCTGAAAAAGAATTCAGAATAATGATAGTAAAGATGATCCAAAATCTTGGAAATAGAATGGAGAAAATACAAGAAACGTTTAACAAGGACCTAGAAGAACTAAACAGCAAACAAACAGTGATGAACAACACAATAAATGAAATTAAAAATTCTTTAGAAGGGATCAATAGCAGAATAACTGAGGCAGAACGGATAAGTGACCTGGAAGATAAAATAGTGGAAATAACTACTGCAGAGCAGAATAAAGAAAAAAGAATGAAAAGAATTGAGGACAGTCTCAGAGACCTCTGGGACAACATTAAACGCACCAACATTCAAATTATAGGGGTCCCAGAAGAAGAAGAGAAGAAGAGAAAAAGAAAGGGACTGAGAAAATTTTGAAGAGATTATAGTTGAAAACTTCCCTAATATGGGAAAGGAAATAGTTAATCAAGTCCTGGAAGCACAGAGAGTCCCATACAGGATAAATTCAAGGAGAAACACGCCAAGACACATATTAATCAAACTATCAAAAATTAAAAACAAAGAACAAATATTAAAAGCAGCAGGGAAAAACAACAAATAACACACAAGGGAATCCCCATAAGGTTAATAGCTAATCTTTCAGCAGAAACTGCAAGCCAGAAGAGAGTGGCAGGACATATTTAAAGTAATGAAGGGGAAAAACCTACAACCAAGACTACTGTACCAAGCAAGGATCTCATTCAGATTTGATGGAGAAATTAAAACCTTTACAGAGAAGCAAAAGCTAAGAGAATTCAGCACCACCAAACCAGCTTTACAACAAATGCTAAAGGAACTTCCCTAGGCAGAAAACACAATAGAAGGAAAAGACCTACAATAACAAACCCAAAACTATTAAGAAAAAGGTAATAGGAAGATACATATCGATAATTACCTTAAATGTAAATGGATTAAATGCCCCAACCAAAAGACATAGACTGGCTGAATGGATACAAAAACAAGACCCATATACATGCTGTCTACAAGAGACCCACTTCAGACCTAGGGACACATACAGACTGAAAGTGAGGGGATGGAAAAAGATATTCCATGCAAATGGAAATCAAAAAAAAGCTGGAGTAGCAATTCTTATATCAGACAAAATAGACTTTAAAATAAAGACTATTACAAGAGACAAAGAAGGACACTACATAATGATCAAGGGATCAATCCAAGAAGAAGATATAACAATTGTAATATTTATGCACTTGACACAGGAGCACCTCAATGCATAAAGCAATGTTAACAGCCATAAAAGGGGAAATTAACAGTAACACAATCATAGTAGGGGACTTTAACACCCCACTTTCACCAATGGACAGATCATCCAAAATAAAATAAATAAGGAAACACAAGCTTTAAATGACACATTAAACAAGATGGACTTAATTGATGTTTATAGGACATTCCATTCAAAAACAACAGAATGCACATTCTTCTCAAGTGCTCAAGGAACCTTCTCCAGGATAGATCATATCTTGGGTCACAAATCAAGCCTTGGTAAATTAAACAAAACTGAAATCGTATCAAGTACCTTTTCCGACCACAGTGCTATGAGACTATATATCAATTAAAGGAAAAAATCTGTAAAAAATACAAACACATAGAGGCAAAACAATACACTACTTAATAACCAAGAGATCACTGAAGAAATCAAAGAGGAAATCAAAAAATAAATACAAACAAATGACAATGAAACACGATGACTGAAAACCTATGGGACGCAGCAAAATCAGTTCTAAGAGTGAAGTTTATAGCAACACAATCCTAGCTTAAGAAACAAGAAACATCTCCAATAAACAATCTAACCTTACACCTAAAGCAATTAGAGAAAGAAGAACAAAAAAAACCCCAAAGTTAGCAGAAGGAAAGAAATCATAAAGTTCGGATAAGAAATAAATGAAAAGAAATAAAGGAAACTATAGCAAAGATCAATAAAACTAAAAGCTGGTTTTTCGAGAAGATAAACAAAATTAATAAAACCATTAGCCAGATGCATCAAGAAAAAAAGGGAGGAGACTCAAATCAATAGAATTAGAAATGAAAAAGGAGAAGTAACAACTGGCACTGCAGAAATACAAAGGATCATGAGAGATTACTACAAGCAACTATATGCCAATAAAATGGACAACCTGGAAGAAATGGACAAATTCTTAGAAATGCACAACCTTCCGAGACTGAACCAGGAAGAAATAGAAAATATGAACAGACCAATCACAAGCACTGAAATTGAAACTGTGATTAAAAATCTTCCAACAAACAAAAGCCCAGGACCAGATGGCTTCACAGGCGAATTCTATCAAACATTTAGAGAAGAGCTAACACCTATCCTTCTCAAACTCCTCCAGAATATAGCAGAGGGAGGAACACTCCCAAACTCATTCTATGAGGCCACCATCACCCTGATACCAAACCAGACAAAGATGTCACAAAGAAAGGAAACTACAGGCCAATATCTCTGATGAACATATATGCAAAAATCCTCAACAAAATACTAGCAAACAGAATCCAACAGCACATTAAAAGGATCATACACCATGATCAAGTGGGGTTTACCCCAGGAATGCCAGGATTCTTCAATATACACAAATCAATCAATGTGATACACCATATTAACAAATTGAAGGATATAAACCATATGATCATCTCAATAGATGCAGAGAAAACTTTCAACAAAATTCAACACTCACTTATGATAAAAACCCTCCAGAAAGTAGGAATAGACGGAACTTACCTCAACATAATAAAGGCCATATATGACAAACCCACAGCCAACATCATCCTCAATGGTGAAAAACTGAAACCATTTCCAATAAGATCAGGAACAAGACAAGGTTGCCCACTCTCACCACTATTCTTCAACATAGTTTTGGAAGTTTTAGCCACAGCAATCAGAGAAGAAAAAGAAATAAAAGGAATCCAAATTGGAAAAGAAGAAGTAAAGCTGTCACTGTTTGCAGAGGACATGATACTATACACAGAGAAACCTAAAGATGCTACCAGAAAACTACTAGAGGTAATCAATGAATTCGATAAAGTAGCAGGATACAAAATTAATGCACAGAAATCTCTTGCATTCCTATACACTAATGATGAAAAATCTGAAAGAGAAATTAAGAAAACACTCCCATTTACCACTGCAACAAAAAGAAAAAAATATCTAGGAATAAACCTACCTAAGGAGACAAAGACCTGCATGCAGAAAATAATAAGACACTGATGAAAGAAATTAAAGATGATACAAATAGATGGAGAGATATACCATGTTCTTGGATTGGAAGAATCAACATTGTGAAAATGACTATACTCCTCCCCAAAGCAATCTACAGATTCAATACTTCCCTATCAAACTACCACTGGCATTTTTCACAGAACTAGAACAAAAAAATTTCACAATTTGTACGGAAACACAAAAGACCCCAAATAGCCAAAGCAGTCTTGAGAAAGAAAAATGGAGCTGGAGGAATCAGGCTCCCTGACTTCAGACTATACTACAAAGCTACAATAATCAAGACAGTATGGTACTGGCACAGAAACAGAAATATAGATCAGTGGAACAGGATAGAAAGCCCAGAGACAAACCCATGCACATATGGTCACCTTATCTTTGATAAAGGAGGCAAGCATATACAGTGGAGAAAAGACAGCCTCTTCAATAAGTGGTGCTGGGAAAACTGGACAGCTACATGTAAAAGAAAGAAATTAGAACACTCCCTAACACCATACACACAAAAAAAACTCAAAATGGATTAAAGACCTAAATGTAAGGCCAGACACTATCAAACTCTTAGAGGAAAGCATAGGCAGAACACTCCATGACATAAATCACAGCAAGATCATTTTTGACCCACCTCCTAGAGAAATGGAAATAAAACCAAAAATAAACAAATGGGACCTAATGAAACTTAAAAGCTTTTGCACAGCAAAGGAAAACATAAACAAGATGAAAAGACAACCCTCAGAATGGGAGAAAATATTTGCAAATGAAACAACTGACAAAGGATTAATCTCCAAAATTTACAAGCAGCCCATGCAGCTAAATATCAAAAGAGCAAACAACCCAATCCAAAAATGGGCAGAAGACCTAAATAGACATTTCTCCAAAGAAGATATACAGATTGCCAACAAACACAGGAAAGAATGCTCAACATCATTAATCATTAGAGGAATGCAAAGCAAAACTACAATGAGATATCATCTCCCACCAGTCAGAATGGCCATCATCAAAAAATCTACAAACAATAAATGCTGGAGAGGGTGTGGAGAAAAGGGAACCCTCTTGCACTGTTGGTGGGAATGTAAATTGATACAGCCGCTATGGAGAACAGTATGGAGGTTCCTTAAAAAACTAAAAATAGAACTACCATACGACCCAGCAATCCCACTACTGGACATATACCCTGAGAAAACCATAATTCAAAAAGAGTCATGTACCAAAATGTTCATTGCAGCTCTATTTATGATAGACTGGACATGGAAGCAACCTAAGTGTCCATCAACAGATGAATGGATAAAGAAGATGTGGCACATATATACAGTGGAATATTACTCAGCCATAAAAAGAAACGAAATTGAGTCATTTGCAGTGAGGTGGATGGACGTAGAGACTGTCATACAGAGTGAAGTAAGTCAGAAAGGGAAAAACAAATACCGTATGCTAACACATATACATGGAATCTAAAAAACAAACAAACAAAAAAATGGTCATGTAGAACCTAGGGGCAAGATGGGAATAAAGACGCAGACCTACTAGAGAACGGGCTTCAGGATACGGGGAGGGGGAAGGGTAAGCTGGGACAAAGTGAGAGAGTGGCATGGACATATATACACTACCAAATGTAAAATAGATAGGTAGTGGGAAGCAGCTGCATAGCACAGGGAGATCAGCTCAGTGCTTTGTGACCACCTAGAGGGGTGGGATAAGGAAGGTGGGAGGGAGGGAGATGCAAGAGGGAAGAGATATGGGGATATATGTATATGTATAACTGATTTACTTTGTTATAAAGCAGAAACTAACACACCATTGTAAAGCAATTATACTCCAATAAAGATGTTTAAAAAAAAAAGAAAAAGACAGTGGAAGGGGATTAAGAGGTACAAACTACTAGGTATAAAATAAGTAAGATACAAGGGTGTAATGTACAGCACAGGGAATACACCTAATATTTTATAATAACTTTATAATCTATAAAAATATCAAATCACTATGCTGTACACCTGAAACTAATATAACATTATAAATTAGCTATACTTCAATTTTTAAAGTTATTTTTTGATGGATATGCAAAAAAAAATTCAACAGCCTAGACTCCATCCCATATCTGACTAATGCCAAAGCCTCCTTTTTAACCACTGTGCCAAACTAAAAATTAAAGTCCAATTCTAGAATTATTGAATATCAGTCTCTGAACTCTGAGCTTCACCTTACAGAAGAGGTGAGAAATAAAAGGTTCTGCAAAAGGAAAGGAGATTATTATACTTGAGGTTTACGAGAATCCCTCTCATAGCGATGTATGGAAGAGATTGAATGGGTAGAGACTGCTGCATGGAATCCAGCTGAGAGGTTTACAAAAATTAGAATGAGAATTAAAATTCAGGCCCATTTGATGTAACAGTCAGTGAATTTTCCTTTGGGCCAATCTGCCCAACAAGATAACCTCCAAATTTGGAGACAGAAGGAATTCAAGTATGGTGTTACCATCTATTTATTGATGGGAGTTGTGTCAATATAGAAAGAAAATATTAAAATTGGTTTTGGATATGCACCATCCCAAAATATTAATATCCTGGAAAATAAATAGGATTCCATAAATTCCAAGAAACCATTTCCAAACCTCTTGATACTTAAATAGGGTATCATCATTATTATGGTATATGTCTCCATCAATATTTTCTCAGCATGACTCTTTGTTGGTATTGCCTCGAATACTTTTATTTATTTTTTTCTTTAAAACATGGAAGTCCTATTTGATACAGCTCATGAATTTAACGAAAGTTTTTGTTAAATTCTTGTAATCACTTCGGAAAGGTAAAAAAATATTTTTAACTGATAGATGACCCGATTTCAGGTAAGTCCTAGGAAATGAGCCATTGTCATTATTACTGAAGTCAAGACATCTACAACTAGAATTGTAAACAGGAATGCAAAGGATAGTGATAAGTTAATCATTTGGTTCAATTCAATCCAATTAAATAAACTGTTATTGAACAACTACTTCATGCAGGGCACTCTGCTAGGTAATGGGATTACAAGAAGGCTTGAAATAAATTTGCTCTCCCCTAGGACTCAGAAATCTATCTTGCTGCAGAAAGAACATGGTTCTTACAGTCACAATGTCCTGGCTTTGAATCCTGGCTCTGCCTTGCAGTGGTGCATGTCATGGGGCAAATCACTCAAAGTCTCCAAGTCCCTACTTATTCCCCTCTGAAACAGCCAAAGTAATATACTATATCTAACTTGCATAGTTGCTATATGATTTAGTAACAAAGTAGGTAAATCCCAATGCACATTAGCTATTAGCCTTAGTAGATAAGACTAGCTTTTAAACAGCTATAACAAATGACCCTGTAAAAGAAATTCATATTATAGAGAAGCAGAGTGATAACGCTTTTATTCTTTTGGATAGTTTTTTTAAGGAGGTAATTTTATGAGAAAGTGAGTAGACAATGAAAAGTTTTCTTCAGTCATTCAATAAATAGCAGATATCCCAACTGAAAAAGGAAACTAGACATTTATCAAACCAACCACATTCTCATATGCTGCATTATTTAATTCTAACCACAGCCCCATAAGGATGTATTATTTTGTCTATCTTCCAGATAAGGAAACAGACTCAGAGAGATGAAATTATGTCCAAGATCACAAGCTAGCAAGTAGCAGAACCAGAACACAAACCTCTATGTACCCCATGCCTTGCGTCCCTGTGCCACCTCCCAGCCTATTTGGAGATGCCTATAGGAAGGATTCTGTAGAAAGTATTCCATGAATGCTTGCTAATATGAGTGGAGTTACTAGCTGGATGTAAAAGGAATACAGAGAGATATCTCACTAGAAGGGCTGGTGAATTCAGCAGGATTTGGGGATCTTTGGGATAAGGAAGGCAGGGAGTTACAAGGTGTTGGGATGCGCATGAATGGAACCCACCCATCTCCAAGTTCCTTTCAGAGTGTTGGTGAAATGATGCTTCTGCAAAGCCTCTTTCAAAGACAAAGAAGAGTAAGATTTTTATTAGTACGCAAGAAACTAGTACACTAGTTTCTTCAAATGTTTCTAGATGGCCACCATCTAAGCCCTCCCACCATTCTGATTTACCTTTTAACATGCTCCTTCAAGAATATATTATATCCTTCTTAAAATCATAACTTCTAGAGATGAACGCAATGACCCAAGTTGTGGTCAGTTTAAAATGTGGTGAAAAGCACGAAACCTCCTTCACTTTGAACACTATCAAAATTAATGTGGCCTAAGGTGGTATAGGTATTTTGTTGTGTTTTTAGCAGCCATGGACCATTTAAGTGACCCTTAGAGTCCACACAAGTTTCACCTAAGAAACACATGTTTTTAATTGACAAAAAAAAATGCCATCCTTGTATTTCCCAAAGTTTTTAAGAGATACCCAACAAGAAGACTTCCTATTTCAGACTGTAACTAGGGTTAAAGAGGTTTCAGAATCACAGCATTGTTTCCTAAATAGAGTTGACAGCTAAACCGTTTCTCTCTGGTGAGTCAACAGGAACTGAGCAACCACCTGGAGAACAAACCCATCCTTGGTGGCAGCTCTTTTCTTCCCCATTTGCTTTCATTCTGTCTGCATCACAAATTGGATACAGCTTTTAGGGGCAAGTTCTCTAGGAAAGAAAACTGATTAAAATAGAAAGGTTTCCCATAAAAAGAAATCTCTGTATTAAAGATCACTTTTTTCCTAAGAAAAATAAATGAATAAATCACTCCATGGATCTGCATTGCTAGTTTAATATTTCTGAATTGAGGCTTTCTGAGGAGACTTTGTCAAGGTTTGTTAGAAGGTTTTGACGTATGAGAAAGATACACAGTCTGTGGCTCCTTCTTACAATACTACCTTAGTAATAGAGAGAAGAAGGTGCCCCTTGGCCCCAGTTGGGGTTTCTGCAGAAACACACTATGAACTAGTATTATGCAGAACATAAGCCTCATGATCTGTAAGGTCAAGGACAAATGAAGCATCTAAATGGTTGTGTAAGAGAATTAATTTCAAATTCTTGATAGGCAGGAATACGAATAGAGGGAAGAATATGGTTATTACAGTAAGGAAAAACACAGAACAAAAAGAGCAGCTTTTCCCTTTATATTCAGAATAAAAATAAATACCTAAAATATTCTTTAACTAGGCCAGTCATGTGCTAATTTCTCCTCAGATCCCATTTTCAAGAATTAAACATTTATTGAGTACCTACTCATGGCCAGGAAATAAGTATTGAGAGTCCAAAGAAAAATAGGACACGTTTCCTGACCTCTTGTAACTCTCATTTCAGAGTGGTATAAAGTGACAAATTATAACACAGCATATTTGCCAATAGGTTTGCCTGGTCCCAAAGGCTCTTTCCATGAAAAACCTGTGTAGTTTGTCTTCAGGATTCTCTGCTTTTCCTTTTATGTAATATCTTCCTCTTCTCAACCATCATCTTACCACAGACTCCCAGAGCTCATAATTGCTAGCATGGGGGAATTTGACCACCCCATGATGAGCAGATATCAAATCTGCAGTCACAATTCCCAGGCTCTCATCCTGGGTTTATGACTAATAAGTTATGTGATTCTGGGCAAGTCATTTCTTCTCTCTAGACCTTAAATTCCTCACTTGTGAAATAGAGAGGGGGTCTGAAGCATCTTCAAGGCCCTTCTAGGTGTGACATTCCATGGTATGCTCTACACCTGCCAGAAGCATTAGAAGAGAAACAGCAATGTTTGACCAAAAAGCAGCAACCCTCTAATAATGGAATTTCAGATACTATGCTGCCTCTTGGGGAAATAGAGCGGCTTGAGGCTGAGGGTACCAGGTCTATCTGATCCCAATCAATTCAACAGGCATGTGAAGAGAGTGTACTATGGGCCAGGTGAAGAAAATAGCTTCTGACTTCAAGAAGCTTTGATTTCCGTAGCAGAAGTAGACTTGTAAACAGTGTAGAAGATTAAGAACTCAGAGAGGGGAAAGCACAAGACATTGGGGAAAGCCAGAATACCTGAAACAATCTAGAGTTTCAGGAAAGGCCTCCCAAAGTCCATGACAAGTAAGCTGAAGCAAGAAGGACAAGGAACGAAGTTCTTATAGGAGGAAAAGGGTGGGTGGGACTGTCTTCCAGGCAGAAGAAGCAGGAGGTTGAAAGGCTTAAAAGTTCAAGTGAGCAGGATGTCTTCAGAAACTTCGAGGTGCTCAGTGTGGCTAGAGCCCAAGGTTCACATTGCAAAGAAGCAGTGCCTAAGCTGAATATGGAAAAGCGGGCAGGAGCCTGAAACTGGGGGCCTTGGGTTTCACGCTAAGGAGCTTAGACATTATCCTGTGGGTCTCAAGGGAGTTGAAAAGGTTTAAGCAGAGATGGGTTATCCATAAGGAACTCCTCCCTCATCCACATCTTGGACCAGCTTGTCTGTCTCAGATAAACCTATAATTTGGGATCCATCTGCCTGCCTTTTCCATTCTTCTTGAAACTCTCCTAAGCTGCGCCTTCCACCACCATACCCCTAAGAGTCCCTGCTATGCAGACTCCAGGAGAATCCATTCTGTATGAGCTAAGCATTTCTGCATGGGCTGCTTCCCAAGCAAGACAGCCAAAAGCTGAGCACAAGCTCCGAACAAACTCGGCAGCTCCTGAATTATTCAGGGCACTATTAAAATGAGACTCACAACTCACAGGGCAAATTAATTTTAATTTTTAAACAGGCAACATTTTAAACTGTTCATTTCCTTGAAATGTATCCATCCTGGTATTTTTATCATCAGAAGAGTAAGTAAAGCTCACATCAGAAAGAAAAAAAGAGCTGGCATGCCCTGGACTGGGATTCCCTAATGTCCAGGAAGGATCCCTCCAGAATGACTGGTCACATCTAGTCTCAAAGGGTATGTATCTTGAAAATCCAGCATCAGACTAAGAAATTCAGTTCTAGAAAATTCACTTTCCCTCTGCTTTTGTTAGAATAGCATGTGGTCAGTAGTCTGAAATTCCAACACCTTCAGCCAGAGTTCTTTAACTCTGCAGTTGATTTCCACACAAAAGCAAGAGGAAATCTGAGTCAATGGCTTATGGTATTGAGACCTAAGAACATCCCCCTGAACTATGATCTTTTCTCCAGGACAAGGACTGTGTGTTGCCATCCTTTGTTAGGTTCCCAGCAACTAACACACAGTTGTGCAATTAAGCTGTACTCTACTGAACTGAAACATCACATGGAAAACCGTTTTCAAACACAGGATGTCTTTTATGTTTTTCCATTTCTTCTGAACTATCTCTGCTCTCTAGGACTAGGAGTTTAACTGTCCTCAGGATGCAGTGGCCCCAGAAACAAAATTAGATACCATCACTGCTACCTAAACTTTGCCTAAAAATGACCAGATCCTGATTCTCTTGTCCTTCAGACATTCAAGATCGGTGTGGCTGCCACACACGTGTAAACTGAAAATGAGGAGGCCATGTTAGGGAGAGGGCAAGACTGCTACCCCAGCTTTCTCCCTCAGCTTTCTCCCTCCCAATCCAGGACTTTTACCATTACACTCCATGGTCTGATGGAATCAGGACGTTTCTCAGACACTCAACTGACTTCCTCCCCTACTCTCTCCCTTCCTGACTGCTGGGAATCACAGAATGAAATGTGAACCAAAAAAAAAAAAAAAAGAACAAAGAGCGTTGCAACCCACCTAGTCCTACAAGGGTTTAGTCTCAACCCACTGCAGTCGCCCACCTACACTGCACCCTGAGAGGAATTCAGGATGAAAAACAGTATGAGGCACTCTGTGTTTTGGGTAAACAATCCCCTAGATAGTTAGATGTATATCTCAGGAACAATTTCAATGACCCCAGATTCTTGCATCTTCTCACATATAGAAAAGCACTAAAATCATTAACTTGAGGTACCTGTTCTTTGTGCTTAGCAGTAATCTTTTGCCAAGATGTTTGCTTGACTACACATATTTCCCACCCAAAAATATTACGTATATACTGGTTCCTCCCCTACCTCTTCAGAGCAGTTCCTCAGAGGTGGCTCTGGCCTAGTCCTCAGTAGACCCTGAATAAAACTTAAACTCACAGCTCTCATGTTGTGTGTCTTTCTTTAAAGACAGAAGAAAATAAGTGAATGTTTTTGAGACCTCCTCACTACAAGTCCAATTTATATACAATGTATATACAATATATATTATATACAATTTATATACAATATATTATTTAACCTTTTCAATAAGTCTTTGAGGAAGAATATTTTTTAATTGGCATATAATAGACATATAACACTATTAGTTTTAGGTATACAATATAAAGATGATACATGTTTATATTGTGAAATGATCACAATTAGTTAATATCCATTAATATCCATCAACACAGATAGTTGTTGTTTTTTTTCTTGTGGTGAGAACTTTTAAGATCTACTCTCTGATCAATCTTCAAATATGTAATATAGTACTGTTAACTACAGTTGCCATGCTGTATGTTACATCTCTAGGATTTATCTTCTAACTGGAAGTTTGTACCTTTTGACTATCTTCCTCCATTTTGTCTATTCCTTAACCCCTGCCTCAGGCAACCACCAATTTGTTCTCTGTATCTATGAGTTTGTGGAGGTTTTTTGTTATGTTTTGTTTTGTTTTTTTTAGATTCTACATAAAAGCAAGATCATACAGTATTTGCCTTTCTGACTCATTTCATTTAGCATAATGCCAGGAAGAATTTTTTTATACCTATGTTGTATCTGAGAAAAATTGAGGCCCAACAGGATTAATCAGTAAACCAGTGGTAATACTGAGATTTCAATCCATGTCTGTCTGACTCCAAAGTTCTTGTTCTTTTTACTCTACTGAGAAGGTTTTGGGTGGGTTGGGGTGACCTTTCTGGACAAGCAGGGAGTCCTTCTTTTCATAGCCCCTACTCAGGCTCACAGCCTATGTGAGCAAGGTTTCTTGACACTGGTGTCCCCTCACCCCTAGGCAGACAGGATTTTTCATGCCCTGCCCATCTGTGTCTCATCACAATTTCTCAGACTCACGAACGCCCTGCCCATGGCACCACAGGACTGATAGTCACTAGCATTTTGGAAAAGGCTCCAGTGTCCAGAAAGTCAGCTCTATTCAGTTCTTTTCTACCCACTCTCAGCTATACTCTCATTTTCAGACCACTGACACTGTCTTAACTAAGGGCCTCATAGGCTCTTGTACTTGACAGCTTCCTAATTGGTCTCTCTGCCTCCTGCCTTTCCCTCTTCCAATCTGTACTCTACACTGATTTCAAAGATGTGGTTCCAAAATGTAAATATGCTTATAACCTCTCTTCTACTTGATCACGTGCAAATCTTAAGCAGGGTATATAAGGCCCTCTGTGTTCTGGCCTCTGACTTTTCTCTTGTCCCTTGCTACTCTCCCTATCCCCATTCTTTTTTGTTTGTTATTTTATAACTTTATTGAAGTATTATTGAAGAACAATAAACTGCACATATTTAAAGAGTGCAATTTAATGAGTTTTGACATATGCATGCACCCATAAATAGCACCACAATCAACATCACCCTCAAAAGCTTCCTTTGAAATCCATCCTTCATCAGACCTCATTCCCAGTTAATCTCAACTCGGTTTTCTGTTACTATAGATTAATTTATATTTTCTAGAGTTTTATTTGAATAGAGTCATACAGTATGTATTCTTCTTGATAAAACCTTCTTCATTTAGCATAATTATTTTGAAATTTGTAGGTGTGGTTGCTTGTATCAATAGTTTATCTCTTTGAATTGATACATAGTATTCTGTCGTATGGATATACTATAATTTGTTTATCTATTCACTTATTGATGGACATTTGTGTTATTTCCAATTTTGGCTAAATAAAGATGCTATGAACATTTGTGTGCAAATATTTGTGAGGATCAATGCTTTCACCTCTCTTGGGCAATGACTGGGTTGTACGGTAGGTATATGTTTAAATTTTTAAGAAACTATCAAACTGTTTTACAAAGTGGTTGTGCTGTTTTACATTTCCAATACCACATGATGAGAGGTCCAGCTTAATCAACACTTTGTATGGTCAATTTTTAAATTTTTGTCGTTCTAATACTTGTATATTACTATCTCACTGTGGTCTTAATTACCATTTTCCTAATAATTAATAATATGCAGTAATTTCCTTTGTGCTTATTTCCTACAAGTACATATTTCTGTGAAGTGTATATTCAAATCTTTTGCTTACTTTGTTGGGTCATTTCTCTTATTATTGAACTCAGGAAATTCTTTACCTAACACAGATACACGTTTTTTGCCAATATTTTCTCCCAGCTTATAAGCTGCTTTTTCATTTTCTTTATACTGTATTTTCATACTTTTTGTTTGTTTGTTTGTTTTTTAACATCTTTATTGGAGTATAATTGCTTTACAATGGTGTGTTACTTTCTGCTTTATAACAAGGTGAATCCGTTATACATATACATATGTCCCGATATCTCTTCTCTCTTGCATCTCCCTCCTTCTCACCCTCCCTAGCCCACCCCTCTAGGTGGTCACAAAGCACGGAGCTGATCTCCCTGTGCTATGCGGCTGCTTCCCACTAGTTATCTATTTTATGTTTGGTAGTGTATATATGTCCATGCCACTCTCTCAGTTTATCCCAGCTTACCCTTCCCCCTCCCCGTATCCTCAAGTCCATTCTCTAGTAGGTTTGCATCTTTACTCCCATCTTGCCCCTAGGTTCTTCATGACTTTTTTTTTTTTTTCCAGATTCCACATATATGTGTTAGCATACGGTATTTGTTTTTCTCTTTCTGACTTACTTCACTCTGTATGACAGTCTCTAGGTCCATCCACCTCACTACAAATAACTCAGTTTCATTCCTTTTTATGGCTGAGTAATATTCTGTTGTATATATGTGTCACATCTTCTTTATCCATTCATCTGTTGATAGACACTTCAGTTGCATCCATGTCCTGGCTATTGTAAACAGAGCTGCAATGAACATTTTGATACATGACTCTTTTTGAATTAGGTTTTCTCAGGGTATATGCCCAGTAGTGGGATTGCTGGGTCGTATGGTAGTTCTATTTTTAGTTTTTTAAGGAATGTCCATACTGTTCTCCACAGTGGCTGTATCAATTTACATTCTCACCAACAGTGCAAGAGGGTTCCCTTTTCTCCACACCCTCTCCAGCATTTATTGCTTCTAGATTTTTTGATGATGGCCATTCTGACCAGTGTGAGATGATATCTCATTGTAGTATTGATTTGCGTTTCTCTAATGATTAATGATGTTGAGCATTCTTTCATGTGTCTGTTGGCAATCTGTATATCTTCTTTGGAGAAATGTCTATTTAGGTCTTCTGCCCATTTTTCGATTGGGTTGTTTGTTTTTTTAATGTTGAGCTGCATGAGCTGCTTGTAAATTTTGGAGATTAATCCTTTGTCAGTTGCTTCATTTGCAAATATTTTCTCCCATTCTGAGGGTTGTCTTTTCGTCTTGTTTATGGTTTCCTTTGCTGTGCAAAAGCTTTTAAGCTTCATTAGGTCCCATTTGTTTATTTTTGTTTTTATATCCATTTCCCTAGGAGGTGTGTCAAATAGGATCTTGCTGTGATTTATGTCA
Organism: Eubalaena glacialis; assembly: GCF_028564815.1. Lineage (NCBI taxonomy): Eukaryota > Metazoa > Chordata > Mammalia > Artiodactyla > Balaenidae > Eubalaena > Eubalaena glacialis. The sequence continues at coordinate 60,678,933 of NC_083725.1, read as the reverse complement.
TAGAGTGTTCTGCCTATGTTTTCCTCTAAGTTTTATAGTGTCTGGTCCGACATTTAGGTTTTTAACCCATTTTGAGTTTATTTTTGTGTATGGTGTTAGGGAGTGTTCTAATTTCTTTCTTTTACATGTAGCTGTCCAGTTTTCCCAGCACCACTTACTGAAGAGGCTGTCTTTTCTCCATTGTATATTCTTGCCTCCTGTATCAAAGATAAGGTGACCATATGTGCGTGGGTTTACCTCTGGGCTTTCTATCCTGTTCCATTGATCTATATTTCTGTTTCTGTGCCAGTACTGTACTGTCTTGATTATTGTAGCTTTGTAGTATTGTCTGAAGTCAGGGAGCCTGATTACTCCAGCTCCGTTTTTCTTTCTCAAGATTGCTTTGGCTATTTGGGGTCTTTTGTGTTTCCATACAAATTGTGAAATTTTTTGTTCTAGTTCTGTGAAAAAATGTCAGTGGTAGTTTGACATGGATTGCATTGAATCTATAGATTGCTTTGGGTAGTAGAGTCATTTTCACAATGTTGATTCTTCCAACCCAAGAACATGGTATATCTCACCATCTATTTGTATCATCTTTAATTTCTTTCTTCAGTGTCTTATAATTTTCTGCATACAGGTCTTTTGTCTCCTTAGGTAGGTTTATTCCTAGCTATTTTTATTCTTTTTGTTGCAATGATAAATGGGAGTATTTTCTTAATTTCACTTTCAGATTTTTCATCATTAGTGTATAGGAATGCAAGAGATTTCTGTGCATTAATTTTGTATCCTGCTACTTTACCAAATTCATTGATTAGCGCTAGTAGTTTTCTGGTAGCATCTTTAGGATTCTCTATGTATAGTATCATGCCATCTGCAGTGACAGCTTTACTTCTTCTTTTCCAATTTGGATTCCTTTTATTTCTTTCTCTTCTCTGATTGCTGTGGCTAAAACTTCCAAAACTATGTTGAATAATAGCGGTGAGAGTGGGCATCCTTGTCTTGTTCCTGATCTTAGTGGAAATGGTTTCAGTTTTTCACCATTGAGGACGATGTTGGCTATGGGTTTATCATATATGGCCTTTATTATGTTGAGGAAAATTCCTTCTATGCCTACTTTCTGGAGGGTTTTTATCATAAATGGATGTTGAATTTTGTCGAAAGCTTTCTGTGCATCTATTGAGATGATCATATGGCTTTTCTCCTTCAATTTAATATGGTGTATCACGTTGATTGATTTGCGTTTATTGAAGAATCCTTGCATTCCTGGGATAAACCCCACATGATCATAGTGTATGATTCTTTTAATGTGCTGTTGGATTCTGTTTGTTAGTATTTTGTTGAGGATTTTTGCATCTATGTTCTTCAGTGATATTGGCCTATATTTTTCTTTCTTTGTGACATCTTTGTCTGGTTTTGGTATCAGGGTGATGGTGGCCTCATAGAATGAGTTTGGGAGTGTTCCTCCCTCTGCTATATTTGGCAAGAGTTTGAGAAGGATAGGTGTTAGCTCTTCTCTAAATGTTTGACAGAATTTGCCTGTGAAGCCATCTGGTCCTGGGCTTTTGTTTCTTGGAAGATTTTTAATCACAGTTTCAATTTCAGTGCTTGTGATTGGTCTGTTCATATTTTCTATTTCTTCCTGGTTCAGTAATGGCAGGTTGTGCATTTCTAAGAATTTGTCCATTTCTTCCAGGTTGTCCATTTTATTGTCATACAGTTGCTTGTAGTAATCTCTCATGATCCTTTGTATTTCTGCAGTGTCAGTTGTTACTTCTCCTTTTTCATTTCTAATTCTATTGATTTGAGTCTTCTCCCCTTTTTTTCTTGCTAAGTCTGGCTAATGGTTTATCAATTTTGTTTATCTTCTCAAAGAACCAGCTTTTAGTTTTATTGATCTTTGCTACTGTTTCCTTCATTTCTGTTTCATTTATTTCTGATCTGATTTTATGATTTCTTTCCTTCTGCTAACTTTGGGGTTTTTATGTTCTTCTTTCTCTAATTGCTTTAGGTGTAAAGTTAGGTTGTTTATTTGAGATGTTTCTTGTTTCTTGAGGTAGGATTGTATTGCTACAAACTTCCCTCTTAGAACTGCTTTTCCTGAATCCCATAGGTTTTGGTCATCGTGTTTTTATTGTCATTTGTTTCTAGGTATTTTTTGATTTCCTCTTTGATTTCTTCAGTGATCTCTTGGTTATTAAGCAGTGTGTTGTTTAGCCTTCATGTGTTTGTATTTCTTTCACATTTTTTCCTGTAATTGATATCTAGTCTCATAGCTTTGTGGTTGGAAATGATACTTGATATGATTTCAATTTTGTTAAATTTAACAAGGCTTGATTTGTGACCCAAGATATGATCTATCCTGGAGAATGTTCCATGAGCACTTGAGAAGAATGTGTATTCTGTTGTTTTTGGGTGGAATGTCCTATAAATATCAATTAAGTCCATTGTTTAATGTATCATTTAAAGCTTGTGTTTCCTTGTTTATTTTCATTTTGGATGATCTGTCCATTGGTGAAAGCGGGGTGTTAAAGTCCCCTACTATGATTGTGTTACTGTCGATTTCCCCTTTTATGGCTGTTAGTATTTGCCTTATGTATTGAGGTGCTCCTATGTTGGGTGCATAAATATTTACAACTGTTATATCTTCTTACTGGATTGATCCCTTGATCATTATGTAGTGTCCTTCTTTGTCTCTTGTAATAGTCTTTGTTTTAAAGTCTATTTTGTCTGATATGAGAATTGCTACTCCAGCTTTCTTTTGATTTCCATTTTCATGGAATATCTTTTCTCATCCCTTCACTTTCAGTCTCTATGTGTCCCTAGGTCTGAAGTGGGTCTCTTGTAGACAGCATATATACGGGTCTTGTTTTTGTGTCCATTCAGCCTATCTATGTCTTTTGGTTGGAGCATTTAATCCATTTACATTTAAGGTAATTATCGATATGTATGTTCCTATTACCATTTTCTTAATTGTTTTGGGTTTATTATTGTAGATCTTTTCCTTCACTTGTGTTTCCTGCCTAGAGAAGTTCCTTTAGCATTTGTTGTAAAGCTGGTTTGGTGGTGCTGAATTCTCTTAGCTTTTGCTTGTCTGTAAAGCTTTTAATTTCTCTGTCAAATCTGAATGAGATCCTTGCTGGGCAGAGTAATCACGGTTGTAGGTTTTTCTCCTTCATCACTTTAAATATGTCCTGCCACTCCCTTCTGGCTTGCAGAGTTTCTGCTGAAAGATCAGCTGTTAACCTTATGGGGATTCCCTTATGTGTTATTTGTTGTTTTTCCCTTGCTGCTTTTAATATTTGTTCTTTGTATTTAATTTTTGATAGTTTGATTAATATGTGTCTTGATGTGTTTCTCTTTGGATTTATCCTGTATGGGACTCTCTCTGCTTCCTGGACTTGATTAACTATTTCCTTTCCCATATTAGGGAAGTTTTCAACTATAATCTCTTCAAATATTTTCTCAGTCCCTTTCTTTTTCTCTTCTTCTTCTGGGACCCCTATAATTGGAATGTTGGTGCGTTTAATGTTGTCCCAGAGGTCTCTGAGACTGTCCTCAATTCTTTTCATTCTTTTTTCTTTATTCTGCTCTGCAGCAGTTATTTCCACTATTTTATATTCCAGGTCACTTATCCGTTCTTCTGCCTCAGTTATTCTGCTATTGATCCCTTGTAAAGATTTTCAATTTCATTTACTGTGTTGTTCATCACTGTTTGTTTGCTCTTTAGTTCTTCTAGGTCCTTGTTAAACGTTTCTTGTATTTTCTCCATTTTATTTCCAAGGTTTTGGATCATCTTTACTATCATTATTCTGAATTCTTTTTCAGGTAGACTGCCTATTTCCTCTTCATTTTTTAGGTCTGGTGGATTTTTGCCTTGCTCCTTCAACTGCTGTGTGTATCTCTGTCTTCTCATTTTGCTTAACTTACTGTGTTTGGGGTCTCCTTTTCACAGGCTGCAGGTTCATAGTTCCCATTGATTTTGGTGTCTGCCCCCAGTGGCTAGAGGTTGGTTCAGTGGCTTGTGTAGACTTCCTGGTGGAGGGGACCAGTGCCTGTGTTCTGTTGGATGAGGCTGGATCTTGTCTTTCTGGTGGGCACGTCCACGTCTGGTGGTGTGTTTTGGGGTGTCTGTGGCCTTATTATGACTTTAGGCAGCCTCTCTGCTAATGGATGGGGCTGTGTTCCTGCTTTGCTAGTTGTTTGGCATAGGGTGTCCAGCACTGTAGCTTGCTGGTTGTTGAGTGAAGCTGCGTCTTGATGTTGAGATGGAGATCTCTGGGAGATTTTTGCCGTTTTATATTACATGGAGCTGGGAGGTCTCTTGTGGACCAATGTCCTGAGCTTGGCTCTCCCACCTCAGTGGCACAGCCCTGATGCCTGCCTGGAGCACCAAGATCCTGTCCTCCACACGGTTCAGAATAAAAGGGAGGAAAAAAAGAAAGAAAGAAGGAAGAAGACAAAATAAAATGAAATAAAATAAAGTTATTAAAATAAAAAATAATTATTAAGAAAAAAAATTTTTTAATAATAAAAAAAATTTTTTTAAAAAGGACAGACAGAACCCTAGGACAAATGGTAAAAGCAAAGCTATACAGACAAAATCACACACAGAAGCATACACATACACACTCACAAAAAGAGAAAAAGGAAAAATATATATACATCATTGCTCCCAGAGTCCACCTCCTCAATTTGGCACGATTCATTGTCTGTTCAGGTATTCCACAGATGCAGCATACATAAGTTGACTGTGGAGATTCAATCCGCTGCTCCTGAGGCTGCTGGGAGAGATTTCCCTTTCTCTTCTTTGTTCGCACAGCTCCCAGGGTTCAGCTTTGGATTTGGACCTGCCTCTGCGTATAGGTCGCCTGAGGGCGTCTGTTCTTCTCTCAGACAGGACGGGGTTAAAGGAGCAGCTGATTTGGCGGCTCTGGCTCACTCAGGCCAGGGAGAGGGAGGGGTATGGATGCCGGGCGAGCCTGCGGCGGCAGAGGCCGCCATGACGTTCCAACAGCCTGAGGCGTCCCGTGCGTTCTCCGGGGAAGCTGTCTCTGGATCCCAGGACCCTGGCAGTGGCAGGCTGCACAGGCTCCCGGGAGGGGCGGTGTGGAGAGTGACCTGTGCTCGCACACAGGCTCCTTGGTGGCTGCAGCAGCAGCCTTAGCGTCCCATGCCCGTCTCTGTTGTCCGCGCTGATAGCCGTGGCTGGCGCCCGTCTCTGGAACTCCTTTAAGCGGCGCTCTTAATCCCCTCTCCTCGCGCACCAGGAAACAAAGAGGGAAGGAAAAGTCTCTTGCCTCTTCGGCAGCTCCAGACCTTTTCCTGGACTCCCTCCCGGCTAGCTGTGGTGCGCTAACCCCTTCAGGCTGTGTTCACGCCGCCAACCCCAGTCCTCTCCCTGGGATCAGACTGAAGCCCGAGCCTCAGCTCCCAGTGCCCGCCCGCCCTGGTGGGTGAGCAGACAAGCCTCTCGAGCTGGTGAGTGCTGCTCAGCAGTGATACTCTGTGCGGGAATCTCTCCGCTTTGCCCTCCGCACCCCTGTGGCTGCGCTCTCCTCCGTTGCTCCGAAGCTTCCCCGCTCCGCCACCCGCAGTCTCCGCCCACGAAGGGGCTCCTAGTGTGTGGAAACCTTTCCTCCTTCACAGCTCCCTCCCACTGGTGCAGGTCCCGTCCCTATTCTTTTGTCTCTGTTTTTTCTTTTTTCTTTTGTCCTACCCTGGTACGTGGGGAATTTCTTACCTTTTGGGAGGTCTGAGGCCTTCTGCCAGCGTTCAGTAGGTGTTCTGTAGGAGTTGTTCCACATGTAGATGTATTTCTGATGTATTTGTGGGGAGGAATGTGATCTCCGCGTCTTACTCTTCCGCCATCTTGAAGCTCTCTATCCCTATCCCCGTTCTTAATCTCGGTGTTCCAACAATATCAAAATACTGCCATTTCCCATTCTGCAGCCTACCTGTGAGTTCTACACATATTGCAACACACACATACACACACACAAATACACACCTCTCCAACTAGTAAACTTCTAATTATTCATCAAAGCCTAGGTTAAATGTAGCTCTTTCAGGAAGCTTCCCATAATCATTGCAGAAGTTTATCACTCATCTCTGGGCACCCACTGTCCTCTGTACATCCTTAAATTATAAGACCCATCCCATGTCAATCTGTCATTTTAGAACTCTCTTCCTTGTTAGATTGTGTGTGTGTGTGGGTTTTTTGGTATTTTTGTTTGTTTGTTTTTTTAGATTGTGTTGTTCTTAAGGAAATAGAAACTATGTCTTATTTATCTTTGAATCCCAGTTTGAACGTACCAAATACTCAAACATTTTAGGAATGAATGGGTTGAATCAATGGATAGTTTAATAATTAATATAACAAGGAATGGTACCAGGGTAGCTGAATTCTACCCTTAGTTCTCTTAATAACTTGCTGTGTCATCAGTCTTCTAATATTTTCATTTTCCAACTAAACCATTTTCTGTATGAAAAAAAACATGTTAACCAGCTAATACTCATAGTTTCTACCATGTGGTAGTTTTATTTATCAATTAATAAACGGGCATTCTGATTTATACATCAATCTTCTATGAATGTGGTTAGTGTAAGCCAATCCTCATGATGCTAAGCTTCAGCTTCCTTGCGAAAACTATCTTTGGGATCAAAGCAAGTGAAGAACCAGCTTATAGGACTGTGTTAAAATGGCCAGTCAGATTCTATCTTTATGGAATTGCTCTTTAATTGAAATTTAAATTGTTGTCAGACCTTAACCACTGGGTCTTTAAAACTTGTTAATTATAAAGTAGAGGACTGGATTAGATCCTGAATCACAAAACTCAAATGCCTGCTGTTAGCCCAAATGAACAAACTCAGCTGGGTGTTAGACCAAAAGAAGCTTGTTTGCATCTATGACTACCACAATCATGATTTCTTCCTAGTTGCATTGTCCATTAAAACATAAGATGCCACACCAAGCACAGCCATTGACCTCGTATAGCCATCAGTCACCTGGTACAGAAGGTCTTGTTACCCTTATGACCATAATATGCTTTAAGACTATAATGCTGTGGCCGCCATTTCTATGACCTACATTCTTCATTTATTTCTGTGATAGTTAAATATTGCATTTCCAGAACTTACTCATCTTCTAACCTGAACTTTGTACTCTTTGACAACATCGCCCCATTTCACCCAGCCCCTAGTCCCAGAGTTCATTCTACTTTCTGTTTCTGCAAGTTCAGCTTTTTTAGATTCTACATATAAGTGATATCACACAATATTTGTCTCTGTCTGACTTATTTCACTTAGTGTAGTGTCCTCAAAGTCCATCCGTGATGGACATGTTAGCTAACGCTACGGTGCTAATCACATTACAATATATAATTGTATCAAATCAACATATTGTATACATTAGACGTAGACAGTGTCATATGTCAATTATATCTCAGTAAAGCTGGGAAAATAAATAATTTAAATTTTTTTAATAAAAAAATGAAAATAATAAGTATTACAGGCATTGAAGTAAGTGCTAATCATACTGGTATCAATAATCCTGACCCTGCCATCAATAGACACCAAAGTCTGCTGCAAGAGATGAACTTTTAATTAATTAAAGACATTAAGTGGTGTCAAAGAGGGTTACAAGGAGCAGTGGGAACACAACAACAGGTATTGTCTATGCACAAGAGAGTGGCCCCAGGAAGGCCAGAAAGGCTTCACAGAGGAGGTGACATGTGAGCTGAATCCAGGAATAGAAAGAGTTTTTCAGGCAAGGAAGGGCATTCCATGCAAGGTGAACAGCATGGACAAAAGTACTAAAAAGTGAAAGAGCTCAGAGTGGAAGGGGGGAGGATATAAACACTCAATTATCTCCTTAGTCCAGAAAGTGCAGGAGGTGAGGAAGCAGAAAAGAAAGGAAAAGTACTCTGGTTCCACTGAGGCTTGTCCCCTGCCTCTTAAAGGACAGTAACCCCCTACCACAAGCACCACCATTCTTCATCTGCACTCTTGGTCCAGGTTTTCCAAAGAACTAAGATGCCTCTCATTACCAAATACAGCGCGTGCTCGTGCTGCAGCTTCCTTTCCCACGGGGAGATGTTCAGCCCAGCAAGCAAGACCCTCTTCCTCAGAGGCCCTAGCCGCCCAGAGAGGCTCTTCACTGAAAGCCATTTGATCGATGTTTATTCTTTGTAGCAATAGATAGACACTGAACAGTTGGTTTAACATTTTCCTTAAATAACTGCTTACTATATAGGTTGTTAAACTTTTTATTAATGCTTCGTTTAACTTTCTACACCCTCAAGTGGAAAACTGTAAGTAGGGAGAAGAGAAAGGAATTAACAGTAAGATCCACAGCTTACATAGCACACACAGTGTTCTGGATATGACTGTGCATCACAAATGTTAATTCACTTAATCCTCACTACAGCCCAATGAGGCAAGTCCTACTATTAACTTATTTTACAGCTGAAGCAACTGAGGCTCAGAGAGCTTTCTTCTCATCTATCAGTACTTGCTGGTAAGTGATGAGAACTGACTTTTGAACTCAGGCAGGAGACTGCAGACTTTGCTCTTTAAAGCTATGATATACTGCCTTGGGATCAAGTAGATACAATTGCTTCTGCCCAATGCTTTGGATAAAGTGTATCATTTAATCCTCACGAAGCCTATATTATGAATTAAAAACTGAGGCTTGCATTTGCAGCAACATGAATGGACCTAGAGATTATGTTATTAAGTAAAGTAAGTCAGAAAAAGAAAGACAAATACCATATGATATCACTTTATGTGGAATCTAACATATGATCCAAATAAACTTATTTACAAAACAGAAACAGACTCACAGATGTAGAAAACTTATGGTTACCAAATGGAAAAGGGGGAATAAATTAGGAGTTTAGGATTAGCAGATACAAACTACTATACCTAAAATAGATAAACAGCAAGGTGTTCTTGTATAGCACAGGAAACTATATTCAATATCTTGTAATAAACCATAATGGAAAAGAATATGAAAAATGAAAAAGAATTTTATATATATATATACACATATATATAAAATCTGAATCACTTTGCTGTATACCAGAAACACAACACTGTAAATCAACTATACTTCATTTAAAAATTTAAACTTTTTTTTTTAAAAAGCTGAGGCTTAGAGAGCATAACTGGCCCAAAGTTAAATAGCTGGTAAATGAAAGAGGTAGCATTTGATTTCCAGTCTACCTAAATTGAAATTTCTGCCACCATGTCTGTCTCTGTAAGGGCTAGGGGTTTTCACAGAAGGAAGAGAACAGGTTAACAAAGCAGAAGGCCTGACTTCCCCAGATGACATTATCTGCATTTTAATTCCAATATCTGGTAGAATTGAAAATACCTGAAACTTAGACCTCGTTAAACAGGAGTTTAGCCCAGATCACTGGCTGTCAAGCAGCGCTCCTTGAAGCCCCAGGGGCTTCTTCAGTGGGGAAGTCCAAGTACTTCACATAATCCCCAGTATTAGTCAGCTTTTGTTGCACTGACACGCAGCTCTCAAACTCTGGGCCTCATGACAACAAAGGCTTATATCTCACTCACCTTGCATGTGGTCTGGACTATGACACTGCCAGAAACTAAATCACCTCTAAAATTATAAATTCAATCTCTTACTCGCCAACTACAAACTCCTATCACTCTCCTAGATTGTATGCTCTAGCATCCCCGTATCAATTATTATTCAACCTCATTGAGATCACCAATCCACTGACCCTCCACCTTTGATCTAATTGCCAGTCTTCTATCACATAGACCCTAGCTTAGATCCATGGCCTATGGTTAGTATCAAGGTCATATTAGTATCCCTCACTCCTTTGTCTACATCTACCCTCAACTGTGCTCATCCCAACCCCGAATGAACCTAATCTTCTGCCTTCTCACTCATTTCCTCATTCACGCAGCTGAGTTTACTGAAGGACATCATATAATTAGAAAAATTGCTTTCACCCTATATTTATGATCAACAACCCCAAACTCAACACTGCCTGGCAGTGAATGTTACTGCATTCTTCTAAGAAGCTCAGCCTCCTACTCTACACAAAGTTCTCCAGCTTCCTCAAAGATCCCATACTTCACCCATATTCACAGTAGTGGGACTTACCTTGTATTTTATATGGGAAGAAAAAGAGAAGCCACCTGGCAGTAGCTCCCACACCTTCAAATCTACCAGAATACCTAATCTGCAGCCATTTCTCCTTCCCTACTGTTATAACCACGAAACATCCCTTCTACTAACGATGGTCACTGTCTCTACCCTTTACATATGCTCTGGATTTCACTCTCTCTTGTGTCCCCAGTTATCCTTTTTTCCCTTGCATCTTTTGTCTCTCTTTCTCTAATTGATTTTTACATCATCATTAAAATTGTTATCACGTCTCCTATGCTTAAAAAAAATTCTCTCTAGCTTCTAAATCCCTCTCTAGCTACTGTCCCATTTTTCTGCATAGCAAAACTCAAAAAAGTTAAAATGATATATGCCACATTTAAATGAGGAGACATGAACAAAGCACCTTTAACCATGTCTGATCTATGCCAGATGCTCAATAAATGATAGAATTGGTAATAAAACAGTAACAAAGATAATGATTGCAACTGACACAGAAATCTTCTTATATGGGAGCACAGCCCTTAGCATTGTAAGTGGATTATCTCTGTTTGCTCTCACAAAAACCTGTGAAATAGGTATTAATTTTTCCCCAATTTTATAGATTATGTAGCTGAAGCTTAGAAAGGTTCATTGGCCCAAGGTCACAGAGCTAGTAGCAGAGATGACTAGGATTTCCTTCCAAGTCCGTCTGACTACATAACCAAAAATTATCACCCTCTAAATCACCCTCGTGTTCTGTTTCTCTAGCACTCTCTATATACCTCTCCCTCCTAAGAACAGAGACAATTTTTTTTACCAAGAGCAGAGGGATGACAGTCAGGATGTACCTGTGTGAAGCTGAGTCATGCGGGCATCCCCTCCAGATCCCTTAGAGTGTCCGTCCATGAGCACATCCACTAGGAAAATGCCGAGGAAAGCGTTTTGTAAGAGGGAACACCAGGTTTAACTCGTAAGCAATGATGGAGGAAACACCTGTGGATAATGAAGATGTTAGGAGAGTTTCTAATGCAGAGAATTGAAGTTTGGGGAGGAAGCAAGCTTTGTGAGTCTGGGTTGGGGAGAGACAGCGTAGGAGATGACAGATGATGATAATACCAAACATGCATTAAAGATGGATGCACCTTTTGGGTGGGGATGAAGTGTTAGCTACAATGGGAACGGTGGACCCCAAATTTATAAAAGGACTTTAGACCATGAGCTATCTGTACCCAGCTAATTATGACCTTGGTTCAGGGTTTTAAACAGCTCACTTGAGTTCATTTAGGTAAAGCACCTAGCACAGCCCCTGATAAATTGTAGGAGATCAGCAATGGTGGCTTTTACTGTTATTGTTCAGGATCTTCACATGGTGTTTACTGAATAAATGCTGATTCCTCTTTTTACAGGAAATTTTTTAAATTGCATATTAGTAGAATTCCTCATGCATCAGAGATGAGTAAAAATAGCTAATACTTTTTAAGCACTCACTTTGCCAGGCTGTTAAATTAACTCATTTAACCTTCTCAATAATTCCTTAAAGAACATGCTATCATTATTTCAATTTTGCAGAGAAGCTAAGTAGCTTGTATAAGGTCACACAGTGAGTAGGTGTTAGAGACAGAATTGAACCTATTTCCTTAACTACCATCCCATAATGGTCAATATAGGTATTATACAATCCTTTTGTCTGATGCATATAAGAATACTGTGCTAGAAACATGAAGTGTGTATATATAGATAGATATAGATATAGATATATACATAACAATAGCAAAAGATCTTGTGTCTATTCCCAACAAAAAAGAATTTTTGGTTAACGTGCAAAAAAAGAAAGAAAGAAAACAAACAAAAACCTGCATTAAATCCAGCTCAACACAGAGGGAAGGAACTATGACTGAGAAGCAGAAAGTATTCAGTGGATGAGGTGATAACCTTCTCTACATATTAGACCTGGCAGAGTTGGAATGTCCTCGAAGATGTTCTCAATCAATAGGGAAATGTCAAGACCAGAGGGAAAAGCTGATTGTGAATGGATGCATCAGAAGTGCTTACAATTAGGTAACAAAAATCCAAGTGGGAAACATTGGAGGTTAGGACACATTGATTGCGAAATCAGTAGCAATATGAAATGTGTAGCCTTGAATGCCTCAAAGACCAAACCAAAAATCTGAGGAAAATATGGGAGACTAAGTAAAACTAGAGAAGGACAGAGGAAAAATAAATTTTAAAGATGGTGGGGGGAGGGTTGCCTAACCTGGCACTTAATTTTTATATCCACCCTTTGAGACACATGTAATATTCCCATTTTACATGAGAACATTGAGCCTTACAGAAACAAAGTGAATTTTCCAGGGTTATTCAACTATTATGTGAATTTCAAGCACAAATCCTAAAAATCTGAATTGAGCTATCTTGACTTACGAATCTTTTCATTCCTAGGGATTGCCTCTGAAGCAAGAACTGTAATGGTATGGAGAGCATGTCCAACAGGTTTAACTTGGAGAAACAAATGCTGTGGAATCTTAAGCTTTTTCTTTCCTGCCATCCAAATGGGATTCCTCATGCTTCAGAATCACCACGGTATTTTGAAAGCACCACTTGTGGGACAATCAGCCTGTTACAGCTTTGTATTAGTTACTTGTAGATCCTTGTCATGTTCCTTGTTGTCTTTTTTCCATTTTTATATTTTTCATGGCACCAAGTACAAGGTGAGCTAGTGACTGATAGAATACGAACACAGGAACATGCAAACACACACACACACACACACACATTTCCTTATTAATTTAGCAAAGGATGCTGAAGGGAGGCTGCAGAGTAGCAGGAGTTAGAGCTTGTCTCACCACAGCTTTTCTACCGAGGGCTTACGGTCACAGGTTATATTATTCATGCAAAGTAGCATCTTTCTCCAACCAATAAGCTTAATTTTATGCTATACCACATCATTTTATACTTGGAGTTTTTATCACTATTCTGGAAGAACTTAATCCCTTTAAGGGGATATTTACAGATATTGGGAATATTACGATTCTCTACCTATCCCTAACAATTCCAAAATTTTAGGATCTGTTCCTTGCAATATCCCATTCCTAGTACCAAGTTATTTTTCAGCTAGAGTTCTTTGGGTTGAAAGCAATAGAAAGTTCAACTCAAAAAGACTTAAGCAATAAGGAAAATTTATCATCTCATGGAACCATTAATGTAAATCCTAAGTAAGGTGACTCCAGGAGTGGTTAATTCAGTTACTGAACATTATTAAGGACCCAGGTTTTTTCCATCCTCAACGTGTCAGCTTTATTCTCAAAGAAGCTCCTCTAAGGATTGAAAAATGCTACTGAATTTTCCAGCTTCCCAAATAAGCATGATTACATCCCTCTTTTGTGTTCTTTTTAAAAGGAAGAAAATCTTTCCCAGAAACCCCTCATTAGACACTCTGTTTTACCTAAGTGGCTTGGATTGGCTCACATGCAATTTGAAAAATGTAAGCTCAGTGAGGGATGTTGTTTGTCTTATTTACCACTGTATCTTCAGAACTCAGAACAATATTTGATACATGGTTTATTTAAACAACCTATAGAAACCTATTTCATTTTGGAATATAATAATAACAATAACAATAATAAAGTAGTAGCATAGCAGTCTATTGAGACTACAGACTCTAGAGCCAAATGACCTGGGATATTTTTTTCTCTCTTTTTGGATCTCAGATGAACAAAAATGGATTCATCATATTCCTACATTCATGACACACTCTTATTGCTCCAATGTATACCTTGTTTATTCACTTATTTTCTAATAATATCATAGAAACTGATGAACTCACTTCTCAAAACAAAAGTTAGGATCTTGACAATAGCCTACATCTTTGACCACCATTCACATTCCCTACCTGCCCCACCCAAGACAACTGTCATAATTCATTGCATCTCAATATTCCTTTGATTTTTTTTAAAGTTTATTACAACTGTATGTATTTCTAAAAATATTTTATTTGTTTTCAAATTTACAAAAAGATAATCAACTTAAAAGTAATATTTTGGGATTCACTTTTTTATTTAATCTTATATTTGCTAATATTCACCCATCTTTTTCATGTCACTCTAGTTCATTCACTTTGACTGCTCTATAATAGTCCATTCAGGGAACAGACCACCACAGATTCTCCTACTTTCCTGTTGATGATCACTTGAGCCATTTGATTTTTGCTACTATGAAAAAAGCTGCTGTAAACATTCTTGCAGAGCTACTGTTATACACATGCAAGAGTTTCCCTTAGGTGTTTACATGTCAACATGAATTTGCTGGATCATAAGGTACCTGAATATTTAAATCAAGTAGATAAAACCAAACTGTTTTCCAACATGGTTGACCCAATTTACATATATAATAGCAGCATCTAAGAGAGCTAGTGGCTCCACATCCTCTCCAATATGTGCGATTGTCGTTTCCTTGATTCCATTTTTTTCTACTGAGTTATTTGTGCTTTCCTTATTGATTTGTAGAAGATTGCATGCACACACACACACACACACACACACACATATTCTTGATACAACCCATTTTTTGTCTGTCCCCTGTATCTGGGACAAGTAATTTAATCTATCCGTGCCTTTGTTTTTCACTCTATAAAATAAGGGGAAATATGTTACCTACCTGTGATGGTTAATTTTATGAGTCAACTTGACTGGGCTTAGGGATACCCAGAAAGCTAGTAAACACTATATCTGGGTGTGTCTGTGAGGGTGTATCTGGAGGAGATTAGCATTTGAATCAGTGGACTAAGTAAAGAAAATCATCCTCACCAATGTGGGTTGGCATCATTCAATCCATGAAGGGCCTCAATAGAACAAAAAGGTGGAGGAAGTGTGAATTTGTTCTCTGCTTGAGATGGGACATTCATCTTCTCCTGCCCTTGGACATTAGCACTCCTGGTTTTCAGGGCTTCAAATTCAGACCGGGACTTATATCATTGGCTCCCCTGGTTCCCAGGCCTTCAGGTTTGGACTAGAATTGCACCACTGGCTTTCCTGGGCCTTGGCTTATAGATAACAGATCACGGGACTTCTCAGCCTCCATAACCACATGAGCCAATTCCTCATAATAAATCTCTTTCTATACATCCCTATCTATCTATCTATCTATCTATCTATCTATCTATCTATCTATCCTATTGGTTCTGTTTCTCTCGAGAACCCTGACTAATACACTACGTAGTAAGATTGTTTTGAGGAATATTACTGATATTAGTTAATATATATATAGATAATAGTTGATAGTTGTGGCGAGCGGGGGCTACTCTTTGTTGCGGTGCGCGGGCTTCTCATTGTGGTGGCTTCTCTTGTTGCGGAGCATGGGCTCTAGGTGCACAGGCTTCAGTAGTTGTGGCACATGGGCTCAGTAGTTGTGGCACACGGGCTCAGTAGTTGTGGTGCACAGGCTCAGTAGTTGTGGCACATGGGCTGTTGCTCCACAGCATGTGGGATCTTCCCCGACCAGGGATCAAACCTATGTTCCCTGCACTGGCAAGTGGATTCTTAACCACTGTGCCACCAGGGCAGTCCACGTTAGCTTTTATTATTACATGGAACTTGCTACATGCCAGGCACTATAATACCCCATCTAATTTAATCTCACGAAATCCTATGAGGTATCAATGTTATTATTCTCACTTTACAAATAAGCAAGTTGAAGCTTAGAAAGATTAAATAATTTGACCAAGATTATACAGCTAAGATATGATAGGGCTAGATTGTATACCCAAACTGTCTGAAACAGAGTCTCCATACTTAACCCCTCTACCATACTGCCTCTTTTTATATCATGAAATTGAAAAACTCTTGTGAAATTCTGCAACAAGGCAAGACAATGGAAAATAACACTTTGACTGCTATGCTCATTACGTATATGGAAAATATAGTTTCTACCTTACAAAATAATTACTAGAACTCAGACTGATCAATATAATATATATATATATGTATGCATAATAACTCGCACAAAATAGGTGGTTAATAAATGCTAGTTGTGATTATTATTATCTCATAATATCTCACAAATTCAGTGTCACAGATCTTCTCCTCATTTTATAAATAGGAAAAGTAAAGCTCTAAATTAAAAGGGTAAGTTGCCCAAGGTTACATGTTGCAGAGTAGTTACAGACCACTAGCCTGTCTAATTGTAAAGCCTGTGTACCTCTGAAAAAATGCTGTATTGTACTATCAAAAAGGCTGAATTTCTCCAGTTCAAAGGATAAGGATTACATAGCACAGATGCAGAAATGTAAATATAGACAGCTGTTATTATTAAGAAATGACCTAACAGGAAAAGATGCTCAACATCACTAATTATTAGAGAAATGTAAATCAAAACTACAATGAGGTATCATCTCACACCAGTCAGAATGGCCATCATTAAAAAGTCTACAAACAATAAATTGTAGAGAGGGTGTGGAAAAAAGGGAACCCTCCTACACTGTTGGTGGGAATGTAAACTCGTGCAGTTACTATGGAGAACAGTATAGGGGTTCCTTAAAAAACTAAAAATAGAGCTACCATATGATCCAGCAATCCCACTCCTGGGTATATATCCAGAAAAGATGAAAACTCTAATTCGAAAAGTTACATGCACCTCAGTATTCATAGCAGCACTATTTACAATAGCCAAGACATGGAAGCAACCTAAATGCTTGTTGCCAGATGAATGTATAAAGAAGATGTGGTACAATATACGATGGAATACTACTCAGCAATAAAAAAGAATGAAACAATGCCATTTACAGCAACTTGGATGGACCTAGAGATTACCATACTAAGTGAAGTAAGTCAGACAGAGAAAAGTGAATATCATATGATATCCCTTATATGTGGAATCTAAAAAATGATACAAATGAACTTATTTACCAAACAGAAATAGACTCACAGATGTAGAAAATAAACTTATGGTTACCAAAGGGGCAAGGGCCGGGGGATAAATTAGGAGTTTGGGATTAATAGATACACACTACTATATATAAAATAGATAAACAACATGGATCTACTGTATAGCACAGGGAACTATACTCAGTATCTTGTAATAACCTACAATGGAAAAGAATCTGAAAAAGAATATATATGTGAAAAAGAGTACATATATGTATAACTGAATCACTTTGCTGTACAACAGAAAATAAACACAACATTGCAAATCAACTATACTTCAATAAAATTTTTTAAAAAGAAGACTTATATAGATAGATAGATAGATAACTGAATCACTTTGCTGTACACCTGAAACTAACACAACACTGTCAATCAACTATACATCAATTTAAAAAAAAAATGAAACGGCTTTACAATAATAGAAAAGAATTAGTTCAAATTTCAGGCAAATCAATCTATTGATACTTAGAACACTTAACTAAAATTTTTACTCTTATTTCAGAATCAGATCACTGTTTCATGATGCAAAAGAGAAAGACATTAATATATATTCAGGGCACTTCAATAAATATATACACACTATACTGATTATGATAAATATCAAGAGTGGGAAATATGGTGCTAAAATATCAAATCCCATTACATAACATTAATGTTTTAAATGAGCTACTTCATCTTCTTTACCTCTACTTACTCAAAGAACATAATAATCATCTCCAAATACTTGAAAGTCTTTTGATGAAAGATGAATTAGATTTGTTCCATGTGGCTAAGACTAGCGGCAGACTATATAGTGAGAGAATAATTTTCTTAACAACAATAATAAGCTAACATTTATTAAGCTTTTATTACCCAGCAGGCACTGTACTAAGAACTTTATGTGAACCATCTCATTTAATCCTGACAAGGCAAGTGTAGGGCTCATTCTGCAGCTGAGGAAACAGAGGCTTAGAGAAGTTAAATAATTGGTTAAATAGTTTATGACTGATGAGCAGTGGATACTAACCTAGGATTGCTGGAGTCCAAAATGCATATTCTCTACCACAATAGTATATGCTTAATAGGAAGAAAAGGTTTGAAACAGAACTTTCCAAATACAGTAGGATCCCTATCACTGGAGATATAAAAGAAAGGGCTGAGAAAACTCTCGACCGGTATCTTACTGAAAAGATTCATGTGTTTATTCATTCAATCGATGTTTATTAAGTGCCTACTACGTAGAAGCCATATTATTTTACAAGTTAAGGATTAAATGAAAAGCAAGATTGTTTCAGGAAAGCAGATTTAAGTCTGAGGTAGAAAACTGAAGTGAATAATTTTTTAGTTTCTCCAGCCACGCAATTCTGTAACTCTTTATTTCCCTTGTTCCAAATAATATCAGCAGTTCCTAAAGCAATTAAAACAGAAGGAATTTGTTCCTTCAGCCACCTGATTTTCCTCTTTCCCAATATCTTTATTTCTTTTCCTATTCAACATGCTAATTTGAGTTAGCTTCGATGCCACTCAGAATTGAGGCATGAAATACAGGCGTTCCTACCGAGCTCTTTACAACTGATGCTGAAATCGCAAACTGTGATATAGTGTGAACTGCCTGTCTCTCAAGTATATCGTATGCTCTCACTACCATTTCATTGGCAAAAAAGATTGTCTATTTTTCTGTTTGAAATCATCATTTCATTCCCTGTCTTCAGCTGGATAACTTACCTATTTTAATAACAAAAGATATAGGTATCACTTTTGTTGGTTCTATCTACCAAATATGAGGAGACATTTCATCCACTAATTATTGAAAGGATTAAGACAAGTACCAACTCAAAATACTTCTCTTTTTGAGAAGAGAAGTACTTCTCTTTTTCTTTTTTTTAATTGTGGTAAGAACACTTAACATGAGATCTACCTGTGTAACAAAATTTTAAGTGCACAATACAGTATTGTTAACTATTTTATAGGTAGATCTTTAGAACTTATTCACCCTGCATAACTGAAAGTTTATACCATTTGAACAATAGCTCCCCATTTCTCCCACCCTCCCTTGCCCCTAGCAACCATCATTCTACTTTCTGCTTCTATGAGTTTGACGATTTTAGATAACTCATGTAAGTTAGAAACATGCAGTATTTGTCCTTCTGTGACTGGCTTATTTCACTACAACTTCATCCATGTCATTGCATATTGCAAGATTTCCTTCTTCTCTACATAAGTTATGTAATTAGAAAAAAAATTTATCTAGACAGTCTGATTTTGTGATGAAGTTTTTATCAACTTTTTCAAAATTGTTATCTGTTGTTAGTCTTTTTCTCACTTCTAAGTAAATATTGGTTTCCATGTCTTAAAAAAAAAAAAAAGACAAGCACCAACCTTCAGTACCCGATTCTTTCATAAAAATCTATTGAATTATTCAATTATATACTGTGGGAAGATTTTTATAAGTAAAATCATTTTAAAAAAAAAATTCATGGTCATTTTCACATTATGCAGCTTCTGGCAAGGTTACAGCCACAAAGGAGGTTGATTCCACAGTCATCAGATTCCATTTATTCTGTGCATTTGATTGGAAAATGGCAACTGATTATTACGAGGTTGGACAGTAAACATTACAATCCCATTTGTGTTTTTTAAGACAGGTAGATGTAGGTCATTCAAACAATAGAAAAGCAAGACAATACTTTGTGTAGCAATGGAAAAGGTTTAAACTTTCAATGATTCCTCCATTCCCTAAAGTGGCATTGCATCAGATTGGTCCATAGAGCTTTGAAAATGACCTACACTGAAGGGTCACCTTTGGACTTTCTAATTCAGGAGACGTAGAGTGAGCCCAGAAATCAGAATTGTATTTGAAGCCTTCAGATCATTCTGATGTGCGCCCCCAGTTGAGAACCACTGATTTGCCTGTAAAGTCCAAAGTTTTTAGCATGGTTACTAGCGTCATGATGACTGGCTCTTGCTCAGCCCCATCTCCAAACTACCTCAACACTTAAGCCTAAGAAATACTGAGCTACTTGGGGTTTCTTGGAAACAGCATGCATTTGCTCATAATGTTCTTTTTCCTAGAATAAATGTTTCCCCTTGAACACTTGGAGCATTCTATTCCTATTTCAAGACCCAGCCCAAGAATTATCAACTTTCTCACACTTTCCTAGTGACCCCGAAGGAAAATTAATCACACCCTGTTCTAAGTCCCAACTTAACTTATTGTCACTTAAGTGACAATACTTAATAGTATTGTCGCTATATGTCTCGATTTATGTCTTGCCTACTAAGCTGTGAGCTCCTAGAAGGCCTATAACCTTTTGTCTTTTTATCCATAGTGTTTAAAACAGTGGTCTGCCAATGGCAGGTGCTAAATCAATATTGATTGAATTAAAAAAAAATGAATGAATGAATGGTATCACCAATTATCCAATATTTCAGGGCAAAAACTTAAATCTTAAACTCTTCTCTGTTTTTAGTTCCCGTAGTCACAGATTTCACTGCTATAATATTTATTCTAACCATGGTTTACTCCTCTTCTCCACTGCAAATGTATAAATTTTCTTCTATGGACTAGTGCCACTTTAATGCCTATGGTACCCCACAGTCTTCAGCAAAAAGTCTTAACACCCTGTCATGCCATACAAGGTCATTTCTGCTCTGTGTCTACCTGCCTCTAAGCCTCAATTTCTACCATTTCCACAAACAAAGCCTATAGTCCACTTACATGGAACTATATACTCAGGCCTCCAAAATGGATCATTAATCTCTCTCTTACCTCTGTGCTTTTATATATACTTCTTCCCTTCTTCGAAACTGCTCCTTCTTTTCTGATTCTACCCACCATAAAAAAAAATTCAGCTCAACTGTTCACCTTCCCTGAAAGGCTCAGCTAATCATGTCCCTCCTAAATTGGGCTAGATGCACAGTCCTACTCAGGCTTCCCATAATTTCCAGTGCATCCTTTTAGGCTCAAGTCATTACAATCGCTGACTTCTCTGTCTTTCCCAGCAGGCTAAGAAATTTTCTAAGAAAGAGACTCAGGCACCTAGTGCCAGCTTATTTCATGTCTAGAATGTAACTCAAAACTTAACTCACATCAATTTGTTTTAAATGTATTTCATTTCAAGCATGTAAATATAGTTTTTCTTAAACTAATACCATGTGGAAAACATTGTTATGAGATGCTTACATTGTAATCAGAGAAGTTTGAGAATTTAACACTAAGAACCATTTTATCAAGAAGATGTCTTCTGAGGGACTTGCACAGAATGAAAGGCCTTTCATAATCTAAGCACAGAGCTCCAAACACAGCAACCACCACAGGAGAGACATAAGCAATCAAAAATGCCTGAGACATGACTCTTGCCCTCAAGGATTTAGCAAGCTGAATTTAATAATTCACTAAGAAACAAAATCATCAGTGTTGATCAATATTCTTCAGACATAAATGTGTGACAAGAAGCCATTTTTGCACTGAGCCATAGAAATTTAAACAAACTTATGTTTTCTCCTTGTTTCTTCTTTTTGTGATTGTGAATCCTGCTTGACTAAAAAGATGCTCTGTCAGATTCTTTACCTCACTCATTAATTCATTCATTTAATAAATATTTCCTGACCATGTCCCACATCAGACACTTTGCCAAGCACAGATGGTACCAAAAAAACAAGATAAATACTTTTCCTTAGAGGCATTTTTTTTTAAACATCTTTATTGAAGTATAATTGCTTTACAATGGTGTGTTACTTTCTGCTTTATAACAAAGTGAATCAGTTATACATATACATATGTTCCCATATCTCTTCCCTCTTGCATCTCCCTCCCTCCCACCCTCCCTATCCCACCCCTCTAGGTGGTCACAAAGCACCAGCTGATCTCCCTGTGCTATGCGGCTGCTTCCCACTAGCTATCTATTTTACATTTGGTAGTGTATATATGTCCATGACACTCTCTCACCCTGTCACGTCTCACCCCTCCCCCTCCCCATATCCTCAAGTCCATTCTCTAGTAGGTCTGTGTCTTTATTCCCGTCTTGCCACTAGGTTCTTCATGACTTTTTTTTTTTTCCTTAGATTCCATATATGTGTGTTAGCATACTATATTTCTTTTTCTCTTTCTGACTTACTTCACTCTGTATGACAAACTCTAACTCCATCCACCTCATTACAAATACCTCCATTTCATTTCTTTTTATGGCTGAGTAATATTCCATTGTATATATGTGCCACATCTTCTTTATCCATTCATCCGATGATGGACACCTAGGTTGCTTCCATGTCCTGGCTATTGTAAACAGAGCTGCAATGAATATTTTGGTACATGACTCTTTCTGAATTATGGTTTTCTCAGGGTATATGCCCAGGAGTGGGATTGCTGGGTCGTAAGGTAGTTCTATTTTTAGTTTTTTAAGGAACCTCCATACTGTTCTCCATAGTGGCTGTATCAATTTACATTCCCACCAACAGTGCAAGAGGGTTCCCTTTTCTCCACACCCTCTCCAGCATTTATTGTTTCTAGATTTTTTGATGATGGCCATTCTGACCGGTGTGAGATGATACCTCATTGTAGTTTTGATTTGCATTTCTCTAATGATTAATGATGTTGAGCATTCTTTCATGTGTCTGTTGGCAATCTGTATATCTTCTTTGGAGAAATGTCTATTTAGGTCTTCTGCCCATTTTTGGATTGGGTTGTTTGTTTTTTTGTTATTGAGCTGCATGAGCTGCTTGTAAATCTTGGAGATTAATCCTTTGTCCGTTGCTTCATTTGCAAATATTTTCTCCCATTCTGAGGGTTGTCTTTTGGTCTTGTTTATGGTTTCCTTTGCTGTGCAAAAGCTTTTAAGTTTCATTAGGTCCCATTTGTGTATTTGTGTTTTTATTTCCATTTCTCTAGGAGCTGGGTCAAAAAGGATCTTGCTGTGATTTATGTCATAGAGTGTTCTGCCTATGTTTTCCTCTAAGGGTTTGATAGTGTCTGGCCTTACACTTAGGTCTTTAATCCATTTTGAGTTTATTTTTGTGTATGGTGTCAGGGAGTGTTCTAATTTCATACTTTTACATGTATCTGTCCAATTTTCCCAGCACCACTTATTGAAGAGGCTGTCTTTTCTCCACTGTATATGCTTGCCTCCTTTATCAAAGATAAGGTGACCATATGTGCATGGGCTTATCTCTGGGCTTTCAATCCTGTTCCATTGATCTATATTTCTGTTTTTGTGCCAGTACCAAACTGTCTTGATTACTGTAGCTTTGTAATATAGTCTGAAGTCAGGGAGCCTGATTCCTCCAGCTCCATTTTTCGTTCTCAAGATTGCTTTGGCTATTCGGGGTCTTTTGTGTTTCCATACAAATTGTGAAATTTTTTGTTCTAGTTCTGTGAAAAATGCCAGTGGTAGTTTGATAGGGATTGCATTGAATCTGTAGATTGCTTTGGGTAGCAGAGTCATTTTCACAATGTTGATTCTTCCAATCCAAGAACATGGTATATCTCTCCATCTATTTGTATCATCTTTAATTTCTTTCATCAGTGTCCTATAATTTTCTGCATACAGGTCTTTTGTCTCCTTAGGTAGGTTTATTCCTAGATATTTTATTCTTTTTGTTGCAATGGTAAACGGGAGTGTTTTCTTAATTTCACTTTCAGATTTTTCATCATTAGTATATAGGAATGCAAGAGATTTCTGTGCATTAATTTTGTATCCTGCTACTTTACCAAATTCATTGATTAGCTCTAGTAGTTTTCTGGTAGCATCTTTAGGATTCTCTATGTATAGTATCATGTCATCTGCAAACAGTGACAGCTTTACTTCTTCTTTTCCGATTTGGATTCCTTTTATTTCTTTTTCTTCTCTGATTGCTGTGGCTAACACTTCCAAAACTATGTTGAATAATAGTGGTGAGAGTGGGCAACCTTGTCTTGTTCCTGATCTTAGTGGAAATGGTTTCAGTTTTTCACCATTGAGGACAATGTTGGCTGTGGGTTTGTCATATATGGCCTTTATTATGTTGAGGAAAGTTCCCTCTATGCCTACTTTCTGCAGGGCTTTTATCATAAATGGGTGTTGAATTTTGTCGAAAGCTTTCTCTGCATCTATTGAGATGATCATATGGTTTTTCTCCTTCAATTTGTTAATATGATGTATCACGTTGATTGATTTGCGTATATTGAAGAATCCTTGCATTCCTGGAATAAACCCCACTTGATCATGGTGTATAATCCTTTTAATGTGCTGTTGGATTCTGTTTGCTAGTATTTTGTTGAGGATTTTTGCATCTATGTTCATCAGTGATATTGGCCTGTAGTTTTGTTTCTTTGTGACATCTTTGTCTGGTTTTGGTATCAGGGTGATGGTGGCCTCGTAGAATGAGTTTGGGAGTGTTCCTCCCTCTGCAATATTTTGGAAGAGTTTGAGAAGGACAGGTGTTAGCCTTAGAGGCATTTTTAATGAAAACAGATAAATACATACACATAGTCAACCTAAAAACAAAGCAAACTTAACTATGCATGGGGATCATGAAAGGCTTCTCAGGGAAGGTAACATTTAACTTGAGTCTTCAGGAAGGAGTTGAAGTTTGCCAGAAATTTTATTAGAGTCAATGATAGAATTGAATACGGAATTTGTTTTTACTGTGCATTCTAACTAATAAAATCCTCTAGCCATGCACACACAATTAACAATCCATAAAGGTGACAACTTTCCTAGAGACAGGTGTTCTGCCATTTTCCTGACTGGAATCCCTTAGATTATTTTCCCAGGCACTTGAATTAAAAAAAAAAAAAAAAAAGTTTTCCCAATATAGGTCCTCAGGAGTGCTAGGGGCCAAATTACTCATTTATTTATGTTTTACACCTGTTGACTAAACGATTTTCAACAAACCTTTGTATAAGTATATGGGTGGAAAACACTTGAGAAACGATAATATTTTTTAATGCCGTAAAAACTTTGACTTGAGAATAAACTTATTGTCTCCAGAGTTTGCAAACGTGGGCATCTCAGTCCCTTCCAAGCATTAAAAAGTGAGGATTCATGGAGAAGAAAAAGTCTCACAATATTTTCAAAAAGTAGAAGATATTTCAGTGAATAGTCAGTGGATGTATTTCAAATTCCTAGCTGGAACAAGTGAAAAGGAAGACATTCAATATACCAATTTTTAAATTTTTTCTTCTTAAATTTGATTTTTCTAATCATAAATGAATAGAGTCACATTGTGGAAAACTGGGAAAATACAGAACAAAATAATAATGATCCTGATTGCTGTCATTTGCTGCACACTTTCTCTGTGCCCACGATTGTGCTTCACATACATTAGGTCACATCATCCTCACCACAACCTTGTGAGGTAAGTATTATAATCGTCTTTGTTTTACAATAAAGGAAGTGGCTGAAAGAGACCCTAGAGATACCAGGAGGGGTAGCACCAGATGACAATCTTAAGATGTCTGATTCCAAAGCCCTCACACTTAATCATCTTCCACAAGGCCACCACCACCCCATCTAGTTGCATATTTTCCTTTTTCTTAATTAATTTATTAACCCATTTAAATAATATTTTATTACATATTTATACCAGTCATAAGTTGCTGATGAAAGAGCTTTTGCACCATAGCCTTGTGGAAGAGACTTCTTCTAAGCATATTCATACACCATTTTGCCCTGGACAGAATTATACAACTCTATCATAAGATTCTTACAGACTGTAACTATAGCCCTAAACCGTACTGATTTGGGTTTGCCATACACCACCCAGGACTTCAGATAAAACTCTAACCACTCTTCATCTAAACATTGGGTCATTCCACTGAACCCTTCTGGTACCTCAAATATAACCACAACTATAACGTTCAGTCATGTAAAAATTGGACTTGACTGTAAAACATAACAGCAAAAATACTTCTATAAAAATAATTACAGTGCTGTCAGTAGAAGCCAGAAACACAACAAGCACAGGAACAAATATTGAGGCTATATTTTTGTAGTAGGCTACTTGTTCTCCTTGGAGATTCTCCAACACCTTTACAGAAGTTCTTTAACTCCATTTAGAGGAACTGTCTTTCCAAAGGAAGAGGTAACTGGCATACTCCTATTATGTTAAACACCTATTCCCACAGCAAAATTTGTGCTTCATTAGGGTACTGTCCTATGAAGTCCTATGTCCACTGTCTATGTGGCCATCAAGTCCTCACTTTTTTACTGTAAACAAATTTTACTTTTATATATTGGGTAATTGGTCAAGACTTTCAATATGAAGCTACTATATGCTACTCTGAAGAATTAGAATAATCACTGATTCACTTTTTACATGCACAATTTCTACAATAAAGCTTATGAAATTAGAAAAGGTGATCAGAAATTTATCATTAAACTTAGCCAGAGTTATAAATGATATTCTCCTAGTGCTCAAGCCTGAGAAGGCAGGTCTAAAACTCTTTAGCCCAAGTAGAAATAATTAAAAGGCTTTCACTTTCCATTAGCTAGCCACGGTGGTATTTGTGTCATTTCCAATACTTCATGTTGAATTTAGATAAACACAATTGGTCAGGTAGAACAATTCATCTCTAAACTGAAGGTTATGACCCCCTACCTCTCCAAGGTAGACAAAAGGGAGTCTGGGACATGTTTTATTTCACGGACTCTGGTATTTGGGGATCCATGGCTTCAAAATATTCAGGGTTTTATTCTTTATATGTTCTACAGTTGTCATGTGTGGCTTCTCTTGAGTCTTAAATGCCTCTGCATAGCCACTGTCATGTAAGATGACACAACCACTGATCATTTGACAAAGGAGCAAGAAAGTCAGACCCTGGCTTGACTCTGAACTGCTGTGACTGAGATAAAGATGTCACCTAGAGATCAGGACAGCATTGTAGACCTGGAATGAGAATGATTTTGTGGTTGACCCTCTGGCCTAGTCACAGGATGGCCAAATGATAGAGGTCTGAGAACCTATACAACAGACTCCATCAGTCATGCAAGACTGAGAACCAGAAAAACTGCTCCCATCAATTATTCAACTATACTTTACTCAGAACCTCATGTCACTTAGATTGACTCTACCTTAAAATTCAACAAATCCTAAGACTTCAGAAGTGTCCCCCACTTCTGATGTTCTGGCCTAAGAATTTCCAGTCCCAGCATATAAGCGATAAAAAGTATGTATTCATTTCTCCTAACAAGATGCTATTTAAGGATTGTATTTAAGAGTACAAGATGTATTTAAGAATTGCTATCCCTTGCTGCAGTAAGTCAATAAAACTCAGTCTGTATATATTGTAACAGATATTTTTATCTGAGAATGGAGCTTTCTACACCACAAATAGGCAAAAGAGGATGGAATCTAGTGGACAAGTGTAGGATCTGTAGATATAAATGTAGAATCACTTCTTCACAGGTAAAAGGAAGGAAAGTAGAATATATTGATATATGGTATAGATACACTGCCAGGTCATTTCCATGATCTGGCCTCAAGAAGACTGGCAGATGCCCCAGGTTAGACAGGCCTTCTCACTCCTGCACTGACATAACACTGATTAAGCTGGGCTCAGACTCACATAGTACGAAATCAATCCAAAATGATAGACATGTATGGCCATGTGGATCGTAGATGGGGGAAAGAGAGGTCTATACTTAACCTTGATGCTTTAAGCAAGCTATCTGGTTTTCAAAACAACAGGAGAAAAGTTAATTACAGACATACATTTCCCTGTTTAGATGCAAAATCACTAACATAACAAGGTGAATCTAGAATTTGTCTGATAGGATATGTAAGTGAGAATAACCCCAAAACTTTTTGATATAGATTTGTAATGAGTAATCAACACATAGGCCATTTTTTAAAGATAGCCTAAAAATAACACATATCATTTACATTACAAAGGAGACATCATAAATAAATGAAGAAATCAAAGACTATTCAATACATAGTACCAAGATAATCACTTTAAAGCCTAATAAAGTTAGATCTTGATCTACTACCATACACCAACATAAATTCTTGGTGGATTAAAAAGCCAAATGAAAAATAAGAAATCATTTACAACTTTAAAACATATAGTTTAAAATATATCTGATCTTATGTTGAAAAGAACATCGAAGCATAAAACAAAAGAAAAAATCACAGTGTTAACAATACATTAACCACATAGAAATTTTCAGGCTTTGAACATCACAGGTTGTAACAAACTAAAATAAGTGGTAAATAATACACTCAGGAAAAATATTTGAAATATATACTATAAACAAATATTCATAATCTTGTTATATAAAAGTTCATACAAATTAATATAAAGAAAATTGAAACTCTAATAGAGTTATGAACATAGTATATAGAAAAATAATTCAAACAAAATTAAAATTTTAAAGGGAATAAAACCAATAACCAAATGAGAATATGTCATTATTACTAGTCATTATGAAAATGCAAGTTAATTTTAAAATTGGCACTCTCTAAAAAGCATTTTAATTGATAATGCTCCAGATGGTGGTGAAGCAAACTTTTAGATCTATCACTGGCAGGCCTATTACCAAAAGCTTTATGGAAATAGTCTACCAGTGCTAAGAATCACAATAAGTCTTCCATACGTTACAATTCAACAGTTCCCTTTATAGCACTCTACCCTCAAGGAATTTAAAGCCCATTTACAAACAGTATTCAGCACAGCATTATTTAAAAGAGCAAAAATTTAGAAACAACTTTAATATCCAGTCATACGAGAATAGCTACACTAGTTATAGAAAGTTGAACACATATCATTTGTGGATAACCAACATTTTTTAACACCTTCTTAAATTTTGGCAATTTTTTACATTAGAAATCCTGCTTCCTGTTGTAGAAGTAAGAAAACTAACATCCCTAGACTCCCTGTAATAGAATGCAGGCATGTGATTGCGCACTCCTGTAAGACTTGACGTAAGAAATGAGCAACAAGAAGAGGCTGCAGTATATGGGAAATCAATCGCTTAGCAAACTCAGTTACAGAGCTACTCAATTCTCCAGTGGTGGCAGTGATGGGGAACACAGGAGGAAGAGAAGCAGCTTTGAAATAAACAGAATTTAATTCAGTTAGGCTTCCCCAAACATCAGATTTCCAGATAATCTGATTACAGACCAGCTGGAAAGAGGCTCTGAATTGCTTTGGAATAATTAGAACCATTTAGCCTTAATTCCAAAATTGGTCCATTCCTTTCTTTTTAATCTCCTTGAATTCTCATAATAACTCTTATCCATTCAAATATATTGCTCCCTATATAAGTAACTGGAATATTTCATGAAACACTTTTCATCAGAAGACACTTAACCAACTGAAGAACTTTGACTTAGGTCAGTAATGGAAGGGAAGAAAAAAATCAAGTGGTTGAGCACCAACTATGCTGGAAATAATAAGCATTAGGAGCATTACCTACCTTTTCTCATTAAATCCTCACAATCACTTAGAGAAGTGGATGTTAATATCTCCATTTTACAAATAAGGAAGTCAAGGAAGGCTAAATAATCTGCTAACAGTCACTCCTCTAGTGGAAAGATGATTTTCTTATTTAATATTTACAACAAGAATTATACCCATTTTCCAGATGAAGGAAGAAAGGCAAAATCACGAAGCTAGGATACGATACAGTCAGGATTTCAATCCGGTTTGGTTGATTCTAAATGAGGGATTTTAACACTTACTCTATTTTGTTATCACTTAGTACAGTGATACATACATAGTGAGCTTTCGATTCCTGATAGTTTTTATTAAGACTTGAACTACTATCTGTCTGCTCTAAAGTCTACCTACTTAGGTCTCTATCATACTGCCTTCCAAATTTCATTGAGTTTGATAGATACACACATGTACCCAGAAATGAAAATATTCAGTAGATTTGATGTCCCTTGGTCATTGATATAGCTTCAGTTCTAGATTGAAGTCATATTTATTCAGGATTACATTGAAATTACACAGGAATGGCAAAATGATACATTGTAAGAGACTTATTCTAAACTACTCTTCACCCTCCATGCTAAGTGAAATGCAAATGATCTCCAGCTTGTAATTTATTATTGTTAATTTATCTTACCAATACTTTATGAATATGTATTGAATAATCCTAAATCAACAATTTGCTGTCAATAAAAGGATAATTGATATTCAGCAAAGCTACACAATCAATTTTTTTATCTCCTGCCTCAAACACAGTGTCACCATGTGACAGGTTGATTTGCATTGATGTTAAATGTCAGTTTTGTGAGGTTCCACAGTGATGTGTGCAGGACCAGCACCTGATTGAGTAGCCTGCACTTCAGGGTACAGCAAGAGAACCAGGTACACCTGTCAATGTCAAAAAAGTCTCCATTAGCACTGCTTGAGAGGCAGTAAGTATGATGGTTAAGACCACAGACTATGGAGCCAGACTGCTTGAGTTCAAATCTCAATTTGTAGCTGTGTGACCTTGGGCAAGTTACATTACCTCTCAACTCTAAGATGGGGATCATCATACCTTCAGCAAAGGTTTATGAGTTTAAAGAGCTAAAATTTCTAAGGCACTTAAAAGAGGGCCTGGCAGGTAGAAAACACTATGTAAGTATTACCTAATACAGCTACCACTTGCCATCAGAAAAAAAGACTTTGGGAAGGTGGAATTTATACTGCTGCACACACACGTGTGTGTGTTTAAAAAGTTTATTTCAATCGGTGAGAACCCTGATGTGCAGAAACTCAACGGGGGGAATCCTTTCACAATGTACGTGTGTATCAAACCATTGCATTGTACACTTTAAATATATTATGATTTCATTTGTCGATTTTACCTCAATAAAGCTGGGGAAAAAAGAAACAAGCCTGGGAACAGGAAAGGTATACAGAGAGAAACAGAAACTGGAAAGCAGGGAGCTCCTCAATTGTGTTTCCACTATTGGGTTCTGTGAGTTTTCTGTGAATCTCTCTGATTAAGCTCTCTTTTTTGATCTGCTTTCACTAACTTTTGGTTCCATGCATCCTGAAGATCCCTAACACGGTCACCTTATTAAAGGTAGACAGAAAGGAAAGAGAGAATGGAGCTGTGAAGGAAGGCTTTGCCCCAAGCCAGTGAAGACAGGTTTCTCCATGTCTTTGGCTGGCCCAAAGCTGTCCCTTCCACCCCCTGGTGCCTTACCTCACATTTCCCCAGCTCTGTTATCCAAAGGTTAACCCAAGTTATTTACCAGGCCTTGAAAACATAGCCCCTGCTGATGTGTAGAAATCTTTAGGAGAACACAAATTAGAAGCTTGAACACGTGTGTATTGAAGTTTTTATTAATAACAAGGTTAGAAAACGGTGAGATACCACATTAGCACTTAATTCAGTTTACTGGAGTGTAGAGGGTTGATTAGAAAATATAGTAGATGTGATCTTTACCTCTCCAAGAAGGAGACTGAAAGCCACAGCAAGCCAACCTCCCAGGCCCTAAAGAAGTAATGAATTTCAAGAGTCCATGGATTTTTCTCTGTCTGTTCAAAGATAAATCTTTAGGGGATTTTTTATTTCTTGGATTTCTTCCCTCAGCAACAATATTTTCTAACTACTACATTGAAGGATTTTTTTCAGTCATATTTAATTAAATTCAGTTTCTCCCTGCCACAGTATTTTCTATGGGCATCCTTATTTTAAAAAAAAAAAAAAAGGAAGGAGGATTTCAGATGACTTACCACATCCTCCCTTATTATATAATGCAATTTTTCCAAACGTAAACTCCAAAAGAGAATTTATCTATTTGTATCACCAGCACCTAGAAAAGTAGATAGCACATCATAGGCTCTTAATGAATTTTGTTATTGAATCTATGTAACTATAACAATGATAAAAAGAAAAAAGGCAAACAGAGATCTGTGATCACTAAAGCAAAAAGTACAGAGAAAGTTTGCAGGCTTTGCATCCAGATAGACAACCTAGCTGTATTTCCTTAGCTCTAGTGAAGAGTGGTAATAAAGTACAATAAAGTACATAGCCACACAGTTTATGAACCACAGCCACATTTTCAATTATTTTTATACAAAATTCTCTTAAATTACACATTGAATCTTTCCCATTGTTTAGGGGATTTTGTTATGCTTCTTGGTATTTTAATTTAATATAAAATTTAAATTTTATTTTCTAAAAAAAATGGTGCTCTGAAATATGGATGGAAAGGTAGCATCCACTAAGACACACTATCTTAAAGCAGAAAGAAAAAAATGTGTTAGCTGATTCCCTGTGATAAAATCATAAACCCAAAGAGTTACAAAATTGGAACTACATCTGCTCCAGTCTTCTAACTTCTAGTATAGAAGAAAAGATCTCAAGATTTGATGACATGAAGATTCAAAATTTCTTGAATGTCAATGGCAAATTTTTAAAAGATTAAAAGGAAAATAAATTGTGGGAAATATTTACAGGAAATATTATTCAGGGAAATAACTATATTATGTATAAAAGTCTTATAAAGTAAGAAACCACTAAGACTATAATATAATAAATAATCAGGGGATGCAAATTAAACAATTCAAAAAAGAAAAATCAACTAATAAACAAATATATAAAAATTTAGTAATATAACTCCAATTAAAGCAATATAGTGATTAACTCCTTGCAGCAACAATAAGGAAATATCTTTCATATTATATGTTCCTTTAATGATTTTACACATTACTTGCTGGTGATCAATGAACAGTAATTTTTCTATATATTTGGTAGGATTGTGTACTACTTCAAGCCTTTTGGAGACTTTGGAAATCAAGAACTTAAAAACAATTTTATTGACAGTCAACAATTATATCCCTAGGAATTCAAAATATAGAAAAAATCAAATCCAAGTAGCTAATCACAGAATTATACTGGTGAAAAAAATAGAAATAATTATTCAGCCCTGGGAAATGGTGAAGTAAACACTGATATCAATTCAATGAAATAGTCAATCATTTAAAAATTTGGTTTTGCAGAATCTCGAAGCGATATCTGCACTGTCATATTATTGCAGCATTATTCACAATAGCCAAGAATGGGAACAACTTAAGTGTCCATCAATGAAGAATGGAAAAAGAAGATGTCATATATATATAAACAATGGAATATTATTCGGCCATGAGAAAAAAAGGAAATCCTGTTATTTGCAACAACTTGGATGAATCTTGAGGGCATTATGCTAAGTGAAATTAGTCAGACAGAGAAAGACAAATACTGTATGATATCATTTACACATGGAATCTAAAAAAGTCAAAGTCAGAGAGATAGAGAGTAGAGTGGTAGTTACCAGGGGCCAAGGGTGGCCGAAATGGAGAGATACTGGTCAAAGGATACAAACTTCCAGTTATAAGATGAAAAAGTTCTGGATATCTAATGTATAGCATGGTGACTGTAGCTAATAATACTATATTATATGTTTGCAAGTTACTAAGAGAGTAGATCTTAAATGTTCTTACCACAGAAAAGAAATGGATGGAGGTGTTAGCTAATGCTATGGCGGTGATCATTTGGTAATATATAAATGTATCAAATCCACACATTGTGTACCTTATACTTACATAATGTTGTATGTCCATTATATCTCAATAAAGCTGGAAAAAAATTGATTTTGAGCACTGTTCAAAGTGCAGAACAAAGCAAGATACAAAATATCATATAGATTTTTTTTACAATAATATAAAATAAATATGTTATGAAAATTTTCTGGAGTGAAATCACCAAGTATTAATAGTAATGTCTGTGACAAATAACAACATTAAAATCAAGCTAAGCACATAGAGATTTCTTCCATTCAAATTAATACAAATCCGCATCCAAAGAGCCATGAAAATATTAGCCACCGCAAACAAAATAAAGCAAATAAATCTATCTTTAAATGTGTAACTATTTGAAAACATAATGAAAAGTTGGTTTAATACTTCCACAGGCCTCAGACACTTTCTATGATAAAATCAGAAAGAATGGGAGGGACCTATGAAGAAGGTCCATAAATCAAGAAAAAAGTGGAAAATAGGCTGTCTTTTAAACATTTGCAAAACTGACATTTCATTACAATTAACTTAAGGTCTGGCTCAGTAAGCCCACCCCAGGTTTTAGCAGGCCCCAGTCTCTCATAACAAAGTTAAATTCATCTTTCTCTAGTCCATTAATCTTTTATTATTGGCTCTCAGTAAAGATAAATTTACAGAGGGGGAACCTTCAAGATGGCGGAGGAGTAAGATGTGGAGATCACCTTCCTCCCCACAAATATATCAAAAACACACCTACATGTGGAACAACTCCTACAGAACACCTACTGAACGCTGGCAGAAGACCTCAGACTTCCCAAAAGGCAAGAAAATCCCCACGTACCTGGGTAGGGCAACAGAAAAAATAAAAAACAGAGACAAAAGAATAGGGATGGGACCTGCATCTCTGGGAGGGAGCTGTGAAGGAGGAAAAGTTTCCACACAGTAAGAAGCCCCTTCACTGGCAGAGATGGGGGGTGGCGGGGGGAAGCTTCGGAGCCACGGAGGAGAGTGCAGCAACAGGGGTGCGGAGGGCAAAGTGGAGAGATTCCTGCACAGAGGATCGGTACCGACCAGCACTCACCAGCCCGAGAGGCTTGTCTGCTCACCCGCCGGGGTGGGTGGGGGCTGGGAGCTGAGGCTCGGGCTTTGGTCAGATCCCAGGGAGAGGACTGGTGTTGGCTGCATGAACACAGCCTGAAGGGGGCTAGTGCGCCACAGCTAGCCGGGAGGGGGTCCGGGATAAAGTCTGGACCTGCCTAAGAGGTAAAAGACCATTGTTTTGGGGTGCATGAGGCAAGGGGATTTCTTCCCCATGTGCCCACAGAAAAGCAGAGCACCACCTAAGTGAGTCCAGAGACGGGCATGAGCCACGGCTAACAGCTCAGACCCAAGAGACAGGCATGAAATGCTAATGCTGCTGCTGCTGCTGCTGCTGCTGCCACCAAGAATCCTGTGTGCAAGCACAGGTCACTATCCACACACCCCCACCGGGGGAGCCTGTGCAGCCCGGCACTGCCAGGGTCCTGTGACCCAGGGACAATTTCCCTGGGAGAACACATGGCGCACCTCAAGCCATTGCAATGTCACACTGGCCTCTGCCACTGCAGGCTCGCCCCACATTCCAATTATAACTACCGTAACCCTCTCTCCCCCTGGCCTGAGTGAGCAAGAGTGCCCTAATCAGCCTCTGCTTTAACCCCCTCCTGTCTGGGTGGGGAACAGAAGCCTGATGGCGACCTACACACAGAGGTGGGGACAAATCCAAAGCTGAACCCCAGGAGCTGTGCCAACAAAGAAGAAAAAGGGAAATTTCTCCGTGCAGCCTCAGGAGCAGTGGATTAAATCCCCACAATCAACTTGATGTACCCTGCATCTGTGGAATACCTGAATAGACAATGAATCATCCCAAAAATGAGGCAGTGTATTTTGGGAACAACTGTAGACTTGGGGTTTGCTGTCTGCAACTGATTTGTTTCTGATTTTTATGTTTATCTTACTTTAGTTTTTAGCGCTTGTTATCATTAGTGGGTTTGTTTATTGGTTTCCTAGCTCTCTTCTTTTTTTTTTAATTTTAATAACTTTTTTCTTTTTCTTTTCTTTATTTTTTTTTCCCTTTTCTTCTGAGCCGTGTGGCTGACAGGGTCTTGGTGCTCCGGCCTGGTGTCAGGCCCGAGTCTCCGAGCTGGGAGAGCCAAGTTCAGGATATTGGACCACCAGAGACCTCCCAGCCCCACGTAATATCAATTGGTGAGAGCTTTCCCAGATCTCCATCTCAACGCTAAGACACAGCTCCACCCAACATCCAGCAATATCCAGTGCTGGATGTCCCATGCCAAACAACTAGCAAGACAGGAACACAACCACACCCATTAGCAGAGAGGCTGCCTAATATCATACTAAGTTCACAGACACCCCAAAACACATGACTGGACACGGTCCTGCCCACCAGAAAGACAAGATCCAGCTTCATCCACCAGAACACAGGCACCAGTCCCTCAGACCTACTTCAGACCTAGGGACACATACAGACTGAAAGTGAAGGGATGGAAAAAGATATTCTATGCAAAAGGAAATTAAAAGAAAGCTGGAGTAGCAATTCTCATATCAGAAAAAATAGACTTTAAAATAAAGACTATTACAAGAGACAAAGAAGGACACCACCTAATGATAAAGGGATCAATCCAAGAAGAAGATATAATAACTGTAAATATTTATGCACCCAACATAGGAGCACCTCAATACATAAGGCAAATGCTAACAGCCATAAAGGAGGAAATCGACAGTAACACAATAATAGTAAGAGACATTAACACCTCACTTTCACCAATGGACAGATCATCCAAAATGAAAATAAATAAGGAAACACAAGCTTTAAATGATACATTAAACAAGATGGACTTAATTGATATTTATAGGACATTCCATCCAAAAACAACAGAATACACTTTTTTCTCAAGTACTCATGGAACATTCTCCATGATAGATCATATCTTGGGTCACAAATCAAGCCTTGGTAAATTTAACAAAATTGAAATCGTATCAAGTATCTTTCCCGACCACAACACTATGAGACTAGATATCAATTACAGGAAAAAATCTGTAAGAAATACAAACACATGGAGGTTAAACAACACACTATGTAATAACCAAGAGATCACTGAAGAAATCAAAGAGGAAATCAAAAAATACCTAGAAACAAATGACAATGAAAACATGACGACCCAAAACCTATGGGATGCAGCAAAAGCATTTCTAACAGGGAAGTTTATAGCAATATAATCCTACCTCAAGAAACAAGAAAAATCTCAAACAAACAACCTAACCTTACACCTAAAGCAATTAGAGAAAGAAAAACAAAAAAACCCCAAAGTTAGCAAAAGGAAAGAAATCATAAAAATCAGATCAGAAATAAATGAAAAAAAAATGAAGAAAACAATAGCAAAGATAAATAAAACTAAAAGCTGGTTCTTTGAGAAGATAAAATTGATAAACCATTAGCCAGACTCATCAAGAAAAAAAGGGGATAGACTCAAATCAACAAAATTCGAAATGAAAAAGGAGAAGTAACAACTGACACTGCAGAAATACAAAGGATCATGAGAGATTACTACAAGCAACAATAAGCCAATAAAATGGACAACCTGGAAGAAATGGACAAATTCTTAGAAAAGCACAACCTTCCAAGACTGAACCAGGAAGAAATAGATAATGTAAACAGACCAGTCACAAGCACTGAAATTGAAACTGTGATGAAAAATCTTCCATCAAACAAAAGCCCAGGACCAGATGGCTTCACAGGTGAATTCTATCAAACATTTAGAGAAGAGCTAACACCTATCCTTCTCAAACTCTTCCACAATATAGCAGAGGGAGGAACACTCCCAAACTCATTCTATGAGGCCACCATCACCCTGATACCAAAACCAGACAAAGATGTCACAAAAAACGAAAACTACAGGCCAATATCTCTGATGAACATAGATGCGAAAATCCTCAACAAAATACTAGCAAACAGAATCCAACAGCACATTAAAAGGATCATACACAATGATCAAGGGGGGTTTATCCCAGGCATGCAAGGATTCTTCAATATACACAAATTAATCAATGTGATACACCATATTAACAAATTGAAGGATAAAAACCATATGATCATCTCAATAGATGCAGAAAAAGCTTTTGACAAAATTCAACACCCATTTATGTTAAAAACCTTTCCGAAAGTAGGAATAGAGTGAACCTACCTCAACATAATAAAGGCCATATATGACAAACCCACAGCCAACATCATCCTCAATGGTGAAAAACTGAAACCATTTCAACTAAGATCAGGAACAAGACAAGGTTGCCCACTATCACCACTATTATTCAACATAGTTTTGGAAGTTTTAGCCACAGCAATCAGAGAAGAAAAAGAAATAAAGGAATCCAAATCGGAAAAGAAGACATAAAGCTGTCACTGTTTGCAGATGACATGATACTATACATAGAGAATCCCAAAGATGCTACCAGAAAACTACTAGAGCTAATCAATGAATTTGGTAAAGTAGCAGGATACAAAATTAATGCACAGAAATCTCTTGCATCCCTATACACTAGTGATGAAAAGTCTGAAAGAGAAATTAAGGAAACACTCCCATTTACCATTGCAACAAAAAGAATAAAATACCTAGGCATAAACCTACCTAAGGAGACAAAAGACCTGTATGCAGAAAACTATAAGACACTGATGAAAGAAATTAAAGACGATACAAACAGATGGAGAGATATACCATGTTCTTAGATTGGAAGAATCAACATTGTGAAAATGACTATACTACCCAAAGCAATCTACAGATTCAATGCAATCCCTATCAAACTACCAATGGCATTTTTCACAGAACTAGATCAAAAAAATTCACAATATGTATGGAAACACAAAAGACCCCAAATAGCCAAAGCAATCTTGAGAAAGAAAAACGGAGCTGGAGGAATCAGTCTCCCTGACTTCAGACTATACTGCAAAGCTACAGTAATCAAGACAGTATGGTACTGGCACAAAAACAGAAATATAGATCAATGGAACAGGATAGAAAGCCCAGAGATACACCCACGCTCATATGGTCACCTTATCTTTGATGAAGGAGGCCAGAATATCCAATGGAGAAAAGACAGCCTCTTCAATAAGTAGTGCTGAAGGGAAATCAGCCCGGTGCTTTGTGACCACCTAGAGGGGTCGGATAAGGAGGGTGGGAGGGAAACGCAAGAAGGAGGGGATATGGGGATATATGTATACGTATAGCTGATTCACTTTGTTATACAGCAAAAACTAACACAACATTGTAAAGCAATTATACTCCAATAAACATGTTAAACAAAAAATGAAGAAGCATTTTTTGCAACTGTAAATGTGATCACTTAAAAAATATTATTAAAATCCCGTTAGTAAACACATGAAAGGATGCTCAACATCACTAATCATTAGAGAAATGCAAATCAAAACTACAATGAGGTATCACCTCACTCCAGTCAGAATGGCCGTCATCAAAAAATCTGCAAACAATAAATGTTGGAGAGGGTGTGCAGTAAAGGGAACCCTCTTGAACTGTTGGTGGGAGTGTAAATTGATACAGCCACTATGGAGAACAGTATGGAGGTTCCTTAAAAAACTAAAAATAGAACTACCATACGACCCAGCAATCCCACTACTGGGCGTATACCCTGAGAAAACCATAATTTAAAAAGAGTCATTTACCACAATGTTCATTGCAGCTCTGTTTACGATAGACAGGACATGGAAGCAACCTAAGTGTCCACTGACAGATGAATGGATAAAGAAGATGTGGCACATATATACAATGGAATATTACTCAGCCATAAAAAGAAATGAAACTGAGTTATTTGTAGTGAGGTGGATGGACCTAGAGTCTGTCATACAGAGTGAAGTAAGTCAGAAAGAGAAAAATAAATAACGTATGCTAACACATATATATGGAATCTAAAAAAACAAAAAAACGGTTCTGATGAAACTAGGGGCAGGACAGGAATAAAGATGCAGTTGTAGAGAATGGACTTGAGGACATGGGGAGGGGAAGGGGAAGCTGGGACGAAGTGAGAGAGTGGCACTGACATATATACACTACCAAATGTAAAATAGATAGCTAGTGGGAGGTAGCTGCATAGCACAGAGAGATCAGCTCTGTGTTTTGTGTCCACCTAGAGAGGTGGGATATGGAGGGTGGGAGGGAGATGCAAGAGGGAGTGGATATGGGGATATATGTATACATATAACTGATTCACTTTGCTATACAGCAGAAACCAAGACAACATTGTAAAGCAATCATACTCCAATAAAGATGTTAAAAAAAAAGGAAATGCATATTTTAAAAAATAGATAGTTACAACCCTTTAAAAAGCCATAAATGTCATATCAATATATAGCATTATATTATAGCAGAATTTTTAATGTTATTTAAAACAAAACCTGATTGTAGATACTTCTGCCTTCTAAAAGTTTGGATGAGGTACATAAATCATATTAATGGAGGAGAAAATGTCTCCACCCTGGTTCTTTCCACTTGCCATGAATAAGAGAATAAAACCTAAAATTTCTTGTTTTTTATCACTTCTATATTGTTAAAGAGTAAGACCTGGGGCAGATGACAACTTTTCATCAGAGTATCTCAATTAATTTTTGGATTTAGAATGTATGCCTGGAAGTGAATATGGGAATGGAAAATTAAATTGTTCTGAAAAACTAGTGTGAGAAATTATGATGTGATTGTGTCTTGAAGATTCAAAGAGATGAATGAGCCCACCAGAAGGCTGGAATTCACTGAGAAATTTGGTCAATTCCCAGTGGTGGAGTGGTAGAAGAACTTTTATTAAACGAGAAGTATAATCTTGAATTTTATGATATTTTCAATTTCTGAAGGTAAAAAGCCTTCTATAAATAAAGCCTACTACAACATAAATGCTTTGGTGAATGGTCTGAAGGGAAATTAAGGAAAAGAGAACTGTGTTTCTTGTTTGAATTGATGGCAAGAAACTGGTAATTAAGACAATAAAGTGATGAGGAGTGTTGATTGAGCTGTAAGCTCTGGGAAGGCAGGGACATGTCTGTCTTATTCATCAATGCCTAGAGATTGAGCCCGTGACTGAGCAGATCTCCCATAAACATGTGCTGAATTAATTAACAAATTATGCCTTCAACATACAAACATTAAACACAGTAGTGTGAAGATACATGGAAGAAAGTGCTTACTTCTTCCCAGAGATTTTAGGAAAAAACTTCTGAAGGAGTTTAATTGAATGAGGTGCAATTTGAGCAAAATCTTGAGTTCACCAGAACATACAGGAGTGAATTCTAGCCATTGGGCACAAGATGTACAGAGGCGTGAAATGACCTCGTGTGTCTGGGGATTTGCAGACTGTTTGGTGTGGCTCCGTCTCCGAGTGCATGTGAGAGAGAGCTGGGGGTGAAACCCAAAAGAAAGCCAAGGCCAGAGCCTACAGATGTGGTATGATACACTGTGATATAAAGTAAAAAAGAAAAATAATGTCACTTTCAGCAACATGGATGGACCTAGAGATTATCATACTAAGTGAAGTAAGCCAGACAGAGAAAGACAAATATAATATATCACTTATACGTGAAATCTAAAAAATGATGCAAATGAATTTACCTACAAAACAGAAATAGACTCACAGACATAGAACACACACTTATGGTTACCAAAGGGGAAGGGGAGGAGATAAATTAGGAGTTTGAGATTAAAATATACAAACTATTATATAAAAAATAGATAACCAACAAGGACCTACGGTATAGCACAGGGAACTATACTCAATGTCTTGTAATAAGCTATAATGGAAGAGAATGTAAAAAAAGAATACATATATTTGTGTATATATATGTATATATAACTGAATCACTTTGCTGTATACATGAAACTAACACAACATTGTAAGTCAACTATATTTCAAAAAAAAATTTTTTAAAAACACATTAAACTTAGTAAAAGAAGTCATAAATAAATAAATAAATATAGTAAAAAAAAAAGACATTTTATTATACAGGGAGATGACTGTGTGTATGCAAAGAATAGGACTGTTAAACCTTTTGTTCAGGACACCACACTCCTATGAATACAACTTACTAAAATAACCAGTGTGGTAATTTGGTGATGCACTCTTTTGTCCATGTTAATTGAGGAAGGCAGCAGTTTGTGCCATCCAAGATGTATTCATTTAGAGGCCCAGAGGTGTGGACGTGTTCCACTATACACAACTTCAGAGACAACACAACACACTGAACACTAAGGCTAGGAGACACTCCCTGCTTGTCATTGATGAATCGACAGACATCAGATGATCCATGAAATGAGATGGCATTCCTTTCTGTTCATAAATGATACACATACAATCATAATTGAAATCCTAACACATATGGGAGAAAATCTAATTAGGATCATCAGAATGTACTTTGGAAACAACACTGAAATATAAGGAGATTGGGAAAAGAACCTCTAGGTCTTTTGATTATCATATGTCTAAAATCTGCATATTCATGCTCATCTGGAAAGCTACCATGAGCTATGCGGTCCTTATGCTCCATCTGCATTTGCCATCTTCCTTTCCCTACCCCTTGATGCTTCCACTAAATAACTGTTTATAAAAAAATGCAAGAAATGGCAAGGGTAGGAAAGCAAAATTTATCACTGCATTTTGCAGCCCCAAGCCAAACTAACAGCTCAAGCTTCCTTATTCTTACAGATGCGGTTAATTTATTCTGATATTAGTGACAATCCAAGATATTTATACAAAACTATGGGACAATGAGGAAGTCCCACAGGGCAGGTCACGTTGACCTAGTAAAGAGAGAGGACAGCTGACAGAAGTCCTAAGACAGAGTCTTCATTTGGGGTCCAGAGACCACCAATAGGACTATTAAGAGATTTCTGGGGTTCGTGGACTTGGATGCAAGAACATAACATATTTTTTATTTATTTCTAACTGAAATTTAGCATTTCCTTAAACTGTGAATTAAGTAATAAAGCACTGTAGTATCAGCCATACATATGACTCTGTCACCAAGAGAAATAACAGATATTTTCATATCACATTAGAGTTATTGCAAATATATCACTTATACACACCACTAATTTGAAATTACAGTAGTATTGAGGACTCACCTCTAATCACACTTAATCATCATCTTCCTGTCTACAGATGTTGGCCCAACTATAGGGCAACTCTGCCCCTAGTAGTCACTCAACCCCTAAAGATGGATCTGTATGTTCTCACGTTGGTACCCAAGATATATTCATTGCTTTCCAGTGCAATCTGTCTAAAATTATTTGCAAGTTAATATACTGAAAGGTGTGAGTCATGTTAATATCTCAATTCCTTT
This sequence comes from Eubalaena glacialis, assembly GCF_028564815.1. Classification (NCBI taxonomy): domain Eukaryota; kingdom Metazoa; phylum Chordata; class Mammalia; order Artiodactyla; family Balaenidae; genus Eubalaena; species Eubalaena glacialis. The sequence continues at coordinate 60,636,088 of NC_083725.1, read as the reverse complement.
GTTTTAGTATAATTATCTTCTGTAATTTTATGTATTTTATTGTATGCATATAAAAATTTCATTCTGAGAATTGGTCTATAAGCTTCACCAGACTGCCAAAAACAAACATTAAACAAGCAAACAAAAAAATGTTTTGATCCCTTGGCCTAGTTTATATTGCCTTCTGGAAATTAGGAGGAATCAATTCTTACCTTCCTTCCTTCTATTATTCAACTTGGTGTCATTAAAGGGGGGAGTCAGGGAATCAGGGGAGTTTGGTGGACTCCACCGCTTAGAATAAAAGCAGTAGGACTTTCAGCCTTCATGTCAGGAAGGAGTCAAGTCTGGAAGCCAAACTCTGAGGACTTTCCAAGGTCTGAAAGCTTATTCCTTTGTTTATATTCATTGCTTAAAATTTCTTGCATTCCACAGTCATCAGCAACTCCCTGAAATCAGAAGGGCTTCTGGGTTTCCCTACAGAGGCAAATAGGAAGGAAGCACTAAAACAAGAAGAGATCCAAGCAACAGAGTAGGTGGCAGAGGTGTGGGGGGATTAGCTTCCAAGAGGAGAGATGAGCACGCTGAGATTCCTGAGCCTATCCTAGGAAGGGCAGAGGGAACACACCAGGAGCCATTCTGTGACTAGAACAAAGCATACTAGGGCTAGGGGCCATCTATGACTCTCTCAACCTTTCTCAAGAACTTTTAAGGATGTAGAACAATCGCTGAGGAACTGTTGTGTATAGTTGTTAGGAATACATCCATGTTCTGATGCTAAGGTCTATTAAAGATCCCTGCATAAGCTGACTACTGCAGTCCCCTTCTAATTCTGGAATATAATCATGAATTTTGGAGTCCAAAGACCCTCTGCAACACCCCCATCACCATATTACCTACTTCCCACTAAGTCCTATAAAAGGGACAATGCATTTCCACCCTAGTATAGAATGTTGATTCCCCAGGAAACAGGACTTAGTAGGTTCCATTCTCAAGAGTACTGGGTCTCTGAAGAGAGAGGAGTAAAGGAAGGGGCATTTCTTCAGTGCTAAGCCTTGCACTGGAAATTTATTTCATGTAATCCTCAATGTGATAATTTAAATTAAAATTACTGTGAATGAAAAATTTACCTGTCATATCAGTAAAACAAAGGATATTGCAGCCATCAAGACATCACATTACAGCCGCCCAGACAGTGAACCTTGAAAGAACTCAGGATGGAGACAAACAAGCTGCTCACTGCCAAGCCTTCAGCCACTGCAGTCACTCCCAACTGTGCATACTGAGAGGATTCAGGATGGAGAGAAGCAGGATACTGGCCCCAGAGAGCTGAGGTGCATTTCAAAGGAATGATTTCAGTGAACCCAGTCTCTTGCATCTTCCCACACATAGAAAAGCGCTAACTTCCGTAACTTGAGATATCTGGTTTTCTTTAATTAACAGTAACCTTTTGATGTTCAGACTACCTGGTCTTTGTTGCAAAAACTCCTATATATACTGGATCTCCCCGTCCCCCAACCCCTTGCTTCTTTGGAGCAGTCTCTCAGAGTTATCTGAGATGCTATGTCCCGGGCTTGAAGTCCTCAGAATGTCCGCCGAGTAAAATATAATTCTCAACTTTTAGGTTGTGCATTTTTTTTCATCAACATTACTAACCCAGTTTTCAGCAAACTGAAACTCAGAGGGATTAATTAATTTATTCAAGTTCATATAAAATAGTCAAGGCTGGTTGACTCTAAGCCTATTATTCTATATCTACCACACTGTGTTATGCAGAATCGTAGAAAAGAGTTCACATTATGGAACCAAATGCAAGCACCTGCAATTTTACAGCATCGTGTTTTGGTCAGATTTCTTTATCTTTCTGTGCCTCAATTCCTTCACTTACAATGTGGATCATAGTATCTACCTCTCTTAGCCCCATGCACTTGGTACATAATAAGTGGGTGATAAAAGTTAGTTATTTTCATCATGGCACAAGAAAAAGAACAAAACTCAGAAAGGGAAGGCAGCAAGAAAGTAAAAAAGCAAGGAATGACCTATGCCTTACATGATTTGCACAGCGTTTTGATTCTCTCAGTTTTAATTCAGGAAATATTAATTGCACATCCAATATCCACAAGGAACTCTGGAAAATACAAAGAAGACTTGGAACCAGATTCTATTTTGAAAGATTTATTCTCTAAAAAATTGTTGAGGTATTATCATGGGCCAGATGGAGGCGACACATACAGTTAAATGTAAAACAAGACCTTTATCACATTGTATTGTAATTTGAGACTTGACATGCCAATTTCCATTTACACTGTGAGCCATTTAAAAGCAGAAACTCTTAGTCCCAATGTCTTCCCTGTGTTTATCCCAGTGCCCTGAACACAGAAGTTATGTAATAAATGTTCCAGGGAGGGAGGGAGGGAAAGAGGGAAGCTGGGAGAAAGAAGTAAGTGGAGGAAAAAGGATAAGGAGCAGAAGTAAGTAAGAAGGGAGAAGGTCTACAAAGAGGCACAATCACAGGATGTGGGACTTCAGAGGAAGGCAGTATTAACTAAGTGAGAATTTTGTGGCATTCGAGATATATTAGATGACTTGAGGAATGGGTCGGAATGTAGTCTTGTTCATTGTACCTGATACGTAGTAGACTCAGTATGCATTTGTTGATTGAAAGAGTGAATGAATGAATAATACAGGGCTGGGAAATTGTCTTGGGAAACCACTGTAGGAATCTGAACATGCCATATACCTTTCCTATTCTCAGACTGCTCACCAGACAAACTGAAGGATGAAATCATGCCTTTCAGTGTCTTCTACTAACATTTGCAATCCCAAACTAATTTTGCCACTTTATCTTTTGAAAAATATAAAATGGAGAAACTTTATTCTCTGCTAGATGGTGGCTAACCCACCTTTTTATAATCCTATGCTAAACTCTGGCTCCGCGTAAATACTTCCCAACACTGGGGGCATAAGAGTTGTAGGCTCCACAACTTTTTACAATGTCTGAGACTCATTAAGCATGTTAAACCAGAGAAATGTATCTAATGCCTTTTAAATGGCACATTTTTATGTCTCAGGGAACTAGGAAGGCATGTACAGTAAAAACCAAGAAGCTGACAAGTTACTTGAACAACTTTCTTTGATATCTTTTCTAGACCAGCAGCTCAGATGTTCTGCCTCATTAAGTAAAACTACTTTCCACTCCCTGTATCATTGAAGAGATAGGTCATAATACCTTTGAACTGAACGACATTTAGAGATCACTCTCTCATCTACAAATGTTGAGCAGTTGGAATGCAGTCTCCAACAAAGTTGGTGAGCAGGGAAAGATAAGACAGGAAGGAAGTTATTTAAACACATCCCTAGCAGAACATCACAATCCTCTAACAAGTGTTAAGATTCCTTGGGAGGAACGGAGGAAGGGAGAGAGGGGAAGGAATGGAGGTAGGGAAGAGGAAAAATAAGGAAATAATATGGTAGGTAACAGCTTGCGATTTTCGAAAAGGGGATATTACATTTATTGAGATGCATTCTGTGTGAATCACTGTGCCAGGCATTGCAGATACTAAGATGACGAAGACACAATCTCTCTCCTTGAGCACCTCACAGTAGAATGTTTGTAAGCAGATGTTTTCAGTGTAATATGAGAGCCATATCAGTCATATTCACCATGTGCGAGGACCCCCTTTGAACTCTCAGTATGTCAAGAGCATGGAGAAGAAGAGAAACCATGTGAATTCTAGCACTGACTCTTACTACCTGTGTGATTTTTGGACGAGTTACCTAATTTCACTTAGATTCAGCTCCCTGTTTAATAGGCATACCTACCTCTAAGGACTGTTGGGGATATTAACAGTCCATGCACGGCCATAGAAGTTGTAATATGTGTTTGCTCTATTATTTGAGAATATTTGATTTTGCTTTAGACAACAAGAAAAATAAATGGGATGGATGGAAACCCTTTAAAAGTGTCACATTTAGGCAGGAAGTAAGCAAGTAGTTTATAAAACAGAGGCAGAATTCACAAGATATATTAAATATCAATAGTAATTAAGTTAGTAACCTATAAGATATGTTAAAGATGGATAAAATAATAGAATGTATAAGAGAATAAATGAGTGCTCCTAATAAATAGAAAGGGATAAAAAGATAAATTTATTAGGTGTTATAATGTGTCCTCTGGGCTGACAGCTATGTCATCCAAAAATCAGCTACCCAATATGGGCCCAGTCTATTCTTTGCCCAAGAAACAGAAATAAAATCCCTAACAGTTCAGCAGGCTAATGTGTACTTCACCTGCATCTCTATAAAAGACAGACTATGTGTTTGGGCACCAGGTACCTTCTGTTCATTGGGTTCCTTTGCTCAAACCTCAGTTCTGGTCCTTGTATGCACAGCATCGGTGAGGAAGGCTGATGCAGCAAAAGGAGAGAGACAAAATATACAACACGGTGTATTTTGGGTAGTGTGGTCCATACAACTCGCTTGCATCTTAACTTAAGTATATTAACCAAATTTCTTCTTTCGTTTCTCTTTCCTTTGCTTCTCATATATGTTTTAAACTGATTTGATAAGCTATGTGATTCAAGCATCTTAATTTGGCCTATGAAATCTTCTGTCCCATGACCTCTGAGATGGCATGCCTGGGTGTATAAGTGGAGACTCTGCCATTGCTCCCAGGTGGCTTCTTACATGTCAGAAGTTGTGCCTCCAAAACAGAACTACAGATCAATGGAACAGGATGGAAAGCCAAGAGATAAACCGACGCACATATGGTCACCTTATCTTTGATAAAGGAGGCAAGAATATACAGTGGAGAAAAGACAACCTCTTCAATAAGTGGTGCTGGGAAAACTGGACAGCTACATGTAGAAAAATGAAATTAGAAAACTCCCTAACACCATACACAAAAATAAACTCAAAATGGATTAAAGACCTAAATGTAAGGCCAGACACTATCCAACTCTCAGAGGAAAACATAGGCAGAACACTCTATGACCCACCCACTTTCTGACCCACCTCCTAGAGAAATGGAAATAAAAACAAAAATAAACAAATGGAACCTAATGAAACTTAACAGCTTTTGCACAGCAAAGGAAACCATAAACAAGACCAAAAGACAACCCTCAGGATGGGAGAAAATATTTGCAAACGAACCAACTGAAAAAGGATTAATCTCCAAAATTTACAAGCAGCCTATGCAGCTCAATATCAAAAAAACAAACAACCCAGTCCAAAAGTGGGCAGAAGACCTAAATAGACATTTCTCCAAAGAAGATGTACAGATTGCCAAAAAACACATGAAAGGATGCTCAACATCACTAATCATTAGAGAAATGCAAATCAAAACCACAATGAGGTATCACCTCACACCAGTCAGAATGGCCATCACCAAAAAATCTACAAACAATAAATGCTGGAGAGGGTTTGGAGAAAAGGGAACCCTCTTGCACTGTTGGTGGGAATGTAAATTGATACAGCCACTACGGAGAACAGTATGAAGGTTCCTTAAAAAACTAAAAATAGAACTACCGTATGACCCAGCAATCCCACTACTGGGCATATACCCTGAGAAAACAATAATTCAAAAAGAGTCATGTACCACAATGTTCATTGCAGCTCTATTTACAATAGCCTGGACATGGAAGCAACCTAAGTGTCCATCAACAGATGAATGGATAAAGAAGATGTGGCACATATATACAATGGAATATTACTCAGCCATAAAAAGACACGAAACTGAGTTATTTGTAGTGAGGTGGATGGACCTAGAGACTGTCATACAGAGTGAAGTAAGTCAGAAAGAGAAAAACAAATACCGTATGCTAACACATACACATGGAATCTAAAAAAAAAAAAAAAAAAAAGGTTCTGAAGAACGTAGGGGCAGGACAGGAATAAAGACACAGAGGTAGAGAATGGACTTGAGGACACAGGGAGGGGAAAGGGTAAGCTGGGACAAAGTGAGAGAGTGGCATGGACATATATACACTACCAAATGTAAAATAGATAGCTAATGGGAAGCAACTGCATAGCACAGGGAGATCAGCTCAGTGCTTTGTGACCACCTAGAGGGATGGGATAGGGAGGATGGGAGGGAGACGCACGAGGGAGGAGATATGGGGATATATGTATATGTATAGCTGATGAGCTTTGTTATAAAACAGAAGCTAACACACCATTGTAAAGCAATTATACTCCAATAAAGATGTTAAAAAATAAAAGAAGTTGTGCCTATTAGTTCCTTTCCTTCTTTTTTTTTAATTTAATTTTTATTTTATCCTGGAGTATAGTTGATTTACAATATTGTGTTAGTTTCAGGTGTGCAGCAAAGTGATTCAACTATAGATATACATATATCCATTCTTTTTCAAATTCTTTTCCCATATAGGTTATTGCAGAATATTGAGTGGAGTTCCCTGTGCTCCTTCTATCGTACTGAAAGATATGAAAGAATGAACCGCAGTTCATTTTGGAATGGGTATGGCTTAATTATATTTTTCTGCTTGACTCTACTTATACAAAATATGTTTATCATTGCATGTCCCACTCAAAATTCCTGCTGTGTAAACATCTCCCCACACAATGCCAGCTCTCTGGCAGTAGTGCATTGGACCAGGGGTGAATTGATTCAATACCAGCCAACCATTGGCTAGCCAGTGACCTGAGACTTATGAGACATTACTCAGAATGATCAGCTCCGAGGCCAGTCAAATAATGATGTTGAGAATTTGGACCTGAGACACTGAAGCTAGCATCAGTTATAAAGAGGCCCTAAAGTGCACGGGCCATGCTGTGGCTGAGGGCTGGTGTTGACTGTGTGTGAAGAGATGAACAGGGATCTATTAACCACATTCAAGATGATAGGAAAGGAAGAGAATACTGGTCTTTGGAAAGTGGCAATACAGTAGATGCCCAGGAAGAAGCAGAGATACCAATGAAAAGTGACTACAAATTCCCCAGGAGAAAAAAGGATGAGGAAATTTGCCTTAATTGCAGCTTTCCATTTCCAGCTTTAGTGGGACCCAACCATTCAGAAGTTCCCAACCTGGGTTCCTCAGATCAGTAGTATATAAGAAACTTCCATTTACCTTATAGTAGGTTTTTTTTTTTTTTACCATTTCTGTTTCTTGTAAGCAAATAAATAAAAACTTCCATTAGAATAGTACTTGTTCATTTTAATGTTCACAAATAACCTCATTTAGAAGCCACTTACACGTGTCTGTCTCTAAGAGTGTGTATTGATGGTAAAACTATATGATTCAATTAATACAGTGTCAGTCATATATTTAAGTGCCACATTCAGTTGGTATGTCATAAAAGACACCATCTGTGCAGACCCTAGTAAATTAGGTTACTTGCTGATGACATTGAAGGAGCCAACAGAACCCTGGTCCCCTTACACCTATCCCATCTAGAAGAATTAATCCCAGCAACCTTCAGAGTCTCATGACAAGTTAATGACAGAGAAAAAAGTAGCATATCCCCAAACTCACCCAATTTATAGAAATGCCAACAAAAATTGTCATCAATTAGCAAATTGAGTGTGAGAGAGCAATCATGTTGCTTCTCCAGAAAACTTATTCCATTTGATAGTTGGATCACATTTGGCCTAGCTGTAATTATTTCTTGGTGAAAAATTAATTAGCAAAAAACTTAATCTGCTTGACTCCTTTTTTTATGGAAAATGAACTGTCAGGGCTTGACAAGGTCACATAAAAATGTGTGTAAGCATGTCACAGTCAGGGAACCTAAAGATGAATTCCTCAGCCAAAGTTTTATTATATGTATATTAACCATTGAACTGATTTCCAGCTTTCAAAATTATTCCTAACTCAAACATTATTTTAGATGGGGGCATTAATTGCTTTAACTCCATTGCCCCTCTACTACATTCCAAGCACTGCATTCCAATCTGTTGACAAATAGATAGTTATCCCCATGTACAAAAGAATAAACTGAGATTCAGAGAAATTATATTACTTGCTCAAGGATACACAGCAAGTTAATTAGAGCACTCATATTCTGTAATTAGACCATGTCTAGCTCCAAACCTAGCTTTTCCATTTCATCATGCTACTTTAACTCAATTAAAATGCGTTAAATTGATGCTATTTAAGCAATAAAATGTGTTTTACTTTAATCATTTTTATGGAAACATGGTTGGCTGTAGCCTTATTTAAACACAATAAACAGTTTGGGCTTTTTCATTGATTTGGAGAGATAATCAGGATCATTATCTAAAGTGTAAAAAGGCACAGGTATGTGCCTCTTCAAAAAAGGTAAAACTTCCTATCGTTTTTCTGGCACACTGAGCGGCTTGTGGGATCTTAGTTCCCTGACCAGGGATCAAACCTGGGGCCCTCAGCAGTGAAAGCATGGAGTCCTAACAACTGGACCGCCAGGGAATTCCTAAAGCTTCCTATCTTTAAAAGAAATGGCCTTGAGTCATCACAGCGTGCTGCCACCACAGGTTTGTTAAATGAATAAACGAAAGTCCCTCAAGCACTTGAAACTCAGCATCTCCAAAACTAAACTCATTTTCTCTAAGTTTTTCCCAAAAATATAATAATAAACAAATCTGCCCTGTATTTCCCCATATCACTGGATGGGATCACCATCCACTCTGTTTCCCACACTGGAATTCTTGGAGTCATCCGGACTCCTGTTTCTGATCCCCTGTATTCAGTGTGTCACCATGCTAGATAACTTCCAGATCCCCTCTCCAGATGCCCTTTCTTCTCATCTTTCTTAAGTTGGCTTCCAATGAAGGGTATCAGTGGGCTTACATTCAGCCAATGCAGAGCCCCAGGAAGACATCAAAGAGAGGGAAGAGACTGAGGGTAGGGGGGGTTTGCCCACAGCTCCATCTCTACTAGGACCCTGTGAGCTAGCTGTGACCTCTGACCAGCCTTTCTAGAGTTCTTTCTCACCAGGTTCTAGGAACTACTCTCTCCTCTTACTATTTGAGGCTAGGGGTGGAAATAACTTCCCACTGTATCAATATTCTTTTTCACATACCTACATTCTACCCTCACCTTTCTAAATAGTTACTTTACTAAAACTCACCTCTAAATAACTAGTTTGAGTGTGCCCTCTAGTTCCTGTGTTCTGACGAATACTGTAATACAATCCTGTTTATTCTAGATATTTCTTGAATCTGTCTACTTCTCTACCCAAAGCCTTTGCCTTAATTTGGAACTTCATCTTTTATTTTTGGATTGCTGCAACGCCCACTTGACTAGTCTTTAATCCATTCTCCATAGTCTAATTAGTGAGATCTTTCTAAAAAATATATCTTATCAGGTCTCTACATCACGGCCCTGTTTAAAACCCTTCAATGACTGACTCCTCATTGTACCATTGTAACTCCAAACTCCTCAGGATGTTCTACAAATTTCTGTATCAGGAGATCAGCTCGGTGCTTTGTGACCACCTAGAGGGGTGGGATAGGGAGGGTGGGAGGGAGACGCAAGAGGGAGGGGATATGGGGGTATATGTATATGTATAGCTGATTCACTTTGTTATAAAACAGCAACTAACACACCATTGTAAAGCAATTATACTCCAATAAAGATGTTAAAAAATAAATAAACAAATAAATAAATAAATCCTCAGGAAATAAAAAAGTTTCTGTATCACCTGGACCATGTTCATTTCATCAGACTCATTGCTCAACCCTCCTCCTTTCTGCTGCCTTGAACTCTTTGTTTTAGCCATGCTGGCTAGTACAATAGTTCAGCAGGCCTCCATAATGCACTATGCTAGATCCCCCAACTCCAATTCCATCTTACACAATTCATTTCCTCCATCTACATCAAAATTCCCACTCAACTACCATTAGCTAATTCCTGTTCCCCCTACAGAACAGGCTTTGGCTTCATCGTCTCTGGGAAGCCTTTGCTGAGATTTCTTCCCATGCTAGATTAGTGTTCTTTCCCTGTGTTCCTATATGCCTGTCTTGGTCATAATACCGATCACACTTATTGCTCCCACTAGACAACAGTTTCCTTGAAAGCAGTAACCAAATCTATTATCTCTGTATCCTTAGCTTCAGGGAAGTACTTGACATAGAATAGGGACTCAATAAAGATTTGTTGAATGAATTAAGTTAGCTCCCTGAACATTCTTCCCAGCAAAACCCAAACCCTACAAAACACATTTTTTCTATATTTTCTTTATCAAGGTGTCTTTAGTACAGAAGTGTTTGTGATGTACATGTTTATCTGAAATATGAGGCGATATTGATTTGTGTGTATATTTATATTTCAGGCAGTCACATTATACCATGCTTTGGTAATAGCTGCATAATTCTCTCACTGGGAGAGCAGTTTCTATAAGTGCAGTTGATGATTTCTTTTTATAGACTTTATATTTGATGCACTGCTTTTTATTGTCAGAAATCAAATTAAGAAAAAGAATTCTTCTGAAATGAGAGTTCTGGCCCTGAAAACTGTAAATTCAAAGGTGGAACTTACCTATCCCAGTGAAACACCAGGTAAACTACCACCAGAGATTGCAAACTGCTTGAGAAAATAAAGTTTCCAATTCACCAACATAGAGTAGGAGAAGATATAAAATCAGAATGAATATGATGTGGAGAGGAATACTCGCAGAACCTAGGATCTTGAACATTGGGGATTTAATTGCTGATACACTACAAATAAATTATGCCTACTTCTATTATGGATATCAGCATTACAGTTAATTTTTTCCATCTCTACTCTTTTTCTTGATGGGCAGACTCCATAGTTACAAATTGCAAGAAGTTAGGTGTGGTTGTTTACTCCCTCCTTATCTATAATAAAATACTAGTTGTTATGGAATCTCTGGCACACTCTCATTCCCCCACTCCCATGGAGGCCACGAACTTTCCATTTTGTGGAAATGTATCCTCCCCATTTGTCAATTATCTACTCTGCATAATATACCACCACAACTTAGTGGCTTGAAACTACCGTTTAATTCTATCACAGCTCTGTGCGTTGGTAATGTGGGCTGGGTTCAGCTGGGTGATTCTTCTGCTGGACTCTCCCATGTGGTGGGTGGTCAGTTGGTGGATCAGCTGGGGCTTGTTCGATTATGAGGGCCACCCTGAGATGCTGGGATGGCTAAAGCCTCACTCCATGTAGAGCCTCACCTTCCAGCAGGCTACCTGCTCTCGTTCACACGGAGGTCAGAGTCCCAAGAACAGAAAGGGAGGGCAAGCACCAAAGCAAAGCACTGTTCAAGCTACAGCTTTGGTCATGTTTGCTACTTTCCCACTTGCCAAAGCAAGGTACATGGCCAAACCCAGAGTCAATGTGAGAGGAGCCTAGTGAAAGTTATGGATACAGAAGGGCATGAACAAATTCATGACCATTACTATGATATTCATGCATGCCATTCCTGACATTTCCTTCTACGTGGTGGAGGCTGAGTTATGTAACACTCCTGGCCTCTCTTGCTCCTTCACTCACTGCCAGGAAAGGCAGTGATTTTTTTTTTCTTGGAAATTTGGGTGAGAATAAAGCAGACATGCCCAGCTAGCTCTTCTCTTTTTCCTATTTGGGTGGGCCAACTTCTGTACCCTAAGAGTTGCCTGTGTCTGTTGAACTTAGGGGCTTAGTAGTGAAAAATCCATTTGTCTGCAGATAAAAGTCATATTCTCCAATAACAAGATTTTACCAATAAAGAAATTTTGGGCCCCATCTATTTACTCTTGTCTTATTTCTCAATTAGTTCAAACTCAGTGAAAGACCCTACCCCTTCCATCCTAATCCTCTCCAAGCACACACACACACACACACACACACAAAATAGCAGTTGAATGGAAAACTTCACTATTGTGCCAAAATGGCCACTCTCTTAAGTGAAAAAAAAGGGAGGGGAGTTGATAAGGGAGAATTCCTAGGAATTACTATAGAAAATGATTATAGAAACTCCATCATTGGGACTTCCCTGGTGGTCCAGTAGTTAAGACTCTGTACTTCCAATGCAGGGGGCATGAGTTCGATCCCTGGACGGGGAACTAAGATCCCTCATGCCACGTGGAGCGGCCAAAAGAAAAAAGAAACTCCATCATCGAACAATGGGCAATTTGATAAAGTCTTTAAGAAAGACTTCAGCTTCAAGCATAGAAAGAACAGAACAAAATTTGAAGAGATCTAATGCCATTACAGAACCCAGATAAAGATAATGAACCAGTGCACTGAGGCAGGAAAAAGGCCAAACCCAAGGTTTCTCAGTGAGGGTGACTAAGGCTGATTTTATCAAAATAATTGGAGTTGGAACCAAAGATAAAATTAACAAAAGTGGGTTGGCAGCACCCACATGTATGTAAATGAAGAGACTTGTAAACTAAAGGAAGAATGGCACATTTTTCACTTTCTACTTCTGTAATCTTAAGTAGTTTATATATCAATACTTCAGCATTAATCTGTGTAACAACCCTAGCAATTACATATGATTAGTCTTGTTCTGTAAGTGAGGGAATAGAGGTAAAAGGAAATTAAGGGATGTTCCCAAGTGTGTTGTAAAGAATTTAATCTTGCCTAAAAAGAGTTCTGGGCTTTGTCCTGGCCTACTGGGTGGTAAAGTGTCTGTGTTTGTTTGAGGGCCTTGGGCTAGCCAAAAAGTAACAGTGTGAGTTAAACTGGGGGCTTTGGGGGGCTTCCTTGGTGGCGCAGTGGATGAGAATCTGCCTGCTAATGCAGGGGACGCGGGTTCGAGCCCTGGTCTGGGAGGATCCCACATGCCGCGGAGCAACTAGGCCCGTGGGCCACAACTACTGAGCCTGCGCGTCTGGAGCCTGTGCTCCGCAACAAGAGAGGCCGCGATAGTGGGAGGCCCGCGCACCACGATGAAGAGTGGCCCCCGCTTGCCGCAGCTAGAGGAAACCCTCGCGCAGAAACGAAGACCCAACACAGCCAAAAATAAAAAATATATATATAAATAAATAAATAAATAAAAGATTACTATTTTAAAAAAAAAATCTGTGTGTAGACACTTACTACATAAAAAAAAAAGAAATTGCATAAACAAACATCACAAACTGTCATACTTCTAAAAAAAAAAAAATTGGGGGCTTTGACTCATACTAACCATGTGATTTAGGGTAGGGGCTTTGGATCTCTCCTGCGGGGCTAGAGACTAGAGACTGAGGTCAATCACATGGACAATCAATCAATCAATCAGTCATGCCAATGTAATGGAGCCCCAGTGTGGACACCAAGGCCTGGTTGAGCTTCATTTGCTGGCCACACTCCATGCATAGTGCCACGCACCACTGCCAGAGAGTAACACGATTACCAGGAGACTGAGGAGGAAACTTCATGTTTGGAACACTCCTGGACTCTACTCTAGGCATCTTTTCCTTTGGCTGATCTTAATCCCTGTAATAAACCATAATTGTGAGTATAACCACTTTTAATGAGTTCTGTGGGTCTTTATAGCAAATTATTGAACCTGAGGGTAGTTTTGAGAACCCTCCCCTCACCCCAAATTTGCTGCTGGTGTCAGAGGTGAGAGCAGTCTTGTGGAGGACTGTGTGCTCTCTAATTCTGTAGTTGACCCTAACCTCTCACACCAACATAACCCATGATCCACCACGTATGGCTCTGCAATTTGCACACAGAAACCTCTAGAATGTGCCATTTACAACTAATACTACCAAGCGAGATGGATAAAACTACTACTCAATAGATCTTTTGAATAACAGATATCTTTACTTTTCTCATTAGAGTTGACGATTACAAGAATAATGAAAAATCCAATATTAATTGTTCAGTCCACATACGAACCTTATTGGTAATAAGCTATAAGCCAATAAAAACCAAATCTAGACAACCAAAACTTGGCACCACAAGATTAAGTATCTTGGGGCAACTGTGCAGTTCTTGACAATTCCTAGACCTGTGTGCATTTCTGTATGTGATGGTCCTGATAACCCAGCTAGGAAGCAGTAAAATCATAATTCAAACCAAGTCCTGGCATAGGATCAAAATTTGTCCTAGAAACCAAGATGAAAATAAGTCTATATGAGGGGACAAAACAAAATAAAATAAACAGGTGTGGGAACAGTTAAGATTCAAAAGCTTGGAGCTTTGTAGGGCTTAAATCTAAATAATGAAACATTTTAATTTTACCAATAAGAGAAAAGACTATTGTTCCCAAGATAGAATGATGATCTACTATGAAGTCTATCACTGGAAATTTGGGGGGCAGCTTGGATTACCACCCGAGCAAATGTCTAGAGTATATCTACCCATTGCACAGAAAAGTTAGTGGAAGCCAATAAGTTAAACATGTAACAAATAAAAAAATAAATAAATACCAATGTTTTTAGGTATTGGTACCGGGGGAATGTTTAAAGTATTATTTAAAATAAAAGAATGGTGCCACACAAAGAAGTATCCATTTTAACTTTGGACTTTAAGAAAAGAGTAAATTTTTCTCCCAAGAGGCTTCTAAACACCATTTCTAAAGGGTAGGACCTGTGTCTTAGTCTTTATTGTTTGCCCAACTTCTAGCATGGGGGTAGAACATAGCACTCCATAAAGGATTGTTGCATTTGTTAAATTAATGAAAACATGTGGGAAGGGATACTCTAATCAGGGTCTTATTGCTTGAGAGACTCTTCTCCTTCTCTCCCCTCCACCTTTTAAACTGGGCAGCTCCCTCTCAGTCAGGGAATGGAATGGAATGGAAAATAATAAAAATAATAGTAATCTCTAATATTCCTTCAGCGCTAGAAACACGGTGGTTCTGATTCTCTGTCTTCTGCAGTTTATACTATCAAATAAAAAAATATACAATATCTATAAAACAGACTTCTTAAAATAATTTAGACCCTCATTATTTTTATTACAGCTGTTGATGAAAAGAAGCAATTATGGGACATTGGCTAAACACCACCTTGATGTGTTCAACTTCAAAATCCAATATTAGTTGTTCTGATCATATAATAGTCTTATTAGTAATAGGCACTAAGTCAAATATAATCCAGGGCAAGGCAAAGCAAAACTTTGCACTCCATCATCAAGTCTCTCAAGACAGCTGTGCAAAACTTGACATTTAATTTAAAAAGCATAGAGGCATGATGGAAAAGCATCTCTGTGTGGAGAGTGGAAAGCAGTGGTGCATTTTATTTGACATGGTGGATTTGCTTTCCTTTATTTTCATATTTTAATAAGTTCAATTCATGAAAGCATAATGAAAATAGAAAGATCAGCTATAATCAGGATGCATGGACATTTGGGGATCTTGATTTAAAAAGCAGTTGCCTTCCTAAGTCCTTCAACAAAATGTAAATTAAACAGATGAAATTGCCTAAAACATCACTGATTCCCAAGGGAATGTAATCATGCTTAAATGCCAACACTAAATTAATCAGAGGAACAGAATGAGGAGAGGAGAAATTTCATTTTAAGCAGCTTCATGTTTCATTAAAGTAAGTGGACATGGCAGGTCAGGTTAAGACTTTGCAAAGAATGATTTGAAAAGCAAAAGGCAAAGGTTTCTGTCTCAAAACTGTGCAGCCATAAAGCTTATTCAAGTAGAACTGAATGTTAATTCATGTGCATAGTATGCTCCATAGTTGATCATTTTCCCAAGATACTTCTTTTTTCTCAGTGCAGAATTCTGGGGAAAAATATGTATTAATATTTGTGTAACTATGTTGTTTTCCTCAAAATAGCCTAGTTATAGTTTTATATACTATACTTACATTGTTTGTATATAATCACATTCTTCCACACTAAACCAGTCTACAAAAATAAAATTGAGCTGTCAGTCGAAACATGTATGTATTTAAGTTGAACAAGCAGAAAAAAAGATTTGGACAGGATGGTAAATGGATATAAATTTTGTCAGAAGTCATTTATTTGTTCAACAAATTTTTTTGAGTGCCTATTTTGTACCAGGCACTGTTCCAGATGCTTGGCATGTACATTAAACACACACACACACACACACACACACAAACACACACACACAGATCTTTAGATTTTAACAGGTAAATTATGTATAGCAGAATATAGTAACCAGAATAGAAAAAATGTAGTTTGGGATAAGGAGAAAAGGAAGTGCATGACTGAGTGAAGGAAACAAGTTGTAGTATCAAAGAGGGTTCTCAGGGCAGGTTTCATTGTAAAGCGGATTTGAAAGAGATGAGAGTTATCCATGGAGATTCCTGTAAGATCATCCCAGAGGGAAGTGATAGTCAGTTCAAAGGCCCTGAGGCTGAGGTGTGCTTTTTGAATTGAATTGAATGTGAGATGTAAAAAAGAAAGTCCAAGGTGACTTCAAGATTTTTGGCAGGAGCTACTGAGAGAAGTTGTCATCAACTGAGATGAAGAAGATTGTGAGTATGACAAGCTTGGGGATGAGGAAGATAAATTCAATTTTGAACATGTTGAGTTTGAGATGTCCAGTAGAAATCCACATGGAGATATGGAGAAAGTGATTAAACATACTAGTTTACAATCCAAGAGACAGATCTGGCCTGGAGGTACAAATTTGGCAGTTCTTAATGTATAGATGAGAAATTATACTGGTGATCTCCAAAATTAGGACTCACTTATTCAGACTTGCCAAGAAATATAAAATTTCCTAATTTTCAATCCTTGTCTTTGGTTCTTTCTCTTTTGATCTCTTCCCACAACATCATACCCCACCTGTTAATAATTCATCCAGCTCAAGTGAAATCTCCTCTAAAAAACTTTACACTAACATAATAGATTAACTAACATCATAGACTAACATCTGTTCTTGTATTTTCATAGCTCTTTGTTGGGCCCTCTATTTCTATCTATCATAGTCTATCTTATAGGACAGCCTCTATGCTCACATCTCCCTGCTTGACTGTGAGAAGCTTGGAAAGAAAGATTTATTTTAGTCATTGTTATGTTTCTACCCAAAGGCCTAGCCTATTGCCTTACACAGTGCCTAATGTATTAGGTGTTAATTAAATATATTAGGTCAAATTGAATTTAAGTTTTCAGGTCAAAATATAAAATCATTTAAGTAAAGAAAGTAGACAAAAGTCATGCTTTACCTAGTTTGCGTGCAGCTTGAAATGGAATTAGAGAATTATAGACAGAAATTTTTATCCTACATGGGTACATTCCTCAAGTGGGGAAATATACAGTCATTTTGCACTTACTCTGTGTAAAACACTTTAAATACATTATCTCATTTTATTTATTCAATAAACTTACGTAGTTGGTAACATTCACCCCATTTGACAAATGAGAAGACTGAGTAGTAAATAGAAGAGCAGGAATTTGAGCCCAGATGTATCTCACTCAAGAGCTCATGTTCCCTCCACTGTCCCACTGCTGGGCATGGGGTCATCAGAGCTCTGAACATAACAGCAAGAGTTCATGGGCACCCAGCAGCATCTTTAGACTTCTGCCAATATGAGACTGAAGCAGGGCCATCAACTGTTTTCAAATTGAGACATCATCATCCTCCCCACTATCCCACCCTCATTCCCCATCTTAAAAGCTTCATAGTTTAGGAGGACGAAGGAAAATTAAAGTCAAGCAAGGATGAAAGGGGAAACTCAGAGAGCTGGGCCAGCCCTTAGAGCTCTCCCACAGTCGACTATGACACTTGTTCAGGTCTGTGGCCCAGACCACTACCATGCCTCTTCACCTAGAGCCCAAGGTTCTAGTTTGAGAAATATTATTTTGGATTGTTTATGACCAATTTGGTCTTAACATCAGCCTGAAGCAAGCCAGCCAACTAGAGACAATGTGTGCGGTGAATCAAGAGATGGGTCTACAGTCACAAAACCTGGGTTCAAATCTCAGTCCTACCACTTACATAGTTGTGGGGTCTCACAGAAACCACTTCAATTCTATGAGCCTCAATTTCTACTTCAGATAAAATATGTAGGCCCTGCTTATATCATAGGACCACTGTGAGAATGAAAGAGATAATGAAGGACAAAGTGCTTCAGAATCTAAGGATATTATTCTAGTTTAATTTACCTACGTAGGTTCATGGTAACTATTTCTGAGGTTTGGTTTGCATAAGTTCTGTGTACAGTGCATGAGAGGCATGAAGAAGGATCTGGGTTCAAGGCATTTAGGTATCTGAGGTAAGACCCAGGAATGATCCAGATATGGATAAGAGGCTTAATATGATAATTCCATAGGAGGGTTCCTTTAAGCACAGAATGATTCAATGGCCTTCAAACTGAAGGAAGCAAAACCTTAAAACAAAACCACAAAGGATACCAAATGGTCGGTTACAGCTTTTAATTATTTGCAGCTTCTCCCATCAATGGTGGAATATATTTCTCCTCCCTTATATCCATCTGTGCTGGTGATTTGCTTTGAAGAACAGCACACGGTGAACATGATGTTAAGCAAGTTCTGAGCCTAAGCTTCAAGATTCATTGCACACTTCTATCTGCTCCCTTGGATCCTTGCCTTGGCCACCATGTACAAGTCTAGGCTTGTCTGATAGGTGATTAGAGACTACATGGAATTAAGACAAGCTCTCCCACTAAGCCATTTTGGACCATCCAGCCCCCAACCAACCCTGCTGGCTATATATGTATGTATCAGAGTCCAGCCAAGATCAGACAAACCCGGCCCTATGCAACCAATCCCAGGCCAAGTTGCTGATCCATAAAATCATGAGTTAAGTAACTATTTTTAAGCTCCTAATTTTGGAAGTGATTTATTACATGGAAAGTGATGACTGTTCCAACAACTGAGCTTGTAGGAATGGGAATTTACAGTAGCATCTGAGTTGCTACCATGTTCTTATACCACGTCCTCTCTTTGGAAAGATTAGATTTGCTCATCATGATAGTTGGCTGGATATGCACAAAGGAGTAGAACTCTCCTTTGCCTCTTAACAAGTAACCTTGACTTGGTAGTGTGAGCAAAGTTGGAAGGGCCATTTTACCTGGTCATAACTGAATCTCTGAGAAGGAAAATAAATAAACCAGTGGGACAAGAAGCAGGAAGAATGAGTAGTAGACTCTATTTGAGCTGAAAGCCAGTGATTTCCTGGAAAGAAACCCAATAATTCAGACTTCAATGGCTCACTTTGTTCACACTGATGGGGATTCAGCACAAACACAAATCTCACAATGTAATGACGCAGAGCCCATTTTCTGCCTATCCAGTGGAAACTGAAATTGCAATCCCCCTCTATTGTAAATCAAAATGCCTTTCTAACCTCAGTTGTTAATAACAAACATATATTTCCCATTTCACCACCAACTCTTTAGAGTTCACATATTAAGAGACTTATTTCATACAATACTCTACTTTGTGCAAATTGATTTTCAAGACTTTTCCCAGAGGCACTGAGCCTCTTGTCTAAATAGATTTTTATAAGTTATGAAGTTTAGATTATTAAAAAACAATCTAGAAATTTGATCCTTAAAGTGCCTGACAAATCCCCATTTTAATTTTTCATAAATAATGTTTATTTGAAGAACATATTCCTAGCTTTCATTTTCCTGCAACCCTGATTCTAGTAATGACATTTGTTTGGAGGCAGTAAAAGAATAGAAAAAAATCAAGAGAGCAACTGAAAATGTCTGTAAGATAGTGTCCTTTTATTTCAGAAATTTACAGACATGTTGACCTTGTTCTATTCATTGATCTTGAGGCTTACCATAATTGACCTTCAACCTGGAAGATGATCCATCTTCCACTCCCAAATTTATTAGAACTAACTTGCCCTGTCAGCATGTATTCATCCCACTGTCAGGGATTTTGCTGGGATTTAGAAAAAAATCAAAGAAGTTCCTCATTAAGACAAGTGTGGAAGTCACTATCATAAGTCCCAGGAGGGGCTGTGTGAAATACATAAGCAGTTGAAGATATTGCCTCTATCCTCAAAGTGCTTAGAATCTTGTCATGGAGATAACAATAACACAAAAACACATTGACAGAATAAATGTTGAATTGAAAGGTATAGATGGAAGTGACATTAGAAGGAGAAATGTCATTTATTAATCGCCTCCTATGTGATACTGTATTGCAAATATTATCTCATCTAATCCTACCAACAACCCAAAAAGAAAAGTATTATAACTATTTAATAAAAGGAAAGCAGAAGATGAGAAACATTAGCGAACTTCTCCAAGGTGACCCACCAATAAGGATAGAACCAGAATTCATGCTCAAGTTTATCTGCCCAAAGATCACATGCTTTTCTTTCTACATTGCATTGCCTCTCAGGTTCAAGTGGAAAGGAAGCTGCTTTATGCCTCTCCAAGTCTCCCCTAACACTATACTTATATGCCTCCTTATGACAGTTACTAATAAGGAGTAGTCAGTATATTGAAATCAGAATCAGCTCTGGAGTCAGAAAGATATGATTTCAAAATCTCCACTGTTTCTGATTAGCTAAAAGAATGTAGGCATGTCACTTAACCTCTAATAATACCGACCCTACAGCACTGACATAAGTAATATGTAAAATTAATTCAGTCACTCAACAAATATTGAGTATCTACTATGTCCTAAGCATTATTCTGGATTGTGTTCACAACAGTGAATGAAAGAGACAAAAGTCTCTGTTATCTTGGTGCTTACATTGTCAGTGAAAGAGATAGATAATAAGTTAATAAATAGCATAAATTTAAGCAGTGGGGTGTGGGAAGATGTGGAGTTCGTGTCTCCCCACAACTAGGGCACCTGCCAGATGCTGGTGGGAGACCTCGATGCCCAAGGAGATGGGAGGAACCCCCAAACAAACCAGTAGGATGTGGGGGGACAGAGAGGGAGGATAAGTGGAGGCCAGACAGGACCAGTGCCCCTGAGGGTTGGCTGAAAGGAGGGAGGGGTTCCCATGCCTGGAGGGACCCTTGGGGGCTCGGATCGGGGGAGAGCGCACCAAGCATTTCCCCTGCCCAATCGGCCGGGGAAGTCTGCCCAGATCTTGGCCGGGTCCCCTGCCCTCCAAGGTCCCCTCCAGGCTGCACTGGTCCTAGGGGCATAGGAGGGAGGCTGGGGGAGAACAGGAGGGGCAGGTGGGAGGGCCCCTCCAGGACCGGAGGAGCAGGAGAGGAGCAGGAAAGGAGCAGAGAGCGTTTGCCCTGCCCACTCAGGCCCAGGAAGCCTGCTGAGCTCCCAGTCCAGGTCCCCTGCCCTCCAAAGCCCTCTCCAGGCAGTGTGGGTCCTGGGGGCATAGAAGGGAGGCTGAGGGAGAACAGGAGAGGCAGGCAGGAGGGGCCCTCCAGGACTGGAGGAGCAGGAAAGGAGCAGAGAGCGTTTGCCCTGCCCACTCAGGCAGAGGAAGCCTGCTGTGCTTCCAGGCGGGGTCCCCTGCCCTCTGAGACCAGAGGCCTGGGCCCCTTCTGTTCCGTTGAGCCTAAGCCCCACCCCCCACACCCCCCCAGGGCCTTTTCCAGCCCTGTGGGTCCTAAGCATAGGTCCTACCTGCCACCCAAACCCTGCCCCGGCCTAGGCCCTGCCCTCCATAGCCAAGGCCTTTTCCACCTTTTTTTTTTCTTTCTTTCTTCTTCTCCTCTTTTTTACTATTGTGATTCTGTTTTACCTTCCGGTTTTTGTTTCATCTATATTTTTATTTTTATATTCTTTCTAACATATCTGTTAGTTTCCTAGTCTAATTTTATTTTTCACTCTTTGTTATTGTTCTCCTTTTTTTTTTTTTTTTGCCACCCCATGCAGCTTGCTGGATTTTGGTTCACCAGCCAGGGGTCGGGCCAAAGCTTCTGCGGTGGGAGCTCCAAGTCTGAACCACTAGACTAACAGAGAACTTCAGACCCCAGGTAGTATTCATCTGAGAGAGGTCTCCCGGAGGTCCTCATCTCTGCAGCAAGACCCAGCTCTACCCAACAGCCTACAAACTCCAGTGTTGGAAGCCTCAGGCCAAATAAACAGTAAGACAGGAACACAATCCCACCCATCAAAAACAAAATAAATGAGACAGCAAAAAAATATGTCACAGATGAAGGAGCAAGGTAAAAACCTACAGGACCAAATAAATGAAGAGGAAATAGGCAATCTACCTGAAAAAGAATTCAGAGTAATGATAGTAAGTATGATCCAGAAACTCAGAAATAGAATGGAGGCAAGGATTGTGAAAATACAAGAAATGTTTAACAAAGATCTAGAAGAACTAAAGAACAAACAAACAGAGATGAACAACACAATAAATGAAATGAAAAATACACTAGAAGGAATCAATAACTGAGGCACAAGAATGAATAAGTGAGCTGGAAGACAAAATGGTGGGAATAACTGCCAAGTAGCAGAATAAAGAAAAAAGAATGAAAAGAATTGAAGACAATCTCAGAGACTTCTGGGACAACACTAAATGCACCAACATTCGAATTATAGGGGTCCTAGAAGAAAAAAGAGAAAAACAAAGGATCTGAGAAAATATTTGAAGAGATTATAGTGGAAAACTTCCCTAACATGGGAAAGGAAATAGTCGCCCAAGTCCAGGAAGCACAGAGAGTCCCAAACAGGATAACCCTAGGAGAAACACACCAAGACACATATTAATCAAACTAACAAAAATTAAATTCAAAGAAAAAAATATTAAAAGGAGTAAGGGAAAAGCAAAAAATACCATACAAAAGAATCCCCATAAGGTTATCAGCTGACTTTTCAGCAGAAACTCTGCAGGCCAGAAGGGAGTGGCAGGATATGCTTAAAGTGATGGAAGAGAAAAAACCACAACCAAGATTACTCTACCCAGCAAGAATCTCATTCAGATTTGATAGAGAAATCAAAAGTTTTTCAGACAGGCAAAAGCTAAGAGAATTCAGCACCACAAAACCAGCTTTACAACAAATGCTAAAGAAATTTCTCTAGGCGGGAAACACAAGAGAAGGAAAAGATCTACAAAAACAAACCCAAAACAATTAAGAAAATGGTAATAGGAACATACATATTGATAATAACCTTGAATGTAAATGGATTAAATGCCCCAACCAAAAGACATAGACTGGCTGAATGGATACAAAAACAAGACCCATAAATATGCTGTCTATAAGAGACTCACTTCAGACCTAGGGACACATACAGCCTGAAAGTGAAGGGATAGAAAAAGATATTCCATGCAAACGGAAATCAAAAGAAAGCTGGAGTAGCAATATTCGCATCAGGTAAAATAGACTTTAAAATAAAGACTGTTACAAGAGATAAGGAAGGACTCTACATAATGATCAAGGGATCAATCCAAGAAGAAGATATAACAATTATAAATGTTTATGTACCCAACATAGGAGCACCTCAATACATAAGGCAAATGCTAACAACCATGAAACGGGAAATTGACAGTAAAACAATAATAGCAGGGGACTTTAACACCCCACTTACACCAATGGAAAGATAATCTGAAAAGAAAATAAATAAGGAAACACAAGCTTTAAATGATACAATAGACCAGATAGACTTAATTGATATTTATAGAATATTGCACCCAAACGTGGCAGAATACATTTTCTTCTCAAGTGCACATGGAACATTCTCCAGGATAGATCACATCCTGGGTCACAAATCAAGCCTCAGAAAATTGAAAAAAATTGAAATCATATCAAGCATCTTTTCTGACCACAATGCTATGAGATTGGAAATCAACTACAGGGGAAAAAAACAGTAAAAAACACAAATACATGGAGGCTAAACAGTGCACTACTAAATAACTAAGAGATCACTGAAGAAATCAAAGAAGAAATTTTAAAAATACGTAGAAACAAATGACAATGAAAACACAAAGACCCAAAATCTATGGGAAGCAGCAAAAGCATTTCTAAGAGGGAAGTTTATAGCAATTCAATCTCACCTCAAGAAACAAGAAATATCTCAAATAAACAATCTAACCCTACACCTAAAGCAACTAGAGAAAGAAGAACAAAGAAAACCCAAAGTCAGTAGAAGGAAAGAAATCATAAAGATCAGAGCAGAAATAAATGAAATAGAAGTGAAGAAAACAACAACAAAGATCAATAAGACTAAAAGCTGGTTCTTTGAGAAGACAAACAAAATTGATCAATCCTTAGCCAGACTCATCAAGAAAAAAAGGGACAGGACACAAATCAATAAAATTAGAAATGAAAAAGGAGAAATCACAACTGATCGCAGAAATACAAAGGATTATAAGAGACTACTACAAACAACTGTATGCCAATAAAATAGACAACCACAATCAAATGGACAAATTCTTGGAAAGATACAATTTTCCAAGACTGAACCAGGAAGAATTAGAAAATATAAACAGACCTATCCCAAGTAATGAAATTGAAAATGTAATTAAAAATCTTCCAACAAACAAAAGCCCAGGACCAGATGGCTTCACAGGAAATTCTATCAAACATTTAGAGAAGAGCTAACACCAATCCTTCTCAAACTCTTCCAAAAAATTGCAGAGGGAGGAACACTCCCAAACTCATTCTATGAGGCCACAATCACCCTGATACCAAAACCAGAAAAAGATATCACAAAAAAAGAAAACTATAGACCAATATCACTGATGAACGTAGATGCAAAAATCCTGAACAAAATACTAGGAAACAGAATCCAACAACAGATTAAAAGGATCATACACCATGATCAAGTGGGATTAATGGCAGGGATGCAAGGATTCTTCAATATACACAAATTAATCAATGTGATACACCATATTAACAAATTAAGGAATAAAAACCATATGACCACCTCAATAGATGCAAAAAAAGCTTTTGACAAAATTCAACACCCATTTACGATAAAAACTCTCCAGAAAATGGGCATAGAGGGAACCTACCTCAATATAATAAAGGCTATATATGACAAACCCACAGCAAACATCATACTCAATGGTGAAAAACTGAAAGCATTTCCACTAAGATCAGGAACAAGACAAAGATGTCCACCCCCACCACTCTTATTCAGCATGGTTTTGGAAGTCCTAGCCATAGCAATCAGAGAAGAAAAAGAAATAAAAGGAATACAATTTGAAAAAAAAAGAAGTAAAACTGTCACGGTTTGCAGATGACATGATACTATACATAGAAAATCCTAAAGGTGCCACCAGAAAACTACTAGAAGTAATCAATGAATTTGGTAGGGTTGCAGGATACAAAATTAATGCACAGAAATCTCTGGCATTCTTATACACTAACAAAGAAAAATCAGAAGGAGAAATTAAAGAAACAATCCCATTTACCATCACAACAAAAAGAATAAAATATCTAGGAATAAACCTACCTAAGGAGACGAAAGACTTGCACTCAGAAAACTATAAAACAATGATGAAAGAAATCAAAGATGACATAAACACATGGAGAAATATACCATGTTCTTGGATTGGAAGAATCAATATTGTGAAAATGACTATACTACCCAAAGCAATCTACAGGTTCAATGCAATCCCTATCAAACTACCAATGGCATTCTTCAAAGAATTAGAACAAAAAATTTTACAATTCGTGTGGAAACACAAAAGACCCTGAATAGCCAAAGCAATCTTGAGAAAGGAAAACAGAGCTGGAGGAATCAGGCTCCCTGACTTCAGACTACACTACAAAGCTACAGTAATGAAGACAGTATGGTACTGGCACAAAAACAGAAACATAGATCAATGGTACAGGATAGAAAACCCACAGAAAAACCCATGCACATATAGTCACCTAATTTACAACAAAGGAAGCAAGAACATACAATGGAGAAAAGACAGCCTCTTCAGTAAGTGGTGCTGGGAAAACTGGACAACTACATGTAAAAGAATGAAATTAGAACACTCCCTAATACCATACACAAAAATAAACTCCAAATGAATTAAAGACCTAAATGTAAGGCCAGATACTATCAAACTCTTAGAGGAAAACATAGGAAAAACACTCTATGACATAAACCACAGCAAGATCTTTTTTGACCCACCTCCTAGAGTAATGAAAATAAAAACAAAAATAAACCATTGGGACCTAATGAAACTTCAAATATTTTGCACAGCAAAGGAAACCATAAACAAGACAAAAAGACAACCCTCAGAATGGGAGAAAATATTTGCAAATGAAACAAAGGACAAAGGATTAATCTCCAAAATATACAAAAACAGCTCATGGAGCTCAGTATCAAAAAAACAAACAACCCAACTAAAAAATGGGAGGAAGACCTAAACAGACATTTCACCAAAGAAGATATACAGATGGCCAAGAGACACATGAAAAGATGCCCAACATCACTAATCATTAGAGAAATGCAAATCAAAACCACAATGAGGTGTCACCTCACACCAGTCAGAATGGCCATCATCAAAAAATCTAGAAACAATAAATGCTGGAAAGGGTGTGGTGAAAAGGGAACCCTCCTGCACTGTTGGTGGGAATATAAATTGATACAACCACTATGGAGAACAGTATGGAGGTTCCTTAAAAAACTAAAAATAGAACTACCATATGACCCAGCAATCCCACTACTGGGCATGTACCCTGAGAAAACCATAATTCGAAAAGGGACATGTACCACAATGTTCACTGCAGCACTATTTACAATAGCCAGGACATGGAAGCAACCTAAATGTCCATCAACAGATGAATGGCTAAAGCAGATGTGGCACATATATACAATGGAATATTACTCAGCCATAAAAAGAAATGAAATTGAGTTATTTGTAATGAGGTGGATGGACCTAGAGTCTGTCATACAGAGTGAAGTAAGTCAGAAAGAGAAAAACAAATACTGTATGCTAACACATATATGTGGAATCTTAAAAAAAAAAAAATGGTACTGATGAACCTAGTGGCAGGGCAGGAATAAAGACGTAGACATAGAGAATGGACTTGAGAACATGGGGTGGGGGCGGGGAGCGAGGGAAGCTGGGGCGAAGTGAGAGTAGCATCGATATATATACACTACCTAATGTAAAATAGAGAGCTAGTGGGAAGCAGCAGCATAGCACAGGGAGATCAGCTCAGTGCTTTGTGATGACCTAGAGGGGTGGGATAGGGAGGGTGGGAGGGAGGCTCAAGAGGGAGGGGATGTGGGGATATATGTAGGCATATGGCTGATTCACTTTTTTGTACAACAGAAACTAACACAGCATTGTGAAGCAATTATACTCCAATAAAGATGTATTAAAAATAAATAAATAAATATAAATTTAAAAATATATAAGCAGTGGTAAGATCTATGAAGGAAAATAAAGCAATGCAGGGGGCAGAGGGTACAATGGGTGCATTCATTAAGCATGTAAGGGCACAATTCACTGAACTAATAATGTAGAGGTTCATATAAATCCATGCCTGACTTCAAGGAATTTGTGCTGCAGGAGGTGGGGACAATGGGGGCAGGGGGAGGAGAACCACACATACAGAGTGTTGGCTATACCACCACCTGGTGAGCATGCCAGGAGGGCAATGTACACGCACTTGGAACAAAAGATGGGGCAGAGATCAGTTCTACTAGGAGGAGAGAAGGTGAAGACTGGTGATAGCAATAAAAGGAAGAAGAACTCACTGACAAAAAAAGCCACCACTTTGTGCCAGGCAGTTTAGACACATTGTTCTATTAATCATCTCAATATCTTAAAGATGTGGGCATTCTTATCCCTATTTAACATAAAAATCTTGGTCTGTGAAAACCTCTGTACACATAGATTAGTCATTCTATACTAGACACTGTGCTGGGCTCTGGGGACAAAGATAAGATTTCAGGGAGAGTTCTCTGTCCCCAAGCAGATAACATCATTGAAGGAGGAATAGCAAACACTCCACCACCACCAATACAAGGAAGAATGAGGCGAGGGCTCTGAGAAGACACCATCCAAGGTCGATCAGCATGCAGAACCTGGAGCCATCCATTCTGTGAAGACCAGGGAAAGCTTGATCCCTGGCTGAGAATTAAATGTGGAGGAAGCTGACATGCACATCCATTCAGTACACGTTAGTGGTTAAAAGTCTAGTTGACAGGGGTGGGAGGAGTGAGTGATGAATAAGCAGAGCACAGAGGATTTTTAGGGATGTGAAACTATTCTGTACGATACTATAATAGTAGACACATGTCATGATAAATTTGTCCAAACCATAGAATGTATAACACCAAGAATGAGCCCTGATGTAAACTATGGACTTGGGTGATAATGATGTGTCAGTGTAGGTTCATCAACTGTAACAAATGGACCACTCTGATGGGGGCTGATGATAATTGGGAAAGTATGCATGTGTGAGGGTGGGGGTTATATGGGAAATCGCTGTACCTTCTGCTCAATTATGCTGTGAAACTCAAATTGCTCTAAAAAGTAAAGTTTGGAAAAGGAGTCTAGTTGGCACCCCAACTCTGTCACTTTACAATTGTGTGAATGTGAGCAAGTTACTTTAGCTCTTCTTGTCTTAATCTTTCACTCATAAAATGGGTATAATAATACATCCTACATACAGATGTTCAGAAGACTAAATGAAAGTAAATGATGTCCTATTTAGGTCAAGTGCTTTAGCATATGGTCTGGCTATGTTCATGCCCTCAGTAAATTAGAGCCTCTTCTTTTAAGACCATTCATACAATAGTGAAGAATTGAAAGAGAAGAGTCCAAAGACAAGAAAGCTAGCTGGAAAGCTAAAGCAAGGAATCCAATGAGAAATGGCAGAAGACTAAATAAGACAACGATTGCTTCCCAAATAGCTCCACAAGGCATGTGCTGCGTGGGAGCTAATAAAGACAGTGTATGTAGACTGAATTCACTGTCTTTCCCTCCAAACCTGCACTCCCTCCTGCCTATCTTGATGAATGACAAACCCACCCTTCAGTCACCTAAAACGGAAACCTGGAAGTCAACTCTGACTTGGCTCTCTCCTTACCTCCCAGTCACCAAGTCCTGTAGAATCTACCTACTTCGCATCTTCCCTTCCTCAGTCTCAGTCAGTGAGAATGTGTCAGTACTCTGTTGGTTTAGTCACCCATCACCTCCCCTGTGGATTAAGGCAGTGGTGGCATAACCAGTCAACCTGATTCTGTAGGCAAGTAGGGTTGGGTTCCCCAAAGAAAGAGAACCAGTCACAGCTTTCTTGACATACGAGAAGCCGTTTTAGGCCATTTTAGGTCATTTTGGGATCCAAGCCTGGCCACAGGGCTTGCACACGCAGAAGAACAGGACTCAATAGTTAATGATTTTAAGGGAACAAACGGATATAGAAACAAGCAGCTATTGCCAGGCCAGAGAAATAACCATATCAGAGACAATAAAAAAGTCACTAAGAATCCCAGTTCTGTTTCAAAGGTAAAGGATAGCCGGACTCATATTCTTGAGCTGTTTTACAGGGTCTGAATCCCCTAGAACAATCATCCACCAGACTAACTTGAGCCAGAGAGTTGATGATGTTGACCTTTGCTGGCCCTAGTGATTTCAATCAACTAAGACCTGGGCTCTGTCAATCCAGGGTGACTCTTGCCCCAATTCTATGCTAAATTCCTCTTTGCACAAGTCTCTTCATAAATATGCATGCTCTCTTAGCTTAAAACTTCCCCAATTTTGCTGTTGGGAAATATCCCCAGTGTTCTCCATACTCATTGCGAGTAATAAAATCCTTTCTCTTCCTGCTCTTTGGCTTGGTTGTGTCTTTCAGCTTGACACCCCGCAAAAGGCCAACCCCGTTGTCGGGTAACAAATTTCTCTAGGCCTCAGTCCTTCAAATATCATCTCCACACTGAAACCAGAGCAATCCTTCTAAAGCATTAAATCTGATCATTTGTCCACCCACCTTAAAATATTTCATTTGGGGCTTCCCTGGTGGTGCAGTGTTTGAGAATCTGCCTGGGGACACGGGTTCGAGCCCTGGTCTGGGAAGATCCCACATGCCGCGGAGCAACTGGGCCCGTGAGCCACAACTACTGAGCCTGCGCTCCGCAACAAGAGAGGCCGCGACAGTGAGAGGCCCGTGCACCGCGATGAAGAGTGGCCCCCGCTCGCCGCAACTAGAGAAAGCCCTCACAGAAATGAAGACCCAACACAGCCAAAAATAAATAAATAAATTAAAATATATATATATATATTTTAGTTGGTCTCATTGTCTAGGATAAAGTCTACACCGTTTACAGTGCTCCCTGTTATCTGGCCCTTGATCTATCCCCCTCCACACACCACAACTATGGTGAACTACTGATTGGTCCCCAAGCCTGGCAGGGTATTTCATGCCTCTGTGCATTCACACACACCATTTCTTCCACGTTTTCCAATGGGTAGTTCACGAAATACTAGTCTCCTAAGATGCTCTATGAAACAAGCGACCCTTACTCAAATGAGTTTTAGAAAAACTCCACACTTTTTTCCTCTGGAAAACTCTTTTAGGCTCTAAGATGTCCTATAATCAAAAAATCTATTTAACTTTGTTTAATCCTTGTGATATTGTGATTTACAATAAAAAATATGTATTTGGTCTTTGACCTGTTCCTGGTACAGAGCTCCGAAAAATATTGGAATTTCCTGTGATAAGAGCAATAAAAAGTGTCTTTTTTAATGTTAATTGGTGACTTTTGGGAAGCCCTTAGATGACCTAAGTATGAGTGCTGGTTGCCAGGAGAAACAACCACGTGATTAGAGGAATGGAACTTTCAGTCCCACCCCTTCCCCCAGAACATCCCCAGAGGGGAGAGAGGCTAGAGGCTGAATCAATAGCCAGTGGCCAATGATTTAATCAATCATGACTATGTAATGAAGCCTTCATAAAAACTTAAAAGAACAGGATTCAGAGAGCTTCCAATTTGGTGAACGTGTGGAGGTGCTGGGTAAGTGGTGCTCAAGAGAGCATGGAAGCTCCATACCCTCTCCCCATGCCTTGCCCTATGCATTTACTTCCATCTGACTGTTCTTGAGTTATACCCTTTTATAATAAACTGGTAATCTAGTAAGTAAAATGTTTCTCTGAGTTCTGTGAACCACTCTAGCAAATTAACCAAACCGAGGAGGGAATCCTGGAAACCTCTGATTTATAACCAGTTAGAAGCACAGGTAACAACATGGACTTGCAACTGGAATCTGAAGTGGGGGCAGAGAGAGGGAGACTTATAGGACTGAACCCTTAACCTGTAGGATCTGATGCTATCTCCTGGTGGACAGTGTCAGAATTGAGCTGAAATGCAGGACACCCAGCAGGTGCCTCGAAAATTGCTTATTAGTGTGGGGAACCCCACACACACACAAACTGGAATTGGTACCAGAGCATATTTAACCCATTATTAAGGTACTTGATAATAGAACTCTTTTTTCAATTAGAATTTCCAGAGACTTACATACCTCAGAAGAAACATTTTGTGAAACACATCTTAAAAACTCCATTCCTATACATGCATGGTTATATGTGTGATATTTAGTCAGATATTCATCTTGTTGTCTTCTGAGCCTGATAAATAATTAATACTTTTACTTCCAGGAAATAATAGTGGATCTTTGGTTGTAATTTTGTTAATTCCACCTATCATCAAATTAAATAGATTTTGCAAAATCCAAGAAAAAGCACATCAGGTTTGAGTCTTGCTAACTCTAACAGTATGTTCTTAAGGTTGATGCACTGATAATTTTTTACATCAGAGAAGCAGTGAAATGCAGAGAACTATCCCTTGCTAAGTATGCACTCAAATCCTCTACTCCAAATTTAGAATTTACTTACTGTGTCATTTGTTTGAAATAATAACTCCATTAACTTCAATAAAACATGCAAATCCAAATCAAATTAGACATTACCTGATGCTGTTCTTTCCATCAACAATTTTATCTCTCCTTTGAAGAGTGGATAGGGCTATAAGAAGTGAGACTGCTAACATTAGCAAAACTGAGAGAAGCCAAACGCTGAATGTTATAACTGAATTTGAGTCTAAAAAGGATTAAAATATTGAGTCTCTCCAATTCAGCTTCGTTCCCATAGTCAGTATATCTTATTGTGATTGGGACTCAGAAAGAATAAATGGAGAACAAACAAGACATCTCTCAATGTGGAACAATGGGGACTGGAATCGGGAAGACTTGGCTTCCAAACCTAGCTTATTCGTTGTGTGAACCTAAATTTCTTAATCTCTCTAAACTCAGTTTCCTCATCTGTAAAATGGCACTAATAATACAAAGCCTACCATGTTATTTCAAAGTTTAAACCATTAAACACACATTAAACACCTAGAGTAGTACCTGTACCATAATGTAACATAGTAGATGCTTAATAAATATCAATTTTCTTCTTTCCTCTCTAATCTACCTACAACTCCCATTGCTCAGATCTTCATTCTGTTATAGACATCTTTATCCACAAAATACACTTAATTTTGCTGTAGATCATAAACCAGGGGTTAGCAAACTATGCTCCACAGGGTAAATCTGGCTGACCACCCTGTTTTTGTAAAGTTTAGTTTGGACATAGCCACACCCATTTGTTTACATATTGCCTGTGGCTGCCACAGTGACAGATTTGAGCAGCTGTAACAGAGACCTATATTAGTTGTCTGTTGCTGCTATAACAAATTACCACAAACTTGGTGGCATAAAACATCACATTCATGATCCTACAGTCCTGTAGATTCAAAGTCCCTGACACAGGTCTCACTAGATTAAACTCCAGGTGTCAGTAGGGCTGTATTCCTTCTGGAGCCTCTAGGGGACACTCAATTTCCATGCCTTCTCCAACTTCCAGAGCCTGCCTGAATTCATTGGCTCTGGCCCCATTCCTCCATCTTTCCTCAGATGGAAAAGTGATGTGTTAAGGAGAAACTGCCCTCCTCCATTCCTGGGGAGTATAACCAGGACAGTCCCCATTCTGGGTTCAAGCTGATTCAATCACACCCAGGAGTCTCGAGCTCTAGCCTAGATTCCACTCTGCCTTCTCCAGCAGATGTGAGGCTTACATGGGACAATTGGCCTGGAGGAGAATGTAGCTTCTTTAGTCTACATTAACAATAACCAGCCACAGGTGATAGGGCCCTGAGTGGAAGCCTAAGCCAGGCTGTGGTCATAGTTTGATTCATAACTTTTAAATATTTGGACAGATGGTAGGTGAGCCTCCATTTATTTCCTTGCCCTGGACCTTGCAAACGTTAGAGGAACATCTGTTCATCTGTCACCTCCCCATCACAGCACCCACCTCTGAGTTCCCTTTCTTGGCTGTGCTGCTAGGGATGGATTCTGAACCACCAATGACTACAACTCTGAAACAGGGAGGAAGCAGTGACTGTGAGATCATGATGGTTTTCCAAGGCCAACATTACACATCTTTGCGGACACATATACCCCTGTAACAAGCATTCTATTATTTAACAGCAATCCACCTCCTCTTGATGAGGGAACAGAGTAGGGTTCCTACCTTTGCTTTTAGCAAACCTATAAGAGGAATTATGAATTCACATCAGCTGGAGAGTCAAATAATAAAAGCAAAATCTAATTCAATACAGCCAGACCACAAACATATACTGAAGAAATATGAACAGTTGAATTACTGTGATCAAAAACGTGTTACTTTCTTCCTGAATCCAGAAGTGAGTTTTAAAAGAAGTACCAAAGGATACCCATAACTGAGTATAAAAACAAAGGTTTATACATTTGGGCAGCAGGAAAAAAAAAGAACAAAAATCAATATGTTTAAAATAAAAAGCTGCCTTGTACTTTCAGGTATGTCTTCAGCCATCAGTTAATTGCGTGATCAATGCAACAAGATCCAGGCAGCTTAACTGAAGAAAATTAGCCCTTAAGAAGCTGGTCTCTACAAAAGATTCTGTCCTGCTGATAGAAGGTCAACAACACTTTCAGCTGCAGCTGCCTCGGTGGGTTCAGGAGAGGAATCAGAATGGAACCACATATAAAGGTGTCACAGAAAATTGGCAACCAGAAGATTCCAGAGAGAGATTAAAATGCCTCTGTCTTTGGTCTTAACGATGGTCTGCCAAAAGAGATAGAGCAGTTTAAGGAGAAAATTTGAGAAATGTTTTTCAATGTATTTTCACACTATTAAGATGCATTTAACAGCCCTGGTAGAGGGGTTTTCTAAAGATTATTTTGAATTATACAATCTATTTTGCTTTGGTTGTTTCAATTCAGCCAACATCTTTTTGAATACTAACCAGGTGGCTAGTTAAGTTGCCGAACTTTGTGGTTTAAAACATAAATATGTATATTCTGCTGTAACTATGGCTACATTTGAAAAATTAGTTGATAAATTACCCCAAAAAATAATAAATAAATAAATAACATAAGCCCCTGCCTGCAAGGAATCCATAGTCTAACAGGAAGTGAAGCAGACAAGTCCAAGGGTAATTAGAGAGAGAGAAAGAACAGTTGTACCCCAAAGTAAGGTCATCTAATCTAGTCTGGCTTCTTGCCATATCAATAGAAATTAATACAGGGTTAGCCCAATATTATTTGTGTGGTAGGATAAACTGACCAGCCCTCCTCACTATCACCCATCCACCAGCTTTTTTCAGAAGGAGACTTAGAATCAAAAATTTAATCAGATCCAGCCAATCCAAACTGGCACCATCCCCCCTCCCTTAAGGTAGCAAAAGAATATCTATTAGCAGAGAGTAAGAAGTCTGAGATTCTTAAAGTCAAGAGATTCTCAACTCAGCAACCAGAGAGTTTATATTTCATAAGATCAAGGACAAAACCCTGCTGACAGGAGAAATATCATTAATATGGGATTGTACTGCATAATCTCTGAGAAAGAATAAGGTTTATATTTACAAGGTCTGCTTACTTCACAGGTGATGTTATAAAGAAAATTATCCAGGTCAAGATTCTCAGTGGTTGAAAGACTAAGCGGGACCCATATTACCCTAATTCAGGAAATCAGATCTCACCTCCTTTCTGGAGCCCTTTTTGGGTCACAAGCACCAGTGTGCATCCAGCTATAATCTGTAGTGTTGCTCAAGTTTGCAAGCTACAGGAAAATACAAATTTGCAAGATCCAAGGAGTTACACCTCATCCTTTGCATGGGATAAGCAGAGTGTTCTGAGTGAGGAGGGTGGGGTCATAAGCCTGAGAAATTTGAAGTTAGCTGCATAAGAAAAGTCTGCCTAAGAGGAGGGTTAGTTCAGGAGTACCCCATGGAGACATGCTCACCAAGGCTCACACCCAGTAGAAGGGATGATTATGTAATCTGGAATTTCAGTCTCTACTCTCCCTTCACAGTGATACACTTCTGAGATCTGCTTGATTCTTTAATAAGGAATCTTGCATGTGTGCCTTAAAGTCCTGGGTGCTTAGGATGGAGAAAGTAGGTAGATAGGGTGAGTTAGCCTGTGAAGGACATGGGGCCCAATCTTCCCCCACCGTCTTGAGAAGTTGGATAGCGGGAGCTTGAGGGGCATTAACCCCTTTGGTTGGAGTAGGGATTGGGATTATTTGGGTCATCACAGCAGCAAAGAGACCTGGGCAGAATGGAAAAAATTCAAGAAGCCCAAGACAGACCACAAATTGTCTGAAGAATGCTGCTTCACAACTGAAAAAGTGAGTCTTGACTTATCAATGCTACGTTTAGATTTATGTGAAAGTATAAATTTAGCAAATACTAATGAAAAGGCTTTTTTCGCACCCCAGTTACCCAAAGTTACTGGATCCTGGGATACTGACAAGATAGCCCTAGCCATGAACACCCTGAGTTTGCTTTCGGTAGGTCTGGTCATAATCAGAGCCAAGCTGAGGCCTGGCCAGGTATCAGGATATATCTGTTGAGCACTTTCAAGACTCGGTCCACTGATCGCCATCTTATGAGGTCTTCCCATTCCATTCCAAGCTAAGATACATGGTATGGTCTCTGTTCCCATAGCAACATATTACATTCTGAATTATTAAATACTGCACATTACTCTGTGACTATTTCCTGATATGCCCTGGACTCAGGGCTTTGATCTCCTGTAGGAAATTATTTTAGTTTGCTCTTCCTGTATCCCAAACATAACAGTAAATAAAATTTCTAAGGATCTTGGATGGTCTTCAGTAGGTTACCACAGGTAGCAGGAGTCCCTGTTTTGTTCACAGTTCCTTTTCTGACTATAGCGACATTCCACAGGGATGCTATGGTCCCTGTTACAACCCAGGATCCACAGCTAGTCCTGAACAAATGTCTTCACAACTAATCCACAACAATGTTAGTCCCTGCTGTCCACCCTCATCAGGGATATACCTATGTTGGCTGATCCATATCTAGCATCTGGCAGGTCCAATGCCATCTCAGCTCAGAAAGCTTAGACTGTGAGCTCTTTGAAGACAAGGATTTGCTTTTTATCTCTCCATCAAATACTGGGCATTCACTAAACATTCGTTGGCTGAATAGCCTCCTTTCTGATGGTCTATCTTATTTTTAGTTGCATTTCTATATTTCTATGGAACTTAACTACTTAAAAGAGGTAAGTTAACATGCCTGTGGTCATCCAGCCAGTAAGGTACAGTCCAGGAATACAATCTTATATCTATGTGAGCCAAAGACCATGCTCCCTCTGCTACTCCACATTGCTTCTCACAGAATAATTACATTAACCAGTCTTTCATTCTTGACCACAAAGGA
Source organism: Eubalaena glacialis (assembly GCF_028564815.1). Taxonomy (NCBI): domain Eukaryota; kingdom Metazoa; phylum Chordata; class Mammalia; order Artiodactyla; family Balaenidae; genus Eubalaena; species Eubalaena glacialis. The sequence goes on along the minus strand of NC_083725.1, from coordinate 60,599,678 downwards.
ATAAGTAAAAAGCTGGAATAAACAAGGTAGTGAGGAAGAAAATTTTGCTTAGGAGGATTTTCCCTGGTACTTCTCCCATAATAACAAGCTTAATACATTTCACAGTGAGCTTACTCTCTTCCAGACAACATGCTAGGTGTTCTACGCTTACCAATCCATTTAATATCCATAGGAGAAAGGCTGAAACATTTCTTCCTATTTTATGGATATGGAAACTGAGGTTCAGAGAGGAAGACTGCCAAAGGCATGAGGCTATCAGAGCTGATGGAACTGTGACTGAATACCAGGTTTCTCTGACTCTTTACAATCCTCAAAGAAGCCTAAGTACATACTGAATTCACTTCTCTGGAATAAATATAAAGTTCCAAGTTATTATGAACCACTCTAATGATCAGCAAGAATCAATAATTAAATGCACAGACAATCTTCAATCAGGAGGAAAGACAAATACATGTTAAAGAGGTTTTAAAATGCTAGGTTCCTCCTAACTGATAAAATGCCAACAAACTCACTGGGAACAGTAACAACTGAACAACTTAGAGGTTAAAAGGAGTTGCAGGTCAGAGTGTTACAAAATGAGATTTGCATTCAAAAGCATTGCTCTAGATGCTGCATGGAGACGACTTAGAAAGGGGCAAGAGGAGGAGGGGCAAGATGGCGGAAGAGTAAGACGCGGAGATCACCTTCCTCTCCACAGATACATGAGAAATACATCTACACGTGGAACTGCTCCTACAGAACACCCACTGAACGCTGGCAGAAGACGTCAGACCTCCCAAAAGGCAAGAAAATCCCCACGTACTTGGGTAGGGCAAAAGAAAAAAGAAATAACAGAGACAAAAGAATAGGGACGGGACCTGCACCAGTGGGAGGGAGCTGTGAAGGAGGAAAGGTTTCCACGCACTAGGAAGCCCCTTCGCGGGCGGAGACTGCGGGTAGCAGAGGGGGGAAGCTTCGGAGCCACGGAGGAGAGCGCAGCCACAGTGGTGCGGAGGGCAAAGCGGAGAGATTCCCGCACAGAGGAGCGGTGCCGACCAGCACTCACCAGCCCGAGAGGCTTGTCTGCTCCCCCACCGGAGCGGGCGGGGCTGGGAGCTGAGGCTCGGGCTTCGGTGCTAGCCGGGAGGGAGTCCGGGAAAAAGACTGCAGCTGCCGAAGAGGCAAGAGACTTTTTCTTGCCTCTTTGTTTCGCGGCGCGCAAGGAGAGGGGATTCAGAGCGCCGCCTGGACGAGCTCCAGAGACGGGCGCGGGCCGCGGCTATCAGCGCGGATCCCACAGCAACAGGGACGCAGAGGGAAAAACGGAGAGATTCCCGCACAGAGGCTCGGCGCCGAGCAGCACTCACCAGCCCGAGAGGCTTGTCTGCTCACCCGCCGGGGCAGGCGGGGGCTGGGAGCTGAGGCGCGGGCTTCGGTCGGATCCCAGGGAGAGGACTGGGGTTGGCTGCGTGAACACAGCCTGAAGGGGCTGGCGCACCACAGCTAGCCGGGAGGGAGCCCGAGAAAAAGTCTGCAGCTGCCGAAGAAGCAAAGGACTTTTTCTTGCCTCTTTGTTTCACGGCGTGCAAGGAGAGGGGATTCAGAGCGCCACTTAAACGAACTCGAGAGACAGGCGCGAGCCGCGGCTATCAGCGCGGACCCCAGAGACGGGCATGAGACGCTAAGGCTGCTGCTGCCGCCACCAAAAAGCCTGTGGGCGAGCACAGGTCATTCTCCACACCGCCCCTCCCGGGAGCCTGTGCAGCCCGCCACGGCCAGGCTCCCGTAATCTGGGGACGGCTTCCCCGGGAGAGCGCACGGCGTGCCTCAGGCTGCTGCAACGTCACGCCGGCTTCTGCCACCACAGGCTTGCCCCGCCTCCTCCATACTGCTCCCTCCCCGCGGCCTGAGTGAGCCAGAGCCCCCGAATCAGCTGCTCCTTTAACTCCGTTCTGTCTGGGCTGGGAGCAGACGCCCTCAGGCGACCTACATGCAGAGGCAGGTCCAAATCCAAAGCTGAACCCCGGGAGCTGTACGAACAAAGAAGAGAAAGGGAAATCTCTCCCAGCAGCCTCAGAAGCAGCGGATTAAAGCTCCACAAACAACTTGATGTGCCTACATCTGTTGAATACCTGAATAGACAACGAATCATCCCAAATTTAGGAGGTGGACTTTGGGAGCAGAATATATTAATTTTTCCCCTTTTCCTTTTTTTGTGAGTGTATATGTGTATGCTTCTGGGTGAGATTTTGTCTGTATAGCTTTGCTCTCACCGTTAGTCCTAGGGTTAGGTCCGTCCTTTTTTTTTTTACTTAAAAAATTTTTTTTCCCAATAAATGTTTTCTTAATAATTTTTTCCTTATTTTCTATTTTTAAAAAATTAAAAAAAATTTTTTAATAAGTTTTTTCATATTTTTTGTTTTAAAAAATTTAAAAAAAATTTTTTTTCTTAATAAATTTTTTCTTAATAATTTTTTTTCTTATTTTTTATTATAATTGCTTTATTTTATTTTATTTTATCCTCTTTCTTTCTTTCTTTCCATTTTTTCTCCCTTTTATTCTGAGCCGTGTGGATGAAAGGCTCTTGGTGCTCCAGCCAGGCATCAGGACTGTGCCTCTGAGGTGGGAGAGCCAACTTCAGGACACTGGTCCACGAGAGACCTCCCAGCTCCATGTAATACCAAACGGCGAAAATCTCTCAGAGATCTCCATCTCAACATTAAGACCCAGCTTCACTCAACGACCAGCAAGCTACAGTGCTGGACACCCTATGCCAAACAACTAGCAAGACAGGAACACAGCCCCATCCATTAACAGAGAGGCTGCCTAAAACCATAATAAGGCCACAGACACCCCAAAACACACCACCAGACGTGGACGAGCCCACCAGAAAGACAACATCCAGCCTCATACACCAGAACACAGGCACTAGTTCCCTCCACCAGGAAACCTACACAACCCACTGAACCAACCTTAGACACTGGGGACAGATACCAAAAACAACGGGAACTACGAACCTGCAGCCTGTGAAAAGGAGACCCCAAACACAGTAAGATAAGCAAAATGAGAAGACAGAAAAACACACAGCAGATGAAGGAGCAGGGTCAAAACACACCAGACCTAACAAATGAAGAGGAAATAGGCAGTCTACCTGAAAAAGAATTCAGAATAATGATAGTAAGGATGATCCAAAATCTTGGAAATAGAATAGACAAAATGCAAGAAACATTTAACAAGGACGTAGAAGAACTAAAGAGGAACCAAGCAACGATGAAAAGTACAATAAATGAAATTAAAAATACTCTAGATGGGATCAATAGCAGAATAACTGAGGCAGAAGAACGGATAAGTGACTTGGAAGATAAAATGGTGGAAATAACTACTGCAGAGCAGAATAAAGAAAAAAGAATGAAAAGAACTGAGGACAGTCTCAGAGACCTCTGGGACAACATTAAACGCACCAACATTCGAATTATAGGGGTCCCAGAAGAAGAAGAGAAAAAGAAAGGGACTGAGAAAATATTTGAAGAGATTATAGTTGAAAACTTCCCTAATATGGGAAAGGAAATAGTTAATCAAGTCCTGGAAGCACAGAGAGTCCCATACAGGATAAATCCAAGGAGAAACACACCAAGACACATATTAATCAAACTATCAAAAATTAAATATAAAGAAAACATATTAAAAGCAGCAAGGGAAAAACAACAAATAACACACAAGAGCATCCCCATAAGGTTAACAGCTGATCTTTCAGCAGAAACTCTGCAAGCCAGAAGGGAGTGGCAGGATATACTTAAAGTGATGAAGGAGAAAAACCTACAACCAAGATTACTCTACCCAGCAAGGATCTCATTCAGATTTGATGGAGATATTAAAACCTTTACAGACAAGCAAAAGCTGAGAGAGTTCAGCACCACCAAAGCAGCTTTACAACAAATGCTAAAGGAACTTCTCTAGGCAAGAAACACAAGAGAAGGAAAACACCTACAATAACAAACCCAAAACATTTAAGAAAATGGGAATAGGAACATACGCATCGATAATTACCTTAAATGTAAATGGATTAAATGCTCCCACCAAAAGACACAGACTGGCTGAATGGATACAAAAACAAGACCCATATATATGCTGTCTACAAGAGACCCACTTCAGACCTAGAGACACATACAGACTGAAAGTGAGGGGATGGAAAAAGATATTCCATGCAAATGGAAATCAAAAGAAAGCTGGAGTAGCAATTCTCATATCAGACAAAATAGACTTTAAAATAAAGACTATTACAAGAGACAAAGAAGGACACTATATAATGATCAAGGGATTGATCCAAGAGGAAGATATAACAATTGTAAATATTTATGCACCCAACATAGGAGCACCTCAATACATAAGGCAAATACTAACAGCCATAAAAGGGGAAATCGACAGTAACAGAGTCATAGTAGGGGACTTTAACACCCCACTTTCACCAATGGACAGATCATCCAAAATGAAAATAAATAAGGAAACACAAGCTCTAAATGATACATTAAACAAGATGGACTTAATTGATATTTATAGGACATTCCACCCAAAAACAACAGAATACACATTTTTCTCAAGTGCTCATGGAACATTCTCCAGGATAGATCATATCTTGGGTCACAAATCAAGCCTTGGTAAATTTAAAAAAATTGAAATCGTATCAAGTATCTTTTCCGACCACAACGCTATGAGACTAGATATCAATTACAGGAAAAGATCTGTAAAAAATACAAACACATGGAGGCTACACAATACACTACTTAATAACGAAGTGATCACTGAAGAAATCAAAGGGGAAATCAAAAAATACCTAGAAACAAATGACAATGGAGACACGACGATCCAAAACCTATGGGATGCAGCAAAAGCAGTTCTAAGAGGGAAGTTTATAGCAATACAAGCCTACATCAAGAAACAGGAAACATCTCGAATAAACAACCTAACCTTGCACCTAAAGCAATTAGAGAAAGAAGAACAAAAAAACCCCAAAGCTAGCAGAAGGAAAGAAATCATAAAGATCAGATCAGAAATCAATGAAAAAGAAATGAAGGAAACAATAGCAAAAATCAATGAAACTAAAAGCTGGTTCTTTGAGAAGATAAACAAAATTGATAAACCATTAGCCAGACTCATCAAGAGAAAAAGGGAGAAGACTCAAATTAATAGAATTAGAAATGAAAAAGGAGAAGTAACCACTGACACTGCAGAAATACAAACGATCATGAGAGATTACTACAAGCAACTCTATGCCAATAAAATGGACAACCTGGAAGAAATGGACAGATTCTTAGAAATGCACAACCTGCCGAGACTGAACCAGGAAGAAATAGAAAATATGAACAGACCAATCACAAGCACTGAAATTGAAACTGTGATTAAAAATCTTCCAAAACACAAAAGCCCAGGACCAGATGGCTTCACAGGCGAATTCTATCAAACATTTAGAGAAGAGCTAACACCTATCCTTCTCAAACTCTTCCAAAATATTGCAGAGGGAGGAACACTCCCCAACTCATTCTACGAGGCCACCATCACCCTGATACCAAAACCAGACAAAGATGTCACAAAGAAAGAAAACTACAGGCCAATATCACTGATGAACATAGATGCAAAAATCCTCAACAAAATACTAGCAAACAGAATCCAACAGCACATTAAAAGGATTATACACCATGATCAAGTGGGGTTTATTCCAGGAATGCAAGGATTCTTCAATATATGCAAATCAATCAACGTGATACATCATATTAACAAACTGAAGGAGAAAAACCATATGATCATCTCAATAGATGCAGAGAAAGCTTTCGACAACATTCAACACCCATTTATGATAAAAGTCCTGCAGAAAGTAGGCATAGAGGGAACTTTCCTCAACATAATAAAGGCCGTATATGACAAACCCACAGCCAACATTGTCCTCAATGGTGAAAAACTGAAACCATTTCCACTAAGATCAGGAACAAGACAAGGTTGCCCACTCTCACCACTATTATTCAACATAGCTTTGGAAGTGTTAGCTACAGCAATCAGAGAAGAAAAAGAAATAAAAGGAATCCAAATCGGAAAAGAAGAAGTAAAGCTGTCACTGTTTGCAGATGACATGATACTATACATAGAGAATCCTAAAGAGGCTACTGGAAAACTACTAGAGCTAATCAATGAATTTGGTAAAGTAGCAGGATACAAAATTAATGCACAGAAATCTCTTGCATTCCTATATACTAATGATGAAAAATCTGAAAGTGAAATTAAGAAAACACTCCCGTTTACCATTGCAACAAAAAGAATAAAATATCTAGGAATAAACCTACCTAAGGAGACAAAAGACCTGTATGCAGTAAATTATAGGACACTGATGAAAGAAATTAAAGATGATACAAATAGATGGAGAGATATACCATGTTCTTGGATTGGAAGAATCAACATTGTGAAAATGACTCTGCTACCCAAAGCAATCTACAGATTCAATGCAATCCCTATCAAACTACCACTGGCATTTTTCACAGAACTAGAACAAAAAATTTCACAATTTGTATGGAAACACAAAAGACCCCGAATAGCCAAAGCAATCTTGAGAACGAAAAATGGAGCTGGAGGAATCAGGCTCCCTGACTTCAGACTATATTACAAAGCTACAGTAATCAAGACAGTTTGGTACTGGCACAAAAACAGAAATATAGATCAATGGAACAGGATAGAAAGCCCAGAGATAAGCCCACGCACATATGGTCACCTTATCTTTGATAAAGGAGGCAAGCATATACAGTGGAGAAAAGACAGCCTCTTCAATAAGTGGTGCTGGGAAAATTGGACAGGTACATGTAAAAGTATGAAATTAGAACACTCCCTGACGCCATACACAAAAATAAACTCAAAATGGATTAAAGACCTAAGTGTAAGGCCAGACACTATCAAACTCTTAGAGGAAAACATAGGCAGAACACTCTATGACATAAATCACAGCAAGATCCTTTTTGACCCAGGTCCTAGAGAAATGGAAATTAAAACACAAATAAACAAATGGGACCTAATGAAACTTAAAAGCTTTTGCACAGCAAAGGAAACCATAAACAAGACCAAAAGACAACCCTCAGAATGGGAGAAAATATTTGCAAATGAAGCAACGGACAAAGGATTAATCTCCAAGATTTACAAGCAGCTCATGCAGCTCAATAACAAAAAAACAAACAACCCAATCCAAAAATGGGCAGAAGACCTAAATAGACATTTCTCCAAAGAAGATATACAGATTGCCAACAGACACATGAAAGAATGCTCAACATCATTAATCATTAGAGAAATGCAAATCAAAACTACAATGAGGTATCATCTCACACCAGTCAGAATGGCCATCATCAAAAAATCTAGAAACAATAAATGCTGGAGAGGGTGTGGAGAAAAGGGAACCCTCTTGCACTGTTGGTGGGAATGTAAATTGATACAACCACTATGGAGAACAGTATGGAGGTTCCTTAAAAAACTAAAAATAGAACTACCATATGACCCAGCAATCCCACTACTGGGCATATACCCTGAGAAAACCATAATTCAGAAAGAGTCATGTACCAAAATATTCATTGCAGCTCTGTTTACAATAGCCAGGACATGGAAGCAACCTAGGTGTCCATCATCGGATGAATGGATAAAGAAGATGTGGCACATATATACAATGGAATATTACTCAGCCATAAAAAGAAATGAAATGGAGGTGTTTGTAATGAGGTGGATGGAGTTAGAGTCTGTCATACAGAGTGAAGTAAGTCAGAAAGAGAAAAAGAAATACAGTATGCTAACACATATATATGGAATCTAAGGAAAAAAAAAAAAAAGGTCATGAAGAACCTAGTGGCAAGATGGGAATAAAGACACAGACCTACTAGAGAATGGACTTGAGGATATGGGGAGGGGGAGGGGTGAGATGTGACAGGGTGAGAGAGTGTCATGGACATATATACACTACCAAATGTACAATAGATAGCTAGTGGGAAGCAGCCGCATAGCACAGGGAGATCAGCTCGGTGCTTTGTGACCACCTAGAGGGGTGGGATGGGGAGGGTGGGAGGGAGGGAGATGCAAGAGGGAAGAGATATGGGAACATATGTATATGTATAACTGATTTACTTTGTTATAATGCAGAAGCTAACACACCATTGTAAAGCAACTATACTTCAATAAAGATGTTTAAAAAAAAAAAAAAAAGAAAGGGGCAAGAATGAATGCACGTAGTGCACTGGAAGGTCATTGCCATAATCCTGGCGAAAGCTGACACCATTCTGAACTAGGGCATTAAATTCGGATTGGGTATTTCAGTCTATATATGAGCCCACCCCTGCTCTTTCCTAGGAAATGTCTGATAGAAGACACAATATAACAAACAAATGTTTTCTCTTTCCAATATTTTCTTGGGAAAAAAAAAAACCTGAGGAAACAGATCATTCAAGGCTCTGTAGCATCTGGGTGTGTTGGGTAACTCCATTTAGAGAAGCTCCTTAATCATCAACCCATGGCAGCACAGAAGCTCTTAGAAGCAAAACTTGCTGGGGAGGCAATAAAGAGACAACGGAAGACAAGCAGGAGTTATCTGTGGCACCAATATGCTACACAAGAGAGCTAAAACTAAGGGCCATGCAAAGGACTGCAGACATTACAACACAAAAGAATGGCAGCCCCTGTGTGAGAGCAAAGATAATACAACCATACACCTGGGAGCAATTCAGAGTCAATGAGAATGAACCTGGACAAGTGAAAACAAAGTTAATGAAGAGAAGAAAAAATAATGTACTTCTAGTTCTGTTTTTCAATTAATAGCTAAGGAGCAGTAGCCATCAGTCCCATTCATCTTATACCAAGCACTTTCCCCATAAAATAATGTGGAAACAGTTAAGATTCCTGTCTTAAGTTTATTTTAAATTGTATTCAAGAATCTATTAAGAATCCACCATGTCTCTAGGAAACAAAGCAAAGATGCAAAAATGAGTAAAATGTGGTTCTGACCCTCCAAGCACTCACAATGAAAAGAGAAAGCAGTGATATAAACTGATAAGTATGATAATAGCAGCTATGATTTTTCCAGGCAGTTAACCTATGTCAGACAGTGGTGCCAGATGTATCCATGTATCATTAACTTAATCCTTAAGCAACTCTGAGAAGCAGTTATAATTATTCCCATTTTTATGATTGAGAAAATTCAGACTCAGAGAGGTCATATAGATTGCTCAAGGTCATACACTCAGATGACGATAGAGTCTCACTAATTACAAGGTTCATGTTCTTTCCATTCTATCACGTAGTCTTTCCAAAAGTATAGGTTACGGAGTGAAATAGACTACATACAGGAGCAAGGTGTCCAATGTTACCTTGAGGATGTCTGGGACACCAGCTAGATTGGCTAAAAAATTAATTAATTAAAATAAAAATTTTAAAGAGTGGCATACCGAGTTGGGTCTTATTGAGAACTGTTGCAAAGCAGTCAGAATCTGAAAGAAGATGAGACTGAGCCATGATGTGAGGGTTGCCAAGGATAAAACCTAAGGGCCAAATTCTGTCCCTAAGTCTAAAATGCAACCATGGCACTAAGATTGATTAACAAAACAAAATGGGGAAGTATCCACTAGATACCTAAAATGGAGCAGGGAGACACACGCTTAGATTCCTTACTTGTAAAATGGAGGTAACACCTCCTAATGGGATTGTTGTGAGACTCAATAATGTGAACACCCATTATAAATGGTAAAGTTCTGTATAAACATTAAAAAATCACTATTATTACAAAGCACTTTGTGGTATACAGAATCCTAAAGGTATCTCCCCCAACATTTCCATTCCCTGGTTCCTAAGCCAAACACTAATCTAGGGACTGCTGTGAAGGGATTTTGGAGATGGAATTAAACTTACAAATCAGCTGACTTTAAGAGAGGGACGTTAGGGCTTCCCTGGTGGCACAGTGGTTAAGAATCCACCTGCCAATGCAGGGGACACGGGTTCGAGCCCTGGTCCGGGAAGATTCCACATGCCACAGAGCAACCAAGCCCCTGCGCCACAACTACTGAGCCTGAACTCTAGAGACCACAAGCCACAACTACTGAGCCCACACGCCACAACTACTGAAGCCCGCATGCCTAGAGCCCATGCTCCGCAACAAGAGAAGGCTCTGCAATGAGAAGCCTGTGCGCCGCAATGAAGAGTAGCCCCCACTCGCTGCAACTAGAGAAAGCCCACACGCAGCAACGAAGACCCAACGCAGCCAAAATTAAATTTTAAAAAAATTTTTAAAAAGAGAGGGACATTACCTTGATTATCTAGGTGGACCCAAGGTAATCACATGAGCCCTTAAAAGCAGAAGAGGAATTAGAGAGATGCTATAAAAGAAGAAGGCAGGAGAGATGAAGCAGAAGAGGAGGTCAAAGAGATTCAAAGTGTGACAGACACTTGATCTACCATTGTCAGCTTTGAAGATGTAGGAGAGAACAAGCCAAGGAGTACAGGCAGCCTCTAGAAGAGTAGAACCCCTGGCCAACAGCCAACAAGGAAATGGGGATCTCAGTCCTAACTGCATGGAACTGATTCTACCAACAATCTGAATGAACTTGGAAGCAGATTCATCCCCAGAGCTTCCATAAAGGATTAAAGCCCGGCTAACACCTAGAGCCTTGGGGACACTAAGCAAAGAAGCAGCTGAGCCCCATTGTGCTTAGACTTCTGACCTACAGAAACTGAGATAATGAGTTTGTATTATTTTCCGGTGCTATGTTGTGGTAATTTGTTACAGCAGCAAGAGAAAACTAATATACACGTCGATTATTATTTATCCATCTAGCTAATTCATAATCTAGACAATGTCCTGAAATCATCTTTACCCATATTTTTCCCTAATCAATTCTAACTTCAAGAGTCTCAAAATTGGCCCCCAAAGACATTCAAAAATTCACCTGCTAATTTGTGCAGACAGGTCTAGACATAAGCAAGTGAATTGTGAGATTGATTATTTACACTGGCAAATACATGGACATTGAATACTAGAATTGCAAAGTTATTTTTATTTTAAAACATTAACAAGAATTAATTATACTTTCAAAGAAATAAATTTCCACCTTAAACAATTTTGATTAATATCTCCAAATATTGCTCAACATTTATGTACAGCTCTTGTGAATATCATGATGATTCATGACAACCTCTGGAACCACATATTACAAAACAAAAAGAAGCATTTCCTAATGGATGCTGGGCCATACTGGAATACAAATGGATTGCTAGGCAAAAATCTATTGCATATGTTACCCAAGAGGAGAGATGTGACAAGATAGTTACTTTGCCTTTTCTCTTTAAAGTTTCTGCTACTCAACTCCTCCCTGCTTTGGAAAGAAGTGTCCATCTCTGACATGAATTGAGGCAAACCCACAAAACTTCAAGTATTCAGATACAGTTGTCTCTTATTTGAAGAACACAGGGCAAGAGATATAAAGAAGTATTTCCCTGGGGCCTGAATGATGGTAATCACAGGAGCTGATGTTTGAGATAATAGGTCACAATATGCCAGTGCTAAACACCAGATTCTACATGAGACAGCTATCCATGTGCTTTTAAATAAGTTTTATTTTGTGTGTTTGTCACCTGCAGGGCCCAATAGAGCACAGGGCCCAGTATAGGGACCTCTCTTGCCCCAGTTTAAGGGTGATAACCTTCCTAAAGATGTTAGTCTTAAACCAAAGATGTGACTTTATTTTACTATCTTCCTGAAGAGCATACAATTGTCAAGGTTAGATAAGCATCTCTGCAATGATACACAAAAGAAATTTAAATCTGTGCTCCTTAAGCCATACATGCATACACATACACACACACACACACATTTCTATTCATATTCTGAAACCAGTAAGAGGCGCTTTCTTAAAACTGAAGTGCGTTCATTGGCTTTTTTAATGTAATCAAAGTTTGCATTAGTTTGTGGGGGTCAAGAGGTAGATTCTTTATTGATCAATAAAGGTCAATTGCAATATTACTTCTAGTGCCACCACTTTGTCATTGGAATCATCCAAATTACAAATAGAAGTTGGGAGCACTATGTGTCTAGAAAAAATCTTGAGTTCACAACAGACATAAAACTTGAATAAAAGATCCATTAGAAAAATGTGCCTTCAGATTGATGATAAATGCTTCACTCATCACTTTTATTGCCAGATTCAAATGATTACCAGATGATTTTAGCAATTAATTTACATTCAGCACACAAGTATTGAGCAGTTAACATGCATCCAGTGCATTTTTCTGATACTTTCTCAATAAAATGAATGTGGGTTTAAATAATCTATGCTCTGTTTTCTTTCCGAAAGGTCATACCTCCCCAAAGACTTACTCTATAACTTAATCTTTCTTTTCATCATACATTCCTTCTTCTTCATATTCTTCTCCTCCTCCTTCTTCTTTTTTTAATTCAAGTATAGTTAATTTACAATGTTGTGTTGGTTTCAAGCATACAGCAAAGTGATTCAGTTCTACATATATATATTATTTTTCAGATTCTTTTCCATAATAGGTTATACAAGATATTGAGTAAAGTTCCCTGTGTTATACGGAAGGTCCTTGTTGTTTACCTATTTTATATATAATAGTGTGTATATGTTAATTCCATGCTCCTACCTTCTTCCTTTTTGAAATGAACGTTTGAGATGGAGGTGTCCATTCAAAATCCCTTTGGCCTGTCCTCCAGCACAGAAGGGTGAGATATGAAAAATTATAGCATAGTATTTTATACATGATATGTCAGAGGCTATGTGTACACATATATAAGAAATAGGAATACTCTTTGGATATAGATATTCAAATTCACACTCAAGTTCAAACAGGAGAAAACACAGCACTATGGAAAGAGCATGAACTTTAGAAACAGCCCTGAGATTGAATTCTAGTTCTTCCACTTGCTAGTTATGTGACATTGAAGAGTTTAATTAAATTCTCTGAAACTTACGGCTTCATTAGTAAGATGTGAATAATTAACACATGTATTTTAAGCTATTTTAAGGATTTAAAAAGACAAAGGGTATAAATCACATAGCACAATACCTTGCAATACTTTTATTGTGCAATACTTTTAAGTACCTATGTTGGATACTTAAAAACTGTTGGTTCCTTTATCTAATAGTTATTAAACTGCTATCACATACCAGGCACTCTGCTACACACTTTTATGTGTATATTTCACTGAATGTGTGTGCATTTCATGAATACAGCCTGTGTGCAGAGTTCCCAAAGCAGCCTGACGTAGGTATCCATTATGGTAGTGGGAAGTCGGTGGGCAAGGGAGGGGGGTCAGCTCAGGGTTCTGCTTGCTGAAGATTGGTATATATTTTAACTCAGCCTTAGGACTGAAATTCATAATCCAATATAGGGGAACAAAAGCCTCCCCTACCTCTCAGGGAGACTCTCAGACAGACAACAGACCTGTCCTGAAATAGGAAGGAGCTAAATGTGGTTAGAGTCAGGGGTATTAGCTAAGTGTAAATGAGATGGGACAATTCCAAGTAAGAGGCCATGTGGTATCACTAACACTATCTTACCACCAGTCCTAGGGAGAATTTGTCTCTAGTTTCTGATTGTCTTTGTCTGTTTTTTTTTTTTTTTTTGAACATCTTTATTGGAGTATAATTGCTTTACAATGTTGTGTTAGTTTCTGCTGTATAACAGAGTGAATCAGCTATATGTATACATATATCCCCATATCCCCTCCCTCTTGCACCTCCCTCCCACCCTCTCTATCCCACCCCTCTAGGTGGTCACAAAGCACCGAGCTGATCTCCCTGTGCTATGCAGCTGCTTCCCACTAGCTATCTATTTTACATTTGGTAGTGCATATATGTTCATGGTACTCTCTCACTTTGTCCCAGCTTACCCTTCCCCCTCCCCATTTCCTCAAGTCGATTCTCTACCTCTGTATCTTTATTTCTGTCCTGCCCCTAGGTTCATCAGAACCTTTTTTTTTTTTTTTTTTAGATTCCATGTATATGTGTTAGCATATGGTATTTGTTTTTCTCTTTCTGACTTACTTCATTCTGTATGTCTTAGTCTGTCTTAGGCTGCTATAACAAAATAGCATTGACTAGGTGGTTTATAAACAACAGAAATTTATTTCTCAGAGTTCTGGTGGCTTAGAAGTCCAAGATCAAGATGCTGGCAGATTCAGTATCTGATGAAAGCCTACTTCCTGGTTCACAGACGGCTGTCTTCTCAATGTAACCTCATGTGGTGGAGTTCTCTAGGGTCTCTTTTATAAGGGCACTAATCCCATTCATGAACCCATGTGGAGCCCTCATGACCTAATCACCTCCCAAAGGCCTCACCTCCTAATACCATCACATGGGGCACATATGAATTTGGCGGGGACACAAACATTCAGACCACTGATATATGGAACTCTTAAGAAAAATACAAAAACAATAAAAACTTAATCAAATAAAAGTTGAAACAGTAGAGGCATTGTAGGAAACAGATCACAGCCTCTCTATTTAGGAAACAAAGAAAGGGCCAGCACAGAAAGGGCTATTTCCTGGTCTCAGGGAAAGCAATTATTAGAGCAAGGAAGTAGGAGGGATCACCCAGGCCCAGGAGGAATGATAACAGGTTAGCAACTGGAGGAGTGGAGGAAGAGCCCAGGCCTCAGGGACCACGGGAGCCACATCATCTCAGCTACCATTCAAGCCACCCAGGAGCAGCAATGGGAGCCCCAGCCAAGAACAGGAAAAGACCTTACCAGCAAATGGTCATAAAAGGCCACCAAGTGAGGGCAATTCCCTCCAGGACAATGCCAGGAGAAGGGAAGACCTTCAGCTGAGCTGAAGCTCTGGAAGCTCACTAATAGACTTCACCACACCCCCTCCTCTTCCATTGATTAACTTCACCCAGTTGTTTGGCTGAAGGATGAAGGGACAGCATCAGTTTCAAAAGAATACATGAATTAGATAATACATACATTACTATAGTAGACAATTCCTATTTAACAAAATAAACATTCATTGGGCAACTACTAAGTACCCGGCTAGGTGGAAAGGATGGAAAAATAGATACATAGACAGTAAACTATGATAATATAAAGAAGTGAATAAAAATTAGCCTGTAGAGAAGAGGAAATGGGGAATAGTGGGTTTCAGGTTGCAAACTCTGTTGTTATTTACTGCACATATTTTGGACAAATAAAATATTTACATTTTCATTCAATAATTCCTTAATTTTTTTTCTTCTCCTGTGAACTCCGTATGCATACTAAATATTGAGACTGCCTGGCCTGTTTCCCCACTTCATATACAGAACTCTATAAACCAGGCTTATGCCATTGTACTAGACAATGTGGTATGCCACCTAGATGCTCTTTCAGGATTGTAATACCCAAGGTTCTCCAGAGAAACAGAACCAATAGAAAATACATATACTTTGTTATGGGAATTGACTTACACTATTACGGAGGCCAAAAAGTCCCATGATCTGCCATCTGCAAACTGGAGAACAGGAAAGCTCGTAGTATGATTCTGTCCAAGTCCCAAGGCCTGAGAACCAGGAGTACTGATATCTGAGGGCAGGAGAAGTTGGATGTCTCAGCTCAAGCAAAGAGAGCAAATTCTCCATTCCTCCACCTTCTTGTTCTACTCAGGCCCTCAACAGGTTGGATGATGCCTCCCACATTGGCAAGGGCAGTCTTCTTTACTCAGTCTAGCAATTCAAATGTTAATGTCTTTCAGAAACACAAAAATACCCAGAAATAATGTTTTATCAGCTATTTAGGCATCCATTAGCCCAGTCAAGTTGACACATAAAATTAATCATCTCAAGGACTAAAAAATTTCCCCCAGGTGCCAGAAGTTCTGATGGCAGGCAACTCTCAGCTATCAGCCCCATTCAGGAAATGTCTCAGCTAAAGAAACCCCCAAAGCCATGGCCCCATGGCAAGGGCAACTACATTCAATGACTGACTAACATGAGGGTATGAAGACCCAGCCACCCTCATACACATGCAGACAATTTAGAAGGGTCATCCCAGTTTCAGAATTCCCATAGGGTCACTGGGAATGCATTATAGCCCAAATTCTCTTTGTCCAATGCTGCTTCTTCCTCTTTACTTCTATAAGTGTTGATCCCAAGGGTATTCTCTAATAAACTTCTTGTGTTAATCTCTGCTTCCCATGGAATACAAAATACAATGCTTTTCATGCAATGAATGGGAAGATACTTTTCTGGGGTCTGACCAGTCTAAGGAAAAAGACCTAAAGATATTGACATAAAGGGTTCCCAGTGAAACTGTTTAGCCATATCTCTCAATGGGAAAGCTCATAGTTTACAAAAAACCCACCCACAGTTGAAAAACAGCCCTACCCATGTGCACACAGCTCATAATTAGTTTTTTGTTTTGTTTTGTTTTGTTTTCATAATTAGTTTTTTATGTCCCACTCTTAAATATGAATGGTCAACAGTGATCACCAGCTATTTGAGAAAAACATTTAAAATGAAACACAAAGGTCAGAACAGAAATTAATAACTCAATATGGAATCAGATTATGCAGAAAGATATAACAAGAAAGAAAATATTGGGGTAGAGATAAGAGAAGACATTGCACCCACAAAACAAAAATAAAAGTTTATTTAAAATAAAAATGAATATTCAGGACATAATGATTGGAAATTTCAAAATAAGATAACAGGAATGAAAAATTCAATGAGGGCTAGAACACAACATTGAGGAACTATCACAGAAAGCAGAATTTCCTTTAATATGAAATTAAAACACTGGTTCCATTTTTTGACATTAAATACTAGGAGTTCTAGAAAGAAAGAACAAAGAAAATAAAAATAAAGAAATTATCTTAGAAATAAATCAAAAATTTTTCCAGAAAAACAGGACTTTTGTATGTTAAGGGCTCACTAGGTGCCCAGAATAATGGATAAAATAGACCTATACCAAAGCATGTCAACAAGAAAATTCAGAGCTATGTGGATAAAGAGAAGATTCCAAAAGTTCTATACAAGTTTCATACAAGAAGAAACTAAATGGTCTATACAGCTTTCATACAAAGGAGAATCACAATGGCATTGGACCTCTCAATAGAAACTAGAACAGAGTAATACTTTCAATATTTAAAGAGAAATTTATTTCCAACTGAGAATTCTATACCCAACCGAGCTATCAATTAAGTGTGAGAGCAAAGATATTATTTGACATACAATGTTTCAAAATATTCACTGCTGATGCACCCTTCTTTACGGAGTTTTTGGAGGACATGTGAGTTTTAACCAATAAAAGAACAAGATACAGGGGGAGCTGAGGCTCGGGCTTCCGTCGGGTCGCAGGGAGAGGACTGGGGTTGGCAGTGTGAACACAGCCTGAAGGGGTTAGTGCACCACAGCTAGCTGGGAGGGAGTCGGGGGAAAAAGTCTGCAGCTGCCGAAGAGGCAAGAGACTTTTTCTTCCCTCTTTGTTTCCTGGTGCGCGAGGAGAGGGGATTCAGAGCGCCGCCTAAACGAGCTCCAGAGACGGGCGCGAGCCGCGGCTATCAGCGCGGATCCCACAGCAACAGGGGCGCAGAGGGAAAAGTGGAGAGATTCCCGCACAGAGGAGCGGTGCCGACCTGCACTCACCAGCCCGAGAGGCTTGTCTGCTCACCCGCCTGGGTGGGCGGGGGCTGGGGGCTGGGAGCTGAGGCTCAGGCTTCGGTCGGATCGCAGGGAGAGGACTGGGGTTGACGGCGTGAACACAGCCTGAAGGGGTTAGCGCACCACAGCTAGCCGGGAGGGAGTCCGGGAAAAAGTCTGCAGCTGCCGAAGAGGCAAGAGACGTTTTCTTGCCTCTTTGTTTCGCGTCGCGCAAGGAGAGGGGATTCAGAGCGCCGCCTAAACGAGCTCCAGAGATGGGCGCAAGCCGCGGCTATCAGCGCGGACCCCAGAGACGGGCATGAGACGCTAAGGCTGCTGCTGCCGCCACCAAAAAGCCTGTGTGCGAGCACAGGTCGCTCTCCACACCGCCCCTCCCGGGAGCCTGTGCAGCCCGCCACGGCCAGGCTCCCGTGATCCGGGGACAACTTTCCCAGGAGAACGCACGGCGTGCCTTGGGCTGGTGCAACGTCACGCCGACCTCTGCCGCCGCAGGCTCGCCCCGCATCCGTATCCTTCCCCCCGCCTGAGTGAGCCAGAGCCCCCCAAGCAGCTGCTCCTTTAACCCCGTTCAGTCTGGGCGGGGAACAGACGCCCTCAGGCGACCTACATGCAGAGGTGGGTCCAAATCCAAAGCTGAACCCCGGGAGCTGTACGAACAAAGAAGAGAAAGGGAAATCTCTCCCAGCAGCCTCAGAAGCAGCGGATTAAAGCTCCACAAACAACTTGATGTGCCTGCATCTGTTGAATACCTGAATAGACAACGAATCATCCCAAATTTAGGAGGTGGACTTTGGGAGCAGGATATATTAACTTTTCCCCTTTTCCTTTTTCTGTGAGTGTATATGTGTATGCTTCTGGGTGAGATTTTGTCTGTATAGCTTTGCTCTCACCGTTAGTCCTAGGGTTAGCTCCGTCCGTTTTTTTTTTTTTTTTTTCACTTAAAAAAAATTTTTTTTTCTTCCCTAATAAATGTTTTCTTAACAATTTTTTCCTTATTTTCTATTTTTAAAAAATTTAAAAATATTTTTTAATAAGTTTTTGCATATTTTTTATTTTAAAAAATTAAAAATTTTTTTTTCTTAATAATTTTTTTCTTATTTTTTATTATAAAAAATTAATAAATCTATTTTTAAAAATTAAAAAAAATTTTTCTTAATAAATTCATTCTTAATAATTTTTTTCTTATTTTTTATTATAATACCTTTATTTTATTTTATTTTATCCTCTTTCTTTCTTTCTTTCCATTTTTTCTCCCTTTTATTCTGAGCCGTGTGGATGAAAGGCTCTTGGTGCTCCAGCCAGGCATCAGGGCTGTGCCTCTGAGGTGGGAGAACCAAGCTCAGGACACTGGTCCACAAGACACCTCCCAGCTCCACGTAATACCAAACGGCGAAAATCTCTCAGAGATCTCCATCTCAACATCAAGACCCAGCTTCACTCAACGACCAGCAAGCTACAGTGCTGGACACCCTATGCCAAACAACTAGCAAGACAGGAAAACAGCCCCATCCATTAGCAGAGAGGCTGCCTAAAATCATAATAAGGCCACAGACACCCCAAAATACACCACCAGACGTGGACGTGCCCACCAGAAAGACAAGATCCAGCCTCATCCACCAGAACACAGGCACTAGTTCCCTCCACCAGGAAGCCTACACAACCCACTGAACCAACCTTAGCCACTGGGGACAGATACCAAAAACAACGGGAACTACGAACCTGCAGCCTGTGAAAAGGAGACCCCAAACACAGTAAGATAAGCAAAATGAGATGACAGAAAAACACACAGCAGATGAAGGAGCAGGGCCAAAACACACCAGACCTAACAAATGAAGAGGAAATAGGTAGTCTACCTGAAAAAGAATTCAGAATAATGATAGTAAGGATGATCCAAAATCTTGGAAATAGAATAGACAAAATGCAAGAAACATTTAACAAGGACGTAGAAGAACTAAAGGGGAACCAAGCAACAATGAAAAACACAATAAATGAAATTAAAAATACTCTAGATGGGATCAATAGCAGAATAACTGAGGCAGAAGAACGGATAAGTGACCTGGAAGATAAAATGGTGGAAATAACTACTGCAGAGCAGGATAAAGAAAAAAGAATGAAAAGAACTGAGGACAGTCTCAGAGACCTCTGGGACAACATTAAATGCACCAACATTCGAATTATAGGGGTCCCAGAAGAAGAAGAGAAAAAGAAAGGGACTGAGAAAATATTTGAAGAGATTATAGTTGAAAACTTCCCTAATATGGGAAAGGAAATAGTTAATCAAGTCCTGGAAGCACAGAGAGTCCCATACAGGATAAATCCCAGGAGAAACACGCCAAGACACATATTAATCAAACTGTCAAAAATTAAATATAAAGCAAACATATTAAAAGCAGCAAGGGAAAAACAACAAATAACACACAAGGGAATCCCCATCAGGTTAACAGCGGATCTTTCAGCAGAAACTCTGCAAGCCAGAAGGGACTGGCAGGATATACTTAAAGTAATGAAGGAGAAAAACCTACAACCAAGATTAATCTACCCAGCAAGGATCTCATTCAGATTTGATGGAGAAATTAAAACCTTTACAGACAAGCAAAAGCTGAGAGAGTTCAGCACCACCAAAGCAGCTTTACAACAAATGCTAAAGGAACTTCTCTAGGCAAGAAACACAAGAGAAGGAAAACACCTACAATAACAAACCCAAAGCATTTAAGAAAATGGGAATAGGAACATACATATCGATAATTACCTTAAATGTAAATGGATTAAATGCTCCCACCAAAAGACACAGACTGGCTGAATGGATACAAAAACAAGACCCATATATATGCTGTCTACAAGAGACCCACTTCAGACCTAGAGACACATACAGACTGAAAGTGAGGGGATGGAAAAAGATATTCCATGCAAATGGAAATCAAAAGAAAACTGGAGTAGCAATTCTCATATCAGACAAAATAGACTTTAAAATAAAGACTATTACAAGAGACAAAGAAGGACACTATATAATGATCAAGGGATCGATCCAAGAGGAAGGTATAACAATTGTAAATATTTATGCACCCAACATAGGAGCACCTCAATACCTAAGGCAAATACTAACAGCCATAAAAGGGGAAATTGACAGCAACACAATCATAGTAGGGGACTTTAACACCCCACTTTCACCAATGGACAGATCATCCAAAATGAAAATAAATAAGGAAACACAAGCTTTAAATGATACATTAAACAAGATGGACTTAATTGATATTTATAGGACATTCCACCCAAAAACAACAGAATACACATTCTTCTCAAGTGCTCATGGAACATTCTCCAGGATAGATCATATCTTGGGTCACAAATCAAGCCTTGGTAAATTTAGGAAAATTAAAATCGTATCAAGTATCTTTTCCGACCACAACGCTATGAGACTAGATATCAATTACAGGAAAAGATCTGTAAAAAATACAAACACATGGAGGCTACACAATACACTACTTAATAATGAAGTGATCACTGAAGAAATCAAAGGGGAAATCAAAAAATACCTAGAAACAAATGACAATGGAGACACGACGACCCAAAACCTATGGGACGCAGCAAAAGCAGTGCTAAGAGGGAAGTTTATAGCAATACAAGCCTACATCAAGAAACAGGAAACATCTCGAATAAACAACCTAACCTTACACCTGAAGCAATTAGAGAAAGAAGAACAAAAAAACCCCAAAGCTAGCAGAAGGAAAGAAATCATAAAGATCAGGTCAGAAATAAATGAAAAAGAAATGAAGGAAACAATAGCAAAAATCAATGAAACTAAAAGCTGGTTCTTTGAGAAGATAAACAAAATTGATAAACCATTAGCCAGACTCATCAAGAGAAAAAGGGAGAAGACTCAAATCAATAGAATTAGAAATGAAAAAGGAGAAGTAACCACTGACACTGCAGAAATACAAACGATCATGAGAGATTACTACAAGCAACTCTATGCCAATAAAATGGACAACCTGGAAGAAATGGACAGATTCTTAGAAATGCACAACCTGCCGAGACTGAACCAGGAAGAAATAGAAAATATGAACAGACCAATCACAAGCACTGAAATTGAAACTGTGATTAAAAATCTTCCAACAAACAAAAGCCCAGGACCAGATGGCTTCACAGGCGAATTCTATCAAACATTTAGAGAAGAGCTAACACCTATCCTTCTCAAACTCTTCCAAAATATTGCAGAGGGAGGAACACTCCCAAACTGATTCTATGAGGCCACCATCACCCTGATACCAAAACCAGATAAAGATGTCACAAAGAAAGAAAACTACAGGCCAATATCACTGATGAATATAGATGCAAAAATCCTCAACAAAATACTAGCAAACAGAATCCAACAGCACATTAAAAGGATCATACACCATGATCAAGTGGGGTTTATCCCAGGAATGCAAGGATTCTTCAATATATGCAAATCAATCAACGTGATACACCATATTAACAAATTGAAAGAGAAAAACCATATGATCATCTCAATAGATGCAGAGAAAGCTTTTGACAAAATTCAACACCCATTTATGATAAAAGCCCTGCAGAAAGTAGGCATAGAGGGAACTTTCCTCAACATAATAAAGGCCATATATGACAAACCCACAGCCAATATCGTCCTCAATGGTGAAAAACTGAAACCATTTCCACTAAGATCAGGAACAAGACAAGGTTGCCCCCTCTCACCACTATTATTCAACATAGTTTTGGAAGTGTTAGCCACAGCAATCAGAGAAGAAAAAGAAATAAAAGGAATCCAAATCGGAAAAGAAGAAGTAAAGCTGTCACTGTTTGCAGATGACATGATACTATACATAGAGATTCCTAAAGATGCTACCAGAAAACTACTAGAGCTAATCAATGAATTTGGTAAAGTAGCAGGATACAAAATTAATGCACAGAAATCTCTTGCATTTCTATACACTAATGACGAAAAATCTGAAAGTGAAATTAAGAAAACACTCCCGTTTACCATTGCAACAAAAAGAATAAAATATCTAGGAATAAACCTACCTAAGGAGACAAAAGACCTGTATGCAGAAAATTATAAGACACTGATGAAAGAAATTAAAGATGATACAAATAGATGGAGAGATATACCATGTTCTTGGATTGGAAGAATCAACATTGTGAAAATGACTCTACTACCCAAAGCAATCTACAGATTCAATGCAATCCCTATCAAACTACCAATGGCATTTTTCACAGAACTAGAACAAAACATTTCACAATTTGTATGGAAACACAAAAGACCCCGAATAGCCAAAGCAATCTTGAGAACGAAAAATGGAGCTGGAGGAATCAGGCTCCCTGACTTCAGACTATATTACAAAGCTACAGTAATCAAGACAGTTTGGTACTGGCACAAAAACAGAAATATAGATCAATGGAACAGGATAGAAAGCCCAGAGATAAGCCCACGCACATATGGTCACCTTATCTTTGATAAAGGAGGCAAGCATATACAGTGGAGAAAAGACAGCCTCTTCAATAAGTGGTGCTGGGAAAATTGGACAGGTACATGTAAAAGTATGAAATTAGAACACTCCCTGACACCATACACAAAAATAAACTCAAAATGGATTAAAGACCTAAGTGTAAGGCCAGACACTATCAAACTCTTAGAGGAAAACATAGGCAGAACACTCTATGACATAAATCACAGCAAGATCCTTTTTGACCCAGCTCCTAGAGAAATGGAAATAAAAACACAAATAAACAAATGGGACCTAATGAAACTTAAAAGCTTTTGCACAGCAAAGGAAACCATAAACAAGACCAAAAGACAACCCTCAGAATGGGAGAAAATATTTGCAAATGAAGTAACTGACAAAAGATTAATCTCCAAAACATACAAGCAACTCATGCAGCTCAATGTCAAAAAAACAAACAACCCAATCCAAAAATGGGCAGAAGACCTAAATAGACATTTCTCCAAAGAAGATATACAGATGGCCAACAGACACATGAAAGAATGCTCAACATCATTAATCGTTAGAGAAATGCAAATCAAAACTACAATGAGATATCATCTCCCACCGGTCAGATTGGCCATCATCAAAAAATCTAGAAACAATAAATGCTGGAGAGGGTGTGGAGAAAAGGGAACACTCTTGCACTGTTGGTGGGAATGTAAATTGATACAGCCACTATGGAGAACAGTATGGAGGTTCCTTAAAAAACTAAAAATAGAACTACCATACGACCCAGCAATCCCACTACTGGGCATATACCCTGAGAAAACCATAATTCAGAAAGAGTCATGTACCAAAATGTTCATTGCAGCTCTATTTACAATAGCCAGGACCTGGAAGCAACCTAAGTGTCCATCATCAGATGAATGGATAAAGAAGATGTGGCACATATATACAATGGAATATTACTCAGCCATAAAAAGAAATGAAATGGAGGTATTTGTAATGAGGTGGATGGAGTTAGAGTCTGTCATACAGAGTGAAGTAAGTCAGAAAGAGAAAAACAAATACAGTATGCTAACACATATATATGGAATCTAAGGGAAAAAAAAAAAAAAAAAAAAAGGCCATGAAGAACCTAGTGGCAAGACGGGAATAAAGACACAGACCTACTAGAGAATGGACTTGAGGATATGGGGAGGGGGAAGGGTGAGATGTGACAGGGTGAGAGAGTGTCATGGTCATATATACACTACCAGATGTACAATAGATAGCTAGTGGGAAGCAGCCGCATAGCACAGGGAGATCAGCTCGGTTCTTTGTGACCACCTAGAGGGGTGGGATGGGGAGGGTGGGAGGGAGGGAGATGCAAGAGGGAAGAGATATGGGAACATATGTATATGTATAACTGATTCACTTTGTTATAAAGCAGAAACTAACACACCATTGTAAAGCAATTATACTTCAATAAAGATGTTTAAAAAAAAAAAAAAAAAAGAACAAGATACAGAATCACAGAAATAAGGAATCCCTCATTAGGGAGAGGAAAAGGGAATACCCATAATGATGGAGAAAGGAAATACCAGGAAGACAACTCACAAGCATAGACTTCAAACAGAAAATTCCGAGGCAAACTTCTTTGAGAAGATAAAGTTAATAAAATACCCAATATGTTTTAATGTGTAAATACCTAGAAAACTAAGCAAATAAAAATCAAGACCTTTATTAACTACACATAAAATAATCATTTGAGCAGGAAAGGAAAAGTTTACCTTATTTCTAAGCTCTGAATAGAATTGACATAGTCATAATAATGTAAACTCTGAATATTTACCTAGCTAAAGCTACAGTGTAGTTTGGGAAATTGGGGGATGGTTAGTTCATACGTGTATGATGGGGCCAGGATGTGGATGAGAAGTGAAAAAGAGATAAATTCTTATCTTCTGTAGTGGGAAGCTGATAAATAACAAAAACTAAAAAATTAAAGAGTAGCAAAATTGGCATGTTATTTAGAAAACTGGAGGTAAATATCTAAAATCAACCAAAATTGTTAAAAGTGGTTAATTCTCTAAAGTGAGAAAATGGGGGTAGGGTGCAGAGCTGGGACTGCTCTTTTTTTTTTTTTTTTTTTACAAAAGCATTGTAGAATAAATTGACCCTTTAAATCTTGTGCATATATAACTTGATAAAAATAAAAGCTATTTGAAAATCTTTTCATGACTCTCCATTTCTCTAAAATTACAGTCTAAATATATGAAAGTTATTTACAAAATCCTTTCTAATCTGGACTCTAATAGACTTTAGTCTCTTTTCTTATCTCTCTCCACACTCACATTCTATGCTCCAACTAAACTAAATGACTTGCAGTTCTTTTCAGGTGAAGAAATAGTTCATATGCCATGAAAGGACCTTTGACTTTATTCTTTAGGTAAAGAATGGGAGTTTCTGAAGGGTTTTAGACAGTGTTGTACCAATGTGGAGGCTAGATTAAAAGGAGGGAAGTCTATAAACCTAGAAATCACTTAGAAGGCTGTTGCCATGGCAGTGAAGAGGAGGAAGAGAAAATGAACAATGAGAAATACAAAAATCTAAATACTAGTCAGCACTAATTTGTTGTATAACTTGAAGCAACTCATTTAATTACTCTAATTCTTGGGCTCCTTAGGTGCAAGATACAAATGTAAGATGGTTTTCACGCAAACGTACTTTTTCAGGGTCACCATCTCAGGGGATGTCATCATCAAACAAACACCCAACAGTCAGAACTCTGTGACTCATCCTTGACACCTCCTTCTCCTCTCCATCTATACATATCCTATCAATCACCAAGTCCTTTTGATATAACCACTAACATTTCTTGAGTCTAATTCAATCACCAAGTCCTTTTGATATAACCACTAACATTTCTTGAGTCTAATTCTCTCCATCCCCACCAGTTTGACCCAAGTTCAAGACACTTTAGTCTCACATTTGAACTATAACAACTAGTTTCTTATATCCACTTTTGTCCTCCTCCAATCCATTGTCCACAGTGTATCTGGAGTTGTTTTCAAAAAAGTAAATCTGATCACATCACATGTCAATGCCTTCCTCTTGCTTTCAAGATAAAGATCAAAATCCCAAACATGGACTCCCATTCATACATAATCTGACTCCTGGGAAGCTCTATGGCTACATTTTATGCCATTTTTCTTCTCTGCTCTCCAATCACAGTTGTCTTCAAAAGTGGCATGCTTCTTTCCACAGGACCTTTGCACATGCTGTTCCCTCTGCTTAGAATGCTTTTCTACTCCCTTTCCCCATTCCCCTCATTTATTCCCAATCATCCTTCAAATCTCAGCTCATTCATTACTTCTATAAGAAAGAATTCTTTTATCTATTTCAAGCTGGGTTAGTTCTCTCATTATTCACTTTTAGAACACCCTGGAATTTTTTGTTATAGCATTTGCCACCATTGTGAATAATTATTTTTTGTGTGTAATTAGCTATTTAATAACTAGGTCTTAAATCAAAATATAAATGTCCCAAGGACAGAAATCATATATTTTATTTAACACGATAGGTACCCTGTATACCTAGCAAAATAAATATTTGTTATATGAATAAATGAACAAATGAATGAATGAATGAACTGGGAATATGGAATTCTCTCTTCTCTTCATGCAATTTAGTTATTCTTCATCTCTAACTTGTAGGGAAATGGTTTTTTAGCGTCATAATACAACAACACTAGTTATAAAATGTTGTCAGTATTAGCAAGTAAAATGTCAGTTTGTCATAGAGACGCTAGACTCTGAAAAAAAGGAAAAAAATGTGAAGATCCAAGCCAGGCCAGCCAATTGGTTTCTCTGGCATTGGACAAAGGAGATGAATAGTTTTAGTAATCCCTCCCCCTCTCCCTCTCTCTCTCTCTCTCTCTCTCTCTCTCCAGCCTGTAGGAAAGGGATTTCCAGGAAACCATAGCACGTCTGAAAGTGACCCAAAGAGAAACAATAAGGAAATATTTGGCGCCATTCTCTCGACTGAGGGTAGGTATATGATAAGCTCCAAATAAGATTGGGTTCTTTAAGGTAATGGACTATGCCTAATTCTTTTCCAAACTCTGTGTGCATGATGACAGAATTACATTTTTTTTTTTTAATTTTAAAGTTTACTCAGCCCAGAACTTGAGAATTTTTTAGTCTAGATCCAACTTTAATTTCCAGCCTCCCCACCACATAATTCCAGAAACACTAAACAGCTCATTATTTTCCCCAGATGCACCACATACACTCTGGTGCACTACCTAAGCTTAACTCTACTTCCCCTTTGCCTGAACTGCTTATCCCAAAACATTCCTCAAAACCTAGCCTCTAAAATGGTCCCCAATAATCCCTGCTTCTATTCCCCTGTATATTCCCCTCCTCTTGAGTGTAGACTGTACTTCGTGACTTGATTCTGATGAATAGAATAAGGCAAAAGTTGATGGGTTGTCACCGTTGAGATTAGGTTACAAAAAGACTATGGCTTCCATTTTGCTTTCTCTCTCTCAGTTCTCATCCTGGGAGAAGCCAGCTGCCATGTTGTGCATAGCTCTGTGGAGTAGCCCACATAACAAGGAAATGGTATCTTTTGTCAGCAGGCAATGAGGACTCAAGGCCTGCCAATAGCCATGTGAGTGAGCTTGGTAGCAAATCTTCCTTTTTTTGAGCCTTGAGGTGAGACTGCAGCCTTGGCTAAGAACTTGGCTGCAGCCTTATGAGAGGCTCTCAGTCAGAGGCACCCAGCTAAGCCAAGTCCAGGTTCCTGACCCGCTGAAATAGCTTTAAAAGTCGCTAGCTTTTTGGGTAATTTGTTATAAAACAATAGATGGCTAATATAGGGCCTGATGCGTGCTTGTTGCAAAATAACTTCTCTTTGGAAATACCTAGATAATTTTCTATTAGTGAGAATCTGTCACACTAAAAGCTTCCCTTCTGCTTCCCCCTCCAATAACAGCTTCGCTTTTCTCATTCCCTTTATAAACAACACTAACAATGTGTCTGGAGGCCTAATGTACTTGAAGCTCTGCAATTTCACCCATTTGCTAGATGTTCACACTGGCTTTGGAGGCAGTTCTCATATGGCAACGAAATCAAGATATCAAGAAAATCCTCTTTAAGCCAATTCTTGTTGGACTCTCAAGTTTCTTAGAACCTTCTGTGTCATCAGCCAATTCATCAAATTTCATCAAGCATCTGCAGAGAAAAATCAGATTCATGTCTTTTTCTCAAAGACCTTTTGGTTAGGAAGAGAAGCTAAGATATGTTCACACACTTATATTCAAGGCAAGACAGGAAACTGGAAATAATGGAAGGAGCAAAGTATTTGGGGTCAAAGAATCTGAATTTAAATCCCAGGTCTAATCAACTATACTTCAATTAAAAACAATCTTCTTTCCAAATAAATTCACATTCTGAGGCACTGGGGGTTAGGACTTCAACCTACGAATTTTGTGGGGACCATGAACTGTGGGGACCAGTTCAACCATAACATCCAGGAACCCACCCAGTCGGCAGTCCTCTCAGCCTATTCCCACCTCTGATTGGGCCTCTGGCAAGGTCCCCTTTGCTGGTGAGGCAGGTATCTCCCTGGCTTTGCTGCTGGCAGCTGTGGCATGCACACTGCAGTGATGGCCTTTGCCTGATGGGTTGGAGTTGCTGCCAGGGGCAAATGTTCTTCCCCCGCTGCCACAGCCAGCTACACCTTTGTCATCACCACCATTTCTTGCTGACCTGCTGGAGAACCTCCTGCTATTATGTTTACCATCCCTGTTTGTCGTCTGCAAAATAGACTCCCAGCTTCCATCTGCATGCTTGTGTGTCTGTGATGCCTGGGTTATCATTTAATAAATGCTTTTGGAAAATGAAAATCCATCCATCCATCCATCCATCCTAGGTCTATCATGTATTAGCTGTGTGACCTTGGACAATCATCTGTTCATCTTCCCCTTTAAACTGAGTTATCTTCCTTGCCTATCACAGACACTGAGCTAAGTAATATATACACATTATCTCATTTGATCTTCAAAATTTTGCTATGAGGTATGTATAATAATCTTAGGTTTACATTTAAGGAAATAAGGGCTCAGAGAGATTAAGTAATTTATGCAAAGCCGTATAGCTAATGGGAATGAAGTAGAAATTTAAATCCAAGACTGATTCCAAAGCCAGTGAGTTACAGGTAGAGTAATCAACACATCCTGTTCACCTATAACAGGTTCCGTTATGCCTGTTATACCAATGTAATTATTAATAGCACACATTTTTACCTCCACAAAGATTCAGGTTTGGATGATAAATTATGGCGCCATCCTAGCTGTAGATATTCAAAGGAAGCTCATTTCAAAGTCAGCTCCTCGTGTACTTTTCTCTGATCCTCCAGGGTAGGGCCTTACATGGAACGTGTGCTCAATCCTGATTAATTGAACTGAATCAAACTGATTTCTCAATGTAGCTGAACTTGAAACACTTAGAAAATTTCAGTAGAGCTATGAATTAATAAAATATGTAATACCATCAGAGAGACAAAGGGAAGACTAGACAACTTTCATTCTTTCTACATATATTCATTGAACACCTACATTGAGCTAGGTGCCATGCAGACGTGAATCTGTGTTTCTTCCCTCAAGGACAATAATCTAGCAGAAGCCTAGGATTCTGTAATACAGGTGATCCATACAATGATAATGTAAATAATTTTACACTTCCCTGCCTTTGCCTCTGTCTGTCTAGAATTCTCTCACTCCAACTGCCCACCTACTTGATTGATTCCTAACTAGCTTTTAAAATTAGTTGAAGTATCATCTCCCAGGAGTCTTCCATGACCCCAACCCTCCAGTAGAGTGAGTCATCCCTTCCTTTGTTTCCGGGCATGTTTTATCCTAATCTCTGTTATGTTTATTAGTCTCATACTGCAAGGATTGGCTAACATAGCAGCCTCCCCTACTCACTGGACTTTAAGCTCCTGATAGCAAGGACCACAACATCTTCCAGAACATAGTATGTGCTCAAGAAATTTCTATGTTGAACTGAACTAAGTAGAAGGCTAAACATTTATCACTATCATCATCATCCAGTATGGACTGACTTCCACATCCAGGGCAGAACACACTGAAGTGCCCCTTTTTTCCCCAAATCTAAAACTACACAGAGTGACTGACCTAGAGCTTTCATCTTATCGGTCAGTTCTGATTAGCTGGAAGTGGCTACTTGAAGTGCTATATTGAGAAAGATTCTGGAGCTAGATCTAGATTCAATAAGAAACAAAGACATAGTTAATTAGCTATGTCTGAGAAAGGAGCAAGAGGAGAAATAAGAGCCCCTGTGCCTCTATCAGCAATACCTGACATCCAGTTACTTCTGTTACAAGAGCACAGAAGTATCCGTCTATTTCCACTGACACACACACACATACACACACACACACACAAATATATAGAGAGAGAGACAAGGAGAGAAGGAAGCTGCTTTTCCAGCATCTGGCTGGTGTGCAGTTAGAACAGTGCCAGGCACTCAATAAATACTTGAATGAAAGAATATAGTTGAAATTGTACTATTAATTCAATATTTCAGATCCATTATTACTAATATAGAATATGTATCTCCTCTGGAAACTTAAGCAGCATTTCTTTCACATTGAGTCCAGGGGAAAAAAACAGTCTGAGTGCTTCACAAAAAATCTGTGTAGAGATTTGGGGGATGCTTCTGCGCCTTGGCACATGCTTTTTTTCCCTTGTTTGGAATGTCCTTTCCCTGTTTTCACATAGAAAACTCCTATACACCCTTTAAGGGCCAGTTCAAATGTCATCCCTGTATGAAACCTTCCCAGATGCTCTCAAGCAGAGTTCATACTAAATTTTCTATGTTCCTATAGCATTCTGTTGACTTGTATACATCATAAGGAGCCCACATCTCCAACTCTAGTCAGATAAAATCTTTTTAAATGAACGCAAGTCTTTAAAATGATTCTCCTTTTTCCTTTCAAAAGCACAAAATGCATTAGATGCGTTCCTGAACATGATTAGGAAAAAAGAAAACCAAGTAAAAGCTTTTACAAGATGCCTTTTCATCACTGCATGGCAGAGAATAAAATCAGTTCTTGTTATTCCTTAGACAGACAGCCCTTTTTTGCCTCCTGGGTTCTATAGATTTCAGTTCTCCCTATTGTTATAAACCATGACACAGCATGTGACTCACAAAAGAAAATTACTTTTTCAAAGAAGGCACTGAAGCTGCCCTTGTGAAGGTGATGTCTCCAGTTTGTGAAGGTCAGTTTACTGAGGGCAAAATCATAAGGCAATCTTCCCAAGCATCTTGGGTACCATCTATCACCTACGTGTTCAGACCATGCATAAAAACCTGGATTACAACTTATGGGCTGGAGAGACAGCATCTGACCAAACCCCCCTCAGTGACAAGGCAACAGAAAAGGAAATGGCTGCAGTCTGATTAAAGCCAGCCCACTGAGTGAGTTCTCAGAGTTCTAAAATTCCCCTAAGAAAGCACGACACTGTAGCTGTCCAAAAGAAGAATGAGAATGGCTGACTTACTCAAAAATACTGTATATCTCAATTTCTCAAATGGTTCAATTTCTTCTTCACTATTGTGTTGATATATCCATCTCCCTAAAGTGCATAAGGCATTGTCCTTATGATCAGAATTTTTCTTTGTTTTGGTTTCATCCAGATGGTGCTGCTCAAACCTTAAAAACTTATACAAGTCCTCTCCCATCATCCCTCTGTTCCTCTACTATAACCCAAAAAACCTTGGTCACAAAACGTGCAAGACCTTAATGTGGTCCAAAAAGAAGAATGGAGTAAGCCATTCTTATTGTTGAAAGGGGCTTGGAAAACTCAGGTCTCATCCAGACTGGCATGAGTAGGAGAAGGGTCCAATTTCATGGGATGGGATACAGGGGCAGGAGCCTACAGTTATTCATGATATTCATTGTCTCTATTTATCTAATTATGTCTGGGTTGAAGTTGGACTGTAGATTGACCAGTAGAGAATGTGGATCCAAGCCCCAGGTCATAGGAGTTGTCCAGCATTAGAGATCTAGGGATTTACTTTCTAGAAAGTTCAAGGAAATTCATGGGAAATAACTATCCCTAAAAAAGAAATTTTCATTGCATAGTCAGTCCTAAAGCCTGATTGTATATACACACACAGGGAGTTAAGGAAAATGCCCAATAGACGTGTCTATTTCCAAGTCTTATTCCAAGCACAACATATAAAAGATGAGGACAAGACCATGTCCAAACTCCACTTGCGTTTTGTGGAAATTTCAGCACAACACCAAACTTGGCACTCATCAGCTCACATCCAAGACGTGCTGAGCCTAGAAGCTGAATATCTTTAGTATGCATATCCTAGCTGTCCTAGAGGAGTAAGAGCCTAGCCTCCTGAACCCCTACTTCCACAACAGTCCCCTCTGGCAGGTAAGCCCATTAGTCCCACCAGCTGAGACTGTCAAAATTGTATCATAAATGGATTTAAGTGGGTATGTCTCAGTATCTTCTGTGATGGTTAATTTCATGTGTCAATTTGACTGGGCTATGGGATGCCCAGATACCTGATAAAACATTATTTTTCAGTGTGTCTGTGAAGGTGTTTCTGGAAGAGACTAGCATTTGATTTGGTACACTGAGGAAAGAGACCCTCCCTCACCACAATGGATGGATATCATCCTGTCCTTTGAGGGCTTGAATGGAACAAAAAGGCAAAGGGAGAACGATTTCTCTCTTCTTGAGCTGGGACATCCATCTTTTCCTGCCCTTCAACTTCAGAGCTCCTGATCCTCAGGCCTTGGGACTCACACTGAAAACGATAGGCTTTCCTGGTTCCCCAGATTGCGGACAGCAGATTGTGGGACTTCTCAGTCTCCAAACTCATGTGACCCAATTCCTATATTCAATCTCTCTCTCCCTCTCTCTCTCTCTCTCTCTCTCTCCCCTGCTCATTCTGTCTCTCTGGAGAACCCTGACTAATACATGTTCAAGTATGTACTGAATACCTACAAAGTAACAGATACTCAGCTAAGCTCTCAAATTACAGAGACACGATCCTTCCTTCAAAGAGTTCACAGAAAAGACCTGTATGCAGAAAACTACAAAACACTGATGAAAGAAATCAAAGATGATACAAACAGATGGAGAGATATACCATGTTCTTGGATTGGAAGAATCAATATTGTGAAAATGACTATACTACCCAAAGTAATCTACAGATTCAATGCAATCCCTATCAAACTACCAATGGCATTTTTCACAGACCTAGAAGAAAAAATTTTATAATTTGAATGGAAACACAAAAGACCCTGAATAGCCAAAGCAATCTTGAGAAAGCAAAATGGAGCTGCAGGAACCAGGTCCCTGACTTCAGACTATACTACAAAGCTACAGTCATCAAGACAGTACGGTACTGGCACAAAAACAGAAATATAGATCAATGGAACAGGATAGAAAGCCCAGAGGTAAACCCACGCATGTATGGTCACCTTATCTTTGATAAAGGAAGCAAGAATATACAATGGAGAAAAGATAGCCTCTTCAGTAAGTGGTGCTGGGAAAACTGGACAGCTACATGTAAAAGAATGAAATTAGAACACTCCCTAACACCATACACAAAAATAAACTCAAAATGGGTTAAAGACCTAAATGTCAGACCAGACACTATAAAACTCTTAGAGGAAAACATAGGCAGAACACTCTATGACATAAATCACAGCAAGATCCTTTTTGACCCACCTCTTAGAGAAATGGAAATAAAAACAAAAATAAACAAATGGGACTTAATGAAACTTAAAAGCTTTTGCACAGCAAAGGAAACCATAAACAAGACAAAAAGACAACCCTCAGCATGGGAGAAAATATTTGCAAATGAACCAACTGAAAAAGGATTAATCTCCAAAATATGCAAGCAGCTCATGCAGCTCAATATCAAAAAAACATACAACCCAATTAAAAATAGACAGAAGACCTAAATAGACATTTCACCAAAGAAGACATAGAGATGGCCAAGAGGCACATGAAAAGATGCTCAACATCACTAATCATTAGAGAAATGCAAATCAAAACCACAATGAGGTATCACCTCACACCAGTCAGAATGGCCATCATCAAAAAATCTACAAACAATAAATGCCAGAGAGGGTGTGGAGAAAAGGGAACCCTCTTGCACTGTTGGTGGGAATGTAAATCGATACAGCCACTATGGAGAACAGTATGGAGGTTCCTTAAAAAACTAAAAATAGAACCACCAAATGACCCAGCAATCCCACTACTGGGCATGTACCCCAAGAAAACCATAATTCAAAAAGAGTCATGTACTACAATGTTCATTGCAGCACTATTTACAATAGCCAGGGCATGGAAGAAACATAATTGTCCATCGACAGATGAATAGATAAAAAAGATGTGGCACATATATACAATGGAATATTACTCAGCCATAAAAAGAAATGAAATTGAGTTATTTGTAGTGAGGTGGATGGACCTAGAGACTGTCATACAGAGTGAAGTAAGTCAGAAAGAGAAAAATAAATACCGTATGCTAACACATATATATGGAATCTAAAAAAAAAAAAAAAATGGTTCTGAAGAACCTAAGGGCAGGACAGGAATAAAGACGCAGACGTAGAGAATGGACTTGAGGATACGGGGAGGGGGAAGGATAAGCTGGGACGAAGTAAGAGAGTGCCATGGACTTATATATACTACCAAATGTAAAATAGCTAGCTAATGGGAAGCAGCCGCACAGCACAAGGAGATCAGCTCGGTGCTCTGTGACCACCTAGAGGGGTGGGATAGGGAAGGTGGTAGGGAGATGCAAGAGGGAGGAGATATGGGGATATATGTATATGTATAGCTGATTCACTTTTTTATAAAGCAGAAACTAACACACCATTATAAAGCAATTATACTCCAATAAAGACGTTAAAAATAAATTAAAGTAAATTAAAAAAAAAAGACACATGTACCACAATGTTCATTGCAGCACTATTTACAATAGCTAGGACATGGAAGCAACCTAAGTGTCCATTGACGAATGGATAAAGAAGACGTGGCATATATATACAGTGGAATATTACTCAGCCATAAAAAGAAACGAAATTGAGTTATTTGTAGTGAGGTGGGTGGACCTAGAGTCTGTCATACAGAGTGAAGTAAGTCAGAGAGAGAAAAGCAAATACCGTATGCTAACACATATATATGTAATCTAAAAAAAAAAATGGTTCTGATGAACCTAGGGGTAGGACAGGAATAAAGACACAGACGTAGAGAATGGACTTGAGGACATGGGGAGGGGGAAGGGTAAGCTGGGATGAAGTGAGAGAGTAGCATTGACATATATACACTACCAAATGTAAAATAGATAGCTAGTGGGAAGCAGCTTCATAGCACAGGGAGATCAGCTCCGTGACCACCTAGATGGGTGGATAGGGATGGTGGGAGGGAGGCTCAAGAGGGAGTGCATATGGGGATATACATATACATATAGCTGATTCACTTTGTTATACAGCAGAAACTAACACAACATTGTAAAGCAATTATACTCCAATAAAGATGTAAAAAAAAAGAAGAGTTCACAGATTAGTTGGAAACACAGGGAACAAAGAAATAATTATAATATAGTGTGCAATATTGATGAATGCAGTATTAAGATATGCAGAATATTATGGCTGTGTTTCAAAGAAGTCCCTAACCCAACTTAGAGAGTTCAAGGAAGTCTACATGATTGAAGTAGTTCAAGAATTCTTTTATTGGATTAGAATATTTTATTTGAGTACAT
Source organism: Eubalaena glacialis (assembly GCF_028564815.1). Taxonomy (NCBI): domain Eukaryota; kingdom Metazoa; phylum Chordata; class Mammalia; order Artiodactyla; family Balaenidae; genus Eubalaena; species Eubalaena glacialis. The sequence continues at coordinate 60,563,800 of NC_083725.1, read as the reverse complement.
TGACTGAGTACTAAACAGTGAGTAGGAGTTAGTGAGGAGGAGTGTGCGGGGTGAGCATTCTAGACAGAGAGAACGGCATAAGTAAAAGCAAAGGCAAAAAAAGAGCCATGTGCACTAGGAACTACAAGCAGTTTCCTGTTGCTGGAACATAATGTATGTGGCAGGGAGGGAAGGAGATGAACCCAGAGAGAAAGTTGGAAATGAGAACATGGAGGGCTTTGCATGATCATAGACTTTCCCTGGTGAAAGATGGAGAGCCATTATGACCCCTAATTATTAGCATAGCTAGTCAGACTGTTACTCAAAACAAAATAAGAATATGTATTCTTCTTCCTCTGGAATCAGTTTTTTTTAGACATTCTTTTTTTTTAAATATTCTTTTCCATTATGGTTTATCACAGGATATTGAATATAGTTCCCTGTGCTATACGGTAGGACCTTGTTGTTTATCCATTCTATATATAATAGTTTACTGGAATCAGTTTTTGATCTGAAATGACTCCACCATTTATCGTGTAATTTTAGGAAACTCAGTTAACTTCATTAAGACTCCTTTTCCCTATCTCTAAAATGGGGGTCACCACACCTTACAAAGTTTTTGTGAGGAATACATGACATAAAAGATTTAAATGTGTTGGAGTCATAACACAAACCCAGTACAAAATCAAGACTCTTGCCAATTATGACTTCTGCCTACTCTAAGGGTTTTGTGACAGGATAAAACAGTCTTCACAGAAAAGAATATTAATGGAGAACCTCTTCTTCACTATCTTGTTATACTGAATAAAAAAATAAAGTGAGATTATCCTTCCCTACAGTTTCATCTGTAGGTCATCTGTTCTTCCTACAGCAGAGCATCAATAACTTGCAGTATATAAGAGCTGACTGAATGAAAAGTCATATTTAATCAGGAAATCAATGAATAGGAAGAGGTCATCAAGGTCACAGAGACTATATCATCCTGACCAATCTCGCTCCCTTGCCCTTTCTCTGGGTCTTCCATCATCATATCACAGTTGCCAATTCCTCAGCAGTCTTAATTATGGGCACAGTCATTTGTCTTCAAATATCACAGCTCTGTGAAATCTATGCATCGATAAATACAGCTCAAAAGCTGTTTTCCACACTGCTGGAGAGTTAATTGCTTCTGTGGTTAAAGCAAATGTGGTCATTCTTTACCTTTGAGGGGGAGTTTCAAGGTCTCCGAGTGACTGGAGGCTTCCTATAAAGTCAGAACAAAGAACACCTAGTTTTAGGACTTGAAGTTATGCCTCAAAAAAATCTACACTTTCAGATTAGCTCACCGTAGCCAAAGAGTAGCAAGCCAAGCTTCCAGGGTTAAACAGAGTCAGATAATCAATTCTGTGCCTTGAAATAAACGTCTTCTTTGTGCCAACCATCATTCCTTCGCCCACTTCCCCTTTCAGAAAGCATTTACAGGGTATGAGAGATGTGTCATATATTTGGAGGGGAAATAGAGTAAAATGAGAATTGGCATCTACTCTCAAGATTAGCGGAGGAGGCAAATACACTCAAAAAAATTTAAAGCAAGCATAAGGGCACTATGACAAAAATCTTATCAGTACATAATATCTCAAAGAATGGAGGACTAATTCAACTACAAAATGGGCATCAGAGGAAGCACCACAGAAGGTGTGAAACCTGAATTGAATCTCAAAATGAATATGTATCCAGCTGTCAGGAATGGGAATTAAGGAAGAAAAAGCTTGTCATACACATGTAGCAGAATAAATGAAGGGACAGAAATATGTTGAACATATATGACCAATCTAGGGGCTGTAAGTCATTTGGTATGAAGGGCACATGGGGTAGGAATAGAGGCAGAAGGAGAAGGGACGCAAGAAGGAAACAGATCATAGAGTGTCTTGCATAGTTTAAGAAAGTTTAAGTTCATTGATAAACTGTAAGCAGGAAAATTACATACTAAATATATTTTAGAAAAATCATCCTGACTGCCAGCATGGATAATGAATTAGAGAGGGGAGAGGAAGGAAGACCGTTTTGGGGGCAGTTGCAATAATTTAGGAAAGAGACCATGAGAACCAAACTGTGGCAGTAGTAGTAAGGATATAGATGAGTGAACAAGCATGAATGAGGATGACAATTCCAAAGACATGGCTGAGAGCAGGCAAAGAATGAAGTTCTTGGTTACCTCTTTCCACAAACAGGTGAGTACAGGCTTGGAAATCAGTAAGATGGGGACTAGCCAGAGCAAAAAGATGGTGAGATAAGAGAGTGGAGGATTTAATTCTGTTAAATGCATCTGATTTTTATTGGACATCCAGATTATATCAGGAACTATGATACATCATGCCTCATCCTGTGCAGAGATGAACAAGACCAGATCTCTGCCTCAAAGCACAGCAAAGACACATGGGCTGAGTGGCTGTATAAGTACTAGATGACCAGAAGATAAGTACAATTCTCCCACTGCCCTGCTATATTTCACTTGTCTATTGTGTTTATTGTCCATTTCTCCCCACCCTCAACTAGAATGTAAGTGCTATGAGAGCAAACTTTTTTGCCACCTGTAACAGTATTTGGCGTATAATAAGTTCTCATTAAGTATTTACTGAATTAACAAATCAATGTATCCCAATCAGGACTTAGGTGTTCTCTCAGTTTATAGATTCATATATTTAAATCTAGAGATTCTAAGCTATTGTTTCTTTCAATACTGCCTCTACCCTGTTATCTTCATCTATTACTTCTATTATGTTGGAATCTCTGGCTTCCATGTCTCAATTTCTTCATTTTCTATCTTTTTGCCTCTTGTGCTACATTCTGGATAACTTTCTCAGAACTATGTTCAGAATCATTATTTCTCCCCTCACCTTTCAATTGAGTGCTTTATTTTAATGACCTTTTTTTCATTTCTAGAATTTCACTTTGGTGCTGTTTCAAATCTGCCTGTGATTTTTCAAATTACCTGGTTTGTGCCTTAGTTTCTATTCCTCTTTGATCCTTTGTCCCTGTAATCATTTTAAATCTCTTTATTTTAACATCTATTTTAGATTGTTTTATTATTTCTATATCTTGAGGTGATATTTAGTTCATCTGTTGATGTTTGTTTCACCTGCTGAATTCTCTCATGGCAATTTAGTCCATTGTGTGATTTTTAATATTTGATTTTGTGCTCATCTTTAACAGCGCTGTGGGAGTCTTGGTGCTCTGGAAATATCCCCGTAGGATGTGTTAAATCTGCCTCTGTTAGCCTCCACAATCTCTGCTGGTTCTAGACTAGTTTTTAAGTTAACTTTTTGGTTTGGTATTCATAGTACCTCGGTACTACTTTGAATCATATTCCATAGCCATGTGGTGCACATCTGGGGTTCTGATTTCTCATTGGTGTTTTGTTTACCAGGCACAGCCCCAGGTGGATTACAAACTTCTTTGCTGCCTCGTAGAAGAGACAGACCAGGTTTTCCTGGTCCTTATTCCTAGAATAGACAGATCTTCATGGCTCCTCCCTCTAGACAGATAGTTCATCTATAGCATGAGACTGAGATCCAAGGCCTTAAATATCCTCCTGATAACAATATCAGAGAATGCTAGTCCCCAGTCTCCAGACTTTAAATTCTACATATTACAGTAACCATATAGCTTTTTTGGATTTACTGCTCTGATTTTGAGCTTTCTCTTTGTTTCGGCATTTCTGTGTATTTTCTGTTCTTGGTTTATTCTTTAGCGATATATGCAAAAATTCTTTTCTATAATTGTATACATTTTCAGAAATTTTAAGTAGGAACAGCAGCCATCCATTTCACCTCAATTTGCCATATTCATAACTCCATAATCATGAAACCAACAACTGTAGCGTCAATCTTAGTTGTGCAAGTTGCAAAAATTTATATTTACTCTCCTTAATTAAGTCTTTTACTGATATAACCTGGGGTGATGTATTCATTTCTGGATACCAAAGCTTGAGAGGGAAATTGACAATATGATGCACTTCTGGAAAAGATCGAACATGATGAGGAATCTGGAAAATTGGCCATAATAGAAACATTTGACCAATGAAAGTCTGCTTTGTCTGAAGAAGATTCAGGGGCACCGAGTACTGTCACCACATATTTAAAGGGCTGTCATATAGAAGGAGAATTAATCTTTTCTCATGTAGTTCCAGAGAACAACCCAAGATTGTGCTGCAGAGAGCTAGGACTCTGGTGAGCAAACTCTGACACTGATTCATTACATAACAACCTTGGACAAATCACTTTCTCCTTATGGACTCCAGAGTACTCATCTGTAAAATGAGGAGGTTGAATCACGTGAGTGCCAGATTCCTTCCGCTATAACAGACTTGGTTCATTTCTCACCAAAAGTAGTGAGCAGAATTTTTCCAGCAATGAATCAGTGGGCACACTTGATAAATGATCTTGACCTCCTTTGCTTCACCCTCACTCAAGATAATATATTGCTTTTTTTTTGCTCCACCAAGACCACAGACCTCAGGCTAAGTCTCCGTAACCCCCCTTCAGGCCAGAAATTGTAGTTTAGGAACACCTGAAAGGCAGAGTGGGATGAGGAAAAGATTGTGGATTTTGGTGTCATACAGACCTGAGTACCAAGCCAAAGTTTCACCTTATTAGCTCTGTGTCCTTGAGCACCATTTAAGTTTTCTGAATAACAATTTCCTCTTCCATAAAATGAAATAATATATACCTTAATGGTTTTATGATTATTAAAATTTTTAAACCAATATAAAAGTTTCTGATACATGGTAGGTATTCAATAAATTTTAGCAAAATCAAAAATCAAAGCCAAATGTTCTGTATTGACAAGGGATGGAGTGGTGTCTATGACAACAGGATATATTTTAATCCTTCCAACATGTTACACCATCATGCCTTCACACTGCAAAATATCTTCTATCCCCATCACAATTTGCATGCATTCCAAATTCTAGTGATTAATTATTTTCATACAGTTATCTGAATTACTCCAACACCTTGGGCATTTCTAGAAAATAATCTTTCCCTTGAATTGTTAAACCACGGGTAATCAAATCCCAGTCTCATAAATATTTGACTTAGCAAAAACAATTGCTATCCCTCTTGGTAACCAGTGTTTCTTCCACCTTATCTCTGACCTCCTTCATTATCTCTTAGCATGGAGGAATTCCAGCTTCTCATATTTCCACTCTCACACCAGAGCTGTACTTTATGAGCTGACATCTACGCATCTATCTCCTGACATCTGAGAGGATCTTAACTTGGTAAACAATACAACTGGATTCATTAAAAGTTTCTGACTCACAGCAACTCCATGAAAACTTCCTCTATTTTCCTGATGAGATTTCTCTCCTGGGCTCCTTTGTCTTGAGGGTTTCACTCTGGTAAAGTTGTTCTTGTCTATGAAAAAAAGGAAATTAAAATCATCTATACTTCCTACATATATAGGAGTGACAATAACTAAATCATGAGGGATGGAATGAAAATGTTTAAAAGAAACCAGTTGAGCTAATATAGTATAGTAATTAACAAATGGGTTTGACCTTGGGTTCTGAAATTGACCGAGTTCAATTTCAAACTTTAACACTCACTAGTTAGATGACTTTCAACAAGTTGAGAAAGTATCTAATCTTCAGTGCCCACATCTGCATAATGGGCATCTTCAAATATGCAGCAGGAGTGGAAAAAGGAAATGCTGAACCCCCTACAGTAGCAGAAAGTACATGAAAGTGTGCCCCTGGAAACATCAAGAACAAACTGGAAAAAATAAAGGGGTAAAGCTGGAAGTTCCTCAATCATAAGTGGAGAGGATCCAAAGAAATCTGTTTTATTATATTTTTTACCCTTACACTGAAATGACCAGCAGAACAAAAATCACATTACTATATTAAAACTCAGCCTATAAATTCATAAATAAGATGTGTGATACAGAATTCATGATGTAAGCCAATGAACAGAAGAAGTAGCCACACCAGAAGACCTAAATAGACATTCCTCCAAAGAAGACATACAGATAGCCAAGAGGCATATGAAAAGATGCTCATCATCGCTAATTATTAGAGAAATTGAAATCAAAACTACAACTAGTACCACTTCACACTGGTAAAAATGGCCTTCATTAAAGAGTCTACAAATAAATGCTGGAGAGGGTGTGGAGAAAAGAGAATCCTCCTACACCATTGGTGGGAATGTAAATTAGTGCAACCACTGTGGAAAACAGTATGGAGGTTCCTCAAAAAATTAAAAATAGAGTTGCCATATGATCCAGCAATCCCACTCTTGGGCATATATCCAGACAAAACTATAATTCAAAAAGATACACGCACCCCTATGTTCATAGCAGCACTATTTAAAATAGCCAAGACATGGAAACAACCTAAATGTCCATCGACAGATGAATGGATAAAGATGTGGTATATATATACAATGGAATACTACTCAGCCATAAAAAAGAATGAAATAATGCCATTTGCAGCAACATGGATGGACCTAGAGATTATCATACTAAGTGAAGTAAGTCAGAAATAGAAAGACAAATACCATATGATATCACTTATATGTAGAATCTAAAATATGACACAAACGAACTTACCTACAAAACAGACTCACAGACATAGAGAACAGACTTGTGGTTGCCAAGGGGGAGGGGAGTAGGGGAGGGATGGATTGGGAGTTTGAGATTAGCAGATGCAATCTGTTATACATAGAATGGATAAACAACAAGGTCTTGCTGTATGGCACAGGGAACTATATTCAATACCCTGTGATAAACCATAATGGAAAAGAATATAAAAAAGAATGTATATATATGTATAAATTAATCACTTTGCTGTACAGTAGAAATTAACACAACACTGTAAATCAACTATACTTCAATTTTTAAAAACCCTCCATGATGTATCTCCCACTTACCCCTTCAGTCTCACCTACCTCCACTTTCCTCCTCACCCTCTACACTCCAGCCACACCACAATACTTGAATGTCCTCAAAGAGGTTAAGTGGCTTGCCCAAGTTCACAACCTGGTAACCCGAGTCTGGGTGACTCCAAAGCCCAACTTCCTATCAATACCACTCACTGTATTTCTGCTGCTTCCATTAAAGCAATCTAAGATTGTATCAGTCAACCGATAGCTTTACATATTTGATAGCTAGCAGGAACCTGGAAATCAGCATGGCTGAAAGTTTCCAGTTATTGGGAGTAAGGTGACTAGGAGCCAGGAGCTCTCAGTTCTAGTCCTGACTGCCTCTTACTCACTGTGAGATCTTGGGCCTTCCTGCACTGCCTTGCTCTGGGTTCACTGTCCTAGTATCATAAATTACTGAGCTGAGACAAATCCTTGCCAAGGTCCCTTCCAACCATAATGGTCTATGCATCTGAGACTATTATAATAACAGATCTGAATTTTTCTTTTCATTTTCTCTTCTCATTGCTTTCCTAGAGAATGAGGAAAAAGGGAGGCAGGATTAGATCAAACCCCACACTTCTGGCTTGTCCTGGGCAGGCTGTCTGTGGGCACTGAAAGTCAAGACTGCTGGGGAAAGGCCTGCAGAGTCAGGAAACCAGATCACACCATACCTGAAGTTCATCTCATAAACTTCTTTCCAAATCAGGACAGCTGTCTAATGAAAGCACATCCTTAGAATGTTCCCACTGTAAGAGTGTGTCCCATAGGCACATGGATTATCAGGACAGGGAGAGACCAAAGAGGTCATCATATCTAAGCTTCTTATTTTACTGGTGAATACTTGAGGCCCAGAGAGAGGGGCATGACTCCATGAAGGACCCATCATGACCTGGTCACTGTGATTAGAGCCCCTGTCATCTGACACAAGCTGGTGTTCTTTCTACAGCATCACACTATCCCCTTGAGGAACAAGATTGTTACCCAAGATCATTACTGGACTGGGCATCCAAGACCTGGGTTCGAGTCCTGGTTACTCCAATTTCCAATTATCTGTCCTTCATCAAGTGTTGAAAATGAAAATTATAAGAGAAAGTTATGTGGAAGTGTCCAGTAACCAAACCTAACATATAGTGAGGGTTTAATAATAAATGCCTTTTGAATCTCAGTCCCTCAAGGAAATGTAGTAAGATTTGGTTGAGGCAGTTCATGTGAACATATTATATAACATATAGAGTGGTAGAGAAATGGTAAGAATTGCTACATTTTTCAATAGTAAAACAGAGAACTTTTTCGATAGGATTGCAATGGATGAGAGAAGTCATTACTTTCCAGATCATAGACAAGTTGCAGCACTATTTATGCTCTTAAACTACCAATGCTTGCAATTCTGCATCAAACTCTGAGTCTTAGACGTAAGCATTCATCTTGACTTGAAGATAAATCCATTCTATCTGAACCGACAGGAAAGGCACAGCACATAGCAAATACACTAAAATAAATAGCTTAAGTGTTGGCTATCACCTGCTGAATATAGCCAACTGAGCCAGCCAATCTCCAGAAATAATTCAAGATGCCCTTGAAATAAGAAAACACTTCTTTCAATACTCCTGTTTTATGGATCCCAAATAAAAGACATTGATGCTACAGTAAAGTCTTACTCCCTTAAAGCTTCTGGAAAAAAAAAATCTGTGAAAATACCTATTAAGCTCTCATGGGATATGGCAGCTGGGAAGGAGAACTAACACTACAGATGCCTGAGTGCCAAGCATTCTGCTGGACACTTGACTTATACTGTCTCATTTCATTCTCGCTTGAGCCCTGTTATTATCCCCACTTCAGAGAGGTTGTCAAATTTCCCTAGAGTCGAATCCAGGTCTATCTACTGTGTACAATCAACCTACTAGACAACACACAAGTTTGCTACCACAGGACATACCTTTCTAATGAGCCAGATCTAAAAGTCAAAGCAGAAATCTAAACCCTCACAACACTCTTTGGGAGTTTAGACCCATCTGAATAATTAGATTTTTTTTCTTTCTCTAAAATAAAAAAAGTAATACCTTGCTATATAAAGAATTTTACAAAGTATTTTTCATAAATGGCATGGCTAAGATTGAAATCCAAGTTTTCTAACTCGTATCTAGCCCTCTTCCCATCACAGCCTGTCCCAAGGGAATCTAAACCAGAGTTCAGGATGACAACACAGTCTTCCAAAAAGAGAAGCCTCCTTCTTTACTGAGTAAATTATCAGAGAAGAAAACAATTCCAACAGTATCACCTCCAGGATAGGGCCATCATAGAAGCTGGTGCCTTGACAGGATAATTGACAAGCAAGGGATAATGATCTACTGTTTTCTAATTTTCTGTCTATAAAATATATATTAGCCATTTGATGAAACCATCTCAAGCCATAAACAGGAGCAAAAAAAGGAAGCAGATTTATTGACTCATAAAAAAATTTTAATCCAGTAGAAACACTCTTGGGAATTGTATTAAGGAGGGAAAAATTCCTAAAAGAAAAGTTGTATATGTAAAACATTCATTTCAATGACATGTAAACCATGAAACATTTAAAATAATCTACGAATTCAACCATAGGATAATTGTTACATGAACTGTGGTACACCAAACAGATGGTATTTTATGTAACTATTAAATATAATATTTCTAAACACTAGATAAAGCTAAAAAGTTTAGCATATATTAAATTTCAGAAGAAAAAAATTGCTCTGCCATGCAAAAATAACATGAATATAAGCAAAGAGCAGAAGAGAACATTAAAATGACAACTATTAATTTGTAAGTTGACATGATTACACATGTTTTTGTTCATTTTTCAATTTCCAATCCATTTATTATAATACAATATATTTCAAGCAGAGATTAGCATTATTCCAAACTGACTTTCTTTTAGCCAAATAACAGTTAAAGACAAGACATTTATGATCTCTTTGGGGAATCAGTGATTTTTTAATCCACTGTGTGAAAGTTCTTATAATTGATCTTTGTCATTCAATTCAATGTTGCCCAAATTTACAGATCTTTGTTTCAAGATAATGTAGATAAATGAAGCTCATGTCAGACTATTGACATTATCTCGGTACCTGGGCACATCAGCACTTTGGGTGTTTGATTAACACATAATCCAGGCTCAGGAAAGCTAAGAACTTGGTGTAAGAATTCATCTCTTCTAATTTTCGTGGCAGCAAAGAAGGAGCACTGGGCTCAGAATTGCGAGACCTGAAGTCTATTGTGCCCTGGTTCTATAACACACTAATTATATGAATCACTTGGCCCCTGGGTGCCTAGTTGTTCACCTCTGACAGAACAAGAGTAGGAGTCCCAGCCCCACTCACCTTGCAGGACTATGGCAAGACATAGATTCTCTGATGGGCAAACATGTGCTATGCAAAGCTGCAGGCAGGGGCACCCAAGACAGTAACAGCTTTCTAAGTGCTTCACAAATAATAAAAACTGCCATTTAATCAATGCTGTCTACATGCCAGGCCCTGTGATCAGAACTTTACATGCATCACTCATTTATTTTAAAAGTACATATCAAGCATCCACTATGTAACAGATATTGGTACAGGCTAGGTACATAGACTACAACAGAGAAGTTAATTCTCTGCCCTCATGGAGCTGACATTCCTGTGGGGCAACACAAACAATGAGTAGCAAACATTAAAAAAGTAAATTATGTGGTGTGTTAGAAGATGATGAGAAAAAATAAAAATAGAATTGAGTAAAGGAGGTCCTGAGTAAAGGGATGGGGGCAGAGGAGATTTTAAATAGGGTGGTCTGGGGTGGGCATCATTGTGACATTTGAACAAAGACTTGAAGCAGAAGCAATTGGTCATGCAGTTACCAGAGAGAAGAGCACCTAAGGCAGAGGGTATTCCAGGATGAAGAAACAAAGGTTGCAGCTTGATTGACGTTTGTCAAAAATTAAGGGGCCAGAACCCTCCTACGCTATTGGTGGGAATGTAAACATAGTACAGCCACTATGGGGAACAGTATGGAGGTTCCTTGAAAGACTAAAAATAGAGCTACCATATGATCCAGCAATCCCATTCCTGGGCATATATCCAGAGAACACCATAATTCGAAAAGATACATGCACCCCAATGTTCACTGCAGCACTATTTACCATAGCCAGGACATGGAAGCAACCTAAACGTCCATCAACAGAGGAATGGATAAAGAAGATGTGGTACATATATATCATGGAATATTACTCAGCCATAAAAAAGAATGAAATAATGCCATTTGCATCAACATGGATGGACCTAGAGATTGTCATACTGAGTGAAGCAAGTCTGACACAGAAAGACAAATGTCATATAATATCACTTATATGTGGAATCTAAAAAAAAAAGGGGTACAAATGAACTTATCTACAAAACAGAAATAGAGTTACAGATGTAGAAAACAAACATGGTTTCCAGGGGGTAAGGGGGTAGGGATAAATTGGGAGATTGGGATTGACATATATACACTGCTATATATAAAATAGATAACTAATAAGGACCTACTGTACAGCACATGGAACTCTACTCAATACTCTGTAGTGGCCTATATGGGAAAAGAATTTAAAAAAGAGTGAATATATGTATACGTATAACTGATTCACTTTGCTGTACACCTGAAACTAACACAACATTGTAAATCACCTATACTCCAATAAAAATTTTTAAAAATAAATACATTTTTTTAAAGTTAAAAAAAAATTAAGGAGGCTTCCAGACTATTAATGCTATGTACGTAAGTTAAACCTCTCTACTTACTATCCCCACCTCAAGGCAATAATCCATTTGGTAAGGGAGATAATAGAATATAAGAAATAAAGTTGGGAAATCTCTGAAACTCTGCTATGTACAAACCATTTAGATGTAGGGCAATTAAACATACCACAAAATAAGATAATGCATTCAATTTATATACAGTTTCCATGATAGATCTTAGTGCCACATATAAAAATAACCTATATATAAAGTAAAATTGCAAATATACATTTCAGAATGGAAAATATGTCCCTCTTGGTGGATGCTAGATTTTTGTTTTATAAACCAAGACTTCAGATTATGCATAGAAGCTAACCTGCCCTGGAAATTAATCCCTAAAGAAAAGTGTATGCTCTTTTATTTAAAAAATATTTACCAAAGACCTGTAAGTTTAAGGTTCTTTGAAAAAGTACATGCCTCTTAATGTCTCAGAATGAGAGTTTAGAAAAAGATGACCAAAAAGATAGCCTTGGTGTAGGGCATCGTTTTATTGGAAGGAAGTCATCAAATATGGTTTTCTCTTACTTAACACCTTTCACACTCTCTGACACATGATTGCACCAAACTGCATCCCCCCACCACCAAAAAAATAAGAGGACTTCCATGGCTGGAGTAGAGTGTGGAGGAGAAAAAGTAATCAGAAATGAAGTCAGAGAGGTAACAGGGAGTCTGATCATATAAGACCTTGTAGAAGACCATGGTAAGGACTTTGGCTTTTATTCGGAGAAAAAGGGGCAGCCATTGGAGGGTTTGATCAGAGAGTAACATGATCTACTTACATTTTAACACAATCACTCTGGTTAATATACTGAGAATAAACGATGGTGGAACAAGAGCAGAACCAGAGAAACCAGTTAGGATGTTTTTACAAAAATAGCAATGGTGGAATGAACCAGGAGAGCAGTACAGGAGTCAGTGAGAAGTGGCTGGAGTCTGTATTTACTTTGAAAGTGAAGCTAACAATTTGCTGATGGGTTGAATGCAGGATATAAGAGAAAGAAATGAGTCAAGGATGATTGTATGGCTTCTGACCTGAGAAGTTGGAAGGATCAAGTTGCTACCATCTGATATGGGAAAGACTAAGAATGGAATTGTTGGGCTTAATAATCCTCATCATAAACCTATGATATAGGTAATGTTATTTGTATTTGACAGATAAAAAAAACTGTTTCTTATACAGCTAAGTGACTTATCCACAGTCATACAACTTTTCAGCAGTAGAGCCAGGATATAAGCCCTGGTCCATCTGACCCCTAAGTCTGAGCATTTAAACCATGAATGTTGTTGCTTTCCAAAGTGAAATCCAGGAGCATCCGAGTTTTCCCATAAGTGGCCATGTGACGAGAATCCCATAAATGTGTGGATATATTTTATTGGATAACTGTGGTAAATGGAGAAGGGTTTCTAATACTGGTTATGATGTGAATCAAGTGCCCAAAGAGACTTGGCTCACTCCTGTTTATCCTTTTGTCAGTGAGCCTCCATGGTGCCCAGTTTCATGATGTAGCACTCAGGATTGTATATGAGTCATGTTCAATTTCAATTACAATACCTAATGGATCTTGACATGCTGGCCCAACTAGCACCAGTTGTTACATGGCTGGGTCCCATTAGGATCACATAGGATGCTTTTTAAAAATACAGATTCCAAGCCCCATCCCTCACCTACAGAAACAGAATCTCCTGGGATAGATCCAGGAATCTTTATTTTTACAGTTGATTCTTCTGCAGTTGATTCTCCTGCAGTCATACAGGCACCAGTTGGTTAAATTGTGCTTGAGAACTTCTGAGTTAAGCAAGGGCAGTAGAGGACAGGTGAGTGGAGTCTGCTAGCTGCCTAGGTTAGATATGCTCACTAAGGTTAAAAAGCATTAATACTCAAAATATAGTCCTTGAATAGTAGCAGCAGCACCACCTGGGAGATGTTAGAAATGCAGAATCTCAAATCACACTCTAGACCCACTGATTTTGAACCTGCATTTTAACAAGATTCCCAGCTATTCTGTAGACATAGTGCAGCTTGAAACACACTGGAAAATACTTAGCAACAACCTTAAGTAGGGATCAGGTGGGATGCAGACGGCTCACTGCCATTTGCTGGACGGTTGACATTTATGTACAGCTCATCTGGTACTAGACTTTACACACATTATCTTACTTACTCCTCACAAAAACCCTAGGAGGTGGATATTATAATCCCCACTTTACAGGTGAGAAAACCAAGGCTCAGAGAGTTATAGTAACACACCAAAGGCCATTCAGTTTTTAAGAAGCAGAGTTGAACCCAAGTCTCTGTCTAAAGCATATGCTCACTCCACTGTACCATATTGCTTAAAATGAAGAACAAATCAAAGGCTCAGCCAAATTTAGAAAAACTCATATGGGCAATCAGATGAAAAATGGAGTTTGCTATCCAAGAATGTCTATAGTGGGATTCAGAACAACATGTCATTAAATCAGTGTTGTTTGCCCGAGCCTTAATCACATTAGATAACTGCCATTGCATATCTATAAGACAGCAGGCCTGACTACTCTCTATTGCACACATAGTGTGGCATCTGGCATCTGACTGGCTCTTGGGATGGCATAGGCTGTGTTCTACGTTAGGTGGGAGGCACCCTCCTATTGGTGCTATTTGCAGCAGTCACAATCCTGTAATGAGTAAACTATTCCCTTGGAGCAAACTGTTCACCCATGTGCTATAAACAGAACCAGAATAGCTGCTCCGAGGCGAGGGGAACAGTGCCATTTAAGTACCATAAGATTCCCTAGAGGGCTTCCCTGGTGGCACAGTGGTTGAGAGTCTGCCTGCCAATGCAGGGGACATGGGTTCGAGCCCTGGTCTGGGAGGATCCCGCATGCCGCAGAGCAACTGGGCCCGTGAGCCACAGTTACTGAGCCTGCACGTCTGAAGCCTGTGCTCCGCAACAAGAGAGGCCGCGATAGTGAGAGGCCCAGGCACCGCAATGAAGAGTGGCCCCCGCTTGCCACAACTAGAGAAAGCCCTCACACAGAAACGAAGACCCAACACAGCCATAAATAAATAAAATAAATTTTTTAAAAAAAGAAATAACTTTAAAAAAAAAAAACACACACAGAATTATTGATGTATTATAAAATAAAAAAGAAAGAAAAAAAAAGATTCCCTAGAATTTTGCAGGTAGCAATAATAATCATAGCAAATTCGTGTAGAGTGCCTTGGAATCTGAAAAGAGCATTGACATCTGTTGTTTTATTTGCCTCTTAAAGAAGTCCCATGAGTTAGATAATTTACTGATGAGAAGACAGATTCATCAGAAGATGGATGCCTTCTCCAAGACCACATGGCTAGCAAATGGCCAAGTGTGTACTCAAAACCATGCCTTCTAATTTTAAATCCTTTGTTGTCAGCCTAAGGTGGTGAGTGTGAAATAGTTGAAGAGCTGAGCCCCAGAGCTACAGGAATCAGGGAGGATTTTCAATATGGACATACGGCAGTTGTTGCTCAGTGGGGGAAATTAATGACTGCTGAACCAGAATCGAGACATGACTTTTTGAAGAAGGATGAGCCTTTGCTATCCAATGGCCAGGGGATATCCATTTCCTGAGGTCTTCACAATGAATTAGTTCAACTAAACAGAAGTAAGGATTCCACTGATAGCAAGGTTGGCTCACTAACCAAAGCCCAGCTGAACTCAGGAGGCTCCTCACAGCTACTTCCTGGACCAAAATCTCTTTGTTACATGGAAAACTAAGTCCCTTCCACCCAACTCCTTGCTGGCCTTCCCTGTAAGTGTGTGAGGCAGTTAAAAACATCCTTCTCCCAGAGTGCTTTCCGCTTCACTGTCCAGCTCTTTAGGCCACCTGCACCTCACTGTATCACTGTGCTGGTTCAGGGGAGCCTGTGCACTCTGCTACTCCTCTGCTTATAAGTCATCCTCAGCAAACTTCTCATAGTTAATTCCATGTGTCATTAGTGGTGTGGGCTACCGTATACCAGGCACAAAGTGGCATCCAGTGTGGGTTCCTTCATTCCACTGTTATGGGATTTTGGAAGTTGGGAAAGAATTTTACCTGACTCCTGTCATCAGAAAACCTCACTGCTGGGGACAGTAGCAAGTCACCAGCCAATTAAGATGATCACTGACTGGATAGTTGGGAAAGTTATACACTCACACTTGGAAGCTGTAGGGCAGTGAATCTGCAGTGAAAGGACACCTAAAGAAGATAAGAATGCTCAAAACACGAGCTTTTTACTAACCTGGAAGTCTTTTTGAGCCATCAGGAAGAGCAGCAATAATAGATTATCCTGGAGACAGACAGTCAGGGCATCCTACCCCCCTATGGGACTTTGATGCAGCTAACAGGGTAACGGACTCTTTCCTTGGAAACAAGGAAAGTACATCCAGAAGGGAAAGCAGAACAAGCCCCCTTTATGATTCTGTTAGAGCCATAGCAGTCAGCCCCTCTAGATGTGAAACAGTTATTGTGTGGCATATCTAACAGGGGGCTGAGGAAAACAGCAGCAGAAGCAAGCATGTTAATACACAAAAGTAGAATTAGACTGACTCCAGGGTAGCTATCATAAGTCTCCAAGCCACAGAAATCTTTAGAGGTTTGAATGATTAGTTTGCATGAAGAAGTACTGCCATCAGCTTTGTTGAATGAAGCTGAATGGCCTGCTATGGAAAATCTCTCCTATAAACTCTACTACAAAATGAGTCATCTGGGTTGACGAAGAGTAAGAAGGAAAGCTTTTCTGTCTTGAACTGTGTACTTAATGGAATTGTATATACATACTCCATCAAGGAGATCTCCCAAAAGCCGTGGAACTAGAGAACACATGGTCATGGTCCATCTAGGAAAACTTACTCTATTGGCATGCTTACGTAACATCCAAGGGCATCAGGGGGGAACTCTAGGCATACGGCTTTGACTCAGAGAATGCTGGATAATTTGATATAGGCAGCTCTCTCCACCCACTGGGCAAATGGACAATGGTCTTGAATTTGCTCCTGTACTCTGGAGTAAAGAGATAAAGAGTCTGGTACCTCCTCAAAGAGTGATAATGCACCTACCTCTATTGGTAATCCAGAGGGTGAATAACTTCCTGCATTCTTGTTATGGATGTGGTCAAAGAGCCCCAAAGAGCTTTCCCTGAGAATCCCAGACACTGGTTTGGAATGCAAACTCATCATGATGTTGAATATAAAACTCCTTATCAAACCCGGCTGCAGGAAGCCTTATGGACACCCCACTCCTAAGCATTGCCATAGAATCAGCTGGAGTCAATAGAGAGAAGGTCGTAAGCCCCAAGGGCAGGGGACAGAAAAAGGAAAGACAAATCCTGATGACTTGGAGGTTGACTTCCTTCCCCCTTTTGATAACTTACTAGAGCTCTGGCTCAGAAGGTATAGGTTATCTCGCCAAAAAGAAAAAACACACTGTGAACAGTTCCTGAACTCTTCTGAAGGCTTCTTGATTCTAACAAGGCCAGTTGCTCCACCATTCCAATTTGCATGAGACTAAGGGCTTTCACAGGATGCAGGACTTTGAGTGCTAAAATCTGGACAGGCAAACCAGGATAGTTTGTCACTCTATTGACCAAGGACCCTCTATCCTAACAGCAATGTAGATGTCTCCTGGCTCCATAGTCTGCAAACATATAGAGCACTTTGGGAGATAGGATCCCTCTCTACTAGAATTCTAGCTGTGGAAGCCTGTCTGAGCACACCTCCCTGTGGGGTAATGACAGTGTGGGTGTGGCTCTTCCACAGCTCTGCTTGTAAATTTTTCCCTAATAACATCTTGTTTCTATTTGCCCAAAATGGCATGAGTATGTGCACATCCCTTTGCACATCATTGTTCCTACCAAACGAGTGGGCTTCTAAGATTCTGCCTCTAACTATTGCACAGGCAGCAGGCAAGACACGGAGTCGACAGGCGAGAGCAGTCAAGAAAGAGGCAGAAAGTTGCAGGTCTATCCAAACACAGAGAAAAACCATGTGCTATACACGCATGGATCTCAACAACTGAGCACGAATACAGAGCACAGCTCACAAGCATCTATTGTTCGGGCCACCCGTGGTTTGATTTTTCTCTAATTGACTCTGAATGTCTAAATGGCCTTGCAAGAGGTCTGCAGGTCATCATGACTCTCACACCTTCTATTCCCTCACTCTTGGTCACTGTACTTATTCACTGCTCCTTGTAGACATAGAAGTGCACAGCTGGATCCCCTAACCAGTAGCGTCAGAGGCACTTCCGAAGAACAAAAGAAGTCTTTAGCTTAGGGTATAGCTAGGAGAGGGAGGTTTAGCACAAGGTAAATAAATATAGAAGCCCAGAAGATGAGGAATAAAGAGTTAAAAGTGCTGCTTGATAGTGTTTGTTCCAGATGTTGTCACTTCATGTCAGGATGACTGAAACCTGCTACTCACCTGTCTCCAAGCTTGCAGGTATCCTTCCCCACAACCTGCCCTGCGCACAGCCATTGAGCAACGTTCCTTACGTCACTGCCTTACTCATCTGCACATGGCCCACTGCCCAGCATATGATAGTGCAAGCGCCCGATGATGATTTATGAACTTAATGAAAGAACTCATCCGTTGACTTAAAATTTAATGGCTCCCCCACCACTACTACCGTAATTTTTGGTCTTATTTTTTTTACTCACAGAAATCTTTGGTAAAAGAATTTTCATTTGGAAACCCAAAATGCAAAAGAAATAAAGCAGCACCACGCTGATTAATGTGGTTGGGGAGGCCTGGGAGCCTTTCCCCACTGTCCCCCCATCATCCTCCTCCTTAGCAATGGTCTTTGAGGGGAGGTAGGACACTTCATGAGAAATGCTTTGAAAACGACTTGCTTACAGCATGAGAGCTGCATTGGAAGGCCCTTCATAAGCTACATCACATGCCTCTTCACTCGCTCACCCCTCTCTAACGTAGACCTTCTCCTCCAGGGTGGTCAGTTCCTCTGAGCTTGCTCTGCTCACTCTCACCTCTTCCTGTAGTGACTTCTCCAACTGGAAGTCTTTTTGTCCTCCCTTCTGTCTCTCTAAACCCTACCTCATCCTGCAAAGTCCAGCTCAAGCCCTTCTCCTTCCCTCATCCCCACCCATTAAGCCCACATTGATTCTTCCCTTTAGGAAAATTACTGTTGTTAGTACCTCTGTCACCATTTTGGAAGATTCAGTACTTAGTCTTATGGGTGTATCATGAATTCGAACCTAATCTATCAGCTCCTGGAGAACAGGAGTCATATCTCACATTTGCACAGTATCTAGCACATGGTAGGTGACCCACACATATAGCCAGAGGCGTGTGACTGTTAGGTTATGGGTCCTTTTAGATCAAGAGAGAAGAGTCCTATGGTCCAGTCTCTCCCTGTTACTGGAGAGTCATACTACCAGATGGGACCGGGTGTTGGTTTAATAGGTGTGGCTGGTTTGTGGAGCTGAAACACTATGAAAGGCAGGGGATTCATAGATGAATCTCTGTGAAATTTGGAATAAGTCAGGAACTCTACAGGTAAGTCGCCAAGACCATGTTCTCTGTCCTAAATTTATTTATCCATCTTCTTCCCATCTAAAGGGCTATGAACTGGAACTAGAAGGACTCTGTCCACCAAACAGCTTCAACGACACCTGGTAGAATCATCAGCAATATGACAGTACAAGGTATTACAGCATAAGGTGGTGCTAAGGCCCCAAGTGTAGGAGATGCTGTTGGGGCTCCGCCCACATCCCCCTCACATTCCCCTCACTCTTACATTCATTTCAGCACCGCTTTATCTCAGAGAGCTAGCTCAGGCTAACAGAACCCATTCTGTCTGCCCAGAGCACAGGCTGGAAGTGCCTGGCATTGAAGACACACACACTCCAGAGAGGAGAGGGTAGGCAGCCTTTAACCAACAGATACCCCAGCTTCTTCTCCCACTGACTGGGAGAACTGTGAGATGTGTGTTTTATAACATTTTCCAGAGCTTCTCCGTGGAATTAAGCAACAATTGCCACTATGGTAACAGGCTTAGCAACTCACCCTTTCATGGTTGACATCTTTTCTCCCAATACTTCCCCTCTCACCTTCCTGTTACTTGCACCTTCCAATAAAATAACTGCATACCAATCCTTGTTTCAAGGTCTGATTCTGGGGAACCCAAACCAAAATACCAAAGCCACTAACCCGGAAATACGAGTCATCAGTGATAGGCTTGTGTCAACATGAATGTCAACATGAGATAATGTGGTCAAATAAACACGTGCTGACCTCCTTCCCTAGAAAAGAAAGCCCGTGTTTCCAGACTCCACCTCAAAGCTGCTTATCCCTCTTTCTCCTTCCAGGTAAGGAGAGAAGAGCGTAGCACAGGAGACAGCTGCCTGGCCCTTCCCACAGTGACAGAGACGTTTTGCTCTGACTCTTCTCCTGGCTGGCTTCTACTCATATAAATTAAGTTCTCGGACTTCCCTGGTGGCGCAGTGGTTAAGAATCCGCCTGCCAATGCAGGGGACACGGGTTCAAGCCCTGGTCCAGGAAGATCCCACATGCCGCGGAGCAGCTAAGCCCACGAGCCACAACTACTGAAGCCTGCGCACCTAGAGCCCGTGCTCCGCAACAAGAGAAACCACCGCAATGAGAACCCCGCGCACCGCGACGAAGAGTAGCCCCTGCTCGCCGCAACTAGAGAAAGCCCGCACGCAGCAACGAAGACCCAACGCAGCCAAAAATAAATAAATAAATTTATTTTAAAAAAAAAAATTAAGTTCTCACCTTGCCCCGCAACACATGTCCTAGGACGCCTTCTCTGAGCCCTCCCTGCCTCTCCCTCTTCCTCCCAGAGCACCCTCTGCCTGCCCTGTCCTGGCACCAACCGCCTGCTTGTAGCTGCTGCTTGCTTTACTCCACACTCAGCTGTAAGCTCTCGGTGGAGGCAGGGACTGCGTTTCATCTTTGTGTTTACCTTTACCCTCAAGATATAACATGGCATCTGGCACAGAGCAAGTGCTCAAAGCATGACTGTTGCATGAGTGAATGAAGGAATGAAGGAACGAATGAATGAATGCAACTTTCCAAGTATCTATTCTAATCCTAGTCATTGTTTATGATCTTGGATCATATTCTCTTCGGGTTACCAGAGTGACCGACCTAAACTCGTAGGATGTTTAAGTTACAAAGAATCACAGAGATCCCTTAGGAGGTCATTTTCACAGGTAGAAAAGCTCAGACCCAACACATTACAAGGCCACAATTTAGAAAAATGGGCTTCTCCCGCTTTTAGATGAGAGACCTTGAACAAATCTCAATTTAATTCTCTCATTCAACAAAGCCCCTGGATCTGTTTTCCCATCCATAAAACTGGAATAATTAAATTTGCCTTACCTACTTCAAAGAACAGTATTCCTTCTTTCAATATTTATTGAGAACTAACTAGGTGCCAGGCCCTCTGCCAGGGACTGAAAATATAACGCTCAGGACTCAGACTGTGTCCTCAAGGAGCTGATATCGGTGATGATCCAGTGAGATGAAGACTGCATCCTACAAAGGGGGAAACTAACATTCAAAAAGGCATATCGAGGGGGGAGAAGAAGATGGCGGAAGAGTAAGACGCGGAGATCACCTTCCTTCCCACAGATACATTAGAAATACATCTACACATGGAACTGCTCCTACAGAACACCCACTGAACGCTGGCAGAAAACGTCAGACCTCCCAAAAGGCAAGAAACTCCCCACGTACTTGGGTAGGGCAAAAGAAAAAAGAAATAACAGAGACAAAAGAATAGGGACAGGACCTGCACCAGTGGGAGGGAGCTGTGAAGGAGGAAAGGTTTCCACACACTAGGAAGCCCCTTCGCGGGCAGAGACTGCGGGTGGCAGAGGGGGGAAGCTTCGGAGCCACGGAGGAGAGCGCAGCCACAGGGGTGCGGAGGGCAAAGCGGAGAGATTCCCGCACAGAGGCTCGGCGCCGAGCAGCACTCACCAGCCCAAGAGGCTTGTCTGCTCCCCCGCCGGGGCGGGCGGGGGCTGGGAGCTGAGGCTCGGGCTTCGGTCAGATCGCAGGGAGAGGACTGGGGTTGACGGCGTGAACACAGCCTGAAGGGGTTAGCGCACCACAGCTAGCCGGGAGGGAGTCCGGGAAAAAGTCTGCAACTGCCGAAGAGGCAAGAGACTTTTTCTTCCCTCTTTGTTTCCTGGTGCGCGAGGAGAGGGGATTCAGAGCGCCGCCTAAACGAGCTCCAGAGACGGGCGCGAGCCGCGGCTATCAGCGCGGACCCCAGAGACGGGCATGAGACGCTAAGGCTGCTGCTGCCGCCACCAAAAAGCCTGTGTGTCAGCACAGGTCACTCTCCACACCACCCCTCCCGGGAGCCGGTGCAGCCCGCCACGGGCAGGCTCCCGTGATCCGGGGACAACTTTCCCAGGAGAACACACGGCGTGCCTTGGGCTGGTGCAACGTCACGCCGGCCTCTGCCGCCGCAGGCTCGCCCCGCATCCGTATCCCTCCCTCCCCCCGCCTGAGTGAGCCAGAGCCCCCCAAGCAGCTGCTCCTTTAACCCCGTTCTGTCTGGGCGGGGAACAGACGCCTTCAGGCGACCTACACGCAGAGGCGGCTCCAAATCCAAAGCTGAACTCCGGGAGCTGTGCGAACAAGGAAGAGAAAGGGAAATCTCTCCCAGCAGCCCCAGAAGCAGCGGATTAAAACTTCACAAACAACTTGATGTGCCTGCATCTGTTGAATACTTGAATAGACAACGAATCATCCCAAATTCAGGAGGTGGACTTTGGGAGCAGGATATATTAATTTTTCCCCATTTCCTTTTTTTGTGAGTGTATATGTATATGCTTCTGGGTGAGATTTTGTCTGTATAGCTTTGCTTTATAATAGCTTTATTTTACTTCACTATATTTTATCCTCTTTCTTTCTTTCTATTTTTTCTCCCTTTTACTCTGAGCCGTGTGGATGAAAGGCTCTTGGTGCTCCAGCCAGACATCAGGGCTGTGCCTCTGAGGTGGGAGAGCCAACTTCAGGACACTGGTCCACGAGAGACCTCCCAGCTCCACGTAATACCAAACGGCGAAAATCTCTCAGAGATCTCCATCTCAACATCAAGACCCAGCTTCACTCAACGACCAGCAAGCTACAGTGCTGGACACCCTATGCCAAACAACTAGCAAGACAGGAAAACAGCCCCATCCATTAGCAGAGAGGCTGCCTAAAATCATAATAAGGCCACAGACACCCCAAAATACACCACCAGACGTGGACGTGCCCACCAGAAAGACAAGATCCAGCCTCATCCACCAGAACACAGGCACTAGTTCCCTCCACCAGGAAACCTACACAACCCACTGAACCAAACTTAGCCACTGGGGACAGATACCAAAAACAACGGGAACTACGAACCTGCAGCCTGTGAAAAGGAGACCCCAAACACAGTAAGATAAGCAAAATGAGAAGACACAAAAACACACAGCAGATGAAGGAGCAGGGTCAAAACACACCAGACCTAACAAATGAAGAGGAAATAGGTAGTCTACCTGAAAAAGAATTCAGAATAATGATAGTAAGGATGATCCAAAATCTTGGAAATAGAATAGACAAAATGCAAGAAACATTTAACAAGGACGTAGAAGAACTAAAGAGGAACCAAGCAACGATGAAAAGCACAATAAATGAAATTAAAAATACTCTAGATGGGATCAATAGCAGAATAACTGAGGCAGAAGAACGGATAAGTGACCTGGAAGATAAAATGGTGGAAATAACTACTGCAGAGCAGGATAAAGAAAAAAGAATGAAAAGAACTGAGGACAGTCTCAGAGACCTCTGGGACAACATTAAACGCACCAACATTCGAATTATACGGGTCCCAGAAGAAGAAGAGAAAAAGAAAGGGACTGAGAAAATATTTGAAGAGATTATAGTTGAAAACTTCCCTAATATGGGAAAGGAAATAGTTAATCAAGTCCTGGAAGCACAGAGAGTCCCATACAGGATAAATCCAAGGAGAAACACGCCAAGACACATATTAATCAAACTGTCAAAAATTAAATATAAAGAAAACATATTAAAAGCAGCAAGGGAAAAACAACAAATAACACACAAGGGAATCCCCATAAGGTTAACAGCGGATCTTTCAGCAGAAACTCTGCAAGCCAGAAGGGACTGGCAGGATATACTTAAAGTAATGAAGGAGAAAAACCTACAACCAAGATTACTCTACCCAGCAAGGATCTCATTCAGATTTGATGGAGAAATTAAAACCTTTACAGACAAGCAAAAGCTGAGAGAGTTCAGCACCACCAAAGCAGCTTTACAACAAATGCTAAAGGAACTTCTCTAGGCAAGAAACACAAGAGAAGGAAAACACCTACAATAACAAACCCAAAGCATTTAAGAAAATGGGAATAGGAACATACATATCGATAATTACCTTAAATGTAAATGGATTAAATGCTCCCACCAAAAGACACAGACTGGCTGAATGGATACAAAAACAAGACCCATATATATGCTGTCTACAAGAGACCCACTTCAGACCTAGAGACACATACAGACTGAAAGTGAGGGGATGGAAAAAGATATTCCATGCAAATGGAAATCAAAAGAAAGCTGGAGTAGCAATTCTCATATCAGACAAAATAGACTTTAAAATAAAGACTATTACAAGAGACAAAGAAGGACACTATATAATGATCAAGAGATCGATCCAAGAGGAAGGTATAACAATTGTAAATATTTATGCACCCAACATAGGAGCACCTCAATACCTAAGGCAAATACTAACAGCCATAAAAGGGGAAATTGACAGCAACACAATCATAGTAGGGGACTTTAACACCCCACTTTCACCAATGGACAGATCATCCAAAATGAAAATAAATAAGGAAACACAAGCTTTAAATGATACATTAAACAAGATGGACTTAATTGATATTTATAGGACATTCCACCCAAAAACAACAGAATACACATTCTTCTCAAGTGCTCATGGAACATTCTCCAGGATAGATCATATCTTGGGTCACAAATCAAGCCTTGGTAAATTTAGGAAAATTGAAGTCATATCAAGTATCTTTTCCGACCACAACGCTATGAAACTAGATATCAATTACAGGAAAAAATCTGTAAAAAATACAAACACATGGAGGCTACACAATACACTACTTAATAACGAAGTGATCACTGAAGAAATCAAAGGGGAAATCAAAAAATACCTAGAAACAAATGACAATGGAGACACGACGACCCAAAACCTATGGGACGCAGCAAAAGCAGTTCTAAGAGGGAAGTTTATAGCAATACAAGCCTACATCAAGAAACAGGAAACATCTCGAATAAACAACCTAACCTTGCACCTGAAGCAATTAGAGTAAGAAGAACAAAAAAACCCCAAAGCTAGCAGAAGGAAAGAAATCATAAAGATCAGGTCAGAAATAAATGAAAAAGAAATGAAGGAAACAATAGCAAAAATCAATGAAACTAAAAGCTGGTTCTTTGAGAAGATAAACAAAATTGATAAACCATTAGCCAGACTCATCAAGAGAAAAAGGGAGAAGACTCAAATCAATAGAATTAGAAATGAAAAAGGAGAAGTAACCACTGACACTGCAGAAATACAAACGATCATGAGAGATTACTACAAGGAACTCTACGCCAATAAAATGGACAACCTGGAAGAAATGGACAGATTCTTAGAAATGCACAACATGCCGAGACTGAACCAGGAAGAAATAGAAAATATGAACAGACCAATCACAAGCACTGAAATTGAAACTGTGATTAAAAATCTTCCAACACACAAAAGCCCAGGACCAGATGGTTTCACAGGAGAATTCTATCAAACATTTAGAGAAGAGCTAACACCTATCCTTCTCAAACTCTTCCAAAATATTGCAGAGGGAGGAACACTCCCCAACTCATCTTACGAGGCCACCATCACCCTGATACCAAAACCAGACAAAGATGTCACAAAGAAAGGAAACTACAGGCCAATATCACTGATGAACATAGATGCAAAAATCCTCAACAAAATACTAGCAAACAGAATCCAACAGCACATTAAAAAGATTATACACCATGATCAAGTGGGGTTTATTCCAGGAATGCAAGGATTCTTCAATATACGCAAATCAATCAACATGATACATCATATTAACAAATTGAAGGAGAAAAACCATATGATCATCTCAATAGATGCAGAGAAAGCTTTCGACAAAATTCAACACCCATTTATGATAAAAGCCCTGCAGAAAGTAGGCATAGAGGGAACTCTCCTCAACATAATAAAGGCCATATATGACAAACCCACAGCCAACATTGTCCTCAATGGTGAAAAACTGAAACCATTTCCACTAAGATCAGGAACAAGACAAGGTTGCCCACTCTCACCACTATTATTCAACATAGTTTTGGAAGTGTTAGCCACAGCAATCAGAGAAGAAAAAGAAATAAAAGGAATCCAAATCGGAAAAGAAGAAGTAAAGCTGTCACTGTTTGCAGATGACATGATACTATACATAGAGAATCCTAAAGAGGCTACTAGAAAACTACTAGAGCTAATCAATGAATTTGGTAAAGTAGCAGGATACAAAATTAATGCACAGAAATCTCTTGCATTCCTATATACTAATGATGAAAAATCTGAAAGTGAAATTAAGAAAACACTCCCGTTTACCATTGCAACAAAAAGAATAAAATATCTAGGAATAAACCTACCTAAGGAGACAAAAGACCTGTATGCAGAAAATTATAGGACACTGATGAAAGAAATTAAAGATGATACAAAAAGATGGAGAGATATACCATGTTCTTGGATTGGAAGAATCAACATTGTGAAAATGACTCTGCTACCCAAAGCAATCTACAGATTCAATGCAATCCCTATCAAACTACCACTGGCATTTTTCTCAGAACTAGAACAAAAAATTTCACAATTTGTATGGAAACACAAAAGACCCCGAATAGCCAAAGCAATCTTGAGAACGAAAAATGGAGCTGGAGGAATCAGGATCCCTGACTTCAGACTATATTACAAAGTTACAGTAATCAAGACAGTTTGGTACTGGCACAAAAACAGAAATATAGATCAATGGAACAGGATAGAAAGCCCAGAGATAAGCCCACGTACATATGGTCACCTTATCTTTGATAAAGGAGGCAAGCATATACAGTGGAGAAAAGACAGCCTCTTCAATAAGTGGTGCTGGGAAAATTGGACAGGTACATGTAAAAGTATGAAATTAGAACACTCCCTGACACCATACACAAAAATAAACTCAAAATGGATTACAGACCTAAGTGTAAGGCCAGACACTATCAAACTCTTAGAGGAAAACATAGGCAGAACACTCTATGACATAAATCACAGCAAGATCCTTTTTGACCCAGCTCCTAGAGAAATGGAAATAAAAACACAAATAAACAAATGGGACCTAATGAAACTTAAAAGCTTTTGCACAGCAAAGGAAACCATAAACAAGACCAAAAGACAACCCTCAGAATGGGAGAAAATATTTGCAAATGAAGCAACTGACAAAGGATTAATCTCCAAGATTTACAAGCAGCTCATGCAGCTCAATAACAAAAAAACAAACAACCCAATCCAAAAATGGGCAGAAGACCTAAATAGACATTTCTCCAAAGAAGATATACGGATTGCCAACAGACACATGAAAGAATGCTCAACATCATTAATCATTAGAGAAATGCAAATCAAAACTACAATGAGATATCATCTCACACCGGTCAGATTGGCCATCATCAAAAAATCTAGAAACAATAAATGCTGGAGAGGGTGTGGAGAAAAGGGAACACTCTTGCACTGTTGGTGGGAATGTAAATTGATACAGCCACTATGGAGAACAGTATGGAGGTTCCTTAAAAATCTACAAATAGAACTACCATACGACCCAGCAATCCCACTACTGGGCATATACCCTGAGAAAACCATAGTTCAAAAAGAGTCATGTACCAAAATGTTCATTGCAACTCTATTTACAATAGCCAGGACCTGGAAGCAACCTAAGTGTCCATCATCGGATGAATGGATAAAGAAGATGTGGCACATATATACAATGGAATATTACTCAGCCATAAAAAGAAATGAAATGGAGGTATTTGTAATGAGGTGGATGGAGTTAGAGTCTGTCATACAGAGTGAAGTAAGTCAGAAAGAGAAAAACAAATACAGTATGCTAACACATATATATGGAATCTAAGGGAAAAAAAAAAAAGGCCATGAAGAACCTAGTGGCAAGACGGGAATAAAGACACAGACCTACTAGAGAATGGACTTGAGGATATGGGGAGGGGGAAGGGTGAGATGTGACAGGGTGAGAGAGTGTCATGGACATACATACACTACCAGATGTACA
The DNA here is from genome assembly GCF_028564815.1 of Eubalaena glacialis. Lineage (NCBI taxonomy): Eukaryota > Metazoa > Chordata > Mammalia > Artiodactyla > Balaenidae > Eubalaena > Eubalaena glacialis. Next base: position 60,535,778 of record NC_083725.1, on the reverse strand, counting down.
ATAGATAGCTAGTGGGAAGCAGCCTCATAGCACAGGGAGATCAGCTCGGTGCTTTGTGACCACCTAGAGGGGTGGGATGGGGAGGGTGGGAGGTAGGGAGATGCAAGAGGGAAGAGATATGGGAACATATGTATATGTATAACTGATTCACTTTGTTATAAAGCAGAAACTAACACACCATTGTAAAGCAATTATACTTCAATAAAGATGTTTTTAAAAAAAAAAAAAAAGGTATATCACCTGCCCGAGTTCACACAGCTCGTTAACAGAATAACTAAATTTCAAACACAACTCAGCTCTAAACAAAACGCTACCTTTCCGTAGCCTAGAGTTTCAGTTTCCTCTCTTCCAACAACCTCCAGTATGAGGTTCATATGCTCCTGCCCTTACTCTGGATTTTAGTGCAGCTTTATATTTCAGTGTACAATCTAATTTTGGCAACAGGCTGGGTGGTATGGCCAAAATTAGCTAAATAGTGAAGGAATAAAATGCCAGGCACTCAACAAGTGCTGGCCACGTTGAATCAAATTGAATAGTTTTGATCATTTGGTTTCATGAGACTTGGAAAGTCCAAAGATGTGGACCGCATCAAATGCTCCAGCTGCATTTAATCAGTTCAGTCCCACTCCATTCCATTCCATTCTATAAGCCTTTATTGACTGCCTAGGATGGCAGGACACTCTACCAGGATGGATGATACAAGGATGAACCTGGAAGACCAAAGAATATTTAATAGGACTAATTTTAAGTGAAAGCAGCTGTTACCACGCCTGGTGCTTAGGTGCTGCCTGATCAGTGTTTAGTGAATGAATGAGAGGATGAGTTCTTACATCCCTATTTTATATTTGCCTTTCTAAAAGAACAGTTGCTCTCAGTCACATAGATCTTTATTTGAATCCTAGCCATGCCACTTACTATTTATTGGCTGTAACCTGGAGCAAGTGTGTAGCCCCTCTGTGTCTCAGTTTCCTCACCTGTAACATAGTGATGATACTGCATGCCCCCCCACCTGTTTTTAATTTTTTTTTTTTTTTTACAAATAGTCTCTTGAACATTTACAGGAACCAAAGTTTTGAGAAAGTAAGAGAGAGTTTGGTGCTGGCTGCACTATTAAATGACAGTTTTAAAAGCTCCTGTCTGTACCCTTCTTCCCACGTTTTTGGGATCTGGTCCTTGGAACATGTCCTGGGACAGAATCCTGGCTGCAAAGCTGACCTGCCTAGTGACCTTGGGCAAGTGACTTCATCTCTCCAGGGCTTAGTTTCTTTTATCTATAAAATGGGGACAATAATAGTAGCTTAAGTCACAGGATCATTGTGAGGACTAACTAAGACAACGTGGGGAAATCTCCCCTCTCCGTGCCTGGCATAGAGTAGCCATTCAGAAAATAATGGTTCCCTTTCCTTATGCTGCTTCCTCCTTGCTGCCTCCACCCTAGCACACCAGGGTCTCGTGGTTTATCATTTACTTCCTGACTTTGCAGCAGGACCTTCCAATCCACAGTTAGTAACTGCTCCTGCCTGCACCACAGCAAAAGCAGTGGCAGAAAGATCTCCACCTCACCTGAAATCTATCACCTGTTACAACTCAGGGTGCAACCACCCAACAGCACTGGAACCCCATCCTAATTGCCAGATCCAGGTTATGAAAGGGAGAGGGATAATCCAGTGCCTTCTTTAACCCAAAAGAGAGCCAACACTGCTGTGCCCCACCTGGTAGTTCAGAATAAACATAACAGGAAATCCCACCTGCTGGGGGATGCTGATTCTGTACCCAGGTCCCCAGAGGTGCCTGCGGGCTCTAGGCGGATGCTGCTGGAAAGCTGACTCCATTGCTGAGCTCACAGTGCCACCTTGTGGGAATTCTGTGCCACCACAGCTACTTTTAATCCCAAGGTCAAAGCATTCAGGATCTGGAGCCCAGGGGTTCCACAAGGGACAATTTTTATAGCTTTGTACATGATGGTCTATGGAGGGAAAGAGTTACATTACCCCTCTTCTTAACTAATCAAGAACATGCTTATGAACATATATACACTACCAAATGTAAAACAGATAGCTAGTGGGAAGCAGCCACATAGCACAGGGAGATCAGCTCGGTGCTTTGTGACCACCTAGAGGGGTGGGATAGGGAGGGTGGGAGGGAGACGCAAGAGGGAGGGGATATGGGGATATATGTATAGGTATAGTTGATTCACTTTGTTACACAGCAGAAACTAACACACCAATGTAAAGCAATTATACTCCAATAAAGATGTTTTAAAAAAAGAACATGCTTAGCTACCAATCAGATCTTCCCCACTGGGGAAGTGCAGTGTGGGAAGTACAGGACAAAAGCTTTTTGTGTGGACCTGAGATGAAATCCTCCAGTTCAAACTAAGTGACCTGCGGGTGGCCTAGGGCAAGGCACTGCTTCGCTTCCACGTCTTCAGAATGCAGATAATTCTGCTGCTCTCTCTGGCAAGGCTGGAGAAGAATTAAATCAATTACTATAGGCAGAACCCCTGAAACTCAGTAAATGTCTCTTTACGTCCCCCCAACCAGCATAAACTAATGTGAGCTCATTGTGTAGACAGACTTTTTACCCAAAGCAAGGGTAAAAATCAGTCCGTGGGCCCCAATTTTCATAAAGCTTTTCAAGTGTTTAAATAACATCTTCCCATCACTGTCTTCATAACCCTCTGTCCCCTCAAAGGTCCTGGAGACTCAAGTTAGAACCACTTGTTAAGACCCTTTTATTTCCTTCTGCCTCACTATGACAGGCCACACAAGAATTTATGTAAGAGACAGCTTAAGCTTTCAGAGTTTCAAACATAATCATTTTATGAAGAAAAAGCTTACAATAAAAGTGATGCAGGCACAGCCCTGGAAGTAGACCCCAGGCACTGGGTGCTAGGTAAGCGGGTCCCGACAACCGGTTGAAAAAGACCCAGGGAGGAGGAGGACCTGATATCACGATGGAATTGTGGCATCAACTCACAGCGTTAAGATTAGATGGGAAATCAAACATCATCTCTCCCAACCCTTCATTCTACACAGGAGTAAAGCCCTTAGGATGGGGCTTTGTAAAGATCACAAAGAAGTTAGTGACAGAGCTGGGTACAAGATCCAGATCTCCTAGGTAGAGAGAGTGAGAACCTTTGATATATGAAAGAGGGGGGAATTTCAAACCAGCAAGGAAAAGAAGGATTAGCCAGTAAATAGCATTGGGATAACAGGCTGGCCATTTCAGAAAAGCAAAAGAAGCTAGATTCCTATATCACTTCCTACATTAAAAATTCCAGAGAAATTTTTTCAAATGTAAAAAATTAAAGAAATAAAATCATAGCAGTAACAGAAAAGAATGGGTTAATCATTTTATGACCTTGGAGTGGAAGCCCTAAAGAAGAGAATGATAAATTTGATGACATAAAATGTTTATACTTCTGTATAAGGAAACAAAGTTAAAAGAACACAAAACCTTAGGAGAATATTGGCCATTCATTTGCTAGACCAAGGGCCAATTTCCTTACTATAAAATTTTACAAATCAGATTGAGATTTTACAAATCAATAAGGAAACACACAACCCAATAGAAGTGCTAATGTCCAATAAGTAGACTTTAATATGCTCAATTACATTCATAATTAAGAAAATACAAATTAAATCAACTTTGGGATACCACTGCATATCCCTATCAGTTTGGCAAAATACGTAAAGTTTAATAATCCTCACTATTGTCAAAGATGAAGAGAAATAGGCACATGTCATCCACTGTGGGAGTATAAATCAGTCCAAGTGTTTAGAAGAACACTTTTGGAAAGTCTACTCCCTCAACTCAAGGTGCAAATACCAGCATCTTTTTCATTTTTATATGCATATGCTATCATGTGAGCGTCCAGAACCTCCTTCCTGACAGCCTGCCCCAACTTTCTACAAGTCTCAGTCAGAGGGAGAGGATGGCTGTCAGCCCTGCTCACAATTTCCTGGAAAAAGAGAACTGAAAATTAGACGTACCCACTCCCACGGTTGCTTCTCATTCACCACAGCTCCGAGTCACTGATGAAGGCCAGTTCTGGAAAATTCCTCAGACAGTTCTTGCCCACTGCTTGCCTTGCCCTTGTGGTCCCTGTCTCGGTCACTGGGATTCTTCGAGAGTGGGAGATGCCCGCCTCCATGTCAGCTCAGGGAAGAGGGCTCCTGGTCACACCAGGGCCCTCGAAGCCAAAGCTCTTAGGTTTTCCTTACACGGCTCTTCTGCTTCCACAGGGCAGGACGATGCCCCCTTGTGAAGAGGGGCAGGGCCAGGGTCTGTCCTTCCTGCGCTGGGTGTGGCGGAGCTTCTTGCACCAGTGGAAACATGTCCCGCAGGATTTGGGGCTGAAGGAGGCAGTGTACGGAGTGTGGTGGCAGATCTGGCCCCTACTGGAGTATGTGGTGTTGGACCCTCTTCTAGATAGCAGTGATTCTGTGAAAATCTGCGAGCTCCTGTGTTACAGGCAGACCAGAGGGCTCCACCCAGGGCCAGGGTCCCAGCTGTTCTCTGAGCTCTCATAGCCATGTCCCCAGAGAGCAAGGGAGCCGCAGGAGTGCTGGGTCCTGCACACTCTTACTCTTCCCCATCACTAGGCCAGAGCTAGGGCCACCAATGTCCATCCCAAAAGCTCCCCTGACTCTGAACCTCAGGGAGAAGATGAGCACAGGAAAAAAATGAAAGCGGAACAGAAGCCCCTGCCTTCCAGACAGGCTGCTTACATCCTGGCCTAACTCGTCCCCATGGCTTCCCCACCGGCTCCATTAGACCTTTCATCCATGGCAGGGACCCAGCCTGGGGCACATCTGCAGATTTCAGATCTGTCCCTCGAGATGCGCTTCAGGGTGAGAGCAACTGGAAGCTGCCTTCACTGAAAAGAAAGCAGTGCATCTACGACAGAGCTCTCCCTTAAACCAGAAATGCGATTTGTAGCAATTTGCCTTAAAGATACACTGGAACGACTGCACAAAGATAGCCATGGTAGCATTGTGAGTAAGAGTGGAAAACTGGAAACAACCAGTAAATAAATACGAGAGCGGTTAAATAAATTATAGTATATCCATATCACACAGTGCCACGCAGCATTCAAAGGAAGGAGGTGGATTTATGTTTACTGATGTGGAAAGATGTGCAAGATACTATAGTGAGAAAAAGCATACTGGAAAGCAGTATTATAATATCCTCCTATATTACTTTTTAAGAGATTCTCTATAAAAATAACAAACACTATAGGCCAGGCACTCTGAATGCAGAGCTTTACATATATGAACTCCATTAATCCTTGCAACAACCCTGTGGGGTAGGTGTCCATTTTACACAGAGGAAAACTGAGGCACAGGCAGGTTATATAACTAGGGTAAGCACATAAAGCTGCAGGGATGAAGAGTTATCATGGGAACTCAGGCAGGCTGGCTCCGGAGTTCAGCATCTTAGCACCACACTGCGTTTTCTGGGAAGGTGGGTCTGCCTGCACTTGTCTGGAAAGAAACCCAAGAAAACTCTTAGCGCCAGTTACCTTCAAGAATCAGGAGTAGGAAACTGATGAATGGAAGGAGAATTTTTACCTTTTCACTATATGGCTTTCTGAACTACTTGTCTATTTTTTAAGAGCATGCATTGCCTTTACAATATACATACATGTACCTATACACATATGTATATATATATATATATATTTGTTTGTTTAGAATGAGTCTCTAGACTCCGCCTGATGCCATCTGCCACCTCAGGCCTAACCCCACTGATACTCCCTACAATAACTTGCTAAAATCCTACTCAGCTTTGATTCATCCATCCATTAACATTGAATCCCCTCTGGGCACCAGGCCTGATTACTGGAGACACTGTCCTGCTTAAAACCTTCCACGACTTTCAACAGCCATGACAAAGTCTGAGATCCAGGCCGTCCCCAACCTAAACCCTTAGCACTTCACACTCAAACTTTACACTCTGGCAACACTGAACTTTTAGTCACCCCCTGCTCATGAATTTCTGTCACTGCCTTCCCTTCTGTCCCCTCTCCCCGACTGCATTAAACAGCCACCACTCCTACCCTCACTAGTTGAACTCACTCACCTTTTAATGACTCAGTTCAAGAAGCACCTCAGCCCAGGAGCTTTCCCCAAGCCCCTCACTTCCACTCCACCCCATCAAGACTGAGTTTGGTGCCCTTCCTCCTGCTCCCATTAACCCTGCGTGTACCTCCTCCTAGGACTTCACACCTTGATTTTTAAGTGCCCAACATGCACACCTGTCTCCTGTGAGCTCCATGAGGCTTCTGTGTCCATCTTTGCTTCCCAGGCAACTAGTACAGGACCCTGCATAGTAGAGATGCTCAGGAACTAACAGACAACATTCAAAATAATAGCAAGCCCTGCCATATGCCAAGGCACTCATCTTAATCCTTTACATGTATTAGCTCTCAATGAATCCTCACAGAGCCCTGTCACGGAGGAACTATAATTATAGTTCTATCCAAGAGCTTTTTAAAGGCACAATGTAATTATGTCATTTGCCTAAATTCATACAGCTGGAAAGTAGTAGGGGTCAGACATAGATCCAGGCATCTGACCCCAGAACCAAGGGCTTAACCCTTGTGCTACAGCTGCCTCTTGAACAGAGAAGTAACCTAGCTCCAGGCTTAGTTCTACGACACCCCTCCCCCAACCATTCCCTTAACTCTGACTTTGGAACGTAGCACCCATGAAACTTATATTTTGGGGCTACACACCAATGCCGTTTCATTGTTTCATCAAAACTCACATAGGGGAAGCCAGATATTGTTCATTTGTGTTACCCCAGTGATCAGCCAGAGCCGAGAACCCAGGAGCAGGCACTAAGGTGAGTATTTTCTGAAGGAAGGAAGGAAAGACGGAAGAGAGAGACGGCTCCGCCATCCACTGTCTCCTCCGTATCTGTCAATGGGCGCACACGCGCGCGCGCACACACACACACACACTTATATCTCACCTCTTCTGAGTATTTTAGCTGTCAGGGGGAAAACGACTTTAAAACAGCATCTCAGCCTCTTTCCTTTGGTTTTTCTTTGTAAAGAGAATGGGATAGTCCTTCGGAATTCCTAGCTGCATCAAAGCTCCTCAAACTGACACTGCAGCACCACCTTGTGTTCAAAGGCCATTATGTCACCCCAGCTGAACCAGGTAAACAGGGTGAAAGTCTCCTTTCCCCTTCTGATTCATGTTAATGATCACACACACGCTGTCACAGACACCCGCCCTTTATAAAATACCATCGTGTGGTGGACACAGCGTGCTCTGATTACATTCCCCTCATTAAAGAACTTGCCACCCAGCTTCTGGGAGCGTTCAGCTGTAGACAGCCTCCAGGTGTCAGCCCCAGGAATTGCGTCTGCTGCAGAGAATTGCCTGGCCCAAGGTCATGCCCTCCCCAGGGTGACCCATATACAATGACCAACTGATGCAGTGGGGTAAGGATCTGGCCATCTCTGCCCAACAGAGACACCCCTGCAGCTCGCTCCAGAGGCCCCGACGGGTTGGCTGAGGCTGTCCTTGGACCTGCATTGCAGCTCTGCTTCCCCCTCTGCCCAGTCCTGCTCCCTGTCTCCCTCTTCCGTAAGTGAAGGCTAAACCCCATCACAGAATCTGCCTCTGCAACACTGGGCCTCCGAAATGCAGAAGTATTCCTGTTTACCCATCTATTCAAGCATTTATCGAGCCTGCATGTATGAAGGAATGAATTAGACAGAAGATCTAACTCTATTTCTGTAATCTGGAGCTCAAACTAAATGCAGCTCCTGATTCTCTCAGCTGATTAGTAGGCAGGTGAGACTATATATAAAGTAGGTGAATCCGTTAATAGCCCCAAAAGCCTCTTTGAGGGCCTGGAGTAACCAAAAGAAATAGAACATTAGGTCCACATAGCCTTATATTTTACCAGTCATGTGACCTGCCACTCATGGGGAAAAGGGCTATACATTTCCCACATGGATTCAAAGAGTGCATTTTGAAGATGTTTATTTAAGTTAGAGTGGGCAGCATTTCATAACCCCCTCCTGGCTTTAGCCCCTTTCCATAATCACAGCAATTAAGAGTGTTCTCAGAGAAGTATCAGCTGCCACCAATACCCTGACCCCTAATTCAGAGACGCAGGTCCTGGGAGTTCCCCACCCATCTTCTAAATGTGAGCTCCTCACACCCTGAATCATGCATTTCAACATTAGGGCATGAAAGCATCTTTATTCATGGCCAGCCTCGTGAATACTGATACTGTATAGACTCTCCATACCACCTAAAGGGAGGAGAAAGCCAGGCATTCTAAGGGCATGCATGTTGTCACTAGTAGCTCTGAATAGCTAACAAAACGCAGAAGTATAAGAGCTCTAACGCTACTGAGTGGACACCCGTTGTTCTGTTTAAATAGACACCCGCCCACCTTCCACATTTGGGGCTTCTTCTTCTGGGAAATATTCTCCCCCTGCTCTAGCCACATGGTTCACAGGAGTTGTTGTGTCTGGACATGATTTCAGCACTACCATTGGGGAGCAACCACACCTAGCAAAGCAGTGTGGCTTTGCCAGCCGCTGCAGGAGAACTATAGCAGAGTGCCTTCTAGTAAGAAGTAAGCATAAGCAGCAGGGGCTGGTTTTGTTACACTCTAAACAAGTCATTTACCTCTCTGGGCCTTTTTCATTTGCACCAAGAGATAAAATTATAGCCATCTGATGGCCTGCAATGTGTCAAGTGCTGTGCTTGGGCTTTACTTACACTGCTGCCCTTACTTCTTTCCACTACTCAGCCAGGCAGCTATTATTTATTCCCATTTTACAGATGAGGAATTGGAGGCCCAGAGAGGTTAGGTAACTTGCCCAAGGTCACAGAGCTGGGAACTAGCAGAGCTCATATTTGAACCTCAGTTTATGTAACAACAAAACCCAGCCTCCTGATAGCTTATGATATAACTTCCAGATGAAGAATCAAGAGTAATGAGGAGGGCATAGTGTCAGATGCTGTTGGGAGTTAACTCAAGGACAAATCCCCTGGATTTGGTTAGCAGAAAGTCACAGGTGGTTTCAGACAGAAGAAACTATTTAGGTGTGGATGGGAGATTCAGGGATGGCGTGGGCAGGGTCCTTTAAGACAGAGATGGCGTAGGCAGAGGGTGGACATAGCAGGTAACAAGAATATCTTCAGTGAGTTGTACACTTGAAAGAAAGAGGGCAGTACAGGGCAGCCCACATATAGGTGGTGGATTCAAAAGAATATTTTTTTAGAAGTGAAGAGAACTGAGAGTATTTGAGAGCAGGTGGGAAGCAGCACTTGGAAAGAGAGCCTGAGAAACAATTTAGAGCAAAGGGCTATTTTGAGAAGTGACAGTGCTGAGAAAGCATGAACTTTAGGGTCCCAGAGGAAAGAGTGCAAGATTCAGAATCAGATTGCTCAGTCTGACTCCATTTTGGGAATGCCACATAGGATGTGATTTTTCTGTGATCAAAATGTGTGGTTCTGATTAAATTCCTTCACCTCCCTATGTGTCAATTTTGCTTCTATAAAATGGGCATAAGAATAATATCTTAAAGGGTTATTGTGAAGAATATAAGAGTAAATACAAATAAATACTTTAAAGCAGTGTGGAAAAAAAAAAAAACCCAGCCTCCTTAACACCCCCCCCCCCATTGCTGTCTCTTAATAGCACCACACAAGTTCTTGAAAGAGTGAATGTGAAAGCCCTGCACATCATAGGCACTCAATACATGCTACAGGGAACAAAGCTGAAGCGGAACAGTAGCTGTTCACTGAAAACTTGCACAATGGATGGTACAGCACAGCTCACCACCATCACGTGTTTGCATCTGTCAGTCAAGATGGTTAACCTACCGTGAATTTGGAAGAGGCAGTGCGTGCTCCCTCACCAAAGATTCTGTCCAGAATGCCGTGTCAGGTGCTACCTAAACCCCAGCATGCCTGAGAGTCGCTCCCTGTCACTCCCGCACTTTGATTCCTTGAATACCAGCTTCCTTTGCCTCGGACGCCAGGTTTATAGGCCTCTGTGTCTTTTCATCATATCCCTCCACCTCAGTGATTGATGCTTTTAGAACAAACGATCTTCCCCTCAGTCACTAATTGCCTGAGTTTCAGGAATCTCTTCTGTGGTCTTGGGAAAGCCAGTGAGTCATCACTCACCCCCCACCTCAACCTCCTTCTAAGGTGAACCCGAAGCAGTTTCCCAAACAATAGTATTTTATTGACGGGTTTCTGCAACCCAAGAAGGTGAAGCGTCTCTTAACTGACCTAAGAAATAAGAATAGGGAAGAGAATAGTATTAACGGTCCACAGCCAGCATATGTGACATCTGATGAGGATCATTTTTTAACACCTCCCTCCTCCATAAAATAACTTTATTTTCAGTAATAATTATGAAAGAAAACAAATAATCAGGATGATCAGACAAGGAATGCAAGCAGTGAAAAAAATTTTGCACCATATATATGTATGTATATTCATGACAGTAAAAAATTTTAAACTGACATAAATATTAAAGTAGAAAAGGAGGATAATTACTTCACTTTTTTTTTAAAGGAGAGGGAGGTAAATGCATGAAGAAAAGCTTCCAGTAAAGTGAACCCCACGATATTCCAAGAATGATTTGCACAGAGAAGGAAAGAATTGAAGTAACTCAAGTTCTGTTTCTTCATTTTACAATCACTGTGCTATCTGTTTTTTATTTTTAATCTACTTGCTTAAGTGCAGAAATATGTAGGACCACAGGGAACTGTGCCCAAAACGGGCTGGAACAACTTCACATCGTTATGAATTACTTTCCAAACTCACACCTGTAGCTGAGTCCACATGTGTTAGGAGCTGACTGAATAACTGCAAAGTTTCTGAATTAACTTCCATGTAAATTACAATTTTAAATAAAAGATAAATAACAAAAGTATACTAGATGGAGCATAAATATATGTGTGCATACGGCAAAGGAAACCATCAGCAAAATGAAAAGACAACCAACGGACTGGGAGAAAATATTTGCAAACAGTGCAACCGAGAAGGGGTTAATATCAAAAATATACAAATAGTTCATACAACTCAATATCAAAAAAAAAAACAACCCAATCAAAAAATGGGCCCAAGACTTAAATAGATATTTTTCCAAGGAAGACATACAGATGGCTAACAGGCACATGAAAAGATGCTCAGCTTCACTAATTATTAGAGAAATGCGAATCAAAATCACCATGAGACATCACCTCACACCTGTCAGAATGGCCATCATCAAAAAGTCTACAAATAATAAATTCTAGAGAGGGTGTGGAAGTAAGGGAACCCTCCTACACTATTGGTGGGAATGTAAATTGGTGCAGCCACTATGGAGAACAGTAGGGAGATTCCTTAAAAAACTAAAAATAGAGCTACCATAGTATCCTATAATCCCACTCCTGGGCATATATCCAGAAAAGAAGAAAACTCTAATTCGAAAAAGACACATGCACCCCAATGTTCACAGCAGCACTATTTACAATAGGCAAGACATGGAAACAACCCAAGTGCCCATCAACAGATGATTGGTTTAAGAAGATGTAGTACATATATACAATGGAATATTACTCAGCCATTAAAAAAAAGAATGAAATATTGTCATTTGCAGCAACATGGGTGGACCTAGAGATTATCATATTAAGTGAAGTAAGGCAAGCAGAGAAAGACAAATATTGCCTGTTATCACTTATATGTGGAATCTAAAAAATAATACAAATGAATCTATATACAAAACAGAAACAGACTCAAAGACATAGAAAACAAATTTATGGTTACCATAGGGGAAAGGGAGGTGGGGTGGGAGTAAATTAGGAGTATGGGATTAACAGATACAAACTACTATACATAAAATAGATAAGCAACAAGGATTTCCTATATAGAACAGGGAATTATCTTCAATATCTTGTAATAACCTATAGTGGAAAACAATCTTTAAAAAATGTATATATATACATAACTGAATCACTGTGCTGTATACCTGAAACTAACACAATATTGCAAATCAACTATACTTCACTAAAAATATGTGTGTGTGTGTGTGTGTGTGCATATTGAAATTATTCAACCTCCACAGTATCCACAGCAAAGGTGTTTTTTTTCTTTTCTTCCAGGGACCAGTATTTTGTAACTGACATTGTTTAGAATTGCTAGTTTATGATGACAATAAAAAGCAAACCCATTTCCAGACAGCTCTGTTACTGTTTATAAATCCTCTCCTTATTGCTTACACATGCAGCGGACACCCAACAACCCCACCTTTGGTACCACTGTTGATGGATACTGTTTTTAGATTCCTGCTTTGTGCCACCAACGGTGCTACCAACTTTAAATATATTAGCTCATTTAATCCTCACAACACTCATTAAAGGAGTTAATATATTCAGGATGTTGCCAAGCATACAGTGAGGCCTCGAAAAATCTTTGTTCTCACCTTCATCATCATCATCATCTTCATCAATCCCACTTAATCATTTGAAATTGAGTCACAGAGAGGCTAAGTAACTTACCCAATGTGACTCAGCTAATAAGTGCAGAACCAGAATTTGAATTTCAATCTACCTGACTCCAAAAGTGAGTCCTGGTGGCAACGCCATTTGGCTAAACATTTGCAGGCTAGGTATCGTGTAGCAGGAGAAGCTGCCTACCTGGGAGTGATTCAATAGATCCCCAAAACTTCAGTTTGCTGTTCAGTCCCTCTCACACTAGCTTTTTGTGATACCTGAAATTCAGCCATTCACCCCTCTTTTCAGTTTTAAGTAACATTCTTAGCATTTTTTAGAGTGTGATGTTAAATAAGTCTGTGATCCTTAGATAAATGCGTGTCCCCCATAGGCTGACAGCTGCAAGAGGGCAAGGTGGGACCACATCTGCTTTGCTTCCAGAGTGTCCCCAGCACCTAGCTTAGGTCCTAAGATACCATAGGCACCAAAAATGCCTGTGTGGTAACCAAACATTGGCATTTAAGTCTCCAATACTGATATATCCCTCATTCAGAAGATCCAAGAGCCTCAATGAACTTCAATTCAGCATTTACAGTGTCAGGTACTGTAAAAGGAGATGAAGGAAGAGAATATTAAGCAAGATTGCTGCTCTTAAAAAACTTGCATTCTAGTAAGAGACAGGAATATACCCTACAGGGCTGGATATAATTTGCTTTCAGTCATTTTCATGTGCCAGGTACCACAACCTAATTTCTTTCCTATACATGGTTCTGAAAGCTGTTTTTGTTTTGGTTTGGTTTGGTTTGGTTTACTTTGATTTTTTATTGAAGTATAGTTGATGTACAATATTATATAAGTTACAGGTGTACAGTATAGTGATTCGCAATGTTTAAAGGTTACATTCCATTTATAGCTATTATAAAATATTGACTATATTCCCTGTGTTGTACAATATATCCTTGTAGCTTATTTTATACATAGTAGTTTGTACCTCTTAATCTCCCTATGCTGCCCTGCCTTCCCTCTCCCCACTGGTAACCACTAGGCTGGTCTCTGTATCTGTGAGTCTGTTTCTTTTTTGTTATATTCATTAGTTTGTTGTATTTTTTGGATTCCACATATAAGTGACATAAAGTCTGTTTTCTTTTCTTGCCAGTCTCCATGCTTCTCTCTCTCTCTTTCAATATGAGGGTAGCTACCTTGAGATCATCTGAAAGAAAAGGCTGAGTGGGAAAATAACACCCTTAATTTGGCATTTGCCTAATGTTCCTTTATTTAATGAAGAAACTTTCATGCGACGAATAATTCAAATTTTCTCAACCATATATTCTTCTGTTGCATAGAACAGATCCCCTTTCATGGACCCCTGAACTGTTAAAAGAACAAGAAATAAACTTCTATAAGTCAGAAAGAGAAAGAGAAGTACCATACGATATCACTTATACGTGGAATTTAAATTCTGACACAAATGAACTTATCTACAAAACAGAAACAGACTCGCAGACATAGAGAACAGGCTTGTGGTTGCCAAGGAGGAAGGAGGGTAAGGGAGGGAAGGATTGGGAGTTTGGGATTAGCAGATGCAAACTATTATATATAGAATGGATAAACAACAAGGTCCTACTGTATAGCACAGGGAACTATATTCAATGTCCTGTGATAAACCATAATGGAAAAGAATATAATAAAGAATGTATATACATGTATAACTGAATCATTTTGGTATACAGCAGAAATTAACATTGTGAATCAACTATATTTCAATAAAAAAGAAATAACTTTTATTGCGTTGAACCATCACATGCATGGAGCTTTTTGTTACCAGAACCTAACCTACACATACTAAGTTTAAAACTGACTATAGTATAAGGCAGAATGCAGTAAATGCTAAGTAGGGATATACGTCATACACTTAGAAGAGCAGAGATGAAGAAATGATATTTTCTGCTTAATATTTATTGTCCTGTGCATCAGACTTTATCTTCACAATAACACCACTGAGTACTTTTTATCTCCTTTGTATAGCTTGGGAGACTGAGATTAGAAAAATTAAGGAATTTGCACAACTTCACAAAGCTAGCTATTTGTAGAAGTAAGATACAAATTTAAGTGTCACCTCAAAACCCTCAGTCTTTCCAAGACACCATGTTACCCCTTGTAGTGGAGGTCAAGGATGACTTGAAAGGGGGCTGGTATATGAACTGGGCCTGAAACAATGAAAACAGTGTACAAACCAAGTATCAGAGGGATCCAATCGATGACACACTTTTATGCAAATTAAGTTTTGCCTAAGTGACCCAGAGTTATTTTGTGGTGCTTACAAAATTGGAAACAAAACTCGTTTAATACATAAAGCTACTTTCTGGAGAGATAATCAGTATTCTCAAGCTGAGCATGCGTTTGTCCTCTTCTAGGTGGACAAGTCGTTGGGATGATGGGACCATCCACCATCTGTCTGGGTAAATAATAACTGCCAAAAACCAGGGGCTGAAGCTCTTAGCAGAGTAAGGACACTCTAGGATCAGCAGTCGGCTTGAGCCTCCTCATAGACAACATACCAATTAAGGGGACTAATTAGGCTTCTGTTAGATTCCAGTGGGATCCATTAAAAGAAAATCTTGTAAAATATTTTATCCCAGAACATGTACTTGGATAATCCAGAAAACTGATCTAATTAAGAGATTAAAAGCTCATTGAAGTAGATTCCAGGACAGAATTGTTTCTGTCAAAACAACATGGGGGAGAGAGGACCTTAAAGACGGTGGAGGAGTAAGACATGGAGATCACCTTCCTCCCCACAAATACATCAAAAATACATCTACATGTGGAACAACTCTTACAGAACACCTACTGAACACTAGCAGAAGACCTCAGACTTCCCAAAAGGTAAGAAAATCCCCACGTACCTGGCTGTGTGGCTGACAGGGTCTTGGTGCTGCGGCCAGGTGTCAGTCCTGAGCCTCTGAGGTGGGAGAGCAGAGTTCAGGACATTGGACCACCAGAGACCTCCCAGCCCCAAGTAATATCAATCAGCAGGAGCTCTCCCAGAGACCTCTATCTCAATGCTAAGACCCAGCTCCACTCAACAACCAGCAACTGGGTCTCCAGTGCTGGACACCCCATGCCAAACAACTAGCAAGACAGGAACACAACCCCACCCATTAGCAGAGAAGCAGCCTAAGATCAAAATAAGTTCACAGACACCCCAAAACACACCACCAGATGTGGTCCTGCCCACCAAAAAGACAAGATCCAGCCTCATCCACCAGAACACAGGCACCAGTCCCCTCCACCAGGAAGCCTACACAACTCACGGAACCAACCTTACCCACTGGGGGCAGACACAAAAAACAATGGGAACTACGAACCTGCAGCCTGTGAAAAGGAGACCCCAAACACAGTAAGTTAAGCAAAATTAGAAGACACAGAAATACGCAGACAATGAAGAAGCAAAGTAAAAACCCATCAGACCACACAAATGAAGAGGAAATAGGCAGTCTACCTGAAAAAGAATTCAGAGTAATGATAGTAAAGATGATCCAAAATCTTGGAAAGAGAATGGAGAATATACAAGAAATGTTTAACAAGGACCTAGAAGAACTAAAGAGCAAACAAACAATAATGAGCAACACAATAAATGAAATTTTAAATTCTCTAGAAGGAATCAATATCAGAATAACTGAGGCAGAAGACGGATAACTTATCTGGAAGATAAAATAGTGGAAATAACTATCACAGAGCAGAATAAAGAAAAAAGAATGAAAAGAATTGAGGACAGTCTTAGAGACCTCTGGGACAACATTAAATGCACCAACATTAAAATTATAGGGGTCCCAGAAGAAGAAGAGAAAAAGAAAGAGACTGAGAAAATATTTGAGGAGCTTATAGTTGAAAAATTCCCTAATATGGGAAAGGAAATAGTCAATCAACTCCAGGAAGCACAGAGAGTCCCATACAGGATAAATCCAAGGAGAAACATGCCAAGACACATATTAATCAAACTATCAAAAATTAAATACAAAGAAAAAATATTAAAAGCAACAAAGGAAAAGCAAGAAATAACATACAAGGGAATCCCCATAAGGTTAACAGCTGATCTTTCAGCAGAAACTCTGCAAGCCAGAAGGGTGTGGCAGGACATATTTAAAGTGATGAAAGGGAAAACCTACAACCAAGATTACTCTAGCCAGCAAGGGTTTCATTCAGATTTGACGGAGAAATTAAAACCTTTACAGACAAGCAAAAGCTAAGAGAATTCAGCACCACAAAACCAGCTTTACAACAAATGCTAAAAGAACTTCTCTAGGCAGGAAATGCAAGAGAAGAAGAGCCCTACAAAAACAAACCCAAAACAATTAAGAAAATGGTAATAGGAACATACATATCGATAATTACCTTAAATGTAAACGGATTAAATGCTGCAAACAAAAGACACAGACTGGCTGAATGGATACAAAAACAAGACCTGTATATATGCTGTCTACAAGAGACCCACATCAGACCTAGGGACACATACAGACTGAAAGTGAGGGGATGGAAATATATATTCCATGCAAATGGAAATCAAAAGAAAGCTGGAGTAGCAATTCTCATATCACACAAAATAGACTTTGAAATAAAGACTATTACAAGAGACAAAGGAGGACACTACATAATGATAAAGGGATCAATCCAAGAAGAAGATATAACAATTGTAAATGCCTATGCACCCAACATAGGAGCACCTCAATACATAAGGCAAATGCTAACAGCCATAAAATGGGAAATCAACAGTAACACAATCATAGTAGGGGAAGTTAACACCCCACTTTCACCAATGGACAGATCATCCAAAATGAAAATAAATAAGAAAACACAAGCTTTAAATGACACATTAAACAAGATGGAGTTAATTGATATTTATAGGACATTCCATCCAAAAACAACAGAATACACATTTTTCTCAAGTGCTCATGGAACATTCTCCAGGATAGATCATATCTTGGGTCACAAATCAAGCCTTGGTAAATTTTAAAAAATTGAAATCGTATCAAGTATCTTTTCCGACCACAACGCTATGAAACTAGATATCAATTACAGGAAAAGATCTGTAAAAAATACAAACACATGGAGGCTACACAATACACTACTTAATAACGAAGTGATCACTGAAGAAATCAAAGGGGAAATCAAAAAATACCTAGAAACAAATGACAATGGAGACACGACGACCCAAAACCTATGGGATGCAGCAAAAGCAGTTCTAAGAGGGAAGTTTATAGCAATACAAGCCTACATCAAGAAACAGGAAACATCTCGAATAAACAACCTAACCTTGCACCTAAAGCAATTAGAGAAAGAAGAACAAAAAACCCCAAAGCTAGCAGAAGGAAAGAAATCATAAAGATCAGATCAGAAATAAATGAAAAAGAAATGAAGGAAACAATAGCAAAAATCAATGAAACTAAAAGCTGGTTCTTTGAGAAGATAAACAAAATTGATAAACCATTAGCCAGACTCATCAAGAGAAAAAGGGAGAAGACTCAAATCAATAGAATTAGAAATGAAAAAGGAGAAGTAACCACTGACACTGCAGAAATACAAACGATCATGAGAGATTACTACAAGCAACTCTATGCCAATAAAATGGACAACCTGGAAGAAATGGACAGATTCTTAGAAATGCACAACCTGCCGAGACTGAACCAGGAAGAAATAGAAAATATGAATGGACCAATTACAAGCACTGAAATTGAAACTGTGATTAAAAATCTTCCAACACACAAAAGCCCAGGACCAGATGGCTTCACAGGCGAATTCTATCAAACATTTAGAGAAGAGCTAACACCTATCCTTCTCAAACTCTTCCAAAATATTGCAGAGGGAGGAACACTCCCCAACTCATTCTACGAGGCCACCATCGCCCTGATACCAAAACCAGACAAAGATGTCACAAAGAAAGAAAACTACAGGCCAATATCACTGATGAACATAGATGCAAAAATCCTCAACAAAATTCTAGCAAACAGAATCCAACAGCACATTAAAAGGATTATACACCATGATCAAGTGGGGTTTATTCCAGGAATGCAAGGATTCTTCAATATATGCAAATCAATCAACGTGATACATCATATTAACAAATTGAAGGAGAAAAACCATATGATCATCTCAATAGATGCAGAGAAAGGTTTTGACAAAATTCAACACCCATTTATGATAAAAGCCCTGCAGAAAGTAGGCATAGAGGGAACTTTCCTCAACATAATAAAGGCCATATATGACAAACCCACAGCCAACATTGTCCTCAATCGTGAAAAACTGAAACCATTTCCACTAAGATCAGGAACAAGACAAGGTTGCCCACTCTCACCACTATTATTCAACATAGTTTTGGAAGTGTTAGCCACAGCAATCAGAGAAGAAAAAGAAATAAAAGGAATCCAAATCGGAAAAGAAGACATAAAGCTGTCACTGTTTGCAGATGACATGATACTATACATAGAGAATCCTAAAGATGCTACCAGAAAACTACTAGAGCTAATCAATGAATTTGGTAAAGTAGCAGGATACAAAATTAATGCACAGAAATCTCTTGCATTCCTATATACTAATGATGAAAAATCTGAAAGTGAAATTAAGAAAACACTCCCGTTTACCATTGCAACAAAAAGAATAAAATATCTAGGAATAAACCTACCTAAGGAGACAAAAGACCTGTATGCAGAAAATTATAGGACACTGATGAAAGAAATTAAAGATGATACAAAAAGATGGAGAGATATACCATGTTCTTGGATTGGAAGAATCAACATTGTGAAAATGACTCTGCTACCCAAAGCAATCTACAGATTCAATGCAATCCCTATCAAACTACCACTGGCATTTTTCACAGAACTAGAACAAAAAATTTCACAATTTGTATGGAAACACAAAAGACCCCGAATAGCCAAAGCAATCTTGAGAACGAAAAATGGAGCTGGAGGAATCAGGCTCCCTGACTTCAGACTATATTACAAAGCTACAGTAATCAAGACAGTTTGGTACTGGCACAAAAATAGAAATATAGATCAATGGAACAGGATAGAAAGCCCAGAGATACGCCCACGCACATATGGTCACCTTATCTTTGATAAAGGAGGCAAGCATATACAGTGGAGAAAAGACAGCCTCTTCAATAAGTGGTGCTGGGAAAATTGGACAGGTACATGTAAAAGTATGAAATTAGAACACTCCCTGACACCATACACAAAAATAAACTCAAAATGGATTAAAGACCTAAGTGTAAGGCCAGACACTATCAAACTCTTAGAGGAAAACATAGGCAGAACACTCTATGACATAAATCACAGCAAGATCCTTTTTGACCCAGCTTCTAGAGAAATGGAAATAAACACACAAATAAACAAATGGGACCTAATGAAACTTAAAAGCTTTTGCACAGCAAAGGAAACCATAAATAAGACCAAAAGACAACCCTCAGAATGGGAGAAAATATTTGCAAATGAAGCAACTGACAAAGGATTAATCTCCAAGATTTACAAGCAGCTCACGCAGCTCAATAACAAAAAAACGAACAACCCAATCCAAAAAATGGGCAGAAGACCTAAATAGACATTTCTCCAAAGAAGAGATACAGATTGCCAACAGACACATGAAAGAATGCTCAACATCATTAATCATTAGAGAAATGCACATCAAAACTACAATGAGGTATCATCTCACACCGGTCAGAATGGCCATCATCAAAAAATCTAGAAACAATAAATGCTGGAGAGGGTGTGGAGAAAAGGGAACACTCTTGCACTGTTGGTGGCAATGTAAATTGATACAGCCACTATGGAGAACAGTATGGAGGTTCCTTAAAAAACTAAAAATAGAACTACCATACAACCCAGCAATCCCACTACTGGGCATATACCCTGAGAAAACCATAATTCAGAAAGAGTCATGTACCAAAATATTCATTGCAGCTCTGTTTACAATAGCCAGGACATGGAAGCAACCTAGGTGTCCATCATCGGATGAATGGATAAAGAAGATGTGGCACATATATACAATGGAATATTACTCAGCCATAAAAAGAAATGAAACGGAGGTATTTGTAATGAGGTGGATGGAGTTAGAGTCTGTCATACAGAGTGAAGTAAGTCAGAAAGAGAAAAACAAATACAGTATGCTAACACATATATATGGAATCTAAGGGAAAAAAAAAAAAAGGTCATGAAGAACCTAGTGGCAAGACGGGAATAAAGACACAGACCTACTAGAGAATGGACTTGAGGATATGGGGAGGGGGAGGGGTGAGACGTGACAGGGTGAGAGAGTGTCATGGACATATATACACTACCAAATGTAAAATAGATAGCTAGTGGGAAGCAGCCGCATAGCACAGGGAGATCAGCTCCGTGCTTTGTGACCACCTTGGGGGGGTGGGATAGGGAGGGTGGGAGGGAGGGAGATGCAAGAGGGAAGAGATATGGGAACATATGCATATGTATAACTGATTCACTTTGTTATAAAGCAGAAACTAACACACCATTGTAAAGCAATTATACTTCAATAAAGATGTTTAAAAAAAAATAGCAAAATTCAACAAAACTAAAAGCTGGTTCTTTGAGAAGATAAAATTGATAAACCATTAGCCAGACTCATCAAGAAAAAAAGGGAACAGACTCAAATCAACAGAATTAGAAATGAAAAAGGAGAAGTAACAACTGACACTGCATAAATACAAAGTATTATGAGAGATTACTACAAGCAACAATATACCAATAAAATGGACAACCTGGAAGAAATGGCTATGTAGAAAAGAAAAGGCTATGACAAGAAGCAAGAATCTGTAGGACAGGAAAAGTCCCAGTAGTAAAGAAAAATACATAGTGAAGGCTGTGGATCAATGGCTTAAATAAGCTAGTACAAAGATTAAAAGACAAAAAAAATACAAAATCAACTATAACTACAATGAACAGTGAATGAATAAACATGAAGATGTAAAATATGACATCAAAAACACAAAACATGGGAGAGTGGATTAAAAAAAATGTAGATCTTTTAGAATGTGTTTGAACTTAAATGACTATCAGTTTAAAACAAGTAGATATAGTTATAGATCAACATACCTGATGCCCATGATAACCACAAATCAAAAAACCTACAATAGATAAACAAAAGCTAGAGAGAAAGGAACATAAGCATTCCATTAAAGAAAATCATCAAACCACAAGGGAAGAAACTAAATGAAAAAGAAAAGAAGAGAGAATAATTGCAAAAACAACCAGAATTCAAGTAACAAAATGGCAATAAGTACACATCTATCAATAATCACTATAAATATCAAGGGACTAAATGCTGCAATCAAAAGTCATAGCATGGCTGACTGGTGGGGGGGAGGGAACAAGACCCATCTATTGATATATGCTGCTTACAAGAGACTGACTTCATATCTAAAGACAAAGACTGAAAGTGAGGGCATAGAAAAGGATATTTCATGCAAAGGAAATTGGCAGAAAGCTGGGGTAGCAGTATTCATATCTAGGCAAAGTAGACTTTAAAACAAAGTCTATAACAAAAGACAAAGAAGGGCATTATATAAAGATAAAAATATCAATATAAGAGGATATAGCACTTGTTAACATATATTCACCTAGTATAGGAGCACCTAATTATATAAAGCAAATATTAACAAACATAAATGGAGAAATTGACATTAATACAATTATAGCAGGAGACTTTAACACCCCACTTACATCAATGGAAAGATCATCCAGGCAGAAAATCAATAAGGAAACAGTGGCCTTAATTGACATATTAGACCAGTTGGTCTTTACAGATATCTACAGGACATTACATTCAAAAACAGCAGAATACACATTCTTTTCAAGTGCACATGGAATGTTCTCCAGGATGGCTCACATGCTAGGTCACAAAACAAGTCTCAACAAATTTAATAGGCTAGAAATTATATCAATTTTATGACCAAAAGGGTGTTAAACTGGAAATCAATTACAGGAAGAGAAATGGGAAAAACACAAACACATGGAGACTAAACAATATGCTACTAAAAACCAATGGGTCAATGAAGAAATCAAAGAGAAAATCAGAAAATACCTTGAGACAAATGAGGACAAAAATACAAGTTTCCAAGATCTATAGGATGCAGCAAAAGCAGTCCTAAGAGGGAAGTTTATAGATACAAGCCTACCTTAAGAAACAAGAAGAAATTCAAAACAACCTAACCTACCATCTAAAGGAATTGGTGGGGGGAGCCCAAAATCATCAGAAGGAGGGAAATAATAAAGATCAGAGAGGAAATAAATAAAATAGAGACCAAAAAAACAACAGAAAAAATCAATGAAATTGAGACCTAGTTTTTTGAAAAGATAAACAAAACTGATAAGCCTATAGCCAGACTCATTAAGACAAAAAGAGAGAGGACCCAAAATAAACAAAATAAGAAGTGAAAGAGGAGAATTAAAACCAATAACACCAAGATACAAAAATCATAAGAGAACACTATGAACAGTTATATGCCAAGAGACTGGATGACCTAGAAGAAATGGATAAATTTCTAGAAACATACACTCTTCCAAGACTTTATCAGGAAGAAATAGACAATCTGAATAGACCAATCACTAGAAGTGAAATTGAATTAGTAATCAAAAAACTCCCAGCAGACAAAAGCCCAGGACCAGACAGTTTCACAGGGGAATTCTTCCAATTATATAAAGAAAATTTAATACCTATCCTTCTCAAAGTATTCCAAAAAACTGAAGAGGAGAAAACACTTCCAAATTTATTCTTCAAGGCCACCATTACCCTGATACCAAAACCAGACAAAGACACTACAAAAAAAGAAAATTACAAGCCAATATCTTTGTTGAATATAGATGTAAAAATCTTCAACAAGATATTAGCAAACCAAATTTAACAACATATAAAAAGGATCATACACCATGATCAAGTGGGATTTATTCCAGGGAGGCAAGGATGGTTGAATTTCCACAAATCAATCAATATGATACACCACATTAATAAAACGAAGGACAAAAATCACATGATCTTCTCAATAAATGCAGAAAAAGCATTTGAAAAAATTCAACATCACTTCATGATTTAAAAAACTCTCCACAAAGTGAGTATGGAGGGAACATATCTCAACATAATAAAGGCAATTCATGACAGACCCATAGCTAACATTATGCTCAATGTGAAAAGCTGAAAGAGTTTCCTCTGAAATCAGAAACAAGAAGAATATGTCCACTCTTGTCACTTCTATTTAACATAGTATTTAACATAAGAAGTTCTAGCCACAGCAATCAGACAATAAAAAGAAATAAAAGGCATCCAATTGGAAAGGAAGAAGTAAAACTGTCACTATTTGCAGATGACATGATACGATCTACTACAGGAAACCCTAAAGCTTCCACCAAAAAACTATTAGAACTAATAAATGAGTTCAGTTAAGTTGCAGAATACAAGATTAATATACAGAAATTTGTTGCTTTTCTACACACTAATAATGAACTATCAGAAAGAGAAAGCAAGAAAACAATCCTGTTTAAACTGCATCAAAAACAATAAAATACCTAGGAATAAACTTAACCAAGGTGGTGAGAGACCTATACTATGAAAACTATAAAACATTGAGGAAATAAATTGAAGACAATACGAAGAAATGAAAGATATCCTGTGTTCATGGATTGGAAGAATTAATATTGTAAAAATGGCAATACTGCCCAAAGCAACCTACATATTTAATGCAATCCTTTTCAAAATACCTATGACATTTTTCACAGAACTAGAACAAATAATCCTAAAATTTATATGGAAACACAAAAGACCCCAAATAGCCATAAAAATCCTGAGAAAGAACAGAGCTGGAGGAATCACACTGCCTGAATTCAGATTATACTACAGATCTACAGTCATCAAAACTGTATGGTACTGGCACAAAAAGAGACACATAGATCAACTGAACAGAATAGAGAGCCCAGAAATAAACCCACACACTTACGGTCAATTAATCTAGAACAAAGGAGGCATGAATATACAATGAAGAAAAGACAGTCTCTTCAATAAGTGGTTTGGGAAAACTGGACAGCTACATGTAAAAGGATGAAATTAGAACATTTTCTCACACCATATACAAAAAATAAACTCAAAATGACTTAAAACCCAAATGTAAGACCAGAAACCATAAAACTCCTAGAAGAAAACATAGAACACTCTTTCACATAAATTGTAGCAATATTTTTTTTGGATCTGTCTCCTAAGGTAAAGGAAACAAAAGCAAAAATAAACAAAAGGGACCTAATTAAACTTAAAATCTTTTCCACAGCAAAGGAAACCATCAACAAAACAAAAAGACAGCCTACTGAATGGGAGAAAATATTCACAAATGATATGATTGATAAGAGGTTAATATCCAAAATATATAAGCAGCTCATACAATTCAACATCAAAAAAAAAACCAATTAAAAAAATGGGCAGAAGACCTGAATAGACATTTTTCCAAAGAAGATATACAGATGGCCAACAGGTCAACATGAAAAGATGCTCAGCATCACTAATCATCAGGGAAATGCAAATCAAAATCACAATGAGATATCACCTCACACCTGTCAGAATGGCTCTCATTAAAAGACCACAAATAACAAATGTTGGTGAGGATGTGGAGAAAAGAGAACACTCTTACACTGTTGCTGGGGATGTAAATTTGTGCAGCCACTGTGGAAAACTGTATGCAGGTTCCTCAAAAAACAAAAATAGAACTACCATATGATCCAGCAATTCCACTCCTGGATATATCTGAAGGAAAAAAAAACACTAATTCAAAAAGATACATGCACCCCTATTTTCATAGCAGTATTGTTTACAATAGCCAGGATATGGAAGCAACCTAAGCATCCATCAACAAATGAATGAATCAAGAAGATGTGATATATATATACAATGGAATGTTACTCAGCCATAAAAAGGAATGAAATTTTGCTATTTGCAACAGCATGGTTGGACATGGAGGGTATTATGCTAAGTGAAATAAGTCAGACACAGAAAGACAAATACTGTGTGTATAAATGTATATGTGGCATCTAAAAAGTAAACAAACTGGCGAATATAACAAAAAAGAAACAGACTCACAGATATAGAGAATAAACTAGTGGTTACCAGTAGGGAGAGGGGCAAGATAGGGGTAGGGGATTAAGAGATACAAACTACCATGTATAAAATAAATAAGCTACAAAGATATATTATACCACACAAGGAATACAGCCAATATTTTATAATAACTTTAAATGGAGAATAATCTATAAAAATATTCAATCACTATGTTGCACACTTGAAACGAATATAATATTGTAAATCAACTATACTTCAATTTTTAAAAATGAAGGATCAGCTTTTGAACATAAGGAACCTGAGCCCAGGCCTGGTGCTCTATCCAAATCAGGCAGATATAATTACCAGACTTCATCCTCAGCACCTGTGGAACAATACAGTCTTAATCTCAGAGTCCACAGTAGCAAAATTCCTTCCTCTCCCTATGGGTTTCCTCGGGCCTAAGATCTAACATCCTCTCTGTGTATAAGGAAAACACAAGAGTAACAGCATCTCATCAAACTATGTTTTCCCAGCTCCATCAGTCAGAGTCTCCACAGTAAACAGATGATATGCCCAAAGGAAGAAAATGAAGAGAGTTTTACAAAGGTCCTACCTACAGATATGTGGGTGGAGGTAAGGGAACTGGTGATGGATGAAGAGCCAGGCACTAGTTGCAGCAGGAAGGCTTCACCACCCCAGGCATGAAAGAAAAACAGTGGTAGCAGAACTTGGACCAAGCTGGAGCCCCGGAGTAGGACCACCAAGCAGGAAAGGCAGCCTGTGGTAGGCAAAATTTCTAGGAGTGGCCCCAAGATTTTACACTCTCACCTCCGGAACCTCTAAATGTGATGAGCTATACCTCCTGAGATTGTGTTATGTCATGTGGCACCAGTGGCCTTAACTAAGGGAGATTACCTAGGTGAGCTGAATCTAATCACACAAGCATTTAAAAGCAGAGAGTTTTCTCTACCTGGTAAGAGAAGAAGGTAGGAGGAGAAGCCAGAAAGATTCAAACTTTGAGGACTTGACCTACCATTGCTGGCTTGAAGATGGAGCGGTAATGTGGGAAGGATGCAGACAGTCTCCAGGAGGAGTGGGCAGCTGGGCAGACAGCCAGCCAGGAAACAGGACCTCAGTCCTGCAGTGGCGGGAGCTAGATTCTGCCAGCCTGAATGAGCTTGGAAGCAGACATCCCCACCTCCATCGTGAGCCTCCAGATAAGAACCCAACCCAGCTGACACCTTGATTTCAGGCTTATGAGACCCTGAAGAGAGAACCCAGCTGAGTCCACCTGAACTTCTGACTTCTAGAACTGTGAGCTGATAAATGGGTGTCGTTTTAAGCCCCTAAATGTGCTGATTTGTTACAGCAGTGATAGAAAACTAATATACAGCCAAAGAGGAGCACAGCTTCTGCCAGAATCAAAGACCCAGACCCTTGTGGCGGAGGCAGGGAAATAAGTACCCCAACCTCTGTTTTCTCCAGGGCCTCCCATTGGCCAGGCCATTGAGATCACCCCTGATCCTCACTCAGGGAAGGTACCAACAGGTTCCAGGCCCAAGGGTGAATTTGGGTTTTGTAGAGAACAAAGCTTATACAACTTTAGGACCCTCGCAAGAAAAAGAATACAAACTTATAAAAAAGGAGGGGAAAATGATGTGATATATACACAGTGGAATACCACTCAGCCATAAAAAGAAATTTTCCCATTTGCAATAACATAGATGGACCTGGAGGGTATTATGCTAAGTGAAATAAGACAGAGAAAGACAAATACAGTATAATATTACTTATATGTGGAAACTATAAAATACAACAAACTAGTGAATATAACAAAACAGAAAAACAGATTCACAGATATAAAGACAAACTAGTGGTTACTAGTGGGGAGAGGGAAGGGGGAAAGGACAGATAGGGGTAGGGCATTAAGAGGTACAAACTACTACGTATAAAATAAGGTACAAGGATATATTGTACAGCACAAGGAATATAGCCAATATTTTATAATAACTTTAAATAGAATGTAATCTATAAAAATTTTGAATCACTATGTTGTATACCTGAAACTAATATATTGTAAATCAGCTATACTTCAATGAAAAATAAGTAAATATTCAAAAAAAAGACACTTATGAGATTAATCACCATGCAAATATTTCAAATTTTAAAAAATCAACAGATGACAGATTTATAAAAGTTATCAAATGCCACAAACACCACAAATTCTAAAAAGTAAATTAATATTTGTCTGAACCACTCTCAAAATGCTTTTGTCCTACATTTTGGCAGTGGTTTTCTTTAATTGCCCCTTCATACGGCAATGATATTGTAATCTTATTTTCTGTGGAGAAAATAGACAATTTAGTCTTTCCTCTAGCATGGTGATTCATTTTTTTTCTCTTGATTTTAGGAAAGTTACTTTCACCCTCACAACTTGTTACTTATAGTGTCACGTGAAATTTTAGAATTGCTGTCAAAATTTAGGGAAATCTCTGTTAATTTTCTTTCATGTGTGAACTTTAAGATTTCAAGATATTTCAAGATTTTTTGTGCAGTGATTAGTCTTAAACCATCCTTGAATTGTTATACTTGTTAACCAGTTTGCTGTTAATATTCTTGCTGTACTGGTGTATTTTGAGTTGTATGTTATTTTTTCAACATTAGAATTATCAAGAAATTTAAATCTTTTCTGATGTGTTCATATAATTTACTACTCTTCAGTAAATGGATTACCAAATAATCCAAGAGCCTAATTGTTACGTCTATTTGAAATTTCTCTCTTCTAGTGAATTACTGTTTGGGGCATCATCTGAAAAAAAAAATTTTGTTTCAACTCACTTCTTGTAGTCAGAATAATTTTTTATTATTTTCCTCATCTTATTTATTACTTTCATATTTGATATTCTGTCATTTTTATCTGTATCTTCTCTCAGTTCTTTGAAAATAACTAACTTTAAACTTGTTAAAATAAGGTCATATCAGAAGTCTGTAATTTCTGTAATTCAACTTTATTGAAATGTTCCAAAACATCTTTCAGAAAAGCAGTTTAAATGCATATTAAAGTTTTATCAGTTAACTATTCCTGTCAAAAAAGAGGAGACATGTAAAGTGTTTAGAACTGTATATGCTTTTTAAAAACTACCAAGTATATTTCTGACAAGAGAGAAATTCAATTTTGACAAAGCATCAATGAGAACTGAATACTCTATAGTTTTATATACCTAATGGATTAGAAGAAATTTCTACAGACTGCCTTGTGACTCCACAGAAATCAAACCTTGTTTCTCCTCTACTGCTCATATTTTTCCTGGACCAGGCACTTTAGAACAGATTCTATTATAGTGCAACCTCTAACCGTGCACCTTCTTTTAACAACTGCACAGTGAGTGTATGAGTATTCCTGGAAACCATTCCTATGCTGAACAACTAGCAATAACTTAATTCTCCATGGAAGAGAGAGAAAACCACATAAATATATCCACTAAACTCAGACTAAACGTATCCCACTCAACTTCCCATTAAATTCAAAATATTCCGGGACTTCCCTGGTGGTGCAGTAGTTAAGAATCCACCTGCCAATGCAGGGGACACGGGTTTGATCCCTGGTCCAGGAAGATCCCACATGCCGCGGAGCAACTAAGCCCATGCACCCCAACTACTGAGCCTGCACTCTAGAGCCCACAAGCCACAACTACTGAAGCCCACGCACCTAGAGCCCGTGTTCTGCAGCAAGAGAAACCGCCACAATGAGAAGCCCACGCACCGCGACGAAGAGTAGCCCCTGCTCACAGCAACTAGAGAAAGCCCACGCGCAGCAATGAAGACCCAACGCAGCCAAAGATAAAATATATATATATAAATATTTTTTTTAAATAAATAAAAATTAAAAGAAAAATTCCCATGGCTTCTCCAATAGCATACAATACAAAGGAAATTGTGATGGAGGGAAGCTGAAAAGGTAGGAGACAGTCATCCTAACCAGCTGCATGCAGTTAAGAATATCTTACTTCTACAAATTGCACAAAACATAACCATATGAATACATTGCCAGGGGACCACACACACACAAATACACACACTCACACATGCAGATACACACGCCCTGGGCCCTGGAAGGGTCCTGTGCAAGTGAAGAACCCTAAATATACAGTTTCATTGGCTTCATGGTAAACCATGGTAAACCTGTCTCTAATTCCCATTGTTGATCTGATTAGCATAACCAGCAGGCACACCTGTATTGGTTAAGTTCCCTCTAACTTCTGTAACAAACGCAAAGATGACTTACAGCTGAAGCACGATACAGGTTTATTTCTTGCTCATATAAAGTCCAAAAGAAGTTTTCTTCATTGACTGGCAGCTGTCCTCTAAATAATGACTTGGAGATCTAGATTCCTTTCATCTTGTGGCTCCACCTTCAGAGCATGAATTCCAAGACTGCCATGCCCATCTGCATCAAACCACAAAGGAGAAAAAGCATGGAGGATCACACAAGGGAAGTTTTAGGGGGCCAACCTACAAGTGAAGCACATCACTTTCACTCACATTTCATCACCTAAAACTCAGTCACATGCACGCATCTAACTACAAATTGGGAGCTGAGAGTGGAAACCGTGCTTTGTAGCAGTTCAGGTCTGCAGGAATTCCCAGCTTTCATTCAGCATCACTCAGCAATCCAGTTTACAAGCAGAGAAGAGGCACAGTTACATCAATCTCCGTTCGGTGGTTGCCAGGGTAGGCACAAATTTAAGAGAGGAAGAAAACAAATGCATCCCTATTACCTCTATGCCAATGAAGCTACTGATGAAAGATAGAGTCCTTTGCATGTGTCATCACTAGGTGGCTCTTTAGGCCTTTGGATTCCCCAAGTTTTTATCTCAGATGCTTTTCAGCGATGCAGGATAAAAGGATTTTCCAGTACCTGAACAGAGATGTAAATGGACTTATTCTCCCTGGCCTCACCCAAAGAATGGGTCTGGGCCTGCCTGCACCTCAGAAAGATTAGCAACTGAGAGAAAAGAGAAGGCAGCGCAGTTATGAAGGGCACTGGGAATGTCCACCGGAGGCAGAGACGCTGAGCCCACCAGGCCTGGTTAGAACCCCAGCTCTGCCCCGGATGCTCAGTGGGACATCGCCCCACACTAACTTCATTTCATCCTCGTGAAGTGGAGACTCTAACACTACAGCCATTTAAGACAGGTTTCCAGCTTTTCCAAGTGCTTTCACAAACACCCTCTATTTTGTCCCCATGACATCCCACTGAGGCGGATATTAGGCATTGTTGGTCCCACTTTGCAGGTGGGGAAATGGAGGGACTAAAATGAAAATTAACTTGCCCGAGGTCACAAGGCAAGTTAGAGGCAGATGCAGAACTTGTGATTCTTTCCATTGTTCTGTGCTCTGCATTTTACAAAACACTGCCCATTCTTTAATTCCCTCTCTCCTCACTATGGCATAATGAAGTAAACAGGACAAGTAGTGTCTTCACTATATTCATCTCACAGAGGAAAATACTGAGATTCAGGGAAGTTTAGGAACCTGCCCATTTTGACAGGGCTAAGGCTATAATCCACATTTCCAGATTTCCTCTTAAAACAGGTTTTTTAAACTTAACACCAAACACTTTAATTGGCCCAAAGGCCAATTTTATCCGCTTGCTGCCACATAGAGTATAAATATTTAAATTCTTTTTAAATGTTTAGAAAAGAACTATTTCCTCTCTCCCATCAAACATGACCCTATAACTTTGTCCAGTGTCAAGATTAGCCCTAACTTGTACACGCTCTAGTTGTACATTTTGTCAACTATGTGAATAAAGAAAATAGAAAAACGAAAAAGGTATTGACAGAGGCTGAGGAGCAAGCAGGCAATAGAAGAAGCAGCCAGTCCTCAGTGCCCTATGAGAAGCACATGGCACAGAACAGTGGTCTTCAAAGTGGGCTCCAAGCCTGGCCCAGCTGGACCAGCCACTTCAGGGAGTGTTGGTGGAGCTGGGGCTGTTTTTCAAGCCCTTGTCTCACCGCAGGTGATTCTGAAGATCAGCCAGGACTGAGGACCATTCTGCTCGCCATGATTTGCTGTTACGTTTGAAACTTTTCCCTTAGCCAAAAGGAAATGACAAGTCTCATGCAGAAGAAATGATATCAAACTGACCTAGGAGTCAGCTACAAGCATGAGCTTAGAGTTGGAAACCATTAAAGAGCCAACAGGACTTTGATCTTCCTCAGACTCCAGGTGAAATGGAAATAAATCCACAGCTAAGGAAGGGATTGTATTCTCTGACCCCATGATTTTCAGATTCCGCTAATATTTACTAAACGCCGTGAATGCTGCAGACACTGTGGCAGACAGGCTGTTTACATTTCAGTTCATCTCACAACCAACATGTGGAGACACCAGTGTCCTCGTTTTATAGATGATACTCAAAAATGGCCAAGTGACATGACTTACCCAGTGCTTGTAAATAGCAGAGTTGGTTGCATCCCAGTAAGAAACAAGGATACCGACTGTTGCCTGGGAGTCTGCTGTGTTCCTGACCCTTTGCCAATAGCTATATACATGATTTCTTATGGTCAGACCTGCCCTGAACAGCAGGGAATGTTTTTATTCGCACTCTCCAGATGAGAAAACCAACACTCAGAAAGGTTCTGTAACAACCAATGGCATCACTAGGAAAAGGCCGGAACAGAATTCAGCACAGGTCTGCCTGGGTCTGTGCCCAGTGCAGGTCCAGGCGCAGCTGGTGTAGCTGTGATTGTTTCCCAAGTCTCCAGTGTGTTCCCGTTTGCTCTTGGCCGTTGGTGTACAGTGGCACATAGGAGCTAAGGTAAGCTCCCCACCCCTACCTCCGCTCAGAGAGAAGACAGTAATTAAGGTCAGACTGCAGGCTCCCTGTTTCCTCATGCCACCGGAGGGTAAGAGCGGCTGCTCTGGCAGCCACCCATGACCCGGGCCTTTGCCAAGGTGATTCAGATTCCGCCCGAGTGCTGGGCTGCTGTTCAAACGTGTCCGGGGTTCTCTGGGCACTTTGGTCCCCTGCCAAGCAATGAAATCCTGTTGTCACGGGCAGAATTGATTGAGAGATCGGATTCTGAGCAGCACTCCGCACCCAGGACCCGGGCGTCCTGCACCTCCCCGGGCACAAAGCTGACCACCCGCCATCGGGCCCTCGGAGGGAGGCCCGGCCGGGAGAAGGACCAGAGCGCAGAGCGTGGGCAGGATGCACCACTCCCGCCCGCCGCCGCTGCGAGTCCTTTGTGCCGGTTTTGTTTTGTCTTCTGGGGTAAAGGCTCCTTCCGCCGCCATCGCTTCTTTAGGAACCAGCTCATGTGAAGGGGCCCGTTAGTCACGGATTCCGAGTCATTGTGGAGGGATCGGGCGTTTTCAGTGCCAGAGCTTCCAGTGACCTTTTAAATCCTGAGATGAAAATCACGGGGCATCCAGAGCCCTTCCTCACTGGATGCAGGGAAGAGAAACGACCACAAAGTCTGAGGCACTTTTCCTGCTCTCTACTGAGGCCTCTCTGGGCAATAGTAGTTACAATAAGAGTGACAGGTTTAAAAGGGTCTTTATGTATTGCCTGCATCTCTATATACATCATCTAATGGAGCCACAACCCTATGTGATATCATTATTGCCATTTGACAGAAGAGAAAGCTGAGGCTCTGGTTTACTATTCTGCCCAAGGGCACACAGCTAAGAGAGCAATGCAGGAATTAACATTCAGTTCTGTCTGACTGCCTGGCTCCAAAGATGCCCCTCAACATTCAGACCACCTAAGAAATGTAGCCAGGACCCACCCACAGTGGCCCCTACCAGAAGGTAGGAGTTGCCAGCTAGATTAGAATAGGCTGGGGAACTTCCCTGGTGGTGCAGTGGTTAAGAATCCGCCTGCCAACGCAGGGGACATGGGTTCGAGCCCTGGTCCGGGAAGATCCCACATGCTGCGGAGCAACTAAACCCGTGTGCCACAACTACTGAAGCCCACATGCCTAGAGCCCATGCTCTGCAACAAGAGAAGCCACCGCAATGAGAAGCCCACACACCGCAACGAAGAGTAGGCCCCGCTCGCCACAACTAGAGAAAGCTCATGCACAGCAACGAAGACCCAATGCAGCCAAAACTAAATAAATAAAATTAAAAAAAAAAAAAAAAAGAATAGGTTGGAACAGGAAATCAACTGTGAACCCTGAGGAAGCCTCCCTTAAAAATGAGGGGCCCCATTGCCTTAGTCAGCTCGGGCGGCTATAACAGTTACCATAGAATGGGCGGCTTAAACCATAGACACTTATTTCTCCTAGTTCCAGAGGCAGAAAGTTTGAGATCAGGGTGCCAGCATGGTGGGGTTCTTGGTAGGGCCCCTGCTTCTTTCTGTGTCCTCACAGTAGAGGAAGAGGAAGAGAGTGAGCTAGCTTTCTTGCCTCTTCTTTTAAGGGCACTAATTCCATTCATAAAAGCGCCATCCTCATGACCTAATTAACTCCCAAAGTCCCCAACTCCAAATACCACGACATTGGAGATTAAGGTTTCAACATACGGATTTGGGGGGGACACACACATTCAATCCATAACACCCATAGTTCAGGGAAAGGGTTTAAAAGGAAAAGCTGATGACCCAAGTAGATCCTAGAAAGAGAGAAGGAGAGTGTTGGTGGTGCTGGTCCCTGAGGTAGCGGTTCCAGACTAGTCCTGACCTGGTGCTCCTGGGAGGAGATTGTCTTCCCACAATGCACATGGCACTTTTGCAGCAAATGGGTTCAGCTGCACCAACAGGTCTGTTCTTCTGAGTAAGACCAGTTTTCAGTGGTGACACCCAGGGTCAGAGCTACCTATTTAGCGTCTTTGTACAAATTTAAAATGAAGAAGGCATCCCCTTCCTTGGGTGCCAGTTTAGTGGCCCAAGAGTAAGCAGGGGCTGGATTTTAGTTTCCACTAATCTCCTTGGATGTGTAAGCTCCACAGTGTATATGATCTGTACAACTCTGTGAAACCGAGCTACATGACAAGCAATGACGGTAGCAGATTTAGAGACCCCAGTTCTAGATTCACTTGAATGGCAAAGCCAGTCTGAATCCCCTTTTTGGACTATATGTCTATTGGACCGTGTAAGCCTCCAGGTTCTGGCATGCTCTGGGGTGAGCAGAGAGATACTAAGAATTCATGCAAATAAGGCAGTAGGTGGTTGAGGAATTAATTAAACATAAAGAAACCTAGCTGTAGTTGTCCCCAAATTGTGGTTTTGTTCATGCAAGTTAGACCACTCCTGCTCCGAGTCCCTGCTTCCTGCATGCTGTTATTGTGTTCTTGTCTTCTGTGAAGGTAGATACTAGGGATTCTCCTGGTCAGGCATGAACTGATTGATGGAAAAAATTGCATTTAATCATAATGTATGATCCTTTTAATGTACCGTTGAATTTGATTTGCTAATATTTTGTTGAGGATTTTGCTTCAATATTCCTCAGGGATATGGCCTTTAATTTTCTCTTCATAGAGTGTTGTTATCTGGCTTTGGTATGTCAATGAAAAAATTGTTGCCTGCCATATCAGTAAAAAAAGGATGTTGCAGCCATAAAGCCACTACAGCCACCCAGACGGTGAGCCCTGAGGGAACTCAGGATGGAGACAAATAGGCTGCCCATAGCCAAGCCCTCACCCCCAACTACGCACCCTGAGGGGATTCAGGGTGAGAAAGTGCGGGATACTGGCCCCAGATAGCTGACATGCATATCAAAGGAATGATTTCAGTGAGTCCAGACCCTTGCATCTTCCCACACATAGAAAAGCACTAAATTCCTTAACTTGAGATGTCTGGTTTTCTTCAGTTAACAGCAATCTTTTGATGTTCCAACTACCTGGTCTTTGTGGCAAAAACTCCCACATATCCCGACTCCTCCCTTACCTCTTTGGAAGCAGTCTCTGAGATGCTGTGTCCCAGGCTTAAGTCCTCAGTTTTGCCTGCTGAATAAAACATAACTCTCAACTTTTAGGTTGCGCATTGTTTTTCAGTTGAGGGGTATCAGGGAGATGCTAGCCTCATAAAATGCAGCTGGCTTGACTGTATGATCAGACAGGGCCACAGGCTGTGTCCCATAGTTTGGTAGGGCCACAGGCTGTCATCCACAGTTGGACAGGCGGCTGGCTGTGCTCTGCTGCTGGCCCGGCTCCCTGACTGGGTTGGGCCACCAGCTATGCTCAAAAATCAACCTGGGCCTTAGGCTCTGAGGCTGGGCGGGATTAGTGCCCAGCCTCTCTGGTTGGGTGAGGCCACAGTCTGTGCTCTGATGCTATGTAGGGCTGCTGGCTTGGCTCCCTGCCCAAACAGGGCAGTAAACTGGGCTCGGAGGCTGCTCAGGGTTCTCTCCCCATGCCCTCTTGTCAGGCAGGGCTGGAGGCTATGCTCAGCAACCAGGCCGGGCTGAGGGCTTGACACCCTGTCCAGGTGGGGCCATAGAATGAGATCTACAGCTGGACAGCCCATTGGCTGTGGACCCAAACTGGACAGAACTGCCCAAAGAGCTCCCTGGCCAGACAGGGCCGCTACCTCAGCTCTGTGGATAGGCATGGCCACCAGCTGGGCTCTCTGCTCAGGTGCCGCCACTAGCAGGAACACAGTCGGCCAAGACCCACATGCTGCTTACTATGAGCCTCATCCCCTTCTCCGTCTCTAGCTGATCCCTGCTGGTCTAACCCTACTGATTCCTCCAGTGATTCCTGTAAGGCAAGACTGCAGTGGGCCTCCTGGGAAGCATCCTGGAATGCTGGGGAAGCTGGATGTCCACCTTGAACTCTCTTTTTCCCACAGGAGAAGTTGTAGGCCCTGGGGGGACCTTCTAGGTACAGAGCCAGGCCAGCCTGGGGGAGGGGCAATGCAGTCAAAGGGAAGTCCTGCCCTTACCCTTCTAATGCAGTGTTTCCTGGTTTCTGTGATCCAAGGGTATGCTTCAACCCCACTCCTGGGTTCTGGAATCTTCAGAGGTGTCTTGTTGTGCACAGTTGCTAGTTGGTCTTTCTGTGAAGGAGACAAACTGGGACCACCTATTCCGTCATCTCGCTGACATCCCTCCTCCTGAATGATATTTCTTTACTACTGTTTTCTACCTTGAAAAAAATAGTTATTTTTACACTGCTGCCAAACACATAGAATCATGACTTATACAGTTAATTTCACGTGTTTTTAAAAATTCTACTAATTTCTGACTTTAACAAAAACTTCTCCTTTTGGGAAATGAAAAGTGGGGGTCTTTCGTGGGGTAAATATTACAAAGAAAGTGGAACAGGGCTAGAGATACTGATTAGGATCAGGATCTAGGAAAGCAGCTTAGTCACAAGGTCCCAGAGGCAAGTGGGACTTGGACTTGGAAATGTGTTGAGGGGAAGAGAGGATGAGAGGGGCAGGTAAGACATTCAGAGCTGTTAGAATCCAGGAACGGCAGTTACATGAGAGGCAGCATTTTAGTTCCAAGCCATCTTCGAAGGCATCTTGAAGTAGTGGCTGGAGCTGGCAGAGAATTTGGTAGCAAGGAAGGACAGAGTCTGGCCAATAGCAAGGAGCGCTGGCAATTTGTTCACTTGATAAGTGTTTGAGTCCCTGTATGTCAGACACAGATAGTCCCTGGAAGTACAACAATGAACAGGACACACACAATGCCTGCGTTCACAAGCCTCAAGTCTAGTGAAAACAAAGGGCCAGGCCCCTGCGAAGTGAACTGGGTGTCCCAGTAGAGCTCCAGACACAGCCGAACATGAGTGGGAGACAGGGCAAAAGCAGTGCCATACCGATCAAGCACACACCAAGGAAGACAGGGGAAAGGCTGCACCAACTTGAGCACACAGATGCTTGTCCAGTAGACCCACTTCTTGGTGAGGAGCAGGCCCCCTTGCACTGTCAGGGTAGGTTCTTCCTGGCCCAGAGGCTGAGGATTTGCAGCCAAGTGACACTGGATGTAATGAGGTTCAACAAGAGCCTCAGAGTGCGTAACAAGTCAGCAGTCTCTGCCAGATGCACCCCATTCTGACCAAGCCTGGGCATGAACTGAGCTGCTCAGTCTGTTCCCTAGCATTCTTGGCTGCTGACAGTCTATCCCTCAAATTGTGGACAGCTTCTAGAGGTTGTGTTACATCTGTTCAGAGTCCCTTTCCTAGTATTTCCTAAAATGAAATGAAGTGAAATGAAATAAAATATGGTATAGTTACATAAGTCTTGTTTAAGCACGCAAAAAAAAAAAAAAAAACTTTGTGTGGCCCAATAAATAGGATTTAATTTTGCTTGTCATAGTGTTCATTACTTTATTAGTATCCTAGGACTGCTATAACAAAGTGCCTCTAATTGGCTTAAAACAATAGAAATGTATTGTCTCACAGTTCTGGAGCCTAGCAGTCTGAAATCAAGGTGTCGGTAGGGTCTCTATGAAGGTGCTAGAGAGAGATGCTTCCTTGCCTCTTCTAGATTCTGGTGTTTGTGGGCAATCCTTGGCACTCCTTAGCTTGTAGATGCATCACTCCAGTCACATGGCTGTCTTCTCCCTTCGTATCTTCACATTGTCTTCTCTCTTTGCGTCTGTCTCTGTGTCCAAATTTCTCCTTTTTATAAGAACACCAGTCATATTGGAATAGCTCCCACCCTAGTGACCTCATTTTAACTTGATAACCTCTGATTAGGTAAGACCCTATTTCCGAATAAGGTCACATTCTGAGGGCCTGGGAGTTAGGACTTCAACATATCTTTTTGAGGGAACACAATCCAACCCATAACATTTATTCTAGGTAATAAGTGGATCTTGAGTCCATTGCCAGGAATCTAGCCACATATTCTCCCTCCTTTCTCTCTCTCTCTCTCTCTCTCTCACTCTCTCTCCTCTTCATCCCTGCCATCACATTCTATGAAAAAATAAATATGGTGTTTCTCAACCTGGAATATGTTTCTAGTAACATCACATTTTGTAAGCAAAAAAAAACCTGCCTATACTATTCATTTAGGAATTAAACTATCGAGTACTTTGTGACATCCCTCAGATTATTTTCCTGTATTGCTTCTTCACTCTCATATTGGCACTGAACATCTCTTGTACCTATAGTCTGAACTGTCCAACTCAATTTTAGATTCATTGAGAACAGGGCTTCTAGTTATTGTTAATCTCACAGAGGAAAATTCTGGTCACAATCTATGGGTGGAACAAATGATTGAAAGCATGTCATAATATCCTCTATGCCTGCCACCAAACACACTGCTCCAGGCAAAATAACTCTGTCTGGGACAGTCCTATGCATGCTGGGATGTTTGGTCACCTTAGGACTCAAAATAGTTAAGGTTTAAATAGCAGGTGAGATGAAGGCAAAAAAGTGTGGATTCTTTTTCTGAGAGACTCAAGTCTAAAGAGAAGAAGATAGAGTAATATCTAGAGAAGGAAACAGGGTCGAGAGAATTTTTCACCTCTTTATTCCCCCTCTTTCTTATTTTTTAAACCATGCTGAAGGCTTATTTCTATAATGAAAGGAAAAAGTGAGGATGAGGCTGGAGATATAGGAGACTAAGGATAATTGCTGGAGCAGCATCTTGTCCTCATGAAGTAGAAGAGGCAGGATGCTGAGTCCTGAGGGTAGAAGAAGGTCCCACCTGCCTGAGAGAAAATCCCATGTGTGAAAGTGGGAATGGGAAATGGAGGGGGATTACAACAGATGCTTTCCATCTTGTCAGGATGCGGAGTGAGGAGAGGGGTGGGGTTGAGGCTTGAATGGAGATGAGCAAAGGCTTGGAGATGTAAGAAAACAGTAAAACACATTCCAAGAACCCAGGAATGCCCAGCTGAGATGGGGAATCCTGAATACGCAGCATATAACGTAATTATTATCACCAGCTAGGCTAAGATCCCCAGCCTGTCCAAAGTCATACAACTACAAGCATATTATAACATATTTCCAGTCTTGAAAAATATCTACCATTGCACTTAAAAAGACTTGTCTATGGGCAAGTACATGGCTAGACAGGAGACAAAAATACTTTCTAGCAGGCTTCAGGAGAAAATGAAACATGAGAGGAAGCAAAAAATATACTCAGCCTTTGGCAGGACTATTATTAATGGGCACTCCTTACTGTACTGTGGTAGGTGGCACAGTCAGGCATACATGAGCTCAGACTGGAAAGCAACATGGGGAGAAGAGGAATCAGAGATGGTGCAATTTGGAGGCTACATAGGGGCCAAGCACACATTCTTGGCATCCTGGATGGTTTGGAACCTTGACATAATGCCAAGACTTGGCTGCCTGGTACTAAGAACTCTCTTTCTCTGGTGGTGGGCATTTATACATACCCTATGCCAAATCCTCATGATAACCCTTTGGGATAGTTATCCAATTTAGCCAAGGGGAAGACTTCGTTTCAATACAGTTAGCTAGTCCATGGCTGGTAAATTAGCAGAGATGAGATGTAGCTAAGCTGATTGATTTCGCCCCTCCCTTTGCCCTTCTTACTTTTCACCTGTAACAGTGAGGATACTAACAATACCTAAGCACAAACCTTTGTAAGTATTAAATGAGGTCATGTACGTGAAAGTGCCAGGCACCCCACAGATGCTGCTTATATATTTGTCTAGCATAGTGGTTTTCAACTGGTAGCAATTTTGCCCCCCAGGGGATTTGTGGTAATGGAGATATTTTTGATTGGCACAAGTAGGGGAGTGCTATTGGCATCTAGTGGGTAGAGGCCAGGGATGCTGCTAAACATCCTACTATGCACAGGGCAGTCCCCACAGCAAAGAATTAACCTGCCCAAAATGTCAATGGTGGTGATGTTGAATCCCTGCTAGTAGCATAATGCAGGGGACTGGAAACCATACACACTAACAAAGCACGGCAGAAGCAAAGTAACTGACAGGTCTCGGTGGCAGGACACTTACAGATCTGGATCTTGGACCCACTACTTGCTTTTGGCAAGTTATTTAACCTGTCTGAGCCTCACTTTTCAAATGGGGATCATAACAGCATAAAGTCATTTCAATAAATTAAATAATTGCTGAATAATATTCTGCTAGCACAATGGAATTAATCATTTGTCAGCACCTTGCCATTTAATAGACACCAAGTTTCTAAACTTGCAAACGTTCTTTTCATAGTTAACAGGACTCTCTGCTGTATTTCTTGTGGTGCTTTCTTAAGACAGGGTTTATTCAGAAGAAAGTGACTCAGGGATAGCATTGAAAGCTGCCTACCATGGCTCAGTATCTTTTGTTTTTTTCCCAAATTCTTTTCTGAAAAGATCGCAGTACTTTTGATTTGGACAAACACTGATCTAGATTTTAAAATCTTTTACATAACACTGGGTTTCAACTTTCTCACATGTGGATACTCTTACAATCTATCTTGGCTGCCTGAACAGAGGCAGCTGTCTCTCCTCTGCAACATAACCAGTAGGCAACATCTCGTATTGTCTGGGTGTTGGTCTCTACGGACATTTTCACCGGCAAGGCTGCAGAACTGAAGGGCTCACTTTTTTCTTTCCAGCGGCTCACTTCCCACCCAGTCTTTCCTCCTCTGCCCTTCAATGATCCTGATATGCCATGAGTCCTCTCTGCCACTTCATGGCTGGTTAAAACATTTCTGATTTTTCCCCAATCTCCCTCTGATGAACGGATCAGACTCCAGGGCCCCTTCAGATTCCATTCATCAAACCTGCTATCCAGGGAAGAGTCTCTTTGGGAAACTTCACACCTTCACTATTCCCTTTCATGGAGAGAATGTGGGTATAAGGGTGTGAGGAAGCACAGGGAGGCAGAAACCAACGGGGGGGGGGCAGAGTGGAACAGGATGACAGAGGGTAGAGAGAGTGTACAGCTTGTAAGGGAAAGGGCAATCACCAGGCAAATAGATGGACCAACAAAGAGCATGGGACTTACAGTCCTAATGGCTTCCACATGTAGAAAACATTTATATAGTTATATAAAGTATATATACCTGCAGAACCAATCAAGCACTGGCCTGGGGGTGAGGTGCTCAAGGCATGTTATGTATTTTCCCTCTGAGCTACACAACAAGCTGTGAAGAAGTGAAAAGTAGAGGAATATCGTCATCCCCACCCTCTCAGATAAAGAAACTTCGATGCAAAGATGTTATAACTTGCCCAGTCTCCCCCTCCCAAAGTGGTTGAAGAATGGGAAAAGGAGAGAAATGGACCCCAGGTTTGCTAAATTTAAGCCTCCTACATCAGAAATTTGCAAGAAAAGCCCACAGGAAAAAACAGACAGAGCAATGAGAGGCCAGAGAAGGAAAAGTGAACAAGGGCACTGATAAGAGTGGGAAAGTTAAAGAGATGGAAGAAAGAAGGGAGCCTGAAGAAACCTAAGAGGAAAAGTGACAGACGCATACCCGGGGCCAGCACAGGGGAGGTCGGCAGTGCCCACTGGCCTCACGTCCTCAATAACACTCTCACCTAACAAGGCAGAGACCACACAGGAAACCGTCCTCTAAGACAACACCCAAATCAATAACAACATACCTCTGCTCCATTCTTTTCAATACAGACTTTAATTCATAACGCACTCTAAGGAGAGGGCAGGGGAGGGCCCAGGGCACTGTTTGGAGGGGGCAAGCACACTAAATACACTGACCTTTTGCTGAAAAGTTGGAGAAGGGACAGGTGGCTACAGAAGCCACCTCCTGCCCCTTCCGCCATCCCCACCCCATTCCCCAAATCCCGTCTTGATTTCTTGGCTTGTCTGATCCGGTAAGAACCTTCCAACGGCTTTTTTTTTTTTTTTTTAAACACGAGGCTGTGATTAAAACAACCCCCAACTTCTCTTCAGCTCTTTTTCTTAAGTTTCTTTTATTAACTGAATTTTTAAAATCCCGTTTCAACTCCACGTGCATTTGCCCATCGTTCTCTAGGCTTGGGAGAGACCCAGAGGCGGCCGCCTCCACAGCAGTCTCCACT
Source organism: Eubalaena glacialis (assembly GCF_028564815.1). NCBI lineage: Eukaryota > Metazoa > Chordata > Mammalia > Artiodactyla > Balaenidae > Eubalaena > Eubalaena glacialis. Next base: position 60,493,308 of record NC_083725.1, on the reverse strand, counting down.
GGGGGAGAAGGGTACCGCGCAGTCAGTCCCGGTGCGCCCCCTCCTCTCCGGGCGCCCCTTCCCAAATCCCGTCCGGTCTCCAAAGGCTGGCGTACGCCGTGCGGCTGTAGCCCGCGCTGTAGTCGTAGGACACCTGCGGGGGCGGGGGTGGCGGGGGCAGAGCGCAGTCTGAGAAGAAGGGGGTGAAAGAGGCCAAAAGGCCGGGCCCGTCGTCCCCGCCCGGAGAGTCCGCGGCGGCTGGGTACAGGGGGCGCAAGGGCTCGTTCAAGGTCAAGCCACCACGGGGGGCAGCCAGGGGTGACTTCTTGGTCGTGGGGCCGCCCGGGGCGCTCCAGGGCTCGGGGTACAGTAGGCTCCCCCCCATCGCGGGTGGCGGCTCAAAGAGGCCGGGCTCCAAATCCGGGGGTCCCCTTAGGACGGCGGCTCCGGTGAGGAACACATCGAGAGGTTCCGCGGCGAGCAAGACGCCCGCCTCGGTGCCGGCGCCGTAGTCGGGCCCCAGCAGCTCGAAGAACTCCGCGGCCTCGGCACCCTTCTCCAGGTCGCCCAAGCTCACGCCGGGCCCCGACGGGCCGCACCCGCCGCCGCCCGCCCGGGACGGCTCGGTGAAGAAGGACGGGGGCAGGTTGCGAGCCCGCAGCGGGACCTTCCTGGCGCCGGGGACGGCCGGACCCCCTGCGGGGCCGGCCGCGTCCCCTCCCAAGCCCCCAGCGCCCGCTCCCACGAGCCCGGCCGCGGTCGCCGCCTCCGCAGCCCCGGCAGGATCTGCGCCCCCGGGGACGTGGCGCAGCGAGTCGAAGAGCGCGGCCAGGCTCCGGCTTTGCAGGCTGGCGGCCGCCGCGGCCTGCGACGCCTCCCGCCGGGGGGCCGCCTTGCCGTGGGCCTGGACCGGGACCGTCTGGGCGCTGGCGGCTGCGAGCGGCCGCTTGGCGGGCGTGTCGGCGGCGCCCGGGGAGGGCGGGCCCGGGGGCGCGGCGCCCATGAGGCCGCTGCAACGCTTGATCTGCTTCTGCAGGTACTTGCGGTGGTTCACCTTCCGCTTCGACTTGCCGGGCTTGTCCAACGCCAGCTTGATGTTGCTGGACGCCGAGTCGATGAAGCTGAGCAGGTCGCGGGTGGCCTCGCGCACGTCCCCGCCCTCGGCGCCCGCCAGCAGCGCGCCCGCCGGTGTCCCGGTCTCCTCGTCCTCGAAACAGCAACCCTTGTCCAGGGCTCCGAAGGCGCCTCCCAGCCCGTCAGGGGAGCCCCCGAAGCCGAAGGGGACGAAGGGGTGCGTGCTGAGGAGCGCCGCCTGGACTGCCATCGCCGCGGCTCCCGGGCGGCCCGCAGCGCCGCCCGTGCGCCCCCGGCCGCTTCCCGCCCGCCACCCAGGCCCGGCTCCCGCCCTGGCGCGGTGCGCGCGGCGCAGCTTCCTCGCTTGGGGCCGGGCTCGCTGCTCGGCCTCCCGGGGGAGCTCATTAGGTCTTGTAAGCGAGGGGCGGAGGGAGGGAGCGCGCGGCGACCGCCCCGGTGGCGAAGGGGAGGGGCTTACTTAGCTGGGCTAAGCCAGGGGTGGGGGTGAGGGGGTCGCTTTTCTAGTTTTCTGGGCTTTCTCAAGCCCATCGCCTTAACCCCTTAGTTTCCCTTAGCCCCGCGCGTTTCTCTTGGCTAGCTCCAACCGCAAGACGTGAGGATGGGATGGCGCGTCCTCAGACTCCAGCTCCGATACAACCACGCCCTGGCGCTGGGCACTCTCCCTGAGGCTGAGAAGGGAAGAGTCCAGACCCGTGGGTTTCAGTCCCAGCTCTGGTAACAATAGTAGCCATCAGCTACGGGGAGCTTGCTTATGCCAGGCACTGTCCATGCATTTCCTCATTTAACCTTTGAACAATAGTCCTGTAAAGTACGTATCAGTATTATTATCACCATCTAACAAATGAGGAAACTGAGCCTTAGAGAGTTTCAGTGAGTCGGCCAAAGCTATATCCAGTCCAGGCTGACTCCAAAGCCATTCCTAAGCCCTTGACAAAACTTATGTTCTCTCTCGGCTTCCTCACCTATCAGATAGGAGAAGGAAACTAGTGTCTCTTCAAGCTCTAGCCCTGGTCCTAAGATTCTAACTCGAGTTCCTGCAGGACTCTCAACTCTGATGCTCTTTCTTCTACCCGCTAATTGTTTATAGCAAACTGAGGCCAGCACTTGACCCATCTTTTATTAGCAGTAGACAGCAGGAGGCAAGGAAGTCACTCCCACTAAGCTAGCTGGTGCTTTAGAGAAACAGCCCTGTGTGTGTATAAAACTCTCAGCCTCTTAGGACAAAGTATGGACTGGAACCTCTCCCCTAACTGTCATGCCATTTAGGTTGCCCTTTTGGGACTTCTGTTGCATTTCAAGAATCACCTTCAAGTTCATTTAGACCCACTTTCACCTGGGCAAGCTTCTTGGGATAGAGGAAATGAGTAATTTGGCAGAGCACGAAAGATGATTCAGAAAAGACGGGTTCTGGTCTTAGCCTCACCACTCAATAGCTCTGTGACAGGTTGAAATCCTTGCTCTGATGGGTACACAGCTTCGGGCAAACCAGCTGACCTCTCTCTGCCTTAGCTTACTCATGTTAAATGCAGGTAAGGTTGCCCACCTCACAGGGCACTTGTGATCTTTAAAGGAAACATCCTGTGGAAAATCCTTATCTATTGACTGTTCTATAGCCTGTGATGAGTATTTGCCCTTATTTCTCTAAAACACAAAAAGGTGACTATGTTTCCTTACGTGAACATCTAATATGTGATAGAACACCTCAGTCAGAGGGTGTTCATGAGGTTTAAGTGAGGTAACATACATGAAGATGCTGTGTGTGTGATAAAGTGTTGTCTAAATAAGTTATTATAGTTTAGGTGCAGAGTCTACCCGGGGCAGATACAGACCATCTCTTTCTTCCTTTCTTTTTTTTTTTTTTTTTTTTTTTTGGTGCCGTGTGCAGTGGAAGCCAGAGTCTTAACCACTGGACTGCCAGGAAAGTCCCTAGACCATCTCTTTCAAAACTCTTTTCTTTAAGCCTCATTTTTCAGGATGTAGCAAGACCATTTTTGAGCACCCTGAAGGTACAGCCTTACCAAAAAGAAAGGGCCAGATGAACACTTTTCATTTGGGAGATGAAATACTTTTCCCAAGCCAACATGCTGAAACAAACTTTTTTTTAACTCAGGTTGGCTCAATTATAATGTACTTTTCGTTTGAGTAACACACAAGATTTTGTCCTCCATGACTGGACTGTTTTTTTATTGTTGGTGACCTTGCACTCAGAAAATTGTGTGGGCTTGTCACTGAGTTGTGTTTCTCCCCCCTGGATGTGGATGTCAGCACTTCCCTTTCCCTTTCGGCAGGACCATTCCATTGACCTCTGCGTCTGGCAGCCAAGAGCACTAACTCTTTTTTTTTTACTTTCTTTCAACTGAGCAGCTCTTACAAATCCGGAGATTGCAGAGGACAATATATTTAATTGACATCTTTAGTCTGAAAAATCTCTCGTAATCCCCACAGAGTTAGCTAAGCCCTCACGTAATCATATTCAAAATAAATAGAATATGAAAATATTAGTATGTAAAAGTCTGTTTCCAGATCATTGGAGTTCTGAGCATCAAAATTGATTTGGCATTAGATGAGGACAGGTTCAAATTCTGGCCTGCCACTTGCTAGGTGAGTGCCCTTGGACAAGTCAATCTGTCTTCCTAAAGCTCAGTTTCCTCATCTGAAAAATGGAAGTGGTCCTAACTGTTCTCAGAGTCTTTGTGAGAATGAGGTATCCTAAGAGGCAAATAATACCCCTGAATCTTGCTTGTTTTATGTGCTCAGTGGAGATCATCTCAGCGCCTCAGGGTTGTTGTGAGATGGTATATATGAAAGTTCCTGGCACAAAATAGCAGCTCAACAAATGCCCATGTTTTTGATTCTTTAGGCTCCACCTACTTCTTACCAACATATCACCCTATAAAATCAGCATCATTTGTTCTTTCTCCCAACAAAGTGACTATTTCCAAATGAAAGAGAGCAGCTATACTTGCAGGTTATAGAAACAGAAAAAGGCAGTGTAATAGCATAGAGAGAGTGCTAAAATTAGAACCAGAGATTGAGACTGGAGTCCAATATCCTCTCATTATCCAGCTGACTATAAAAATTCACTTAACCTCCTGTACCTCAATATTCCCATCTATAAAATGGGAATAATCATGTGAATCAATTTGATAAGGCTATTGTGAAAATCAGTGAGATAATGGAAATGGAAGTTCTTTGTCAACCATAAAGCTCTGTATACAAATATAAGATATTCATGGCTTAGAATTTCTATAGCCTGATTCACAAAATTGATCCTTATGCATAAAATATCCATCCAATCACTTATTCATTCAACAGAAAGATACTGACACCAACAATGTGCTCAGCACTGTGCTGGTACTGTGGATACAGAGATAAGAAGCCATGATTCCTACCCTTTCTGATGGACAGACAGACATGCAAACAAGCCATTGTAATATAATGTGATACTTCTTAATAGAAGTAAATTAAAGGTACAATAATTGATGGGATAAAAGACATTCAAGTTGACCAGAGGAGTTGGGGAAGCCTGCATAAACAGGTACCATTTGAGCTAAGAATTAAATGATACATTTGAGTGTGCCAAGCAAACAAGCAATATCTCTGGGAACAGCCGGGCAGGGACATGGTCATACGAAAGCAATGGTGTCTATGGAAAACTATAGATAAGAAGGCAACAAAAAGCAACTTCTGCTTGAAATAGCTCTATAACTGAGACCAAAATAAATCCTTAGTGCTTCCAATGTGCAGCTAAATGGCACATGTGGACCCCACCTCATGGTCTCAGTTGCTTTTCCCCATTCCTTTGGGGAAGAGCTCTATTTCGGATGGAATGAGCTTCAGCAAAGTAAGAGGCCAGCTCCTGCCAGCCATCAGGCCCCTCCTCCTACACCCTGAGCAAGCACGCTCACTTGAGTGGTTTTGACATCAATCCATTTCACTTCCTATGGGGCCAAGGGACCTGGCTCCAGCCTGCACTCGGGCCTCTCTGCAGAGCTCCAAACTAGAGCTCTTTTGCCCCACTGATACCTAATGCTGAGCAAGTGGGATTAGTCTCCTTGGGAACCAAGCCCCCCAGGGACTCAAGGGCTGAACTTGCCCCAAACCGTTTGGGAGAATTGAGATTTCATATTGTTCTTTTACACTTGGATTTCAGGACATTACTTAGACAAAGGCCCACCTGAGAGCTGCCTCCTTTCTTGTGGGTAAATATAGCAGCAGGATCAAAAGCTGACTTACTTATTTTGTTTTCCTCTTTGTAACTTTAATCATATTCCCTGCAGGACAATCTTAGTGCTCAGGGCTGTCAGGAATGCACATTCATAAAGGGAGAAATAATTATGCATCTTTTTTTACTCTCTTTCTCTCTTCCCATACCAACTGCTTGTTATTCACTATTTTTCAAACCTCAAATAAAACAAATTAATTCCTCAGTATCACCACACAATTTATAAAGTATCAATTTCATCACAAAATAATGTTGCCTTTCAAATTGTACACTTCCCAGAATGTATCTCTTGTTTTCTTTCTCATCCTTTCCTCCATCCTTCTGGTCCATGTGACATTGACAATGGCTAGTCTGGAGGATCCAAGATGGCGTCATTCACATGACTGCACCTGTGCCTACACATGCTGGCCTATCCAGTAGCTGGTGTAAGAGTACTCAGACTTCTTACATGGAGGCTCAGGAATCCCAGAGACAGTGTTGCAATAGGCCCCATGTGGCATCTGTCAGGCTTCTTATGAGCTAGCTCCAGAATTCCCAGAACATCATTTTCACTACATTCTATTGGTCAAACAAATCACTAAGGCCAGTTCAAGAGGAGAGAAATTAGAATCCAGCCCTCAGTGGAAGAAATTGCAAATAATTTGTTTGGTATGTCTCTTAAATCTCTTTTCATCTATATCACCCCCCGCCTTTAGTTTTCTTTGCAATTGGTTTACTGAAGAAACTGGTCATTACCTTGTCATTTTCTCCCACATTCTGGATGGTTGCATCCATCTCCCTGGTATCACTTAATATGTTTCTCTGGCCCCTGTGTTTCCTGAAAATGAGGAGTAGATATAGGGGCTTGGTCAGATTCATGTTCTTTTTTATGCTATAGTGCTCACACACAGACACACACACACACACACACACACACACTATAAAATATATGCTATAATATTTATAATGGTTTCAGAATAACAATGCCAATATTCTTACTAATAATATAATTACTACAATCTTATTTTTTCTCCTTTTTTCCATTATTTTGTCCTCAAAACATATCCCACTAGTGATGAACAGTCCAATTACTATGTTTTAAATTCACTTTTAAAAATCCTCTCTGTGTGGTTATACCACAAATTCAATACACAGTTAGGTTTATTTTTATTACTTTGCTTTATATAAAATTGCTTTATAAATCTCTAATTTTGTTTTATAGTTTTTTAAAAATTTACATGATTTCAAAGTCAAAACTACATCACAAGACATATTCAAAGAGAGCTAGCTTCTATTGTGGTCCCCTCCACCCAATTTTCTCCCCCCTTCCTATAGGTAATCTTTGTTGTTGTTTTGTTTTGTTTGGGTTCAGGCTTATTCTTTGTTAGATAATCATATTTTTATTATACATTTTCTTCGTCCTTGTTTTTTTTACTTAACAGCAATACATCTTCATTCATTTTTTTTTACAGTTGTGTAGTATTCCACTGAGTGGATCTACCATAATTTACTAAACCAGTTCTGTTATGATTAAATTACTTGGGTTTTTCTAGACCTTTTATATTACAAACAGTGCTGTGATGAATAGCTTCAATGTAAAACCAAGATCTCCTAACTACTGGTCTGGTGCTCCTTTCATAATATTGATGTAGTTATGAAAATAAGGCATATACTAATTTACATTTCATTCCTTCTTTCATTTATTTAACAAACATTTATTGAACTCAGACTGTGCATCAGAAAGTGGTATGATTTTGGAGGAACATAAAGATGCATAAAGCAGAGTCCTACCTTCAAGGAATTCATGATTTGGTAGACAATGCAGACACATATTCAGCAGAATGCAAAGCCATGTAAAATAAGGTGTAAACAAATCACTGTGAGTTCAATAGAAAGAGAATCCACTCGGATAAAGGAAATTAGCAAGGAGACATAGATAATGTGATATTTGAATAGAGCAGGAAGAGCAGAATTTCCCAAAGTACATAAAGACAAATAAACACTCGATATAGACTGCATGGAAATTTAGTTCTAATGCTTGTCCTTAGCTAAGATCTTTTCATTTTTACAAGGAGAATGTTTTAATGTACTATTTATTTATATACATTATATATTATTTAAAATACTGATTTTTCAAATGAGTGTGGATGGCATTTTCAGTGAGCAATGAGGATTTCTGTGTTCCTGGATATGCATAGGAAAATAGTAGGAGACAACACTAACTGGGCTGGGATTATCAAATGGCAAGCCAAGAGACAATGTAAACTCTGTAGTATGTCTCTTTCTTTCCGTATCTCTTGAGATATTGTTGGGCTTGGTTTATGCCAAAGGAAAATAAGACCTGGAGAGAAAAGACCTGGATTTAAGGTTTGGATCTACTTTTTAAATGTGTCTTGTTTATTAATTTATTCTTTTCTACTTTATTTCAGAAAGAAATACAGACCAATTATGAGAGTACATAAAATGCGATGAGATAACACAAATTAAACTGCAAACTAGTGCCCAAATTTTGGTTCCTAATACCATTCCCCAATAAAGGGAAGTAGACCTCCTTGAGAAATGGCTGATTCTAGGACTGGAGGTAGGGAATATAAAAGATGAGCCTGGAACATTTTATAGTACCAGAAAGTAAAGAAGTGCTCAAAACACTATGTCAAAGAGACACAGGAGCCAACTAAAAGAGCTCCCAATGACCAAAATCGGAACAATTTAAGCAACAAAATAAATAATGTAATATTGGATTATGAAACAAAGAATAAAATAAATATCCATTAGTCCATACTGACGTAAACAAATGATTGAATAAATAAATAAATAAATAAATGAGGGTAATAGATAAATCTCCCATAAAGAGGAATTCCAAATAATTTATATGAATACTCTGCTCTCAAGGAGGTGAAGCATAACATCTCACTCTTTAAGTGTAAGTTGTGCATAGCGACCTTCTTCCAAAAAGAACAGCATGTAAAGAAGGGGAAAAGAGTGATTTTATAGTAAAGAAACCTGGCAAACACCACTTCAGCCAGGTGATCAAGGTTAACAATGGTGATGTCATATTGATAATATACACCCTTGATAGGATGAGAATGGCATTTTACTAATGTGGTTTTCCCAAAAACCTATTGTTGCCATCTAATCATGAGAAAAACAAATCAGCCAAATCCCAATTGAGGGGAATTCTACAAAATGTCTGACCAGTACCCCCCAACACTGCCAAGGACACCAAAAACAAGGGAAGTCTGAGAAACTGTCACAGACAAGAGGACCCTAAGACACAGAACTGTAATGTAGTCTCCTAGATGAGATCCCAAAGCAGACAAAAAGATATTAGGTAAACTAAGGATATCTAAAGTATAGACTTCAGTTAATAATGATGTACCAATGTTGGTTCATTAGTTGCAGCAAATGTACCATAGTAATGTAAGATGCTTACAATAGGTAGGGAAACTGGGTACAGGACATATAGGAACTCTCTGGCTGTTTCTGCAATTTTTCTGTGAATTTAAAACTATTCTAAAATAAAAGACTTATTTAAAAAAGAAAAAAGGAGGATTTCATGAAGAAATGAAATTGTAAAGTATTAAGTGGGCCCTGGGACCTAGAATGAGATTAAACCTTATAAATATATATTATATCCTTGTGAAATAATTGCATATTCTGTGCTAATCTTCCTAAGAGCCAATGGAAAAAGTGAAATCCGGTCAGTTACCATAATTAACACTACCCAAAACATAAAAGGAAACCAATCGCTTAGGATAAGTAGAAGGATCCTTGGTTCTAGAGCCAGTCAGGTATTTCTCTCAAGGGTCCTCATGAGGAGGAAAGTGTAAAATGGAGTGAACAATCTTAATAGACAACAGCTGTGGCTGATCCTTATAATAACAGCTCTAACGGATCACTGATCCCTGAGCCCAAGCCCCTTTGCAGTATGACATTGCCCCTCCTCCCATCATGAGCTGGAAGTCTGTTTCTCCACACCTCTGAATCTGTGCTGGAGACAGTGCACAAATTCCAAACCTTTGCAAACATGCAACATAAGAGGCTTTGCAGCTTCCACTTTCACACTCTCGCAACACTAAGACTCCATGCTATGAACGATCCCAAGAGAATCAAGGTGCCCCAGATAAGAGCTAGCACCACTGCCAGACATGCCTGTGAGACCGTTCTGCACCCTCCAAACCCAGTCAAATCATCATATAACTGAAGCCACATGAGTGGTTCCAAGAAAGACCTGCAAAAGAACCAATCAGGTTGGGCTTCCCTGGTGGAGCAGTGGTTAAGAATCTGCCTGCCAATTCAGGGGACACGGGTTCGAGCCCTGGTCTGGGCAGATCCCACATGCCGCGGAGCAACTAGGCCCGTGAGCCACAACTACTGAGCCTGCGCGTCTGGAGCCTGTGCCCCGCAACAAGAGAGGTCGCGATAGTGAAAGGCCCACGCACCGCGATGAAGAGTGGCCCCCGCTTGCCGCAACTAGGGAAAGCCCTCGCACGAAACGAAGACCCAACACAGCCAAAAATAAATAAATTAATTAATTAAAAGAATCTGCCTGCCAATTCAGGGGACACAAGTTCAAGCCCTGGTACAGGAAGATCCCACATGCCGCAGAGCAACTAAGCCCGTGCGCCACAACTACTGAGCCTGCACTCTAGAGCCCGTGTGCCGCAACTACTGAGCCCACGTGCCACAACTACTGAAGCCCGCGCGCCTACAGCCTGTGCTCCACAACAAGAGAAGCCACCGCCATGAAAAGCCCACGCACCACAAGGAAGAGTAGCCCCTGCTCACCGCAGCTAGAGAAAGCCCACGTGCAGCAACGAAGACCCAACGGAGCCAAAAATAAATAAATAAATAAATAAATTTATTAAAAAAAAAAAAGAACCACTCAGGGTGCCAACCAATACCATCATGTGAAATCATAAATACCTTTTGGGATGATTTGTTATGCAAAAAGTTTGATGAGCTATTTTTTAAATAATAGACTTCACTATAGAAGAATAACACCACACTCCAATAAATCTGTTAAAAGCAACTGAACAGAAAGCCTTCATTCTAACTGAACACCTTGGAAATATCTCTTAAGCAAGATAATCCCTGCCCTGCCCACTTCAACTGAGATAATGAATGTGAAAGCATTTTGCAATTGGAAAGCATCCTACCAATAGCCATTTGTCCAATTTTTTAAAAAAATGTTATGGGCTTTCCAGAATATTACTGAACCAGGGCAGCAAGCAGTACATGCATAAAAACAACAAAGGATTCTCCTTACCCTGGACAATCATTAAGTCAGTGTTTTCTAAACTGTGCCCTCCTTCCCCCTGCTTGTCACCAGTGATAACTCAGGTGATCCCCAGATGGCTTGGTGTTTTCAAAAGAAAACTGAAACAATTTTGTGTACATATATTTTATAAATTTTAAATTAAAAATTATGTAAGTGAGATGATGTAAACACCTAATACAGTGCTTGACATGTACTCTATGTAACATGGTAAATGGTGACTATTATTATTAATGTCAGAGTTTTTTAATATTATTATCATTATTGGTATAATAAAATAGAACATTTTTTGTGACCATAATAAATAAATAAATTATTAATAAATAAATAAGGGAGGCAACAGCACAAGAAAAAAAATTATGGCTTTCAAAGAAATCACAGTTTTTCTTTATAATCATAACCTAATGGTTACACACGTATATCAAAGACTGCATACATTTGTTCCAGCTAAACTACATGATCAGTCATTTAATAGATATTGTTTTCACCTCAAGTTTATGTAATTTACACATTAGAGTTTTTGTTGGTTACATTTCCATTTTCTTTATTATTAATATATTACATCTATATCTCAAATTTATGAAAGCAGATCAATAGCTTCAAAGCAATTTTGTAGTACTAAATTAGTGAGAAAAATAGTAAAAAAATTATAAATATATATAGTAAACAAGACAAATGAAAATATAAAATATACATGCTGGCATAAACACATCTGTAAGTATAATAATTTGTATAAGGACTGCAAAAAAAGAAATAAAAAAAGAAGAAGAAATTTGGAAACTAACTGATTTGAGCCACAGAACCCAGGAAAGCCTCAGTACTTGAGAAAGTAAGCGTGAGGAGAGGGAAAATAGGAGAATTGGTTGAAAGCCTGTATAAGAAGCAATTAGAATTCAAGATCCCCTCCCCCATCCCATATAGCCCGTTGGGTTGAAAACAAGAATTTTATTTTCTATGGGATTGAACCAGAATGGTTCTAGTGTAGGGGATTCCATGTACAATGTAGAGTGAGCAATGACACACCATACTGAAAACAAAGGGATTAAATGAAATTCTACATTATGAATAATGAATAATGACCCTCAGCCTCATTTTCCAGTCAGTTTCTAGAATGTTTGCAGCAGGTCACATACTCCCCAGTCAGGAAATTGGAGTAGTCTTCTCTGAAGGGTTACTAGCAGAAGAGAAAAGCCTGGGTGGATTTTCAATAAGCTTTTTATAATAGCTATCCAATCTAAAATATAAATTCACATCCAGCGTTCATCAAATATTTTGGCAATGCCTCCAACATGGATAATAGAGACCCCACCCCAGAAAAACATTAGGGGGAATAATCCCAGAGGAAACTAACAATGCAAAGAGCAAAAGTTCCATATAAATTATAATTCAGAGATAAAATAAGATTAATGATTAAAGAGATAAGAGAAAATATTGCAACCATGAAACAAGAATTAGATGTTACAAAAAAAAGGGGAGGGAGTAAATCAAAAATAAGAAAGCACTCTTAGAAATTTGTGGTAATATATTTTTAAAAGTCAATAAAGGGATTGGAAGATAAAGTTAAGGAAATCCCCTAGGATGAACAAAAAGTCCAAGAAACGTTCAAAATTAAGCCTAGAGGAATTTCAGGGGAAAAAAATAGATAAAATGGAGGAGAAAATATTATCAAAGAAATAAAACATGTAAATGTTGTAGGACTGAAGGATATGTATTTCCAGATTAAAAGAATTCACTAAATGCCTAGTAAACAACGATAAGATCCACACCAAAGCACATTATTATACATTTTCAGAATATTAAAGGACTCTAAAGAGAGATAAATGTGATGTACAAAAAATAAAGTCATAATAACATCAGACCTCTGATTAACAGCACCAGAACTTGAAAAAAAATGGAGCAATGCCCTTAAAAACCTGAGAAGGAATTATTTCCTAGTTAGAATTCTATACCGAATCCAATGATTCATCAAGCATGAGGATAGAATAACATTTTCAGACATACAATATCTTATGAAATTGCCTTTCAAGAAACTTTTCTCAAGGAACCACGAAATAATGTGCGCCATGAAAAACACAGAAGCAAATGGTATCCAGAAAACAGGGGATCCATCACAGGATAGAGTCAAAGAGAATTACCTGGATAGTGACAGAGAGAAGTATTACCACAGCCATATAGCAGGCTGGGTGGTGACGATCAGTTAAATTAGAACAGGAAAATGGAGAATTCCTGGAGAAGGAAGGGAGGTTGCCAAGAAAAATCAGTGGAAGTGATTAATTTTCTTATGTATTTGACAATGATGATAGGAGATGACAGATACCCTTGCTACTTTTTTTAAAATTTATTTATTTAATTTATTTATTTTTGGCTGCACTGGGTCTCTGTTGCTGCGCGCGGGCTTTCTCTAGTTGAGGTGAGCTGGGGCTACTCTTCATTGCGGTCCACGGGCTTCTCATTGCGGTGGCTTCTCTCGTTGCGGGGCACGGGCTCTAGGCACGCGGGCTTCTGTAGTTGTGGCTCGTGGGCTCTAAAGCACAGGCTCAGTAGTTGTGGCGCACGGGCTTAGTTGCTCTGCGGCATGTGGGATCTTCTCGGACCAGGGCTCGAACCCACGTCCCCTGCATTGGCAGGTGGATTCTTAACCACTGCACCACCAGAGAAGTCCCACTCTTGCTGCTTTGAATATCCTAACCTTATTCTTATTCTTACCTGACAGAGCGTACCTCTCTCTGAGGAGGTTGAAAATGACAGACAGTTGCATCTCCCCTTTAACTACAGCAGGGACATGAGAGCCAATCTCAGCCAATGAGACATTAAGAGAAATCTACTCTTGGAATTCTAGGAAAGTCCCTCCTCACCTACATATTTTAAAAAGAGGTAAAAGGAGAAAAAAGAAAGAGAGAGGAAGAAATTCTCTCCTTCCTGCCTTTGTTATATATGTGATACTTGGAGCTGCAGCAGCCATCTTACAACCATGAGGAGTCAAGCCTAAAAATAAAAAATCAACATGCTAAGGTTGGCAGAGCAGAAATATGAAAACACCTGAATCCTCAATGATATCATAATGTCACTGAGTTAACCAACCCCAGAACTCCCTATCTCCAGACTTCTTTAAGAGTAAGATAATAAACCTATTTTGTTTAGGTTACTTTTAGTTGGGTATGGTGTTACTTTGCAATCAAAAGCATTCTAAATTCTATAAGAAGGTGTTCTCCTTCTGTTAATGTGTTTAGGGAAACATAAAGTGAAGTATACATAGAAAACTAAATCCCCCCCAAAATAAGGCAATTATTAACTTCAGGCAAAACAAAAAGCTGTATAAGAAATTTTAGTAAAATGTAGAGGAACTGTGAACAACATTCACATAATAATAGAATAATCATTGAAAATTTAACCAAACTGTGTTATCACTGTACTGAGATGACTGGGAAAGGGAAGAGGGGGAGTACCCCACGGGTGGAAAAGGTGTAAGTGTTCTATAAGTAATAGAGTTTTCAGGGCAAGCAGTTTTTTGAGGGGTAACACTTACGAAAGGTAAGAGGGAGAGAAAGTGGAATTGGACAAGGAAAGCCTATAGACTACAATGCAGATCTGAGACCTGTGAAAGGAAAGGAAAGAGGAAGCTGAATCCAGCTGAGAGGGCCTCAGACGGTTCCATGGACCTGACAAAATTCTCTGCAAGCCCGGAGGGGACATCTGGAGTAAAGATGACTCAGTAAAGGAGTAATACACCAGGCAGAAATGGCTAGGCCTGTGCATCACCACTTTGCCCAGTCATCGGATGGAGTCACCTCCAGAAGAGCATGGCCTCAGCTTAGAAGAGCAGGAAGCCTGAACACGTGAACACCTGAAGGCTGTCAGCTCAGTGTACTTGCAGCAGCTGGGCAATGAATCCTTTCTTGAAGAGGAATCTAAGCAGTGCATCTCCATGCCTGCCACATGAGATTATTTTGAAACATGTGGGTGCCTCATGGTTGCAAAATGGCTGATCCACTTCCAGCCATCACACCCCTATTCCAAAGGGACAAAGGGACTTTTCCTCAGGGCCTTTATGATTTTATACAGAAAGGGAATCCCTCCCCAGAAAAACATCTCATTACCCCAAACCAGATTACATGCTTACCCTTATACGACTCAGTGACCATGGGGAAGAAAATTATGATTTGTTTAGGATGATCATAATTTACCCATGGATCACATAGGCATCTACACTTACTGAGATGGAGGGCTCTTTGCCCAACACCTAAACAGATCATTGTTCTGCTAGCAGAAAAAGGAGGAAGCATGGCTTTGGGTGTAGAATGGACAAGATGCCTCATTTGATCCAAATATCCAGAACTGTCTAAGAAAACCACCAAACATTTGCTGTCATTCCCAACAACCTACGATTGTGTGTGTAACCGAGAAGGACCCTAAGACACCTTCCCAAAATAGACCCCACCCATGTCCTCTGCCTGCCTTTTGTCTGTAGAAAAACTTCAGTCAAAGAATAAATTTAATCAGAGAGGTGAGAAAATGCAGAAAGAAAGGAAAACAGTCAAGCATGAAAAATAATAATACTTTAGCCATTAAACAAAGTCAAGGACCTTTAGTTCCTCCTCAAGGGCTAAAGATAATCTGACCCATGTCCTTTGAGCTGTTTCACAGATACTGAAAGCCCCACCAGGTGGGAGAAGTTAACTGTATGCTGCCCACAAGCACGTAGACCCCAGACGGGTTGGAACCAGGAGGTTGATGATGCTGACTCCCCATTACCTCACCACCAGCCAATCAGAATGTCCACGAGCTGATCACGCCCTGCTCCTTGAACACTATAAGACTCCTCACTACCCCCTCCAGGGTGGGACACATAGTCTTGAAGGTATTAGCCCTCTGTGGCCCCCTTTGGCTGGCAAAACAATAAAAGCTACTCTTTTCTACTTCACCCAATGCTCTGTCTCCGCGCTTCTATTCAGCACGGGTCAACAGAGGCTGAGTTTCGGCAACAGGAGTAAGAACTTCTAATTGGTATAAATAGAGAAAAAGAAATATTGTCTAGTTGTAAAATCTGACCTATAGCTGAAGCAATCTGTTACTGATCCAGACAGAGTCATCTTGCTGAAAAACTGCATATGATTTCACTCCTCTGACTGATGTAAAATATTTTTATTACTTTTTAAAGCTGTGTTCTCATGCTATAGTCCATAATTAATTTTTTAACATTTTATTTCATTTGTCTAAAATTAGTGATCTGTATTAATGGGAGTGAGGTTTCTTTTTGAGGTGATAAAAATGTTCTGGAATTAGATAGTGGTGATGGTTACACAACTTTGTGAATATACTAAAAACCACTGAACCGCACATTTTAAAGGGGTGAATTTTTATGGTATGTGAACTATATCTCAAAAACAAAAAAGTAGTGGCATGCATGTGTGCTGAGTTCCCATTGAGAAGTTCTCCGATGTCAAAAGTTTGAGAAGGAGCCCCCTCAAGGTGATCTAGAGATGGGCACTAGCTCTCTGAAGCAATGGAGTCAGCAGGGAGGTAGTACACCTGCATTGCCTGATTTTCCAGCCAGTTTCACAGACTGTGAAGAGACCCTGATTCATGCAGGCTGTTAAAGCTGTTCTGCATAACGCTGAACAACCCGATCCCTTACCCAACCAATGAAAGTATCAATTTGCTCTCCGAAAATCCTCTCTTCTCAGAGCACAGCACTGTTCTGGCCCTAGGACTGCCAGGAAAATTTATGCACTATCTCACTCTCGAGGACCCCAACATCCAGTCTGTAACTGTGGGATGTATAAGCGGTCATGGCCACACAGAGGTCAGAGGTGACGGAAGGCTTCACACAGGCTTGAAGTCTGGGATGGAAACTGCCATGGGGGGAAGAGAGCAAAGAACATTTCAGGTGAGGACACAGCCAGGTCAGAATACACAGAGGTAGGAGACAGAATGTATTAGCAGAACTGTGAAATGTGTACATGGAATATGGTTTGCATGGGTGGGGTTGGCAGGGGATGAGGCCGTGGTCAGAGAAGAGAGACCTGAAAGCCATCCTAAAAAGTTTGGGCATTATTACATAAGCAATGGGGAACTGATGAAGGACTCTAGCACCAAGAATGGTCAGTTCTTTATTTTAGAAAAATTATTTTATACATATATAGCATAGTATATATGTTTTTATATATAATTATTTACCTGTAGTGTATATATTTTAATTATATATATAGAGAGAGAGACAGAGACAGAGAGTATTCTGTTGAATATGGAGTATATATATATACATGCAATGGAATACTATTAAGTAATAAAATGGTACATAGTTCACAACACAGAATATAGCCAATATTTTATAATAACTATAAATGGAGTATAAACTTTAAAAATTCTGAATCACTATATTATATACCTGTAAGTTATATAATATTGTACAGCACCTACACTTCAATAAAATAAATTTTTTAACTGTCATAGTTTTTTAGTGAAGTATAATTAATTTACATTGTTGTATTAGTTTCAAGTGTACAGCAAAGTGATTCAGTTATACATATATATATTCTTTTTCAGATTCTTTTCCATTATAGGTTATTGTAAGATATTGAGTGTAGTTTCCTATGCTATACAGTAGGTCTTTTTTGTTTATATATTTTATATAAAGTAGTATGTATATGTTAATTCCAAACTCCTAATTTATCTCCCCCTACCCTCCACTATCCCCTTTGGTAACCATAAGTTTGTTTTCTATGTCTGTGAGTTTATTTCTGTTTTGTAAATAAGTTCATTTTTATCATTATTTTACATTCCACGTATAAGAGATATCATATGATATTTGTATTTGTCTGACTTACTACACTTAGTACAATAATCTCTAGGTCCATCCACGTTGCTACAAATGGCATTATTTCATTCTTTTTTATAGCTGAGTAATATTCCATTTTATATATATATACATATATATATATATATATATATATATACACCACATCTTCTTTATCCATTTATCTGTCGATGGACTTTTAGGCCGCTTCCATGTCTCGGCTATTGTAAATAGTGCTGCTATGAATAAATAAAATTTTTTAATTAAAAATTAAAAAACTACAAGCTACTGATGCAACAAGATGGATGAATCTCAAAAACGTTATGTTGGGCCCAATAAGCCAGCTGTAAAGGTGTGCATGTGGTATGATTCCATTTATATGAAATTGTAGAACAGGAAAACTAATTTATGGTGCTGGAAATCAGAACAGTGGCTGCCTGTGGGGGAAGGGATTGCCTGAAGCGGGGCACAAGGGATCTTTCTGTGGTGACAGGAACGTATATCTTCATTGAGGTGCTGTTTACATGGATGTGTGTGTTTGTCATAACTCATGGAACTGTACACTTAAGATTTGTCAAGTCTGTGTCTGTAAATTATACATAAAAATCAAAAAGAAATCTCACTCAGGTGTGAGAATGAAGGATGGATTGGCAGAGAGCAAGGCTGAAGAAGATTGACCTGCTTTTCCATCGCCTTCTCTGTCATTACAGTTCATTCAGCGCCTGCTCAGTCACCCGGCCAGTCTGCTGCAGGCCCATACAGAGGGGTCCAGGATGGAGCTGAAGGGCTTGACTTCCAAAGAGCAATTGTGCCCCCTCCTTTCTCTGGAAATGAGGAAAATCACACCAGACCCTCCACGCAGAATCTTCTTTTGTTCAGATTTCATTCAAATACCTGATAGCTTACTCCTCTTGAATCCATGTGGAGCAGTTCTATCAGAGCAGAGCAGAAGGCTGCTCTGAGCCCGAGAAAATGTTGACACCAAAATGTGACAAGTGCAGGCACCAGGGAGACCCAGGGCCTCAGGGAGGCTGGGTAACTTGAGCAGCCCCCAGTCCAATATCCGGTGTGCCAGACAGAAATGCTTAAAGACCTAGATCCTATTATATGAGGTTGAATTCATTCAATTAGACAGCTTAAGCAGCTCCCATCAGCCGCAGGAACACTTCTCTGAGGAGTGCTAAAACAATGGCCCGGGGGGCAGCTGAAGTTTGCTTTCTCTTGTGTGAGGCCAGCTGGAGTTGCCAAGCACATGGCCACGCTGGGGAGGGCCAATACCACATAATTGCATTAAACCTGCCTGTTCTTTCCAGAAAGCACTTCCTGACCGCATGGAGTAGGAAATGAGTTAAGGGGGAGCTTTGGAGTCTTAGGACACCACACCTATCTTTCAATCCCCCTCCCCCAACCCTTCAAGATCACTTTTATGGAAAGAGAATCTAAATTTAGACTGCCCTGCCTAGGGCTAGTTTTGCTATATTATGCTTGGTCGTTCCTCATTACTACGAAAGTGGCTTTTGTTGGCCATAGCATTTGGGGCAGCAGAAAATAGGTTAGAATAGATTTCTATAAGGTAGAACTAGGGTATCACTAATTCCATTGCACTTTCTGACGATCCTAGTCTGCCTGCAAAATCCACATTCAATGTTAACCTCTCTCTCAAAAAGCCCTTCCAGGTCTCTGTTACCAACTCAGGCTGTCGTATGTCCCTCCCTCATGCTTCCCTGATACTTTACCTTTATCTCTTCTATGGGACTTCTTTATTCATCTGTCCATCCACTCAACAAGCATTTATTGAGCTCCCACCTTACACTGGAAGCAGTCCTGGGCACGTTCACATAACATTCATTTAAACCTCACAGCAACCCTTTCAGGTAGTTAATATCGTCCCCCTTTCACTGACGACGCCTAAACTCACAGAGCTTAGGCAGCTTGCCGAAGGTCTAACAGCTGGTGCTGACAGTGTTTATCTTCAAATCTAAATTTCCTATCCCCAAACTCAGACTTCCATGAATCAGCTATTTGTGTACTTGTCTATCTCTGTCACTTGATAAATATCTAATGGGACCTAATATGTGCTAGGCACCATCCTAAGCACCAGGGATACATACGTAAGTCCTGGTCCTGAGAAGACAGACATGTTCCCAAGGATCTCTTTGAGTCTGACAGTCATGTCATTTATTTATCCAATAGGCAGACATTTGAGGAGCATCTGCTGTATCCTAGAGACACCATGCTCTGGGCCTGGAGAAACGGCACAGACATGCTGCTGTCCTCAGGAGGCACAAGCAGATCATCACCGGAGCACACAAGAGGGTGTGATTTGCTGTGTATGGCAAGTTTGGAGAAGGCTTCATAGAGAAGCCATTGAGTTGGACCATACAGTTTAAGGAGAGTTTTGATAGATTTTTTTTTTTTTTTTCAAAAACAGGGTAAGGCGTCCTAGAGAGAAGTCTTCATGAGCCAGGGCATGGAGGTAGAAAACTGGAAGGTGGCGTCAGGGTAGTTTAAACAGTACTATGTGGCTGGAATGCGGGGTGTGAGGCAGGGAGTAGAGGGACAAAAAATCGGAAAGGGTGCCTCGAAAGTTATGTAAAGGAGCTTAGACTTGATCTCAGGAAAATGGAGAGAACCACTGGAGATTTCTGAGCAGAGGAACTTATTTATCTTTGTGTTCCATGGCGTGTGGCAAACTGCCTTGTTCCTGGTAGCAGTTTTTAGCATTTGTCACTTTCCTGGCACCAGAGAAGACTCTGGCCCCCAACATGATGTCATGCTCTGTTTACACAGGAAAAATAATGCCGATGCTCTTGCGTATAGCAGTTTTCTCGCCAGCCCCTCTGCCAAGTCATCCCAGGTCTGAGAGCAGTCGTTCTCTTTTATCCCAGGCCAAATCGCTGCCTCCGTGTTGTTGTCACTGCTACTGACCCTGTTTTTTCTCCTTGGGGAACGGAATTTGGTCCAGTGGAAGTAGTACTAGCCGGGGAGGCTTAAGGAACTGGGGTCCTGATCCCTGCTCTACAAGTACTTATAGTGTAGCCTTTGCCTGCTGCCCTTCTGTGAAATGGATAGATGATTTCTACATTCCCCTCCAGACTTGAGTCTCTCATTTTAAATGTAGGGTCAACACACCTTCACCCAGGCCAGACGCTGGCTATATCTGCAAAATTCTGCTTTAACATTGGCAGAATAATTTTCTATGTTTGCAGCCTGTTTTATCTTCTCTGTACTTTGTCTCACAACTCCACACTCCACCTCCTCCTTGCCCATTCTAGGAAGGTTTCCAGGGGTGTTTGCACCTATGCCTCAAGAGAGATTTGTGTTGCTAAGCTAGAAGCAGAAGTTGCTAAAGAAAACTCTTTCTGCCAGTCTCTTTGAAACCCTCAATGCACTGAGGATAAGAGGCCACTTGTCCCAAATGGAGCCCAGAGAAAAAGGAATACTTTTCAGAAGAGAGAGGCAAGAATAGCAAAATTGAGAAGAATCTCTTTCTTAGGATAACCATAAAACCAATCTTGTGGAGGAGGATGTTTGTGAGAATAAAAGGTAACATTTATTAATTATTAACCTGGAATGGGAATTCCCTAGCGGTCTGATGGTTAGGACTCAGCACTTTCACTCCAGTGGGCCCGGGGTTCGTTCCCTGGTTGGGAAACTAAGATCCCATAAGCCACGTGGTGTGGCCAGAAAAAAAAAAACCAAAAAATTACCCTGGAAGCATAAGCATAAACCAGGATGGTCCCAGCAAACAGTGTGTTGTAGTCAACCTACACCACCATTAAATCCAAAAAGAAACACAGCATCACGCCCGCACTGTCCTACAGACATCACTAATCAATCCCCACACTCTTTCCACTGAGCTCAGATGAGCCTAGAACCCTTCTGAACAAGTACTCCCGAGACTGCTAATCCATCAGTGTTGGCCCTTGAGTTGAAATCTCTTTATCACAGTTAATCTTGTAGTAGAAGCCAGACATAGTGGATACCATGATGCTCTGCCCAGATCCTCTCTAGGGGGCTGAGGAACCCATCCCTCAGCTGCTGAATCTATTGTCTGCTGATGGCTGACAGATGGACCCCTCACCAAGCATTGCCCACAGCTGAAGGACACTGCCTTGCCCCAGGTCACGTCCTCTCCCAAGTGCACTGGAGACCAGTGACTGGTTGATGGAAGGATACAAAGGCCAGACCCCACCCCCCCATCCCACTTCCTTCAATTTGAGTCCAGTCTGAAAGGCAATCCCAGCTCCAGAACTTTCTGTAAGATCAGCTGAGAGTGATGGCTTCCTTCTCCTTCCATTCAATCTTGACTTCCTCACTTCCCTACAGATGTATCTCCCAGGAGTCCTCCTCAATCAACCTCTACCCACAACTCTCCATCTCAGGATCTGTTTGCAGGGATCCCTCGCCAAGAAACCAAACTACCTCTGTGCCATTAGTAAGAAGTAAACCCAAGGTTAACTTCCTAATTTGTACCTCAGTAACATAGGTCAATTAGCATATATTTCTTATTCTCACATTTAATTGACCTTAATTTAAAACCTGTCCCAGAAAATACAATGCCCCTTCAATACAATCAGATCACAATACAATCAGAAGAGTGCAAGTTCTCTCCTTCTCTAGTTTTTAGCGGAAGAAACAGGATCGCTATGTGGTTCCACAGCAGTAAAGTGGAACAAACATTTTTAGGGAGATAGGAGACCTGGGTTTTAGTTCTGACTTTGCCACTGACACACTGTCATGTGAGCAAATCATTTCCTTTCTCTAGGTGGATCCTAAATCTACTTGTCTATAACATATAGGGTTTTTCAGAAAAATTATCCACTTGGAAATAAGGCAGAAAGGTGGGTCCCACATTCTTTCAATGTTATACGGCAACAAAGACCACTCAGAGATTGTCTGGAGGTATGAATCTCATTTCTCTCACAATTTGCTATTGATTGAAGGTCCCTGATTTGGTGAAATCACTTACTACCTGGTAGGGTTTTGTCTCATAGATATGCAAATAATTTCTGTCCATGGAACAGATAACCACAACGATTTATAACCCAGTTTTTAATGTAACCCAGTAAATTTATCCTAATATTATATAATATATATCTGACTTTTCTAATGTTCTTTGAACCAATCATAACATCTTACTGGTTCCCTCACTAATTCATGAGTTCAATAGAATCTCTTACATGTGGTTCATTTTATATTTGTAGTGATTTTATCTTTTTAAAAATTATATGTCAACAGGCTTGATCTGAGCCATGGTACTGGAAGAAAACCAATCCACACACCCACCTTGAGAACTCAGGGATCATATGACGTCAAGGACTCCTTTCTGCAGAAATCCTCTGGACCATATTACCCTTCAGAGAGTAGTCGGCAATACCAGAGTCTCCTGAGCCATCATCCCTTGATCACTGCGTGGCTGGGGTGGAGGCTGGGGAAAGAGCAGCACAGCCAAGGCTTAGTGACGGGGACTTCCCCAGGGTTTCCCAAGGTCTGAAGTTTATGAAAGTTATACATGGTCAGAGCTGGGATTCAAACCCAGGCCTGTCTAGCACAAAAAGCAGGCCTGTAACCACACTCCTCATACCTTCACGCTATGACTCATCAGCCTGTATCCCCAATGTATATCACATATGCCTAGCACATAGGAGGTGTTCAACATATACCCCATGCAATTAAAACTTTTTACGTATTCCTAGTGGCTAGAGCTTGGATATTTTCAAAGGACCAAATCAATTGATAAGCCTCACTTCAGAGCACTGGAAAAGACAAACGCCTGGGAGCCAGACAGGCCTATGGTCTAGCCCATCATTGCCATTTCATGGCCACTTAGTAGTGTAACCTTGAACCAGAAATGAAAGCATGTGAGCCTCAGTTTCCTCCCCTGTCACAGGCAAGTAATCCTCATAGGCTTGTTATGAGGATTAAAGTAGAAAAAAGAATGTGAACACACTTAGCGCAGGACCTAGCAAAGGTGCCCCCGCCCCCAGTCGTCTTTTGGTCTTTCCGTCCGCTCTCAGAAGACCCTGGAAGGCTATGAGACCATGGCTGTGCTGCTGCTTCTACCAGCCCCCGCTCCAGCCACACAGTGATCAAGGGATGGGAAAATGCTCTGTTCAAACAGGTGTCACTGTTCTCAACCTACAGTCTCATTTCCTGATCGTGTCTTAATCTGCTCGTCGGTGGTGAAAGTTGATTTCTTGCACATTCTTATATCAGTGGGAATTTCTGCCCTTGGCTGACAGGCATTATGGGCTGGCTTTGACATACAGCCCTACAGGGCCTGAACAGCCCCTATTCTTTCCCAGTCCTGAAAGGGAGCTTTGTGCCAAGGATTCATTAAACTGCACTGCACAGCCCCTTCATAAATGGGGCTCAATAATGAACAGTCGATTTAACTGGAAAAGCTGCTGGAGCTGTTAAATTAAAGGGAAATAAAGTGCACTTTAGACTCAGTCTGCCAGAAGAAATGGTGACCTAAAAGGAAAATCTTCATTTTTATTGAATTGAAGTTTTTAAAAAAGTGTAAAATGTCCAGGAAACTTCCTTGTGACAGGCAATGAGACATAAAAGCGGAGAATGCACGCTTAAGATAGTGATGCTTTTTATTCACTAGCATCACCCCAAAGTGAGTCTTGGGCTCTCAGAGAAAACAAAGGATTGACCTAATTTTGGGAAGGAAATATGAAGGGACTCTGCAATATGCCACAATAAGTGTTTTTTGTTTGTTTGTTTTTTAATTTTTAAAATCATTTTGTTTAAGACCAGGCTTTCTCTTTCATTCTTGGGACATTTGAGGGACCAAGGGCCACTCTTTTCAGTTTTTCTGCTCTCTTTCAGGAATAAGGAATCTCTCCAGGAGGAGACCCAATTGTTTCTCCTCACACTACAGCTCAGAGTTATATTTGATTTGAGTATTGTGCTCTGACATCTAACTCAGCAGCCTCTCTCTTAGGTTTGAGATTTCAGCAGTATGCATAAGTGCACCAAAGAACTTTCTCTTCAACTTCTTCTTCTGAGTTATATCACTTCTAAGCATGGTGAGATAGAACTTCTACTAACATATGCTGGAATGTTATGGTTTCCAATAACTCTCATGTGCAAGAAGTAAAAGCCACTGTGTTTTGGCAGATAAAATAACTATATGGTGGTCTTAGCTTTTCTCTGCTAAACTGCTGTGAGCTGGGAATTATTCTTTACAAGATCCCCTTATCCTTCATGTTTTCAAATCTTTATACAGAATTGGCTCCTGGGTACATTATAGGCTTCCCTAGTCAAGGCCTGGTTTTCATCTTTAAGCATCGTTTTACCATAAAAAACGACAAAAGTCACTCATCACAGGGAATTTAAAGAGAAATCTGAAAGGCAATGTGAAATAAATAAAGGCCCACTTCCACCCTCATTGTTCAGGGTCACTGGAATCCAAACACAGATTTTCAGTTGCAAAGCTGTATAGAAAAGGCAAAACTTCCTTTCTAAGAAGTTTTATGCTCCCTTTCTGGAACCTACTTTATTTTTCATTTTGAATTCTAAGCCATCAATTTAATTTTTTTAGGATTCTGCTTTGAGCAATTCAAAGCTGCCTTGAAAATATCCTGAAGTTGAAAAAAAGAAATCTCTATATGTACTCATTTTTAATAGTAACTATGGTGACCCACTAAATAGTATTGTTTTATTCTTCGTCCATCTACTACCAATGAGTCACGGTTGACCAATGTAAAGCATGGGCTCTCTACACCATGAAATTCTGGGTTCATAAAAAACTGCTGCCTGTGACAACTTCTGGGGGACTTTGCTCAGTGTGAGCCCCGATGGTTATTAGGGTCTACACCTGCATCAGAGCAAACAAAGTTTCATTCACTTTCCATAAAAGATTGCCAGAGTCCAAAATGGCTGTGCCATCCTGTGTGAGCCTGATTACATTTTGACATTTAGCAGTGCAGTAAATATTCATTAGAAAATACATATTAGAAGGGTCCAACTTTTACACACGGCACGAGTCACTCAAATGCACTTTTCCAGTCGTGACTTGCCCTACATAAACAATCATCAACCTACTCAAAAGACATTTAGCCTTAAATATGGGAGATAAGAGAACCTTCTGGATCTGACCACAGCCAGACCACAGGTTAAGGAAAATGTTAATATGTTACAACTTGTCTAAAGGAAAATGACCAGGAGAGTGATGCTGATCAAAATTAAAGCACAGGAGAAAGTACGCTTCTATAGGATTCAGAACATCCTTGAATTCTTCTATTTATTTTAAGAAATAAAATTTTATGTGCCTTTTTTCCTACCCGTGTGTAATCTTTCTGAGGAAAGGAAAAAGATGTCCTCAGTGCCTGACGGAAAGTATGACAGGTAGAGGTTTAAGAAATATTTGACAAGAGAGTGAAAAAAAAGGAGAAGAAAGAAAAGGGTAGAGAAAAAAGGGAACGTGAGACAATGAAAGGAAAATGTTAGCCCAGGGAAACTTAGAAATGACACAATAGCTTTCTTCACATATTTAAAGTATATCATTTAGAAAAGAGATTAAAATTTATTCTTTTAGAAACCAAATAATTTAACTGGGAGCTATGTATAAAAAGTTAAAAGATTTCTGGGTCCTGGATGAAAGGACCCTAGAAGTTGCTACCTCATCCAAAAAAGTAAAAAGCTGAAGAAAAAAAAAACTGAAAAAATCAACAACTCTTTCTAGCTCCATAAGAGAATTGAGGTCACAGGGCAAAACACTGCCCTCCAAACTGGAGAGACAGACAGACAAATACAGAGAAACACAACTTACTAGAACAGAAGCATCTATGGGAACCAGTGTTGGGGTAAGATGACCTGAACTGTAATTGACAAATTGCTGGAGGCTCAGTGTGAAAAAGTCGGAGAGATAAAAACTCCAGGGGGACACTGCCATCTTGGAATCCCCACAATTTTGTAAGTTTTACCTGTTGGAGTTCTACCCATCCTCACAGTGAATAGTAGAGAAAAATCCTGTTGTGCTTTCAGCAGAGGGAGGGGAGAAGGAGCCATCTTGAAATATGCCAGACCATTCTGTTCTGAACAAGGTCAGTTCTCAGAAGAAACTATTTAACCAGAGCCTAACCTACCTGGGGAAAGGAAAAAACCTGAGAAGGACTTACGGAGCTTACAGTCCAGAGACATAGGCTCACTAAAAGACTGAGCCCTAATCATAGGTCTACAGAATGCTTCCCCTCCCCCTACCTCTCACCACCACATTACTAAAGTCCTATTTACAGCGGTTCCTTTTACCCAGTACATCATGTCCAACCAGCAAGAAAAATTATGAGGCATACTTAAAGGCAAAAAACACAGTTTGAAGAGACAAAGCAAGCCTCAGAACCAGACTCATACATGGCCAGACTCATATAACTCTGATATTGGAGTTATCAGACCAGGAATTTAAAACAACTAGGGACATATGCCAAGGGCTGTAATGGATAAAGTAGACAGCATGCAAGAACAGATGGACAATGTAAGCGAGAGATGGGACTTCTAAAGAAAAAAACAAAAAGAAATGCTAGAGATCCAAAACACTATAACAGAAATGAAGAATGCCTTTGATGGGCTTATTAGTAGACTGGACATGGCCTAGGAAAGAATCTCTAAGCTTGAGAATATCTCAGGAGAAACAACCAAAACTAAGAAACAAAGGAAAAAAACACTGAGGGAAAAAAACAGAACAGAATATCCAAAAACTGTGGAACAGTTATAAACGGTGTAAAATTAGTAATGAAAATAGCAGAAGGAGAAGAGAGAAAGGAACAGAAAAAATATTTGAAACAATAATTTCTGAGAATTTCTCCCAAATTAATGTTAGACACCATATAAAAGATTCAGAAAGATCAGAGAAGAGCAAGCAGGATAAATGCCAAAAAACCCAGAAACAAACAAACAAACAAAAGCTACATGTAGGGATATAATTTTCAAACTACAGAAAATCAAAGATAAGGAAAAAATCCTGAAAGATGCCAGAGAGAAAAAAAACACCTTACCTATAGAGGAGCAAAGATAAAAATTACATCCAACTTCTCCTCAGAAATCATGAAAGCAAGAAGAGAGTAGAGAGAAATATTTAAAGTGTTGAGAGCAAAAAACACCACCAACCTAAAATTCTGTACCCTGTAAAATTATCCTTCAAAAGTGAAGGAGAAATAAATACATACAAACAGTTTTTTTAATATCTTTATTGGAGTATAATTGCTTTACAATGTTGTGTTAGTTTCTGCTGTATAACAAAGTGAATCAGCTTTACATATACATATGTCCCCATATCTCTTCCCTCTTTCATCTCCCTCCCACCCTCTCTATCCCACCCCTCTAGGTTGTCACAAAGCATCAAGCTGATCTCCCTGTACTATGCAGCTTCCCATTAGCCATCCATTTTACATTTGGTAGTGCATATATGCAAATGCTACTCTCTCACTTTGTCCCAGCTTCCCCTTCCCCCTCTGTGTCCTCAAGTCCATTCTCTATGTCTTCGTCTTCATTCCTGCCCTGCCACTAGGTTCATCAATACTGTATTTTAAATATTGCATATATGTGTGTTAGCATATGGTATTTGTTTTTCTCTTTCTGACTTACTTCACTCTGTATGTCAGACTCTAGGTCCATCCACCTCATTACAAATAACTCAATTTCATTCCTTTTTATGGCTGAGTAATATTCCATTGTATATATGTGCCACATCTTCTTTAGCCATTCATCTGTCGATGGACACTTAGGTTGATTCCATGTCCTGGCTATTGTAAATAGTGCTACAGTGAACCTTGTGGTACATGTCTTTTTTTGAATTATGGTTTTCTCAGGGTATATGCCCAGTAATGGGATTGCTGGGTCATATGGTAGTTCTATTTTTAGTTTTTTAAGGAACTTCCGTACTGTTCTCCATATGGCTGTATCAATTTACATTCCCACCAACAGTGCAGGAGGGTTCCCTTTTCTCCACACCCTCTTCAGCATTTATTGTTTGTAGATTTTTTGATAATGGCCGTTCTGACTGGTGTGAGGTGATACCTCATTGTGGTTTTGATTTGCATTTCTCTAATGATTACTGATGTTGAGCATCTTTTCATGTGACAAACAAATATTGAAGGAATTTGTTGCCAGTAGACCTGCCTTGCAAGAAATGTTAAAAAAAAAGTTATTTAGAGAGAAAGAAAATAATATAGGCCAGAAACTCGGATCTACAAAAAGAAAGAAAAAGCGTTGAAGAAGGAATAAGTGAAGCTAAAATAAAACTTTAATTTTTCTTATTCTTAATTGATCTAACAGATGTTTGTTCAAAATAATAGTAGCAACAATGTATTTGATTATATATGCTTATGTACACATACATATGTATGTGTATATCTATATGCTTATATATGCTTACGTATAAATGAAATGAATGACAGCAATGACACAAGGGATAGGAAGAATTAGAATTATCTTGTTATTATGAGGCACTTGCACTACCTGTGAAGCAATATAGTGTTATTTGAAGATAGACTTGGATTAGTTGTTAATGCATGTTGCAAACTCAAGGGCAACCACTAAAAAAAGTAAAAAAAGAAGTATAACTGCTGTGCTAAGAAAGGAGAGAAAATGGAATCATATAAAATGCTCAGTTAAGACAACAAAAGGCAGAAAAAGAGTGGAAAACAAAAAAAAAAAAGAACAGGGACCAAGGGCAACAAATAATAAACTGTAATAAATATGGCAGATATTAATCCAACTATATCAATAATTACTTTGAACATCAGTGGCCTAAAAGCATCAATTTAAAGACACAGATTGTCAAAAATTATGACCACATGTTATGCACAAAAAAAGCACACTTTATTGTTTTTTCTGGTGGATTTCTTTTCTTCTTTAGCTGCACCACGCAGCTTGTGGGATCTTCCGTTCCCCGACCAGTGATTGGATACCGGGCCCAGCAAGGAAAGGGCTGAGTCCTAACCACTGGACCACCAGGGAATTCCCCAAAAGCCCACTTTAAATTAAAGCACATATAGATTAAAGGTAAATGGATGGAGAAAAATATACCATGCTAACACTAACCAAAAAGAGTGGAAGTAGCTATATTAATTTTACACAGGTAAGATACCAGGGATAAATAGGGACACTACATAATGATAAAGGGGTTAATTCTCTAAGAGAATTACTCAGAGAACCTTCTCAGAAGAATCTGATAATTTCTGTCTGGAGCCCAGTACTGAATCAAAAAAGGAGGAACAGTTGTGCATAACAGGTCAGTTTTCTCTATTCACACCATATAACCTCCAAAGTGGGCTTTTTCCTTCCTGAACTGTGTGTCCCCACCCACCACCCACCACTGAATTATCTTCCTTTTATTATAAAGGATAGTTCAGCTTTCTCTAACTCCTACCTCCGAATTTGCCTCTCCAAATCCATCAAGGCCTCAGCTGAACTAAGGGCCTTCCATCCAGTAACCATACTCCTTAAAAGGAGGTTAAAATAAAAGTAGTATGAAAATAATGTGTATCTGCCATTACAATTCCTCATACATTCCAAAGAGAAAGTCAGAGAAATTGACATGTAGAAAGGGAATAAGACTTGTCTAAGACAATTTATCAATCCAAGCCAGGTGTAACTGAACATCAAACTCTCACCAAACTCAAGTTCTCTGTCTCCTAGGCCAGAACTATTTTCACCAGAATGTTGTACCCCATGTGGTAGTTTTTCAATTATTCTCTCCATTCTTTGTCTGGATAACTCTTGCTTGTTCTTCTATGCTTGGATGAAATATTAATTCCTTAGAGAGACTTTCTTTTATTGCCCCTCCAGCTAGATTAGATTCCAGCATTATTCTCTGTCATAGTACCTGTTTTCATAACATTGGTACCAAAATAATGCAATTGTATATTTCCTTGTGCATTTATATTGAATGTCAATGTCACTCAGTATAGAGTAGGTTTCATGACGATGGGAGGCATGATTTTTTTAAATCATTCTCAACCCACTATGTATTATAGTAAATGAAACAAAGAAAACATTCAATAAACATTTATGATAAAGAGTTCAATAAAGAGAAAGACAAAGGTTTTGGATGGCTCGTCCATGTAGACACTAACGTCACTAGGATAATGAAAGACCTTGGCCTGGAGAGTGGCATGGAATCCAGGGTCTGACACCATCAATGAATGAGGAGAATGACCATGAGACCGGGCAGCAGGAGATAAAGTGCTACGAAACAGAACTTGAAAGAGACAGTTTTATATGATCAAACTTTAAGTTGTGATCAAAATTTGTCATCTCCATTCATCCTCTGATTTGAATCAACCTCTCACTGTTCCCAATCCCTCCAACCCAAACTTTTCCTCAGGGCCTTCTAGAAAGCTATTCCATTGAAAACAACTCTCGTGACATCTTTCAACTCTTCCCTCAAATTCCATCTACCATCTTGCCTTAATGAAAACTTAAATTTACCCTAAGCATCCTACTTTGCCTTGCATTTCATTCAATTCCCAGGGCCAGTTCCAGCCCTTTCTCCTCTTCCAATCATGTAAATACTTCCTGTAATTTAAGGTTTTGTCACAAGCCAGTCACTTCTCTCCATTTACTGAAGACTGAGTTGTAGTCTGCCTCTCCACTCTAATACCTGCCATTGCCTTAGTTTACTTTAATGTTCAAGGATACAGTACATCTAACACACTAGCATCTCAGTTCTATGAATGCCACATTTCCACTGTTAAACATTTATCCATGCACTTATCCAACAAATATTTATTGGGCAATTTTGTAGGCCAGCACAATGCTAAACACTGAGAATACCATAACTGCTAAGATATAGTCTTTATATTTAGGAGACTTGCACTCTGGTAAGTGGAGAAGGCTGTGCAACAGAAAAAGTCCTTGAGGGCTAGACATGTCTGACTTGTTCAACACAGTATCACTAGCACCTATCACTGTATGTGGCACCTAGGAGGAATTTAATACGTATTCCTCAAATGAATGAAACTGACAGATATAAAATGCAATGTATGGAGTAAGCACAGGATGCTATGAGAACAGAAAGGAGAGACAGATAATAGAAAGATGGGGAGAAAGACTCGAAGTATAATTTTCAAAATGTTAAAAATATAATTCTCATTAAAATACTTAAAAATTGGGTGCCTTAATTTTAATTAACTCACAAGTAAGGGAAAGAGTAGGATAACAAAATCAGTTCAAAATCAGTGAAAAAAATAGAATCCTAAAATAAGACTGCTAAGTTAATGTTCTACAGGGCAATAAAACCATAACAAACTTTTATCAGATGATTCTTAGACAAATTTATTGGATAATGTTTTTTAGTATGACACTGAAAAGACATAGAATTACCTTTTTGCTGTATTTCCATGTTTTAGGCACTTTCTCAACAAAGGCTTCTTTGAGATAATATTGCACCTGATACCTGAAGACTGAGCAGAAGTTGGCCAGTAGGAACGGCAAAGGGAAAGGTGACAAGTGTTCCAGGGAATAAGGAAAGTACAGAGACCTGCTTCGCTTCAATCACCCACTACCCTCGTCAGACCCTGGGCTTGATCCAAATGTGAAAATGTTTCAGTTCTGAAATATTAAACCCTAATATCTCACTTTTTGATGACAACTTCCAATTTTTCCAACTTTTTAGTTTACCTCTTTTTTTTTTTTACATAGGCTTTTCCACCTCATAGAGGCCTCTGGTTCTTTGATTCTTCCATGTTATCCCAGGCTACCAGCCTCAGCCCCATCTAAACTCCATGGCTTGACTCTCTGCTCTACTCTTTTTCAATATTCTCGATTCTGTTACAGCCTGTTATACTGCTATTTTTCCATTGAAGAAATGAATTTACTTGCTTAAATCTATTGGCAGAACAAGTAAGCTAATACTTAAATGGAGGTTTGAATTATTTATGCTTAAATAATTAACTATAATTTGAAAGGGAAATGGAGGTAGAGTCTTATGTTTTTCTAGACAAAAATGCCATCTGCTTCAAGAGCCCTGTTAGTCTAAATTGAGAAAATAAGCTTTTCTTAAAGTTATTTCTGGGAATTTCCAGTGTGTGAGATGTATACACAGACACAAGTCTCCATAGATCTTTTACTACCTACTGCATGGGTCAGTCTATGAACAATATTTTCATAGTCATAAAAGGACTGAAAATTAATTTCACTAAGAAATTATACATAAAGTCCAAAAATAACTTCTATAACTGCAAAAAACCTACAGCTAACATCATATACTTAGCAGTAAAGGACTGAACGTTTTCCCCTCTAAGATGAGGAAAAAGGGAAGAACATCCACTCTCACCTCTTCTATTCAATATTGCACTAGAGAGTCCAGATAAAGTAATTAGGCAAGAAAACAAAATAAAAAGCATCCAGATTGGAAAGCCAGAAATATATCTATTTGCTAACGACATGATCCTATATACAGAAAATCCTAAGGAATCCACATAAAAACTATTAGAGCTAATAAACTAGTTCAGCGAGATTGCATGATACAAAATCAACATAAAATATCAGCTGTATTTCTATACACTAGAAATGAACAATTCAAAAGTAAAATTAAGAGAACAATTCTGTTTACAATAGCATCAAAAAGAATAGAATACTTAGGAATGAATTTGACAAAAGTACAAAACCTATGCTCTGAAAACTACAAAGCATTGTTGAAAGAAATTTAAGAAGGTCTAAATAAATGGAAGATATTCTATGTTCACAGATCAGAAGACAATATTGTTAAGATGGCAATACTAACCAACTCGCTCTACAGATGCAATACCATCACTATCAAAATTTCAGCTGACACCAAAGGGAGCTGAAAACAAGGAGGCAGTCCCTTCTCCTCTCTTCTCTCTTTCCAATTTCCCACCAGTGCCTCTCATTGGCACAACCTAACTGAAGGAAACCAGCTAGCAAGGAAATCTAGGAAAAGTAGTTTGCAGAGTCCCGCCCCAGCATCACAGTACAGAATATAGAATAGTGGGCTTAGATCTAGGAGACAATAGGTAAGTAAAAAGAATGCACAATATACCCCTTTACTCAGTATCCAATCAAAGCTCTCTATGCATATTTAAATTTTCATACAACAGAAGTAACAGCCTCAGGCTGCCTCCTAACAAGATGCAACTAACATTTATACAAAGGATGACATTCTCACCCAAAAAGGGGAGACAGAGTCCCAACAGCCACCATATCCATCTCTGGATGAAGTTAACTTCTGTTTTAGTTCAGTCAAAATTGCACCTGATTATTTTTTAACCTAAATAGTAAATTGTAAAGTTAATCCCAACAAACAATTCCATAAAAAATAAGAGAAAAGGAAGGAGGCAAAATAGTTAACTTATACTAAAATACACATAAAATCAAAGACTGAAATAATATCTGCTATAATTCTCATTTCTATAAATGATCACAATGCTCTAGTTGAGGTTTATACTTTTTTTATTACACTAACTTTCCATGTTCCTCTTTCCTTCTTCCATTACCTCAGTTGATTAAGGTTCATAATCTTGTGGAACGACCCAAATCTTCATTCTTAAAGGGTCTGAAGCTTGAGCAGTCTTACATTTATTGGGTCTCTATAGTACACCTGGAGAATCCCCTAGTTTCCAGACATTGTTCTCTTTTCCCCACTGTGTAGCAGCAGCCCAATTTTCCCTTGGAAATTAGAATCAATCACCTCAGCCCCGGCAGTCACACCCTTCTTTGTATATTAGATCAATGACATGAGGAGCCCAAAATAGCCAGGTGACAGTCTCAACTTCCAATTCAATGGAACCATTGCATGTTTCCTGATGAAAGCATACTTTCTTTGAGTACTAATACTTTTAAAATCAGCAGTAGCCAAATACATAAATATGGGAAGAAAAAATTCTGAAATTTTTGAGGGGATGAAAGGAGCAACTCCCACTTTAACCCCTTGATTTCCAGGCCTGTGTATTCTAGCTATGAGATGAACAGTATCATATATTGGCCACTAGATTAGCATATATTGCAAATTGTAGGATAGCATCCAATCTCTAAAAGTGTTGTTTCCCAGCTGATATTTTACTGTCCTATAAAGCCAGCTTCCTCTGGATAATGAGATATGTGATTGCACAATAAAAACAATGATTCCCATGAGCTAGAGCTCTTAGCCTCACTCTTTTGCTGTAAATCATTATTTCCTTGGACAAAACGATGAAATGTGAGATGCTATGGTGGAGAATAAGGCATTCTGTAAGTCCATAGATGATGGAGCTGGCAGAAGCATCTGGGAAGGAAAGCAAATCTATACCCAGAATGACTATTCTAGTGAGAAAATTTGTTTAAAAAAAAAAAGAAGAAAAGAAAATGTGTTCCTTCAGTGATGGAAGGGACATTTTAATCAACCCCCTGGGTACAGTGTGAAGTAAGGGGCTCAGCATTCATGTTTGCTGTTGGCAAGTTGGGCTTTCAGCTGTAGTGATAGGTAGGTCAGCCTTACAAACGGGGAGGCCCATGCTGTTAAACCCATGCACGACTTTGGGCAAGCAGAGTGGCTGCGAAAAAAGACAGACTGACTTCTACAAAATTGCTCTTAAATGTGCTCCTAAAGCACACTTCTGGCTGGAGCCAGTAAAACATGTGGAACCACATGTAGACCAGGCTAGAATTTTTTTAATGGTAACAGAGAATTCCCCATGAAGCCATGGGTATGGGTCATTGAGATCACACCACTAGTACACGGTGAAGCTAACATTTAAATCTGGTTCTGATTGACACCTAAATCTATCCTCTTTCTACCATACCTCCATTGCTTTACAGCAAATTAATGACAACTACGTGAATCTTTCTCCCAAATTGCTTTGTTGCAAACTGAGGTTTTTATTAGGTCTAGCTCTTTGATAAGCCCTAAACTGAGGAAAGACTTACGAAATCATATACATCTGTGTTTATGAACATCAGAACCAATTTCACTACAGAATGTGGGCTTCCAAAAATTTCTCTGGAACAAGCTGCATCCTGATTAACCCCAGATGAAGCTCTTCTATATCATGCGGGGAAGATTTGAAGGGTCAGTTTGGGAAGTGGATGACTTATCTGAACATTTGGGTCTTGTAAGCCCCTTTAAATTAGGCTCACTCACTTACTGACTTGAGACTTCTTTCCAAAGCCCCTACGTGTGGTAACTCCCCCAAGTTGTGTCCCAGTAAGAAATTAAGCCTTGTTAATGGGAAAGGACTATCACCCACTTCTATTTTGATGCAAATTGTCCCAGCAGAATAAAAAAGGGGACAGTGAAAGTGATGACACTGATCTAATTATCTGCAGGCCAATATCACCAAGTTTTTGAAAGGAACACACAGAATGGCCTGACACAGACACACAAAACAGCCAGGAAACAATCAGGACCTTAGCAACAAGGCAAAAACTGGCTCCCCTCTGCATAAAGACCTGTTTTATGAGCATTTCTTGTTACTTTGCATTAAGTCCCACAACCTCCCCCAAAGAAGGCTGCAGTCCATTTTTAACTGATGCCCCATTGCCCTATAATCATTGACATGCACCATTCCACCAACTTCTGCTTTCCAGGCCTATTGTCCACAGACCAGTTTCAAGCCCTGGTTTTATAGAAAATGTAACACATAAGAATAAGACTTCAGTGGATACAGAGCCCCAGCATCCAAACAGTGCTGTACTTCACAAACTGTTTCTCATATTATCCTATTAGTCACAAAATGAAGCCAATGTTAAAATCTCCATGTTTAAATTGAGGAAAAAGAAATCCAAAGAGATGAGGCCACTTGACGAAATGTTCAAAGCCAGCAAGTAGAAAGAAGGAGGCCCAAGTCTAAGATTCTTCATACAACACCACACTGCAGCTGTGTTGTTAAGATATTGGCAAAAAGAGGAAATGAGAGGTATACCCTAAAAATGACCTTCAATGAAATTTAGCAAATGGTTCCCTGGTTTGCACTTTAGTTTCCTGAATCCAGCCTACTTTACCTGGGTTCCAAGGCCCTACAAACCTTTGCTAAGAGGCTTCTTCTCTCAGCCCTGGCCCTGCCTGGGTCCAGATCCATCCACTGCTCCAAGGCCTAACATTAGGGTTCCACACCCTCTAGCACAGGCAGTGTAGGATAGGCAATTATCATAGACTTTGGAGTCAGGCAGACAGACCTGGGTTTGAATCCCATTCTATGAGCTGGGCAAGTTATTTCAGCTCTATAAAATTCTATTTTCTTATTTGCCTATGGAGAACAATACTATGTATCTTGTGAGGAATCAGCACACGATGATTGTTCAATTAAGGGTAGGTGTATCCAAGGTCATACTCTCATTTATATTTAATCAAAATTCTTCCTACTGTTATTGAAGGATAACTGCATTCAAATTAAGCGGTGATAAATTGCCTTACTACCTAAAAATAGCTAACAATATTTAAGGAGTGAATAAATAATTAAATGAATGACTACATAATTGAATGAATCAATCAAGCCATTGGATATACCTGGTATAATTGAATCAATTTAATTAAACAAATACATATTAAATACTATTATGTCCCAGGTACTGTGCTAAGTTCAAAATATATAACAGTGAATAAGATAGACAGGATCTTTGCTCTCATAGATCTTAACAGTCTAACAATTACTCTCTCCTTTGGTTTTTGTTATGAAATCTATTAAAA
The DNA here is from genome assembly GCF_028564815.1 of Eubalaena glacialis. Classification (NCBI taxonomy): domain Eukaryota; kingdom Metazoa; phylum Chordata; class Mammalia; order Artiodactyla; family Balaenidae; genus Eubalaena; species Eubalaena glacialis. The sequence goes on along the minus strand of NC_083725.1, from coordinate 60,456,320 downwards.
CATTGAACAAACTATTGGAACTATTTGCTTTGGAAGATACCCCCTCCACTGGCCTATGAGCACCATGAATATAAAAGCTGGGTCTTGATCACCTGTCTCAGGTCCTGGTAACATTTAACAACTTTATGTACTAGCCCAGTTTCCCATTCCTGACAGAGATTTTGCTCTCTCCTCTGGATTTTCCTTAATTGTGCACATTCTTGCTGCTCTTCCCTGACAAAAATATTCAGACAGGAGGCTGCCCTAGGATTTATCCCTCAAGATATGGTGGGAATGGGGGGTTTGGCAGGGAAACACTTTTAGGCCCAGTTGCAATGTAAGGATCCAGAAATTGAAGTTAAATAAACTTTATATATATATATATATATATATCTATATATATATATATATCTCTTAAAAGAAAATGATGACATTGTGATGGAAAATGAGTCCAAAATAGTTTGTCAACCTAAGAGGGCCAAGGGATCAATGAGACAAACTGGGCACCAGGGAGCAAGGAACTGGGTTGGAGGCAGCTCGTGACGACGCCCAAATTACCCCTGGAGACCGGAAGCCAATCCTGCTGCTCCTTTTGTATCCTACCACCATGAATTTGAGTAAGTGGCCCAGGATAGTTAAAGAAACAGAACAACGCGGACACTGTTAATCTGTGGCACTTCAAACCTACTCCAGGGACCAAAGAAAATTTGGACCAAGCCTGAGAAAACTTGAGTGGCCACCCTTTTCCTGACAGGAAAATTAGCTCTACCTTCAGAGACTTGGGGCTTGACTTAAAAAATGAATTCAATCAGCTGTCAGACACCTGTACAAACAGGATGCACCAGGGTTCCTTCACCTTCTTTCTGGTGTCACAGATCGGGGGAGGACAGATAACAAGGACTAACAATGATTTGTACTTACTTATGCAATGGGTGGAGAACAGGAAGCCTGAATGCAACTGCCTCACCCCTGTCAGAGCTGGTAGCTGGAGATCGTGAACATCTGAGAGCGTGTAGTTTTCAACTGTTTCACAGAGGAGTAAATTGTGCCCAGTAGGTCATTTCATAAAGCTCCTGTGGGTAGAGTGAGGATATGAGGTCTGGAAGGCCACCTGCTCAGCCCCCTCCTTATCCCATGCAGTTGGTAGGGGTGAGAGGAAGGGAGCAGGAAGGGAGAGAGAGCTGGGGAAAGGATAAGGATGTTGTGGTTCCTAAAGAGAAACTCACAACGCAGCAGAGCACTGGGGATTTCATATTCTTTCAGGGTTTTATACGTCAAAACAATGGTGAATGAGAATGGTCAGGAATGAATAATAACTGGCTGCCAAGAGCCTTGTTAACCATGGTGATTATCTCCCAGCCAAAGTCAACAGGCAGCAGACTGATAAGAGACACATCAGTTCTTCTGTTCACAATTCATTTAGAGCTTTTTTTTATTTTTAATGTGGAAGCCAAATAATTCAGACTTCCAATCTAGGTCTCTAGTCAGCAAGAAAGCATTTTCCCTTATCCCTCACCCTCTCTGATGCTTCAAAACCAGGGAGGAAAAGGCGTCAAACCAGCTGGTCAGAAAGGTCTGCATACAGGCAGGAGCTTCCTTCAAAGGCTTTGGAAGCAGAACCCTGTGTAACTGTATCTGCCTGTGGCCAAGCATCTTCAGAGGCCCCCTCTCCCACCTCACCCCAGCTTTGGGCAGTGGCTTCCCAGCTGCAGTGGTTACCAACCCTCAGACTACAGAAAGGGAAATAAACGGTTGCCATTTATCACCTGTCAGATATTCAGCCACCATTAGTCCTGAACAGCAAAGCCAGACACAAAAAGGCAACTACTAGTCTCTTTCGTGTATCTTGATGTCTTGGGGGTAAATGCTCAGGCTTTTGGCTTTCTCCACCTACTTGTAATCCACCCCAGGAATGGTATTTGTATCTGTGAGGAGGGGGTTACACAGGTCCGGGGCAGCCGGAGAGGAAGGCCCTCATATCTCTTCAGGAAGTTCCTTATGCATCACCCTCATGTCTGGTCCCTAGACTGGTACACACAGAGGTGTTGTTGATGCCATCAGATCTTTGGGGATATCATATCAGTGTCTGCTGCTATTAAAGTTCAAACTATTAGTCATTTGCCCGTGGTTGCAAAATTTCTATTGCTATCTGCCCTATTCTTTAGTCCACCAAGCTTCTCAGCACATCTCAGCCCCATCACCAACCCAAGCAGAAACTTTTAAATTCCTTGTGTTCTTTACAAGCCAAGGGAACGAGCAGTGCTATCTTACACCATCTATCTAGACCAAGTCTCAGGTACTGTTACACTATACAGTTCCTGACTCTGGTTAGGTTTAGTTCTAACCCAAATGTACAACTTCTCCTAGAGACTTGAAGCATCCCTAGGCACTGCACCCAGGCCACTAGTTCCAATGCTTACCGTTCCCTCATACCTATCTGAAGACTTCTGTGGTACAGGTACACACTCGTACACATACATGTGACATACACACACCTCAAGCTTGTACCCTAAAGTAGGGGGGGGCATGATGAGGACTCCAGTGTCTATCTTACCCTACCTCTTCCATGGTCTCTCTTCTTCCTACATTAACAATGTTAAGACAGGTGGAATTTCTTCAGTCTCATGAGTCAGAGCCTTTCCCTGTGTACTCTGACTGTTCCCTGGACTATGATTTATAGTAGCTATTTAAATTATGTTATAAATTATTAATTTGTTGCAAAATCAATTTAGTGGGTCAAGGCTAGCATTTTTGTAAATGAAATAAAATAGAATTGAACAGAATAGAAAATATTAGAGGGCATCCCCTGAAGTAAGAGTAATACTATTTTCTGAAATTTTTTTGAAGTATAATTATTTACACTATTATATTGGTTTCAGGTGTATAACATAGTGATTCAATATTTTCATACATTATGAAAAAATCACTACAATGAATCTGTTTACCATCTGTCACCATACGAAGTACTGATTATACATATTCCCTATGTTGTACATTAAATTCCCATGACATGTTTATTTTATAACTGGCAGTTTGTACTTCTTAATCCCCTTCACCTATTTCACCCATCCCCATACCTCCCTCCCCTCTGGCAACCACCAGTTTGTTCTTTGTGTCTATGAGACTGTTTCTGTTCTGTTCTGTTTGTTCATTTGTTTTGTTTTTTAGATTCCACATATAAGTGAAATCATACAGGGTTTGTCTGATTTATTTCACTTCATATAATACCCTCTAGGTCCATGCGTGTTGCCGCAAGACAAGATTTCATTCTTCCTGAGTAGTATTCCATTGTATATAAACACCACATCTTCTTTATTCATTTATCTATTGATTGACACTTAGGTTGCTTTCATATATTGGTTACTGTAAATAATGCTGTAATGAACATAGAGGTGCATATATTTTTTCGAATTTGTGTCTTTGTTCTCTTCAGATATGTACCCAGGAGTGGAATTGCTGAATCATATGGTAGTTCTAGTTTTAATTTTTTGAGGAACCTCCATACTGTTTTCTATAGTGACTACACCACTTTACATTCCCACCAACAGTGCACAAGTGTTCCCTTTCCTCCATATCCTTGCTGATACTTGTTATTTCTTGTTTGTTGATAGTAGCCATTCTGATAGGTGTGAGGTGATATCTCATTGAGGTTTTGATTTGCATTTCCCTGATGATTAGTGATGCTGAGCATCTTTTCAGATGCCTGTTGATCTTCTGTATGTCTTCTTTGGGAAAATGTCTATTCAGGTTCTCTGCTCATTTTTTAATTGTACTGTTCGTTTTTATTTCCTGAAATTTTTGTTTCAATTTTACATGAATATAGGCATGTGTGCGTATGTTGGGTGATGATTTTAAAAATGTATTTCCTACCATGGGTTGTGGTCAAAAAGTCTGAAAACCACAGCTAAAATTAAATGTTCACATTAGGAAATCTAAGCTTCACCTTTGATATATAAGGGTGGCTCAAGACCTTTAGAAGTCAATCTTTTCTTTCAAAAATGCCTGATTCTCAAAAATATTCTCCTCCTAAGTATTCATCAATGAATTCAGGTCTGAAACTGAAAGCTGAATAATGGACAATTTGTTCTAGGTGGTATCTGCCGTCCCAGTGCTTTTGCCCTGGGTCCCGGTATACGCGAGACCTTGTGTGCACCCTCCAAGAGTGGAGTCTCTGTTTCCCCAGCCCTGTGGGGTTCTTGCAATCAAGCCCCGCTGGCCTTCAAAGCCAAATGCTCTGGGGGCTCTACCTTCTGATGCCAGACCCCTAGGCTGGGGAGCCTTACGTGGGACTCAGAGCTCTCACTTCTGTGGGAGAACAACTGCAATATAATTTTTCTCTAGTTTGTGGGTCGCCCACCCAGTGGTATGGGACTGGATTAAATAATGAGTGTGTCCCTCCTACCATTTCACTGTGGTTTCTTCTTTATGTCTTTGGGTGTAGAATACCTTTTTTTGGTAGGTTCCAGTCTTTTTAATCGATGGTTGTTTAGCAGTTAGTTGTGATTTTGGTGTGCTTGTGAGAGGAGATGAGCCAAAGGTCCTTCTACTCTGCTATCTTGTCTCTCTGCCCACCAATGAAAGCGTCATTGAGCAAGGAGCTACAAGGCAACAAGATTTATATTAAAATTCATCTGAATGTCCAAAAAGTACATTTTTAGAAAGGCATGTATACCACTAGCAGATCTGGCCCAAGGAACATATTAAGATTCAATGAACTATTACTCCCTAGTGTTTTGCCAGACATCTCAAAATCAAAGATATCCTGGCTCAGTTATATCCTCAAAATCAAAGATATCCTGGCTCAGTTATATCCTATCACAAATGTTCTATTTTAATCCAGTGATCCTCTTCAGCCAAATTGAGTTATTCATTATTCCTAGAGTCAAATTTAGGGGCAGGCCAACGAGGCCACTTCCCAAGACCCCAATTTATCCGGAGAGCTAAAGCAGGTCTATATTATATAATATCAACACAGATGGTTTTAAGAAGTGACAGCAACCAGTTTCACCAGAAAAATCCACCAACAAAGTCAGAAGAAAGCCTCAGAGGGACTTCCCTGGCAGTCCAGTGGCTGCAACTTCACCTTCCAGTTCAGGGGGTGCGGGTTCGATCCCTGGTCAGGGAGATAGGATCCCACATGGCTCACGACCAAAAAACCAAAACATAAAACAGAAGCAATATTATAACAAATTCAACAAAGACTTTAAAAGTGGTCCGTATCAAAAAGAAAAAAAGAAAGCCTCAGAGTACCTTGTGCTTTATAAATGAGAAGAGTGCTTTGGAGGCTGGGTTGAAACAGACAAGACCGCCTCTCTCAGAATTCTGTGCTTCTGATGGGACCTGACCGCCCCCTCCTTCCCCTGTCTAACACTCACAGCCTCACACCACTATCTGCCTTGAGACCTTCAAGCTTAATCTCATATGCACTTTATACCTGTTTAAGTCAGACACCCTGTGGTCAGGGCATCCTCATCCTCTGGGCTCTCATCCCCCACTTGGCTCTCTATATCCAATTTTCTGATGTTTTTGACTTCAGGAAATACCTGAGGAGACCCTTCCACTGTATCCCTCTGGAAGTCAGAGCAGTCATCAGCAAATCCTATATATCCTCAATCTTGTACTGTCCCTTTGCCTTCTTATTCTAACAGAAATCTGACTCTCTTGGCAGGGCACTGCTTACCCAGCAATGCTCTCAAGCGGTTTTTGTCTTACCTCCAAACTCCTTGTACCACAGACCTAGGTGAAGTAAATGTTCTCCTCTCCCATCCTAGTGTCTCGTGACCACGCTTACCCTTTCCTCCTAAAACTCCCAACTTTGAATAATGTTGCCAGACCATACTACCCTCTACCCTTTCATTGTTGCTGTCACCTACTGACTTTTAAGTCATGCTCTTTCATTTCCTGGAGACTGTATCTCACTTTTATTCTCAGTTATAATTCAATAATTTCACTGAGACATAATTTCAATAATCATATAGCTGTTCTTCCCCATGTCCTGGCTTTTGTGTTCCTTGACCTCATCCCCTCCAGGGATATTGTCTTATACCCCAACGTAATCACTCATCCCCATAGTCATATCCTACACCTTATTATTACCAAGAGTTGCAACTTCTACCTCATCTCAGTTCCAAGCATGCCAATTCTGATCACCACCACCTCTTATCTTTCCAGTTTGGGTATTCCAATTCCAACAAGTCTTTGACCCCACAAAGACCTACAATCTATAGATCCTACTCTTTTTCACTATTCCCCACTATAGCACCTTGCTGTGGCTTCCCTCCCATCTCTATCCAGCTTAGCGTCTATAATTCAACATAATAATTTCTCCCTTACATGCTCCTTCGGCGCTCTTTTCCTTTCTCGCTTCATTTTACTCTTCTTGAAAAATTCCAACCTCAGCGAGATCCACCTCTTCACTTCTCCTAGCCGGCACCTAAGCAGCTGAACCTGGCTGGAAATAAACACACAACTATGCTGACTGGTCTGAATTAAGTTCATGACTCCTAAACTTGAGCAGACCCTCGGAGCTCAGGAATTGTCTCCCTGATCCATTCACTCTCCCACTTTCTCAGATAAGTATTTCATATGTTTTCCTCTCTATAACCTCCACCCCTCTTCCATCATTGCTGCCTTTCACATAGAACTTCAGAAGCTGCATCACCACATTTGCCCTCACACATGTGTCTGTGCCCATGTTCTCCACCTTCCCTCTCATGACTGTGAATGGACAGTCTCCTCCTACCAAAGGCCAACCTATCTACTCCTACAGTGATTCTTTCTCCTCTCCCTATAATCAAGGGCATCACTCCAGTAATTTTCTTCTCTCTCTTTTATGTCATTGATTACTATCTTTCTATAAAATCATCCCCATCTGCATAAAAACACCTGCAATTCTTCCATTTATTAAAAGATATTAATTTATTTATTTGCTGTAAAGCAAAATTCTTGAAAGGTTTGTCTTGTGTTCATTTTCTCCAGTTCCTCTCTTTGTGTTTTCTAGGGAATCCATCTCAAACAAGAATTCACTCCTCCCATTTCATAGCTACTACTCTCATCAAGGTCTTTAGTAATCAACACTACCAAATCCAATGACTAATTCTTAATCATAGTTTACTTCGCCAATCAGGAACATTTGATATATTTGGTTCCTCCCTCCTTCAAACATAGTGTTTACTAGGAATCCAAGAAACTGAAAACCTCCTCATCTCACTAACTGCTCTTTCTCAGTGTCCTTTTCTGGTTCCTCCTTATCTTCCTGACCTCTAAACATTGGCACACCCCAGGGCTTAGCCCTTAGATCTGCTCTCTTTCCTTCATGTACTCATATCCTTGTGATCTCATCCAGTCTCATGATTTTAAGTATAACTGCCTGGCTGACAATTCTTAAATTTATAAATTCAGTCCAGACTTCTCACCTGACTTTCACACTTAAATATCCAACTGCTTAATCAAATAACTCGATTTAGAAGTCTAATAGACATCTGAAATTAACATGTCTGAAGCCAAACTCTTGATCTTCCCTTAAAACCTCTACTTCCACAATTTTCTCTATCTCAATTAATGAAAACTCCAAACTTCTGGCTTCTCAGGTCAAAAACTTTGGAGTCAACATTGACACCTTTCTTTAATACCAGACATCGAATCCATCACCAAGTTCTGCTGTCTGTGTTTTCCAAATATCTACAATCCAACCTCTTCTCCACACCTACATTTTTAGCTCTTTAGTCCAAGACAACAAACCTGGTTTATTGCAATAAAACTACTAACCAGAGTCCCTATTTCCTCCCTTGCCTTGCCCTCTAAATCTATTCTCCAAACTTTTAAAAATGTGTAAGATTGTGTCACTTCTCTGCTCAAAACTTTTCAGCAGTTCCCATCTCACTCAGAGTAAGAGCCAAGGAGTTCCATGAGGAATAAACTAGTCTCTATTTCCTCTGAATCCTGTATGTACCTGTAATAACACTTATTACACTGAATACTAATGAGCTTGTTTACCAGTCTGCCATTGCCTACTCTGTTAATTCCTTGAGGACATGGAATGTGGACACTTTTTTTTACTTTCTCATTTCAGTATTCAGTATGCCTAGTACATAGAAGGAGACCAACACATAGCCATTGAATTCTAATTGCACATGACCACAGTCAGTCCTCCTAAATACCCAATTTTTCTTGAAGAAAAGGCCCAGGTACATTCCCAGATAGACTATAAGCTCCATGAGGAGAGACACTGCATCTCCCTCTTTCACAGTTGTGTCCTCAGTACCTAGTGTGATGCCTACTACACAGTGGGTGCCAGGTAAATGGCTGTTGAGTGAATAAATGAATAAGTAATGCAATAAATGTCCCACAGCTCAGGCTGACTACCCCTCCCCACAACTGTCCTCTCCAGAACAGCTCCCTGTGCTTTTCTGAAAGAAGGCTTCGAGCTGTTAACTTCTTTCAGAAGTGCCGTGTTGGCAGAGAGAAACTGCTAGCCTCGTTTCCCCGGCTCAGCTGGCCGGGCTCCGAGCTGCATGGCTGTCCCTGGATTGGGGGAGAAAGGAAAGGGCAACTATAGATCACTGTTTCAGTGAAGTGAGCAACACTTGCTTCCGCAGGGAAAATATCTTCTTTATTCACCTTCACCTCGATTCCGAAGCGCTCCCGACCAGCAAGCTTTGTCCCCAGACACTTTCTCCTCCATCTCAGGAAGCCAGGAGCCAGGGCCCACTCTCTCTTTTCTGGTGTGTGGTCTGAGTTTCAATTCTGTCTGGCAGACAGTATGGAGGACTCCAGGTCAGCAGGGTCATCAGAATGCTAAGAGGAAATCTGATTGATGAGCAAGTGTCAGCAGGAATGAATGGGAGCCTTAATTAATGACTTCTGCCCTGTTTCAAAGAAAGGTTCCCTTACACCCAGTTCTCTCTTTTCTCTGAAAAAAAAATTGGGGTGGGGTAAGGAACTGAGGAAGAAAAAGAGGAAAAAGCACCCCTATAATCCAAAGTTTTCAAAACGACATAAAGGAGACTTCAAAGACAGACATGGTCAGTTTTTTATGTGCGAGACTGGTTCAGTGATTCTCTCCTCTCTTTGTTTCCACGGACAGCTAGGCTCCATTCCAAAGCTAAAAAATAAAAGGCCACATTGTTCTGAGGGGAGCTCGCTTTTACAAGAAATTTCCTCCTCACCACTGGGGCAAATTAACTGCCTCGGCCCTGGGTGCTCCTGGAGCATTTCTTCCCAAGCTGGCCCAGCAGGCCACCCTCCCACCCCTGCCCGCTCAGACCAGAAGAGGAGCCTAATCCATCTACTCGACTCAACAGACTTAGAAAACTGACCTGCCTAGTGGAAGATCACAGGTCAGAGTGATAAGGGTGGTAACAGGATTGAGCAGGATTTATGTGCAACAAAGAGGTAACATTAGGGTACAGAAGGGTACCTAGAACAGGTGGTATCTAAACCGAGGTTTACATTCAGGAACTTTAGCTTGCCACTCAGCAATGGACATCTGCCACATGCCTGGTCACTGAGTTGGATGAAACAACAGAATACAAAGAGGACATTTCCAAACTGCAGCTCAGCAAGTCACTTAAACTCTCTGTTCTGGGAGATCAGCTCGGTGCTTTGTGACCACCTAGAGGGGTGGGATAGGGAGGGTGGGAGGGAGACGCAAGAGGGAGGGGATATGGGGATATATGTATACATATAGCTGATTCACTTTGTTATACAGCAGAAACTAACACAACATTGTAAAGCAATTATGGTTCAATAAAGATGTTAAATAAATAAATAAACTCTCTGTTCTTATAATCCTCACCTCTAATCTGGACTCATAATATCTATTTCCAGGGGTTGCTGAGGAAACAATAAAATGAGATAACATAGGTACAATTCTTATATAGTACTTGGCACATAGAAGTTCATCAATAAATGATAGTTTAGAAGGGGGAGGGGAGTTAATCCCTGTTTGAAGGATTTCCCAGCCTAGTGAAAACAACAAACATGAAAAACAAGTAATTACATTGTATCTTAGTCAGTTCTAGTTAACAAATTACCATAGACTGGGTGTCTTATAAACAACAGAAATTTATTTCTCACAGTTCTGGAGGCTGGAAGTCTAAGATCAGGGTGCCAGCATGGTCAGGTTCTGTGAGAGTCCTCTTCTGTGTTGTAGACTGCTGCCTTCTCACTGTGTTCCCATTCATGAGGGCTCCACACTCGTGACGTAATTACTTCCCAAAGGCCCCATCTCCTATCTCATTGAAGCTGAGGATTTCAACATATAAATTTGGTGGGGGACACATTCAGTCCACTGCACATTGTGATATTATGAAGGCTACAAGAGGTGTGTACAAAATATAAGTGAATATATATACAGATGGCCAACAGGCACATAAAAAGATGCTCAACATCACTAATTAATAGAGAAATGCAAATCAAAACTATAATGAAGTATCACCTCATACCAGTCAGAATGGCCATCATTAAAAAGTCTACAAGTAACAAATGTGGGAGAGAGTGTGGAGAAAAAGGAGCCCTCCTACACCATTGGTGGGAATGTAAGTTGTTGGTGGGAATGTAAGTTGGTGTGGTCACTATGGAAAACAGTATGGAGCTTCCTTAAAAAACAAAAAATAGAGTTACCATATGATCCAGCAATCCCACTCCTGGGCATATATCCAAACAAAATTCTAATCCAAAAAAATACATGCACCCTTATGTTCATAGCAGCACTATTCACAATAGCCAAGACATGGAAACAACCTAATGTCCAGTGACAGATGAATGTATAAAGAAGATGTGGTACATATATAAAATGGAATGCTACTCAGCTATAAAAAAGGACAAAATCATGCCATTTGTAGCAATATGGATGGAACAAGGGATCATCATACTAAGTGAAGTAAGTCAGAAATAGAAAGACAAATACCATATGATATCACTTATATGTGGAATCTAAAATATGACACAAATGAACTTATCTATGAAACAGAAACAGACTTACAGACATAGAGAACAGACTTGTGGTTGCCAAAGCAGGGGGCGGGGGGAGGGGTGGGGAGTGATGGAGTGGGAGGTTGGAGTTAGCAGATGTAAGCTTTTATATATATAATGGATAAACGACAGGATCCTACTGTATAGCACAGGGAACTATATTCAATAATATAATGTGATAAACCATAATGGAAAAGAATTTTTTTTAAAGCTTTTTTTTTTAAACTTATTTATTTTATTTATTTTTGGCTGTGCACGGGCTTTCTCTAGTTGCAGTGAGTGGGGGCTACTCTTTGTTGCAGTTCGCAGGCTTCTCATTGTGGGGCCTTCTCTTGTTGTGCAGCATGGGCTCTAGGCGCACGGGCTTCAGTAGTTGTGGCTCGCAGGCTCTAGAGCGCAGGCTTGGTAGTTGTGGTGCATGGGCTTAGTTGCTCTGCGGTGTGTGGGATCTTCCTGGACCAGGGCTCAAACCCGTGTCCCTTGCATTGGCACACGGATTCTTAACCACTGTACCACCAGGGAAATCCGAAAAGAACATTTTTTAAAATGTATATATATGTATAACTGAATCACTTTGCCATACAACAGAAATGAACACAACATTGTAAATCAACTACACTTCAATAAAAAAAAAATAAGTATAAAGCATAGTATACAGTATACTAACCCTCAAGGGGAAGTTTCAGCACAGATTTAACAAACTGGCCAAATTTAATCGGAGTGTTAAAAATCAGGTAACACTTCACCAAATAAAGGAAGCTGGGAGGACGATCTGAGGAGCGGGCCCAGTGAAATCAAATCAAGCTGCTACTATGAGCTTTACGAGTGGAGATGAACAGATGCGACAGGTATTGGGATGACAGAAGAACCGACTTGGCAATGGGTTGGACGTGGGGTTGAGGGCAGAGAAAGAAGTCAAAGATGGCTGAGATTGGGCTTGATGGCGGGAAGCTGTTGATGCACCAAATTAGTCTCAAAAGGAACAAGGCAGAGTCAGAACAAAAATGAAAAAGCAAATTGAATGGATCCAAAACCCAAACCAATGGGGTACTTTATATTCTCTTATGCTTCTGGAAGTGATGAGCTGGAGGGAGGACACTTGGCTAACTTTCGCTTAGCAGCCTCAAATGATAATAGACCCCATTCTACAATTCCATCACACTTATGAATTATTGATTCAGCACTGCTCCCTTCTGTGGCAATGGTCCCAGTGAGGAGAGAAGGGAAAACACACAATTAAAGGAAACAGAGCCAGGTTGGGCCAGACCCTCAGGGCTTCTGCTCCAGCAATTGGGATTAGATCACACCCCCAATAGAGTGCGATAGCCAGAGCAGAGGGGACGTCTCACCTTACAAAGGGCTCCAGCTCTAGCACTTCCATCTCTAGCCCCACCCCCTACCAAGGTGATAGCTGCCAGCACACCTTGAGGAAAGACGTGACTTGGGTCCACATCAAATCCAGCTCGCTCACCAAAGGCATTGGGCACATGCAGTCTGTATATGAATGCTTCCACGTAAGAACACCACTTCAAGACCACAATAGGTAATTGTTTCACCTAAATTCATAGAAGCAGAGAAAGTTAGGCAAAATGAAAAGGCAGAGTAACTGCTTTCAATTGAAAGAGCAAGAGGAGACCTTCAAGATGGAGGAGGAGTAAGACATGGAGATCACCTTCCTCCCCACAAACACATCAAAAATACATCTACATGTGGAACAACTCCTACAGAACACCTACTTAATGCTGGCAGAAGACCTCAGACATCCCAAAAGGCAAGAATATCCCCACGTGGTAGGGCAAAAGAAAAAAAGGAAAAACAAAGATGAAAGAATAGGGATGGGACTTGCACCTCTGGGAGGGAGCTGTGAAGGAGGAAAAGTTTCCACACACTAGGAAGCCCCTTCACTGGCGGAGACAGGGGGTGGGCGGGGGGAATCTTTGGAGTCATGGAGGAGAGCGCAGCAACAGGGGTGCAAAGGGCAAAGCAGAGAGATTCCGGCACAGAGGATCGGTGCTGACCAGCACTCACCAGCCTGAGAGGCTTGTCTGCTCACCCGCCGGGGCGGGCGGGGGCTGGGAGCTGAGGCTCCAGCTTCGGAGGTCAGATTCCAGCGAGAGGACTGGGGTTGGATGTGTGAACACAGCCTGAAGGGGGCTAGTGCGCCACAGCTAGCCAGGAGGGAGTCTGGGAAAAAGTCTGGAACTGTCTAAGAGGCAAGAGACCATTGTTTCAGGGTGCCCAAGGAGAGGGGATTCAGAACACTGCCTAAACGAGCTCCAGAGACGTGCGCGAGCCGCTGCTATCAGCACGGACACCAGAGACCGGCGTGAAACGTTAAAGCTGCTACTGCAGCCACCAAGAAGCCTGTGTGCAAGCACAGGTCACTATCCACACCTCCCTCCCAGGAGCCTCTGCAGCCCGCCACTGCCAGGGTCCTGTGATCCAGGGACAACTTCGCCAGGAGAACACACGGTGTGCCTCAGGCTATTGCAATTACACGCTGGCCTCTGCAGCCGCAGGCTCAACCCACATTCCATATCCCTCCCTCCCCCAGCCAGAGCCCCCTAATCAGCTGCTACTTTAACCCTCTCCTGCCTGGGCAGGGAACAGACGCCCTCGGCCGACCTACACACAGAGGAGGGGCCAAATCCAAAGCTGAACCCCAGAAGATGTGCAAAGAAGAGAAAGGGAAATCTCTCCCAGCAGCCTCAGGAGCAGCAGATTAAATCTCCACAATCAACTTGATGTACCCCGCATCTCTGGAATACCTGAATAGACAATGAATTACCCCAAAACTGAGGTGGTGGAATTTGGAAGCAACTGTAGACTTGGGTTTTACTTTCTGCATCTAATTTGTTTCTGGTTTTATGTTTATCTTAGTTTAGTATTTAGAGCTTATTATCATTGGCAGATTTGTTTATTGATTGGGTTGCTCTCTTCCTTTTCTTTTTTATATATATATATTTTTTTCCTTTTTCTATTTTGTGACTGTGTATGTGTATGCTTCTTTGTGTGACTTTGCCTGTATAGCTTTGCTTTTACCATTTGTCCTAGAGTTCTGTCTGTATTTTTTTTTTTTAGTATAGTTTTTAGCACTTCTTATCATTGGTGGATTTGTTTTTAGGTGTGGTTGCCCTCTTCTTTCTTTCTCTCTTTTTATTACATTTTTTTCTAATAAAAGTTTTTTATTTTTTTATTTTAATAATGTTATTTTATTATTTTTTCTTTCTTTCTTTCTTTTTTCTTCTCCCTTCTCATCTGAGCCGTGTGGCTGACAGGGTCTTGGCGCTCCGGCCGGGTGTCAGACCTGAGCCTCTGAGGTAGGAGAGCTGAGTTCAGGACACTGGTACACCAGAGACCTTCCGGCCCCACATAATATCAAACAGCAAAAGCTCTCCCAGAGATCTCCATCCCAAAGCTAAGACCCACACTCACTCAACAACCAGCAAGCTACAGTGATGGACCCCTATGCCAAACAACTAGCAAGAGAGGAACACAACCCCACCCATTAGCAGAGAGGCTGCCTAAAATCATAAGGTCACAGACACTCCAAAACACACGACCAGACGTGGTCCTGCCCACCAGAAAGACAAGATCCAGCCTCATCTACCAGAACACAGGCACCAGTCCCCTCCACCAGGAAGCTCACACAACCCACTGAATGAACCTTACCCGCTGGGGGCAGACACCAAAAACAATGGGAACTACAAACCTACAGCCTGCGAAAAGGAGACCCCAAACACAGTGAGTTAAGCAAAATGAGAAGACAGAGAAATACACAGCAGATGAAGGAGCAAGGTAAAAACCCACCAAACCAAACAAATGAACAGGAAATAGGCAGTCTACCTGAAAAAGAATTCAGACTAATGATACAAAAGAGGATCCAAATCTTGGAAATAGAATGTAGAAAATACAAGAAGCACTTAACAAGGACCTAGAAGAACTAAAGAGCAAACAAATAATGATGAACAACACAATAAATGAAACTAAAAATTCTCTAGAAGGAATCAATAGCAGAATAACTGAGTCAGAAGAATGCATAAGTGACATGGAAGATAAAATAATGGAAATAACTACCGCAGAGCAGAATAAAGAAAAGAAGAATGAAAAGAATTGAGGACAGTCTCAGAGACATCTGGGACATTAAACTCACCAACATTCAAATTATAGGGATCCCAGAAGAAGAAGAGAAAAAAAAGAGGGACTGAAAAAATATTTGGAGAGATTACAGTTGAAAACTTCCCTAATATGGGAAAGGAAATAGTCAATCAAGTCCACGAAAAGCAGAGAGTCCCATACAGGATAAATCCAAGGAGAAACACGCCAAGACACATATTAATCAAACTATCAAAAATTAAATACAAAGTAAAAATATTAAAAGCAGCAAAGGAAAAGCAAGAAATAGCATACAAGGGAATCCCCATAAGGTTAACAGCTGATCTTTCAGCAGAAACTCTGCAAGCCAGAGGAGAGTGGAAGGACATATTTAAAGTGATGAAAGGGAAAAACCTACAACTAAGATTACTCTACCCAGCAAGGATCTCATTCAGATTCAATGGAGAAATGAAAACCTTTACAGACAAGCAAAAGCTAAGAGAATTCAGCACCACAAAACCAGCTTTACAACAAATGCTAAAATAACTTCTCTAGGCAGGAAACACAAGAGAAGGAAAAGACCTACAATAACAAACCCAAAACAATTAAGAAAATGGTAATAGGAACATACATATTGATAACTACCTTAAAAGTAAATTGCTTAAATGCTCCAACCAAAAGACACAGACTGGCTGAATGGATACAAAAGCAAGACCTGTATATATGCTGTCTACAAGAGACCCACTTCAGACCTAGGGACACATACAGACAGAAAGTGAGAGGAGAGAAAAAAATATTCCATGCAAATGGAAATCAAAAGAAAGCTGGAGTAGCAATTCTCATATCAGACAAAATAGACTTTAAAATAAAGACTATTACAAGAGACAAAGAAGGACACTATATAATGATAAAGGGATCAATCCAAGAAGAAGATATAACAATTGTAAATATTTACATATCTAAAATAGGAGCACTTCAATACATAAGGCACATGCTAACAACCATAAAAGGGGAAACCAACAGTAACACAATAATACTAGGGGATTTTAACACCCCACTTTCACCAATGGACATATCATCCAAAATTAAAATGAATAAGGGAATACAAGCTTAAAATGATACATTAAACAAGATGGATTTAATTGATATTTTTAGGACATTCCATCCAAAAACAACAAACTACACTTTCTTCTCAAGTGCTCATGGAACATTCTCCAGGATGAATCATATCTTGGGTCACAAATCAAGCCTTGGTAAATTTAAGAAAATTGAAATCATATCAAGTATCTTTTCTGACTACAATGCTTTGAGATTAGATATCAATTACAGGGGAAAAAACTGTAAAAAATACAAACACATAGAGGCTAAACAATACACTACTAAATAACCAAGAGATCACTGAAGAAATCAAAGAGGATATCAAAAAATACCTGCAAACAAACGACAATTAAAACACAACAACCCAAAACTTATGGGATGCAGCAAAAACAGTTCTAAGAGGGAAGTTTATAGCAATACAATCCTACCTCAAGAAACAAGAAAAATCTCAAATAAACAAACTAATCTTATACCTAAAGCAATTAGAGAAAGAAGAAAACAAAAAACCCCCACAGTTAGCAGAAGGAAAGAAATCATAAAGATCACATCAGAAATAAATGAAAAAGAAATTAAGGAAACAATAGCAAAGATCAATAAAAGTAAAAGCTGGTTCTTTGAGAGGATAAACAAAATTGATAAACCACTAGCCAGACTCATCACGAAAAAAAGGGAGAAGACTCAAATCAATAGAATTAGAAATGAAAAAGGAGAATTAACAACTGACACTGCAGAAATACAAAGGATCATGAAAGATTGCTACAAGCAACTATATGCCAATAAAATGGACAACCTGGAAGAAATGGACAAATTCTTAGAAAAGCACAACCTTCCGACACTGAACCAGGAAGATATAGAAAATATGAACAGACAAATCACAAGCACTGAAATTGAAACTGTGATGAAAAATCTTCCAAAAAACAAAAGCCCAGGACCAGATGGCTTCACAGGTGAATACTATCAAACATTTAGAGAAGAGCTAACACCCATCCTTCTCAAACTCTTCCAAAAAATTGCAGAGGAAGGAACACTCCCAAACTCATTCTATGAGGCCACCATCACCCTGATACCAAAACCAGATGAAAATACTACAAAAAAAGAAAATTACAGACCAATATCACTTATGAATATAGATGCAAAAATCCTCAACAAAATACTAGCAAACAGAATCCAACAACACATTAAAAGGATCATACACCACGATCAAGTGAGATTTATCCCAGGTATGCAAGGATTCTTCAATATACACAAATCAATCAATGTGATACACCATAATAACAAATTGAAGAATAAAAACCATATGATCATCTCAATAGATGCAGAAAAAGCTTTTGAAAAATTCAACACCCATTTATGATAAAAACTCTCCAGAAAGTGGGCATAGAGGCAACCTACCTCAACATAATAAAGGCCATAAACGACAAACCCACAGAAAACATCATTCTCAATGGTGAAAAACTGAAAGCGTTTCCTCTAAGATCAGGAACAAGACAAGGATGTCCACTCTCACCACTATTATTCAACATAGTTTTGGAAGTCCTAGCCTCAGCAATCAGAGAAAAAAAAGAAATAAAAGGAATACAAAGTGGAAAGGAAGAAGTAAAACTGTCGCTGTTTGCAGATGACATGATACTATACAGAGAGAATCCTAGAGATTCCACCAGAAAACTACTAGAGCTAATCAATGAATTTGGTAAAGTTGCAGGATACAAAATTAATGCACAGAAATCTCTTGCATTCCTATACACTAATGATGAAAAATCTGAAGAGGAATTAAGGAAACAACCCCATTTACCATTGCAACAAAAAGAATAAAATACCTAGGAATAAACCTACCTAGGGAGACAAAAGACCTGTATGCAGAAAACTATAAGACACTGATGAAAGAAATTAAAGACGATACAAACAGATGGAGAGATATACCATGCTCTTGGATTGGAAGAATCAATATTGTGAAAATGAATATACTACCCAAAGCAATCTACAGATTCAATTCAATCCCTATGAAACTACCAATGGCATTTTTCACAGAACTAGAACAAAAATTTCACCATTTGTATGGAAACACAAAAGACCCTGAATAGCCAAAGCAATCTTGAGAAAGAAAAACGGAGCTGGAGGAAGCAGGCTCCCTGACTTCAGACTATACTACAAAGCTACAGTAATCAAGACAGTATGGTACTGGCACAAAAATAGAAATATAGATCAATGGAACAGCATAGAAAGCCCAGAGATAAACCCACACACATATGGTCACCTTATCTTTGATAAAGGAGGCAAGAATATACAATGGAGAAAAGACAGCCCCTTCAATAAGTGGTGCTGGGAAAACTGGACAGCTACGTGTAAAAGAATGAAATTAGAACAATCCCTAACACCATACACAAAAATAAACTCAAAATGGATTAAAGACCTAGACATAAGGTCAGACATTATAAAACTCTTAGCAGAAAACATAGGCAGAACACTCTATGACATAAATCACAGCAAGATCCTTTTTGACCCACCTCCTAGAGAAATGGAAATAAAAACACAAATAAACAAATGGGACCTAATGAAACTTAAAAGCTTTTGCACAACAAAGGAAACCATAAACAAGATGAAAAGACAACCCTCAGAATGGGAGAAAATATTTGCAAATGAAGCAACTGACAAAGGATTAATCTCCAAAATATACAAGCAGCTCATGCAGCTCAATATCAAAAAAAAACCCAATCCAAAAATGGGCAGAAAACCTAAATAGACATTTCTCCAAAGAAGATGTACAGATTGCCAACAAACTCATGAAAGGATGCTCAACATCACTAATCATTAGAGAAATGCAAATCAAAACTACAGTGAGATATCACCTCACACCAGTCAGAATGGCCATCATCAAAAAATCTACAAACAATAAATGTTGGAGAGGGTGTGGAGGAAAGGGAACCCTCTTGCACTGTTGGTGGGAATGTAAATTGATACAGCCACTATGGAGAACAGTATGGAGGTTCCTTAAAAAATTAAAAATATAACTACCATATGACCCAGCAATCCTACTACTGGGCATGTACCCTGAGAAAACCATAATTCAAAAAGAGTCACGTACCACAATATTCATTGCAGCTCTATTTACAATAGCCAGGACATCGAAGCAACCTAAGTGTCCATTGACAAATGAATGCTTAAAGAAGATGTGGCACATATATACAATGTAATATTACTCAGCCATAAAAAGACATGAAATTGAGTTATCTGTAGTGAGGTGGATGGACCTAGAGACTGTCATACAGAGTGAAATAAGTCAGAAAGAGAAAAACAAATACCATATGCTAACACATATATATGGAATCTAAAAAAAAAAAAAAAAAAGGTACTGATGAACCTAGGGGCAGGACAGGAATAAAGACGCAGGCATAGAGAATGGACTTGAGGACATGGGGAGGGGGAAGGGTAAGCTGAGACGAAGTGAAAGAGTGGCATGGACATATATACACTATCAAATGTAAAATAGATAGCTAGTGGGAAGCAGCTGCATAGCACAGGGAGATCAGCTCAGTGCTTTGTGTCCACCTAGAGGGGTGGGATAGGGAGGTTGGGAGGGAGATGCAAGAGGGAGGAGATATGGGGATGTATGTATATGTATAGCTGATTCACTTTGTTATACAGCAGAAACTAACACACCATTGTAAAGCAATTATACTCCAATAAAGATGTTAAAGAAAAAAAAAAGAAAGAGCAAGAGAAAACCCCTGAAAAATAAGGAATAAAACAGAAATAAATAACTTACCATGTAAAGAGTTCAAAGCATTTGTTATAAAAATGTTAACTGAATTAAGGAAAAGAGTAGATTTACACAATGATAATTTTAACAAGGTACTAGAAAATATAAAAAGACCCAAACAGAAATGAAGAATTCAATAGCTAAAATTTAAAAAAGAAAACAACACACTAGAAGGAATGGATAGCAGATTTAGAGATGCAGAAGAATGCATGAGTAATCTGGAAGGTAGAAAAATGGAAATCACCCAATCAGAACAGCAAAAAGAAAAACAAATTTTAAAAAATGTAAATAGTCTAGGAGATCTCTGAGGAAACATTAAGCATACCAACATTTATATTATATGTGTCCAAGAAGGAGAAGAGAGAGAGAGAAGAGGATTAATTATTTATTTGAGGAAATTATAGCTGAAAACTTCCCAAATGTGAAGAAGGAAACATATATCCAGGTACAGAAAGCACAGAGAGTCCCAAACAAGATGAACCCAAACAGACCCATACCAAGACATATCATAATTAAAATGGCAAAAGTTAAAGAGAGAATTCTAAAGGCATCAAGAGAAACACAAAGAGTTATACATAAGGGAATACCCTAAGGCTATCAGTTGATTTCTCTGCAGAAAATTTGCAGGCCAGAAGGGAGTGACATGATATATTTAAAGTGCTGAAAAGGAAAAATCTGCAATCTAGGATACTCTACCCAGTAATATTATTATTTAGAATAGAAGGAGAGACAAAGAACTTCTCAGACAAGCAAAAACTAAAAGTGCTCATCAATACTAAACCTACCCTAAAAGAAATGTTAAGGGGTCTTCTCTAAGAGGAAAAGAAGTAAGTATATATAAGAAAGGGAAAACCCCACTAGGAGAGGCAAATATAGAGTAAAGACCAAGGATCAACCACTTAAATAAGCCACTCTGAAGATTAAAATACAAAAAAACTGTAAAAGCAACTATAACTATAATAAACAGTTAAGAGATAAACAGCAAGATGTAAAATATGACATCAAAAACACAATGTGGGGGAGGGTAATAAAAAATGTAGACCGTTTAAAATGTGTTTTAATTTAAATTCATACCAGTTTAAAACAAGTGGATATAGTAGACATATATGAACCCATGGTAACCACAAATCAAAAACCTATAATATAGGGCTTCCCTGGTGGCTAAGAATCCACCTGCCAGTGCAGGGGACATGGGTTCGAGCTCTTGTCTGGGAAGATCTCACATGCCATGGAGCAACTAAGCCCGTGCACCACAACTATTGAGCCTGCACTCTAGAGACCGTGAGCCACAATTACTGAGCCCGCACACCACAACTACTGAAGCCCGCATGCCTAGAGCCCATGCTCTGCAATGAGAGAAGCCACCACAATGAGAAGCCTGCGCACCACAGCAAAGAGTAGCCCCCGCTCACTGCAACTAGAGAAAGCCCACACACAGCAACGAAGACCCAACACAGAAAATAAATAAAAACAAATAAATAAATTTATAAAAAATAATAAGTACATACCTATCAATAATTACTTTAAATGTCAATGGACTAAATGCTCCAATCAAAAGACATAGGGTGGCTGATTGCATAAAAGAACAAGACCCTTCTATATACTGCCTACAAGAGAATGACTTCAGAGGTAAAGACACACACAGAGTGAACATGAGGGGATGGAAAAAGATATCTCATGCAAATGGAAACAACAAGAAAGCAGGGGTAGCAATACTCATGTCAGGCTAAATAGACTTTTTTAAAAGGTTATAACGAAAGACACCATATAATGATAAAGGGATCAATAAAAGAAAAGGATATTATACTCGTTAACATATACACACCAAATACAGGAGCACCTAAATATATAAGGCAAATACTAACAGACATAAAAGGAGAAGTTGACAATAATACAATAATAGCGGGGGACTTTAACAAGCCACTTACATCAGTGGAGCGATCATCCAGACAGAAAATCAATAAGGCAATAATGGTCTTAAATGACACAGTAGACCAGTTGAACTTAATAGATATCTACAGGACAATACATCCAAAAAGAGCAGAATACACATACTTTTCAAGTGCACAAGGAACATTCTCCAGGATAGATCACATGCTGGACCACAAAGCAAGCCTCGGTAAATTTAAGAAAATTAAAATCATATCAAGTATCTTTTCCAACCACAATGCTATGAGATTAGAAATCAACTACAAGAGGACTTCCCTGGTGGTCCGGTGGTTAAGACTCTGTGCTTCCAATATAGGGGGCATGAGTTCAACCCCTGGTCAGGGAACTAAGATC
Organism: Eubalaena glacialis; assembly: GCF_028564815.1. Lineage (NCBI taxonomy): Eukaryota > Metazoa > Chordata > Mammalia > Artiodactyla > Balaenidae > Eubalaena > Eubalaena glacialis. Next base: position 60,434,134 of record NC_083725.1, on the reverse strand, counting down.
CCACATGCCACGTGGTGCAGACAAAAAATAAATAAATAAATACTAAAATAAATAAATAAATATATATATAAAAAAATAATTTTTTAAACAATCAAATACAAGAGAAAACTGCAAAAAACACAAACACCTGGAGGCTGAACAGTATGCTACCAAACAATAATGGATCACTGAAGAAATCAAAGAGGAAATTTAAGAATATCTAGAGACAAATGACAATGAAAACATGATGATCCAAATCCTATGGGATGCAGCAAAAGCGGTTTTAAGAGGGAAGTTTACAGCAATACAATCTTACCTTAGGAAACAAGCAAAATCTCAAATAAACAATCTAACATTACACCTAAAACAACTAGAGAAAGGAGAACAGACAAAACCCAAAGTTAGTAGAAGCAAAGAAATAATAAAGATCAGAGCAGAAATAAATACAACAGAGACTAAGAAAACAATAGAAAAGATCAATGAAACTAAAAGCTGGTTCTTTGAAAAGACAAACAAAATTGATAAACCTTTAGCCAGACTCATAAGAAAAAAAGGGAGAGGGCCCAAATCAATAAAATTAGACATGAAAAGAGAAGTTACAACTGACACCACAGAAATACAAAGGACCATAAGAGACTACTACAAGCAATTATATGCCAATAAAATGGACAAATTCTAAGAAAGGTACAATCTCCCAAGACTGAACCAGGAAGGAATAGAAAATACGAACACACCAACTACAAGTACTGAAATTGAATCTGTGATTTTCAATTTTTCAATAAAACTCCCAACAAACAAAAGTCCAGGACCAGATATCCTCACAGGCAAATTATATCAAACGTTTAGAGAAGAGTTAACCCCTATCCTTCTGAAACTATTCCAAAAAATTAGAGTAAGGAACACTTCTAAAGTCATTCTAAGAGGTCACCATCACCCTGATATCAAAATCTGACAAAGATACCACAAAAAACGAAAATTACAGGCCAATACCACTGATAAACATAGATGCAAAAATCCTCAACAAAATACTAGCATACCAAATCCAACAATACAATGAAAGGATCATACACCATGGTCAAGTGGGATTTGTCCCAGGGATGCAGGGATTTTTCAGTATCCGCAAATCAATCATTGTGATACACCACATTAACAAACTGAAGAATAAAGACCATATGATCATCTCAATAGATGCAGAAGAAGCTTTGGACAAAATTCAACACCAATTCATGATAAAAACTCTCCAGAAAGTGGGCATAGAGGGAACCTACTTCAACATAATAAAGGCCATATATGACAAACCCACAGGTAACATCATACTCAACAGTGAAAAGCTGAAAGCATTTCTGCTAAGATCAAGAACAAGACAAGGATGTCCACTCTTGCCACTTTTATTCAAAATAATTTTGGAAGTCCTAGTCACAGCAATCAGAGAAGAAAAAGAAATAAAAGGGATCCAAATTGGAAAAGAAGAAGTAAAACTGTCACTGTTTGCAGATGACATGGTACTTTACATAGAAAATCCTAAAGACACCACCAGAAAACTACTAGAGCACATCAATGAATTTGGTAAAGTTGCAGGATACAAAATTAATGTACAGAAATCTGTTGTATTTCTATACACTAGCAATGAAAGATCAGAAAGAGGAATTAAGGAAACAACCCCATTTACCATTGCAACAAAAAGAATAAAATACCTAGGAATAAACCTACCTAAGGAGGCAAAAGACCTGTATGCCAAAAACTATAAGACACTGATGAAAGAAATTGAAGATGACACAAACAAATGGAAAGATATACCATGTTCTTGGATTGGAAGAATCAATATTGTCAAAATGACTATACTACCCAAGACAATCTATTTCAATGCAATCCCTAGCAAATTATCAATGGCAGTTTTCACCAAACTAGAACAAAAAATTTTTTAATTTGTATGGAAAGACACTGAATAGCCAAAGCAACCTTGAGAAAGAAAAATGGAGCTGGAGGAATCAGGCTCCCTGACTTCAGACTATACTACAAAGCTACAGTCATCAAGACAGTATGGTACTGGCACAAAAACAGAAATATAGATCAATGGAACAGGATAGAAAGCCCAGAAATAAACCCACACACCTATGGTCAATTAATCTACAACAAAGGAGGCAAGAATACACAATGGAGAAAAGACAGTCTCTTCAATAACTGGTGATGTGAAAACTGGACAGCTACATGTAAAAGAATGAAATTAGAAACTTCTCTAACACCATACACAAAAATAAACTCAAACTGGTTTAAAGACCTAAATGTAAGACCAGATACTATAATTCTCCTAAAAGAAAACATTGGCAGGACAGACTTTGACATAAATCACAGCAATATCTTTTTGGATTCGTCTTTCGTCTCCTAGAGTAATGGAAATAAGAACAAAAATAAACAAATGGGACCTAATTAAGCTTAAAAGCTTTTGCACAGCAAAGGAAACCATAAACAAAACAAAAAGACAACATAAAGAGTGGTAGAAAATATTTGCAAATGATGTGACCAACAAGGGATTAATTTCCAAAATATACAAACAGCTCATACAGCTAAATAACAAAAAAACAAACAACTCAATCAAAAATTGGGCAGAAGATCTAAACAGACACTTCTTCAAAGAAGACATACAGATGGCCAAAAGGCACATGAAAAGATCCTCAACATTGCTAATTCTTAGAGAAATGCAAATCAAAACTACAATGAGGTATCACTTCACACCAGTCAGAATGGCCATTATCAAAAAGTCTACAATTAATAAATGCTGGAGAGGGTGTGGAGAAAAGGGAACCCTCCTACTCTGTTGGTGGGAATGTAAATTGGTACAGCTACTATGGAGAACAGTATGGAGGTTCCTTAAAAAACTAGAAATAGGGCTTCCCTGGTGGCGCAGTGGTTGAGAGTCTGCCTGCCGATGCAGGGGACACGGGTTCGAGCCCTGGTCTGGGAAGATCCCACCTGCCGCAGAGCAACTAGGCCCGTGAGCCACAGCTACTGAGCCTGCGCGTCTGGAGCCTGTGCTCCGCAACGGGAGAGGCCGCGACAGTGAGAGGCCTGCGCACCGCGATGAAGAGTGGCCCCTGCTCGCCGCAACTAGAGAGGGCCCTCGCACAGAAGCAAAGACCCAACACAGCCTAAATAAATAAATAAATAAATAAATTTATTTTTTTAAAAAACTAGAAATAGAACTACCATATGACTCAGCAATCTCACTACTGCACATATACCCTGAGAAAACTATAATTCAAAAAGCCACATGCACCCCAATGTTCATTGCAGCTCTATTTATGTAGCCAGGACATGGAAGCAACCTAAATGTCCATCAACAGAGGAATGGATAAAGAAGATGTGATATATATATCAAATATATATCACAACAGTAATGGAATGTTACTCAGCCATAAAAAAGAATGAAATTCTGCCATTTACGGCAGCATGGATAGACCTAGTGAATATTATACTTGGTGAAATAAGTCAGACAGAGAAAGACAAGTACTATATGATATCGCTTATATGTGGAATATGTTTAAAAAATAAAACAAAGGAATGCATACAGCAAAATAGAAACCGACTCACAGATTTGAAAAACAAAGTAGTGGTTACTAGTGGGGAGAGGGGAGGAGGAAGGGGCAAGATAGGGGTATGGGATCAAAAGATTCAAACTATGAGGTATAAAATAGATAAGCAACAAGGATATATTGTATAGCTCAGGGAATTATAGCTATTATAACAACTTTTAATGCAGTATAATCTGTAAAAATACTGAATCAATCTGCTGTACACCTGAATCTAATATAATATTATAAATCAGATATACTTCAATTTTTTTAAAAAGGAGAGAAATTGGGAAATTGGCTTAGAGGAGATCAACCTGCTGTCATCTCACAGCCAGTGAATCCTTAGGCCCGGGGTAATTTGCATGCATCTTGGAATCCTTTGGGGAATGCTGATAAAAGGAGTTTCATTTATCCAGATATTTTAATAGGAATCTGGAGGCAACTGGAACTGCTGTCTTTTAGAGAATGTGCTCTTGTAGGCTGCTCTTGTTCTGGCCTTTCCCCCTCCACCTTCTTCCCAACCCCCTACCATCAGTACATTTTATAAGAAAAAGAATTGACAGATTTCATTTCCATAGGACATAGAATTTGGAGAAATAACTTGAATCTCAATCAAGAACCACCTTCCACTTGCCCATCAAGATTGGGAAATCAGGGCTCCAAACAGTAAGGGACTCTATACATCTTCTTTCCATAGTGAACAGACCTCAAAACTTTTACCTTGGTTCCCACTTCAGTACTGTTTATACTGTTGGGGAAATATAACTAAAAACAAAATCTCTTCCCAGCCCAGAAACCTTCTCCACAAAGGCCAAAGAGAAAGAAAACAATTTTATTAAATTGTTTATTGAACAATTTAAAAGTTGAATAAGTATTAGACCAGAATATGATGCAAGAACAGGCAATCCACTAAGAGATTACAAAGACAGAAAGAAATCTCACCCTTTTATACAGCTGTTACAAGCTGAATCTTTTCCTCTTCAAAATTTATATGTTGAAGTCCTAACACCCAGAACCTTGGAATATGACTGTATTTGGAGATAGGACCTTTAAAGAGGTGATCAAAAGGAGGGCCCTAATCCAATCTGACTCATGTCCTTATAAGAAGAGGAAATTTGGACACACAAAAAGCCACCAAGGGGACTTCCCTGGTGTCGCAGTGGTTGAGAATCCACCTGCCAATGCAGGGGACACAGGTTCAAGCCCTGGTCCGGGAAGATCCCACATGCCGCGGAGAAACTAAGCCCGTGCCCCACAGCTACTGAGCCCACGCGCCACAACTACTGAAGCCCGCGCGCCTAGAGCCTGTGCTCCGCAACAAGAGAAGCCACCGCAATGAGAAGCCTGCACACCGCAACAAAGAGTAGCCCCCGCTCTCCACAAATAGAGAAAAGCCCGCACGTGGCAATGAAGACCCAACACAGCCAAAAATAAAATAAAATTTAAAAAAATAAATAAATAAAATGAAAGCCACCGGGGTGTGTGTGCACAACAGAAAAACCATGTGAGGACACAGCAAGAAGGCAGCCATCTGCAAGCCAAGGAGAGGCCTCAGAAGAAACAAAACCTGCCGACACCTTGATCTTGGACTTTTAGCCTCCAGAACTGTGAGAAAATTAATTTCTGTCATTTAAGGTGCCCAGTCTGTGGTATTTTGTTATGGCAGCCCTAACAAACCAAAGCAGATGCAATCCATTTCAAACATGTTCTCAAGCGAAACAAGAGCTAGTCCTCAGGTAAGAGGACTTGTCACGTATAGTTTATCCTATATTCACCTGGTAACTGTGGTGGCCATCTATGTCTGCTAATTGGTTTTAACCAAAAGAAAAATAAACTTCTCATATCTTTATGAAAGGAGGAAATTTTACAACTTGGAGCAGGTCACCCACTGAGGTTAGGCTCCTACCTTCTCCCAGAAACTGGGATATAGGTGTTCTGTCTCCCTTAATGGTTACCTTTCAAAGAGAAGTCTCCCAGGATGGATGGTGATGCAATTGTACAACAATGAGAATGTATCTAATGCCACTGAACCATTCACTTTAAAATGGCTAACATGGAATATTTATGTAAAAATTTGGTTTAAAAGAGCTATATCCATGTGTATATTTTCGTATATATGACAGAACAAAATATGTATGAATAGTGCTAATGTTATATCTGTATTTTTATTATTCCTGACTTAAATTACTTCTCGAAGTGTGTTTATACTATGAATTAATATGATGTATTCCTCACATTATGCTTTAATAATCTTTTTCTTAATGAGCCATGATATATATATGTAAATATTCTAGTTTCCATGCCTGTGTTTATAACCCATATCTTTAATACATTCAAAAAAGAAAAAGAAAAAATAAATGGCTAACATGGTAAATTTTATGTTATATATATTTCGCCACAATTTTAGAAAGAGAGATGGTTCCCAAGTCCTTGAAAGGCATTCCTGGGTTGTAAAACTGGCAAGATGCTTTTGAAAAGATTTACATACATCTCAAAGGGGTAGAGAAAGAATTTGTAAGTTTTCTTTTAAAAATGCTCTAAGGAAAAGGAGGGGAGAAGTCTCTTTTCTTATTCTCAACAGTGCCCTTACAACTTAAATTCTATTCCTTAATTTCATACTTAAGGAAACTGAGGTCCAGAATGATAAAAGAACTTGCCTGAGGTCACACGTGGTGAATGGCAAAGCCTGAACTTGAATTCAGATGTCCTGACACCCAGGCTAGTTCTCACTTCTGAGATCCCTCCAGAGAGAGTAAAGCCCCTATACCTGTACCTGGACAAGCAGCGTCTTACCTTGAAGCTCACTGCCCGGCTGCTGTGCATATTAAGGGGTCAATGTCCTTTGGTGACGTCTGTGTGGCTAGAGACAACACAACAACTCATCTCAGTTTAGGCCAAATACAAACCACCAAGAAGCCTCTTGGGGCCCTCACTCCCTGCTGCAAGGGAGTACCTGCTCACAGTGCTTAGGGAAGTGTCCCTGCCTTCCTTTCTAATCTGTCTTGACTTGGATAGATGGTATAAATTCTATACTCCCCCTCTGCTTCTAGGCCAAGGAGAAGCCCTTTGAAGGCAGGGCTTTGAAGAAGCACAGCTTTGAAGGGGTTAGGAGAGAAAATCCCGGTGCTCGGCCCAATGTGGTGCCATCTCCAAGAGGCTGGCTTATATTGTTCCAGGCACTAACAATAATAGCGACTACATTTCTACAGCACTTAACAGTTTCTAAAATCCTGTAAAACCGCCTTTATCATCACAATAACCTTCTGAGTAAAAATGGAAGGCTTTACACACAGCCACTACCTACCTTCCCCTTCCCCTAATACACACACACACACTCACACACACACACACACACACACACACACACACACACCACCATCACACATACCACTTCACCCTCCTGTCAAAATATACACATACATCTTTTCCCTCCACACCCAACCTATTATTTTTTAGTTAAAAACCTTAAGGACATTCAGGAGTTTGACCAAGTTGCTGACACAGGAGGCTCCTGAACTCCCGTTCTCCCATGCACACTCCAAATATACAGCTATAGACAGAGCAGTTCCCTCTGAAATAAATACAGAAACTAGCTGAGAAACTCTTACACGTCAGGCAAATGAGAAAATACCCATATCAAAACAGGTAGGAAAAACTGAGACACACTCTCACCATAGACTCTACTCCCAGCACAGCACCATGTACTTGGGAAGGAATTCCCAACACCCAGCTTCTCCCTGAAATGCAAAGGGTTTGGACCCACATTTTGTGATCTAACTTTTAACCTGAGGGATAGGCCCCCAGAACACCAGGCTCTGAAAGCCAGTGGGGCTTGCATCCACAAGTCCCACAGGACTGTAGCAAACAAAGACACAGTTCTTAATGGTTTCAGGAATACACTGCCCTGGTTACACACCTCAGGCCAAGCACAGAGGGAACAGGCAAAAATGCTCATCTACCAGTTTCTTCCTGAAAGGGACTTAAATACATACTTTCCCAGCTGCTGCCTGAGGGGCCAGCTTCCAATCAGCCTGCATCTAGGTACTAAATGCATTCCTCCCCTTTGGCACACTGACAGGTCTTGACACGCCTACTACTAAATAGTCATTAAAAACAAAGAAGGCACTTTGGACAATCACAAAGGTTTGTGAGACAATTAAGAGCTAGGGCTGGGCTGAGCAATAAGGTTCATCTCCTACATGAGGCCACTCCATCAAGACTGGGAGAGTTGGCTCTTTTATCTAATTTACATAAACCAACACAAAGAGTCAAAGAAAATGAAGAAACAGAGATATATGTTCCAAACAAAGTTAAAAGATAAAACTCTAGAAACAGACCTTAATGAAACAGAGATAAGGGATTTACCTGATAAAGCATTCAAAATAATGGTCATAGTCTCTTCAGCAAGTAGTGTTGGGAAAGTTGGATGCTGCATGTAAATCAATGAAGTTAGAACATTCCCTCATACCCTACACAAAAATAAACTCAAAATAGCTTAAAAACTTAAATATAAGACATGACACAATAAAACTCCCAGAAGAGAACATAGACAAAACACTCTCTGACACAAATCAAAGTAATGTTTTCTTAGGTCAGTCTCCCAAGGCAATAGAAATAAAAGCAAAAACAAATAAATGGGACCTAATCAAACTTATAAGCTTTTGCATAGCAAAGAAAACCATAAAAAAAAAAAAACCCACAACCTATGGACTGGGAGAAAATATTTGCAAATGATGTAACTAACAAGGGCTTAATTTTCAAAATATACAAACAGCTCATACAACTCAATAACAAAAAAAACAAACAAACCAATCAAAAAATGGGCAGAAGACCTTATTAGACATTTCTCCAAAGAAGACATACAGATGGCCAATAGGCACATGAAAAGATGCTCAACATTGCTAATTATTAGAGAAATGCAAATCAAAACTACAATGAGGTATCACTTCACACCAGTCAGAATGGCCATCATCAAAAAGTCTACAAACAATAAATGCTGGAGAGGGTGTGGAGAAAAGGGAACCCTCTTGCACTGTTGGTGGGAATGTAAACTGATACAGCCACTATGAAGAACAGTATGGAGGTTCCTTAAAAAACTAAAAATAGAGCTACCATATGACCCAGCAATCCCACTACTGGGCATATACCCTGAGAAAACCATAATTCAAAAAGAGTCATGTACCACAGTATTCATTGCAGCTCTATTTACAATAGCCAGGATATGGAAGCAACCTAAATGTCCATCGACAGATGAATGGATAAAGAAGATGTGGCACATATATACAATGGAATCTTAGCCATAAAAAGACACAAAATTGAGTTATTTGTGGTGAGGTGGATGGACCTAGAGACTGTCATACAGAGTAAAGTAAGTCAGAAAGAGAAAAACAAATACCATATGCTAACACATATATATGGAATCTTAAAAAAAAAAAAAATGGTATTGATGAACCTAGGGGCAGGACAGGAATAAAGAAGCAGACATAGAGAATGGACTTGAGGACACAGGGAGGGGGAAGGGTAAGCTGGGATGAAGTGAGAGAGTGGCACGGACATATATACTCTACCAAATGTAAAATAGATAGCTAATGGGAAGCAGCCGCATAGCACAGGGAGATCAGCTTGATGCTTTGTGTCCACCTAGAGGGGTGAGATAGGGAGGGTGGGAGGGAGACACAAGAGGGAGGAGATATGGGGATGTATATATATGTATAGCTGATTCACTTTGTTATACAGCAGAAACTAACACACCATTGTAAAGCAATTATATCCCAATAAAGATGTTAAAAAAAAAAAAAGTCTACAAATAAGGGAATTCCCTGGCAGTCCAGTGGTTGGGACTCCATGCTTTCACTGCTGAGGGTCTGAATTGGATCCCTGCTTAGGGAACTAAGATCCCAGAAGCTGTGTGACACAGCCAAAAAAAAAAAAGGTCTACAAATAACAAATGCTGGAGAGGGTATGGAGAAAAGGGAACCCTTCTACACTGTTGGTGAAAATGTAAATTGGTACAGCCACTATGGAGAAAGGTATGGAGGTTCCTTAAAAAATAAAAATAGGGCTACCATTCGATCCAGTAATCCCACTCCTAGGCATATATCTGGAGAAAACCATAATTCAAAAATATACATGTACTCCAATATTCATTGCAGCACTATTTACAATAGCCAAGACATGGAAGCAACCTAAATGTCCATTGACAGATGAATGGATAAAGAAGATGTGGTATGTGTGTGTGTATATATATATATATATATATATATATATATACACACACACACACACACACACAATGGAATACTACTCAGCCATAAAAAAAGAATGAAATAATGCCATTTGCAGCAACATGGATGGACCTAGAGATTATCATACTAAGTGAAGTAAATCAGACAGAGAAAGACAAATATTATATAATATCACTTATATGTGGGATCTAAACTATGATACAAATGAACTTATTTACAAAGCAGAAACAGATTCACACATAGAAAACAAACTTATGGTTATGAAAGGGGGAAGGGAGGGAGGGATAAATTAGGAGTATGGGATTAGCAGATACAAACTACTATATATAAAATAGATAAACAAAAAGTCCTACTGTATAGCACAGGGAACTATATTCAATATCTTATAATAAACCATAATGCAAAAGAATATGAAAAAGAATATATATATATACATATGTATAACTGAATCACTTTGCTGTACACCAGAAACTAATACAACATTGTAAATGAACTATACTTCAATTTTTAAAAAATGGTCATAAAGATGCTCACTTAAGTCAGGAGAACAATTCATAAATGAAGTGAGAATTCCAACAGAGACGGAAAATATAAGAATACCAAACAGAAATCACAGAGCTGAGGAGTATAATAACCAAAATGAAAAATTCAATAAAAGGGTTCAACAACAGACTACATCAAGTGAAAGAAAGGATCAGCCAACTTGAACACAGGGCAATGGAATTCATTGCATCAGAGGAGCAAAAAGAAAAGAGTGAGAAAAAGTGACGATAAGAGATTTGTGGGACACCATCAGGCAGACCAATATATGCATTCTAGAGGTCCCAGAAATATAATTGAAAGAAAGGGGCAGAAAACCGATTCAAAGAAAAATTGGCTGAAAACTTCCCTAACCTGGGGAAAGAAACAGATATCCAGATCCAGGAAGCCCAGAGAGTACCAAATAAGATAAATCAGAAGAGACCCACACTGCGACAGACTATAATCATCAGACAGACTTTAAGCCAAAGACTGTAATAAAAGACAAAGAAGATAATAATAATAAATGTTGTTATTATTGTCTATAATAATTAAGAGGTTAATTCATCAAGAGCATATAATAATTATAAATATAGATGCACCCAACAACAGGATAAATAAATATATAAAGCAAATATTAACAGATCTGAAGGGAGAACTAGACAGCAATATAATAATAGTAGGGTACTTCAATAACCCACTTTCAGTAATGAATAGATCATCTAGAGAGAAAATCAACAAGGAGACATTGGCCTTAAACAACGCATTAGATGAGATAGACCTAAAAAACTTTTATAGAACATTCCATCTGACAGTACCAGAATACAGATTCTACTCAAGCACACATGAAACACTCTCTAGGATAGATCATATGTTAGGCCACCAAAAAAAGTCTTAATAAATTTAAATAGATTGAAATCATATTAATCATCTTTTCTTATCACAGTGGTATGAAATAAGAAATGAGTTACACGAAGGAAACTGGGAATTCACAAATATGTGGAGATTAAAGAACACAGTACTGAACAACCAATGGGTCAAAGAAAAAAATCAAAAGAGAAATCAAAAAATATCTTGAGACAAATGAAAATGGAAACATAACATACCAAAACTTATGGGATGTATTAAAAGCAGTTGTGAGAGGGAAATTTATAGTGATAAATACCTACATTAAGAAAAAAGAAATATTTCAAATAAACAACCTAACTTTATATCTCAAGGAACAAAAAAAAAAAAAGAAGAAGAAGAAGACAAACTAAGCCCAAAGTTAGTAGAAGGAAGGAAATAACAAAATCAGAACAGAAAAAAATGAAATAGAGACTAAAAATACAAAAAGATCAATGAAACTACAAGCTATTTCTTTTAATAATAAACCTTTAGCTAGAATTACCAAGATAAAAAGAGAGAGGACTTACTTAAATAAATAAAATTATAAGTGAAAGAAGAGACATTATAACTAATACCATAGAAATTCAAAGGATCACAAGAGACTACTATGAACAATTATACACCAACATATTGGACAACCTATAAGAAATGGATAAATTCCTAGCAAACTACAACTTACCAAGACTGAATTATGAAGAAAAAGAAAATCTGAATGAACAAATTACTAGTAAGGAGATTGAATCAGTAATCAAAAACCTCCGAACAAACAAAATTCCAGGATAGCTGGTTTCACTGGTGAATTCTACCAAACATTTAAAGAAGAATTATTAGCAACCCTTCTCAAACTCTTCCAAAAAATAGAAGAGGAGGGAACATTTCCAAGTTCATGTTATGAGGCCAGCATTACACTGATACCAAAACTAGGCAAAGACGTCACAAGAAAAGAAAGTTATAGGCCAATATCCCTGATGAACATAGATGCAAAAACCCTTAACAAAATATTAGAAAACTGAATTTAACAATATATTAAAAGGATCACACACCATGATCAAGTGGGATTTATTCCAGGATACAAGAATGGTTCAACACCTGCAAATCAGTCAATGTGGTACACCACATTAGCAAAGGATAAAAATCATATGGTCATCTCAATAGATGCAGAAAAATCATTTGACAAAATTCAACATCTATTTATGATAAAATCTCTCAACAAAGTGGGTATGGAGGGAACGTATCTCAACATAATAAAGGCCATAGATGACAAACCTACAGCCAACATCATACTTAACAGTGAAAAGCTAAAAGTTTTTCCTCTTAGATTGGGAACAGGACAAGGATGCCCACTCTCACCATTTTTATTCCATAAAGTACTGGAAATCTTAGCCAGAGCAACTAGGCAAGAAAAAGAAATAAAAGACATTCAGATCAGAAAGAAGTAAAACTGCCTCTATTTGCAGATGACATGATATTTTATATAGAAAACCCTGAAGACTCCACCAAAAGTAAATTTGAAGGATACAAAATCAACATACAAAAATCAGTTGTTGTCTCTATATACTAACAATAAACTATCAAAAAGAGAAATAAAGAAACAATCCTATTTACAGTAGCATGAAAAACAATAAAATACTTAGGAATAAATTTAACCAGGGAAGTCAAAGACCTATACACTGAGAATGATAAGATTTTAGTGGAAGAAATTGAAGAAGACACAAATAAATGGAAAGATATTCTGATATTCCGTACTCATGGATTGGAAGAATATTGTTAAAATGTCCATACTACTCAAAAAAACTACAGATTCAATGCAATCCCTATAAAAATTCCAATGGCATTTTTCACAGAAATAGAAAAAACAATGCTGAAATTTGTATGGAATTACAAAAGACTCTGAATAGCCAAAGCAATCTTGAGAAAGAAGAACCATGCTGGAGGCATCACACTTCCTTGTTTCAAAACATATCACAAAGCTATAATAATCAAAACAGTATGGTTCTGGCATAAAAATAGAAATAGAGACAAGTGGAACAGATAAAGAACCCCAAAATAGACCCACACATTTATGGTAAACTGATCTTCAGCAAGGGTGCCAAGAATACACAATGGGGCAAGGATAGCCTCTTCAATAAATGGTACTGGGAAAACGGGAATTCTCTTGCAAAAGAATGAAATTGGAACCCTATTTTACACTATATACTAAAATCAACTCAAAATGTATTAAAGACATAAAGTTAAGACCTGAAACTGTAAAACCCTTAGAAGAAAATATACGGGAAAGTTTCCTGACATTGGCGTTGGCAATGACTTTTTTGGATATGACACCAAAAGCACAAGCAGCAAAAGAAACAAATCAACAAAATGAAAAAGCAACCTATGAAATGGGAGAAAATATTTACAAACCATACATCTGATAAGGGGTTAATATTAAAAATATGCAACAAACTTTTACAAATCAATAGCAAAAATACAAATAACCTGACTTTAAGATGGGCAAAAGACCTAGATAGACATTTCTCCAAAGAAAAAAATATTTGAAGATCATAATAATGAGTTTAACTAAAACACAAGCCATAGAGACGTGATGCACGGCAACCTTTTTCAACAACAGTCCCCCGATAAAATTAAATCTTACAGAAAATATTTCGAATGACTTTTTATTTTTTAATTCTCTTAAGGATGGTGCCATTTCTGGATGCAATGGAGAAAAGTTAATTCATTACACACAATAGATACTTTAAGCATTGGGGCATAATTCCTTCACTGAATACACAAAAAAGACTTGAATTGAGAGTCTGAGAAAGAGAGAAGGGTCAAGAAGGAAGCCTGGGCTTCAGGCTTGGCACCTGAGAAGCTGGGAGTTCTATTTACTGAAACTAGAAACACAGCACTCCACCCCCACCACTCTGGTTGTACAGAGTTCTGCTGCATCTAGAGTGATATTTCTTGTCCTTTCTGTCCAATCTGCTTGGATGTCCCACAAGCAGAATCACTCCTCATGTCCTGAAACCAAGTTCTCATTTTTCATTCCCCTACATTCCCTCTCTACCCTCAGTTGGTTAGACTTTACCCTGGAGATGACAGAAAGTCAGTGTTTTGCAATCATCAGTTCAAGGGCAGGGTCTATGCAGATGTATCTGTGCAATCTCACAGTGCCTGCCACAGGGCAGGTGCTCCATACATATTGAGTGAATAATTAGTTATGCATTTATGATGACTAAACCATTTGGAACTTCCTAAGCAAGAAAGTGACTTAAGATTTGTCTTTAATTGGATTACTCTGGCTGCAGTGTGCAGAATCTCCTAGAGCAGGTTTTCTCAACCTCGGCACTACTGATATTTGAACTGATTAATTCTCTGTTGTGAGGGGCTGTCCTGTGCATTGTAGGATGTTTAGCATCCTACATCCCTGGCCTCTACCCACTAATTTCCATCAGCTCTCCTGTCCCCAGTTATGAAAGCAAAAATGTCTCTTCAGACATTGGCAATGTTCTCTAGGGAGCAAAATTGTCCCGGGATGAGAACCACTGTCCTGAAGGGAAAAGAAAATGAAAGATCAGTCAGGAGGCCATTCGCCACATAATGTCATAGGAGGAAGAAGAGGGAGTACAGTCACATTGATTGAAAATGTCTACTATGTGCTGGGCACTTTGCATATGTTATCATATTTTAAAGAGGGACATGGGATAAGAGAGCCCTACTCCCATACCAACTGCCCCCTAAAATTCCTTCAGGGTTACCTGAGGTCAAGCTCCCAAATGATTAAACCCTAAAACAGACACCATCACTTTCCCTGGCCCCATATGAACGCGGTGGAGTCTAATTCCCACGCCATGTCAAAGAGAAGTGTTTGACATTGCTCCATGGATATTAATTTAAGTTATTCTGGGGAGGCCTCAAAGTCACTTTCCAGTCAGGTCCAAGGGGGGGACAGGGCAGAGGTTCTTTGCACAAGGTGGTCAAATTCCAGAACTTGGGTATCTTATTCCTTTGTCCAAGCCCTCAGCCACCCTTGGGGAGCCTCTCCCTGGGGACCACACAGCAGCTGGGCAAAGATCTGAATGTTGGAGCCAACCAGTTTTCCTGGTGAGGTCCAGCTCAGAGGGCCCTGGAAGGTGCCTCTGCATTCACTCAGCAGCCTGGGGACTCGGTTTGCTCCCACCAACGCCCGCTGATTGCTGTTGGTGTTAATAACATAAGCAGCAGGAGGCTTTGCACCAGAATCAGGGCTGTCTGGATAATTATCTAGTGGCCTAGGACCAGTCAGTAAATTACTCTGTGACCTGAGAATTCAGCAGGTTACCACCATCACTCAGGCCTGCTCACTTTATTGCTCTCCCCTCCTGCTGCACTGACATTTATTTGTCTCGTTTACATTCAGAGCATTGATTTCATGCCTTTTGTTTTCTGTCTTAGAGGTGAGAAGTAGTTTCTTTAGGAAGGCTGGTTCTCAGGTCAGTGGGTTAGCTGTAGTGACACAGGGAGGGGGGAATAGTGGAGTTTTTGTTTTCTGCAATCATTTAGTGTGCTCCCAGTACATCAACACCTGCTCTCTGTGGTACTCCCAAACGCATTTCTATCTTTTTTGTCAGAGTTGTGACACTCTCTAGTAAACTGCCTGTATATGTAAACTTGCGTATTGGGGAAGGGGAGGTCAGAGAAGAAAACTCATATCACTCCCTCCTCACACACTACACTTCAGCTATACCAAATGGGAATAGTACATTCAAGTTAATTTTCCCAAATTACTTGGGGTATTTGCATAAACTGTTCCCTTTATCTAGAGCACTCTTTTCCCTCTCCTGCATTGCACTCTTACTCATCTTTCAGGTCTTACCTTAGATGTCACTACCTGCACCCCCCCGACCCAAGGAAGCTTTTCCTTGCCCATCCAGAACACAGTTACTCATGCCCCTTCTGGGCTGCCATAGCATCCTACACCTTATTTTTATTACTAAATTCAGTTGGTTGCAATTACCTGTTTTCTTGTCTGTCCCATCTTTCAGATTGTGAGCTCAATGAGAACAAGAACCAGCTCACATCTGTTCCAGGCCCCCATTTAAAGTGGCCAAAAAAATGTAATAAGTAGATGTAGGAAGATATATCTTAACTCTGTTTTCCAGGCAAACTCGTTTCCCAGCTTCAGCTCAGCCAAGACACTCACTTACATATCCAACACCACTCTTCGAAGAGAGCTGTTGTGAAGTTTCCCAGTGGGGAACCTACAGCTTCAACTAAGGACTTTATTCCCATTCCCTGCAATTATCTACTTTATCTATCTCTCTTTTCAATTCACCAATTTCTATAAATGCACCTGAAGATAATCCTGTAACTATCATTTATTGTTCACTTTAACTCCATAATCCATCTGAAAAACACAGATATTCCTGTCTCAGCTGATTAAACTGCTTTATAACCTTGATTAAGACATTTACATGCATTCAGCCTTGATTTCCTCTTGCAGAGAATGAGTCCACGATCTCTTAAGTGCCTTCCATCATGAAAGTTTTCTGATTCTAAAATTTGAAGTATATTTTGTGATTCTGCACCATAAAAGTGGCTACCGTTCCCACTTTCTGCAAAACCCTTTTTAAAAAATATTTATTATTATTTTTGGCTGCATTGCATGCGGGATCTTTCGTTGTGGCACGTGGGCTCCCCGTTGTGGCGCATGGGCTTCTCTCTGTAGTTGTGGCACGTGGGCTCAGTAGTTGCTGCGTGCAGCTTCTCTAGTTGTGGCGCTCAGGCTCCAGAGCATATGGGCTCTGTAGTTGTGGCACACAGGCTCCCCAGTTGCAGCACGCAGGGTCAGTAGTTGCAGCACACAGGCTTATTTGCCCTGCGGCATGTGGGATCTTAGTTCCCTGACCAGGGATCGAACCAGCGTCCCCTGCATTGCAAGACGGATTCCTAACCACTGGACCACCAGGGAAGTCCTGTAAAACCCTTTTTGATAAACAAAATATAAATCAAGTAATTAATTAAAGTAAATAATTTACATACTTTTTCCACAAAGGTGCAGTGTGAAAGATCATAATCTGGCCCCAACTTACTCGTCCAACCTGCCCACTCCATTATCATCACAAACTGCTTCTAGTTCCTCTCTGCACAGATGCTTTTCTAGCCAATGTGCTCTCTTACCCATGCTATTCCATCTGCCTTTCTCCTCTGTACATCTGGAAAACTTCTAATTCTGTTTTGAAACCCAGCTATGGTTAACTCCTCAGGGAAGTCTTCCTTGATTTGAGATGCAGCATGGCACAATGAGTACGGGTTTAAACTGTAAAGTCAGACAGATTTGGGACTCTAATTTGGCCCACCACCTATGGTGGTGGAAAAGTGACTTAATTGATCTGACCAAGCCTCAGCCTCCTCATCTGTGCAATGGGCATAATAGTTCCTACCTCATAGGGCTACAAGGATTGAATGAGGTAACCTAAGGAAAACATTTGACTCAGCTCCTGGCAAATAGTAAGTATTGTATAACATTTATCTATTATTATTGACTCCAGGTTAAAATTAATCACTTCTGATGCATGCTTATCAAGCTGAATTTTACATGCCTGTCTTCCCTACAAGATTATGACCTCCTTAAAGTTCAGAGACTTATTTGTATCTGTATTCCCAGAACTGTGCCCAGCACATAGTAAGTAACGAATAAATGTTTTAAGTTAAATTGAATTATACATTTAGAAAAGAAAGGTATTCTTAAAAGAACAAGAATTTAAAATAATACTTTAAATAAAGTAAGGTAAAATAAAAAATAAAAGTGTACAACATGTTATCTGATCATGCTCTAGATTGGCTGTGACACTTTCACATTCATGTTCAGGTTTTCACTTTGATTCTCACAGTGAATTTATGTGGCAGGTATTATTATCCTGAGTTCACAAATGAGAGAAAGGACTTTGATTTTGCTTCAGATTCACAGAGCAATTTGCAGAACCCAAACCTGTATCACTTTTCTCCCCTCTTATGCTTCCCTTGCCCACCCCCACCCCCCAAAAAGGAGTAGCTCAACCACTCTTAAAACTCAGGTGTAAGATTTTAAGCTTCCACAAGTGATCCCTCACCCAGCACCCAATGAAAGCAGGCACAAAGAACAGGGCCCTTCTCTGAGATGCCATTCCCGCTGGTTACTGCGGCCCCGACTTCTTCGCACGCTGGTGGAGAAAGCGTGCATGTGCTGTACATTTCGCCCTCAGCATTCAGGAGACACCTGGTTTCTGCCAGTGCTTTGGGCTCCTCCAGGCTTTTCCTGTACTTTTGTGCAGCTGAGAAGGTGAAGCATAAGGGTATCAAAAGCTGCAAACAGTCCCTACCTCTGGAGACAGGCATTTACTAGAAGAAAGAACGGACCAATGGCTTCCCAGAGCATTGTTCAGCCACATTAGAGAAAGGATTAAGCAGATACATTCAGCTATTCTAACAGATTTTCTTTAAGCTTTGAATACGCCTCTCACCCTCACTCAGATAATCACATTAGTTTTGTCATTAAAAGATCCCTTTTGTAGAAAGTACCTAAACCGCTTAAACCACCCAGAGAGGTTGCATACATTATCAAACACCAAGACAAACAAAAGGGATTTTCTGTTCCACATCTCAGTTTTCCTTATTTCTCAAAAAATCTGGGAAATCAAGGTAGAAATTATTTTGCAAATGGATAGTGGCAGGACAGCAATTCTCACTCTTTCCTTCCCTGGGAAGTCCCTTAGCAATCAGAACTCGGAAGGCTGAAAAACTTCTTCTGCACTGGGGCCAGCAGAAAACAAAAGTTTAGCCAGAGATGAAGACAGTAGAGAAAGGAGGGGGGTAGAAAGACTGTGCTTGCCTCTCTGCCACAGGAAATTGCATTTGGAACCAAGGAATGGTAGAAAAGCACAGGATTTGGGATCAGACCATGCCATTTACTAGATCTGTGGCTAGTGGTTGGGGGTGGAAGTTTCTTCATTTTTCTTGGCCTCATGGTCCTCCTTTATAAAATGGAGGTAGGTAATATCTGCCTTGCTTCCCACACAGGGATGTTAAGGGGCTCAAAATGAGAAAAGGCAGGCAGCAGAGTTCATGTAAACTATGATACAAGCATTACAGGGGAGGTTTCTTTTGGCTTTCTTTTTATAACCCCCATGATGATAGGAGCTATGTCTATCTTTTTCACAATAACATGATGAGTGCTTAATATCTTTTTTTAAATAGTGCTTTTATTGCCTTTCTCACCAAGCTCCCTCCACCCTGCAAACTTCCATCCTTCAAGTCTCAGTTCAAATGTTACTTCTCCTTTAGAGCCTTCCTCAAACTTACAGGATGAATTCATCACTTCAGCTTTCATGCTCCCACAGCATTCTGAATGCAACCCAAATTCTTAGCCCAAAGTATTTAATCATCTGACATTGTGACCATCTCTCCCCTTTAATAGTGAGCTTCTTGAAAACAATAGGGCTTTGCCTTTGAATTCTTACTACCTAACACTGTACTGCATAGACTAGCCATTCAATAAATGTTTGAATGAACAAATGATAAATGAACAAACAATCCAAAGAATTGCAGTTATTTGGCCCAGTGAAGAGAAATTCAAGGAGTAACTTAAGAATCAGACTTCAAAATAAAGGTTATTAAATTTTAGAGATGGTAATGTGTCTGTACTATACATTGTGCTATTGTGTTTTTTAGAGCGTAAGACTATTGGATGAGCTGAATAAATCATCAGTTTTTCATCTCCTTTGTTGGGTAAAACTTGAGGAAAGGGCCTTAAATTATAATGGAGAAGATTTAGGTTAGACTAGAGTTTCTCGACACCAACATTATTGCCATCTGGGGCCAGACAATTCTTTGTTGTGAGAGGCTGTCCTTTGCACTGCAGGATGTCCACTAAATTAGATGCCAGTACAACCCACCCCCCTCCCCACACACACACATACACACCGACTTGTGATGACCAATAACATCTCCAGACATTGTCAAATGTCCCTAGGCGGTAAAATTGACACCAGTTGAAAACCACTGGCTTAGACCTAAAGAATAAACTCCCGCAGGTGAGGGTTTTGTGGCATCAGAAAAGGAGACAAAAGAGGTGGTGTAACTCTTACCATGAGTTCCTTAGAGATAAAGCAGATGATTTACTTTACTGCTTTATATTGTACCTTCCATTCTGAAGGTAGATAGATTAACTAAATGAACTGACATCATGATAACATATGAAATGTCTCCTGTCGACCGTGAGATTTCTGAAACAAGAATAATCTGATAGCCTGTGTCGATGAAAAAGGAGGCCATTTATCAAATCATCTGGCTATTTCCACTGTACTGCACTTATTCAAGGGCATTTACTATACATCCTCAGTGTCATAGCACCTTACATATCACCTGAGCAAAGTTTCACTTGGAGTTTAATATCTTGGAGTTATTGATTGATGGTTTTCTGCACGCCTTTCTTTGGCTATTTGCATCTAGATTTCAGGGGCTACAAAACAAAGAAAAGCAGTTAAAACCACTCTCCCAAAGCTAAGGAGGAAGTTTGGTAACAGATGCAAACAACACCGCATAGAAGCACCTGATTCCCTATCTCTGCTCTGCCTCCACATGGCTGGTGAGCTGCCACTGGTCCCATAGTTCATCTGTGAGCCAAGTAGGGTAATAGTAGATACAAATGTCTGCGTAGATTCAGAAGCAGTTTTTCAAACTACTTCATTTGTGCTACAAAACATCATTCCTTCCCCTTATTCAACTATCTACAATGACATTTAAACTGGCCGACGAACATCTATTCAGAAAAATTTTGACTGAGAGTGTTCCTCCAGACACTGTAAAATCTATATATTTCTAGATTAAGTCAGATTAGCAAATACACACACACACACACACACACCCAATATATATACATACCCGTAGTATGTTTCATTAGCTCATTACAATTTAATCATTATACTTTGGTGTTATGAATTTCCTTTATACTGAAAGGTCATATAAGAATGAATACAGTGAAATTTAGCAATATGTATAGAGAAATTGAAAATCTTATTCATTACATTTTTCCACTTTCTGAGGCTCTTTCAGGAAGTTCCTGCCTGGGACTCTCCAGGCTGATTGATCTTAAGTACAGTGTGAACTGTTTAACTGACTTTGTTTTCCTCTTTGCAGATGGCTGATAAAAAGCTTAGAGCCAAATTTTCTTGGCCTCTATCATCAGAAAATGTCTAGAATTCCATGGCAGCATTCCCCAGTGTATGTTTGGCAGAGCATTAGTTCTTAAACGTTGTTGAAAAAGGGGTTATAGATCAAATAAGTTTGGGAAATGTCACATTCTTGTTGATTTCACAATGAACGTGGCATATCAAAGTTTTGAGAGATTCTGTAGTAAAGATAATCTGTTTAAATTTATTTTAACCATGTTCAAACAGTTTGCTCATGTACCTCTTTTTTATGTAACACCCACTTACGTCTGGCCTTACTAGCATTCGGTGGAAACTGTTGGATAAATGCTACTTTATGGTTTGCATTCCTAGATCCATTTTACATCCCTATCCCTTTTAAATCTCTTCTGTCCCATTTATGCTGTGCTTACTGTATATCTTTTAGATCACCTGAAATCCTTTCAGAACCAGGTGTGACAAAAATTTTAAAATAAATAATAAACAAACATGTGAGCTATATGACCTTGGGCAAGTAACTTTCACATTCCAGGCCTGGGTTTCTTATTAAAGATGTTAGTCATGTTAAACACACATGTAGAACTAAATGATCCCAAGACTGCTTTTCAGCTCTGCAATTGTATGTATCTCCGCTATTAGGCAGCAAAATCTGTTAAAACCAGCCCTTTCCTTCACCCCCTTGCGTTGAAAAGTGGCTCCAGAGAAATCTACCCACTTGAATGGCTATTCTAGTCAGTGTTCTATTCCCACCTAACATCAAGGCAGAGTTATATTCAGCTCCTTTGATAAAAAGTGCCAGACTGATGGAGTAGGAGAGGGAGCCTGGGGCATGAGTAGTTGAAGTGAGGGAAAATCAGTGAGTCCAAGTTTTAGAGGTATTGAGTACTTGCAGACCCAGGGAAGCCCAGGGCAGGAAGTACTTTCCAAAATCCAGGGAAGCCCAGGGCAGGAGGTCATGTAAGCACATCAGAGCTGTGAAAGATGCTTGGCTATAGAGATGGACAGAAAGCTTGGCCTTTCCACCCTGGAAAGTATCCATTCGTATAAATTTACCAAGGGCCTACTGAGACCAGCTGCCCAGCGCCGTGCCATTACTAGATGCTGATTACTAGAAGAAGTAAGGCATAGTCCCTGCTCTCAGATAGTTTGGTCTTCCTAAAAAGAGGGTGAAAACATTTAGCAATTTATTGCTAAATGTTTGGGGCATGTGTACTAAATTAGAGGTGGTCAGGAATTGCTGAAAGGTACTGGAGATGCAGAAATGAACAAGGCAATCTCTACCTTGATGAAGTTTACATTCTAGCTGACACCCTAGGTGTGAACCTTGTTCTGTGACAGCATAGATTTGAAAGACTACTCCTTTGGGAAAGCTGAGAAAGACTTCACAGGAGAGGTAATCAAGTTGATCTGGGCTTTGAAGGATGCAAGGAAGTTTGCCAGTGAAAACACATTGGAGGGTAGTGATGAGAAGGGAATCAGACAGAGAAGCAGTATTTTATTTTATTTATTTATTTTTTTAAATACATTAATTAATTTTTTATTTTATTTTATTTATTTTTGGCTGTGTTGGGTCTTCGTTGCTGCGCACGGGCTTTCTCTAGTTGCGGCAAGCGGGGGCTACTCTTCGTTGCGGCGCGTGGGTTTCTCATTGCGGCACGTGGGTTTCTCACTGCGGTGGCTTCTCTTGTTGTGGAGCATGGGCTCTAGGCCTGCGGGCTTCAGCAGTTGTGGCATGCGGGCTTCAGCAGTTGTGGCATGCAGGCTTCAGTAGTTGTGGATCGCAGGCTCCAGAGCACAAGCTCAGTAGTTGTGGCACACAGGCTTAGTTGCTCCGCAGCATGTGGGATCTTCCCAGACCAGGGCTTGAACCTGTGTCCCCTGCATTGGCAGGCGGATTCTTAACCACTGCACCACCAGGGAAGCCCAGGAGCAGTATTTTAGAATAATAGAAATTTTTGTGTTTGAAGTGCAGGTTATTAGGAAAGTGAAAGGCAGCAGTAAGAATGGGAAATGAGTGCAGAGAGGTAGATCCCAATTTTTGCAAAGGCTGTACCAGGGATCAAGTGATGGGTTGGCTCAGTGGAGTCAAATGTACTACAGTTGCAGGAGAATTAGGATGTTTGGGGTCTTCTTCTTAAGAATGTATTGTGGTAAGTACAGTATAGTAGCAGCTCCTGAAGTATATTTCCTGAACACTAGTTCCTTGAGCTCATATCCCATGCTTTGATTACCATCTATTCACCATGGCTCTCCAGCCCAGACTGGGTTCCAGATCTTTACATCCAACAGTCCTACTTGACAGCTAGCTCCACTTGGTTATTTCAAAAGTATATAAAACTCAGCATGACAAAACTCAACTCATAATCTTCCTGCCAAACCTGTTCACCCAGTGGGGCTTTCTTTCCAGTCTATGGCACCACCATCTATCCAAGCGCACTAGTCAGAAATCATCAACCTTGACACCTGCCCAACTCTCATCTCATATAAAACTCATCACCAAATCCCACTGGCATTCCTTACCAAATCTCTCTCAAATTCATCCACTTCTCATTTCCACCTCTACCACCCTAGTCAAAGCTCTCTTTCTCTTACTTGGACAACTGCAACTGTGGCCTCCTATATTACATGCTTACCCCCTCCAATACACTCTCTAATTTATAGCCAGAGTGATCTCTTTAAATGAAAATCTGTTCATGTCACTCCCCCGAATAAGGACAATCGACGGTTTCTCATTCCTTATAAAGACTCCTTATCATGGTCTACTTGAATGAGCTTCCTCCCTGCCCAGGTCTCCAGATTCATCTTATGTCACTTTCTCTGTGGTCATGTGGTCATCTGCTGTCCCATACAGAGGCCTTCTTTCAGTTCCTTGAGTATACTACACTCAGGGCTTTTGCACATGCCGTTTTCTCCACTCTTCTTCTAGTATAGCCCCCATTTACCGTTTAGATAACCTAAAACGTCACATCTCAGAACAGCATTCTCTTGCTCCCGCAGACCAGCTCAGACTATTCGCCGCTAAATTTCCTAATAACCCCACTCTTCATAACACTTATAATTGTACCCTCTGTCTGTATAATTTGACATTTTGTGTCTTCCTCCCACTGGAATGTAAACCTTATTAGTAGAGACACTGTGTTTGCTTTTTCACCATTGTATCCTCCAGGTTCCAGAACAACATCTTATGCCTTGTAAATGTTCTGTAAGTAAGAACATTTCTGTAAGCAAAAGTTGTATTCTTGATCACCATTTCGGAAAGTCACAATGCATATTTACAGATTTTAAAAAAAACGATTTAACTTTGTTTAACCCATCATTTTCCAACCTTGCTTAACTATGGATCTTTCTATTACATAAGTCATTGGCATTTTGTTGGACACCTGTGTTCCAAGAAACACTGTTTGATAGTAATACACTGAATTGCTTGAGCTGCTCTTCCTCCACCCTCATCCTAAATAGTGTGTCTCTGAAGCCATGCTTTTATGGTCTTATCCCTCCCTAACCATCTGAGAGTTGTGGGCTTGTGAGATGGTACAGCCTCAGGGGCCTGAGGACACCATTCTGGGAAGTCGTGACAGGCCTTTTGCGAGCAGAGAAGAGGAAGCTGATCTGCAGAGATGAAGCAGCCATGGGAAAGGAAGCGTTCGGCAGGGCTCTCCTACTCAAATGGGATCAGGTAGGACAACAAGAGTGAGGAGAACTGAAGGCACATGCCTTGTCTGAGGAAATTCAAATTCAGAATTCTCTTAACTAGTGGTTCTCAAGGTGTGATTCCCCAGCATCATCTGGAAACTTGTTAAAAATGCAACTTCTCAGGATCCACCCCAAGACATATTACAAACTCTGGGATGGGGCTCAACAATCAATGTTTTAACAAGCCCCTCGGGTAATTCTGATGCACATGCACACTTTAGACTGCTAGCCAAACTACAAATAAAAGAAGCAAATCGTACGCACTGGTTGACAACTGGTGACCTCTGCTGTAAGCGAGAGAAAGTAGCAGTCTTGACTTTTAATGACTTTCCACACCCTAATTCCATTCTTTCACAATTCCTAGTTACCCAAGTCCTGGAGCTATTCCTGCATAGCGTCAATAAATTCCCTCTTTTGCTTAAGCTGGTTTAATGAGGTTTTGTTGCTTGAATTCAAACAAAGATTTAAGCTACACCAATAAAGTGAAAACAACAAAACAACAACAACAACAAACCTGGATGCAAGGCTTGGTTCTGCTAAAAATGAGCTGTGAGGCCTTAGACAAGTCCCTTCTCTCTGGGCCACAATGCCATCACCTACGAATGATGTGGTTGGACTGGATGACATCCGAGTTGCCTTCAGAACTCTCTAATATACTAGACTAGACATTGGCTCCTCTGGATAATCTCTTGACTCTACAGATCCCTTAAGAAAGATCTCTAAATTTCTTTAGTTCTGCCCATTGACTCTAGGTAGTTAGAGTAACAAAGACAGAGAAAAAAAAAAACACTCCAACTCTCTGTGTCTCTCTTTCCTGGTCTTTCAAAAGTATCATCTAATAATTAGAGGGATGCTTTAAATAAGGCTTATTTGATGCTTCAATTCTTTTTCAATTTAAAATTAAATTTTAGCATATTATAATTAGGCCAACTTTAGTTAAGGCTGCTATCTGTCATGAAATGTACATAGAAAAAACATGTACATAAAAAACAGTCATTTTTTGACAACTTTTCTCTTCACAAAAATGCAACTCATCCAAACAATCAATATTAAGTGAAGTGGCAAAGTATTTTAAAGATTTTAAGTAAAAAAGGTTTCAATGAAAATATCCTAAAATAAATATAGCCTAAAATAAATAGTAAGAATATCCTCCATTAAGCCCATAAACCCTGCATTATATAACTTCTTAGTTGACAAAGAATAAAAACTAGTATTGTCTTGACCCTTAAATTCCCACCCCAGCAGACTTTTCTCTGATGCTGAAATGAAAATAGTGACCAAATGCTTTGATGGACAACTTATTACAATGAGAACTGAAGGCTTCCAAAACCAGACAAAGATTTTTCTGTATCTCCCAGATACCAGGGAAAGTAAGGGGAATATTTCAGTCTCCCACCCAAGAATGAACATTATATCTGCATTTTATAAAAAAAATAAGTGCTTTAGAAATACTCAAGCTCAAGATACAGTTTTTAAAAAGCAGAAAATGTTCCCAAGGCAGAGTGAAGAAAAAAAAACTGAGAGAAAATAAAAGCAAACAAGGGAAGAGAAATCTTTCAACAGAGTAGAAACTGTTAGTCTCTCTCTCTGTCCCTGAAAGGTTTTGATCCAACCCTATTTGTTATCCTAGAAAAGCTCTTCTGAAGAAAGGTCTCAGTGTAAGAACTGCTTGAAAGAAGCCAACCCCTTGGAAATAGGAACGGCTCAGCCATTTATTAATGTCAAATATGCTGCCTGCATGAATTAGTCAGCTTGTCTTTTGGAAGCCATACAGAAAAGTTCTTGTGCACCTGCCTCTTAGTGTCCTGACACTTCTGGCTTTAATGACAGCATACCAATCACCAGAAAATAAAATCTAAAAACCAAAATGCTGAACATAACTATATTCTACCTTCTGAATAGCTGATTCATCAGTTTTTAAAGGCTTCTTACTGAAGTATCATCAGTAACCACAGAATATAACTTGCTCAGATGTAAAAAGAAAAGGAAAACAGAGTCATTTTCCTAAACTGGCAAAACCTAACCAAACTACCACAAAACTGACCTCAGAAACAAAGAGAAACGGAGCAGAAAAAGGCCAGATTTCTTACTGGCAGTACCATGGTGGCAAATATCCCAGAACTAAGAAAAGCTGCCAAATAGAAGAGAGAAAATTAAAGGACTTTCCAAAAACAGCCAAGCCCAGTGCACACAGCATTCCCAACAGCTGGAGTGAGCTTCAGAAGCAACACACAGGTATAAGGTCCAGCCCTATTCTTTATTTACAGCACAGTTCAAAGTCATTAAATCAAGCACAAAAGAAATGGCTCCCATTTCCTGGTTTGGCACTGGATATCCTTCCTACCAGCTGCAATTACATCATTTTTATCCATCTTCTGCTTTTCCTTTTGGGAAAGTAGAGGAGGGGCGAGTGACAAATGGGCCAAAGAGACTTCAACTTCGAAACCAATAAATCCCTGCTTTCAGAGAAACCAAGGAAGTGACTCCCCCTCTTGTGAAAGGCAGTCAATACTCTGCTCCAGTTATCAAGGCCACTGATGGTGTGGGAAAGCTGTCATGAAGAGATTCTTCCTGGAGGTGGCACAAAGATGGCAAGGACTCAGGTCATTGGATGGCTGCTATCACCACCATCACGTTCTCTTCTATCTCAACCTTTGCCACACCAAATCTAATAAACAAGGGAAAGTAATTATGTACAGAAAACCAAAGTGAATGGAAATGTGGGTGGAATGAACTTAAAAGAAGAAACCGAAAATGATCGAACGTTACTCAGTGCATCTTTCTCAGACTTGCATAGAAATCTTTGATCCACTGCTTCATGTGTCTAACTTCCAAGGAGCGGGCTAATAGCACAGTGACGGGATCAAAGGCATTGTTGGCTCGGAGATCTAGATGGTGCGCTCCCTCTGGGATGACGATCGCAAGTAAGGTGTCTGTAATATCCTTAGTTACTCCACCTCCTGACCAGGGGTCTAGTTCACCATTGCTAAGTGAGGGAAAGAAAAAAAAAAAAAAAAGATTATTAGTTTTTTATATCTACACAAATGTAAGATAGGAGAAACCTACTATATGCATAACACCTAAAATTATAAGCTTATAACCTGGGGGATTTGATCTGAGGATTTAATCTGTCATATAGAAAGGTGCTTTATCCTGGAGTTTGACAATATTTCTGCAAGCAGGTACAGAAATAGGACCAGAGAAGACTGAAGGTGATGCCCCATGAATCAACCTAGATTGTACTGGGACTTGGAATTTAGAAGACTGAATTCCAATCCTGGCTTCATCACTCAAAAGCTGTATGACCTTACACAAGTTACCTGACTCAGTCTCCTTATCTGTAAAGTAGAGTTAACAAGGCCTACCTCATAAGGTTGCTTCAAGGGTTAAATCAGATGCTACATGTGGATATGTTTAATAAGTGTCAGGCACATAGGAGTCCCTCAATTAAAGCCAGTCTCCTTCTTTCCTAAGACCCAAATACCAAAGTGATAAAGAAAAATTTCCATATTTAAAAATGCTAATTATCTCTTGGCTCTTTTAAAAAAAAAAAAAACCTTCATTTTTTAAAAAAAATTTCCCTCTTAGTATAGTACTTTGGGAAATAGGGTGGTAGGACCGAAAAAACTGCTCTGAATCTAGAATCAGAACTTTTGGGCATTACTCAAGATACTCATTTTACATTAGCTTTAAAATTAAGGAAACGCTATTAGGTTATTAGTCCTGGCTGGTGCACACAACACATTTCAGAATGATGTAAACAGGATCAGTCATTGAAACAGGATACTTAGTTTAGCTGAAAAAAAAGCCAATACAAACACAGACAGCATCCCTAATAGTATTTGTTAACAGCTTTGTTGAGATATAATTCATCTCCCACAAAATGGACACATATCATACAAATTCAATGGTTTTTAGTATATTCAGAGATGTGCAACCATCATCACGATCAATTTTAGAACATTTTCATCACCCCCAAAAGAAACCTATACTCACTGGCAGTCAAATCCTCATTCCCCTCTACTACTTCCCCTCACTGTCAGCCCCAGGCAACCACTAATCTACTTTCTATCTCTATAGATTTGCCTATTCTGGACATCTCATATAAATGGAATTATATAATGGTTGTTTTTTGTGATTGGCTTCTTTCACTTTGACATATTTTCGTTTCATCCATGTTATAGCATGTATCAGTACATTTTTCCTTTTTATTGCCAAAAATATTCTATTGTATATGGATACGCCACATTTATTTATCCATTCATCAGATGCACATTTGTGTTGTTTCCACTTTTTGGCTATTATGAATATTACTCCTATGAACATTTGTGTACAAGTTTTTACATGGATGAATATTTTCATTTCTTTTGGGTATATAACTAGGAATGGAATTTCTGGGATATATAATGACTTAACCTTTTGATGAACTGCCAAACTGTTTTCCAAAGTGAGTGCATTTTATACTCCCACAAACAACATCTGAGGGTTCTAAATTCTCTGTATCCTCACCAACATTTATTATGTGTCTTTTTGATTATAGTCATCCTATGTGGGTGTGAAATGGAATATCATTGTGGTCTTGATTTGCATTTCCCAAATGACTGATGGTATAGAGAATTTTTTTCATGTGCTGATTGGCCATTTGTATATCTTTTTTGAAAAAAATGTCTACTCAGATCCTTGCTCATTTTTAAATTGAATTATCAATTAAATCATTTGAAACATTTTGAGTTAATTTTTTTGTATAGTATGAAATAGGGATCCAGCTTTATTCTTTTGCCTGTGAATATCCAGTTTTCCCAGCATCATTTCTTGAAAAAAACTATTCTTTCCTCAATGAATTGTCTTAGCATTCTTGCCAAAAATCAATTAACCACACAGATAAGGGCTGACTTCTGGACGGTCAATTCTCTTCCACTGATCTATATGTCTATGTTTATGCCAGTATCACACTGTATTGATTACAGAAGCTTTATACGAAGTTTGAAATCAGGAAGTATGAGTTCTTCAAATTTGTTCTTCCTTTTCAAGATTGATTTAGCTATTTTGGGTCCCTTGCATTTTTAGATGAATTTTAAGATCAGTTTGTCAATTTCTGACTGGTTTAAAGTTTACAAAGCCTTTCATATTTGACCTCACATTATACCAACCATGTGAGGTAGGTTTAATTACAACTCTTATAGATGAGAAAACTAATGCCTAGTGAAGTTAGAAGGCTTACTCAAATCAAGCCTCTGAGATACAAACTCAGATCTTGTAACCCTATTCCAACGCTCATTTTATACTACATTGCATTTCATGGACACATGATTGCTGTTGGAAATCAACAGCACATACCATCTTGGCTTGTGTGGTGCAGAGTAAGAAGAGCACAAACTTCGGGATCAGACACACCTGGGTTCCAGTCCCAGGTCTGCCTCTCATCTTCCTAATCTCATGGAAGCTTAGATTCCTCAGGATATAACAGGGGCTGAAACACCTGGATTTAAGTACCTGGCCCATGGTAGGTATTAGGTCACTTTTCCCCGTACAGCACTTCTTGGTATGTCTATCTATAAATCACTTGAAATCACTTACAGAACATTTTAACGTGTGTTCTGACATTTGTTTAATGCACATTCTATTTTGCTGATATTGTTATGAAGCCTGAAATAACAAATCTTCAAGGTCATATTATCAGACATATGAAATTATTTCCATAATTTGCATAATCATTTAAGAAAAACCCTCTCATCTATAAGTACGATCTATACACAAATGACTATCAAATAATATCTTTAGCCAGGACCTTTCCCCTAAACCTCAGGACCAATATTCAATTATATACTTGACATTTTTACATGGCAGTCTAACGAGACATCTCGAGCTTTCAGGTCCAAAACAGAGCTCTTGATACTCTCCAACTCCCAACCAGCCCTGCCACTATCTTCCCAATCTCTGTCAATGGCAACCTTATCTTTCCAGTTGCTGGGCCAAAAACTTGTTACTTTTTAATCTCTCTTTCATACCTAATCTGTCGACAAATCCTGTCAGCTATAAATTCAAATATATCCAGAATTTGAACTCTTCTCACCACCCCACTGCCGCTGCTCTGGTCTAAGTCACTGTTATCTCTAGCCTGAATAGCCTTTTAACTGATCTTCCTGCTTCTACTCTTGTCTCCCTGCAATCTAATATCAATACAGCAGCCAACCTGATGCTGTTAAAATCTGAAGCAGGTTATGTCACTCCTCTGCTTAAAACACTCCAAGTTTTCCCATTTCATTCAGAGTAAAAACCAAACATGCAGGACCTACAAGTCTCTAAATGATCTGGGCCCTCTGCTGTCTCTCTGATTTCATCTCCTGCTACTCTCTCCCTCCTTAACTCCACTCCAGCCACAGTGACCTTCTCACTGTACCTGGAGGAGAACATGCTGGGACATTTACCTCTCAAGGCCTTTGCCTCTGCTTACCTCTCTGCTTGGAGTATCCTTACCCCACCGAGCTCCTTCCTCCACATCACTATTCAAAAGTCACCCTTGGTGAGGTCTTCCTTAGTCACATCATCTAAAGCTTCAAACTTCTCCCCACCCCCCACCAACATTTCATAACCCTCTTCCCCTTATTTATTTTTTCCCCTTAGCACTTATCTCCTTCTAACATGCTTATAAGTGCTATCTTGTTCATTATCCATCTCTCAAACTAGAACTCCCCAAGGGCAGGGCTTTTTGTCTGTTTTATTACTGTATCTTCAGCACCTGGCACACAGTAGGAGCCATACAAATATTTATTGAATGAATGAAAAAAGAATGTATCTAGTTATTTGTAGCCTTACATCAGATGCCCTACACAAAAGAGATCTATAAATACACGCATGCAAGTTTAGGAACATGTAAATCACTTCAGTACTTTTTACATGGGAAAGCAGAGTTCACATAAGTGGTTCATATAAATATATAGAGACTGACCTTCAGCTATGTGTAATACTGGCAAGAAACAATGAACTAAGTCAGCAGATCTAAGTTTTATACCCTAGTAAGCCACATGACTTTGGGTAAGTCACCTGACCCCTCTGAACCTCAATTCTCATGTGTATTACCAAAAAAAAATTTTTTAAAGATAATGCCCCTCACTCACAGAGATATTGTGAGGCCCAAGTTGAATAATATATGTGGAAATAAGGTATAAACCATAAAACACTACATGAATGTGTAGCATTATTATAGTTATTATCATATTCTACAAGCATAAGAAGTGTTAATACTTCTGAGAGGTAAATGAATAATGAAAAGGGACGCGATAGCATTTCTCACAGAAATTTGGTCAGAAAACTAATGCAATCAATTTTCTAGGTAAATGTACAAATTAAAAAAGAAATAAGCATTTAGGTATGTTAAATACATGTGTGTTTGAAATACAAGTTTAAAACCCCTGTTCTACCCTCACCACACTTTTAACCACATTTTTCATCTTAAAAAAATTAATTCAATTGCAACTTAACAACATCATTCTTGGGGGAAAAAAATCTCTCCAAAAATGTACTTTTGTTTTTTTGGTTTTGTTAAAAACAAGAGGAAAAACTCACATGCAAAATAGGAGCCTTAGTTTTCAACTATGAGATAAATTTTTAAAGTAAACTACACAAGGGGTTGGATTCTCTTAAGTGAACAAATGGCCTTTATCATTATTGCAATTTGACAGGACCAACCCAGATAGGAAACTCTCCATTATTTGCAAAACAAAAAAGCTATCCCAACAGCCACATAATAAGCAAACTGCATCTGATTTAAAAGGTCATCTGAATCAGCCTAGTGGCTTAGCAACAGTGTTTGGAGTTGCTGAGAGACCTAAGATGCACATGGACTTGAATTTCTTGGTCCTAGACATGTGAAAGCTAAACCAGTCACTGGGAAATTTACAGGAAAAAAAAAATACTGGCTTTCATGAGAGAATCTAGATGCCTGGATAAAATTCCCAACAGTGAGCCTCACTTAATGGCTGGCAACAATTAATTTGCCTGAGAAATGATGTTAAACTAACCAGCTTCTCAGAGACTCCTTTTTGGATTTATATTTAAATAACTGAAAATGACCATTGGTAAGATAATTTCTTACCAACTGGAGTTGGGGAAAAAATAAATCCTTCCAACAAAACCACTGTGGAATAAGAAAATTGCTGAAATGGAACTATTAATAACTACTATTAAATCCTCATTCATTCAACACATTTACTGAGTGCCTACTATGTGTCAGGTACTGACTGGGTACAGGTGACTTAACCGTGAACAGACAAAACCTCTGCCCTCACAGTGCTCACTTCTATGATGATCTATCTACTCCTCGAAGTAACTCTGGCAGGTAGTCATTATTTCTAACTCATATAAATTGGCAATTTGCCTGAGGCCACGCAGCTAATTCAGGGTAGAAGCAGAATGGCACCCAGGTCTCCCTGACTTCAAAGCCCAAGCTCTTAACTGGCAAATCTCTAATCCAACAATTAAAAACAGACTGAATTTTCTAACCAGAAAAGCAGTCACAGTTGGATTTGTGTGAGGTGACTTGAGAGAAGCATGAACATAAAATACACTTTCCACATGGTTCCTCGGACATTTTCTTACTCATCAACCAGTAACGTTTTCTAGCTGATAGCCACTAAGTAGACAGAACAGAGACACCTAAAGCTGCTCTTTTACTTTCAGAATGTGCTTTCTTCAGAAAAGCAGTAGAATTTTGAATTTTTAAATAACTTAAGTTTTACATTGAATTCTTCACACCTAGCAGCATTTGGGAAAAGATTTCTTTTTAAAAGTAGACTTGCCACTGCAGAAAGATAAACCAGCATTTTCATATAGTTCTGCCTTTAAACTTTCACATGCCTCTGAAGCCTTTCTGAGCTTTATATCATTCCTCATCCTTATCAAACATATTAGGCATCCACTATGTGCCAGTCACTGTAGCAGGTGCTAAAGGCACAGAGATGATTAAGACGAAGTCTCTGTCATTGAGAAGCTTACAGTCTCATGGGGCAGATAGAAACACAAACAGATAATTTCCACACAGGGCACTAAGGGACAGTCACAGGCCTCAGTGGAGCTAAGTGTGTGGGGGAAACCTAACCTCCCTGGAGGTGTCAGGGAAGGTTTCTTGGAGGATGCCCGAGCCTTAGGAAAAAGAAACAAGAGGAAGGAAAGGACATTCAGGGACAAATAGTCCCCTGTTGGCTAAAAGGTAAAGTACAGGCTGAGAGTATACTTCCATTTATTCATTCAACGTACATTTTTTGAGCACATATATTTGCTAGGTCCGGGCCAAGTACTTCACTGGGTTAAATTTTTTAAGCATCACAACAACTCTGTGGGTGATTTTACAGAAGAGAAAACTGAGGGTCAAAGAGCTTAAGTAATTTAAGACAGCTCATTCTGCCTTTGCACAACTCTGTTAGGAAGTCCTTTCTTACACTGAGCTAGAAGTTTTTAACACTGAGCCATAATTTCCACCTACTGGCTTCAGTTCTACTCCTCAACCTTTTTTCACAAAATCTATCCTTTCCCCCGATGATGATGATGATGATGATGATGATGATGATGATAATGACGATTGTTATTTTGATACCCTGAGGAAAATAGTATAAAAGGACAAATGGATCACTAAAATACTCATCTGTAATGGTTGAAGCCAATAAAAAAGGATAATGTATTTGACGAAAACTCAAATATTAAAACCTTTATACAAGGATTTAAAGACTCCACTTTACAATTCAACTTGAACTTCAGCTTTGAGCTTACAGCATCAGCATGCTAGAGAAATCCATATAAATACTACATGGAGGTAAGCGCCTAAAGAAAAACAAGAACATGACAAAGTACTTCCTCCTCTGAGGCAACAAAGATGACCTTGGACACCCAAGGCTTATACTTAAGCCTTTTTCAGTTCTCTCAGTCCTTTCATGTTTTCCTGATTTCAAACATCCTAACTTGGCAGTTTCCTTAAATACCCTAAATATCCTTATTTGCTCAACTGTCACTTCATAAGGCTGAGATGAAAAGTATAGTTTTGAAGACTCCTATTGAGGACAAGGAAAACAATTTCAGGAAATTAAAAAGAATCTTTAAGTTATCCATACGGGGGGGCAGGTACCCTACTGAGTGAGAAAATAGCATGAACCCAATAAGAAAGAGGCTCTTTTGCAAAATGGGCAGTGCCACTGGTCTAAACCCAGAGAGTGATCCTTCAGTCAAAACAGCATTCCTCACTCCTAAAAGCTACTGGCCATGTCTAGAAGGTCAAATGTGACTCTGTTTAGAAGAGTTTGTAAAAGAATGACAGTTACAATGTAAACAATAGGTCCAGGTTGAGGGATATGTATGGGTATCTCTCTACTATCTCCATATAGATTTGGGGAAATTTTTTAATTAAATGGTTGCTATTTTAATAACTAACAACCTAATATTCAAGCCAAAACATGGAAATTTTGAAGTCGCAATCAGACACATAGAGTCTACTCAATTAACTCCAATGTGAACCAATACCAAATATGACACTACTAGTGCAGCAGTGTAACAGAAGAACAAACACTGGTTTCACAGTCAGACACGCCAAGGTTGAAAACTGACTTTATCACTTGGTAACTAAAACAAAGCTGGATGAGTTTTGGCAAGTGACTGCTCACAGTGACCTTCACTTTTCTCCTCAGTAAAAAAGGGACTATAAAAACTGCTTCCAAGGGTTGTTGTGAGAATTGAATTAAGTAATTTATTTAAAGTGCCTCATACAGTGCCTGGGACAGAACAGAGTGGGCACTTCAAAAGTGTTTGTTAAATATATATTAAAATTTTTTATTACCATTGATAACAATAGTAACACAAATTGAGAACAACAGATGATGCTTCATTTTGTGTTGGAGAGTATTTTTTTAATATTTTAACTTTGTTGCTGTTGTTTTTAAGCCTTTAAGCATACTGGTAATAGAGCAAAAATTCATATCACCTCTCAGCATCCTCTGTCTTTCAAGGAGTAGAAAAACATGATGGATACCACTGCTGTATTCTATATCGTTGTAACTGTGCAGCATTTTCCTGGTTCTCTTTTCTCAGCTATTCTAAAAATGTCTCCATCAACCAAAGTTTTCTTTGGATCAGCAAAAATTCACCTGAAAATGATGTTCGTGTGCGAACTGATGTTTTTGCCTCCATACATAGTAGGGATCCAAGAGGGCCTTGGTTTCACACCCCACTGTTTAAAACAG
Organism: Eubalaena glacialis; assembly: GCF_028564815.1. Taxonomy (NCBI): domain Eukaryota; kingdom Metazoa; phylum Chordata; class Mammalia; order Artiodactyla; family Balaenidae; genus Eubalaena; species Eubalaena glacialis. Next base: position 60,397,871 of record NC_083725.1, on the reverse strand, counting down.
TCATCAGAAAATTCCTTAAAGTTCCACGAGTGAGGTTCGAACATGTCATCAATACCATTAGAACAGAAGGGCATGACCATTTCCGTGCAGGTCTGAAAAAGCAAACCAGGAGAGATTCCAGTGAGAAGATGAGGTATAAAATGTTAAATAAATTGTCCAAGATCATAAAGCTTATAAGCAGTAAAGCCAGGGTTTGAACTCAGGCAGTCTGGCTTCAGAGCCCCTGTTCTTTATGCCATACCACCTCTCATTATTCCTGGAAAGGCTCAGCTGAGAAGTCACAGAAGTTGGGGCTATACATTCCTTCTTTGCAAACTGCTTCATTTCACATCTATTGTCATATTTAATCCTCAAAACAACTCTGGAGGAAAAGTATTACTATTATTATTACTAGTCTCATTGTACAGACGAAGGAAGGAATGGAGGCTCAGACAGAATCAAGTTAGACTCCCCCTTCTTTTCTGTGTCCATAAAATGCTACCTTTATAGGACTTACCAAGATCTATTGTAACATTAGTTTAGTTACCTATCATTTCCACCAAGCTATATTTGATGATTAGATCGTATCTCATTTACCTTTGTGTCTCTGGAGCCTAGAAAAGTGCCTGACTTGTGGTAAGTACTCAGAATATATTCTGTGATGATTAAATACCAAACTGAACTAGTATATATAGTATATATAAGACAGATAAACAACAAGGTCCTACTCTATAGCACAGGGAACTATATTCAATATCCTGTGACAAACCATAATGGGAAAGAATATGAAAAAGAATATATATATGTATAACTGAGTCAATTTGCTGTACAGCAGAAATTAACACAACATTGTAAATCAACTTTACTTCAGTAAAATAAATTTTTTAAAAATGGAATTGGTATTTAATGAATGTATGAATGAGGAAACTTACCCACAGTCTCAAAGTATAAGGTAACAGAGCTCAGATTTGGATCCAGGTGATAAAATCTTGCAAATTCTCTGTTATAGCACAACTATATCAGTGAAAAGTAAGTTCCACTTGGGGAAATATACACACTTACCTGATAGCTCCAACCCAGGGCTCCCAGACTGCTGGTTGCTGTCTCTGATATATTCAGGCATCTCGCCTGGCCCGAATAATTGTAATATACATTCAGAGCTTGGAAAATATTCTGCAGCAGCCATGTATCAGATACATTGGGATTTTTCAAATACTGGCACACTACCTGTCATTTTAGAGAGATAAAAGGGAGAAGAGTCGAATATAAATATAAAATTACAGTTTAATTAAATAAAGAAGAAATATGAGTTTGATTTGATCATAAAACAATCTTAAGCATCTAATGGCATTGCCTGACAATTTCTGTCTATTGCATATAACCACCTTCATAAATGAATAAACCTTTCAAATTACTCTCCAAACTATAGAAATAAACCAAAGTCATTTGCATGGTATGCAAAGTCCTCCCCATTTACCACTCTAGGTTTATCTTCTGCAGCCTTTGCTCCAGCCTAGCAAAACCATTCCCACCACACCAACTTCTTTCCCTCCTCACTGCCTTCGCTCACACTGAAATGCCCTTTTCCCACTCTCCCACTCCACTATTGCCTGGAAAACACCAACTCATCTTCCTCAACGCAGCTCAAGTGTCACCTCCTCTATGAGGCCATTGTTGCCTATGCCCTCAAGTCAGACAGAACTAAATCACTCCCTTCTTTGTGCCTCCTCATCCTGTGCCTATTTCTATCAGAGCTGATACCGCACTCATTTGATTCCAGAATGTCTCCCTTGGCACTTAGCAAGGCATCTGGCAGCTAAATGTTTGCTGAAAGAATGACTGTATTTTTATGAAAATGCAAAATTTATGAAATTTCTTTTGGAAAAACTACACCAAGCTCCTACGTCTGTAACATTATAAGAAGCATATCAGGCAGCTCCCCAGTTCAAAATACTCCTAACCCTCGACTATAATCAGAGCTAAAAGTCACAGGTAATACTTGGGGTTGGGAGCGAAGGCAGGACTCACTAGTCAGGGACATGGGGAAATATCAAGGTTATGAAAATATTACTTATCTTCATAGGGGTCTGGATTATACAACAAACAACACACAATTTGTATGTAAATTTTACCTCAAAAAATTATAAACAAATATTGAACTCTAGATAGTGATGTTAAAGCTGAAGTATACAGTCTATATTTCATTTATTTCTCCTCTAATCTTTCTTTCTTTCCTTCTACTGACTTGGAGCTTCACTTGTTCTTTTTCTAGTTCCTTGAGGTGTAAATTTAGATTGTTTATTTGAGACTTTTCTTGTTTCTTGAGGCATTTATCACTATGAACTTCCCTCCCAGAAGTGCTTTTCCTGCATCCCATAAATTTAGGTATGTTACATTTCCATTTTCATTTGTCTCAAGGTATTTTTTAAATTTCTCTTTTAATTTCTTCTTTGACCCATTGGTTGTTCAATAGCATGTTGCTTTATCTCCAAATATTTGTGAATTTTCCAGTTTTCTTTGTGTAATTTATTTCTAGATTCATACCACTGTGGTTGGAAATGATGCTTCATATGATTTCAATCCTCTTAAATTTACTAAGACTTGTTTGTGGCCTAACATTTGATCTATCTTAGAAAATGTTCTATGTGCACTTGAGAAGAATGTATATTCTGTTGCTTTGAGATAGAATGTTCTATAAATATGTGTTAAGTCCATCTAGTCTAATGTGCTGTTTAAAACCAATGTTTCCTTATTGATTTTCTGCCTGGATAATCTATCTATTGATGTTAGTGGGGTATTAAAGTCCCCTACTGTTCATGTACTGCTGTCTATTTCTCCCTTTAGTCTGTTAATATCTGCTTTACATATTTAGGTTCTCCTATGTTGGGCACATAAATATTTACAAATGTTATATATTCTTGTTGAATTGACTCCCTTATCATTATGTAACACACTTCTTTGTGTATCATTATAGTCATTATTTTAAAGTCTATTTTGTCTAATATAAGTATAGCTACCCCAGCTTTCTTTTGGTTTCCATTTGCATGGAATATCATTTTCCATCCCTTCACTTTCAGTCTGTTTGTATCCTTACATCTAAAGTGAGTCTCTTATAGGCAACATATTGATGGGTCTTGGTTTTTTATTCATTCAACCACTCTATGTCTGTTGATTACAGAATTCAGTCCATTTACATTTAAAGTAATTATTAATATGTATGTGCTTATTGCCATTTTGTTCATTGTTTTCTGACTGTTTATGTAGCTCCTCTAGCTCCTTTCTTTCTTTTTCTCTTGCTCTCTTCCTTTGTGGCTTGATGACTTTCTTTAGTGGTATGTTTATATTCCTCTCTCTTTATCTTTTGTATATTTACTATAAGTTTTTGTTTTGTGGTTACCATGAGGCTTACATATAACAATTTATATCGATAACAGTCTATTTTAAGTTGATAACAACTTAAGTTTGATCCCATTGAAAAGCTCAACATTATTACTCCCCCATTTTATAATTCTGAAGTCACATTCTAGATCTTTTTCTCTTGTGTATCCTTAACAAGTTACTGTAACCATAGTTATTTTTACTACTTTTGATTTTTTTGGCCTTCATACTAGCTTTGTAAGTAATTAATCCACTACCTTTACTATATATTTGCCTTTCCAGTGAGATTTATTCTTTCATATGAGTTCTTGTTACTACTTAGTGCCCTTTCTTTTCAGTTTAAAGAAGTCCCTTTTAACATTTCTTATAAGGCTGGTTTAGTGGTGATGAACTCCTTTAGCTTTTGCTTGTCTGGTAAACTCTATCTCTCCTTCACTTCTGAATGATAACTGCCAGGTAGAGTATTCTTAGTTGAAAGGTTTTTTCTTTCAGCACCTTATATACTGTGTCTTTCCCTTCTGGCCTGCAAAGTTTCTGCTAAAAAATCTGCTCATAGTCTTATGGGAGCACCCTTGCATGTAACAAATTGCTTTTTCTTTTGTTGTTTTTTAATATTTTCTCCTTGTCTTTAACTTTTGATATTTTAATTATAATGTGTCTTGGTATGGGTCTGTTTGGATTCCTCTTATTTGGAACTCTCTGGGATTCCTGGATCTGGAAGATTAGGGAAGCTTTCACCTATTATTTCTTCAAATAAGATTTCTGCCCCTTTCTCTCTCTCTTCTCCTTCTGGGAACCCTATGATGTGAATGTTAGACCACCTGATGTAAATGTTAGTCTATAAGTCCCTTAAGCTATTTTCACTTTTTTTCATTCTGCTGCTCTGACTGGGTAAGTCCTACTGCCCTGTCTTTGTGTTGACTGATCCTGTCTTACGTTTCATCTAATCTGCTGTTGAACCACTCCAGTGTAATTTTTTTCAGTTATTGTATTCTTCAGATTTGTGACTTCTACATGGTACTTTTTTTATATTTTCCATCTCTTTGCTGAAATTCTGTGTTCAGCCATTCTTCCCCCCAGTTCAGTGAGCATCTTTATGACCATTACTTTGAACTCTTTATCAGGTAAATTAATATCTCTCTCATTAAGATTTTTTTCTGAGGTTTTATCTTGTTCTTTCATTTGGAACGTATTCCTCTATTTCTTCATTTTGTTTGACTCTCTGTGTTAGTTTCTATATAGTAGAAACAACCACCTCTCCCAGTCATGAAGGAGTGGCCTCGTGTAGGAGATGAACCTTGTTGTTCAACCCTGCCTTAGCTCTTGGGTGTCTTTCAAACCTTTGTGCTTATCCAAGCAGCCTATTATATTTTTAATAACTCCAAGTAGTTGAGAACATGCCAAAACCTGTCAGCATCCCAAAAGGGAGGATCTTAGCTCTTTCTTTCAGGATGACTAGAAGCCAGACCCTCAAGCACCAGCTTTTAAAAGTATGCAAATATATACAGTGCTGTGGGAATACAAGCATGAGCCCTGTTGGCCACCAGAGTCAGGTGATCTGGAAGTGTCCACTGGGCAGTCACAAAAAACAGGGCTCCAGATGAGTGTATAAGCTCTTTTCTAGGTGATATCAGCAAGCTGAAGCAAGGCAGAGGGAATGCACCAAGATGGCATCCATGGCCTACATTCCTTAAGAGCAGCTTTGCAGGCCACTAAATACATGTTAAACCTGAAGCCTGCCCCTCAGGCAGAAGCTCCAAACAAGCAAAGAAGTCTCCTTCACAGAAAGACTGGGGGGTGTACCTCAGTCTGCTGTCTATGCAGTGCCCTGAGGGTGGCAGCCTGACAAGAACCATATCTCCAATAGCACAGTCCCATGGGACTCAGGAATGCAAGTCCCACCCCCCCAGCCACCAGAGCCAGGTGATCAAGGGGTGTCCCCTGGGTGGGAGCCACAAAAACTGGGGTGCCAGACATAAAAACCAGGGCACCAGACACATGTAAAGCTCCCCTCCAGGAAACACTGGCAGTCTGGAGCATGGCAATAGAAAAAAAAGAAATTAATAAAACTAAGACCTGGATCTTTGAAAAATAAAATTAGCAAATCTTTAGCCAGAGTGACCAAGAAAAAAAGAGAGAGAGAACTCAAATAAATAAAATCAGAAGTGAAAGAGGAGATACTACAGATCCTGTGTATTTCTGATACCACAGAAATACAAAGGATCATAACAGAGTACTATAAAAAATTATGTCATCAAATTCAACAACCTAGAAGAAATGCATAAATTCCTAGAAACACGCAGCCTATCATGACTGAATCATGGGGGACTTCTCTGGCGGTCCAGGGGTTAAGACTCCACGCTTCCACTGCAGAGGATACTGGTTCAATCCCTGGTTGGGGAATTAAGATCTCACATGCCATGCAGTACAGCCAAAAAAAAAGACTGAATCATGATGAAACAGAAAATCCAAACAGGCTGAATACTAGTAAGGAGATTGAATCAGTAAACAAAAACCTTCAAAAAAAAAAGTCTACTGAGCCTGCGCGTCTGGAGCCTGTGCTCCGCAGCAAGAGGCCGCGATAGTGAGAGGCCCGCACACCACGATGAAGAGTGGCCCCTGCTTGCCGCAACTAGAGAAAGCCCTCGCACAGAAACGAAGACCCAACACAGCCAAAAATAAATAAATAAATAACTATGCCCTACGACTTAAAATGAGCAGCTCTCCCTGTAGCTGTTTCAGGTTTAAAAAAAAAAAAAAAAAGTCTAGGACCAGATGGTTTCACTGGTGAATTCTACCAACATTCAAGGAAGAATTAATATCAATCCTTCCTAAACTCTTCCAAAAATATAGAAAAGGAGGGAACACTTCCAAGTTCATTTTACAAGGCCAGAATTACCCTGATACCAAAACTACATAAGAATGCCACAAGAAAAGAAAATTACAGGCCAATATCCCTGATGACCATAGATGCAAAAATCCTCAACAAAATATTAGCAAACCAAATTCAAGGATACACTAAAAGGATCATACACCATGATCAAGTAGGATTTATCCAGGGAAGCAAGGATGGTTCAACATCAACAAATCAGTCAATGTGAACCACCATATTAATAAAATAAAGGATAAAAATCATATGATCATCTTAATAGATGCAAAAGAAGTATCTGACAAAATTCAACATCTATTTATGATTTAAAAAAAAAACTCTCAACAAACTGGGTATAGAGGGGACATACTTCAACATAATTAAGGTTGTACATGACAAGCCCACAGCAAACATCATACTCACAGTGAAAAGCTGAGAGCTTTTACTCTAAGATCAGGAACAAGACAAGGATGCCCACTCTCACCACTTTTTTTTTTTTTTTTTTTTAATATTTTATTTATTATTTATTTATTTATGGCTGTGTTGGGTCTTCGTTTCTGTGTGAGAGCTTTCTCCAGTTGCGGCAAGTGGGGGCCATTCTTCATCGCGGTGCGCAGGCCTCTCACTATCGCGGCCTCTCTTGTTGCGGAGCACAGGCTCCAGACGCGCAGGCTCAGTAATTGTGGCTCACGGGCCCAGTCGCTCCGCGGCATGTGGGATCTTCCCAGACCAGGGCGCGAACCCATGTCTCCTGCATTGGCAGGCAGATTCTCAACCACTGCGCCACCAGGAAAGCCCCCACTCTCACCACTTTTATTCAACACACTATTGGAAGTCCTAGCCAGAGCAATTAGGTAAGAAAAAGAAATAAAAGGCATCTAAATCTGAAAGGAATAAGTAAAACTACCTCTATTTGCAGATGACATGATATTATATATAAAAAACCATAAAGGCTCCATCAAAAAACTGTTAGAGGAAATTCCCCGGCAGTCCAGTGGTTAGGACTCCACACTTCCACTACAGGAGGCATGGGTTCAATCCCTGGTCAGGGAACTAAGATCCCACAAGCCATGTGGTGTGGCCAAAAAAAAACTGTTAGAAAAATTAATGAATTTATTAAGAAAAATCAATGAATTCAGTAAAGTTGCAAGAAACAAAACCAACATACAAAAATCTTCTGTGTTTCTATATACTAATAATGAACTATCAGAAAGAGAATTAAGAAAACAATCCCATTTACAATTACATCAAAAAGAATAAAATACCTGGGAGGAGGTATTTTAGACATGAAAGACCTGTATATTAAAAAATACAAGACATTAATGAAAAAATTGAAGAAGACACAAATAAATGAAAATATATTTCATGCTCATGGATTGGAAGAATTAGTATTGTTAAAATATCCATACGCAAAGCAATATACAGATTCAATGCTATCCTTATCAAAATTCCAATGACATTTTTCACAGAAATAAAATTTAAAATTCTAAAATTTGTGTGGAACCATAAAAGACCCCAAATGGCCAAAGCAATCTTGAGAAAGAACAATGGTAAAGGTATCACACTTTCTGATTTCAAACTATATTACAAACCTGTATTAATTAAAACAATATGGTACTGGCATAAGAACAGACACATAGATAAATGAAACAGAATAGAGAGACCAGAAATAAACCCATGCATATATGGTCAATTAACTTAAGACAAACAAGTCAAGAATATACAATGGGGGGCTTCCCTGGTGGCACAGTGGTTAAGAATCTGCCTGCCAATGCAGGGGACACAAGTTCGAGCGCTGGTCCAGGAAGATCCCACATGCCACGGACCAACTAAGCCCGTGTGCCACAACTACTAAGCCTGCGCTCCAGAGCCCGTGAGCCACAACTCGTGAAGCCTGGGCGCCTAGAGCCCATGCTCTGCAACAAGAGAAGCCACCACAATGAGAAGCCCGCGCACCGCAACGAAGAGTAGCCCCCGCTCACCGCAACTAGAGAAAGCCCGCGTGCAGCAACAAAGACCCAACACAGCCAAAAATAAATAAATAAATTTTAAAAAAAGAATATACAATGGGGAAAAGATAGTCTCTTCAATAAACAGTGTTGGGAACATTGGACAGCCACATGCAAAATAATGAAACTGGATGACTATCTTACACCAGACACAAAAATTAACTCAAAGTGAATGACTTGCATGTAAGACCTGAAACCATAAAACTCATAGAAGAAAACATAGGTGGTAAGCTCCTTGACATAGGTCTTGGCAATGATTTTTTTTAATCTGACACCAAAAACAAAAGCAACAAAAGCAAAAATAAACAACTGGGATTTCATCAAACTAAAAGCCTCCTGCATAGCAAAGGAAACCATCAACAAATGAAAAGGCAACCTACTGAATGGGAGAAAATATCTGCAAATCATATATCTGATAAAGGGCTAACATCCGAAATACATAAAGAACTCATACAACTCAACAGCAAAAAAAAAAATCCGATTAAAAAATGGGCAGAAGATCTGAATAGACAGTTTTCCAAAGAAGACATACAGATGGCCAACAGGTATATGAAAAGATGCTCTACATCATTAATCAAAAGGAAAATGCAAATCAAGAGTACAATGAGATATCACCTCACATCTATTAGAATGGCTATTATCAAAAAGACAAGAAATAACAAGTGTTGGCAAGGATGTGGAGAAAAGGGAACCCTGTGCACTGTTGGTAGGAATGTAAATTGGAACACCACTTTGAAAACAGTATGGAGGTTCCTCAAAAACTTAAAAATAGAAATGCCATATAATCTGGCAATTCCACTTCTGCGTATTTACCCAAAGAAAACAAAAACACTAATCCGAAAAGATATATGCATCTCCATGTTCATTGCAGCATTATTTACAATGGCCAAGATATGGAAACAACCTAAATGTTCATCAATGGATGAATGAATAAAGGAGATATGGTACATGTATACGATGGAATATTATTAAGCCATAAAAAAGAATGAAATCTTGCCATTTGTGACAACATGGGTAGACTTTAAGGGCATTATGCTAAGTGAAATCAGTCAGACAGAGAAAGACAAATACTATATGATCTCTCTTATATGTAGAATCTAAAAAAAAAAAATTTTTTTTTTTTTTTAATTTAAAAAACCATGCTGGGACCTCCCTGGTGGTGCAGTGATTAAGAATCCGCCTGCCAATGCAGGGGACATGGGTTTGATCCCTGGTCCGGGAAGATCCCACATGCCGCAGAGCAACTAAGCCCGTGCGTGAAAACTACTGAAGCCCTCGCACCTAGAGCCCGTGTTCCGCAGCAAGAGAAGCCACCGCAATGAGAAGCCAGCGCACCGCAACGAAGAGTAGCCCCCACTCGCCACAACCAGAGAAAGCCTGCGGGCAACAACAAAGACCCAACGCAGCTAAAAATAAATAAATAAATTTATACGTAAAAAAAAGAAAGAAACAGAACTGAACTAAACTGAAAGCTGCAAAAACCTATCAAACCTAAAGCAATAAGGAAATGCATGTTGAAGAAAAAAGGCAAAAGATTGTTTTACTATTCTGACAACTCTCAATTATTCATGGTAAGTCAAAAATACCTAATTGCATAGCCCTTTTCTCAGAAAATGTTCCTGAGAAATATGCCAATTAGAAATACTCAAGAATATATGGAAATCAAGAACCAATCATAGAATTTATTAAACTATCTAATGCCAACAGTTGATCAGCATTCTTTCCTGCATGGGGACACCCCCATTGGACTTAGCTCTTGCAAAATGCAGCACAAAACTACGGAGTAGACCCATGCAATGCAGAGAAGAGCATTATGTTCAAGCACAGCATGGTAGATGAGGCCGGGTGACAGTGCAAGCTGGGCAGGGGGAGAAGGGAGCGCTGATGTGCAGCAACAAGTGGCCTAAAACTCTCGAAGAGAACAGTAACAAGTGAGTGTGACTCACATGCTGGCATCGGATCCCCTCTCGGAGCTAGAACACTGGGCCTCTGTCAGGCAAAGAAAAGGAGTCCCTATGAATAGCCATCTCTGCAAACAGCAGTTACTGTCACTCCCTAAAAGACACAAGCATGGCTGGGGACTGGCACCAGCTGACAATACTTGGGTTTTGGCAGCCCCACTTACACAGAGAGAACGTCCTGGTCAGAAACTTGGCCTCTGCTGATAGAAATTCCATGTCCAGATTAAGGGCAATCCTGGGCCCACTGTCCTCTGTGAGGTCAGAGCACCCTTGGAATACTGTGTCCAATTCTGAGCACCACACTCTAATAAGGACACTGACCAACATGAGGAAATTCAGAGGGGAGCAATCAGGATGGGGAGTTGAGGAATAGTTGAAGAAACTCTATAATTGGTCATTTGAATCATTCCCAATCTTTTATTATTGCAAGTAAGGCTACAATAAATATCCTTGGGGCTAAATCTATCTATCTATCTATCTATCTATCTACCTATCTACCCATCTACCCTTGTTTTCTTGAGATAAATTCTTAGAGGAATTACTGGTTTGAAGGAAATAAACATTTTTAAGGCCTTTGCTACATCATGTCAAACTGCCTTATAGAAAGGAAGTACCAGTTTATAATTCTACCAGTATGATAGAGAGAACGACTGAAAAATATCACTTAAAATTTGTTTACAAATATTTAAAATAAGAGAATTTTGTTATTTTAGGTGTTTCTATATTTCCTCTCTAACTCAAAGATTCTGTGAGTCTAAGCATCATCCTCTAGATAAAAGATACACTCTCTACATTTCTCTATGTACAGTTGACCCTTGAAAAACACAGGTTTGAACTGGGTGGGTCCACTTATACACAGATTTTTTTCAATAAATATATAGTCAGCCCTCCATATCCCCAAGTTTGGCATCCATGGATGGACATTTCCACCTGAGGTTGATTGAATTCATGGATGGGAAACCCATGGATACAGAGGCCCAGTGACTATACTACACCATTTTCTATAAGGGACTTGAGCTTCCATGGATTCTGGTATACACAGGGGCTCCTGGAACCAATCCCCTGAGGATACCATGGATACTGAAGGAAGACTGTATTCCATTAAGAATTTTAGTAGCCAAGAGTAAATAAAGTTTTCCCAAAAATACTTAAATTATACTAGCAAAACCTCAGCACTATTCCCATGCTTATTCAAAGACTAGTAATTCAACAGGAGATATTCATATACCTTTATTAAAGATCTATAGGATACACAAAATACTTATGTAAATGTTAAGCTGAAGCATATGAAATTGCCATGTTTATAAGTCAAACACAAATATTGGCACTTTTGGTTCAACCTCATATAATACTTCAGCTTAAGCCTGATAATTTGCAGGTATTACCCATCTGATGAGGGCAAGCATTTGGTCTGTTGATTATTTACTTAGGGACTGTGATCTAATCAGACAAGGAAAGATTCTCTGCCAACCACTTCCATCCAAAATACTCAGCACTGAGGTAGCCCCAGTACTACACTTTCCATTTACTTTGTAGACACTAGCAAACAGTGTCTTCTAAACAATTTCTACAAAAGGCACAGCATTCCTACTTAGACTATAAATCTACTGATAAGGGGGCAGCTGGGGCTGAGTCTGCTAGTAAAACTATTGACTATTCCTTGAGGTCAGGTGCTTTCCCTACAATGACCCAGGGAGAAACATAAAATAACCATCTGCATTTCACAGAGAAGGAAATAAGCTCAGAGAGGTCTGCTACAGATACACAAATTTAAAACTGTGAATATAAGTTCTGAACCCAAACTTTGGCTACAAAGTCCTGGTATACTAATGTCTCTTTGACATCATATAATAACAATTATATGCATATAACTAGCATCAACTTAGTGCTTACTATACACCAGGTCCTATTAAATCCTCATAATGACCCTAAGAAGCATTATAATTACTATTATCCCCATTTTGCAGTTGAGGAAATTAAAGCACAGAGAGGTTAAGAAACTTCTCCAAAGTCAAACAGCCAGGAAGTAGCAGAACGGGGATTCAAATGCAGACCCACTCTGAAGCTTCCATTTGTAACCACTACACTACACACACTCAACCTAGAAGTTATAAGAGACAAATAACCACACGAACAGTACCTAAACATACCTGTAGCCTCATGCTTAATTTTTTAAACAAATATTTTTTTATTCTTAGATTATATTTTTCTAAGTTTATTTGTTTTAGGTAGAAACTTAGATAGAAGGGATTCTGTGGCAATATAAAATTATAAAACTTCTTATTATGCAATAGTGAAAAGGAAACTGTAAAACAGTAGAGCAAAATGAGGTTCAGGAAATGGACAGACTTAATTCACTTTCTACTTCCTAGAACAAATGTGAACATTCAGGAAAAATGTAAAAAGAGCCTAAGAGGTCCATTTTAATAATTCTGTTTTAAAGAGTGTAGAAATTATGGAGATAGTAGAACGTTGTAATCTTAGTACCAAACTAATCAGCTCTGTACCCAAATATTTAGGTTCTGCCCTTCGACCTATGTACACCAGAGAAAGTAAAGATAATGAATTGTTTAAAAGCTTTAAGTGTCCCTGTACCTATGAGGATAAGCATTTGAATAAGAGAGAAAAAGAAGGCAAAGAAAATGTTTTTAAAGAAGAAGGAAAGAAGATAGGTTTAAAAAAAAAAAAAAAAGACCAATCTCTTCTCAGAGAGTATGGTCCATCCACATTAAAGAAAGGATTAAGCAGATACATTCAGCTTTTCTAACAGATTTTCTTTCTCTAAGGCTTCAATACGCCTCTCACCCTCACTCAGATAATCACATTAGTTTTGTCATTAAAAGCTCCCTTTTCATAGAATGCACCTAAACCGCTTAAACCACCCAGAGAGGTCGCATACATTATCAAACACCAGGACAAACGGAAGAGATTTTCCATCTTATATCTTATTATTTCACTGTATCTATCTGCATGCTCAGGAGGCTAAGCCAAAAGATTTGGTGAGTTATCAGCTGAAAAATGATTCCAAAATAGACAAACTCTACAGTATCCTTTAAAACTGGTCTTTAAGCTGAGAACTGAGAACTAGCAGTTTTTATGCTGACAGAGCAGTCAAATGACAGAGGGGTTTTCTATTTCCCTTTTCTCTTCTTCCTTGTGTTCTATCAGCCAAGTCCATGATTATTTCTGCATGAATGTTGCAGCTTCTGTTAACAGTAAACAAAAGCAAATGGAGTCTGAGTGTACATGGCTCAAAGATAAATTAGAAAGGATAATATTTGAGTTGACATGGAAAATGGCATTCAGTTGCTGCATGTGGATACTTCAGAACTGTACAAGGTCCAGGCAGAATTGGAAATCACCTGCTTTTTTTCATAACCCAACTATTACGTATTATCTCACCATCCTAAGCCTAAGTTACAGACTCAGAAAAGGACGACTGTTTGTCAGCCCTTTAAAAAGGAGGAAGTGTATCAGAGGGAGGAGGAGTCCTGGGTAAATGGAACTATCCAAGTGAAAGAGCAGTCCCCAACTGGGTAGTGTTCCAGGGATTAGGGGGTTGGGAGAACAGAGAGGGGGTCAAGAAAGGAGAAACAGAATGAACAGTGAAAGAAAGTGATCTGAAGCTAAGAGTTTGGAAGAGAGGCATGTAGTGGAAAAATTCTGAAATCAGATAGGATAAAATTAGAGATAGATGTAGGCAATGGAAGTTTCTCAAGCAAAAGGCAAAGAGAGACTACTTTCGGTGGGGTGCAGGCAGGAAACAGAATTATAAATATATCATAAGCAATCAAGAATTCCTTAATATGTCAAAAGAAAGGATAAAGTTGGTAAAAAAATATTAACTGGAGGAAATGACAAGAACAAGTCTTAGATAAAAAAAATAAAAGGTGATTGTGAAGCAAAGACACAAAGTTATCTTGCCTTAAAAATAAACTTTTAAAATATGTATGTACACAAAAGATAAAAGAAAGATTGTGCTAAATCAAAAACAGATGACAAAATATTTGAGATATACTCCACTAATTTTGAGTGATTATTTAGGAGAGAGCTAGGATAGAATATATATTTACGTTTAAGACTCAACAGCAAAATATCTCAAAAGGAACATTAAAGAAGCGGAGATAAAACCAGTTAGACTGTTCACTGTTCCAAATCATAAACAAATGAATATTAAAAAGCTGTATTCCTCTGGCATTTTTTCTAAGTCAGGGCGGCAAACTACAGGCCCCAGGCCAAAGCCAGCCCACTGCCTGTTTTATAAATAAAGCATTGTTGGAACATAGTCTTCCTCATTCATTTAAATATTGTCTATGGTTACTTTCTGCTAGAATTACAGAGTTGAGCAGCTGTGACAGAAACTACATGGCCCACAAAGCCTAAAATACTTACTATATAGTTCTTTACACATAAAGTTTGCCAACCCCTATTCTAAGTAATGAAGGAATTGCCCATATGTTTTTATCATCTGACAACTCAGTTGTTCTCCAAGTGGGCATAAAGATGCAAATGTAATTCTCACTTTGTACACAGAGTTCAAAGTTAAATCTGATAGTTGTCACACTGTGGCCAGCAATCTACCCAAATCTTCAGTCAAGTCTTCTAGTTCAGTGCAATGTGGGAGAAGATCATAGCCTCTGAACAATGGTAGACTCGAATTCAAATCCCACTTCCACTACCTCTTAGTTGAGCTTAAATATCCTCTCCATAAAACTGGAATTATAACTCTTTTTTCCCACGGTATTTTTGTGGGGATTAAATGAGATAGTATATATGAAAGTGCTTTGTAAATAGTAAAATAATATAGAAAGATAAGACATTATTAGCACATAGACATTTATGGAGACTAATCGGTTCAGATTTAGTTTTTTCTCATTATTTTGATCTAGGTTTTCTTACCATGAGAGAGATCTGCTCTTTAAAATAACTTTGTATTGTCAAAATTCAATTTAATTCAATATGCATTTACCTCTGGCTTGCTATGTGCAATATACTCACTGGTCATTCTACTTTTTAGATGAAGAACAATATCTCTAATAGCAAATGATCTTGTTCCATTTGGGTTACAAAGTTTTAAACAAGGTGTGCATTTAATAATTCAAAGGGACAGTTAAATTAAAAGTGCTTTTGAAACCTGGTTCTTGTATTACCAATTCTATCTACATTCACAGCATTCATTCTAGCTGTAGAGTCTGTTGTATTCTCTAAATTTAATAACCATCAAGTTGGCCAGCTTTTGTTTTTAAAACTACAAGCAATGCTCTTTACAAAGGAATGCTTAAAAAGAACACATACAATAAAGAATTCTGGCATGAAAAGAACCTTAAAATTTACTGTGTCAAGTGTCTTTAAATTTTCCAGAGTGTTTTCACATCCAATATTTTATTTGATCCTCAGCACATCCCTATTGAGAACATAGGCATTGTTATCCTATTGTGCAGAGGACGACACGGAGGCCCAAGAAGAGAACAGACTTGCCCAAGATCACGCAGCTGGTAAATGGTAGTTCTGAACAAGGAACCAGAGTCAGTGCTCTTTCCACTCTACCTTGCTGTGTGGGGATCATGCCTTTATGATGTATGTAGCACTTAGAATGTGTTAGCAGTTGACTGAATCATAGCACTTTGATAGCAGCTGCCATTTATTAAGCACGGACCATGTATTATATAGCTCTATGTGTCTCACATATATAAATTGTGTATATGAAGTGCAGAGCATAGAATTTGGTACATAGTAATTATTCCATTAACAGCAACTATTGGTCTTATTTCTAAGAGTTGGTTCTTAGTTCTAAGAGTTGTAATTCATACAACTCTGTAATCTATGCATTTTATCTCCATTATTCAAATGAGAAAACTGAGGTTCAGAAGAGCTAGGTAACATGTCCAAGTTTGAGGAACCAGAAAGTGACAAAAGCCAGGATTTGCCTAGGTTTGAGGTTTGACTAACTTCAGAGCCCCTTTGTCACTGGGACTTCCTCTGATGCTGAAAGTCAGAGAATGCACCAAAAAGAAAAAAAAAAAAAAAAAAAAAGGAGAGAGAGAGAGAAGTATGTGATTAAAAGTGATGAAAGGACATTCTCCTATTACCTTGATAGGCCAAGCAGGCAAAGGCTGTAAAAAGTTGGACTCATAAGGGTAGTCCACCATTGCCAGATTCACCCAGGTTTCAGAGATCCAGTCTTTCAAACGCTGAACATCCTGAGATTCTGTTAATGGAGTGCATAAGTGAAGGGCTTCAGAAAGCCAGTGCAAGCCAGTACCTGAGAATAGAATCAAATTGTTGGAATCTAATAAGCACTGCTCAACAGAAGGGCTTTACAGATCATTCATTCTTCACTTGGTATTTTAGAAAACTCAGTCTTCTATACAGTTTCTCCAAGAATGCTTTTTCAACATTCAACAAAATATTTTTAGAACTGGTTAATCTCGTGATAGATAAGTTGCCTTATCTATCTGCTGTATCATCATGAAGCTTACCAGAATTAGTATTCTGAATCATTCCCTTTTGTAAATAAACAAATGGAACATATAGAGCAATGAGAATGCATAAACTACAACTAAATAATACAAATGGATTTATCTGACAGTGCCGAGCAAAAGACAGCAGAGACAGAAAGTACATACTATGCAATTCTGATTACTAAAAAATTCAAGAGCAAGCAAAATTAATCTATGGTTCTAGAATGCAGGATAGTGATTAGCCTGATAAATGCAGAGGTAGTATCTGAAAAGGGCTTGAGGGGGTTTCTGAGGGGACTTCTTGATCTGCATGCTGATTACACTATATATTCACTTTGCAAAAATTCACCAAGCTGTGTACTTTGATTTGTGTACTTTTCTATATGTTATACTTAAATACATATGTTATAATTAAATATATAAAAAGTTTACTTAGAAAGTGGGAAGTGTTAAATTTTACACTTAAAAGGTAAAAAATCCCAAGATTCCATTCTCTTAATTAAAGCTTACCCTTTTCTGTGAGTCGACTAATGGCATCCCAGGACCTGCGGATACTCTCTGAACAATTTGGGCCACTTTTCCTAAAATCTGTAGTTACAATCTTCATAAATACACCACAAGGTACCATATTCTCAAACTGCCAGATGGGGGCAGAGGATGCAAGAGCTCTAAATGGTAAGAAGTCCAAGGAAGGAGAAAAGAAAAAAATGTAACTCATCGAATTCAAGTTTTAAAATTGAAACTTATATTGAACAAAAATGGTGAGAAAAATAACAGCTGTTAATGAAATAGAAATTAGAAATCTCAGTACAACAGAATAGAACATGTTTTACCCAAAACAAATCCCTACGTTTGCCTTGACAATTATTAAGAAAGTGCTCACATCCAACATAAGTGCATTTACCCAACCACGAAATGAGGATACTTCATCCTGAACCAGGCTGCAAGCATGCCACCGTAAGAGCCCCCTAGGGCAATGACAGGTTGATTTCTAGCTCCTGGGATTGTTCTTTTCAAGTATTTGATTAACTTTGCAAAATCAGCCAGAGCTTGTTCTGTTGTCAGAAAATTCAAGTGTCTGGAATCCTAAAGAAAAATAACAAAGAACATGGGTATAAATGTGCACATAATAGCAGCTTAGGCATAGCATAGATCCAGAAAAAAGCCAGATAAGCTTTTCTCCAAATAGAATTTCTAGGCAACTGAGTTAAAATGCCCAGTCAAAGCAATAGCAATGCTGATTTAAACTCATGAAAAAGTGACTTTAAGTTTGTGGGAAGAAGATAATGTATTTTGGATTCAAATGTAATTTCTATTAAATGCTATTTACCAAAGACCTTGTTGAGGTAGTAGAAACAGCAGAGACAAACTGTAAGTAACATTTAACAACAAATGTGATAGAATACAATACTAATTTTAACAGACAACTACTCTATTCTAACTTTTATTTCAAATCTTGAAACATTTACAATGGCTACCATATAGGCAAAGGTAAACTAAACCCTGTGGAAAACTGAAGTAAGAATCATCAGTAAAAATAAAACTCATCCTTCCTCATCAGAAAGATTATTATTATGTCTGATATACCAACAACTGGAACAAATCAGCCTGCCTGATGTACAAGTATAAAATTGGAGTTAAAAAAAAAAAAGAAAAACAGCAACCTATGGAACAACTATTTTGAGACATTGGAAAACAAGCAACACAAGACTTTGAGCCCTGAGAGAAGGATACTCTGCAAGTAAGTTCCACAATCATCTAGTTCTCTACCTAGGGAGAATTTCCTCATTGCAGTATAGGGAGGTGGAACTCAGAGTCCTGCTTAGCTGAGAAGACTAATGAAGTGTCTCCTTTGAAAAGGTGAAAACTAATTCTTCTCCTTTTGAACTTGGGCTGGACTTAGTGACTTGGCTCTAACACGAATAGAATGTGGCAAAAGTGATATGTGACTTCCAATATCAGGTCATAAAAAGCACTGCAGTTTCTACCTTGCTCTCTTGGATTGTCAACTTTGAGGGAAGGTAGCTGCCATGTCATGAGGTCACTCAAGCAGGCCTTTGGAAAAACCCAAGAGGGGACACACTGAAGCCTCTTACTAATACCCAGCATCAGTTTGTCACTCATGTGGATCTTCCATATGAGCAGAGAGGGTCCTCCAGCCTCAGTCAAGTCTTCAGATGACTGAAGCACTAACTGACATCTTAAGCTCATGAGATCCCCTGAAACAGAACCACCTAGCTGAGCCACTCCTAATTCCTTACCCACAGGAACTGTAAGATAATAAATGTTTTAAGCCACTAAGGTTTGAGGTAAACTGTTATGTAGCAAGAGATAACTAACACACCTACATACCCATATCAGACTATCCTATTTGACCTTCATACTTGAGTCTCACCACTCTGACTACTCCCATCATCTGGTATATTTTGGAACCAGAGTTCCATCTTTCCTCTTTCCTACTCCTTTAACCTTCCCCCTTATCCAAGATGTATGCTTTCTGGCTTCTTACCTTCTCTCTCATTGTCTGTCACTATTCTTTACTTCCAGTTTTCATGGCACTATGTATAGCTAAGAGCAGTTTTTTCCCAATTCTCACAATATATCTGTAATATTCCCCTACGCTACTGACAAATTCTGTGAGCACATGAAGGGAAGGAAGCATATCAAAGACAGCCCTTACCGCCATTTTGCTAGCTACGTATGAACCACAGGGACCTAGGAGAGGAGGTTATGTTTCTATCTGCAACAAGCTGACTACCTCCCAATGGTTTCAGGACCTGTCAACTCCCCTAATCAGACAATTATGCAAAATAATAAGCTAAAGGATAGAATTTCCCATGCAGCCTAACAAATATCAGCAAATTGCTCTGCTTTTCATTTATAAAACAAGGACTATTTACTTATTTATTTATTTATTTATAACATGAGATAATAAAACCTCCGAAAATAAAAATAAAAAGTCCTTTCAAAACAGGAAGCCTAGAAAATGATTAACCCCAATCATTTCTAACTCAGATTTCTCCAAAAGCATGGTATGCGTATAACGGTGGTATGCATTAGGATCTTAGGTAGTGAGCAAACATTTTTAATGTAATACTTGTTTTATTTCAATGTAATTTAGAGAAAAATAGTACATAAAGCCTTACTAAGATAACACTAAGTTTGAAAAGTGAGTTGTGGGACTTTCCTGGCAGTCCAGTGGTTAAGACTTCACCTTCCAATGCAGGGGGTGCAGGTTTGATCCCTGGTGGGGAGCTAAGATCCCACATGCCTCGGGGCCAAAAAACCAAAACATAAAACAGAAGCAATATTGTAACAAGTTCAATAAAGACTTTAAAAATGGTCCACATCAAAAAAAAGAAAAAAAAGGTGAGTTATTTAAAGAAAAATAGTCAGTGAATAATAATACAGATGGCAAATTCATATAGCCAGAATCACAAGGGTAGTACATGAGTGACTCAGTTGAGGAAAAGGTGTCCTGGCTTATTAAGTGTAGATTTGTGGCTGAGGCCAAAGCTCCCTGTGAGAACAGAAAGGCCAGAAGGGAATCCAAGTGGCCAGTTGGCCTCACTGAATCATAGCGATGATTTGTCCTTATTTTATTGAAAAACACCTTACTAAGCAAACATTTGCACACTCATTACATTTTTTTCCAGTGGTAGACCCAATAATTTAAGTGTATAATTTATAAAGCGGATTATTTACTGACATTTTTTAAACACTGGAAAGTTCCCTCCAATCTCTGCAGCCATAGATTAAGATTTGCCTAGTGAAGGCTAGCCTCATCACACTGAGTTAAAGACTGATCATTAAACATAAAAAGTAAAGATTAAATACAAATTACTGAAATTTCAGGCAGTTCAACTTAAAGCTATCATTTCTTTCTTACAGTGGGACATGTAATTAGAAAATGTTGTAAACTTAAAAGTAGAAAATATACTTACCTTGAAGGAGTTGGCACCAAAGGGTAGGGACTCTCCATAATATCGATGTTCAGCAAACACCAACATAGCTTTCAGTTCCTCAGCCATGTCCCACATGAACCCCTAGGAGGAATTTACAAATTCACAGGATAAAATCAGGTCGTGAAAAAAAGTCTGAATCTTTTTGCAACTCATGAAATGGACCAAAAAGAGTTCTCTGAGAAGTGGCACAATTCATATTTGTTCCACAGGTAAACAATATAATTGCTGTTTCATTGTTGCACATCAATCTCACACTGTATTAGAGTGAAACAATTAAAAATAAGCCCAAGTTGCTCAACTACCAGTCATTCCAACTCTCCTTATTCTGACACTCTAGCCTCAGAATCAACATTATGTCTAAAATAGCCTTCAAATTGCACTGTGTGCCTAAGAATCTAGGAAAGAGCTGCGGATAACTAAGTTATCTGTCTACTCACAGATAACTTTTATTTATAACATGAAAGAGAACAGTACAAATAAACATATTGGACTCCCTTGGGTTTTATGTTAATCTTATTTACGTGAAGATAAATAGTAGCTAACAACAGCTAATATTAATTGAGTGCTTACAACTTGTCAGATACCCTTCTAAACACCTTATATGTATTCACTTAATTATCACAACAATCTAAGAGATAGGCATTTTGATTATACCCATTTTACAGACAAGGACACTGAGGCACAAGAGTTTAAATAACCTGTGACAGTCACACGGCTAGAAAGTGGCAGAGCTAAGATTCAAGAACAGGCCATCTGGCTCCAGAACACAATCATCAAGTGCAGTAAGACCTCCTTATTTCCACACATAATGCTGGTCATTAATCAACCACTGCATTTTTTCACTTACCTCAAATTGTGCCCTCAGAATCCTTCTTAACAAAGCATTCTAGGTGCCCAACTTCAATCGACTAGATTTAGATTTAGCACAGATTAAAACTACTTGTCATTCCCAGTGCACATTATTGCTTTTTAATGAGCTGTTGCTCCCTAACAAAGACTAAGAACCTCTAAGTATTTTTGTTTGTCTTGACCAATAAATGAACAATTAAAAGAGCTGTATGCATGTGAGGACGGAGAATCTAACCTGATATCTGTGATGGTTTCAAATAACCCCCATTTTCTCTCTTAACACCTTGCTCATTCCCCGCCATGTATCTACAGATTCTGTAACACCAGCTCAAGATGCCCTCCTCTGCCTGCCCCCACTATGGCTTACTGATCACACCCTCCTCTCAACACCACTGTGCTAGGTATAGATCTCTATTACTTTGCTGCAATATTTGCTTACATGTGTGTCTGACCCTACCAGACTATGAGTTTCTTAAGGGTAAGGATCATCCATCAAAATAGCCAGAGGAGTTGACCTCAGGGTTTGAGAGGAAGCAACTGTATTAAGTGATTATTTACCTGCACCTATTTCAGGGTGTTTTTATTTTTCAAAAGAGGTCCATGTAACATATTAGTATTAAATAACATTATGTGCCAGCATTGTTCTAAGTTCCTAATTCTTATTTGCCCTCATAACAACTCAATTAACTAGACATTACTATAACCATTTAATATATAAAAACTAAGGCACAGAATAAGAAACTTACTCAAAGTCACAAAGCATAGTGGCAAAACCAGAATTCAAATCTTATCACTGGCTGACATCTTCACTCTTGACCACTATGCTATACTGCCTCTCAATAAATAAATGTCCAGAATATGTAAATATGCAACCCAAACATTTTAGTACGTAAAGGAAGGTGTGTCTAGGGCTGGGAAAGGGCCAAGGTCTGTCCTTCTAGGATCTACCTCTATCAGGTACCTGGAACTCTTCCTACCCTGAGTAGCTCTTCCTTTCTACCACTTCAGAGGTCAGAGATTCCCAGCAAGTCTTATTAAATTATGCTGCAGTGCCTTGTCAGAGCAGTGGGGTCTGTGGAGGCAGGAACAGTTGCCTACCTATGATAAAGAACAGGAGCTGGGAAAATAACTGGATAGGAGAAGCTGCCCCGTGGCCTTGGCATAAAAGAGAAATCACATTAGAAAGAGAAAGGGAGACAAGGCAGCCTCAGTTGTTCCACAGAATAACAGAGCAGGAATCTGATGGGAAATAAGTCCAGATTTCATCTGTCACTCATCTAAGGCAGACAGATATCTAGGATCTCAGCTCTTAGGGAATTATTTTATTTTCAACTAACATATTTAGACTATTAGCATTCCTAAGGAAATAATCAGAAATGTGGAATGTGATAACACAGTATAATTGGGTTCATATCTTTGCTTTCAGTGCAGTTCAGTTCAACATTTACTAAGACCTCCTGAATACCAGGCACCATGCCAGACATTGGCAGTGTAGAAAGTATGATTCAGTCCCCACTTTAAGGTAATTCACAGACTAGCTTTTCGGTAGAAAGTTGCCATTCTCTAGTCTTAGCTCTGGAACATTAAAAAGGAAAATTTCTTCCTTTCATGTGTCCTCCTAAATTAAGTTTTGTTAACAGATTCAAGCATTATTATAAAAGATGATAGAATATATAGTCAGGGAAGCAAGATAACAGCTACACTTTTTTACCCTCACAAATATAAGAAAAATGGTAGAACAGGAAAGCTAAAATATAGCTACAGTTTTACCTTTGTCCATTCCTATTTGACAATCAAACTTGTATTTTTTTTTCTTATTTGCACTGGCTTTGTTTAGATTTTATTAATTCATTCATTTAACAAATATTTACTGAGTACCTACTATATGCCTAGCACAGTCCTGGATCTGAGCATACAACACTGAACAAATAAAAATTCCTGCCCTTGTGTTCACATTCTAGAGACCATAATAATAATAATAAACTATATGCCATAACATTCCTACTCCCATTTCCCTCATATCCTTGTTCAATCGTTAAATAAGCTGGCTTTTTTTTTTTAATCTTTTAAAATTCAATTGTCCAAAAATAGTATTTCATTCTTTTCATGTGTAATTCTTTAAGGCTGAACAGGCTTGTTGGATATCTGTATTTATTCTTTTGTGAACTGCTTATTCATGAACTTTTGCTGTTTTTCTATTATTCATGAGTTTATCTTTTTGTTATTTTTTAAAGAACTTCACAATACAGAAATACTCAGTCATATATACTGCAAAAGATTTTTTCTAGTTGATCATAATAAAAAGGAAATTGATCCCAGAGTTTCACAAATCTGCACATACCGTATTATTGCAAAACCAGATAATGTCCCCTTCATTACCAGTGTAGAAAAGTATAGATCCACCATCTTCCTTCCAGTGTTTATCAGCTATTAGGTACCGCTGTTTAAAAGTTTTATCAGTATGAAATCCAAAATGATCAACCTATGACAAAAAAGAAACAGACAAAGCATATTTCAAAGGAAAGTAATTAAATATCAAGCAAGTATTTATACTTATTCTTCCATTAAAATCAATCTATGCTACAAAAATCACAAAAAAATTTAAACTTCATTTGGTTTCTTTAGTAGTAGTAATATTGATATTGTTATTTTGAAATTATTTTCTTTATATTTTAAGATAAAGCAATGTTATTGGTGGTCAAGATTTTCAGTGTAAGACAAAAGATACAATTATAAAATCAAGTAGCTACTTAAAAACACAATAATGTTAAAATTGAATGAAATAGTAGAAACTATTAATTGGAACCTATTCATTTTTAAAATACAGACATTCCTTACTACCTGAATTTTCATTACTGAAACTTTTAATATCAAAATTCAAGGACTAAACAGACCACTGAAAAGGTCTATAAACATTGTCACCCCAACAACAATTAACATTCAAAGGGCCAGGATTTTGGTATCTAATACTATTCCCCACTAAAAGGAATAGGGCTTGTTAGTGAAATGGCTGCCTGACATTTGGGACAAGGAAGCTACAAGATACACCAATGCATCTTCCTGTGCAAGGAGGCACTCAAAAATTAATGGAGTTATATCTAACAAAGATAGGAGCCAACTACAAAGGACTATCATTGGCTAAAGTTTTAATAAATTGAACATAAGAATAATGATTGTAGTTGATTGAAACGTTCAATTCATGAAAATCCATTACTCCATAAGGATATCAAAAAAGAAAAAGCAAGAAAAATATTCATTCGCCACCATTTAAGTTATTTATTAAACCAACTCCTCACTTAGACGTTGTAAATAAAAAAGTAAAGAACTCAACATTTAACCTGCCTTTCCAATAGAACTATATTTCAGGGTACCAATTAGTCCCAGTTGATGAAAAAGAGCTCTGTTTTACCAAATGTCAGCTAATGCAGAAGGAATGACAGAATTAGAAAAATGATATTTGGCAAACCCTAGCGAAGTTACTGATTCAGGCAAGAATTACCAAATAGTGTTAAAAGCATTAGGAGAATGGATGACAGGAAAATGAACATTCATATTACTACCAAAGTAATACCATAGAGAATACTGTCACAAGATCAGGCTGTCATCACCTTAACCTAGTAATCAAAGTTAGCATCACTAACAGTGGTGTGAGCAGGAATTATGTATCTCCTCACATGGTACAACACAAAGCACATTTCACCTACGATGAATTCTTGCCAAAAATGTTCGACTGGGGCTTCCCTGGTGGCACAGTGGTTAAGAATCCGCCTGCCAATGCAGGGGACACGGGTTCGAGCCCTGGTCCGGGAAGATCCCACTTGCCGCGGAGCAACTAAGCCCGTGAGCCACAACTACTGAGCCTGCGCTCTAGAGCCCTCGAGCTACAACTACTGAAGCCCGTGCTCTGCAGCAAGAAGAAGCTACCGCAATGAGAAGCCCCTGCGTGCAGCAATGAAGACCCAACACAGCCTAAAATAAAAAAAAATAAAAAAAAAAATGTTCGACTTCTAGCTTAGTCCAGTCTTTACATCTAATTTCCAGTTTCTGGGAAATACAAAGGGTAGAAAAACAAGCTGAAGATACTCTGAAGAGGCAATCAGACAAATCCAAAGGTAAGACATTTTACAAGAAAAAGGCAAGGCAATATCCTGATAAAAGGACTGTTTTAGATTAAATAAATTTTAAGGAACATAATAATCAAATGCAATGCATGATTCCAGATTGTATCTTGGTTTGAACAAACAAGATATAAATGACAATAAATTGGAACAACTGGGTTAATTTAAATATGGACTAGGTATTAGGTGAGACTAAGGACTTGTTAATTTTGTTAGGAGTGATCATATTGTTTTGGCTACATAAAAAAATGTTTTTCTTTTTCTACAGCTGTACATTGAAGGATTTAGAGAGAAAACATCATGCAGTCTATAATTTACTTGAAAATACTTCAGCATAAAAAAGTAAAATGAATTTAAAGGAAAAAATATAATCTATACTGAGAGAGAAAAAAACACACTGGATACTGAGACTTCGTGAGATACAATATAAAACATGTCAAAATGACACAATTTTAAGCTTACACTGAACTTTAAATATATTTTTTGAGTTTTTTCACCCTTTTCTTCATAAACTCACCATTTAAAAAATACAATTATTAAACCCTATAATATGGTAAAGTTCATATACAACTATCTGAATTTAAAGAGTTACCCAACAGTACAGAGCCCACTGAGCCTTTAGGGTCATAGTGTTTGAATTCTTCAGTGCTTTGGAGGGACAGGAGTGAGAATGCAGGGTGGTCTGGGGCACACATAGGCTGATCCAGTGCTGCTCCAGCCTTCCTGGGGCAGGAGCTGGTTCTGACCTAATCCAGATCTTGTAAGATTTCCCTTGGCCGTTCTAAAACAGATGGAACTTCCTGCACCCACTCCATCTACACACACACACACACGCGCGCGCACGCACACTTCACATTCATACCAGAGGTCCCAAAATGCAAGTTTCTCAAAACTGCACCTAATGCACACTTCCCAATGTCCACGATCATCACCATATATAGTCCTAAAATACAAGCTATTCTAATATAAAGACTATCTACCTTTCAGTAAAATAAGCGGTCTGTATGGAACAGGTATATAATAATGATGTCCATGTGCTAAAAAATCCCTCCCATGACATATGTTAACTCACTCAATCACTTATTCAACAAGCATCTATTGAATGGGCCAAGTACTTGTTCTAGGCCAAGTAGTAAACTAAGTAACAGGATAAAGAGTTAGCTGAGCCACAGCTCCTTGATTTAACTTAAACTAATTCAATTATACCCACTAAGCCTAAAAGTAAAAAAGAGCAAGAGAAACAGGCAAACATGAAGGGAAGATAGACAAGTGATTCCACTTGCTTCCATTCAAATTAGTAGTGTTTCTCCATGTGAGGTACCTAGATATCAGTATCAGCTTCATCTGGAACTTGTCAAAAATGCAAATTCTCTGGCTGAATCCTAGGCCTACTGAATTAGAAACTGTGGGGAGTAGAACTCAGTAACTTGTGTTTTAACAAGCCCTCCAAGTAATTCTGATGTACAGCTAACATTTTGAGAACCAATGAGTTAGCATAAGCCCCCAAATAAGGCAAGAATCTGCTATTCCTTCTCTTGATCTAGGTTTCAGAATACTTCTAATATGTAAGCATCTCACTATGCTGAATGAAACTCTGATGTTTAAAGATGTGAATTACCACACAACACGGCCCCTAAATACAAGCCAACTGGATCATTTGAAGCTCAACAGGAAAAACCATGATCTGTTTCAACAAAGGAGGAAGGACTAACTGTGTTGGACTTAAAGGAAGGAAGTACACAGCTCTCTAACAAGATGCCTTCCCCTGGTATTCTCAAAGATAATTCTGCCATAGTGATTTTCAATTTACCCACTGACTTTAGAGCCTAGCCTTGTAAAATGAGATATTGCCGCCGTTCCCTTTAAAAGCAGCCCACAAAGAAACCTATTTCAATAATACAGTCTAAAGGTTTCAAATTTGAAAACATGGGTATGTGTTTGTATATATCATGTTAAGTGTATATGGTAAAAAAATTCTCGCCAGAGGAAAAGCTTGTATCTAGAATTACAAGAGCCACAAGAACTTTAGACAGAGAAAGCCAAACTTCCTTGTGTGGCCACTCTCAGGGCACTCCTGCTCCTAGCAATCCCTAATTGTTTAGCTTGGGGAAAAGGGGGTGGAACTCTGGTATGACAGAAAGAAAGCAGGTTAGAAGTCAATAGATCTGAACTTGAATTGCTACTGTGGGGCCTCAGGCAAGTCACTTCACCTCTGTGAGCCCCACTGTTGTCCTATATAAAATAAGGATAACAACACATAACTCAAAGGATTGCTGTGAAGATTAGAGAAAACATATCTAAAGTATTAGGTATAGTCCCTGACATATAATACATGCTCAGTGAATGTTAGCTCTCCACTCCATCCCATCTGCACACCAATCCTAAGCATGGAGTACTTAGATGGGGTAAATAAGGCAGAGAGGGATGAAGCTCTTCACAGAATTATAGGACATACCATTAGAATGTCAAAATCTCCTATCTCTTGAGTGCTTCACCTAAATATTAAACAGCTAGAAAGAGGTAGTGAAATATCATTTGCGAAACATTAATTTGCAGAATTTTCTTGACTCTTCCTAATTATCAACGATATCAACTTCGGGCTACACAACTTGTAGATATTTTCCAATACTTAATGACCCAGCATACTAGGTGCAGTGTGCCCTCTGCTGTTGAGAACTGAGGCCTGCATGCCACTTACATGCCACTTACATGCCTGTGCTCCTGAACAGAGATTTTATAAATCACAACATAAAAGGAGACAGGGAGGTAGAAGCCATTTGATCTGCATTGTTCAACTGAAGAAACCAGACTCAAAGAGGTCAAGTGCCTTGGTCAAGGTTACAAGTCAGAGGCAAACCTGGAATTTTTAATTGTTTTTTCAATTTGGTGTATTGAGATAACTAAAATAATTAATAGCACTGTAAAAGCCACACAGGCATGACCTCAAAAAGGAAAAACACCTCTAGTCACACACAGCAGTTCTTTCTAGAATGTGGTCCTAGAAATTTCAAGAGATGCTTCCCTTCTTCACCTTGTAGAGGATAAAGAGATCCCTGAGAATGGGTAGGCAAGAAGGAATAAAGAGAACAACACCCTTTAAATAGTTTATTGTGGCAAAAATAACTATTTGGACTTTAAAACTGCTCAAAATTAAAATTTACACCCAGAAAAGCCTGTAAGAACATCACATCTATTAGAAACAGTTTTGGTGGCAACTTGGAGTGAGGGTTAACACAGAGCACCTGCTCGGTGTCTGGCACTGTGCTGGCGCTTTACACAAATCACCTCACCATCCTCCCCATTACCCTCTGGGGGCACGTTCATTATACCAGTCTTATAATAAGGACACTGAAGCTCAGAGAGGTCGGATAACTTGTCCAAGGTAATATAACTGATAAATAAAAGTCAAATACAATTGTTTTTCATGTGCTTTATCCACTACCCAATCCTACCTCTGACAAAATCCAGCCTGCTTTTTTTCACTGTAACACACTATGGCAGATAGGGCTGGCTACAAACTTCAACCTTCAGCAGGGGACACTAGAGTATCTTCATTTGCAAAATGAAGTACATATCCCCAGACACATACTAACAGTTATACTGAAGAATATGGTCTTTTCACTGACCTGACTCAAGAATTGTTACTATATTGTTTTTAACTCATTTAATCAGACTGCTGATAAGAAAAAAAAATCACGTTGACTCTTAGTAGCTTTTAGTTTTAAGAAACTCAGTATACAGTTGGTTTCATTTACATACCCAGATATATGATAATAGTTGACTGAAATTTTACTAAACATATGAAAAGTATACTCAGAGATATACAAGACAAAAAAATAGACTCACACCTCCAATACATTAAAGCACCTTGAAAGAGGGCTCTCTGGTCTCCAATTCTAATCCAGAGATGTTAAAATGAAATAAGACGTCCTTTCTTCCATTTGATGTGTGTATCCTGTATTAATTATGGAATTATGGCATTACATTCTATTAGAGTTCCTAAATGGAGACTGACATTGTTTCCGGGCAAGTTTGATCTCCCCTGAAGGGGTAGACACCTTCATGTTAGAAGGACACAATTTCTCAAAGAAGGAACCAAAACCTGAAAGGAAGGTGGGGTTTAGGCAGGATCTAGGTCTATAGTTGGAGAAAAGTCCTATGAGTGGGGTCCTTCTAAGTTGTCCCTCACCCAGGAGTAGCCACAGAACTGGGTCAAGACGGGACAGCAAGCCATATCTTATGAGTCAGATCATGGGTGACTCGGTTTATTTCTACTTTATTATGTCACAACCTTTCAAGAATCCTTTGAATGTTCTACCTTTGTTCATCTGTACTACAAAGATACCAGGAAAGATTGGAGAGTGAATCTGACTTTAAAGAATTAAAAGGGAAACAGGATCCCTTGATGACAGAGTGGTGGTGGTGATAAAGAAAAGAATCACAAGTCCCTCCAAGAGGAAGGTGAGTCCAAGAAACAGGAATGTCATTCCCTTCCCACAGGGATGCTCCCTTCATTGCCAACCTTAGCAGGTCTAGTTTCCATTTTAACAAGGAAGGTGGAAGTTTCCTCAGAGATAACCTTCAAATGAAATCATCCTTCTATGTAATAAGATGCTGCATATCTTCACACATCTTTCTGTCCATATTAATATAAAAGAGAAAATTGTATTCCTTCCTTCTGTATATTATTTGTAACCTGCTCCTAGTCTCAAAAAAGAAACTCTTAGATATAAATTATTTTCTTAAAGATAAAACAAACTGGGAAGGGAATAAAAGGATATGAGAGAGTCTGCTGTGGAAAAAGTTTGGCTATCCAGCTTCCTACACCTACAAATGGATTGTTAGAAAGGCAAGAACACAATAGCTACCACAGTGCCGCTGTACAAGACAGATACTTTATAAATAATTATTGAATGAATGCAGTCCAAATCTTCCTAATGTGGTTCCCCACATTTCTGTGTAAAAGGTCCTCTTGTTAATGTTAAAATTCTCATAGACACTTTATATCATGTTATATCAAGCCAGTGCTTGAGAAAATATAAGAGAAGCTATTATAAATTCAATAATGGTATAAATAAATATCACAACAGCATCTAAAAATAGTATATACTATTTTTAATAGTATATACTTGGTAGGAAAATGGATTCAACACAATTCTACAGTGTTCAGGAAGCCTCCTTTCCCCTGACCAAAGACTTTGGACCCCAAAAGGAGAATTACATTCTAAATTACCAAAATTCTATGACATCAAAATATTCTCTGCTCTACTACTAAAACAAAGGTGAAGATATCCTGCCCTTAAGAATACCTAAAACATTCTAGTAAATCAAGAAATAACATGTTTTGTCAAACAATAGTCAGGTGTTTCAGCAGAGGAAGAGTCTGGCATCATCTGTTGGCTAAAGAGCTCTGTGAGAGCACCACACGATCAATAACTTCCTGTGGCTTCAGGAAGCTCTGTACCACTAGAATTACCTGACCACAGTTTAAGCTCTCAAATTAGAGATAAACTGTCACTGCAATTATTAAATATCTAAAGTTTAGTAAATGTTACATCGTCAGAGGGTGCTGTTGTATAAGTATTGGGTTGGCCAAAAAGTTCGTTCGGGTTTTCCATGTTAATAAAACCCGAACGAACTTTTTGGCCAATCCAATAGTAAAGTAGGAGAACGGTTAGGTTTTAAATATTAGATTCATAAAATTTTAGGACAGGAAGGGAACTTAAATCTCAAGTCCAAACTCTTAAATGAAAAAACCTGAGATACAAAGATGTCAATTATTTTACATCTTTCTTTTTAAATAAAGAAATATTCACATAGTTTAAAGTCAGGGTTCAAAATGCATGCTGTTAGAAGTCAGACTAGTGATTACCCTTGCAGGGGAAAGTCACTCTTAAAGAGCATGAGAGAATTCTGGATTTAGGATGGTGCATTTTTCTATACCTATAAGATAATTAGCAAATGGATTTGTAAACACTTAAGATTTCCTTTAGGATACATGTATTATGTACATATGATGTTTATATTTCTATTTCACTATAGTCATATGTAAATTATATTATACTAAATCACATTTATATTAAATTTTTCTTCAGACTATACTACAAAGCTACAGTAATCAAGACAGTATGGTACTGGCACAAAAACAGAAACACAGATCAATGGAACAGGATAGAAAGCCCAAAGATAAACCCACACACATATGGTCACCTTATTTTTGATAAAGGAGGCAAGAATATATAATAGGGAAAAGACAGCCTCTTCAATAAGTGGTGCTGAGAAAAATGGACAGCTACATGTAAAAGAATGAAATTAGAACACTCCCTAACACTATACACAAAAATAAACTCAAAATGGATTAAAGACCTAAATGTAAGGCCAGACACTATAAAACTCTTAGAGGAAAACATAGGCAGAACACTCTGTGACATAAATCACAGCAAGATCCTTTTTGACCCACCTCCTAGAGAAATGGAAATAAAAACACAAATAAACAAATGGGACCTAATGAAACTTAAAAGCTTTTGCGCAGCAAAGAAAAACATAAACAAGACGAAAAGACAACCCTCAGAATGGGAGTAAATATTTGCAAATGAAGCAACTGACAAAGGATTAATCTCCAAAATTTACAAGCAGCTCATGCATATCAATATCAAAAAAAAACCCAATCCAAAAATGGGCAGAAGACCTAAATAGACATTTCTCCAAAGAAGATATACAGATTGCCCACAAACACATGAAAGGATGCTCAACATCACTAATCATTAGAGAAATGCAAATCAAAACTACAACGAGGTATCACCAGGTGAGGTATCACCTCACACCAGTCAGAATGGCCATCATCAAAAAATCTACAAACAATAAATGCTGGAGAGGGTGTGGAGGAAAGGGAACCCTCTTGCACTGTTGGTGGGAATGTAAATTGATACAGCCACTATGGAAAACAGTATGGAGGTTTCTTAAAAAGCTAAAAATAGAACTACCATACGACCCAGCAATCCCACTACTGGGCATATACCCTCAGAAAACCATAATTCAAAAAGAGTCATGTACCACAATGTTCATTGAAGCTCTATTTACAATAGCCAGGACATGGAAGCAACCTAAGTGTCCATCGACAGATGAATGGATAAAGAAGATGTGGCACATATATACAATGGAATATTACTCAGAAACGAAATTGAGTTATTTGTAGTGAGATGGATGGACCTAGAGTCTGTCATACAGAGTGAAGTAAGTCAGAAAGAGAAAAACAAATACTGTATGCTAACACATATATGGAATCTAAAAAAAAAAAAAAAAATGGTTCTGAAGAACCTAGGGGCAGGACAGGAATAAAGACGCAGACATAGAGAATGGACTTGAGTATACAGGGAGGGGGAAGAGTAAGCTGAGACAAAGTGAGAGAGTGGCATGGACATATATACAGTAGCAAATGTAAAATAGATAGCTAGTGGGAGGCAGCCGCATGGCACAGGGAGTTCAGCTTGGTGCTTTGTGACCACCTAGAGGGGTGGGATAGGGAGGGTGGGAGGGAGATGCAAGAGGGAGGAGATATGGGGATATATGTATATGTATAGCTGATTCACTTTGTTATAAAGCAGAAACTAACACACCATTGTAAAGCAATTATACTCCAATAAAGATGTTTTAAAAAAATTTTTTTTTCTTTCACTTAAAAATGTGTATTGAGTATTCATTAGTGACAGGCATTAGGAAAGAGAACGGAGTAAGATACAATTCCATCTCTCAAGTTTTGAATCTAAAACAAGTGATGAGCATACTAATAAACAATCACAAGATGGTATGGTTTAAGTTCTATATACAAAGTGCTGTGGGAGCTTAGAAGTTACGTTCCGACCTGCAGGAATCATGCAAGGCTTCACCAAGGAAGTGGTATCTGAGGTGAACTCTGAAGAGTAACAAGAATTTTTTCAAGTACAGAAAAGCATGTCAAGCAAAGGGAGCATGAGGAACTCTGCAGAACAAGCATATTCAGGAACTGTTGTTGTTTGTGGCAGAAGATATATAGTTCATGAGGAGAAGAGATGGGAGATGAGATTAGATTCACCAGGCTGCCACCTGACGTACATAGGAAAATCTCCCTATAAAGAGAAACCTAACTGAAATCTGAGATTGCCTCTCTAAATCAACAGTGAATGAGATAGGTACGCTAGAAATAGAGCCTTAATGAGGCAGAGACTTTCGTCTGTTGTGTCCACTGCTAAGTCCCCAGTGACTAGAATAATGTCTGGCACATGGTAGATCAATGACTATACACAGAATAAATGCACGCATGCATACATCCTAGCTCTGCAGTTGGTATTAAAACAAACCCAACACAGCTTCAGAGAACAGCATGACTCAAAGCAATGAGAATGGAAATCAAAGTTCTCAAGATCAAGTTTGTGAGGATTCATTTATTGCATGGGTCTGTCACTGGCTTTGGAAGAGTTGCAGAATGCTATAGTCAGATGTGCCTTTTGCCCAGTGACAAATCACGTGCCTGAGGAAGAACCCAAGCATAAAACCTAAACCCGACTCATAACAGTTTAGCTTTATCCAGGCTGCTGAGGAACCAGGAACTGCATGCCCTCTGCTGGGAGGAGAAACAGGAAGATAAATACCTACAAATTAATACGGACAAAAGGCCAGCATCTAGGGAGGGGCAGGGGAAGGACTAATCAGCATTTTACTGAAGTATATAACCCAAAAGGTCAGGTATGACCTTGTGACAGGGTTATAGTCACAGTTTTTAGGGCTGTAAAGGACGTAAACCTGTGGCTCTCTGGCAGTGCACGGTTATTTAACCTGAATGACAGCTTCCTGTAAAATGTATATTATACTGGATCATTCAGCAGCATACTAGTGTTCAGTATCCCCAAATGTGCTGCAAAATGTCGATTTGATCAATGTGTAAGATACTTTTTTCCACAAAGAGTTTTATGAAAAAGAAAGAAACATGGTAGAGGTATAATGCCCAAAGGCAAAAAGTGATTATAGAGGGAATAGTTGAGACTATAGGTGAGAGGGGGATTAGTGATGCTGGGAGATTCTGAGGAGACAGGAGAAAATGGGGTCAAGACACAGATGGAGGGATTTGATTTGCACAGGAGGAACCCCTCCTCCATTGTGAAACAGACGGCTGCAGAAGGAACTACATCTCTAGGTGGAAAAGGAGAACACTGACGGGGTTCTGGCTAAAACGCCTCTCGTACAACAACTAAGTTTTTTAATCAGTGAAGTAGGGGGCAAGGCTATCTACTAAAAGAGAGTAAAAGGGCATAGTGTGGCAATGATTTGAAGATAGAGGTGAAAGTGCAGCATGGAAGAAGGAACTGATGCTCAGGCCTTCATAGGATCCCTGAGTTTAGAGACTAAATTTGCAGGTACAACAATCTGCCTAGTTGTGGGTTTGCTTCAACAGACATCCACCACCCAGGATAGGAGTAGAGAAGCTTAATGGCTGGATAAAACTAGGATAGGAATTTCATAAAGAGGCTGTGACAGAGAACAGGAGGCAAGGGAGTTGAGGTCATCCCTGATGTCCATGCAACCATGAATACCCAAAGCCATGAGGTCCTCTCCATCACAGGCAAATGCTGCCGAAATCTGCTTGCTGAATTGCAAGGGAATCTGAACTAAGTTATATTTATTCCATTTTAAAAAGTGAAAAATCTTGCCAGAACTCATATACAGTAATCCCCCCACATCCATGGTGGGTACATTCCAAGATCCCCAGGAGATGCCAGAAACTGTAGGTAGTGCTGAACCCTATACGGTCAGCAAACCCAATATAGTCAGCCCTCCATATCCACGGCTGCGGAACCTACAGATACAGAGAGCCAACTGTATTATGCCATTGTATGGTACGATATATAAGGGCCTTAAGCATCCGTGGATTTTGGTATCCGCGGAGGGGTCCTGGAACCAATTCCCTGTGGGTACAAAGGGAACATATTCTATGTTTTTTCGCATGCTAACAGACGGGTAGCATATACAGCGTGGATACGCTAGACATAGGGATGATTCAGGTCCTGGCAGGAGAGAGCAGAAGGTGTGAGATTTCATCACACTACTCAGAACAGCACACAATTTAAAACTTATGAATTGTTTATTTCTGGAATTTTCCATTTAATATTTTTGGACCAAGGTTGACTGCAGGTAACTGAAACTGTGGAAAGGAAAACACAGATGAGGGGGACAAACTAATGTTTTTCTTCCTTTATGATGGAAGAGATGGAGGCTGGTATCTGGTAAAAGGTAAAACGATAAAGACCCCCACCCCCACCCCCAAAAAGGCAAAACCATGCTTCTCAAGTACAGGATACAGACCTGTGTATGTATGTAATTCACAATCCAATCTTCCGTATTCCCCCTCCTCTAAGGGATGGTCCTCCTGCAGAGGGCTGTGATGACTTCCCAAATCTACTCTTCTCCAACTGAGCAAAACCCCAGTTCTTACCCATATAACATGATTTCTAAAATCTTCACAACCCCATTCACATTCTAGTTCAATTATCTTCCCTTTCATGGATGGTGTGCCCAGAATTGAGCACAATGCATGAAATGTGGTCTAAGGAAGTGCCTTGCTCACCAATGGCTAGAAATAAATAACTTGTGAGTATGTTTATAGATATAGCTCCACTAATGCAGCCTACTTTAAATTGAGAGTCAGGGAAGGTGTACTGGGTTGAATAATGTCTCCCCCAAAATTCATGTTCTTCCCGGAACCTCAGAAAGTGACTTTATCTGGAAATAGGGTCATTACAAATATAATTAATTAAGATGAGGTCATATTGGAATAGGGTTGGCCCTTAGTCCAATATAACTGGTGTCCTTATAAGAAGAGAAGAAACACAGAGACAGATACAGAGAGAAGGCCATGTGAAGACACGGATGGCCATGTGACAGAAGACGACACTGGAATTATGCAGCTGCAAGCCACTAAGGATTGCCAGCAACTACCAGAAGCTAGGAGAGAGATGGAACAGATTCTCCCTAGGAGGAACCAATCACACCGACACCTTGATTTTGAACTTCTGGCCTCCAAAACTGTTAGAAAATAAATTTCTGTTGTTTTAAGCCTCCCAGTTTGTGGTACTTTGTTAGAACAGCCCTAAGAAACTAACATAGATGGCCTCTCCGTGGAGGTGGCACTTGGGGTAAAGCTTGAAGAAGCCAGCCAGGGGAAGAACTCTAGAAAGAAGAAACAGAAAATAAAAAGGCTCAGAGACTTGCCATGTTGTAAAAACAGAAAAGAGACCACAGTGTCTGGAACATGGTGAACAAGGGGAAGCATTGTGGTATGGGAAGAGGCTCAGGGCCAGGTAGGCCACAGTAGGGAGTTTAACACAAAGAGCAGTGAGAAAGCCTTAAAGAGCTGTAGGAGTTATTCTGATCTATGTTTTAAAGAGATCGCTCTGGCTGCTCTGTGGAGACTGGCCTGGAGAATGAGATGATAAAGAAAGGGAGAAGAGTAAACAGAAGGTTACTGAAAGGTCCACGTAAGAGATCATGGCAAGACTGATAAATAAGCCAGGTTTCTTCAGTCACTATATATATAATATATATAACATCATACACCACTTTCTAAAATCATAATACACCCAAGAGAGACCACAATGAAAAAAGACCCAATGTATGACATCAGTAGTATTTGCATAACAGCAATCAACAAAAGGAAGTCTTCTGAATAGCTATAACCACCACTATTGTCCTTTAATAACTGATTCTGCACTGACCCTGACTCTGGGCATTCTAAATAGCAAGAGCCCCACTAAAATGGTGAAAGAGTTCCAAGGCCATCAGGCTCCCAGTAGCATTTAATGGACGTGAACAAAGCAGATTTTACTTCTACCCTTTTCATCCAGAAACTATTTAAAGAAATTATACAACGTGAGAATGTAATTGTTCTCAAACCTGATGGTCTCTGTTCCTCTCTGGTGTGACAAAAGACATCAGGGACCACAATCTTTACCTGGTTACCTCTGTCAAATCAATAAACTACGTTTTTAAAAAGTAGTATATACAAAGAAGATACTACTACACAATGCTAAAATGCCTCTCCTCCTCTCCCACAAAGGACCTTCTGTGAATCATACTGTGAGAACTGCTGAAACAGAAAACTTAACAGCATTCTCTCTTTAGAGATTGCTTTAAAGAAATAATTTTTTATTACACTGACTAATACATGACTTTAAACGCTTTTAGCATTCCAAAAAATTAAACTTTACAAAATGCCCACATGAAGATCATACACAAAAGGAAGCAACTGAAGAAAGTAGCAGCCTGAGCTTTTTCCTTCTGGGGAACTCCAACATCCAATTTTCAGTCCTGGTTTCACTATAAAGTGGCCTCTAGAGACTCTTAATCATCATCTTAAAAATACACTCTTTAGACTACTCATTGTTTTCAGCATTCATCCGGTCTGAATGATAAGGGCGCTGTAAGAAAGATAAAGGAAGGGAAAAGGATATCCTCAGCTGAAACCAAAAAGCTCAGAACAATGACAGCAAGTTCAAACAGGACCAAGTTGCTCCTTGATTACTTTCAGGTGCTTTTGTCATTAGGCCACAGTCCTGCATAGCAACTGTCCAGAGCTAATATGATATATAGATAAATGACAGTCAGTGTTTACAGTCATTCATTCATTTAACAAGTATTTCTTGAGTGCCTACCAGGGGTTAGTGCTAGAGATACAACAGTGAACAAGCTAGATATGGTCACTGCCCTCACACTGCTTATAGTCTAATGAAAGAAGCAGATAATAAACCAGCACATACACAAATAAAGAAACACTTAAGAGGGACTTCCCTGGTGGCTCAGTGGTTAAGAATCCACCTGCCAATGCAGGGGACTCGGGTTCAATCCCTGGTCCAGGAAGGTCCAACATGCCACGGAGCAACTAAGCCCGGGCGCCACAACTACTGAGCCTGCGCTCCAGAGCCCACGAGCCACAACTAGTGAGCCTGCAAGCCACAACTACTGAAGCCCACGTGCCACAACTACTGAAGCCCGCGCGTTCTAGGGCCCGTGTGCCGCAACCACTGAAGCCCGCACGCCTAGAGCCCGTGCTCTGCAACAAGAGAAGCCACCGCAATGAGAAGCCCGCGCACCGCAACAAAGAGTAGCCCCCGCTCACCACAACTAGACAAAGTCTGTGTGCAGCAATGAAGACCCAATGCAGACAAAATAAATAAATAAAATATAAAATAAAATAAAATAAATTTTAAAAAGAAGAAACACTTAGAAACTGTAATTGTGCAGGTTTGACTCTGACAGAGAATAACAGAGATAGACCTAATTTTAATAGGGTGATCAGAGAAGGGGTCTCAGAACAGGCAATAGTTAATTAAGCCTTTAATCTCCACAGCCTTCTAGTTAGGTATGTCAACTGTGTGAAAAGGGGATTCTATTCAATGCCACTTCTTCCACAAAGCATTCCTTGGTCTTCCTGCCTTCTTTGTGCTTCCATGGTAATTTTAGCTCTATTCTAGTGCTTTTCAAATGTAGCCTTTGCACTGTAGTTACCTATTTACACGTCGTACACCTGCTATACTATTATAAACCCTAGACTAAAGTAACCCTATATAAGATGCTAGACTCTATTGATCAAAACCATGTGTATTATTCCCACCTGCCCTGTGAATAATGTAAGGCCTGCACTAAGGGCTAAATGTACATTCTCTCACTTGTTCGTCACAGGAACCCTATGAAGTGAAGAGGCTGCATTTTTTCCACCATGCCATACTGCCTCCCCTTTCTTGTTCATGTCTGAATCCCCACAGCACAAAGTACAGTGGGCACAGGACTTGCTCCATCAATGACTGCTGAGTTGAATTGAGCAGAAAAAGTGAGAAGTGTGATGTGACACCAGGAGACCAAGTAACCCAGGCTGGACTTGGGCTATACCAGTTAACTCTGCTCCAGGCCCTTGGGGCCACCAGTGAGGCTCTGTTAGCTTTCTATCAGGTGTGTTAGCCTCAGGAAATGTGAAGAGATCCTAAAATTACCAAGTTAAAATCCTACTCAACTGTGAAAGAGTAGAAGAGTGGCAAACAGAGGTGACCATGATAAATATTGATTCTCCTTAGCAAGGACAAGGCCCTTTCATACCCCATCACTTCCTGAGTGCCTACTGTATGTGTCTGGCTATACTGGATACAATGATAAAAAGCACAGTCTTTGCTCTCAAAGAGGACACAGTCTAGTGGAAACAAGCGAGTAAAGAAACTATTTCTACACAAGGGATGCACATTATGCACAGGATGCTTGTTATGGCAGCCAAGAGGAGACACAACCCAACTAACTGCTGGTACAGGAGGCTAGAGAAGAGGCAAACTCAGAGAAGCTGACAATGCCTGTGCTGGGACCCTGCCCACCTCTTTTCCAACCTCATCTTCTGCCACTTGCCCCTCTCATAATTCAGAAATCATTTGGATATAATATGCTTTCTCAAGTCTTCAAAATTCAGAAATCATCTGGATATAACATGCTTTTTCATAATATCTGGATATAATATGCTGCACACAGATTTACCCCTGCCTGGAATGTCCTCCTCCCTCACGTCATTACAGAAAACTCCTACTTCACCCTCCATCCATCCAGGTGTTCACTCAAGCACTGTCCCCTCTGTAAAGCCTTCCAAGACAACCCCAGGTCCAGAGGAAAGTGCTCCTATCCAGTGGAAAAAGCCCTGCTTTGTAGTCTGGCAATCCTGAGTTGAAATGCTGATTGTACCACTTTCCAGTGAGGTAGATTCCAGCAAATATTTTCACATCTATGAACCTCAGTTGCCTCATTTCTAAAAGGGGCTACTAATATCTTCCTGACAAGGTTGCCAGGATTCAAGTATGTATACAAATCCCTGCCCACAGTAAAGGCTCAAA
Organism: Eubalaena glacialis; assembly: GCF_028564815.1. Taxonomy (NCBI): domain Eukaryota; kingdom Metazoa; phylum Chordata; class Mammalia; order Artiodactyla; family Balaenidae; genus Eubalaena; species Eubalaena glacialis. The sequence goes on along the minus strand of NC_083725.1, from coordinate 60,357,391 downwards.
ATTTATTGAATTATAGCAAATAACCCCTGAGGATTGATGGCCATCAATAATTTTATTTTTCGTATTTAAAAAAACACACACAAAAGTACATTACAACCATATGGATATTGTTACAACATTTAACATGTGACCCTGGGGAACCTAAAAAGCAATTTGACAATGCATTTTCCCCAGGTATAATTCTGTCTTTACTAAGGCAGTAAAAATCATGCAAGATAGCCTTTACATAAAGGATCTTCTACAAGAGAAAAGAGCTGCCAGAAAGTATATAACCAAGAAAAGCTTCGCCTCAAAGGCTCATTTCATTTAAAAAAGAAAAGAAGGAAGGGAGGAAAGAAAGGAAGGGAAGGAAAAAATCAGTGGAAAAGAAACAGCACATTCTTAGGAAAATTATTCAGGGGTAAGAATTACAGTCTGTCAACACTACTTACTATAGGATATCCCCTCTCTTGGGATTTCCCTGGAGGTCCAGTGGTTAAGACTCCACAGTCCCAATGCAGGGGGCCCAGGTTTGATTCCTGGTCAGGGAACTAGATCCCACATGCTGCAACTAAGACCTTGCACAGCCAAATAAATAAATGTTTAAAAAAAAAGAAAAAAAAAAAGAATATCCCCTTCCTTTAAAACTATAATTCAAGAAGCCTACAATGAAAAGGTAATTACCACCATTTGTAAGTGACGGTGTTTTCATCTCATAGCATAGTACCTCTTAGAGTTCCCCATTTTAAAAAGTCTTTTTTGTTCATTCCCAAAATGGATGAGTATTAAACAAGAAATAAATCTTCTCCCTTACAGTATCCTGCTTTTGCTCCTTAGTATTTAGAAATACAATCCAAGTCAGGAAACCTCAATTACAAGCCCTGCTATTATGCAAGCACATAAACACTAAGGAAGAAAACAAGTAAAGAGGAAATGAATGTGTGTTATTCCCACCTGCCCCTGTGAAAGGAAAAACCCCTGAAAGGAATGATTTAACTACCAAAGGAAAAATCCGTAAGACTACTAAGGGATACCCAAGTCCCCAAGTCCCTTCTTCCCCAAACAGAATCATCTTCCTACAGTAGGAATAGTTTTCACCATGCAGGTCTTTCTCCTCTGAACCCTCGTGCTATATACCTCTCCTGCAATACTTTACACTCACCCTTAGTAAAGATTTTTGCTTCCAGGACTTAACCTCTCCATTACAAGAGAAAGATTTATCTTTGTAAGGTCCATCTAGTCTAGATTAGTGTTTTATAAAATGGAGGTTGTGATCCATTGGTGGGTTATAAACTCAATTTAGTGGGTCACAGTCAGCATTTCTCTTTAACAAAATTGCACATTATTCAGCAAGCTAGCTACAGAATCTATGTCTACCAAGAAATTTAAAAAATCTAATAGCCTGAATCATTATGCTCCTATGGGTGTATGAATTCTAAGGCTTTCTACTTGAGGGATAGCTACCTATTAAATCACATTCCAAGATGTAATTATAATTCAGGCAACAAGAGCCATTTCACAAAGTAGAGCACAGTTAACAGCCAAATGAATGCTACAGACATTAAGTACTAGGGAAGCCCAGGGAAGGATAGCTCATGCTAGGCTAGGTCAGTTGGGGAAGGTTTCCCTGAGAAAGTGAGGCTTAAGCAGGGCCTAGTAAGATCTGGATTGGAAAAGAGGAGAAGAGAAAAAAACACAGTGCCAGCTGGCCTGGACGGAGGCCTAAAGAACAGAGGAACTCAAGAGGCTATTGTAGTAGTTTACTTTGGGCCTACACAAGGTAATAATTCTGGGAATGTAAAGGAAGGGGCAAAAACTAGGAAGGAATCATGGACAGTCTTCATGATTGATTGGATTTTTGGCATGAAGGTGAAGGTGAGGGAATCAAATGATTCAAAAGTTTCCTATTCTGGGTGACCAAGAAGAGCGTAGTACCATTAACAGTAATGTGAAAAAAATCAAAGGCATTTTAGAAGGGAGTCTCATGAAAAATGTAATAAAACATTAATATTTGTTATAAAAGTTTATCTTATTCTGAACGCTTATACCTCTGAGTTGTACCTAGGTAGCCATATGAGGGATACTAAGCAATATAAGTAGCATCCTATTCTTAAGGCACTCATTACCTGGAAGAACCAAGGCTTGACACTCCGCCAGTTCTTAAAATATTAAAACACTTCCATACCTGTTGGCAAATAATTACCTTAGCACCTTGAGTGACACCGTCCCCTTCTCTGTGCCTAACTTCCCAGCTGCCCCAGTCCCTTCTCCACACCTACAGACCTAAAGAACTAACCTACAGCACTGCAAGAGGCCTCAGCTCTATGACCAGTTTCTGCTTTGATTGGGCAGTGTCTATGCCACGTTGGTAGCACTAGGCAAAATATAATAAAAGCAAGTGTTAACAGCATTCAGAAGACAGAGTAATCACTTCAGCTTGGGCCAGTTATTCATTCAAACAGCTGTTGAGCGCATACACTGAAGATACACTGATGGATGTGGTCCCAGCACTCAGGCTGCTCACAGGCTAATGGGAACACCAACATATAAACAAATCATTGCAATCCAGAGTAGTAGCACAGAAGTATCTATAGAGTGCAATGGGAGACACAAAGGGGATGAAGTCAATTACCCAGCCCATCGGAAGGAAGAAAAGCAGTCCCATAAAGTTTCACGGAGAAGGTGGTGCAAGACATGAGCAGCAAAGGATGAACAGGAGCGTGCCAAGCAGAGAAAGGAGAAAGACAAACCATTCCAAGCAGAGAGATACCAGCACTGTATAAACCACATCCCAGCATAGTGTGTACAAAACAATGAGATGACCAATGTGTAATGCATGGCACAAAGTGTCAATAATAAATAACAAATATTAGAGATTTTTTTCCTAGCAGATTTATGTTTGTAAAGGTTGATCCTAAAATGTATTTCCATTGTCTAAGCCTACACTAGCTAAGCCAGGGATGGGGCAGTCAAGATATCCGGAGAGGCATGGATTCAGTCAGTTTGGAATTTTAAAATGAAGTACATGGAATCTGCACGTCAACTAGAGTTGCCTGCACTTGTTAGATATGTGTAATCAAAGGTGAAGGAGGGACAGTAAATGAATTGGAGTATGAATTAGGAGCAAAAGACCAACAGAAGACCTCACTACTTTTCCAATTAACAAAAAAGGGCTTCCTAGAGGGAGACATTTTTTAACAGAAGGGAACAAGCGAGCATTAAAACAAGCCAGACACCTCGAAAACTGAAGTATTTAAAGAATAAAGCTTTGCAGGAAGACCAACAGGAAGAAGTGTATATATATATTTGCCTTGAGTGTGGAGTAAAGAAAGGTCACATGAAGAATAGAGACTACAGATAAATGACTATAAATTCAAATTAATAAAAGGATTTGGCAATGTTATAGAATTTGACTGCAAAAAGCCTTTCTGGAAATCTTTAAAAACCATGATCCATATTTTTTGCAAAGTAACTCCCCTAGCATCTCAGCCAACATCCATTTCACCATGGTAACACTCACATTCTTCAGAGATGGACCAAAGCACTGGGGGTATATAAGTAACAGCAACAGGATCTTCTATACCTTGCCTAAGGTCAGATATTTGCATCTAATGTCTGCAGTAAAACAGGACATAATATGCAGTGTCATTCCATCAGCTCAGTCCCACATATACAGAGCTTGGTGCTGTGGCCTCCCAGATCTACAGATGAGTGAAACCCAAGATTGTTGCCTTTGAGGAGATCATGGAGAGATGCTCGGTAAATATGAATTCCCTTCTCTTTTAAAGTGTGGTCATTTTCTAGATATTTATATAGTCTAGACTATATAAAAAGGCAAACAACAAGCCTGTTTTGGTCTGCACTGGCTGCACCGGTCATGGTCATTTAAAGCCAATTGTTCAAGAGAAAGGAAGCATCCGACGCCAAGAAGAAGGGAGTCATCACCACTGCTTTCCAAAATTGTTGTATGAGCGGCTCCCTCAAAGGAAGAGGCCATCAGTGCTCAGGAAGTGACAGAGGTTTCCGACAGTTTTAAAGCACAGTGTCTGCAGTGTGACCCATGGTTCAAACTGCATAAACATAAAAATTAACTGACAAATGATAACAAGTACTTCCTCACTTTCCTATCTGATGAATCAGCCATTGTTTGGGTTGCAGTTCCTTGTTTAAATTAGGTTATTAAATCACAATGATGCTGGCCAAACATGCTAGTCATATGCTATCAGCAAAACTTATCAAAAATGCCAAAGTGTGTCAAGGCTTAAATACACACACACACACACAAACACACACGTGCTTTTACACTAATAAAATCTAACCAGTACCAAGGGCATCTTTCAAACACTTTGTTTTCTGTTTTTTGTTTTCCTCCTGAAAACCACAAATGTTCTGTGATGTAGTGGAAAGAGAAGGGAATTTGAAGACAGATTTGAGTTTGAGTGCCAATTCTGCCATCTATTAGAGCTATCTGAACTTGAACAAGGTACTTCATGTCTTTGGGCTTGTTTTCTTACCTGTAAAATAAAAAAAAATAATAATAATGATACCTATCCCAGATGTGTCTTGTGATGATTAACTTGGATAATACATTCATGCAAGTGCCCAGCAAGGGCTGGCAGGAAGTGAGAGCTTGGTGTATTATTAATATATTTTGCAGTGTATTATTAGCATGCACCTCCCAAGTCTGAAACCACTTCCAAAAACATACACGAACATACACAATTTATATTATGTGTTTAATATTGCCACTTAGAAGGAAGAAATTAATATATGAAACCTTAGCAATTTGTTCTGAGTGTTCACTTAAAAAGCCATAACCTTGCAAAGTAAAATTTAAAATAAAATTTTTTTCAGCTCTCTTAGGTAATGACTTGGTGACAGTGAGAGCATCTTACACACCAAATATGTTGTGGTCTAGTATGGGATATGTTTTTGCTTTTGACTTTCTGTCCAGTTACCAGTAACCAGTGCTAGGACAGTACAATATATTTTTGGTACACATTCATTGCTGTATAAATTATGTAGCTCTGAGGAAAGGTACATACTGCAGCAATGAAACACGGTGGCTTTGGATATCTTATTTATAAATAAATTTAAAATAATCTGTGATATCCCCTTCATCACTTTATATGCTGAAGATTATAAATCCACATCTCAAGGAACTACTTATTTCCTCTTAGGTGGCAAAACAATGGTTCAAATAGCCGGCCATCTCATAAAACTGGTTAAAGAGATTAGCTTAAATTTTCAGTCTAATATCCTTTAAAACAATAACACTTTATTAAAGAAACAGGAGCCTAGTACTATTACTCTAAACAGCGTGTTAAAGATGAGACCAATATCCAGACTTTTAAAGAAAACAAAATACATGGGTGGAGTTAACTAGACTTGACTCCCTAATCCAGGGACTGGGAGACTTTCAGAAACAGAGTGCCAAACAGTGACCTCTGTCCTCTGGAGTTACTGGGTAGGAGGGGGAACATGCAAGGACCTCTGCAAGTGAGTGGAAGATGAAGATATGGCAGGGACTAGTCCATGCAGCATAGATTAGGGACCTTTATATGAACTCTTATTAACTTATTCCAAGCCAAATTTTGTACATGGACTGCTGAGAAAGCTTAAATTGGAGGATTCGCTAATGCATTTATGGTAAACTGCATTAAGCACCAAGCTTAAGGGGACAAAGTTCCACAGTAGTGACCTCATTACTTTATTCCCCGTGGAGAGTGCCTTTTTGTGATCATCAATGGAGGGCTCTTAACATCCTTTACTCTAGAATGTACAGAGCCACCCAAAAATATCTCATAGTACATTTTATCTCAGGTGTCATAGTCCTCTTCTGCTACTAACGTAGTTCCCATTCATTTTTTAAAATTAATTTTTATTGGAGTAGAGTTGATTTACAACGTTGTGTTAGTTTCTGCTGTACAGCAAAGTGAATCAGTTATACATACACATATATCCACTCTTTTTTAAATTCTTTTCCCATGTAGGTCATTACAGAGTATTGAGAAGAGTTCCCTGTGCTATACAGTAGGTCCTTATTAGTTATCTATTTTATATATAGTAGTGTATATATGTCGATCCCAATCTTCCAATTTATCCCTCCCCCCTCCCCCCCCCGTAACCATAAGTTTGTTTTCTACATCTGTGACTCTATTTCTGTTTTGTAAATAGGTTCATTTGTAACATTTTTTTTTAGATTCCACATATAAGCAATATCATACAGTATTTGTTTTTCTCTGTATGACTTACTTCACTCAGGATGACAATCTCTAGGTCCATCCATCTTGCTGCAAATGACATTATTTCATTCTTTTTTATGGTTGAGTAATGTTCCATTGTATATATATACCACATCTTTAACCATTCCTCTGTCGATGGACATTTAGGGTGCTTCCATATCTGGCCATTGTAAATAGTGCTGCAATGAACACTGGGGTGCATGTATCTTTTTGAATTATGGTTTTCTTTGGGTATATGCCCAGGAATGGGATTGCAGGATCATATGGTAATTAGAGCTACCATATAATCCTACAATCCCATTCATTTAAATTCTTCTTTCCATAACACAAAACCAAAGCCAGAAGAAAGTTCTGTATTGTTAAAAACTCTGCTTCTTTTTACTCTCTGAAATCACCCAACTTGCTATTAAAAAGAGAATTGAAACTCCTCTTATTCCTCAACTTTTTTAATGTGTAATCTGGATTTCCTTAATATAATGTGACTTCCACAACTATCTCTAAATCAGACCATAAATTACAAAATCTTCTATCTATTCCAGAAATACAGCTGTTACAGAGGCAACATGGAGTATGGGTTCTGATGACACCAAAGCTCAGTTTAAATCCTGGTGTTATCATTTATCAGCTATGTGATCATGAATAAAATTACTTCATCTCTGAGCCCTCTATTCCTCTGTAAAAGAGATGTAGTACCTCCGTGCAGGGTTAAAGATAAGTATATGAAGAGCACATATGCAGTACCTGTCACAAGGTGAACATGCCGTACTATGGTGAACAGAGCAGTGCTCTGCCCCAGCACCAACTCAACACCAAGTTATCTTCTTAAAGTCAATGAAAGCTTCAAAGAAGGAATACCCACACCATGAGTGTGTAAGTGGAAATAGTGACAACACTGACTTCACAGTGTTGATCGCCCACCTCTTGCCTCATCATCTCTGCCCCCTGTCCCAGTCTTACTGACCTCCTTTCAATTCCTCCTACTCTTTCCTAAATTAGTATCTTGTACATGATACATCCTCTACCTGGACAGAAATCTCCATCACCTCCCTTCCCCTTGCCAACTCCTATTCAGCTTCTTGTCTCTGCTTTAACACCATTGCTGACCAGAGGAAGCCCTAATACCCAAGACTTACGACCGTACCGTAGATTCCGCAGCAAACTACTTCCTTAAAACACACATCACACTTGTAATTACTTGTCACTATCTTCTTTCCCACTAAACTGTAAGCTTCATGATGCACGTTTTTGCTTTCCCCTTATCCCTAGCTATTGACACAATATATGGCACATAGGGAGAGTTCAATAAATATTTGTTGAATGAATATATAACTGTGCTGCTTTACTCTATAAATGTTAGCTATCATAACTTCTATAGTAGTTATACTTTCATACATATAAATTGTATCACATAACCAAACTGCAGGGCTGCTCTGGGAAAAGTTCCTAAAGAAATCTGACTTCAAAAAATCTGCCTTTTCCTAACCCCACGTGGGCAGTCCTCACAATACAAGCAGCAAGAAAGAGATCATGAGCCTGACAGAGACAGGGCAGCTGTTTCTCTCCAGTCACAGCACCGCAGGGCAACTTGGAACTAACTGACTCATACACAATAGACAGCAAGGATTTACAAATACACATAGTTAATTAGCCTCTGTTTGCAAATGAAAAGCCAAAACCATAAAAAGTACTCCCTTTACTTTAGCTCTCTAATAAACAAAGGCAGTACACAGCCACCACAGAAGCAGCTTTTAAGGAGATATTGTTCCTGATACATTCATTCTTCACCCTTCCCCTAGCCCACATCCACACACAAAGCAGAAAAAACAGGGGCTGCTGCACTCCCTCCCACGACTCCTTCTATGTACATACTTTGGGAGAAGGGTCAGTACAGACAACCAGCTTCCAGATCATCCAAATAAGAGGATGAGAACAAGTAAGCCTGTTTTTATTTGCCTGGCTTCCTACCTTGTTCCCCCAAAGCCTTTTAGACAGTTGAGAATCAAGTTTCCACACTCTTTCCTACCCTATACATACACACCCCTTCCTTACCTCAATGTGCAGAGAAGCAGGAAAAGGGAAGGGGGGAGATATAGATTCAAAAAACGTTTGTGCAGATGACACTCTAAGTAAAACAGTGTGCAGTATGCTGTGGAGGGGTATGGACCCTTCAAGACAGACTTCCTGCTTTAAAAGGGGAACAAAAGGTTTTAACACAAGGCTAGAGTAAGACACATGCCATGAGAGAAGTACAAAGAAAGATCTGACCAATCACACACTTTCTGGGCGATTAAGAAATGGCTCCTGGAGGAGGCAGTGTCTGAGATGGGGCTTAAAAAATGCAAGGGGTTGATAAAGGAGGGAAGGGCCAGAGGAGAGGCATTCCAGGCAAAGGGACAATGTGGGTTAAAGCATAGAAACAGGAAAGGAATGGGCATGTGTGGAGAACAGATTAGCAAACTGGAAAGGTGGGTTGGAGCCAAAGGGTGGAAGGCCTGGAACATACAGGATTTTGTTCTTAATAAAGCAAACAATCAGGAATCATTGCAGGTCCTGAGCAGAAGAGAGGTTTGACTGGAGGGGAGGTAATTAATGTGGCCCATGGGGACTGCAGTGGAGGGGAAACTGTAGGTTGCAAGGAAGGCCAGTTAAGAGACTCTTCCAGTCCAAGAAGGCAATAATAGAAGCTGCAACAAAGCATGAGGGCCATACAAGTGAAAATAACAGATGTACTCTGAGAATGGAATCAACCTAACTTGTTGTTACAAAGAATATGGGAGAAAGAAGAGCCAAAAATACCTGATATTTCAAGCTTTAGGGACTTTATACTTTCTGCTCCCTCTCTGATCCAGTGTCCCTTCCTCAGGGAAACCTTCCTGAGATAAGCCTTTCTCAACCGCTGTACCCCATATTTACACATACATATCACCTTGCTTATTTCCTTCAAGGCAATCATTACAATCTATAATTATCTTATTTATTTCATGTTTATTTGCTTATTATCTACTTCCTAACCAGAAAATAAGCTCCACATGAGCAGTCCAACTATTGTCTCAAGAACCATGCCTGGCATATATGTAGTCCTCAATAATTTTTTTTAAATGATAATAGTGCCACCAGGAGAAAGTCATCATTTAACCAGGTAAGTCTGGTTTTGAGTTAGAACTACAGATCCAAGTAGAAATATAAGGAGGCAGAATGAGGTAGTAATTAAAACGCAGTTGGTGCCTCAGTTTCTCCATCTATAAATTGGGGATAGCAGTACCGAGACCTCGTGAGGTCACTGTGAGAATTAATGAGCTAATATATGTAAAGTGTTTAGAACACTGCCTAGTACATAGTAAGAGCTCAATAAATATTTTCTATTATTACTATTATGATTATTCTTAGAGAAATATGTCAAAAGTGAGACAGAGACAGATCGATCTACAATTATGGATTTGGGAATGATCTGCAAAGCAGCTGTGAGAGGAACCACGGGCTCCTATCTGTGAAAAGTACAGATAGGAGGGGTTGGAGACTTAGGGAAAATATATGCCTTGGTTCTACTTAGGTGGCCTGAATTCCTCCCCCTCTCTTTGAAACATGTACAATTCCTCTGGAAACCTTTCTTCTTTCCTGTCACCCTCTTCTCCCCTTTCTTTCAGTAAAACCTTAGGTTGAAATGGGGTTATAAAGGGCCATTGTTCTTTTTTTCCTCTATCTCCACTCAAATGAGTTCTTCATCCTTGTTTCAGCTGTGTATGGAAGATAAGGATGTAAAATATTCAAGGTAAAAATGGTAAAGCAGCCATAGCCAGGCAACGAAAGAGAAATAAGAGTAGTCCGAGTGTTTACCCGGAGATGTGGTGCTGGGTGGTGCAGTCTGGAGTCCTGAGGCCCAGGTTCTGACACTGCCACATACTGCCTGTGTGAGCCAGGACAGGGCAACTGCTTTCTTTTTTTAATAATACTCTTTTTAAATGGATTACAAAACAATGCAGATTCATCACAGATAATGTGAAAAATACAGAAAAGTATAAAGAATAAAATGAAACATCACACATCTTTCCACCATTGTTACTATTTTAGTATATTTTCTTCTACTCTTTCTCTGTGCAGCTATAAACATATTTTTAAACATATCTGACCCTCTCAGTTGGTAGTTGATTTTTCTCTCAAACTTCTCCCACCACTGGGCCTGGAGGTGGGATAGGTATTTCCAGTGTTCCTAATTCTTCCTCCATCTTCCCCAATTCACTACCTTTAAATATTATGTCATCAAACTATAACACCCCACTACCCTTCTCACTACAATCATCTACTGACCCCTGGTTCACTTCCCTTCATGCCTTGAAGATTTTAGCTCCTTGTTCACTGTCGCTCCAACGTAACTCCTTTCAAAACTCTTAGTGACTTCAATATCTTGGTCCTTTAGTTCCTTTTGCTCCTCTCCTCCAACGACCTTGTCCTTCACCTACCTTGGTCACTAACCCATGGTCGAACCCTAGACCTTGTCATTCCCAGTAACTGTAATCCTGCCACACCCTCAATTTTAAGCATTCTACTTCCTCTATCTTTCCAGCTCATTCCCTCTTCTACTGTGATTCTCCAAATCCTTCAACCTCACATTATCCACCTTTTCACTGTCCCTCACCCCATCCTCACTCACCTCCCTACTTGGCTTAAATTCTGTGGTCCATAACTCCTTTGCATACACCCCTCAGCTTCCATGTCTCTCTCTCATTTTGTTTTACTCATTTGGCAAAAGGGCAATCCTAGTTGAAAAGAATTCTCCACCAACCCCACACCCATACCCAAGAAACTGAATGTAGCTATAGAAACATACAGCCATGTCATGTGGTCTTACTAACTTGCATGAGACTTCACAACTGCCCTGCAATCAAACTCTATTTCCCTAGTTCATCTGCCTTCCTTCTCTACTAGAGGAGTATGTACGTTCTCTCCTCCTCACTGTCCTCATCCCCTACTACTCTCTCCCTTGGGCACATCCCTCCAGCCATACTGGCCTCCTTGCAGTTTTTCCCACCAGGCACACACCTACCTCATGGTTTTTGTACTTGCTCTTCCCAATGCTTTTAATGCTCTTTCCCCACTGCCTAGAATAGTGCCTAGCACATAGTAGGCACTTAAAAAAAATTGAGTAAATGAATCTAGAAATACATTGTACATTCAGTTTTCTATTTTGTTTTTTTCACATCATTAATTCATGACTATTTCTCCACATCATCAGATATACATGTCAAGACCATCATTTTTAACAGCTAATAATATTCCATTTAATGGATACACCACAAATCACTTACAATGATATATTTACAGTGAAAAACCAGGAGATTTACAAGTAGGATATTTTGGATGTTTCCTTCTTTGATCTTTTTGAACCTTGGTAGTTTCACATCTAAAAATGAGGATGATATCTACCTCACAGGATTGTTGTAAAGACTGAATGTGGAATATAGATAGATACAGAGACGTCAGTTTTGTTACTACTGCTTACAACACAGAGGCATCATGGTGTCAACTGAATGAAAGGTCATAGATCTTGGAAGCAACAGATTAAAATATAACTCACAATATTGTCCCTTAATAGCTTGATCGAGACATTTAGCCTATATGAACCTGAATTAAGCCATCTGTTTTTAAAAGTGATTGTAATAATTAACCGGTATGTAAGAGATTTTAGCATAATATCTGGCCCAGATTAGATAATCAATAAATTTCATTGTTCACTGCTCATAAACAATAACTAGGACTTTTCTTAAATTGTGAGCTAGAAGAAAAAAAGATTTTTATATATTCCCAAATAAAATATATATTATCAATGCAGAATTTTCCTGTTTTGATGAACAATTATCTAATACCTACAAAGCACAAGTAAGATTTTTAATATAAATCCATATATTGATTGTTTCTTTTATTTAAAAAAAAAGCAAAACAATTGTTTTTAATTACTGAATGACAATATGAATAAATTAATTCCCTTTTTTATTATGTGCTTCAGTGTGTACATATATGTGTATATGTACATATATATGATGATGATAAGCTGAGCAAGAAAATACTAAGTAGACCAGCCTAACTTTAGGGCTATTTTTTGAAGCAATCTGTGAGTTGCAGCCATATATTGGGTTGGCCAAAAAGTTCGTTCAGGTTTTTCCGTAACATCAAATAAATGCCAAGACACTACAAATTTATTAGTGCTTTTCCATATTTTTCAGATACAAGTTAAGTATGTGCTATTGGAATGGTCAAAAAATGTAATGTGAAGTTCTCCAGGATGTAATCATCTCTGCCTCCCCAGGACCTAGCCTGGTGCTTGAAATATAAAAGGAATTGGATAAACATTTGAGTAGGTGGATGTGTAGGTGAGTAAGTGACTGATTAAGTATGGCACTCTTTAGTGCCTTCTCTCCTTCTAGACACTCCAAAGTCAATACTTTTTGTCTCCCCACCCTGTGGTTAGAGAAAACAATGTAACCTGTTCTGGCCAATGACTTATGAAAGGAAGTGACCTGTCATTTCCAGGCTGGAGCATTTACATGCTAGCACAAGCCTTCTATGTTCTTTCTCCACTGCTACATTGATCGTGAATGCATAAATTGAGAGGAAGCCTCTATCAGACCCTCAGCCTCTAAGTGAATGTAATGAGCAGAACCCTCTGCTCACCTGAATGGAAATACACTGTGAGTCATAAATTTTTGTTGGGTTAAATCACTGAAATTTTGGAGTTTTGTTACTGCAGCACAACCTAGCCTATCCTGCTTAGTACAACAAGCAGGGTAATGACATTCATTTTAGAACTCGAAACTCATGAGTCTATTTTTAGAAAAATAAAATGGTACAGATAAGTGGTTTATCTTGAACATGCAACTTAACCTCTCTGTATGATAGTTCTCTCACCTATAAAGCTGGACAATAATAGCATCTACCTTGTAGGATGGCTATAGGGATTAAATAAGTGAATGTCTATTAAGTATTTAGCAGAGTATCTAGGGCATATAAAGCTTTCAATAAATGGTAGCAGATTATTATTATCATTAATGCATTAGACACTTATGCACTGCATATTTGAATTTACTCTCCCCCCCCCACTCCATATTCATTTTAATTTATAGCCAATTTTTTCCATTCAAAAAATCTTTATTAAGAAGTACTACGTAGAGGGTACCATGCAAGGCACTGGGAAGGAAAACAAATAACACATATCATCAGTTATTCTTCTTACCTATGATTCTTCTTTCTTCTCCAATCCGCCTTCAACCAAGCAAACTTTAAAATCATAAACATAAATACAATGTTCTATGTTATAAATATGGTGTCAGTGGGAGAGCTAATTTTTAATTTAAAAAACATTTTACATGATTTCAGTCTGTATCTTATTCAAAGTTGACATGGAAAAATTGTTTAGGTCTGATTTACCAAAGGCAATTAATGCGTAGGGCAAAAAATAGAACTTGTGCTCACATCCCCACCACTCCTGATATAATGCCCTATAGACAGGAGGCAGTTGTGAACAGAATTACAGATGCATCAGAGATCAGCAGATCTAATCTTCTTATCTTACATATTAGTACACTGAGATCTAGAGCGAAGCAATTTGCCCAAGGTATCAATATTAACACAAGTTAGTGGCAGGGCTGATACTAGCACTCAAATTTTGAAAACGTTGTGTTTTATGTGGCTAAAGCACAAAGTCCCTGTAATATGCTGATGGATACAAACATGACAGTACAAAATCTAAAATTTTTGCTGAAATTACATTTTAGCATTAACTGATAAAATATTCAAAACTCTGCTATCAGAAAGACAGTGTTAGATTTACTATTAATATCAAGAAGAGAAGGTATTTGCAAAAACCTAAAAGGATACATTTATTATCATATGTTTTCCCCTCCACAATTTACCAAAACTCAAAATAGCATAGAAAAAAGATAGAAATAGCTTCAGATGACTTTCTTTATATGTCAGTCTTATGTGAAAGAAAATGATTTCAAGTGCGGAAAAAAATTCATTTCTATGCCTTATTTACAAGTGTACTATATTATATCCCACTGGTAAAAAGACACACATGTACTAACTATGTAACAGAAAAGAATTCACAAAGATTTTCATATTTTCCAGAATAATTATTTTAGGTATCATAAGGAATGACTTAAATATTTTATTCTGAGTGGAGAGGAGGTAAGTTTAAAGCCATATTAAGAAACTGCAAAATAAATAAAAATAACATTTACCATTTACTGAGTGTTTACCAAGTGATCTAAACTGTGCCTGATAAGCACTTTACACATATCAGCTCATTTCACAACAAATCTGTGAGATGAGTAGTATAATTATCCCTATTCGGCTGATTATAAAAATAGAAGCTCAGAGTAACTTGTCTGAAGTTACTCAGGTAGTGTTAGAAACAGAATTCATTCTCAAACCTGTATGGTATTCAAGCTCTATCAAGTTCCTAACCCTCCATAATTTTGATCACAGTCAATTCATCATAGCTAAGGGGTGGACTACAATGACCCCTTCTGACAATGATTCTGTGAGCAAAAACAGAAATCAGTTCAGAATTCACATAATATTTGTGATGGTATGCTCCAGGCCTCAGGGGAAGGCCATCAACAGATGAACCAATAAGAAAAAGAGAAGAAGGAAAAAATGAAAAGAAGAGGAAGAGGAGGAGAAAAAGCAATAGGCCCTTCCAACAGGCCTGACACAGCTCCGTTTTACTAGACATCAGGACCACCATGACAAGAAAGGGAAACGCAGAAAAGGAATTGAAAGTAGAACTGTAAGGGATGTACATAAATCAAAATAGCTTAGTCCACTGTGATGGTCTCATAGTAGATAAGGAAGGAGCTGTGGGAAGGCCCTGCAGGAGTCAGCAGCCATGAGTTCAATGCTGGGCCAAGATGCAGAGCTCTCACATAAACACTGTTCAGTAGTTAAATAAGAATAGTTGAGTGTAGATGACTGACCACTAGGTTTCTAGAAGAGACATTACCACAACTGTCAGCATCTGGATCAACCTGAAATGTATAGCACTACGGAGAGTGTGGTTTTAAGAGAGAGCAGGGGAGGAACCAGCATTTACTCTATTAAGTTCCTTAATTTCCTAATGTTCCAGGCACTATGCATGTGCTTTCCTGAATTACCATATTTAACCCTCACAACAACCTTGGTAGATGTAATGGTGAATTTTACATGTCAACTCAGCTGAGCCATGGTGCCCAGAATAGTCAAACATTCTAGATGTTTCTGTGAAGATGTTTTTTGGATGGGATTAACATTTAAATCAGTGGACTTAGAGTATAGCAGCTTCACCCTCCATAACGTGGGTGGGTCTCATCCAGTCAGGTGAAGGCCCAAATAGTAAAAAAGACTGACCTCTCCTGAGCAAGAAATTATGCAAATTGACTGCCTTTGGACTCAAACTGCAACTCTTCCCTGGGTCTCCAGCCCACTGGCCAACCCTGCAGATTTGGGACTTACAAGGCTCCACAATCATATGAACTAAGTTCTTAAAATTAATCAATCTCTCTCTATGGAGAAAGAGATACACAAACACACACACACACACACACACACACACACACGGACACATCCTATTGATTCTGTTTCTCTAGAGAACCCTGACTAACTCAGTAAACACTGATTTCTATTTTCACCAGTGAGGAAAATGACAGCCTGAAAGGACCCATTCTCCTTCCCCACTACATCACATAGTAAAATGCCCTCAGGATTCACATTCCAGTCAGAGGGGCTAGGGTGGGAGCAGCAGGGTAATGAGGAGCAGGGAAACCTCATAACCACAAGCCATGCATCCCAAGGAGCCTTTTACAACACTGGCATCACACATGTACCCAGAGCCTTGATGTGCCCGAGTGATGTGCTATCCTTTGTCTGGTCTCCTGATTCAGTTATTTTGGATAAAAGAAATCAAATATTCCTACTAAATCAACAACATTTGAAGACTCTGAAAGAAGAGGAAATATAATTGGTAAAGGACAGAAGTAAAAGATACAAAGAAAAATAAACAAAAAATGATTTGTGTCAATTAAATAATGGTAGACTTTGCTTTGTTTGGGTTTTCATTGGATAGTCATCCATTCACTCCCTCAACAAATATTTATTTTGTACTTTATATTTTTATGGGCTCTTCTGGGTACTGGACAGTGCTATCTAGCTGAGGAGACACATACAAAATAGTAAATGTGAAAAAAGACCAACTAAAGTCAAGAAAGTTGACATTTCAGCTGGGATAGAGGTATGAGTTTAACTAGCAGAGAAGAGGGATGGTATTCCAGACACAATTTCTGACACAGTCAACTTCAATTCTATGTTCTATGTTGCTAAAAGTATATGTGTACAGGGAAGGCGCAGGGAGGTGGGGACCTATGGCAGGATGTGAAGCTGAAAGACCAGCTGGGGTTATGAGATGAGGAACAATACCAAGGACTTGGTCCCTCATTCTGCAAGTAATCAGAGTTATGAAGGAGGGCTCAGCTTTTTTACCAAGACCATTCATGGAGCTTATGTGCATATAAGGACAGCTGGGAATCGCTTGGTCAGCTGGACAGATATAATCACAGATAAATAAAATTATTATAATTTTTGATGAAAATTAAACCTTGAATAAAAACTAAGCCTTAGTTACAATAATAACTGTTCATTATTAAAAGGCATAAAAGTATTTTATGTGCTCTAACTAAAAAACTTAAAGTTGAGTTTACACATACTTTTCAGTCCCAACTAAAAATCTATGGTCCAGAAAAGTTGGCAATTACTATAAAACCATTATTATGCAACCAATACATATGTGTCTCAAAAAAATGAAATAAAACTCAATTGGAGTTGACGTAAATAAAATTATTATGGTAATAAATATATTTGTAGAATCTGTGTCCTAAAATATGAACTAAATATAAGCCAGAGGGCAAAACATGGCTAAGGCCAGATCTTATAAATCACCAAAAATGGAAAAAGAACTGGCCTCAACTTATATATCTAAAGAGTGACGTGGTCAAGAAAGGAATTTACAGTGAAGGAATATAAATTAGGACCTAAGAGATCATTCAGTCTCTGCTACCCTTTCATTTCCTAACCCCCTTTTCTGCTGATAGTTCTCTCTCATCATTCCTAAAAGGATTGTAGAGATCTTCATTCCAATAGTTCCCCTTCAATTTAACTTTAGTTATGGAACTCTGCAATATCCCAGTATATAAAACAGATAAAAACATAAAGTTCAGGCTGAAAGAGGTCAGGGAGAGAGGGGGTTCTGGGGTACCCTAACTTGGATTCCACTTGGGCCTTCCCCATCCCTTTGAGACAGCTCCATAAAGAGCCCTTAATTTTCCTCGGTAAAATGTGAAACACATTGGTCCTTGTCCAAACCTCTCAATTTACAAATGAGGAAACTGTAGCCTAGAGAGTTGCCTAAGAAAAAGACACCCATTTCCTAGTACTCCTGCTAAAACTAGAATGCTTTCTCTTCCTCATAATCTCTAAATTTCTGGGTTAAAAACAATTTCTTATAAATTATTCTATAAGTTCACGCCATCCCTCTATCTCAAATTCCTATTCAAAATTCACAGGTCAGTAACCAAGAATTTAATAAGTGCCTACTTGAGGCCAGATATTCTGCTAGGGACATGTGATCTGCTCTCATTTAACCATCACCAAATCCCCTGGAGATCTAGAAACTGGGCACAGAGAAGTACTTGAAACTTCCCAAGGTCACAGAGGTAGTAGATTGGAATCCTGGTCTATTTGACTCCTAAAGCCAAACCTCTGACTCTTGCACTTCTAATCCCAACCTTTCCCAAATCTTTGCCTATCTTTTCACAGGCTCCCAGAAATACAGAACTGTAAGGGATCCTGTCATTTCACACAGGATGTACTTCTTCATCCAGGCTTCTCAGGGAATACCTACCTCATGCTTCAGCCAAGCACAAAGGCATTATGCCTACCTTAAACCCCTAAACTCAGGCTTCAGAACTATAGAGATGCTCACCCCCACCCCCCTCCCCAAATCCTGAGAGACTTCTACAACTTCCTTTACAAGCGTGAGCTACATATATGTTCAGTTTCACGGAGAATAGGGAAGGTTAAAAACTCTTAATGAAAGGCCCACAGGGGGCTTCCGTGGTGGCGCAGTGGTTGAGAATCCACCTGCCAATGCAGGGGACACGGGTTCGAGCCCTGGTCCGGGAAGATCCCACGTGCCGCAGAGCAACTAAGCCCGTGCGCCACAACTACTGAGCCTGTGCTCTAGAGCCCGCGAGCCACAACTACTGAGCCCGCGAGCCACAACTACTGAAGCCTGCACACCTAGAGCCCATGTTCTGCAACAAGAGAAGCCACTGCAATGAGAAGCCTGCGCACCGCAACAAACAGTAGCCCCCACCTGCCGCCACTAGAGAAAGCCCACGTGCAGCAACGAAGACTTCAACGCAGCCAAAAATAAAATTAATTAATTTTTTTTAAAAAATAAAAAAATTTAAAAGGGCCTACAAAATCAACTCTGAGCTGAACATGAGACAACAGGCTGGCATTTTAGGTTGAATAAATATTACATATTATCTAATAAGATATTGGAAATTTGAATTTAGGGGCTGCTTTGGGACAGAGGATGACTGTCACCTTGAAGTAGGTGCCAGAGTTGGGATTAAATAATTTGAATTTGGCGGGAGGCCAAAGGAATTTTCATTAGGGCAGCCTCTGGGAGCAGAAGGCGTTGAAGTCACTGTTGTGGCCAATCACAGAAAAGAGTGTAGAGCCAGGACTGATAATAAATTATTGGTAATGGGAGGAGAGAATTTAAACAGACTGGGGACTTGGGGCCACCATCTGTAAAGTGTAAGCCAAAGTTCGGACAAGTCCTAGGTATTAGGGGTCCGAAATTTCGGGTGAGCTCCGGTGCCTGGGAACCACGAAGCCAGTCCTCGCCACCCGCTCCGCCATCCCAAACCCCTTCCCCCTTACCTTCTGTTGGATGTAGTGAATCGAGTACTTCATGGCAACAGCGGGGCGGGATTTGAAGCTGGTTGACAAGTGCAGGCTGCTGAGGGCCCTCAGGGCCGGCGGTACGGGTGTGGCGGCCCCAGGAGTCAGGAAAGCCAGGAGCAGGAGCAGGAGGGAGCGACGCCCCATGGCTCAGGCCGGCTGCTGCAATGAGGGTAAAAGGGAGACTGGCAGATGCGCGCAGCCTGAGCCGGGCCCGCCCGCAGCCCCGCCCGCGGCAGACAGGCTCCTCCTCCCCGGGGGAAACCCAAAGCCACCCCGCCCCTCAGCAACTCCGCTCAAATCCGGGTCGCCCAAGCCGTACCGACCCCGTCCCCGACCCAGAGGGTGCCGCCAGATTTTATTGCTCTCTTGTACCATCCCCTCTCTAGAGTCCACCTTTATTCCGGTCGCACTCTAATTCCATTGCCACAGCCTTGTCCTCCGCAAATTCCATATAATAGTATCAATAATATCAATAATAGTACAGCCAACTAAAAATTGGTACTTGCCATCAGCCTCTACAAGGGTTAAGTCACTATCCACTGCAGGCTTGACCTTCAACACACCCTAAAAGGAGTTCAGGGTGGAGATCAGGAATGAGGCACTCTGTGCTCTGGGAAAAACTGGCAGAACAGGCCTTTCAGATATAGTTTCAGGAGGTTTTATGAGCCCAAATTCTTGCATCTTCTCATATCTAGAAAAGCACTAAAATCATCAATGGTGACATCTGCTCCTTGTGACTAGCAGCTAGCCTCTGCCAAAATGTGTGCTTGACTGTGCATACCCCCTTCCACTAAAATCATATATAACACTGACCTTCCCCCCTACCTCTTTGGAGCAGCTCCGCAGAGCTATCCGAGATGCTGTCTCTCGGGCTCTAGTCCTCATTTTGTCCCCAATAAAAGTTAACCCACAACTCTCACGGTGTGCTTTTTTTTTTCCCCCAGTGGGCAGTACCATGACAATTTATTGATGGTTCACTACAGCACTAGGCTTAGTGGCACACCATCTCATC
The DNA here is from genome assembly GCF_028564815.1 of Eubalaena glacialis. NCBI lineage: Eukaryota > Metazoa > Chordata > Mammalia > Artiodactyla > Balaenidae > Eubalaena > Eubalaena glacialis. Next base: position 60,337,153 of record NC_083725.1, on the reverse strand, counting down.
TAACTCAACCATCCCACCTATTTTGTGGGTCCTGTATGATTGTTATTCCCATTTATAGCTGAGGAAACTGAGGCTCGAGAGGTGCTGGGACTTGCACTAGGTCACTCAGGAGGCGGTGGAGCACTGGCTTCGCAGACCGCTGGGTTTTGCTCCTTTGCACCCCACTTCCATGATGTCAGCCTAACCACCTCCTATGGTACTCTGTCGGTGGGTCACCCCAAACCTCCATGTAGCCCACACAGGCCATCCCTCACCGTCAACGGAGGTCGCCCGGGAATCCCACTGGATCCCGGGCCCTTCTTCCACATTACGCCCCCTTTCTTCTTCCGGCAACCCGCAGCCGCTTCAAGCCCCGCCTTCCCCCTCCCCCCGCCCCCTGGCAGTGCCATCCCCAGCCGGCAGAGGCCCCTTTTGTCTTCGCGGCTCCCACAGCACTCACGTCCGCTTCTCCTTCTAGTCAGCCCGCTAAACCCCGGTCCGAGGGGCGCTCCCGCCCACCCTCACCCCTTCCTGGGGTCCCTACGCCCAGCTGGCTCAACGCTACCCGAAAACCAACTTTACAGACTGTACTAGTGCTCCACCAGTCGGTAAAGAACCTTCGTCAAACCCTGTCTGACAAAAACGGTCATCCGCAACTGCTCACAGGTTGTTGTGCTAAATCGCCACCGTCGGCGGCTCCTTCTTCTGATTGGCTCTGAGGAAGGACGGCCAGAGCGTCACTTCCGGCGGAAGGAAGCGCGGGAGATTCGATTGGAGGGTGCTCGTTTGCCGCTGAGTCTTTGCGGGTTCGCGTCACTGTGCTTCGCCCGGGCAAGTGTCCCCGTCCTCTGCCTCAGGTGAGGAGCTGGGAGGGGAGGTTCTCGGGGAGCAAGGGCCGGAAACTCCTAACGAGACCCTTAACGTCGTTCTGAGTGAGACTCAGTGCATTCTATGTTGTTTTTTCAGGAGTCAGTCTCTTCTAGAAAAGGGCGGTTATGAGCGTAAACGAGTAAGAAGGTCAATTATTTTAATTTGAGACAGTACTGCTGCAGTCACTTAGCTAGCTTTTGTATGTGCCATCATTTGGACACGGGTGAGCGTCTGGAACGGGACATACAGGGAGGAAAAGGTGCTACTTGCGACTTTTGGGGTGCTCGGAGATAAGTAGGCAGCTGGCTTTTCCAAACTGCTTTGACGACCCAGAGGGAAAGTGCTTAACTGAGCAGCGTGCTCAAACCAGAAACTTGAAAGTTTACTTTTTTTAAAAAAATTTTATTCAAGTATAGTTGATTTACAATGTTGTGTTGATTTCTTCTGTACAGCAAAGTGACTCAGTTATACACATATATTCTTTTTCATATTCTTTTTCATTTTGGTTTATCACAAGATATTGAATATCGTTCCCTGTGCTGTACAGTAGGACCTTGTTGTTTATCCATTCTATATATAATAGTTTGCCTCTGCTAATCCCAAACTCCCAATCCTTTCCTCCCCTATTCCCCCTCCCCCTTGGGAAACTTGAAAATTTTCTAGGTGTCTTTCTTATCTCTCACATCCAGCCAGTCATACCAGCCTCTTGAATATCTCAGATCCATACACTTCTTGCCACTTTCACTGTCATTACTTTGGTTCAGCACGACTATTACATAACTATGCCAGTAGCCTCCCAGCCGGTTCTCCTTCTTTCAGTCTTGTTACATTTCAATCCAGACACCACATTGGAGGCTGATAAAGCACAAATCTGATCTGGGCATGCCCCATTAAAAACCTTTCCTTCAGTCCCTCCTATTTGCCCTCAGGTTTAAGTCTAAACTTAACATGGTTCACAGGGCCCTTCTTGTCTTTCTGAGTTCCTCAAATGCACCATTATCCCTCACCTCCAGACCTCTTCTAAATCCCATCCCCAACACAGCTAATTCTTCCTCATTCCTTAGGTCTCAGTTTATGAAGGCTTCTAAGTTAGGAAGCCTTTCCTAACCCTGCAAAATTGGGTCACAAAGCACCCAGTAGTTAGTTACTCATTCTACAGATAGTTTTTAAATGCCTCCCGTCTCTGTTCCAAGAACTGCTAGGTACTAGGATTACAATGGTGACCAAGATGTGAGATTCCTGTTCTTTTTTTTTTTTAATTTTATTTTATTTTTATTTATTTATTTTTGGTTGCATTGGGTCTTCTTTGCTGCGCACAGGCTTTCTCCAGTTGTGGGGAGCAGGGGCTGCTCTTCATTGCCGTGCACGGGCTTCTCATTGCAGTGGTTTCTCTTGTTGCAGAGCACAGGCTCTAGGTGTGCGGGCTCAGTAGCTGTGGCTCACGGGTTCTAGAGCACAGGCTCAGTAGTTGTGGCGCACGGGCTTAGTTGCTCCATGGCATGTGGGATCTTCCCGAGCCAGGGATCGAACCCATGTCCCCTGCATTGGCAGGCGGATTCTTAACCACTACGCCACCAGGGAAGTCCGAGATTCCTGTTCTAAAGGAACTTAAACCTTTTATGGGTGGACTTAAGAAGAATAAAGTGGAATTTGTTTGATTTAGGTTGGTCTGAGAAGGCCTCTCTGAGGAGTTGACAGTTAAATTGAGGCTTAAAAGACAGCCATGCAACAGAAGAAAGGAAGAACATTCCAGAGTGAATAGGTTATGCAAAGGCCTTAAAGCAGGAAAGAGCTTGGCATCTTAGGGTTCAAGAACCTAAAAAAAGACCAGTGTTGCTGGATCATGTTCAGAAAGAACAGTTTTATGAGATCAGTCTGGAGAAATGGTCAGGGACCAGATCACACAGCAGCATAAGCAGGAGATGATGGTGGTTTGGATTAAGCTGGTGGTAGAATATATTAGGGGAAGAGTGAATGACGGTTCTTATTTATTTATTTATTTTTGCCGCATTGGGTCTTCGTTGCTTCGCATGGGCTACTCTTTGTTGCGGTGCGCGGGCTTCTCATTGCAGTGGACTCTCTTGTTGAGGAGCATGGACTCAAGAGCATGCGGGCCTCAGTAGTTGTGGCATGTGGGCTCAGCAGTTGCGGCACGTGGGCTCAGCAGTTGTGGTACACGGGCTCTAGAGTGCAGGCTCAGTAGTTGTGGCGCACGGGCTTAATTGCTCCACGGCATGTGGGATCTTCCTGGACCAGGGCTTGAACCCGTGTCCCCTGCATTGGCAGATGGATTCCTAACCACTGTGCCACCAGGGAAGTCCCAGAATGATGGTTTTTAGATGCGGAAATAGACTCAAGGGTGTCTAAAAAAGACTGATGAATGTGATGTGGGACTTGAGGGAAAGAACGGAATGAAAGATGACTTGACTCCTGGGTATCTGGCTTGAATTACTAGTTGGAGAGTACTGCCATTTACTGAAATGGAGAAAATTACTATTAAAGAGGTTTGAAAGGAAACTTAAGAATTCAGATTTTTTTTTTTAACCTATTAAGCCCTGAGATGACTATGAGATACCCAAATACATTTGGCTGTCAGATAAGCAGTTGAGATATGGAAGTCTGGAACTTGCACATATTGTGTACCTTTGTGTCACTTCGTTGGTAGTTCACATTGTCTGTCTTAGCCAATAGATTATAAATTCTTTGAACATAGAGCCTGTTTTTTTAATCTGTAACCCTGTTCCCTTCCCCATCCCTAGAATAGTACTTTACCTATCATAAATGCAGTGGACAAACTGTGCATTATACTCACTAAGATTTTCCTGGCTAATGTTTTTAAAATATTTTTCACCAGTATTTCTCCAAACAAAAGAGGTTTTGTCTGTTTTTTGCTTATTTAATTTTCTTATCTCCTGCCTGCCTCTCCCCTTTCCAGATTTTTCACATTAATGTCAGAAAATCATTTCTCAGGGACTTGTTATGACTGCCTTTAGAAAAATTAGACAAAGTATGCACCCTTCGAGGAGACCATTAGTTAGTTTTAATAAAGCAACTCAGAATACCCACCCTTTCCACAGCTGAGGACTCTTTGTCCTGTAAAATGTGAAACGGGAAATCTGAGAGCAACAAAGTGACAAAGATTTTCTTGCAAAGCAAGAACAGTTTGGGAAGGAATGAAGAAAGGGAGAAGAGTTAGTCATATCTCCTTTTCTCTATGCCATTAGAAGTGGGGACTAGTTTTTTAAAGGAGTGATTTCATCCTTTGGTCACAGTCTTGAAACAAATGCAAATAGTTTGTGTGAAGCTTGAGCAAACAATGTAATGGACTAGAAAGACTGGTGAGCTACTCATCAGAAGGCATGAATTCCAGACCTGATGCTACCTGCTTCTTGACCTTTAATTAGTTATTTAATTTCTCTGAGCGGATCAGATAATCGTATAAGAGGGAGAACTGTAAAGCATTCAGAAGAATTTATGAGCCCAACCAGATTATAAACTTCATTAAAATAGAATCCACATCTTACACTTCTCTTCACCACCCTCCCCATAGGCTAATTCACATTAAATACTTAATTAAATTTTTTCTCCATGATCTAACACTTAAGAAGAATTATTCTAGATTCTCTGGTCTAGCCCAATTATTTTGGATTTTCTAATCTAGTCCAAAGGAGGAAAAACTGTATCAGTGTGTGTGCATATATGAGCGTGATTTTTTATAGGCTATTAAGGTACCTTCTAAAAACTTGGTAATGAGGGAATTAAGCTGAAAAGCCTTAGTAGTAGTTTTCAAGTGTAGACAACATAAGCCTTATCTGGAAACTTGTGAGACATGCAAATTCTCAGGCCCTCATCCCAGACTTAGTGAAATCAGACTCTGACGTTGGGGCCCATAAATCTGTGGTTTATCAGTCCCTCCAGGTCATTTTGATGCACACTAAAGTTTGAGAACCCAAAACATCTCTAGTGTGAAAAGGATGCATCAACTGTGTTAGCATGATTCCATTAAATATTTGCTTCACCTAATGCCCCTTCTTCAAGTAACTTTGTTTATAATTTAGCTTAATATGTTTTTTTTTTAACATCTAGTTTTATCCAAAAGAAGATGTGGGCTTAAGATGAGTTCCTTCCTTGTGACAGTAATTTTTTGTGATAAATTAGTAAAGCATCTTGGATTATAGTTCATCTCCCATGACTAGAAACAGATAAATCAAGTATTCCAGAGTATTCCATGTTAAATTAAAAACGCACTATAATATTTCCACCTGGACCCAGCATATTTTCATAAGCATAAGTCTATCAGAGTCTTCAGTCCTGGACATTGACTTGAGCAATCTCTGGGCCATCAAAACAAAAGCCAACTGAGTTCCTAATTAATTCCCTAACATTTATACTTTTCTCCCTCTCTCTCCATCTCATTCTCCTGTTTCTACTTCTATATGTGAGAGATTAAGAGGACCCAAGGTTTTTATTATATTTATTGATTTTTCTAATTAAAAAAAGTAATACATTTAGAAAATATTTAAATAGGAAATATTTAGAAAATATTTTAAAAGGAAATAAAACTCACCTTTAATCTGACAACTCTGAGAGAAAGTACTTTTTAAAAGAAGGTTATCTGTGTGCCTAACTCTTCTCTTTCTCCCCATTTCCCCCAAGCTAAGACTAGATCAGTCCCCTTGTTGTATTTTCTCATGGTATTCTGTACTTTTTCTTTATAGAATTTTCCACAATTTCAGTTTTTTGGTGTGATTATTGGTCACTATAAGTCTGGTGACCAGGTAGGGACCTTGTATATTTTGTCCATCACTTACATTATTCCCATCCCCTGGTATTTATCAGCTGCACAATAAATGATTGATAAATAAGTAAATATATTGGACTTATTAAATTGGAATATGGTTTGCTGACTGTGATGGAACTGAAAGCAATGTAATGCAGTATCACCATCCTTCCCAATAAAATCAAGAAGATAAATTGCAATAGATACCACATATGGAATTGTTCCCAAGTCTGTGATCATGTTTTCCTAACTTTAGTATTCTCTCATTCCTGATGCTTCATTCAGTTATCCATCAAACATTAATTCAACATACGTTAAGTCAGGCAGTAGAGAGAGAGGCAAAACAAACTAGATGACAAGAATTATAAGGAAATACTATGAAAATAACAAAAGGAATAACTAATAGTGACTGTCTAAAAGGATCTTATTGCATTTTTTTCACCAGCCAATGAATGGAAAGTCTTTTTGCCATTTGCTGGAATTTACCAAGTGAAACGCAAATAGTAAAAATACTTCAATGACCTTTTTCATTTCAGTTCTCAAATTTATTTATTTCTCCACTAGAGGGCAATAAACCCTTAAATAATGACAATTTAACCATCCTTCCTTTAAAAATAACAGCAATTAGTGCTTGCACAATTAATTTAGAAATTAATTCGCAAATATTTCTGCTTATATATGTTTTTCATTTATTGGTGACTTGATAGACCAGGTCTCCATCTTCATGAAACTTTAAGACTAATGGGGGTAGAACCAACAAAAACAAGTAAGCATGTATCATCTGATATATAATTTTCATGATTGCATATATCACGAGCACGATTAGTACCATGAAGGAGTAAAATGGGTGATACCATAGAAACTAAGAGGAAGGAAGTATTTACCTGAGATGAAATGGGGCTCTCTAAGGGGTAACATTAAAGATTGAAGGATAAGAATGAGCCAGCTATTTGAAATACTGAGTGAAGAGCATTTTAGACAAAGAGAAAGGTAAGCACAGAAGCCTAAGAAAGATTATTTGGTGTGTTTGAGGAACAGAAAGAAGGCTAGCATGGCTTGAAGTGCAGTGATTAAGGGGGCGAGTGGTACAAGGTGAGGTCAAGGAGGTGGGGCTAGATGAGCTAGGGCCTGACAGGCATTGTGAGGAATTGAGGCTTCATTCTAAACTGCAAGATTTTAAGCAGGTAAAAGACGACATTTTCAGGAGGGAGTTTTGCCCTATTTTATCTCCTCTAGCTCATAGGCAGGTGTACCACCATGTTACACCCTACTCCAAACTGGATTTTAGAGGAAATGTAGAGGGAAGATGCCTTTGCTGACATACATTCCATCATTTGTTGCATTGGCAAGAAGGAACTTGAGGTAAGTAGCACTAAAAATAGCAGTGTTCTCTGGCCTTTCTTTCTGCCTTTTTCTTGTATCCTGTATCACCTCCTCTACCTTGTCCTTAGAGATTGCCGTGTAGCCTAAAGTGACAACCAAATCTAGGAAGACATATCTGCTTTTGGTAGAACCTTATTAGTCATGTATACCTAAGGTTTCAAAAACAAGGATAACAACAAGAATTAAGCAGAGTTAGATTTTTTTTCTATGCCCCCTTTAATAACATAGATCGGTGATTTATGTAAATCCATTTATCTATAATCTTTGTAAGTTTCCATCTTACTGCCTTAGGTGGCAAGATTTTATTTTCACAGGAATATTTTGATTGATGGACAGGATTAGTAACATTTTAAGATACCCATTCCATAATCACATTTCTAAATTTGTGATCATCCTCAGGAGGAGCTATACCTAAAAAATTCTTTTATGATTTTTAAACTGATGACTTCCACTTTGTCAAAATTTGCTGATGCCAGTCTCAGAAACCGTTTCACCCATTTGCAGAAATTGAAAGCTTTTGCCGTGTGTTTACAAATGAAAATTTATTGGTATAGCTTTATCTTGAACATGTACAGAGATTTTTTATTTCAGAGTATTTATATTATGCTATAAATAAGCTAATCAATTTAAAAATTTTTGATAAAACAACATTTGAGTTTTTAAAAGGAAAGTATAAAAGAGGCGAACTGCTATTTTATTGTTTTACTTCTCTGATGTGTTTTTTTTTTTTTTTATAGAAATTCACGTTCTTATTGATTGATTGATTGATTGATTGATTGATTGCTGTGTTGGGTCTTCGTTTCTGTGCGAGGGCTTTCTCCAGTTGTGGCAAGCGGGGACCACTCTTCATCGCGTTGCGCGGGCCTCTCACTATCGCGGCCTCTCTTGTTGCGGAGCACAGGCTCCAGACGCGCAGGCTCAGCAATTGTGGCTCACGGGCCCAGCTGCTCCGTGGCATGTGGGATCTTCCCAGACCAGGGCTCGAACCCGCGTCCCCTGCATTGGCAGGCAGATTCTCAAGCACTGCGCCACCAGGGAAGCCCTCTGCTGTGTTTTATACAAGGCTCATAAAGCACTTTGAACTCTCATTTGACCATGCAACATTTTTATTTTTCTATCTGTACACTCTAAATTGTCTTTTTTTCCCCTTCAAGCTGTGTAAAAATGTACATACTGAAATCTAATGAAGTGATTTTTTTTCCAGCTGAAAAGAACTATTTCCCGCCAATTTAGGTTCTTTTAAACATTCCTGTAAGTTCATTTAAGTTCCTTTCTATTAATAGTGGAAACAAGTTCTATATAGCTCTTCTTAAAAAGATGTTGAAAGAAGTTAAATGATACCTTTCTTGAATTACTGGGGTGGAACATTTATTCAAAAACAGAATATTTGCTTGAACTACTGTTTTAAATCTTATTTTCTTAATTAAACAGAAAAAGAAAATTAGTTTTCCAATACACTAACATTTACTACAAAAAAAACATCTATTGGCTTTGCAGTGAAGTTTAAGTGATTTTCCTAAGAAATGAATTACACACATGCAATTAAAGATTTGCCATTCATCCCATGGCTATTTTGTTTTGCAGACCACAGTGAGGACACATGAACAGAAGAAGAAAATTTCTTCTTGCCTCAGTTCTTACTCTCCAGAATTCTAGTTTTATATATCCTTCATGTCAAAAGTGCTTCTCTCGGATAATCCTGGTCTCCAAAAGGTAAAAATAAAGCCTGAAAGTGTGAGAAAGAAAATGCAAGTGTACACTGTAGATTTCCTATGGCTCAAAGGCAAGTAAGGATTAAATTTGTACCAGGACATAAGATTCTCTTAGATTGGTTCTTCTGTAAATCCTGGAATAGAATTGGCTGGTAATCCTCTATTACTAGAGGGATGTTTCAAATTATCTCCAAGTCTTTACTAAGTACCTGCTTCAGAGAAGAAAACTCATTTCTCAGAGAGGAAGTCACGATCCTGATGCAAAAACTTAGTACACTTCTGGGATATCCCTGGAAATAGTGTAGGGGTTTTTTGTTTGTTCATTGTTTGCTTATTTTTGCATAATCTCCAGATTATTTTTTAATAAATGAATAAACTCCCTGAGAACAGGGACTATGTTATTGTAACCTCTGTATCCTTCAGCACCTAGAACAGTGCTTGGCACATAATACTTTATTATGGTGCACAGATTCAGGCCAAGTAGACCTGAGAGCCTAAGATTCGTCTCTGATCTTTATAGAGTACAGGTGAGAGGTTAGGGTTGGAGTTCCTTAAGAATACATTCTCTCTTCCTAGGGGTGAGAATAAGAATATCTAGTAAGTACCTAGTAGTATGTAAGTAGTGTAGTAGGCCAGCAATATTCTTAACTAGTCTTTTTTGTCTAGTTAGCATTGTATGGGGAGGAATTGACAGTTCCAACCCACACCTGGACTCTAAGTCATCCTTCCAATAGTTTTCACTATTTCTTTATTAACCCATTCTTTCAAGTACTCATTTGTAAACTGAGAGAAAGAACCTATTTGTGTTATTCATCATTAAATCCTCAGCATTCAGCCTATGGTTTAGTTCATAGAAAATACACAATAAATGTTAAATGAATGAATAAATGACAATGTGATAGTGTCTAGGTTGTCTTTGATCTAGACTTAGCTTCACTCATTTTCAGGTTCCTACCTATTTGCTGAAAAAAACTAAAACCCAGGGACTGTTTGCCTTTGATCAGGACCTATTCTTAGAAGCAGTGTGGTATAATGGAACGATTTCAAGCTTCGGAAAACACAACAGGGTTGTAGATAGGCTCTGACACTTGATAGTTGTATGATCTTAGGCAAGTATACTTTACCTATTGCATTATATCCTGGTGATTAAAAAGCACAATTCTCTGGAGCCAGACTGCCTGGGTTCAACTCTCAACCCTGCCACTTAAAGCTGTGTAGCCTTGGGCAAGTCACTTAAATTATCTGGATCTCAAAATGGGGAAAGTAATAATATCTGCTTCATAGTATTGTTGTGAATTAATAAATGCTTCAAACATTGTGTGATACATAATTAGTAATATATAGATGTGAAATATTTTTAAAACTGAGTTTTTTCCCCCAAGTCATTTCTTTTAAAGATAATCTATAACAACCATTTAGGTTGAACAATACTGCCATTTTTACCTCTTTAGACTGGTAATAACAATAGATAACATTAATGAATGTTTACTATATGCTACACATGGTGCTAGGAACTTTGTAAGCATTATATTTTTTAATACAACAGCCCTGTGAGGTCATGCTACCGTTAATGCCAACTTTCAAAGGAGAGAATTAAAGCTTAGAAAAGTTAAATAACTTGCCCCAAATCACAAAGCCAACTAGTTAGTGGCAGAAACATATTCAAGCCTTAACAGTCTGACCGCTATCTACATCCATAATCACTATATTACCTCTAAATTAGCTGTGAAATTTGTATCCAGAATGATACCTCCCCCTCTCTTCCCCAGAGTTTAAGATGCCCCCAGAAAACTGAGCTCTAATTGGACCATTTAGTCACATAAAATCCACAGCACTTTGTCCTTGCCTGTGGAAATGTAGTCCACAAAAATATAGCCTCTCCTCTACAGATATTACATTGACAGTGCTACACAAAGTCTATTCCCATAATTTCCAGTGCTTATCTTTTCTACTGTTATCTCTGCTTTCCTTTTTTCTTACCTGGAGTCAGTTGTAAGCCAGCACAGGAAACAAATTCCTCACTGCTGCAGCACAGCAAGTTTATGACAGAGAAATTCCACACTGTAGCCTTTGCAGAAGATTTTAGAGACAGTGAAGAGCAAAAAGACTGCTCCCTAAAAGTTTTTCATTGAACCCCAAATCCTTAGTGACAACCACCATTAATAGGTTTTGTGTTTTATGGGATTAACTTTTTTCTCTTGTTAACCTCCAAGATTAGAGCAGTGGTGGTTTTCAAATTACTGTTCTGCAGAGCCTTAGGGCTCTATGCTTCTAGAAGGAGATAGGATTAGAGAAGTAATAGTGGATTGTGCTGACTAGTAGGTAGGGCTTTAGGGCCCCCACTTTAGTTTCAACAACAGCTCCATTCTCAGCCTTGAATTAGGGTTCCAAATTAGATTTCTTTTCAAAGAAGATTCCATGACATAGATAAAGATACAGATAAAGACATAAAAATGTAAAAAGTATATGTACAGTTGACCCTTGAACAACACGGGGCGCCAACCCTCTACGCAGTATAACTTATAGTTGGCCCTCCATATGTGCAGTTCCTCCACTTATGCAGGTCCACCATACCTGTGGTTCCTCCATATGCACAGTTCCACATCCAAGAATTCAACCAACCACAGAATATATAGTACTATATAGTATTAACTCTTGAAAAAATCCATGTATAAGTGAACCTGTTGCAGTTCAGACCTGTGTTGTTCAAGGGTCAGCTGTATAAGAGTTAGTTTGGTCCTTCATTATCATATTCATATATATATGAATATGTGTATATACATATATACACATTTATATATGTGAATATGGTAATCTCATATGAAGTAACAAACTTTTATTTATATATATATATATATATATATATATATATATGATTTTATATATGTATGGGGGAGGTGTATGTACTCCCAAAAATTATGAGCAAGAAAGGGGACTCATTTGTCCATATAAGCAATCCAGCCAGCCCAAACATGTAAATTGCCCTTTTGATTCACTTAACGGGACCCATTATCCCTTTGGTCTAGAAATCTGTCTCCAGCACTAAGAACTTTCTTTTCCTATGTTATTTTTTAATATTTTTCATTACCTTTACCTGTGAAATATGTAAAATATTGTGTGTTATGGTTATGTGTGCAGTTTTCTGGGAGAGAGAGAGTCCATTGCTTTCATCAGATTTTCAAAGGGTTACTAATCTCATCAGTTTTTCTACTTTGGGGCTAAATATAAGTACACTAACCTAGAAAAATAAATGAATGAAACTTAATGTTTTAACTGGTATCAAACAAAAAAGGTAGCAAATACAAGTATTATTTTAGATAGATCCTTTCAGAGGCTTCTTAGGGTCAAAAATTTTCATAATAATTCTAAGGCATAATTTGCCTTTTCACTCTCATTCTCGTAAAAGTGCATAGTGGAGTTTTCCAGAGGCTCCATGACATGTGATATCACAACAGAGTGAGCAGAGAAGGAGGCATGAGAATCCAGCTGTCTATTAAGACAGACATTAAACAGGTTTGCAAAATATAAAACAATGCCACTCTCTTCTCACTGATTTATTTTGGAACACAGTTATTTTTCGTAAAACTAGGTTCTTTTTGTTAACTATGTGATGGATCTATTTTTTAAGGTATTAATAAGTGTTTTTTAGAATTCTCAATTTCTCACTTTCATTTAATTTCTCATTTTCAATTGGAAATATAGATAGATATTACCCACATAAGCAAAAGCTCTTTGGTATTCTCAATAATTTTTAGGAGTATAAAGGGTCCCTGAGACCAAATATGTTTGGAAACTGCTATTCCATAACAAATGACATTTTGGAAATAGGGTTGCCTCTAGAAGTTAAATCAGAGAACTGTGATTTGAATGTGTTGTCTCTACCCTTGCTTCTCAAAACGTGGTCTGAGGAACAGCTGCATCGGCATCACCTGGGAGCTTGTTAGAAATGCAGAATCTTGAGCCTTGTCCCAGACTTAGTGAATCAGGATCTTCATTTTAAGAAGATCCCTAGGTGATTGGTATGCATACTGAAGTTTGAAAAGCTGTGACCTGTATTACTCCATACTAACATTTATTTCAATTCAGACTTCTTCCCAAAAGGATTAAAGGAAACTACATAAATATCTTCAATTTATATATAACATAAAAGTATAAATAATTTAGTTTGTATATGCATATGCAATGCTAATAATGCATTAATACTCGTCTTTCTTAGGCTATCATTGATACTCTGTATTTGTAAGATAGTTCATTATTAACCATACTGTTCTTATAGTTATACAAGAAAGAACTCCAGGCAAGGAATCCAAAGCCTTGGATTTGGTCATAAAAATCACTAACTTTGTCACACTGGGCAAAAATTCACCCCAATTTCCCAGTTTGTGAATGGGAGTAAATGCCTTGTTTATGTATCAGAAGGAAATAATGTATGTTGAAAACATTTGTAAACTGTAAAACACTGATGCACATTAATTGTAAGATTTGCTAAGAATTTTACATTCGACCTGAATGCATTATTAGTACATAATTTTTAAAGAAGTTCTAATATATATTTAAAACACTTAATTCATTTCACTAGAGCTTGGTATTAATGAGGTTTTATGCCCTGGTAAGTCGATTACCTTCACTTCATTCTATGGCCAGACTACAACACAAACTCCAGCCAATTTGGTTAAGATTATATGAATGGATTGGCACAGATCCATCAGAGTGGAAAAAAAAAATTAATAATTAGCACAGATGTAATGATGGTGAATTAGTAACTTCTTTTTTTAATTTATTTATTGTTTTTATTTACTTATTTTTTTGGCTGCGTTGGGTCTTCATTGCTGTGCACGGGCTTTCTCTAGTTGCAGGGAGCGGGGGCTACACGGGCTTCTCATTGCAGGGGCTTCTCTTGTTGCAGAGCACAGACTCTAGGCACACGGGCTTCAGTAGTTGTGGCATGCGGGCTCAGTGGTTGTGGTTTGCAGGCTCTAGAGCGCAGGCTCAGCAGTGTGGCGCACAAGCTTAGTTGCTCCGCGGCATGTGGGATCTTCCCGGACCAACAGTCAAACCTGTGTCCTCTGCATTGGCAGGCGGATTCTTAACCACTGCACCACCAGCGAAGCCCCAGTAACTTTTTATATGAAGGATTAACCTTTGTTCAAGAGTCACCTTGTGAGCCATGGAATTCAGGCTCCCCCTAGTGGCTGTCTGGCAGCAATCAAATTTATACAACTGTCTCTAACATTATTTTCTATTCACATTTTTAAGCCAGATAATTAGCGACATGAAGAAAAAACAGTTCTAGGATTAACCATTACCATAAGGTGTTTTAAGGGGTCAATTTGTTAAATTAAGAATGTGAAAAATGGATAGCAGAGTTCTAAGATATTGCAAACAACTAGAAAAGAGGGAAACATAAGTAGAAGTGACGGTAACCATCACAATACTTAATATAATTATGAGGGAGAAGCAGACTAAACACATTAATTTGACAAGATCTGTACTAGATTCTTTCTTTACTTTCTTTTCTTATACTTTGTCTCATTTTATCCTTCTTCAACCCTGGATTTCACAGATGAGGAAATCTAAGTTTAAGGGATTTAGTATCTATCCCAAGACCAGACTGCTAGTACATAACAGTAGTGTTATACTTGACACACAGTAGTTTGGTTTTTTTTTATATAAATTTATTTATCTATTTTTATTTTTGGCTGTGTTGGGTCTTCATTGCTGTGCGTGGGCTTTTCTCTAGTTGTGGCGAGCGAGGGCTACTCTTCATTGCAGTGCACGGACTTCTCATTGCGGTGGCTTCTCTTGTTGCAGAGCACAGGCTCTAGGCATGCGGGCTTCAGTAGTTGTGGCACACAGGCTCAGTAGCTGTGGCTTGCGGGCTCTAGAGCGCAGGCTCAGTAGTTGTGGCGCACGGGCTTAGTTGCTCCGCGGCATGTGGGATCTTCCCAGACCAGGTCTCGAACCTGTGTCCCCTGCATTGGCAGGAGGATTCTTAACCACCGCACCACCAGGGAAGCCCATACACAGTAGTTTTTGCTTTGGGGAAAAAAAAAAAAGTGTTTGATAGAATTCAAACTTGGAAAAAAAAATCAGCTAATGTCTAAATATGACGTAGGCCATCTTCACTATTAAACATGAACCACCACCACCACCACAAAAAAAAAAGAATGCCTTTGGCCATAATTGCATAATTGCCTTACAAACAAGTTAAACAAGATGTTTTATACCTAGTTTTTGTAATCTAATAAATTCTCAGCATATTTCAATGAATTAAATTAAAGAAAGTAAAGTTATTCTTATAATAGTGAGAAAAATATGACTAGGTACTTTGTGTATAAATATTTATTAAATGTTTCGAGCTTATTCATTGTCCTTTTAACAGAAGATAGACATTCAAGTTCAGGTCTTCTGTTGGTGTGGTGCTCACTTCATTATAGCTAGTTTGCCCCCACCCCCAACCTCGGACTATAATATGCCTCATTTGTTAACAATGATTTAGCTACCCAATAACAACCAACCAGCCAGCCTCCCTCCCCACACACGCACACACAGTTTTCCTTCAATTTCTATCAATTTGGTGCTACTTAATTTAAATCAGTAAAGTAACTGTTATGAATAGAGAAAATTCAAAAGAGGTTGATCTGAACTCGTTTAAGAAGGATGTAACTTGTACATTTTGTACACAAAATATTATTTTTAATCTTTACTTTTCCAGATTTGTTTTACATCATATTAAAAAAAAGTTATGAACATCTCTATGCTTTTTTTCCTCCACTTTTCCAGGTCTAATTGTCCAAAATGTGGCTCTACTGGTGAAGCTGAAAATGCCAGTTACAGATATAAGCTTGCCTTAAAAGTTGCGGAATCAAACAAATTATTTGGTATTACTGTATTTGGAAGCTGCTTAGATGCATTTTTTGGTCTTACAGCCACTGGTTTGCACAGGTAAGAATATTTAAAGCATTCTTTTTCCTAGCTACTACTTTAGTACATCAATAGAATTTGAAGACATGTGGGGGTTTTTTGGGGGGTTTTGTTTGTTTTATTTATTTTTGGCTGTGCGGGGTCTTTGTTGCTGCTCGCGGACTTTCTCTAATTGCGGTGAGTGGGGGCTACTCTTCGTGGCGGCAGGCGGGCTTCTCACTGCGGTGGCTTCTCTCATTGCAGAGCACAGGCTCTAGACGCGCGGGCTTCAGTAGTTGTGGCGTGCAGGCTTCAGTAGTTGTGGCTCGCGGGCTCTAGAGCACAGGCTCAATAGTTGTGGCACACGGTCTTAGTTGCCCCGCGGCATGTGGGACCTTCCTGGACCAGGGCTCGAACCCCTGTCCCCAGCATTAGCAGGCGGATTCTTAACCACTGCGCCACCAGGGAAGCCCCCGAAGATATGTGTTTTTAAGGTAATATGCATTTAGTACAAAAGATGATCACTCGACCTCAGATCATCAGTTCATTTAAAAGATAATCAAGTGAGAAATAGAAAAATGTTTATTTCCTGAATACATATTGTGATAATGTTAAACCATGCTCCAACCAAACTGTAATTAGACTATTAAATTATAAAACTCTAATCCAAGTTAGAGAAGTATATAATAAGAAAGTAAAATTGTTTCAAACTGAAGGATTATTCAAATCAAGTGGCTAAGGTCTCTTGAGGTGGAAGAAGCTATTTGAAGGAATATTTGCATATCAGAAATAGAATTTTGTCATTTATTTCATTTGCATTGCAACTTCACCTGCATAGTTTGACCTGTTAAGATGTTCTGAGAATGTAAAGGTATATGTAAGCAATTGAAGCTTTTTCTCCCCTTCAATCTTCTGCCCTCCTCCCATAATACTTAACAGAGGAAATCTCTGTTCATCTCCTTATAGTTGAGAGCAAAGTGATTTGAAGAAAGGGAGGGCCAAGGGACCACAGCCAGGATTGCCAGCTATGAGGAAAGACTTCCCCCTCTGCTTGGAGAAGGGTTAAAGATCCCAGCACTACTCCCACCGACACTTTTAGAATAATTGCTGGGCCTGATTACTAGGCAGGCATCTACTTTATTCACACTTGATCAGTTGTTTTTGTCTTTCTAGGCTATAGGAACCTAGAGGGAACAAAATGTGTAGCTCTTAAAGCCACTTTTTTTTTTCCCTGTATGTAACTCAAAAGTTTCATGCTGTATTTTCAAACTAATTGTGTCTTCTTACTTTATGGCAAGTTAAAATTTCAAAGCTTATCTCTTCCCATTTTTTATTTTCTTTCCAATCAAGGTACCTTCAAGATCCTAATGAAATTCCAGAAACACTGGACAGTGATGAAACTCAGAACCTTTTAACTAAAGCAGTTGAAACTTGCTTTGTTGGACAGAGCTTTATTTTTGGAGTGACGGTAATTGAGACTAGCTTTCTTTTTATTACTATGCTAACATTTCCATTGTAATGAAGGGATTTTAATTTTCTAAATAGTTTTTAGGAGTCATAAGCGTGAGAGCCTGTAGAAGCACTTTAAGCTTTGTAAAAATAGGCTATAGGTGATCTGTTAAAATACCATATATGACAACTTCCTCTTTCAAAAGTTAGAAGAGCCCCATTCAAATGCATTCAGAGCTTTAAAAATCTAAATTTATTATAAATTCACAAGTGTTAGATATTTTGTTTTGATATTTTGTATTTACTATACCCTCTAAATTCAGTTCAGATTCTGTAGTAAAACTTTCATCAACTCTAGCTTTTTAATCTTATCGATAGAAGGAGAAAGAGGGAACTAACATTGAAGGCAAAGTAACTGAGTGTTGATAACTGTAAGAATAGGTTAGGAAGGATCATCTTAAATAATTATAAAAGTGACTGTAGAAAAAGTCTAGAGAATGTGCTGACTGAAGGAGTAATCGCTTTCTGTCTCTTATATGCTAAAGGGAACAAATCAGTATTTTGCCTACACTGCAGTCAGGGTTTTAAAAAGTGGAATACAGCACTTCACAGCTGAACAGTGAGAAAACCCAAAGGGAAGATGAAACCAGGAGCTACAGAGGTTTTCTTTCTTAAAATCTCAGATGGCTCTTTTTCTTCTTTTTTTTTTTTTTAAAGTGAGAACATTCCTTTAAACACTCAAAGCTTATGGAAGCTAATGAGAAATATAATAGTAGTTACCATTTATTGAGCAACTACTATTTGCTAAGCACTATAGTTTTTTTTGTGTTATTGCTAATACAGTAATCCTGCATTTTTATCCTTATTTTATAAATGAGAAAACTAAGGCTCCTAATAACTTGTCCAAAGTCCCAACACTAGGAAATTTTAGAACCAAAATTTAAAGACAAGTCTCTTTACTCCAAGGTTTACTTCCCCATAATTTCAATTCCTCTAGCGTTATACAGTTTAACGCTAGAGGAATTGAAATTACGGGGGTGGGGGTTATAGTTGCATCTGTTTTTAACCTTTTAAATCCCTGTTTCACATTTGAGTCAAAGGAAGAAAATATTATTCTGATTTAAATTCATTTACTTCTTTCACAGAATTTTGAAAGCCAACATGGACAAGGTTCAGGTTCCAGTAACCTCTTAGAGCAGTACTCAGACCACAAGAGAAAAGTTAAAGCACTAGTAGCTTGCCAGATTCTTCTACCAGACCCAGGTGTCGTAGGCTTCACTGTCATTGACTATTTCCATCAGCTTTTGCAGCTTTCTGATATCAGGAAACTTCGCTGTGGCTCCCAGGCACCTAATAGCCACTTACTTGCTTTAGAAAATTCAAATAGCGATGTCAGCAGCATATGTGGCCCTGACAGCAGTTCTTGTTGTTTTGAGTCCCATGGCAGAGATGATTTTTCAGGATTCTGGCAGCTATCACTTGAACTCACTTCCATTGTTTCACAACTAACAGATGATGATGATTTTTCAGCTTCAGAACAAAGCAAGGCCATTGATACTCCTCACCAGAACAGAATGTGCATTTCCTCTGCAGAGGCCACTGGTTCCAATAGCTGCCATGAAACCATTCAGGGTTTATGGAGCCCTGTTTCTTATATGGATAAAAAGAGTGCAGCACAAAAGCTGGGTGAAGAACTTGGCTTACAAGCTAATCAGCCAAGTGCTGTTCATAGCAATCATCATGACATTGGAGTTCCTGGTTCTAATTTATTCCCTTTGAAAGTGCAAGAGCCCCTTGAGCCAAGTAATACAAAATCCTTCCACAGTGCAGTGGAAGTTAAAAATATATATTCCCAGCATGAGCTAACATGTCACCAGTATCATGATGTAGATACCCCCGCTAGCTTTCAGGAGAGATCTATGTGTTGTACACCTTCATCACTCAGACTTGAAGAGATAGCTGGGGGTTCTCAGGACTGTGACCCTGAGATCTGGGCTGACCTTCCACTCTCTGAAAGCCTAAACAAATTTCTGGCAGCTATCGAAAGTGAGATTGCTATAACCCGGACAGATGGCAGTAGCAGGAAATGTCATCTAGATAATGACATCAGTAAATTACATGCAGACCACAGCAGGTTTTCCGTGGCTCCACAGAGAACTACTAGATCCTTGCATACACCACCTATAGGCTTAAGATCACCACAACCAACAGTCAAAGCAAACTCCAGCAAAAATAACTTCCTTTCCAACTGTGAAGCAAATCCAAGTCCTAGTGTTCATAAGGAGTCACAATCAGAGAACACAGCAGAGACTATCTCTATAAGTAGTAGTGAAAGAGGCATTTCTGAAAATCTTCTACCAAATGTTTATCTGTCAGCTCTGTTTCCATCTTCAAAAGGCTCAGGCACAACAGTTACTCTTAAGTCTACCAGAATTTCACCACATGAGGCTGAAATTTCACTTAAGCACGATACTTCAGAGACTGACCATTCTTGTCTCAATAGCAAATATTTTAATGGATGTGGAGAAAAATCACTGTCCGAAATGAGTGAAAAGTTGACAACTTTGAGTTCTAGGAGGTATAATGATGTTTCCAACCTTCACAACTTAGAAAATAAACAATACTGTAGGCGGCCAAAGAACCAGGGTGACAGTTTGACAATTTGCAGGAAACTCACATATCCTTTAGAAGCTCTTTGCAGTATGCCAAATAGAAGTACGAACACATTGAAAGAAATGTCTTATGAACACACTGGTAATAACCTAACACCAAACTGTTCTACTGGTCATGAAGGTTGCTACAATGCTTCTGCTGATCTCTTTGATGATAGTCCTAAAGAAATGGACATGGCAACAGAAATGACCAAAAAGTCACAGGATATTTTGTTACAGTGGGGAAAGTCTTTGGCAGAAAGTCATCATACAGAATCTGATTTTTCATTGAGATCACTCTCTGAAAACTCCAGCCAGTCTTCACAAAAATTATCCTTGCAAAACACATCTGCCTCTCTGTATCCAAAAACATGTCCCTCTCCACCTCATTTTCAGTCAGATTCAGAATATGATTTTGAAGATAGCCAAGACTTTGTTCCATGTTCACAGTCAACTCCAGTTATAGGATTCCACCAGACTAGAATTCATGGAATGACAGGAGCTTTCAAAAAATTACCTGCCTTTTATTTGGACCTTGATGCTAACTATAAAAAGACAAAGATTTCCTCTGTAAATGATGCACAGCAAGCCACCCCTAGCTGTCCAAAAAATATAAAGACACCCAGCCAGAAATCCAGAAGCCCTACTGTATCTAGTATTACACAACCAGAGATCTCCAACAACTGTCCTGTTGCTAAGTACCTTGAAACTGATGTTGATGAATGGGTCCCTCCTACCACACGAAAAGTATTTCCTTCAGAAATGCTTGGATTCCAGGCCGTGGGTCTAAGGAAATGCCCTGCTGCTTATAATTCTCCTGATCAAAAAGAGTTACCAAGAAAAAAACTGAAATATGTCAAACAAAGAACTGATAAATGCTTAATTAAGAAAGAGTTAAATTTGAAGAATATGCTTACAGCAGCAGAACCGAAAACTCCTGACTATAACAGTACAGGGTTAGGCTGGATTTTCAAAGAGTCGGTTTTGGGACTTGGTTCCCGTTCAAAAGTCAAATGTTGCCTTGCAGTTTCAGAAGATTGGTCACCTTCAGTGCCTGAAACTAAAAGTGCTTGGTCTCCTGAATTGTTCTCATAAAATGTCACCTGAACCCAATTTCTGAGCTTTTAAAGGTAAGTCTGTTTGGAAACTCTTGCCTCCAGTGTCATGGAAAGCGTTCTTACCATTTTGAACACTTGAAGAGAAGCAAATAGAAAAGAGGTGCTGTTGTGCCTTTTTAAATGGGGGGACGCCATTGTTCTTCCCAGTGTTTTATCCAGAATACTCTGATTTCAGATAATTTGGCACTTTATCTTATATTATTGATTGTACTTATGTATTGTCAGTTTTGCTTGTTGAAAGTATTTGTTAAAATCACACATACATGCAGAAATAAAGCCTTTGCAAACCAAAACTTAAAGTCTTTCTTAATTGTTCAGCTTAGATCAGAAAATGTCTACCATGTATTAAGCCAACTACTGTTCTGAGTTTGTGATACAAAGCTACAACACCACTGATCTCAAAAGATTTTAGTCTACTGGGTAAGACAGAAATATAACGGACAATTTCAGTACAATGAAGTAAATGCAATGATAGAAGTTTTTAATGGATGTTAAATTTATGTTGTTCTGGGAGCATGGCAGAGAATCAGTTAACCCAGCAGCATCTATGGGCTGGGGATAAGAAGAAAGGTCAATAAACACTTACAATTTAGAGTTAAATGTGAAACTGTCACTATTTTATCCAGTAATTATTTGTTGAATGCTTACTACATGCCAGGCACTATGCTAGGTGCTGGGAATTCAAAAATGAAAGTCAAGCTCCTTACCTCAGAAACTCATGGTCTAGAAGAGTAAACAGTTCTCTGATAGGGAGATAAGCTCGAAGGGCTAATAAGGAGCAAAAATGAAGAATAGTTTCTAGACATTCACGTCCTTAGCAGCACCTCAGCTGCACCCTGTAAAAGCTTTGTGTGTCTCTAGTCAGCTCCCTTTGCCATTCCCCACAGCAACTATTCCAAATCTTCACTCTCTTCGTGCCACCGACCTACCTACTCTTGCCTCGTACTTCATGGAGATCACCTGTATTCCCTTACCTTCCCACACCCATACTTACCCACTTGTCTGTATCGACTCACCCACAACTCTTTTTCCTCTAACCTCAGAAATAATGCACACCTCCTATTTAGTGCTAATCTTTCTTTTTGGGCGTTGATCCATTATACCCATCTTTATCGTCTCGCTCTACTGGCTCTCTCCCCTTCCCCCACTTTTAATTTTGAAAACTTGCAAAACAAAAGTTGAAAGAATGATACAATGTTATAGCATCTATACATACGACCTAGATTCAATTATTTAACATTTTGCCTTTTGTGTATGGGTGTATTTTTTCCATTGTGTCTATGGATATATATAGTTGTTTCTGCTGAACCTTTTTTTTTTTTTAATTAGCTTATTTATTTTTGGCTACATTGGGTCTTCGTTGCTGCGCACGAGCTTTCTGTAGTTACGACGAGCGGGGGCTACTCTCCATTGCGGTGCACGGGCTTCTCATTGCGGTGGCTTCTCTTGTTGCGGAGCATGGGTTCTAGGCACGTGGGCTTCAGTAGTTGTGGCACGTGGGCTCGGTAGTTGTGGCTCACGGGCTCTAGAGCCCAGGCTCAGTAGTTGTGGCACAGGCTTAGTTGCTCCGCGGCATGTGGGATCTTCCCGGACCAGGGCTCAAACCCGTGACTCCTGCATTGGCAGGCGGATTCTTAACCACTGCGCCACCAGGGAAGTCCCTTTGCTGAACCTTTTTAAGGGAAGCTGCAGATATGACATTTTACCTTGAAATACTTCAACATGAGTTTTCTTAAAATAAGGACTTTCTTCTACATAATTATTGATACAATATCATTATCACACTAAAAACTATAACAGTAGTTCTACAATATTGTCTAATGTTTAGCCCATATTTAAGTTTTTCTACTTGTCCCTAAGTTGTAGTTGTTGTCGATGTTGTTTAACCAGCATTTCATTAAGGTGACTCCATGGTGTTTGGTTATGTCTCCTGTGTCTTTTTCTAGAAGTTCACCTCTTTTTTTCCATCACATTGGGTTTATGAAAATATCAGACCATTGTTTTGTAGAATGTCCCACATATAGATTTTTATATTTGCTTCTTTATAGTATCACTACCTTGTCTCTCTGTCTCCAGTATTTCCTGTAAATAAGGTCTAAAGACTTGATTAGATTTAGGGTTTGGGCAGAGATATTTCATAGATTTATGTTGTGCACTTCACATTGTATCAATGGAGACACAGTGTCAAGTTGTCCCGCTATTAATGATGCTAAGTAAGATTGCTTGCTTAAGATGTTGCCCACCAGATCTCTCTAGTCTACAGGTACTTTTTTTCTTTTTTTTCCTTTTTTTAAGAGTAAAGAGTCAGTATTATAGTTGCCTACCAGTGGTGTTAATGAGTTTCCATTTCCTGCTCTCTATCACTATGTACTCAAGAATTTTTACTTACTCAGTGATTTACAGTCGGTTTCACTCATTCTTTTTGATACTCCATGTAATACTTGCTCCCTCACTTCTAGCTACTGTTGTTTATAACCAGTCTCCATCAAAAAATAGTCACTGTCAACTTTCACATCACTCACTATTCAACCTGCTGCAATCTGTTCTCTCTCCCCCACCTCCAGTGGCTATGGTGTTGGTAGTTTTCTAACCCTCAAATCCAATGGATTTGTCATTCCTTATTTTATTTGATCTCTTTGCACTCTATATACAGGTAACATTTTCATGGTTTCTGGTTTCTCCTAGTCTCTGATCAGGTATGCCTGCAGGGCAAATTTTTTTTTTTTTTTTTTGCAAGGCCCTATATAAACAATTTGATTTTAAGATGTATTACAAAATTCATGGTCCCATGTGAGGTAGAGTAGTTCGTCAATGAAGATTTAGAATAATGGATAAGAAAAAGATGTGCGTTTATTGCCCAGTCAGTGCATGTGAAGATTCTTTATAGTATACAGGCAGCACCCCTTTCTCAGGCCAAGGATATAGTCTCTTCATGTTCTTTATTGTCAAATGTGCCATTCCTGGCTAATTTCATATCTCCCACTGTGATTAAAGAGTAGTAATGCAGTTACTGTTGAACTATATAGATCTTACCTCTACAGTTCCCTAATGTCATTTATTTAATGCTGGTTACATCTTTACTCATGATGCTGCATCCGTTGTGCCACCGTGAGTACTGGCTTCCAGTAACTCTCTCAAGTGTTGTTACTCTGCTTCATTGGTGATTACCAAAAATGCAGGTCTTGCACACAGTATGCAGGAAAATGTGAATAATAATTCATTTTCTTGTTATATTATATTTAGCATTTGGACTTTTCTAGCATAAACGTAGCGCACATATTCTAACCATGTCTTCTCTTGAACTTTCTAGGCTGTAATTACTGCATTCCCAAACTGATCTCTTAGCCACACCCAGGAAGAATAGTCAAGAGGCCCACGGATGGAGCAAGAAGAGTAGTTTCATTTGTGCAAGGAATGCCCATTCCTCCATCAGCATGGCTCAAGCCCAAACCTAGAGAGCACAATGTCACTGTCCATTGGAAATGAGAGGACATTGATTGGAAGAGCCAGCTGGCATAGCAGAACAGCAGTCTTAAAAGGCCTCAGATTAGATGGGCCTGTCCTGACACACAGTGCAGAACCTGCAGAGAGGGTAAGGGGACTTCCCTGGTGCCAGTGGTGGGAGGTGGACAGAATTTAAGAACAGTGTCACCATCCTCACAAACTTGGTGGTCTACAGACCAAAGACAGTCCCATAGTTGGAACACAGACCAGTGGGAGCCAATGCACAGACCCACACATACAACTCAATCTCAAGGGTCAATAGTTTGGTAACCCAAAACCCTGAATTCATTCTGTGTCCAATATGAGAGTCACCTAAAAGCACCATTCTGGCAGCTCAGTCTCATACTATTGTGTGAAGGAAATATTGCTTCGGCCAGTAGAAATGGTCCACTCGTCAGACCCAGGGAAATTCCATAGGCACAAGACCCAGAGCTCCTTAGAGCATTTGTTCCACATGAAGAGTAGGTGAGTGGGTTAGAGGGTCAGAGAGTACCTCAAATGGGAGAAATGGCACGTGTCCCAGCATCAAAGTGGGACTTGAAAATCTCAAGAGAGGCATTCTGGCGACCAAGTCTACGTGGGGACCAGATCCAGGCTCAGGGTGCCTTCCTTAGTCCCAGGAACTGGAGGTGAATTTAGAAAATCTTGAGGAAGACACTCCAAAGCATCAGTCTCCCTGAAGCATGGGGCTGGGGCAGGGTCCCTTCTTACTCAGGTCTTAGAGATACTGTCTGATCATCCCCTCTTATTATCCTTGACTGCTTCATTTGCCTGCCTTTTAAAAGATGGTGCCTCTTAGTGTTCTGTCATTGGCCCTTCTGTTGAAAACCCGAATGAACTTTTTGGCCAACCCAATACATGTACTCTTTGGTTGAATTTATCCACTCATCTATAGTTACCACCCATAAGCTGTTTAATTCAAAGTCTGTCTTTAATCTAGACTCTCCTGAGACCAAACTTGTATGTTAGTGTTTTATTATTCAGCTCAAAATGTTTTATAATTTCCATGTGGGTTCTTTGACCCATGAATTTTTTACAAATGTATTTCTTCATTTCCAAACAGAAAGGATTCTTTCCCTAGCTATCTCTTTATGAATGATTTCTACCTGAATTACACTGTGGTCAGAAAAATTATTCTATACTATTTCAGTCCTTTGAAATTTGTTGAGACGTTTTCTGGCCCAATCTATAGCCAGATTGTAAATGTTCTAGGTGTGCTTGAAAAGAACATATATTCTGCAGTTATTGGGCACAGAATTTTATATGTGTGTATTAAATATATTAATCATGTTTACATTATCTATATCTGTACCGACTTTTCCCCTGTTTTATTAATTATTGAAAGCGGGATTTTTAAATCTCCCTCTATGATTGTGAATATGTATATTTCTCCTTTTAGTTCTGTCAATTTTTTTATTTCATTTTGAGGCTATGTTATTAGACACAAATTCAATCTTGTGTCTTCCTGATGGACATGGGGAAAGTCCCGTTTCATTGCTATTAATGCTTTTTGTACTAAAATCTAATTGTTATTACTGTACTACATTAGTTTTGTCTTGGTTAGTGGGTTTTGTTTTTGTTTTTCATTTCTCTTTTATTTGTTTATTTATTTATTTATTTATTTATTTATTTATTGGCTGCATTGGGTCTTAGTTGCTGCGCGCAGGCTTTTCTGTAGTTGTGGCAAGCAGGGCTACTCTTCATTGTGGTGCGCGGGCTTCTCATTGCAGTGGCTTGTCTTGTTGCGGAGTGTGGCCTCTAGGGTGCGCAGGTTTCAGTAGTTGTGGCTCGTGGGCTCTAGAGAGCAGGCTCAGTAGTTGTGGCCCACAGGCTTAGTTGCTCCGTGGCATGTGGGATCTTCCTGGACAAGGGATCGAACCCGTGTCCCCTGCATTGGTAGGCGAATTCTCAACCACTGTGCCACCAGGGAAGTCCCTCATTTCTCTTTTAAATCTTTCTGTATCTTTACGTCTTAGAAATGTTTCCTGTAAACCTCATATAGTTTGGTTTTGTTTTATTGTCCAGTTTGACAATCTTTGTCCTCTAGCTGGAATATTTCATCCATTAACAATTAATGTAATAATTTAAATATATTTGAGTTTATCATATTTCATGCTTCCTGTTTATCCTGTCTATTCAACGTTTCATGTCTTCTCCTTTCTTTCTTTTTCTTATAATCCTTTCCCAAAGACCTTAAATCTTTTTAATCCATTTACTATTTCTTTTAATTATGTTTGTCATAAGTTTTAATTCTATATTTTTAACTCCACAAGATATAGTTTCTATAGTCAGTTTTTTATATTTGTTTTTTTGTTTTTGTTTTAGATTTACCCACATATTTACCATTCTCTTTGCTCTTCAATTTATGTTTTATCCCAGATCTTGTATCACTTTCCTTTGGTCTGAAATATACCCTTCAGAATTTTTTTTTTTTTTAAACTTCTATCTATGTAGTTTTTTCTTTTTCTCCAGAGTTGTTTTTGGAGTTTTGAGTGTCCCAGCTTTGGCAGTTTACTGTTTATTTATTTATTTGGTTGTGCCGGGTCTTTAGTTGGGGCAGGCGGGCTCCTTAGTAGCGTGCGGTATGCATGTGGGATCACCAGCAATCAAACCCATGCCCCCTGCATCAGGAGCACAGAGTCTTAATGACTGTGCCACCAGGGAAGTCCCCAGAATTATTTCTTCTGTTGAGATTTTCTTGATGGAAAACTCAGGTTTTTTGAATTTGCATATTTATTTATTTGTCTGAAGATATCTTTATCTTTTTTTTTTTTTTTGGCCACTCCACACAGCTTGCAGGATCTTAGTTCCCCAACCAGGGACTGAACCTAGGCCACAGCAGTGAAAGCACCAAGTCCTCACCACTGGACCACCAGGGAATTCCCAATTTTCACTCTCAATCTTGAAAGATATTTTCTCTGGGTGTAGAATTCTAGGGTAGGGGTTATTCTCTTTCCACTCACAATGCCATTCAACTGTCCCTGGCTCTCATTGCTGTTGAGAAATCAGCTAACTGCCTTTTTTTTTTTTTTTTTTTTTTTTTTAAGTAATCATATTTTTCTTTCTGGATATTTTTATTCTGTCTTTAGTGTTCCTCAGTTCTATTATGATGTGTTGAGATATGGATTTCTTTTTTTAATTCTTCTTGAGATTCATTAAGTTTACTGAATCTGTGCATTAGTGCCTTTCACCAGTTCTAAAAATTTCTCAGCCATAATCTTAAAATATTGCCTCTACTCCATTCACTCTCATTTGAGAATTCCAATTAAACGTGTTATGCATTTTCACTCTATCTTTCATTTCTCTTAACCTTTCCTTGATTGTTTTCCTCTTTATATCTGTTTGTGCTGCATTCTGTACAATTTCTTCTGACCTCTTCATCTGGTCTAATCTACTTTTCTACCTACCCATTGCGTTTTTCTTTCAAAAATTATATATTTTCTGAAAGCTGGATTTTTTTTTTTCAAATTTGCTAGATCACATCTTAAAGTCTTCTTTTTCCTCTAGACATTTTCAGGTTTGTCTGTTACTACTTTAAACAGTAAGCATAGTTGTTTTATATTTCGTGTTTGACAGTTTCAGTAACTAAAGTCTTGATAGGTCCCTATTGTCATATTTTTTTTCTGCTGGTTCTCACTCATAGTGCCATGTTTCCTTGAGGCCTAGTTTAGCTGGAGCTACTTGTTTTCTTTGGAAAATTATTTATGAGAATTCTGAGGCCTAAGAAAATGTTTTCTGAGGAAGGATTTCCATTTGCTTCTGCCAAGTGCCTGGAATCACTACCAGTATAAAACAACTTAAACTAAATTCATATTTCAGGGCTTTTTATTTTTTTAATTTATTTTATTGAAGTATAATTGATTTATAATGTGTTAATTTCTACTATGAGAGTTTTTTAGATCCACCAAATGAGCTGAATTTGGGTTGCTAAATCATACAGGGGTCAGATTATGACTATAACTTCTTAGGGACTGTTTCCTTCCTCCACTGCTGAGGGTTTATATCTGATTCCCCCTACACTGAAGACCTTCTGAGGTCCTGCCTTAATGGGCAGTTCCTAATCCTATTAGATTCCTTACCATGAGCAAGTTATCTTCTGTCCCCCGTACCTCACACAACAATGAAAACTGAATTAAGATTGTTCCCTAAGCATTTTGTCCATCTCTTATGGCTGAATTATTTGTGACTGTATTACAGTATTTGACCTGCCATGAATTGTCATTTAATAATAAATGTCCCAGGATTTTTACTCCTTTTAGATGATAAAAAAAAAAACTACCCTCAAAGTTGCAGCTACCTTATTAGACTGTTAAACAGTTATTAAATTTCTAAATATTGGATCTCATCAGTTCTTAGCATTTTAGACCTGGAGGGGACCTTGGAAAACATCTGAATCAGTGGTTCTCATCCATAGGCTGCTCATTTAAATCACTTGGGACCTTTTAAAACCCTATTGATGCCTAGATCTCATCCCAGACCAGATTTATCAGAATTTGTGAGGGTAAATCTCACATATCAGTAGTTTTTTTTAACTCTCCAGGTGATTCTAATGTGAATCCAGGGTTAAAAAGCACTGGTCTAAACCTCATAGATGAGGAAACCGAGACCCGAAGATGCTAAAAGTCTTCCCAAAATTCACGTTTACATAAGGTTGAGGTTAGAACGTGAAGTACCCTAACTCTTACTCCAGGACTCTATTACCCCATTCTGCCTCCTTTATTATTGAATACTAAATAAAGATTGGCAACAACATTTCTTTTAATTCAAGAATTCATACAACAAACATCATGTGTTTTCTGGTTACTTGGCACTAATGATAGGATGATTAAATAGAAAAACACTCTGGAAACTTAAGGTTAGAGAAAAGCTGATGGAAAACTAGAAGGATTATCTAGTTAGCATTTGTTCTTTAAAGTCACTGCCTAGTCTGGATCTTCTACCTAAGGTGCAATGAAATGTTTTGGTTATAATTTAATACCAGGAGCAAAAAAACCTGTCTTCCATTAAAACTGATACGCTTAATTATTTTCTAATAATGAGAACTGCATCCTTGACTGTTTTTCCTTTTTCTTGTAAAGTATTCCAAACCAAACATGATGCTCAGTTATAGCCACTGTACTGGGTCTTATGGTTTGCTCCCTCCTTTTAAGTGATCTGAATTTTATTTCCATTTTTATTAACATTATGGCATAAGTGCCCTTTATTATAAAAATGCCTTATATTAGTTTTGAAAGGAAGTGGTGAAGTAAATTTTTATATATAAATTTAAAAACCAACCTCAATTCATTAATAGACTGTTACCATTTAATGAGTAAAATATATATAAACTGCTGTTTTTTATTTCCCTGGAGTGTTTACCAAGGAAAACATAAAATATAGACTCCTAAATTTATCTAAGGGAGAAATTTTAGATACATGGTTTTCTCAGTCAGCATTATTCATTTTATAGATTTCTTTGATAATTATCAGTTGTGAAAGTCATATCTATACCTATTAGATGACTGATTATGTATGCATATGTACCAGAATCTAATGTGATACCACGGCCAACCAGACTTTTCTTTTAGCTGCTGGTCTTTAAAGAGTCAATAACCATTTCTTGATAACCATAACTTATGTGGCAGACCTTTGTTAGGTTCTATCATTCATTAAAAGTATTCAGCAAATTGTTGAGTTCCAAAATGTACCTGGCACTGTGCTAGGTTTAAGATAACTGCTATCAAGAAGCTCACACTCTAATACATGATGTCACATACATTCTATCATTTAGCTTTCATTCAATCCTGTGAAATAGATACTGTTATCCCCATAGCCTCTACTATCTTATCTGTAAAACAGAAATAATACCTCTTAAAGCTACTATGAGAGTTAAATAAGACAGTAAGTGTGGAACATGGTTCCTGCCATCAAATTCAGTGTTCTTTCTACACCACCACACCTTCCAATACCAGAATTTTCTGTTTGCTTTCACCTACCCCTTTATTCTTCAGATACCATTTTGAATTAGCATCTGTTCTATGGTTGTAATTCCTTTACCCAGTTCCAATTCCTCACCTCCACCATGGCTTCTTCCCATCTTTCTCCCTCTATTAAAATCCAATCCTTTTCTGACCCCTTGCTTCCCCCTTACAACCCAAAGTATTTTTGGAAATGATCCCTTATCACTGATTCACTGTTGATGGCAATGTAATTGGTATGAATTCTGTGTAAGATAATTTGGCATTATCTATGAAAATTATAAAAGCATTTCCACTTATAGGAAGTTATCCCACAATTATATTCATATATAAAGAAGTATTAAAGAAAGATATTCCATTAGCATTGTTTTTAATAGCAAAATAGTGAAACAAATAACCATCAACATTTATAAATGGTTTTATATGTGTAGAATATTAACTGGAAGGATACACAAAAACCAGTGAAAAAAGTTTTTTAAAAAAGTGAAAATCAGAGTATATGGCATTATATGTATACACGTACACATATATACACATATAGACATATATACATATATATCTTTCATGAGTATAATGATACTTTAAACACTAGGTGCCTTCAAATGATGATAGAGAACCAATTCATTATCTTGAAAACTGATAAAAACAAAGGGAAAGAATTAAACATTTATCTTAATTTTCTTATATAAACTGTACCGTTGGATAACCAAATAGCTGTAGGGAAGTTCTCCTTATAAAGACTCCAACTAATACATTTCATAAATGATAGAAATGGAATATCACCATTTTGCAATCCCCAATGAATAATGGATGTGCTCACTGAGCATCAATGGCTGCTAATATTCCAAAAAGAGACAAGGAGCACCTGTCTATTTACTAGATGAGTTGCTGCCTGATTCATGAATCATTCAATAAAGCCAGTTAGATCTTCAAAAAAACCAAAAAGACAAGATATTATATGCTTCCAGATGAAAGAATATATCACTTCCTTTAATCTTGCCAAAGGTATTGAACCTGAGTCTAATCTTGCCTCTGTATCTAGCTGTCAATTTGCAAAATACACAACTGACAAAAGAACATGCAGACCTACACCAATAAAAATGCAATCAGCAAAATCCAGACTAAGAAACTGCATATCAGACAATACATGTTCTTCAACAGATGATTTTAAGGAAAAGAAAAAGATGGAGGAGGAGCCTGTAAATCATTTAAAAGGCACATGAAATTTTTTTTAAATGGGCAAGACTAAACTCCAGTGCCTTGAGATGCACACTTGTGTATGTCAATTCCTTGATCACTATGAAAGTCAAGATAGTTTCTTTGAGAAGGAGAGGAGATTCAGGAGTGGTTGGCAAAGTTCTATTTCTTGACTCAAATACAAGTGTGTTTACCTTATAATAGTTTACTAAATGATACACTTGTTTTCCTGCATTCATGTTTTAGTTTATATTTTTTAACGTTTTAAAAGTAATTGAAAAGAATGTAAGTAGGTGCATTGTAATGAGGGAAACAAAAGGCACAGACAGGTGGAGCATCTCTCTCTGGGCCAGTCCT
Source organism: Eubalaena glacialis (assembly GCF_028564815.1). Taxonomy (NCBI): domain Eukaryota; kingdom Metazoa; phylum Chordata; class Mammalia; order Artiodactyla; family Balaenidae; genus Eubalaena; species Eubalaena glacialis. The sequence continues at coordinate 60,305,293 of NC_083725.1, read as the reverse complement.
CATAGTTATTTTACATACTTTGTCATTTACAGAAGTCAAGTAACTCACTCAAGGCCAAGGCCACATCACTAAGTGGCAGAGCCAAAGCTCTGATTTTTCCAGTGCACTGCACCGCCTTTCAGGCCTTAGGGGGAATGTTGCATGAGCCCTCACCTCTTAGGACAAGCATTTCTCTGTGAGACAACTTCTGCCTTCTTGTTGACCAGTGGCTGCAGCCACTTGAATAATTTAAGGTTGAAGGCAGGTGAAGTATTCTGCACTGTTTTTATCTGATCCATCACTTTCACTTTCAGCCTAAATTAATTTGTGATGTGGTAAGAGAAAATTATCTCCATGGGAGAGAAATGAACTCACCTATAAAAATCTTGCCTTTTCCCTGATAGGATTCAATCTGTTTCCTGCAGTTCCCTTTAGGTGCCAAGCTGAAGTGTATGACCGCTTGGCCTATCTCCCTTCATCACAGTTCCTTCACCGGCTGAAGAATTTTCTGCTAACTAGAGCTACCAGCTCTGCCAAGAGCCAAGTGTTTGTCCATCCCTTGCCTGCCTTGGGTGGGAAATGATAACTCACGACATTGCAAAACCCAGGGCTGACCAGTGGCTTTTTCATTTTGTATACAGCAAGTACAAGGGCTCAGGGCCTGGGTTGATAGACACAACAGCACCTGTAATTAGATCCAGGTGCTGTATACACTGGCTATTGACTATGACTCCAATAATTACAAAGTCAACCAACCAAAATAGATGTTATCAAAGATGGCTAAAACAGAGACCTAAAAATCAGCAGGAGCTGGAGAAGCATTTTCCCACTCTTTGAAGATCTAAGCTTAAGATACACGTGTTTGGTAAAATAGGCATTTTTTCAGCAGGCCTTAACCAGGTTACTTGTCTCAGGGCTTGCAGTTTGGCTGGTATCAGATGAAGGGATTCATTGAAAGCTTATAAGCTTAATGGACATGATTAAGTTAACTGGAGTCAATAAATGCCATTGACAGTATGTTACAACTCTCCTAGATCTTGGGGTATTTCTTATGTAACAAAGGGGAAGTGGATATGGTAACTCTCATATTGAACCTGTAACTAAGCAGCCAATCAGCCCAATTAACTAATACAATCTGCTGTAGATTGAATGTTTGTGTCCCCCCCACCCCCCGAAATTCATATGTTGAAACCTAATCCCCAAAGTGATGATGTTTGGAGGTAGGGTCTTTGGGAGGTGATTAGGTCATGAGGGAAAAGCCCTATTAAAGAGGTCACAGAGAGCTCCCTCACCCCTTGTGCCATGTGAGAACACAGTGAAAAGATGGCCATCTATGAAGCAGGAAACATACCCTCACCAGATACCAAATCTGCAGGCACCTTGATCTTGGACTTCCCAGCTTCCTGAACTGTGAGAAATAAATTTCTGGTGTTTATAAGCCATCCAATCTATGGAATTTTGGTATAGCAGCCTGAAGAGACTAAGACACCATCTCTCAATGGCCTGCTAGATGACTAATTTTTATTTCATATATGTAGTGTTATTTATTATGTGCCTATTATATGCCAGACACAATGGCACTTGTATTATTTCATTTAATCCTCAGAGTAGCACTAGTATTCTGAGCACTAGTATTAGCTCAATTTTAAAGAAGAGAAAATTGAGGCACAGAGATAAAATAACTTGTTCAAGGCCACAACCAGTATATGGTAGAGCTAGGGTTCAAACATAGGTCTTTTGTCCATGCTCTTCCCACAAATGCTAAGGCAAAGATTGCTAACAGCCTACCCTAATATCCATTCTCCGCTTCCTCCTTTGTAATAAAACCCCTATCTTATTCAGGAGAGAAATATGCCCTATTGAAAGACTGTATTTCCCCACCTCCCTGGCAGGTCAAGTTCTGGCCAGAAAGATATAAATGGAAATGTTGCATGGAACTTCCAAGAAGTTTCCTTAGAATGAAGGGATCAAGCCCTTCTTCCTCCTTCCTTTCTCTTTCTTCCTTCCTGCTGCTGAGACTGGGACGTGATGGCTAGGCCTCTAGCAGCCATCTTGGACAGGAAGGTGATCTTGAAAATAGAGGCCAGAATGAGAGAGAGCCCAAGTCACTGATAACACCATGAAACCACAGTACTACCCGTTCCAGGCTTCCAACCTCTAGACTTCTTTCACATGAAAAAAAGAAAACCCTGCCTTGTTTTCTTGGGTTTATTATTATATGTAACCAAATATGCCACATATATCTGTATTTCACCCACATTTTGCCTTGCACAATTATCTAAAGCTAAATAATTCTGCTCTCGATGCCCACTAATCAGTAAAACAGCTGTCTGTGGTTCCAGGTTGTTTAACTCTTTATTAAAAAGGCCCAAAGAGAAAAGAACTAACATTTGTATGCCTTCTATGTGTTAGGTACCCATATATATTACATTATTTCACATTCTCACTATCTCATTCCATGATCATTCCCATCAGTGCTAATATATCCTGCTTTAAAAACAAAACTCTTTTTTGACTTCATATTCCTCTCAACACCCCTTATCAGCAAAAACTCCTTAAAAGATTTATATTATAGCCACTGTTCATCTCTCTTCTGATTCTCCTGAACCCAAGCAAGGCATTCTCTCATCCCCATCACTCTGATAAAATAACTCTTTCAGCATCACCCATGACCTTCACCCTTGCTAACTCCATGGTCATCTCTTAGTCCTTGTCTTTCTTAATATATTAGCAGCATTTGACACAGGTGATTGCATCCTCCTTGAAATACTTTCTTCACTAGGCTTTCAGAATACCACCCTGTTTTCTTCCTGTTTCACTGGTCATGTGTTCTGTCCCTTGCTGGTTCTTTCTTATCCCTGACTAAGTGTTGGAGTGCTCCATGGTTCAGTCCTCAGTCCTCTTTTCCACTTATATTCACTTCTTTGGTGACATCAAACAGTTTTATGACTTTCAGTACCATCATTGTGGTATCAGCTCCCAAATTTCTACCTCCAGCCTGATCTTCCCAAATCTCAGAAACATATATATAGCTGCCAACTCAATATCTCTATTTGGATATCGAATAGACATCTCAAACTCGACAGGTCCTAAACCAAACTCCTGGTTCACCCTGCCCGCCATAACTACTCCTCCAACAGTGTTTTCCTTATAAATGTCAGTAAAACACTACCAGTTGCTTAAGCCAAAAACTTCAGTGTCATCCTTGACTCCTCTTTCTCTACATCTAAACCATGAGCAATGGGAATTCCCTGGTGGTCCAGCGGTTAGGACTCGGTGTTTTCACTGCCAAGGGCCCGGGTTCAATCCCTGGTCAGGGAACTAAGATCCCACAAACTGCTGTGCAGGGTGGCCAAAAAAATAAAACAATAATAAATAAACAAACCATGAGCAAGACCTGTAGGCTCTATCTTTAAAATATATACAGAATCCATGTTTGAGGGCATTAAAAATTATTTTAAACTTTTTAGATATGATTATAATATTGTTGTCTTTTAAATTCTTTTAGTGATACATTCTGAAGTATTTTTAGATGAAATTACATGATATGTGGGCCTTGCTGCAAAACAATACAGAATGGAGAAAATGGGAATATAGAAGAAACAAGATTGATCATGAGTTGATAATTGTTGAAGGTGAGTGATGTGTACATGGAGGTTCATTATATCAATACTAGTCTACTATGTTTTACCTATGTTTGACATTTTCTATAATAAAAAGTTAAATAGTTCTCATCACACACACAAAAAATTGTTTCTGTGTGTGGTGATGGATGTTAACTAGCATTATTGTGGCAATCATTTTGCAATATATACATGTGTCAAATCATTATGTTGCACACCTGAAACTAATACAATGTTATATGTCAATTATAGCTCAATTTTTTAAAAATATGAGTAGCTCTATTTTTTAGTATTTTTTTTATATTTAAAAAAAATTTTTTTTAATTTATTTTATTTTTGGCTGTGTTGGGTCTTCAGTGCTGCGCACGGGCATTGCAGTGAGCGGGGGATGTTCTTCGTTGCAGTGCATGGGGCTTCTCATTGCAGTGGCTTCTCTTGTTGCGGAGCACGGGCTCTAGGCGCGCAGGTTTCAGCAGTTGTGGCACATGGGCTCAGTAGTTGTGGCTTGCGGGCTCTAGAGCACAGGCTCAGTAGTTGTGGCACACGGGCTTAGTTGCTCCGCGGCGTGTGGGATCTTCCCGGACCAGGGCTTGAACCCATGTCCCCTGCATTGGCAGGTGGATTCTTAACCACTGCGCCACCAGGGAAGCCCCAACTCAATTTAAAAAAAAAAAAAAAAAGTTAAATAAAATATAGCCAGAATAGGAGCACTTCCCACAATCTCCACACCTACTCCCATGTCCCAAGTCACCTTCTTTCACCTGGATTATAGCGGTGATCTTAAATAGTCTCCCTGGTACTGCCTATAATCTACCCTCAACAGGGCAGCAGGGTGATCTTGTTAAAATATAAGTAAAGTCACTCCTCTACTCAAAACCCTCCAAAGGCTTCAGCTCACTCTAAGTCTAAAAACCAAAGTCTTTGCAATGGACTCCAAGGTGCAATGATCCATGCCACCACTCCCCTCAAACCTTTGCCCCTCACTTTTTCATTTTGTTTTAGCCTTGTTGGCATCCCTTTGCCTTGAGGCCTTTGTACATTCTGTTCCCTCTGCCTAGAACACTTTTCACCAAAATACATACACCATTCACTCTGTCACTTCTTTCAGGTCTACTATTAAATGACATATTATCAATGAGGGCCTCCCTTAACCACCTTATATAACATATCAACACTCTACCATCACTGCTTCTCTCCTTGCCCAGGTTCATTTTCTCTATACTAATTATCACCACCTGACATTATTATGTATTTCTTTATTTTCTACCCCTCCCATGCTAAATCAATTCCATGAAAGTAAGTTGTTTTTGTTTTGTTTCTTTAAACTTTGTTCACTGCTATAGTTTCTGTGACTAGAACACTACTTGGGATATAGTAGGTGCTTGATAAATAAATGAATACCAGTGTTGAGACCCTCATTTTATAATGAGGAAACTGAGGTAAAAAGAGGTTAAATAACTTGCCTAGAATGCTTTCCATGTTCAAAGCAGGGTCTTAATCTTTGTCTTCTATACCAGTGCACTTTTTTTTTTTTTTTTTGGCCACACGGCATGCAGGATCTTAGTTCCCTGACCAGGGATCGAACCTGTGCCCCCTGCAGTGGAAGCACGGACTCTTAACCACTGGACCGCCAGGGAAGTCCCTACCTGTGCACTTTCTACTCCAAAAGTGCTGAAAGTATTTCACTAGTTTACAATCAGGATTAAATGTAAATATGAACATCAGTAAACTTTATAGAATTTTAGGCCACATACAAGTTGTTAGTTCTTGTGGTTTCATCTTTAAGATCAAAGTCAGAAAGACTAGCCTGTTTCCTCAAGCTTATTTTTATCTAGATGTGAAAATACAACTATTCTCTGGGAAGCCTGAATAAATTCCAAGTATTAAAATTTAGATAGTCTGTCTTATGTTACTAATATGTGGTTTCCTGCAAGTAATGGAAATAAGATATTTTGGTTCTTGAAATCTTCAGAGGTGAGCACCTGGCCAAAAGCACAGCCACATGATTGTGGTTTAAAAATAGCTCCAGGTTTCATCTCTCAGCTGCAGATGTGTTTGGGAGTATATAGATAGCATATAGCAGGTAGAGTCTGCCAGTCAGAAGATGTGAAATAATTGAGTAAATTAATGGCAGTGATCCTCAAGTTTTTTCAAAACACTGATTTCCAATTTGCCAAAGAATTGTGTATCTGAATCATTACATTGCCCAAATGAGAAACACAATGACCTAAACATTTAGATATTTGGGGAATAAACCACATTTATAATTTTCTTCCAGTGATCTGTACTGATTTGTACATGAATAAGCATTTAAAAATTCTATTCGAGTTTGCAATTTGTTCCATTTAACTAATGGAAAAAACCAATGTGCAAGTTGAAATAAACTTGTCAAAATTCCCTTAATGGCAAAAAAAAAAACAGAATGAAAACACTTAAGAGTCAAAGTTTCTCCTCCAACTGGTGGTATTTGCCTCCCAGTCTTTGCTGCTTACAACTATCTAGGTCATATTAGAATCATATGAAATTGCCAGTATCTGACTGATTTTGACCTAAAAAACACAATTTCACATGGTTCAAATTAATATTAATAATAGAACACTTAAAAACCACAGGATATATAAATTCAGAAGAGAAATTCCTGCAAATACATCTTTTTAATAAACGTGTTAAAAGAGCAAAATTGAGTCTCATACCAACTGCTGAGAAGCTATCATTGGACAAAAACAAAATTATAGTAAGTGATTTTGCAAAGCCCAATATTTATGAATGTTAAATGTTAATGTCAAATAAGGTTACAGATTGCCTATGCTCAGTTAGTTAACTAAAGAACACCATGCCAGGGAGCTCAAAGTCATAGTGCGATTCCTTTTTATCCTGTTAACTCTACCATGCTCCATGACCCACTGTACTCAGTCTTAATCCAGGACATTTGTCTCTCAAATGCATATCCCAAGGCAGAGTGAGAGGCAAGAGGTGAAGTGGGGATGAGTTTCAAGAAAAGGTGCAAATCCGTGACTCCAGCAGTGGAGGTGAGAGACATCTAAAAGCAGATTCCTGCACCTACCCTATAGTATATGCTCAATAAATGGTGAATGAATGAATGGGTGAATGAATGAGTGCCTTATTAGTAATGCATAAGTAGTCTCATTCCTAATTATGAAGGATAATATTTTAAATGATATCTCTAAAAAAATAGAACCATATAATGTGTTTTAGCTGGAAGGTATCTTAAAGATATCTAATCTAGTGCCCATATTTTACAGTTGGGGAAATTAAGGCTTGAAATTAAATGATTACCCCAAAGTCACACAGCTTCTCAGTATCAGCTGGGACTAGAATTTGACTCCTGCTTCTCAGTGTAATACTCCTTCCAATATATGATAGGATAAAACATTTTTCTCACCATTAGAAATAATTAGCATATAATTTTCACATCCTGAATATAGCAGAGGAATCTTATTTAGTGTTATAATTGGAGGAGGCCTTACTCAGTGTAGCCCCATATTTTACAGGGAAGAAATCCATGGTGCAAAATGTTAAACAATTTGTCTAAGGTTAGCCAGTTAGAGAATCGACATTCAAACTCAAGCCTCCAGATCCCCAAATCCAGAGCACATTTCATGCTGAAGGACATTAGTGTACTTAAAGCTTGTATGCTTTTTACATAGTTTGATGGCATATGATTGTCCAAATGTGGGCAACAGGAAATGTTTATTTATTTACAAGTACATGGGAAAGCAATTTCTATTCACCTTTTTAAAAAATTCTGTTACAAATAAAAAGTTAATACATTCATCCTTTGCACACAAAATACATTCTTTTTACTTTTACTCTCAGTATGAATTATTTCTTAATAAAAACCAAAGCTACAATGGATGGTCAACTGGTTTGGCAATTTGACAATGTTTTTTCAAGAAGGAAAACCCAAACTTTAAAAGACAGTCGATATATGTAAAGGAAATTGTATATTAAAAGTGCTCCTTCATTGAATCCTAGAAGATTGAGTGCTGCTCTCCAGCATGATTTGTAGCCGCCCTTTCAAAAAATGTGGAGGACTTAGAAATTCTCTATGTGATAGCAACTCAATTTCTACAAGACTGAAGCAGTCTTCATGAAATTGACTATCTAAATGATAGGCTCATAGAAAAATTCTTATAGCCATATTAGGGTGTTAGCCATTATTCAGGAATCTCCTAATTGACCAGCTGATCTAAGATTATAAGTTGCATTCTCTAAGTAGGATTTTAAGAGGCCCTGCTTAAATGAACCCAAGTGACTTGATTTGCTAGACTAATTAAAAGATGTGAAAACATATGCCCACACAGAAAACTTGTACACAGATATTTATAGCAGCATTATTTATAATAGCCAAAAAGTGAAAATAACCCAAATGTCCATCTACTGATGAATGGACAGGTAACATCTGGTACATATATACATACAATGGAATATTAGCCATAAAAAGAATGTATTGATTCATGCTATAACATGAAACATGGTATAACATGAAACTTGAAAATATTATGCTAAGTGAAAGAAGCCAGACACAAAAGAGCACATATTATATGATTCCTTTTATATGAAATGTCCAGGATAGGCAAATCTATAGTGAGAAAATAGATTAGTGGTTGCTAGATGATGGTGGGGAAGCAGGGAGAGTGATTGCCAATGGGTACAGAATTTCTTTGGGAGATGATGAAAATGTTCTGGAGTTAGATAATGGTGATGGTTGCACAACTTTGTGAAAATACTAAACACTGAATTGTACACTTTAAAGGGGTGAAGTGAATGGTGTATGAATTATATCTTAATTTTAAAGAGAGAAGTGCAACTTCATTTTAAAATATTTTGCTCAGATTCCTGCTCCCTCATCCCCCTTTTTAATGTTGAGTGAAGTTTTCACACAATCACCTTTCTATACAATGTTTTCAGCTAATTGCACTCAGGTCATCATCAGCTTATATTTCTAACAGGCATTTTATTAAAAAAATACATGAACACATAAGACATGATACAGCATCCTGTTAATATCTGCATATTAACATTTAAAATCAAGTATTTTGCTTGTGTTGAAATAGATTTTATATTCAGATGTATTCAGATATTACTGAGAGCCTATGCTTGAAACCAACAACCAATTAAGAGTTGAGTTCATATGATTCCATGATGAACATGTTTGTTAAAACTATGTTTACATTTTGATCGAAAGAGATAGGAAAAGGGAAATCAGGGATTCTCTAAGTCTTCATAAAACAGCTTCTCTAAATATTTTAACTAGCTGCTGAGAAGACCTCCAGAATTATATATTTTGTATTTTATTTCATCCCTATACTAAAAGTCATGCATTAAAATGTATGCAACAATATATATGGGCACACTTTTTCCCTTTAGATGATCTAAAAAAAATCTCAACCCTTTATTATCTGAAATTTTTTTTATCTGAAATTTTAAGCAAAGGGTTTTTTTTTGCTGAAAATAGCAATTTTACTCACACACTTACATTTACGTAAGTGTATTTAAGTAGCTCCCTTACATATCATCAAAGAAGCCCCAACCTTCTGGTATGTCTAGAGGACACTTCAGTGAGCAGAAATTAGAAGCCAGCATTCCAGTCATTTGAAATTTTCTACAACAGGAACATGAAAGCCCCAACATACATTAAAGGGATAAAAGGGTTCACAAAAAAAATTTTTTGTTAATAAAGCAATTGACATTCATTGTCAGGGAGCCTACAAGAAAGTTCTACTAACATTCTGCAACTGTATAGGACAAGAGAATATTTATTCTTAATGATTACTTTCCAGAAAGCAGTATGTTTAGCAGCTGTTTTTCAGAGGGCTTATCAAGTTTTGCTATTGTTATTTAATCCAGGTATAACTGTGTAACCTTAAACAAAAGCTCTGTACCATTCAACCAACTAGTGACAAATTATCCTAGCAGACCAGATTCGTATCTTTTGTTATTCTGTGCAGGAATTTTTGCTTTATTAGGCATTTGGTATTCCAATTTTTATTTCAGAACTTAGTGCACATGTAGAAAGGGAAAGAAACCCTGCTAAATTTAGGTGTTGGTAATTACGTCCATCAAATAATGTCATGTATGAAATTACATCCTAAAAGCAGTTGACAAAACTGGGATTCATGACTCCATTTTTACCAAGAGGAGAAAACAAGAGCCACATAACCAGAATAATTCTTCAGAAGCATACTTGGTTATCAATTATATGTTAAACATGGATAACTGAAGAGTTAATCAACAGTAAGATTGTGATCTAAATCTGATATCAATAAGAAGCTAAGAATTTATAAATACCTAGCCTGACATTCCCCAAGGGAATAATAATTATCACCTTAATGAGCTTTTTCTGTCAATTAAAAATAAATTGAGGCAGAAGGGCTATAATAAATGGCAAACATAGCCCTTTAAAAAGAAAACAGGATCAACCCATTTTTCTTCTAATGGAGAATGGGATCAAGAAGAGAGAGGTTCAAATTGCACTGTGAGGTATCTCGGTAATAAGGTTAAGTTTCCTGATAATGAGTTTACAACCCTGGAATTGCCCACTGGGTTGAGAGAGAGAATACCTTTCTTGAAGCAGGTAAAGAAGTGGAGTCTCTTGGGTAACAGTTATGCCCTAAGGCAGAAGAATGGATCAAATGAGTGATTTTCTTTTAAGGCCCTTTCAGAAATGGAGTTTTTTTTTTAAGTCAGGAGGATTCCTTGTTTTGTTCTAAGGATCTGTAGTTGTATCAGACCATCCAAAGTCTTTTCTTAATCAAGGAGAAAACTAATCTTTGAGTGTTTACTGTTTACCAAGCATTTTCAATTTATCTAATTTTTACAATAATTCTGACAGGTATTATTACTATTAGTCTATCTTGTGGAGGAGGAAACTGCAAGAGATTGTGCTTTGCATAATGTTATAGCAATTCATGGGAATATTAGGACTCCTCACACCTAGCCTAGTGTTCCCCCTTCTAAATACCTCCCTACATCACCCCCTGAAGTGTCAAAGTCACAACCCGCCAAGGGAACTAGAACACAATACCTCTGAAAATTCTGCTTTAACTCAGTGGGAAAGTAAAATTTTGACTCTTGCATGTCACAAAGTCAGTTAAAGAAGAGGGTAGCTTTTGTGCTCTGACTTCTTATCCAAAGGAGTCAAAGAAATTCTCACCCAAACCGAAGTGTTTCTCACCATACTGATGCAAGACCAATGACTTTTTTAGAAAGACCAATGAAGAGCCATCTACCAGCCTTGCAAGGATGCAAGTTAACCTTGCAGGTGGAATCACTTGGGTAATGGGCTTTATTAGCAAATGTTGCTCATAGTTATCTCTGATTTTCAAATCAAAGACCTATATTTTGTTACTTTCTACATAAAGCAATTTGGCCTCCGTTCTTTTAAAATTATTTTCAGATCATGCTTCTTCAAGAGAATCAAACCGACTAACCAAATGTCATTTGAGACTTTTCCAAAATAGATTTTGGGGCCTGCTTTTTGCCAGTGACCACCAGCCCATCTGTGACAGGAGCTGCAAAACTTTACGTTGGTAATTTATGGGATTTTAACTGAAGATTCCGCTCTGCTAAAGAGGCCTATCCTGAAATCCTGAAGAAATACCAACTACTCACTAACACTGAGCTTGGCCTACGTTTGGCAAGTGACAAATACATAATTTCTGTGATTTCATGTAGATTTCAACTTCTACTAAAACAATACCTTTTTAATCTTTAACTCAAGAACCAGTTTGTGATTTCAACAGGACATCAATGAATGGACTTGGAAAGCAATCCCAGCCTAGGGCATAACAGCAAGCCAGTCTCGACCTAATGACATGTAACCAACCTCCTTCCTGGAGAGTGGGATGCACTTTGGGCAGAAGAGCAAAGCCTTAAAAAAAAAAAAAAAAATAGCTGTGGGTCAACAGATATTTAACTGAACGTGTTATGAGAAGCAAAGTACTGCAACATAGAATTTTAATAGGTCATCTGGGCCACCCCAACAAACGCTGGGATCTTCTCCACATCATCTTTGCCAAGTTCTTATCTAGTCTTTGCTTGACAGAGGCAGCCCCTTCCATGGTGAACCAGCTTTTTGAGAAAGTTCTCCCTGACGTGAAGTTCAAGTCTGTGGCCCTATGACCTCTATTCATTGGGCCTCATTCTACCCCTTTGAACAACAGAGTCTTGCTCTTATGTACTAACTGTGTTCCTCTCTCTTTCCCAAGCTAAATTTCCCTAAATCCTTCAAATATTCTTTAAATGTCTTAAATTTTAAACTCCTTCACCATCTTTGTTATGCCTCAATTTGTTTTTAAACTATGGCTCCCCAAAATGACTGCAATGTTCCCATGGGTTTAGGAAAGGAGATGTAGTATCATCTCCCTTGCTCTAACATTATTAATGAGCTGTTGGAAGGGATGATAATTTCTTAATTCAGTATGCTCTCTCCCCAGTGTGAAGAATGTAAGGGAAGCCAGTTTTCCCTCCTAACACAAATAGGCTCATGTCACAGATATGAAATACAAAAAGAAGGAAAAAAAAAAACCAAACACATCCCTCTCTTATCCCCAAATTAGTGTTCAACCACACACTGCTTACATGGAGTACATTTTGTCAGAGGGATGAGATAACACATGTTTTTTCACTGCTTTTCATTTTCAACTTAAGTCTCAAGAGGATTATAGTTGCACTGAAACACATCTGTCAGGGCCATGGTTGAGGAGAATAAGTAACCAGTTGAAGTTAAAAAAAAAAACTCTGGAAAAAAGAAAGGGTAAACCCTAGAAGAGCTCTTCTAGAGGCTAATAGGGCAGTAGTCCCTAAAGTACTTAGGACTATGAAATACAGAGTTCTGCAGGATTAAGAAATAGAAAATATCTATCTTAAAAGCTATTGGTTTGATACACGGGGCAAAAAATTAAATAGTTTTTTCCTGATTATAATATGATCTCATTCACGTAGCTTAGTTTATTATAAAAAAAAGAAGTTTTCATTTTAGTCAGAGGACCAATTCAAAATCACTTGCAACTGGTATTTATTCAGAAAGATTCATTAACTGAAACTTGATGCTGGATCTGGAAGAATTATGGGATAGCTTAAAGGGCAAATGAGGCAAATCATGATCTAACACTGGACGTCACCAGTGTCCTCCAAAGACATAAATTCATAAACAGAAGAAGAAAGAAGAATCCAGCCTTTGGTTAAATTCTGCCTCCTCTCTCCAGCAAGTCTAAATTGTTTACAGGAAATAGCCCTAATCCAAGTGTCTTATTTTGGCCAGTGGTTTTTACCTTTCTTACCAAACTCTAACTAACTCAGAAATTGACACATTGTCAAATCAATCCAGAAGGAAAGAATGGAAGGAAAGGAAAAAATGACCAGGAAAAACTAATGGCGTACTCTAAGTAATCCACAGAAAGGATAACTGGCCCCATATAATCAAATTTAAATGTTAATATAATTCAATAGATCTAACACAAGCACATAAAGGACTAAAAAGCCTTGCATAGGTAAAGGACAAAGCATAAAATCCTTTGAGGATACAGTCTAGACAAAGCCATAATATCATTAATATAAGCAAACTACATGATTTCACAGATTCCCCAAATCTGACTATATGACATGAATATGATGTGTTGTAAATTGAAGAAAAGTTCGCCATATATTTAGTAACATTATTTAAAAAAAGAAAAAGATCACACCAAAATGGAGGCAGACATGGACTCTGGTAGTCTTATGAGTCAGATCAAGCCATACTGAATTATGAGAAAGCAGCCCTCTTTTTCATCCACCATTAAATGAGAATTCATTTTTATTTAAGAAGGCTCATCTTAGCAAATATTGCCAAGACAATAAGGACTAGTAGGCAAACCAGTAAGTTTAGATCCTGGCCTGGGTTAAGATGGCCACATTTAATTAGTGTCCTTTCTCAAGTTCTATTTGATAAATTTCTGTCTAACTGAAAAAGCTCCTCTCGGCACTAAGTCGTTTATTCAACTAATATTTATTGAGCACCTACAGTATTGTCAGGGCTTGTTCTCAAACTTGAGATACATCAGTGAACAAGTGTCCATAAGGCCTAATCTAGAATTCATACAACTAAGAGAAAAAAAGAAACAAAGCCCTACATTCTCATGTGTCCCTGCTGATGTGCCATAGATGGGTGACTGTAAGTACAGAAAGGCTGGGAAGGGTAACAGGGAAGAAATGGGCCAAGAGCAGAGCTTTCTAATACCCTTCTGAGTTTGGCCAAGAGTAGATAAAGGAGACTGAGCCCTAGGAAATAATCTCAGAATGCAAGAGTGGCCCTACAACCTGTTATTTTACAACTAAATTTGTCCAATCTAACAATGTTCTATTCTCTAAGTTCATAAAGCAACTTTATTTTCAACACACTTGCTGCTGTGAGACAAAGGTGAGTCATGATGTGCTGGGGACTTTGGATTTTTGCCCTAAATGGAAGATAGTAAACCTAAACTTAGGGACATTTCCTCACCATTTAAGAAGAGTTCTTCTGCCCACTTTGATGAACTTTTCTGAACACCTTTACTTGCTGGCTTGGTGGGGAAAACGGGGAGGGAAAGGCAACCATGATAAATTATTTTGTTTGGTGTTTATTGAAATGATTTTTCTTTCCTATAGAGATAGGTTCTAAAAAGCAATTCAAACTTCTGGGATCTCTTTCTCTTACCCATAGGATCAGGACAAGCACGGTGAGGCCAACCATAAGTATCAGTCCCTTAAACAATATGTACAGTCCCCATGTGCAGATAGGTCACTCTGAAACCTACTAAAGAAATGCTAGAAAGGCTTCACCAATATTGCGTCTCTACATGACTCATTGCTTTAAAACTCAATAGCTTTCACACATCAATATATCAGGACCAAGACTGCCACCATCTACAGCAACAGTGGAATTACGTATCAAATCCTTATCCCATTACTCATCCCTCAATTATACTAAGCAGCAAGCTACAGAAACATCTGACAGCATCAACAGCAAATAGGTTTAATTATTTTCCCAATTTGCATTTATATCAGTGAACAAATTGGAAGGTATCAAAGTATGGCACTGAAGAAACAGTAACACATATTCAGCAGCATGGCTTCCATTTTGAGTTCTGTTTTTAAATTGGCTAAGTAAAGGCATATATACCTCCATTTGAATTGGAGATTTGCAGTAACACATGCGTATAAGGAAGGGAGGGAAGGAGGGGGATAAGGAGGAGAGGTAAAAAGGGAAGACCAGGAAAGAAAGAGAGGAAAAGAAAAAGAAACAGGAAAGAATGAATGGTCATGAGTCTGAGAGTAACATTACTACAAGGAGATGACAAATGACTACTCAATCTGCTTCTACGAGCAGAATTTTTCTAAGGTTATCATTGCAGATACAAAAATCGTGAGACTTTTCATCTGTTGCTATTCTCACTTACCGTACTAAAAACATCTACAAAATCCTAAGCCTTGGTCTGTCCAAGATGGATAGTACCAGGAAGTAAAAGATGTGACCTGCTATCAAGGACTGTGCTCTGCTTGGAACTCTGCACGGCAGTCCATTAATCCACAGTATTTTGGTCAGATCGGGTCTGTTTTCTCATATTACTCATAATGTCTTAGAGCTGATCTTTTATATTAGGGTATCCACCATTCTCTCTTTTTTTTTTTTCCATTTTTCAAACTTTTTCATTTACTTAAAGGTCAGGAAAGATGGGAGAATGGAAGAAGAAAGTGGTAGAGATTTAGAAGGGAACAGGAAAGGAAAAGTATTCTCCTTCCCAACAAATCTACCCTGGAAAAGGTGGTAATGAGACTTTGAGAAAGACAGCTGATTAATGGACTTCCCTTTTTTCTTTTTTTTTTTTTGTTTTGTTTTGTTTTTATTTCTATGAAATGTATTTAAGGACATCAATGTACTAAAACGTTTGGTCTGTGAAAGAGTGGAATCATTAGCACCAAAAGGAGTCATGGAGCTTGTATACATTAATAAAACAATGATTGCTACTGTTGTCACGGGTAAAGGTTTCATTTCATTTTTACATCCCAAAGTTCTTGAAAGTGCCCATGGAAAAGAGAAATAACACTTTTCAAAATCTCCATGGAGCCATCAGCACGCACCAGAGACAGGACTTGGCGTTCCCAGTTTTGGTTTACCTGGTAGACAAGAAAACCAGGGCCCCCAGAAGCCCTAAAGAGCAGTCCCCACATGTACCCACTGACGTGCAGGAGGGATCCCCTACAGTACGTCTCCCCCTGGACTGTGTTCAGGAATGCATTTTACTTGCTTTTTTAAAAAAAACAAAAGCAACATGCTCTGCAGATCATGGAGCGCCTAGTGCAATTTTCTCCTTGATCCGACTCCAGACTGCAAAAGGGTGAAACCATTATATGTTCTGCTAATGCTGGCCTGTGGACGAGGCCCTTGGCCTGCCATGCTTTGTAAGCTCAGGAGCCCACAGGAGTCAGAAGGTCCTAGAGCGGGACCCATAGTCATCGCCAGATCTCCCCAGCAATTGGTGGCCCATCAGGGCAACTGCTGATTCCTCTTGCTTCTCCTTGCCTCAGCCTTTAGTTGAAATTACAACAAGTCAAATAGCTGATACTTTTCCCTTCTCCAGGTAAGGGTGAGGATACATTGTTCACAAGTGTGTTCTGCCTGGCTTCACTGATGAGGCGGCAGGCCAAGTCAAGGAAGAGTTTCTCCACGTTATCGGATTCCTTGGCTGAGGTCTCCAGATAATACATGTCCTGAGCTTCTGAGAATTCTTCAGCTCTCTGCTGGGAGACCTCTCTCCTTTCAGCCAGATCAATCTTGTTGCCTAAAATAGTGGTAAAATCAAAGAGGGAATCGTCATTTGACTGTTTTGCAAGTTCGGAAATATCAAAATTCAACTCCATATCTGAAGTCAAACCAGAGAGATGGGCAAGTAAAGCAAAACAAATGTGACTGTGATTCCTGGATTGTTTATTTTAAAATACCAGTGCCATTTGTAATGGTAGAGAACTGGAAACAACCCAAAGCCCATCAGTTGGGCACTGGCTGAATAAACTATGTCACATCCATAGTTATTTGGAGTTACTTAGCACCATAAAAAGCAATGAGGAATATCTCTGTAGGCTGCCGTGGAATGAGACATTAGGATATATTGTTAAGCAAATAAAGCAAAGTTGAAAAAAGTGTATATAATATACAATTCTCTAAGAAAAAGGGATGAAAAAATACACTTTATTCTTATTTTTTTAATGGGAGACTAAAACAAAATTTTAATTTTAAAGATAATGGTTACCTATGAAAGGAACAAGGTTGAGGGATGAAAACCAGACCTTTCTAAATATACTTCATTTTATAGATTTGACTTCAGAATCTTATCAGTGTTTTACACGATTACACAATTAATATGAAATTAAATTTAAAAAGCAATTCCTAAAGTTGAAAGCACAATTAAACAAATGAACCTGTTTATCATGAAGTGACATAACCACACAAAGAGGAACTATTTCAGGTGAGCTGAAGATAATTTTACCAGTAATTTAACTATGTATCCCCGGTGGCACATACCCTAAGGACAAAAAGAACTGAAGGAAAAAATCTTGAACTGTCGCAGTAATTATCTTGTCGGTGGTAGTGTTGGCATCATTTTTCTGGGGCTGCTATACATGTTTTAGGGGATAAAGCAAATGAGTAATTATGCCAGTGGCATTAGGACAGGGATTTTTAGCATGGGAGAAAGGAAATACGGATATAAGATTAATGAGGTTAAGTAAAATTTCTGTAGTCCTGAATTACAAATGGAAGTATCAGTGTGAATAATTCATGGTGTTATTTTATCTTTAAAAAATTTTCTGCTTCTGTTTTGGAAATCTGACAAAGGTGATATGTCAACTGTGTTACTTCCCAACATTGCTCATGGTAAAAGTGACCCTTGATTGATAAATTCCATCCGGCCTGGGAATTCTATGTATGAATTATAAATACCTAATGGAAAGCCTTAACTTTAGGCTTCCCTGAGTGTGATGATTCTTCATCTGAAGAGACCCTGAAAGTCAGGCCTGTCGGGTTGTTACAAGAGAGATGTGCTCCTATGGGGCATTGAGGCTTCTAGCCAGGGCAGATCCTGCACTTGCCTGAAGTGAGCCTTTTCCCTTCACATCTGAACTGTCCCGGGAGGTCCTGGACAGCTCTGTGGACTGCTATGAGGGCTGCTTCCACTGAAGAGGAATGCTTGATGCTGGCTTACTATTAAGCTGTGTTTCCTGTCCTGTATCCTTCTAAGTGACTGTGATACCATGTGGCCTATGGTAGTCTTGTCAGTCAAAATGTTTCACAGAGCCTAATGAGACAACCGCCTGTGGATGCTACAGAATTCACCACATACGCACACACACACCAGCTCTGTCCACTGAAAAGCCTAAAAGCCATCACCTAGTAAAGACGATTCCTATCACCTTGGTTGTAGCCTCTAAATACAACTTCCCATTGAAAAGAAACAGTGCTTCTTGAAGAAATGGCTAATTCCAGGTCTGGGGCAGGAAATGCACTGGATGTGCCTTGAACACTTGTCATCCCAGAAATCAAGAAAATTATCAAAGATTCCTGGGTCATGTCAAAAGGACTCAGGAGCCCACTTGAAGAAGCTTCCACTGTCAAAGTTGGAACAACTGAAACATCAATAATAATAATTGCAAGGGGCTAGAATACATCAAATATATTTAAATCTATACAGCAATATTCAAAATATAAACAAACTTCAATAGTTGCTTTTGGAAGACTAGGAAACCAACTCATTACTTTGGAAAGTAATAAATGGAAAAGAAAGAATCAAGCATTTTTCTTGACTGTCCTATGAGAACAGAACCTTGGAATACCAACTATAAAGTATATCTGCTAAAACGAAAAACAAAACCTGACCAGGCTCTAGATTTACCTACATATCTGCCAGAAATTTAGGTGATAGAGAAACATATCAAATGACACCACCAGGGTGAAATAACAAAATTCAGACTTGAAAACTCCACAGGACAAACAAATGCTTTAACAAATAAATTCCCAGGGAGCAAAAATGGAGGGATAAGCTACAGCTAAAAGGAGAATCAAAAGACATAAAAATTAATTACAACATACAGACCTTATTTGGATCTTGATTTGAATAAATTTTTGATGGATGAGTCAATCAAGGAAATTTGAACATTGCCTAAATTTTTGATGCTATTAAGGAACTGTTAATATTTTTTAGGTGTGAAAATGGCATTGTGGTTAGGTTCTCTTTTTTAAAAATTTTTATATCTTTTATAGAGATACACACTGAAATAATGTAGATTGAATTAATATGACATCTGGGATTTGCTTCAAAATAATCTGAAGGTGAAGGCAGACAGAAGAGATGGGGAAAAGATAAAATAAGATGGGCTATGAGTTGTTAATTGTCAAATCTGAGACATGGGTATATGGGTGTTCATTATACTGTTTTCTCTATTTTGCTTATGTTTAAAATTTTCCATAATAAAAAATTTTTTAAAAGCCAGTGCTGGAGCCGCATAGCACAGGGAGATCAGCTCGGTGCTTTGTGACCACCTAGAGGGGTGGGATAGGGAGGGTGGGAGGGAGACACAAGAGCGAGGAGATATGGGGATATATGTATATGTATAGCTGATTCACTTTGTTATAAAGCAGAAACTAACACACCATTGTAAACCAATTGTACTCCAATAAAGATGTTAAAAAAAAAAAAAAAAAAAGGCCAGTGCTGGGACTTTCCTGGTGGTCCAGTGGTTAAGAATCCGCCTTCCAATGCAGGGGAAGCAGGTTCAATCCCTGGTCGGGGAACTAAGATCCCACATGCCACGGGGCAACTAAGCCCTCGTGCTGCAACTACTGAGCCCGTGTACCACAACTACAGAGCCCACGTGCTCTGGAGCCCGCACACAACTAGAGAGAAGCCCATGCACCGAAACGAAAGATCCTGCGTGCCACAACTAAGATCCGACGCAGCCATAAATAAATAAATAAACTTTTTTAAAATAAAAAATAAATAAAAAGGTAGTGCCTCTTTCATACTGAGCTGACTAATCATGTCCCCTCATATCTTCATTTAACTTCCTTAGATAGAATCCCAAGTAGTAATGCTTTGACTCATGTTCTCAAGGGCTTTATGTCCAGAGTGGAGGGCTTTCAAGCTCTTCACAGCAAAGGTTCTCCAGTGTGCAGGAGGGTTTTCAGGACCGAGCATGGAGCATTAGCTCATAAAGAGGCAGATACTTAACCCAGCAGCCTGAAGGAAAAGTCCAGCAATCTGTTACAAGGCAGCACATTACAATTGGATAAACACAGGCTTTGAAGTCAGTCTTACATGCTGAGTGACCTTGGGGAAAGAACTTCACCTGTCTGAGCCTTGCTTTCCTCATCTGTAAATTTGGGATCATGACACATAATATTCCTAATATGATTCCTGGCACATATACACTAGCTATAATGCTTTCTATAAAGTGTTTAACTTTATAGATTAACCATGATTTTTAACTTAATGTTTCTGAGGTTCTCTACTGGATTTCCAAAATTCAGGTCTTTCTAGAATATACAACAATGTTCCTTCTTAGGAAGAAAACTTTTTTTTTTCTTTTTTTTTTTTGGCCGCACTGCACAGCATGCAGGATCTTAGTTCCCTGACCAGGGATCGAAACTGTGCCCCCTGCAGTGGAAGCTCAGAGTCCCAACCACTGGACTGACAGGGAATTCTCGGGAAGAAAACATTTTTAACAACCAAATATTATTAACATTTTTCCATCACCAGTAGAGGATTTTTAACAATCTAATCTGTTTCACCGCAATTTCATTTTTAATGGGTGCATTTGTCACCACAAAAAAAAAAAAACATGGGTAATTTTCTGCTTTCCCCCCATACTAAATAGAGGTTCTACCATCCTACAAGAGGAAACAAACTGCAGAATTTCCCTTATTCTTTCTGAAAATTAGAATTTTTCAAATCAGTATAAATGTAAGAAGGGAAAAAATTAACCAAAGTCCATTTTTTAGGCAAAAAATAATTGCTTCAATAATGAATTCCTTATCAACGTAGATATATTTTACTTCTAGACCAGCAGTTTCCATGGCCTAGATTTTTTTGTAATGTTTAGCAGCCCACATAACTTTCATGGCAATCCACCTTCTTCCCTAGAGCCTGCACTGATAGGAAAATCAATCAGCAACATTTTCTACTTTACTTTTCTAAACCATCACCATGGGATAGGATCTATTTCATTTTCTCTTCAATTTCATTTAGAAGAACTGAATGTTGACCACATGAATTATACAGCTGTAGACTATACTCTCGGAAGGTACCAAGGCACGTGGCCTTATGTGATTATAAATTCTCTGATGCTCACAAATCAATGTCCCTCCTCACTAGTCCTTACTTACCCACTAGCACAGTGATGACCTTGTTGCTAGCATATTGTTCTATCTCCCGCAGCCACTCAGGAAGGCAACGGAAGGATTCCTCACAGGTTATGTCATAGGTGAGGATCAAGGCATTGGCGCTTCGGTAATAACTCTGGGTGATGGACCGAAATCTCTCTTGACCTGCTGTGTCCCAGATCTGAAGCTGTAAAGGCATAAGAGGAGGATCAGGTTGGTGAAGCAAAAAAGACAGCACTGCCTTGCTTTAGTTTAGAAACAGAAGCACCTTCACCCAAATAATTTCATGGTTATTTTTTGCCCTAAGAAAAAGGCACCTACAATTTTTTTAAAGATTTGTTGGGTGAGCCTGGTTAAAGATAGGGATTCGCTTTGATTTTTGTTTTTTTCTTTGTTAAATTATTTTGAGTTTCCCCTTTATTCTTTTTTTTAAGGCATTTAGATTATTTTTGTATAACTTCATTTAAAAGGTGAAATTAGGGTATTTATAATCTACTTAATTTTTATTATAAGCCTATTTCCCGTAAGAATTGCTTTTTTTATCTGTAGACTCTTCATTGCTCATATCTTTAATTTTCCATTTTGTTTATTTTCTAAATCAGAAAGTATATTCCTATGTCTTGTTAAAGCTTTACATTCATATAACATATTTCAAACGTTCTCCTTTTGGTTATAAGCAATCCCCTCTATTCTTTATAAAAAATAAAAAAAAAGACAACCAAACTATTGAGCACTTACATGCCAAGCTCTATTCTAAACGCTTTACATAGAATAACTCACTTAACCCTCACAACAACTCTATGAGGTAAGTACTATTCCTATATCCATTTCTTACGTGAGGAAACTGAGGCACAGAGAGATTAATTAACTTGCTCAATGTCTCACAGCCAATATGTCCTAGAGCAGATTCAACCAGGCAGTGTGGTCCCAGAGTCCCTGCTCTTAATCATAATGCCCTATCACAAAAGTCGGGATCCAGGGCAAGCTGTCACTGTGACTGTTGGCACTTCAGTCAGCAACTGGAGAGGGAAAAAAAATCCATTCAAATGAATATATTAAGGTATTATCCTTGTTAATGAAAACAGGAACAATGCCATGGCAGGCAAAGAAAATAATTTCCCTCCACCACTTGTTAAGCTCTGTGACCTTGGGCAAGTCACTTAATCTCTTTAGGCTTCGGTGGCTTCTTTATAAAAAGAGGTTAATAATATGCAAACCTGCTGAAATCATTTACCTGACGGTTCTAATAACAAAGAAGGCAAAACACTTCTCACTTCAACCTGAATTTCCCTGCACAGAGCAGACCTCTGAAAGAGAACTCTTCCCCAGAGCGACTGCTGAGTGCAGAACAAATCCGAGGCCTTGAAAAATCACACCAACAATAATCTTCCCTTCTAACTGCATCAATTTCACATGTCACAAAATGCCTTCACCCCCATTAACAGAATATCATTTCCTCAGGGGAGACCTTCTGGAACCTGCAGATTAGGCCAGGTTCCCCATCCCCACCCCCAAATAATCTCTCCTGCAACCTACCCTGTAATTCTCCCTCACAGCACCTGACACACTTGAATCACTTAGTTACTTGTAATTTGTTTCAGAACCGTCTTCCTCACTAGACTGAAAGCTTCATGAGGGGGAAGTTGGGGTCCATTTTACTCTCCGTTATCCCCTATACCAAATACAGTGTCTGGCAAAGAGTAAATGTTCAAATATTTATTCATGGTCTCATTTCATCCTTACAACAACCCAGTGAGGTAGGCAAGTTTATGCCGCTCTTTCATTACTCGCAAGGCTGGGACGCAGACTCCAGGCCTTCTGACTCCCAGGAGAGGACTCAGTCCATACACCGTGCTGCTTTGCTGCCAGAGACTGATTTAAATGTACATCTGCATCCAAAGAGGATGAGGCAGTTGGTATCACCCTCTGCTCAGACCAGTTTAGCTGAGGAGACTGATGAGTGACCGGTGGTCCCTGCCACCAATCAGCGGCACACAGGCTCTCCTTTGATTTGGAGTCACAGCTGCCCTTTGATGATGTACATGAAAGCCTGTGTATGCTGAAGGCGACCATACAGATGTTACAGCTTTTGCCAGGACAAAAGCTACTTCTCTTCTCTGCCTCAAACCTAGGGACATGGTTCCCCTCTGCCAGGCTGTGTCTTAGAACAAGAGACTATTATTTTAATGCCACACGGAGCCTCAAAAAACACCTGTGATTGGATTTAATACTGCCAATCATTAGAAATCAGTATGTTCTCATGACTGGCACATCTTGAGAACAGCTCTGAGAATGAAAACCACTGAGATATTTTCTAGAATAGTGACTGTATGTCTTGGCTGAGATGTAGGCTGTTTTCCCAAAGGGGGCTGCCTGTTTCTAGCCTTATGGTTAATTCCTTAGGAGATCCATATTCCACTGCCTTTATTATTCAACTTGGTTTCACTATTCTCTCTGCAATTCATTTGCTCTTTTTCAGCATTTATAGATCATTAACAGATGCAGAACACTGTGCTAAGCACAGAGAGGATGCAAAGATAAATAAAACACGATCCCTGATCTCAAAAAGCTCCTAGTACAGGGAGGATGAATACATAGTTGACTAACCATGGTAAGATATGAGATGTTTTATTAAAGAGGGGCCAGCAGGAGAGTGTCTCCTGGTGTTAGTCTTATGTCCATGAATATGTTCTCAATACCACTGCCCTGGGCTTTCTAACCACTCTCACCTCCAGTATGGGGCTGCACCGTTGTCTACTCTCTTCTTTGTACCATCACTTACACCTCTATTGCCTCACTGCTACAAGAACGTACTGCAATCATTGGTTTACTACTATGTCCCCTTGTTAGACTAGGTTCTCTAGGGGTAAGGGCTGCCTCTTATTTAACCTTATACCCCTAGTGCCTTCCTAAAACAGGCCATGGTACGTGGTGGACACATTGGAATGATGGCTAACTGAATGAACAAAGGATGGTGGAATCACAAGGAAGGATGGATTCATTCTGCTTAAATGATTAGCAGAGTATTAAAGAAGATTTCACAGATGAAACGTTTCAGCAAGATGACAGTAAGTTACTAGGGAACAAAGATGCTTTACCTAACACAGTGCCTGGCACAAAGCATCCACTCTAACACAGGATGGCTGGATAAATGAAAGGATGGACAGATGGCTGAAAGAGGAAATACATATGCATACTTTCAAGACTTTCCTATCTATGTAATATATACCTGATGAGAGAAAAATCCAGCAAATCTTCTACTTCTATTATAATTAATCTCCTAAGGTTAAAATGTCATAGACTGAGCTTAGAGTTTGCTTATTACTCATTAATTTATGATAGGCTAAAAAAAATCAGTGGTTAGGAGAAAATTCTATATAAGTTTTAATTATATTTTCTACCCAAGGTCACCTTCATAATACAGACCACTTTAAGAGAAGGGCCTCTTCCTCAACTTTGCCTCTACTGATTTGGCACTAAGACTTAATAGCTATGAGAATCTTTCTAACACCTTTGCTTAGCTGCCTGTGATGTTGGGAGTCATCCTAGAAAGAATGGGACTTGTAGGAGAGGCTGAGGGTGGATGATGAGCAGTCAGGAGAGAAACCAGGGTTCTGGTCCTGCCCTGCCACTCGCCAGGTGGGTGATCCTGTACAAACCACGGGTGGATTCTCTTTCCATTGGCTCTATGGGGCCCTGAGAAAGCCTGCAAACTACTAGCAAAAAGACACTTAACTCTCACCAAGAAGAGGTATTCAGTAAATGTTAAAGAACACCAACAATAATAAGACAACAACTGCTTCCTTAGTGAAGCCTGGGCTGCTCTCCTCACGTGTCCAAGTGTTAATGAGACCCTTGGACTAATGTGGTTGAAGAGGGTCATTTTCTATCTTGATTCTACATATACGGCTAGAAAAAATCGCAGGCAAATTAATTAGGACTGGATTTCGGAGATGAACCAACTCTCACTTCTCATAGACGAAGGTCCAGAGGCCTAAAGTGATGATGGGAACGGGCACTGTGCTGTGATACAAAGATGAGTAAGATATAAACCTTGTTCTTGGGGAGCCTGTGGTCTCGTGGTAGAGTTAGATGCTATAAAAAGATGGATTTTAGCTGAGTATAATAAGTACTTAAAAATGAGGTTATGGTTCACAGAAAGTGGCATAAATGTAATACCTAAATCTGGGGATTCAGGAAGGAAAAATAAGCCTGTTCTTTAACAATGGGGACCCTTTCTTATTCACTGCTATCTATTCCCAGGGCCTGGCACATGGCAGGCATGAACCTTTCTGGTCAAAGGAATGAACTCATACATATATATGTATATAAATGGGAAACCCAAATATCTGGAAATAAAATGCCTAAAACAGAAGTTATCTTAACCCAGCTCTTTGGGATGGCACCACCTGCCTCTGCTGGAAAAAGAGAGAACTACAAGTGGCTCTTCCTGCCGCTGCCTCTTGAGTGCACACTCCTGGCTCCCTTCTCTCCCCACCCAGCTCCTTCTCACCACCCCAATGCACAGTTTTTCTGACCTTTCCAGTTGGCATTTATGTGGATTCCACACCCTGCTTTTATTTTCCAGAGCTCCCAGCTCTCCATCACTATTGTATTTGGTGTAGATGTCTTTGCAGTAAAAAAAACCCCTTTGAAGAGTCAGGGCTGGAAGAGACACTAGGAAAGATTCTGTCCCCCACTCAGGAGCCTCATCCTAAACACATCTCTGTATGTCTGTGACATGCTGTAAGAGCACCCCGTAGCTTTTCTGCCCTTCCTGAGGCATCTGAAGGTGGGAGTGCAGGTACCTATGTGAGAAGGATGCAAGTGACATGGACTCAAACTTGGGATGCTGAGGTTGGGATCTGGCTGGAACTCTGATGCCATGGTTCTCACTGTGCTGCTGATGCCAGGGTCATCCCTTCTTTCCATGGGACTCAGCTCTGAAAGATCTGACCGTGGAATTTCACTAACTCTGAGGGGCACAGTGCCAAAGATCAGTATCTCTACCCTCCTTCCAAGTAATTTTGTCTTTTTTTTTTTTCTTCTTTTTTGGCCACACCACGCGGCGTGTGAGATCTTAGTTCCCTGACCAGGGATCGAACCCATGCCCCCTGCAGTGGAAGCACAGAGACTTAACCACTGGACCGCCAGGGAAGTCCCCCAAGTAATTTAGTCTTACTGCACACTTCTTTCCATCACCTCCCTCTTTCCTTGCTCCGAGATAATGGGCGTACTATGCCTTCATTCTCCCCTGCTCTCAGAGCAGTAGAGACCCCTGCCAGGGAGGCAGTGGGGTGCACTGGCCCACACAAAACCGGTTCAGATCCTGCCTACCTCCCTTGCTAAACTGTGTAGCCGTGGATAAATAAGTCACTCAACCTCTCTGAAAACTATAAAATGAAGACAATTTACCACTTACCTCACAGAGTTTACAATAAGGATTAAGTTAAATGTAAAAACAGGTAGCAGGGGGATTGATGCATATTAGGCACTCGAAAAATACTACCTCCCTTCTCCTGTTACTGAACTCAGACACCATAGCTCATACAGGTACCAAACCATCCAGAGGCCACAAAGGGGACGGGGCAGATCATGGACCCTTCCTGGACCCCTCATTTAGTATTTCTCCCTTACTAGGGATAGGGGTAGGGTGGTAGACAGAATAATTCTAATAAATGATTCATACAACAGAATGACCCATAATGAATGTAGGAATCGGGAGGCTCTTTCATGAAGCTGCTATTAAGAAGAAACAGGGAGCTCAGGTCCGTGCTCTGTGATGACCTAGATGGGTGGCATGGGGGTGGGGGAAGGGAGGTCCAAGAGGGAAAGGATATATGTATACACATAGCTGATTCACTTTATTGTACAGCAGAAACTAACACAACATTGTAAAGCAATCATACTCCAATTAAAAAAAAAAAAAAAAAGAATAAATAGCTCTGCATAATGGCCCAACTCAAGAGATCCCCAAAAGAAATTTCTTCCTTGTTTTTTTTTTTTTGGCCATGCCACACAGCATGCGGGATCTCAGTCCCCTGACCAGGGATCGAACCCATGCCCCCTGCAGTGGAAGCGCAGAGTCTTAACCACTGGACCACCAGGGAAGTCTGACATGACAAGAGACAGGACAAACTTGCCTTAGCTCTTCTCTCGCTGTCTTCCCATTTGTAAACACATCTCCCATAACCCCTTCCTGCCCCTATAAACGGAAGAGAGGAGCTCTGTTTGGAAATAAGCTGCCATGGCTGAGTATGTTATTTTCAGTGTGGGTTTCCATTAGGTGATTTAATAAATGTTATGAAAACACTACTTCCTCTCACACAACACAATGAAACCCTTATTGAACACTTAGTATCTTACCTTTACTTTTTCACCATTAATCTCCACTGTCTTAATCATAAAATCAACTCCAATTGTGGCTCCTTGTCCTGGGGGGAAAAGACCCTAAAGCAGAAATAATAGAAAATAACAATAAGCAAATCTTTCAATTAAATGAGATTCTCCCCCCACCCCACCCCATTACTACCCATCGCCAGCTCCTTCCTTTGGCTGAGTTACCTGGTAGAAGAGAGAACTCTGGTTAGTGTCATGGGAACCCTGTTTAATTTAACTTTGTGTGTATGTTTTGAGGGGAGGAGAAAGGAGGGTGAATGGGGGAGAGAGAAATGCTGAAAGAAGAAGGAAGGGGAAAGGGGGACAAAGAAAGGAGGAAGCAGACAGAGAGGGTAAAGGAAGAGAACTGGGAAAGGACGGGGGACCTGACTTCAAAGAATGAAACAGAAAAATCAGACACAAGGATAAGACACGGAGCTGCAGGGATGAGATCGGGATGGTCTGGGTGGGGGTAAAATGGACAGGTGCTCTAAAAGGTAAGATCAAGGAAGATTAAAACTGGCTATTAGTCTAGGGCATGGACAGCCATGGGGGTGAACAACCAAGATGAAAAAAGAAACAAGAACTCAACACAAGAAACATGAATGAGACAGTGACCCTTTGAATTTCTGTCTGCCCTGAGAGTGATAACTATTTCTGTACCATACAGATATAACTATATGAGATCAGGGCCAATGACCCTGGGAAGATAACTGAAGAAAAGCAGTCATCCAGGGAGACAGTATAGTAGAAATAGCACCAAACCAGAAGGCAGCAGCCTAAGGATCTCTGAGTGACCTTAGGCAAACCAGTCCTTCTCTCTGGTCTGATGTAAGTATTTCAAAACAAAGCTTTACATCAAATTGGAAGCTGAACTAGAAAGGTATGATTTTAGTAAAATTACATGTATAATGTAATTTACTGTCACATAATATTTCCCATAAGCTTAGGGAGGGAGTTGAAGGTAGGAAGGAATTTTATCAAGAAAGAACCCTTCACCTAGTTTCTCTTCCCTCTTCACATTCATACTCCAGAATTTCCAGAAATTAAAGTAAAATGGACTTTATTAGCTCTGGGAGCTAAGACTGGGGCATCTTTAATTAAGTCCATTCCCTAACAAGAGAGTTCTTTAATTAAAGTTTGAACTTAAAAGACTGAGCATCAAACCAACAGAAACTGTTCCATTGCACGTCTGCAAAAGATGTAAATATAAACATTCATAACTTTGCTTACAAATATTGAATCAATTTTCTTCTGTTTTGGTTTGGCTCAAACACAAGGCTGCCAAGCTTCAAGTTTATAGCTCCAGCTGTTTTGCAGTATAACAAATGCCAAAAAATAAAACAAATCCTTCCCAGTGTCTCCCTCATCATTTCGTTCCCCAATTTCTCATGCCTCAAAAACAGCTGAATCCAATTCATTTTAACTGTCTACTGAATAACAAAACTAAACATAATCCTGTCTATGAAATATGAACTTTGGGGGGAGTTGAGGGACTGGGAGGGGTAAAAAGTAAACAGAAAAGAAAAATAAGGGGTGGTGTGCTTATTGGTAAAAATTACTGTTTAAAAATCAAAGTATTTTTACCCCTAATGACAAGAATTATGCTTTTAAAAAGAAAAGCCAGACTCCTATGGTCTCAGAGGTTAGAACATGCAAAAGATAAAAAATATCATGCTGTGAACCAGAAGATCTGGATTCTAATCCTAGCCTTGCCACTAACATGATATGAGATGCTAATAAGTCATTTCATCCCTCTAAGACCTGAGTTTTTTACCTATAAAATGAGAAGAGTGGGCTGAAAAGTCTCTAAGGGAACTTTCAGTAATTAGACAAGGTCAAGGGAACTTCTGACAAAGGGACTGAAAACTTTACATCTCTGCAGTCTTGTCCTCCTGCCAAAAGCAGAAAGGTTACTAATGGTAGGGGGAAGTAAAACCAGTTGGAGTTTCCAATATTACGCCATGGCGGTTGACTGAGCCCAGATGCCTGTCAGCTTGTTACTTTTGATTTCACCAGGCCATGGCTTAGTAAAAAGTCCTATTCTGTGTTCATTATCATGTGAAAAACCTTGACATTTCCAAAGGTGACTCTCTGCCCTCAAGCTGTTTGTGTTATCCAATCTGTTTCTCCAGTTTTCCAGAGAACCACAGACTGTCAGAGCTGGAAGGGGCCTTGGAGATCACAGGGAGGCAGGAAGGCTCAGCAAGGGGGTGGAATTTCCCCAGGCTCACAGGGCGAGAGCTGGGATGAGGACCCGTGTCTCCACTCTCGAACCAGTGTTCTCTCCTGGGCAGCAGGTTGCCCTATGCCTTAGACAGAAGAGCTATTCTCAACCTTCCCCATTAGCACTTTATGAAAATGCAAGATGCATGCATGATAAATCCTGAAAAGGATGCCATTCATAATTTTCCAGG
The DNA here is from genome assembly GCF_028564815.1 of Eubalaena glacialis. Classification (NCBI taxonomy): domain Eukaryota; kingdom Metazoa; phylum Chordata; class Mammalia; order Artiodactyla; family Balaenidae; genus Eubalaena; species Eubalaena glacialis. The sequence goes on along the minus strand of NC_083725.1, from coordinate 60,275,483 downwards.
AAAACACAGAAGAAGGTCAACCTCAGAATGATTTCCCACCCATTTCTGTGTGAAATCAGGTATATAATCTCTGGCAGTAATTCTCAAAAGGGCAGCCCCAAAGGGAACTTGTACTTAGAACAAACAATAAGGACTCAACCCAGAGGGAACATTTAATTTAGTTCAAATAGTCCTTCACTGTTCTCATTTCATTCCCGTGGAACAGATTAGAAAAATCAGCATATCTGGTTCTAAACCAAAACGATTTGATCAGTTTTCTGGGAGGAACTGAGGGCATCAGCAGGGAGCTTGAGTGGTTTAATTTGAATTTGAGTTTTTAAAAAGTTAACATTTAGGTTTAACTTGACATCCAGATTCATTTGTTTCCACCTTTGGATTATTATTAACAGTAATCTTTCTTTTTTTATCTGATAAGCTATTTTTGATACTGCGGACTGAAAGCAAAACCACTCACCGCTTTCACTAAAAGAAGCCACGAGAGGCGTGGGAGGGCTGGTGGAGACCCACTGAGCCGTGCTCCCTGGAGACGGTTCAGAAACTCTAGTCTATACGAACTCTTACGTATAAAATAAATAAGCTATGAGGATATATTATACAACACTGGGAATACAGCCAACATCTTATAATAAGTATAAATGGAGTATAACCTTTAAAAATGGTGAATCACTATGTTGTACACCTGTAACATAATATTGTACGTCAACTATACTTCAATTTTTTAAAAAGTCAAAAGAAAAGAAAGGAAAGAGCAAAGGATATTTCACAGAGAAAACAGTGGTCATGTTCACCGTTGCTGAGACTTCAAATAAGATGAAAATTTTTAAATGTAGAAAAAAAACCCTCTAGACTAGGCTATGGAGCTGGTACACTTGCAAAGGGCTCGTTAAGCAATGGCAGCCAAGAGGCTGGCATGGGTACCACTCGCCCATCCTGTCAGGATCCCCTAACCCCGAAGGCCAGACGGAAAAACCCGACCCCAGACTTCAGAGTTCTTACCTGAGTGAACCGTCGGACTAGGCACGTCTTCCCCACACCAGCATTGCCGATTAAAACAATTTTAAACAGGAAATCATAATCTTCCATACTCATTTACACAGCTGCAAGGCAAACACAGGCACGAGTGAGATGGGCCTGGTCAGACTTGCCCACAGAGCTCAAGCTGCGCCAGCCCGTCTCCTCGGGAACAACAGGGCTGACTCATTTGAGGAGCAATTTAACGCTCCCCTCTGGTGACCCTGCCAGCGAGAGAGGAACACAGGTGTTTGGTCACAGACGGACTTTATTCCTTCCCAGTCACCTCACGCCACAAAGAGCAAATGACACAGATGTCATTTCACCTGGTAAACTTTATTCTTCCAAGCAGTCAGGTCACAGGTCTCTCATGTGATAAGATGTTTTCTTTTAGCAACAAAAGGAGATTGCAAATCTCTGTGCAGACAAGCTGGGGGTGCAAGGAAGCAGAGCGAAGGGGAGCCCATCCAAAGCTGAAAGGTGGTTTATGTACATGCTGTGAGTACCTCTGGGAAGAAGGGCTAGAAACTGGGAGACTGAAAAAAGGGAGGAAGCTTCCAGTCTCCTGCAAGTCCTGGGGGTCTTGGGGTCTTACCAGTGGGAGTGACCGCCATCTTCCCTTCTATCACCACCCCGCTGCTATACACCTCCTGCCAGCCTTGCTGATGCTGCAGTATCTCCCAAGGTGCTGGTCTTTTCATTCCCATAGGCTGTGTACATGGTATTTCCTCTACCTGGGATGCCCTTCCGCCCACCCTTTCTGTGTTGTGAAGTCAACCCTTTAAGGACCAATGCAAGCATCTCTTTCTCTCTCAGTTTTTCGCTGATCTTCCCCCAATAAACACGTTCATCGTCCCTCTGTGCTGAAACTTCATACAATTATTTGTTCAAACGTCTGCCTCATCCTTGAGGGAAGGGATGATGTCTTTCAGCTCTATTTTCCTAGCCCATGGGACAGAGTTACGCTTAGTAAATATCTACTCTGTAGAATTAAATAATTTATTAATGGACCTATGGCTGAAGTGTAGGCCTTAGTTTCTTAATTGTGCTAAAAAGAATACTACCTGCTCTGTCTACTTCAGAGGACTGTGGTGCAGATTTGAAAGAAAAAAAAAAAACTATACGAAAGAGCCTTGGTTACCCATAAAGCCCTATCCTGGTGAAAACAATTATTGTCTATTGAGTACCTACTACAGCACTGTGCTAGTCACCATAGGAAATACAGAGATGAGACAGTCTCTGCCCTTGAAACGAACATGAGAAAAGTTAAAAAACAATAACAGGGCTTCCCTGGTGGCACAGTGGTTAAGAATCCACCTGCCAATGCAGGGGACATGGGTTCCAGCCCTGGTTCGGGAAGATCCCACATGCCGCGAAGCAACTAAGCCCGTGCACCACAACTACTGAGCCTGCGCTCTAAAGCCTGCAAGCCACAAGTACTGAGCCCACGTGCCACAACTACTGAAGCCCGCATGCCTGGAGCCCGTGCTCTGCAACAAGAGAAGCCACCACAATGAGAAGCCCACGCACCACAATGAAGAGTAGCTCCCGCTCACCGCAACTAGAGAGAAAGCCCGCGCACGGCAACGAAGACTCAACATAGCCAAAAATAAATAAATAAAATAAATAAATTTTTAAAAAACAATGACAAAGTTAAATAAAATTGAAAAAACCAGAAGCGGAGTTCATTTCATAAGGTGAAGGCAGAACAAGCCCGAGGGACTCTGGAGGAAGAGGAAAAGGATGATCGGCGAGCCCAAGACAGTAAGGGTGCCGGGGAGGCTAGAGCAGCCTGGGGTCACTCCTACCAGCCAGCTGAAGCTCAAAGGGCTGAGGGTTGCAGGGTGGAAGGATGGAAGGAGAGTCCACTGCACTGAGACTTGTGAAGGAGCCAGGGGAGTAGATTCCCTGTGTGCAAAGGTGGTTTCTATGCGGATTCCAGTGTTCCTTGGAAAGATGACTGACAGCCAAGCCAACGTGCAGGTGGCAGCCCAGGGCGTTCTGTCTCTGTTCACTGGGACTGTGAAGGAAAAATATCCCTCTGTCAAGAATCTGGGTCCATAAACGGTCACTGAACTCACTATATGCCAGGCACTATACTTGGCACTCTATGTCTATTTCCATTTGTTTTTACAAGTTTATGAGGCTGGTATTTTATGTTAACTGTTTCGCAGGTGAGTAAATTGAGGGTCACCCAAAGTCATAAAGCTAACAGCCAGACTTCAAGTTCAGAAGGTATACATGCCATCAAAAGAAGCCTCACTGCCATATGTTCCCACAATCCCCTCCCCCGCCCTATAGTAACACTCACCAAGTTTTACTGGACTTAATTATTTATATGTGTCTCACACTCCAAGATCATCCCTCAGCATGCACGCGCACGCGCACACACAACTGTGAGCAGCATGAGAGCGGTGAAGTCTCTGTCTGATTGAGTCCTGACCCCAGCCCCTCCCTATCATCGTCATTGTCACCGTCATCATCATCATCACCTCATTCGTTATTATTAACTCATTGATCCTCACAACACTCCTTTCAGGTGGACACTATTAGCATTCTAACTTGACAGATGGGGAGACTGAGGCACAGGAGAAGTTAAATAAGAAGTCATTAAGGTCCTACTTAACAGTGGGTCCCACTTCACTGATGGAAGTGAAATTCAAACCCAGATAGCCTGGGTCCAGCTCCCAAATCCCTGAAGCACTGCCCTACGGCGCCTTTCCCAATGCCTGGCTTATAATAGCATCTTAAGAAAGATCTGAAGAAATTGAATGATGAAGGGTAAGACTCAATAAGTGTGATTTCCTTTTTCTCTTCCCCTCTGGCTTCAAATCCAGAACTCTTTCTACCACACTGTAGCAGTTTAAATAAGAATCAAGGTCAGACTCTGGCTAAAAACGCAGGGATTAAAACTCAATGAAGCTGTTAAAAGTGGAAAGGAAATAAATCTCAGGGCTAGGTGCAAGGAGAGCAGGAAGATGTAAGGCTCTGTGGCTCATACACGGACCACAACTCACTGCTTCCTAAGTCAACAAAAAGAGAACACAGTACTGGGCCACATTTTTTTTCTGTGCTTAGATCGTTTGCAACACATTTATTTCTCCATCTTTGGCAGAGGTCAAAGAAACAAAGCAGAGAATCGAGAGAAGAATGTCCAAAAATAAAGACCTGAGAAACAGGGCTCCTAAGAGAAGGTCAGCAGTGCCCAAATTATGCACCTTCAGGGAAGGAAGGCAAAGAGTTACGTGGCCAGAGTCACGTTCATAGTCAAGTCTCGGGTAGTGACCACCTGGAGCAAGCCACAGACTAAAAGTGAAGGCCCTTCTCCTTTCCATAAGAAATTACTTCAATGCTCCGTTGAATGTTTTTTTAAATAAACTTCTGGGGGAAAATGTGTCTGGTCTCTAAAAATGCAGGCTGCCTGTGGCTAAGGCTGGACTGTAAACTCCAGGTTACTGGCTGTGGTTACTGTTCTGTTTCTAATAGAAAACACATTGCTGGATGAAAAGCTCACAAGAATCTCTGGAAACTACGCTCTGAGGAAGCCTTTCTGTTTGAGAAGTAATGTAACAGCTCAGGCATCACCAATCACCAAGTGATGAGACAGCATCCGAGGAGGGGGATCCCACTCAGTAGCAGTTAGTTACACGCAGGCCTAAAACTGACAACAAAAGTTGCACCTTGTCTGGGGAGCAAACATGTCACAAGATATGCTACTGGCCAAGCACAGTTCTAAGAACTGTATATTCTATTATTGTTAATAATAGCTGACACTTAATTCAATGTTTATTATGTGCCAGGTATTCTTCTACATGTATTCACTCATTTAATCCTCACAACAACCGTATGAGGTAGGGTACTATGATTACCATCCCTAATCATAGCAGAGGAAACAGGCACAAAGAGTTTATCCTAAAGTCATGCAGCTACTTAGTCTCAGGACCAGGACCCAAAGACAGATCCATCTGACTCCAGAGCCCCGCTCCTACTGAAATAGGATGCTGCTGCCCCCTGCCTCATGGTTGACAGCGTTGCTATAACTGTCATGAGGGCTGCAGGGTCAGTTGAATGTGCCCCGAGGTCCCTTGGAGCTGCAGTGTTCTGGAACCTCCCTGGTCTAGGAGCAACGCACCCACATTGAAAGGACCACACACTGATTCTAGGTCATACAAGCACAGTTCCTCGTGATGCCCTCCAAGCCCAGGTCTCTTTTAGGAGCTGGACCCAGACTTTCCCTTGAAAACCACACCCACAGTTCAGTCACCATTTGTCCCTGTAACCCAGTATCGGCACAGGGAACATAAACAGGAACACTACTCAGATAAACAAGCCAAACCTCAAATATCATCATCAGCACAATAGCTCTAAATAAATGGATATGTACAGAAGATTCAAAAAAGGAAAAATAGACGAAAAGAAAAAAATGAGTTTAAAAAAGATAAGGAAATAAGATGTACTATGAAAAAGCTTAAAAGAAAAGAAAACATTCTAAGCAATGTGATTTTGGCAACATAAACCATTTATCAAAGTGACCTTTTTAAAAAACAAAACAAACTGTATTCACTGCTGTACATCAGAACATTTTTTCCCCTTGCCCTTTTGGGCTCAGGATAACAGATAAAGTCAAGGCTTCTGATGAACACAGGGCCAGATCCCTGCCCTGCCTTCTGCCCCCCAGCCCCTGCCCAAGAAAATGATACTCGGGGGACTTGTCCTTGTTCAAAAACCGTGTGTCTCACGCAGGTCTTTTTCTCTTTCAAGGTCTCAACCTTGGTCTATAAACGGAGTGGGTGGGTGAACAGGTGCCAGGGCCCCTCCTAGGACAGCCCCTCCCCAGGACAGCCCCTCGCCCAGGACGGCGTGTGCTGCCCCTTCTCTAACCCAAAGAGGCAGTATGAGTGCTGAAGGAAACCAAGAGACCTGGGTCTGCCAGAGAGCCGTGTAAAGTTTCCTCATCCCTAAAATCGGGATAGTATTGGAACCTACACCACTGAGTTGCTTGGGAGGCAAATCAGGTAATATATGGAAAAGTGATACATAATCAAATGTATAATAATCAAATGTTTTAAAAAAATAATAATCAAAAAAAAATTTTTTTCCTCAACCCTCTGACAAGAGTCACATATACTGATTGCAGAGCACATAGCCAAACAAAAAGGAAAGAAAATCACCTGGGGAAAATCTTTTTCCCTACCCACACCCCGCCTGGGGGTAAGTACAGTTAATATTTTGGCATACATCCTTCTAGTTTTTTTAACATATATATTCTCACATCGATGTGTTTTTTTAGTTTATGGTTTTTTTAAACAAAAACAATCATAATATTACAAAAAGTTTTTTTGTTTTCTACAGAGTGCTATTTTCCCAAAACCCAGAATCAGAACTCATGGTCTACAAAAAGAATGGACACCCAGAATGCCCATCAGTATTCACTCACATTTGCTCCTATGACCCTAAAAACTCAGGAAGGGGGAGGGGGAAGATAGTGACATAACTCTGAGAAATACTAAATACTATAACCCAATGTTGGAGATTTAAAAGGTTTTGAAAATTTCCACAATGAAGAAATCTGGCTAACTGTTTAATCCAGGATTTACCAAACATGACTTTAGCTGAAAAATCTTTTCTTATATTAATACCTTTCAACATCCCTTGCTACTAAGCCTCCATGAAACGTTAGTGTGGTAAATGCTATTTTATAGCATTTGAAATCAGGGCTACCCATGTAGGGTTGCTAGAGGGAGGGAGGGAAGAAGGAAGGAAGAGGAGACCTAGTTAAATTTCAATTTCAGATAGCAACAAATAAATTTTAATATGCTTGCTCCAAATATTACATGGGACCTATGAATAATTTTTTAGTATATAAGTATGACCCAAATACTTCCTATGACATACTTATACTATAAAATTATTAGTTGTTTATCTGAAATTCAAATTTAACTGGGCATCCTATATATATAAAAATATATATATATATATATATTTTTTTTTTAAGGCTGAGCTGGGTCTTCGTTGCGGCACACGGGCTCAGTAGTTGTCACTTGTGGGCTTAGTTGCGGTATGTGGGATCTTAGTTCCCCAACCAGGGATCGACCCCGGGTCCCCTGCATTGGGAGTGTGGAGTCTTAACCACTGGACTGCCAGGGAAGTCTCTGGGCATTCTATATTTTATCTAGCAACTCCTACCCAGGGAAAATTTGACTCATCAGGTCTAGTAGAAACAGAGGCCCTAAGCACAACCCCAGCTGTGGAGGAAGATGGGCAGGACATGAGAAACATCAAAAACAACCAAACAAGGAATAAAAAAGGGCAGCAAGTAACATCTGAAGAAAGCATTACTGAGCTGGGGTTCTTCAGAATCTGGGCCAGACTCCAGGGACTGGGTTCAGACTGGCACACAGGGCTGAGCAAGTGAGTCTCTCCCTCCTGGACAATCCCAGGGCACTGTGGACCTCCTCCAAGTACATATCCACACGTGCTCTGTCTGGTGGAGGGGGCCATGCCCTACACATCTATTGCTCCTACTGTCTGTCCTTAAAGACAAGGACCACGCTTCAACAAGATACTCGCGTCTGCATACTCCCCTGGCTGTGTTCAAGAAGTATACGATGAATTGGAACTGTTTGATCTGTCTTTTGCTCTAACAAGGTTTTGTCTCAGGAAGCTCATTACTGCTTAATTACTAGAAGGCAATTACTCAACATTACTTTAATCAACTGCTGCAGCTCACTTGCTTTACATCAGCTGCTAATTTCAAGTTACTGTAAGTTAATTATTCTTCTTGGCCAGGGATGGCAAACACCCACCTGTGCCGTGGCTGCTCCTCATTCATCAGGCCATAATCCCCAGCATTTTCGTACGGCCCTTTACAGTTTACCAAATGCTTTCACAGACATGATCTAATCTGGACCTGACAACAAGAACTGGTTCTTATCATTCATTAGGCAGGTGAGGAAACCGAGGGTTTAGGTGATGAAGTGATTCATCCTAAGTCACACACTGGTGAGTTGCAAGGTGACCTCTGTATCCTACACACCTAGAACTTCTCCCCCTTGCGTGAACACACTGTTTTCCCAGGTTCCTGGGTATTTGGAACATGATTTGAACACTTACTATGTGCCAGGAACTGTGCTGTTTCCATATATAGTCTTATTTAACTTTTTCAACAACCTCATGAGGTAGGCTTATTTTTTTTTAACATCTTTATTGGAGTATAATTGCTTTACAATGGTGTGTTAGTTTCTGCTTTATAACAAAGTGAATCAGCTATACATATACATATATCCCCATATCTCCTCCTTCTAGGTAGGCTTATTATTCCTATATATAGATAAGGAAACTGAGGTTCAGAGAAGTTAACCTATTTGTTCAAAATTACACAGCTAATGAGTAAAAGTATCAGGATTCAAAATCCATGTTTTTCTGTGACAAAATTAAGTTGGAACTCTGTGAGAGTTATACTAAAATAAATTCCAGATGGATTAAAGATTTGGATTTTTAAAAATGAAAACATGAAAGTGCTAGAAGAAAGCAGGATATACATAAATATATAAATCTTAAAGTGGGGCAGGCTTTCTAAGAATTGCTCAAAATCAAAGCCATAAAATAAAGATATTGACCCATTTGACTAATTTTTTTAAAATTCTGCATTGCAAAACAGTAAAAGATAAACTGACTAAAATACCTGAAATGCATATAACTAAGGGCTAATTTCCTTAAATGCATAAAGAGTTCCTACAAATCAATAAGAAAAAATGAATAACCCAATAGAAAAAAAGGGCAAAAGACATGAGCAGATAGTTTACAAGAAGGAAATTAAAATGGTACTTACATTTAAAAAAAAAAAGATCACCCTCACTCATATAGTTTGAGTAAACTCAAACTATAATGAATTTATAATTATAAATAATAATTTATAATGAAAACTATAATCAATTTGTAATCAGAGGCCATTTTTCATATCAGATTGGCAACATTCACTCTGTATTGGACAGAGTGTAGAGAAATGGGGCATTGAATACTGCTGGTGGGAGGCAAATCAATGCAACTTCTATGGAGGGCAATACTGAGTTAAAACTAAAAGGGCTATTATAACCCCTCTGACCCAGCAATTCCACTCCTAGGAATCTATCCTACACTTATACTGATACACATGTGCGAAGACACATGGAGTAGGATATTCATTACAACAATGTTTGTAATAGCAAATATGAAATCAGCCTAAATCCATCAGCAGGAAAATAGTTGTACAGATTGTGAAAACTATAAATCAATATACCACGCAGCCCACTATGGATATCTGTAAGATACATTAAGTGAAAGAAGCAAGGTGGAGAATGGTGTGTATAGTATGAAAAGAGGGGCATATAATTATTTATCTGCATATTCATAAAATATCTCCAAAAAATACAAAAGAAAACTAGCAACAGTGTTTGCTTCTGGAAAGGCTGTAGTATGTAGCTCTTTCTGGGAAAGAAGATAACCTCTAACTCTTAATAGACTCTGCCCTTTCATTCAGTCTACAATAGTGCTTAAAAGGCAAGGTAGTTGTCCTAATACAGAGAAAGGGGCCCTTTTAAAAATATCTGTTTGGGGTGCTCTGTCTCTTTTTGTTTTTCTCTTTGTCTGCCCTGCTGCACCCCTTCCTGCGACAGAGACTCAGGAAGGAATGTCCCACCCAAGTTCTGCAGTTGCTTTTTCTAGTTCATGGTGTATATTAAAACATGTCTCAGAGCAGCGAGACTCGACATGGTAGGCTCACTCTTTCACATCAACATCCCTTAAAACCAAGTACCCATCGTATGACAGCCAAATCCAATGGACAGAAAAATAGTCTATTGGTGTCACTAATAAAAACAAAACTCTCGCCCATGTAAATCATGTATTACCACTCAGAAATTACTCTCACTGTACCCTGACACAGAATCTTCCTGAGGAAGCAGGAGAAGCCTGTCCTTTTCTCCCCATTTCACAGAAATGGCATTTGAAAGTAGGAGAGTGACTTGCCTCAGGCCACGCAGCATGCAAGCAACAGAGTCAGAAGAGACACGTGGGTCCCCTGACTCTAAATCAGAGCTGCTGCCAGGACAAATAAAGTCTGCAAATATAAATCCCTGCTGGGCAAGGCCACGGGCCTAACCACCAATGGAAGCTGGCATGGACCCGTGGATGGGAGGCAGGTCAAAAGCAGCCCTTGGCTTGCTTGCATTGGGAGGGATATTACGTCCAATAAAAGGAATCTCGAAGAGAGGAAAAAGAAAAAAAAAAGCAGCCCTTGGGAATAGTTTTATGACATGCAAAAAAAATAAATAAATAAAGTAGGCCTGAGATCTCCACAATATTACTTTCAAAACCAAGACAATAAAATATTTTACCTTCTTCTTTGTACGTATTGTCTTTTATATTTTCCTATTTCCTCGAAATACAAAATGGATTTGGGATACCGGACAAAGAAGAAAAATGAAAAGTAATCCAAGAAACAGCATTTCATCAGAATGTTAACCAAAGCACGCGTCCAAATAATCTTGTTTAAGTAAACAATGCTCTTTCACCTTCCACCGTGAGAAGGTGTCACTGCCCTGGGCCCAAATGTGTTTTCCCACATAGAAGTGAGAGGAGGAGGGAGGGCCACTGCTGAGGACCCACTTGGGCCCCCATTCAGTTCACTCCCCAGGCAGAGCTAATTTGTTTTGTACCACAGCACCTGGGGGCAGGTGCTTGACCAAGAGCCTTGGATGCACCTGGTAGTACTGGCACCTTGATTTCCGGGGGAAAAGGAAGATACCCTTCCCACTCATTAATCCCTTTCCAAGATTGGGAGCATCAGTCTGCAAAACATGTTTGTTGCACTGATCTAAAAAAGGCCTTCCCCAGACCCAACTTGCTGTTTCCAGCTTCTGCACAAGCCCAGGCCAGGCTCCCTCTATTGTTCTCCCCCAACAATAAACAATACCACCCGCAAAGAGCTCTGGGGGAGGGGGGGAGAGGTTTGTTCCCCCCCACCCCACCCCCGTCGTGTTCTCTAAATGGGGGATTGTGTCTAATCTTTCCTCTGCAGAAGCTTTCCTGCGCCTGTTTGGCTGCACCGGAAGGGCCTCATTATCGGCATCTTTAGGCTCCTCCCCCAGGGTGAGCACACAATGAGGCCCAGCCAGGAGGCCAGAGGTCACGGCTGCAGCCCCAAGCACTTCCCTCTGCCTTAGGGACCCAAGGCAGACCAAGGATGGGGGTATCTCCTTCGCTGTCACTCCAGGCTGGACCCTACCCTCAGCTGTTTAAGCTGATTCCCTTCTCACTGGAAGCAGGAGACAAAGGAAAAGGAAAGCAAGTGTCCACGTGCTCTATGACTCAAACGGATGAGTCATAAAATGTAGCAATTCTCCCAAGTTTATCTCCCAAGATTGTGCCAGGTCCTGTGTCAACACAGGAGAATGACTATTTGCCTAGAGCTTAGAGGCTTCATACACACCAGCCCATTTCATCCTTGAAACAGCCTTTTGGGTGGGATTTCGTAGTTACTATCAATAAGCTTTTACATCTATAGAGCACCTCAAGTTTGCTAGGTGCTGTCCTGTAAATTATCTTATCTGCATCCTGGCAAATTCCTATCTGGAAGATGGGGTAGAAATTCTCCCCCAGCCTGGTCCCCCAACACACACATACATGCACACGCACACAGCCTGCCATAAGCCATTTGTCGCCAAGGCCTACAGATGTGCTGTCAGAAATGTATCTTGAATACTCCCCTCTGCACTACCTTTGTCTCTACCACACCAACCTGACTCAGGCCCTTGTCACCTCTCACCCAGCCAGTGATGTCTAAGCAGGTGAAGTATAAAGCGGCACAACTTTCCTCACTAGCAAGCTTTCAATATTTATCAAAAGCCTTAACAACATCCACACTCTTTGATCTAGCAATTTTGCTTCTGGGAATTTTCCTAAGGAATGATTCCAAGATGTGCACAAAGGTTTATTCACAGTAGCACACATAGAAAGTACATTCCAGTATTACTTAGAATAGACCCCCAAAATGGAGCGAGTAAAGCCTCTATCCAACAATGGAGAAATGGTTACACTTTTACTGAGCAACATGATATAACATTATGAAATATATACTTGGAAGAAAATACAGTTTTTAATAGATCTTTATTGGACTATAATTGCTTCACAATACTGTGTTAGGTTCTGTTGTACAACAAAGTGAACCAGCCATATGCATACATATACCCCCATATCCCCTCCCTCTTGAGCCTCCCTCCCACCCTCCCTATCCCACCCCTCTAGGTCATCACAAAGCACAGAGCTGATCTCCCTGTGCTATGCTGCTACTTTCCACTAGCTAACTATTTTACATTCGGTAGTGTATATATGTCGATGCTACTCTCACTTCACCCCAGCTTCCCCCTCCACCCCTGTGTCCTCAAGTCCATTCTCTATGTCTACATCTTTATTCCTGCCCTGCCACTAGGTTCATCAGTACCAGTTTTTCGTTTTTTTTTTTTAAGACTCCATATATTTGTGTTAGCATACTGTATTAGTTTTTCTCTTTCTGACTTACTTCACTCTGTATGACAGAGTCTAGGTCCATCCACCTCACTACAAATGACTCAATTTCATCTCTTTTTATGGCTGAGTAACATTCCATTGTATATATGTGCCACATCTTCTTTACCCATTCATCTGGCGATGGACATTTAGGTTGCTTCCATGTCCTGGCTATTGTAAATAGAGCTGCAACAAACACTGTGGTACATGTCTCTTTTTGAATTCTGGTTTTCTCAGGGTATATGCCAGTAGTGGGATTGCTGGGTCATATTGTAGTTCTATTGTTAGTTTTTTAAGGAACCTCCATACTGTTCTCCATAGTGGTTGTATTAATTTACATTCCCACCAACAAGCAGGAGGGTTCCCTTTTCACCACACCCTTTCCAGCATTTGTTTTTTTTTTGTACTCAGGTGATTTTTTTTTTTTAACATCTTTATTGGAGTATAATTGCTTTACAATGGTGTGTTAGTTTCTGCTTCATAACAAAGTAAATCAGTTATACATATACATATATCCCCATATCTCCTCCCTCTTGCATCTCCCTCCCTCCCACCCTCCCTATCCCACCCCTCTAGGTGGTCACAAAGCACTGAGATGATTTCCCTGTGCTATGCAGTTGCTTCCCACTAGCTATCTGTTTTACATTTGGTAGTGTATATATGTATATACCACTCTCTCACTTCTTCCCAGCTTACCCTTCCCCCTCCCCGTGTCCTCAAGTCCATTCTCTAGTAGGTCTGAGTCTTTATTCCCATCCTGCCCCTAGGTTCTTCATGACCTTTTTTTTTTTTTTTTTAGATTCCATATATATGTGTTAGCATACAGTATTTGTTTTTCTCTTTCTGACTTACTTCACTCTGTATGACAGACTCTAGGTCCATCCACCTCACTACAAATAACTCAATTTTGTTTCTTTTTATGGCTGAGTAATATTCCATTGTATATATGTGCCACATCTTCTTTATCCATTCATCTGTCGATGGACACTTAGGCTGCTTCCATGTCCTGGCTATTGTAAATAGAGCTGCAATGAACACTGTGGTACATCACTCTTTTTGAATTATGGTTTTCTCAGGGCATATGCCCAGTAGTGGGATTACTGGGTCATATGGTAGTTCTATTTTTAGTTTTTTAAGGAAACTCCATACTGTTCTCCATAGTGGCTGTATCAATTTACATTCCCACCAACAGTGCAAGAGGGTTCCCTTTTCTTCACATCCTCTCCAGCATTTATTGTTTGTAGATTTTTTGATGATGGCCATTCTGACTGGTGTGAGGTGATATCTCATTGTAGTTTTGATTTGCATTTCTCTAATGATTAATGATGTTGAGCATTCTTTCATGTGTTTGTTGGCAATCTGTATAACTTTGGAGAAATGTCTATTTAGGTCTTCCACCCATTTTTGGATTGGGTTGTTTGTTTTTTTGATATTGAGCTGCATGAGCTGCTTGTAAATTTTGGAAATTAATTCTTTGTCAGTTGCATCGTTTGCAAGTATTTTCTCCCATTCTGAGGGTTATCTTTTCATCTTGTTTATGGTTTCCTTTGCTGTGCAAAAGCTTTTAAGTTTCATTAGGTCCCATTTGTTTATTTTTGTTTTTATTTCCATTTCTCTAGGAGGTGGGTCAAAAAAGGATCTTGCTGTGATTTATGCCATAGAGTGTTCTGCCTATGTTTTCCTCTAAGAGTTTTATAGTGTCTGGCCTTACACTTAGGTCTTTAATCCATTTTGAGTTTATTTTTGTGTATGGTGTTAGGGAGTGTCCTAATTTCATTCTTTTACACGTAGCTGTCCAGTTTTCCCAGCACCACTTATTGAAGAGGCTGTCTTTTCTCCATTGTATATTCTTGCCTCCTTTTTCAAAAATAAAGTGACCATATGTGCGTGGGTTTATCTCTGGGCTTTCTATCCTGTTCCATTGATCTCCAGCATTTATTGTTTCTAGATTTTTTGATAATGGCCATTCTGACCCATATGAGGTAATACCTCATTTTAGTTTTGATTTGCATTTCTCTAATAGTTAGTGATGTTGAGCATCTTTTCATGTGCTTCTTGGCCATCTGTATGTCTTCTTTGGAGAAATGTCTATTTAGGTCTTCTGCTCATTTTTTAATTGGGTTGTTTGTTTTTTTGATATTGTGCCCCATGAGGTGTTTGTATATTTTGGAGATTAATCCTTTGTCCATTGTTTCACTTGCAAATATTTTCTCCCATTCTGAGGGTTGTCTTTTCATCTTGTTTATGGTTTCCTTTGCTGTGCAAAAGCTTTTAAGTTTAATTAGGTCCCATTTGTTTATTTTTGTTTTTATTTTCATTACTCTAGGAGGTGGGTCAAAAAAGATCTTGCTGTGGTTTATGTCAAAGAGTGTTTTTCCTATGTTTTCCTCTAAGAGTTTTATAGTGTCTGGTCTTACATTTAGGTCTTTTATCCATTTGGAATTTATTTTTGTGTATGGTGTTAGGTAGTGTTCTAATTTCATTCTTTTACATGTAGCTGTCCAGTTTTCCCAGCACCACTTATTGAAGAGGCTGTCTTTTCTCCATCGTACGTTCTTACCTCCTTTGTTGTAAATTAGATGACTATATATGTGTTTATCTCTGGGTTTTCTATCCTGTACCATTAATGTATATTTCTGTTTTTGTGCCAGGACCATACTGTCTTGATTACTGTAGCTTTGTAGTATAGTTTGAAGTCTGGGAGCCTGATTCCTCCAGCTCCGTTTTTCTTTCTCAAGATTTCTTTGGCTATTTGGGGTCTTTTGTGTTTCCATACGAATTGTAAAATTTTTTGTTTTAATTCTGTGAAGAATGCCATTGGTAGTTTGATAGGGATTGCACTGAATCTGTAGATTGCTTTGGGTAGTACATTCATTTTCAATATTGATTCTTCCAATCCAAGAACATGGTATATTTCTCCATGTGTTTATGTCATCTTTAATTTCTTTAATCAGTGTTTTATAGTTTTCTGAGTACAAGTCTTTCACCTCCTTAGGCAGGTCTATTCCTAGGTATTTTATTCTTTTTGTTGCAGTGGTAAATGGGATTGTTTCCTGAATTTCTCTTTCTGATTTTTTGTTGTTAGTGTATAGGAATGCCAGAGATTTCTGTGCATTTTGTATCCTGCAACCTTACCAAATTCATTGATTAGTTCTAGTAGTTTTCTGATGGCATCTTTGGGATTTTCTATGTATAGTATCATATCATCTGCAAACAGTGACAGTTTTATTTCTTCTTTTCCAATTTGTATTCCTTTTATTTCTTTTTCTTCTCTGATTGCCGTGGCTAGGACTTCCAAAACAATGTTGAATAAGAGTGGTGAGAGTGGACATCCTTGTCTTGTTCCTGATCTTAGTGGAAATGCTTTCAGTTAGAAAATACATTTTAAAAATGCTTAGTCTGGGTGGTGGGATTATAGATTATTTTCTTCTTTATATATTTATATCTTTTCTAAATTTTCATCAATAAACATGACTCATTTAGAAACAATACACTTTATTAAAATACACAGACTCAATACTGGTGAGTGAAACAGGAGACAGGTACACACAAACCCAACTAGTGACCATCCACATTCAACTGGCTCTTCTAGAATGCAGCATCTTCCATGGTGCAGACCAAAAGCCATTAAAGAGTTCAAACCTTCCACACCAAGAGCTCACTACTGGGAATTCGCTTTAAGAAAAGAACTGAACAAACTCAAAAAGCAACATGATCGGGCTTCCCTGGTGGTGCAGTGGTTGAGAATCTGCCTGCCAATGCAGGGGACACGGGTTCGAGCCCTGGTCTGGAACGATCCCACATGCCGCGGAGCAACTGGGCCCGTGAGCCACAATTACTGAGCCTGCGCGTCTGGAGCCTGTGCTCCGCAACAAGAGAGGCCGCGATAGTGAGGCCCGCGCACCGCGATGAAGAGTGGCCCCCGCTTGCCGAAGCTGGAGAAAGCCCTCGCACAGAAACGAAGACCCAACACAGCCAAAAATAAATAAATAAATAAATTTAAAAAAAAAAAGCAACATGATCAAAAATTCTCATTACATCTTATCTAAAAGAACTGGAAACAATCCAAATGTCCAACTCGGGATAGTTCTGTATGGAACATCAACACCATGGAATGCAGGGCAGCCATTACACATGCCAGTTATGAAAACTATGTAGAAATATGAAATAATGTTGAAAATAGGCTGTAAAATTAAAAGAATAAACAAAGCTGCATTTGTCAGAACTGCAGCTAT
Organism: Eubalaena glacialis; assembly: GCF_028564815.1. Taxonomy (NCBI): domain Eukaryota; kingdom Metazoa; phylum Chordata; class Mammalia; order Artiodactyla; family Balaenidae; genus Eubalaena; species Eubalaena glacialis. The sequence continues at coordinate 60,258,693 of NC_083725.1, read as the reverse complement.
AAAAAATAAGCATGTATGTGAACAAGGGCATTTCAAAAGCAAGAACATATACTGTGTTTGGATTATGAGATCACAGGGAGCTTTTTGTTTTTTAAGTTTCATTCCCCCCCACACCAGCTTTTTAAACAAGTTTTTAACATTTTGCATGTACCACAGACACATTTTTTTAAAACGTAGAAAACGTAGAAAAAGGGAAAATGAATTACCAAAAGGAACACAATCACTGCCAGCATTTTGATGTGTTCTTCCCTGTCTCTTTTTCCTATGCACTAGATGGTTTGCTTTGGTTTTGATCACTGTAATCATGACAACATTTTCTTTAAAGTAGTCACAAAATCATTTCAATTTTTAAAAACCAGAGAACGTAACATAAGACCTGTAGGAACATACAGCGATGGGTTTTTTGAAATACTATCAAGAGAAATGACCTCATACAATGTCTGACTGTAAGAAAAAACAGCAATATCGCACCACTGTGACAGAACAGATGGAGTGATCAAAGTTCCTAACACCTGCGGAAGACTCGCAGGCCAGTATCAGTAACCATAAGTGGGGAGCATGGAGAGTGCTGTGCTACTAAAGCTGACATCGCTGGAAATTAGAAGGAATTTTCTCAGACTTGGAAAAGATGATAGATATAACAATGGACTAAGTTTTCAGATCAGAAAAAGCTTGAAGGGATCAAATCCAGTTGGTCAGCTGATCCAGAATAGTTAACCTCCTTGATATCTACCGACATCCACGCCAGCATGGACCCCTCCAGGGAGAGAAATAGCAACAGGGAAAATCACTATGTAAGCAATGCCTGGGCTCTGCTGCCCATTGAATGTGGTCCCTGGAGAGAGTGAGGGGAGGCTGAGTATGCTGTCCCCACAGAGGGGCTCGGTTTCTGCAGGAGTGTGACACTTTGGGGCTTTTCAAACAACTGACAAAGGATTAATCTCCAAAATATACAAGCCGCTCATGCAGCTCAATATCAAAAAAACAAACAACCCAATCCAAAAATGGGTGGAAGACCTAAATAGACATTTCTCCAAAGAAGACATACAGATTGCCAACAAACACATGAAAGGATACTCAGCATCACTAATCATTAAGAGAAATGCAAATCAAAACCACAATGACATATCACCTCACACCAGTCAGAATGGCCATCATCAAAAAAACTAAAAACAATAAATGCTGGAGAGGGTGTGGAGAAAAGGGAACCCTCTTGCACTGTTGGTGGGAATGTAAATTGATACAGCCACTATGGAGAACAGTATGGAGGTTCCTTAGAAAACTAAAAGTAGAACTACCATATGACCCAGCAATCCCACTACTGGGCATATACCCTGAGAAAACCATAATTCAAAAAGATACATGCACCCCAATGTTCATTGCAGCACTATTTACAATAGTAAATAGAAGGTCATAGAAGCAACCTAAATGCCCATCGACAGACAAATGGATAAAGAAGATGTGGTACCTATACACAATGGAATATTACTCAGCCATAAAAAGGAACAAAATTGGGTCATTTGTAGAGATGTGGATGGACCTAGAAACTGTTATACAGAGTGAAGTAAGTCAGAAAGAGAAAAACAAATATCGTATATTAACGCATATATATGGAATCTACAAAAATGACATAGATGAACTGGTTTGCAAGGCAGAAAAAAGAGACAGATGGAGAGAACAAACGTATGGACACCAAGGGGGGAAAGCGGGGTTGGGGGGGGTGGGTGGTATGAATTGGGAGATTGGGATTGATGTATATACACTAATATGTATAAAATAGATAAGTAACAAGAACCTGCTGTATAAAATAAATAAATAAAATTCAAAAAAAAATTCTAGAAATGGCTCAATCTATACATACTCAGTAAAATTTGATCCATAGTTCAAACAAATTCATGGTAAAATAGAGTTTTTAATTGTAAGATTTAAAAAAAAAAAAAAAAGACATGTACCACAATGTTCATTGCAGCACTATTTACAATAGCCAGGACATGGAAGCAACCTAAGTGTCCATCGACAGATGAATGGATAAAGAAGATGTGGCACATATATACAATGGAATATTACTCAGCCATAAAAAGAAACAAAATTGAGTTATTTGTAGTGAGGTGGATGGACCTAGAGTCTGTCATACAGAGTGAAGTAAGTCAGAAAGAGAAAAACAAATACCGCATGCTCACACATATATACGGAATCTAAAAAAAAAAAATGGTTCTGATGAACCTAGGGGCAGGACAGGAATAAAGACGCAGACATAGAGAATGGACTTGAGGACACGGGGAGGGGGAAGGGTAAGCTGGGACGAAGTGAGAGAGTGGCATGGACATATATACATTACCAAATGTAAAACAGATAGCTAGTGGGAAGCAGCCGCATAGCATAGGGAGATCAGCTCGGTGCTTTGTGACCACCTAGAGGGGTGGGATAGGGAGGGTGGGAGGGAGACACAAGAGGGAGGAGATATGGGGATATATGTATATGTATAGCTGATTCACTTTGTTATAAAGCAGAAACTAACACACCATTGTAAAGCAATTATACTCCAATACAGATGTTAAAAAAAAAAAACAGGGCCCCTCAATACAAACTGACTACTCAATACAAACTGACTATTCATCTCTTACATGCGTATCTAGCAAAGCCTCTGCCTTCTGTTGCAAGGTTGGGGGAAAGCTGCTGGGCTGATTGAGACATGAGATGCCACCGCTAACACAGCAAACCTCACTCAGATACTCCCCACTTCAAGGAAAAATGTCACGCTGCATTCTTTGCTTTAGAGGCTTTTAGACACTAACCCCTGGACAAGATGCAATGCAACTCCACTGCATTTCCAAAGAACTAATCTGACCATGTCATTCCCACACTTCAGTCTCCTCAGGGCTCCCGGCTGCCTACACAAGCCCTCTGTGAGAGGAAGGACAGGACCCTGGTGAAGAGGGCGAACGTAGGAGCCAAACTGCCTGAGTCTGAGTCCTGCCTCTGCCCTTCATGAGATGGGTGACCTTGGGCAAGTTCCCTATCCTCTTGGTGCCTACATTTCTTTATTTGTAAATAGGGATAATAACTGTACCCACCTCATAGGGTTACTGGATGGCTGAAAAGAATTAATACAACAAAGCACGAAGAAGAGAGCCTGGCATACAGGAAGGACCCAATAAATCTTAGGTGTTGCTCTTATTATTGTCACTGTTGGAGAAAGTTCAAATTCCCTAGCAGGGCATACAGAGCCTTCCATGACCCAGCCCCTGCTCATATCTCTGGCTTCATTTCTAGTGACCTTTGAGTTACCATCACCACAATGATCACATAGCCATGCCCAGCTCCCAGAGTGTGGCCCCCAAGGCAGGTTCATCCACAACTTTACTCACATGGGGCCATTCTCTCCTTGTTGCTGGCAAGCAACCACATAGCTCTGGAACCTTCCTCGCCTCCCCCCATGTGAATTAGCCGCTCTCTCCTTTACGTCTCCACTGTGTTCTGTGGAGACTCTCTTCATAGATACTTCATTATTCTCATTGGTTTAGGTATCCTGCTTCCCCCACTAGACCTTAAGGACAGAGGCCCTTATGAATTCCTACCTGTATCCCCATTGCCTGGCACTCAGTAGATCCTGAATAAATATTTATTAAATAAATGCAAAAGAAATATTGATCAGAACATGCAAAAGCTAGGAATACTTTTCAGAGAACCTAAACACCAGGATGAGGAAAGCAAACCCCAAAACACTTTGATCCTAAGGAGAGTTAATTGGCAAAGATCATATAACCAAAGAAAAGAAAATGATAATTTCCCAGGGGAAAGCCAAACCTTGTTATAATGAAGTGTCTCTGTGTGTATTGGAGGAGGGGGAGGGAGAAGTGACATTAATAATGGTTCTAAAGTAACAACTGATGTTGATTAGTCATTGAACAGCACTTTTTAAACCTTTTCTTTAGGGAAAAAAAAAAAAGCTGAATGGGAAGTATTCTTTACCTTGTTCAGAGTGCAGGTTATTTCAATATAAAATATTGCAGGGGACCCAGACTGCAAGAAAAAGAGAGAATTAATCTTTGCTCAATGTCTATAATGAGCTAGATACTTTAAAAATAATATAGTTTCTATTTATTAAGCAGAAGGTGCCAGACACAGAACTGTTCACTTTAGACGCATTATCAAATTTGATAACGCAAGTCCTCAACAACTCTGAGACGTAAGTATTAGCCTCTGCATTCTACAGATGAGATAAACATATTCACTCATTCCATACACTTGTAGTGAGCACATACTATGTGCAAGTCACTGACCCAGGAGCAGAGGATACAGTGATGAACAGGCAGACAAGTTCCCCCACCACACACCTTCATAGAGTATACATTCTAGCTGGGCAGAAAAGAGAGCAATGAATGAATGCGGAAATGAGCACATACATAAATAAACAAGAAACATACCAGATAGTAGCAAGCGCTAATAGAGAATAAAAGTAAAAGGAAGGGACAGAGTGTACCCAGACAGCAATTTTAGAGTGAATTGTCAGAGAAGGCTTCTCTGAGGCGGCTCTATTTAAGATGAGATTTGAATAAGAAAAAGACAAGCACATGAAGACTGGAAGAGCATTTTAGGCCGAAGGAATAACTATGCAAAGTGCGCTAAAACAAGAATGGACTTGGCATGTGCAAGGAGCCAAAAATAGAACAACGAGGCTGGGTGCATGGTCAAGGAGAAGAGGGCTGAGATTGACATGGGGCAGGTCACACAGAGCTTGGTCAGCCAGGACAAGGAGTTTAGATTTCATTCTGAGTGCAACAGGAGGCCACCTGGAGGGAGAGGGGTGGTTAGGAATGTGACATAAACCAATTAACATTTTTCAAAGATTTCTCTGGTCCCTGCAACGGAGGGTATTGTGGTATAGATACCGGTTGAAGCAGGGCAACTAGTTAGGAGGTTACTGCAAGTAGTCTAGGTGAGAGATGATGTGGCTTGGACTAGGGTGCTGGTAATGAAGATGGAGGGAAGGAGATAAATTTGGGAATGCTTCTGAAGATAGAGAAGACAGAACTTGCTGAAGGATTGGATGATGATGGTGAAGAAAGAAAGAAATCAAAAGTAATGCCTAGATATTTTGGCTTGAGCACTTGGGGGGAATACTAGCACCACTTACTGAGGTGGGGAAGATTGAAAGAAGAACAAGTTTAGGGTAGAGACTAAATCAAGAGTTCTCTTCCAGCCACGTTAAATTTGCGATGTCTCTTAGAGATCTATCTGGACATGAATCTGGAGTTCCAGAAAAAGTTTGAGGATGAAGCTACAGATTTGAGGGTCATTAGCAAATGGATGTTAGGGAAAGCCATTGGATTAGAAGAGGACATCTGTGGAGGGTGAATAAATAGAGAAGAGAAGGGGGCCATTTCAGAACATGGGGCACATCTCCATTTAGAGGCTGAGGAGAGAAGGAGACTGAAGGAGAGTCCAGAGTGGTAGGAAGAGACCCAGGAAAGTAGAGTGTCAAAGAAAACAGAGATCTGCTTTGTCACATGCTGCTGAGAGAATAAGTACGACTAAAACAAAGCAGTGGCCTTCGACTTGGCAACATCAAGGTCACTGGCAGACACAGACAGGAATAGTCCCTGTGGAATGATGAGAAGAGATTAGAGTCAGGGGAAGCAGTCAATGCCAAAACAACGGACAACTTTTAAGTTTTACTGAGAAAGGGAACAAAGAAACTAGAAGATAGCTAGAGGGGGGGTATAAGGTCAACACAGTTTTAAATTAAATAATGAATTTATTTTGTAACATTTGAGAGACAAAATTAGAAAACATTTTGGATTTTTTTTGGGGGCGGGATTGTTTTCAGGTAAGAAATACTAGAGAATGCTTATTTGCTATTGAGAATTATCCTGTGATGAGGGTAAATTTCATGATGGCAGAGAGAGGGTGCATAATTAGAAGATCAAGGATCTACAAGACTTGGTCTTAACACAGTTAATAATGTGCCCAAGGCAAAAGAAATGGTAGGCAGGGAGATGGGATGCTAATCCAGGTCTGTTTTGACTCATACATGCATCCTTTTTCCACCACACCAATGACTGTAATCTAATAGAGTAGCATTTGCAAAAGATCGCAACTCCAGGCTCTGAAAATAATCAGAACAGAGTTAGAAGGGATCTTAAGAGAACCTGGGAGAGCTAACACAAACACACCGCTTCTTGTATGTAACCAAGCTCTGTTCATCATACAGAATTCTATTATTGCATTTTCACTCAAATGTCATTCATGTGTGCACATCTAGCTGTAGTCCTACTAGTGGCAGAACCCTCCAACATTGCCCTTTAATGTAAAGAGTGGGTTTGAGGAGGGGAAGGGGACACTGAGATAAATCACAGAGCAGAGTAAGGAGGAACACTGCAGGGAATAAACTCTCTAGTGGCTGTAATAAGGTAGTTAAAAATACTTTTAGAAGGTTAGTTTTGTATTTATATTCAGCAAAGTGAAGACGGAAATCATTATATGATCGTTTTGTTTCTTTCCTATTTACATAGTGACCTCAGGAAGCAAGTGACTATGGCTGTGCCAGGAAGTGGCCTCTTGTCATCTGTTTCCCATGCCCACTCCTGCTCTACCACATGGGCACAGCACCACCCCTTCAGCCCTATCTTTCTCTCACCTGGTTTCTCACTATCTGTTCTAGTTTACTTCTTCCTTCAGGGCAACATACATGCCATCTCCCCCATGACGTCCTCCCTGATTTCTCCCTCTCTGAAACTTTATAGCACAAAGTACTAGTACCATGTAAATTTAGCTCTTGCTCACATTAAGCCTTTTTTTTTGTTTTTGCTTTTTTGTGGGGAGGGGAACAGAGAAAGGTTTACTGCAAGGTCCAAGCAAGGAGAACGGGTGGCTCACACTCAAAAGACTCGAACTCCTTGATCACATTAAGCCTTAAAACTATTCCCTGAGTCAAATATCAGAATGAGAGTACTTTTCAGTAGGAAATTCAATGCAATTGTTGGCCACTGTTACTTTGAGAGGAAAGATCCAGATTTGAGTTGAAATTGTGGCTCTGTTCCACCTCTGATACACTGAGTGATCTTGGGCAAGTCACTTTCTGAGCCTCAGTTCCCCAACCTAGAAAACAGGAATACTACTACCTACTACCCAGCACCTGGGTAGGTATCCAAAATGTGCTGGACAGCCCACTCTTCTGCTAAAAACCCTATGATGGCTTCCCATGGTTTTCAAAATCAAGTCCCAAACCCTTCAACCTGTTTATTACATCCTATCAAATTCTCCAGCCTAATTTCTCACCTATCTCACATCTTGTACTCTAGTAACAATGAATTCCTCATTATATTTCTCACCCCCATGCTTTTGTTTTTTTGGTCCCTGCTGTCCCTGCACTCTTAACCCACCTTGCTCGGCATCGCTCTCCTCCTGGGAGCCTTCCTGGATTTGTCAGCTTCCACCCTTTCCCCACATACACAGGTTAGGTTCTCCCTCCCATTTGGTTCTCCCATATGACCCTGACCACAGCTTAATCTCTGTAGTTACCCCACTGTTTATAATTATTTACAGGCCCACCTACTCTATAAAACAAGGGTTCCTTGGGGAAAAGGACTGGGCTTTATTCATCTTTGTATCCCCAGCACAGGCACTGACTTCTGCTTCACCTTTTTTGATGCTCCATTTCTGCATCTAGGAAACAGAAAGAATTCACCTACTTGAAAGGTCAGGATTAAGTTTAAATATTCAAAGTTTACCGCAGGGTGTCAGGCACACAACTGGCCTTCAGTACATTTGATTTATATTCTCCGCATCTCCAGATTTTTCTCTTTTTCTGTCCTTCATGCCCAGGCTCTTACACTGGCCCTGTGCCTTCGCTGTGAGCCCTCTCCTTGATCCATATCCCTGGTTCCTACTCCTGACGGTGCCCTTTGAACTCTGAGGATGACTCAGTTAAGGCACTAAAGCAGTACTGCAACCATCTCTTGAGTACCTCTGTGCAAGACAATGTCCCAGATGCAGTGAAATGGATACAACATGTACAAGGAATTTATGACCTACTAGGGGGTAGAGAAGAGGTAGGGAGACAATTAGACAAATGAAGCCCGGGCAATTCAAAGAAGGAAAAGTTTATATATCTCTAGGGGAAGATGGGAAGGCTTTAGAGGAAGTGGCATTTCAAGTGGACCTCAAAGGATAAACTTAAGTTGAGGGGCTGTTTCTAGAGTTATATGTGTTCCACAAAACACGTTACTAAAATGCTCTTGCTCCTCTGATGAAAAGCAAAATAAACTTAGGAAACGCTGCCTACTGCATACCCCTCTAGGAGATTCACAATACACAGTAGCAAGGCTCTGGGAGGTCTTGAAGGGACCCTATTTAACTTTGTTTAATGTAGCATCCCGGGCTTCCCTTGTGGTGCAGTGGTTGAGAGTCTGCCTGCCGATGCAGGGGACACGGGTTCGAGCCCTGGTCTGGGAAGATCCCACATGCCACGGAGCAACTGGGCCCGTGAGCCACAACTACTGAGCCTGCGAGTCTGGAGCCTGTGCTCCGCAACAAGAGAGGCTGCGACAGTGAGAGGCCCGTGCACCGCGATGATGAGTGGCCCCCGGTCTCCGCAACTGGAGAAAGCCCTCGCGCAGAAACGAAGACCCAACACAGGCAAAAATAAAAAAAAAAAAAAAAAAATGTAGCATCCCATATTTGTTTGGCCACTAGTTCTCCATTTCTATCCCCCCTGGAAGATATTTATAGCATCTTGAGGATCATACCTTAAGAAACAAGTTAAATGTTACCCTTTCAAAGTTATATATTTGCATTTTAACAGGACCTCTCCAAAATAATATCTTAACACCATATATCTTTAACAACATAATCAGCAACTTAAAAAATTCTCCTGGCATCATGTCCAAAAGGAAGAAGACCCTGCAGAGCTGAGTGAGTGGCTGAGACAGAATGAATTCCCTCCCTTCTCTAGTGAGAGGCAGAGTGTAGACTACAAGCCTTTCAATCAAGGGAGAGAAAATGACCCCTCTTCTGAGTGAGTCCATTCCTTCTTTGGTAGGATGTTTACACCCTTACAGCCGCCCTCCCACCCTCTCCAACTTGCTGACTGGGTAAAAAAACACCAGACTTGAAAGCAAAGGGAACAATGTTGTATAACAACAAGCCGACAAGGCATGTTTTGCTCCTTAATATTTATCAAACAGTCATGACCTGTGAGAGGCAAGAAGAAAAGGGGCATTGTCTGCTTGCCCGTCCCCACCCTGGAAGCATTGGTGCTCAATTACCCAGTCTGGGGGTTAACAAATGTTTACTGGGAGCAAGGCACTGTGCTCATGGTACAGAGAAAAACAAGATATAGTCCTAGTCACAAGTCCTGCTTCCCAGACCAACAGGGAGGATAGGTAAAAACCAACTGCAATGCAGCACGCGGAGCTCAGGCAAACAGTGCGAGAATCAGAGGTGAGGACAAAATGCCAGCAAGGCATAAATGCAGAGACTCCTTAACTTTGCCTGGGCATAAGGTCAGAAGAGAGGCGTGTTAAAACAAGGACACTCCTCTTAGCTCTCAGAAGATCGGAAAGGAGTTTTCCAGGCAAATAAATCAATCATCTGTAAATAAATAAAAGAGGGTTCTAGGTTTGAGTAGAATAGGGATGGACATAGCAAAACTGAGAAAAAAAAAAAAAGCAGCCAATCTTCCTGAGAAGGGGGCACACTGAACAGATGCATCTAATTTCACCGACCCCTGCTTTTTTTCTTAATAACAAAACCGTTCAGGCCAGGGAGACAGGAGAGAAGATGATGGTGTCAAATTTGGGAAGCCTGGGAAACAGATGAATAAGTAGATAACAGACTTAGCAGACTCAAGAAATCTGAATCCTAAACCAGATGCAAGGAAAGCTGAGAATTTGGCTGATTTCAACCACAGAATCTTTACCAGGCCCAGGACTGGCGGTACCAGGTATCCCTAGAGCAGGCGTATAGGATGCTAAAATAGAGACCACAGTTAAAGCTGCCTGAAAAGAAGTTAGAGCCCTAAACACCACCTCCACCTCCCACCCCCGCCAACTGACAAAATTCTGGAGGCTTAGTCTCTAGAAAGCATAAAACAGAAACGTCTAGTATGTGCTTTAAAATAATCTGAGGAAGGGGATGGGGGATACAGATGAAAGGAAAATGTTCATGAAGCGATCATTTGTGAACCTGGGTAATAGGAACATAGGGGATTATTGCACTATCCTCTCAACTTTTGTAAATCTTTGAAATTTCCCATATTAAAAAGTAAGAGTGCCTCTGGCCCAGGAATACCCAGCACAGTTGAAGGTGAACAGAAGAAGACAAGGCGCTGTGTCTATTGAAGGTGAAATGTAACAGGTTTTCATATGCCCTCTCCTCTTGACTGCCAGAACGTTGTCAAGTGGACCACACTCTGCTAGGAGGATGGAAGAGTCCTCCCGGGTGAACAGAACCAAGGGAAAACCTGAAGATGCTGTCCTAGGGGCTCCCAGCAAACAGCCCACCCAGATCAAGCTACAGGGAGGCCCAGAGATAATGATCTCCATCCTATATTCGGTTTCTTGAAAGCTTTTTTCTTTTAATACAGCAGGTTCTTATTAGTTATCCATTTTATACATATTAGTGTATATATGTCAATCCCAATCTCCCAATTCATCACACCACCGAAAGCTTTTTTTTTTTGAGAGTTTTATTAAGATATAACTCACAACTCAATTCACCCTTTTAAAAAGTGTACAATTTAATGGTGTTTAGTATATTCACAGTTGTATAACCATCACCACTGGGGTGGTTTATTAAGCTATAATATTAAGCTTTATTAACATGTAACTTACATACTCAATTCAGTTTTTTAAAGTGTACAATTCAGCGGTGTTTAGTATATTCAGAGTTGTACAACCATCACCACAATCGATTTTAGAACATTTTCATCACCGCAAAGAAAACCCTATAACCATTAGCAGTCATCCCACTCTCCAGCCTCAGGCAACTACTAATCTACTTTCTCTCTCTATGGATTTGCCTATTCTGGACATTTCGTATAAATAAAATCATACACTACGTGGTATTTTGTGAGTGGCTTCTTTCACTTACCAAAATGTCAAGGTCTCAACAGCTTTTTTTATCCAACCACCCTGCCCTTAATTAGAAGCAACACAACCAAGGATCACATTCAGAGTGACATATTGGGGAAGTCTCTAATGAAGATACAGACCACAGCAAACACATAAAAGCAACTTGAAGGAAACAGCTACTATGTGGAGAGGAGTGGGGTCTGGGGCAGGAAATACCATTAATATTCTCACAAAAATGAAATAAAACTGTACCCATGAAACAAAAATAGGACACTATAAAAAAGACACACTAAGAGAACAAAAACAAAAAAACTTTTAGAAATTGACAACTTAATAGCAGAAATTTTAAAAATTCAACAAAAGGATTGAAAGATGAAACTGAGAAAATCTCCTTGAGAGTAAAATCAAAAGATAAACACATGGAAAACAGGAGAGAGAAGTTAGGAATATTCTAGAGGACCAGTACAGGGGCCCCAATATCTGAATAGGAGAACTTTCCAAGAAAGAGAAAACAGAAAAAAGAAAAATTATAACAAGACAGTAATTCTCAACAGCATCAATAAAAACAAGAAGACGATGAGCAATGCCTTTAAAATTCTGAAGAAAAATGATTTCCAACTTAGAATGAAATCTAAGAACCCAGTCAAACTATCGATCAAGTATGAGAATAGAACAAAGACATTTTCAGGTATATAAGATCTCAGAAATTCACATTCCATGAACCTTTTCTTAAGAAGCTTGTGTAGGAGGTCCTTCACCAAGCTGTATAAAAGAAACAGTGGATCTAGTAGAGACAGGCAACAGAGGACCCCAAGAGGACCACATAAAGAAGTCAACCAGACTGGAGAAGTACAACTCAAAGGGCAGACATGTTGAAGATGGTCATCACCAACAACCCCACTGCCATTAAACCCTCTTTGCTATTGTTGACCTAAATATTTAAAATATATGATTATAAAATTTTCAAACATACTCAAAAGTAAGCCCCTGACACCCATCACCCAGATTCAACAATTATGAACGTTTTGGCCTATTAATTAATCTATCCTCTTTTTTTCTATTTTTTTTCTTTGTTTAAATATTTTAAAACAAATTCCATATCATAGCATTTCACCTCTGCATACTTCAGAATCCATCTCTACATTACCATTTTCTAACACCACATTACTATTATCGTGCCTAGAAAAATTAATTATAATTCCTTGTTATCAGTCCATAACAAAATTTCCCCACCATCTCAAAAATGCCTTTTTATACTTAGGCTGTTGTGGGCTGAACTGTATCCGCCCTCCCCCCCAAAAAATGTATATGTTGAATCCCTATGTGCTGGTATACTTCAGAATGTGACTATAATTGGAGATAGGGGTTTTAAAAAGGTAACTAAGTTAAAATAAGGCCTTTAGGGTGGGCCCTAATCTAACCTGACTGATGTCCTTATAAGAAGAAAGGAGATCAATGGAAAAGAATATGAAAAAGAACATATATATGTATAACTGACTCACTTAGCTATAGAGCAGAAATTAACAACATTGTAAAACAACTATACCTCAATAAAATAAATTTTTAAAAAAGAAGAAGAAGAAAGGAGATTAGAAAATACAGAGAGACACCAGGGCCACCTGTGTGCAGAGGGATGACCATATGAAGAGGCAGGAAGAGGGTGGCCATCTGCCAGCCAAGGAGAGAGGGCTCAGAGGAAACTAACCCTGCCAGCACCTTGATCTTGGGCACCCAGCTGCCAGAACACTGAGAAAATAAATTTCTGTTGTTTAAGCTACCCAGTCTGTGATATTTTGTTATGACAGTAGTAGCAAACTAATACACAGACTATCTGAATCAAGATAAGGTTCATGCGTTACATATGGCTACGATTCTTAAGTCACATTATTATTTTTTTCAGATTCTTAAGTCACATTATTTTTTTCATGCTGTTGACTTGTTGCAGAAGCCAAGTCAGTTGTCCAACACTCTGAATTCATCTGTTTGCTTCCTTAGAGTGTAATTTAATTTGTCATCCTTTGCCCTCTCTTTCTAATAAATCAAAGTTAGCACCATAAAAGAGTAAATCCTAAGAGTTCTCATCACAAGAAAAAGAAATTCTTTTTTCTTTTTTTTTTGGCCACGCCATGCGGCATGCAGGATCTCAGTTCCCTGACCAGGGATCAAACCCGCATCCCCTGCAGGGAAAGCACGGAGTCTTAACCACTGGACTGCCAGGGAAGTCCAAAAAACTCTTTTTCTATTTCTTTAGTGTTGTATCTATACGAGATGATGGATGTTCACGAAACTTATTATGATAATCACTTCATGGGATGTGTACATCAAATCAGTATGCTGTATACATTAAACTTATACAGTGCTGTATGTCAGTTACAGCTCAATAAAACTGGAAGAAAAAAAGAAATTTGCAGAAATGTAAACAAGGCGTTCTTGCTAATTTCTTTTTGTTTTGGCAAATAGAGTTTTTATTTACGTTACCATATGATTCAATTTGTTATTGTTATTTTAAAATAAATTAGTAAATTTGAAAAAAAAGTTAGCTCTAGAGGCTTGATTGATTTAGGGGTCAACTTTTAGATAAGAATATTCCATAGGTGGTACTGCATACTCTCTTTTTAATCTGACAAGAATGACAGGTAAACTTGGTCCAGACTCTTTCTGGCACTATTGACCTTGACCATGTGCTAATGAAGCATCTGCTCATCCCCTCCTTGCTGTCCATCTGGATTAGCTGAGGGCATTCACTTCATCCCACAGAAGAGATGGCCTGCTTTGGCCTACTTGCTGAGAGCTGAAGGTAGGCCACAAAGAAAGCAGAAGTAGAAAAGACATAGCAGTCCATTCTCCATGCCCATATCCTACCGGATGTCCAGTGTCTGGCCCACACTGAGCCCCACCAGATGCCCCAGGAGTGGTGAGCCCTGTATTTCCAAGGATTCACTCACAGCCTTGCCCTCTGACTTCCCCATCAGGATCTTTTGTAACCCCCAGGGAAGCTAGCGCTAGACTATGAACCTGAGTCTGTTCGGTTTATTTTTAGATCTAATAGTGGCAATGTTGCCCTTTTTCAACGGTTTGTTAGATTTGCACTTGATCCTTTGTTTTAAAAAAACTAAACAATGTATAGTTTAGTAATACAAACATGGGTGGTTAAACCATAAAGAAAAGTAAGGGAATGCTCAACACAAGAGTCAGGATAACCATTGCCTCTGATGAGAAGAAAAAAAAAAAAAAAAAGCGGGGGGAGGTGTGATTTTGGGATAGAGGGTACACAAGCAGTTTCTAAGGAATCAGTAATGTTCAATTTGATAAATTAGATGGTGGATATACAATTTTCACCTTATTGTTCTTTACTTGTAAATATATATTTAAAGCATTCTTTGGTATGTATGATAGTTTTCATATGAATTACTTTTTTGTGAGCAGTCCACTGTGGCTAGAACATAGGATTTGAAGAGTGAAAGGAGAAAAGACTGGAAATGGAGTTAACTCTGAAGGCAAATGGGAGCCTCGGTGATGCTCTCTTGGGAGGATCTTCAAGGACGTGTATACCCGAGATCAATTAAAATGGCTTTCTTACAACCTATCCATCAAGAAGGATAGGAAATTCTTTGTTTTTTCTACTAAGTTACCTGAAGATGAAATATCCAACGTTGTAAGCCTCTCATAGGGAAACATCATATGGTTTTGATGTATTTTTCCAGTGAAAGGAGATTCAGCTTGCCCTAGGGAACACATTTGCCTCAAATTCTTAAAAGACACAAAGCTGAGAGGGATACAGAACAAATGTTTTAGATGACAGAATTGGGATATATCTTGGTGAGCTGGAGTGACAGGTCAAGTCTAGCCCAATTTATCTCAACATCTACCATCTACTGTGAACATATGATATGCCAAGAGTTTAACAGTCTATCTCATTTAATCCTTACAACCCCACTGGGAAGCTGAGACCCAGGGAAGTCACTTGCCCAGGGTCACAGAGCAAGTCAATAGCAAAGTCATGATTTTGAACCTAGATTTTCAGATTCAAGTTTCAATCTCAAGTGAGATTTCTTCAGCTAGCACAAATTAACATTTAAAAACAGAATCTCCTTTACTCTAATGCCATCTGTCACCCTCAGAAAAGTGACATCCAACCCCAATCCTTTGGGCATATGAGGGTATCGGCACCTTAGAAAAATGATTCGACCAGACTGATTTCATTCATTAAACATTTGGGGATCCTCTGACAGCTGCCAAGAAACCTTTATCTGCTCTCAAGAGCAAGTCTGTCATTAGGAGTAAGCTCTAAGAGGATTCTCTCTGCTACCAATTCCCAGCTCAGCTTTGTCTATCTCCACATCGGTACTTAAGAATCTGCAAAACTCGAGTTCTGCAGTTGTAGATGGGGGTCCCTTATCACAAAGACTGCTGAGCAAGACCCCTTAGCCAGCCTGTTCCCCACCTTCAATTTTCTCTCATCCTCAGGGCCACTGTGATTTGATGGGCGTGTGTAGCTGAGAGAACAGCACAACTGGCTCTATTGCAGAGTCATAGCCAGTGACTATGGAGCAATCCCAAAAGACAGCCAGAGAATTTTAATGAAAACCAGAAAACTCCTGGCCACTAAGTCCAACTGCAGTCCAGGCCCACCAGCCCCTCCCCCTGCTGCTAGGAATCCCTGAGCCAGCTTCGCCCCAAAGAGCAGGGAGGAAGATCCATTTTGTATTCAGCAATGCTTTCCATAGCAGCCACCTTCCAGGGTCATTTAGGTGAGAGGCAACGCACACGCTAATTGCAACAGGACCAAGGGACCCTGAGAAGCACAGGGTGTGGCAGCAGCAGGTCTGAGCCAACAGATTATGAAACAGTCATTAAAAAAAAAAAAAAAAAAGGGCCTCTTTCCTTCTGCCAAAGCTGTCTGAACACAGCTGCATACGAGGCTAGTGAGGAATCTTAACAAGCTTAAAGGGACCGTATTTCTGATACTCAAGAACCAAAAGGGAGGAAATGAATATTTTGATCACTTACTACGTGTCAGGCGCTCTGGTCTCATTCCACCTTGACTATGAGGTGGGAATTATAAACTGCATCGAACAGATAAAGACCCTGACTCAGAGAAGTTAGATAGCTTGTCCAAGGCACACAGCTGGCAAGTGGGGAACCAAGACTCAAAGTTCAATAGGGGTGAGGCTCATCATAAATAAACTCAAAATCCTGACCTGTCCTGTTTAATAAAAAAAATTATGTGCCTGGAAGCAAGCTAAGATTTCTGTACACAATATATCATCTACTCCTCACAGGAACCAGACAAGATAGGGGTCATTATTATCCCCATTTTCGATGAGGAAACTAAGGCTAGATGCTAAGTAACTTGGCCAAGGTCATGACACCAGCAGGATTTGAACCCATGTCTATCTAATTCTAGAGCCCACCCCCATGTGAAACCATTCACCCTAACAGCCTACAGATGGGAACCACAGAGGCCATGATGCCAAGTAAGCAAGTTGCATAGAGACTTCTGCCAGCTTCTCAGCAGGTAATTCACATTCTGGGGTTACCTTTCAATTCCTCCAAGCAATCCACAGAATCGTGGCTCTGGGAAGGCTGACAGGGTTGTTTCCCATGGGCTTTGTTGACACTGCAAGTATGATGGAGAAGGCCACCACAGTGACGGTGTAGCCTGTGATACCTGTGCATGTAGAAGCCGACAGCTCCCTTCTGCAGGCTCTGCTCCATAAGCCCACACACCTCACAGCAACCCCCCTCCCTCTCCCATCAATAGCTCACAGGCCTATTTCGTATTTCTAACAGGAGACCATGTGCCTTCTCTTAGAGCAACTGTGATTTCCCAAGGGAGACTACTGTCTAGACAGAGCATCCCAATCCATCCTGGCAAGAGATGGGCCACACAATGTCATGTTTGCTCATTGAGTTTTTTGGGAGTCTGTGTTCAGCAGCCCAGTGAAGGCCCTGGGCTTGGCACCTCTGAGTTATCTGACTGACCAACACTCTGTACCACAGCCGATATGCAGGGTTGGAACTATCTTCCCAGGCAGGCAAGTGTTACCTGAGGGGAGTCACAGGCATCTTACACCCAGGCTACGGGTCACGCACACACAGGCACACCATACAAACAGTTCCATTAATCAGGCTGAGACTTGATAGAACTCTTCTCCACATGTTTAGAATTAAGCACCAGGCTTGGAGGAGGACTGAACCCTTAATACTGCCAGGTGCTGTGGCAGGTACCTTCACAGCCACTATCTTAATTAATCTTCATAACATGCTGTAGGTAGATAAGACGGCTATTGTACAGATGAGGCACCTGAAGCCCAGAGAGGTAACATAATTTGCCAAAAGTCACACAGAAAGTGGCAAAGCTCAGATTCAAATGTGTTTTTAATAGGACTCCAACATTCAATCATGAGGCCATGCATTTATTCCTCAGATATCTATTGAGCACCTTCTCTGGGAAGCTATTGTGCCACTTGTAGAAGATCCGACTGCTAACGTGTAATGTAGGTCCAGTTACCCAAGAACTTAACATTCTCATGAGGTGATAAGACAAGGCGATCTGAAAGAGAGGTGCAGACGATGAGATTAGGACCTCAACTGGGTGATCAGGGCAGGCCGCTCTGAAGAAGTGGCATTTTAGCTGAGATCTGAAAGATGAGAAGGAGCCGGGCATTTGCAAAACTAGAAGAAGAGTGCGGGCACAAGGAATATGTTAGAAGGGCAAGTACCGCCTGCAGAAGAAGGCTTGGATGTCTGAAGAACCTAAAGGACACCAGGGACCAAGGCTGAGTGACCAACAGGGAAGAAAGAACATTTGAGATAAGGCAGGGCCTTGCTGACCACAGAAGAGAGTTTGGATTTTGTCGGGAGGTCCATGGGAAATCAAAGAAGAGTTTTAATTAAAGCAGTGACACGATCTGATCTGTGCTTTAAAGAGATGATTCTGGCTGCTGTGTGGAGGACAGAGCGCAGGGAGGGGGCAAGAGTTAGCAGTCAGGGGAGAGATGACAGTGGCTTGGACCAGGATGATGGCAGTAGAGGTGGGTTTTATATTTGGAGATAGGTCTGAACAGACTCGATGATAAACTGTATGTGAATGGGGAAGGAAACAAACTCCTGGGTTTCTAGGTTGAACAACTGGGTAGATGGCAGTACCATGTATTATGAGAAAGACTAGAGAAAAAGCAAAATGCTCATGAGATAGCATGCTTTTTATTCTTATCACATCAAGAAGAAAAAAAAAAGTAGACCCAGTTGTTTGTTCAGGGAAAGCTGTGAATTAAAGGCTTGAAGCTACTTAACGGTGAAGAAAAGGTGTTGGGGGTGAAAATGGAGAATAAATGCCTTAGGAAACAGGGGTTCCACTTCATGGGCCATCCATCACTGCCACACCGGGACCAACGGATGGAAGGGAGATTTAGGAACAGAATTCAGTTATATATAAGGAAGGGCTGTCTCGTGGTCAGAGCTGTGGGAAGTAGAATGAGGTGCCCTGGGATGATGATGACTTCCCTGTCACTGGAAGAGTTAAAGAATAAACCAGATGACCCCTTGGTTATATGGTTAGAGAATTCAATAATTGGGTGGGCAAATCCTTCGAAACCTAAAATCCTTCTAAACCCTAGAATTCTATGGTTTTACGATAAAATGTTATTAATCTGACCTTCAGGACTGGAGTTTGCCCAACAGGGCAGAGCTCTCCTACCCTCTAGAAGGTAAATGAGAACAATATTAGCTTATTTCATTCACTGTAAAGTGACTCCTAGTTTACTTCTAAGTGTCATATAAGATGATGAAAGGCTTTTTGTATAAGCAAAAGGTACAAGCTATGGAATCAGATATCCTAGATCTGCAATTTATTACTTCTGTGACATCTGGCAACATATTTAAATCCTCTAAGTTTCAGTTTCTCTCTCTGAACAATGAGAAAAACAATACCTAATTTAGGATGTTTGTTGTGTGGACCCAAGTCCAGCATCTGACACATTATAGTGAGAATAATAATGATAACCAATATTTATTGAGCTATTACTACATGCTAGGCATATGCTATGTGTTCTCAGTGCATTTTTTCCATCTAATCCTTACAACAACCCAGAAGGTAGGCACTTATTATCCCTGTATTAAAAATTATAAAACAGACTCTAGAGCTTAAATAACTTATCCAAGAGTCATATAGCTAGGAATTATTCAAATTAGGAAAAAAACAAGCAAATAAACAAACTTCAATAAAGGTTGAAAGAAAAAGACAGAGAAGCCATATTTCAATAATTTGAGAAAAAGTAACTTACTGTTAAATTTCACAAACAATTCAATCCATTTAGTAAATATTTTTGAACATATAAATGAATAATTGAATGAATAAATGATTCCAACAAACATTTATTGATTTCCTAGCAGGCACAGCATCAAGAAACTAAGGTTATAGAGAATTTACATCGATTTAATTGAGAATTTGCCTTTAGAACCACAATCTTCAAACTGCAGATAACTATGACCCATAGTCCATGAAAAAAGGTACTAAGAAATGTCATTCTCATACAGACCAAAAGAAGCTGGAATTACTGTTGTTCTTAAGTCAAAACTGTTAGAGGGACACTCAGAGCAGTAGGCAGATGACCAAGAGCACACAATAAATGGAAGCTGAGGAAAGACAGAGTCTCAAAGAAAAGATGGGTAAGACTTCCAAAGGAAGCAGAAATCTAAGAGAACAAAGGCCAACGTAGTAACTCGGAGTTTGCTGATGAACTTCACTGGAATGGTGAGGAAAGAAACCAAGTCGCATAAGGCGTTTGGATGAATGGGTTAAAGAGGAAGAGGAGGCAGTCTTTTAAGAAGTTTGGGGATAAAAAGGAGAGGGAGAGAACGGCAGCCTGATGGGGAGAAGCAGAAGGACCACTGACAAGTATAGAAGGTTAAGGAGCAGGAGTCAAAAGAAAAGGAGAAACTGAAGACAAAAGACAGATGGAGGAGATGGAAGAAATAGAAAGAGGACCAGACCCAAGGAAGTCACGAGGGGAGGGATAGAATGCATAGGGAAAGGCCACCCTTGGGAAAGGAGAGGTCACCTTCTGCTCTGAGACAGGAATCAAGGAGGAGAAACTGGTGTATGGACATTGTGAAAGAGACTCCAAATCAAGCTGGATGAATACAGAGTGATCAAGTTAGATAACACCATTTTGAAATCAGTATCAAAATGATATTGACTTTCTTAATACTCAAAAATTAGTATTAAAAAAGATAACCATCATTTTGATATAAGTTCTCTATGGTTAAAAATCAGACTTACTGAGATATGCTTATATTCTGTTTCTTAACCTGGGTACTGTAACTCTGGTTATGTTCAGTTTGAAAACTCCATCAAGCTATATGCTTATACATGCACTTTTCTGTATGTACATTATACTTCAATAAAGTTTTTATAAACCAATCATTAACTTAGAATCACCACTCCTGTACTCCGTTCAGTTTTTAAAAGAGTAACTCAAACTCAAACTATATATTCCTTCTGACAGTCAACATTCCTTACCATTCTTTTAGATTTGCCATAGTACTAAATTCAGGACTAGATACACAGTAGGTATCTAATAAATACATGTTGATGTGATTGAAAAAACTTTAGCACCCAATGTTCAGATTTAATACAAATCTATCTATAGGAAATGGCACCTTTAGGATTGCAAAATCTTACAGACCCTACCTTAGCCAAGTGATTACACTGAGTATCACCAATAATGGGGTGAACTAACATTATGTGCCTCCCCTTGTGAAACAATGGGAAGTAAACAACATCAGCTATTTAGAATTCTTGCCAAAAATGGCTAACCTGAATATAATCATGGGGAAATAATTGTGAGATATTCTTAAGAAAACAGGCCTGGGGTCTTAAAAATATCAGTGTCATAAAACACAAAAAAGGGGAAGGGAGAATCATAGATTAAAAGAGACTTAAAGGGGACTTCACTGGTGGCGCAATGGTTAAGAATCCGCCTGCCAATGCAGGACACACGGGTTCGAGCCCTGATCCGGGAAGATCCCACATGCCGCGGAGCAACTAAGCCAGAGCGCCACAACTACTGAGCCTGTGTTCCAGAGCCCGCGAGCCACAACTACTGAGCCCATGTGCCACAATTACTGAAGCCCACGCGCCTAGAGCCCGCACACCACAACGAAGAGTAGCCCCCGCTCACCGCAACTACAGAAAGCCCGTGAGCAGCAACAAAGACCCAACGCAGCCAAAAAATAAATAAATTTTAAAAATAAAAATAAAAAAATAAGAGAGACTTACAGAGAGAGACAGAGAGAGAGAAAGACTAAAGATACATACCTAAATTTAATGCATAGTCCTTGATTAGCTCTTGGATTAAAAACAATTAACTGTTATCAGCATTATAAAATCAACAATATTATTCCTATTATTTGGACAATAGGGGTGTGACAGATTGCTTGCAAAAATGCCTGCACTTGTTCATTCCCCTGTATCCATGCCCTTGAGCAATATGACTTTGCAGCACCTCCCTTCAAAAGGAGCTTGTGCCTTGCTTTGGCAAAAAGACTGCAACAGAAGTTATGTTGTGCCAGCTCCAAGCCTAAGCCTCAAAAGGCTTTGCATACTTCCACTCTCTCTCAGAATCTGCCTGTGTGCCGTGGATAAGTCTGGGCTGTACTGCTGGAGGCTGAGAGACCCTCTAGAGTAGAGACCAGCCATCCAAACTGAGGCAACATAGACCAGCCAGCCCCTAGTGGATCCAGCACAGATTGCAGATTTTGAGGGGGCCCAGCCAAGGTCAGGAGCCTGATCCACATTAGAAGAACCACCCAGTTGATCCACAGAATTATGAGCATTAATAAATAGTGGTTGTTTTAAGCCACAAAGTTTTGGCAGGATTTATTATGCAGTGAAAGGTAACTGATCAAAAGTGAGATTTAAATATAGACTGTATATTAGACAATATTATGGAATCAATGTAAGTTTCTAGGGCATGATAATGGTATTGTGGTTATGCAGAAGGATGTCTTTAGACTTAGGTGATAAATACTGACAATATTTAGAGACCAACTATGACGATGTCTGCCCCCCCAAAACATAAATCTGCATATAGACAGAAAGCAAATGTGGCAAAATGTTAACAATTAGTAAATCTAAGAGTTTTTGAATGTTCTTTGCACTAATCTGTTCATTTGAAATTTTTCAAAATAAAAAGTTAGAAAGAAAAATTATCCACCTATCTCCAGAACATGGTGACATTAAATATTTATCTGGTAACCCAGCACACCACTATGTAGTGAACAGATCCTTCTCATCCTTTTTTTGCCATCCTCCGCCTCCCATCCCTTTAAACAGATAGCGACTACTGTTGTTAAAGGGGGAGACAGAACAGATAGAAACTGCAGTAAACCAGAGGTACTGCAGTTTAAAAGTAGCAAGCAATCCCTAAGTGAGGTTTTCTCCCTGATATAATCAGAAAAAAATTGTGGCAAGTTGGCTAAAGCATGAAAAGAAAAAAAGCTTTGGCAAAAACCATGGGCAGGTCTTTGAATTATTTTGTGTTAGAAACAAATGTCACATGTTTCTCTATCTTAAGGGATTTCTCAAATGCCTACAAATGAGAAAAGTATCTTGTATTACATCTCTTCCCCCTGAAAACCCCTCAAGATTCTTATCAATAGAGTGGAAATCTGTTTTTTCACAACCAGATGAAAGCCTCCTTTATTTAATTTGAATTTTCCCCCAAGTGATATGCAGCAATTATTAATGCTGTGTATTGACTTATATGAACCAACCCAGGGGCCTAGGTTCAAAGGATATGGCTTTCTGAGCTGAAGTCCAAGGACCTCGGCTTTCCTGTGCCATATAGAGGACGTCTGCTTACAATGAACAGCAAACAAAGCCCACACTGTTCTTTACATAAAAACAGTAATCTAGGTAGAGTGATTAATTTTTTAGAACAATCTCTACAAATCTATTAAAATGTCTTCGACTTCAAAAAACTCCATTCAAGTATTCCCATGTGTTACCATTGTCAGGTAAGAAAAACATTCAATTTATATAAGAAAGGAAAGAAAATGTCTCAAGGTACTGTACCTTTAATGAGTTGTTGTTCTCATCCATCAAAACTGAAAGTTTAATGCAGCAAAAATATTTGTTTTAGGCATTATCTGACTCAAAGCCAAATCCATGCCCACTTTTTCTTACAGAATCCCTCAGTTCTCTAACCCACAAACCCCAGGATGTCTCAGACTATAGTTTGAAACTAGAACTTTAAATTAAAATGGTTGTGCAAAAGGAAGAAGGTACCATATACAGACAGCATCTTCCAGTGGCTCCACGAACTTCATCCGAATTAGAGAAAACAACCAGGCTGTCATGTCTTCAAGGGACCTTTGATGTTCAAAGAGAATTCTGTGCACATTAATTCTCAAAATTGTTCACTGACACTGTAAAGACAGCTGCAGAATGATGGGCTTTCCTGGCCCACATCTGCATATTAGCATATGTGTCTGGTAGAAGGACTAGACATCAGCAGACCTGGGCATGGGTCTGGCTCAGCCAGAGTCCCCATTTACTTGTTACTGGAAGTGTTAACTGCTTAAAGCAGGGGGTGATTGATAGACTCATTGATTCATTCATTGAGAAAACATCTGTTGAGGAAATTTTACATGCCAAACCCAGAATGGGGAAACAGAGATGAAGGGGACATGGCCCCTGCCCACAAGGAGCTCATAAGCTAATGGAGAAGCACAGTCCAAACACTTAGACAAGCTGGAGTAAAGGGCTCTGAGCAGGTTAAGCACTTGAGCCTGGACTTGAATCCTGGCTCTACCACTTGGCTGGGTGAATTTGGGCAAATTTATTTAATCTCTTCTAGCTTAGTTCCCTGAGCTGTAAAGTGGGGACAGTAATCATATCTCTTACACTGAGTTACTGTCAGAATTAAGTGAGATAATATATTACTATTCATGTCAGTAAACTTTCAGTAAATGTTGGCTATGATTATTATTATTTATTATTATCTGGGTGGTTATACTAGATATCTTTTTAGGTCCTCTATAACCCTGAGAGTCTATTAATTAGCTGTGACCCAGAGTAAGAAATTTAACATCTCTGGGCCTCACCCTCTTTATCTGTTAAATGAAAGGGTATAGCTAAGGGACCTCTAAAATCCCTTCCAGCACTAGAATATTAAAAGGCTCTATGACTGATCTTATATGATTTCATATGTGTCTCAGTAACACTGCTTAGATAAACTGGTACAACAAATAAACCATCTTTCTCTGAGTCGTTTTTCACTTTTGTTCCTTTAATCTCATAACCTACCTATGCATATATAGGATGTGCACAAGGTATCAGTCCCCAGAGAGAAAAATAGGCAAGTGCAGGGGAAGCCAGGTCCCTGTCCCCTTCCTTTAGGCTGGGTAGTGGCTTCCAAAATACAAGTGTGGGAGGAGCATTGAATGGATTCATTCATTCACCCACACAAGCATCCCACATACTGAGGGAAGAGAGCCTTCCTGTGCTCCCGTGGCACCCACAACTTGTCCCCATATGCTACTCTCCACACTGCCATCTTATCTGCCTGCACCAGCAACTAAATTGATTGAGGGCTGGGACTTTGTCATGCTAATTTCGCATCCTCAGTCCCAAACACAGTGCCTGGAATGTGGCAGACGCCTAATGACTTAACTAAAATTCAAACTTCCCTCAGAACCAAAACTATACATTTGCAAAGTTACTAGGCTTTTTGAGGTGTGGGCCTGAACCTCTGGGGATTCTTTACAAAGGGTCACCAATCTAGTAGTGTCAAGAAATAGCTATGTGACCCTGGGTGGGAGGGGGAAGGGGAGGCACGCAGGGGGAGGATCATTTCAGTTTCCTCTTTGATAAAATGAGGGAAATGGATTAGATCAGAAGTTGGCAAACTATGACTCCTGCGCCAAATCCAGCCTATGGTCCCCCCAGTTTAGAGTGATTTTTACATTTTTAAAGGGTTATGAAAGCAAATAAAGAATAATATGCATCAGAGACCCCCCTAAGCCAATGCGGTTCTCTAAACGAAACATATTTACTTTCTGGCCCTTTAAAGCTTGCTGACCCTGGATTAGATGAGCTCTAAGGTCCCCTTAAACCCAGAAATGTTAGCATTCTAATTCTGCTTAATCAATCCCATTCTGGCTCTGCACACAGAGCATTCCCAAGTCTGAACCAGTACACACAGCAGGAGCTCAATTGTTATTTGTCTAATTGAATAAATGGATCCTGCAGCAGTAACCCCAAGAACTAAATCCCCCACCAAGAGGGTACACAGGGTCAATGTGTATCAAATGATACAACACGGGGACCGTGCAGCAGCTCTACTGGCCCTTTGGATGACAGCGGCACCAAAAATGGCCCAGAGCTCAGATAACCAGGATTAAGATTCACCTTGTTCCACCAAATAAAAAATACACTTAGCCGTCCCCTGAACAGACGCCTTGGGCAAATTGTAAAGCTGTCTAGAAGTAGCTATCAGAAACACAGATCATCGAAACAGATAATCTTAACAGCCATGGGCCCAAGAGAATAAATCCCATCCAAAATAAGGCATATAGGATAATTTAGCTCCCAACATTCTGTTTCTCTTTTCCTCTCTTGTTAAGAATACATAATACCAAAACAAGGAGTTCAAACATTTATGTCAGGGCAGCCAGCCAAGGAGAGTCTAGAATATATGATCCTATTATCACTAATGGAAGTTGGAGCAAGGTACAGAGACAATAAGGCCTACCTCCACTCTCACTACACATACTTTTCCAAAATAAACAGCCAGCAATTATTCTTTTAATGTTCCTTCTCTGTACACCCATAAATCACTCCTGGGCATATACCTTTTGCTGGTTTCAAAGAAGGGGTTTCTGGTTTTTCTTTTTTTTTTTCTTCCTTACCTTCACTCTTCCTCTTTCTGGATGCTACCAAGGAGTCCTGAATGGACCTGGGGGTGCTTGTCTACAACCCCTCCGTTGAGCATCTCCAGTCCACGTGCAACACACACAACCCCAACCTCCCTTGTCAGACTGTCCCTTAGGAAGACCAAGTTGATCTGGAGATTCTGCCCTCTACATTCTCTGCTAAAGAAGCTACTTGGAGCTCTCTCTTCTCCCAGCTGACCAGGGAAGTCTGAAGGCGCCCACACCCAATGACGAGGTGGATTCATACATCTCACTCCCATCCCCACCCCCAGGCACCATGCTCCAAATATACTGGTCCGGAAGGTTAAAACAACAACAACCTGTAAATCTCAATCCTTAATTCCAGGCTTTACAGAAACCTGAGGAGAGAAGAATAGTTTATTTGGATTCTCTTCCTGACTCATTAGGTAAGCTTTTTCCAATAGCCAGAACAGACAGACAGACACTGACCCTCTGCTGACCTCTGCATGAGCTTCAAAAAAATAAAAAATAAATTTAAAAAAATCCCATTCTTTCTCAGTCTTGTTGTTTTCATGGGTTTTTTCAACCAATAAAAAGGGTTTAATCCCAGATGGCATTTTTGCTTGAAAGATAAGAAGCCAACACTTGGGGACTTCCCTGGTAGCGCAGTGGTTAAGCATCCGCCTGCCAATGCAGGGAACATGGTTCGATCCCTGGTCCGGGAAGATCCCACATGCCGCGGAGCAACTAAGCCCCTGCGCCACAGCTACTGAAGCCCGCTCACCTAGAGCCCGTGCTCCGCAACAGGAGAAGCCACCGCAATGAGAAGCCCATGCACCGCAACGAAGAGTAGCCCCCGCTCACCACAACTAGAGAAAGCCTGTGTGCAGCAACAAAGACCCAACGCAGCCAAAATAAATAAATAAAATAAATTTATTTAAAAAAAAAAGAATCCAACACTTGGATTATATTATCGGAGCTCTAAGACCCCCCGCCCCCCGCAATGATCCCAGGGCCAAATAGCCTCACCCACATTTTCTCCAAATTCCATCACTGTAACCCCTGCTGCGGGACCCAGCACAGCCCTGCGCACCTGTTCCTGGCTCTTCTCCCTGCTGGAGCATGTGATTCAGAACCGCTAGGGCCAAAAAAAAAAAATCATCACATGGTTTTTAAAAAATCCCTGGAAGGAGTCTAGGTAATTAACGTACAGAAATGCAGACTGACTGCCTCCACCATAAGATAAATCTGATATCTACTCACTCTGTCTCTATAAAAGGTTTTGCAGACTGTTCATTATCATTTGAAAAAAGAAAAGAGACCCACACGTGCCTTTTGAATGTAAAGTTTCATAGGAAGCTTGAGGTGATTCAAATAGGTGATGGAAGACACATTGGACTACTCAGATATTATCATCAAGTATATATGAGAAAACTGCATATTAATACTCCAAATACACTACTGCTTATTCTTTTAACAGTGCACAATCATCTTAGTAAACATGGTACAACCATTCTCACTCCTCAAAGCAGAAATGACCATTTCTTCTACTCTGTGGGCCCACTGGACCCTGTAAGGATGTTAATAACAGGAACTGTGACCCTTTATTTACTCGTTTGTTTGTATGATCATCTCCCCACACCCCACTGCTTCCACTACCCCAGGCTGTAAGTCCCTTGAGGACAAGGACCCCATCATATTCTTTTTTTTTTTTAATATTTATTTATTTATTTGGCTGCGTCAGGTCTTAGTTGCGGCATGGGGTACCTTTCGTTGCGGTGCACGGGCTTCTCTCTAATTGTGGCGCATGGGCTCTAGAGTGTGCGGGCTTAGAGGATGTGGGATCTTAGTGCCCCAACCAGGGATCGAACCCGTGTCCCCTGCACTGGAAGGCAGATTCTTAACCACTGGACCACCAGAGAAGTCCCCCATATTCTTTCTTGAGCCCTCAGTGCCCAATAGACTGCCTAGCACCCAGCAGGTACTTCATAACACCAGGATGAAAAGCAGGAGATGCAGTAGGTACTAAGAGAGCAGAAACTGAATCTGTCTTATTCGTTGTTACCTGGCCTATACATATTTTTTGAATGAATGGATGTACCGAAGAAATAAAAGACCAGTGGTACTAGGACATGAAAGTATAGAGCTTGGTTGTGGAGTAATAAATATCATCTTTCATCAATTCTAAAAACATGTTTTCTTACATTTTGACAGCTTAGAAATTAGGATACATTTTACAATGGATGGCATCTTGGCATTGTGTCATAGTTTATTTGGAACCTTCTCTTTCTTTCTCAGTGGTACATAGAATAGTCTTACACGTTCAGAGATAATAGTGTCATAGATTCAGTGAAATACAATCATTTGATGTGGCTGCAGTAAGAAGGGTTGGAAAGATGAGTGTAAAGTTGCACTGAATTTTCCACAAGAGTAGAAACAAAAAGAGAGCTTGGGACTTTTTAGTGGCTGGTAAGTGGAGTGGCTATTTCTTTCAGAATGACTGCCCTTTCTCTAAAAGCAGCCCAATGGCCAGTATATGCTAAATAACCCTGTCCTTCTGCCTACCACTGATTGGTCCAGGGGTGGTCACATGATCCAAAGTGAGCCAATCATTACTCTGAGATATTTTTACTTGAAGCCAATGAGAGTGTAGGTCAGTTTGTCTCTGGTGTTAGCAACAGTGAGATTTAGCGTTCAGGAGCAATCCCTGGCCATGCTCCCTGCCATGTAGGAGAGAAGCAAAGGCAAGAGACAGAGTCTTGATATCATTTGAGTGCTTGTGTGGCTCAAACTAGCTACATGCTCACCAAACCCATTTCTTTTTCTTCTTAGCCATATTTCTCAGCCTCCTTTACCATTAGGTGGGGTCATGTACTGAGTAATAACTGATGGAATGAGGACAGAACTAATATAAGCCACTTCCAGACCTGGCCCATGAAAACCTCACACATGAGATCCTTCAATCTTCTTCTCCATCATCAGGTTAAAAGGAGAGAACTCTGAGATACCTAAAAGAGAAGGGAGCCACAAGATGGCAGGAGCCTGGGTCCCTGAAACATAGAAGGTAGCCTAACCAGAAAAAAACTATGTTGAACTGTTGTATGAATGAGAAATAAACTTCATTTGTGTTAAGCACTGAAATATGGGAGGATTGTTAAGGTAATTACCTGCTCTAATATTTCCTGGTTCCAGCTGCACCCAACATTCCTATGGTTACATGAAACATGCCAGGATTCTTCCCATAAATTCCCTCTTTGCCCAAGCTAGTTTGAGTTGGGTGTCTTTCATTTACAACTCGAAGAATTCTGAAGAACACAGCCAAGAAAAATGAACTGCAGTCATTTGAAGTGGCAAGAAGATAAAAGTAAGCAACAATCCCTAAGTGTCAAGGGAACACCTAGAAAATTTCTCAGAACAGAGTAATAATTCCAACAAACTGATGACAAATCACAAAAGATTCTTTTCAGTTTCTAAGGGCTTCTAGCTCTGAACTCATAAGCCACTTACAGTAAGATACTCTCTCCATTCTCATTTTATTAACAGAAACGTGTATGAAGTTGTAATAACCCTGCCTTAGGGTATACCCTCATGAGTTCTCACCCATCTAGAATCCTAGCAAGCGAGATAAACGTCACTTACCATACATAGTCAGCCCTGCTGTCCCAAGATTTATTTGGAAATGGATCCACATGTAACTCCAGGAAGTCAGATAATTACTCTGGGGCACAGAGCTCTGGGTATGAGTATACAAGCCTGACCAGAGTTTTCAAAAATAAATATTCAGGAACCACCAAAGCTTAAGGGAGGATTTATAAGACTATAAAGGAAAAGATTACAAAAATAAACAGAGGAGTAATGCCATGAATGCCTACGTGAGCAATGAAAAGTTTTGCCTGAACTGGGAGCCAGAGATGACAGAGCATGCATCCTGCTCAGTTTCCAGAAATGTCTCTCAATGAGCCCAAGTTTGTTTTATAACAAGCACCGACATCTATAATACTTTCTAGGGGCTCGTTACAGAGCACTTTTACACTATACATTGAGTAATCAGACTCTCACAACGACAGTAAGAAGCTGGGATTGTCGTCAGTTCTCCACTTACAGCTAAAAACACAGGCTCAGACAGGTCAAGCGCTCACAGCCCCAGGATTTGTGGTTTGAGCCAAGACTTGAGCTCCAATTTCCTGACCCCATATCCTCTGTCCATTTCGCTGTCACCCAAACTATGGAATGCCAGGGCCGAGAAAGCTGGA
Organism: Eubalaena glacialis; assembly: GCF_028564815.1. Classification (NCBI taxonomy): domain Eukaryota; kingdom Metazoa; phylum Chordata; class Mammalia; order Artiodactyla; family Balaenidae; genus Eubalaena; species Eubalaena glacialis. The sequence continues at coordinate 60,228,461 of NC_083725.1, read as the reverse complement.
GAAGACTTTTCCCCACTGCCATAATTCATCAACCCATTTGGAGGGTAGTTTTCTGTTTCATGCAGTCATATGTGGGAACTTTCTCGGGGGGTTGCGGGGGAGCATTAAAGGACCTGGGATAAATGCCTGGTCTGCCTGCAAACCCAGCTGGGAAAACACTCCCTGACAAGACACCACAGCTTGTGCCCACAGGGAGGCCTTGACAGAGGAGAAAGGAGCCTGAAGCAGGGGGTTAGGAGTGCTGAGACCCTCATGTAATCCTGGCAGAATGTCATGGTTGGAAGCCTCTGAGAATCAGGCAGCAAGCTCTCTCAGGACCCCAAAGACAGAATCTGGAGCAAATGAACTGAAGTTACTCTTTGCTGGGGAGGGAGAGGGGATCAAATACATAAACTTAGCTGGCCTCAAAAAGCATTCTCTCAGACGATTTTCATGAGCCGCTTCTGAGAGACAAATTGCCAAGATCAAACACACACATATTACCTGGGAAAGACGAAAAAGGAAAAAAAAAAATAATGCTTTAGTAAAAGCCATTTATCCCTGGCAGCTGGTGATCCACCACCTCGGAAAGAAGACATGGGAAATTGGGGGAGCTGCCCTTTGGGGTGTTGGGAAAACTGAGGAGTGGGCCTCTCCTGAATATCACTATTTCCCAGGCTCCAAGGATGAGAAGGAGGTCCTGTACCCTGGTACAGTTCCCCCAGAAATAGAAAAATCCAGGATCCTGAAGAAACATGGGATAGTGGAAGGAGCAAAGGCCTTGATTTGAACAACTTGGGCTTGAGCCACTGCTCAGTCTCTTGGTAGGTGGGACCTTAAGCAAGTCACAACCTCTTTGAGCCTCAGTTTCAATATCTGTAAAGGATACAACACTGACCTTACAGGATTGTGGGGAGGATAAAACAAAATTATTAATGTAAAGGGCATAGCACAGTGTCTGATATATAAGAGCTACTCAATAAATATTAGTTCTTTTCCCCCTCAATCCTCACTTCAATTCCTTAGTATTAGAATTCTAATACTTGGTCATTCTAATTCTTAGCAATTCACCAGTCCTTAGTAGTCTTGAGAGGATCATGTATATTATCCAACATCTTGGCCATTTCACTTGCCTCTTTGAAATATAACCATCTGCGACTTTAGCTGTGAACATCTCACATAACTCCAGGCCCTTGGGCCTCTTATTAGTCTACTTCATGCTTACTAAATTCCCTTAGACAAACAAACAACTGCAACCTTATAATCTTTCTCCAATCTGAAAGAGAATCCAAACCTTATGGATATTTGGCACATAGCTGCACTTAACAACTGGCAAATTCGACTAAACTTTCCACAAGGCTTAAAATAAAAGAGTTTTGAGTTCACCAAAGCTTTACTGAATTTAATCAATATGTAGTGTGCTTATGAACATAGGGACAACAGAAATGATGAGGATCTTGTGGTCTTCTTCTTCATTACCTTCCTGGTCTTTGGGACCATTTCCTCTTGACATCCACCTATCCAAGACAGGGCCATGCCCCTCCTCTAGGTCTTCTGTATATACCACTACCAGTGCTTTGACTGTACTACACAATAGTCATCTATTTTATGCCTCCTTCACTAGTCTACAATCTCCTTTCAGGCAAGAACAGTGTTCTACCAAATCTTGATTACCAGAACCTACCAACACAGTACCTGGTGTGTAACAGATACTGAATTAATATTGGATCGATGGATGGATAGATGGATGAATAAATAAATAGGGTTTTTAGATCTGGGAGAAACCTTAGAAATAATCTAGTCTAATACAAGGGCTTCATTTCACAGATAAGGAAGCTGAGGCTCAGAGCTGTAAGATGACTCAGCCAAGGTAGCCTCAAAGGCAGCAAGAAGATGACAAGTGGTGGCAGTCACATGCCATTTTGACTGTGAGTTCAAAGGCACACATCACTTCACACTCACCCCCAAGGGGAGGCAGTGTAGCTTGGTGGACACAGCATGGGCTCCCTGGTGACATCTTCTGCTACCTATCAGTCATGTGATTTTGGATAAATTGCTACATCTCTCTGAGTCACAGTGGCTGCATCTGTTAATTGGGGCTATTAATAACTCCAGGGTTGTTGGGGGTATTAAATCTGCCAACATACATAAAGTGCCTCGCATAGCATCAGCACTATGTGCTAAACAAATGTTTACTGAATGAATCATGAATGAGTCCCTGTCTAGCATACCACGACTTCATGATCCTGGCTTAGACTTTATACTTAAATCTCTGCCCACGTGGAAGGTGGCTGGGACACCCATAATTATAGAGCCATGCACTTGGAGTTTGTTTCTTGCTGGAATTGGATTTTAAAGCCAAGTAGCCTCTGTAATGTTGTTCACTGTTCCTTTCACCTGGGTTGCCCTTCCTACCTTCCTCATTGCCACACAATTCTTACCCATCTTCCATTACCCAGCTATATATGCCCTGTCTAGAAAGCCCTCTCTCGTTCCTATGACGTCTTCAGTCCTTCCTGTCTCACTAATTACTTTCCACCCTAGAGTAGAGGGGTGTATCTGTTTGGTTTTTTAAATTGTGGCAAAATACATATAATGTAAAATTTACCATCTTAACCATTTTTAAGTGTACAGTTCAGTACTGTTAAGTATATTCACATTGTTGTGCAGCCAATCTCCAGAACTTTTTCATTTTGCAAAACCAAAACTCTATACCCATTAAACAACGACTCCCCTACTGCTTCCTCCTCCCAGACCCTGGCAACCACCATTCTACTTTCTGTCTCTAGGAGTTTAATTACTCTAGGTACTTCATATAAGTAGAATCATACAATATTTGTCCACTTGTGTCTGGTTTATATCACATAGCGTAATGTCCTCAAGGTTCATCCATGTTGTAGCATGTGTCATAATTTCCTTCTCTTTCAAGGCTATTCAGCTTTGAACTACATTCAAGGCTGAATACATTGAATGATTATTCAATATTCCATTCCATGTACATTCTACATTTTGCTTATCTATACATCTGTTGATGGACACTTGGGTTGCTTCCACTTTTTGGCTATTGTGAATAATGCTACTATGAACATGGGTGTATAGAGGTATATCTGTTTTATCTCCTCTACTTAAGTGTGAATTTTTCAATGACAAAGAGTGGGTCTCAGTCACCTACATAGTTCTCAAGGTGTCTGACACATGATGAGCACTCAATAAATACCTATCAAATAAATAAGACAGTAATCTGCTCCAAAGATGAAGTAAAAAAGTAATGATCTTCCACACAAATTTGCAAAATGGCAGTATTACACAGCAGAAAAGCACAGGCTTTGCAGTAAGACAGTCTTGATTTCTGGTCTTGGATCTGCTTCTTCTTCATCATGTGATCTTAGACATGTTGCTTAAGCTCTCAGAGCTTCAGTTTCTTTTTGTGGTTTTTGCCACAATTAAATACTATAACTTATGTGAAGCAGTTAACACAGCACTTGGCACAGCATAAACTCAAAAAATGTTTGCCAATATTATTATTATAAAGTTATATAATAAAAGTAACTTATTGCACATACAAACATGCCATTTAGCTTCCTGGCCAAGATGACTTTAAAAGCAAAGAACGTACAGAATTCTGAAACCAAACAATTTATGACAGGTCATAGTCAAAACAGAAAGACACTATACAGCAGTTACAATGAATCCAGATTGGTATCACTAAACATGGAATCTTGAGCTATACAGTTGCGGTTCTGGGAGCTGGAAACTTTGTCACATCAAAGGGACAGACTTAAATGTTGTACTAAGAATCATCTCACTCACAAAGCAGCCTAAGATCGCATAAACGTTATTTGTGTTTGTTTGTTTTTAATTTTCTTTTTTTAAAAAATAAATTTATTTATTTATTTATTTTTGGCTGTGTCGGGTCTTCGTTGCTGCGCGTGGGTTTTCTCTAGTTGCGGAGAGCGGGGGCTACTCTTCGTTGCAGTGCGTGGGCTTCTCATTGCAGAGGCTTCTCTTGTTGCGGAGCACGAGCTCTAGGTACGTGGGCTTCAGTAGCTGTGGCACGCGGGTTCAGTAGTTGTGACTCGCAGGCTCTAGAGCACAGGCTCAGTAGTTGTGGCGCATGGGCTTAGTTGCTCTGTAGCATGTGGGGTCTTCCCAGACCAGGGCTCAAACCAGTGTCCCCTGCATTGGCAGGCGGATTCTTAACCACTGTGCCACCAGGGAAGTCCCTCATAAACGTTTTTTTAATCAGGATGACTTGAGGGTTTTTTTGGTGCCTTGGCTAAATCTATTTTGAATTTGATCATTCATGTTTTGAACATTTTAACAAAACGATGAAAGAAATAAATAGATCTTTATTACTATTTCAGACAGAAGTATTTATTTTGATCTGTCTCAAAGGCAATTGGGTGTCCCCACCCCACTCCCAGATCTTCTTGGACATGAATTCCTTTTGAAGTTGCTATCCAAATTTTCCAGACCAGAAACATTCCTTCCAAGGTTAGCTCTTAGAAAGTAGAGTTCTTAAATCTTAGAAGGAAAAGCTTATTCGAGTTTCTTTTTGTCTGCCAAAACAATTAACATTTGCCATGGCTAATTTAAATGGCTCTCTGAGACAAAATCAGAAACTCAGTTGTGTGGTGGAGGAGAGGGAAGGGAAGAAAAAGAAAAGGTCAGAGAGAGTTGCCCGAATGCTAATATTGGCCCAAATGTGACCCCAAGGGACCATAACTCCTAACTTTCCTAGGACAATCATGACTTCATGTAAATTTAACTCTATACTGAGATGATCTGTTAAATGGATGACTAAATGTGATGATATACATATATTTCGTAAGACCTTGCAATTAATTTATAAATAAGGGTAAAAATTCTTTGTCAGACCATGTGTGCCAATTTTGAATTCAGAACAATACTGTCCCCATATGCTAAGTGTCAGTTTTAGTTTGGCTCCCAAACAACGGCTAAGGACTACTGCTGCCTTACCCACCCAGGATACCCAAATGACGTCGAGGCCCATTAGGTGAAAGGCACCAGGCTGAGACTTGAAACACAGGGCCCTGTTTAATCTTCACGACAACACTATGCTCTAAGTATTGATTTTGGTGACGATTGCACAACTCTGTGAATGTACTAAAAAACTACTGAATTGTATCTACAGTTAAAATGGGTGAATTGTGTGATGTGTGAATTATATCTCAATAAAGCTATTTTAAAAGTCAGCATTATAGGGCTTCCCTGGTGGTGCAGTGGTTAAGAATCCGCCTGTCAATGCAGGGGACAGGGGTTCCAGCCCTGGTCTGGGAAGATCCCACATGCGGCGGAGCAACTAAGCCCGTGCACCACAACTACTGAGCCGGCGCTCTAGAGCCACGAGCCACAACTACTGAGCCTGCGAGCCACAACTACTGAAGCCTGTGCACTTAGAGCCCGCGCTCTGCAACAAGAGAAGCCTCTGCAATGAGAAGCCCACGCGCCGCAATGAAGAGTAGCCCCAGCTCACCACAACTAGAGAAAGCCCGCGTGCAGCAACAAAGACCCAACACAGCCAAAAATAAATAAAATAAATATTTTTTAAAAAAATTTAAAAGGCAGCGTTATATAAAATAGTAAATCTTAAGAAAGCTCACTATGTACACACACACCCCACTCACTCCTACTGCCCTGTACCTGTAACCATTCTGTTATCTTATATCCTTCCAAATTCAAATATATTTTCTTATCCCCACTTCTTTCACAAAGTATGCACTGTTCTACCCCAGCGTTCTTCTTTTCTTCTTTTTTTTGGATCATCCTTCTTTCACTTAAAAGATCCTTGGAGATCTTTGCATATCAGTACTTAGAGAAACCCTCATTCTTGTTTGTAGTTTAATAGCTTTCCCTTTTGTGAACATACCCATTTCATTAACCAGTTTCCCACTGATGCACACTTAAGGTTGTTTCCAATCATTTGCTATTAGCAACAATGATACAATGCTTGTGCTTTCTTTTCAACTTGGTTTTATCAGGTAACATTCTGCTCCTGGACTGTCAGGAGACAGCACCAATAGCAGGAACCACTTCAGAGTTAGTTGGAACCCGGTCTGCATCTAACCTCCTCTGCTAACTAGCTACTAACTACATGCCTCTAGGAAAGTTACTTGTATTTTCCAAGCCTTAATTTCCTCACTTCATAAAGTGGGCAAAATTCCACCTACTTTATCAGTTTGCTTTTAGGGCTCAATAAGATAAGACTGGCTCCCACTGGCCAAACTTGGGACAATTTTTGTATCAAAAAGCATAAATATTGGGGGAGGGGAGGCAGAAGGTTGGTAATGGATTATAACACATTGGGGGGAAAAGAATCCAGGAATCCAAGTGATACTAAAAAATAAAATAAAAAAATAAAAGAGGAGGGGAGGGCTTCCCTGGTGGCGCAGTGGTTGAGAATCTGCCTGCTAATGCAGGGGACACGGGTTCGAGCCCTGGTCTGGGAGGATCCCACATGCCGCGGAGCAATTAGGCCCATGAGCCACAGTTACTGAGCCAGCGCATCTGGAGCCTGTGCGCCACAACAAGAGAGGCCACAATAGTGAGAGGCCTGCGCACCGCGATGAAGAGTGGCCCCCGCTTGCCGCAGCTAGAGGAAGCCCTCGCATAGAAATGAAGACCCAACACAGCCCAAAAAAAATAAATAAAAAATAAATAAATTATAATTAAAGGTGCTAATAATTTTTTTAAAAAAGTAGTCTAGGCTGGAGATGAAAGGCAAGGGAACAAATCCATGGGTAAATGCATAATCATAAAATGTTCCAAAAAAATGACATCTAAGTATTTAAAAAAAAAAAAAAAAAAAAGAGGAGGGGAATTGAAAGCTAATCTATCAGAAAAATGCCAGGAAACAAATACAGAAAAAATTCACTGCCTAAATTTTTTTTAATAAAATAAATTTTATTTATTTTATTAAAAAAAAAAAGAAAAATGTCAGACTCTGACAAGTACAGGTTTCTGGTAACTGACTATACTGCTGAACTGAATGAATAAGCATTTTCAGAACTCTAATGGAAAACTGATGAATTCATAAAAGTTCTAACAAAAGATCAAGATGGAAAAAAAAATTAATTACATGGGACTGAGTGAACTGATGAGGATGATTATAATTTTTGTGACTTTCTGTTTGAATAAAAAAAAAAAAAATCCACAAGGACTCAGAGGCAAAAAATATACAAATCAATTTTCACTGCAAAGTAAAGGAGCTGTTACAGTGGAGGATTACTGGACTGAGTGTCCATATTATGACATAGTATGAGTGTGTTTCGTGTTTGGTAATTGCAATCATTGTTGCTTTTGTTGTGGTCATCCATTTACAATGCTTGGTGTCAGTTTACTTATCTCTTGTAAAAATAAAATACAGTGTGTGTGTGTGAAAAAAAAAGGAAAAAAGAAAAATGTCAGGAAACAAATACAGAACAGAAGAGCGAATTAGAAAATCATCCTTTAATAGATGTTAATTAACCTAGGCCAGGATTATCAATAGATGTTTAAACCACTGAATGAAAGTTTTTGAGGAACAGGATATCCAAACAATCTCAAAGTATCACCCCACAGACAATTTTATTAATTACAAAGAGAAAAGGGTTCCTTTACAATGCAGATATCAGGCAATGTCACCTCATCCAAAATACAAACCTCACGTCACCACTGACATGACAAACTGACAGAATGTGTCACCTAATGTGATGCAAGGGGAGGGATGCAGCGTCGCCTCCAGGGAATTCTTCCCAGGAATGTTTAATCTGAGTCTAAGAATGAGAAAACAATCAGACAAATCCAATCTACAGTCTACAAAGCAGCTTAGATCAAAATGTCAATATTATGAAAGACAAAAAAGGCAGGGAGACTTTGCTACATTAAAAGAAACTAAAGAGACACGACTACATTGTGTAAGTAATCCTTACTAGATCCTAGGTCCCCCTCCCCCCAAAAGGTTATAAACAACATTGGAACAACTGGGGAAATCTGAAAAATATTATTGTTTCAATATAATGATATTGTGGTTACAGGGGAGAATGTCCTTGTTCTTTAGACATACATGCTCCCGTGCTTAGAGGTAAAGTGTTGTGGTGTCTGCAACTCACTTTCAAATGGTTTAGAAAAAAAAAAGTGTGTGTGTGTGAGTATGTGTGCATGTGTGTGTGTGTGCACGCATGTGCAGAATGGTAAAGCAAACAAATCTAGATGAAGGGTGTAAGAGTGTTCACTGTAATACTTTTGCAATTTTTCTATATGTTTGAAAATTTTCAAAATAAGTTGGGGAAAAAAAATCAAACCAAACATGTAAACCACCTGACACCCAGTAGGTGCTATGATTGTTCCCATCATGGCTTCAACTAACTCAATAGATCTACAAAAAGCTCCTCCCCCATGCCCATGGGTAAAATAAACCAAATCAAAGTAAACACCACCAGCCAGCCAGTCCTGCCTTCAGAATGCTTACACTTTTTAATCAGATGGCAAGGCAAAAACAGGAAGCGCTGGAGATGAAGTAAGGTTTCGGTTCCAGAAAATCTACCAGGGGCCTACAACTGCAAATTTTTTTAAGTTAGGTAACTTTAAAAAACAAAACAGAACCAGTTACTTAACGTCACTAAGAATTGTTTCCTCATTTACATGGAAAAGTGGAGCTAAAATCTACCACCCAGGTTGAGAGAATAAGACAGCATACATAGTATACCTTTGTAAAGCATATAATATTGAAGACTCTCATTAAAAGATATTAGTCTCCTAGAATAAAAGCAGAGAAGGAAAGCTCCTGGATGGTTCCACCTTTGTTTCCCTATCAGAACACCCAGCAGAAGAATTTGCATTTAGCTTATGCTCACAAATATTGGATGAAGATGTAATAATAAGATATTATGAGACAGAATGCCTAAAGAAAGTCTTTTGGGCAACAGATGCCACTGGAATTAGAGGAAAGATTAATATGAGCTGGCCCAGCCAGAGACAGCAACACCTTAACAAAAGCACGTATTTATGTGCACATAAATTTGCCAAAGCCCTATTACACACATTATCTCATCTGAGCCTCACAATAATCCCCATTTTGGAGATGAATAAACTGAGGCTTGAAAAGACAAATTACCCACCTAGCACACAACTCAAATTTGTGTTTGCTCAACCCAGCCACAGAAGAACGAAAATAACTGGCTAAAAGAATGGAAATAATTCACAGCTCAGCGATCCCAGGGTCTCTGTTGGGACAGTGAGTCACTGATGGCCACTCTTAAACTCAGACCTTTTCTACAAAAAAAATGCCAAAAATCTGCCTTGGGATTGCTTCTATGGATATTCAGAAAGATGAAAAATCAGGCCTTTTAACCACGTGCTTCAGATATTAAAACAGTGGAGCTTAAATTCCCCTTTCTTGTGTGGTTATGTGACGGAGATGGAGAGGAAGTGAGCAGAAGAGGTTATTTTCACTTCAAGGTTGATGGTGTCCGCATTTTAGTGAAGTTAACCTTAACTCAAAAATAAAATTTTTCTGCAGAATTTTCTGGGGGAAAACTCTTGGCTGCTTTACTATTTCAGATCACTTTTTAAACATCCTGCTGTGTTGCAGACTGGGAAATATATTTTATTTCTCTCTTCCAGAGGTTTCCATGTTATTTACATATCAACCTTTACTACAGCCATCACAAAAACCAGCAGGAACTCTCAATTCCATTTTTCCCCACTTTCTGTCCACCCATCACAACTTCCTTCCCTTAGTAAGAGAGGGTAGCCCAAGTGGCTAATGGACTTGACAAATGGCAGTGTCAAAGACTGCGATAAGAATTGTTTTTAATACTTATTTTATTTGTTTTGGCTGCACCAGTCTTCGTGACGGCATGCGGGATCTAGTTCCCCGACCAGGGATCGAAACTGGGCCCCCTGCATTGGGATCTCGGAGTCCTACCCACTGAATTTAAATCAGGGGGCAATTAAAGGGAAACTGTCCGTGCCCTTTGACCCAGCATTTCTACCCCAGAAATGAATCCTACAGAAATATTCCCACAAGTTCATTACAAAAGGATGCATGCTCAAATGCTCACTGCAGCAGTGTCCAACAGCCACTGAAAAGGGCAAGTTAGAGGAACATGCAAATACATGGGGCAAATGCCTGAAATATATTAAGTAAAAGAGCAAGCAGAATACGTATTATAATAATATCATTAGCATATGTGTGGGACAAAATGACAGCCATACACATCAAAATCGCAACAGTTGACTATGGGGGGTGGAATCAAGGGAATTTTCCCTTTGTACAGTAGTTCGTTGTATATTTCTGTAATGAATTTTGCTTAATCTTACGTTATGTCTAGAATCAAAAAACTAATTTAAGATATATATTTATGTGCTCTTTCATGGCCTTTCCTCTTTGCAGTCAAACGCTCTACGCCTGAGTTATAGCCCCGCTTATCTTTGTTCTTCACTTGGAAGCAGCTAGCATTCTACCTGCATTACTACCTCTAGAAATAAAGAGTGCTGGCTGTAGAAGTTTGCACTCTTAGGGAATGACAGAATCATGGTTAGAAAGGACAGAAAAGATCACCTACAATATCTGCCAACAAATGGTATTCCAGCCCATAGGCTAATTAAATATGTGCAGTGATCAAGAAAATCACTATCTTCTGAAGCAGGCCTTGATGTCTTCTAGCTTTGCTGTGACATTCCTAAACATGACATTCAGGAACGGGCAACTGACCTGGACACCAATATCCACAATGTGGCAGGCTAAGCAGACAGAATCATTATCACATCCAAGAAAACTACATTGTTACACTGTCATCTCCTATGCAGCTCCCATTCAAATTTCCCCAACTGTCCCCACAATGTCCTTTATAGCTTTTTTTTTTTAAGTCCAGGATCCGATCAAGGGTTGCATGTGGCATTTGGTTGTCACAGCACTTTAGTCTCTTTTAATCTAGATTAGTCCCCCATTCATTTTGTTTTCTTTTGTTTTGTTTCTCTTTCATGACATTGACATTTTCGAAGATCGCAGGCCAGCTGTTTTGCAGTATGTCCCACAATCTGGACTTGCCTGATTATTTCCTCATGATTAGATTTAGGTTAAACATTTCTGGCAAGAATTCTACCTTGGCGACGTTGTGTACTTCCCATTGCATCAAGTTGTCTAGTTACACTGAGTTATCTTTTTCTTCATTGTGTCACTGTGGGTACCAAGAAAGCATCAGCCAATGAATAAAATATGTAAAATAATAAATAACGTCAAAAACAGCTTCAATGATCACCAGCTATTCCAGGCACAGTGCCAGACATTTCAAAATGTATTATCTCATTTAAACCTCACGACAATCATGCAAAGAAAGAGGTTCAAAGAGGTTAAGTCACTTGCCCAAGGACACACATGTAGTGATAGAAAAATGCACACATGCACATGTGAACTCACTCACACACACACACACACACAAACAAATGATATCTGGGGTTCATGGTCTCCCTGAGGATCTTCCAGGGACAAGTTAAGAAGCCCTACCTTAAACTAATCTTGAGGAGTCCTACCTAGCTTTCAAGGGTTGAATTCCTGTGAAGAATAAACTGAAAATAAATTATCTGTGGTCCATACAAAATTCTTCCACACTTGGAAATATTTGGAGATGGGCCACCTTTCCACCATAGCCAAGAAAATAGGGCAACGGTTCCATAAATTATTTTAACATTCTGGTATTTGTTTGTCTTGTTTTTTACTATTCTGCAACAAAATGAAAAATATAAAGTAGAGACTTTTTCACAAAGCTAAATATATTTTTAATTTTAAAATTATGCTCTTTCTACAACTTTTGATATAAAATGTCCTTTATTTCATGAGATAAAGCGAAGGAGGACATATTTTTAAAATATCTTTACTATAGAAAAATAACTATTGGCAACAACTCACCCAATTTTATCTTATTTTTTGTATTTTTACTTATCTATAAAATTCAAAAGTCTGAAACCCATTGATCTTGGGAATTCTATACAATCAAAATTATTTTTGAGAAACTAACTGGAATAAATGAAGTTCGGCCCAAAAAGAAACCAGATCTGAAATATTTCTGAAATTTCCCTTTAAGTCATCCAAAAAACATTTCAAAAGCTTGGGTGTCCTCATTTTAATGCATTTGTTAAAACCATTTTATATTTGCATTACTCATTGCCATCTTCCAATATGTTGGTATTTCCTGCTTTTGAATTGGCCCTTATGACTTAGATTAGTTTATTCAATCTACAAACATTCAGAGAGTCCCCAGTTTGTGCAAAGCACCTGGGAACCCAGACTGGTGAGTTTTTTCTTGCCTCCATGTCTCAGGTCAAAGGTCACCAACAACTTTATGAACACTGCTCCTCCCCCGCCAAGGAAGCATGAAAGTCCCCCTTGGGGCTGTGCTCTCCTAGCACTGCCTACAAACCTCTCTGTGTGTGATTATATGTTTATGTTCGGCTCCCTCACCTGAGCAATTTTTCCAAAGCAAATACTATCTTATTCAATGCTATATTCCTAGCACAGTGCACGTATACCTGGTGATCAGTATAAATTAGTGAAATAAATATATCTTATGATGAGGAAACTAAAGCTCACCAAAAAAATACGACGTGTCCCAAATCATACAGCTAATAAATAAGTAGTACTCAGCCTTAGAAAGCCTCACCAGAGCTCTCTTCCATTCCACCATGCTGCATCCTACACACAGGGTGAGTGAAAGATCTTAGATGTCTTCCTGGAAACTCAAACTCAATATGACCAAAAGTCCCTCCTCCTTGAAAAAACAAACAAAAATCTGGTCCCCAGCTAACGTTACCTTTCTCTTGTAAGCGGCATCTCCAGTGGCTCAAGGAAAAACTCAAGTCATCTCGACTCCCTCTTTTCCCTATACCCACATCCAATCAGTCTTATCACTTATAATCTTCAAACCTAGTGTCTCTCCAATCTCTTCCCTTCTCTCCTAGCCCCTGCCACCACCCTAGATCCAAGCCACCACCATCCCACACGTAGACTACAAAAATGACGTGCTACCTCATCTCACATTCACTTTGGCTAATTCTCTCCAGTCTCTTTCCCACTTAACAGCCACCATGATGGTTTTAACATCATTCTACCTGCATATGTAATTCATCTAGCTAATTAAAGCCGTTCACTTAAGATAAAGACCAAATTCACCTGTGGCTCAGAAAACTGCCCACCATCTAGACTCTGTCCACCTCTCCAGCCTCATTCGTCTTCATTCTGGTCTCTCTCCCTTGCTCTGCCCCCATATACTAACCTTTTAAATCCTCATATTTATCGCTTTCCTTTGTACTTTGAACATGCAGTTGCCCTTTGTCCCCATTCTCAGCACCTCCCACTGCCATCCTAAATTACTTACACTCACTGTCCAAGTCTCTTGAAATGTCACTTCCTACAGGAAGCCTTCCCTGATTCTCCCAGACAAGGGAAGCACACCACATTAGGCATTTCTATCCCACCTTGTAGTACAGCCCACTTTGGCAGGAGCATTCATCACACCTGCAATTACTTCTCCATTGATTATCTCCCTTATTAGAACATAAGCTCCATGATGGCAGTGGAAGCGTCTCTTTTCACTGAGGTATCCAGTCCTTAGAATATAGTAGCTGCTCACCATATCTGCTGACAGAAGGACAGGCTGAGGCCATAATATCAGGCCAAGTAAAACAAGGGGAAAGGATTCTTATCCCTTTGCAAAGGATTTAAACTAAGGGAGAGGACTGCCCTGGTGGCGCAGTGGTTGAGAATCCGCCTGCCAATGCAGGGGACACAGGTTCAAGCCCTAGTCCGGGAAGATCCCACATACCGCATAGCAACTAAGCCCGTGCACCACAACTACTGAGCCTGCACTCTAGAGCCTGCGTGCCACAACTACTGAAGCCTGCGTGCCTAGAGCCCGTGCTCCACAACAAGAGAAGCCACTGCAATGAGAACACGTGCACCGCCACGAAGAGTAGCCCCCGCTCACCGCAACTAGAGAAAGCCCGCGTGCAGCAACGAAGACCCAATGCAGCCAAAAATAAATAAATAAATAAATGTTTAAATAAAATAAAATAAACTTAAGGGAGAAAGAAATGCATAGTTTTTCAAGGTCACAGAGATAGCAGTGATAGGGCCAAAACTAACCTTCCATTCTGCTCATTTCTCCTCCCTAAAACACTAAAAAGCCTGGGTAGGAGAGGGCACAGCTTAGAAGAAGGGATGAAAAGATGGTGAGTGAGAGGTCCAAGATGACAGCTTCTGAATCTGCCTGTCACACTAGTTGCCTCCAGATGGGCAGCAGTTAGACTTTTCATGCCTAGAGAAGCACTGTCTTACACAAACATAACCACTACCACATCCTTCTCCTTAATAGGAAGTTTATAAAATAACAAACTTCTTTCATCCACAAAGGAGAAGAAATAACAGGAGGAAAAGCTGTTGCTGCTCCAAGCACCTTAAGAAAAAAAAAAAAAAAACCCAAATGGCTAGTTTGGCCACCTGGACCTGCTCCTCAGCAATCAACAGGGAAGGGAGGGGAAAAGACAGTCTTCCCACCACATACTAAAGCAGGGAAAGGAAAAAAAAAGTATTAGATGAGGCAGAAGCCATTCGAAGTCTACTTATTCTTTGGGAATTATGAGAACATTTTGCATAGAGCATTTAAAAACCTCGCTAATGCATCGGCAGCTCTTAATACAGGTACCAAGGAAAGGAAAAGTGGCATGAGCTCAACTGCAACAGTTCACTGTCCACGTGCTGCTGAGGCCAAACTATGTCTGTCACAGAAGCCACAAACCAGGCCAAGGGGTCAGGTTCGTTGCTGTTCATCCTGCCAAGCACCAACTGCAAGAAAAAGAAAAGGCAAAGCCTCTTCAATGAGGACTCTGTAGAATAACTATTAGCACAGTCTCATTCACCCTGGAATTTCTGGGTGAAGTAGGGAAGGGATGAGAGGGTATTCAGAGACTGGAAAGTGACTTAGAGAAAGAGTTGTCATCTACTGGTGATAAGAGGGAGATTTTGAAACACAGAGGAAAAATGAGAATTGCAAATGGAGAGGCAGGGAAAGAAACTGGAAGAACTTCAAGAGACACAGAGGGGTGGGGAAAGGAAGGTACAGTGGGAGGGATGCTCAGCGAAGCAGACAGTAAGCAACAGAAAAACACAGAGAGAAGCAAAGCCAGGCAGTCCATCTTTTCCCAAATCCCAAAGCTGCTCATTGCATCCCAATAAATCACCCTACCACAAAGCCCATACAATGGACTGTCCTTTGCATTCAGTAACAAGCAGCATTTAACGAAGCATCGCCCAGCTGCAACTTTGGAGACCTAAGGGTCTGAATTAAAAATGAACAAAATTGGTTCAGCAACAGAAGACAACCAGTAATGACTTTCCCCCAATGCCTGCCTTGGCTATGAAAGGTTTAGCGTTTTGAAGTTAAGCATAAAACACTCTGGCATTTCTCCTTTTGACATTCCAAGAGGGGGTGTGGTTGACCCCAGGTCCATTCATTTCCAAGGTTGTAGATCTCTCAGCTAAGACTGGCCCCATCTGTTCTGGAGTCAGCCAGCTGTTTATTTCAAAATAACATATTTATTGTACTAATCATCCTACTAACTCTTACAAGAAGAGAGCCAATATCATACGGGTCAAAATGCTCTCTGTCTTGTTACACGTGTCAGTTTGTTTAAAACCCAAAACCAAAAAGCAAAAAAAACTCTACTATCCTCCTCGGTTTCCACCTCCAGGATCACTCTTCCATGCGTACCTTTCAGTAATGGCAAATGAAGGTTAATGGCGCTTCTAACTTTTCCTTTCCCTAATGCTTTAAAATGAACCGGAGTGTCCCTAATGATCCCTTCTCCAAACCGTTATTTGTGCCTGGTGACTGTGCCTCAGGAAACGTCAGCTCATTATGGTACCATTGTCAGTGGCAAGGAGCCTATTGCAATGTAATTTAAAACACTCACACAAGCACAAATCTGTCGGCTCCACTTCCAAACAATCCTGAAATCCTGCAGTTGGGAGAAGAAAAACACTTAACAAAAATGCTGCATCTAGAAGCCCAAGAGAACCTTCCCCAGACACGTGAAATATTTCTGACAGGCACGGAGTGCACCATTAAAGGACACTGTCACCTCAAATCAGCAGAAAAGGCGAGACAAACGACGTAGACACACACACACATAAAATAAAGCCCCACAAAACTTAACCTACTCAGAAGCACGCTCATCTTAAAAATGAATAGTGTGTGCTCGCCCAAGTGACATGAAATGTTCCAAAGTAGTGCGACCACATTAAATCACTATCTCCATTTCTCCCCACGCATCACCCCTTCCCACTCAAATCTCAGCACTCGGGCCGTGTGTGACAGGACTGCAGTCCCCCAACCTCTGCCTTCCTCTGATTTTCCAAGAGCACTTCCCAACGTCCTCCCCAGCCCAGCCCCCTCTCCCAGCCTCCAAAAAGGTTGAGGGGAGTTGCGACTAGGGAACTGGCAGGCATCGGTCCTCCGGCGGGGGAAGGTTGCTGGAGTTGTTCTTTGCAGTGACCCAAATTGCACAGAGCTTTTCGCTTAGCAGCGTTTGCGAGCACCTCCCCAGTCCTCCCGCCCCCATCTTCCCAAAAGAAAGCCTTGAGAACTAAGCGGGAGGAATAACTTGGTAAGAACCATTTGAATAAATCACTTCAACTCACCTGGTTTGGGATTTTTCTCCCCACCCCAGGCATACACAGAAAGAATGTGCGAATGAGTCACGCACGCAAGGGAAGGTGTTGCGATGTCCTAAGTCCAAGGGCTGGAGTCAGTCCCTGCCCTGGTGCTGCTGCTACTCTTAGCTCAGCTGGAGCGAGCGGCAATCGCAAGCCTAGCAGCAGCAGGGGGGTGGATAGACCTTAGCACAATGAATGCAGTGGGGTTTTTGCAATGACATCATCCCTCTGTCCAAAAGGCCCCAATAGCCATGCTCAGGTGCGGTGCATTCTAGGAAATGTAGTCTCCTCAAGGCCTGGCGAGGACACCGAGGCTATTGCCGGAACTACAATGCCCAAAATGCGCCAAGGTCGGACGCGCCCAGAGCGGGCAAAGGGAGCGAAGGGGAGTCGGACGCCATGTTAGGAGTGCCAGGACGTTTCAGCGGAGCCGGCTGAGGTTTTAGGGAACGCGGGAGCCGAGTGGTGGTGCAGAGGGGACGGTGAGAAGGAGGACAAGCCGGTCGGAGAGCCTGGGTTCCGAACCTGGGCACCAGGGGATGGAGGCGGCATCTGGGGACTGAGTTGGACGCGTTCGGCTGGTGGCGGCATGAGAGACCGAGTGGGCCTTGACCTCACGGTCTTGCAGGGGTTGCGGAGGCCCTCTACTCCTCTTGCTCCATTTTATAACTAAGGGATTGAGGGAGTCAGTTTACTCCTGGGCTCAGAGCATCATTGAGACCCGCTAACAGGATAGTCGGGGCGGTTGTGATTTTTGCGGGGTGCGGGGACCCCGGGTGGCGATTCTGTCGCCTTTGGTCGGGGAAGCTTCCACCTACGGAGTTGGGCTCTCCCTCCCAAATTTATTTTTATCTTCTTGTCATTCATTTTTCAACCATTCTTACCCTTTCCCGGGGTGTCGTACCCTCATTGGTTTTTCATACAGGAATGATTTGCAGAAGGTTCCAAAGAAATCGATGTTGGAAGGTAGCTAAGGTGGAAAGGGACGGTGCTTTGGCCCCGAAATAAAGAAAAGGCAGGAAGAGCCCTACAGGAGTAACACACCCGGTTTAAAACGACATCTTCACACCTGCCAGCGAAAGCAGGGAGTTGTTGAAAGGGAATATTGATGATAGACCTATTGGCGGCTGGAGATTGGTTCCGGAGTAACTGGGATTCTTGAATAAACCTAGAGTGTTATACTAAAACTACTGCGGAGACGGGATCTTCAGTAGCATGGATCACGGACTTATTTTAAAAATACATTTAGTGTTTAATTTGTGGAACTCCATATATACGACCACTTTAGGAAATAATTTTCTCTTAAACTAGGTAGCTGAAACCAAAGTCATTGGTCTTTAAGTTGTTTTGCCCAGTATTTCAAATGGACTGTGTTTTTTTCCCGATTGTGTTACTAAAACAATGCTGTGTGTTTGTTCTTTTTCAGAGTCTGTCTACACTATGAAAAGATGGGAAATTTCTTTCTTCCTGAGGGTGTCCGAAGGACTAAAAATGCCGATATATTTGTGCTGTTTTTCTCCTTTCCTTTTGTGTATTATCCTGAAAAACAAAATTAACTGACACTTTGGGTCATTAGGGGTATGCACTTCACCTGTTAGGAGTTAAAATTATAGCTGATAAATGGATTATCGTATCAAGGAAAGACTAGGCAGAGTGATTATAAACGACAAAAGCATGGTCGAAACACGTCTCAAATGTATGCAGATGATTACAAAAACAGTTTTATAAAGAATGATCTTATATATATCATATTTCTGGGAACAAGGCAGATGAGTGGCTTTGTTTCATTTTTAAACAAAGGTAGTATGTATTGGTCTCACTTATCCATGGATACAACAATGGGAAGAGCTTATGAAATTATTTGTTATTCAGAAATACCTTTTTTTGCAAGTAATGTTGGTAAGTATAGGAAAAGGTACAAAATGTTTACTATTTTCTTTCTGATCATCAGTATAACTATAGACGTGTTTTAAGCTTAATAGAGATGAAATAGACTGAACAGGTTTACATTTAGGCTTAGTTTCAAACGCTTACAAATTATTTTTAGGGCTTGGTGATTCAGGGATGGTGTTGTGTCTTATATGAACTTATCTTGTTCATTTTATGGTACTTCTTTATGTAAGCAATAACTTCCTCAATTTGAGTTACTATGGAAGACAAATGGCGGGTTGGGTGGGGGAGGGACCCAGCAGAGTTATCAGAAATACTGTATGTGAGAAATGAGACCTGTATAATGTAGTGATTTCTATAATTTGTCATGTGATTGGGTAGTTAGAAATTTTTCCAGCCTTATATCCAATGGACATCTAACCATAAAGAAATGAAACAAATCTAGTTACTATCTCAAAAAACAACTCCGTGACCCTTAACTTTTAGGAAAAAAAATTATGTACTCTGTGTAGAAATTTAATTTAAAAAATTAGTATTAGAGGAATTGAAGATGCCAGCTTCTGAAAGAATAACCTCAGTGTCCCAGAGAAAAAACTGGGTTAGAAAGCTGAAAAGTGGAATTAGGAATGCCTTAAGTAGATAAAGAAACCTACCTTCTTTTTCTCTGTCAAAAGAGAATTAGGACATTGATTTGTATTATAATTATAGGTAGTTCATTAAAGAGTATTGAGTTAGTTGCTATTATATCAAGGGTTTTTTCAACAGGGTCAAGTGTCTGGATCACCTGTAGAACTCTAGAAATGTGTAGCTGTTGCCCACCATTCATCCAGCTGAATTATTGTCCAGGGTTGTAACCAGCTGTTGTGTATTTTTAAGACACTAGAGGTGAATGTACAGGGGTGGGGTAGAGCAGCCTTCCACATCCCATATTTGTAGGTTTTTGTGGTGTGTCACACAAGTAATAACAAAATTTTGGCAAGAATTTTAGGTTTATTACTAAATATATTCATAAATGAATTGAAGATGTGTAGATGACCTAGGGATCAATTTATGCATGGTGTGGAGGAGGGGACATCAATTTTAGCTTTAAGAATACCACAATATCCTGACTTCCTGGATATTTCTTAGAGTGAGGGTTTAGTCTAATAATAAGAAAGTCTGATCATAAGAGACACTTAACCAGTAAGAGCTCAAAGCTATGACAGAATTATGGTAAAGTTACTCAGATATTTAAAAGAAACTGAAATATCTAGACGGAGGCAAAAAGATATTAGAATTTTCTGAAAATAATTTTTCTTTAACTCCTTGCCCTAAATCCTAGTTTTTTTAAATTATTGATGTTATTGTAGTATACTTGGTATTTGGGTACATGATATATAAGAGAGTATCTTTTTTTTAGCTCAAAATTGTTTGACTCATTACTACATTTGTGATCTTTACATTCAAAATCATGTCACATTCTTTCATTCATATCTGCTAAAGGATAAAGACAAGACAAAGAGAACAAGCATGAAAATTTTAAAGCAGCCCCAAGAGTCAAACACTCAATAAGTCTTCCTTCAGAGGAGGGAGGTCCTCTTGGAGATGGTATATGAAGACTGACTTTAGTGTGTTGGACAGTAATATTAGTGGCCTTTCTGGACTCCTGTTGCTTCAGTTTTAAATGTGTCTTGAATGGCTTGCTAATTTTTTTACAGAAATTCGTAACATTCTAAGCCTCAGTGGTAATAGCAGCCTCATAGGGGTGATGGTGAGGATTAAACAAAGTTATGTAAAGCATTTAGCAGAGGACTTTGGAACATGTAAGTTTCTTGTGGATTTTTTTTTTAAGTTTTTAAAAAGTAGTCTCAAAAAGTAGACAGGGATTACCTCAGATGAACTCTTAACAATTTGTTGATGAGTCAAACTTATATGACCAAATTCTTAGGAAAATACAGTTCCAGTTTTTCCTTTGATAAAGTGATGATATAGGGCAACAGTTTTTTTCAGCCCATACCACGTAAGGAATGTAAAATTCTTGTTACTGTGATTGTGGTAGTGCCTGGGGTGACTGAAGTCAAAAAAATTACATTACAATAAAATTTTGTTTGTGTTCTTGTATAGTTTGAAAAATCCCGGCAGTTGATTATGAAAATTAGGCCCTGTCTTTACTGAGAATCAGTGTAGTTAATTAATTCTCTAAAAGATGATGTCCTAAATTATGAAAAATGTTAGAATTGTTTCATGCCTTCAAAGTTCTAAAATGCTTTTATATTTTAAGCTATGAAATTTGAGAGAACAGCCATCAGTTATGTTGTCCACCTGTCTGTGTGTCTTCCAAAATAGAATCAATTTTCTTAGCATTCTCAGAAATGAAATGCCGGCAACCCAAAGGTGATGTAAACCCAGCAGTTACAGTAAGAATTATTTTAAGCTGATCACAGAATTGAGACAAGCAAACTTACGGGGGAAAATGAAAAACATTTTACCAAAAGTTATCTTTATATTATATATTATAATTATTATAATTGTATTATAGCTTTATATTGAATTAAATGTGTTCGACAGCGTGTATTTTTAAAGTAGACGCAGATGAGCCTGTCATACAGGGTTCAGCAGTTGGAGTTTCTCCAGGGAAGATCTTTAACTCATTCAGCAAACTTTAATGTTTCATATTTTAAGCATTTTACTTTAACAACATTCAGAAAACTAAAACTTATGTTTTCTAGTCTTGTTTAGTTGGCCCACTGTTGTGATTGTAACAAGTTGGCATAATTTTACCTGCTGGGTTTAATATGCCACAAAAGGTATATGTAGTAAATATAAATATCCCAATGTCGAGATGCAAAATCAAGATGCTCATAGCTAATGATTAACCAGAAAAGTGAGCCGTCTATCCTATGATTTTTATTTCTCAGTTTTTAATAGGTTTGGATAATTAAAGTGGCACTAGAAAAACATTTCTTTGCAAGAATATGAAGATGAACTTAATCCAATATAAATATGTTCATGAATATAGCCACTTAAGGAAAGTGCAGAGATATACAATTGTAAGCAATTAATGTACAGTAAGTGGGTACGTATTCATAATTCTTAATTTGATATGGACTATTTGATGGTGCTGTATGTTTTTGAACTTGCTGTAAAGATTAGTCCTCAATGAGTTCTGTCTTAAAACATTTTAGGAAATGTTCGTCAGAGTCACCCTCTTTACACTTAAGTCATGATCTGATGAATTTGGCACATAGATGGTTGTAAATGGAACAGCTTGGGGACTTTTTGAGCTACTCCACTACCATAAAATAAAGTTCAGTAACCATAACCCTTGGCATAACCTAAATGATAATTTTTTTTCACCTTTGAGCCAAAATAAAACTCAGCTTTCCTCCTTCCTTACCCTGCACCACCAGACTTTTAGTCATTAATGTAGTATTAAGTGGGATCTTTCATAGTTTCTTGGCAGTTGTCCCCATTGAACTGGGCAGCATTTATGCTGTTGGCTCAGTGTTAGCATATGTAGGGCCATTTTCTTGTGAACGTTTCATAGTATTTTACATACAAGACAGAAAAATTATAGAAAAGCTTATTTTTTAAACATGCTGAAATAAAGCAATTGCCTAAGTGGTGATGTATAAAAGTATACAATTGCAAATAACGTTAACATAGTAGAGTACTTCATTACAATTGCTAAGCTGCAACTAAATAACATCTTACATAAGTGTGATATAAATGACCTTTACCAGTCCTATGCTATTTCAGTGGAATACTTTCCTAATAATAGGATGGTACAGCGTTTACTGTGTCCCAAAAATTGAAAATGTAGTGAAAATTAAGTGCTTTTTTTATTTGTTTTTTGTATTTCAAATCGGCAGATGTTTATTGAGCATCTACTATGTACAAGAAAGATACTTTTCTAATACTGCAATGGATTAAAACAAACAAATCTGAAATACAGTTCCTTCCACCAAAAACTCCATCAAAAAACATAAGATACCTTTGAAGTAATCAACACAGTTCTATATGTGTTTGTGTAATACCCTTTGGGGAATTTAGCAGCATTTACTAAACACCTAAGCATATCTGTCAGAGTGATCTGTTAGCAAGCATTCTAAACAGAACGATCTGAAATATTAAAGTAACAACGCAGAACTGACAAATATTAGTCTATTAACAAAGATTTGATGAATGAATAAAGAAATCCATACGAACTACTAAAAGGAAGGCTTCAAAGGTGCTTCAGAGGAGATGGATTTTCTTCTTGGCTAAATAAAACATGATAGAAATGCTGGTCCTTTTCTGAGGATAGGCTTACTAAAAAGCCTATACTTGGAATTTATGACATTTTTCTTTGAGCTTGGGATATTAAAGTTGCAAAGGTTGGAGAGTTCTGACACAAAGCCTGAGGACAGCTAGGTGGATTGGTTGAAATCTGGTCCTTGAGATGAAGGGACAGAAATGTGCTGTTCTGGGCCCAGCATGGGTAACACATCTGTAGGAAGAGAATTGGACTGGAAGGCACGAAACCTTGGTTCAGAAGTTGATTTTGATACTAACCTGCAGTCTCAGTTTTTTAAAGGTCATTTGAAATCTAAGTACATGAAGTACTGTTTTTGATGATGAACTTTACATTTATTTATTTTACATTTGGCAAGCTCAATGGAAGAATCTCCATTTCATCTCTGCTTTGTTTACTCTTTGTATCTTTAATATCGGGTATTATGCCTCTTGAGTTTCAGTCCCATGACTATTCTGTTTTCAATATTCATGTTTTTGTCTTTCTAAAATTGTTTGCTTCTTTGTTTCTTACTAGTCCTGAGATAATTTATGAGCAATTATTGTAGCATTTCATCTGGCAGTGTATTTGCCTAAGATGGGTTGCTGGATTTTCTTGTTTTCCGGATAAACTCTGCACTCTCGTCTTTCTCATTCTTGGAATCCGTTTTGCATTTGTTGCAGTTCTGGGTTCTTGTATGGAAATTCTAATATTTGTGGAGTACTGAGAGGAAGCCAGATTTCAGGAGTTTAAGGAGTGAGTGAAAGGAATGCGGAAAGAAGTAGGCACTGCATGTAGATAATTTTTAAGAAGTTTGGCTCCAAAAGAGGTAAGAAATAAGTGTTTACAGAGGGCATGTGGGATTGAAAGAGGGTTTATATTTAAATCTTCCTACTTCGGGGTCAAAATCACATTCTACTTCATGGCAGTCTGATCATTTCCCAAAGGAATCAGGACTTAAAATTCTACCTTGCCCTGAAATCAGGCCAGGAGGAGAGGGGGAAGAGCTCTGAAGTATTTTTGTGATTTTTTTTTTTTGTACGTAATACTCAGTGCTTTTCATTTGATTTGATTATTTTTCCTTCCCAGTTTTCAGGTCTTTCATTTAACCTAACTTGTAGTCCAAGAATAGTGGTTTTTATGACAGTTCCAAAAAAAACATAACAATGACCATGAGCCTCAGCTTCTTTTGAAAAATGCCTTGTTCTAAAAGGTGGTGTCTGCCCTTTATACCTATATCATTAATTCTTCCTAGCCAGACTGACTGGGATGATCTTCACAATCACTTTTAGAAAAAATGGTGCTCAGTTGAACCAGGAGGTTAGACTTGAACAAGACATGTCTGTTTCTTGCCCAGCTAAGATTTTATCAATGTACATTTACCTAAAGGAGGAGAAATCTGAGATAGTCAAATTCTTTAGATTACTTAAATGAGGAGGGAATAATTGTCACAAGGAGAGAAAAGCAACTAACACCTTAGGGCAACCAGGCCCTCCACAAAAGTGGAAAATACAATTCTGACTGATATGAACTAAATTTTCCATAACCTGTACTCACTCTCATCCCATTACCCAGTAATGTAAATGAGCTGCTGTTTCTCTCTGGGAGTTTAACTGGCAGAATAAATGGAAAGATGTCAGCAAAAGAAGGAAGCAGGTAAGACAGATAAGATTTTGTATAATCAAAAAATATATCAAAGGTGTTGGTTATTACTAGATCTTGGCACAGTAACCCAGGTTTCGTTGCTTTTTGTGAGATGTACCAGAAGAAATAACCTGAGGTATTTCCATGAAAAGACAAACTGACGGCTACCCGTGAATTGCTCTCTGCTATAAGTTACATTTTGGATTGCAGTGCATACTGCAAGCCTCCATACATCAGCAAGATGCCCCATTTTAGGCTAAAACTTGACCATCCAGACTAATAACCTATTTCTAACAAATTTAAGACTATCTTGGGGCTTCCCTGGTGGTGCAGTGGTTGAGAATCCGCCTGCCAGTGCAGGGAACACGGGTTTGATCCCTGGTCCGGGAAGATCCCACATGCCGCGGAGCAACTAAGCTCGTGCGCCACAACTACTGAGCCTAGGCTCTAGAGCCTGTGAACCACAACTACTGAGCCCACATGCTGCAACTACTGAAGCCCACGTGCCTAGAGTCCGTGCTCTGCAGCAAGAGAAGCCACCGCAATGAGAAGCCCGTGCACTGCAATGAAGAGAAACCCCCACTTGCCGCAATTAGAGAAAGCCTGCGCACAGCAACACAGACCCAACACAGCCAAAATAAATAAATAAATAAAATAAATTAAAAAAAATATCTCACAGTCTCCCACCTCTTCAACCATCTGGAGAGAGGAAAAGATAAAACAACATTACTAGAGTAATTGTCATGGGCCCAAAGTTATACCCAGATTCAGAAAGTTATTGGACACCCCTGTTTACTGCTGAGTTAATTATTTAAGGTGTTTAGTTACTTATTTAATTGTTAATTATTAATACCTGCTCAGTGATCTGATAAAGATAAACTTCATATAGGCTGTTAATTTACATACCTGAACCCATTCTGCTTTTCAGTAATCTGAGTAGAAACTTAAAAGTTATGTGTAACCCATCGTAGCTTGAGAGAACCCTAAATTTCTAGAATATATCTTGATACTGTGTAAAGTTCACTTAAAATGCACTTAACAGTTCAAATAACTGCAAAGTAATTCCTCTGATAACACTGGCAAGGACATGCTGTTAAAATTTTTTGTGCTAGTTGAAGTCAAAATAGACCTACAGCCTATCTGTCACATTGTATTTGTTTATATTATACATTATGATGGTTAAATCCACTTAAGATCATCACCATAGGTTCATGGGAAGTTGATTTAGTAGTATGAGTGTTAGCAATGGAAAGACCTGGGTTTGAATCTCAGTACTTATGTGATTTGGGGTATATTCATCAGTCTGAGACTTTGAATCCTATAAAAATAGTATTTGTCAGCTTCATTGAGTTTTCCTAAGAATTAAGAAAATAATATGAAATTTAATAAGCTCTCAAAAGGCAGTATAGTGTAGTGGCTTAGAGCATAGTCTCAGAGCCAGTCAGCCCGGGTTGAAGTCACACTTCTGCCAGTTGTGTTGACTTTGAGCAAGTTATTTAACTCTGCCTCAGCTTCATCTGTGCAGTGGGAATAGTACCTCCCTCATTGGGTTGCTGTGAGAATTGAATGCATATATAAAGCAGTATCGCCTGTGAGACCACTTTTGAGGCAAAAACAAGTTTTTTGCAAATCTACTCACCATGTATTAGGATTCACTGAAAGTACATATATCCTTCAAAATTAAACCATTTTTAATCATGAAGAGTATGATTCTCTCTGCTTTAGATGTTATAAGTTAATGCCTCATCAGTTTTAACAGTTTACCAAATACCTCGCTTAGTAAGTGATACTTTATACGCTATATATTTTATGCATAACATATATGTGTGATATTCATACCATAATTTACAATTAACTGAGGGATTCTATCACTGACAGTTTAAAGATTTAGAAGATAAGGAAAGTATTGTCTAAAATAAAAGCATTTTCAGGGTTTGGTCTTGCAAATACCTGAAGTGAGTTCAATCTTCATGGTTCACTTTAAGAATGTTAGGTCTGTAAGACATTCCAAAGGCATAGCTTGAAAGAGTTGCCTTTGAGTCAGGCCTGGGTTCTGGATTTCTGGTCTAATAAACTAGTAAGTAAGGTATAAGCTTAGGCAAATTAACTTTTGAATCTGTTTCCTTATCTTTAAAAATACAGTAACATTTAACATAGAACACCAGATACATAGGGGTTTTTTTGTTTTTTTGGCCACGTACCACATGGCATGTAGGATCTTAGTTCCCTGACCAGGGATCAAACCCACACCCCCTGCAGTGGAAGCACAGAGTCTGAATCACTACACCACTAGGAAGTCCCTGGGGACCTGTATTTTTAAGGCACTCACCATGTGATTTCCTGTTCACCTAGTTTTACTTGAAAGCACCGTGGTAAATTAACTTGCCAAAGTCAGGCCTCAATACATAGGCCCCCTCTCATTTTTGTGTTCCTAACTCTACTTTCCATTGTGCTCAGTATTTCTTATTGCTGCAATTCAAGACACAGTTGCCAAAACTTTTTAAATGTTTCTCTCTAGGTATGTTCAATGAAGAATGTAATCCAGCCACATCAAGTATTGCTTAATTCAGGTGTATAAAGTTTATTTTAGGGAAATGAACAAATTATATGATCCATGTCTTCATCTAAAGCATTTGATTAAAAAATTTTGAATAAGAAGCAGCCCTACGGTATCCTATTATAGACATCCAGAGTGTCAGTATTTGGGGATAGGGGGCACTGTTTCAACCAGTTCTAAATCCATTTCTTTCGTTCTGTACATACGTATTGATTAGTTACCAAGTGAGACGCTGTGGAGGTACAAAGATTACTATGACCCTTTAGACCATTAGACTCAACCTTTTTACTGTCATGTACCCCTTGGTCAATCTAGTGAAGTCTATGAATCACTTTTCAGAAAAGTTTTTAAAAAGCATAAAATACAGTATATTGGATAATAAAGGGAGACAATAATATTGAAATTATCAAAAATTTTTTAAACAAATTTTGGACATAGAAATATATATGCTTTATAATTCATTAACAAGCTCAAGCAAGTTGTCTGCAACAATCGTAATAGGAAAACATCAGAGTTAAGCTGTGACACGTTTACGCCTAACACTACTGTGATCTGTTGCCTGCATTCAAATTTTATTAGAAGTTATTGAAAATAGGGATGTAATTTTTCCCCATCCAATTTCATGGACCCCTGAATTCTGACTATGAACCCCTGATTAAGAACCCTGGCTAAATTTTTTAATGATAGGAACTTTCTCTTTTTCACTGTTGTACCCAAGACCCAATTAAGATCTTTAGAGACCCAAGCACTGAAAAACTTGTGACGCTCTACCTCATATATTCAAAATCAAAATGGTTGCACCATAAAGTGGACTTAAGGAAGTTCTCAAATTTCTCATGTTGAGGACATAGATAATTTTAGAAAGTACTAAATTATCTCCATTTGTTTCGTGGGGGCAGGCAGGGAAAGAGGCTGCTTTGCTGTTTTCTGAAAGTATCCAAGCTTGTCTATATCTGCTATACTTGGTACGTGGTTAAGAGCTCGATAACAGAATAAATGAATGAACCTTTACCATAAGGGGTTCACAATTTTAGAGAATATTAAATTCATCAAGGTATAACATGAAAAATGGAATACCATACTAGGGAGTACATGCTCTGCTCCATAAATGAACAGATTGGAGGTGTTTATAACTAGTATCTCTTATAGATAGAATGAAAGAATAGGGCTAGTATCTTCAAGTGGTCGCACTGGAGTGTAAGCTCCCTGAGGGAAGGATTTTTGTCTGTTTTGTTCACTGTATCTGATATATTCCAAAAACCTAGGAAAGTTCCTGGCACGCTCAACTAGTTTATCCTTACCTAATCAGCCTCAAATCTGTGGTACCTCTATTTCTCTAGACACTGCTCAAACATTTCAACATTAACCTACCTGCAACTATGGAAATTAAAAATACCTCTTCTTCCTTAGACATTCAATAAGTGAATCGAGGGATATTGTTTTTCTCAGTAGCAAGCTAGTAACTATTGCCATAAATGTATGTTTAGCTACCATTTTCATTCAACAGTACTTCAGGGTAGAAATCACCTGCATTTTAAAATTAAGGGACAAATCAGCTGAGGGTCACCTGTTAACAAGTAGAGAGGAATTGAAAATAGAGCCCAGGTTTGTTTGACATTTTTTAAGTCTGCACAAGAACTGCTGCTAGTATCGTTTGCTTTTAGGTGAAACAAAAAAGGAAAAAGTAAATATCCCAGACCTAAGTAGCTTCCATTTGGCTAAGACTACAGATGTAGTTTTTTCCCTTCATTTCCCAAAGAGGTGCAACAACCATGTGACACCAAGGCCTTTTGATGACAAAACAGAAGTTCCATAACTATTTAAATCACATTTTTTAAAGTCTCATTTGAAAATACATATTTTTTAAACTTTAAATATAGGTAAGCTGTAGTTTATGCTGCAATAATCTCTGCTTTATTTTCACAATGTATTAATACTTGATATTCTTTTCATCTTTTCTATTCTGCCCTCCCAGAAAAACATTTCAAGGTTTCTGGGGTTTGTGTTGGTAATGTACAGATACAAGGATTTTTTAATGCCCATTCTCCTACCTATACCCACCAATATCAGTGGGTATATTTTCATATAGCTTGTTTAGAAGGCAGTAAAGCAGCTTAGACAAAAACATCATTGTTTAGACTAAGGAAATGTTTATGAAAGTGGAGTGATTTTCAAGCCCTTTTGATCCACATGGGGAGCACTAGACCAATATCTAAATTAATGCATGATACAGATACATATTTCAGTTCTGACTCAGCATTCATGTTGGTCAATCCATAACTTGGAGAAGTTCAATAGAACTTCATTTTACATTCGAAGAAATTGGGTACCTGGGAAGTAAAGCCTGGCTTGGCCTGTGCTTATGTGAAACCATTTATAGGCTTTATCCATGCTGCTTAGTGTGAGCATTCATTCACTTCACTGCAGAAATACTGTTTGATCACAGCGTGCTGCCCCAGTCCCTGCTGGAGACATTCCGTAATATGCGGTATATGGACCTTATTGCCATTGTAAACTATACGGAATTCTGAATTCTGAATCACACCTGGTCCCAAGGGTTTACAATAAGGGATTGTTGACCTGTAGTTATTTTCTTTCCAGAATAGTCATCTAGGTGATTGGTACTTAGAAGCATAAATACAGTGACAATATTCTACCTTCTAACCTCTCCCCTTTCAGCGCAAAGCTGCAACATGACTGGGTCATAAACCAGTAAACTGCCTTTGGCCGGCAGATGTTATTGTTACCAGTGGGTAATACACTCTTTTCTTCTGCCTGGCACATACGCAGTTAGGCATGCAGCAATTGTTTAATGGATAAATAAGTTGTTAAATTATAACACTTTGATGGATTGCTTAATCCTTTAAGTAATAATTGACTTACATCACCTCTTATAACCTGATTCTTTTGTGACAGATTTTAGCTAGTGAAGTGGACTGTTACAGACAATGAAGGAAATAGAACATTGTTTATGAAACCCTAGATGGCCTGCACAGGAGACTAAATTGGAATCCTTAATTCCCAGTGCAGAGAGGGCCTTGCTATTTAAGAATAAAAATATTAATAGCTGAGCTTTATATCATGTGTTTAATGTCATGACCATAAAGCCATTACTGTAACACTTATCTTCTAAAGGAAGCCTGTGAAATGTTTCCAGAATGACTTGGTTTTTAGTGATATTAGTTATTGTTTTCCTTCAGGACCTGATTCTTTGTAGATTCCAAGATGATGCAGTTTCGTCAAAGGCTGTTCCATCCTCAGTTTCTTTAAAAATAAAAAAATACTCTGCAATTAGGTAAAACATTTTTAGATAGACTACCTCCATCTGGTCTCTTTTCCTGTCCCCCAGATTTTTCATCAACCACAGCTCTATGAAAGGACATTGAAGGGTCTCCTGTTACACACAATATACTAATGCTCATTATAGAACATTAAAATAAGATGACAGCTTCCATTATCAGCCTACACAAAAATCTTTCCCTACCTTCTGTCCTCTTATTTCCCACTTAGTTTGTGTACTACTAACTATATTGAGGTAACATGAGCACTAAGTTTGAAGATTCTTTGAGACCAGGAGCTATACCGTATTTATTTTCACATTTCCTTCTGTGCTTAAAACAGGACTTCTGTTTCTTCAGTAAATATTCATTGAGTATCCACTAGGTGTCAGCTATTATACTAGGTAGATTCTGGGGACACCAAGATAACTAAACAGGGAATATGCCATTCGGAGTCTAACAGTCTTGTGGAGGAGAGGTGGAAAAATAGATCTGTAAGTCAAAAAAGCTGCAGTGTAATATTATAGTGGAATAGATGATTTCCTGGTTTAAGAGTTCTAAAAAAATCATTTCCAAAAACATCTCCCCAATATCTGACTCAGTGACTAAATTTCCACCACTAGAATGTCATTATAAGACATTGCACTGTGGTTGCCTCTGGGCAGGAAAACTAAAGGATATTAATGGGCTGTGAAATCACTTTTTTATTCCCCTTTTTAAACTTTTTTTTAATTTTTAAATTTACATAGTACAATTCACTCTTTTTGATGTATAATTCTACAGGTTTTGGCAAATGCACAGTCATGTAATCACCACAATCAAGATATAGAACAGTTTGATCACCCCCCAAAATTCTCTTTTTATAAGTTGTGATAAAAATTTTATTTTTCAAAAATTAACACTTGAATGTTCTATGTGTATCTACTCTTAATTCAAAAAAGTATGTCTTTTGGGACAGCACCTTTTATCTTAAGCCTCTTTAGAAATACAGATATCCAAGGAGGGGCTGAATCATTATACCATTGTTAGTCATCCACATCTCGGTTTGTAGATGAAGCTGTTGAAAGGAATTAGGACTCAGAAAAGGTAAAGGGTGCATGGTGTATGTAGTGTGTGTGTTTTAGGTTAGAAAGAGGATAGGGGTCAGTGGGCAGAATTGGAGATTAGGGCCTGACAGTGGAACAGTGTGCATGGAAGGGTAGATATGGGTAGTATGTTTTGTGTTTAGTATAAGGGTCCTGGGTTCTCAGAGATAACGAACACCGAATAAAGAGATGAGCCCTGAAGAGGAGGCCTTCATGTGAAGATGAATTTTTATCTGGAGCTACAGAACTGGGATTCTAGTACTGATTCTGCCAGTAACCTGTTCTCAAAAAGTCACATCCCCTTTCTGGGCCTCAGTTTCATCATCTATAAAAAAGTTTGGATTAAGTATATTCTGAAGTCCATTTCAGTTTTCTTCAACTAGAAACAAACCCATGTGTGTGTGTATGTTTCTGAATTTCTGTCCTCCAGTTTCAACTAAAGAGACCCATCTGTAGATAACAATAACCAAACTCTAGCAAGCATTATGATCCCCTAAAATTTCATGTAGTTTGATGTCAGAAGCTGCAGAGCACAGTTAAGGCTGATCTGAATTGGGCTTCAGTGACACAGCTCTCTGACCCTCAGTCTTCTCATTTATAGAATGACTGTATATACTCTAAGGTTCCCTGTAGTTCTCACATTTTATGACTATGAAACCTATTAAAACTACCAGTGTTACTTCTATTTTCACTTCCTCTGGGTTTTCACCTGTTCTGACATTGGTTTTTTTTTAATTTTAATGAGACACTATTCATTCAGTACCTACTATGTGCCAGAACTTTTAATGTAGGGTATTTTACCTACATTATTTAAGGATTTTTATAGTGCTGCTGACCTTTATATGTGTACAGGTATGGGAAAATCACTCCATGCCTCCTCTTCCTCATCCTAGATAACATATTCCTCCATATGCAAGATCTCATTTCAATGAATATTAGAAGTAGCACTAGAGAGGGGAAGATGTATATGGCTTTAAATTGATATGTGAAGGGAAAGGAACTAACAGTTGAGGGCCTACTATGTGCTAGGCACTTTATATATGCCTATCTTCTTTAGGTCACTGAGATAAGCATATAGGTAGACATCACAAAGGGGAGCCTATTTGTCTTGATAACAAGACAAATAGGAATTCATGGGAATTGTTCAGAATATTTGTTTTTCATGTCATTCTCCACTATGAGGGCACAGAAAGCACAGTGCCTCTACACAGTAAGTGTTTGACAGATGTTTGCTGAATGAATAGGGATTTTACTCATACCCTAGAAGGATTTTCTGGATCCATGGACCTCTTAAGGATTTTAGAAAATCTGTGGACCCATCTAGGATGTCACCTGTCCTATTACACACAAAAAGAAACAGCTAAGTCCCTCTCCTTGCCCTAATCTCCACATCTGCATTTGTGCAAAACCCATAATTTTGGAATGTTTTCAGCCCCTCTGCAACCCGTTCATGTACCTGAGTAAGAACTCAACCCTGGAAACATCTCTGGGTATTTAGGCAGCTTAGATACATATTCCATTAACTTGTTGTGCTTCTAGTACTGTATAGTGCTGCCGTCCTTTATCCGTCCTTTATAGATTTGAGAAAATTACTCCATGCCTCCTGATCATTAACTGACGGTCATGTTCAGTTTGCCTTTTATGAGCAGAAATTGTATCCAACTTGCTTTTAAGTTCATTAATTTTTGTGCAAACCAGAAGATCAGCATTACATTCTTTATCTTTTTAAGGTGTTTGAAGTAGAGGTTATGTAATTTTACAAATTAAGGTTTGTACCAAAGCTTGTTTTATGTTGGTAACATATCTCTGGCTTTCTAGATGGAATGATTTCTATTTCTTTTTTTTACCTCTCCCCATTCAGAAACCCACTTAAAACACTTAGGCCTGTGTTTTTATCTGAATTTTCACCTGGGTAGAGAAATATGATGAAAAAATTGTCCTTGTCTCATAGTTGGAGGAGAATGGTGTGTAAAACAAACATTCCAAGTAATTCCAAATATGGAATGATAACTACCCCATAAAGTTGTGAGGGCCAAATTGGTTAAAGGAAAACTGAATGCCTTGTAAAGTATAAAGCTTTCTAAACACATCTAGCCCCTAACTTTATATAAAATCCTCAGGGCCTAGTACAGTCTAACTAGAGAAACTATCTGGATGTTTACCTAATCTCCAATAGTGCTGTCCCTTTTATACATGACAGCAGGACTGCATCTAACCCAGGCTTGTGATGGAACTAGTATTATTATTAAGCTGGAAAACAAAAAGAGTTTGTTGATCAAATGGATCAGTATTTTGATCACTTTGTGCCAGTGGCTTTTTAATTTACACAAGAACTTTCTGGATGAAGAGTAATCGGGTTTCCACTGTTCACTCACCCCAAGCTACAGTTATAGCTAACATTTGAGTGCTTACTGTAAGCAAAGGCGCTGCTCCAAGGGCATTACATTCATTCCATTCATGTGTTTCTCAATCTTTATAACAACTTACTAAAATACTGCTAATATTGTCATCATTAAATTATCAATAAGAAAACTGAAATTTAAAGAGATTAGGCAATTTGCTCAGCAATATCGCCAAGCCGGGACTTTGTATCCTGGCTTATTTGACACCAAAGTCTGTACTCCATTCCAATCCACTACCAAAGCTTCCATTGTTAATTACCTCTAATCACTATTGTCATTTACGAAGTAAGTGTGGCTGTCCATGGCGGGGAGTCAGTAAGGGGAGGATTAAGGGGGTGTTATTGGGCAATTTCTGAAAGAAGTGGTGCATTTCACTACAAGTTTCTTGCAGTGAAATCAGGTTGGAAGGATAAGAAAGATTGAGGAAGGTGGAGGTGGCACGGTTGAGCCTGTCCAGGAACTGATTACATATGAGCCTCTGGCCCTTTTGCCTGTCAGCTGACTCAGAGCTGAGGGATTGACCAAAGCCCAGGCAGGTTTATTTCGTGGGCTGTATACTTCAAAGGATCTGATTCCTGACACTGTGATGCCCATTGCTTTTCAGAGGGCACAGCTTTGTTGGGGAGAGAACAGGATAGTCTCCATGAAGTGTTTGTGAAAGGCCTGTGCAGTGTTTGCTCTAAATCCAAATATATACAGCTTGTTCTGGGTTTGGCAATAAAAACCCCAGGGCCAGCCCTAAGCATGGCTGAAAATTGGGTATTAAACCTTAAGTATTCCTCTGTAGTAAATAAGCAGTTAAGAATATGGGCGCTAGGGACTTCCCTGGTGTTCCAGTGGCTAAGACTCCAAGTTCCCAATGCAGGGGGCCCGGGTTCAATCCCTGGTCAGGGAACTAGATCACACATGCTGCAACTAAAAGATCCCACCTGCAGCAAGGAAGATCCTGCGTGCTGCAACTAAGACCTGACACAGCCAAATAAATAAATATTTTTTTTAAAAAAGAATATGGGCCCTAGAGTTAGATGGACCTGGATTCCAGTCTTGACTCCTCCACTCAACTGTGGATAAATTACTAAGCCTCAGTATTCTCACGTGCAAAGTGGGGAGTAAGGCAGTATCTACTTTATATAGTTATTGTGAAGATTAAATGAGTATAAAGCATATATCACAGTACATAAGATGTAGTAAACACTCTTGAAACAGTCATTATTCAGAGAAAAGTCATATTTTATGAGAATCTCAAGGCTTAAACAAAATTAATTTCACTTTCTTTCACTTAGCATACATCCAAAAGGCATTTATTAGTGTGTTCGGTGGGAGGGATAGAGAACTTTCTTTGAACACCTAAAATGAGCCAAATATTTTTTAAAATGTGTTGTCTCACTTAATGTTCACAGCAGCCCTATGAAGTATTTTCCCACTTTATAAATGAGACCCTAGGTTGAGAGAGGTTTAGTAACATGCCTAAGATTTTTCTAGTCAGCACTAACTCGGAAGTTTGTGAATAAGAGCCTTTATGCCCCCTGGAGCATGTTATTTTGCAGGCAGGCAGACGCATCAACAAGTATCTATATTCCAAGTGCTGTTATTGAGATTTATACAGTAGACCATTTTATATAAGGCACTTGAGCATCCACGGAGTGTCCTGGAACCAGTTTCCTGCAGATACCAAGGGACAACTGTACTTGGTGCTTGGAAGCCCAGAGCAGGGAAGGTGAACTCGGGGGGCTGGGGGAAATGAAGCGAGTCCCCTTCACAGGAATAAATGCCAACAGTGGGGCTTTGGGTAGGCATGAGGTAGGAGGCTTTTGCTAATGGAGGAGGAGTTAAGAGAGGTCTTACTGGGTTTCCTCAAGTCACATTAAAGGAGAGTGGTTAGAAGGAGGCCTTTCTGGAATTCCTCAAGCCAATATGACTGCCTTTTAGATCTAGCATTATAATTGCAGCAAATGTTATAGTTGCAGGCAAAGAAACTATCTCCAGAGAGACCAGATTATGTTATTTACTTGAAGTAAAATGGTGGGGGTTATATATGAATGATGTGTGTCTGTATCAGAAGCATCTATGTAACCTTGGGCTTTGTAACTGAATTAATATAAGTAATAGCAACTAACAATTATTGTAGGATCATTAGGTACTATAGTCACTGCTGTGTTCACAAGCCAGAACTCTTAACTGCAGAAAGGTGGAAAGGCTTTGTCTAAGTCAGTAATCTCAAATTAAGTACACTTAATTTAAGCATACAATATATGTATATTACTTTACTAGTATAAGATGTCCATTATGAAATGTAGATACAATAAAAAATATTAAGGGATAAAATGAAATTGAATTAAATAATTTTATCACAGGGCAAAATGTATACTTAGGATTCTATACCTTGTTATTAATAGTGGATATAAATTGATATTTCAAATACACTACTTAATAGTTTTGGATTTTTTTTTTTTTTTGGTCAAATTGTCAGATTTGATTAGATCACAGTTGTATTTAACCTCATAATGTGACTGACACTAAGTAGAAGTATAAATTCTGCCATATTTTTTGTCCTTCTATGTGTCATCTTCAGTTCAAAGAGTTTTTTAAAGCAATCTTTTTAAACCAATTCATTTTGTGAAACTTAGTTTAGTGAAAATTAGATTTTTTTTAAATCCATAAATCCTTTTTTGAATTGCAATATGTCGCTAAATGCTGAAAGTGAAAGAATCCCCATTCACACCTCATGTGAACATCAAATATAGGGACAGTGTGGGAATGCCAAGCTCAATTCATATTAATAGAGGTTAATTTTTATTTCTGATGAATAACAAACATGCGTAGAAGCTACAGAAATTGTTACCACACCTCAGTGGGTTGTCTTGCATACCTCTAGAGTGAGCACACTCCACTGTGGAGATCAGTGGTTTAAGCAACAGGACCCGCAGCAATGAAGTGGGAATACCCAGTCTCATCTTTAGCAATGATTGGTCCAGATTCATTTATGAGTGACAAATGGGAAGGCTGTGACATGACTTTGCTGGAAATCAGAAATGCTGAGCATAGCTGAACCTCTGAGAGTGTGGTCTGTCTGTACAAAGGCAGAACATACATTCACTGGGTGGCTCAAAAGCATACATTCTGTTTTTTAAGAAAATGGACCTTGTCAGAGCTATTTAGATTTAATCCCAGCTCCACTATTTACTAGTCATGCAATTTTGGGAAAGCAACCTCTTGCAGTCTTTTTCTTATCTCTGAAATGAGGATGATTAACAGCAGTACCTACCTCACTGAGAAGAATTTAGCATGATGCTATTGAACTGTCACTGTGTGCTCAGAGATGCTGAGCTAAACTCTTTACAAGAATTCATTTAATCTTCCTGATTTACTAGTGTGGTAGAGACTAATTAGTTGTTCATCAAAACATGGGCAAGTAAAAGGACTACATTTCCTGGCCTCCTCTGCAACCACATTACTGTGTTCTGGCCAATGAAATACGGGCAGAAGTGATCAACACCACCTCCAAACCTGAGCCATGAAGCTTTCCCATGCAATTCTCCATACTCTCTTCCCTCATCTATCAGAGGATCCAGCAGAATCGTTATGCAAGGGGGTCTCTCTTTCTCCCCCTACCACCTGCAACCTCCATTGGATTGTGATTTGAGTCAGAAATAAACTCGTTGTGTTAAGTCACTGAGATGTGAGGGCTGTTTGTTACAGCAGTTAGTGTGCCCTGACTAAAACAAGGTTTGACAAGAACCCAGAGAAGGAAGACAGAAATTGTTCACAGTGTCTGGCTCATTATGTACAATAAAAAGGGTGATTAACCTCATTACCTTAAGAAAGATGACGATTACTTTTATGGGAGATATTATGAGCAAACAACTGTTAAAGTACTTCAGGTAAAGTGTGAAAAATGTGAGGATTTACACTCCAGTTTCCAAAGATTTTCATAGACACCCTGGGGACACCTCAAGGAATGAATGACATCCCTACAGTGTCTCGTACGCTGTGCTGCTAAATCAAGTGAACACATTTCACTAAGTTTTATAAAGATAAAATAACAAGTATGAATACATTTTTTATGCTGCATTGGGAATCCTTCCTCCATCTTGATGTTTTTCTCTTGTTTATTCAAATCCAAGAGCTGAAATGTGGGTTTTCAATTTCTCCCTCGAGTTAGCCTATATATAATCAATAGCTTCCTTCAGTCTTAAAACATTTTCTGAACATTGCAGTATTTAGCTGGAGCCATATTTTTATCTTGAGGAATTGAATTTCTATAATTTGATTTGCCCTTGGCTTTTGAATGATCTAATGTCATATATTTTTAAATTTATTTATTTATTTTTGGCTGAGTTGGGTCTTTGTTGCTGCGCGGGGGCTTTCTCTACTTGCGGCGAGCGGGGGCTACTCTTCGTTGCGGTGCGTGGGCTTCTCATTGTGGTGGCTACTCTTGTGGCGGAGCACGGGCTCTAGGCATGGGGGCTTCAGTAGTTGTGGCTCGCGGGCTCTAGAGCGCAGGCTCAGTAGTTGTGGCACACGGGCTTAGTTGCTCCGCGGCATGTGGGATCTTCCCAGACCAGGGCTCGAACCCCTGTCCCCTGCATTGGCAGGTGGATTCTTAACCACTGCACCACCAGGGAAGCCCTCGTGTCATATTTTTGATCTAGCAACTTTTTGCTGTGTTTTCTCTCTTTTTTATGCTTATTTGCAAAGTTGATTCCTATGGAATTGCACGGATAGCTACTTAGGCTTTTAGCTTCACACTTTCTCCTCAAATGCAGATGAATTATTTCTTCTTGACTTTGGTGAATCAGAATATTAGCACAGCCTCCCAAGACTATTTGCTGCTATTACCCTTATCATGCTCCTTCTCTGAATCTTATGTTTTCAAAACATTTAGGAGCTGGGCAATTGGTTTTGAAGCCTTGATAAGTGTTCACGGAAGCTATGTGGCTTAGAGGAGACAAACAGGCTTTGTATTCAGACAGACCTGATTTCCAGTACTGGCATAGTCACCAACTATCTACACATATGACACTGGTCAGTTATTCACTTCTTAGGAGTCACAACTAAAATTAAGATGGTAAAACCCACTTTGCAAAGATAAATGGGATATATAGGCCGATTTCTTTTTTTTCTTTCTTTTTTTTTTTTTTGGCCATGCGGCATTGCATGCTGGATCTTATTTTCCCCACCAGGTATTGAACCCACGCCCCCTGCGGTGGAAGGGCAGATTCTTAACCACTGGACCATCAGGGAAGTCGCTGATTTCATTTTTTTAATATGGATACAAAAATCTTAAAATACTAGCAAACCAAACCCAGAATGTACATTATAACCATGTATTTACATCAGGAATATGTTTGGTTTAATATTTTTAAAAATCAAAATGTAATTTATACCTTAACTGATTGATGGGATAAACACATTTCGTCATTTCAATAGAAGCAGAAAAAATTTTAATAAAATTCAACATCCATTCATAAAACCTAAAACCTTACCAAACTGGGACTAGAATTTATTTTTTTCTGTTTTTTGGCTGCATCGGGTCTTCATTGTGGTGTGCAGGCTTCTCTCCAGTTGTGGCGTGCGGATTTTCTCTCTCTAATTGTGGCACGCAGGCTTCAGAGCGTGTGGGCTCCGTAATTTGCAGCACATGGGCTCTCTTGTTGAGGCGTGCGAGCTCAGTAGTTGTGGCGCACAGGCTTAGTTGCCCCTCGGCATGTGGGATCTTAGTTCCCTGACCAGGGATTGAACCCACGCACCCTGCACTGGAAGGCGGATTCTTAACCACTGGACCAGCAGGGAAGTCCCTAGAAAAGAACCTCTTAAGCTGATAAAGGATATCTATTTTTTAAAAACTTATGCTTTAGGAAGCAAAAGCTGTATTAAATTGATAAAGGATAACTTTTAAAAGTATATAATACTTAATGTTTAAAAGATGAAAAATTTTCCTTTGAGATCAAGCATAAAAGACTTATTTTATTCACCATTGTCCTGGAGGTCCTAGCCAGCACAGTAAAGCAAGAAAGAAATATAAATAAAGGTGTTAAGGATTGGAAAGGAAGAAAGGAAATCCAAAAACAACTACATTTAAATTATTAGACTTAATAAGAGCTTAGAAAGTTTATTGCATACAAGACTAATTATAAAAATCAATTGCATTTTTATATACCAGCCACAAATAGTTTTTAAAAGTATCTGAAATGGACAACTTATAATAGCATTAAAAATAACAAGTACCTACAAATAATCTAACAAAAGATGTGTCTATCTCTAGAAAGAAGACCAAAACTTTATTCAGAGACATTAAAAAAGACATAATAGAGAAATATTCCATGTTCAGACTAACTATCTTTCACCCCACTTCTTAATACTCTGAATATAATACCCTTTCTGAAACCCAAGTCCTGGTGCTTCAGAAACCTTCCTGTCTCCAGCTCTTTGTTGCTGTAAACAAATGTCTGTATAAGAAGGAAGAACTAAAACTCTACACAGAAATAGCTCCTAATAGTCTCAGCACTATTGTATCCAATCCTGGACACAAACTTAACTGTCACCAGCTCTGATGACAAGGGACACTTTACTGGGACTACACGGTACACCCTGACCTTTGAGAGTTCTGGGGAAGCCCAGCACATCTCCAAACAGAAGAAAAGTCAGCATTTATAGATGGGTTCACTCTATCCAAATCACATTCCTTCTTTTGATCCTTAGTTCAAGCCTATGTGGAAGAGTTTTGTATTACCCCCATTTCATATGTGAGAAAGCTGAGGCTCCTCGAGGTTAATGACAACCAAAAATAGTGAACTATAATGCTGGAACTCAAATCCAGGGCTTTTGACATCAAATTTGATGCATTCTCTTCTATAAACACAGCATATTTTTGAGAGCAACCCTGTCCTACCACTTTTTCAGGGCAAATACAATGTCTTACAGATCCTTGAGTCTTTTGACTGGGCAAATCTTTTCCTGATGCCTCTGTTCTCAAACAATTGAGTTTCTAAAGGCATTATATTTTTACATCTTAGAAGGAAAGCAAAGGAGAGAAAGGAGAGAGAAAAGTAGGGACTTTAAAATACTTGCTTCACAAAT
Source organism: Eubalaena glacialis (assembly GCF_028564815.1). NCBI lineage: Eukaryota > Metazoa > Chordata > Mammalia > Artiodactyla > Balaenidae > Eubalaena > Eubalaena glacialis. The sequence goes on along the minus strand of NC_083725.1, from coordinate 60,187,583 downwards.
TGGCCATTGATTTTTTTTTTAGTTGAAGTATAGTTGATTTACAATGTTGTGTTAGTTCCCCGACCAGGGATCGAACCCGTGATATATATATATTCTTTTCCCTTATAGGTTATTATAAAATATTGAATATACTTCCTTGTGCTGTACAATAGGTCCTTGTTGGTTATATATTTTATGTATAGTAGTGTGTATCTGTTAATCCCAACCTCCTAATTTATCCCTCCCTCTCCGGCAGTTAAATTTTATAGTCAAGCCAAAACTTTCTTTCCCTTACCTGTGATATGAGATAATAGATTTACATCTCTTTCTCAGACTTTTTAGGATTAAATAAAGTAAAAAATGGAAAGGGCTTAGCACAGTGCCTAGCACATAGTATGTGCTTAGTAAATGTTGTTGGCATTTATTGTTATTGGCAGCTACTATACCACCAGAAGATAATCCCACAGGCTTTACAACCAGAGTATTGCCCAGATCAAGGCAGAGGAAGCACAACCCCAGACTAACTGCAGCCTCTTTTTGCCAGGTCTTTTGTGCTATTCTTAAAGAGACATCCTTTCCCTAGAGAGCTGCAGAGGAGAGGAAGACCCCCGGAAACTAAGTGTTTTTGGTTCTCAACATGTGATTCACAGGGAAGCTATATTGTTTAAGACATCTCCTTTGTTCATTTGTTCATTCTTTTATTTTTTACTCAATGGACCTTTATTGAAGAGCCAGCTATGTACCAGGCGCTATGCCAGTCACTGAGAATGGAGAGAAATACATCATAAAATAGCGTCGTAGAGGGAACTCTGGGGTGATCATCTCAGGTGCAAAGCTCTGGGGGTCCAGGACTGTTCGTTTGGAGGAAGAGGGGGTAGACTACGAGTTATGGTGGGAAATGTATGAGCTTGACATCAGAGGGATCAAGGTTTGAATCAAGGTGCTGCTTACTTTCTGTGTGAACTAGAACAAATTCTTCATATCTCTAAACCCCCATTTCTTCATCTGTTAAATGGGAACTAAATACTTACCATGAAAGGTTATTATAAAGATTCAGTGGTGTCATGTAAATGATATGCTTGGCCTTTAGTGGCTCCCCCTCCTCATGAAATTGATCGGCCCTCTGCCCCTCCAACCTCTCCCCTCCAAATTGCATTTTTCTTTGTTGTGGTTTCTTTTTCCCTTTAAACCTGACTTTAATTTGCTGTAAAACTGCTCTCCAACAAATAATAATAATAAAATAAATGGAGAAGTGAGTGGGACACGCAGTGTACTTTGCCCCCAACCAGGAAGCCACCCTCCCACTTCTCTTCCCACACAACCATCATTGTTTCAAGAACAAACTATTGGGTCTCAAAGGCCAGTCATCCTTAATTGCCCATAACCAAGCATTTCAGGCCATCTCTGATGAGTACATCAAAAGGAGCCCATTGCGTGTAGGTGGACAATTTCCACATTTGCTCTTTATCCCTCAGTAACTGGTTAGACTATTCAGAAGGGAAAAGGATCTTGAAAGGTTGTTGACTCTAGAAGAATGCTGAGTATGTCATCCTGGGCTCTTGATGCATCAGGACAAATACCCTTTGTTCTCTCCTGGATAGTGATGCCATAGCTTCTATTTGAACCCTGCTCTAAACACTGAAAAGTTGTTTTTTTCATTTATTTACTTCATCATTTATTCATTCATTCACTCACTAGACATTTATTGACCACCAACTATGTACCAGGCCTGTGCTAGATCTTGAGGATATATCAATGAAAAAGACAGACAGACTAGACCAGGGTAGACAGACCAAAAAACCAAAAATCATGTCATCAAATAAATTGACAAGAAAATTGTGATAAATAATTACTGTGAAAGAACTAAACAGGTAATGTATAAAAGAGTAAATAAGTAGAGAGGGGAAACAGAGTGGTCAGAATGGGCCTATTTAAATTGAGCCCTGGGACTTCCCTGGTGGTCCAGTGGTTAAGAATCCGCCTTCCAATGCAGGGGACGCGGGTTCGATCCCTAGTTGGGCAACTAAGAGCTCACATGTCACGGGGCAACTAAGCCCATGCGCTCTAGAGCTCGCACGCCATGACTAGAGAGAAGCCCGCAAGCCGCAACAAAGAGCCCACGCACCAAAACGGAAGATCCCGCGTGCTGCAATTAAGACCTGATGCAGCCAAATAAATAAATATTTTAAAATAAAAATAAATAAATTGAGCCCTGAGGTGCCAATATGAGAAAAGCCAGGAAGAAGCTTTCTCAGCAGAGGGAACAGTAAGTGGAAAGGTCTCTGAGAGGGGGGAGAGCTTGGTATGTTTAGAGAAATTAAAGGAGTATGAAATGAAGACTAAATAGGGTTTTATAAGCTAGGACTATGGATTTTACTTTAAGTGTAATTTACTAACTATTCAACAAACACTGAGTGCCTAACCTGTGCCAGGCATTGTTCTAGGCTCTGGACATGCAACATTGAAAGTAACTCTTGACAGTTACATTCTAGTGCGGGAGACACGGAGTAAACAAAATAAATAAGTAAAATAGATAGCATTTTTAGATAGTGCTAAGGAGAATATTTTAATAAACTAAGGAGTTACGTGTAGGGTTGCAATTTGTGATAAGGGTGGCCAGATAAGACCACACTGAAAAAATTACATTTATGTAAAGATTTGAAGTGTCCATGTGCTGTCCAGGGGCAGAGCCCAGTATTTAGAGGTCAAGGAAGATGAAGAGCACCAGGAAAGGGGAATGACAAAAGTATCTGGAATAGTAAGAGAAAAATCAGGCAGTTGTCCTGGAAGCTAGAAAACGTTTCAGGGAGGAGAGAGATCAACAGTGTAAAATGCTGCAGATAGTAAATAAAGATAAGGACTGAGACACAATCATTGGATTTAGCAATGTGGAGGTGGAGGTCATTGGTGACCTTGAAAGATCAGTTTCACTGCTGTAGTGGAAGCAAAACCCCAGTAGGAATATGTTCAGAGAGCACTGGAGTAAGGGAACTGGAGACCTTGAAAATAGAGACACTTTCAAGGAGTTTTGCCATAAGGAAAGGGATGAAATTAGGTGGTAGCCACAGGAGAAGTTAGGTCAAAATAGAGTTTTTCCTCCAACTTTTAAAAATGTTCATTTACATTTTTGTAAATGTAAAAAGTTGGAAGAATAGCACCATACCCATATATTCTTCACCTAGTTGTAGCAATTGTTGACATTTTGCCATATTTGCTTTCTCTCTAGAGAGAAGGGTTTCTTTAAAGCTTTTTTCAAACTCTGAAATATAATGCACATACAGAAAAGTCCACAAAACAAAATGTATAACTCAATGAATGATCACAAAGCTAACACCCATGTAACCAACACCAATATCAAGAACTAGTACACTGCCTGCATCCCCACAGCCCCCTTGTGCCCACTCCCTCCCATTAAAAGGTAACCACCATCCTGAATTTTCATAGTAATAACTTATTGCTTTTCCTTCTAGTTTTACTGCATAATAGTGAATTTCTAAACACTATAGTTTCATTTTTTGCTTGTTTCTGAGTTTTAAGAATGGAATAATAGGGCTTCCCTGGTGGTGCAGTGGTTAAGAATCCGCCTGCCAGTGCAGGGACACGGGTTCGATCCCTGATCCGGGAAGATCCCACATGTCGCGGAGCAACTAAGCCCGTGCGCCACAACTACTGAGTCTACGCTCTAGAGCCCGCGAGTCACAACTACTGAGCCCGTGCGCCTAGAGCCCATGCTCTGCAACAAGAGAAGCCACCGCAATGAGAAGCCCACACACGGCAATGAAGAGTAACCCCCGCTCGCTGCAACTAGAGAAGAGCCCTCGCGCAGCAATGAAGACCCAACACAGCCATAAATAAATAAATATTAAAAAAAAAAGAATGGAATAATACAGCAGTATTTTGTATATCTAACTTCTTTAGCTCATATGTTGTGGGTTTATTTCTCCATTGTATAGTATTCTGTTATAAAAATATGCCACCATTTTATTATTCATTGTACTGTTTATGGTCATGTTGATTGTTTCCAGTTTTTCACTCATACGAATAATGCTGAATGCTGCTGTGAATGTGCTTGTATACGTATCTTGGTGCACATGTAAATGCATTTCTACTGGTTATATTCCTAGGAGTAGAATTGCTGGGTCATAGGTATGTATATATGCAACTTCCACAGCGAATACCAAAGAGTTTCCCCATTGGTTGTACCAATTTACATTCTCATCAGCAATGTATGAAAAGATGTTGCTCCACATCCTTTTCCTTCTTTTTCTTTTTAAGGCTTGCCATCTTAGTGAATATGCTGTGGTATATCATTGTGTAATTAACATTCCCCTGAGTACTGATGTTCTTTGACCATTTGGATATCATCTTTTGTGACATGCCTTTGAAGATTTTTGCCCATCTATAAATTTGAGTTGTTTGACTTCTATTGATTTGTAGGTGTTTTTCCTATATACTAGATAGAAGTCCTTGTAGATTATGTGTTGCACATCTTCTCTCAGTCTGTGCTTTGCCTTTTCATTTTCTTAATGCTGTCTCTATATGAATAGAAGTCCTTCATTTGATGTAGTTAACTGATCAGTCTTTCTGTATTGTGCTTTTTTGGGTTCTGTTTAGGAACATTTGAATATAACTGTATTTACAGTATCAAAAGTCTTAATGCAATTTGACATGTTTTCCCAGATGAGTTGCAGAGAAGTGACAGGGGGGAAGGCAAGAGGTTGTTTTCTGTGAAGAGGGTGACTGACCTTGGTCAATTCAGAATGGAGACAGCTGTGAATTGTAATGGGTTCCTCTGATAATTGTCATATTTAAACTAAACTGATGATATGGTAGCTCAGGGAATAATTCCTGGTGCTTTGCAAGTGTTGTGGGCAGTTTGCTTCCCTGCATGATGTAAGATAATTTTTTCTCCTTAAATCTTTTCTTTAAGCGTGGGTAACTTGAAATAGTGTAAATGGTTTTGCAGTCAGATATGTCCGACTTTGAATTCTGATATGAATCAGGACAATTCAATAGTTTTTTATTTTGCATGTTACTTAATTTTTCTAATCTGGTTTTTAAAAATTTAAATGGATTATAATATCTCTCTAATAAGGTTATTGTGAATTGAATTAATACAATGTGTGTGTATTATTGTCATTGTTCAATGTTTATATATATACATATATATATATAACCTACTAACAAAAACCCTTACTCAGTAGGTATTAAGTAATGTTAGAGGCCAAATTCCCCACCATGTGTTCCCTTTCTTTGCAATCCGTTCATTTGCCTAAATTACTTCTCTCTTCTTTCATATCTGACATTTATTGGGTTAAGTTTTTTTGATTCTGCTTCTGAAATGCTTTTCAAATTGGTTTCACCACCTCCATTCTTTTTGTCAATGCCTTAGTTCAGGATACTATTGTCTTTAGCCTAGATTATTGCAGCAAGTTTTTAACTAATGTATTTCCCTCCCTCCAGTTCCCTTGGCACTTCCAATACATCATCCACACTGTCCAAAGATTCTCAAAACACAATTTTGACTATGGCAGCTTCTCTTGCCTAAGTACTTTTAATGACCAGTCTTTACTGCACAGATCTTGTCTTCTTCATCTTTCATCTCCGATATCAAACAGGGTGTTCTATGTTATCCACCCTCTTCCATTAGCTTCTTTTTTTTTTTTTTTTTTTTTTTTACTTCAAAAACACTATTAGCTTTAATTATAATTTGTTACAATGAAATGAACTAGTTTTACAAAAGTATATTTTTTGGACTATTTAAATATATCCATTTAAGAGCCAAAGTTGTATTTCTTTAATAATCTTTGATGAAACTTTTATACAAACATTATAAATGTCACTGTTTTTAAAAAATAATTACCATCATTATGAGCCTCAATTATTATGCTAAGAAAATACAAAGATCCCTCATTTGGCATTAAGGCAGGTATATAAGAATGATTTTCTTGGATTAGATGGCCTCAAATCAGTAAGCTTTTCGCTCTTGTGCTTGTAGTTTATAGTTATCTCTCCTCTCCCTTACTATCGGCCTGTCATCTCTTACTGTGTTCTTATCATTTTACTTTGACTTCAAGCTTTTATATTAATGTGACATGGATTTTAAGTGGTTTTGGGGCAATCTCCCACAATTTTATGGGGTTTAAGACAAGTGAGTCAGCCAGAAAAGAAGCTTCCTGACAAATGAAGTGTCACTGTAATTAATTAATGTTATCAAGCCCCACTTGGTTGATCCTATAAGAGATATAAAAAAATAAAAGAATGAAATATTTTGCTTGTAGTATTGATTATATTTAAGAAGCAATTTCATAAATATAATCAAAATTATATATTATCTATACATGCAATTTAGTCTAACGTTAACATTGAAATACTGGAACTCTTGGTTTCACATGTTAACATGATTTTAGCATCATTATTTCAACTCAGATGCAGTTCTACTTTATTTGTTTTTTTTTTTTTTTTTTTAAACATCTTTATTGAAGTATAATTGCTTTACAATGGTGTGCTAGCTTCTGCTTTACAACAAAGTGAATCAGTTACACATATACATATGTTGCCATATCTCTTCCCTCTTGCATCTCCCTCCCTCCCACCCTCCCTATCCCACCCCTCTAGGTGGTCACAAAGCACCGAGCTGATCTCCCTGTGCTATGCGGCTGCTTCCCACTAGTTATCTATTTTACATTTGGTAGTGTATATATGTCCATGACACTCTCTCACCCTGTCACATCTCCCCCTCCCCCTCCCCATATCCTCAAGTCCATTCTCTAGTAGGTCTGTGTCTTTATTCCCATCTTGCCACTAGGTTCTTCATGACCTCTTTTTTTTTTTTTCCCTTAGATTCCATATATATGTGTTAGCATACTGTATTTGTTTTTCTCTTTCTGACTTACTTCACTCTGTATGACAGACTCTAACTCCATCCACCTCATTACAAACACCTCCATTTCATTTCTTTTTATGGCTGAGTAATATTCCATTGTATATATGTGCCACATCTTCTTTATCCATTCATCCGATGATGGACACCTAGGTTGCTTCCATGTCCTGGCTATTGTAAACAGAGCTGCAATGAATATTTTGGTACATGACTCTTTCTGAATTATGGTTTTCTCAGGGTATATGCCCAGTAGTGGGATTGCTGGGTCATATGGTAGTTCTATTTTTAGTTTCTTAAGGAACCTCCATACTGTTCTCCATAGTGGCTGTATCAATTTACATTCCCACCAACAGTGCAAGAGTGTTCCCTTTTCTCCACACCCTCTCCAGCATTTATTGTTTCTAGATTTTTTGATGATGGCCATTCTGACCGGTGTGAGATGATACCTCATTGTAGTTTTGATTTGCATTTCTCTAATGATTAATGATGTTGAGCATTCTTTCATGTGTCTGTTGGCAATCTGTATCTCTTCTTTGGAGAAATGTCTATTTAGGTCTTCTGCCCATTTTTGGATTGGGTTGTTTGTTTTTTTGTTATTGAGCTGCATGAGCTGCTTGTAAATCTTGGAGATTAATCCTTTGTCAGTTGTTTCATTTGCAAATATTTTCTCCCATTCTGAGGGTTGTCTTTTGGTCTTGTTTATGGTTTCCTTTGCTGTGCAAAAGCTTTTAAGTTTCATTAGGTCCCATTTGTTTATTTGTGTTTTTATTTCCATTTCTCTAGGACCTGGGTCAAAAAGGATCTTGCTGTTCCATTAGCTTCTTTAACTTTCTGTTATTGCATTAGGTTATAGCAAACTTTCTGAACAAAAAATGGCTTTTGAACACATAATATTTTATTTTTTTAATATTTATTTATTTATTTATTATTTATTTATTTTTGGCTGTGCCGGGCCTTAGTTGTGGCATGCGTGCGGGATCTTAGTTCCCCGACCAGGGATTGAACCTGGGCCCCCTGCATTGGGAGCATGGAGTCTTACCCACTGGACCACTGGGGAAGTCCCTGAACATATAATAAAGATGTTCAGCTTCACTTAGAATGAGAGATCTGAAAATTAAAACTAAGTAAGATATTATTTTTCATCAGTTTGGCAAAGATAAAAGAGTTTGACAATACATTATTTTGGCTAGGGTATGGGGAACTATTCTCATACATTGTTGATGGGAGCGTAAATTAGTACAGTCTTTTTGGAGAATAATTTGACAATATGTATCAAAAATGACCATAACTTTGACCCAGCATCCCATTTATCCTACAGAAATATACATACAAGATATATATGGGGGCTTCCCTGGTGGCGAAGTGGTTGAGAATCTGCCTGCCAATGCAGGGGACACGGGTTCGAGCCCTGGTCTGGGAGGATCCCACATGCCGCGGAGCAACTGGGCCCGTGAGCCACAATTACTGAGCTTGCGCGTCTGGAGCCTGTGCTCCGCAACAAGAGAGGCCGCGATAGAGAGAGGCCCGCGCACCGTGATGAAGAGTGGCCCCCGCTTGCCACAACTAGAGAAAGCCCTCGCACAGAAACGAAGACCCAACACAGCCATAAATAAATTTATTAATTAAAAAGAAAAAAAGATATATATGGAGAATATTCACTGCAGCATTGGAACAGCAACAGGTGGAGAATAACCAAAATGTCTATCAACAGGGCGATGGTTATGTAAATTGCAGTATATCCACAAAATGTAATTCTAAAGAATCAAAAAGAATGATGCAATCTCTGTGCAATGATATTTTTTAAATCTCTAAAATAAAAACCAAAATGCAGAGCAGTATATGTAGGATGCTATCATTTGTATAAAATTTTAAAAGGTACATATGCATGTATATTAAGTATTAAAACATCTCTGGAGTAACATACAAAGGATTGAGAAGAGTGATAGCCTCCAAGGAGGTGAACTAGGAGAGACTTACGCTTTATGTTCTTCACTACTGTTTGAATTTTTTTTTCACCAGGCACATATATTACTTTTCAAAAAAACCCAGAGCAATGGCTAAACAAATTATGGCAGATCACCTTGATGATATATGAGTCTGGTACTGTGCTGAATTCAAAAGAGTCCTATGAGATGGCATTGTTCATCTCTAACAAAAGCTAAACTGATGATGGATGAGATGGAATGTCTGGACAAGGTCCCCGTGTCATTAAGAAGCAGAAGGGATATGAGCCTGGCCCTACCTGGCACCAACTCCCTGCAGCCTGCCTCGGAAGTACCTAAATTGTGAAAAATACCCCATTTTATTCTAAGTATGACTCTGCATGTCTGTGCTGTTTTTTCACTAGATTGGAAGCTTCTTGAAAGCAAGAGCCATTCATCAGTTTATCATCAACTACTATCACAATTGCTGGGGTGTGGTAAGTGCTCAGTAAAAGTTTGTTGACATCAACAGATGATTTTCTTTTAACAACCAGATATTTATGAGATGTAAATGCTAGAACCCGCCATCTTTTCTAAAGCGTAGAATATTTTGTTTTTATTTTTTAATTTTTTTCGGCCGCACCGCCCGACTTGAGGGATCTTGGATCCCCGACCAGTTATTGAATCCGGGCCACGGCACTGAAAGCACCAAGTCCTAACCACTGGACCACCAGGGAACTCCCAAGGTAGACTATTTTAATTTCTGTCTTCATTGTACCAAGCAATTTAAAATGGAAAAAAATTGGGCTTCCCTGGTGGCACAGTGGCTAAGAATCCACCTGCCAATGCAGGGGACACGGGTTCGAGCCCTGGTCCGGGAAGATCCCACATGCCGTGGAGCAACTAAGCCCGTGCGCCATAACTGCTGAGCCTGCGCTCTAGAGCCTGCGAGCCAGAACTACTGAGCCCACGTGCCACAACTACTGAAGCCCACGTGCCTAGAGCCCGTGATCCGCAACAAGAGAATCCACCACAATGAGAAGCCTGTGCACCGCAAGGAAGAGTAACCCCCGCTCACCACAATTAGAGGAAGCCGCGCACAGCAACGAAGAACCAAAGCAGCCAAAAATTAATTAATTAAATAAATAAATTTATTTAAAAAATAAAAAGGAAAAAATGGAATCTTGATGGTAAACACTGTAGCCACAGAATTCAGGAGCAAGCTATTCTCTTTGATGTTTGGTTTTCTAATGCATAAGAGAAGAGTACAAAACATTCTAAAAACACGTGCCTCTCCACATAGCTGACAGGAGCAAGTGTGAGACTGACCTTGCGGATTATCCTGTGAAACATTTCACTCGACGCCTTTTGTTTCTAGCTCTGTTTGGACTGCTCAGAGCAGGAGTCGTCGTCGTTGGCCCCAAGCCTGTTTATGCCTGGAGGAGCTCTGCCTCATGTCAGAGGATTTCTGGCCCTACCAGCTCTAGTGACCTGCCTCTGAGATGTACAAACACTACACTCATTGCAGAGCTTCCAGACTTTGGAAAACTGTGGTATTTAGACTCTCCAGAGCAATCAGCAACTCCTAAAAGGCATTTGTTCAAAGCCAAACTGAAAGTTACTAGACATTTTCCAAAATAGTGCTTAAAGCAATGCTTAGTTCACTGAATCTGAATTTATTGGTCTCCTCTAATTTCCCATCGTTTCTGGAGGTGTGAGTCAACCAATGGTGAACAAGGGTGAGGGGCTGGGATGTGGTTTGGGTCTATCAATTGGGACTTAAAACTTGGGCTTATCAACTTAGAATCTCAGAGAATTCCTTTTCCAGCATCACCTGGGCAAAGCAGAAAGGTAATAAAAATAGCACAGACTGAAAGCAGGCTGACCAGAGTTTGAAACTTGGTTCTGTCAACAACCGGTCATGTGACCTTGGGCAAATTACTTAACTTCTTTGAGGTTCTGTGTCCTCATTTTGCAATGTTGTGGTAAGAATTTGATAGATCATCATCAGCACACTTCCAGGTGTGTTTTAGGTGCTCAATAAGTCTTGCTGAGCAACATGAGTTGAATAACATGCTTAAGATGACTGGCATATAGAGGAGTTTAATAAATATTAATTCCCTCCCTACTCTCTACCCTCTCACTTTCAGTTCAGGCTATATGTTGCCCTTTGGTGAATTTTTCCCCTTCAAGATTGCTCCCAAAGGTCATCAAAGACTATTTTTAACCAGAGAAAAAAAATTAAGGCAAAAAGGGAGCATGCAGTGGAAATGTATTCACTTTAGCTTCCAAGCCCCAAAGGGATGGCCTTGTTTTTCTATTTGTTTGATCAAGAATAAACCTGTCCAATGCCGTTGAGCGGAGAAAATTTTCTTTTTTGTGTGTGTGTGCTTTAAATTTTATTTATTTATTTATTTATTTATGGCTGTGTTGGGTCTTCGTTTCTGTGCGAGGGCTTTCTCTAGTTGTGGCAAGCGGGGGCCACTCTTCATCGCGGTGCGCGGGCCTCTCACTGTCGCGGCCTCTCTTGTTGTGGAGCACAGGCTCCAGACGCGCAGGCTCAGTAATTGTGGCTCACGGGCCCAGTTGCTCCGCAGCATGTGGGATCTTTCCAGACCAGGGCTCGAACCCGTGTCCCCTGCATTGGCAGGCAGATTCTCAACCACTGCGCCACCAGGGAAGCCCCGGGAAATTTTTTAATTTTAGTTTTTAAAACTGTTTATAGTGTTGCAAAATAGATTAGAAACTACAAATGGAGAGCGGCCATCGCCAAACCATGCATTAGAATCTTCTTACACTTTTATTACAAAGGCACCATGGATCAGTAGCTTTAATCTCTGACCAACCTAGATTAGAGTCCAAACTCTGTCACTTATTTTCCTTGTGAGCTTGGGCAATTTACTTAACCAGTCTGAGCCTCAATGTGCTTATCTGTAAAATGTGGCTAATAAGAGTATCCACCTCATAACAGCACTATTTACAATAGCCAAGGCATGGAAGCAACCAAAATGTCCATCGACAGATGAGTGGATAAAGAGGATGTGGTATATATATATATATATATATGTATATATATATATATATATATACACACACACACACACACACAATGGAATATTATGGAATATTACTCAGCCATAAAAAAGAATGAAATAATGCCATTTGCAGCAGCATGGATGGACCTAGAGATTATCACACTAAGTGAAGTAAATCAGAAAACGACAAATACCATATGATACCACTTATATGTGGAATCTAAAAAAATGATACAAATGAACTTATTTACAAAACAGAAATAGACTCACAGACATAGAAAACAAATTTATGGTTACCAAAGGGGAAAGTAGGGGGGTGGGGGAGAAAGGGATAAATTAGGAGTTTGAGATTAACATGTACACACTACTTTATATAAAATATATAAACAACAAGGACCTACTGTATAGCATAGCGACCTACTGTATAGTTATTCAGTATCTTGTAATAACCTAAAATGAAAAATAATCTGAAAAAGAATATATATATGTATTATATATGTATATACATATAACTGAATCATTTTGCTGTACACCTGAAACTAACACAACATCATAAATCAACTATACTTCAATTTAAAAAAGAAAAAGGTATCCACCTCATGAGTTTTGTAAGGATTGAATTAAATAATTACTATGCTTACAATGGTGCCTGGCATAAGGCTCACTCTCAACAAATTGTAGCTATTATTTTCATCATCTCATTTAATATAACCCCACAAGCCAGCTACCATTATTGCCTCTATTTTACGAATAAGGAAACAAGAGTCTGAGATCATGAATATAAAAGTATTTAGCATATCACCAGGCAAATAGTAAAAGCTCAAAATATGTGAGCTTAAAAAAAAGAATAAAAGCAATGTTCCCCAACCTGCAGATCAATATCTGTCATTAGAACTTAAAGTCGAGTACTGATCCTTTATGCTCTGCAGGCATTTTGAGTAGGAAGAGGAAACTAAAATGACCTATTAACTTGTCTATCTACTCCCATGTGCTAGGAGGATATGGCCAGAGTCCCCATACAGCTAGCATGTAGGTGCTGCACGTGCTCAGTAAATATTTGCTAATCAACTAAGTGAGGCAGTGAGCACACAGGGGCCCTGTTCTGAATCTTTCCCATCAGGAGATGTCGTGCAGTTCCCGTTCCTGACCTACCCCCTCTCTTCATTGTGACTTCCTTCCTCATCTTAAACCTTCAGGAAAATTAACACAGGACCCTCCTCGCTGAAAGATAAGAGGATGTGTGCCTTCAACAAAACGCTTGAGCATTCCTGGAGATGTCAACCCTGCAAATTTCACCCAAAGTCCAAAAACTGGGCTGACCACATCTAGTTGAGAAACCGTAGTAGAGTCTTTATTAAAAGTAGGCGCCTGATGGACTTCCCTGGTGGTCCAGTGGCTGAGACTCTGTGCTCCCAATGCAGGGGGCCCGGGTTCGATCCCCGGTCAGGGAACTAGATCCCGCATCTGCAACTAAGACCCAACATAGCCAGATAAATAAATATTAAAAAAAAAAATGTAGGCACTTGAAAGATTGTAACATTTTGAGGGGATGAGCAGGACTCACGTTGTTTTGGAAAGGAGCATGTTTAAAGCCTGAATAATCAATAGTTAAGCTTTGAAAAACTTACTTGCTTCAGTGGTGCATAGTACAGGGAATGTGCCCAGTAAATGGTAGTTTTTATTACCAGAGAAAGAAGGGCAAAAGTTGAGGCCAAATCCCTTAATAATAAGTTCTCATATCCAAAAGCTCAAGTCCTCAGAAGATGGTCCTCAGAAACAGGATTTTATTGGTATGTTTACAAATTGCCTAGAAGACAGGCAGCTGTGATGGGAGTAATTGTGAGATTTAAGGTTAGAAGAATTTAGGTCCCAAATCCCAACGCTAACATTTTTAGGCAGTGTGAATTGGATTAATCACCCGTCATCTCTGAGATTTGGGTTCCCCATCTGAAAGTAATTCCCAGGATTTTTCTGAGTAACAAGAGAAACATGGATTACAGCCCTTTATAAATTGTGAAGTACGCTTAAAAACACTAGCAAGTCCTTTTGTCTCTGGCCCTGTACCAGCGATGCCCTAAGAAAGGAAATACGGTGCTGTGCCTGAGGCGCCAGTTTTCCCATCAGATGGGCTGCAGAGATCTCATGAACTCACAGCCACTCTTGTATCAGATGCTGAGTTACTGACAGGGTAGAAGGGGACATGAAGGGGATCTGGGACACAGGAAATTCCACATCAGCTTTCCCAGATCTATCTAGCAAGGAACTCTTCGCCATCGTTCACCCTCATCAGGAAAACTCGTCTGCACTCTCAACTTTCTCACAGAATAAATGCCTCTTACAAAGGATCCAGGAACTTGGAGGAAAAAGGGAAGCTGGAGGAAGAATATTGCTCAGCACTTTGTTTTCAGAATATTCCTGCAGTGACTTTTCATCTTCAGACTTTTTCATCTTCATGTCAGTGTGAACAGCTGGCATGTTTGATGAGCTCTTTCTTACAGCAGCAGTGTGTTGTCACACACAGAGCTTTAGAGTGACTCAAGGCTTGGCTCCAAGGCCCTATCCTTTCACTAATGTGCGACCTTCAGCTGATTTCTACTTCCTTTGAACTATGGCTTCTTCTGGAAACTAAGCAAAGCCATGGAGATAGAAGAAACATCACTTCTTACTCACTTCTTACACTCACGTTTTTGCTCTCAGAAGCCACACTTTTAGCTCCCAATTAGATTTCCTCTTGAATTGGTCTCCAAATGATATTTCCTGAGTTATTCTAGTCTCCTCTACGGTTGTGACCTCCAACACGATCTTCTTAATCTGAGTACTTAGTGCCCAGGCCTGAACCCCGCACACAATATGTTCTCAGTACATGCTTGTTAAATAACCGATTATAGGTATTAACTTAAAACTCATTGTAATCTCTTTGAGTGAAGCCCCCAAATTACCCACACAGTGCAAAGCAGGTGCTCAAGAAACACAAATTGATTAATTCATCCGTTCTGCATTTATCATCTCTTCCTCATGCTTCACTTGCATCTTCTCATCTTTGGGAAGTTGAGATTTCCTGCTGTGTTTTCTGTTTCCCAGCCGTCACCAACCACTAGTACAAACTGCCGTCTTCTTGGAAAATCTCCCCTTAAAGGTAGGGTTTCCAGGTTTAGCAAATAAAAATACATGACACCAAGTTAAATGTGAATTTAAGATAAACAGTGAATAATTTTTTTAGTATAAAGGTGTCCCATACAACATTTGGGTCATACTTATACTAAATTTTTTAACTGTTTATCTTAAATTCAAATGTAACTGAAATCTATATTTTATCTGGCAACCCTACTTAGAGGGTCTTACCCCAAGCATAGACACCAATAAGAAAGCTGTCATTTCTCGAAATTACACCTTTTAGGCTCCATGCTTATTAATTAGTCAGTCCCCAAACATGCCTAAGGAGACAGCAAGCTGTTTTATTTTCCTTCAAGCACAGGCCCTGCTCAGAGTGATATGTTGGAGAAGAGAGAATCAAGTCTCTCAGTTTCCTTGCTGATCTCAAGTTTCCTTCCTTCCACCAATGAGCTTCTCTCTCTCTCTCCTCACCCATGGGATAGGTGCTTATAGAAATATTCCATCAGCACCCAGAAATCAGAGCATCCAAACACTAAGCTTAGGTTTCCCCTTTTGTGCTGGTCCCAAAACCAGTTTATCCTTCCAAATCTCCCTGCTGCTGTCATTGAAACAGAAACCTCACCTCCTTCTCCAAACACAGGAGATGTTTTAACTTCTTCTAACGTCTTTTGTATGTCTTTTTGTTTAATGTCTTTTGTATGTCTCCTCCTTTTGTATGTATTAAGTCACAAAGTCCTGGGTTTGTCCTTTTTTTTTTTAATTCATTTATTTTATTTTATTTATTTTTGGCTGCATTGGGTTTTGTTGCTGTGCGTGGGTTTTCTCTAGTTGCGGTGAGCCGGGGCTACTCTTCGTTGCGGTGCGCGGGCCTCTCATTGCGGTGGCTTCTCTTGTTGCGGAGCATGGGCTCTAGGCACAAGGGCTTCAGTAGTTGTGGCATGCAGGCTCAGTAGTTGTGGTGCGCAGGCTCAGTAGTTGTGGCGCATGGGCTTTGTTGCTCCACGGCATGTGGGATCTTCCGGGACCAGGGCTCGAACCTGTGTCCCCTGCATTGGCAGGCAGATTCTTAACCACTGCACCACTAGGGAAGCCCCTGGGTTTGTTCTTGCTGCTGTTTTTTATTTTTTGTTGTTTACCCTGCAGAAACATCTCTTAGACCTGCCTCTTCCATTCCGCTTCTCCAGCAGCCCTGCCGATTTAGTGTCATCACCTGGGGCCTGGATTGCAGCAACAGCATCCCGGCTCTTCTGGCTCCCTGCATCTGTGCAACTTATAGTAAATTCGTTGTTATATAGTGCCCTTTTCCCATCTGTGATTCCCTTTTGGGAGAGGCTGGCATGAGTCTCTATTTCCTGTTTAACAAATCAATACCAGGCTTCACAGCCCAGTCTTCAAGGCCCCAAAGCTATATAGTTTCTTCTCCATGTCTGCTTTCCATAGACTGATGAAATCCAATTTCTGTTTGCCAGTCCCTGCTTCTGGCAGCACCAACCCCATCACTGCATTAGCTTTGAGTCCCTAAATCCCTTCCTTCTCCTCCTCTGGGTCAATCCACATCCCTTGCCTCCTTCAAAACCCAGCCCATTAGAAGATAACAAAGCCAATCTTGGGGTGAAGCAGGTCTTTCCAAACGAAAGAAAGCAAAAGATGAAAACATAAGGGGATTGTGCAATAAATTTGATTACACAAGAATGAAAATTTTCTTTATGTCAAAATGTCCTATAATCAAAACAAGAGAAACTAGGGAAAATGTTTACCATGTATAACAAAGTTAATATTCTTGAAATAATTTTACAAACCAATTAGAAACAGACATTCCAAAAGAAAATGAAGAAAAGATACTAGTGTGTGACACATACACAACGTAGAAGAGGCCAAGGCCGAAAACATGAAAAACCATAATACTTCAGTAGTAATAGAGAAATGCAATTAAAATAAAGATGAGCTTCCCTTTTCCTTTATCAAATGGGCATTTTTAAAAAGGATGATGGGACTTCCCTGGTGGTCCGGTGGTTAAGAATCCGCCTGCCAATGCAGGGGACACGGGTTCGAGCCCTGGTCCGGGAAGATCCCACATGCCGCGGAGCAACTAGCCCATGTGCCACAACTACTGAAGCCCACGTGCCTAGAGCCTGTGCTCAGCAACAGGAGAAGCCACCGCAATGAGAAGCCTGCGCACCGCATGAAGAGTAGCACCCGCTTGCCACAACTAGACAAAGCCAGCACACAGCAATGAAGACCCAACACAGCCAAAAATAAATAAATAAATAATAAAAATAAATTAATTATTAAAAAAAATTTTTTTAAAAGGATGATAGTGTCGATATGAGTGCAACAACAGGATTTTTCACACATGCTTTAGCAATCAATTTCAGGCTGTTCTTTCTTGTACTTCTTTAAAATTGCATAGATTTGAAAAAATATTACTTTTCTACCTTATTAACAGTGTTTCCCAATTTTTCTACAGTAAATATGTATCCTTTTTACCGTTAACAATATACACAAATGCATTTTTAAAAATCCTATAAAAATTAAAAGGAAGATGAGGAGAGAGAAGAAAGAAAGTACATTATCTTAACTCTGAAAGACGTGGTTTGGGAATCCCTGATGGCCAGTAACTAGCTGTGATTAACCTCACAAGTCTAGAGTCCTCACCTCAGAGAGCTGTTTTTAAATGAAAGCAAAAAATGGTGTGTAACCTGTTGCCACAGTACCTGGCATTTTGTAAACATTCAAAAAATGGTTGCATCTATTATTATTCTGTTGTATCCTCAGCATAGAGTTTCAGTGTTCTGCGTATAGTAGGTGCTAAATTAAAATATCTGACTGATGATGTGATTTTATCTGGACCTTTAATATTTTTCTCTACTGACCCCAGACTCTCTTTCCCCTTTTCCTTTCCTCCTGCCTCTTCCACATCTGTCTAGCCATCCCCTTTCTCCTTCTCATTACACTCCATGTCTTATGGAACAATCTTTCCCAAGTACTCTGAACAGCATTTTTCAAAATCCAACTCCAAAAGCCACTGACTTGTCAGCCTTACCTGAAGGTCAGCAGCAATGACAAAGGTTGCCAGTCTTCTCTTCACTCTTTTACTAATACCTGACCTGAAACTCACCTGTCCTCGGGATGCCTCCTTTGCTTGACTGTACCTGAGTCTGCTCACATGAGTGCTTCCTGGTGGCTTGTGAAATGTCTGTCTGCTGGCCTTTTCTTTCCTCCAGGCTGAAGCTAATTCTATGTTTCTTTTTTTTTTTTTTTTTTAAACCATGGGGGAGTTCCGGATTTGGGGGCACAAGCTGCTCATTCTTTTTTTTTTTTTTTTAATTAATTAATTAATTAATTTTATTTTTGGCTGTGTTGGGTCTTTGTTTCTGTGCGAGGGCTTTCTCTAGTTGCGGCGAGCGGGGGCCACTCTTCATCGCGGTGCGCGGGCCTCTCACTATCGCAGCCTCTCTTGTTGCGGAGCACAGCCTCCAGACGCGCAGGCTCAGTAGTTGTGGCTCACGGGCCCAGCTGCTCTGCGGCATGTGGGATCTTCCCAGACCAGGGCTCGAACCCGTGTCCCCTGCATTGGCAGGTGGATTCTCAACCACCAGGGAAGCCCAGAATTCTGTTTCTTATGATGCTTCCTGCATGTTCGTGTTCATCAGTCTTGTAAATTGTTTACAGCATTTACTAGTCAGCAAAATATCCCCCTTCCCTTTCTTGTCTTCCCCCCTTCATCCCTTCCACTCCTTCATCCTCTCCTCCTGAAAATATAATTATTAATTTTTTTTTTTCTCTGACATAAATTTATATTTGCTTTGGGAAAGTAGGATGAATGCTTTTGTGCCTATGACCCATAGGCACAATATTGACTATATGTCCTTGCATTATATTGATATTTCAGAAACATACACTAAATACTTTAGGGCAACTGATAAGAGATAATAACAACAGCAGGATGTGATGCTGCAACAAGCTCTGGATTCTCTCCCTCATAACCTCATAACTGTTAAAGTATGTGATTATGGGATGTGTCATTAGACCAGATTTGAATTCTGTCTCCAATACTGTACAACAACAGGCAATTCACCCATCCTCTCTGAGCTTTAGCTTCTTCATCTATAAAAAGAAAATGATAACATCTATCTCAAAAGGTGAGAATTAAATGTATGTAAAGCATGTAAGAGACAATCTAACACAGAGTAGGAGTAGGGACACTCTAACATAAAGAGAAATGTGAACTTCCCCCTCCCTTTCCAAATTCATTCATTCCATGGGGACTTACAATCCAATAGAAAAAAACCAAGACCTGCATAGAAGAAGTAAACACTAAACACAGTCAAAATGAATTTATCAAACACATAGCATATACCATGTGCCAAGCACTCTACTAAAAGCACTTTGCAAACATTACCTAATTTAATCTTCACAACAGGTACTATTATATCTCTGTTTTAAGATGAGGAAACTAACATCCCACAGGTCCCACAGTTAGTAAGAGGTGGAGCCCAAGCAATCTGGTACCAGTGTCCATGTTCATAACCACTGCATCGTACTTTTCTCACTCATGCCTTGCACATAGTAGGAACCGAAGAATTATTTTCAAGTCTCTCCTAACCTTTTTGACCAAATCAAAGAGTAATGACCACACATTCCTGGAAAAGCACACCTTACCTAGTCTTTGATCAAAACAATTGACTACTTTGCAGACAGGCTAAAACTCCAACCCGGTCTGGTGCGAAGGAACCAAACTGGGGTTGTTTTTTTTTACTGTCAATAGGCTACTTCCCCTAGGGCCAGTGACTCTGTAATAATAAATATCCTAGGTTGTGAAGAGGTTGACATTTTTTAAAGGTCCCTTTGGACTCCACGGATTCTTTCAGAGAGATATCATTTGGTAAGCCCCTTTTATATTTGTTTTCTCATTTAATTCTCACAACTACCTTATAAAGTATCATTTATAGACCTAATTTATACTGACAGAGAAACGGGGGCTCATAAATGTTCAGTTCCCCAAGTTCACCCTAGCCAAGAAGTATTTAGGATTTGAACTTTGGACTGTCCAAAGTCACTGAAGTTTCCATTATCCTACTCTTAGAAATGGCAATATCTATAAGGCTGCCCTTATCATCACTGGGCCCAGATGCCTCACCTGTGGACTCAGAGTTCTGACTACTTGTGTGAACCCAGTGTGCACATTTGGAAGCACTCTCTGTTCTCAATCAACAATGAAGGAGTAACTCTGACAATAACATTTTCTCTTAAAACAGAGCATTTAGAGTAAGTCTTTAGGACACCAAAGTAGTATCTGCAATTTAAAGCCATGATAAGGGGCAGAGAACATTTTGTTCTAGCCAGTCTGTGACTCTATCCGTCAAATTAATGATTCCAAAAGACTTTGAAGGTTCAGACTGCTTTAGAAAGACTAATTGGAAAAGCCCTGGACTTTGATTGTATTTAACCCTGATTCAATAATATTAACTGCTTGCCTTGCTGGGTAGGTTTTGTTGTGAGTGCCTCTTTAAGACATTTGAGCATGTGGCTAGGAATATGGTTGACACCTCAGGTGTTGATATTTCCTATTGAAATCATTATGGACACCAACTTAAAATTTTTTTTATTGAAGTATAGTTGATGCACAATATTATATGAGTTTCAGGTATACAACGTAGTGACTCACAATTTTTAAGATATACTCCGTTTATAGTTAGTATAAAATATTGGCTATATTCCCTGTGTTGTACAATATATCCTCATAGCTTATTTGTTTTACGCATAGTAGTTTGTACCTCCTAAAACCGTATCCTTAACTTGCCCCTCCTCCATCCCTCTCCCCACTGGTAACCACTAGCTTGTTCTCTATATCTGTGAATCTGTTTCTTTTTTGTTATATTCACTAGTTTATTTATTTATTTATTTTTTGGCTGCACTGGGTCTCCATTGCTGCACGTGGGCTTTCTCTAGTTGCGGTGAGCAGGGGCCACTCTTCGTTGAGGTGCGTGGGCTTCTCATTGCAGTGGCTTCCCTTGTTGTGGAGCATGGGATCTAGGCGTGCAGGCTTCAGTAGTTGTGGTGCGCGGGCTCAGTGGTTGTGGCTTGTGGGCTTAGTTGCTCCGCGGCACGTGGGATCTTCCTGGACCAGGGATCAAACCCGTGTCTCCTGCATTGGCAGGCGGATTCTTAACCACTGCACCACCAGGGAAGTCCCTACTTTATTTTTTACATTCTACATATAAGTGATACCATACAGCATTTGTCCTTCTCTGACTGACTTATTTCACTTAGCATAATGCCCTCCAAGTCCATCCATGTTGCTGCAAATGGCATTATTTCATTCTTTTTTATGGCTGAGTAGTATTCCATTGTATATGTCTACCACATCTTCTTTATCCATTCATCTGTTGACACTGACTTTTCTTGAAGTAAACAATGCAACCACTAGAAGTTCCACAAAATTATGTTTTTAAGCAGAACCTCAGCTCTATTCAAAAGAAATTCCGAAATTATTCCATCTCAAGACATGTTTTTTTTAAGTTAACTGTATTGAAGTATAGTTGATTTATAATGTATTAATTTCTACTGTACAGCAGAGTGATTCAGTTATACATATATATACATTCTTTTTCATATTCTTTTCCATTATGATTTATCACAGGATATTGTATATAGTTCCCTGTGCTATATGGAGGGCCTTGTTGTTTATCCATTCTATATATATTCAATAATAATTTGCATCTGCTAATCCCAAACTCCCAATCCATCCCTCTCCCACCCCCCTTCCCCTTGGCAACCACAAGTCTGTTCTCTATGTCTGTTTCTGTTTCATAGATAAGTTCATTTGTGTCATATTTTGGATTCCACATATAAGTGATATCATATGGTATTTGTCTTCTCTGTCTGACTTACTTCACTTAGTATGATAATCTCTAGGTCCAACCGTGTTGCTGCAAATGGCACTATTTCATTCTTTTTTATGGCTGAGTGGTATTCCATTGTATATATGTACCACATCTTTATCCATTCATCTGTCAATGGACATTTAGGTTGTTTCCATGTCTTTGCTATTGTGCCGCAGTGAACACTGGGGTGCATGTATCTTTTCTAATTATTGTTTTCTCCGGATATATGTCAAGACATGTTTTTAATGAGAAAATTATCTAGTTCTAAGGTGAAGATCAAGCTAAGCATAAGAATAAATGGATTCTGAACCCTCATTAACCTAGATATCACCTATTTAGACTTGGTGATAATTTTGACTGCGTTTAGGGTAAATTAATCTTAGCTTAGCAAACCCTTTCTTCTTAAGACTAACTCACAATGTGGGGTTCCTGGATACTTAATGGATCTGTGAAAGTGGTTATGGAGGTTTCAGAACAATTTCCAACCTCAAGTGGGACCTATCAGGCTAACTCACATGTTAACTTTGGTGTTGTAATGATCTACTCAGTGTGACAGATCAGCTCCAATGGGCAGTCACAGATGATCTTAACTATTTAAAAAAATAATGAAACAAATAATTATCATGAATTATTGTAGTTTGGTTAACAACATTTTTCAAAATTTGGGATACATGATGTTAGGGGGTGGGGTCTATGTGTACAAAAAAACAGTCCTTGATGGTGAAAAGTTTGGGAATTACTGTCCTAGAGTATAAATTAATAAAATCAGCAAGACCACAGAGGGATGTGTAAAATGTAGTATACTTTTATGTATATTACCCAAAAAATCGAATGGGAATAACTGAAATGTAACAGTGGTTGTTTTTGGTTTATAGTCTGTAGGCAATTAATCATTTTCTTGTTTTCTGTATTTTTTGGATTGTATTTAATGAGTGTGCATTAATTTTTAATTGTAACTACATATAGGTTTTGTAATTTAAAAATCAGATCATGATTTCTAAGCAAGTATTTTAGAGAACACTAATGCATACACATTTATGTATTATTCTTTAAAAAATTTTTATTTTGTATTGGAATATAGTTGATTTACAATGTTGTGTTAGTTTCAGGTGTACAGCAAAATGATTCAGTTATATATAACTGAATAGATTGATGGTGAATGATGTCCTGGGGGTCTGAATCTTGATATTGGCTTGCAACATCCAGAAAATAACATCAAACCTGTCAATTGATTGGGAATAATCTAAAAGGGGGTAGGCCGGGGACTTCCCTGGTGGCACAGTTCTTAAGAATCGCCTGCCAATGCAGGGGACACGGGTTCAATCGCTGGTCCGGGAAGATCCCACATGCCGTGTAGCCATGTGCCACAAGTACTGAGCCTGTGTGCTGCAAGTACTGAAGCCCGCATGCTCTAGGGCCCATGTGCTGCAACTACTGAGCTCGTATGCTGCAGCTACTGAAGCCTGCGCGCCTAGAGCCCCTGCTCCGCAACAAGAGACCTTGAGGGTAAAGTCTGTGACTGTTTATCTCTGTATTCCCAGCATTTAGCCTAATTCCTGGTTCATGGCCAGGCTCAGTACATGTTTGCTGAGTTATTAGCAAGATGACAGGTCGGATGCTGTGATTTGCTTTCCATTAGTAGCAATAAAAACCATAAAGATACTCTGGATTACTTGTTTTATGGGAAAAAAAAATAGTGTATTGGACCAGGTGAAGGACAACCTGGGTGCTAGTCCCAATCCCAGAACTTCCTACCCAGTGAAGTATATTTTTGAATATTTTTCACCTCTTTGAACATCTATACCCTCATCTATAAACTGGGATATGATGATCTCACAGGGCTGTAATGAGTATCAAGTCAGCGATTGTGGGTAAAAGCTTTTTGTAAATGAGCTAGTAAGCTTCAGGCAAGAACAAATTTAAAACTGCTCAAGTTCTGAGTTTGTCCTTTTTAAGGCAGCAATAATCCCCCAGAAAATTCTCTTCCCAATCCTCTGGGCACAAAAATAACTATTCTATAGTTCAGGTCTCTTCTTATTCCTAGAGCCTCCGTGAACTGAGGCAGCTTTCAAATTTTGAGGCCCCTCATCTTGAATCAGTCTTCTCCCTCTGATGCAGCTAGTATTAGGGATATCTAAATTTCATTTAGGATTAACATTTGTGAGAAGGCCTTTCCTTGCTCCCTGCAGATTCAATACTAAAGAGTGGCCAAAAGCTGAGGCCTCCTTGTGCTTGAAACCTGGGCTAAATGGCTCCAGCACATGGAATACCCCTCCCCTCAGCCTCTGAAAACTGGGCCTCTTAGTACCGTGAGAAAGAATGTAACACTCATGTCGTTTTTCTCCTGTTCTTTGAGCCTCACCTTGATTTGCTCTAGCAGGCTAAAGAATTTAGCCACTAAGTCAATGAGAGGGAGTCCTTAGGATTTAAAGACTTTTGGGAAGGGTAGAAGAGGGGGCACGGGGAAGATTACAAATGAAAGAAGTGCCTTCTAATTGGTTACCCTTAGGGATGTTTTCATGGGCGTCACCTAGGGCTATACTTAAGATCAAATGGAAAGACGGGATCATTAACTCTGCCCTGGAATGCAGTCTAGCAGCACTGATGACATGATTGCTACCGTCTGATTCCTCAGGGCTGGCTGCTCACAGAGGCTCTGGTTGTTGTTGGGAGCTGTGAGCATTTTGCAAATTTCTCCAGTGTTCCTACTGCTTCTGTTTTCATGATAGTTGTAACTACATTTTCCCCTTTATGGGAGAAAGGACCTTTTTCCTTTATGGTGCCTCTAATCTCAGATTAGGTTTTTGGACTTTAAAGATTTTCTTTCCAGGCCATATGTGTCCCCACGAACACAGAAACAACTATAAGATTCAGTTTTTCAAACCTGCTCCATTCAGACGATTTCTGCCATATTGGCCATATTCAATCTTATATGTTAATTCCTCACCTTTGCCCCCATTATTGCCCCCACCCAGAATGCTCCTCCCTTGTTAATCTTAAATCATCCTAGGAACTTCTCTGGCGATCCAGTGGTTAAGACTCTGTGCTCCCACTGCAGGGGGCACGGGTTCGATCCCTGGTCAGAGAACTAAGATCCTGTATGCCGTGATGCCAAAAAAAACAAAACAAAACAAAACATCCTTCTATACCCAGGTCTCAAAAGCCGTCTCAATTTAATCCAGCTTTACTCAAACTACTATGTATTGTGTAGTAAGCAGTGTGTTAGATTGTGGAGACGCAAAGTTTAAGGAAATGAGAATGTGGTTCCTGACCTCATGGCGCTCACATTCTTGGAGGGAACGAAAGCAGGAAAACTCATTGAATAAAATGTGATCAGAGATATCACTTTTAGCCGCATGGGAAATACACATGCCTGAAAGGGTTTGGGGCAACTCATATATCTTCTATGAAACTGTTTTGAACCATTCAAACTCACACTTACGTATATTTACTGGAAACTCATTATACTCAGAGTCAGTTTAGTTGATGTTATTTTTGTGTCACAATCAGATTTAAGCCCTTTGAGTTTAAGAACCATATTTTTTTTGTATCCCACCAATGGCACATAACACTCAATAATATTTATTTGGCTTAATAGTTGGTTGCTTGATTTGGAGAAGAATGGAGTTGAAGAAAGAGCTTGGATTGGGGAATCCGGCAGCGCTGAGTTCTAATTTTAGCAGTAGCATTTGTTAGTGGTAGACTTTGGCAAGGCATTTAGCCTCTCTGAGTCTCAGTTCTTCTTCTTAAAATGGAGATGAGAACACCTTCCTCTCAAGTTGTTATGATTTTATTAGATAAGTGAAATGTTTGGATTTAAAGTAAAATTCTTTCTTCTTCCTCCTCCTCTTTCTGATAGGACTATTGGAAAAGGGATGCTCCTTTGCACCTACCTCTTCACAGCCAATGTAACCATATTTTTAAAAATGAAAAATATGGACATAGGCTTTACAAACTTTTTTCCAACTTATGAAAAGTCTTGCAAAAGCATAAAAATTAAACCACATCTAGTGACTCATGTAATTACAAGATTGTAAGCTTCACAACGGCAAGGATCATGTCTGTCTTGTTCAATATTGTGGCTTGCTTATCTCATACTAGGTATTCAATAAAAATCAAAGGAAGGGATGAATAAATTGATAATAATAAATTTATATAAAAGACATATAGCAATTCACAAAAATTAGTTTAGAATATCTGGAATATTTGAAATTTGGACTGTCTCAGAAAATCCAGATCAAATCTTTATACTTCTGACCCCAATATGACTGCCTGTGGCACAAACCCATGGGTCTAATAGAGTTTGATTCAGGACGATTGGCAATAGGATTTCATAGTGAAGAAGTTGTTCCTGACAGCTCTGTAGCTGCAGGCAGAATAGGCACAGAAGGGCAGTTTCTCACACAGTAAAGTCTGAAAATGCCTCAAAATATCAATTTTGAGATGAACAGGAAGAATATCATCTAGCCAACTATTGTCTGGAAAAAAGTGAAACTTTCGACCAGTTAAGGGGATAGCACCAGGTTTCTATGATATTTTCTAGCTTTCAAAACACTTTTATACACATACTGTCATTTGATCTCTACAACAACTGTGTGAATTAGGCAATTCAATAAACATTTGAGCACTTTCTAGGTCCCAGGTACCGTGCTTATTACTATAAGACATAAATTTGGATAAGTCATTGTTTTTTCTTTCCAGTAATGATAATTATCATTTTTTGGGTTCTTACTACTTGCCAGGCACTATCCTAAGTTATTTTTTGATATGTATCATCTCATTTAATCCTCAAATAACCTGTGAAATTGGTATTATTATTATTATTTGTTTTAGACATAAAGAAAATGATGCTTAGAGATGTTAATAACTTGTCACGGTCACACAGTTAACAAATAAGACTGACAAGTAAATTAATAAGTAAGATATGGGATTCTAGCCTGAGTTTACCTGACTCCAAAGATCCTGTTCTCTGAACAAGCTACCAAAAAATCCTAGTAAATAATTTGACTAACAGTTGCTCACTGCTAGAAATGGGTCTCAAGTCCTATGTGACATAAAATAGGATATAGTAATTTAAAAATTAAAAATGTTAAATGGTTCTCGTTAAATAGGCATTCCTTATGCCAACTTTTTTTTTTTTTAATTTAGTTTTGGTTGCATTGGGTCTTAGTTGCTGCATACAGGCTTTCTCTAGTTGCGTCGAGCGGGGGCTACTCTTAATTGCGGTGCACAGGCCTCCCATTGCAGCGGCCTCTCTCGTTGCGGAGCACAGGCTTTTAGGCACGCGGGCTTCAGTAGTTGTGGCACACAGGCTCAGTAGTTGTGGCTTGCGGGCTCTAGAGCGTAGGCTCAGTAGCTGTGGCACACGGGCTTAGTTGCTCCGTGGCATGTGGGATCTTCCCAGACCAGGGCTCGAACCTGTGTCCCCTGCATTGGCAGGCGGATTCTTAACCACTGCGCCACCAGGGAAGTCCCCCCTCAGGTTTCTTGACTGAGGTTACACAGCTAGTAAGAGCAAAGCTGAGATTTCATTCATTTTTTTCATTCATTTATTCATCACTTCCAGGGAAGTCCCTGTGCCAACTTTTTTGGAGACTATTGATCAAAATTTGAAATGCTTAACACTTGTGCCAGGAATTCTGCTTTAGTAATTATCAAATGAATCCAAGTAAGCAAATATATGATAACATTTTAGGCTGAGTTCTTCCTGAAACAGTCCTTGAGACAAGGATTTGAGTGTAAGTGATTTATTTGGATAGTGACCCCAGAATCACTTGTGAGGGAGCGGGGAAATGAGAGAGGGAAGGGTAGGTGCAAGATTAATTAACAGATCACTACTGTGGGCAACTGGGGTTCAGTCCTACTCAGGGGAACTATACAGAATTTGCCTCAGAGGTGTCTTACCCAAGAAAGTTGAGGTAGTTATCCACAAATTCCCATCCATCATTGGATGGTGAGCTGCTGGTTGTTAATGCCCGACCCATGCATGATCCAGGCTCTCTCCTCCCACTCAGAAAGTCTAAGGCCAAGTCACAGGTGCCTGAAGCAGAAAGAGATCCCCTAGTGTAAAAAAAGCATTGAGGGCCTAGGGAATATCTGTGGGGCACTGACAGCTCTGTTGCAGTATATTAATACTCTACAATGGTGTAGTATATTTAGTGTACAACTATTTTTAGTGTAGTATATTTAGTGTATATTTAGTATACAACCTAAATATACTATTTAAAAAAAATAAATTTATTTATTTATGACTGGGTTGGGTCTTCGTTGCTGCATGCAGGCTTTCTGTAGTTGTGGAGAGCGGGGGTTACTCTTTGTTGTGGTGCACGGGCTTCTCATTGTGGTGAGCACAGGCTCTGGGCGCGTGGGCTCCAGTGGTTGTGGCACACGGGCTCAGTAGTTGTGGCTCGCGGGTTCTAGAGTGCAGGCTCAGTAGTTGTGGCGCACGGGCTTAGTTGCTCCGCGGCATGTGGGATCTTCCCGGACCAGGGCTCAAACCCGTGTCCCCTGCATTGGCAGGCGTATTCTTAACCACTGCACCACCAGGGAAGCCCCCTAAATATACTTTAGAGGGAATTGGCTAAAGTTTTCTGAATAACCTTATGTCAAAGAGATATAATTTCTGTTAAGCTTTTTCCAAGACTTAAAACTGGGAGTCCTTAACCTAGTCTGGAGGGTCAGAGAAGGCCTCTTTAGGAAAGTGACAGTAACCATGTGTATGTTGTAGGGAGGGAACGCTGAGGGGAACAATTCAAGCAGAGGAAATGACATTGTTAAAGCCCTGAGAAAAGAAGATCTTTGGAGCTCTGCTTAAGTGGGGGGCAAATTAGAGAACCAAGGCCAACTGGCTTTCTGAGGCTCAGGGGGAGGCAAGGGCCAGAGTCGGTGGGACCTTGTAGGATTAGGGACTTGATGCTGGGGCACTGGGAAGCCATGGAAGGGTTTAAGTTTTTGCAGCAGATGTTTAGCATGATGGTTCCACCACAGAATAGAGAAAGTGGGAAACTACACTACACTGCTTGGCCTCTAAGTTCTTTGGCTAAATGAAGAATCTGAGGCTGTCAAGAATATATTCCAAGGTCTCTAACAGGCTGATTATTGTTGTATTTAAACAAAAGAATGATATATTCATTTCAGGTAATCAGAGATACTTTCCATTTTTACTACCTAACTTGATTTAACAAAGGACTTTGTTAATGTAAATTTTTAACTGTCCAAGAGCTTTGCACATAGAAAAAACTTCATAGGTATTGGAGTTATTAAAAATTATTATTCAATATATTAAGATGACAATTGAAAAAACTTAGTTTTCATTGTCTTTGAACTTAATATATTCAATTATTTTATTTATATACCTAGAAAATGTCAAAAATTGCCTGATGAATGTTCAATCAGCTTCACTTGAGTAAACAAATCTTCATCAAACAATTATACTTAATCACGTTTCTTTAAACATTTAAACTGAGTTTATAAATTTAGTACATTCTATTTATTTTAAACAATTTAAATGCTTGCCCTCATAAGCAAAACTTTCCAAGTTCTTAGTTCTCTTAAATATTGCAATAATATTTATGAACAGTAAGATTATAAGTCAAAAATCAGTTACTCAATTACACATTTTTGTTTGAAAATTGTAAGGTTATGTATCAGATTCTCTAAAATGTTAAATTCTCTAAAATTGCAAATACTCCTTTTTAAAAGTGAATTACCTAAACTGATATAATAGTCAATTTATTTAAATAAAACCACTCATTTCAAAACAATGAGAGTTCTTTGAGCATATCATAAAAGGTGTAAAGTCTACTATCTGAGGCATAGTGTTACAATTCTTGTTCAGAGGCAGAGGTTTTTAGAGAAGGCTGAGGTTGTTAAGCCCTTTGATTTGTATCAGGGAGAGTAAGACATTTCAAGGATGGTAAGAATAAGACCATGTAAAATGTCTTACAATCAGAATTTTTCTTTGATTTAAAATGAAATGAATAAATAGAAGCATATGAAAACCCTGGCTCCTCCAAGATCATAGGGCAGTTGGTTTTTCTGGATTAATCTGTCAATGTCAAAACAATTTAAAAAATAAACACAGTTATTTGTTTATTTGTAATAGAACTTTCTCTGAAATGTTGTAGATGATGAAGGTATATAGGAGGTCATGAGTCCAAAATAGAATGCATTCACAGACTTTTTGCAAAAGGTTAATATTCTTCAACAGAAAGAAAATGAAACAAATCCTCTGAGGAAATGATTTACTTTAGAGCTAGAATGTTAATATGTTGCTGATGAGATCAAGGTGTTTCAAAAGTCTCTATCAGCTATATCAAAATATTTCACATATCGAATCAAGGTGATTGGGAAATAATGGCCATATATCTACTGAGCTACATTTATAACTTCATGTGTTCTTTTATTTCTGTAATTTCCATTTGGTTATTTCTTTTTAGAGATTCATTTCTTTGTTTAAATTATATTTCATTCATTTTGTTCATCTTTTCCTCAAATTCTTTTAATATATTTATAGTAATTATATTAAAGTTTTTCCATCTTAATTCAACATCTCGGTCATCTGTAGATCTGCTTCTATTTTCTATTGGCTTTTTTCCTCTTGATTTTGGGTCACATTGCCTAGTTTCTTCTCAAGTCTTTTAATTTTTAATTGATGTCAGCCAGACAATGTTTTAAAAGACCATAGATACTAGAGTACATATTACCTCCTCTCCCCTCAGAGGACATGCCCTTTCTTCTGTTAGGCATCTAGGATAAGGAGCTGTTCACTTTGGTCCAATCAATAGTTGAGGTGGTCAAGGATGGGTTGCATCTTTAATTAGTTTTGTTTCATTTCTTTTTCAAATGTCTTGAGGGAAAGATAGATTCTATGTATATTAGATGCCTCTTTTCTAGTAGTATGTTTTGACCTATGTACCACAAGACCCTGTCTTTGTCATCTAGCGCAGTCTTCAGTTTCATACTTTGCCACACACTCAGCAAAAGTCCTGCTGCTGGGTCTTCCTGTCTTTCATGATCCAATGTGTGGTAGCAAAGGCACCTTGAGCTGCTGTACTCAGCAAGGTTGAAAGCTGAGGAGGCAGCCTGGGGCCAGAGGAAGGTGGTGGCTCATACTGGCTGCAAACTCATACTACTGCTGCTATCTTGCTCCCTTGTCCCTCAAATAAATACCAAATATATACAGATTATTCCAATATTGGTTTGATTTACTTCATTGTCTCTATGTTTACCAACCCAACGAAACTGGGGTTACCAGTTCAACAGGATGAGGTTGTTTATGAAGCAGAGATTTTTGTATCTTGGGCTGCATATACCCAGAGTCATTATTCTTAAGCCATTAAGGAGCACACTGAGCTCTTTTAAAATGACATGATAGATTGAATCATTGCTCCCAATGCTTCATGAACTTCCTGTATACAATTCTACACCCACATACTTATCATATAATTTTTTAGTGTCTTCTACTAGAGGAGGCAGAGGACATCTCCCCTCACCCCAACCGATGATGTACTTGGCCTTGTAACTTGTTTTGGTCAATGAGATGTGGGCCAAAATGACAAGTGTGCTAGTTCCAGGCCAAGACCTCAAGAGGCATCTTATGTTTCTGCTTACTCTCTTGGACTCCAGTGACCCTCCATGAGAAGAACATGTCCCAGGTAGCCACTGGTCCAAGGAGAATGAGGAAATATGTGGCACAGGCTTGAATCCAACCAGCAGCCTGGAGTCAAGCCTAACTGATTCCAGTCAAGCCTGGCAGAGCCACATCCAACCTACAGACCAGTGAGAGAGGAAATAAATATTTGCAGCTAAAAGCCCCTGAAAGTTTAAAGTTGACTGATACGCAGCAAAAACTATTTCAAACCAATGGTTAGTATTAAACATTTTTTTTAAAAGTTTATGCTGTTTTGGCTCTGTGAAATTTTCTAATTTGTCTTAGGGTTTTTTATTTTTATTTTTTTAATTTATTTTTGGCTGCATTGGGTCTTTGTTGCTGCGCACGGGCTTTCTCTAGTTGTGGTGAGCGGGGGCTACTCTTCGTTGCGGTGCGCAGGCTTCTCATTGCTGTGGCTTCTCTTGTTGCAGAGCATGGGCTCTAGGCGCGTGGGCTTCAGCAGTTGTGGTGCACAGGCTCAGTAGTTGTGGTGCATGGGCTTAGTTGCTCTGCGGCATGTGGGATCTTCCTGGACCAGGGATCAAACCCGTGTCCCCTGCATTGGTAGTCAGATTCTTAACCACTGTGCCACCAGGGAAGTCCAGGTTTCCTCATTTGATTAGCCAGGTAGCTCATTTATTTGCTACCTGATTGAATTGATGTTATTTTCAGATTTTTGCTTGTCTATCTCCATGATTGTTATGATCATTCTAATAATAGAGGTAAAGTAACTACAATTATCAGGATGTTTAGATTTTGTGTATTTAATTGTGAGGCAGATTAATAAGAGTGTGTGCATTTGAATAAAAGATTTTTAATTGCTTTACATTTTTCCTAGCGTTAAAAAAAACATTTAGGGGCTTCCCTGGTGGTTCAGTGGTTAAGGCTCCACGCTTCTACTGCAGGGGGTGCAGGTTCGATCTCTGGTCGGGGAACTAACATCCCACATGACGCAGCCAGAAAAAAAAAAAAATTGCAGAAGAAAAAAAAGCTTTTAAAATAATGGCTTTATCTCAGAATAAAAAGGCACTATATATAATTCATTGAGCATCTGCCAGGCACTGTGGAAAATATGTATATCATCTTTTTCCTTAAAAACAAATTTAATTTTTTTCATTAGTTAATACTTCATAAGGTAGAAAGTTCAAAAGGCAAAAAAGAGAATGACGGGAAAAGATTTCTTCTTACCCTTCTTCCCAGGCTGCCCTGTCCAAGGGCAATTAATGTTACCAGTTTTTTTGGTATATTCATCCAATGATATTACCTGCACATACAAACATATACATAATTATATGTGTATATTGTGTTTCCCTGATATTTTTAAATCAATGTAGTGTTAACATACTATTACAGCATTCTGTATCTTGCTTTTATTTATTTATTTTTTCACTTAATAATGTATCGTAGGGAATATTCTGTAGCAACACATGAAGAGCTTTCTCATTCTTTTAAAAAAGCCACGTAGTATTCCAATGCACTGGTTCTCAAACTGACAGGAGTCTTGTGATCAAAATTACTTTCATAACACTAAGATGTTATTTTCCTTTTTCAGTATCTTTCACTAGAGTACAGTGGAGTCTTCCAGTGTCTACATGTCCTGTGCTATTGTAACAGAATGAATGCAGAAGCAAACCTAAAAATCCAGCTGTCTTGTATTAAGCCAGACATTAAAGAGATTTGCAAAAATATAAACCATGCTACCTTTCTTTCTGATTTTTTGTGTGTGTTTGGAAAATGTAATTTTTTTTAAAGAAAATATGTTTTTAGCAGTCTCACAGACTTAGAAAACGAACTTATGGTTACCGGGGCAAGGGGGTGGGGGGAAGGGATAGTTAGGGTGTTTGGGACTGACGTGTACACACTGCTATATTTAAAATGGATAACCAACAAGGACCTACTGTATAGCACAGGGAACTTTGCTCAATATGATGTGACAACCTAAATGGGAAAAGAATTTGAAAAGGAGTGGATATACGTAAATGTATAACTGAATCACTTTGCTGTCACCTGAAACTAACACATCATTGTAAATCAACTATACTTCAATAAAAATAAATTTTTAAAAAAAGAAAAAATTATGTTTCTAGCGAATTCCCTGGTAGTCCAGGACTTGAAACTCCACACTTCCACTGCAGGGGGAACCCCTGGGTTTGATTCCTGGTGGGGGAACTGAGATCCTGCAAGCCGTGCGGTGCGGCCAAAAAATAAAAAATAATGTTTTTATATTAACATGTAAAGCGTTTATTATTGTTATTTTAAATGGATAAATATTTTTATGTCTAAGTTCTAATTTTTAAAATGATAAACATTAATAGATGTAATCCATATAAACTAAAGCTATTGGGGGTCCTTAATAATTTTTAAGAGTGTAACATGGTCTTGAGACTAAAAAGTTTGAGAACTGCTCTTCTATTGCACAGATGTACCATAATTTAGTCTGTCCCCTGCCAATGGACATTTCAGTTGTTTTCAGTGTGTTGCTACTTCAAGCCATGCTAAGATGAATAACCTTCTACACACTTTATTTCCCACACGTGAGTAAATCTGTCTTGTGTTCTTAGAAGTAGAATTGCTGGGTCAATGTACCAGGACAAAGCCCACAATAATATCTATCATCTCATTCCATCCTTGTAATTACCTTATGAGGTGAGACGTCATTAATTACTTTTTACGTATGAGAAACCAGAAGCTTAAAGACGGTAGATACCTTTCTTAGAGACATTGGGCTAAGAAGCTGCTACAGGGAAAGGAGTGAAACAATTTTATCCTCCATGCTCTGAACCACTCTTCTGACTTATGGTTTCTCCATGCAGTACATGTGTACACTCCTTCAGTTTAATTCACTTACCTGATAACAGGCTCTATTCTTGCCTTGGCCCCGTTTATTTCCTGGCACAGAACAGTCCTGGAATTAGATGAACTGGGCCTCTCAGAGCAAAAGTCAGTACCAGAAAATGACTTAAGTGATAAGAAGAACAGGGCTTTTTATTTTGAATCACAAGAATTTCAACCACCAAATAATCTGGGAAATGAATTTTAGAATGTGATGCAGTTAAAACTAATCCACATAATTCTCAGAGTAAACTTTATAACCAAACCGATACATCAAAATAACATTATGTATAACCACTTTTCCCCCCATGAAACTTACACTGTAGTTCCCTTTGTTTAAGCAACATCATTTTTTTACTTAAATACAAAAAAAGACAACCCTAAGTGTTTTAAAAGAAATGTAATAATTTTTTAACCAAACCTGGCACTGCCAGAATTATCTTTTTGATACAAAAATCTAGCCAACTCCCTCATAAAAATCCTTCAGTGGACTCCCATTTCTTGTACTACAAAGCTCATAAGAGATCATTTGTGATTGGCTCTTATCTCATAAATTCTCCTACACACATATTTTTGATCTGTTTTGAAATACTTGCACATCTCAGAGATCTACTTCCTTCTTTGAAGAGGTCTCTTCAAATAGGTGGACATATAGTGAAACCAGCAAAAACTCACTTAACATGGGCCATAAAATTTTATATGTGTAATATTGTGTTCTTTTTCTCCAAGAAGGTCTTCCAAGTTGTGTATGCTTTGGGACCCACAAAACCTGGACCTACCTGTCTTTTTACCAGGAATGCCCTTTTCTCCCTTAATCTAATTACTCCAATTCACTCCTTTGAAACCTGACAACTGTTAACAATTCAGGGAGGGCTTACCTGACCACTCCAGTCTGATTTAGACGCTTCTTTCATACTCATGGTCTATCCTGCTATCTTGTCACACTGTATGGTAATTGTTGGTTTAATTGCTTATCTCACCCAGCAGACTATGACTCTCTCTCTCTCTCTCTCTACATACATATATAGAATAAAGACTACATATATACAGTGTAACTATCTCCACAAAAGCAGGGGCCATGTTGAATAGGCTAATGAAAAACTGAACAACTTTTTAGCAAGAAAATCTATCTACCTATAATTTGTTATGAAATAATATTTCAGAGGTTTTCTATTAGTATACATTTGCTGCACATTCTTTTGCTTTTTTCATGCACAATTGGAAGGAAATGCCAAATGCTTAAGATAAATATATGGGAGCAAAACAAATTGAGAAATTGTATCAAGTCATATTTTTCAGCAAATGAGTGAAAAGATTGCTAAAAGTAGGGTTGCTGGCAAAATTTCTAAGGCCTGAAAAACTATGAACTGGTTTTTTGAACATGGTGGTCACATCATTTGAATTGTCAGTCAGCCTCTCCCCACTGATAATCTCTATCTCTAAACTCCATAACTCAACTGACCCTGTATTTGCCTATTTGAGCTAGTGGAATACAACAGTGGACAAGCTAAGTGAAACTGAAATCAGAAGTTCTGGATCAGTCAACAAGTAATCAACAAGTATTCATTGAATATATACTACATGCCAATTTTAGAACTTCCTTTAGAGCTAACACTAGAACTGCTTTATTCTTGATAGCTATTTTTTCTAAGCAAAAAACTTTAAAAACAAATGCTTTGAATTATACAGCTTTAGGTCTGCTCATGAAAGGATGTCCAATATACTTCCAGTTTAAAAAACAAGTAATGAACCCATTTTTGTAAAGATCAAAAATAAAAAGCTGTACACGTCATGTTTATGTGTATGTTTACTGAAAAAGGCATGGAAGAATACACAGTAAACTGTGAACAGTGGTTACCTTGGGGCCAAGGGCAGAGAGTGGGAGCTTTAATTTTTTATTTAGATACTTGTATATGAATTCTTAACAATAAGCATGCATTATTTTTGTAATTATAAAATGTGCAAATAACAAAGAATGTTTAAATGGATACAAGTTTTGTTCATGTTTTGAGCAAGAATATATATACTATATATAATGTGTAAATATTTTACATGTATACATATAATATGTATACTGTAAATATTATTCCTGCATATTATTAATACACACTGGATTCACATGTTAAAGGCAATATTCCACCTCCTGGCAGTGTTAGTTAACTATATGTTTTTAAAGGGATTGCTTTTTAATTCTTATTCCCTTATTTCCTTTTTACTTTCTATAGATTTG
The DNA here is from genome assembly GCF_028564815.1 of Eubalaena glacialis. NCBI lineage: Eukaryota > Metazoa > Chordata > Mammalia > Artiodactyla > Balaenidae > Eubalaena > Eubalaena glacialis. The sequence goes on along the minus strand of NC_083725.1, from coordinate 60,151,049 downwards.
CTGATTTATATGCTCAATGTGTTTAGTATACACATTTTAGTCTTTCTGATGGCATCAAACATTTACATCAAAAAGGTACTTGAGGACTTCCCTGGCGGCACAGTGGTTGAGAATCCGCCTGCCGATGCTTGGGGACACGGTTGGATCCCTGGTCTGGGAAGATCCCACATGCCGCGGAGCAACTAAGCCCGTGCACCACAACAACTGAGCCTGCGCTCTAGAGCCCGCAAGCCACAACTACTGAGCCCACGTGCCGCTACTACTGAAGCCCCTGCGCCTAGAGCCTGTGCTCCGCAACAAGAGAAGCCACTGCAATGAGAAGCCCATGCACCACAATGAAGAGTAGCCCCCACTCACCTCAACTAGAGAAAGCCCCCGCGCAGCAACAAAGACCCAACGCAGCCAAAAATAAATAAAATTAAAAAAAAAAAAAGGACTTGATTTCCTAGAACAGAGGTTTTTTTTGGGGGGGGGGGCGTTAAGTCCTCTTGTAAGCACTCTGTGAACCAAGGGAGGAGTGTAGTTATTTTCCTCAAAAAAAAAAAAAAAAAAGGAAATATAACCAGAGGGTTTGATTTTTTGAAATAGCTCTGGGATACCCACTGTTTCCTGGTCAGGTGTAGTACTTTTTCATATTATCCCATGAGATTATAATTGGGCTATAAATTTCGTGAAGGCCAGGCCAAGGACCTATTATGGTCACCACTGCACCTAGCATAGAGATGGGTTTAATGTTGGTGCAGAGTGCATTAGCTGCATATTTTGATGAAAGAACCGGCATTGAAACTATCACGGGAGGTTTCATGCATTCATTTGTATGTTTAAAAATACTGATTATCTAGTTCGTGGTCTGTCCGGAGGATATAAAGTAAAAGTATTCCTGTAGTATAGCACATGACTCAAATACAGTTGCTACGTCGCTCTTGAGTTTTCCACGTCTTTTGTGGGTACATAGATTTGCTGATTTATATGCTAAGCATATATTGTTTACTCTCTGTGTAGCTTCGGAGGGATACAATAGAAGCCAAATCAGATCTTCAAAAACTTATTTTTTAAAAGTTCACTTGGTTGTTAAGATGATATAAAAGAATAAGGAAAGGCAGATATTTTCTGTAACTCAAAGTTTAGTAACTAAATTGAGCTTTAAAATTACAAGGAAAACTATTAGAAGGACTATTTTACTGCTGACATGTCCTTCCAGAAAACAGGAACGTTGACAGTTCCTTAATTTTAACTGTCTGTTATATCTAAGTATCATCACTAACAATGGTATGCAGCTGAGATCCATAAATACCTATTCAACAATATTTCTTAGTTTCAAATGACAAAAGATAAGCTCACCTCCCCAGGCTTCTCATTTATATGCGATATCACGTTAGGAAGAAATGAAAAACACATGTCAAACCAATCCTGTACACTTTAAATATGTGCAGTTTCCTATATATCAATAACACCTCAATAAAGCTGCTGAAAAACCCCAAAACAAAACAAAAAGTAATGAAAATGTTACTTTATATGGGACAAATAAAAGAATTACTTCATTTATTTCTTAAGAGCGGTTTCTTCTGGTGAACAACAAAGTACCTCTGCAGAGCCTAGTAGCCTGAGGACAATGGTGAAGCACATTTTATGTAATTAATACCTAATTTTTTTTTTTAGCCTACATCTACCTTACTATCTCTACTCAACGAAAAAAATACCCTTTTAGTTTATTGTGTTATGCTGCAGCTCCACGGCAGAACTACTTGAATGCTTTGTGTTTTGCATCATTTCCAGCCTCCAAATAGGATTTTAGAAGCCTTACAAGTAAAATATATAATATTATCTACGTGACCCAAACTGCGTATCCTAGGTGTGTTTCGAAGTGCAGAAGATCGAGGAGCTATCGGCTCGGGGCTGGGTGTGGCTGGCTGTTGTGAGAAATCTTTCCTAGAGCTCGGAGTAGGCTTCCCAAAGATCTCCTCCAAATCCCTTATGGAAAAGCCTTTCTCTCTCTCTCTCTCTCTCTCTCTCTCTCACACACACACACACACACACACACACCCCCTCTAAATAAAGGCATTTTCCTCGGGGTTCAACACCAGAGCGCCAGCCTAGGTGTTTTTGTTTGTGGAATTGGGAAGCAGTGTGCTGGAGCCAACTCTAGGGGTCCTTCCCGAGGTTCCGGGTGAAGCCGTCGCCCCCCTCCGGGCCTCAGTTCCGGGAAGGACGGTCGGCCGCAGCAGCTGGACCCGCCCAGGCTCTCGAGAGCACCTGAGTCGTGAGTGGCGACGGGGGTGGGGCGGGTCGGGTCGAAAGCCTCCGCTCGGCTCAGCCCCCACCCCTCGTGGCGGCGGCCCAGCAGGCGGAAGGGATGATGATTGACTGAGCGGCTCGGCGGCTAGGGCGTCGCAGAGAGACGGTAGAAGAGGGGACGACTGAGCTTTCTCCTTAAACTGGTTGGGTTGGGCCTCGGGAACAGCCTTCCCCAGGCCTATTGGCCGCCCTGAACGGGTTGTTATGGTAACAAATGACAGACCGGTGCCTTATGAATCGGCCAATGAGACGGGCCGTCTTTTCCACCCCACTTCTGAGCAGTAGGTGTTGCGAAAGCCCGGGTAGGATCCCGAGAAGAAGGTGGTGTCAGAACGTTTAGCGGAAGGGCCGGGGGCGGGGCTGGCGACCTGGCAGGGCGAGCCAATCACGCCTGGTTTTATCAACGGCCCCGCCCCTTTACCGCACATTTCCCCTCCCCTAGCTCATTTCGCACGACGCAGCGGTTGGGAGCACAGACATTTTCGGAGCTGGAGCCGCCACTGCCGCCGCCATTTTGTGTCTGTGGAGAAAGAAGATTCGGTGGCGGCTGGAAGTGGACGGAGATCACCCGTGAGACGGCGGCGTTTCATACCCGAGGTTCCCCCCGTGTCGTCCCCCAACCCCCCTCCGCGGTCAGCATGTGGTGAAGCCGGAGCCGCGAGACCCGGGGAGAGGAAGAGGAGTCGGAAGGGAGGCGGGGTATCGAGAGCGGCTTCAGCTTCAGCTGCGGCGGACCTCGGAGGGGGGCCGCGGCGCAATGTCAGAGCAGACGCCGGCCGAGGCCGGTACTGCGGGGGCCCGGGAGGACGCCTGTCGGGATTATCAGTCATCACTCGAAGACCTGACCTTCAATAGCAAACCGCACATCAATATGCTGACCATTCTAGCCGAGGAGAACCTGCCCTTCGCCAAGGAGATCGTCTCTCTCATCGAGGCCCAAACCGCCAAGGTTTTTATTACACCCCGCAGCCTCCTATTCTTCTAATACTCCCTGATTTTAGTGTCAGCCTCATCCCAGGTCTCGCTTCTATCCAAAGGGGGACGGTGTTCCTCCTCTCCAACCCTACCCCCTCCAACTCAGGCTCGGTCTCTGGCCCAGGCTTCGAGCGTGGGCCTCTCTTGGGGGGAGGGAGTGGGGAGGATAAAGGGTGGAGTCCCACTTCCGCTTACCAGCTCCCTATTTAGGCCACCGCATCGTGTATCCCGCCGCACACGCTTTGAATAGAGCCCTTCGGGGAGGGGGAGAATTAAAGGCAGTTCGTGGTGTGGGGAAGTAAGAGTTAAAACCATTTGAAACCCCTGGGATGGTGGGGAGTGGTTCTCCCCCCCTCCCCCCGCCCCGAACTCTTTTGGGTAACTGTGCTCTGTGGGTTGGAAGGAGGTGAAGGGGGACCTGGGAGCGAGCTGTTGGGGGGTGGGAATAGGGCCTTGGCCCCGAGTGGAGCAGCCGCCTGTTAGGAGCCCAACATGGCGCCTGAAAAGCACATGATGCGAAAGGGAAGAGAGGAGAATCCATTCCCTGCCAGCCAGGCAGCTGCTCACACCCGTCAGCCCCATTTTGGGGTGGGGGCGGCTAGATATAATTTGTATTCTCCTATCGGAGGGTCTCATTTGCCCCCAGATACGGGAAATTGGGGTTGAGGGTGGGGTTGGAGCGGGTGGGGAGGAGATCTTATCCAACCTGTAGGTGGAGAACTGGCCCACTGGGTAACAAGTACTTGTAGTTTTTTTTTGAAAAGTTCAGTTCCTCCTCCTCTTCCTTTTCTCTTTTTTTCCTCCCTTCCTTCCCTGAAAGTGAAGACGTGCTTTGCTTCACCCCTTGACAGCAGTGGTCCTCTGCCACCCTATATTTCCCTGTAGTCCTCCTCTTCTGTGGATTCATGTGGGAGCGATTTGTCATTTAAGTAAAGTTACTGTTAAACTTAGTTATCGTAATGAGTTTTAATAGCTTCCCAGTACTACGTTTTAAGTTATTTTTGAAGCTTGTACTTATGGTTTAGTTTTTTTCTAGTTGTTAGTGATTGAAATGATCAGGATGAGCCTCCTTTTAGCAGAGTGAACCCCTTTTAAAAGGCCACTTTAACAACAACCACCAATATATTGTTTAGAGGCGCTTTCTGTCTAGTGTAAAACTGAGTGGTCTGACTTTAATAAATGGTTTTGAAATGTGTGACTGGTATAAAATTTGTGAATAAAACATATAAAATATGTATTTGTCTTTTTTATTTACCTTTGTAAGGTGTAGAATTTGTTTCCAAGACTTATTTTTATCTACGTGGTTGTGTGTTTTAAACAAAAGTCTTTAAGTGACTTGGGTTCATTCTTCTTTAGGTTCCATCCACTCTTTTGGGTAAATCTGTTCACAAGATACACGGTTTCAGGTGGTCCTTTCATACCTTAAAGAGGACAAAAAGTAAGGTTTTCTTTTTTTTTTAGGGCCCAACAAGTTTGTCATGCTCAGTCTGACAGCTAAAATACAAGTCCTTATTCACCTTTTCCTGTGAATGTCTGTGTGAAACAGCTATTGTTCTTTTTTTAAAGTATGAGATTTTAAAAGGAAGCATTCCTCATACTCAACATCCTTTTTATTGATAAAACAAACATGTTGGACATGAAAACTTAGTTTTGCCTTGTCGAAGGCTTAACATTAAATGCCTTTTTAAAAAAACAAAAATGCACTTGCGTTTTTTAAAAAAATAACATTCATTTTTAAAAATTCTGCCTAGTATTTTTGGGGTTACTAATATTCCACAGAGCCTAATATTTAGCAGCTCAGGTTGTCACTCAAAGAACCATTTCCTTGCTGGTTTTTAATGGATCCAGAAGACTTTCAGAAGTGAAAATTAAATGCTGAATATAGTGACCACATTAAAATTTGTATTTGTGTGTGGCTACACAGAGTGGTGAAAATAGATGGACTATTTGCTGATGAAAGACAGCTGAAATTTTTTTGGCACACGTTTCCTGGTTATTTTTGTAAAGCCAGATTGAGGAAAAGATGTAACAGTCACTTTGGGGAAATAATTTAATGGGGTTGGGGTTGAGGGTGAGGGGAGGGCTTTTCTGTCATTTGGTAGCAAACTGGCTTGGTTTTGTGTTTCTGGAGGTGAATGTTTGTGTCCTTATCCTCTAGCATTTCAGCATTACTAAACTTAAGGATTCACACTTACTTGACTCCTTCCATGAGGCAGTAGTAGCAAAAAAATACTACATATAAGAGTTCACTTGTACAATAAAAAGTTAGCCTACTGAACAGATTTTGGTTTTAAAGAGAGCCTGTTTATCTTCATAAGTACAACAATGACTAAAATGGTATAAAACATGACATGGTAAGATAAAGACACAGCAATAAAGCAGTTGACGTGTTGGTACTTAATAGTTTACCCACATGCAATAGCCTTGTGAAACCCTTTTATTAGTACTGTAAAAGAAAACTTTCATACAAAGTTATTCAAAGGTTTCCTTAGTCAACTTTGGTTGTTATCAGAAGCAAGAGCACTTCCACACACTTGTATGGGCAATTGGTTTTTGAAATAATGGTGGCATTGTGTACTGCAGAACTGTGAGCTTACCCTGGCTACAGGTAGCTGTGGGTAAGTGTTGTTCAGGGTTAAGATTCCTATACACGTGGGAAGGGTAAATGGGGATAATTTTTGTTTTCGTTTTTAAATCGTGGGTACTCCTGTGGAGTGGGAGTTAACACTTAGTTTATGTGGTGTGTCTTAATGCTCCTCAACAAGTCTGTGAACCTGCTGATGCTTTCTGGAAACTTGCTATGCCTTCTAAAAGCCAGTGATGGGTAGGCATTACAGTTGAGCTGGGGCAACATTTCTTTGCTTTGGAAAGGGCCACCTGTATCGGCATCATCACACTGGCCCTGCACAAATTTAGAACTCCTGGTTTGTGCGTGTCAGAGGAAAAATATTTCGACGGAGAGTCTGTGCTGTGAAGAAAATCTTCAGGACAAATCCTGGTTTCCAGAGTCAAGTTCAACCTGATTTACATGACTCAGCGGCTGCTCCATCCAGTTTTCCTTGTATCAGTAACAACGTGCACTTTCCTGCATGTTCATGTGCAAGTAGTTTAAAAGTGTTTTTTTTGCCATTAACTTCATATGTGAAGTGTACTTAATTTCTTTTGTTCATTGGATTATAGAGAAGTAATCCTAATGATTTTACAGGTAACAAAAGGTTCATAGACTTTAACATATAAAATATGCCTATGGAAATTAGGGTTTCTGCCAGAAGTCTGAAAACTTTTTTTCATTGAGTCTAGGTACATCATCATAAGTTAATGTGGGTCACAAAGCTTACACTTGGATTACAGAAAATATCCTCCCCCTTTTTTGGTCACTTAAAACACAGTTTTGTTTTGTTTTGTTTTTTAACTATACGAACCTGAAATTCCATTGAGTGTTAAATGAGGGTACTAGAGACTATGTTTTTTCTTTCCAGTAATTCTGAGCTTATTTTGTATGCTCAACTAAAGATCATTGTAAGAGGTGAGACCTTGAACACTTAAATTTCATAAAGGTTAATATTGATTCAGAAGTATTTAATATCAACAAGATATTGAGGTCTGTATTGTACGTTAAACGCTCACTTTTAAAAGTAGTTCTTTGTTGGCAATTCATTGTACTAAACTTTTCAGTTTCTTTTTATTACTTCAGGCTCCCTCCTCAGAGAAGCTTCCTGTTATGTACCTTATGGATTCTATCGTGAAAAATGTTGGAAGAGAGTATCTCACTGCCTTTACTAAAAATCTAGTTGCAACATTTATTTGTGTGTTTGAAAAGGTATATATACATTTAGAAACATTTGAATTTTTAAAACATGTTCCTGATTAAATAAATACTTGCCTTTGTGTTGGGTTTTCTTGGGTGGGGAAATGTTTTATTCTTTTGGGCATTTAACATGCTAAAGTTAGTGTTTCGTATTTAAAGTGGGTTCTAGGTGTTTTACATTATCCATTCAAAAATAGATGTGTTTGCTTTTAGAAGTTCATTTTTTTGATTGACTTTGTTCACTGGAAGATCTGTTTCGTCACTAGAATACGGGCAAAAAGATCTGAAGCTATCAAGAGTACTTCAAATTTCATTGTTTAGGTTTCTGGTGTTAGGATGTTGACTATTTCTGTCTTAAAAAAAAGAAAAAGAAAAAGCATAATCCTAGTGTGTGTCAACCTGTGATGGATGCCTGAAACTTGTGATTTTTTTTTTTTCTGGAAATGTTTCCTCTTGTTAACTTTGTTCAAGTATATTTTATGTGAATGTTCTAGGTATGTATGAATGGTGGATCAGTGAATTGCTTTAGGTTATTTTGGAAATACTTCCCCCCACCTCTGGCCCCTCTTAGTGTTTAGAAGAAAGGCTTGTTAGTTTCTATACCTAGAGATTGTAAATTCCTTTCATAACATTGTATCTGGTAGTTTGGTTAATACAGTATTATGTTGAGGAAGACAAAGGATTTGCTGAAGTAATTCTCTTTCCTGTCAGGCTTCATCTTTCACACTGATAAAAGGGGCATTTATAAGATATTTGGGTTTAAAGATTGTTTCCTAACAAAAAATTGGTGGTTCTTATATTTTAGTAGATGCACCTGTTGTGTCTCGAGAAATCTTACAGTTGTCAGGCTTGGAGAATTGGGATTATTTTGAAAGAACTCACTATCAGATTTTACTTGTTTGTTAGAACAGAAAATGGGTAGTGGCTACTTGAGTAATTTTTTCCCCTTTAAGTTCTTAGAGGAAAGAAATACTGCTAAGTAAGTATATGCAGAAGAAATTTGTAAAGCTGTATTTCAAACTGAATTATGGAGCTTGTTAATAGTGTATTGTAGACTTTTGCTAAATACTGCTTACCTGAGACTCTAGTCTAAGGAGAAGTCAACTTTGCGTTATAGAAGTTGGGGCACTAAACCAATTTCTTGGTTTCAGTTTCAGTATGTTCAAATTCATTTGGGTGTTTGGTAGAAAATGTTAACTGACTCTTACTGGGCCTTAACACTGAAGGTGATGAAAATGACCTTGTAGTAAATATTATCTAAAGACTCGAATATAGTCAAGGCTTTATTATTCTAAAGTTAGAACTCTAATTCAGTTTTCCCAAGTGCTAGTTTTCTCTGATGGCTAATTTAAGAAGTATTATTTTTGTTACTATGCCCATCACAAGCATGAGCAGATATGATATAAAACTAAAGCTCATCAGTAGGTAAGGTTTTGTGAATTTCAATTATTCAGGTGCCTTTCACACCACAAATAGCTTGTTCATAGGTACCAGCCATATTGTATTGCAGGAGATTAGTTAGATAGTTTTGTTTAACTTTGTACTAAATGTAAATAACTTAAAAAATTTAAGTCATCAGATAAACTATTTTCTAGTTGTTATTATATTTTTGTCCAGAGTGAAAGTAACAGTAGGAATACTGTGTCAAACCCTAATATTTGGGAACATTTTGTACTTCTAAAAATTCAGACTCGTCTAATTGTTTGCTTTCATGAAGGCTAGGTGATAATGACTTTAATTTTTCTAATTTTTTTGACAGAAATTTCTTTATTAACTTTACATCTGCAAACAAATGTACTTTTAATAAATGATTACTGTTGTATGTATTTACGAATTAGTAGTATGTGTGCTATATGTGAAGTAGAACAGAGATTTATGTAGCATTATACTTAATATATAAAACATCCTATAGTAACTTAACAAGCCATAGAATTGTTCTGTTGTTCTAGGTGGATGAAAATACTAGAAAAAGTTTATTTAAATTACGTTCCACCTGGGATGAAATATTCCCTTTGAAGAAACTTTATGCCCTGGATGTCAGAGTCAATTCGTTAGATCCTGCTTGGCCTATTAAACCTCTGCCCCCCAATGTGAATACATCTAGCATCCATGTGAATCCTAAATTTTTAAATAAATCGGTAAGTTTTAACATGAATGGTATATAACTAATATTTTTAACTGTCACATTTTGACTTCTCTAAAATTTCTTGCCAGATAAAACTAACAAGAATACCCTGTGCTGAATCAGTTTAATTAAAAAAAAAAAAATTTCCACCTTCAGGTTCACAGTACATTTAAAGTAAATGTTCTCCTTGTTTAGGTTTTACATAACATTTATTTTGGTTTTTTAAATTCCTGAAAATTTTCTGTGTGCTTTTTAACATGATTGGCCATTTAAGATTATGGATAGTGTTTATTAAGAGAGAAGCTGATAATTTCTAGCTCCCCCCTTAGCTGCTTCCTTTTTAGATGTGATTTTTTTTTTGTAAACAAATTATTTTTTCTTATAGCCTGAAGAGTCTTCAACACCTGGCACAGTGGTCAGTTCCCCTAGCATCTCCACTCCTCCAATTGTTCCGGATATACAAAAGAATCTTACCCAAGAGCAACTAATAAGGCAGCAGTTACTGGCAAAACAAAAGCAGTTGTTAGAACTTCAGCAGAAAAAGCTGGAGCTTGAGCTAGAGCAAGCTAAGGCACAACTGGTAAGTAAAGGAGATTTGGCATTTTGAGTATTTTTAAACCTGTTTTCTGATGGATATGGAATTATTTTGTATTTTAATTGTATTCACATGTTACTTTTATTAATAGTGTAATTTTTCCACTTTTATTTTGCAAGTTATGGTGTATTTATTAGACCAAATTTGTATATCCTTATTGTAAAAGTCACTTTAATATAAACTGCACTATTTTCTTTCAAATACTTTTTATTAGATTGCTGTCTTATAAGATAGTCCCTTAGTTTTGTTAAAAATTATATCATGTGGATGTACTGTCAGTTCCAAGATGGTAGGTGTGTTGTGGCAGATGTTTTTGCCTAGTCTTTAATATTTAATGAGCTTATGTTTCATGAGCAGAAATCCTTAGCAGTTTCCTTAGAAGGCTACAAAAAAAAAAAGCCATCACAAAATTAAGGAGGCCAGGAAGATTATGTATTTCTGTGCATGAATAACCTTATATTAAGCTATTTTACTTAATTACTTAGCACTTGACCTTATTTGAGAGTGAGGAAGTACAGGAAGGCAGAATTTAATGAATGCATTATCAGTGCCACTTTGAGAGGAACTAAATTTTATGACTTAGAATTTACCTGGAAAGACTTGGATGCTTGTGCAGCTGGAGTGCAGTGATTTATTTAGTAGTTTCTTAATATCAGTGTGGCCCAGAATTCTGAATAATTAGGAAGAGGGAGGATTTTTTTTTTCATTCTACCTAGAAGTTATAAAACCCCAAAGTAGAGGATTAGTAAGAAATAACAGGCCACATAAATATTGTATATGACCTTTCTCCTTTCATTTTAATCTCCACTTAAATACTAGAAGTATACACTATAAATATGATATTGAATAAATGGATTTATTGAATAAAGCATTATATTCCTTAGTTTTCGGTTTCTTGACAAATAATCTGAATGTTTTACAGATGTAACATGAACGTTTATCTTGTATTTCAGGCAGTTTCTCTTAGTGTTCAGCAGGAGACATCCAACTTAGGTCCTGGAACCGCACCATCCAAATTACATGTTTCACAAATTCCCCCTATGACAGTTAAAGCTCCCCATCAGGTTCCTGTGCAACCTGAGAAAAGTCGTCCAGGTCCATCCTTACAAATTCAAGATATGAAAGGAACTAACCGGGATCCCCGTCTTAATAGGTTGAGCCAACATTCTTCTCATGGAAAAGATCAGAGTCACAGGAAGGAATTCCTAATGAACACATTGAACCAGTCTGATATTAAGACAAGTAAAACTGTACCCTCTGAAAAACTAAATTCATCCAAGCAAGAAAAAAGTAAATCAGGTGAAAAAATAACCAAGAAAGAACTTGACCAATTAGATTCTAAATCCAAATCTAAATCTAAATCACCATCACCTTTGAAAAACAAATTATCCCACACGAAAGACTTGAAAAGTCAAGAATCTGAAAGTGCAAGGGTGTCTGATATGAGCAAGAGAGATCCAAGATTAAAAAAACATCTTCAGGATAAGACTGATAGCAAAGATGATGATCTAAAAGAGAAGAGAAAAACTGCAGAAAAAAAGGATAAAGATGAACACATGAAATCATCTGAACACAGACTGGTGGGAAGTAGAAATAAAGTCATAAATGGCATTGTGCAAAAACAGGATACAGTAACGGAAGAATCGGAAAAACAGGGGACAAAACCAGGGAGATCGAGTACTAGAAAGCGATCAAGATCACGATCACCCAAGTCTCGATCACCGATTATACATTCTCCCAAGAGAAGAGATAGGCGGTCACCCAAACGAAGGCAAAGGAGTATGTCTCCAACCTCAACACCCAAAGCTGGGAAGATTCGCCAGTCAGGAGTTAAGCAGTCACATATGGAAGAGTTTACACCACCTTCCAGGGAAGAAAGAAATGCGAAGAGAAGTACTAAACAGGATGTTCGAGATCCAAGGCGAATAAAAAAGACTGAAGAGGAACGACCACAAGAAACTGCAAATCAGCATTCTACCAAGTCAGGCACTGAACCAAAGGAAAATGTAGAAAATTGGCAAAGTTCCAAGTCTACCAAAAGATGGAAATCTGGTTGGGAAGAAAATAAAAGGTAGGTTAACATTTTTAATCGAGTAGAATAATGTGTACATTTAAAAATACAGTGTTGATTTAAAAATTGGATAATGTTTATTGGGTGCTATAATTAGTACTTTTTTCCCCCGTTTAATTCTTAAAACCCTGTGGGTTAAGTACCATTATTATTGCTGTTTTACATATAAGGAAACTGAAGTTTAGAAAGGTTAACTAATCTGCCTAAGGTGGCACATCCAGGACATGCAAGAATCAGAATTCATATCTGATTTTCCTGACTTCAAATCTTGTGCTCTTAATCTTTAAATTAACTTTTATGGTTACATATATTCATTTTAGCCAGATCCTATTAAGGATCTTTAAATATGGTCCTGAGTATTTAAAAATTTTTTATGATGTAACATAATTGCTTTTATGGTTTCAGTTTACAACAGGGTGATGAACATAGTAAAGCTCCTCATCTAAGGCATAGGGAGAGCTGGTCAAGCACTAAAGGAATCTTGTCACCTCGAGCTCCAAAACAGCAGCATCGATTAAGCGTAGATGCCAATCTTCAGATTCCTAAAGAGTTAACTCTTGCAAGCAAAAGAGAATTACTTCAAAAGGTAGCTACTGTGCTCCCATGTAGTCATTATTCTCCTTTTGTCTATAAGTTTTTTTGTAAGTACTTTTTATATTTAAAATATTGATTTCCTTTTATCACCCCTATGCAGACGAGTGAACGTTTAGCATCTGGTGAAATTACACAGGATGAGTTCCTTGTTGTTGTGCATCAAATTCGACAGCTATTTCAGTATCAAGAAGGTAAACATAGATGCAATGTACGGGATAGTCCTACAGAAGAAAATAAAGGTGGATTAAAAAAGAAACCTCTCTTAACTGATGCTGAATTAACCTACTATGAACATAAAGCAAAACTGAAAAGGACACAGGTTCAGCATTCATTTCCAAGACTTGATCTCTTAGATCCTGATATTTTTGACTACCCTTTGACTGATGCCTTGTTGTCTGGAATAGAATGTGAGCCATCCAAAAGTAAACATGCAAGTAGGAATAGTGGAGCACAGTTTGACAGAAAAGAACAATTTAGTGAAAGAGCAAGACGTCTTTCTCCTATATCTGGGAGTCGTACTTATGCTGAGAATCTTTCACCCCATGAGGGCCGGAGAAGACATGACGAGCAAGTCTCTGCTAAAGGTAGAAAAAGTTAAATCAGATTATGCCTATTGAATCACACAGCAGTGAAGGGAAAATGAACAAGCTAAGTGGGGATGGATTTTTGTGACTGTTCAGACTTCTGTTTTGTCGTCGTTTGTTTTGTTTCGGTTTTTTCCCTCAAAGGGAAGGGAAGGGAGCTGATATTTATAAGGCCAACCGTGTGTTAGGTACTTTACTAGGTTCTTTATATATGTAATCTGATTTAATCCTCACAATGACCTAATGAAATATATATTATCCCCATTTTACAGATAGGAAACAAGACCAGAGAGGTTAAATAACTTGCTCTCAAAGTCAAATACTTAGTAAATTGACTGAATGGGTATTTTTTTTACCCAGGTGTATCTGACTCTAGAGGGCATTCTCTTACCTGCTGCTTGTTGCTGTCTTTTTCCCTCCCCTCTCATAAAGTGAGATAGTTATGGATGTTTTTGAATAAACATTTACAAGAATATACGAAGAATATTTTAGGATAATTTGATATAAATTATCAGATTCAGGGAAAATAAATTTTTTTTCTTTTTAAAAGGTGTACGAGAAGAGCAGAGATCACCATTCAATGATCGTTTTCCACTTAAGCGACCTAGATATGAAGATTCAGATAAACCATTTGTAGATAGCCCAGCATCACGATTCGCCGGCCTTGATACAAATCAGCGACTTACGGCTTTAGCTGAAGATAGACCATTATACGATGGACCTAGTAGGCCATCAGTAGCGAGAGATGGCCCAACCAAGATGATTTTTGAAGGACCTAATAAATTAAGCCCTAGAATTGATGGACCTCCTGCACCAGGTTCTCTTCGGTTTGATGGGTCACCGGCACAAATGGGGGGAGGTGGCCCTTTGAGATTTGAAGGACCACAAGGCCAGTTAGGAGGTGGGTGTCCTTTGAGATTTGAAGGTCCTCCGGGACCAGTAGGGACACCTCTGCGGTTTGAGGGGCCTATTGGTCAAGCAGGAGGAGGTGGTTTTCGGTTTGAAGGTTCCCCCGGTCTGAGGTTTGAGGGATCTGCAGGTGGTTTGCGATTTGAAGGACCAGGGGCCCAGCCTGTGGGTAGTCTCAGGTTTGAGGGACACCGGGGTCAACCTGTGGGTGGTCTGAGGTTTGAGGGACCTCATGGTCAGCCTGTGGGTGGACTTAGATTTGATAATCCCCGAGGTCAGCCTGTAGGTGGACTTAGATTTGAGGGAGGTCATGGTCCATCAGGGGCTGCAATTAGGTTTGATGGACCTCATGGTCAGCCATCAGGTGGGATCAGATTTGAGGGCCCATTGCTACAGCAGGGAGTTGGGATGAGGTTTGAGGGCCCCCATGGTCAGTCAGTAGCTGGTATGAGATTTGAAGGACAACATAATCAACTTGGTGGGAACCTTAGGTTTGAGGGTCCACATGGTCAGCCAGGGGTTGGGATCAGGTTTGAAGGACCTTTAGTCCAACAAGGAGGTGGAATGAGGTTTGAGGGTCCTTCTGTACCAGGAGGCGGCCTGAGAATCGAAGGACCTCTGGGTCAAGGTGGTCCAAGATTTGAAGGTTGTCATGCTTTAAGGTTTGATGGGCAACCAGGTCAGCCATCACTCTTGCCAAGATTTGATGGATTACATGGTCAGCCAGGTCCTAGATTTGAAAGAACTGGTCAGCCAGGCCCACAGAGATTTGATGGACCACCTGGACAGCAGGTTCAACCAAGATTTGATGGTGTACCTCAAAGATTTGATGGTCCACAACACCAGCAAGCATCAAGGTTTGATATTCCTCTTGGTCTTCAAGGCACACGATTTGACAATCATCCTTCACAAAGGCTTGAATCGGTATCTTTCAATCAGACTGGCCCATATAATGATCCACCTGGCAATGCTTTTAATGCCCCATCCCAAGGACTGCAGTTCCAAAGACATGAACAAATATTTGATTCACCTCAAGGACCAAATTTTAATGGACCGCATGGCCCTGGAAACCAGAGTTTCTCGAATCCCCTTAACAGAGCTTCTGGACACTATTTTGATGAGAAGAATCTTCAGAGCTCTCAATTTGGAAACTTTGGCAATTTACCTGCTTCAATAACCGTAGGAAATATTCAGGCATCTCAACAGGTAAGTCTGTTATAGTTATTCTAAAAGTATATTGTATGCAGATATGAACCATTTTTTTTTTTTTTTGGAACCATTTTTAATGTTTCTAGTGTTTGAGGAAGGTTTTCAGGATATAGTTTATTCTATAGGTTGGAAAGGATTTTTTAAAATTTAATTTTTTTAGTAAGTTTTTGGAGGGGGGGGCAGTTTTTAATGTACTTCAAAACCCCACCTGCTAGGAAAGTGAGATGAGAGTCTTCTGGGGCTGAAATTTGCAGTTTAAATCCAAAATTGATCTTAGTTCTTCCAGGATCTAGAGAACCCTCTCAATCTCAATCTCCACCCACCACCCCCCCCCCCCCAAATCTTTTCTTTTTTAATAGACTTTATTTTTTAGAGTAGTTTAGGCTCACAGCAAAATTGAGCTATGAGGTATAGGGATTTCCCATATACCCCTTGCCTTCACATATGCATAGCCTCCTCTTATGGTTTTTTGTTTTGTTTTGTTTTTGGCTTCAAAGGTATTAAAGTATAATACAGTTGTGTGTGTTTCATAGACCTCTGCTACATTGTACAACTTTTGAGCCTTGATGAGCTTTATAGTAATCATAGAGCTGATTTTATAGACTGTTCTTTGATTAAGAACTTCCTTAGCCTGAGTTAACAAACAAACAAGAAAATCAAATTGCCCATGCTTTTACAGTCTGTAATTCTTTTTCTTCCTCTCTTCCTACTTTTCACCACCTTTCCGTCATTCCAGTCAACTGCAGTTGTTTGATGTTAACTTGTTCTGCATACATTTTAAAATGCTTATTGAAATAGTGTTAAAGCAATATGCTTATAATTTGTGATTAATTCAGTTGATATTAATGACTACTTTTACTTGCCTGCTGAAATTCTCCTGGGCTAAATTTACTTTTTTCCAGGTAGTAACACTTTCTTACTAGGACAGATTTATTTTATGCCAGTAACATTGCATGGAAGAAAGTGTAAAACAAGAAAGGTTTTAAAAGCATGTTAGAAGCATTATTGATAGAAAGCAGCCTTCTGTCCATATCCAGTGGTTTGGGAAAACAATTGGCCTCCTTAGTTAGACTTATACTCTATTGTATGTTTTTAAGAGAAATGATACTCTTAATTGACAAGATACTCTAGAATGGGACTTGAGTTAGTCTTGTTCCTACATTATACAGAATTGATGGGGTTTTTATTACGCATACATACCACTGAAGGTTCACGCAGGATACTGAAGAAGGCTTATAAATGGACATTTGTTTACATAGTAGCAATATGTAGAAGTCCTACCTCATTCTTGACTACAAATACAATAATTGTATGCCTGTACTGTACTTATTTCATGACTTTTATTTTTTAACATTCCCTTAAAATCTTTTACAGTCTACTTTGTAACTCAGTTTGATGGCTAACAGAATGATCATAAAGGAGTTCAGATTGCTAATTAAAGCAGGCTTTTGACATCTGTGTAAAGGAGTTAGGTCACGAGTTCTGGCCACAGGTTTGCTGTTTACTGGCCATTATGATTGTGTATAGATCACATGGCTGGATGTCAGATTTCTATTTGTAAAATAAGAGAAAACACCGGCAAGGTAAAGTGATTTGTGTAAGGTCATACAGCTAGTTTTTGGCTACCTTATGTTTGCATGGTATCTTAAACTTTTCAAAGAACCTTCACATCCATTATCTTATAATTCTGTGAAAAATATAAGGGAAGGTCTTATTGTTCCTTTTTATAGAAAGCCTAGAAGTGAAGTGACCTAGTCAGGTTACACTTGTAAATCTTTATTATCATAAACAGGCCTCATGATATCTGTGAATATATTAACGTAATTTGAATGTTAAAGTTTTACTTAAAAATATAGAAAAGATGTTCTTAAAACCAAGATTTCTTTTAAAGGTTCTGACTGGTGTTACTCAGCCAGTAGCATTTGGCCAAGGACAACAATTTTTGCCAGTTCATCCACAAAATCCTGGAGCATTTGTTCAGAATCCTTCAGGTATGTACTTTCTGAACTTTGTGTTTTTCGAAAGACAATTATTGTTTGATTGAGTAGCTACCTTGTCAATTTTAGAAAATGACAATTTTGAGAGGGCATATGCAATTTAGAGAAATTTAATCTGACTGGAATGTTTTGTTTTCTTTCTGAGTTTGTTTACATTGTTGATGTATATTCACACTAATCCCCTTTACAACTAGAGATGGTTAGCCAGGACTTGTAGACCACAAAAAAGAGGGAAGGAGACCTAGTAGGTGGAAGCTAGAGGGTAGGGTAGGAATGTGACATTTGTGTTGAGGTAAAATGAAGTCAGTGACAAACCTCAGAAATATCAGTTACTTGATACTTTGAAGTTTTGTTTTGTGTGTGTGTGATGATCCAATAAACATTAAGTGAATACTGCAGACATCACCTTATAAGCTGATTCATTCATATGTCTTTATGGGCACTCAAGTAATAATTGTACACAACATGTTAAAAGGATTTCCTAGCTAGATGCCCATGATAAGCATCTATGGGGTGAGACTTAACAATATTGTTATGGATACAATAACAATAGTAGATACGTGGGCTTTAAAAATAAGTTTTAGGGAATTCCCTTGTGGTCCAGTGGTTAGGACTGCATGCTTTCACTGCTGAAGGGCTCGGGTTCAATCCCTGGTTGGGGAACTAAGATCCCTCAAGCCGTGCGGTGCAGGCAAAAAAAAAAAAAGTTTTAGTTTTAATATGTGAAAAATGAGAAGTATATAAATTAAAATTACTGGAAAGTCAATATATTGAGAGCTAACTCAACCAAATTGTAGTGGTACTTGCTTTATTTCTGAATCATTAAAACAGCCATCTTCAGAAACATGCTGTAGCATGGCTCTATTAAGTTTACAAATTTAGAGTTTTCCAAAAGTTCTGAAGTAACTAGGGAAGTCCTAGCCAAGCTCTAGTTTATACATTAAATATTAAACTGTATCATCACAGGAAGCTCACTCAATTAATTTGAAAACGTTTTGTTTTTAATTGCTAGATTGACAATTAGGATTAGTATTCTTCTTATTTTTTGTTTTCACTATAATGAAAAGGGAAGGAAAGTACTGAATATTTGGGGTCTAAGAAGACCAGGGTTAGAATCTCCACTCTGCTACTTTACAGGTAGGTGGAGTATAAGCAAATATCCTCTCTGGGGTTCAGTTTTTTCCTCTGCAGATAGCATATGATAAAAGTCAGGATTTGCCGGGGAATTTTTTTTTTCCCAGAGAATCAAATGAGATAGTATATGCAAAAGTACCATGTAACTTGTGAAGTGCTATATTGGTGTATTTTCCTTTAGAACTCAGTTTTTCTTGTAGAGTAGAGGATTTGTTGTATTGGAGTTGGTAGCTTGAGATAGCGTGCAGCAGCTGCAAATTTTGCTCTTTTTTGTATGAGATAATATACAAAACCTGCATGTTTTCTTTTGCTTTTACAACCTTGGGGTGCTTATGTATACAAGGCATAGCAATGTCACAGAGGAAATCACATCTTATTTCCTGGGTTGGAGGTTATTGAATGAGATGTTAGATAAGCCTTCCTTCTTCAAGTTTTACTTAAAGAGATATGAAAAGTATTTAGTGTTCAGTATTTGGCTTCTGTCAGGTTTTTTCTCAAAATTCAAAGTAAAGACACTCTTTTCCTAGTAGTAAATATACTCATGTTCATTTATTCATCCAAACGAATACTGATCATTTGCTATATTCTAGGCATTGTGCTAGGATGACTTTAATAAGGTTTATCCTTCTAAGGGCTTTATAATGTAGCAGGATCTATGGACTTTTTTTTTTTTTTTCTCTAAATAGCTGTTCAGACTTCCCTAGTGGTCCAGTGGTTAAGACTCTGTGCTCCCAATGCAGGGGGCCCAGCTTCGATCCCTGGTCAGGGAACTAGATCCTGCATGCTGCATCTAAGAGCTGGCACAGCCAAATAAATTAAAAGAAAGAAAAAAATTAAACAGCTGTTCACTTGGTTGATAAGTTAGACACCATCATTGGGTACCTGAGTATGAAATTCCAAACCTGTTCTGAGAATCACCTCTTATTCCTGTTTCTAAATGCATAGAAAATCAAATACAATCTGAAAGTGTCTTAAGCTTTTTTTGTGTTTCATGCAGCTCAGAGTATTATTTTATTTATTTATTTTTTAAGTCTTTATTGGAGTATAATTGCTTTGCAATGATGTGTTAGTTTCTGCTGTACAACAAAGTCAATCAGCTATATGTATGTGTATATCCCCATAACCCCTCCCTCTTGAGCCTCCCTCCCACCCTCCCTATCTCACCCCTCTAGGTCTTCACAACGCATCAAGCTGATCTCCCTGTGCTATGCAGCAGCTTCTCACTAGCCAGCCATTTTACATTTGGTAGTGTATATATGTCACTGCTACTCTCTCACTTCGTCCTAGCTTCCCCTTCCCACCCTGTCTTCAAGTCCGTTCTCTACGTCTGTGTCTTCATTCCTGTCTTCATTCCAACTCCACTAGGTTCATCAGTACTGTTTTTTTAGATTCCATTTATGTGCGTTAGCATATGGTATTTATTTTTCTCTTTCTGACTTACTTCACTCTGTATGACAGGCTCTAAGTCCATCCATCTCGTTACAAATAACTCAATTTTGTTCCTTTTTATGGCTGAGTAATACTCCATTGTATATATGTGCCACATCTTCTTTATCCATTCATCTGTCGATCGACATTTAGGTTGCTCCCATGTCCTGGCTATTGTAAATAGTGCTGCAATGAACACTGTGGTACATGACTCTTTTTGAATTATGGTTTTCTCAGGGTATGTGCCCAGTAGTGGGATTGCTGGGTCATATGGTAATTCTATTTTTAGTTTTTTAAGGAATCTCCATATTGTTCTCCATAGTGGCTGTATCAATTTACATTCCCACCAACAGTGCAAGAGGGTTGCCTTTTCACCACACCCTCTCCAGCATTTATTGTTTGTAGATTTTTTTGGTGATGGCTATTCTGACTGGTGTGAGGTGATACCTCATTGTGATTTTGATTTGCGCTTCTCTAATGATTAGTGATGTTGAGCATCTTTTCATGTGTTTGTTGGCAATCTGTATGTCTTCTTTGGAAAAATGTCTATTTAGGTCTTCCAACCATTTTTGGATTGGGTTGTTTGTTTTTTGATACTGAGCTGCTTGAGCTGCTTCTGTATTTTGGAGATTAATCCTTTGTCAGTTGCTTTGTTTGCAAATATTTTCTCCCATTCTGAGGGTTGTCTTTTTGTCTTGTTTATGGTTTCCTTTGCTGTGCAAAAGCTTTTAAGTTTCATTAGGTCCCATTTGTTTATTTTTGTTTTTATTTCCATTACTCTAGGAGGCTTTTTTTTTTTATTTTTTTTCTCTGTGTGGTTTTTTTAAATTATATAAGTGTACAATACAGTGATTCACAATTTTTAAAGCTTTTGCTCCGTTTATAGTTACTATAAAATATTGACTATATTCCCTGTGTTATACAGTATATCATTGAGTTTATTTTATACCTAATAGTCTGTACCTCTTAATCCCTTACCCCTATATTTATATTGCTCCTACCTTCTTCCCTCTTCCCACTGGTAACCACTAGCATGTTCTTGTTCTCTGTGTGTCTACCTCTTTTTTGTAATATTCGCTAGTTTGTTATATTTTTTAGATTCCACGTCTAAGTGATATCATACAGTATTTGTCTTTCTCTGTCTTATTTCACTTTGACTGTTTTTCTTTAAACAAATATTATATATACTGCCAAACACCTCAGTGCTTTACAAATATTAATTCATTTAATCCTCGTAACAACCTTAGGTAGGAACAATTATTATTACCCTTTTACAGGTAAAGAGAACAGACACAGATAAGTAACTTGATCATGTCACACAACTAGAAAGTGGAATTTCTAGTTAGAATCCCAGGAGTCTGGTTCCATAGTTCATGCTCTTTTTTTTTTTTTTTTCTTTCATAGTTCATGCTCTTGATCACTAAACTTGGCTTCTGGAAGACATGTGATTAGCTAGTTAGGATTCTTAGACATATAAATAGCTAATTCTAATGAAAGGTAAATGTTAAACTATTGTGTGAAGTGGCTGTTGTAATTGACCATTGAGGTTGATTTATTCATTCATGTAGTCAGACATTTCATTTCAACAGACATTAATTAGCCTATTGTATACAAGGCACTGTGCTAAGTGTAAAGAGTATGCAATGGTTAAGGGCAGAGATTATGTATTGTATTGTGGATGCAAATTGAATTTCTGCTATTAAGAGGAATTTTTAGTGATTCAGAACTTTTTTCTAGAGGTGTGGTAAATAAGATGCATAGTAGTGACATACAAATATATTAAAATACTGTTTTTATAGTTGAGTTAAAGAATTGTAATTTTTAAATTAGTGCTTAGCAAAATATGGAATTGGATTGATTCCTCACCAGTGAGCTTAAGGAGAAGATTGTTATCCTTGTTTCATTTATTCAGATTTTTGAAGCTTTAGTAAGCCTGACACCTTTTCAGCAATAGCCTGAACTGCTTTGCAAGGGCAGTAATTCAGCAAAGGTCAGAGGGGCAGGTATATTCTGAGCCACAGGGCTCATCTCCCTGTGTTAGTTCCCCTGGGTAGTTATGGAAGGTGGGGGAGCTGGGGGGCTGGGCAGGAGTACTTCCATTTAGGCTCTGGGTATTTTTTTCCCCTAGAAATCTGTGCTAAGAGATGGTAGCCTACTTCATCTATGCAAAACGACCTTTCCCAATATGGTTAGGTGAAGAATAGAGAATTGGAAGGGTGAAAAGTTGGACCTAGAGGTGTGGTGCTGCATTGCGTAGAAGGGAGCATGAAGCTCTCTGCCCTCAGTATTCTGCTTTTCTTTGGCATGGATTTAATTGGGCAACAGTGGGTAATACTGGTTTTTTAAGATAACATGTATGTCCGTATAAAGTATTAGTGGTTTCAGTATTCGTCTTAGAATATATTTTTAAGAGGTCATGATTTGCTGACATAAATGCAAAGTTCACTTTTGGGAGCTTTTGGTAATTACAATGATCTTAACAAGATTTTATTAAGTTTAATGTTGATAGGATATCTTGAAGAAAACTTTAAAAATCCTTAGTATAATTTGCATCTTTAAGTTCTACTTTTAAGAGTGTTATTTTTTTAAAGGTGCCCTTCCTAAGGCATATCCTGATAATCATCTCAGTCAGGTGGATGTAAATGAATTGTTTTCAAAACTGCTAAAAACAGGAATTCTCAAATTGTCCCAGCCTGATTCAGCTACAGCACGTAAGTATGGTTCTGTAATTCATCTACACAAAGCTTTATTAAGTTATAAAAATGTATGATATGATACAATGATGTGTTCTATGATAAAAGTTCTTACAATGATTGAATTCTTAGGTATACTTATATAACTGGTTTATAATGAAATAAAAAAAAATTTTCTAACAAGGAACTGTTACCTTTATAGTGGACATTGTTTCAGTTAACTAACATTCCTGCAAACACCATGTGCAGACTTTTTCTAGTTATTCTGTATTATTTTAGCTTATAAAAAATAATTAGAATGTTGATCAATTTCATGAAGGTTGACTTTTAAGAGACCAGACCTTATATCACTTATCAAAATAAAGAATTGTATTAGGTTCCTTGGCCAGTAAACCTAAGATCAGGAGCACTGAATAGGCAAGATGGGGCTCTCCATATGCTTTTAACACTATAGTGTTCCCCTGTAAAGAATACATGGAAACTGGTTTTTAGATATTTGTTGTGTTTCTTTTCAATTGAAGAAGTAAATGAAGTTGCTGCTCAGCCCCCTGCTGAGGAGGAAGAAGATCAAAGTGAAGATCAAGACGTTCCAGATCTTACCAATTTTACAGTTGAAGAATTGAAACAGTATGTAATCTAATTTTCTAAGGTAAAAGGGACGGTGACTTTAATAACAGTGGATATTATCACTAGTGCTATTCGTCTTACCCCTCTCACTGTTTTTAAAATTTAGGAAGCCTGTTTTCCCTTTTTTAATGTGGTAAAATATACATAACATAAACTTAAGGAAGCCTGTTATCTTCTTTTCAAATATGTTTGCTGCACAAGTATTTAGGCCAAAAGTCTATCCCCAAATTTCTATTTTTTATTATCTCTGTTTAGTATAGCAAGTATAGGGAGTTTAAGGATTAGGTGTTAGTAATCACTCATGTCTTCCTTTTTATCTCTATTTTCTCTTTATCATCACTGTTTTTTCTGTATTGATATTCTCATGCTTTTGAAGTTAAGAAAATGAGGTTTTTGTAGTCTAGTATTTAAAAAATTAAAAATTTTTTCATTTTATAGAAAATACAAATGAATAAAGTCAAGAAAATAAAATTACCTACAATTTCCACTTTACTGATAACCAGTGTTAACATTTGGTGCATATATTTTCATAAATTTTTATTGCCTATATTATATAAAAAACATTTACATTTGCTTTATGGATCCATTATATTGTTATGAGTACTTTTAAAAATAATAGAACAGCTAATGGGTTTCATCTTTTTTTTTTTAATTGAAGCATAATTTATTTACAGTGTTAGTTTCAGGTGTACAGCAAAGTGATTGTTTTATATATATATATATAAATATATACTTTTTCAGATTCTTTTATTATAAAACACTGAGTGTAGTCCCCTGTGCTATACAGGTTTCACCCTTTTAAAGGCAATTTTTTTCAAAGTGATACTTTTCACATAGTTAAAACTTTATAATGAAAGTCTTACAGTAAAGGCTTATAATAAAAGATGGCATGCCTTTTTCCTAGTACTACTTTTTACCTGAAGGCAACCATTTCCTAACTCTTTTATCTATGGTTCTTGGCATTTACTTCTTTATTTCTTAAAAGATACATAGTTTTCTGATTTATTACATTTCTTGATTTATCCCATTTAGACAATTTATTGACTTCCTGAAAGTGAAGATTTAGGTAGCTCTTTTACTGTCCTCCCAACTCTTAGCTATAAAGCCATTTCTCATTAAATTTTTATTCAGTATTAATATTTTGACTCTAAATATTTTGTTTTCTGGTATACAAAGTACTATGTACTGTGCTTTGCTTTATTCTACTATTTTAAAAAAATTTCTGGAGTTAATAACTGCCCTGTTTGTTCACTTACTTATTCTGCATACCTATTTCTTTCCAGATAGGGAGCCCAGAATTTAAAAAAACTGATTATTGCTGACTTCAGTTTCCCACTAGCCTTCTACTTTTTCTTTTTAGTTACCCATACTATTATTATTTCTTCTGTACCTCTTTCACTGTTCTTTAGACCAGGGTGGGACAGTTGAGTTATTTAAAACCGCGAAGATCTGGAGAGGTGAAATCTAATTGTTCTGCCATATCCACCCTGATATTGACATTAGTCTAAGAACAGGCCAGCTGTTGCCTTATTAGATAGCAGATGATCATTCCATTATTAGCTAGAAGGAAATAAGTAACTGGGCCAGGCCTATTGATAAGAGGGTAGACACCATGTTCCAAAATTAACCAAAGTTAAGGTAAAGAGAGTCACTGACACTAGAGAATATTATTGATCTTTGAATATTAATTCTTCCAGCCAACTGTTGGCTGAAACATTATTCTGTCACATAATAATGGCTTCACCATTATCAAAATACAGAAAACTGAAGTACTTATAACTGCCTTTTTTTTTTTTAAGGCCATTAAGTCAGCCACAGTATCAAAACTAAAGATTATTTCTGTATTTTACAAAACAGACGTTATGATAGTGTTATAAATCGACTGTATACTGGTATTCAGTGTTACTCTTGTGGAATGAGGTTTACAACATCACAGACAGATGTATATGCAGATCACTTGGACTGGCATTATCGACAAAATAGAACTGAAAAAGATGTAAGCAGAAAAGTCACTCATAGACGTTGGTACTACAGTTTAACAGTAAGTAATTCATGTGCCTCTGAACTATCTTTTAGCCTTTAAATTATATCATTCAAAAGTATATTAGTTTAAGTAATTGCTGAGCACTAACTAGTGAATTTTTTGAATAAAATTTGACCCTTAGAATATAAAAGGTTTTTTTTAATTAAAAAAAATTTGAAGAGTATGTATTTGCTTTTTGTTGAAATTAAGAGTAGAACACAGGTTTCTTCTAGTTCTAAAATTCCAAGGTTCTATGACTGATTTTTTTTTGGTAAAAAATTGTGCATGAAATTTATCTTATTTACATTAGTAGTTGTAACTCTAGAGTTAAAGGAATGTTAACGTTAAGATCTTAATTATTCATTAGTTGCTTTATGTTGTCTATTAGTTATGGGGCTCAAAGAGATGGTATAATTCTAAATAATCAATATTAAAGCATATTGTAGAAGAAAGTACCCTTACGTTTAAGTGGCATTATATTGAAGGTGTTCAGTAAGAGTCTAGAAACAAATGAATATACTCTTTTTAAATTAACTCTTTTTAAGGACTGGATAGAATTTGAGGAAATAGCTGATCTGGAAGAACGTGCAAAGAGCCAGTTTTTTGAAAAGGTGCACGAAGAAGTCGTGCTCAAAACTCAGGAGGCTGCTAAAGAAAAGGAATTCCAAAGTGTACCTGCTGGACCAGCAGGAGCAGTTGAGGTAAAAGAAAAATGTTCAATTTTCTACCTCTGGTCATGCCTTTCACTTCCTTTAAGTAAATAATCATAAATATAACTTATTTACATCCCTCTTTTAATGATTTTGAGACTTCTTGTAAGCTTTACTCTTCAGTGTTATTCTTGTGATCTGGCTTCGGGTTTCATAACCACTGTAGTTATTACACATTTATCTGTGACCAAGATCTGTGAAATGTTAACTATTTTTGCATGGAAGAATGCGAAATCCTTAGATCTTACTTTGTATTATATATTTGAACATTGTTTAAATTTTCACAAAACTCTTAAATTCCTTTCTCCACTTAACAAAATGTTTCTGTATTTTTACTTAATGGCATTAAGTGTGTTCTATTATGTAAACTTCATTTTTATATGGTTCTATTTTAGAGTTGTGAAATTTGTCAAGAACAATTTGAACAGTACTGGGATGAAGAAGAGGAGGAGTGGCATTTAAAAAATGCTATTCGAGTAGATGGAAAGGTAATTTTCAGCTCTTTATGAAGTACTTTAAAAGGAAGTATTAAGATTTTTTTTTTTAATTTTTATAGGGGTAGCTTACTACTTTGAAAGAAAAGTGTTAGTTGTATTTTTATTTTGGTTTTTAATAAAAGTGGTATTTCTAAGGTATTGGACTTTAGAGAGTCAGAGTGTGTGAGTTGGAAGGCATTTTAGCAATCATCTGATCCTGTACTCATTTTATAAAAAAGGTTGCATAACTAGTTAATGATAAATCCAGGACTAGATCTTCTGAGTCTAGTTAGTCTTCTTTCTGCCTAACCACACTATTTTGATTCTAAATTTATAGTTCATCATCAAAACTGTTTCTGTCTTAACATACCATGTTATCTACTTAAATATATAAAGGAAGTTTTAAGGGAAATCAGGATGAAAATTTTGTTTTTATCCGTTTTTGTGACCAAATGATTTTCGTTGCCTTTCCAAAGATAGTTTATCTCTGGGTTAAATTTAAAAAGAAAATCATACCAGAATAGTCCATTAGAAATGAATATGCATGTGAATACTTACTTACTTTTTTGTTTTTGCTTTAGATTTATCATCCATCATGTTATGAAGATTATCAAAATGTAAGTTCTTTTTGGTTACTGTTTGTTCTCCTTTACATTGATAAATTTTATTTTCAGTTATTTTTTGCATCTGGGCAACATTTTTATTTTAATCTTGATGTGTTGAGCTGTCTTAGTTTTGATGTAGCATTTAGGTTGTTCACTAAATATTGGTGCTAGATTGATAGGGTCTGATTTAAATTTTGAAATTTTTGTATCATTCCTTGTATTCTCTTCATTTGAATCTTGATGATGTCTTCTACTAGAGTACTAGGCCTAGAGAATGAGAAGGTTCACGATGGGAATAATTTTCTAAAAGTTATGGGTAGCATTTACTGCTTACTCCACTCGGCCATGTAATATAGGAATAATTTTTAAATTATCATTACATGAAATACAAAAAAAAATCAGTCTCTTGACCTTGGAAATTCAAATTTTCATATTTGTAGAGTGACCATTTTTTTTAAACCAAACAGTGGAACATCTTAACTTTCAAATAATATTTGTTTCACAAGTTCAAGGGGCAGTTTGGAAGATATACTTAGGTCATCAAAAGACTAGACTTTGTAGGATGTTTTGATGGTTTTGAGGTATTTTTTAAAAATCCTTAGGGTATTTGAAATTAGGAGCAACAAATCCCAGGATATATGTAGGGGGTTATATTGGGATTAAAATATAGAAACGTGTCTAATCATTGAATCAGCTTCTTTTGTCATTAAATTTGTTACTGCTTTTCTTACCATAGCTCATTGCTGAGCACATATCAAATGCTCAATATACATTTTATTTATTTATATTTATTTATTTGGTTGTGCTAGGTCTTAGCTGAGGCAGGCGGTCTCCTTCGTTGCAGCATGTGTGCGCCTTCATTGTGGCATGTGTGCTCCTTCATTGAGCCAGCAGGCTCCTTGCAGCTCGCTGGCTCCTTAGTTGTGGCATGCGAACTCTTAGTTGCGGCATGCGTGTGGGATCTAGTTCCCTGACCAGGGATTGAACCCGGGCCCCCTGCATTGGGAGTGCGGAGTCTTAACCACTGCGCCACCAGGGAAGTCCCTCAATATACATTTTATTAATTGGCTGCCTTTATGGCATGTTTTGTGGGAAAGCAGGGTTTTCAATTGCATTTGGTATATATTTATTTCTTTGCCCATACAAGGGTCTTATAAAACTAAATGTCATTTAATGTGATATTTGTGAACTTCAATCAGTACTTAAAGGGTTTTTCATTTTATAGACATCTTCATTTGATTGTACACCATCTCCCAGCAAGACACCAGTTGAAAATCCCTTGAACATTATGTTGAACATTGTCAAAAACGAATTGCAGGAACCCTGTGAAAGTCCCAAAGTTAAGGAAGAACGGATTGATACTCCACCAGCTTGTACAGAGGAAAGCATAGCAACAGCCACTGAAATTAAAACAGAAAATGACACAGTCGAGTCAGTTTAAGTAAAATGAGAAAGGTATGTTTTTCTTTTTTTAAAAAAAAAAAAAAAAGCTGCTGTTGAAATCTAGAAGGTGAAGAATTTTTTATGTATATATAGACATATCTATATAAATTGTCTAGCTGAGGCGGGGCCTTCAGCTATCATTTGGTTAATAAATACATTTTAGTATTTGCATTTCCTACTGCCTGCACAGTTTCAGGTGCTTGTTGTGTGAAAGTTCTGTAGATGTGTGCAAATTTAACAAAATGAAATTGTATGTGTAAAAATGTATGATTTTCACTTGTGAAACTGTAAATTATAAATAAAAAATATTTTTGCTATCCATGGAGTGTAATATTTATGCACACCATCAAATAAAGACAGTGTTTCTGTACTTTTTATTGGGTGAAAATGGAATTAAACAGCAATTTCAACATGAGATTTTTTTCCAGCAGCTTCCCATGATTAAAGAAGCAAAGTCTGAGTTAGTTTTATCCTTCAGAAGGGGGTTGTGAGAGCACTGCAGGACTTTTCTCAAATTGAAAAGCCAGATTTGAAAAAAATTTTTAAATGAAATAGGACATATTTGCATATATATATATCTCCAGCTATAGAGAACCATCCAGATGTCCATTTTTGAAAAGTATCTAATGAAGCAACTTTTATTCTTGAACTTGGACACTGACGCCATCAAATGATTAACAAATATATTTAAGTACTAAAGGTGATTTTTTTTTTTAAATGACATTTTTCAAATTTGTCAAATAACTTAATGCAGATGAACATATTTCTATTTTAAGTTACAGGGGAATCTGTAAGAATGTTAATTTGAAACATGGTTAACCTTTTTTCCTTTGTTGGTTTTGACTGAATTAGATGGATGCCATGAGATGTTAATATTCATACATGTAATAAATAGAATGATGAAGAAACTCCAGTTTGTATCTCTTTATTTCTTAAGTGCCTTTAGAAAGTGACTTCTTTTTCCTATGTCTTTCATCACTCTGTTCTTTAAAACATGAATGAGGCACCTGCTATGAGCCAGGCACTCTCAGATGCAAGATTAATCTTTTCTGCCATCTGTTGGAGGAGATAGGCATATAAAACAATGAAATGCGTTGAGCACTTACTATATGGTAGGCATTCGCAAACTCTTTACATATGTTTCCTCTGATACTTACAAATAATTCTAAATGGTAGATGGTATCCCCAGTTTACAGATGAAATTGAATCATTCACTTACAAAATTGTAGAACAAGGATGAGAACCTGGCTTTGCTTCATTTCATTACATAGTATTTCTGCAGTTTACAAAAATGCCCTAAGATAATAGGCACACCAAACTACCTGGAGGTTGATTAAGGAAGACTTTATAGAGGTGGTGGTATTTGAGTCTTGGAGGATAAATTGAAGTGGAGTCCACATTGGTAGGAGGCAAGGGTATCTATGAAGAATGAGCAGCAAAATTGAAGGCTCGAAAACACTTCATATGTTTTTATATGGTTAAAACCCAGTAATGTTGAATAGAACGAGTCTTCTTGGTCATGCTAAGGAGTTTGTATTACACTGATGACCACAGCAGCCACTAGAACTTTTAAACAGAGGTGATATCCTATCTGCATCTAAGGTTGGCCTTTGTTTTTAAAGAATCAAGTGAATAAAAATTTAAAGAGATTAGCAAATGCTACAGAGAGGTCCAGTGAGAAAACGTGTCCACTGAATTTGAGAGAAACACATGTGATACCCCAACATATGAATATACATGAACAATGTCATGGAAGAAATGCTGGGGTCTGCATCTAAAAATGTAGGCAAAACTTCCTGTTGTGCCTTTTTTGGGGAAGACCATAACTTTTACCAAATGCTTAAAATGCTTAAAAGTATGTCACAATCAAGAGGAAGGCGACATTGAAACCTACAAGTGTACCAAGGGTATTTGGGAAACAAACATTTAAAGACTCATAGGTGGGAACGTGAGAAATAAGCACAATTAAAGAAGTAAAATAAAACCAGCAATGGGAAAAAATTTTTTTTTTCAAATAGGTAGTCAACAAAGTTACGAAATATGGAAAAATTGAGAAGTATCGCCTATTGACTGAAGAACAGTTGAGTATGGGTGAGAGGTGACAAAATAATAAAATCTGCTCATCCATGAAATTTAACTGGAGAGATTTAATTGTAGTTGGACAAATAGAGATGTTAGCACTTACGTTAAAAGGAACTTGTTGGAGAAACAGATTGAAGACAGATGACTGATAGGTCAGTCTCAGAGCTAGAAGGAGATACTATCAATAGCACAAGAGGATTTAGTTGGAATGGCGGAGGGACAGTATTTCTCTGAGATGTTCATAGGTATTTGCAGTTGAAATTGAGAATTCCTAGTTTTTGTTTGATGTAGATGTCGGGTATTGATTTAGAAGTGTCCCCCCAATTTGGCTGTGCATTAGAATCATGGTGAATGCTAAGAAGAGATTGCTTATCTCGAGAGTCTTATTTAGTAGATTCTCATTCAGAGACACCTCTAATATTTAAGAAGCTCCATAGCTTTTTAAACACCAAAACTAATGTTTTATGTCAATTACATCCCAATTTAAAAAAGCTCCATAGTTAATTCTATTATAATAAACAGCCAGATCTGACAACTGACCTAGAAATCAGCAACACCTAATTTTAGCCCCCTAAAAAAACGGAAAAGTAGTAGTCAACACATACTATTAGGAACTAGAACCATTATTCTACACAAGAGAGTATAGCAAAGAAAGCTAACGGAAGCCTCAGGGAAGCTGGAATATTGTCTTGTTTTTTTTTGGCCGCACCGTGCAGCATGTGGATGTTAGTTCCCTGACCAGGGATCGAACTCACGCCCCCTGCAGTGGAAACGCGGAGTCTTAACCACTGGATCGCCAGGGAAGTCCCTGGAATACTGTCTTTTGAAATAAGGGTTGAAGTTTGTGAGAAGAAATAAAAGGAATATTGTATTAAAATCTACAAATTTCATTGTTCATACCCTCTTTACAATGTTCTCGGATTTCAACATAATTTACCTACTTTTAAACTTCCAACTTTTAGGTTCCATTAAATACTACAAAGTAATTTGTTATTCAGCTCAAAATAAAATAAGCTTTGGGGAGAAAAATAAGGACCTAATTATTATATATATTAAAAATTTAATAAATACTGTATGATATCACTATATGTGGAATCTAAAAAATAAAACAAACTAGTGAATATAACAAAAAAGAAAACGACTCACAAATATAGAGAACAAACTAGCAGTTACCAGAGAGTGAAGGGGGAGGGGCAAGATAGGAGTAGGTGATTAAGAGGTACAAACTACTATGTCGAAAATAAATAAGCTACAAGGATATATTGTACAGCACAGGGAATCTAGCCCATATTTTATAACCATAAATGGAATATAGCCCTTAAAAATTGTGAATCACTGTGGTACACCTGAGACTTACATATATTTCCACTACATTTCAATATTAAAAAAAGAAAAAAACTTAAAGATTCTCACAGAATAGTTTAACCTAAAATAGACAATTTTAGATTCTAGTTATATTTTCCTGGCTGTCTTTCTTTACAGCCTATTTAACATCTAACGAATGCTTCAAGAGGTTTATACAAAACATTCAGGAAGATATAAGGAGGCATCTAAGCATGTCTACAAATGGAAAGATTTAGCTGATTGAAGAGGTAATCTGGAGGTAGAAATGGAAAATCAGACTAGTGTCAAGAAAGACCTGAACTTCTACTGTAGGAGTAGGAAGTTTCCTCCTACTCCTATATGGGATCAGCTCTCTGAAATAATGGACACTTTGTTGGGCAGGTGGGGAAGAGCAAGTTAAAGAATAAGAGCAAAAAAGCACCCATGGGGTGCCCCAGTGTGGGATTAGAGGTGAGCACCAAAGGGAAAGAAAGAATGCTTAGGAAGCAAGAGGGTACTCTTTTCTACAGAAAAGAGTAGAGACGGTTACCAAAATCCACTTAATTCTTGTCCTGGAGTTGGTCCTACTCCCTCTTCTAGAACTAGATGGAAAGAGCTGGTTTACAGGGGATCAGAGGAACAACCTGACTTATCACCCCACTTCGGAAAAATTGAGGTAGAGATGGAGGACTAGCCAATTTTACTCATTGTAAGCATAAGCTTCCTACTTAAAAGGGTTTTGAGTCTCTGGAATGCTGAGATGCCCACTTCAGTGTGTTCTGAAACCTGTTTCACTTGAGAAACTTCCTTCATAGTCAGTCCCTCACTTACCTTGAAATCCTGTGCAATCTGGTTTTAACATCTTGCCTATTTCATTAAAATTGCTCTCCTGAATATTATCAATGACTCCTTGCCAAAACCAGTGTGCTTTTCTTAGCCTCTTAATCGCTCTTGGCCCATATACTTCTTCTTCTTTTTTTTTAATTGAATTTTCTTTTTTAAAAATTTTATTTATTTTTGGCTGCGTTGGGTCTTTGTTGCTGCTCACGGGCTTTCTCTAGTTGCAGCGAGTGGGGGCTACTCTTCGTTGCGGTGCACGAGCTTCTCATTGTGGCTTCTCTCATTGCGGAGCACAGGCTCTAGGCGCGTGGGCTTCAGTAGTTGTGGCACACGGGCTCAGTAGTTTTGGCTCATGGGCTCTAGAGCACAGGATCAGTAGTTGTGATGCACGGGCTTAGTTGCTCCGTGGCATGTGGGATCTTCATGGACCAGGGCTCAAACCCGTGTCCCCTGCATTGGCACACAGATTCTTAACAACTGCACCACCAGGGAAGCCCTATACTTCTTAATCTTTTTTTGCTTTATGTGACAGTGCATGTTTTCCTGTGCTTTTATAGTTTTACTTAGGAATTTTTTAAAAATTAAAAAATACCAGAAGTATAGAAAATAAAGTCTCCTTTCATATCTTTCTTTTTCTATAGTAACCACTGAGTTAACAATTTAGTATAGATCTTTACCAAATTTTGAAAAAAAATTCTTTTAAAAAGTAGTTTTTTGAAATCAGATGACACCACGTATGTATTCCTCTGCCTCTTTTTTCATTTACTCTCTTACAACTCTTTCCATTTTGATTAACGCACGTAGATCTGCATTTCTCCCCCTGTGTAATATTTCATCATATGAATATAGCATAATTTATTTAGCCATTCTTTCCCTGATGTATATTCAAGTTCCTAATTATTTACAAAGCGCTGCAATGACTATCCTAGTACATACAGCTGAGCAAGTTATTTTTGAAGATTTTACAACTGAATAGTTGCTGGTTCAAGGTTAATGTGTACTTAGAATTCTGACAGATACTGCCAAATTGTCCTTCATGGGTCACTCCAATTTAGCCTTTCACCAGCAGGATCTTCAGTGCTTTGTTTAGCCAACCTCTTCCAAAACTCATTATCCATAATCTTTTAGTTTTTATCATTGTGATGCACAAACAGCAGTCTTTCTCTATTGTGAATATCCTTTCTTTTGTAATATGCTCTTGGTATTTTTATGTTTTTTGCTCGTTAATTTTTCAATCGACTTACCCTTTTTTTTAAAAAAAATAAATTTATTATTTATTTTTGGCTGCATTGGGTCTTCGTTGTTGTGCATGGGCTTTCTCTAGTTGCGGTGAGTGGGGGCTACTCTTCGTTGAGGCGTGCAGGCTTCTCATTGCGGTGGCTTCTCTTGTTGTGGAGCATGGGCTCTAGGTGCACGGGCTTCAGTAGTTGTGGCATGCAGGCTCAGTAGTTGTGGCTCGCAGGCTCAGTAGTTGTGGCTCGCAGGCTCTAGAGCGCAGGCTCAGTAGTTGTGGCACATGGGCTTAGTTGCTCCACAGCATGTGGGATCTCCCCGGACCAGGGCTTGAACCCATGTCCCCTGCATTGGCAGGTGGATTCTTAACCACTGTGCCACCAGGGAAGCCCCTATCGACTTACTCTTTATCACTGAGTTAAATTGTTAGAAGATAATAAACATTAAGCCTATCTCTGGTCTCAGCTTTATGGTAATGTATCTTGTGGCATAAACATTTAAGTTTATATAGTAAACTTTTTTTCTGTGGGGCTTGTTTTGCTTAAGAAGGCCTTCCTAAGATTTATAAAAGAAATTTTCTGAATTTCCTTCTAACACTTTCTTTAATTCTTCTGAAATTTTTGTATATGGAAATCCTGAAGAGCCCTCATTTCTCTATTTGAAATGCCACCTCTATAATAAACACAAACATAAATAAAAAGGGGGTTATTTCAGGATTTTAGTTTGTTCCACTAATCTATTTGTCCAGTCCTGTTCCAATACTATCATGTTCTAAATACTCTAGCCTTACAGTTCTGATATGTATTTGGGTAAGTCCTCAGTAGTTCTTCTTTTTCAAAAATGGTTTGGTTAATACTGCACATTTATTCTTCCAGATAAATTTTAAAAACATCTTGCCCATCTCCACTAAAAATTACGTTAGAATTTGTACTTGAAATGCAACAAATTTACAGTTTGAAGAGAATCGTTATCTTTACAGTACTGAGCCTACTCATGTAGGGAACACAGGTTATCTTTCCATTTATTTGGATCTTCTGTAACATCCATAAATGAAGTTTTATGATTTTTGTCACATAGGTTTTGTTCATTTTAATAATTTATTTTTAAAATATTTATTTATTTGGCTGCTTCGGGTCTTTAGTTGCGGCACATGGGCTCTTTTGTCATGGTGCATGGCCTTCTTTCTAGTTGTGGCGTGGGCTACAGAGTGCGCGGGCTCAGTAGTTGTGGCACGTGGGCTCTCTAGTTGTGGTGCGCAGGCTCTAGAGTGCACAGGCTTAGTTGCCCCGTGGCATGTGGGATCTTAGTTCCCTGACCAGGGCTCAAACCTGCATCCCCTGCATCGGAAGGTGGATTCTTAACCACTGGACCACCAGGGAAGTCCCCTTGTTCACTTCTTGATTGATAGGTTAATTTCTAGGATATTTTGCCATCATTGCTGCTATTGTGAACAAGATCTTCCTTTACATTTAAAATTTTATTATATCTAGTATATAGGTAATCTTAATTCTGTAGGTTGCTCTGATAGCTTATTTTAATAAACTCTTTATTCTAATATTTAATGGTATTTTACAGTTGTCTTAGATTTTCCAGGCATACAATTATCATTTGTCTTAATTTCTTCCTTTCCAATTTCATACTTTATCTTTATTATACTGTGTCCAAAATTCTCAGAACAATGCTGTATTATAGGAATGATAGCAGATAACCTGGACTATGACATTAGCATGCTGTTTATTTCTGGTTGATACCCTTCATCCAGTTAAGCAAACTTCCTTTTATTACTTGCTTAATATGAATTTTATTTTCTTCTTTTTAAACCAGTAATAGATGCTAATTTTTCAAGTGCTTTTTCAGTATCAATTAAGATCATAGTTTTTCTTCTATCAATTAATGTAGGAAATTTTCATTACTATATTGTCTAATGTTGACCCATCCTGTACTAGTAGGATAAACCCAGCTTGGTTATGACATTATTCTCTAAATGTACTGCTGGCTTCATAGTTTCCTTAGGATTTTTGCATGTATATTCATAAGTGAGACTGAGGTGTAAGTTTTTCTTCACTATCCTTGTTTAGATTCTGTTGGGGTTATGCTACCTTCAAAGTTGGAAAGTACTCCATTTGCCTTCTATGCCTTGTTCCTAGTGACTTTTGTCTGGGATACGTAAGCCATTCTTATTTTTTTTACATTTTTAATTTATTTTTATTTTTGGCTGCGTTGTGTCTTTGTTGCTGTGTGTGGGCTTTCTCTAGTTGCAGTGAGTGGGGGCTACTCTTCGCTGCGGTGCATGAGCTTCTCATTGAGGTGGCTTCTCTTGTGGAGCACGGGCTCTAAGGCGTGCAGGCTTCAGTAGTTGTGGCAGGTGGGCTCAGTAGTTGTGGCTCACAGGCTCTAGAGCGCAGGCTCAGTAGTTGTGGCGCATGGGCTTAGTTGCTCCGCGGCATGTGGGATCTTCCCGGACCAGGGCTCGAACCCGTGTCCCCTGCATTGGCAGGCTGATTCTTAACCACTGCGCCACCAGGGAAGCCCAGGCATTCTTTTATCAGTTTATTAACGTTTTCTAACTCTTGAGCCAATTTTTTTAAATTTATATTTTCCTAAAAAATTGTCCAAGTCAATTTTCAAGATTATTAGTATAAGGTTACACTACATAATTCACTTGTTTTCAAAGTCCCTCATATCTGTAAAGTGTTCCCTTTGCTTCTGATATTGTTTTCTCTCCTCTTCTTCCTCAGATTTGCTGTCTATTTATTGTTCTTTTTGAACATCAGCTACTATTATGATCAATTTTATTTTCTATTTCATTAACTTCTGCTTTTATTTTTAATTCCTTTCAAGTTTATTTTGGGAGATTTTACTTTTTCTGCTTCTCTGTGTTTCTGTTTCCTTTTCTGATCCTTTCAACCAAGTGTGTATCCTTTAAGAGTGTACTGCCTTATTCCCTCAGCCTCAGTGTGTTTATCCATACAACAGAGCAAAAAAGTAATGCCTTTACCATTATTATATAACTGGCTACAAACACTGTATTAATTTGGAGTTCAGTCATAGTGGGTTCCAACTCCCCACCACCTAGTTATGTGATCTTGGCCAAATCTTGATTTCTTCACCTGTAAAAACAGAAATAATAATACAGATTAAGTTTAAGACTACTTGCAAATCATTTAGCATAAAAACTGGCCCATATTAATAACTCAGTAGATGTCTGGTAAGACAATAGGCCTCAGTTGCCCCATTTCCAAAAATGAGAGGATTGGGCTGACTAATCCCAAATTCCTTTCCAACTGAAAAATTTTACTTTTTTTTCTTACTTTTCTTTTGGCCACGCCGAGCAGCATGCAGCATCTTAGTTCCCCGACCAGGGAACAAACCCATGCCCCCTGCAGTGGAAGCGCAGAGTCTTAACCATTGGACCGCCAGCGAAGTCCCTGAAAAATTTTACTTTCAATCTATCAGTTCATCCACCAGACAATCAACCAACCATCAACCCACTCACTCACCCACACAACAGTTAGTAAACCCTACCCTTCAACTAAGTATTCTAGATGTTAGGAATGCCATGATGAATAATGATACGGTTTCTACCTTCCAGAAGGTCAGAGTCCGTGGGGGGTAGGGGTGAGCACCAACTGTTAAATAGGTAATTGTAATACAGTATGATAAGTGGTCTAATAAAGGCTGTGGGAATTCAGAGACTTCGAGGAGTATGCACAGCAAAATCAAAGATCTAGGTTGGAAACCTAATGCAGGGACTTAATACTTACTAGCTGTGTACCCTCAGGCAATTAACTTTGGTGCTATACTTCTCTAACTGTAGAAAGGAACGGTAATACTATCCTGGTAGGTTATGTTAAGGATTAAACAGAAAAACTAATATAAAGCGCTCAGTACAGTGCCAGACTCATCATAAGAACTCAACAAATGGGAGTTATTAATGTTACAAGAGGCCATGGAAGTTAAAGAAAGGCATTTACTGTATTTCAAGAGAGGAAAGGTAGGGTCACGGGAATTTGCCAGCTGTGTTCACTAAACAAAACCTGTGGCAAAAGGATGGGAAAAAACAGGGTAAGAGGAGAATCAAGGTGGGTGATGCCCTTGGAGGGCAGAGAATTCTAATTTCTGTGTTTTCAGCTGCTAGCACAAGACCTGACCGATATATTTGCTATAAATATGAATAGAAGAATACACGTTATGCAATAGGGTTGCAGAAAAAGATCTGGGCCAAACTGTTGAAAGTAAACATGTTACAGTGAAAGGAACCTTGGAGTCAGGAGCTCTGGTGCAGTCTTTTGACTAATGACCTGTGTTTTTATACTGGCTTCACAACTTACCTGCTGTTGGATCTTAGCAAATTACTGATACCTTGAATCTCCTCACCAGTAAAATGGGGATAACACCTACCTTACAAAAATAGTGTGAGAATTAGTACCAAGCGATTATCAAAGAGCCTGGTAGTAGTAACACGCAACAATGATAGCGCTGCAGCTGCTAACTCCTCCGTTAGGTCTTTTGTCCATACTTATGAAATGATTGGGTAAGAATATATTTTCTCCAATGCTCCAACCAGCACTGAAAAATGACACTCGGTTTGCCGAGGATAAAAGGCCCCGCCCGGCCCGAGGCACACACGCAGGTCACCTACGCCGACTGCAGTCCTGGAGTCTCCACGTGCGTCGCCGAGCCACGGCGGGCGCGACCTATGCCAGGCCGTTATAGAGGCGGGGCCTAGACAGGCTGAATGTGAGACCGAGCGGAATTTCACCGAAAACCAGTCCATTCCACCATCTCTAGATGAGAAGCCTTGGGGGGGGGGGGGGGGGGAGGGGGAGAGAGAGCAGGGAAGCCGGAAGTGACGCACGACCTCGAGGAACCGGAAATGACCGCGGCACGCCGGAAGTTTACTCATTTCCAAGGCGACGGCTCCACCACCGCTGCAACCAAGTGGCTGCAGTCGGGACGCTGGAAAGCGACTCGGAGGAGAGGGTACTCGCCGACGGCGGCCGCCGCCACAGCGAATCGCGGGGAGTAGCAACCAAAGACGGCGGCCGCCGCACCAGCCATCGCGTGTGGAGGATAAACGGCCGGCACGGCCATCGCGGCGACCAATCCAGGGAAAGAGTTAGCGAAGGCCAGGGCTTTAGTCGTAGCGAGGACAGGGAAAGAATCCGTGAAGGCAGCGACCACCGCTGTAGGGTACCGACGGGAAGAGCAAGTGAAGACGTCGGCTTCTCCCGCAATGACTCGAGAAGAGTCAGTGAAGACCTGGGCCACCGTCGCAGTGTCTCTCAGGAGAGAGTCAGGGGAGACGGTGGCCACCGTCCCAGCAACTCTTGGGAGAGAGTAAGGGGAGACCGCAGCAGCGACGTGAGTTTAAGTGAAGTCGGAAGCCACCCCACTAGTGACTCCGGGGGAACGGTCAGAGAAGACCGCGGCCTCCGTCTCAGTGGGACTTGGGAGGGAGTCAGGGAGGTCCGGGGTCCCCGAACCAGCGACTCCGGGGAGAGAGGCAGTGACGACCACAGCCGCCGCCTCAGTGGCTCTTGGGAGGACGGAAGTGTGGATGGCGGCCGCAGCCTCAGCAGTTCCTGGGAGGAGGGGGTGAGTGAAGACCGCGGCTACGTGGCCAGCGACTCCTCCGTGGTGAGCGTCAGCGAAGACGCCAGCCGCCGCCGCTTCTGGGAGAGAGAAAGCGAAGACGAAGGTTCCCGCTGCCGGGGCTTCTGGGAGAGAACGACGGAGGACGGCGTCCCCGGGCCTAGCGACGACGAGAAAGACAGCCGCTGCTGCACTGGCTCGTGGGTGACAGCGAGCGAAGACCGCCGCAGCAGCAGGGGCCTGGACTCGACTCCTCCCCGGAGTCCGACGGGTCGCACCATGCCCGGGGTGTCCGGTTCAGGCCCCTCCACCTCCTCCACGGAGACTGCGACCCCTTGTGAGTCAGATTACTTCGCTGGCCCTCGTCTCTGCCACACTCCTTTTCTCACTTCAGCTCACAGGAGCTTCGCCCCTTCTGGCAGTTCCCTTTCTCACCTGTTACTCCTCATTTCCCTTAATTGACCTGTTTTCAGTAGGTCCCAAAGCTGCTCACCTGGCCCCCATCCTTCCTCATTTCAGCTTTACTTCCTTTTTTATTTTAATATCTGCGCGCATTCCTGAGACTTCGTTCCCAGCTGACATCAACTCTTGTTAAAATGTATGGACCCTTTTAAGTTCTTACCGTCTCTGCAGCATTTGACTCTGTGGAGATAATATTAGACTTATCTCATTTTCTTCCTTCCACTCTACTGACTCTATCTATCTATCTATCTATCTATCTATCTATCTATCTATCTATCTATCTATCTACCTATCCTTCCACTCTACTGACTCTATCTATCTATCTATCCATCTATCTATCTACCTACCTACCTATCTACTTATCTACCTGAATTTTCTTCTATCCTCTTCTTAAAACGTTGCTTTTTTCCTTGGATAGTGCCATCATTAGTGCCTTTTTCCTTGTCATGTACTATGGCTTCAACCCTACTGACGACCCCAGAATCTGTTATTCATTCAGTCATCCAGTAAATATTTATTGAGTGCCTATTATGTGCTTTGTCTTAAGGATATGTAAGCAGAGAAGACAGGCACATTCCTTCCTTCTAGTGGGGAAGATGAATACTCAGCAAGTAATTACTGGTGTGATGAATGCTGTAAAGAAGAGTAGAGAGCCATTGGCTCCAGTATAGGGTGAGGTTGGCGATCAGAAAAAGCTGCCTAATACTGAGACACAGCTAACACTGAGAACTCAACTCCAGACCTCTCACTGGAGCTGCAGACTCATATGTACAACTCCTTTCTGCAACTCTTCCATGGGCACCTCAAGATCAACACATTCAAAATATAATTTTGTATTCATATGCCCTCTCTGTCCTTTAGTGTTCGCTGTCTCAGTGGCAGTACACCACTTATGTAACTAAGCCAGACACCTTGGAGTTGTCCCGTTACTTTTCCCTTATTTCACCCACTATATCCATCCAAGTTCAATTCATCCTGTTTCCTTAATACATGTTGAATCTGTCTCCTTTTCTGTTCCTACTGCCATTCACTTGGTTGAGGGTCTCAACCTCTCTGGTGTAGACTACTGTAGATATCTTCCTACATGGTCTCCCTGAGTCTCTACTCTTGCCCTTTGCTCAATGAATCCGCCTCACTGCAGCCAGCCATATAAACTCAGCATTACAAATCCGATCATTCTTATTCTTCTGCTTAAAATCCCTCAATGACTCCCCACTCTCTGCTCAAGTTCAACAAGTTCCAGCACAGCCTGCCTCTTGTCTAATTCTAGCCTCTTTTCCTTCCACTTTATGCTTCAACAATAGGGTGGGTATTTTTATAGTTTCTTGACCTGTCCAGGATGCCTTTCCCCGCATCCATTTCACCTGGCAAATTACTGCTAATCCTTGAAGATTCATCTTAGGTGTTACCTTCTCTAGAAATCTTTTTCTGCTCTCCTTCCCTCCTACCCTAGCTGAGTTAGAAGTCTTCTGTGCTTTCATAACTTCTTATGAATATTTCTGTCATTGCTCTTACTACATTATTTTGTAATTTGTGTTTGTATATCTCTGTGAGTTCCTTGAGGATAGAGACCATGTCTTCTTTATCTTTTTATCCTTATGGTAGATACCAGATTAATGTTGAGTGGATGGATGGGTGGATGAATGAATAAATTGGAACGGAATGTGGTGAGAAAAAAGGCTGTCAAATTAGATGGAGCCAAATTATGGGAGGGCATAGACTGTCATACTGAGGGTTTGGATTTGGTTCTCTAGACTAGCAGTGGATAACCAGAAGCAGTTCAGAGTGGCGGAATGAAGTGATCAGAATAGTGTCCTTGTATACGATGGATTAGAGCGTCCCTGTATAAAATGTAGTAGAGTGGGTAGAACATCATTTGTAGATCTTGCAGTACTAGTTTAAAGGAGAATAATGGAAGTCCCTGGAGGTCCAGTGGTTAAGACTCCGTGCTTCCACTGCATGGGGCATGTGTTTGATCCCTGGTCGGGGAACTAAGACCTCACATGCCTTACAGCATGGCCAAAATGTAAAAAAAACAAACATAAAGGAGAGTAATGAAGGTCTGACCTAGGGGATTAACATCATTAAACATTTACCAAGTGGTTTGGTTTTCTCGGGGTGCTTCCTTACTCTCTTTCCCGTATGCATAGATCTTAATTGTTCTTCAAAGACTTGCTCGAGTGTTTCCTCCTCCTCCTTTATTTTACCTGTAATCTCTTAGGATGTTACTGTCAGGTTTTCGATTTCATTGAATTTATCCCAATAGATTTTAAAGTGTCAGTGGAAAGAAAATGTCTTAAATCCATGTCTATTCATTGTGTTATCGTAGTGCCTGGCATATGGTACATGCTCAGAAAGGACTTTTGAGTAAAATGCATAGCATTTTGCTAAGGGTTGGTGTAAGATATGATTTCAGCCATCAAGAAATTAACATGCTAATTGTGGAGAGAGGACATATACATAGATAAATAGTAATACAAGGCTGCATAGATTATCTGCCAGAGGTGTTGGTGAGTTCTTTTCAAAACAATTTGAGGTCAGGAATTGTGCCTGTTTGTTTGGTTTAGGAAATGCTTTGAACTATTTACTTCTTCCTTCTCCAACAACTGTCTGTTCGTGCTTAGATACTTTTATTACTTCTGGTTCATAATGCACATTAAAATATTTCATGGTACAGTAAGGCTGACAATCCAGTCTTGATGTTTGGAACATTATATTATAAAATATAAGACGCTAGAATATACGAAGTAAAAATTGTGACCTGCCATTCCTTTCTTAGTGTAGGACATATGAGAAAGATATGAAAAATATTAGTAAAATATATCTGCCTATGTGAGATAAGGTTCTGGTAAAGTCTTTTTCACTGGAGAGTAGGCCTTTGTTACAGAGAATAGCTGGGCAGATTTCAAAATGGTTACCTCTTTCCTCCTTTACCAAAGACACGAGGTGATTTTTCTTGGTTTTTCACAATGATAACCTGGTGGAGTTTTGAAGGTAAAATCTATGAAAATGAGGAGACCTCCTCTAAGACTATGGCCCCGAGGAGTTTCTCACTGTTAGGCTACTACATACCCAGCCCCCAACAACTTGTCAAAATTACTATTTAAGTGCTTTTAGAAGCTTATGGTTCTAGTGGCTTCTGCTCCAGGTAAGCTGAACTTGACCGTGTTTCTCTGTATTTGCCTGTCTCTCCAAATTCAGGGTGGCCGTTTGTCCTGAGACCTCAGTTCTTTGATGAGTGCAAGAAGTTGTTGACTTTCAGTTTGTTCTGCTTTTTTCCTGTATGGATGGGGGTGAAACATCCGTGCTCTTTACATATTAGAGCTGAAATTGAAGTCAGATTAAGATGTTAATCACAAACATCTTTGTAGTAAATTATTTGGAAAGCCAAAGTGATTTTGTACTT
Organism: Eubalaena glacialis; assembly: GCF_028564815.1. Classification (NCBI taxonomy): domain Eukaryota; kingdom Metazoa; phylum Chordata; class Mammalia; order Artiodactyla; family Balaenidae; genus Eubalaena; species Eubalaena glacialis. The sequence continues at coordinate 60,107,807 of NC_083725.1, read as the reverse complement.
TCAGTTCGATCGTTGCTTTAGTCTTTTTTTAGTTTTGTAATATATTTTAAGCAATTTTGTTTTTCAGTAGGTGCCAGGAAGAAAGTGCATTTTGGTAGTATACATGATGCAGTACGCGCTGGAGATGTAAAGCAGCTTTCAGAAATAGTAGAACGTGGTGCCAGCATTAATGAAGTTGACGTTCTCCATAAATTTACCCCTTTACATTGGGCAGCACATTCTGGCAGTTTGGAGGTAAGAAACTATATAAATTATTAAACTGAGGTAAGTTTAGCGCTGTTGACAGTATTGTAAATTTAGCAAACAGGACTGAGGCCTTATGCTAGGCGCTGAAAATATTTTTCTTTTATTTTTTTTTTAAAATTTATTTTATTGAAGTATAGTTGATTTACAATGTTGTGTTAATTTCTGCTGTGCAGCAGAGTGATTCAGTTATACATTTACATACAAATATTTTTCTTTTCAGTTCAGTCTAACATTTGGGTGTTCTGGTTACCTTTGTAATAAGTTATCCTAAAACTTGGTGGTATAAAATAACCATTTATTTATGCTCAGGAGTGAACCAGGAATTTGGATTTCAGGGACAGCTTGTCTCTACTCCATGATGTTTGGGGCTCCACCTAGAAGATTTAAAAGCCAGGGCTGGAATCTTCTGAAGGCTTGTTCACGCAGACATCTGGTAGTAGATGCTGGCTGTAGGCTGGGCCCCTTGATCCCTCTCCACGGGGGTCTTTTTGTGAGGTCCCCACACGTGGGTTAGTCTGTGCTTCCTCACAGGGTGGCGGCTGGGTTCCTAAGGCAAGCATAGAGGGTAACTTGCAGAGGATAACGTAATGTATACCTGGCTCTATCAAATCCTAATATTTTTGCTGTAGTTGCTTCAGATGTTTGGAAAAGAAATGGAGTATCACAGATACATTTGAAGTCCCTGAGCACCCCTCCCAGGTGTCATTTCTCTCCTTCCAACTCCAGAGATAACTATTACCCTGAATTTGGTGTTTATTATTACCATATATGTTTTATGCTGTTATTACATGTGATTATATCACTATTTTAAAGGACATGTTTTATATAAATGTCATCATATTATTTGTATCATTCTGCAGCTTGCTTTTTTAGTTCAACAATGTGTTTTTGAATTTTAATGACGTGGTTACATATATGTACTCTAGTTCATTCCTTTCAGCCATGTTGTAATAGTCTATTCTTAGATGAATATCATAATTTATTGATTTTTTGATTGATGGATATTTCATTGGTTTCAATTTTTCACTAGTGCAAGCAGTGCTTAGTGAATATTTTTATGTACAACTTCTTTTTTTTATTAATTTATTTTATTGAAGTATAGTTGATTTACAGTGTTGTCTTAATTTCCGCTGTACGGCAAAGTGATTCAGTTATACGTATGTATATACATTCTTTTTCATATTCTTTTCCATTATAGTGTATCACAGGATATTGAATATAGTTCCCTGTGCTGTACAGTAGGACCTTGTTGTTTATCCATTCTGTATATAATAGCTTGCATCTGCTAATCCCAAACTCCCAATCCACCCCTCTCCCACCCCCCGCCCCCTTGGCAACCACAAGTCTGTTCTCTATGTCTGTGAGTCTGTTTCTGTTTCATAGATAAGTTCATTTGTATGCACAACTTCTTATTCTTGGGCTGTGTGCAAAGCCAACTGGAATTTTTCTCATGATTCATGGTTGTGTGTGGTGAGCTTATTTTAGCTATTACATTTCCCCAGTCTGTAGGCTGCAGTAGGTCTATTCACTATGCAACTCTCTTTTTTCCCTGCCACACAAACAGAGTCTGCTTTCCATGAATATGGCTTCTCTGTGTGATTTCTTTGTTTGGGCTTTTCTGCTTTTTGGAACCAAATCTGGTCCAAAGAATCTCTCTCCACCAGTTTGTGTGCCCCACTTGAACTGTAGGGGTTTTTGCTTTGGCCTTTTAGTGGCTTCCTCTCACCTGGGAGAAATGTGCCTTGACGGGTCTTTCTGTGCTTGCAGCCCTGCGTGGGGATTTTCTCTGCTGTTTCCTCCTACATCCCTGTTTAATCTATACTTTGGCAGCTTTCCCATCTGTTTTGTGGTTTCAGATATCTCCTAGCTTCATCAAAGATGGGGTTTTCTTGCTCTTTTTTTATTTTTTAAATGATTTTGAAGAGAGGAGGAAATACTGATTTTACTCTGCCATATTTCAAATAGGATAGGACTTGTTGCTATACCATTTATTTCATCTCTTTCCTGGGATCTTTTCAGCTTCTCTGATTAACCTACCCTGCCTTCTCTAAAATTAGTGGTTTTCTTTATGCTCTTGCCAATGGGTGTCTCTCTTCAACTTTACACTCTCTCTCCAGGCCATTTTTAGACTTCCTTGGCTTAATCACTTCTACATAATAATTCATTGATTCACTTTCTCTCCAGAATTTGAATTCTGGTTTCTGCATCCGGCGCTTATCAACAGCTCATGCATATCTGACTGGCATCTTAAATTTAGTTGGTCTAAAACTAAACTGTTATTCTTTTCCCTCCCTTTCTTAGTTTTCCAGGCTAATGTCATTTGCATCACATTGAGTTGTCTCAGGATTTTACAGAAGCAAAACACAGTATCAGCATTTGTCTAGGTCAAGTGCTTCATGATGCACATTGATGTAGTGAGAACTGATCCCTAAGTCAGTTGATTCTGTTCCGTTTTTGTCTCTCAAATTTGTCCTTTCCACCTTCATAGCCACTGCCTTAGAGCTACTTGATTTCCTTCTTTCCTGTCTTGTCTACTTCTAGTTCATAACTGGCATACAAAATTATTGCTCTAAAACAAAAATCTACTATTACTTAAAACCTTCCTTAAGTCCCTGTAGTGACTCTCTATACCCTGTAGGATAAAGTTTAAGCTATTTAATACGGTAGAATTGCCTCTCCAACCTCATCTCCCATCAGACTTGTTTTATGCTGCAGTACTGGTGACTACTGTCATTTCCCAAACTAGTCCACTGTTTCATATTATCGTAGACTGTGTACATGCCGTTTCATCTGCCTGGTCTCACCTCTTCCCAGTGGTTAGCTTGTTGAAATCCAGGTCAGGTAGCACCCACTTGGCAGGGCCTTCTGTGTTTCCCCGCTCAGTATCCTCCAACTAGCAACTTTTCCCTAAATTTTATACACATTTTAAAAATTGTATTTATCACATTGAATTGCATTCTCTGTTAGATATTTTTTAATATTTTTTATTTTTTTAAAGGAACTCCGTTATTTATTTATTTTTGGCTATGTTGGGTCTTCGTTTCTGTGCGAGGGCTTTCTCTACTTGCGGCAAGCAGGGGCCACTCTTCATCGCGGTGCGCGGACCCCCCACTATCGCGGCCTCTCCTGTTGCAGAGCACAGACTCCAGACGCGCAGGCCTGGAGTAGTGGCTCACGGGCCTAGTTGCTCCGCGGCATGTGGGATCCTCCCAGACCAGGGCTCGAACCCGTGTCCCCTGCATTGGCAGGCAGATTCTCAACCACTGCGCCACCAGGGAAGCCCTTTAATATTTTTTTTAAAAAATATTTATTTATTTATTTATTTTTTATTTGGCTGTGCCGGGTCTTAGTTGCGGCATGTGGGATATAGTTCCCTGTCCAGGGATCGAACCCGGGCCGCCTGAATTGGGAGCACGGAGTCTTAACCACTGGACCACCAGGGAAGTCCCTGTCTGTTAGATTTTGAGCTCTTTGAAGGTACCATTTGGGTTTTATTTATCTTTTTTTCCACAGCATCTAGCATAGTGTCTGGCATTTGGAGTCACATTGCGGGTTCCCAATAAATGTTTGTTGTATTGATGAATTTGTTGAATTAAATTTATATTTTTACTGTCTAGCATAGTGCATAGCAGCTGTTCAAGAAATGTTTGTTAAATTTTAACAAAAATAAATCTAAATCAAAAGGTTTTGGCGCCTTTCTACTTTCCCATTTGATGATCATCTCCTAATTCTCTACTTGAGTACTGCATTAATACCTTTACATTTTGTTATCCTTTCTGAAATTTCTTAAGACTCATGGTACTTAGGTTGGTAGTATAAAATCACTAAATTAACAGCTGGTGAAAACTGTGCTTTGTTAGACTTCATTTTTTTTCTCCTGTCAGATGAAATCAGCTTTTGAGCCCCTGTAGGAAACTTTTATTTCAGATATACTTTGCACCTTCAGAATTTTCTTTTTTTAAAAAAATTTCTGTCTCTTTATTTTCTATTTGATGAATCATTGTCATCATATTTTTGTTTAATTCATTAAACATAAATTTTTAAAAATTAATTTATTTATTTGGCTGCATTGGGTCTTCATTGCCGCGTGCGGGCTTTCTCTAGTTGCAGCGAGCGGGGGCTACTCTTCATTGCAGTGTGCAGGCTTCTCATTGAGGTGACTTCTCTTGTTGCGGAGCCCAGGCTCTAGGTGTGCGGGCTTCAGTAGTTGTGGCACGTGGGCTCAGTAGTTGTGGCGCACAGGCTTAGTTGCTCCACGGCATGTGAGATCTTCCCGGACCAGGGCTCCAACCGGTGCCCCCTGCATTGGCAGGGGGGTTTTTAACCACTGTGCTAACAGGGAAGTCCCAACATAAATTCTTTAAAAAATAATCTCTTTTAGTTCTCTAAAGCTATATGTAATAGCTGCTTTGAAGTCTTTCTTATTTATTTATTTATTTATTTATGGCTGTGTTGGGTCTTCATTTCTGTGTGAGGGCTTTCTCCAGTTGTGGCAAGCGGGGGCCACTCTTCATCGCGGTGCGCGGGCCTCTCACTATCGCGGCCTCTCTTGTTGCGGAGCACAGGCTCCAGACGCGCAGGCTCAGTAATTGTGGCTCACGGGCCCAGCTGCTCCGCGGCATGTGGGATCTTCCCAGACCAGGGCTTGAACCCGTGTCCCTTGCATTGGCAGGCAGATTCTCAACCACTGCGCCACCAGGGAAACCCCTGCTTTGAAGTCTTTCTGAGTTGAGCATCTGGGCCCTCTCAGAGATGGTTTTTTTTTCTTTTTTTTTTTTTTTTTGTCCATACCTCATGGCATGTGGGATCTTAGTTCCCTGACCAGGGATGGAACCTGTGCCCCCTGCATTGGAATTGCGGAGTCTTAACCACTGGACCGCCAGGGAAGTACCTCAGAGATGGTTTCTATCGATTCCTTTTTTTTCCTGTGTATGTGTTATACATTCTTGTTTTCTTTGTATGCCTCATAATTTTTTAGTTTGGACATTTTGAAAACTGGACATTTAATTTTTATTTTTTGCAGTGCTTAGTATTTATTAGGTGCCTTGAGTTTTGGTATGTATTGACAAAGTATATTGTCTATTCCTCACAGTAACTTTGATATTAGAATTCTTTTCTAAAAAAATTTTATTGAAGTATAGTTGATCTACAATGTTGTGTTAATTTCTGCTGTACAGCGAAGTGACTCAGTTATACATATATATATATCCTTTTTATTTAATATTTATTTATTTATTTATTCTAGGCTGCGTTGGGTCTTCGTTGCTGCACACGGGCTTTCTCTAGTTGTGGCGAGTAGGGGCTGTTCTTCGTTGCGGTGCGCGGGCTTCTCGTTGCGGTGGCTTCTCTTGTTGCGGAGCATGGGCTCTAGGCATGGGGGCTTCAGTAGTTGTGGCACAGGGGCTTAGTTGCTCCACAGCATGTGGGATCTTCCCAGACTAGGGATCGAACCCTTGCCCCCTGCAGTGGAAGCGTGGCGTCCTAACCACTGGACTGCCAGGGAATTCCCCTCTTGTTTTTATTTTTAAGCCTGGCTTCATAGGGGTCACCCCTGGGTCAGCCTAGCTTAGTGATCAGCCAGTGATTAATCAGAGGTTGTGCCTAAATACCTTGAGCCAGTAAGGAGTCCATCTTTTGCTGATAGATCTATGTATGGTTTGGGGAATGTTTTCAAAGTCCAAGCAGTTTACAAGTCAGCCTGGCTTTATTTTTTTTTTTTTCCCTGTGTTTTCAAGGCCTTATGTCTAGCCAAGAATGTCTAGCCAACTTGGGATCTCTTCAGTCTTTCCTGAGTATGAGTGACTTTGTATATGTACACAACTTTTTAGATCACAAGGGATAAGTGGAATCTTAGCAAGGCCCACTTTGGCTGTCTCATTTCTTGTATTTTTCTGTTAATTTTCTAGGTGGTTTTTAGTTTTGTTGTTTGCCCCAACAAGTATCATGACTTCAAGCTAGCTCTGATGTTGGCTTTCCTAAATTGTTGCCACTGAGGATTAGAATTGTTTTTGAAAATGTGCCTGGGCATGGATTTTTCAGTCCCTCCAGCAGGGCAGTGGAGCTGTCCACCTGGGTAGAACTTATGCATCATGATGCTGGGGGTAAGGATCCTTGTAGTCCCAGGCTACTATGCCACGGGTTCTCCCTGTTCTAACTGAGAATCAGTAGATTTTTCTTGAATAAATGCTTCTCATTTTGTTGTATGCCTTCCAGAGTCTTTAAATGGTTTTTTTTGGCCGCACCACGTAGCATGTGTGATCTTAGTTCCCCAACCAGGGATCAAACCCGTGCCCCCTGCAGTGGAAGCTCGGAGGCCTAACCACTGGATCATCAAGGAATTCCCTAAATGGTTGTTTTTGACAACTTTGTCTAGCTTTGTCATTGCTTCTTGGGGAGGATTTACCAAGCTCCTCACTTAGCCATTTCTGAAGTCCTGCTGATTGGTCAGTTGATTTTTGACAAAGATGCAAAGGCAATCTAATGGAGAACAGATAGTATTTTTATTAAATGGTGCTGGCACAGTTGGACAGTCATACGTAAGAAAGTGAGCCTCAACTCATACTTGGTACCATATGTAAAAATGTACTGAAAGCGATAATAAACAAATGTAAAACTTAACCTTATAGAACTTCTAGAAGAAAACATAGGAGAAAATCTTTGCAAATCATAAATATGACTAAGAACTTGTAGCCAGAATATATGAGACTCTCACAATTCAATAGTAAGAAAACAGCCCAATTAAAAATGGGCAAATGACTTCAATAGACACTTTCTCAAAGAGGACATGTGGATGGTAATGAGCACATGAAAAAAGTGTTCAACATCATTAGCCATTAGGGAAATGCAAATTAAAACCACAATTAGGTGTCACTACACACCTATTAGTATGGCAAAACAAAAACAAAAACATAACCCAGAGAAATGATAATAGCAAATATTGACAAGGATATGGAGCGACTAGAACTCTCATACACTGCTGGTAGAAATGTAAAATGGTACAGTCACTTTGGAAAACAGTTTGGCAGTTTCTTACAAAGTTAAACAACATATACTTACCTGTGTCCCAGAAATCTCACTTCTGCATATTTACCCCGGAGAGATAAATAACTTGTACATGAATGTTTACAGTGGTTTTATTCTCCAGTACCTGTACAGTGTTAGCATATAGTTGGTTCTCCATAAATATTTGTTGAGTAAATGAATGACTTACTGTGATTATTAGTGAGGTTCACCTCCACCCTCCCCATATTTTATTGGCCATTAATCTCCATGACAGGCAAATGATACCTAAATGATTAGCCTTTTCAAAAAATGATATCACAATGATCGATGTGACAGTGTATCCCAATGATACAATCAATTCTTTTATAAAGAAAGAAACTTCTTTAAGGTAGAATCTACAAACTTGAACATGTAAAGACAGTAACACTATATGTGGCACAGACCTCTAGTACTGAACTATATTGAGACTTAAGTTAATTTTAAAAAATCTTAAATGAAGATGTATTTTACTCCCCCACTTTGTTTAATATGCCACTTATTTTCTTAGAAAGTATCATCAGAATTACAGTGTCTTCTCTGATACAGAAGTTTCTGGACCCATTTAAAGATCTATGGCAGAGATTGTAAATTGGCAGCCATTGAGTGAATTTGACCACAGATGTGTTTTGTTTGGCTTGTAGAGTATTGGTCATACATAAGATATGGACCAGCATTTCACTCACTGCAAAAACTGACTGGGATTGAGTAGTATTTCACCTTGTGGACAAGGAATGTGGTCTCCAGTTTGCCACAGCTCCTACCACTCCATATTGTTTACCCAACAGTAAGGCCAAATGTGGGTTACCATATCATTGTGCTTGTGCTTTTGTTTTTCTTATACCTGGCCCCCTCATTCACTTATGATGCTTCTCAGGCTGTAGTATTTCATGATGATAGACTAACTTTAAAGATATAAAAATGTTAAAAATATCTGCTAACATGGTTAACATGGGTATTTTCTTAACGTAGTGTCTTCATTGGCTCCTCTGGCATGGAGCTGATCTCTCACAAGTAACCGTGAGAGGTTGGACAGCAGCTCACATAGCTGCAATCAGGGGACAGGATGCTTGCATGCAGGTAATAATAACTTTGGTTACTTTCTAAAAAAATTCAATAAGTTTAATTACTTTAGCATAGTTCTGTTGGGCCATTGCCTTTATTCTAATAATTTGATCCCATAGACTTAGTAGTTCTATGTTCTAAACAAAAACTTACTAGATTCCAGGACTCAGATATTTTGGTACCAACTGTCACTCCAACAGATTGTATGAGATTGGAAATTATATTATCTCTAAAGTAGTTGGCTATCTGTTTGGGTTGTTTTAAGGGATGTCATAGTCATGCCCAGATTATCTTCTTTATAGCTTGCCATGCCTAAAATTCCTCATTTAATGTATTTCCTGGCCAGAGTTATTCATAAATATGTGGCAGGATCTAGTTTATTAGAGTAAATAGACTTAATCAATGTCATGAAATGGGCTGGAACTTCGAGGAATACAAAATCATGTAAGCAAACAGTCCCTGCCTATAAGAAGCCTGAGATTCTATTGGGAATGACAGTAGCTTTACTCAGTGAGTTACAAAACAGTACAAATCACAGTCTCTGAGTAAGGTTCTCATGAAAAGTATAGATGAGAACTGTAGAACTTAAGAGAAGATAGGGGAATCATAAATGGAGGAAATGAAATTTCAGCTAATTCTAAAAGAATGGGTTGATTTTAAAAAGATAAGTAGTGAAGAAGCATTGTAGGTAGGGATGGTGTCAGGAGCAAATAAAAATAATGATTTTTATTTATTGAACACTTTTTTTTTTTTTTAATTAATTAATTTATTTATTTATTTTTGGCTGTGTTGGGTCTTTGTTTCTGTGCGAGGGCTTTCTCCAGTTGCGGCAAGTGGGGGCCACTCTTCATCGCGGTGCGCGGGCCTCTCACTATCGCGGCCTCTCTTGTTGCGGAGCACAAGCTCCAGACGCGCAGGCTCAGTAATTGTGGCTCACGGGCCTAGTTGCTCCGCGCCATGTGGGATCTTCCCAGACCAGGGCTCGAACCCGTGTCCCCTGCATTAGCAGGCAGATTCTCAACCACTGCGCCACCAGGGAAGCCCTACTGAACACTTTTTATGTGTCAATCACCGTCTCCCATGCATCACTTCATTTAATACAATAATCTTATGAGTTTCCCTTCATGTAGGTTAGGAAACAGATTCAGAGAGTTAAGTTCGTTGCTTAAGTTAGTGACAAAGCCAGGGTTTGAACCTAGACTTTGTCCCATTAACCTCTATGCTATAATTCTATGTGAAATTTTGAATTGGAAAAATGAGGTGTGTTCAAGGAATATACCATTATATGAGTTTGACTGAGTGTAGATGATTTGTTCTGAACTAAGTTTAGATAAAGCCAGATTTGTAAAATGTCTTAGGAATAGAATAAAGATTCATTTGTATAGGAAAGAGAATTTTATATGTATACTATACACATGTATATGTGTGTGTATATATGTATATACACACATACACATACATACACACACATGCACATGGACATTAACAGGGAAATGTGGTAATGAAAACAATATTTCAGGAAATTATTCTAGCAAGATGTATCCAGGATTATGTAGGATGAAGAGAGAGTTTGGAAGCAAGATAATCAGAGACTTTTGGTATTATCACTAACCATAGAGGGTGAGATTAGTTGGTGGCAGTGGGAAACAAAGAAAATTATTTAAAACATCTTGCATAGCAGGCATTGGCAAAGTGTAGTGAGACTGTAAGGTTTTGAGTCAGAATGACAGATAATTATGGCACTATAGATAGGGACATCTGAAAGGCAGGGGAGGTTTGGGAGGAAAGATGTTGAGTTCAACTTTGGCCCATGTTGAGTTTAAGGTGCCTATAGGTCATTCGGGTGCAGAAGGACAGGGCAGTTGGAAAGGGCACTGGTGACAAAGATTTCAGGAGTAATAAAGCTTAGAGAAGAGTACAGAGTACTGAGGATTGAATGTTGAAGAATGTTACTAGTAGGGACGGGAGGAAGCAGCGAAATGAGTAAGGAATTCAGAGGAGAAAGAGAGATAGAGAGCCAGGACCCATTAGCGCTGTGCAAGTGAAGGAAGAAGTTGAAGTCAGGCAGAGTATCACTTACAGAATAAAACTAAGGGGAATAGCACTTAAGGAAATGCCACTGAACTAGAGAACTCTCTATAGGGGGAGGTTGGCTATATTTCTATGCAGTGATAGGGACAGCACCCAATTTGCAGGTGGATTTGAAGTTGAGGCATTGAGGTATTTGAAAAGTAGGCAGTGAAAGGAAGGAGCAAATACAATAGTAACTTAAGGGGATATCAGGGTCAAATGAAGCTTTACTTGATGCTTTCCTTCCTCTAAGCATTAGTTTAACCCACTCCCTCTCCCTTGATTGTCCTTCTGTTCCCCAAAGTGATCTCTTCATTCTTAGAGCTTTTGTGATGCTTTGGGGTACTATACTGTGTAGTTGTTACTTACCAAAGACTGCTTTGTATAGTTGATTGTCTTTGTCTCTACATGTGTCCTAATTCCCTAAGTTGATATATCTTCATATTCTTTGTAGTGACATAGTAAGCACTCAGTATATGGTTTGTGATGATTATTGACTAGTTTGTTAGTGGGAGTCAGGCAAAATCATGGATACTGTTCTTCCTAAAACTCTTGGTAGGAATTATGACTAAGTAAACTTTTGCTGAGATGCTGGTAAATATAGGCTGGTTAAAAAGGAAAGAAAGTCTGAGGGAGATAAAACTGAAAAATATTTGCTAATAATTTTTTAAACCAGTTACTCTGTATATTGTATAAAGGGGTGTGTTGTGTATATGATATAACCCATATACAGAAACTGGGCCAATGGTAAATTCAGATGGAATCTCCTCAGATGCCGTTAGAAGTTTGATTTGGAGCTTAGAACTGGTTACTTTAATAATGAAATCCTTTTATTGTATTCAAAACCCAGTTAATAAAAGATTCTGCTTTTGAAATAGAGGAATTTTAAATTTCAATTTTATTAGCTTAGCATTAAATTATTTAAGTTAGTGGTTGTTAATCTGTGCTCATGAAAAGTTTGTTTTATAAATTGTATGTACATGCTCAAATCAGAATGTGAAATCGGGTATACATGTCTCCTAGGCAATGTTAAAAAGGATCTCAAGCATTTTCTTAGGACTAGCTAAGAATTTCTCACACTTTGTGTGTAGCACACATGTAAGAACTTACATAATAGCTTAGCTATAGGTTAACAAATTCCTTGCCTTTAAATAATCTGCATCTGCATTTATGATTTAACATCTATATTCATATAAACTCATTCTTATTTCTCTACTTTCAGGCTCTTATAATTAATGGAACCAATCTGGCAGCTCAAGATGATCGTGGATGCACTCCTTTACACCTTGCTACAACACACGGACATTCTTTCACTTTACAAATAATGCTCCGAAGTGGAGTGGTGAGGGATTCCTGTTAATAAGTGAGAATGTATAATGATATGGACTATAGTCCATACTGTCCATATCATATGGACTGACATTTGGTAGTCTGGTTATCTCTTCCTGACTTTGTAAATCCCTTATGTGACTTTGAGGAAGTAATTTGATCTCTCTCTTTAGCTTTTCTATCTTTCAACATGGGAGCAATAATTTAGATAAATCATCAACAACAACAAAAAAAACAGCTTAGTGGCACAAAATATTTCAGAGGCTATGGATTCTTCATGTCAGTTCAGAGTTTAACAGGGAAGATTCTGAAGCTTCCAGACACATCTTAACCAGGCATTGTAAATCTTTCTGAATTGCTGTGTGTTTACCTGTTTCTTTTGCAACTCTTATTTCATACACTAATTTAGAAAGTGATTTATATCTCCAGAAATTTCATTTATTGTGATATTTATTTTTAATATTACCCAGTGGTTGTAAAAAATAACTTCTTATAAGAGTTAAATATTTTTTCATTAACTCTTTGGTTATTCTCCCAAGGATAAGATTTGATCATTTGAATCCATCTCTTTCATTTTATTGGTCAGGAACTTGTGACCAGTAAAATGACTAGTTAAGTTCCTTTTTAGAAACGACTTTTATGTGGCTAGTTCTTTTTTAAAAGACTTTATAATTTCATTTGTATATTATTAGCTCATATGTTCAAATCAATGGTTGCAGTAAATATTTCTATGATATTTAGTGTTTGCCTTATAGTTTTAAGAACAGCCTCCAATTCTCATTTGCAGAATTAAGCTGCTAGACTTAGTGTTTCGCCTGCAAAACATAAAAAAACTGAGTCCTTGTGAATGTTACCTCTAGGATCCCAGCGTGACTGATAAGAGAGAGTGGAAACCTGTGCATTATGCAGCTTTTCATGGGCGGCTTGGCTGTTTGCAACTTCTCATTAAATGGGGATGTAACATAGAAGATGTGGACTACAATGGAAACCTTCCAGGTATTCGCAAAAGCAAATATTTTGTTTTTCTATTAATGTAAACTTTAACAATGTTTGATCATGTTTAAGAAATTTGAACTGTCGTCATTCTAATATTTCCTAACAAAACTAAAGTAGTAAATATGTAGACATGAACATTTTTTATCTTATATTATGTCTATGTTATGTACCCATCATGTGACTGATTTTTTTTTCTGGAACCGTATCAGCAAAAGAGAAATATCCAAAATTAAACTTGGATTTACTCTTCCCACCAGCTGTTTCCCTCATCTACTGTCTAGTGTTATTGTTTTTTAACTTCATATGTCTCTTCCCCACAGACTACTTAAAAAAGTAATAGTACAGATAGTGGACACTAGTGTATTTGAGTTAATTTGCTAATTGCAGTTGTCTAGCCTGTGGTCAACTAGCCAGTTGAGACCTATACTCTAAGTACCCTGTCTTCTTCTAAGAGGTGCTGTAGAAGTTCAGAAGAGAGTTAGACCACAGTGAGATTGGTTACTGAAACAATACTTGAACTATGTCTTAAAGGAATCTTAAGTAGCAAACAAATGAACGGGAAGTCCAGGCAAAATAATCACTTTGATTTATTAAAAACTCCCTAGATCCCAGTGGATCTCTGATTCCTTAGCTTGGCATGCTGGGCCTTCATAATTTGGCTCTGACCTTCCTCCCTGCCCTCATCTTCCATCCCTTGACACTGCTATCTTGGATCATTTTGCTTCTTTCCGAAGAACATCCTTTAGTGTTCATTTAGTGAAGGTTTGTTGGTATGAACTCTCTCAATTTTTGTGTATCTGCAAGCAACTATTTTACTCTCAGTCTTTTAAAAAAAAATTTTATATTTGACGTATAACATACATACAGAAAAACGCCCAATTCAAATGCACAGCTCACTAAATTTTCACAAGTGAACACTTCTCTGTGACCATCAGCTAAATCAAGAAACAGGGTAGTCTCCTTCGTGTCCTCTTTCTAGTTACTGCCAACTTCCAAAGTTAATCACTACCTTGACTTCCAACATAAAAATTAGTATTGTTTTTTTTCTGAACTCCATGGAATAAAATAATACACTGGTGTCCTTTTGTGTGTGGCTTCTTTTGACTTTCCAAAGTGGTTGTTATCAATTTATACATCCACAAGCAGTGTTTAAGGCTTTCAGTTACTCCACCTTCTCATCAGCACTTGACACTATCAGTTTTTTTTGTTTTAGTCATTCTTTTGAGTGTATAGTAATATCTCATTGTGGTTTTAATTTGAATTTTCCCTGATGACTAGAGATGTAGAACATCATTTCATATGATTAATGGCTGTTTAGTTATTTTCTTCTGTGAAATACCAGTTTGAAGCTTCTGCATTTTTTTTTTATTGAGTTGTTCCTCTTTTTTTCTAATTGAATTGTAGGGGTTCTTTATACATTCTAGCTACAAGCTCTTTGTCACTTACATGTGTTGCAAATATCTTTTCCATTTAAGTATCTTTTCCATTCTATTGTCTTGCCTTTTCATTCTTTTAAGATATCTTTTGATGAATAGAAGTTTTCATTTTACTGTAGTCCAGTTTAATAAGCTCTTCCTTTATGGTTAGTACTTTCTGAATCCTGTTAAAAAAAAGTAAGGAAAGACTTTTTTTAACAGGATTCAGAAAGTCTTCATTTCATGAAGACACTCTTTTATATTATCTTCTAGGAATTTTATTATTTTACTTTCACATTTCCACATGGAATTGACTTTTCTGTAATACAAGGTAGGGGGGAATTTCACTTTTATTTAGTTCTTTATTGAATTTGCCTGATCACTTTGTTAGTCTCTTGTTGCCTGCTCATTGAAAAAAAATTCAACTTTTATTTCCTTGAACATGTATAATTATTTTATAACCATGTGTAGTATATTTTTTAATAGTATAAGGTAGAGGTTAAGAATGTGGCCTCAGGACTAGACTGCTTATATTCAGACCTCTGTCGTAAAAACAATTCAAAATTTATTAAGCATCTGTGTGTCAGTCCCTAGGGGCTGGGGATATCACTGCAAATAAAACAGACAAAAATCTCTGCCTTTGTGTGTGGTGAGGGGGGAGCCAGACAATAATAAAAATGAATGAACAGAATATATATTATATTAAATAGGGATATGTGTTTGGATTAAATAGCAAAGGGGAATAGAGTGTTACAGGGGATGAAGTTTGAAATAGGGTAGTCAGGGAAGCCTTCACTGAAGAGGTGACAGTTGGGTGAAGACTTGGAGTTGAGGGAGCAAGTCTTGATATCCTGGGGGAAGAACATTTTAGGAAGATGTAACAGCAATGTGTAAAGCTCCTGAGGCAGGGTTGTGCCTTGCGTTATTTGAGTAACAGCAAGTCAGTGTGGTTGGAACAGAAGTGAGGGGGTAATAGATGATGAGGTCAGAGAGGTAACAAGAGCCATTGAAGGATTTTGAGTGTGGGAGTGACATGATCTATGTTTAAAACCATCATTTTGGCTATTGTGTTTATAATACCAGATTGTAGTGAGGGTGTGGGCATGAGCGGTTAGGAGCTTGTTGCAATAATTTAGGTTACTGTTTGGTTGGACTAGATAGTGAGAAGTAATTGGGCTCTGTGTATCTTTTACAGATAGAGCCAGTAAGATTTGCTGATTGATTAGATGTGGGGAGTGACAGAAATGGGAGTCAAGGATGGCTCCAGGGTTTTTGGCCTGACCTTCATGGAAAGGAGAGCATTTCCATTAACTGAGATGGGGAAAGCTGTGTAAGGAATATGTATGCAAAAAGGGTAAGGAGTTCAGTTTTTGACCTGTTAAGTTCGAAATGCCTATGACAAATTTCATGTATATGATGAGTAAGCAGTTAGAGGAGTCTGAACTTTCAGGGGGAGTTTTTTAGTGGAAGGTTCAGCTGAGAAAGTGTACAGTGGCATGTGCCAACTACTTATCTTGTGGACATTGTTACTTAATTGATTCTCCTGAGTTTTACTGGTCACTTGGGCACTGCCCTACTTCTCCAGAGCCAAGATTTGTATACAAATTGGAGTCTTTCCCAAATAGTCACTTCTCAAGAGGTGTAAAGGCTCTCTTGTTCTTTGTAATCATTGCCTCTAAGCTTGTAATACCCCAGAACCATTCCTGTTTTTTGCAGCTTTTGGGTTATGGCTGTCCCTCAGTCTGATTCATTATATTGATATTTTCTTTCAGGGATTCCTTAACATTTCTTGTCTGTTCGTGGTGTTCTTGTCTGTTTTTCTTGTCCTTTATGGCTTTAAAAAGTATCTTTCCTATTATTTTCAAGAATTTAAGAGAAGAAATGGTAAGATAGTGTGTGTGCTTAGTCTGCAGTTTTGATCTAGTCTTCTTGTTTATAAAAAGAATAATGTTTATGAAAAAGTGACAAAATACATAGTGATAAAAATAACATTACCCCTATTTGCATAGTGACTATTTTGGTTTATTTCTTCCACTTTTTTCCAAAATATTAAGATAAATTTATCTATCTAGCACCTATATTACATAGAAGGCATTTTTTTTCATATAATTATAAGCTGCACAGTTGGGATTTCACTTTCCAAGAAAATTTTCTGAGACCTGCTCTTTGGTGACCCTCACTTGGCCTCCCTACATTCATAGTAAGTGTAGCTATTCAACCATTTAATCTACTGCTGTGGCTTGACTAGAAGGCTGACTGAGTAAGGACATGTAAGCTGGAAAAATGGTCTGTTATTCTTGCATCCCTGTTATATAGGATATATATATAGGATAGGGATAGTTGTCTCCCTAGGAGGATTAGAGTTAATGTGTTGTTTCTTTTTTCAAGATATTTTATTGTCAATTTAAAATTAAATTATTATTTTTTCTCTCACCTATAGTTCACTTAGCAGCCATGGAAGGCCACCTTCACTGTTTTAAATTCCTACTCAGTAGAATGAGCAGTGCCTCCCAAGCTTTGAAAGCCTTCAATGATAATGGAGAAAATGTATTGGACCTAGCCCAGAGGTTCTTTAAGCAGAACATTTTACAGTTTATCCAGGGTGCTGAGTATGAAGGAAATGATCCAAAAGATCAAGAAAGTAAGTAATAAACCTGAAGTGTTTTAGCATTTAATAAGTAGAATAAATGGAGAAGGAAAAGAAAGGAGTTATAAGACAAATGTTGTATTAAAATATGTTATGTATCATTGTCTACACATTCATCCAGATTCTGTTCTTTATATGAAATATTTTAAGCAGAAATATAGAGAGATTAATGTAATATAATGAACACTTTTTTTTTAACATCTTTATTGGAGTATAATTGCTTTACAATGGTGTGTTAGTTTCTGCATTATAACAAATTGAATCAGTTATACATATATCTCCATATCCGCTCCCTTTTGCATCTCCCTCCCACCCTCCCCATCCCACCCCTCTAGGTGGACACAAAGCACTGATCTCCCTGTGCTATGGGACTGATTCCCACTAGCTATCTGTTTTACATTTGGTAGTGTATATATGGCCATGCCACTCTCTCACTTCGTCCCAGCTTACCCTTACCCCTCCCCGTGTCCTCAAGGCCATTCTCTATGTCTGCGTCTTTATTCCTGTCCTGCCCCTAGATTCTTCAGAACCATTTTTTTTTTTTTTTTTTTTTTTTTAGATTCCATATATATGTGTTAGCATATGGTATTTGTTTTTCTCTTTCTGACTTACTTCACTCTGTATGACAGTCTCTAGGTCCATCCACCTCACTACAAATAACTCAATTTCATTTCTTTTTATGGCTGAGTAATATTCCATTGTATATATGTGCCACATCTTCTTTATCCATTCATCTGTCAATGGACACTTAGGTTGCTTCCATGTCCTGGCTATTGTAAATAGAGCTGCAATGAACATTGTGGTACATGACTCTTTTTGAATTATGGTTTTCTCAGGGTATATGCCCAGTAGTGGGATTACTGGGTCATATGGTAGTTCTATTTTTAGTTTTTTAAGGAACCTCCATACTGTTCTCCATAGTGGCTGTACCAATTTACATTCCTACCAACAGTGCAAGAGGGTTCCCTTTTCTCCACACCCTCTCCAGCATTTATTGTTTGTAGATTTTTTGATGATGCCCATTCTGACTGGTGTGAGGTGATACCTCATTGTAGTTTTGATTTGCATTTCTCTGATGATTAGTGATGTTGAGCATCCTTTCATGTGTTCGTTGGCAATCTGTGTATCTTCTTTAGGGAAATGTCTATTTAGGTCTTCTGCCCATTTTTGGATTGGGTTGTTTGTTTTTTTGACATTGAGCTGCATGAGCTGCTTGTAAATTTTGGAGATTAATCCTTTGTCAGTTGCTTCCTTTGCAAATATTTTCTCCCATTCTGAGGGTTGTCTTTTGTCTTGTTTAGGGTTTCCTTTGCTGTGAAAAAGCTTTTAAGTTGCATTAGGTCCCATTTGTTTAGTTTTGTTTTTATTTCCACTTCTCTAGGAGGCGGGTCAAAAAGGATCTTGCTGTGATTTACGTCATAGAGTATTCTGCCTATGTTTTCCACTAAGAGTTTTATAGTATCTGGCCTTATATTTAGGTCTTTAATCCATTTTGAGTTTATTTTTGTGTATGGTGTTAGGGAGTGTTCTAATTTCATTCTTTTGCATGTAGCTGTCGGAGTTTTCCCAGCACCACTTATTGAAGAGGCTGTCTTTTCTCCATTGTATATTCTTGCCTCCTTTATCAAAGATAAGGTGACCACATATGCGTGGGTTTATCTCTGGGCTTTCTATCCTGTTCCACTGATATATACTTTTCTTTTTGTGCCAGTACCATGCTGTCTTGATTACTGGAGCATTGTAGTATAGTCTGAAGGCCGGGAGCCTGATTCCTTCAGCTCCATTTTTCTTTCTGAAGGTTGCTTTGGCTATTCGGGGTCTTTTGTGTTTCCATACAAATTGTGAAATTTTTTGTTCTAGTTCTGTGAAAAATGCCATTGGTAGTTTGATAGGGATTGCATTGAATCTGTAGATTGCTTTGGGTAGTATAGTCATTTGACAGTGTTGATTCTTCCAATCCAGGAACATGGTATATCTCTCCATCTGTTTGTATCATCTTTAATTTTTTTCATCATTGTCTTATAGTTTTCTGCATACAGGTCTTTTATCTCCTTAGGTAGGTTTATTCCTAGGTATTTTATTCTTTTTGTTGTAGTGGTAAATGGGAGTGTTTCCTTAATTTCTCTTTCAGATTTTTTGTCGTTAGTGTATAGGAATGCAAGAGATTTCTGTGCTTTAATTTTGTATCCTGCTACTTTACCAAATTCATTGATTAGCTGTAGTAGTTTTCTGGTAGCATCTTTAGGATTCTCTACGTATAGTATCGTGTCATCTGCAAACAGTGACAGCTTTACTTCTTTTCCGATTTGGATTCCTTTTATTTCTTTTTCTTCTCTGATTGCTGTGGCTAACACTTCCAAAACTATGTTGAATAATAGTGGTGAGAGTGGGCAACCTTGTCTTGTTCCTGATCTTAGAGGTAGTGGTTTCAGTTTTTCACCATTGAGAATGATGTTGGCTGTGGATTAGTCATATATGGCCTTTATTATGTTGCGGTAGGTTCCCTTTATGCCTACTTTCTGGAGAGTTTTTATCATAAATGGGTGTTGAATTTTGTTGAAAGCTTTTTCTGCATCTGTTGAGACTATGATATGGTTTTTATCCTTCAATTTGTTAGTATGGTGTATCACATTGACTGATTTGCATATATTGAAGAATCCTTGCATTCCTGGAATAAACCCCACTTGATCATGGTGTATGATCCTTTTAATGTGCTGTCGGATTCTGTTGGCTAGTATTTTGTTGAGGATTTTTGCATCTATGTTCCTCAGTGATATTGGCCTGTAGTTTTCTTTCTTTGTGACATCTTTTTCTGGTTTTGGTATCAGGGTGATGGTGGTCTCGTTGAATGAGTTTGGGAGTGTTCCTCCCTCTGGTATATTTTGGAAGAGTTTGAGAAGGATAGGTGGTAGCTATTCTCTAAATGTTTGATAGAATTCTCCTGTGACGCCATCTGGTCCTGGGCTTTTGTTTGTTGGAAGATTTTTTATCACAGTTTCGATTTTAGTGCTTGTGATTGGTCTGTTTATATTTTCTATTTCTTCCTGGTTCAGTCTCGGAAGGTTGTGCTTTTCTAAGAATTTGTCCATTTCTTCCAGGTTGTCCATTTTATTGGCATGTAGTTGTTTGTAGTAATCTCTCATGATTCTTTGTATTTCTGCAGTGTCAGTTGTTACTTCTTCTTTTACATTTCTAATTCTATTGATTTGGGTCTTCTCCCTTTTTTTCTTGATGAGTCTGGCTAATGGTTTATCAATTTTCTTTATCTTCTCAAAGAACCAGCTTTTAGTTTTATTGATCTTTTCTGTTGTTTCCTTCATTTCTTTTTCATTTATTTCTGATCTGATCTTTATGATTTCTTTCCTTCTGCTAACTTTGGGGTTTTTTTTTTCTTCTTTCTCTAATTGCTTTAGGTGTAAGGTTAGGTTGTTTATTTGAGATGTTTCTTGTTTCTTGAGGTAGAATTGTATTGCATAAACTTCCCTCTTCAACTGCTTTTGCTACATCCCATAGGTTTTGGGTCTTCGTGTTTTCATTGTCATTTGTTTCTAGGTATTTTTTGATTTCCTCTTTGATTTCTTTAGTGATCTCTTGGTTTTTAAGTAGTGTATTGTTTAGCCTCCAGGTGTTTGTATTTTTTACATATTTTTTCCTGTAATTGATATCTAGTCTCGTAGCATTGTGGTCGGAAAAGATACTTGTTACAATTTCAATTTTCTTAAATTTACCAAGGCTTGATTTGTGACCCAAGATATGATCATTCCTGGACAGTGTGCATGAGCACTTGAGAAGAAAGTGTATTCTGTTATTTTTGGATGGAATGTCCTATAAATATCAATTAAGTCCATCTTGTTTAATGTATCATTTAAAGCTTGTGTTTCCTTATTTATTTTCATTTTGGATGATCTGTCCATTGGTGAAAGTGGGGTGTTAAAGTCCCCTATTATGATTGTGTTACTGTCAGTTTCCCCTTTTATGGCTTTTAGCATTTGCCTTATGTATTGAGGTGCTCCTATGTTGGGTGCATAAATATTTACAGTTGTTATATCTTCTTCTTGGATTGATCCCTTGATCATTATGTAGTGTCCTTCTTTGTCTCTTGTAATAGTCTTTATTTTAAAGTCTATTTTGTCTGATATGAGAGTTGCTACTCCAGGTTTCTTTTGATTTCCATTTGCATAGAATATCTTTTTCCATCCCCTCACTTTCAGTCTGTATGTGTCCCTCGGTCTGAAGTGGGTCTCTTGTAGACACCATATATATGGGTCTTGTTTTTGTATCCATTCAGCCAGTCTATGTCTTTTGGTTGGAGCATATAATCCATTTACATTTATGGTAGTTATCAATATGTATGTTCCTGTTACCATTTTCTTAATTGTTTTGGGTTTGTTATTGTAAGTCTTTTCCTTCTCTTGTGTTTCCTGCCTAGAGAAGTTCCTTTAGCATTTGTTGTAAAGCTGGTTTGGTGGTGCTGAATTCTCTTAGCTTTTGCTTGTCTGTAAAGGTTTTAATTTCTCCGTCGAATCTGAATGAGATCCTTGCTGGATATTTTTCCCTTTCATCACTTCAAATATGTCCTGTCACTCCCTTCTGGCTTGCAGAGTTTCTGCTGAAAGATCAGCTGTTAACTTTCTGGGGTTTCCCTTGTATGTTATTTGTTGCTTTTCCCTTGCTGCTTTTAATATTTTTTCTTTGTATTTAATTTTTGATAGTTTGATTAATATGTGTCTTGGCGATACGTGTCTTGGTGTGTTTCTCCTTGGATTTATCCTGTATGGGACTCTCTGTGCTTCCTGGACTTCATTGACTATTTCCTTTCCCATATTAGGGAAGTTTTCAACTATAATCTCCTCAAATATTTTCTCACTCCCTTTCTTTTTCTCTTCTTCTTCTGGGACGCCTATAATTCGAATGTTGATGCATTTAATGTTGTCCCAGAGGTCTCTGAGACTGTCCTCAATTCTTTTCATTCTTTCTTCTTTATTCCGCTCTGCAGTAGTTATTTCCACTATTTTATCTTCCAGGTCACTTACCCGTTCTTCTGCCTCAGTTATTCTGCTATTGATTCCTTCTAGAGAATTTTTAATTTCATTAATTGTGTTGTTCATCATTGTTTGTTTGCTCTTTAGTTCTTCTAGGTCCTTGTTAAACGTTTCTTGTCTTTTCTCCATTCTATTTCCAAGATTTTGGATCATCTTTACTGTCATTACTCTGAATTCTTTTTCAGGTAGACTGCCTATTTCCTCTTCATTTGTTTGGTCTGGTGGGTTTTTACCTTGCTCCTTCATCCGCTGCATATTTCTCCGTCTTCTCATTTTGTTTAACTTACTGTGTTTGGGGTCTCCTTTTCACAGGCTGCAGGTTCGTAGTTCCTGTTGTTTATGGAGTCTGCCCCCAGTGGGTGAGGTTGGTTCAGTGGGTTGTGTAGGCTTCCTGGTTGAGGGGACTAGTGCCTGTGTTCTGATGGGTGGGACTGGATCTTGTCTTTCTAGTGGGCAGGACTGCTTCCGGTGGTGTGTTTTGGGGTGTCTGTGACCTTATTATGATTTTAGGCAGCCTCTCTGCTAATGGGTGGGGTTGTGTTCCTGTCTTGCTAGTTGTTTGGCATAGGGTGTCCACCACTGTAGCTTGCTGGTTGTTGAGTGGAGCTGAGTCTTAGCGTTAAGATGGAGATCTCTGGGAGAGCTTTTGCTGTTTGATATTACTTGCGGCCGGGAGGTCTCTGGTGGACCAGTGTCCTGAACTCGGCTCTCCCACCTCAGAGGCTCAGGCCTGACACCCGGCCGGAGCACCAAGACCCTGTCAGCCACACAGCTCAGAAGAAAAGGGAGAAAAAGAAAGAAAGAAAGAGAAGTAAATAAATAAATAAATTTATTAAAATAAAATATAAAATATTATTAATAATAAAAAATAAATAAATAAAAATAAATAAATAAAAAAGAAAGGAAGGAAGAAAGAAGAGAGCAACCAAACCAAAAAACAAATCCACCAGTGATAAGAAGTGCTAAAAACTATACAAAAAAAAAGAAAAACAGAAAAACAAAAAACGGACAGACAGAACCCTAGGAAAAATGGCAGAAGCAAAGCTATACAGACAAAATCACATGAAGAAGCATACACATACACACTCACAAAGAGAGAAAAAGGAAAAATAACATATATATATATTAAAAAAAAGAAGAGAGCAACCAAATCAATAAACAAATCTAACAATAATAATAAGCTCTAAATACTAAACTAAGATAAACATAAAACCAGAAAGAAATTAGTTGCAGAAAGCAAACGCCAAGTCTACAGTTGCTCCCAAAGTCCACCTCCTCAATTTTGGGATAATTCGTTGTTTATTCAGATATTCCACAGATGCAGGGTACATCAAGTTGATTGTGGAGATTTAATCCGCTGCTCCTGAGGCTGCTGGGAGAGATTTCCCTTTCTCTTCTTTGTTCACACAGCTCCTGGGGTTCAGCTTTGGATTTGGCCCTGCCTCTGTGTAGGTCACCTGAGGGCCTCTGTTCCCCACCCAGACAGGAGGGGGTTAAAGGAGCCACTGATTAGGGGGCTCTGGCTCACTCAGGCCGGGGGAGGGAGGGGTATGGAGTGCGGGACGAGCCTGCGGCAGCAGAGCCCGGCATGACTTTGCTCCAGCCTGAGGCGCGCCGTGTGTTCTCTCAGGGAAGTTGTCCCTGGATCAGAGGACCCTGGCAATGGCGGGCTGCACAGGCTCTTGGGAGGGGCGGTGTGGATAGTGACCTGTGCTTGCACACAGGCTTCTTGGTGGCGCAGCAACAGCCTTAGCGTCTCATGCCTGTCTCTGGGGTCCGCGCTGATAGCCGTGGCTCGCGCCCGTCTCTGGAGCTCCTTTAAGCAGCGCTGTTAATCCCCTCTCCTTGTGCACCAGGATACAAAGAGGCAAGAAAAATTCTCTTGCCTTTCGGCAGCTCCAGACTTTTTCCCGGACTCCCTCCCGGCTAGCTGTGGTGCACTAGCCTCCTTCAGGCCATGTTAACGCTGCCAACCCCAGTCCTCTTCCTGGGATCTGACCTCCGAAGCCTGAGCCTCAGCTCCCAACCCCTGCCCATCCCGGTGGGTGAGCAGACAAGCCTCTCGGGCTGATGAGTGCTGGTTGGCACCGATCCTCTGTGCAGGAGTCTCTCTGCTTTGCCCTCCGCATCCCTGTTGCTGTGCTCTCCTCCGTGGCCCCGAAGCTCCCCCCTTCCGCCACCCGCAGTCTCTGCCCGCGAAGGGCCTTCCTAGTGTGTGGAAACCTTTCCTCCTTCACAGCTCCCTCCCACTGGTGCTGGTCCTGTCCCTATTCTTTTGTCTCTGTTTCTTCTTTTTTCTTTTGCCCTACCCAGGTACGTGGGGAGTTTCTTGCCTTTTGGGAGGTCTGAGGTCTTCTGCCAGCGGTCAGTAGGTGTTCTGTAGGAGTTGTTCCACATGTAGATGTATTTTTGATGTATTTGTGGGGAGGAAGGTGATCTCCACGTCTTACTCCTCTGCCATCTTGAGGGTCTTCAATGAACTCTTTATACCACTAGATTTAAGAATAAAATATTATAGATAAGATACACTTGAAGCTTCCTGGTTCTCTCTCCTTAATACCATTCATTCCGTTTTCTCCCTCCTCAGAGGTAACCATTATTTTGGATTTATAATTCCATTCTATGGTTTTATATTTAGTATATATGTACTCACAAAAATATGCAGTATCATTTTGTGTATTTTTAGAGTAAGAGACTAAACTGTTATATCTAATAAGAAATCCTAAAATTCAGCAGCTTAAATTATATAGAAGTTTATTTCTTTTATATGATAGCCCTGGTTGGAGAGTGCATCTGTTCTATGTAGTCATTCAGGGACCTGTTTTCTTCCTAAGTAGCTCTCTCTAGTTGTTGCTAATCCAGCAGGAGCTGGGGAGAGAATGAGTATAAGCTAGGATTTTCAAGGTCTAATTTGCAGTCATCACTTTTGCTAACATTCTATTGGCAAGAGTTTAGTCACATGGCCACACCCAGCTGCAAGAAAGCCTGGATAATTCAGTACCCAGCTGAGAGGCCTCAGCTCAGGTGCAACTCTTGTTATTGTGGAAGGAAGGGGATTTTAGTGGACAACTAGAAGTATTTGAAACTTCTTTTAAAACTTTATAAAAATGGCATAAAACAGTAATGTATCCTTCTCTCTTTCTTTTTTCACAAAATGTTATGATTTTTGAGGTTTATTAGACAGATAGATGTATTCTAGTTTATTCTTTTAAATTGTTTGTGGTATTGCATTTAATAAAAAACACTGTTTATCCATTCTCCAATTTGACATTTAGATTGTTTACAGTTTTCAGAATTACAATCAAGGTGGTAACGGATATTCTTGTATGTGTCCTTGTTTACATGCACAAGATGTTCTTTAGAGAGGTGCTTCCCTACCTTTTTCACACTTTGCCCACATAGAAAATGATATTTGTATGGCACACTGGTACTGTTGGATGAGGCTTCCTGAGGTACTGCCTATCTTCTCTGAAGATTGAGAGTTAAGAGCTCTGCCTTGGTAAATAGTTGGGAAACTCTACTTTAGGTTTTGTTTGGTGGGATATACCCATTTTCAGTATAAATAGTTATAAATGCTTCATTCTTTATCAGAGTGGTTATAGTAATTTACACTCTCATCAGCAATGTTTGGTGAGAATTTAGAGAAACAATAATCAGTATTGTCAGATGTAAAAATTTTTGCCACTTAGTTGGGTATGAAGAGGTTTAATTTGTATTTTGATTTGCATTTTTTTGATTACTAATGACGCTGAACATTGTTTAGTAAAGTTATTGGCTATTCTCGTTTTCTCTTCTATTAAATTGCCTGTAGAATTGTGTTCTTTGTCCTTTTCTAAATAATTTGAGCTCTTTTATATAGTTCTGATACCAATCATTTATTAATTTTATCTGATATAGATATTTTCTCTCACACTGTGACTTGTTTTTTCACAAATGATATCCGTATTTAAAAACAACTTTATTAAAGTATGATTTACATAAAATAAACTGTATTTATTTGAAGTATGCAGTTCATCTCAAATGTTTTTTCATACCCTCTTGCAGTTCATCCCTCTTTTCACCCTGGCGGCACACAGCCACTGATTTGTTTTCTGTCACTATAGATTAGTTTGGGTTTTCTAATGGAAATGGATTTCTAATGGGTTTCTCTAATCTTTTGAGATTCATTTGTGTTGTATATATTAGTAGTTCGTTACTCTTTATTGCTGAATAGTATTCCATTGTATGGATGCATATTTTGTTTATGCATTCTGTCTTATTGGTATGTCTGTTTATTTGCCAGTACTACACAGTTGTTTTTTTTTTTTGAAAGAGAGGAAGCCAGCTCTCTTGGGTCTCTCTTTTTTTTTTTTAAATAAATTTATTTATTTTATTTTTGGCTGCATTGGGTCTTTGTTGCTGCGCGCGGGCTTTCTCTAGTTGCGGTGAGCAGGGTCTACTCTTCGTTGCGGTGCGCGGGCCTCTCATTGCAGTGGCTTCTCTTGTTGCGGAGCACAGGCTCTAGGTGCACAGGCTTCAGTAGTTGTGGCTTGCGGGTTCTAGAGCGCAGGCTCAGTAGTTGTGGCGCACGGGCTTAGTTGCTACGCGGCGTGTGGGATCTTCCCGGACCAGGGCTCGAACCCATGTCCCCTGCATTGGCAGGCAGATTCTTAACCACTGCGCCACCAGGGAAGCCCAGTACTACACAGTTTTGATTACTGTAGCTTTATAGTAAGACTTACAGTCAGGTATTATAAGTCTCCAACTTTGTTCTTTTTAAAATACTCCTTGGGTATTCTAGGTTGTTTCCTTTCCATATATAAAAATGAGTATAGCTACCTCAGGGTCGTTAAGAGGGTTAAATGAGGCAATCCTTACAAGTGCTTACTACCATGCTTGGCATTCAGTAAGGGCTCAGTATATAGTTGTTATCATTAAAAACATTTTATTAAGTATTTACTATGTGCTAGGCACTAGGTCAGGTGCATTCACACCTGTCTATGTCTATGTTTATGTATAGATACACACATATACTTTATCTCCTTCCAGTTTCTTTTGCTTTCTTCACTTGTAAACAGAGAGGGAGTGCTCTGTGCAAATGTAGGACTTGAGACCAAGTATGTCTTTATACAAAGGGTTGAAAATGACCATCTCCTTGTGTTTTGTGGTGGCCTGAGAGAAACAGGGAAGATGGCAAGAATAGTTCTGGTACCATATATTCCTGGCATGTTTGAGATCCTGAGGGATGGAAAGGCTACACAATTAATAATAATCTTATTTTATGATTCTCTTTTTATTACTTGTCATTGCATCAACTGAATTAATTCCAATATAACATTCTCATACTTGAGTTAATACTGAAACCTGAAATGTGTGACTGATTAAGGCAGGGAAAAGGAATGAATTCCTTTGTTTCCTGAAATGCTGAATTTTTTATTCGTAGCTTTAGCATTTCCAGGTCATGTGGCTGCCTTTAAGGGTGATTTGGAAATGCTTAAGAAATTAATAGAAGATGGAGTAATCAATATTAATGAACGTGATAATAATGGATCAACTCTTATGCATAAAGGTAAGTTATGATTCCTGCTTCATCTTCAGTTCTGACACAATTGCTGTTGAGTTATTTAGCTTTTATTTTTTATTTATTTATTTTAAAAAAAATTTATTATTTATTTTTGGCTGTGTTGGGTCTTTGCTGCTGCGTGCTGGCTTTTTCTAGTTGAGGCGAGCAGGGGCTACTCTTTGTTGCGGTGCGCGGGCTTCTCATTGCAGTGGCTTCTCTTGTTGCGGAGCACGGGCTCTAAGCACACGGGCTTCAGTAGTTGTGGCACATGGGCTCAGTAGTTGTGGCTTGTGGGCTCTAG
This sequence comes from Eubalaena glacialis, assembly GCF_028564815.1. Taxonomy (NCBI): domain Eukaryota; kingdom Metazoa; phylum Chordata; class Mammalia; order Artiodactyla; family Balaenidae; genus Eubalaena; species Eubalaena glacialis. The sequence continues at coordinate 60,080,116 of NC_083725.1, read as the reverse complement.
AGCGCAGGCTCAGTAGTTGTGGCACACGGACTTAGTTGCTCCATGGCATGTGGGATCTTCCCGGACCAGGGCTCGAACCTGTGTCCCCTGCATTGGCAGGTGGATTCTTAACCACTGCGCCACCAGGGAAGTCCCCCCTCAGGTTTCTTGACTGAGGTTACACAGCTAGTAAGAGCAAAGCTGAGATTTCATTCATTTTTTCCATTCATTTATTCATCAACTCTATAGACATTTATTGAGTGTCTATATATGCCAGCCACTTGCTAAGTTCTGTCCTGTCCTCCAGTCTGTTGTTTAGTGGACCTAAACTCAGATCTTTTTAGACTGAGTTTCCCCCCAACAGTTTCCCTGCATTTTGAGATGGACCTAGAAGGAGGGGAGAAATTAGATGATCATATGATTGAGTGATGGGCACTAGGTGAGAAGACACATAAGCAGAGTTGTGGAGGTGAAAATTAATATTGAGTGCATGTGTTTTAAGGAAAGGTGGTGAACAGTTTAGGTAATCAGTGAGAGGCCCTGAACATTTTGAGTTATGAGGGTCAGAGGAATAAGCTATTTATACAAGATGGCAAAAGATTTTCAAAGTCTTTCACATTCACACAGATTGCACTTACATTTGGCCTGATACAAGATTGGTCAGGAGCTATGAATACAGTAGATGAGCACTGGATAAGGATTAGAAAAAACCTAGATTATAGTTTCAAATCCATTACTTACTGGCTGTGTGATGTTAAATAGCCTCTTTGAGCTTCAATGTCTATATCTGTATGCAAAGCTCTCTGCATAGGGGCTGAGTACAGCAGATACTTGATTAAATATTTGTCTAATGAATGAATAAATGAAATAGAGAAAATAACATCTGGCCAACCTACTTCTGTTGGTTATTGTAAGGATTAGTATTTACAAAAGTACTCTGCAGTGGTACTGTCCAAAATTTTAGAAAATTGTTCTAATAACAATAACTTTTTTGTGTGTACATTATGTTTTGTTTTTACAGCTGCTGGGCAAGGCCACATAGAGTGTTTGCAGTGGCTAATTAAAATGGGAGCAGACAGTAATATTACCAACAAAGCAAGGGAGAAACCCAGTGATGTGGCTAAGAGGTATCCCTATCTGCTTTGCTTCTTTCTTTTGTTTTTAAAGTTTTGCATTTACTCTCCTATACTCAGAAATCTCTGAAGATTTCTGGATTATAGGACTCAGTCAAATGCTGACGGAATGATAATTTTCAAGCTGAATTGACATTTGACAACATATCAGCTCTTCTCTCTAAAGCAGTGATTCTCAGCTGGGAGGCAGTAGTCCCCCTTCTCGGGGGGTGTGCATTTGGAAATGTGGGGAGGGGGTTGTCACAGTGATGGAGACCATCACTAATGTTTCATGAGGTCAGGTCCAGGAATGCCAGACATTCTACAGTGCTCAGAACAGTAGTGTACAACAAAGAATTGTCCCACCCAAATGCTGGTACCCGTTGAGAAATGCTGTGTGATAAAAAGGAGTAATCAAAAGGAGTCACACGGATTTTGAAACAAATTTTAATATTTATATTTGAATTAAATGTAACACCTATTATTGAACACCTCCAGCTCATTCAGATCAGGCCCTCACGGAATATTTAGTTCATCCATTTGTCCATTTGGTTGTTTTTTCATTTAACTTCCTGTATACTTACCATGCTCCAAGTGCTGTGGTTAGCATTAAGATTACCAAGATGAAAAAAAATAGTCCTTGCCCTCAAGAAACTTACAGTCTTATGGAGAGACAAATGTGCAAACATAACTTTTATTGATTATAATCAGTATGTCGTATTACATGTCATGTATAAGGTACAGTAAGAGCGCAGAAGAAAAAGTGCCCAAGTATTCCTATTCTAAAGTTGTGGGGGAGAAATGTTAATACAGATGATGGTAAGAGTTATGAAGGCAACTGTGGGGGACAGAATTTATATAGAAGTCTGGGAAAACTTTTTTTGGAGAAAGCAACATTTATGCTGACACTTGAAGGAGGAAGAGTTGTAAGATAACACCTTGTGTGTCTGAGGAACGCATGTGGTTCAGAACTGCTTGAATCTAAAGTAGGAGTGTGGGCTAAAAGTTGCACATGAGGCTTGATGGGATGCAAGGGCCCAATTATTCATTAAATTGCCATGCAATTTTTGTTTGTGAGTTCATGTTCCTTAAAATTTTGTCTGTGGGATCTCTTTGAAACCATGGAATATGGTTTTGTTTTACCACATAGTAGCATCATTCTCAACTCAGGCCCACTATTTTTTATTTTTTAAAATAGCTTTATCAAGGTATAATTGGCATATAGTAAAGTACACATGTTTGTACAGCACAAACTGATGAATTCTGATATATGTATATACCTGTGAAATCATCACCACAATCAAGATAGTGAACATATCCATCAGCTCCTAAAATCTCCTTGTGGACCTTTGTAATCTCTCTCCCTCCTACTGCTTTCCACTGCCCCATCCCCAAGCAGACACTAATTTGCTTTCTGTCACTATAGATTAGTTTGCATTTGCTAGAATTTTATATAAATGGAATCATACTACTGTATGATTATATAAGTATGTACTTATATATATCTGGCTTATTTATAAGTATGTACTCTTACTTACTTATAAGTATGTACTCTTATATATCTGGCTTTTTTCACTCAGCATAATTATTTTGAAAATCATTCATGTGTATTAGTGGTTCATCTCTTATTGCTGAGTAGTATTCCATTGACTGTGGAATTCCATAGTATTCCATAGTTTGCTTATCCCCTAACCTGTTGAAGGATATCTTGTTTGTATCTGCTTTTTGGTGATTATGAATAAAGCTGCTATAAACATTCACATACAGATTTTTGTGTGAACATAAGTTTTCAGTTCACTTGAGTAATACTTAGTAGGATTGCTGAGTCAGATGCTAAGGGTGTGTTTATCTTTATAAGAAACTGCCACAGTGCCTTCCAAAGTGACCACACCAATTTGCATTCCATCAGCAGTGGATGAGTGTTTCTATTGCTTCTTATCTTGCCAGCATTTGATATTGTCAGATTTTTTTATTTTCATAATTCCAGTAGGTGTGTAGTGGTGTCTCATTGTGTTTTTTGTTTTTTCCTAATGGAAAATGATTTGGGGCATCTTTTCATGTACATATTTGCCATTTGTATGTTTTCCTTTGGTGAAGTGACTGTTCAGATCTTTTAGCCACTTTTAAAACTTGGGTGGTTTTCTTATTGTTGAGTTTTAAGAGCTCTTTCTATATTCTGGATACTAGTTCTTTCTCAGATTTTTGTTTTGTGAAGATTTTCTCCCAGTTGTGGTTTGTTTTTTCATTCTCTTAACAATGAAGAGCAAAAATTTTTTATCAATTTGCTCTTTTTTTTTTTTTTTAATTTTTTTTTTTTAATGCTATTCTTGTCTGCTTACATTCTTTTTATGTATGTATGTATGTATGGCTGTGTTGGGTCTTCGTTTCTGTGAGAGGGCTTTCTCTAGTTGTGGCAAGCGGGGGCCACTCTTCATCGCGGTGCGGGGGCCACTCTTCATCGTGGTGCGCGGGCCTCTCACTATCGCGGCCTCTCGTTGCCGAGCACAGGCTCCAGACGCGCAGGCTCAGTAATTGTGGCTCACGGGCCGAGTTGCTCCGCAGCATGTGGGATCTTCCCAGACCAGGGCTCGAACCCGCGTCCCCTGCATTGGCAGGCAGACTCTCAACCACTGCGCCACCAGGGAAGCCCTCAATTTGCTCTTTTATGGGTTATGCTTTTGGCATCATATCTAAGAAATCTTTGATTTACACCAAGTCACAAAGATTTTCTTTTATGTTTTCTTTTAGACATTGTTATAGGTACAGTTTTAGGTTTTACATTAAGGTCTATGATCCATTTTGAGTTAATTTTTGTATGTGGTATGAGGTATGTATCCAAGTTCTTTTTTTTGCATATGGATATGTAATTGTTCTAGCACCATTTGTTGAAAAAGCTGTCCTTTTTCTTCTATTGCCTTTGTGTCTTTGTCCAAGTCAGGTGTCCATGTATGCGTGGGCTTATTTCTGTAGTCTGTATTTTATCCATTGATCTATTTGTCTGTCTTTGTATCAGTATCACATGGGTGATTTAGTACTGTATCTGAAGATATTCATAATTTCTGGCCCACATTTCTTTGTCCTTCATGCACCAAAGTGCTAGTGTGAGTGTAGTGTTATAGAAATAACCTTGAATCTGGCATAAAACAAGTACTCAGTAAATGATAGCTGTGAAGTGACAATCTAGTAATAGAGATAATGAATTCTATTAACCTTACAACTTCGTATGTCTATTACTATATTGTTAATGATTTGCAGTACCTGGTGAAAGGTAAAGATATATGTGTGCATGTGCACGTGGTTATGGAAGTGTGTGAACAAAATAAAATTTGAGGTTTTTATGTTTAGCGAGTAATTCTCCATGTCCTAAGAGAAAGCATTGAACATTTTAATTAGCAAAACTGTGGGAAAAATATGCAGATTACATACAATCACAACAACAACTTGAAAACCAAGGGTATATTATTAGAAGCTTCATAGAGATGTGGGAAGGATCAAAGAAAATAAGAAATGTGGATATAAAAGTCATTATTTTTCCATTAAATATCAAAGCCATGCTGGGTGCTTTGAGGGTTGAGGAAGGATGAAGATTAAGGGGGCTAGGCTATAGTTTTCCCTAAAACGAACCAGAACTAATTCTATGATTTAAATTAGGCCATCAGGAAAAGGTAGTAAATACAGGTAAATCAAGTAGGGTGGTTCCGGGCTTTCTACTCAGTTGAGCAGCTCCGTTTGGGGGCACACCAAATATTCTTTTGATATTGGGTCACTTCTTTCAGTTGGATTTTTGCCACTAAAATATGGAATCTGGGAATTCCCAGGTGGTCCAGTAGTTAGGACTCCTCGCTTTCACTGCCGAGGGCCCGGGTTCAATCCCTGGTCGGGCAACTAAGATCCCATAAGCCCCGCGGCGTGGCCAAAAAAAAAAATTCTGGGATCAGTCTTTAATATGACTGCTTGTCCTTAGTTTCCACTAACTGTTTGAATTCCCCACATTGCTGGATATGCATCAAATTGTCACTGACCTTCAGATACAGTTTTCGTTCTTCACTGGTGCGTGAGTTGGTGGGATAATGTAGAGTGTAATTCCCTAAATTAAATGCAAACTGCTATTTCGATTTGAAAAAGATTGTGGATCTTGTAATTACTAATTCTTTTCTACAGGTTTGCCCATTTAGCAGCAGTAAAGCTATTGGAAGGACTACAGAAATATGATACAGATGATGAGAGTGAAATTGATGAAAATGATATTAAGTTTTTCATAAGACATGGTGTTGAGGGAAGCACTGATGCCAAGGATGATATAGGTCTCAGTGAGTCGGATAAAACAGATGCCAGAGGTACGTGTGCCAACTCTTCCATGATTTTTCCTTTAAAAAATACCACAGGGCTTCCCTGGTGGCGCAGTGGTTGGGAGTCCGCCTGCCAATGCAGGGGACATGGGTTCGTGCCCCGGTCCGGGAGGATCCCACATGCCGCGCAGCGGCTAGGCCCGTGAGCCACAACTACTGAGCCTGCGCGTCTGGAGCCTGTGCTCCGCAGCGGGAGAGGCCGCGACAGTGAGAGGCCCACGCACCGCGATGAAGAGTGGCCCCCGCTTGCCACAACTGGAGAAAGCCCTTGCACAGAAACGAAGACCCAACACAGCCATAAATAAATAAATAAATAAATAAATTTATAAAAAAAAAAATTAAAAATACCACAGATTTGGGAATTATTTTAAAGACAACTACCATCTACAAAGTGAAATACTTTGATATTTTTTGGGGAACCAGAACTAGTACAAATTTTTGTACTAGGGGTTGTTGAACATATAAAGAATGTGAGACGTGATCTTTGTCCCTCAAAGAGGAAAGGGGTATTTTCCTGCCATATAACCCTGATTTCACTTCTCATGATATTTGTCAGAGAGCCATGGTTCATATGAATGGATGAGAAGAACTGTTTCAATGGCACTCTTTCATGGGAGAAAGGTGAGAAGGATCTTTTTGAACGGAGGCTAACCAAAGCAAAGGCAGCTGTAGTAAAGTGAGCAGAGCTTGGGCACTGGATTCAGACATCAGAGCTCCACCTCTTTCTAGCTGAACTCTTTCTAGTTACTCTCTGAACCTCGGTTTCCTCATCTGTAAAAATGAGAATATTAACGTAATGTCATCCCACAGACTGCACTAGAGAATGGGAAGTGCCTAGAGGCTTAGTAAATGTCAATTCCCTTCCTCGTGATCTCTGGAAAGTATCTTCAGTTATTCTGGCAGGAAAAACTAGTTGTACCAAAACTGTATTCTCTGAGAAAAACTTCTAATTCATGTCTAAATTAAAAAAAAATTTTTTTTTAAGAGCTCCCAGAACATCGTCAGGCAGAACCTCACTCTCCAGGTGATGGTAGAAGCCTCTTTCCTGGTGAATGCAACCTAAAAGATGCTAATATTAGGGGCTCCCAACAAGCAGCCCACCTGGATCACCCCACAGTGAGGCTCAGAGTCAATGATCCCTTCAGAATTTCCTGACAGCTTTATTTTAAATAGCTTCACTGAGATATAATTCACATACCATTCAATTTACCCATTTAAGGTGTACAATTTAATGGTTTTTAGTATATTCAGATTTGTGCAACCATTATTACAATAATATTTGTAACATTTCCATCACCCCCCAAAAGAAACCTCATACCCATTAGTAGTCAATCCCCCTAACCTCTACCTTCTCCCTTCCCCTCAAACCACCCCCCAGTTAGGCAACTGCTAATCTACTGTCTGTCTCTATAGGTTTGCCTATTTGGGGCATTTCATATGAATGGGATGATACCATATATGGTCTTTTGTGACTGGCTTCTTTCACTTAGCACAATGTCTTCAAGGTTTATGCACATTGTAACGTGGATCATTACTTCATACTTTATTCCTTTTTATTGCCAAATAATATTTTTGTATGGATATACCACATTTTATTTTATTTCATTTATTTTTTAAAATTAATTAATTAATTAATTTTTGGCTGTGTTGGGTCTTCGTTTTCTGTGCGAGGGCTTTCTCTAGTTGAGGCAAGTGGGGGCCACTCTTCATCGTGGTGCGCGGGCCTCACTGTCACGGCCTCTCTTGTTGCGGAGCACAGGCTCCAGATGCGCAGGCTCAGTAGTTGTGGCTCACGGGCCTAGTTGCTCCGCGGCATGTGGTATCTTCCCAGACCGGGGCACGAACCCATGTCCCCTGCATTGGCAGGCGGACTCCCAACCACTGCGCCACCAGGGAAGCCCACCACATTTTATTTTATTTTTAATTTTTATTTTTTATTTATTTATTTATTCCTAAATTTATTTGGCTGCACTGGGTCTTAGTTGCGGCATGCAGGATCTTTGTTGCAGCATGCGAGCTCTTAGTTGCAGCATGTGGGATCTAGTTCCCTGACCAGAGATCACACCTGGCCCCCCTGCATTGGGAATGTGTAGTCTTAGCCACTGGACCACCAGGGAAGTCCCTATACCACATTTTCTATATCTGTTCGTCAGTTGTTGGACATTTGAGTTGTTTCCACATTTTGGCTATTAAGAATAATGCTGCTGGGACTTCCCTGGTGGTCCAGTGGGTAAGACTCCATGCTCCCGGTGCAGGGGGCCCAGGTTTGATCCCTGGTTGGGGAACTAGATCCTGCATGCCGCAACTAAGAAGTCCACATGTTGCAACTAAAGATCCCGCATGCCGCAACGAAGAGTGCCACAACTAAGACCCGGCACAGCCTAAATAAATTAAAAAAAAAAAAAATAATAATGTTGCCATGAACATTTGTATATGTGCTTTTTTTTTTTAATTAATTAATTTATTTATGGCTGTGTTGGGTCTTCGTTTCTGTGCGAGGGCCTTCTCTAGTTGTGGCAAGTGGGGGCCACTCTTCATCGCGGTGTGCGGGCCTCTCACTATCGCGGCCTCTCTTGTTGCGGAGCACAGGCTCCAGACGCGCAGGCTCAGTAATTGTGGCTCACGAGCCCAGTTGCTCTGCGGCATGTGGGATCTTCCCAGACCAGGGCTCGAACCCATGTCCCCTGCATTGGCAGGCAGATTCTCAACCACTGCGCCACCAGGGAAGCCCTGTATACGTGCTTTTTTGACAATGGAAATGTATTTTCATTTCTCTTGGATATACACCTAGCAGTTGGAATTGCTGCATCATCTGGTAAAAATATGTCTAACATTTTGAGGAACTTTCAAACTGTTATGCAAAGTAGCTGCACCATTTTATATTCCCACCAACAATGCCTGAGGGTTCCAGTTTCTCCCCATCCTGGCCAATACTCGTTATTGTTTGTCTCGTTGATAACTAAAACTGTTTTAGTGAGTGTGTAGTGGTATCTCAGTGTAGATTTGATTGGTGTTTCCCTAATGAATAATGATGTTGAGTATCTTTTCCTGTGCCTATTGATCATTTGTATAGCTTTTGGAGAAATGTCTATTCAAATCCTTTTCCTATTTTTCAACTGAGTTGTTTATCTTTTTACTATTGAGTTGTAAGAGTACTTGCAGATATAAGTGCCTTATATCTGCAAGTATAAGTATTTGCAGATACTTTCTCCTATTCTGTGGGTTGTCTTTTAACTTTCTTAATGATGTCCTTGCCAGTGCAAGTTTTAAATTTTGATGAAATCCATTTAATCTATTTTAAATTTATTTATTTATTTATTTATTTTTGGCTGTGTTGGGTCTTCGTTTCCGCGCGAGGGCTTTCCCCAGCTGCGGCAAGCGGGGGCCACTCTTCATCGCGGTGCACGGGCCTCTCACCATCGTGGTCTCTCTTGTTGCGGAGCACGGGGTCCAGACGTACAGGCTCAGCAGTTGTGGCTCACGGGCCCAGTTGCTCCGCGGCATGTGGGATCCTCCCAGACCAGGGCTCGAACCCGTGTCCCCTGCATTGGCAGGCAGACTCCCAACCACTGCGCCACCAGGGAAGCCCCCATTTTATCTATTTTAAAATTTTGTTTGTGCTTAAATTTATTTTTTGTTGATTGTACTGAGAATTAGCAAGGACTTATTAGAACTGCAGAAGATGAACAATTGATTTGTAGAATTTCAGTGTCTTCTGAAATTAGTTGAGTAGGAGATTTTTGTGAAGTGATCATTGTCAGTGAATCACAAAAATTTTAAAAGATGTTTCAGGAAAGACCAAGAACGAGGCTAGAACAGTTTCCTTCTGTGGTGTGTTTGACACAAATTCATTCTTACACCCTTGCCATATAGTGAGGCTCTGGCTGGTGCCCAGCTGGGGTGCTTGCAGCTAGTGAAGGTACTATATATGAAGTCATGTGCTATTTTCTTGTCCCTATTTAATTTTATTCCAGGGCAAAATCCAAAGGACTGGCCAGTCTCTTCTTGGAACACTAGGTTTTGCCAGAGTGCCTACAGAGGACTGATTGGATTTCTTGTCATCGCAGACTTCTTGGAACTGAGCCTCAATTCAGAGCATTCTTTAGTGAATTAGGTTTAGGGTCATGGCATCATAGAACCCCATATGAGGTTTGACTCCTGGCTCAACATTCCTGTTACATGTCATCCAGCATCCAATCACCTTCAGTGACAAGGCCCCCACTATTGCCCATGTGGCCCATTTCTACCTTTTGACAGGGGTAAATGTATAAGGCACTTATTGTAGTGTCCTTCCCATCACAGGAACTCCACAAATACATGATAGCTCTTAACTGGTTTTTTTTTTTTTAACATCTTTATTGGAGTATAATTGCTTTACAATAGTGTGTTAGTTTCTGCTTTATAACAAAGTGAATCATTTATATATATACATATGTTCCCATATCTCTTCCATCTTGCGTCTGCCTCCCTCCCACCCTCTTAACTGTTTTTGTTGAAAAGTTTCGCCTTTGTTAAGATCTTTCTTCCTGGAACTAATCCCAATTAATCCTAGCTCTTACCTCCGATGATCCCATAGAACAGCTCTTTCAAAACATAGCCTTCAAATATTAAAGAATTAAATAAACCATCACAATTCTTTCCATTCTATGTAACATTAAAAAAAAAATCCCCTCTACTTGTTTGCTATTAGTTATGGTAGATCCCAAACCTGTCTGCCCGTCAGAATTGTCTGAGGAGCTTTTACTAACTACTGATACCTGAATTTGCAGGACTGCTATGGGGCTCAAACATATACATTTTAAAAAAGTACCCCAGTTGATTCTGATGTATGTAGTTTGGAACCTGCAGCTGTAACCTATTGAGAGATAAATCAGAGTGGTGAGTGTCAGGGAGAAGAGGCTGTGATTTGCTAACCTGGTTGTAAAGCAGAGTTTCTCAGCTTCTGTGTTATTGACATTTTGGGCCAGATACTTATTTGTTGAGGGGGGCCCACCTGTGCATTTTAAGATATTTAGTAGCATCCTGAGCCTCTACATGCCAATAGTCTGTTTCCCTCCATCCCCCGAGGTTTAACAAGTAAAAGGTCTCCAGATATTGCCAAGTGTTCCTTGGAGGAGGAAATCACCCCAGGTTGAGAACTTGTACCACAAAGGATAGAAAAAATCATGGTTTTGATAGCTGGAGAATAGCTCAAGGTAGCTCTCAAACACACTTCCTTCTCAATATCCTCTTGCCTAGATATTACAAGTGACTAATCATAAAATTTGGGGGCTGGATTAGTTCTGATTTATCATAAATAAATCAAGCATATTTCAGTTTTTCTAATTTTCTGACATAAATAGATTGTGCCTGGTCCTGTAATATACAACTAGTCCTAAAACACTGCTAGCCAGCCTCCCTCCCCTCCCCTCTCCTTCCCTCCCCCTCCCCTCCCCTCCCCTCCCCTCCCCTCCCCCTCCCCTCCCCTCCCCTCCCCTCCCCTCCCCCTCCCCTCCCCTCCCCTCCCCTCCCCTCCCCTCCCCTCCCCTCCCCTCCCCTTCCCTTCCCTTCCCTTCCCTTCCCTGGTATTAATAGTCATAATAATGATATATCTTCCAACAGCAGGAACAGAATCCTCCATTTAGATATCTCACTGCTTGTTCACCCTAATACTCTGCTACTGATATGTATCCTTCTATGTAGACACCACCCTCCCTCCATCTCCTTCCCCGAACCACACAGACACTGACCATGCAGACACTGGCTTTAGAGGAAGAGTATGCTCCAGGACCAGCATCCTGTGAGAACATGAGCTGTTACCTGTCTAAACTAGGTTCCTGTTCAACTCTGTCTTGCAGTGAGAGCTTATAAGAAAATTGTAGAATTGAGACACCTCCTGGAAATTGCTGAGAGCAACTATAAACACTTGGGAGGCATAACAGAAGAAGATCTAAAGCAGAAGAAAGAACAGCTTGAGTCTGAAAAGTAATGTCCTCAAAACTTTGATGGTTTGTTTTTACTTACCTTTCTAAATGCCACGTGAGGGTTTGTTGATCAACAACTTATTTTTTCATCCCCACCAAAGGGTGTGAGTTTCCAATCTGTTTTCCTCCTAAGCCCCCAGATGGAGAAGGTGTTAAGATTTTAAAAAAATTGTGGTAAGGGACTTTCCTGGTGGCACAGTGGTTAAGAATCCACCTGCTAGTGCAGGGGACACAGGTTCGAGCCCTGGGACGGGAAGATCCCACATGCCGCGGAGCAACTAAGCCCGTGCGCCACAACTGCTGAAGCCCACGCGCCTAGAGCCCGTGCTCTGCAACAAGAGAAGCCACCGCAGTGAGAAGCCTGTGCACCGCAACAAAGAGTAGCCCCCGCTCACCGCAACTAGAGAAAGCCTGCGTGCAGCAACAGATCCAACACAGGTCTTAGTTGTGGTGCAAAAAAATTGTGCACCAATTTTTAAAAAAAATTTTTAAAAATTTTTTAAAAATTAAAAAAAAATTGTGGTAAAATATACATAGCATAAAATATATCTTAACCACTTTTAAAGCAGAATTCAGTAGTGTTAAGTACATTCCACATTTTTGTACAGCCATCCTCCAGAACTTTTTGTCTCGCAAAACTAAAACGCTAAGAAGAGTTCCTGTTTTTTGTTTTCGTTTTTTTGAGACCACAGCTACTTTGAGCTTTTCAACCAACACAGTCTCTAGCCATCCCTATCGAATTGGACTGCTTGCTCACAAGTCACCAACCTAGTCCTATGTTCATGGACAGTGGCACCCCTCAGAACGCTTGCATATTCCCTCACCTTTCACTTCCTGCACCTGAAATTGGCTCTCGGTACATATGGTACCTCTCTAGTTAATTAATGGCTGCTGGGATAGAGGATGCCAAGTGTTTATTTCCTCCCACTGCCTCTTTGCTTGTCTCTCTGCTTTCCACAGTGGCCAGGGAACACAGGGAGACAGGAGGGGAGACTTCTAGTTTAGTCAGAACACGGGTCTGTAAAGAGCAGTGCACGTGGATTCCCCGCTTCCCCTGCCCTCTCCTTTGGTTGGGCCTCTTTCCCTCATATTCTTAGAACCTCCTGTTTCTCTTGCATTCACCCTCTGCTGAATTTAATCTCAGTAAGAGGTCTGGTAAATGTATTCAGAGTAACATCTAAATCTTTGATAAGATGGGTACTTGGGAGTTTGAACAGAAGACAAAATCTTAAGCCAAAATACTCTGTCTCTTAATGGGATTTTAGGCACTAGGAAGTTGTGGTAGACCAAAAAGAAATTTTCTTTTTTTTAATCAGGGGACTTCTTGGTATCTCATAAATCATATCACATAAGTAGCTGTCCACTGCCTCTCTCTATATATATGTATGTAGGTATGTATATTTTGGCTGCATCGCACAGCATGCGGGATCTTAGTTCCTTGACCAGGGATTGAACCCGTGCCCCCTGCAATGGAAGCGTGGAGTCCTAACCACTGGACCGCCAGGGAATTCCTGACTGCCTCTGTATTGATTAAAGTGTTTGAGATGTAGAATATTTTTAGTATTGGCCTCTGCCTAAGAACCTAGCCGAAAGTTCTTAGCTCCCTTGTAGTCTAGAAAAGTACTTCACTGTAGAGAAATTATTTCCTAGATAATGAGCTTTAAATTTTGTTCCCTTTACTTCTCTTCCAAGGCATATTACTGTACTACTGCTAGGGATGCTTGTAGTACTTCTGAGCACTACTGTATGGTAGGCACTATATAAGCCTCTTGTGTATATTGTTTCATGCAATCTTCACAGCTCCATTAGCTATTATCTCACTACGTGGATTAGGAAACCAAGACTGAACTTACAAGTTAAGTAACTCGCATGAAGTCACAAAGGGAGGACTAAGGGTGGGGGGTGGAGCCAGGATTTGTGTCTGAGTCTGTATGACTCCAAACCTATTATCCAAGGTCATTACAATTTTAATAATAGTCTTTATTGGAACTTTTAATTCTAATGTTCACATTTCAGTGTGAAATGGTTATTATATTGATGTAAGTCATTTGAGCAGGATTTTTTTTTTTTATAAAGATTGCTTTAGCCTTTGTGCCAGATTGTAGTTTCTTATTAGCTGAGACTGCAGTGATTCCTCTGAGTAAGCTTTACTTCTTCTCTAGTATGTGTTTCTCACTTTGTGTTGAGTACATCTTAAGACATTTATTCTTTGGGTACAAACTCCTGATCTTATATCTAATTGGAAAGGAAACCTGGATAAGTATTAGTTTGAGGGATGTCCTTTTGCCTTTGTTGTTATTGATTGGTTAGATGAAACTCAGAATACAGCAAAACGTGGTTGTGTTATTCTGTCCTGGGGCTGATTTTCTTTTCTCATTTGCTGAATTCTAGGTTTCCACAGTTAATGTTCTTCTTTCCTATCTCCAACCTCAACCCCACTCACTTCCATACCAGAGCTACTACTGTATACTCTTAGATTGCCCTCCTTCAGACCTGACATCCAACTCAACATGCCTTGGGAGTTCTGGTGCCCTCACCATCCAGCAATAAGGCAGAAAGAAACCCTGGTTCCAGTCCTAGCATCGCTTGTCTGGATATATTTTAACATCTTCCTGATATGTCTCCCAACTTCCTGTCCCTGCTCCCTCATCCCCTGCATTCTGTTCATCATGTTAAAACCTAAGTCAGATAAATCTCACATATTGTTGACTGAAAGAAGCCAGGCACACAAATGAATATAATGTACAATTTCATTTACAAGCAGAGACAAAACTAATCTAACACGATAGGTATTCAGAAGTGTGGTTGCCTCTGCGAAGTGAGGGTTGCCTGGGAAGGGCTTGAGGGAACTTTCTGAGATGATGGAAGTATTTTGTATCTTGGTAGTCATGGTGGATGCATTAGTGGAAACTCATTGAATTGTTTACTTGATATTTGTGTAATTCACTCAAAGTATATTTTACATCATTAAAAAAAACAAAGCTAAACAAAGCAAAGGACATTTAAGTTAGATCATGCCGTTTCTCTGTTGAGATCCTCTAATGGCTTCCCATTTCACTCAGAGTAAAAGCCTAGTCCTTGTTGCGACTTACCAGGCCCTACTTGTTCTGGCTCCCTTTTACCTCTCTGACTCTACTCCAGCCACATTGGCTTCTTTCTTCAAGTTCACCAGGTGTTCTTCTGCCTTAAGGCCTTTGCACTTGCTATTCTCTCTGTCTGGAATGCTCGTCCCCCAGATGTCTACTTGATTATCTCTTATTTCCTTTGGGACTTTGCTCACAAGCCCCCTTCTCAGTAAGGCCTTCCCTGGTCATTGTGTATGAGGTATTAACCCCCTCCTCAACAACATTTCTATTACTTTCTTGCTTTCTTTTTTTCTCCCTTAGCATTTATCACATTCCAACATACTTATATTTACTTACTTATATTTAAATACATATATTTACTTATTTATTTTCTTTACTGTCTTCCACCACTGCTGCCAAGGTAGGCCCCACAAGGGCAGATTTGGCCTGTTTTGTTCACTACTTTTATATCCAGTATGTAGATCAGTGCTGGCTCATAGTATACCCTCAATATATATTTGTTGAAAAAATGCTTTCTTTGTTTTATTTGCCTTAAATATAATGTATATAATGTATGGATACTTTTCACTATTACCAAAAATAATTGCTAGTTGATATTGGAGATTGATTGAAACCAAATTTTTTTGACAGGACTATCAAAGAGCTGCAGGGCCACCTGGAGTATGAACGACTACGCAGAGAAAAATTAGAATGTCAGCTGGATGAGTATCGAGCAGAGGTGGATCAACTCAGGGAGATGCTGGAGAAAACTCAGGTTCCCAACTTTGCGGCTGTGGTTGGTATCCTTCTTAACACATTTATCTTTCTCAAGAAGTAGTATACAAGAGTAGCTAAGAGTACCAGCTTTGGAGGGGGCTATTTGGGTTTGAATCCTGGCTGCAGCCCTTTTTGGTTTGGACAAGTCATTTAACCTCTCTTTGCCTTATTTGTAAATTGGAGTTAATAACTTATATTTTCTAGAGTGTTGTAAGGAGTAAAGGAATATACATATACACATAACATATATATACACACACACACACATTACTCTATAAAACTATATATACATACACATACATATGTGTCTGTCTATCTGTCTACCTATCTATCAGTTGGAATAGCAACCTGGTTCGTATGTGTGCAGTAAGTTTTATTCTTATTACTGTATCATGTAAGGAAAAAAATTTTATAAGCAGAGTAATCAATAAGAATTCTGAGACAGCTATGGAGTATGTATGTTTTAATTCTAAATACCCCAAATAAACTGCTCTAAAAAGAAACTGACATGAGAAACATAACAAAGAACAAATGAAGAAAAGCAGGTGGAGTATAGAAAATAGAGTGAAAGTGACAGCAAGATACCCCCAGTGGTGCTTGTATTTCAGGCCATCTAGTCTCAGTAGAGCAGGCAGAAAGCTCACCAGGGAAACTTTGACCCTCACTCTCCTCTGCTCTGAAGATGTGGCCTTTGTGGACAGTTCATGTGACATAGTGTAGGGATTCAGGTACGTTTCATATTTTCCTTTCATAGGGAATTTTTTTCTTCAGTCCTCGTGGGTAAGTTAATTTTGTTCCAGATCTACATCACCTCAGATATGATATAAAAACTTCCTGGCTTCTTTTTATTTTGTACAAACTAATCATTAGTCTCTTTAATAACCACTTAAAAAATATTAATATATGTGCTTGTTGTAAAATGTTAAAAACAGGGCAGATGCTCCTCCCCATACCAAGTTCCACTCTCCAGAGGAAGCCGCTGTTAATGGTTTGGTCTCATATTAGACAACATTCTGTTCATCTGCAAACATGTGTGTATTTCTGTATACAAATTCACTTTCTCTGGGTTTTGGTATCTCACCAGTGCTTAATTTTCCAAGGGATAGAAATAATCATCATAATTAATCCATTATCTTCATTTTTGCAGTGACCATCTTATACCACATTTAGCCTCTGGGGACACTTTAGTGTGGAGAGGCTGGCTGGGGCAGTCATGCGGTGTTGGCTAGCAGACACACACCTTTTATAAACTACCACTGACACTCCAGGTCTGCTCCCTCTCCACCTTGTGGCAGGAACTCTGCCAATTCCAGTCTCCTCAGAGGCAAGAACATACATTGTTCTTTGCTAGCTAGCTGCCTAGATCTTTTGGAGATCACCCAAGCTGCACACCTTTTGAGTCAATCCAGATTGATGGTTTACGTAGAAAATTTTTGGTTTTTAGCTATTTAAAATTATTCTTTTCTTGCCCAGAAATGTCTGTTCCCAGGGTGGTTTGATGTCACACACTAATAGAGCACATCCTTCCTAAGACATGGCTCTCTACCAACAATGTGTAGCTTTCAGGAGCGCTGACTCGAGGTCCCTGTACTCTGGGCCCATCGTTTTTTGCGGTCCTGCTGTAGGTTACACGAGTTTTTGTAAATGAGCAAATGTCACTGACCTCTCATGGCAGCTGCTTATTTTCTGTTCTGCAAAAGCTTCTGGGTCTCAATTTCCTCATCTTTAAAATGAGGATAACACCTACCTCATGGGATGGTATTGATGTTAGATGAAATACTGTGTAGAACTCCTGAGGTATTTTCTGTCTACTAGTATTCATGGTATTCTCCCTTCCTCATATCCTTTTCTCTTTTTTCCTTTCTTTCAATTTTCTACATTTGAGTTGTATAAACAGTCAGTGGATAAATAAATGTGTATAGCCCTTTGCATCTGAAAGTAGGAGGAATTAGTTTATTGTGGAGTCTAAATATGTAAAGTATAAATAAAATGAACTTTTGATTCAGTACTCATTTATATAGAGGCTTCAAGAAGCTCTGACTAAATCTCTCCTGCCACCTTCTGGTAAGGACCTATGATTGCATATGACTTTTTCCCCTGTAAAAGAATCTGCAACAGTATAATTTTTAGCCAGAAAAAAAATTCCTAGGATAGTTTGAGATAATGCACTTAAATAGGTTTTTTATAATAACAACTGGTTTTGATAATAATAATAAATTTTTATAGTGTTTTCTCACATATTGTCTCAGCCTGCATTAACCCACCTCACCAGCCTTATTGTTTTCTATTCTCCTACACGTGGCCTACCTTTTCTGAACTTGCCCCACACTTTCCCACCCCCAAGCCTTTGCTCATTTTGTCCATATACCTTGAAGCCTTTCTGTCAACTCTGCCTCTCAAAATCCTCTTTGGGAACCATCGTGTTCGTCAACCTTGTCCTAACCCCCCTGACCACAAATGATCTTTCCTCCTTTCAGCAAGCACTTTGTATTGCTCTGAGGGCACCTCATCATTTGTGTTATAGTTTAATTGGCTACTTTACACACAGCACTGAAAATTTAAGTTCTGTGAGATCATCTAACTTGCCTTGATTAATAGCATCATCATCATCAACAGTTACTGAGTACTTGCTATGTGTTGCGCTCAGTATCAGGAACTTTATATCTGGCACGTGTTATTATCTTCATTTTACAAATAAGAAACCAAATATCAGAGAAAATAAGGAATTCGCATAAAGTCACAGAGCTTGTTAGATGGGCAGCCATGATTTGAACCTAACTGCCTAACCCCCTTTTAATAACACTTGTTACTGCCAGTATAGCCCCCTTGCCCTTCCAGCTCACTCACTGTGCTTATGAGAAAATTTAGTTTGAAAAATTGGTCTTTAAAATTTTTGATGTTAGCTCTTCAAATAAGTGAATTTATTTATGAAAACTTAAATATAAAATTTATAGTAATTTGATAAAATGTTACTTATACTGGAATTATACACAGTAATTCAAACATTTATTTCAAGATATGTCTTAAATCCAAAGTTGAGGTGATGAAGCTTCCAAAAGATAACACAGTGGGATATCTTTGTGACCTTGGGGTAGAAAAAAAATTGATAGATTCGACTTTATTAAAATAAGACTTCACTTTATCAAGGACAACATTAATAGATTGAAAAGGCAAGCCAAAGAGTAGGAAAATATATCTCCTTCCTTCTTATTTTCCTTCCTTGTATCCAAAAGCACAAAGAACTTACACAAACCAGTATGAAAAAGACAGACAAGCCAGTAAAAAACCGGGCAAGACATGATCAGGCGCTTCACAAAAGAAGATATCCAAGTGGCCAATAAACATGAAAATGTACTCAGAAGTGTTACCAGAATTATTAGTTATCACAAATATAAATTAACACCCAATAAGATGCCAATATACCACCAAAATGGCTAAAATTAAAACAATACAAAACAGACATTACCAAGTATTGATGGGGATGTGGAGCAAGTGGAACTCTTATACACCACTGGTGGAGTGTAAATTGATTTTAATCACTTTGGACAATTGTTTGGCCATATTGAGTAAAGCTGAACATATACATATCTTTGACTCAGTTCCCAGTGCAGTGAGTACATGTCTCTTGATGTACACAGATGGGCACCAAAAGACATGAACAAGAATATTCATATTAGCATTATTATAAATATCCCCCAAACTAGATAAAAAATTCCATCAACAGTAAGAATAAATACATTTTGGTATAATCATACAATGGAATATTATAAAGCAATGGAAATGTATGAATTACTGCTCTGCACATCACTGTGGGTCAATTTCACCAACATAATGCTGAGCAAAAGAAAACTACAGTATGATGCCGTGCAGTCCCAACATATGTAAAAGAAATCAAGTTAATAGTGCCTGGGAGGAGGCAAATGGATGCTTCTGGGATACAGGTAATGTTCAGTTTCTTGATTTCAGTTGTGGTCACATTGGGTGTTTTCACTTTGTAAAAATTCATCACACTGTACACTTTTTGGGGTGCTCTTTGATATGTGTATTATACTTAAATAAAAATGTTTACTTAAAAAACCTAAACTAGATGGGAACTATAATAGCTTTGGTAGAGATGTCTGTCCACAGATTGATGCAGCACTGAACTCCTCATAGCTTCCATCTCCAAAACCAGTATCATTCGAGAAGTCATTGGTCTAAAGCTTTGGGCCATGCTTGCTAATCAAGAACGGCCAACCTGGAACTGGTAATATTCTATGAATACTTCTGTGTTTAACTTACCCTTGTTTTCTACCTACAAGGATGTGGAACCGGGTTGGGCTTTGATATGGTCTCTGCTGGGCTTCTCCCTGTCCTCTGACATCCTAGCCTGTGAGCCTGTAAGGG
Source organism: Eubalaena glacialis (assembly GCF_028564815.1). Lineage (NCBI taxonomy): Eukaryota > Metazoa > Chordata > Mammalia > Artiodactyla > Balaenidae > Eubalaena > Eubalaena glacialis. Next base: position 60,060,485 of record NC_083725.1, on the reverse strand, counting down.
CCCTTGGAGCAATCTGAGGGCTTAAGTGAGTTTATCCAAGCTGAGCTGTTAGTCTAAGGAAGTTCTAGAAGTTTGTGATTTCTCTCTCTCTATTGGTTATACTGCTTTGACACTCTGATAAGAGACTGTTCTGGTAATCAAAGTGGGATTTATCTCCTTTTAGTTGTGTATGCTTCCCAAAACTTATCAGATTGCATGAAGTTTTTTTTTTTTTTTAATTTATTTTTATATTTATTTTTGGCCGTGTTGGGTCTTCGTTTCTGTGCGAGGGCTTTCTCTAGTTGCGGCAAGCGGGGGCCACTCTTCATCGCAGTGCGCAGGCCTCTCACTATTGCGGCCTCTCTTGTTGCGGAGCACAGGCTCCAGACGCGCAGGCTCAGTAGTTGTGGCTCGGGGGCCCAGTTGCTCCGCGGCATGTGGGATCCTCCCAGACCAGGGCTCGAACCTGTGTGCCCTGCATTGGCAGGCAGATTCTCAACCACTGCGCCACCAGGGAAGCCCTGAAGTTGTTTTAAAAACAAGAATTCCATATACCCAGGCAATAATTTGTAGACACATAACCTGTCAACAGTTTCACGCAGTATTATTAATCTCTTCAACAAACCTGTAAATTCTTTCAGATGGAAACTGGTTAATATTTAAAATATATATATTTTTACACAGGGGTGGTTGTTTAATTTACACTTAGAATTGTTTAGGTGCCTAAGCACCATGATTCATGTGTTTAATATCTCAGTATTGCAGTTCTCTTTTCCTGAGTTTGGGAGAAAACACATATTAGGGAGAAATATGTTTCTGGCTATAATTTATGATGAGGGAATGAGTAATCTTGGTGAAGAATGTTCCCCAAATGCAGAAACTTCTGGAATTTGAAAGTTTGGAACTTTCAACGAACACTTACTGGAGGCCTGTTGAGTGCCAAGCACATATTTTCTTTTGAACTAGTTTACAGTAAGGCTTGCTTGGTTTGATAGAACAACTTACATATTTGATGTTAGTAGATGCTTTGGTATTTGACCACTATTTCTAGAGTATTTGGGATTGTTTAAACCTCCTTTAGGAGTTAGCATATATGAAAAGTAAAGGAAAATAAATATTAACTGTTTCTGAAAGTCTGGTAACCCTATTAAGCACTAGAAAATTGGCTACCTCTGACAAGTAGCTTCCTTTCTTTTCCTACATTTTCTATATTCTTTCTCTAATTCTATCTAGTTGGATGAGGTTAAACTCCTGCTCTACCTCAGTGTTTTTCTTTCATAGACATTTTTGCATTCATCCCCTAATGATCTTGAGGACCTCTTGAAAGCTGGGGAGTGAACTGAGCACCTCTTTTGTATCTGCTATTCCACCACAGACTCCTGAGTGGGAACCAGATCTCATTCCTTTTTGTGTACCTGTAGCACAGTATACACAGTATACAGTGCAGTTTTAGGAACTGAATGAGCAAATTTTTTGCTGGAAGACAGGATGGAGGAATGGTTACAGCATGAACTTTGGTGTTGGACAAAATTTGGATTTGAATTCTGCCATTTACTTAGCTTTGTGACCTTGGGAAAAGTTGATTAACCTCTTTGACTTCTGTCCTTGTATCTATAAAATGTTGGTAATACAGCCTACTTCACCTTGTTATATATGTAAAGTATGAAATACAGTGGTACCATATGCTAAGCCCCAGTAAAAGGTTTGTTGTTACTGGTCTTCAGACTGGTTGGCAAGCTTTTTCAAGAGAAGGGACCATCATATTGCCCTATGCCCACCAGTGCCTGGCCACTATAAGGGAGGGCCAGCAGATTCCCCATCTATTCCCCTCTCAAGGGGGAGAGAACAGATGTGTGGTTCCGTTTTCCTGGGTGGTGGTGGAATAATAGCAGTTTGCTTCTATGTTCACACACTACTATGAGTTAAGCTGACTGACCGCATTAGCAAAGGTGTAGGTGGGAACACCTTGGGGAATCCTACCTCCAGCCAGGTGCTCTCCTGATGGACAAGTGCCTTGTGATGTTCCTGAAACTCCTGCATTCAGATCTGTCCTGCCCAACTGGGCGCAGAGCACTTTTCTGACTAGAAGAATTATTCAAAGATGACTGATGTCTAGTGAGTATCCACTGTGTTTCTAGTCCTCTCTTACTCCTTCCCAGAGCATTTATTAAGAATCTTCTGTGCTAGGTACTGAGAGTACCACAACGGGTGAGAAATATTCAGAAACAGTGTGTGGCAGGGCAAAGTGGAAGAGACAAGAGCAGCTGAGGGATGTTTTGTGAACAGAGAAGGAAATACAGGATCCAGGAAATGTGATTCCTAACAGAACGGGGCTTGCAAAGAATCCAGAGGATGCCATGCTAATGCTTTGTGTTATTTTGTTTAGTAATATGTTGGTCTAAAATAGAAGCAGAAACAACAAGGTGTTCTGTGTGGGGGATGTATGAGGTAAAGGTAGGACTGGATGATTTCTCAAGGTGCCTTCCAGTCTGATGAATCAGCACAATATGAACTGGTGCTTCCGATGTAAGTATTTACACAAAATTCTAAAAGAAATGTAAACCAGAGTTGAAAATATTATCATGGTTAAATTTTTTCTTTTGGAACAGTAATGTAGAAAGACAAAAATGTGTCTAGCATAGAAATCTTATTTGGCTCTCTTTTCCTTTGTAGGAAGATGACTCTTCCTGTGAGTCAAGCAAAGAGAAGAGGCGAGTGAAGAAAAAGGTGTCTTCTGGGGGAGTTTTTGTGAAAAGGTACTAATCAGTGAAATAACTTTAAATAAACTTGCTTGAATTTTCTTTTATTTTTAAATTGATATAAATGTAAATCTATAAATTCTTCTCAGAATTACTCTGACATGCTTTTATTCCAATTCTGAAGGCAGAAATGTATAATGTCAAAGGGATTAAAATTACATGGACTCAGTTGTATTCCCCCTCCCAATATACTTTTTATGTATTTATGTAGGCAAGTCAAAACTCTAGATTTATGAGTAGTTAATTTTGCAAGTATTGACATAAACTTTAAAATATAACACAGTAATCAAAAGGTCTAAAGATTATTAGAAGTTCTATTATGGCTTCATAATAGAATTATATTTCTTTTACTTTCTCTAGAGAGTACCATTTTACTAGTGTAGGTATAGCTTTTCTCCCAACTTTTCAAATGACTTGTTTTAAAAAAATTTATTTTATTGAAGTATAGATATATAATGTTAATTTCTGCTGTACAGCAAAGTGATTCAGCTATACACACACACACACATTCTTTTCCATTATGGTTTATCACAGGATATTGAATATAGTTCCCTGTGCTATACACTAGTATCTTATTTGTTTATCCATTCTATATATAATAGTTTGCATCTGCTAATCCTGAACTCCCAATCCATCCCTCCTCCACCTCTCCTCTCCCTTGGCAACCACAAGTTTGTTCTGTGTTAGTCTGTATCTGCTTGGTAGATAAGTTCATTTGTGTCATATTTTAGATTCCACATATAAGTGGTATCATATATCTGTCTTTCTCTGATTTACTTCATTTAGTATGAAGTAAATGTTGCTGCGAATGGCATTATTTCATTCTTTTTTATGGCTGAGTAGTATTCTATTGTGTATCTATACCACACCTTCTTTATCCATTCAGTTCCTGATGGACACTTAGGTTGTTTCCATGTCTTGGCTATTGTGAATAGTGCTATGAACACAGGGGTGCATGTATCTTTTTGAATTATAGTTTTGTCTGGGAATATGCCCAGGAGTGGGACTGCTGGATCCTATGGTAGCTCTATTTGTAGTTTTTTGAAGGCACCTCCATACTGTTTTCCACAGTGGCTGCACCAATTTACATTCCAACCAACAGTGTAGGACAGTTCACTTTTTTCCAGACCCTCGCAAGCATTTGTTATTTGTAGATTTTTTTTTTATTGTGTTTACATTTTTTTTTAACATCTTTATTGGAGTATAATTGCTTTACAGTGTTGTGTTAGTTTCTGCTGTATAACAAAGTGAATCAGCTATACATATACATACATCCCCATATCTCCTCCCTCTTGCGTCTCCCTCCCACCCTCCCTATCCCACCCTTCTAGGTGGTCACAAAGCACCAAGCTGATCTCCCTGTGCTATGCGGCTGATTCCCACTAGCTATCATCTATTTTACATTTGGTAGTGTATATAAGTCCATGCCACTCTCTCACTTCGTCCCAGCTTATCCTTCCCCCTCCCCGTGTCCTCAAGTCCATTCTCTAGTAGGTCTGCATCTTTATTCCCGTCCTGCCCCTAGGTTCTTCATGACCATTTTTTAAAAAATCAATTAATTAATTTATTTTTGGCTGTGTTGGGTGTTCATTTCTGTGCGAGGGCTTTCTCTAGTTGCGGCAAGCGGGGGCCACTCTTCATCGCGGTGCGCGGGCCTCTCACTACCGTGGCCTCTCTTGTTGCGGAGCACAGGCTCCAGACGCGCAGGCTCAGTAGTTGTGGCTCACAGGCCTAGTTGCTCTGCGGCATGTGGGATCCTCCCAGACCAGGGCTCGAACCCGTATCCCCTGCATTGGTAGGCAGATTCTCAACCACTGTGCCACCAGGGAAGCCCCATTTTTTTTTGTTTTTTAGATTCTATATATATGTGTTAGCATACAGTTATTTGTTTTTCTCTTTCTTACTTACTTTACTCTGTATGACAGTCTCTAGGTCCATCCACCTCACTACAAATGTTATGCCATTCTGACTGGTGTGAGGTGGTACCTCATTGTAGTTTTGATTTGAATTTCGCTAATAATTAGTGATGTTGAGCATCTTTTCATGTGCCTATTGGCCATGTGTATGTCAAATGACTTGATTTTTAAACAGCATCTGAACTTAGGAGAAAAAGACAAGTAAGTTTTACAAAAGGACAACTTTTTACAGTAACAACCAAATATCTCCAGGGAAGTTTACATAAAATGAAAATCAGCTCTCGTAAAAAGAAAAAAACCGTAATGCATGTTTGCTAAAAATATACATTTAAATAATCTGCTTTAGAATTCAACCATTGTTTTGTCTTGCAAGCCTTATAAGAAAGGAATAACAGAGACGAGGTTGACTGGACAGGATGAAAAATATGTGGCTTTATTATTCTTTCTTCTCTTTTCCCTTGACTTCGCTGACCAAAAACCACCATGGCATTTCATTTCAGTTCTGACTTCAATTCCCTCACTTTTCCTACCACACCCTTTTCTTCCTTGAGCTAGCAAAGATGTGTGACTCTCTTGGGGCACTTGTCTAGTTTCTGCCTCCCTCTGAAGATCTGATTGCTGGCTTTGCGCTTGCTTCACTGGCATCAGCCTTCCCACCATACCCCAGACTGTCCACCTCTAGGCCCTGGCAAGTACCTTACATGGACGGGCCATTTTGGCCCAGTATCAATCATCAGGACCAGTTTGCCCTGACACGAGTGCATTTGATTGCTAAGACCAGTTTAGGCTGGTCAAAGGCCTGTAAGCAAGTGTTCAAAAATGGCTTACCTATCCTTTTCATAACCTTTATAGTCATTATTGTTAGTTTCTCTGGTTTCCAATAGGCTTTCAATCTGTAGTAAAAACAGTTGTCAACATTTATTGGGCACTTACTATGTGTGTGATCTGTACCAAGTCCTTTACATGTATTACCGCTTAATTCTCACCACAGCTGTATGAAGAGAGGTACAGCATTTCATACATGGAGATTAAGAAAGTCGCCCCGAGTCACACAGCAATGTGGAGCTGGGATTCTAACCTTAGGAGGGGAATTTCAGAGTCTGCATTCTGGAATTCCCAAAGCCAACATTTCTCTCACCTTCTGGGACTACACACAGCCTTACTTTTTCCTTCTAGCCTGATGACTCTAAAGTAATCCCAACCCTGGAAATAGTTTGTTACACTTCCTCCTGTTTTCTCAAGGCCACATCTCTAGTCTCTGTACAAGTGAGGTAGGAAATACCAGAAGAGTGTTGTAATAGAAGCATGCACCCTTGTGGCAGAGGTTCCCTGGATGTCTCCCAATACCTCTTCTCCCCTTTTTCTACAGTATTAGGATTTACCTGGGCTTGTGGCTGCTCAGGATAAAAGGACTGACTTCCCAGTCTTCTTTGCAGCTAAGATACCAAGTGTGGCCAATAGAGTGTGAGTGAAAATGGTGTGTAAAACCTTAGGGGTCATGTCCCTAAAGGGAAAGGGCTTTCCCACACCTTCCCCTTTCTTCTTCTGGAATGTGGGGTGGTAGTGAGTCACTGAACTTTGCAAATGAGAGCACTACCAGGGGTGATGGAGCATAAGACAAAAAGGAGCCAGGACACATGGAAAGAAGAGCCTGGACAGCATTGCTAAGTATTAGCAAAATGCAAATCACAACTACAGTGAGTTCTCAGAGAACTCAACTTGGAGATTACTCTTACTGTTGAGTAAGAGCATAAAATCTTGAGTTAAAGTCTTGTGACTTATCTGCTGTGTCATCTTGGCAACTTCACCTGTGTGAAGTTATAACTGTGTGACCTTAACTTCACTTAGCTGGTTTCTTTAGCTGTAAAATGAGGATAATACCACTACTTAAGAGGACTGCGATGAAAAATAGGTGAGTTGATATATATCATTTAGTATATTCACTGTTTTATATATATAGTCAATGTAGCTATTCTACAAAATGACAATCACTAATTTTAGTGTTGGTGATGACCATAGTGTTTTCCACTGCCTCATTTTTTTTCCCCTTTATAAGTAGAGGGATGTGGAGCTCACCTCCTCCTACAAATACATCAAAAAATCCATCCACATGTGGAACAGTTCTCACAGAACACCCACTGAATGCTTCCAGATCTCATACAACCAAAGCTTCAAGAAAGATCCCCATGTAACTGGGTAGGATGAAGGGAAAAGGGAGAAGAGGAGGAATTGGGATGGGACCTGCACCCTTGGGAGGGAGCTGTGAAAGAAGAATGCTAACCTCACCCTGGGAACCTCCTTCACCAGCTGGGAGGTATGCCAGGTCAGATAGGGAGCTTCAGAGGCTGGAGAGGAGGGTATGAGAGTTGGCCTGAGGCACTGCAGGGTATGGAGAGACCAACACAGAAGGTCCTGACCATGTCACCACACTTCCCAGCCCAAGATGTGCACCTGCTGGTGTGCACAGCGACTGGGTGCTGAAACTTGGGCTTCAGCAGACAGACCTGAGGAGAGGACTCGGTTTGGTTGCACGGAGACAGACCAAAGGGTCTGGAGTGTGGTCTGGACCGTAACTGGGGGTGTGTGCATGTGGAGGTGAGGCTGAAAGCTGAACTGATAGCTGGCCATCCCATTGTGGTTGCTGGGATGCAGCTTTGGCAGGTTCCTGCTCTGGTGGACTTTTCACTGGAACCGCACACATGTGCCTGAGGGCGCCCTGGGCCGACTGCGGGTTCAGGGGATGCAGCTCCAGTGGGTTTATGTGCCAGTGGCTTGGTGAGCGTGTATGCTCTAACTTATTACCAGGGCCCCCAAGAGGAGGTGGGCCCAAAGGGCAGTGCCAGCAACACTGATCTTTGTGGGTGCACACACCGGGTGGCAGGTGGCATCACAGAATCCCACGTCCTGGCAGGCAGCTCCTGGGGAGGAACATGCAGTGGCTCCTCTCCCAGAGGGAGCGCTCCAGTCCTGTCTACTTCACACCACAGCTTAGAACCATATCTGGGGATTTCCACTACAACAACTGGGGAGCAGACCCTGCCCCTGACAGGGCTGTGACACCCACAGAGCAAAGAGGAGGGCTTGCCCAACATCCAGTGTGGGCTCTGGTCACCATGACACTAATCAATCAATCACACTCCCCTATCAAGGGGATAATGGCCAGCACACACTGAGGAAAGACGTGGCAAGCATTGATACCAAAAACAGCCCTTGCACCAAAGATATTGGACGCAAGCAGGCTACACTGGGATGCTCCCACGTAAAAACAGCCCTTCCAGACCACAGTAGATAACTGCTTCTCCTAAATTCGTAGTCAGAGAAATATAAGAAAAAAGAAAGAAGCAAAGGACTTACTCCCAATGAAAAGAACAAGAGAAATCCCCTGAAAGGACAAACAGTGAAAGAAACCTCTACAGTCTACCAGACCCTGAGTTCAAAAAGGAGGTAATAAAAATGCTGAAGGAATTAAGAAAGGCTATTGATAGAAATGTAGATCACTGTAACAAGGAACTAGAAACTGTAAAGAGGAGCCAATCAAAATTAGACAACTCAATTGCTGAGATGAAAACCAAAGCTAAAGGCAATAAACAGCAAAGTAAATAATGCAGAAGAACAAATAAGTGATCTGGAAGATAGAATAATGGAGATCACCCAATCAAAACAGCAGACAGAACATATGCTATCTATGGGATAATATAAAGCACACCAATCTACTACGTCTAATAGGGTTCCCAGAAGAAGAAGAAAGAGAAAAGGGGATTGAAAATGTATTCGAATAAATTATGGCTGAAAAGTTCCCAAATCTAAAGAAGGTATTAGATATCCAGGTCCAGGAAGCACAGACGGTCCCAAACAAGATGAACTCAAACAGACCTACTCCAAGATATATCATAATTAAAATGGTAAAAGTTAAAGAGAGGATTCTAAAGGCAGCAAGAGAAAAACAGTTATAAGGGAACCCCCATAAGGCTATCAGCTGATTTCTCTACAGAAACTTTGCTGGCCAGAAGGAAATGGCAAGATATATTCAAAGTCCTGAAAGGGAAAAACCTGCAACCTAGGATATTCTACCCAGCAAGATTATCATTTAGAATAGAAGGAGACAAAAAGAATTTCTCAGACAAGCAAAAACTGAGTAAACAGCAATACTAAAACTATCTTAAAAGAAATATTGAAAGCTCTTCTCTAAATTGAAAAGAAGCAACAATCTATAGGAGAGGGAAACTCACAATAGAAAAGGTAAATATATAAAAGGATTGAAGATCATTTAAATAAGACAGTACACAGTTAAAAAACAATCCAAAAAATTCTGTGAAAATGATTGAACAGAAAAGGATAAACATGAAGATGTAAAATAGGACATGAAAATCACAAAACGTAGGGAAGGGGAGTAAGAAATGTAGATCTTTTAGAATGTGTTTGAGCTCATATGACTACCAGTCTAAAGCAAGTAGATATAGTGACAGTTTAACATAGTTGAAAACCAGGGTAACCACAGATCAAAAAAACACACAATAGATTCCCAAAAACCCAAAAGAAAGGTACTCAGGCATAATACAAAAGAAAACTATCAAACCACAAAAGGAAACACAAAAAGAAGAAAGGAACAAAGAAGACATACAAAATCAACTGGAAAACAAGGTTTAAAATGGCAATAAATATATACTTACCAATAATTACTTTAAATGTCAATGCACTAAATGCTCTGATCAAAAGACACAAAATGGCAGATTGGATAATAAAACAAGAACCTACAATATACTGCCTACAGGAGACCCACTTTAGGGTGAAGGACACACACAGATTGAAAATGAGGGGATGGAAAAAGATATTTCATGCAAATGGAAATGACAAGAAAGTGGGAGTAGCAATACTCATATAAGACAAAATAGACTTAAAAAAACAAAGGCCATAAAGAAAGATAAAGAAGGACACTGTATAATGATAAAAGGATCAATACAAGAAGAGGGTAGTACACTCATTAACATATATGCACTCAATATAGGAGCACCTAAATACATAAAACAAATACTACCAAACATAAAGGGAGAAATTGACAGGAATACGATAAGAGTAGGAGACTTCAACACTGCACTGTCATCAATGGACAGATCTTCCAGACAGAAAATCAATAAGGCAACAGAGATCCTAAATGGCACAGTTGAACAGTTAGACTTAGTTGATGTCTTCAGGACATAGCACCCCAAAAAACCAGTATACACATTCTTTTCAAGTGCACATGGGACATTCTCTAGAATAGACCACACACTAGGACACAAAACAAGCCTCAACAAATTTCAAAGGATAGAAATTATTTCAAGCATCTTTTCTGACCACAACCCATGACATTTTTCACAGCACTAGAACAAATAATCCTAAAATTTATACGGAACCACAAAAGACCCATAATTGCCAAAGCAATTCTGAGGAAAAAGAACAAAGCTAGAGGCATGACCCTCCCAGACTTCAGACATTACTACAAAGCTACAGTAATCAATACAGTGTTGTATTAGCACAAAAACAGACATCTGGATCAATGGGACAGAATAGAGAGCTGAGAAACTGACACACCTACAGCCAATCTTCAACAAAGGAGGCAAGAATATATCACAGAGAAAAGACAATCTCTTCAATAAGTGGTGCTGGGAAAACTGGACAGCTACATGTAAAAGAATGAAATGAGAATATTCTCTAACCCCATATACAAAAATAAACTCAAAAAAGTGAACTGATATAAGGACCTAAATAATACCTTTATTTACTGATAAAACTGATATTGGAGAATGTGGTTAATATCTTCAGTCCAGTAAACTTATCACTGACCCCCGAATCGGACAGACAGACTTACCTTGTCCCAAGTATCACTGTACTAGAGCAGGCCTCACCCTGCAGAGGTGAACTTGATCCTACAGAATGAATGCTCTCTGTAGACAGGCTGGTCCCAAACAGGAATGGGGAGAAGTGGCTGGGCTACTTGGGCCTTGTTTCTCCTTTCACCTTACCTAATCACCTAGGGCAGGGTGGTTGAAGGAAGAGTGATTACAATGTTATGCTATTGGCGCTTCCTTCACATGGAGAAAAGAAATACTCCCCCTCAATATTTTAGCATATTTAAACTGTAACAAATGAATAATTTACCTGTTTACTGTCTGTCTTCTCCAACTAAGATTGTCAGTTCCATGATAAGGAAGCCATGTTCAGCTCTGTGCACATGGGTACCAGCATGTTGTCTGGCCCATAGAAGGCATTCTTATTTACTGAGTGAGCAAATGCACTGTAGAGTTTATTACAATGGAACCTATATGGTCTTTATTTATTAATCCAACACAAATTTATCTACAGTGTGCCAAGAATTTTCTTAGGCAAGAGGATTCTGAGATATTTTGAATCAAAATACAGAAAGTTTTGTTTTGAAAACAACCCAGCTGTTAGCTCTTTGAAAAAAATTTAGTTGGAGAGCCTCTGATTCTCACTCACTGGACCATACAAGGTCAGTCTTTTGACTGCTCTATACTTTAGATTCCCTATTTATAGCTAAACAAATTTGCAACACATACCAAAGAAATCCTGTATGATTTACAGTTGTTCAAGCAAACAAGAAAACTCTGGTTCAGTTTCTATGAGCTATCAAAAGGATAAAGACAAAAGGCCTGTTTATCTCAAATCAATCAGGTTTTGAACAGCATCTTTTCAACATAACGAAATAAAGACATATATAAAAAACAAAGACAAAATACACCTTCCCATTCTAAAACATTTCCTTTAGTCCATATGTACTTTAAATAATCTTGTATTAAGTTTCTACTTCAACTTTCAATGTTCAGAGTAAATCCATCCTGGCACAGTGTTTGTTCTAAGAAGTCAACAGTAGCAGGAGTAGGAGCATAATATAGTAGTTTCACTGTTATTTCCAGAGTCTATAAAATCCCAATGCTATTGCCAGGCAAGTAAACACTGAGGCTGTGAAAAGAAGAAAACATGTTATAGGTCATGCATTTGTGATTGTCTTGCAGAGACAAAGAGAATAATGTCATCTTCAATTTAAACTGAAAGCAAAATCAGGAAATCCAACCAATTTTCTTTTCTTTTTTTCTTTGCCTGTGGGATCTTAGTTTCCCAACGAGGGATCAAACCCACGCCTCCTGCATTGGAAGCATGGAGTCTTAACCACTGGGCCACCAGGGGATTCCCAATCCAACCAATTTTCTACTTCAGGTTTTTCATTCCCTAGAAAATTAAGCTAAGGATAAAGGATATCCATTAGGGCTGGATTAATACCAATTCTTCTTAAAAGCTTCCTGTATTTTAAACCAGAATAAGGATGACAGTAATTTAAAAGTGTAGATTATGTCAGTTAGAATCTATAAAGTGTTTAAAGTCATTATTAACATTAGCATTATTAACAACGACTACTTTAAATAATTACAAACTCTAATTTTAGAAATAATTTATAAGTGAAAAACCACCTTTCTTACATGTACTAAAAAATTACATAGTTAAGCCAGTAAAATAGACATCCATATCATCCATAAGAAAATTTTAATTGCATTTTCAGTATATTTAAAAATGATTTCATGCCTGCTGAGCTCCCAGGCTGGTCCCCTGCCCTCCAGGGCTGCCCCTTCTCCCCCACCCCGGCTACATTGGTACTGGGGGCATAGGAGGGAGGCTGGGGAGATCAGGAGAGGCAGGCAGGAGGAGCCCTCCCAGACTCCAGACTGGAGGAGCAGGAGAGGAGAGGAGGGCGTTTGCCCTGCCCACTCGAGCCCAGGAAGCCTGCTGGGCTCCCAGGTGAGGTCCCCTGCCCTCTGAAACGAGGGGTGGGGGGCACGCCTGGGTCCCTTCCATTCCTTGAGCCTAAGCCTCACCCCCCAGAACCCCCGGGGCCTTTTCCAGCCCTGTGGGTCCTGAGCATTGGCCCTGCCCACTGCCCAAACCTTGCCCTGCTTAGGTCCCGCTCTCTACACCCAACACCCTCCCCCCCATCTTTTTTTTTTTTTTCCCCCTCCTCTTTTTTACTATTGTGGTACTGATGTACCTTCTGGTTGTTGATTCATCTATATTTTTATTTTTACATTATTTCTAACATATCTGTTAGTTTCCTAGTCTAATTTTATTTTTTACTTTGTTATTGTTCTTTTTTTTTTTGCCACCCCATGCAGCTTGCAGGATCTTGATTTGTGAGCCCGGGGTTAGGAGGAAGCTCCAAGTCCAAACCACTGGACTAATAGAGAACCTCAGACCTCAGGGAATATTCATCAGAGCGAGGTCTCACAGAGTTCCTCATCTCAGCACCAAGACCCAGCTCTACCCAGTAGCCTACAAACTCATGTTGGAAGCCTCAGGCCAAACAACCAGTAAAACAGGAACACAATCCCACTCATAAAAGAAAAAAAAAATGAGATGGCAAAAAAATATGTCACAGATGAAGGAGCAAGGTAAAAACCTACAAGACCAAATAAATGAAGAGGAAATAGGCAATCTACCTGAAAAAGAATTCAGAGTAATGATAGTAAAGATGATCCAGAATCTCGGAAACAGAATGGAAGCGCGGACTGAGAAAATACAAGAAATGTTTAACAAAGATCTAGAAGAACTAAAGAACAAACAAACAGATGAACAACACAATAACTGAAATGAAAAATACACTAGAAGAATCAATAACAGAATAATGGAGGCAGAAGAACAAATAAGTGAGCTGGAAGACAATGGTGGAAATAACTGCTGAGGAGCAGAATAAAGAAAAAAGAATGAAAAGAATTGAAGACAATCTCAGAGACCTCTGGGACAATATTAAACGCACCAACATTTGAATTACAGGGGTCCCAGAAGAAGAAGAGAAAAAGAAAGGTTCTGAGAAAATATGTGAAGAGATTATAGTGGAAAACTTCCCTAATGTGGGAAAGGAAATAGTCACCCAACTCCAGGAAGCACAGAGAGTCCCATACAGGATAAACCCTAGGAAAAACACACCAAGACACATATTAATCAAACTAACAAAAATTAAATTCAAAGGAAAAATATTAAAAGCAGCAAGGGAAAAACAAAAAATAACATACAAAGGAATCCCCATAAGGTTATCAGCTGATTTTTCAGTGGAAACTCTGCAGGCCAGAAGGGAGTGGCAGGATATACTTAAAAGTGATGAAAGAGAAAAACCTACAACCAAGATTACTGTACCAGCAAGGATCTCATTCAGATTCGATGGAGAAGTCAAAAGCTTTTCAGAGAAACAAAAGCTAAGAGAATTCAGTAACACCAAATGCTAAAGAAACTTCTCTAGGTGGGAAACACAAGAGAAGAAAAAGACCCACAAAAACAAACCCAAAACATTAAGAAAATGGTAATAGGTACATACCGATTATAACCTTGAATGTAAATGGATTAAATGCCCCAACCAAAAGACACAGACTGGCTGAATGGATACAAAAACAAGACCCATATATATGCTCTCTACAGGAGACCCACTTCAGACCTAGGAACACATACAGACTGAAAGTGAAGGGATGGAAAAAGATACTCCATGCAAATGGAAATCAAAAGCAAGCTGGAGTACCAATACTTATATCAGATAAAACAGACTTTAAAATAAAGACTGTTACAAGAGATAAGGAGGGGGCTTCCCTGGTGGCGCAGTGGTTGAGAATCTGCCTGCCAATGCAGGGGACACGGGTTCGAGCCCTGGTCTGGGAAGATCCCACGTGCCGCGGAGCAACTGGGCCCGTGAGCCACAACTACTGAGCCTGCGCGTCTGGAGCTTGTGCTCCACAACAAGAGAGGCCATGACAGTGAGAGGCCCGTGCACCGCGATGAAGAGTGGCCCCCGCTTGCCACAACTAGAGAAAGCCCTCGCACAGAAACGAAGACCCAACACAGCCAAAAAAAAAAAAAAAAAGGAGATAAGGAGGGACACTACATAATGATCAAAGGATCAATCCAAGAAGAAGATATAACAATTATAAATGTTTATGCACCCAACATAGGAGTACCTCAATACATAAGGCAAATGCTAACAACCATGAAAGGAGAAATCGACAGTAACAATAATAGTAGGGGACTTTAACACCCCACTTACACCAAAGGACAGATCATCCAAACAGAAAATAAATAAGGAAACACAAGCTTTAAAAGACACAATAGACTAGATAGATCTAATTGATATTTATAGAACATTCCACCCAAAAGTGGCAGAATACACTTTCTCCTCAGGTGCACATGGAACATTCTCCAGAATAGATCACACCTTGGGTTGCAAATCAAGCCTCGGAAAATTTAAGAAAATTGAAAGCGTATCAAGCATCTTTTCTGACCACAATGCCATGAGATTGGAAATCAATTAGAGGAAAAAAACTGTGAAAAACACAAACACATGGAGGCTAAACAGTGCACTACTTAATAACCAAGAGATCACTGAAGAAATCAAAGAAGAAATTAAAAAATACATAGAAACAAATGACAACAAAACACGACGACCCAAAACCTATGGGACTCAGCAAAAGCAGTTCTAAGAGAGAAGTTTACAGCAATTCAGTCTCACCTCAAGAAACAAGAAAAATCTCAAATAAACAATCTAACCCATCTAGAGAAAGATGACCCATCTAACCCATCTAGAGAAAGATGACCAAAGAAAACCCAAATTCAGTAGAAGGAAAGAAATCATAAAGATCAAAGCAGAAATAAATGAAATAGAAACGAAGAAAACAATAGCAAAGATCAATAAAACTAAAAGCTAGTTCTTTGAGAAGATAAACAAAATTGATAAACCCTTAGCCAGACTCATCAAGATAAAAAGGGAAAGGATGCAAATCAATAAAATTAGGAATGAAAAAGGAGAAATCACAATGAACACTGCAGAAATACAAAGGATTATAAGAGACTACTACAAACAACTATATGCCAATAAAATGGACAACCATGAAGAAATGGACAAAATCTTGGAAAGGTACAATTTTACAAGACTGAACCAGGAAGAATTAGAAAATATAAACAGATGTATCACAAGTAATGAAATTGAAACCGTAATTAAAAATCTTCCAACAAACAGAAGTCCAGGACCAGATAGCTTCACAGGCGAATTCTATCAAACATTTAGAAAAGATCTAACACCAATCCTTCTCAAACTCTTCCAAAAAATTGCAGAGGGAAAAACACTCCCAAATTCATTCTATGAAGCCACCATCACCCTGATACCAAAACTAGAAGAAGATATTACAAAAAAAGAAAATTGCAGACCAATATCACTGATGAACATACATGCAAAAATCCTGAACAAAATACTAGCAAACAGAATCCAACAGCACATTAAAAGGATCATACACCATGATCAAGTGAGATTTATCCCAGGGATGCAAGGATTCTTCAATATATGCAAATCAATCAATGTGATATACCACGTTAACAAATTAAGGAATAAAAACCATATGATCATCTCCATAGATGCAGAAAACGCTTTTGACAAAATTCAACACCCATTTATGATAAAAACTCTCCAGAAAATGGGCACAGAGGGAACCTACCTCAACATAATAAAGGCCATATATGACAAACCCACAGCAAGCATCATTCTCAATGGTGAAAAAATGAAAGCATTTCCTCTAAGATCAGGAACAAGACAAGGATGTCCACTCTCGCCACTCTTATTCAACACAGTTTTGGAAGTCCTAGCCACAGCAATCAGAGAAGAAAAAGAAATAAAAGGAATACAAATTGGAAAAGAAGAAGTAAAACTGTCACTATTTGCCGATGACATGATACTATACATAGAAAATCCTAAAGACGCCACCAGAAAACTACTAGGACTAATTAATGAATTTGCTAAGGTTGCAGGATACAAAATGCACAGAAATCTCTGGCATTCCTATACACCAACAACGAAAAATCAGAAAGAGAAATTAAGGAAACACTCCCATTTACCATTGCAACAAAAAGAATAAAATACCTAGGAATAAATCTGCCTAAGGAGATGAAAGACTTGTACTCAGAAAACTATAAAATACTGATGAAAGAAATCAAAGATGACATAAACAGATGGAGAAATATACCATGTTCTGTGATTGGAAGAATCAATATTGTGAAAATGACTATACTACCCAAAGCAATCTACAGATTCAGTGCAATCCCTAGCAAACTACCAATGGCATTCTTCACAGAATTAGAACAAAAAATCTTACAATTCGTATGGAAACACAAAAGACCCCGAATAGCCAAAGCTATCTTGAGAAAGAAAAACGGAGTTGGAGGAATCAGGCTCTCTGACTTCAAACTATACCACAAAGCTACAGTAATCAAGACAGTATGGTACTGGCACAAAAACAGAAATATAGATCAATGGTACAGGATAGAATGCCCAGAGATAAACCCACACGCACATATGGGCACCTAATTTATGACAAAGGAGGCAAGAACATACAATGGAGAAAAGACAGCCTCTTCAATAAGTGGTGCTGGGAAAACTGGACAGCTACATGTAAAAGAATGAAATTAGAACATTACTTAACACCGTACACAAAAATAAACTCCAAATGGATTAAAGACTTAAATGTAAGACCAGACACTATAAAACTTTTAGAGGAAAACATAGGAAAAACACTCTTTGACATAAACCACAGCAAGATCTTTTTTGACCCACCTCCTAGAGTAACAGAAATAAAAAACAAACAAATGGGACTTAATTAAACTTAAAAGCTTTTGCACAGCAAAGGAAACCATAAACAAGACAAAAAGACAACCCTCAGAATGGGAGAAAATATTTGCAAATGAAACAACAGACCAAGGAATAATCTCCAAACTATACAAACAGCTCATGGAGCTCAATATCAAAAAAACAAACAATCCAGTTCAAAAATGGGCGGAAGACCTAAACAGACATTTCACCAAGGAAGACATACAGATGGCCAAGAGGCACATGAAAAGATGCTCAACATCACTAATTATTAGAGAAATGAAAATCAAAACTACAGTGAGGTATATCAGCTCATGCCAGTCAGAATGGCCAGTATCAAAAAAGTTAGAAACAATAAATGCTGGAAAGGGTGTGCTGAAAAGGGAACCCTCCTACACTGTTGGTGGGAATGTAAATTGATACAACCACTATGGAAAACAGTATGGAGGTTCCTTAAAAAACTAAAAACAGAACTACCATACAACCCAGCAATCCCACTACTGGGCATATACCCTGAGAAGACAATAATTCAAAAAGAGACATGCACCACAATGTTCACTGCAGCACTATTTACAATAGCCAGGATATGGAACCAACCTAAATGTCCATCAACAGATGAATGGATAAAGATGATGTGGCACATATATACAATGGAATATTACTCAGCCATAAAAAGAAATGAAACTTGAGTTATTTGTAGTGAGGTGGACCTAGAGTCTGTCATACAGAGTGAAGTAAGTCAGAAAGAGAAAAACTAATACAGTATGCTAACACATATATATGGAATCTAAAAAAAAAAAAAAAAAGGTACTGATGAACCTAGTTGCAGGGCAGGAATAAAGAGGTAGGCATAGAGAATGGACTTGAGGACATGGGGTGGGAGGGCAAAGCTGGGACAAAGTGAGAGTAGCATCGACATATATACACTACTGAATGTAAAATAGTTGGCTGGTGGGAAGCAGCAGCATAGTACAGGGAGATCGGCTTGGTGGTTTGCGATGACCTAGAGGGGTGGGATAGGGAGGATGGAAGGGAGGCTCAAGAGGGAGGGGATATGGGAACATGTGTATGCATATGGCTGATTTGCTTTGTTGTGGAACAGAAACTAACACAGTATGGTGAAGCAATTATTAAAAAAAAAAAATTTAATGGCAAAAAGAAAAAATGATTTCATAATTATTAAAAATTTATAAATAAAAAATGAAATTTTAATGGAAACCCTTTAAAAAAAACTCAATGAGGTAGAAGAAAAGGCAGAGAAAGCATCAGGCTTTTTATTTTTTTAAAATTTATTTATTTATTAATTTATTTGTGTTTGGCTGTGTTGGGTCTTCGTTGCTGCCTGTGGGCTTTCTCTAGTTGTGGCAAGCGGGGGGCTACTTTTCGTTGCAGTGCATGGGCTTCTCATTGTGGTGGCTTCTCGTTGCGGAGCATGGGCTCTAGGAGCACAGGCTTCAGTAGTTGTGGCAGGTGGGCTCAGTAGTTGTGGCTTGCGGACTCTAGAGTGCAGGCTCAGTAGTTGTGGCGCCCCGGCTTAGTTGCTCCACGGCATGTGGGATTGTCCCGGACCAGGGCTAGAACCCGTGTCTCCCGCATTGGCAGGCGGATTCTTAACCACTGTGCCACCAGGGAAGGCCCGCATCAGGCTTTTTTTTGTTTTTAAGAGAGATTTTTTTTAATTTATTTTTTTATTTTTGGCTGTGTTGGGTCTCCGTTTCTGTGTGAGGGCTTTCTCTAGTTGCGGCGAGCGGGGGCCACTCTTCATCGCGGTGCGCGGGCCTCTCAATATCGTGGCCTCTCGTTGCGGAGCACAGGCTCCAGACGCGCAGGCTCAGTAGTTGTGGCACACGGGCCTAGTCGCTCCGCGGCATGTGGGATCTTCCCAGACCAGGGCTCGAACCCGTGTCCCCTGCATTGGCAGGCAGACTCTCAACCACTGCGCCACCAGGGAAGCCCCGCATCAGGCTTTTTAAATAGTTAATATACCACCTGCTCTCTCTGTTACATCATTCTGGATAGAAAACCTTTCTGTTCTCCTTAAGAAGGTGAATTTGGGTGAGGTTTTTAGGGACTCCCTAGATTCTAGTCTGTTTAAACAGCCATGATTTTAAAATAGAGACTCTGAGATGAAGAGCAAACTTCTATGATTAAAGACACAAGAGGGACTTCCCTAGTGGCACAGTGGTTAAGAATCCGCCTGCCTATGCAGGGGACACGGGTTCGAGCCCTGGTCCGGCAAGATCCCACATGCCGCGGAGCAACTAAGCCCGTGCACCACAACTACTGAGCCTGTGCTCTAGAGCCCCCGTGCCACAACTACTGAGCCCGTGCACCTAGAGCCCGTGCTCCGCAACAAGACAAGCTACTGCAATGAGAAGCCCGCACACTGCAACGAAGAGTAGCCCCCGCTCGCCGCAACTAGAGAAAGCCTGCACGCAGCCAAAGAAGACCCAACGCAGCCAAACAATTAAAAAAAAAAGGACATGAGAAACAGCCTTTCATAGTTAAGCCTACCCTATTTTTAATGTGTAAATCTATACATTATCCCATTTGATCACACTACTTACTGAAACTTGATTAATGACAAGATCATTTCCTTAATTTTAAGAAATGGGATTAGGTCTCTCTGAGACACAGGGGGAAGCTGGACAGTTGAGGAGAAAGAATAACACTTAACAGTTTCTTGTCTTGTTGCCACTGGTCAATTATACATTCTCTCATTTGATCCTGCTACTACTTACCATGTTCCAGATAGTGTGCTAAAGAATTTCATGTATCACCTTATTTAGCCATAATTAAAACCCTATGAGGTTGGTGATAGTATTTCCATCATACAGACGAGGCAACAAGCCCAAAGTTTTACTGCTAGCAAGTGGTGGAAGCAGGACTCAACACTATGTGTACCTGTCTCCAAGGAAGTTGCTGTTACTCTTAAAAATAAAGGGTGGTGCCTTCAGAACTGTTAGTTGTAAATCCTCAGTGAAAAAAGGAAAGGAAGATAACTCTTTAGGTAAATACACTAGAAGAAGCTGAGTGGAATACGAAGCTCTTCATAACCTGGGGTGCTTTGAGGTCTATTTTGAAAGTGGGAATGAACACTGCAAACTGTGCTGACTTGGCATTTCCCATTAGCATTCCTATTGGACAGAAGATCTCTGGTTCCAGAGACTTTGCTAGAATAGGGGTTTTCAAAATTTGTTTTAGCCTTAGAACCCTTTCTTCAAATGGATCTTAGATGCTAAGTCATTCAAGTTGAAGAGAGGAAGGGGGAGTGGGGGTGTGCATCAGCTGAGGGCTAGGGGCTCCATCTCTACTCCTGCTGCCGCTTCAACATGATTAGTGCCTACCCAGAAAATCACAGATGGTATAAAGCAGCAATTTTATTTTGGACAATAACATAAATTTTTAAACGTGCCTATCTTTTTGACCCCAATTTTTAGATGTGCATAAGCAATTTATTACATAGAAATACTAGCATGAGGGCATAAAGGGGTGTGTGTGTATTTACTCACACATATATATGGCTATTCGGTCCAATATTTTTTTTTTATAAACTTATTTATTTTATTTTTGGCTGCATTGGGTCTTCGTTGCTGCACGTGGGCTTTCTCTAGTTGTGGCGAGCAGGGGCTTCTCTTGTTGCGGAGCACGGGCTCTAGGCACATGGGCTTCAGTAGTTGTAGCACGGGCTTTAGAGTGCAGGCTCAGTAGTTGTGGCGCACAGGCTTTGTTACTCTGCGGCATGTGGGATCTTCCCGGACCAGGGCTCGAACCCGTGTCCCCCGCATTGGCAGGTGGATTCTTAACCACTGGCGCCACCAGGGAAGCCCGCAATATTGTTTTTAATAAAAACAATTGGGAGCAGAATGTCTGTTAATAGAGGTTTGGATAAATTATGGTATTTTCATACAATGGAATAGTATGTTTTCTAGTAAAAAAAAAAAAAAGTCTATATATGTATTCATGTGGAAAGATAATCAAGACATGTGGTTAAATTTTTAGAAGCTGTACTCTGTACAGTATCATCTAATTACTATTTAAAAAATCTGCAATGTTCACATATAGAAGGAAAAGCCTAGAAAGATATATACTACTAATAGTAAATACATATGGGGCGGGAGAAGGCTTTCACTTTTACTATATTGCTTTTGAATTATATGAACAATTTAGGATGAAAATATATTACTTTTTTATACAAAGAAAAAAGTACTACTCAACTAGGGCATTCTTTCTAACTCCTTGGGGCTCTGTAAATTGGTAAGGTCACATGGTACTTGAGGAACTCAGTATGTGACAGATAATCTAATTTTGGGTAGTATCCCTGCTCTGTCAGTTGGATTCAAGATAGGAGGTAGTTTGTGCCCCTTTGCTTGCTGTGGTTTTTAATGGTCTATATCTATTTTGGTGATCTTTATCTAAAAATTTTCATTTTTTTCATTGTGGAATATCCAGTGTATCTTTGCATCGTTTTGTAGTTGTGTTTAGGTTTATCTTTGACATCCATATGCTTTTTCCTATTAGGAGGATGCAGAGTTGCCTGTTAAACTTACATCCTAAATTTATTGCCTATTAAACTTACATTTTCCAAGTACTCCAGGAAATCAAACAATAAAGGAGATCTGTTACAGCTCCTGCTTTTTTTCTTCTGTGCCCCATGGCTCCCTTGGGAGGTAGGAGCTAATAAGTCCGAAAATCAAATGACAGTAATTCCTTTCTCTGACAAACACAGCCTTACCTGCAAGGTAACGAATTGTCTCAAGCTTGTTAGACTCCATTAGGGTTTTTAAGGAGGCAATTTCAGTGTCAATTTTGTTACCGGTCTCTGAAATAATACCTCTGGTTTTGGTATCCTGTAGTAATTAAGAATAAGACAATTAAATTTTGTCCCTGTGTATCATGGAGAAAAATGTTTACTTTAGAAATCCTCACTTATGGGCTAATTTTGTGTAACAAAAGTTTTAAGTGGGGAAACACAGTAAAAAAAAGCACAGTGATATTAAAAAGAAAAAATAACACTACATGAATATTACAAATTGACAAAAAGTATTCCTTCTACTTTGATATTTGGAGACTATTTCTTAGGATTATCACATTCTGGGCACATTCTACTAAAAACCTCACAGGAAGATACAGGCATACCTCATTTTATTGTGCTTCGAAGATGCTGCATGCTTTTTTTAAACAAATTGAAGCTTTGTGGCAACCCTGAGTCAAACAAGTGTATCAGCGCCATTCTTCCAGGAGCATTTGCTCACTTCATGTCTCTGTGTCACATTTTGGTGATTCTTGCAATACTTCAAACTTTTTCATTATTACTATATTTATTATGGTGATCTGTGATCAGTGATCTCTGATGTTACTACTGCAAAAGATTACCACGCACTGACAGCTCAGAAGATGGTTAGCATCTTGTAGCAGTTCTTATTTTTAAATTAAGGTATGGATATTGTTTATTTAGACATAGTGCTACTGCACACTTAATAAACTACAGTTTATTGTAAACATAACTTTTATATGCACTGGGAAACCAAAAAATTTGTGTGACTCACTTTATTTCAGTATTTGCTTTATTGCTGTTGTCTGGAAATGGACCTGCAATACCTCTGAGGTATGCCTGTATTTGAGACCTAAATATATGAGGATAAGCTAAGAAGCAAAAATGTTAGTCACAGAACTATCACCTTATGTGTATAAAGTCCTTAGGATATCATAGTTAAAACTTTAAATATGTTTTGCAAAAGGAAAAACCAACTGGGTTTTAATATGAACTGGCTCCAATATTAAAGGAGATGGCAGAAATGCTTGTTGGGTAACACTGAATGCTATATGCATAGGGACTAAGGGGTAGAAAGAGAAATAAGATGATATTTAGAGCTCAGAAATTAGCTGGGAGAGAATTTGTTGATTTCCTTGTTTATCTCCTTTATCTGGCCAAGAAGTTAGAGAAGGGAATAGGCTGCTTAGAACGGCAAATGGGACCTTCGTGTCTACTGAATTATAATCAAGAGTGATGTCTCTTATGTTAGACTGGAGACCGAGTGACTTTTAACTTTTAAGAAAAGGACTAGGCTGAGTCAGAAAGCTAGGTTTTACTCAGCCACAGAGATTAAATAATGATCACAATTTAGGATTACTGAGAGGTAAACAGTAGTTATGAGTATGGAGTTTAGAATCCAGGTTGACATCTGGCTCTACCACTTTTTAGTTGTGTGACCTTAACTTCCTTCTGCCTCACTTTCCAAATTGGTAGAATGGGAATAGAGTGCCTACCTCACACAGAGGCTGATATGAGGATTAAATAAATTAATAGACAAAAAAGGTAAGTAAAACAGTATCTAACATAAAAATTTTTTATTTGACTGAGCCTAGGCATTCATTGAAATACTAATTGTGAATCCTTGTCTTTTTTAAAAAATAGTTCTCTTCCATATAAAAATAATTTAGTTAAAAAAAAGTATGCTACCTGGAAAGCTTGATTCTGACTCAGAAGTCACAGCTCAGGTACTACCATCCACCTGGTAGCAGCTTCCCCCAAAGTACTGGTTAACTATAATAGCTATGAGGAAATCATGGATTCTATAGGGCTAGCTTGTTAAAGTCCAAACTTATAAAATGATACACATAAAGGCAGTTACATAAGGCATGAGAGCTATACAGAAGAGAAACTTTTACATAGCAGCTTACATTTTTGGTAAATTCTGTGGTTGCCTCCATAAGTTTCTTTTCTTGATCTGTAAACTAAACGATATGGTTTATCAAGAGGTTAAAAAAAAAAGAAGACTAAAAGGAATTAAAAAGGAGTAAGTGCAAAAAAGTACATTTAAAAGCACATTACCATATCTGTTACTCTGCTCCTTTCTAGGTTGATATCCAGTTTATTATCTCCTCTGATTCGACTGGTTTCATTCTTTAAAGAAAATAAAAATATTAAAAAAGTGATCTTGTAATGAATATTTGTTCTGAAATTAATGAACTATTCTGAAGTGGGGAAAAAAGTTTCACTTACTATCAGTTGTTGCTTAACTTGTTCTAATTCAATTTTCATTTTCTAGGTATAAAGAAAGATCACACACAATTGGTGTTAAACCAAAAGTCCATATTATGATTTATTAAAAAAAATCTATCAGGGGCCTGCATAAGCAAAAACCCTGCATAAGCAAAAATTGGACATTCTGTGGATTTCTAATACATTATCTGATTAAGAATAAAGACAAAAAAAGAACTAATAGTTCATCTAAAGAACTAATAGTTTATCGTATTCAGAAAATAATTAGGAACATAACATTAGACAATGTATTTATGTTTCAATATAGTAGTCCCCCCTGATCCACTGGGGATATGTTCCAAGACCCCAAGTGGATGAAACCTCGCATAGTACTGAACCCTATACGTACTATGTTTTTTCTTATACTAATGGGTGGGTAGCATATACAGTGTGGATACACTGGACAAAGAGATGATTCATGTCCTGGGGGGAATGGAGTGGGACGGTGAAAGATTTCATCATGCTACTCAGAACAGTGTGACATAAACATATGAATTGTTTATTTCTGGAATTTTCCACTTAATATTTTCAGACTGCAGTTGACCACAAGTAACTAAAACTGTGGAAAGCGAATGTGCAGATAAGGGGGGACCTACTGTATTCTACTTAAAAAAAAAAAAGATTGATATTCTAAATTTTAAAATATTTTAAGCTAGTGGGTAACAACAAAGTTCTGACTGAATTACAGAAACATTTTTCTCTAAAGTGACAAAATAATTATTACAGAACCAAAAAAATGGAAAATGCCACATTACTGTCAGTTCTGAGAACATTATTCTGAACTACACTAGAAATTTAATAAAATATATGTAGCTCAAAGATTTCCTCTTTTATGTGACCTGTATAAGATACAACTGTTATTCTTCAGTATGCAAGAAACTATGATGTATACATACATTAGGTATGGTTAAACATGTATACTTTTATCTAAAAACTTGCTAATAATTATTTAATAACCACATGAAATTGTTTTGGGGTCCTATTCTTCACCAAGTAGGATACTTATGAAATCAGTTATTAGTAATAAATTGAGACTTGTATTACCTGGTTCTCTGCTCGCAGATTTGCAAATTCACTTTTCTCTAGGATGACCATGTCTTTCCTGATGGAGTCCAAATGAGCCATTAACTGTTGTACTGTTATTTCCTAAAATGCAAAATTAAAATAACCTAGTGATGCCATCCCCTTGCATGGAATTGTTCATGAAACTTAAAAAAAATTATTGTCTTGCTACAAGGTATAATGTTGCTTGGCTAAGTAAAAAACAAAACAAAACACGTGAAACCTATATATCTGAAATATCAAAATGAAAACAAGTAGGAGATTCAAGGAAGAAAAAGTATTTCCCAGTGAAGAGAAACAAATGTCTAGGTCTTTTCAGTGAAAGAATCCCAATTAAATGCTTACTTAACCTCTAAGAGTTCCTCAGCAAATACTCTTTTTTTGTTTATTTATTTTTAAAATATCTACATGGGAAAGTTTTTATCTTTCATTGCTTTGCTTTTTTTTTTTTTTTTTTTAATTTTTATTTTTTGGCTGCGTGGCATGCGGGATCTTGGTTCCTGATCAGGGATTGAACCTGCACCCCAGGCAGTGGAAGCACAGAGTCTTAACCACTGGACCGCCAGGGAAGTTGATTTTGAAGGCTCTTCTGCCATCAGAAATTTCTAGGATCCTGAATAAGACTTAGAAGTCAGGTAATAAAATAGAAGTATGGTTTAAATAATTGTCAGTATAACATAGTTTGGTTTAAATTCCTGAGTATCTTTCCTATATTTGGCACTACAAAGGATTTGTGAAAGAAAAGGTGGCCCCTGATAGATTTTTTTTTTAAGTTTTTAGTTAACACCTCCGTCACCACACAAGTTCTTTCTTTCTTTTTTTAAAATTTATTTATTTATTTTTGGCTGTGTTGGGTCTTCATTGCTGCGTGTGGGCTTTCTCTAGTTGCAGCGAGCGGGGGCTACTCTTTGTTGTGGTGCATGGGCTTCTCATTGCAGTGGCTTCTCTTGTTGCGGAGCACGGGCTCTAGGTGAGCAGGCTCAGTAGTTGTGGTGCATGGGCTTAGTTGCTCCGTGGCATGTGGGATCTTCCCAGACCAGGGATTGAACCTGGGTCCCCTACACTGTCAGGCGGATTCTTAACCACTGCACCACCAGGGAAGCCCTATCTGATAGACTTATAAACTTTTACTTTGCTAGGGAGGGACATTTTTGTAGAAATGATTTAAAGCAGTCTTACAAGGAAAATATAACTTTCACCACTAAACGTCTCAAAATCGTGTAGCTTGCTGACTCATCTTTTATCCCTTTTTAATCAAAAGAAAAAGTAGATGAAGGTGTAACCTTGAAAAAGACCCTCCATAACAGGGTTTATAAACAAAACAGAAAACCCCAAACAAGAACAGAATGCCTAGTGGAACCCCCATTTTGTCACAGTTTGTGGCTAGGAGTGCACTGTTGGGGTTACAGTGCTCCACTGACCACAGTATGGGTGAGAAAGGCTATTTCAAAACTGCCTTGACGTTTAGAAAACAGAGGCTACAATAGTTCCAGATGCATGGCTACGGAATGACTCAGTCCTCAAAGGGTCTGGAATGCACACATCTTCTCCAAAAACAGCTCTCAGATGGCACAGCCACATAGACTGGAGGTTAAAAATGTGAGTTCTGGAGTCAGGCTGCCTGGGTTTGAATCCAAACGCTGCCATTTACTATGAGCCTTTGGGCACGTTATTTAGCTTCTTTGACCTCCTCTTTGCTGAAATGGGAATAATAACTACCTATACCTTATAGAGTTGTTTTGAGGATTAAATGATATAATGCATGTAAAATGCTTACAGTAATACTTGGTGCACAGTTAGCATTCGATGAATGTGATGAGACAGGTGTCTAATGGCTGAAGCAGGACAGTGTGACTCCAATGTTTTGATGTGGAGGGAGTTTTGCTTTAAATATTATTCCTATCATAAAATTAAAAAGTATTTTTTACCGTGTACAATAGACATCCCTGACTCTAATGCCTTCCCTAACCCTCATCTATATTACTGGGGAGGAGGTTCATTTTCTTTTATGCAGTTCTGCTTGAAATATTCATGAGAATTACCTCAGAAGTCATACAGAAGTGGCCTCTAGGGGTTGTCGGTCTTGTTCCCCCAAAATATCATTATGAAGTTCTAAGACATTATAATATTATTTTTGTTTAAGTCTTTAATAAAATGTTATTTTATTACCAGAACTACATAGAGAAGAGTAGAAAATGTAACTACATACTTCTTATAGACTCTGAACTTGAGAATAAGGAATTACTGTACTGTGTCTCTAAACTCTTTCTATCTCCCTTTCCGCCTTTAAATAGTTTGGGACTCAAAAAGCCTATAAGATAGCATGTATGTCCATCTTCAAAAACTTTAAGTGGAAAAATATAATCCAGTCAAATCTATTAAAAATGTGATCATTGTAACTATTGTGGAGCCACCAGAGAATATGAATGTTATTCAGACTATAAGCAAGTTCAGAATATAACCGAATTCTCAGACTGAGCACACTTGACTTAGCATGGCTCTTTCTGAAGTGATCAAGTATGAAGCTTGTTTGCCTCATAGCCTATGGCTCAAGGATGGAATGGGATTTTGATTTCATACACCAGTAATAAAAAACCCAAAAGTTCAGTAGTAGTGTTCCTACATCCAATCCTACATTTTAAATGTAAGATTAAATGCCCCTGGCAGCATAAAAATTCCTCAAACAACAGTTTTAATTCACTGCTTATATTACAGGGAAACTTAAAAATCTGATTTAAGAGTACCATTAGCTCTTTCAGGATAGCTCAGAGGTTTGGGGGGATTAAATGAGTGGCTTTTTCTTTGGTGGATTTAATAGTCTGTTATGATCCTGAATAAATTTAGCTAAAATAATACACATACAAATTTAAAGTTAAGTTAAATCTAGGGGCTGAATGCTTTTAATTCTAAATATATAATTAATTGGATATTACAGTAAAAATCTTTCAAAAATTTCCCTCTTTCATGACCTTTAAAGTAATGACATTTTATGCAAGAGCTCCTAATTTTATGTAAGAAAGAAATCCTAATATTTCTCTGCTGTGAAATATTTATCTGAAGAAGAAAGCCTAAATTTAAAAAATTAAAATTAAAAAAATATTACCAGAGAAAGAAAACAGATTCTTAAACACAGTAATTCATGATTGACAGATTATGAATTATTATTCTACAGTTAAGTTCATTTAGCTTATTCTATCCTTCATATAAAATTATTGCTTTTTGTCCATAGCACCACAATGACAACTCTTGCAAATTACTGAACCTCTCTGATCCTTTCTTCAGTGGTAAAATAGAATAATTCTACCTACTTTTCAAGGTTGTTAGAGAGATTAAATAAGATCATATATGAGCAGTCCCCAGCACTGCCTCTCACTTCTTAAGTTCTTAGTAAATGGTATTACTTGGCGTTTAAGGATTCAGGTATCTGGTCAGATTAAAGCATCTTAGCCAGGTGATTTATGAACTCCTTCCCAGCCATGTAAGTCCCTTCCAGCTTTCCAACTTTGTAGAACATACACATGACTGCAGTAAAGTGGTCAGCTTTTCTACTGTGGTGGGCTTTCTATGTGGAAAAAGTTGTTTCACTAACAACCTACCACCATCCCATGACTCAAATAATATAATTATCTTACACAATGAAAGATTTGACGAAATTTTACTCTTTGTGTTACCATAATTTTGTGATGACTATTCTAACTCCTCAGTCTCTCTGGATACTGACTTTATTACATGTTTTTTGTTTTTGGTTCCTTTAGAGAGAATAATAAGGAAGATGCAGGTGTGTTTAGAAGGTGGGTGGGTAAACAGAGATGCAGTTATGAAAAAGGTTGTCTAATGAAACTCTCAGAAGTGATAAAAATGAAAACATTACCTGTTGAGCTTGAGTGACCATCTCCTTATAGATAGTATCGAGGCTGACATTTGATAAAATGGTTAATGCTGATACAATTGTTTCTGCTTGTGCTTTGTCAAATCCTACAAGCAGCAAATAGGTATTTATATTTTTTAAAAAGTGCACATCCTTCTCAAAATAGACAGCTAGAATAACTTCTATCATTTAAATTTTCATGCAGTTGACTCTTGAACACATGGATTTGAACTGAGTGGGTCCACTTAGATGCAGATTTTTCTCAATAGTGAATACTACCATACCACACAGTCTGTGGTTGGTTGAAGCTGTGGATGTGGAATTGCGGATACAGAGGGCCACTATAAAGTTACATGCAGATTTTTGACTACACAGGCGGTCGGTGCCCCAACCCCTGTGTTGTTCAAGGGTCAACTGCAGTCTTTAAAAAAAATGGTTATAATTAAAAATTGATAGATTATGCTAAATTACTCTCTAAAAAGCACTCTCCAA
The DNA here is from genome assembly GCF_028564815.1 of Eubalaena glacialis. Lineage (NCBI taxonomy): Eukaryota > Metazoa > Chordata > Mammalia > Artiodactyla > Balaenidae > Eubalaena > Eubalaena glacialis. Next base: position 60,030,703 of record NC_083725.1, on the reverse strand, counting down.
TTTTAATTCCACTGATCCATTTCCCCACATTTACATAAACATGGGTATTACTAGTCTTTTTTGAGTGTATAATTGGCATTAAAATGGTATTGCATTATTATTTTAATTTATACTTAAAATTTGCATTTCCTTGATTAAGCATCTTTACATATATTTATTGGTAATTTATTTTTCTGTGAGCTGTTTATGGCCTTTGTCCATTTTTCTATAAAACTGCCTAACTTTTCTTATTGATTCATATGAATTCTTTGTATATTAAAGCAATAGGCTCATTGTCATATGTGTTGCTAACATTTTTAACCTTACAGATCATATCCTTTGATACACAGATTTAAATAAATATTTCTGTAGTCACATCTGTCATTCTTTACTTTTACTTTCATTGCTTTTGAGTTTTATGTCTTGCTTCCTTACTCTAAAAGTCAAAAAATATTTCTATATTATAATATTTTTTGTAGTCTTTCTTTCTTTCTTTTTTTTACATTTAGCTTTTAATCAATCTGGAATTTACTTTTCAGTAAGGGAATCTAATCTATTTTTTTCCAATGGCTAGTCATTTATCATAGCTCATTTATTAAACAGTCCTTCCTTTCCCTAATTTGTAATGCTTTCTTTATTGCTTTCTAAGACCCATGTTTCTGAATGCCATTCTATTCCATTAAATCAACTCTTCTATTCCTATAGTTTCATATACTTTAAATAACTGTTTTGACATTGGGTAATTTTTTGTGACTGTTCTTTGATTTTCTTTTTTTCTATTCTTAAACATCGTGCTTGTACTTCCACATAAACTTTAGTATCAGCCTAGAAACTACAGTTGTTTTTTTACATAATTGGAATCATTCTGCACATGTATCTTGAGCATTTCTCACATCAGTAAATATTCTTCAAGCTATACCATTTTCATGACTAAAATATTCTATTTTATGGATGGCTCATATTTAAGTAGTGACTTTTTTTTAAACATCTTTATTGGAGTATAATTGCTTTACAATGGTGTGTTAGTTTCTGCTTTAAAACAAAGTGAATCAGTTATACATATATCCCCATATCTCTTCCCTCTTGCATCTCCCTCCCTCCCACCCTCCCTATCCCACCCCTCTAGGTGGTCACAAAGCACGGAGCTGATCTCCCTGTGCTATGTGGCTGCTTCCCACTAGCTATCGGTTTTACATTTGGTAGTGTATATATGTCCATGCCACTCTCTCACTTTGCCCCAGCTTACCCTTCCCCCTCCCCGTGTCCTCAAGTCCATTCTCTAGTAGGTCTGTGTCTTTATTCCCGTCTTGCCCCTAGGTTCTTCATGACCATTTTTTTTTTAGATTCCATACATATGTGTTAGCATACGGTATTTGTTTTTCTCTTTCTGACTTACTTCACTCTGTATGACAGACTCTAGGTCCATCCACCTCACTACAGATAACTCAATTTCGTTTCTTTTTATGGTTGAGTAATATTCCATTGTATATATGTGCCACATCTTTATCCATTCATGCAGCTCAATATCAAAAAAACAAACAACCCAATCCAAAAATGGGCAGAAGACCTAAATAGACATTTCTCCAAAGAAGATATACAGATTGCCAACAAACACATGAAAGAATGCTCAACATCATTAATCATTAGAGAAATGCAAATCAAAACTACAATGAGATATCATCTCACACCGGTCAGAATGGCCATCATCAACAAATCTACAAACAATAAATGCTGGAGAGGGTGTGGAGAAAAGGGAACCCTCTTGCACTGTTGGTGGGAGTGTAAATTGATACAGCCACTATGGAGAACAGTATGGAGGTTCCTTAAAAAACTAAAAATAGAACTACCATATGACCCAGCAATCCCACTACTGGGCATATACCCTGAGAAAACCATAATTCAAAGAGTCATGTACCACAATGTTCATTGCAGCTCTATTTACAATAGCCAGGACATGGAAGCAACCTAAACAGTGACTCTTAATTGTTCATAATGGTGATGTTGTCTTGACTAGGTAATTTGTTATGAGTGCTGTTGATATTCTCCTTTCAAAAGGGACCCATGTTTCTCACCATGAGTTTCCAAGTCCTGAACCAATGCATGGGTATCAAACGTTAATTTCCTTTGTTCTAAAGGAGTTATGTCCACTCGCCTCATATCATATCCTTCCTTGGTTATGGTGGTGAAGATATCTGAAAAGAGAAGGCAGTTTTTTTTGTAGTAACTAATAGAAGCATCACATTTTCGCTTCTAAAGCATTTCCCCCCATCTATTTGTAATACAGTTCCAGCTCTTCTACTTGGGAATTCTGTAATTTCAAGCAAGATAAAGGACTTATCTGAGCCCCTGATTCTTTTTTTTTTTGTGGCCACGCCGTGCAGCATGCAGGATCTTAATTCCCCGACTAGGGATCGAACCCATACCCGCTGCATTGGGAGTGCAGTTTTAACCACTGGACTGCCAGGGAAGTCCCTGAGCCCCTGATTCTTTTATTTGAAAAGTCTCTAACATTATTCTGTACATAGTAAACATTCAGTAAATGTTTGCTGTCTTTTAGTATTCCAAAATTTTAAGAGTCAGTCTAACATCATAACATAATATACATCAAAAGCTTTGGGTATTGCTGGCACATCTCTAATTACTGGAGAGCAGAAACTGTCCAGCAACTCTCCTCCTTGCTCAGAAGTCTTTCATAGAGCTGTGATAATTTTTATACATATACCCCCATCTAAAGTAGCTTTCTGTCCTCCCACTCTTATATATCCACAGTTTATTTCCTACACAGTTCTCAGTTCTAATCTGAAATTATCTTGTTTACTGCTTGTCTCTCTGAACCAGAATGTAAGTGCCATGAGGCCTGGACTGTGTTTTTCATCTGTATCTTTAGTACCTAAAACAGTGCTTGGCAAATAGTTGGCTCACAATATTTTATTGTTGAATCAATCAGTGAATCGGATTTTAAATCCTGGAGTATTTAGTGGTATCAACACAAAAGACCTAGGACGTTGTTCTCATTTTTGAAATAAATGTCCTATTTCAATAAATCCCAATTTTTAACCTAGACACAGAATGGTTCTTTTCCATCTACTGCTGATGAATTTATTAAAAAGTATTTTCTTTGGGGGAGAACTCTGTCTATATACAACTTTATTGCCATTACTATGTATTAAGTAAAGTAACTGCTAATTAGTATAAACTACTAATCAAACACAAGGTACCATACTAGATACTTTATATACTACCAAGGCATTGTGGTATTATTCACCTTTTTAGATAAGAAAATCAAGCCTAGGAAAGGTAAAGCCTAAGGTTTTGCCTAAGGTCATAGAGTCTCTGGCAGAATCAGGATTCAGATCCAGGTCTTCTGACTCCAAATCTCATGCTCTCTTACCCCATGTTGTCTTTTTTATCCTAAGCCACTTAAGACATCTAGGTACTTAAAAGACAAAGCTGCAACCTTAGGTATTACTTTTCTGCTAGTATAGTGTAAGGCAAATGTGATTCCTTCCTATATAACTTTCTAGTCAAGAAACATCTGAGTGCCAGGCACTGTGTTAGGCACAGGGGATGATGAGCAAAACCAGACATAACAGATGTTTTCATTGACTTTATAGACTAATGAACAGGAAACAGATGTTTTAAAAAAAAATCTAAACATAAACTCTAAATTCAAATAATGAAAGAGTAATGTCCAGTCCTTTAGATTAATTCATTCAAGTACTCAGATGAATTCTGGTTAACCAGAAATAAAAGGAAGCAGATGTAAAGGTGGATCAATTCTGAACACACACACACTCATTAGCACAGAGGTCAGCAATCTTTTTGGCTTTGAGTGGCATCTAGAAGAGTTAAGCAATGTGCCTGTGGGTCAATATTAAACCTAAGGAGTGAGAGAAAAAGAAAATTAGAGGAAAAAGAGGGGCAGATTTCTATAACAACTGCATTAGGAACAATGATTGGTACCCTTAGTTACCTATCCTTGATTAGAAGTTGATTCAGTTGATTAGAAGTTCAGTCTTTCATTTGGGGTTTAGGGGAAAAAATCAGTAATAATATTTATACAACATGTTACTATTTTCACACCTATTACTTTATCCTTAAAATTGTCATGTTGTGGATGAGGAAAACTGAGGCTCAGAGGAGCTAAGTAATTTGTCTGAGATCTTATGGTCTCAGAGCAAGGCATATTAGTACACAGTTCCTCTGACTTCAGTCAACAAACTTTGAATACCTTCCACAAAGAGAAGCTTCCTGGGGCTTCCCTGGTGGCGCAGTGGTTGAGAATCTGCCTGCTAATGCAGGGGACGCAGGTTCGAGCCCTGGTCTGGGAAGATCCCACATGCCACAGAGCAACTAGGCCCGTGAGCCACAACTACTGAGCCTGCGCGTCTGGAGCCTGTGCTCTGCAACAAGAGAGGCCACGATAGTGAGAGGCCCGCGCACTGCGATGAAGAGTGGCCCCCGCTTGCCGCAACTAGAGAAAGCCCTAGCACAGAAACGAAGACCCAACATAGCAATCAATCAATCAATAAATAAATCTTAAAAAAAAAAAAAAAGAGAAGCTTCCTACTTGTTTGACTGAAAAAAAAAAAAAGTGCAACCTAAAAGTTGAGAATTATGTTTTATTCAGTGGATTTTCTGAGGACTTAAGCCTGGAGGACAGCCTCTCAGATCGTCTGAGAGACTGCTCCGAAGAGGTAAGGGAGGAGCCAAGATATACAGGAGTTTTGCAACAAAAACTAGGTAGTTGGAACATCAAAAGATTACTGTTAAAGAAAACCAGACATCTCAAGTTAATGAATTTAGCACTTTTCTATGTATGGGAAGATGCAAGGGTCTGGGCTCAATGAAATCATTCCTTTGATATGCACCTTAACTATCTAGGACCAGTATCCTGCTTTTCTCCATCCTGAATCCCCTCAGAGTGCACAGCTGAGGGTGGCTGCAGTGGCTGGTGGCTGCAGCATCCTTCGTTTACTGATATGGCAGGCAACATTTTTCATCCACAGTGCCTCGCCTTGGTCATAAATCCAACCATCATTTGGGAAGCATTTCATGACCAATTTTGTCCCATGGTGCTAGGAAGGCTCATTCCTAGATCAGGTAAAGATTCTGCTGATAGGCTATACTCGATGTGTTAATTTTTGGATTAGGCCCTGTTGATAATCTAAACTTCTCTGGATCACCTGTCTTACTAGTCTGTTTTGATCCAGGAAATGTTTTCCCTTGTTGCTTCTTCCCATAACTAGAGTTGTACTATTACAGTTATTTTATGTAGGTTATGTATATATAATCAACGGTCTGAAGACTTTTAGCCATCATTAATTTTGTTGGAGACCTGGTTACATATTGGGTTATGCAAGAGACAACAATTTTTTTTTTTTTTCTGGCCATGCTGTGCAGCTTGTGGGATCTTCCCCGACCAGGGACTGAACCTGTGACCTCAGCAGTAAAAGCTTGGAGTCCTAACCACTAGACCACCAGGGAATTCCCCAAGAGACTAATCTTATAAAACAGACAGGATGTAGGTAACACAACTAGTACAGCTTTATACATTAATAAAGTCATAGTACAGCAGAGAGAGACAGAAAGCATAAACAAACTGAAAACAAGGAGAACAAATTAAAGCAATGATTAGTATAACTAGTTGTAATCTGGTTGCAATAAACCATCAAGTTCACAGGGGAGCCAGCTGGAGAAGCCAAATTCTGGAAGGATCAGGCAGAGAGAAAATGATATATATTTCATCTTTGTTTACAAAGGTATACTTTTATCAACTTGTTGTAGGTCATAGCATAAGAGGAAAGCTTTTCCTGTTTTCCTGGAAAACAAGGATAAAAAGCCAGTATGTTTCAGAAAAAGTGATAAAATTATAAATCATATTCATCAGTTCATTTAGTCTCATGTAATTAATTCCTGAAGATCTGAATGCAGTCATCAGGTCTCCCATCCGAATTCTGTAATTTCTTACCCAGTTCAGTGGTATGATCTGAAAATTATCAGAAACTTGTATTTGTCAAAAAGTCCTTTTTATGAATCTTCTTTAAGATCTTCATTTTATAAAAGCATCAGAGTAAAACAATGATTGTTTACAAACGACAAGACTTAAAATGGCACGGTTAAAGATCTGATAACAATGCAATTGACAAGAAACTTGGATACTTCTGTGACACACATTTTAAGATAACCAGACTTATGACTGATAACATTATACCAGGGCACATCAGATTTTTAGGTATTCCATATAAATTTTGGAATATCTGTATTAATGACATTTATCTATACACTATAACCTATGGTTCATCTCCAATCACTTGACGATGCTTCTCAAGTAATTAACATACCAAATAAGCCTAATTAGTTTAATATTCTTCTCTGAGATGTCTCAGGGTTCCTTCAAAGCATCCCAGAGTTAGCTGGAGGTCAAAAGAACTTTAGTTAGAATTTCATATTTGGGGGACTTCCCTGGTGGTGCAGTGGTGAGGAATCTGCCTGCCAATGGAGGGGACACAGGTTTGATCCCTGGTCTGGGAAGAGCCCACATGCCGTGGAGCAACTAAGCCTGTGCGCCACAACTACTGAGCCTGCGCTCTATAGCCCGTGAGCCACAACTACTGAAGCCCGTGTGCCTAGAGTCCTGCTCCACAGCAAGAGAAGCCACCGCAATGAGAAGCCTGCACACCACAACGAAGAGTAGCCCCCACTTGCTCAACTAGAGAAGCCCGCGCACAGCAACGAAGACCCAACGCAGCCAAAAAAAAAAAAAAAAAAAGATGTTAGCGGAACTATTTAAAAAAAAACAAGAATTTCATATTTGGGAAGTTTGTCAAAAACATCAAAAAGGTTTCAAAACACTTGGTCAAATAGGATCATAGGTCATTGTGAAACAATACTTCAAAAAACACAGATCACTTAAAGGCAAAGAAACTCACACAATCTGTTACCAATAGCAATACTCCAAGAAAACTTTGTTCTCTTAACAAAGAGAGGAACCAAATCCAGTCTTGCACCAGCCTACTTTTAATAAAAAAAAAATCCATTTATTTTAATAAAATAAAAATCCATTTACCTAATTAAATTTAATCTAATCCCAGCCTGTACAAAACTGTACAAAATCCCTATGTACAAAACTCCTTTTTCAGGGCTCCCTTTCTACATACCTTCTAAGACTTTTTGTATACATATTAGTTTGTCCTATATTTTTCCATCCAAAAATAACCAGTTCTAGGACAATCATTTTTTCCCCTTAACAAAATGTGTTTTCATTTCTCACACCTTCTTTTGCTGAAAACACCCATCCTACTTTCCTTGCATATTGAAATGTTTCCCTTATTATTTTTAGTAACTTTAATTACATATTACACCTTTAACCCTTAAAAACCTTACTCTCTACCAAAAATCGACAATCAGCAAGTAACTGTAAACTGTCATACCAGCATTTCCTTACTGGAATATCCTATAACCTCTAGAAACATATAACATAATTTCTTTCCTCAATGTGGTATAAGATATGGGTCTAATACACCCAAACATCTTTAGTTTCCCTCTCGTAAGGAGACAAAAGTAGGTAAATTTAGATCTGTTTAGCAATTACTGTTCCAGTATTTTATCTTATTTGAAATGACCTGGATATTCAGTGAACTGCCATCATTTAATTTAACTTAGCAAAACTCAACTTACCAAAAATCTGGAGAAACTATTTTAAATAGACATACCCTAAACATAATTATTCCTAAAGAGTTCACCTAAAAACTCTCATCCCATTCCCCTTTATTTTATAACTTATGAAAATACTACCATACCAAGTGAAAAAAATTTTTTTTTTTTTTTTGCTGACAAACTCTGTAACAGAAATAACATGAACATGTTGACCTTCGGTAAACTTACTTTTATTATAAAAGTAAGATATGTCTACATTGATTAAACCAGCAAACTTAAGCTAGCTTTAATACCAGATGTTAATTTAATATTGAATATTTCCTAGATCATGTGACCCTGAAATTCCTTCCGGCCAGTTTCTTTCATATTTAGAAATATTTAATTTGTAAGCACTTACTTTTAAGTCAATTAAATAGAGCTCTTTATAAATTTAATTTTGATAATACTTCCCAGAGCTAGAGATATTTCATACATATAATGTCTACACAGACACATAAACAGACAAATTTAGAGATCTCATAGCTTCACTTTAAAAACTTAATTATGATTCATGTACTACAATGTAAATTTACTAGTTATTTATAACAGTTGGGGTAAGTTAAATTTCTTTGCTCAGATGACAAAGGCTTTATTATTTGTGGAAAAGACTTTTAATATTTGTATTTGTCCTTGATAAACCCTTAAGGAGGCTATGAATTAGATTCTGGCTGAGGGAGCCTTTCCAGTGGTTTGAGTTTAAAAAGGCCACTTTTTTCCTTTTTTCCCCCGTTGGTTTCAGGTTCTGAAACCTGACTGAGCTAATTAGGTTCAGTCTCAGATCATTGTGGGCTGTATTTACATTTCTGATTTATAGAGACTTGCAAGACAAAGATGTTGCTTTTAATTCCACAAAGAACGGGTCTGTCACCTAAGTGATATTAAAAGATTAATTTGCCCAACTATGTTTTCTTTAATTTCCTTTTTTATATCAGTGAGAAGATTTCCAACTAAACTGCAATTCAGGAGTTCTATGTTCTAGGATTTCAGAGCTTAATTTATCATGCCTTCAAAAGCTTGCATAAGGCATTCAACAAAGGCCCTCTTTCTCAGTTTTACTTTATACTGTATGGACTCAGGTAATGCTACTGGTTTCCTTTAGCATGTTTAATTAATATTTCCTGAGGGGCAAATTCATATGCCCTGCCTTATAATACCAAGCAGGGGAAGCATTCGCCAGTGAAACATGTCTATTCCACGATATAATTAAGCAAAAGAGATGTAACCATCTTATATAAAGCCCACTTAAAATGGGTACATTTGTATAAATTTTAATCTCAATTCTATCAACTTTTATTCTTTTATCTTTAGTTTCCATTAGGACCCAATCAACAAGTGTAGGTCTTACAAGGAGTCCTAGAAGCCTTTCTTTTTATCCTGACCATTTTTGTATAAAAGGCTCTGGGATCCCCAGTGGGGGGTTGAGCCAAGGGTTTCAAGCCCTTTTCTCAATATTTTAACTTTATTGGCCTGTTGCCCCAAGTAACTGTTGGTCAGGTATCTGAGTGTAATTTTCTTCCAGCCTTTTAAATATATAAATACATAAATATAAACAAACAAATAAATAAAACACTGAGGTAAACAGAGTGGACTTGTCTGGGGCCCTGTAATGTTGGGGACAGCAAGGGATCCCTTTGGCCCATCCAACCTCAGGTAGTGCTGTATCAAACCTTTGATTTAATCCCATTAATTTCCGTTTTATTTACTCCATTTAAAAATAACCATCTAAAGATTTTAATTTGGGACACATCCCTTTAAAATTTCCACCTGGTTGAGAAAAAGTCTCTAGAATTTCCCTTCAGTTTTTTTTCCCCCTGTTAATCAACCTAGTTAACATGAATTATTCTAACGTTTTTAGTAGCATCTGTAAGACCCACTGAGGGGAAGTGGAGATCACAAAGAAGGCTTCCCAAACCATTTGTATTTTTGGTTTGTTTTAAACTAAGGGAGTTTTTAGGTTAACCACTGCCAACTAAAAACTGGCATTTGCCTCTCTAAGGATTAAGTCACTAGCCACTGCAGTCACTGACCTACAACACACCCTGAAAGGAGTTCAGGGCAGAGATCAGGAATGAGGCACTCTGTGCTCTGGGAAAAATTGGCAGAACAGGCCTTCAGATAGTTCGATATTTTCAGGAGAAGATTTTATGAGCCCAAATTCTTGTATCTTTTCATATTTAGAAAAGCACTAAAATCATCAAGGGAGACATCTGCTTCTCATGACCAGCAGTAACCTCCTGCAAAAATGTGTGCCTGGGGCTTCCCTGGTGGTGCAGTGGTTGAGAATCCGCCTGCCAATGCAGGGGACACGAGGTCGAGCCCTGGTCTGGGAAGATCCCACATGCCGTGGAGCAGCTGGGCCCGTGAGCCACAACTACTGAGCCTGCGCGTCTGGAGCCTGTGCTCCACAACAAGAGAGGCCGCGATAGTGAGAGGCCCACGCACTGCAATGAAGAGTGGCCCCTGCTTGCCGCAACTAGAGAAAGCCCTCGCACAGAAACGAAGACCCAACACAGCCAAAAATAAATAAATAAAAAAATTTAAAAAAGAAAAGATGACTACTATCTTTAAAAAAAAAAAATGTGTGCCTGACTGCACATATCCCCCTTCACTAAAATCATATATATACTGACCTTCCCCTCTACCTCTTTGGAGCAGTTCCTCAGAGCTATCTGAGATGCTGTCTCCTGGGCTATAGTCCTCATTATGCCCCAAATAAAACTTAATTCACAACTCTCATGTTGTGCATGTTTTTTTCAGGCAACACCATTTATATGTATTTCCCACCTTTTAATTTGTTTCCCCCCCCCATAGGTACCAATAAAACAGCTGTTTATAATGAGCTCTCTAAAAATTTACCAATTTAGAAGTTTCTCAAATTTGAAGGATCCATCATCTAGCCATTAATGAGATATATCTTGATAGTGACTCAAACCAGTAAGATGCAAGTGGCTTCCCCGCAAGAGAGTGCAAAAGATGGCGCCTAAACAAGATCCAGAAAGTTTACTCCCCAAAACAGTTAAGAAAGTAAAAGACTTCATTGTACAGGTTGACTCAACAAAGGTTAAGATGGCAAAAAGCCATCACACAAAAGACTGCTCAGAAACCCAGACTATTCAATAGGTTGCCAAATGTATACCATATGTGCACCTTTTGGATGGCAGAGACCAAGTTCTCAAAACACACACACACAGAGATGAAGATCAGGTAGTACATGTACATGTACATTATGTACATGTACATGTAAATTATGTACATGTACATTTACATTTCAAAGACACAGGAAGAGAAACGCAAGTTCCCCCTAGAAGGGCTTTTGTTTAAGGTCAGAATTCTGAAAAGACGTTTTTATCAGGCTGGCTTTTTCTAACTTAACTGTGTACACAAAAAAAGAGATCCATCTTGGGAGAGAGTGGCCAAGATGGTGGAGTAGAAAACCCCTGAGCTCATCTCTTCTCACGAGCATAGCAAAATCACAACTATCTGCAGAGCAACCATTGATGAAAAAGACTGGAACCTACCAGAAAAGATCTTCTACAACTAAAGTCATAAAGAAGGAACCACAACAAGATGGAGAGGAGGGGTGAACACATGATAGAATCAAATCCCATCTCCACAAACTGGAGAATAATTGTATTGCAGAGGTAATCTCACAGGAGTGAGATTTCTGAGCCCCACGTCAGGCTCTCCAGCCCAGGGGTCTGACACCTGTAAGATAAGTCCCCAGAGCGTTTGACTTTGAAGGCTAATGGGGCTTAACTGCAGGAGCCCCACAGGACTTGGGGGAATAAGAGACTTCACTCTTAAAGGCCCACACAAAAATCTCATGCACACCAGGACCCAGGGCAAAGCAGTCACTTGATAGGCGTGTGGGCCAGACCTACCTGCTGGTCTTGGAGAGTCTACTGGAGAGGCGGTGAGGGGGGTGGCTGCGGCTCACCCTGGGGACATAGACACAAGTGGCAGAAATTGGGGAACATTCAGCTGTGTGAGCACTGCTGCTGCTGGCAGCTGCTATCTTGGCTCATTAGCCAAGACCTAGTACCACCCAACAGCCTGCAGGCACCAGTGCTGGGAAGACTCAAGACAAACAACTAACTGGGCAGGGACACGGCTCTACCCATAAGCACTGAAGCTGCCTAAAGACTAAAAAGCCCACAGCCACCTCTGGACACACCCCTAGACAAAGCCCAGCCAACAGGAGGGCCAACTCCCAGCTCCAACCACCAGTGGCAGGCACCGGTCCCTCCTGCCAAGAAGCCTGCACAAGCCCTTAGACCAGCCTCACACACCAGGAGGCAGACACTAAAAGTAACAAACCTACAATTCTGCAGTGGAGGCCACACCCTACCCTGGGGCCAGCTGGGTCCTGGCCCTACCCACTAGCAGGCCAATGCAAACTTTGGAACACCCTGGACCCCAGATCCAACAGTGTCAGGAACTGGCCCCACACCAACAATCTGAAATGAACTCTGGGATCCCTGGGCCCTGCAGCCAGACTCCAGAACCAGCTCTGCCTGACAGTAGCCTGGCACTAACACCAGGATCTGGCTTCACTTGCCAGTGGGTGGGCAACAGCTCAGGAGACTTTGGGACCCTGACTCCACCTATCAGTGAGTGAGCACTAGCCTTGGGACCCCTTAGGATTCCGCGACCATCCACGTCATGACCAGGCCCCACTAAATAGCAGCTAGCAGCATCCACACAAGGCAGGCTGTGGCAACCAACTAGATTAGGGGCCAACCAAACCTACCAGACTGCCCACATAGACTTCTTAGGGGGAACCCCTAGAGCATATAGCTTGGGTGACAAGAGAGGAGTGCACTGCTGGTATGCACAGGACGCCGCCTACAGAGGGCCATTTCTCCAAGGTAACTAACCTGCCACATACATAAAAATACAAATAGCAAGTCAGACAAAATGAGATAGCAGAGGAATACGTGCCTGATGAAGGAACAAGATAAAACCACAAAAGAAGTAACTGACATGAAAAAAGGCAATCTATGCAAGAAAGAGTTCAGGGTAATGATTGTAAAGATAATCAAAGAACTGAGGAGGAGAATGGATAAACAGAGCGAGAAGTTAGAAGTTTTTAATGAAGAGGTAGAAAATACAAAGGACAACTAAACAGAGATGAAGAATAAATTCACTGAAATGAAAATTACACTAGAATGAATTAATAGTAGACTAAATGATTCAGAAGAACAGATCAGTGAGCTAGAAGACAGTGTAAATCACTATAGCTGAACAGAAAAAAAAATGAAAAGAAATGAGGACAGTTTAAGAGATCTCTGGGAAAACATCAGCACAATAATATTGCATTATAGGGGTCCCAGAAGGAGGAGACAGGGAGGGCCTGAGAAAATATTTGAAGAGACAGTAGCTGAAAACCTCCCTAACCTGGGAAAGGAAACAGTCATCCAAGTCCAGGAAGTGCAGAGAGTCCCATAGAGGATTAACCCAAAGAGGAACACACCAAGACATATTATAATCATAATGACAAAGATAAAAAGAGAATACTAAAAGCAGCAAGGGAAAATCAACAAAAAACATACAAGGGAACTCCCATAAGGCTATCAGCTGATTTTTCAGCAGATCTCTGCAGGCTGGAAGGGAGTGGCACAATATATTTAAAGTGATGAAAGGGGAAAACTTACAACCAAGAATACTCCACCCAGCAAGGCTCTCATTCAGACTCGATGGAGAAATCAAAAGCTTTACAGACAAGCAAAAGCTAAAAGAATTGAGCACCACCAAACCAGCTTTACAACAAATGATAAAGGAACTTCTCTAGATGATAAAGAAAAGACCACCTAGAAACTAGAAACAAGAAAACAACTAGAAACAAGAAAATTACAAAATGTAAAAGCTCACCAGTAAAGGCAAACATACAGTAAAGGTAGGAAATCATCCACACACAAAGCCAGTAGGGAGTTTAAAAGACGAAAGTGGTAAAATCATGTGTATCCACAACAAGCAGTTAAGGGATACACAAAACAATTAAATGTAAAATACGATATCAAAAACAGTAATTGCGGGGACTTCCCTGGAAGTCTAGTGGTTAAGACTCTGCGCTCCTAATGCAGGGGGCATGGGGTCGATCCCTGGTCAGGGAACTAAGATCCCGCATGCCGCACAGTGCGGCCAAAAAAACCCAAAAGCAAAACCAAAAACGAACGAAAAAACTCCTGGTAATTGTGAGGGGAAGAGAGTACAAATGAAGGGTATTTAAAATGCATTTGAAATTAAGAGAGCAGCAACTTAAAACAATCATCTATATACATAGACTGCTATACAAAAACCTCATGGTAACCGCAAACCAAAAACTTTTAATGGATCTACACATAAGAAAGAAAAAGAGGACTTCCCTAGTGGCACAGTGGTTAAAAATCCACCTGCCAATATAGGGGACACAGGTTCCAGCCCTGGTCTGGGAAGATCCCACATGCTGTGGAGCAACTAAGCCCGTGCGCCACAACTACTGAGCCTGCACTCTAGAGCCCACAAGCCACAACTACAAGCCCACAAGCCACAACAAGGCCCATGCGCCTAGAGCCTGTGCTCCGCAACAAGAGAAGCCACTGCAATGAGAAGCCCACACACCAAGACGAAGAGCAGCCCCCACTAGCCACAACTAGAGAAAGGCCACACACAGCAACGAAGACCCAATGCAACCAAAAATAAATAAATAAATAAATTTATTTTTTTAAAAAAAGAAAAGAAAAAGGAATCCAAACACAACACTAAATATAGTCATCAAATCACAAGACAAGTGAACAAAAAAAGGGGGAAATAAAAGACTTACAAAAATCCAAATCAGTTAACAAAATGGCAATAAAAACATATACGTAGTTAATTACCTTAAATGTAAATGGACTAAATGCTCCAACCGAAAGACACAGACTGGCTGAAAGGATACAAAAACAAGACCCACATGTATGCTAACTACAAGAGACTCACTTTAGATCTAGAGAAACATACAGACTGAAAGTGATGGAAAAGGTATTCCATGCAAATGGTAATCAAAAGAAAGCCAGAGTAGCAATACTTATATCAGACAAAATAGACTTTAAAATAATGACTGTCACAAGAGACAAAGAAAGACACTACAAAATGATCAAAGGATCAATCCAAGAGAAAGATATAACAACTGAAAAAAAAAATATACCCAACATAGGAGCACCTCAAAATATAAGACAAATATTAACAGACAAAGGAGAAATTGACAGGAACACAATAATAACAGGGGGACTTTAATTACATGTTACATCAATGGACAGATCATACAGACAGAAAATCAATAAAGAAACACAGGCCTTAAGTAACACATTGGATGAAATGGGCTTAATTGATATTTATTGAGCATTTCACCTGAAAGAAGCAGAATAAACATCCTTTTCTCATGCACATGGAACATTCTCCAGGATAGATCACATGCTAGGCCACAAAACAAGCCTTGATAAATTTTAAAAATTGAAATCATATCAAGCATTTTTTTCTGACCACAACAGTATGAGACTAGAAATCAACTACAAGAAAAAAAACTGCAAAAAACAAATACGTCAAGGCTAAACAATACACTACTAAACAACCAATGAGTCACTGAAGAAATCAAAGAGGAAATTTAAAAATACCTGAAAAAAAGGAAAATGACAACATGATGATCCAAAACCTATGGATGCAGCAAAAGCAATTCTAAGCGATACAAGGTTACCTCAGGAAACAAGAAAAATCTCAAATAACCTTACGTCTAAAGCAACTAGAGAGAGAATAAACAAAACCCAAAGTTAGTAAGAGAAAAGAAATCATAAAGATCAGAGCAGAAATAAATGAAATAGAGATGAAGAAAACAATAGAAAAGATCAATGAAACTAAAACCGTGTTCTTTGCAAAAATAAGCAAAATTGATAAACCTTTAGCCAGACTCATCAAGAAAAAAAGGGAGAGGGCCCAAATCAATAAAATCAGAAATGAATTAGGAGAAGTTACAACCAACACCATAGAGATACAAAGGACCATAAGAGACTACTACAGGGAACTATATGCCAATAAAGTGGACAACCTGAAAGAAATGGACAAATTCTTAGAAAGGTGCACTCTCCCAAGAATAAACCAGGAAGAAATAGAAAATATGAACAGACCAATTAACAGTACTGAAAATAATTAATTAAAAAACTCCCAACAAACAAAAGTCCAGGACCAGATGGCTTTACAGGTGAAATCTACCAAACATTTGGAGAAGAGTTAACACCTACCCTTCTGAAACTATTTCAAAAAATTGCAGGGGAAGGAACACTTCTGAACTCCTTCTATGAGGCCACCATCACCCTGATACCAAAATCAGACAAAGCTATCACAAACACAAAAACCACATCCACAGAAAAATAAACAAGATGAAAAGGCAGAAGGCTATGTATGAGATGAAGGAACAAGATAAAACCCCAGAAAAACAACTAAATGAAGTGAAGATAGGCAACCTTCCAGAAAAAGAATTCAGAATAATGATAGTGAAGATGATCCAGGACCTCGGAAAAAGAACGGAGGCAAAGATCGAGAAGGTGCAAGAAATGTTTAACAAAGACCTAGAAGAATTAAAGAACAAACAAACAGAGATGAACAATACAATAACTGAAATGAAAAATACACTAGAAGAAATCAATAGCAGAATAACTGAGGCAGAAGAACGGATAAGTGACCTGGAAGACAGAATGGTGGAATTCACTGCTGCAGAAGTGAATAAAGAAAAGAGAATGGAAAGAAATGAAGACAGCCTAAGAGACCTCTGGGACATTAAACGCAACAACATTCGCATTATAGGGGTCCCAGAAGGAGAAGAGAGAGAGAAAGGACCCGAGATAATATTTGAAGAGATTATAGTCGAAAACTTCCCTAACATGGGAAAGGAAATAGCCACCCAAGTCCAGGAAGCACAGAGAGTCCCATACAGGATAAACCCAAGGAGAAACACGCCAAAACACATAGTAATCAAATTGGCAAAAATTAAAGACAAGGAAAAGTTATTGAAAGCAGCAAGGGAAAAACGACAAATAACATACAAGGGAACTCCCATAAGGTTAACAGCTGGTTTCTCAGCAGAAACTCTACAAGCCAGAAGGGAGTGGCATGATATACTTAAAGTGATGAAAGGGAAAAACCTACAACCAAGATTACTCTACCCAGCAAGGATCTCATTCAGATTTGATGGAGAAATCAAAAGCTTTACAGACAAGCAAAAGCTAAGAGAATTCAGCACCACCAACCAGCTCTACAGCAAATGCTAAAGGAACTTCTCTAAGTGGGAAACACAAGAGAAGAAAAGGACCTACAAAAACAAACCCAAAATGATTAAGAAAATGGTAGTAAGAACATACATATCAATAATTACCTTAAACGTGAATGAATTAAATGCTCCAACCAAAAGACACAAGCTTGCTGAATGGATACAAAAACAAGACCCATATATATACTGTTTACAAGAGACCCACTTCAGACCTAGGGACATATACAGGCTGAAAGTGAGGGGATGGAAAAAGATATTCCATGCAAATGGAAATCAAAAGAAAGCTGGAGTAGCAATACTCATATCAGATAAAATACTTTAAAATACAGAATGTTACAAGAGACAAGGAAGGACACTACATAATGATCAAGGGATCAATCCAAGAAGAAGATATAACAATTATAAATATATATGCACCCAACATAGGAGCGCCTCAATACATAAGGCAACTGGTAACAGCTATAAAAGAGGAAATCGACAGTGACACAATAATAGTGGGGGACTTTACCACCTCACTTACACCAATGGACAGATCCAAACAGAAAATTAACAAGGAAACACAAGCTTTAAATGACACAATGACCAAACAGATTTAATTGATATTTATAGGACATTCCATCCAAAAACAGCAGATTACACTTTCTTCTCAAGTGTGCACGGAACATTCTCCAGGATAGATCACATCTTGGATCACAAATCAAGCCTCAGTAAATTTAAGAAAATTGAAATCATATCAAGCATCTTTTCTGACCACAACGCTATGAGATTAGAAATGAATTCCAGGGAAAAAAACGTAAAAAACACAAACACATGGAGGCTAAACAATACGTTACTAAATAACCAAGCGATCACTGAAGAAATCAAAGAGGAAATAAAAAAAACCTAGAGACAAATGACAATGAAAACACGAGGATCCAAAACCTATGGGATGCAGCAAAAGCAATTCTAAGAGGGAAGTTTATAGCTATACAAGCCTACCTCAAGAAACAAGAAAAATCTCAAATAAACAATCTAACCTTACACCTAAAGGAACAAGAGAAAGAAGAAAAAACAAAACCCAAAGTTAGCAGAAGGAAAGAAACCATAAAGATCAGAGCAGAAATAAATGAAATAGAAACAAAGAAAACAATAGCAAAGATTAATAAAACTAAAAGCTGGTTCTTTGAGAAGATAAACAAAATTGATAAACCACTGGCCAGACTTATCAAGAAAAAGAGGGAGAGGACTCAAATCAATAAAATTAGAAATGAAAAAGGAGAAGTTACAACAGACACCACAGAAACACAAAGCATCCTAAGAGACTACTACAAGCAACTCTATGCCAATAAAATGGGCAACCTGGAAGAAATGGACAAATTCTTAGAAAGGTATAACCTCCCAAGACTGAACCAGGAAGAAATAGAAAATATGAACAGACCAATCACAAGTAATGAAATTGAAATTGTGATTAAAAATCTTCCAACAAACAAAAGTCCAGGACTAGATGGCTTCACAGGTGAGTTCTAGCAAACATTTAGAGAAGACCTAACACCCATCCTTCTCAAACTCTTCCAAAAATTTGTGGAGGAAGGAACACTCCCAAACTCATTCTATGAGGCCACCAGCACCCTGATACCAAAACCAAAGATATTATAAAAAAAGAAAATTACAGACCAATATCACTGATGAATATAGATGCAAAAATCCTCAACAAAATACTAGCAAACAGAATCCAACAACACATTAAAAGGATCATACACCATGATCAAGTGGGATTTATCCCAGGGATGCAAGGATTCTTCAATATACACAAATCAATCAATGTGATACACCATAATAACAAATTGAAGAATAAAAACCATATGATCATCTCAATAGACGCAGAAAAAGCTTCTGACAAAATTCAACACCCATTTATGATAAAAACTCTCCAGAAAGTGGGCATAGAGGGAACCTACCTCAACATAATAAAGGCCATATATGACAAACCCACAGCAAACATCATTCTCAATGGTGAAAAACTGAAAGCATTTCCTCTGAGATCAGGAACAAGACAATGATGTCCACTCTCACCACTATTATTCAACATAGTTTTGGAAGTCCTAGCCACGGCAATCAGAGAAGAAAAAGAAATAAAAGGAATACAAATTGGAAAAGAAGAAGTAAAACTATCACTGTTTGCAGATGACATGATACTATACATAGAGAATCCTAAAGATGCCACCAGAAAACTACTAGAGCTAATCAATGAATTTGGTAAAGTTGCAGGATACAAAATTAATGCACAGAAATCTCTTGCATTCCTATACACTAATGATGAAAAATCTGAAAGAGAAATTAAGGAAACACTCCCATTTACCACTGCAACAAAAAGAATAAAATACCTAGGAATAAACCTACCTAGGGAGACAAAAGACCTATATGCAGAAAACTATAAGACACTGATGAAAGAAATTAAAGATTATACCAACAGATGGAGAGTTATACCATGTTCTTGGATTGGAAGAATCAATATTATGAAAATGACTATACTACCCAAAGCAATCTACAGATTCAATGCAATCCCTATCAAATTACCAATGGCATTTTTTACGGAACTAGAACAAAAAATCTTAAAATTTGTATGGAGATACAAAAGACCCCGAATAGCCAAAGCAGTCTCGAGGGAAAAAAACAGAGCTGGAGGAAGCAGACTCCCTGACTTCAGACTATACTACAAAGCTACAGTAATCAAGACAATATGGTACTGACACAAAAACAGAAATATAGATCAGTGGAACAGGATAGAAAGCCCAGAGGTAAACCCATGCACCTATGGTCAACTAATCTATGACAAAGGAGGCAAGGATATACAATGGAGAAAAGACAGTCTCTTCAATAAGTGGTGCTGGGAAAACTGGACAGCTACATGTAAAAGAATGAAATTAGAACACTCCTAACACCACACACAAAAATAAACTCAAAATGGATTAGAGACCTAAATGTAAAACCGGACACTATAAAACTCTTAGAGGTAAACATAGGAAGAACACCCTTTGACATAAATTACAGCAAGGTATTTTTTGATCCACGTCCTAGAGTAATGGAAATAAAAAGAAAATAAACAAATGGAACCTAATGAAACTTAAAAGCTTTTGCACAGCAAAGGAAACCATAAACAAGATGAAAAGACAACCCTCAAAATGGGAGAAAATATATGCAAACAAATCAACGGACAAAGGATTAATCTCCAAAATATATAAACAGCTCATGTAGCTCAATATTAATGAAACAAACAACCCAATCCAAAAATGGGCAGAAGACCTAAATAGACATTTCTCCAAAGAAGACATACTGATGGCCAAGAAGCACATGAAAAGCTGCTCAACATCACTAATTATTAGAGAAATGCAAATCAAAACTACAATGAGGTATCACCTCACACCAGTTAGAATGGGCATCATCAGAAAATCTACAAGCAACAAATGCTGGAGAGGGTGTGGAGAAAAGGGAACCCTCTTGCACTGTTGATGGGAATGTAAATTGATTCAGCCACTATGGAGAACAGTATGGAGGTTCCTTAAAAAACTAAAAATAGAATTACCATATGACCCAGCAATCCAACTACTGGGCATATACCCAGAGAAAACCATAATTCAAAAAGACACATGCACCCCAATGTTCACTGCAGCACTATTTACAATCGCCAGGTCATGGAAGCAACCTAAATGCCCATCGACAGAAGAATGGATAAAGAAGATGTGGTACATATATACAATGGAATATTACTCAGCCATAAAAAGGAACGAAATTGGGTCATTTGTAGAGACGTGGATGGATTTAGAGACTGTCGTACAGAGTGAAGTAAGTCAGAAAGAGAAAAACAAATGTCGTATATTAACGCATATATGTGGAACCTAGAAAAATGGTACAGATGAACCGCTCTGCAGGACAGAAACTGAGAAACAGATGTAGAGAACAAACGTATGGACACTAAGGGGGAAAAGCGGCAGGGGGTGGGGGTGGGGGTGTGATGAATTGGGAGATTGGGATTGACATGTATACACTGATGTGTATAAAATGGATGACTAATAAGAACCTGGTGTATAAAAAAATAAATAAAATTGAATTAAAAAAAAAAGCTATCACAGAAAAAGAAAATTACAGGCCAATATCACTGATGAACATAAATGCAAAAATCCTCAACATATTACTAGCAAACGGAATCCAACGATACAGTAAAAGGATATGCCATGATTAAGTGGGATTTAGGTCAGGGATGCAAGGATTTTTCAGTATCCACAAATCAATCAGTGTGATACACCACATTAAAAAACTGAAAGATAAAAAACATATGATTGCAATAGATGCAGAAAAAGCTTTTGATAAAATTCAACATCCATTTATGATAAAAGCTCTCCAGAAAATGGGCATGGAAGGAACATGTCTCAACATAATAAAGGCCACATATGACAAAGCCATAGGTAACATCATACTCAACAGTGAAAAGCTGAAAGAATTCCCTCTGAGATCAGGAACAAGACAAAGATGCCCACTCTTGCCACTTTTGTTCAACATAGTTTTGGAAGTCCTAGCCACAGCAGAGAAAAGAAACAAATACAGTTAAGTCCCCTACACACAAACCTTCTTTGAAAGTTGCAAACTTTCAAAGATGTGAATGTGTATTCCATCAACGTCAGGCATGAGTGAAATTGCAGCTTGCTCTCCGTCTCCTGTTGCTGATGATCCTTCAGCTCTACCATCTCCCACCTCCTCTCCCTTCTCCAGTCAGTAACTCTTCTTGCTTGTTCACTCAATGCCAGCCCCTGTATGCCAGGTGTTGTGCTGTATTACTGTACTTTTCAAGGTACTGTACTGTAAGATTAAAAATGTTTCCTTATTTTTTCTGTTTGTCATGTATTATCTGTGTGAAGAGTATTATAAACCTATTACAGTACAGTACTATATAGCTGACTGTGTTAGCTGGGTACCTAGGCTAACTTTGTTGGACTTTACGAACAAATCGGACTCATGAACGCACTCTCGGAATGGAACTCGTTTGTTTGTAGAGGACTTACTGTAAAAGGAATCCAAACTGGAAAGGAAGAAGTAAAACTGTCACTGTTTGCAGACAACATGATACTATACATAGAAAATCCTAAAGACGCCACCAATAAACTATTAGAGCTCATCGATGAATTTGGTAAAGTTGCAGGATACAATATTAATATACAGAAATCTGTTGTAATTCTACACACTACAACGAAAATCAGAAAGAGAAATTTAAGGAAACAATCCCATTTACCATTGCATCCAAAAGAATAAAATACCTAGGAATAAACCTAAGGAAGCAAGAAGACCTGTACACTGAAAATTATAAGACACTGATGAAAGAAACTGAGGACGACACAATAGCCAAAACAATCTTGAGAAAAAACAGAGCTGGAGGAATCATGCTCCCTGACTTTAGACTATACTACAGAGCTATAACAATCAAAACAGTATGGTACTGGCACAAAAACAAACACATCGATCAATGAAACAGCATACAAAGCCCAGAAATAAACCCATGCACTTAAGATCAATTAATCTATGACAAAGAAGGCAAGAATATACAATAGAGAAGGGACAGTCTCTTCAATAAGTGGTGCTGGGAAAACTGGACAGCTACACGTAAAAGATTTAAATTAGAACATTCTCTAACACCATACACAAAAATAAACTCAAAATGGATTAAAGAACTAAATGTGAGACCAGATACTATAAAACTCCTAGAGAAAAACATAGAACACTCTTTGACATAAATCACAGTGATATCTTTTTGGATCTGTCTCCTAGAGTAATGGAAATAAAAACAAAAATAAACAAATGAGACCTAATTAAATGTAAAAGCTTTTGCACAGCAAAGGAAACCATAAACAAAAACAAAAAGACAAACTATGGACTGGGAGAAAATATCTGCAAAGGATGCAACTGACAAGGGATTAATTTCCAAAATATACAGTTTATACAGCTAAATATCAAAAAATAATACAATCAAAATTTGGGCAGAAGACCTAAATAAATTCTTGGCTTGACAGTTTTTTATCTTTTAGTAATTTATAGATGGTGCCTCAATGTTTTCTCAATTGCATTTTTTTACAAGAAGAAATCTGATGTCAGTCTTATCTTTGTTGCTCTGTATTTAGTATGGCTATTTAATTTTTTTTCCTGGATGTTTTTATTATTTTTTGATCTTTGCTTTAAACAAATTTTATAATGATGTGCCTTGGTTTAGTTTTCTTCATGTTCCTTGTACTTGAGTGTTTGTTGAGCTTTGTCATTTTATAGTTTCCCTCAAATTTGAAAACTTTCACCCATCATTTCTTCAAAATTTTTTTGCCACATTCTATTTTTGGGCCTCAAGTTACACATATATTAGGCCAACTGAAGATGTCTCAGAGCTCACTGGAACCTTTTTTCTACCTCCTCCTCCCACATTCTTTTACACTTTGGATAGTTGTTACTGCTATATTTTCAAATTTTCAAATCTTCTCTTCTGTAAGACTAATTTTTTTTTCTGAGCTCAGCAGAATTTTATTTACTTTCTAAAAGTTTCTTCATAGGAAAGAAACATTATTTTGTGACAGCATCAAGACTACCAAACTAGGAACAACGAGATGGAAGAGATGCATAGGACAAGTTATATTGCAAGACAAATTTGTTGGGAATTCTATCTAATGCAGTTTTCATATAAAACCTTCTAGTTTTGATATCTAGAAACTCAACTTGATAGATTTCTTACCTTTTCCATATCTTCTAAGTTTTTAAACATGTTCATGTCTGATAATTCTTACATCTGTCAGTTCTAGCTTGGTTTCAAATGATTGATTTTTTCTCATTATGGGTTGTGTGTTCCTGATTTTTTCATGCTTGGTGATTTTTGATTGGATGCTAAATAATAAGTTTGTTACCTTGTTTGGTGGTGGATATATTTATAATAAGTATTCTTGAGCTTTATTCTGGAATGCATTGAAATTACTCAGAAACGGTTTGATTTTTCTAGGTCTGGATTTTAATATACATTATTCAGGCCCAGAGTAGTGCTCAGTCTAGGGTTATTTATCCCCAACTAATGAGGTAAAACCCTTAAATATATCCTACCCAATGTCCCATGAATCATGAGTTTTTTCCCACCTGGCTGATGGAAACAGACATTGTTCCTGGTCCTGTAGGTGTGTGGGGTACTGTTCTCCCTAAATACATATAACTATACATATATGTGCATGTGCGTACATATATGGTATATATGTGGTGTATATACATATATATATGTATATATATATATACGTGGGGTGGTTCTTTCTCTAGTCTCAGGCAGTCTTCTCATATGTACACACTGTTCACTACTCCATTAAGTACTCTAAGTGGATCCTTTGCTAATCTCTGAAGTTCTCTCTCTGTGCACATTCTCCTCTATGGTGTCTGTTCTGTGAACTCAAGTCATTTTAGTCTCCCATACTGTCAGTTCCATCTCTTCAACTCTAAGAATGTGCCAGGTATAGTAACCAATCATCTTACTTGGCCTGGAACTGAGGGATGGATAGCCCAGGGCAAATCAGACAATATTTGTCACCCTATCACTAGGTTTTCTCTGAGTTCCTCCTCCCTGAACCACAGCCAGAAACTGAAGGTAACAAGCGAAGGTAATAATAGTTTCCTTAGCAGGTAAATATGGTGCCTGAAAATCCGTCTTAGAAAGAAGCCAAAAACTAGGTAGCCTTCCTTATACAGATATTTCTTCAGCACTCTTAACAGTACCCAACTCTTAACAAGGATATTTATGCTTCATACCTTTAAAATTAATCAATAAAAGTCACTTCATGCGTTGTAAAATAGTTGGATTTACGATTTTAGCAATAGGTTGGGGATTTCTGTAAATTCATGGGGTCTCAAACAAGATTTATTCTAAATGAGTAACATTGGAAATGGAGAAGATGAGGGAAATGTAAACCTGCTGCATAAGGAAAAAAAAAAAAAAGTTCATATAACGTATATCCTGGTTGGACTTCCTAAAGAGAAGCAGAGTAAAACAACCAGGCTGGTTTTTATACCGTGTCCCAAAAGAAGAAATACAAGTCAGATTCTGCTAAAAATAAACAAACAAACAAACAAATGAAACATTCAGGAAGATTAAAAGAAAATCTGATGTCTGGAGAATGACAAGTTCTATAATACTGCTACAAAGGTAGGAGAGTAGATACAGGGAATAGGGAGAATGGACTAGAAAGATAGACTGGGCCAGACTGTGAACATCATGGCTTGCAATGCAATGGTATTTAAAGTTTATCCTGTAGGCCAGTGGTTCTCAATCCTATCTGTATATCAGACTCAACCGTAAGGATTTTGAAGAATAAATATACCTAAACATAACTTTTAGAGTTATTTATGTAGTAGTTCTGAGGTACAGTCCAAGCCTATAATGCTTTAAAATCAACAGGTAGCCCTGATGCACGGTCAGATTTCTAAGTCAAAGCAGCCACTATAGGTCAAAGTTCTATGAAAACAATAACGATAATAAATATATTCTTCAACATTTGTACTCTGTGCCTTTTTTAGCTCTTCAAAGAATCAAAGTTGAGAAAAAATGTAAAACCGAAGCAAACTGTAGAGTCCACACATAGCTGCTGCTCTTCATCCCTCACCTCCCTCACTCTGACAGTGGCCTGCTTTCTTTCCTGAGTAGGAAAACTGCAGAGGCAGCTGGTAATATTTTGTGTAGGCATGTGAGTTATATGTAAATCACATGCAAAGAAACTACGAATCATTTCTCAGATGGCCCAAGTGAAGAATATTTGTCTCAGGGGAGAGATCAAGATGGCAAAATAGAAGGGCGTGGAGCTCACCTCCTCCCACAAATACATCAAAAATCCATCTACATGTGGAACAATTCTCACAGAATACCCACTGAACACTGGCAGATCTGATACAATCAAAGCTTCAAGAAAGATCACCATGTAACGCAGTAGGACTAAAGGAAAAAAAAAAAAAAAAAGAATTGGGACAGGACCTATGCCCCTGGGAGGAAGCTGTGAAAGAAAAAAGGTTCTCTCACTCTGGGAACCCCCTTCACTGGCTAGGAGATCAGCCGGAATAGACAGGGTGCTTCAGAGACTCAGGGAATAGTGCAGCAACTGGCTTGCAGCACGCAGAACAGAGACCAGCACAGCCAGTCTTGGCCACCTCACTGCACTCCCCATCCTGAGACGCCCATCTGCTAGTGCACCTGGGGGCTGGGTGCTGAAACTCGAGCTTCAGCAGACAGACCCGGGGAGAGGACTGATGTTGCCTGAGAAGAGATAGCACAAAGCGGCTGGAGTGTGGTCCGGGCTGCAACTGGGAGTGTGTGCAGGATGAAGCCTGGGTCTGCCACAGAAGCCCCACTGTTAATGCATGTGTGAAGGGAGAGGCAATATCCCACCATAGCAGCCTGATTCTCAGCATGCTCACAGCTGGTGTGGTTCTGACTCTACTAGCTCTGGGAACGTGCAAGTGCCAGTGGGTTGCCCATATCCAGAGGTGGGGCTGAAACCTGAGCCATGTCTCCAAGGATGTGAGAGTTTGGCAGATTTATGATGCTGGTGTCTTTGTAAGCTCAGTGCCTGTGGGTCATCCGAGCTGACTACTGGTGTTCCTATGCTGGGGCAGGTCTGGCATTAGCATGCACACAGGGGTGGGGCTGGGGTCTGGGCTAATTCTGTGGCTCCCACAGCAGTACTGGTGCCTGTGTGATTGCAACGGAAATGCACTAGGGACCTGCGCTGGTGGCTTTGTGAGCATAGCGCCTGAGGAACATTTGGGCTGATTGCTGCATTCCGACAGCTGAGGTGGGGCCAAGCGCAGTGCCAACAACAGTGTACTCTGTGAGCACACACGGATGACAGGCAACAGGACAGAGTGCACTTCCTGGTGGACAGCTCCTGCAGAGGCATATTCAGTGGCTCCTCTACCAGAAGAAGGGCTCCAGTCCTGCATACCTTACACCACAGCTCAGACATGGATCTAGGGGTTTCTACTCCAACAACTGGGGAGCAAACAAACCCTGCCCCTGACAGGGCTGTGACAACCAGACCAAAGATGAGACCATGCTCAACATCCAATGCAGGCTCTGGTTACCACAACACCAATCACACCCCCTTATCAAGGGGATAACGACCAGAACACACCGAGGAGATACATGGCAGGCATCCATACTAAAAAGTGTCCTCACACCAAAAATATTAGACTCATGGAGGCTATGCAGGGACACACCAACATAAAAACAGCCCTTCAAGACCACAGTAGATAACTGTTTCTCCTAAATTCAGTCAGAGAAATATAAGTAAAATTAAGCAGCAGAAGAACCACCCCCAATTAGAGGATCAAAAGAACTAGCTTGAAAGAAGAAACAATGAAACAGACCTGTACAGCCTACTAAATGCCGAGTTCAAAAAGGAGGTAATAAAAATACTGAAGGAATTAAGAATAGTTATTGACAGAAATACAGATCACTGTAACAAGGAACTAGAAACTACAAAGAGGAGCCAATTAAACTAGAAAACTCATTTGCTGAGATGAAAACCAAACTAAAAGCAATAAACAGGAAACTAAATAATGCAGAGGAATAAAGAAGTGATCTGGAAGACGGAGTAATGGAAATCACCCAATCCGAACAGCAGACAGAAAGACAAATGAAAAAAAAGATGAAAGCAACATAAAAGACCTATGGGATAACATAAAGTGTGCCAATCTATGCGTAATAGGGATCCCAGAAGGAGAAGAAACAGAAAAGGGGATTGAAAATGTATTTGAAAAAATTATGGCTGAAAACTTCCCAAGCCTAAAGAAGGAAACAGATATCCAGGTACAGTAAGCAAGAGGGTCCCAAACAAGATAAACCCAAACAGACCTACACCAAGATATTTTATAGTTAAAATGGCAAAAGTTAAAAAGAGAGGATTCTGAAGGCAGCAAGAGAAAAATAAAGAATTAGTTACAAGAGAACCCTCATAAGGCTATCAGCTGATTTCTCTACAGAAACGTTACAGGCCTGAAGTGAGTGGCAAGATATATTCAAAGTAAGGGAAAACCCTGCAACCTAGGATACTCTACCCAGCAATATTTCCATTTAGAATAGAAGGAGAGATAAAAAATTTCTCAGACAACCAAAAACTAAAAGAATACAGTAATACTAGACCTATCCTAAAAGAAATATTGAAAAGTGTTCTCTAAATAGAGAAGCAAGAATCTATAGGAAAGAGAAAACCACAATAGGAAAGTAAATCACTTAAATAAACCACTACAGAGACTAAGAAAAAAATTTCATGAAAGCGATTATAACTACAATGCACAGAAAAGGATGAACATGAAGATGTAAAATAGGACATCAAAATCACAAAATGTGGGCAAAGGGAGTACGAAAATGTTGATCTTTTAGACTGTGTTTGAGCTTACATAACTACCAGTCTAAAGCAAGTAGACATAGTAATGGGTTAACATATTTGGAAACCAGGTAACCACAAATCAAAAACATACAATAAATTCACAGACACCAAAAAGAAAGGTACTCAAGCATAATACAAAAGAAAACCATCAAGCCACAAAAAGAAATACAAAAAGCAAAAGAAACAAAGAAGAAATACAAAATCAACTGGAAAACAAGGTTTAAAATGGCAATAAATACATATTTATTTTTTCAATAATTACCTTAAATGTCAATGAACTAAATGTTCCAATCACGAGTGGCAGACTGGGTAATAAAACAAGAACCTACATTATGCTGCCTACAAGAAACCCACTTTAGGGCAAAGACACACATAGGCTGAAAGTGAGGGGAAAAAGACACTTCATACAAATGGAAATGAAAAGACAGCAGGGGTAGCAATACTCATATCAGGCAATATAGACTGCAAAACAAAGCTCATAAAGGAAAATAAAGAAAGACACTGTATAATGATAAAAGGATCAATACAAGAAAAGGATATTATACTCATTAACATATACACACCCAATATAGGAGCACCTAAATACATAAAACAAATACTAACAGTCATAAAGGGAGAAACTGATGGAAATACAATAATAGTGGGAGACTTTAACACTGCACTGACATCAATGGACAGATCATCCAGACAGAAGATCAGTGAGGCAACAGAGATCCTAAAGGACACAATAGAACAATTAGACTTAACTGATATCTTTAGGACATTACATCAAAAAAAACCCCAGAATACACATTCTTTTCAAGCACACATGGAATATACTCTAGGACAGACCGTATACTAGGACACAAAACAAACCTCCAAAAATTTAAGAGGATAGAAAATATTTCAAGCATCTTTTTTGACTACAATGGCAAGAAATTAGAAATCAACCACAGAAAAAGAAACATTACATGGTGGGTAAACAATGTGCTACTAAAAAACCAGTGGGTCAATGACAAAATCAAAGAGGACATTTAAAAATATCTTGAGACAAATGACAATGAAAACACAACCATAACAAATCTATAGATACAGCAAAAGCAGATCTAACAGGGAAGTTAATAGCGATACAGGCCTTCCTCAAAAAAACAAGAAAAATCTCAAATAACCTAACCTACCAGCTAAAACAATTAGAAAAAGAACAAAACCTGAAGTCAGCAGAGGAAGCAAATAATAAAGATTAGAGAGAAAATAAGGAGTTCCCTAGTGGTGCAGTGGTTAGGACTTGGCACTTTCACTGCCTTGGCCTGGGTTCAATCCCTGGTCGGGGAACTAAGATCCCACAAGTCACAGCATGGCCAAAATAAATAAGTAAACAAAATAAAGAATTAATTTAAAAAAAAAGGGATTCCCTGTTGATCCAGTGGTTAGGACTCCGTGCTTTCACTGCCGAGGGCCTGGGTTCAATCCCTGGTTGGGGAACTAAGATCCCACAAGCCATGTGGCATGGAGCAAAAAAAAAAAAGAGGGAGAAAGAGAGAGAAAATAAACAGAGATGAAAAGAAAGTAGGAAAAAAAAAATCAATAAAACCAAGAGCTGGGGAATTCCCTGATGGTCCAATGGTTAGGGCTCCACGCTTCCACTGCAGAGGGCAAGGGTTTGATCCCTGGTCGGGGAACTAAGATCTTGCAAGCTGCGTGGCGTGGCCAAAACAAAAAGAATAATCTTAAAAACAAACAAACAAAAAACAAAGAGCTGGTTTTTTGAAAGGATAAACAATATCTACAAATCTGGCCAGGCTCACCAAGAAGAAAAGGGAGAGGACCCAGATAAACAAAATAAGAAATGAAAGAGGAGAAATAACAACTGAAACTGCAGAAATATAAAAAACTGTAAGAGAATACTATGAATAATTATATGCCAATAAATTCGTCAACCTAGACGAAATGGACAAGTTTCTAGAAACATAGAGCCCACCAAAACTGAATCAAGAAGAGAGAATACGAACAAACCAATTGCTAGAAGTGAATTAGAATGTATAATTTAAAAACTCCCTGCAAACAAAAGTCCTGGACTGGGATGGCTTCACTGGAGAATTCTACCAAACATACAAAGAAGAACTTATACTGATCCTTCTCAAACTCTTCCAAAAGATCGAAGAGGAGGGAACACTTCCAAAGTCATCCTATGAAGCCACCATCACCCTGATACCAAAACAACACAAAGACACTACCAAAAAAGAAAATTATAGGCCAAATATCTTTGATGAATATAGATGAAAAAATTCTCAACAAAATAATAGCAAACCAAATCCAGCAACACATAAAAAGGATCATACACCACGATCAAGTTGGATTCATCCCAGGATCATAAAGATGGTTCAACATATGCATATTAATCAATGTGATAAACCACACCAACAAAAGAAAATACAAAAAAACCCACATGATTGTCTGAACAGATGCAGAAAATGCACTTGATAAAATTCAACATCCATTCATGATAAAAACTCTTGCCACAGTGGGTATAAAGGGAACATATCTCAACATAATAAAAGCTATTTATGACAATCCCACAACCAACATAACTCAATGGTGAAAAGCTAAAAGCCTTCCCACTAAAATCTGGAATAAGACAAGGATGCCCACTCTCACCACTTCTATTCAACATAGTACTGGAAGTCCCAGCCACAGCAATCAGACAAGAAAAAGAAAAGGTATCCAAATTAGAAGAGATAAAGTTGTCATTATACGCAGATGACATGACACTATATACATAAAACCCTAAAGACTCCACACAATAACTACCAGAACTGATAAACAAATTCAGCAAGGTAGCAGGATACAAGATTAACATACAGAAATTGGTTGCACTTCTTTACATTAACAATGAAATATCAGAAAGGGAAAGTAAGACAACAATCCCTTTTAAAACTGCATCAAAACAAAACAAAAACTTAGGAATAAACCTGACCAAGGAGGTGAAAGACTTATATGCTGAGAACTATAAAACACTGATAAAGGAAACTGAAGGTGATTCAAAGAAATGGAAAGATATTCCATGCTCTTGGATTGGAAGAATTAATATTGTTAAAATGGCCATACTACACAAAGCAATCTACAGATTTAATGCGATCTCTATCAAATTACCCATGACATTTTTCACAGAACTGGAACAAATAATCCTAAAATTTATATGGAACCACAAAAAAAACACACCCAGAACTGCCAAAGTAATCCTGAGGAAAAAGAACAAAGCTGGAGGCATAACCCTCCAAGACTTCAGACAATACTATAAAGCTTACAATAATCCTAACAGCATGGTATTGCACAAAAAGAGACATATGGATCAATGGAACAGAACAGAGAGCCCAGAAATAAACCCACACACCTATGATGAATTAATCTTTGACAACTGAGGCAAGAATACACAACGGAGAAAAGACAGTCTCTTTAGCAAGTGGTGCTAGGAAAGCTGGACAGCTGCAGGTAAATCAATGAAGTTAGGACACTCCCAGGACTTCCCTGGTGGTCCAGTGGTTAAGACTCTGTGCTTCCACTGCAGAGGGCATGGGTTCCATCCCTGGTTGGGGAACTAAGGACCCCGCATGTCGCATGGCGCAACCAAAAAAAAAAAAAAACCCCAAAAACAAAAAAAACCCACTCCCTCACACCATACACAAAAATAAACTCAAAATGGCTTAAAGACTTAAATGTAAGACGTGACACCATCAAACTCCTAGAAGAGAACATAGACAAAACATTCTCTGCCATAAACCATATCAATGTTTTCTTTGGTCAGTCTCCCAAGGCAATAGAAGTAAAAGCAAAAATAAATAAGTGGGACCTAATTAAACTTAAAAGTTTCTGCACAGCAAAGGAAACCATAAACAAAACGAAGACCACCCTTAGAATGGGAGAAAATATTTGCAAACGAAGTGACTGACAAGGGATTAATCTCCAAAATATACAAACAGCTCATGCAGCTCAATATCAAAAAAACAAACAATCCAATCAAAAAATGGGCAGAAGATCTAAATAGACATTTCTCCAAAGAAGACATACAGATGGCCAAAAGCACATGAAAAGATGCTCAACATCACTAATTATTAGAGAAATGCAAATCAAAACTACAATGAGGTATCACCTCACACCAGTCAGAAGGCCATCATCAAAAAATCTACACACAATAAATGCTGGAAAGAGTGTGGAGAGAAGGGAACCTTCCTACACTGTTGGTGGGAGTATCAATTGGTACAGCCACTGTGGAGAACAGTATGAAGGTTCCTTAAAAAAATAAAAACAGAGCTACCATATGATCCAGCAATCCTACTCCTGAGCATATATCCAGAGGAAGCCATAATTTGAAAAGATACATGCACCCCAATGTTCACTGAAGCACTATTTACAATAGCCAAGACATGGAAGCAACATAAATGCCCACTGATGGATAAATGGATAAAGAAGATGTGGTACAACGGAATATTACTCAGCCATAAAAAAGAATGAAATAATGCTGTTTGCAGCAACATGAATGGACCTAGAGACTATCATACTAAATGAAGTCAGAGAGAGAATGACAAATATCATATGATATCACTTACATGTGGCATCTAATATAATACAAATGAACTTATTTACAAAACAGAAACAGGCTCACAGACATAGAAAACAAACTTATGGTTACCAAAGGGGAAATGGTGGGAGGAGGGATAAATTAGGGGTTTGGGTTTAGCAGATACAAACTACTATATATATATAAATAAAATAGATTAAAAAAACAAGGTCCCACTATACAGCACAAGGAACTACATTTAATATCTTGTAATAAAGTATAATGGATATACTCAATACCTTGTAATAACCTATAATGGAAGATAATGTAAAAAAAGAATATATATATGTATAACTGAATCACTCTCCTATACATTTGGAACTAACACAACATTGTAAATCAACTATATTTCAATAAAAATTTTTAAAAAGAAAAAAATAAAGTATAACGGAAAAGAATCTGAAAAAGAATATATATATGTGCATATATATATATATATATATATATATATGAGTCACTGCTGAAACTAACACAACATTGTAAATCAACTATACTTAAAGAATTTTTAAAATTTAGTGCTAACTTCAGAGCTGCAACACTTCAGTGACGCGGGTGATCATTAATATATATTTTTACATGCTGGTCTGTAGACGTATGCTTTGCTAGATGCATCAGAATTATCAGGATTAATATATTAAATAATAAACTAACACAGAGATCTATGGGCTCCACCTCTCCAGACTGACTCAGTAGTTCTGCGGGAGGGCCAAAAAAAATCTGTTTTTGAAAGCACCCCCGGTGTTTTTGATGTTCTGCTAAGTTTGGGAAGTAGTAATGAACTAGGAATCCAGCACTATTGGTCACAAAACTTAGACAAATAACATCACCTTCCTGTGCCTTCCTTTATCTTTAAATAGGGAATGGGACTAGATGATAGTTAACTAAGACCCTTCCCTTGGTCAGAGGTCAAGGTTTTCAAATTCCTTGATTACTGACATTATGAGGCAAGCTTAAACTACTTGTACACAGTAAACATTCAATAAATATTTGTTTAGTGAAGAGGGACACAAATCATATTAGCTCTAAAAGTTTACAAAGGATTGAGACTGCGGTGATTTCCCAGGGTTCAAAAAAATGCTACGTCCATTTTGTAAAGCCCATCATAATGTGCGTGTATACTAAACACCTAAATATGTACAAATACCTTGCCAAGGACCCTGGGAACTAAACAGCGGTCTTATAGATGGGGGATCTACAACTGCAGTCTTGCTGTTTGAGTAAAACGAAACAATGAGCAAAACAGCACAAAGTAGTGGTACTGGGCGGCTCAGTTCACCCGGCACTGAAGATTTAAGGTGAATAGACAATGGTTATTACGAAGTGCCTACTCTGCGGACAACCTTAAAGAGTTTTAAAATTAGGGGAAAAAAGATTCTGGAAACGTCTCTCAATAAAGTCAGACGTCCAGGACACACTACTAACAGCTGCGCCTCCCAGTCAACCCTTGTAGTTACGGCATTCCCGTTTTCTTTTCTTTCCTTTTTTTTTTTTGAAAGACTACTAGGTGATTACAGACTACTGAAAATCAGCGAAAATAAAGCGGACCTGACCTGAAATGTACGCTGTAGTTTACTAGAGACCTGGGTTCGAGGACTGCACCTAAGCCACACAGTCTTGAGTCTGAACAGGCCGCGAAAGATACCCGGCCTCTCCGAACACAGATTACCTTACGGTTGCTCCCGACACACCTACGAGAGGGCGGGGATTATCTGCCCCATTTGATAATAATAAGGAGAAGGGTTCAGAAAGACGCCTGGCGGGGCTCTAGTGGCGGGGCCAGGCGGGAAGCCAGGCCTTCAGAGGCAAGCCCTCCGAAGAGGAAGGCGGCCCTCTTCTCCGTCCTCGACCGTCCCGCCTCAATCCCTCGGGGCGAGGCCCGGGAGCAGGGTCGCCAGGACCCGGAGTGGGCTGGAAGGCGTGGCACCCTCTCCTCACGCTCGCCCGAGCAGGCACGAACCACGGGCACCGTCTTTCTACAGAGCACGCAGGCATCGGTGATGCGGTGCCTTTTCTCACCTCTCCTCAGGGCCGGGGAAAAACGCCCGCGGGGAGTTGAAACCCGGCGGCCCCCGCTGCCTTCGGAACGCAGGAGCCGCCCAAACCAGCGACCCCACATGTCTTCGGCTTTCCAGCTGGCGGGGGAGGGCGAAAAGCTGGATGAATCGCGCTCAGGCTTTTGGGTAAGGTAGTTCTTGTACCGAGAGGATGCTGGGAAATGTAGTTTTCGGTCTGTCACACGAACGTCTTTCGGCGCACGCTCGCACCGCTGTCCCGCAAAGCAGGGCCTCTTCACAGACTGACCCACAGTTCCCTAGCATGGTTCAGAGCGGCTCCGCTTCTCCCACCTCCCTTCCCCAACCCGTGCACGCCGTTACACGCCCTAAGAAAGCGGAATCTTGTTTGAGAACCTTCCAGCTCCCGTTTCCAGGCAATGAGATGTACAGCTCAACAGCCAACTCCCACCGGAGAGCCAGTGCCCATTTCCAGTTTGGCTCAGTGGGAGACGGAGTCACGTCTAGCCG
Organism: Eubalaena glacialis; assembly: GCF_028564815.1. Classification (NCBI taxonomy): domain Eukaryota; kingdom Metazoa; phylum Chordata; class Mammalia; order Artiodactyla; family Balaenidae; genus Eubalaena; species Eubalaena glacialis. Next base: position 59,995,213 of record NC_083725.1, on the reverse strand, counting down.
CACGGCAACCTGGGAAGTGCAGTCCTCGGCCGCTGAGCATTCCGGGGGATCGCGCAGAGACCTTCTGGGAAGTGTAGTCCCGCGGGCCCCTCATTCTTGCTGCTTCATATCCTGCTGCTTCGCCCTCTCGTGTACAGGAGGACGAAATGTATTTGGTTTAGTCGCTTTCTTCAGGGAAGCTGAATTCCTTCGTTTCTACGGTAGACCAGATTTTAAACCTTTATTCCTCTCAGACTTCAGTACTCCAGACTTTTCCCCACATGGTAAAATGTTGAAAATAACAACACATAGTAGTTGTGGGGTTCAAATATGCCAATATATTCTGTGTAAATTCTAAAATGGTAAAAAATTGTTAGGTTTTAGTGGCTTAATTATTCTTACAAGGATGTAAAACAGTTACCACTGGGTTGGTCAGTCTATGAGTTTGTTTTCAAATCTTTGTGAGCGTCAGCTTCTTGACAAGCCCTATTTTCTAAGCGCTGAGGCACATTAAAAGAACGCTTGATTCCTGCCAGGGCTTTAACAGAAAATAAATGGAGAGGAAATATAAATGGCTAAAAAAAAAAAAAAAGTTTAATCTCACCAGTTAAAAAAAAAGTAAAACCTAAAGATAGACCATTCTTACCTGTTAAAGATTTTCTGAAAAATAATGATCAATTCTACCAAATAAGCCATCAGATAGGGTCACTCAAGCTGCTGGCAGGAATTTATGTTAGTACAACATATTTGGAAAACAATTTTAATAATATATATAAAACTCGAAAAATTAAATACATATATATCCCCAATATGACTATAATTCTGTTAAACGATATGAGTAAAGTCAACAGGCATTGTTAATAAAAATAACTCCAGCTGCCCACAGCCTGGGAGATATAGATCAGTAAGTGAGAACACAAATTACCTTAAATTCAGTAACGATTATAAAAAAAGTGTACCTCTTTTATATTAAAATACCTCTTATTATTTATATTACTGTAAAATTCTCTCCCCAACACAAATACACAGTGTTGATGATGGGCCAATCATATTCTTTGGAATTGAATATGGAATTGGCGATTGGATTCAGGGATTCTTAATCATCTTCTGAAGTTCGCTGGAACTACAGCAAGTGAATTTGAGAGCTGGCACAGTTACATTTTTGCCAGAGAAGTACAGAAAGGCAGAAGCGGAGACAGCAGATGGAGTGAGAGTCCAGGTGGTATTCAGCTAATAGATTTAGCCACTTCCTGAGACCTTCCTAAGGCTCCTGTGTTTCCAAATTCTCCATTGTTGCTATTATTTGTATGCTGAAAGTCTTAACTGATAAAAATATTTTCCCATAAATGTGTTATTATTTTCTCGTGTGTTGAGAGGAATAAAGGAGCTAATGCATATAAAATACTCAGCTCGGTACATGGCACATATGAACACCTAACAAGCAGTGGCTATTTTTATTACTAATGCCTGTTGACTTTGCCCAGTGTTCAGAAGTAATTCTCCATGGGTCTCTCATGCTTCTGCATGGCTCGTTAGCAGAGGCCGTCTCTGCCTTTTTTTATGGACTCTCTTTTTAAGGAAGTTTGTATAATGAACAGCCTTGGGAAGTACAGTGTCTCCCTCTGGAGCCAAAGGCCTCACGCTTACTGCCTATTATAAAAGATTTGGGTTTTTCTAGCTCAGGGTTCCTCTCTGTAAGGCAATCCACTGCCCACTCAGGCACACACCTGGGCCTATCTGCATCACAACATGGGACTCAGGGGAAGGGGAACTGATGCAAATATGCTGATGCTCAGGTGGCTTGCTGTGCTGTAATTACATCCTTTGTTTCTGGCCCAGGAGCCTCACGTCTTCTGCCAACATCCAGGCAACTGTGGCAGGCTAACCTGTTATCTTGCAAATAGGTAAGATCTCAGACCCTTCACAGTTCTTAACAATCATTGCCCTTCACTGGACTTTAAAACATTTTTCATTCTTTTAATTTCACTCACAGAAATATCTGCATGCCAGCTAGTTAGTTTAAGGCTAGATGTTGTGAGGAATGTAAAGAAACATAACTCAGTCCAACAACTATTTGGGTCCTACTATATGCAAAGACTTCTGCTCTCCCAGAACTTGTAATATAACTGGGAGAATAGAACAAGTGTGCTAATAGCTTCCACACAAGGCAGTAATGGATTGGTGTCATTTAAATGTTACAGAAAAAAAAATCCTTTGGTTCAGTTGAGGATGATACTTTTCGGTCATGGTTAGCAAGAGAAGATAAGATTTGAGCCCTGTTTTTAAGGGATTTTGTGGGCAGAGATTGTAGGGACAAGGTCTAGGAGAGAGAATTGGAGTAAACAAGGACATTTAATTAGTTAATTAATTAAATTAATCTCCATGCTCCTTCCCACTTTGGGGCCTCTGTGCATGGTGTTCTCTCAAGTTGGAGCCCTTTCTCCTCCTCTTTACCTGGTTCATTCCTTCCTATCCTTCAGATCTTAGTTTAAATCACACCCGTTTGGGGGGGGTCCCTCCTCTCCCCACATGTAGATTTCATCTATTTGTTATGGACTACTGTAGCAACCCAACTTTCCCATGTCACGGCACTTCTTATTTGTATCCTGCGTGATGGCAGAGGCATGTCTGTCACTGTTTTCGCCAACACCTAGCATAAAGCCTGGCCCATAATGAGCCTTTGGTAAACATGTGTTGAATGAGTGAATAAACATTCAAAATATAGTCATAGTTTGGTGAGAAGACCTGACAGGTTGGGGCATAGGAGTTATTTGGAAGATTGGGTGGAATTTGGGGAGATAAAACTGAAAAAAGAAGAAGAAAAAAGACTAAATAATTTGGGTAGAATTTTGAGTAGACTCTCAGGAGATTTTAAAAGTTTTTGAGCCCAAACTGATAAAAGCCAGTGTGAGCACCTTTCCAGAAAACACTATGTGCCATTCACTAGTGCAGGCTGAAGAATCTTTGCTACTCCCAATGTCTGATGAGGGGACCTGGCCATGAGACATGCTCCCTCTTGAAAGCAACCTAGTTAATCCAGACCTCAGAGGCCAGCCAATAGGGTAGCAGGGAAGTGGGTCCTGATGTTTTCACTGTGAAGGACCACTTTTATTATGTTTTTACCCTTATGAGTCCCCAATTTAAACATATCTTGTACTCTTTACCCACCACATATGTAAAATCATTACTTATTTTCCTATTTGCAATTAATTCAAGGCATAGGTAACTATCACTTAGCAAGTGAGAGATAAGCAGTGACGATCCAACACCAAGCTGATTAATTCCAGCTGAAGGAAAAGGTACTTGCCAATTTCTTTGGTGGTTTCCAGTTTCATCTCCAGCTACAGTACAATTTCCTTAGGCATTTTGAAATGCCAGGACCCTCTCGAGGACCCCAATACTCTTTCCTCTGATGCCCAGAGGTCTGGGGACCCAGGTTGGACATAATTGCATGAGATGGCCAGATGTCCTCCAGCTCTGTGAATGTAGCTCTGGTGACTTCAAGGAAAGTGGATGCAGCCTGCGCCACTCACATTGGTCAGTTATTTTCTCTTAGAATAGGTGATATGAAGGAATCCCAGTGTATTTTTTAAGGCAGGTGAGTGAGGCATTGAGAGAGAGACCGGTGGGACCCAATGGACTCCATTTCCTTCCTTAGCTTACTTGAAGTTTTTGACACTAGAGGGCGTATGTGGACTGAACAGAAGACAATCCTTCGCCCTATTTCTGCAACGAATTTTACAGTTTTTCTGTAATCTTTGAGTCAGAGGAGCCCATTGTCACAAAAGCTTTGTGTTATTTTATATTAACATCACATTTTTCATGGCTTGAAAGGGGCCACCAACCCCTGTCCCCCACAAATATGGGGAGAAGTTTTTCCTGATTGTATTAGGGGCCTGGCAATGACACCCCATTACAAGTTTGCTAGTTACAAGGAATCAAAGGAAAGAATGATTGAAAGAAAAGAAAAAAAAAAAAAAAGAACTGTTAAAACATTATGTACCTTGCAATGTTACACTGTATTTGATAGTGTCTCTCATTGAGTTTTCATTTATTCCTTCAACTAATCCTTGAGCAGTATTTATGGTGCCAGGCACAGTGCTAAGCCATGAGAATCCAGACATAAGACACAGTCTTGCCCTCTGTAGAGGATACCTAGTCATCTCTGGGTCTTCCACAGGAAAACATCCATCCCCTTTCACAAAGAATTCCCCATCCACTTCAAAAAGAAATGGGTCTTCCCTCAAAAGGTTAAACATAGAATTATCATATGACCCTGCAATCCCACTCCTAGATGTCTATCCAAAGAATTAAAGCAGATACTCAATTAAGTACATGTACACACATGTTAATAGCAGCACTAGTCATATTAATCAAAAGATAGAAACAGCCCAAATGTGTCTATCAAAGGATGAATGGATAAACAAATTGTGACATATATATATATATATACATGAATGGGGTGGATGTTTTCCTGTGGAAGAACCGGAGGTGACAAAGGTATCCTCTACAGATTAACAGAATATGTGTAGGTTGGATATGAGAGAATTTGAAATGGAGAAACAGCAACACTCCAGACTGCTATGGGCAGGAGGGAACGTTTGTAAGACATGAGAAGTAGCCTGGGGTAGAGGACCTCTAGGTGGTGGGAGACCCCTGAAGATGGCACTTCGCTTGGAGGTGGTGCTTTTCCCTTGAAAGGCCGAGGGACACACATGTAACACTGCTCAGCTGCAAGCAGCTGCAGAAAGGCAAGCAGGATTGTGAGCCTCTTTAAGTTGGAGCATTTTGTAGATATCTGCATTGATATATTAGGAATAATGGCCACTAGAACCATAAAAATATTGATTTCATGATTCTATCAGCACTTAAGTCATGAACTTGGAACTACAGAAAGGGAGACGTGATAGACATTCAAGATGGCGGAAGAGTAAGACGTGGAGATCACCTTCCTCCCCACAAATACATCAAAAATACATCTACATGTGGAACAACTCCTACAGAACACCTACTGAATGCTGGCAGAAGACCTCAGACTTCCCAAAAGGCAAGAAACTCCCCACGTACCTGGGTAGGGCAAAAGAAAAAAGAAAAAACAGAGACAGAAGAATAGGGACGGGACCTGCACCAGTGGGAGGGAGCTGTGAAGGAGGAAAGGTTTCCACACACTAGGAAGCCCCTTCGTGGGCAGAGACTGCGGGTAGCAGAGGGGGGAAGCTTCAGAGCCACGGAGGAGAGCTCAGCAACAGGGGTGCGGAGGGCAAAGCGGAGAGATTCCCGCACAGAGGATCGGTGCTGGCCAGCACTCACCAGCCCGAGAGGCTTGTCTGCTCACCCACCGGGGCGGGCGGGGGCTGGGAGCTGAGGCTCAGGCTTCGGAGGTCAGATCCCAGGGAGAGGACTGGGGTTGGCAGCGTGAACACAGCCTGAAGGGGGCTAGTGCACCACAGCTAGCCGGGAGGGAGTCCGGGAAAAGGTCTGGACCTGCCGAAGAGGCAAGAGACCATTGTTTCAGGGTGCGCCAGGAGAGGGGATTCAGAGCACGACCTAAACAAGCTCCAGAGATGGGCGTGAGCCGTGGCTATTAGCACAGACCCCAGAGATGGGCATGAAATGCTAAGGCTACTGCTGCAGCCACCAAGAAGCCTGTGTGCAAGCACAGGTCACTCTCCATACCTCCCCTCCCGGGAGCCTGTGCAGCCCGCCACTGTCAGGGTCCCGTGATCCAGGGACAACTTCCCCGGGAGAACACATGGCGTGCTTCAGGTTGGTGCAACGTCACGCCTGTGCCACTGAGGTGGGAGAGCTGAGTTCAGGACACTGGTCCACCAGCGACCTCTTGGCTCCACATAATATCAAACAGCGAAAGCTCTCCCAGAGATCTCCATCTCAACACTAAGACCCAGCTCCACTCAATGACCAGCAAGCTACCATGCTGAACACCCTATGCCAAACAACTAGCAAGACAGGAACACAACCCCACCCATTAGCAGAGAGGCTGCCTAAAATCATAAGTTCACAGACACCCCAAAACACACCACCGAACGTGGTCCTGCCCACCAGAAAGACAAGATCCAACCTCATCCACGAGAACATAGGCACTAGTCCCCTCCAACAGGAAGCCTACACAACCCACTGAACCCACCTTAGCCACTGGGGGCAGACACCAAAAACAACGGGAACTACGAACCTGCAGCCTGCGAAACGGAGACCCAAACACAGTAAGTTAAGCCAAATTAGAAGACAGAGAAACACACAGCAGATGAAGGAGCAGGGTAAAAACCCACCAGACCAAACAAATGAAGAGGAAATAAGCAGTCTACCTGAAAAAGAATTCAGAGTAATGATAGTAAAGATGATCCAAAATCTTGGAAATAGAATGGAGAAAATACAAGAAACGTTTAACAAGAACCTAGAAGAACTAAAGAGCAAACAAACAAAGATGAACAACACAATAAATGAAATTAAAAATTCTCTAGAAGGAATCAATAGCAGAATACCTGAGGCAGAAGAATGCATAAGTGACCTGGAAGATAAAATAGTGGAAATAACTACTGCAGAGCAGAATAAAGAAAAAAGAAAGAAAAGAATTGAGGACAGTCTCAGAGACCTCTGGGACAACATTAAATACACCAACATGCGAATTATAGGGGTCCCAGAAGAAGAAGAGAAAAAGAAAGGGACTGAGAAAATTTGAAGAGATTATAGTTGGAAACTTCCCTAATATGGGAAAGGAAATAATCAATCAAGTCCAGGAGGCACAGAGAGTCCCATACAGGAGAAACATGCCAAGACACATATTAATCAAACAATCAAAAATTAAATACAAAGAAAAAATATTAAAAGCAGCAAGGGGAAAGCAACAAATAACATAAAGGGGAACTCCCATAAGGTTAAGAGTTGATCTTTCAGCAGAAACTCTGCAAGCCAGAAGGGAGTGGAAGGACATATTTAAAGTAATGAAAGGGGAAAACCTACAACCAAGATTACTTTACCCAGCAAGGTCTCATTCAGATTCGATGGAGAAATTAAAACCTTTACAGACAAGCAAAAGCTAAGAGAATTCAGCACCACCAAACCAGCTTTACAACAAATGCTAAAGAAACTTCTCCAGGCAGGAAACACAAGAGAAGGAAAAGACCTACAATAACAAACCCAAAACAATTAAGAAATGGTAATAGGAACATACATATCGATAATTACCTTAAATGTAAATGGATTAAATGTTCCAACCAAAAGACATAGACTGGTTGAATGGATACAAAAACAACACCTGTATATATGCTGTCTACAAGAGACCCACTTCAGACCTAGGAACACATACAGACTGAAAGTGAGGGGATGGAAAAAGATATTCCATTCAAATGGAAATCAAAAGAAAGCTGGAGTAGCAATTCTCATATCAGACAAAATAAACTTTAAAATAAAGACTATTACAAGAGACAAAGAGGGACACTACATAATGATCAAGGGATCAACCCAAGAGGAAGATATAACAATTGTAAATATTTATGCACCCAACATAGGAACACCTCAATGCTAACAGCCATAAAAGGGGAAATCAACAGTAACACAATCATAGAAGGGGACTTTAACACCCCACTTTCACCAATGGACAGATCATCCAAAATGAAAATAAATAAGGAAACACAAGCTTTAAATGATACATTAAACAAGATGGACTTACTTGATATTTATAGGACATTCCATTCAAAAACAACAGAATACTCTTTCTTCTCAAGTGCTCATGAAACATTCTCCAGGATAGATCATATCTTGGGTCACAAATCAAGCCTTGCTAAATTTAAGAAAATTGAAATCGTATCAAGTATCTTTTCTGACCACAACGTTATGAGACTAGATATCAATTACAGGAAAAAATATGTAAAAAATGCAAACACATGGAGGCTAAACAATACAGTACTAAATAACCAAGAGATCACTGAAAAAATCAAAGAGGTAATCAAAAAATATCTAGAAACAAATGACAGTGAAAACATGATGACCCAAAACCTATGGGATGCAGCAAAAGCAGTTCTAAGAGGGAAGTTTATAGCAATAAAATCCTGCCTCAAGAAACAAGAAAAATTTCAAATAAACAACCTAACCTTACACCTAAAGCAATTAGAGAAAGCAGAACAAAAAACCCTGCAAAGTTAGCAGAAGGAAAGAAATCATAAAGATCAGATCAGAAATAAATGAAAAAGAAATGAGGGAAACAATAGCAAAGATCAATAAAACTAAAAGCTGGTTCTTTGAGAAGATAAACAAAATTGATAAACCATTAGCCAGACTCATGAAGAAAAAAAGGGAGAAGACTCAAATTAGAAATGAAAAAGGAGAAATAACTGACACTGCAGAAATACAAAGGATCATGAGACATTACTACAAGCAACTATATGCCAATAAAATGGACAACCTGGAAGAAATGGACAAATTCTGAGAAAAGCACAGGCGAATTCTATCAAACATTTAGTGGAGAGCTAACACCTATCCTTCTCAAACTCTTCCAAAATATAGCAGAGGGAGGAACACTCACAAACTCATTCTACGAGACCACCATCACCCTGATACCAAAACCAGACAAAGATGTCACAAAGAAAGAAAACTACAGGTCAATGTCACTGATGAACATAGATGCAAAAATCCTAAACAAAATACTAGCAAGCAGAATACAACAGCACATTAAAGGATCATACACCATGATCAAGTGGGGTTTATTCCAGGAATGCAAGGATTCTTCAATATACACAAATCAATCAATGTGATACACCATATTTACAAATTGAAGGATAAAAACCATATGATCATCTCAATAGATGCAGAAAACGCTTTTGACAAAATTCAACACCGATTTATGATAAAAACCCTCCAGAAAATGTTGGGAACTTACCTCAACCTAATAAAGGCCATATATGACAAACCCACAGCCAACATCATTCTCAATGGTGAAAAACTGAAACCATTTCCACTAAGATCAGGAACAAGACAAGGTTGCCCACTCCCACCACTATTATTCCACATAGTTTTGGAAGTTTTAGCCACAGCAAGCAGAGAAGAAAAAGAAATAAAAGAAATCCAAATCAGAAAAGAAGAAGTAAAGCTGTCACTGTTTGCAGATGACATGATACTATACATAGAGAATCCTAAACACTCCACCAGAAAACTACTACAGCTAATCAATGAATTTGGTAAAGTAGCAGGATGCAAAATTATGCACAGAAATCTCTTGCATTCCTATACACTAAGGATGAAAAACCTGAAAGAGAAATTAAGGAAACACTCCCATTTACCATTGCAACTAAAAGAATAAAATACCTAGGAATAAACCTACCTAAGGAGACAAAAGACCTGTATGCAGAAAAGTATAAGACACTGATGAAAGAAATTAAAGATGGAGAGATATACCATATTCTTGGATTGGAAGAATCAACATTGTGAAAATGAATATACTACCCAAAGCAATCTACAGATTCAATGCAATCCCTATCAAACTATCAATGGCATTTTTCACAGAACTAGAACAAAAAATTTCACAATTTGTATGGAGACACAAAAGATCCCGAATAGCCAAAGCAATCTTGAGAAAGAGAAACGGAGCTGGAGGAATCAGGCTCCCAGACTTCAGACTTTACTACAAAGCTACAGTAATCAAGACAGTATGGTACTGGCACAAAAACAGAAATATAGATCAATGGAACAAGATAGAATGCCCAGAGATAAACCCATGCACATATGGGCACCTTATCTTTGATAAAGAAGGCAAGAATATACAATGGAGAAAGGACAGCCTCTTCAATAAGTGGTGCTGGGAAAACTGGACAGCTACATGTAAAAGTATGAAATTAGAACACTCCCTAACACCATACAGAAAAATAAACTCAGAATGGATCAAAGACCTAAATGTAAGGCCAGACACTATAAAACTCTTAGAGGAAAACATAGGCAGAACACTCTATAACACAAATCACAGCAAGATCCTTTTTGACCCACCTCCTAGAGAAATGGAAATAAAAACCAAAATAAACAAATGGGACATAATGAAACTTAAAAGCTTTTGCACAGCAAAGGAAACCATAAACAAGATGAAAAGACAACCCTCAGAATGGGAGAAAATATTTGCAGATGAAGCAACTGACAAAGGATTAATCTCCAAAATTTACAAGCAGCTCATGCAGCTCAATATCAAAATAACAAACAACCCCATCCAAAAATGGACAGAAGACCTAAATCGAAATATCTCCAAAGAAGATATACAGATTGCCAAGAAACACATGAAAGAATGCTCAACATCATTAATCATTAGAGAAATGCAAATCAAAACTACAATGAGATATCACCTCACACCAGTCAGAATGGCCATTATCAAAAAATTTACAAACAATAAATGCTGGAGAGGGTGTGAAGAAAAGGGAACCCTCTTGCACTGTTTGTGGGAATGTAAATTGATACAGCCACTATGGAGAACAGTATGGAGGTTCCCTAAGAAACTAAAAATAGAACTACCATACGACCCAGCAATCCCACTACTGGGCATATACCCTGAGAAAACCATAATTCAAAAAGAGTCATGTACCACAATGTTCACTGCAGCTCTATTTACAAAAGCCAGGACATGGAAGCAACCTAAGTGTCCATCGACAGATGAATGGATAAAGAAGATGTGGCACATATATACAATGGAATATTATTTATCCATAAAAAGAAACGAAATTGAGTTATTTGTAGTGAGGTGGATGGACCTAGAGTCTGTCATACAGAGTGAAGTAAGTCAGAAAGAGAAAAACAAATACCGTATGCTAACATATATATATGGAATCTAAAAAAAAAAAAAGTTTCTGAAGAACCTAGGGGCAGGACAGGAAAAAAGACGCAGACGTAGGGAATGGACTTGAGGACACGGGGAGAGGGAAGGGTAAGCTGGGACGAAGTGAGTAAGTGGCATGGACTTATACATACTACCAAATGTAAAATAGACAGCTAGTGGGAATCAGCTGCATAGCACAGGGAGATCAGCTCAGAGCTTTGTGACCACTTAGAAGGGTGGGATAGGGAGGGTGGGAGGGAGACGTAAGAGGGAGGAGATATGGGGATATATGTATATGTATAGCTGATTCACTTTGTTATAAAGCAGAAACTAACACATCATTGTAAAGCAATTATACTCCAATAAATATGTTAAAAAAAAAAAAGAAAAGGGAGATGTATAAAATAAGCTACAAGGATATATTATACAACACATGGGTAATAGCCAATATTTTATAACTATAAATGGAGTATAACGTTTAAAAATTGTGAATCACTATATTGTATACCTGTAACTTATGTAATATTGTACATCAACTATACTTCAATTTTAAAAATTAAAATGCAAAAGAAAAAAAGTTTAACATCTCAGAAAAAGAGAGAGACTGAGAATTCCCAAAACCTCAAGACTAGGAGGTGGCCATTACAGAGATTTATATGTGGAACATGTGCCCTGTGGGCCCAGAAAAGGATTATAATGCAGATCAGGATGACAAATGAAGACCTTCTAGACAGGAAGAGGGCAGAAATGTTCTTTAGACATACCTGGCTAAGCATCAAAAGGTTTCACCATTCCTGAAGTTACAGTCACATCCCATGGTGGTGGTTATAATTGATTTTATATACACTTATGCTTAAATAATTTGCATAATAATTTGTATATAGTTTATTTCATAGGTTAGGTTTGTTTATTCTCAACTTTTTGCAGCCATGATAATGTTCCAAACCTTGAATCATGCAGATGAGATTCTGATGTCCAGAATGGGCAGATCAATTATGCAGCTTCCAGATACAAAATGCAATCTGAATATAGCTTTTTTCTGTATTCATGGCCTTGAGAGAAACACTATTTATGTTGCCACCTTGGTCAAGTGGTTGCCAAGATGTCAGTATGGCATCTGACAAGACAGCTGGCTCTTAAGTACATGGGCATATGCTAAAGGTCTAGTCCTCTTCCGGTTTAAGTTATCCAGGCAATTGTCATGGTCACCCCTAAATTTAGCAGAACAGCACAAAAGAGAAATATCAGAATTCATGTCCTCTTGGAAAGATAGGCACTGGAAGGCATTCACATCTGGATCAGAAATACGAAGGCTGTGGCTCTGGAAAATAAGTAGTTTCTTCACAGAAATTTCCAACAAGGAGGAGAAAATCTTGAATCAATCTTGTTGTCGCCTACAAACGATCAAATTGTAATTATCACATTTAAGGGGTAATTGTTCCAATTGTACCAGAATGAGATGCTCCAGCCCTCTTCTGCTGACACAAAGAGAATTGCTCTGAAGAGGAAAGGTGCTTCCAGAATAACTTGCTTTGAGCTTGTTCTTTTTATAGTAAATCCAGGGTCAGGGAAAGGTGCTGTGGGACCAGCACCATCAGGGCTGCTGGAGTGTCAGCTTCTGAAGCTCTTTCCTCTTCACAGCTAAGCCTTTTGATACCCACCTGCAGCCACAGACCCAGCCCCCAGAGTAGCACCCACATTGACCTAAGGCATTAGGACTTGAACTATTCTTGTCAGATCCTAGGACTTGGATAGTAGGCCTGATAGTTCTCAAATATACTGCACAGCAGATGAAGTGGGACATCTGTCCCAAGATGCTCTCATGGGGGCAGGATGAGGACAATAGCACTTCAATAATAGCATTCTCCAGAGAAGAAGAGAGGAAGGAAGGAAGGAAAATATCACATACTGAGCAGCTACTGTGTTCTAGGCACCATGCGGGGTGCTTGCTCATATGTCATTTCAGTTAGGCAGCAGAATCCCAGGTCGGTGAAATACAGTGGACAGAAATGATGTGGATACAGTGTTTGGGAGTCAGCCAGGTGAGCACTCCTCATCTGGCAGTGCTAAGGTCTTGAGTTCTGTTTTTGGCTTTCTGTCTCTGGAGAAGCGAGTAGCAAAAACCAGTTGGGGGATCAAGACCCAAATCAGACACCAATCCCGAGAACTGCTTGTGAGCAACTGGGGTGAGCTTAGATAAAATGGGGTGGGGTTGAGACAGTGCATGGGAGCCCAGGAACTCATTTTTCTCCCCCTGGTTGTAGATCATCATGGGAAGGGAGCAGGGGAATGGTGAGAAATGAAACAGGAGCAAGACCTCGAAAGATCTTGTATGTTACACAGTGAGGTCTCAACTTTCTCCTAGGGCACTAGGGGGAGATTGGAGGGTTTTAAGGATATGATTTCATTTGGAACTGGGATCTCACTTTGGCTGCCCAGTTGAGATGGGAAGAGTAAGATGCAGAGTACGAAGGTTGTTGGTGGACACCGTGCTCCATTCTGGGCATATATTACCTTCGCTAGGAAATTTTTGGTTGCTAGTGACAGAAATTCACCTAGAGAACCAACTGTGTGCTGGTTGCACACACATCCTTCTCTAACAGACACAGGGCAGGTGGTTCCAGATGTAGCCTGGAACTGCTGAAACAGGGGCTTAAACATAACCAACCCTCTGGCCATCTCATTTTTTCTTCCTTCTGCCGACCAACTCTGCAAGGTGGAGTACAGGTTATAATGGACTCTGGAGCCAGATCACCTTAGGCTTTGTTACTTACTAGCTGTATGATATTGAGCAAGTTACTTAACCTTGTTTTGTCTCAGTTTCCTTATTTGTAAACAAATATAATTACATTATTTACCTCCTGGGGTTGTTGTGAGGACTAAACGGATTATGGACTAAATGCACATAAAGGGCTTGGCAGAGTGCCTGGTACATAGAAGTGACTTAAAAAGTATTAGCTGTTATTACTATCATTCGGTTGCAGTCTGGCTTTTTTCAAAAGGGAAAAAAAAACAGCCTCTGATGGCTCTAAAGTTTTACATCTGGCTTTGGCCACCAGAGAGAGACTGACTGAGTTTTCTCTGATTCCAAGTACAAACATTGAAGGGGAGAGATTCACGAGCCAGCTTGACTATGATTTTACTCCTGAACCAATCAACCTCGTCCAGTAGACAAGTGCCCTGATGGCTCCACTTTGATCTGTGGTCCCATAGATAGCTACAAGGACCACCAAGACAAAGTCCCTGGCCCGTCTAGTGGAGGAAAAGACCCCCAGGTGACAGTACAGTGATGGAGGCGCTTACCAAGTCCAGTATACTTTCTCATTTCAGAGGACGTATACCAAGGCCTTTGGGACCTCTGAACTTGGGGAATCTTCTATAGCTTCATACTCACCCACAGAATTCAGAAAAAATACAACAGAAGTATCAGGCTCAATTGGTAGATGTGACAAAGGAATATGGAAATACGGTGCTTGGCTCCTGGGTGGCTGGTCGGCTCTCTGGCCCTATGGTCTCTAGTTCCTACCTGACAGCTGGTACCTGAGCCCTGGTTTCTAGTCATCAGTGCTCAGTCCTGCCCCCTTGGTCCTTGGCCATCCCCCTTACACGGCCTTCCTCTTTCCCTTATTAGAGGACCTGGCCTGCATCTCCTGATGCCCCCAGACCCTTTTGCTAGCGTTCAGGGGCTAGGTTCCAATCCCTTACCAACCCCTTCTTCTCTAAGAAAGTGACATAAAGGTGAGAGTGGACCAGAAGGCACCACCATTCTCCGTCCCCTTTCTCCTCCAGGACCTTGTTTACATGAAACCTTATCACCACCCTCTTGGTTCAGTGACACTTTCCTGTACCCCAGCCTCATAGCAGCTGTGATTCAAATTCTCTCCTCAACAAAACTCCAAATTAGCCCTGTCTTGGACCTTAAGGTAGTTTGAAACTGTTCAAAATGGAGAGTGTTAAAATCTGTAAATGACAAGAGTCTACAGTACAGATGTGGAGAAGTTCATCCTGTCTCCAGGCATCAATTGAAGGTTTTTTGATGCAGGTGGCATTCAGCTGATTTTGACACAGCAGGAGAGCAGTGTGGACAGTCAGAGGGGAGAAGGTGCAGGGAGACAGGGCAGGTCATGTTTTGGAGCTGGTGAAAGTTAGATGTGTCTGAGCCTCAGGGCGAATGGAGAGATTAATAGGAGATATGGCTGGAATGGCACCAAGTCCTTGGAATCTCCAGAACAAGCAGCATTCTCTTCCCCAACAGCTGCATGTGGGTAAGTTTTTGTGTGTCCCTTGCACTGTTATAAGCAATGCGAGGGAGCCTTTATTGTGAAGAAACAGGGTAGAGTTGGTGGGACATGTGTGTGTGTTGTCCTCGTAGAAGTCAAGCTGACTGTGGTGTGCGAGTATTGTCACCTCACGGTAGATTTAAAAATCCCTCACCTCACAAAACGTTTACTCATCCTTGTTTCACTTTCTAGAAGATGCTCAGAGCAGGGCTCCGTCAACTCTTGTGAAAGGAAGATGAGCTGCCTTACAAGGGAGCTTCCCAGAAGAGAAGTACCTTGCACTTAAGACCTTCTTGGATTCCCGGTCTCTGATGGGTAAATTATTTGATGACACAATTAGTTGCTTCACTAGACTATAAACTCCAGGAGGGCGGGGACTAGGTCCCATTTTTGTCAATAATTCCAGCGTCTCTCCCAGGGCCCTGAGCAAAGCAAGTTCTTAATATAGCTTAGGTAAACTGAGCTGTGATGATGCATGTGGGAGTTTGAGTTTGGGGAACAACTTTGGAAAGTGGAAGGCCGGGAGCAGTTTGAGAGCGTGGAAGGGGTCAGTCAGGGTTCATAGTTAGAAATAACAGAATCTCTTCACCTGGTTAGCAGAAAGGGGTTTATGAAAAAGCTTTTATGGTTCACAGAATTGCTGGGAGGGTCGAAGAAACAGAATCTAAATTGAGCTTCCAGGAATGACTCCCCAAAATCACCCCGCAGAATTGCTACCTTTGCCAAAATCAGGAAGTGCAGAATCAGAAAGCTGCTGCCACAGCTGGGCCCAAGCCAGTTTGACTCTGTTCTACCCTCCAAACTGATGCTTCATGCTCTGTCTCTTTCGCCATGCATTTAAGTCTCAGACCAGTGCCTCTGATCAGAGAAACTAAATCACATTCAGAATGTAGGCAAAAGGAAGGTTGGGAAATGGTGTTTCTAGTTATGCAGCCTCTGTCAAGAGCACGGTAGAGGGGCTGCACAAGCCAGTTCACTGTGGCTGCCATAGCGGGGCTGCGGGAAAGGCTGCCAGCTTGGGGATTATGCACGGGGAACAACACTCCCTCATTCATTCAGTGAACATTCTCTGAGAAACTACTGTGTTTAGGGCCTGAGCCAGGAGCCGTGCAGAAGTATTGTTCTTGCCCTTGAGGTACTGATCATTGGAAGCAATAATGCAGAGATGGTCAGGAGGAAACTCTCATGCCTGCCTCTGGACAGGACCAGCTCCAGAGACTGGGTTAGGGTGGTGCTGCAGGTAAGAGTCAAGTAGCATCCCCAGACCTCACCCACTGGAGGACAAGAGGTACAGATCCTGGCAGTGAACGAGGCTGGGCCTACCAGCATGAAACTTAACCGTCCAGACAAAGACTACTCTTGCAAAGATTCTCCGAGCTGGAAGGGCATTGGAGGTTAGCTAGTCCAACGGTGGTGGTTACACACACTTCCTCCTCTCCAGTGTCTCTAAGAGTGATTGCAATTATTTTTAGTTTTATCCAGACCCTTGGTTTATTTTTTAGTTTTCAGGTTTGCATTTTATGGGTCAGTATGTGGCAGGCTGCTTCCCAGATAAAATATGGGAATAGAAAATCAAGTAACAGTGAGTTTTAAAATGTTAAGGGGGACATCCCTGGTGGTGCAGTGGTTAAGAATCTGCCTGCCAATGCAGGGGACACGGGTTTGAGCCCTGGCCCGGGAAGATCCCACATGCCGCGGAGCAACTAAGCCCACGTGGCACAACTACTGAGCCCGCGTGCCACAACTGCCAAAGCCTGCATGCCTAGAGCCTGTGCTCCGCAACAAGAGAAGCCACTGCAATGAGAAGCCCGCGCACCGCAACGAAGAGTAGCCCCCGCTAGCTGCAACTAGAGAAAGCCCGCACACAGCAACGAAGACCCAACACAGCCAAAAATAAATAAATAAAATAAATAAATTTTAAAAAAAGAAAAAGAAAAAGAAAATGTTAATGAAATCAGGGTACAAAGGAATCATAAGAGCTTGGTTCCCACCACAGCTGAGTTCATGCGTCGCAGTTGAGGCTGTGAGCTTGGTTCTCCGTGAAGGACATAAGATGGGAAAGTGATCATCACAGAAAGAAAAGCCAAAGGGGATACTGTTAAAATCAGAAGAGAATGTGTGTACACGAGATTCCTTTGTAGTAACTTGCTCCTACTTCATTTATTTTATCTCTTTGATAACGGTGAGGAGTTCGTGGGTTCAAATCTGAGTCCACATCTAGGCTCTGAGTGGTCCTCTTCTCCTTCTGATGGATCCAAGAGCTAAGCTAATGGTGGCTGCAGCCAGGTGGACTTTCTCAGATGCTGTGCCAGCTCTACGGGCCACCAGCAGTGCATGAGGTCCCACCCTCCAGCCACCTAGGCATTGGCGGTGGTGTAAGAACAAGAGAACAGGGTGTTTATTGTAGAGACATGTGGTAAGAAGGAAAATAGATGCGTGAGCCCAGCCCTGAAAAGTTGAAAGACAAGGCCACACCTCAGGAGAAGAGGGGGATCCTTAGTAGCTGGGCATAAAGGAGGCTGAAAAGGGGGAGCCTTCAGAATCCAGGACCTCAGGAGCAGGAGTTTGTAGGTCCTCCCTCTATCCTATTTCTCTTTGTATCAGTTCAGGCCCCTGCAGGAAATGGCTGGCATTCCTCAGCTGGGATTTTTGAACAACTTTTAAATGAAGGAATTTTTTGCAAAAATGTGGGCAGAGATAAGGAACCCACAAGAAGACCCCAGAAACTAGCAAGCGCAGGAAGCCATTATCACTCCCAGGGCTACAGGAGCAAGGAGAGGAGATGGTGGTCTTGGAGCCTGGTTAGAAGTTGCTGCCTTCTAAGGACTGCCTGGCGGGAACTGTGGCCACAAGCGAAGGCAGACATCGCCAGACCTGGGGTGTGGGAGGGAGGGAGTGGGATGATTAAATACTGTGACCTCTCTCTCCTCCAGTCTCCAATCTCCTGCCAGTTGCCCCATTGGCTGAACTTGAACCCAGCTAGAAGCCAGAGGGAAAAGGAGCCTGGTAATGTACTCATGGAGGTCAGCCCCCAGGAGACCAGGGCAGAGAGGAGTAGAGAATGCATCCAGGGTGGGATGAGGGCAAGGAGAGAATAACCAGCCCAGCGTTCTTGCTGCTTCTTCCTCTAACAGATATCTGATTCCTGCCTTAACTCTCTAACCAAGTTCCAGAGAGTGAGGCTGACTCAGTTAATTACTGTTGGACCTGCTTGGGTAACACTTTTTTCTACGGGTTGCTGGCCAGCCTTGGGTTGGCTGCCCTTGAGTATTTGGACCCTGGCTTCCAAACAGTTCTGGCCAGAGGAGGAAGGACAGGTCTGGCGGCTCAGAGCATGACCTTTTCCCTCAGTGGGGAGTGTGGTCAGGGCAGTTTCCCTCAGAATTGGCTGCAGTAAACTGGACTTGTCCACTCGCTGTGCCAACTCTGCAGAGCCACCAGCAGTGCATGAGGGCCAGACTTACATCCACACAGCCCTCCCAGAAGGTTCCAAGTTTGTGTGGTTACAGCTGGCCCATTTCAGGGCCCTCTTGGAAATGTTTTTGGCTGTAAAGGCCAGAACCTGGGCTGGATGGGCTGACCTGGTGTCTGACCCAGAGTGGGTATCCAAGGACCTCAAGAATTCACTTCATATCAGAACTCCCTTGGGGCTCTTGCACGTATAACCCAATCCGTGTACTGTTTGGAATTAGTCAATCAGCATATATACTCCTCAAGTCCAAGGATTTATCCCTTTCACCTTTTGTCTTCCTCACAGTTTCTCATGTAATGTTGGATGCATGATACCTTCAGGGTCATTTCAATGTAAACAATTTACTGACTACTGACTGTGTATCATTTATGTGCTCTTGGAGCTCTCCTCCCCATCCTTGAGGAGCTCTCAGTCTGCAGAGGGAGACAGAGCATAGACAAGCACAGTGTGCTAAGGTCTATGATGGAGCCACGCAATGGGAACTCTGCATCACAGAAAAGCCTAGGGATTCGGAGAAGGCTTGCTGGGGAAGGCAATGATGGACTGAATCTTGATGGATGAGTAGGAGCTGGCAGGTGTAAAAGGTCAGGCAGGGTATTCTAGGCAAAGGGGAAAACATGAACAGAGGTATAAATAATAGACAGTGATGATGATGATGATGGTAATAGGAGCTAAATGTCTTGAGGGCTTCCCATGTACCAGGCTTTGTTCTGAGAACTACACATGTATTATGTCATTTAATCCTTGCAAAATCCCTATAAGATAGGAACTACATTATTTTAATTTTACAAAGAGGAAGCAAAAACAGAATAGTTAATGAACTCACTGAAGGTCTCTGAGCTCGTCAGTAGCACAGCATGACAAGGAAGGCAAGGGCCTTGAATGCCATACCAAGGAACTTGAACTTTATTCTGTACGCAGTGAGGATGCTGACGCACTTTCAGCAGAGGAGTTGCCTGGTCAGATGAGTGATTTGGAGAGATTTCTGTGACTACAGTGTAAACAATGAAGATGAGGGGAACACGATCAGGGGGAGAGATTAGCTATCAGGCTGTTAGGAGCCGGTTCCAGCTGACAGCTGGTGAGGGCTAGCTTCTGATCCCCTCTCTATTCCTAAGTAGCTGAAACTCCTTTCTGGAATGAATCAGCTCTACTGTCCCTTCCACATAAACAATGCCAGGAGCCTGGAAGGGGAAGGGAAACGTCATTGGTGTGATGGATCATGCACTGGTCCTTTGTGTAAGTCCCAGGGGAGACTCACCCACTCCTCGAGGCTGCCTCATTCTCTCCACCTCATGTAGGGAGAGCACTGCTACAGATCACTGGTGTCTGAGCAATTCCATTGGACAGGGAGAGGAGAATCCACTGGGCTGAACCATTTATAGGTCAGAGCTGACAGACAGCTGGTCTCTTGGGATCGTCTTCCTTCCAGAGGGTTGGGTTTCTCTTGTTCAGGGAACACTGCAGCCATCTCTCTCTTGCTCTCTTATGCTCCTTCAGCATCTTATTCCTTGTTGTGTAAAGGTGAGACAGGCCAGGGGCTGTTTTTACTGCCCACGTCTGTGAAGCCCAGACCAGCTCTCCCACGGGCAGGCCTGCGGAGGCCCTCCTGCTCTGCTCTTGAGCACGTGGGCTCTTTTGTTTGCCTGGCTTCTTTCTGCATTGGTCTTTCCTCCTTACCTGAGATGTAAGATCTGGGATTCTCAGGTGGGCTGACAAGGAAGGGGCAAAGGAGGCCACTCAGTCAGCTTTTGTTACCAAGCCAACCTTGGGTCTGCTCACCTGATGTGCAGTAGAGCCAATCTACCAATACCAGGTTGTGGCAAAGGAAAGTGCAGTATTTATTGCAAGGCATTCAGTGTGGGTCCAAGCAAAGAGAACAGGCAGCTCAGGCTCAAAAGACCCAAACTCCCTGATGGCTTTCAGGGAAGGGTTTTTAAAGACAAAGTGAGGTAGGGGGTTGCAGGGTGCTTGATCAGCTCATGGACATTCTTCTTATTGGTTGGTGGTGAGGTAACTGGGTAGTATTTCCATAGTCAACATCATCAATCTTCTGGTTCCAAAGGGTCTGGGGTCTACATGCTGGTGGTCTGCATGCAGTTAACTTCTTCCTCCTGGTGGGGGTTTTAGTATCTGCAAAACAACTCAAGGATATGGCTCAGGATATTATCCATAGCCCTTGAGGAGGAAATAAAAGACCTTGACTTTGCTTTATGCCTAAACTCTTATTATTTTGTCTTGCTTGACTGTTTTGTTTCTGCTTTTTTCTCACTTCTCTGATTAAATTTGCTCTTTGGAACTTGGGGAAGGCCTAGGAGGCTAAAGCTTTTCTACAAACAAGAGGCAGGGAACATGGGAGTTCTGTCCCCGGGAAAGCTCCATGAGGTCCTGCTTGGTTTCACTTTGAACCCAGGATCCAGGTCGCGTAGACAAAGGAGTGCTCCGCGTGGCCCAGTCTGCATTAGTGTTCATGGCCTCATAGCAGTAAAGGGTGTTCTTTAGCCAGACCTTGCCCCACACTTGTATTTCCCTCAGGAACCTCGTGGGCTGGTAGGAGGATGGGATACTATGTCCGACCATCTGCTTTGATAGGTTGTTGAAAATACACACCCCTTTTCATTTATTCCTTATAATACTTCTATAACTAAGTATTCTCATTCCCATTTTACAGATGAGAGAACTGAGGCATGATGAAGCTAAATAACTTGCTCAAGGTTTTATAGCTAATTACTGTCATAATTAGAATCAGAGTCCCAACTGGTTTCTCAGACCCTCTCCACCGTAACCAGCAAATGAAATAAATAAAGCAAAACGTTTTCAAGGAGCTGGTTGGGAAGTTATTCCTAACAAGATATTACCCTGGTTGTCCTTTTAATATTTTTATCTTCTTCGGGTAAAAACAGCACAGATTTATAATTTCAACTGCAAGATCTGTTCCCAAATGGAAAGAGCCATGACATCTTTTTATACAAATATATATGCATCCCTCATGAACTGATATGTTTTTACCAGCCTGCAGATATGGAGTGAAGTGGTTTTAGGAAAATTGTTTTTGGCAGCACTTGCTTTTGAAATAAATGCATCATTGTTATTTTTAAAATCCTTTTGATAAAAGTCCTTAGTCAGAGATTTACTTAACTGAATTTTCCTGCAGAGGTATTAGATATTTCTGCAGTTGCAGCCTCTCAGAGTACAATCACCATTTATTTTCCCAGCTGAGGTGAAAAAAAAGTCAAAATAATTCCACTATCTCAAGAAAACAATTATTTACATCTTGGTGTATTTATTTGCAATTTTTTCTTATGAATTCTTTCTTTAAAGCATAGTTGCCATAAATAACAGTGTATATACCATCTTATAGCCTACTTTAAAAAAATGTAATATTAACTATTTATTAACTCTTTAATATAAATGGTTCATGATCACCATTTTCTCATGTGGGTACGAGACTTTTAAACCATTATGTTAGACAATGTAGACTGAATTGTTTAAACCAATTTCTTATTGTTGGCCATTCGAGTCTTGTTTTATAAACAATATAAAATGTTTTCATTTTTTTTAAGATAAACTTCCAGAATTGACTTTATTCGATGAGAGTATAAACACTTATTATTGCTCTTTAGATATATTGCCAAATTGTTTTATAAATAAGCTGTATAAATTTATTTTGGCAGTTGTACTTTTGAAAGCACAGTTTCTCTGTACCCTCACAAGCACCAGATATTATCATGACAAAAACCTTTTTTTCTTCACTAATTTTACATGTAAAATAGCACCTCACAATCATTTTTAGTCTTTATTTCTTTGACTATTAATGAGGTTGGTTATTTTCCTAGGTGTTTGTTTACTAGTTGTAAATCTTTTTTTGTGAATTTTGGGCTCATGCACTTTGTCCAATTATTAACTGGGCTCAAATTAAAAAAACAATTATGTATGTAGTATATGGTATAGGAGTTTTTCATTTATCTACTAGAGCGATAGTAAT
The DNA here is from genome assembly GCF_028564815.1 of Eubalaena glacialis. Lineage (NCBI taxonomy): Eukaryota > Metazoa > Chordata > Mammalia > Artiodactyla > Balaenidae > Eubalaena > Eubalaena glacialis. The sequence goes on along the minus strand of NC_083725.1, from coordinate 59,972,690 downwards.
CCTTCCTCTAATATAGGCTGTGAATAGTTTTTCATGATCTGTCATTTTTTCTTTCCATGTTGACTCTTTAATAGTGTGTATTATTTTAAAAGAAACAACTACAAATGGAATTTTTCAACAAGGATAGCTGGGTCCATGAGGTATCAAAAAATCATGTCACAAAAAATAGGATTGAGGAGACTATGTAGCATAACTTGGATAAGACCCGGGGAACAGGACCGCGTTCTTCACTTATGTGAAGGGCTGCTGTATTAAAGAGGAATCAAACTTACTCTGCACAGTTGGAGAAGGTATAACCAGAGTAAATGATGGGAAGTTGTAGGTAGTAAATAATAAGTGATATTGATTGTGTTCCTTATGCCAGACTTTGTGTCAGGTATCCATTCATCCTCCCCACTTTAAGGGAAGAACTAGTACAGCTCTTTTCCAGGGAGCTTATGAAACCTGCCCAAGGTCATATGGACACCAGTGGCAGAGCCGGGCTCGAGTCCAGGTCGGAGATGGAGCCCAGAGCCCATGCTCTTTCCACGGACTGTGTGATGGAGGCTGGTCCTTTCCTCCAGGAGGGCCTCACTTTCCTCATTATAACATGAGGGTTGGAGCAGATGTCCTCCAGGATCCTTTCCAACTTGAGTTGGGGAAGGAGGAAATGCTGGGGGTCTGTAGCAGCTGCTCCTCACCGGCTCTCCCCAATCTGACCAAAGAGAAGGTCAGAAAGAGAACGAGATCTCTTTTAAATGCTTTCTACTAAGTGCTTTCTACTAAGGAAACAAGGCGTCTGGATTTCTATTAAATGCTCTTTCTACTAAGAAATGCTGCTTTTCTTTTCAAGTGTTCCCATTCAGCTTCCTACAAACCCTGAGACGTTTGTCATAAAAGGGAACAAGGGAAAGCCCTATTTTGTACATGAAATAGTCTGAGTGAGGGGTCCTGTCTTTAGGTCATATGAAACATCAGAATTGCCTTTAAACACAGAGAACCCATTCCTCCAAACTGTCATGGCCTTTCTGGAGTTGTTCAAGTAAATTGGATACTTCTAGCAGGAAAAGTGTGGTGTGGTTTTTATGCCATGCTTAATTAAAAACAAACGAACAAACAAAACCAGCTCTAAGTGTGGGACGGAGAGCAGAAACACAACCCAAGCAGAGCACAGAGGAAACTAACTGAGAAGTTGTTTACATCTGAGTGAGCTTCAGTTTTCTTATCTCTACCTTGGGGATAATACCATCCTTCACTGATTCTAAGACACCTTTTCTTTTTAATTTTATTGGCTCTGAAATTGGGATCTATAGATTAAATGGTGGGAATTTTTCTTTCTTAGTGGTCCATAGATCAATAGTACTTCTTATAACCGAAGGTTTCTTATACAGCGTTTTGTGAATTACATGAGATAATATATATGTTATGCATTCACACAGAAGGTAAGGTTTATAATAAGTAGGCTCAGAGAGGTTAAACTATTTGCCCAAGGTCACACAGCTGATAGATGGTAGAGCTGAGATATGAACCTAGGTAGTCTGACTCTAGTGCTTGTGTGCCTGACCAATATGCTATACTGACTCTCATGTTAATTGGTTTATTATTTTTTGCCCCCGCAGTATGATAGAATTTTAAGGGGAAGGTAAATATGTGTGCTTAGTCTTACATTTTGGGCTCATCTTGGTGTATCTCTCATGAATGCTAAGATTCTTCTGTACAAACTACTGTAGTATAGTGGTTGAGAATGGGGCTAAACCAGTCCTAGTATTGCTACTTCCTAGCTGTGAAAGTTACTTAATACAGTATCAGTGTTCTTATTTGTAAAATGGGCATAATAATAGTATTTTCTATAGGACTGTTTTATAGTGAAATAAATGCATATAAAGCATTTGCACAGTGCTTGACACAAAGTAAAAAAGTAATATTTTTTGAGCTATTAGATAGCTAATAAAAATAATACTAGCATTATTAGAACTAACAATATAGCATGACTAGAATTATTTTTATTTACTATATATGCATCTTTCGGGCCCTCCCAGCCCAGGTCAGATCCTAGAGCTTACACAACGAGAGGGTGGGAGAGGCTCATTTGGCTTAATGGCTTTTCCTAGGCTTCTGGAATATTGGTGAGGCCAGACCTGGATCCTGTCATTTAATAGGAAGAAAGCTGGCAGCAGTCTCACCCCTGTGACATTTTCCATCCTTTAAAGCAGAGACAAAGGACACTCACCCAAAGAGAAAAATTAGATTAGGCAATTTACCAATTCATGGAATTCATCAACTGTTCTGTCCTTTTCCTTTCCAAAGAGATATGTCCCCATCTGCCTTCTGCAGACAGCGTCTGGGCAGGCCGTCCTTCCTGTCTACAGAACTTCCTGCTGTGGGAGACCCTGCCCAGCACCTAGGATGCCACTGGAAGTCAAGGTGGAGGGCTGTTTCTGCAGTTAACTGATGTACCTGCAGTTTATTTCTGTTTTCTTGGTCTCAACAAGGCAGCTTTGAGGGCTAAGAGAGAGAGGCAGAGGCAGCTTTTGATGTCAGAATTCTCCCACCTACCTGCCTCCCACCCCACCCATCCTGCTGAGCCCTCCCCACACCCCCAGCATAAGCAGGAGAAGAGGGGGGCGTGATTGGCAGCTGGGAGGGAGCAGCGCTCAGAGCTGTGTCTCCCTCATGTAGCAGCTGCAGAGAAGCAGGTTCTAGCTTTTCTAGCCTGTGAACAGTGCTGGACTTATTCTCTAGAGCACTCAGTTGGGAAGCTAGGGAGGAGACGAGGGGAGCCTTCTGTTTAAAAAAAAAAAAAAGCATGCATTTTATTATAAATGCATTGCTTGTTTGGAGATAAAAAAGTATGGGAGGGGCTTCCTTGGTGGCGCAGTGGTTGAGAATCTGCCTGCCAATGTAGGGGACACGGGTTCGAGCCCTGGTCTGGGAGGATCCCACATGCCGCGGAGCAACTAGGCCCGTGAGCCACAATTGCTGAGCCTGCGCGTCTGGAGCCTGTGCTCCGCAACAAGAGAGGCCGCGATAATGAGAGGCCCGCGCACCGCGATGAAGAGTGGCCCCCACTTGCTGCAACTGGAGAAAGCCCTCGCACAGAAACGAAGACCCAACACAGCCATAAGTAAAAAAATAAACCCAAAGTTAAAAAAAAAAAAAAAGTATGGGAATCTCTAGAGTTCAGAATTAAATTATTCTCTAATGCCATGTCCTGAAGATAACCACTGTTAACTGTTTGATGTATTTTTTTTTCATTGTGCTGCAATGCTTTTCTCACTTATGGTTATACCTCAGACATCTTTCCAAATCAGTACATATAGGTCTATTTCATTCTTCTTACTAACTGAATAGTACTACATAGTTTAGGTAAAACATTCTCCTTTCAGCTGGTGTTCCTATTAATGGATACTTGAGTTGCATCCTTTTGTTGTTGTTATTGTTGTGATAAACAAAGCTGCACCAACCGTTTTTTTTCCTGTAGATATTTCTTAATGCACATATGTGAGAATACCTATAGGAAGAATTCCTAGAAGTGGGATGGCCAAGTCAAAGAGTTTACACGTTTAAAATGTTGAACTATATCACGATATTGCACTCAAAAAAATTTCATTAATTTGCATACTTTTAAGAGGGTGTTCCTTCACTTTCAATAGCTCTTACCAGCATGCAATCTGTGAACTGCCTGAATCAATAGCTCCTGAGTTCTCCAGAGATTTGGACAATTCTCAGTAACTCTTTCAGTGCATGTCAACACACTTTTTTGTGTGCCTGGTATGGATGCTATGATAGGCATGGGTATTCAAGGTTGTCTGAACATTGAATCACACTCCATACCAATCTTAGAGGATTTTACAAGTAGGAGAAGAGACAAGTAAATGAAAATTAAAAGATAATGTGCCAGGTATCAGGATATGAATAAATACTGAGAGAGTGTGGAGAAATGAGTAACTGCCTCTTTCTGGGGGGGCCTTTGGGGAAGGCTTCCCAGAGGAAGTTGGTCTTGAAAGATGAGTCGGAGTTCTCCTGGTAAAGAAGTAGGGAAGGGCATTCTAGGCAGAGGGAATAGTATGAGCAAAGGTGCTCATGTGCTGACTGGGGAATGGTTCCATTGACCTGTGGGATGTTTGGGAGCAGCGGTGAGAAATCAATTGAGAGAGGTGAGCCATGTTGCCACAGGAAGGAGAGAATGTTCAGATCAGGTGGAGAAAGGCTAGAGGGCAGAGAGCCTGGAGTCAGAAAGAATGATTAAGAGACTGAGACTGACTGAGGCGGGGATTAGGGTGGTTGAACACAGGACAGAGAGGAGAGAGCAGGAGGAAAGGGGAATGTTTGGACATATTCCTCCGATCTCAGACTCAGCCTGGATTGGTAAGAATTGGGCCTAGAGGCTGTCATCTGGGGCAAATTTATTACACTGGATGGCTAATAAAACTGTATTGATTTCATTTTGTTTTGCAATAAGCAATCCCTCTGCTGGGAGAAATGTCAAATCTGATGTGTCCAAGTGGAATGAGCAATAAAACTGCTAGCTTGGTTCAACTCAAAACTGCTGTCTCAGGCCCAGAGCTGCTTGCGCTCTGTGTTGGGCCAAGGTGAGGCCTTTATTGGTCTATAATTCCCTTCTTGATTAAGAGCCCTGACACTGACCCGGGCTAGAGAGATTGGAGAGGATGCAAGGGGAGAAAACCAAAGGTGAGGGCAATGACCTTGTGAAAGACAAAACCAGGAGTTAGCATGGACTCATTCATTCATTATCAACCTGTATAAGAATTTACTCTGTGCCCAGCAGAGTGCTGGCCATTGGAGACACAAAATCTCTGTCCCCCAGGGACTTGGTCTAGGACCAGAGCCCAAAGTGCTTATGAATGGGTTGGTCTGGCCTGGTCAGATCTCATCTTCAGTAAGACAATGGAGTTTGAGATGTTTGTCCTGGGAACCCTTCTCTCTTCTCCTTTTCTCCAACCAACCCCACCCCAGGCTTCCCCATGGTAGTGGGTTTGTACCATCCTTGTTCTTGGTTGACTGCCAGCTCGTGCTCATTAGTGCATCAAATGATGATCAGAGCATTTCTAATTATAGCTTAAGGCAGGATCCATCCTGAGCTTTCTTTTCCAATGTGTGTGAGAGAAACCCTGGGAAAAATAGCTGATCTTGGTTCTGGCTGGTCCCGGCCTGACTACTCATTAGCCTTGTGACTTTGGAAAAATCGTTTAGCTTTTCTGAGGCTCATTTTATTTACCTGAAAGTATGAAGCTTCATAATTCCTGCTCTACTCTCCTCATGGGATGGTTGGAAGGCTTAGTAGGATGTGAATGTGCTTTGAAAATTGTTGAGTGCGATACAGAAGCGAAAGCCTGTGATGACTCCCTGTATTCTCTGTTGCTCAGAGACAGAGACCTAGATTGTTACTGCAGGGGGCTCACAATTCACAGGCCGCCCCGTTCTTTACCCCAACTCTCAAGGGAGTGGACATACCACACTTTGGTTCACCTCCTCCCATTCAAAGATGGTGGGATCTGAGGCTAATGGGGTTGAACTAATTTCTCCCTAGAAGATACCTGTGTGAAGGGCAAGTTGAGTGGGCCTTAAAAAGGAATCCCTGAAGATTTCTACGTAGATGGCAGGATAAGAATAATTACACTTGAGCTCTAGCAGGAGAGATTAGCTCAAACACTGGGACAAATAAACTGGTTTTAATGGTTGGGAGACACTGGACTCTGCAACCTTCGAACTTTCTAAGACCTAGGTATTTCCCCTTCTGACCTACTGTGTGACTTTGAGTAAGTTGCCATTTACTAAATTACCAGGGGTCTCTGGGCCTCAGTTACTTCCTAAGGCCAAAATGTGGGCTGAATTGAATCTCCTTTTCAGGAACTTGTTCTGATATGAAAGATGGTGGCAGCTCTTTTTGTTTAATTTAATTGTGGGGTAGGAGATAAGTTAGGTAACTAGAATCCTAGTATCCTGCAAAGCCCCTCTGGAGAATTCACACTGCAGATAGTACAAAAACTTGGTAAAGAACTAGTTAGTGATTCTGAACTGAATATAACTGTTGAACTGCTGAAATGCTCTCATTTGTGCTCGGTTGGAGGACATAAAAACGACTTTTAAAACGCTGCATATAACCTTCTTGAGCTTTTCCCCACAAAATGTTTGGTAAAAAGAAAATTTTACTTAATCCTTCAGGACAAAGGGAACTAGTAAGAGCTTAGAGAAGTATGCTTAAATATGAGAAAGCGTGTCTATTGCCGGTTTCCATTGATAATTCACATCAAAGAGGGAGAGGCTCCCGTCTTGTCTCTCTCATCAGGAGCATTGGTGCTGAGACTTTCCCAAGTCACAGTCATTGAGTGATATCACAGAGAACACAGTTGTGATTGATAATGACGCAGATGATGATGGTGGTGATGGGAGCTGACCTTCTCTGGAAAGGTACCATGTGCCAGGCCCTGTGCTAAGTGCTTCACATGGAGGGCCTCACTGAATTCTTATCACCACATGATGCGTTCTTAGCCTCACTTTACAGGTTCAGAAACTGAGGTTAGTGAAGGTAAATACGTTGCTCAAGGATGCCTTTCTAGGAAACGAGCAAACCCAGGCAGTCTCACTCAAGAGCCAACAACTAAATATGTTGTTTCTTAATTTGAATTATATTGTAGCTCCTGCTCTAATCATCACTGTAAGTTATAAGATATTTGAATTAAATTGAAGCAGTGTATGGAGATTTCCTTTCTTTTAATGCTGCCAGATGACTGAGTTTTAAACCTCCCTGAAGAGAATCTCTGAGCTTTCAAATCAAGGAATCTTATTGCTTGCAAGATAATACTTGCTGCTAATTTTTGGAACAATCTCACAAGGTAGGTACTATTATCCCATTTAACAGATAAAGGAATTGAGGGTCAGGCAATTTAAGTCAGTGTTTCTCAAACTTTAATGTATATATAAATCACATGGGGATCTTGTTAAAATCAGATTCTGATTCAGTAGGTCTGGCTTGCAGCTTGAGATTCTGCATTTTCAAAAAGCTCCCAGGTATTGCCGAGGTTGCTGGTCAGGGGACCACACCTTGAGGAGCAAGGTAGGTAACCTGCTCATGATGACATAGCACAAAAGAAGGAAATCCTTAAAACCTAGTCTCTTAACACTCTCTGGTGGCTTCGAAGGTATGGTATTGGTAGTATTGAAAAGACATGGTTGCCCTTTGTCTGGTGGGACAGGAGGCTAGACAGACATCTAGACTTGAATCTGGCTCTGACAGCTCAAGCCTCTTGGTCATGCCTATCTCCCCTCTGAACCTCAGTTTCTCTCTCTGTACAGAGTTAAGGGTGAATTACGTGACTTCTAAGCTCTCTGAGTACCAGGGCGAATCATGAAGAGAAGTGCCTGGGGTGCAGGCTGGAATCCTTGGTGGAAAGATCTTTCCCTAAGATGGGAAGATTGAAAGGAATCACTTTAGAATACACACCACTTCTGAGTGAGCTTCCTACTCAGCATCAGTAGAAAAAACATTTTATCTGTGAGAAAGAGAAATGATTAATGCCTCTCAGTGTGCTGATTTTCTAGGGACTGTGATTTAGTACCAGAAACCTGGGGAGCTGGAAGGTCAGACTCTCCAGGATGTCATTTAAACAGTAGGGAGGGAGAAGCTGCTGGATCTCTGTCAATCTGTGTGGCCTGCAGGCTGTCCTGGGCTTTCAGTCCTACCTGGGGATGTGGAGATTTCTTTCTCCTGCCATCTGAGGGCAGGGTGCCTCATCTCACATCCAGGAGCCCTAAGGCTCTGCTCACTGAGGTATACAGCAAATGCTCAAGTTTTCAAAACTCTCTTGTGGAGAGCTAGAGAGTGTGTTTAAGGAACTGAAAATGACCCCAACAGAGAAATTTCCTGTGTGATTTATTCCTCATTAGGGATACTTGGGAGGGCAGGTTTGACTCTCTGGGACTGGAGCCAGATGGGGAGAGGCCATTTGTATATCTTCTTTGGAGAAATGTCTAAGTGTTTTGCCCATTTTTTAGTTGGGTTATTTTGAATTGTAGGAGTTCTTTACATATTCTGGGTATTAACCACTTTTCAGATATATGATTTGCAAATATTTTCTCCCATTTCATGGGTTGCTTTTTTACTCTGCTGACTGTGTCCTTTGATGCACAGAGATTTTTAATTCTAATATAGTCCAATTTATCTCTTTTTACTTTTGTTGCCTATACTTCTGGCGTCATATCCAAAAAAAAAAAAAAATCATTGCCAAACCCAATATCATAAAGTTTTATAGGTCTAGATCTTTGATCCATTTTGAATTAATGCCATTCTTTTGCATGTTTGTATCAGTTATCCCACTACCATGTATTGAAAAATCTGCCCTTTCCCTTACTGAATGGTTTGGCACCTTTGTTGAAAATTTCTGGACTCTCTATTCTGTTCAATTGGCCTGTATGTCTGTCTTTATGTCAGTACCACACTGTTTTGATTACTGTAACTTTGTAATAAGTTTTGAAATCAGGAAGTATGAGACCTCCAACTTTGTTCTTTTTCAAGGTTGCTTTGGCTATTTGGGGCCCCTTGATATACCAAATAAATTTTATGGTGGAGTTTTCTATTTCTTTAAAAAAAATGCCATTGAGATTTTGATAGGGTTTGCATTAAATCTGTAGCTCGCTTTGTGTAGTATTCACATCTTAACAACATTAAGTCTTCCAATCCATGAACACGGGATGCCTTTCAATTCATTTGTGTCCTTTTTAATTTGTTTAAGCAATGTTTTGTTGTTTTCAATGTACAACTCTTTCACCTGTCTAAATATTTTAAAGGTATTACTTAATCTTTATAACACCCTAAAAAGGTAGGACTGTTACAATCTCCATTTATAAATGAGAATACTAAAGCACAGGTTTTAACTTTCCCATGGTCAAATGGCTAGTAGGTGGAGGGGCTAGGATTCAAACCTTGGCAATCTGGACACAGGTCCTGTGCTCTTAAATGCTTTACTGTATTATTTAGACAACTTTTGGAATCCTGCAGAGGGAGATGACAATAAGGAAAGCTCTTTCAATAACTCCAGAAAGGCTCAGGAATTGGAAGTATCAGAGGCCTCACAAGGTAGAAGTGAGGGATGAGGCTAAAGACAGGATTATATGAGAACAAGGAAAACCACCATATTCTCTTCTGCACCTTAATCAACTAGGCAATCACCTCTCACATCCCAGCAGGCAAGGGGAAGCAGTTTATTCTTTGGAGAAATTGAATCACACTGGTTCTGCACTCAAGACACCAAGGGCAGTAGAGGACAGGCATCTTACTGAAAGCAGTAGAATTAAGTGAAAGTCTACATGTTGGACAATGAGGCACAAACCCTCTTACTCCCACTGGGCTACTAGAAAGCAGACTGTCAGACAAAGATGGAGTGTAGAGGAGAAAAGAGTTGAAATTACAGGATCAGTCAACAGGTCCAATAGCTGAGTAATTGATGTTTCTGTAAGAAATGAGGAGAGGGAAGAAAATTATTCAAGAGATAAAATAAAAATTCTAAAATTGAAGGATGAGTTTGCAGATATAAATAATTCAATGAGTGCTCAGAAAAATGAATTTAAAAACCCTTACCCCAGGCATTTTATCATGGAATTTCAGAACTCCAATTGTAAGAGGTCAATTTTGGGGGCCCATTTATTTTCTATTCCACTGTTCTCTGGATTCACTGTACTCTGGCAATTAGCCAAGTTAAGCAGAGTAGTCAGGACCCTGTCTGCAGGTCACATTTATGTGTACTGTGGGATAAATGCACAAGAATGAAGATATTAAAATACGCATATTCATAACAGTCCATTGGCTGGAAGGGACATATGGACTGAAATAAGTACCATGACACCTGCATACATCATTGAAAGTTGGACTTAAAGGGTTTATAATGATGTGTCAAATTTTTAGGAGTGAGTAGTAATACACCCTACTTCCTTGTCCTGTACGGAGCAAAGTGGGCATAGCAGTTTTCCTTGGATTGATTTTTATTCTCTTGCTCTCTATCTTACAGTGGTGACTGGGATACTGTCTGAAGAGAAGATCCTGGGACACTCATAACTATCCTTATAAGATTCTGTCAGGCTAAACAAGCCCAGGATCTCTATTTGGACTTCTACTTGAGAAATGACTTGCAAAGATGTAGTTCAGTCTTAAAAAACAAACAAAAACAAACAAACAAGCAAGCAAACAAGCAAAAACTTTTAGGGATTATTTGAGCTCTATCTTTGACAGCCAAGACAAATGGAGCTGGGAAGTTTCCCTTAGTAAGAGAATTGTCTTACTGTCTTATCAAGAGTCCCTTGATAAGAGAAGGGAGATACATCAAGTAGAAATATGATTTAAGAGTGCGGGCTGTGTTGGTTATTCAATTATTGTCACTCAGCTCCAAATCCAAATTTCTATACTCTGCTTTGTGATGCTGGGGCTGGATCTCGGCAAAACATTTTTCTCCTTTGTAGGTTGGCATCTTTTTAGGTTCCGCCACTAGGGGGCACTAGAAGGAAGTTGGAAGGCAAGAGGAGGGGAGAAGTGACTTCCGTTTGCTTGTGGTTCTTTTGTAACTGTTATCCCAGTCATAGCTCTTTGCCCCAGTGGGAGTAGTTGGTTCTAGCCTCCAGCTTCTTTTGGAACTCCCTGCCCTAACCTCATCTTGTTCCATCAGTGTTATCAGCAGCAGCCAGGTTTGCCTCTCCCGGAGGTCTGAACCTAGCTCCATGAAGCGCCTCCTTTAGTCTCTCTTTGTTCCCTCAGCCTTAGGGGTGGGAGTGAGTATTTATTTATTTACAATTTATTGAGTATAGTGAGTATTTATTTATTTACAATTTATTTATTTTATTACAATTATTGTAATTATAATAATATAATAATTACATAATAATATAATAATTAATAATATAATATAATAATTACAATTATTGTAATTTATTTATTTTATTACCATTTATTTATTTATTTACAATTTATTGAGTATAGTGAGTATTTATTTATTTACAATTTATTCTAATTGCAGTTACAATCTCTGGGTACCTCAAAGTTCCCTTTTTGCTCTTTCAACCCCCCAACATGTGTCTAACCAATTCCTTATATTAAGTTCCCTCTGTTGAAATGCTTAGAGTGGTTTCTGTTTTCCTGACAGATACATAGACTGAAATAAAAATGGATCTGTAGACACGATCTGGTCTTCTTATCAGATAGCTGAGAAGTGCTGTGTGATCCTTCTGGATAAACTTCTTATCCTTCTCTCACTTCTGATATATAACACATGATTTAGTAACTTTTAGAATATATAGTTTTTCAGAAAGGCCAGATGGTACCTGGTCTGAGAAAAAACAGTAATAAGGAGGGATATTGACCCCTTTCCCTTACTGCTCACCTTTGGGATCTGGCCACTGGAATCTGAGGGAATGTGTTCCTTCTATATAGTTCTATACTCTGTTGCATGTGAATGAAAACCCAATTCAAATTAGAGTAAGCAAAAAAGAGCAATGTATTGTTCATGTACTGGAAAATCTGAGAACAGAGCTAGCTCCAGGTACTGCTGGATTCTGGCATTCAGACATATTAAGACACAGTTTTTGCATGTATGGGTTAGATTTCCTCTATTGGCTTAATTTTCAGTCAGGGTCTTTCTTTCTTTCTTCTTTCTTTCTTTTTTAAATGAAGTATAGTTGGTTTACAAGTATAGTTGATTTACAATGTTGTATTAGTTTCTGGTGTGATTCAATCACAGCAAAGTGATTCAATTATATATACATATATATATATATTTTTTTAATATTATTTTCCATTATGGTTTATTACAAGATATTGATATAGTTCCCTGTGCTATACAGTAGGACTTTGATGTTTGTCTATTTTATATATAGTAGTTTGTATCTGCTAATCCCAAACTCCTAATTTATCCCTCCCCACCCCTTTTCCCCTTTGATAACCTTAAGTTTGTTTTCCATGTCTGAGTCTGTTTCTAGTTTGTAAATAAGTTCATTTGTATCATACTTTAGATTTCACATATAAGTGATGTCATATGGCATTTGTCTTTCTCTGTCTGACTTACTTCACTTAGTATGATAATCTCTAGGTCCATCCATGTTGCCTCAAATGGCATTATTTCATTCTTTTTTTATGGCTGAGTAGTATTACATTGTGTATACATACATACCACATCTTCTTTACACATTCATCTGTCAATGGACATTTAGGTTGACTTCCATGTTTTGGCTATTGTAAACAGTGTTGCTATGAATATTGGGGTGCACGTATCTTTTCAAATTAGAGTTTTCTCTGGATATTTGTTCAGGCAGGGTCTTTCTATGTGGTGGTAAAGATGGCTATACAGTTTGCTCTTAGAGTCTTATGTCATTCTTAGAGCTATGATTCTGAAGAAAAGTGAGATCTCATCTCCCATCTTCCATTTTCAAACCTCATAGACATTGAGCTAATTTGTTATGTTTGGGCCACATGCCCATTTGTCAAGTAATTACCATGGCCAGAAGGAAAGAATGGAACAATTGGCTGGGTCTGGTTATATGTCCATCTGCCCCTAGGTTGGAGGACCAACAGATGCAGATAGAGAAAGGGGCTGGGTGAATGGTGGTGATAATAGCTACTCTTGTTTATCTCCTTTAATATACAAAACTACCCTGTTATGGTCTGAATGTTTGTGTCCCCCAAAATTCATATGTTGAAACCTAATGCCCAGTGTGACGGTATTTGGAGGTGAGGCCTTTGGGAGGTGCTTAAGTCATAAGGGTGGAGCCCTTCTGACTTATAGAGACCTCAGACAGCTCTCTAACTCTTCTACCATGTGAGGACACAGAAGGGAGGCACCGTCTGTGAACCAGGAAGTGGACCTTCACCAGACATTGAATCTATCAGTGCTTTGATCTTGTACTTCCTAGCCTCCAGAACTCAAAGAAATAAATGTTGTTTATAAGCCACTCCATTTATGGTGTTTTGTTATAGCAACCCGAATGGACTAAGACACTCTCTATGGGGTAGGTATTATTAAATCTGCTTTAACCCATTAAGAAATAGAGGCTCGGGGGGGTTAAGGTATCTCGGCTTGTGAGTGGGATTCAAATCCAAGTCTGATAACGCCCCAAGTCTGATAACGCCAAAGCACCTGCTCTTTCCATTCTGATACACTGCTTATCCTGTAAAACCATGTTCAGGAGGGTCACGTTGGAGAAGTCATATTTGTTTTTAGGTCCTGGAGGTTTGGCCTCGGACCTAGAAACAGAAGACACAGTCAGAAGGAACAGAGAAGAAGTGAGGAGTCAAGGTGGGAATGAGATGTTGGAGTCCAGGGCTTTGGCTATGAATGTGGTTGGGAGGATGCCCAGAACTCTGATCAAAGACTGGTATATAAAGAGATTGTCACCTTCCAGATGCTGCTTGCCTAAGAGGTACAGGTGAGTTGCTTGTCTCAGGGTGAGCTTGTTGCTTTTTGTTCTAGATGAAGCCACAACTTCCCTTGACTTAACTGACTCCAGTTGGCTCTGGCTTCATTTTAGTCCCAAGGTACCTACATGGAGCTCTCTTCTGTCAGCAGCTTTCCTCCCTCTGACTGTTCCTTCCCTCATCCTTCATCTGAGCATCAGGATGAAATACAATGCTCTTGGAGAGTATGGGTGTGTGCCTTCCTGCGGTGTGCACAGATTAATCACAAGAGACATGCATTCCATCTCTCCTGGGCAGAGTGGACCTTTGATACTCAGCCTGATTTTCCCCAGTTCATTATAACAGGTTCAGGGATAAATTTTGATATGAGGAAGCTCTGATTCAGAGAAATGAATACACAGGTGTAAAACCTACTCATTATTTTATCAGCAAATATTGAGTCTCCAGCATGTAGCCGGTCCTGTGCTAGGCCCTAGGATGGGTGGGGGCAGAGAGGAGAAAGGACAACAAAAATGTAGAAGACTAGTCCATGCCAACGAGAGCCTTTCTACCTAGCTGAAGACTTCAGGACAAGAAAAACAGAGAGAATATTTGAGGTTGATATGATCAAACTTAATGGCTAAAGTGCTCATTCATTGGACAAATCTTTACTAGATGTCTACTCTATGCCAGGCACTATGGCAGGCACCGGTAAACCAAACATGCAATTATTTTCCTTGAAGAGCATATATCTAGAAGGAGATGTTTACAAGTAAGTAAAAAGACCATTGCAAACATTTACTGGATGTTTGCTAAGTGATGGGCACTAAATGGGGTTTTGTCTTTTGAACTGAGGCTACCAAGATGGATAAAGACAAAAATCTAATCCTTTAACCAGGTTACATACTAATGGTGATGAAAAGCATGTAAATAGATATATTTTTCATGTGTATATGAAGTGTGATTGATAGAAGTATGAACTGAATACCATGGGAACTCAGAAAAAGGAAAATGTAACCTTGTATTGTATAAAGCATCTGTAGCAAAAGTGAGCCTGATAGGGAAGAAGGGAAATTTGGGATGTGAAGACGGAGGAGTAGGCATTTTCCAGATGGACAAGACATTATTTACAGAGGGAGCAGTGTGTGGATTATCACTCAATATGAAAAATTTATGGGGTGTTTGGCCCCTGCAAGTAGCTGTCCAGGTTTGGGGTAAGGATGAGTGGAGGGACATGAAAGCAGAGAGGCAGAGGCCAGGTCATGAAGGCCCCGAAGGCCATGTGTTAGGGAGCTTGGATTTTATCTAGATCACAATGAAGAATCACTGAAGCATTTTAAGATGGAACATGAGTTTAATGGTTTTGAAATGTAAGAGGAGGATGAACTTGAGGCAAGGAGATTAGGGGACAATTTTAATAAATCAGATAAGAGACAATGGTTTGGCCGTAGGCATGGGGTTGAAGAGGAAGGCACTAAGTCTAGAAATATTTGGGAGTTAGTATTTTCAGGACTTGGGTTGTGGGGTGAAGGAAGAGAAAGAATCTAGATGATTCCATGCTTCTCACTTGGGCAGTCAGGTGCATGGTGCTGCCATTTTCTGAGATTTGGAGTATGGAAGATGTGATGGTTAATTTTATGTGGCAACTTGGCTAGGCTGTGGTACTCATCTTTTTGGTCAAACACCAATCTGGATGCTGCTGTGAATGTATTTTTTAGATATGATTAACATTTAAATCAGTAGACTTTGAGTACAGAAGATCACTCTCCATGATTGAGGTAGATGGGCCTCATTCAATCAACTAAAGACCTTAAGGAAGGAGACAGACCCCATGAGGAAGGAGACCTCCAGATGGCCTTCAGACTCAAGATTGCAACCTAAACTTCCCTCAGACTCCAGCCCACCAGCCTGTCCTACAGATTTTGGCCTTTCAGCCTCTACAACTGCATGAGCCAATTCCTTAAAATAAGTCCCTCTTTCCCTATATATACATCCTGTTGGTTCTATTTCTCTGGAGAACCTTGACTAATACAGGAGGATGTCTTTTTATGCAAGTCTGTGACTCAGAAATGCTTTACTGAAACAATGGTTCAGGATTTTTGAAAGAGAAAGTGAAATGCTTATTTTTGTTGTTTCTGCCAGGGGATATTGTGGTTCAATATCAATGTTGTTATTTCTTCCTTTGAGTTGTTGGACAATATGTCCCTTCTAGGCTGTTGTATATTAGAGAAAGTGGGATACACTTGTGTAATTCTCACCAGTAATAAAATCCACTACACACAATAACTTCTAAAGATTTTAGTGAAGCCAGAGTTGTCTGATGGTTTCTTTGGAAGTTATACATATGATTTTTATCTGTAATAAAAGGTTGGAAATGCTTCTCCAAAATGTGTATCACTTGAGTTGTGTCGAAAAGGATACAAGTTCAAGACTATTACTTTACTCTTATTACCTCTCTGGAGGGGAGAAGTGGGTCCTTCAGTGGGTTATGGGAGGTGGGAGAGTAGATTAGATTCTCCTACAAAACTATAATTGGAGAGATCTGGGACAGGGAGAACTTTATATGACTTCTTAAATCTTTACTATTTCTTAATTCATTTTATTTTCTCAAGAGCAAAGCTTTGGGTTCAAACAAAACTAGGTCCTCCACTTACTATCTTTGTGACTTTGGGCAGGTAAATTTATTGTTTCAAGCCTCAGTTGCAATGTCTATAAAACATACCACTTATGGTTTTTGCAAGGATTCACTGAGACGTTATTTACTAAGTGCCCTGTCCAGGGCCTGGTGCAGAGTTGCACTCAAGTAATAGAAACTGTTTTTATTATTCTTTAAATTTATTTGTTCCCTCATAGGCTTTCAAATTCCAGATTCTCCAGGAGAGTTACATGTACTTGATCTGTTGGACTTTGTGGAATTTTCTCCTGTCCAAATGGAATTAGTAGATTCTCAACACCTAAAAGTTTCTCAAGAATGAACAGACTTGACAGGAAGTAGACATGACATCTTCATGATTAAATGATTCAAGCTGAAGAATAAATCTTATTTCATGAGGAACAAAACTGAACCTTCATGCATATCTCCCTTTTCCCTCTTTCACATGGCCAGCTTCTACTCATTCTTCAAGACTCAGGTCAATACCACCTTCTTTTTAAAAAATTAATTAATTAATTAATTAATTTTTGCCTGCTCTGGGCCTTCGTTGCTGCGTGTGGGCTTTCCCTAGTTGCAGCGAGCGGGGGCTACTCTTCGTTGCAGTGTGTGAGCTTCTCACTGTGGTGGCTTCTCTTGTTGTGAAGCACGGGCTTTAGGGGCACAAGCTTCAGTAGTTGTGGTGCGAGGGCTCAGTAGGTGTGGCTCATGGGCTCTAGAGCACAGGCTCAGTAGTTGTGGCACATGGGCTTAGTTGCCCCAAGGCATGTGGGATCTTCCCAGACCAGGGCTGGAACCTGTGTCCCCTGCATTGGCAGGCGATTCTTAACCACTGTGCCACTAGGGAAGCCCAATACCACCTTCTAATGGAGCCTTTTCTGTCCTTGCCTAGCTCTTGTATTTCAGCAGCCTCCTAGGTCTTCCTAACGCACATCTCTAGGGAGTAGCAGTGAAATTTTATTCTATAAATAAATAACAACGGGTGGCCCTTGTGCTTACTCTATAACAACACTTATTACCTTGCTTATAATCACCTATTCTCTTTTTTGTATCTCTTTCTAACAGGGAACTCTTTTAAGGGCATTGACCATACTCAACTTTCTACCTCCAGTGTCTGGCACAGTGCCTAGAACATTGCCTAAGGAAAGAATGAGTGGATGGATGGATGCATGAAAATATGCACTGAGTTACAATCAGGACCATGTGATAAATATAATTTCCCACCACTGACTGTCCAATTGTGTCTATATCTCCCCCAAGTACTACCGAGGGCACTGCCGTCTGACTGTAAAATTTATGACACTTAAGAATTCTGCAATTCTGACCTCAGGCTCCTCCCATCACAGTCAGATTCAATAAGGCAGCTTCTGTGTGCAAAAGTAGGATGAGGTAGGGGGACCATGCGTAGAAATTGTGCTTAGCTTTTAATGAGGATAACCGTTCTGAATATCAAGTTGGTTTGTATTCTCATTAGCAATTCTCATAAATTGTTTGAAATGCTCATAAAGTCAGGATTGCAAATTTAGAATGAGTCACTTATACCTTGACTTCCTGTTGACTGGAGATTTTTAATTGCATCCTTTCTCATCAGAGGTCCCCATACAACGCCAGCCTTTATTTTTATCCCCAAAAAGACTGGAAACAAACCAAATGTCTCCATCAAAGAAAGCATAGAAAATAATGCTACTTAAACCATCTGTATATGGCTGCCTCCCCCCACTGGGCTCTTTGAGTCAGGGGCCGGGTCTTAGTCATCTTCATGGCTTAGCACGAGGCCTCAATAAATGCGCTTTGAATGAATGAATGAATAAGTGCTCGGACACTTCGCTCTTCTTGAAAATTATGGAGCCTATCAAAACCACAAAAATGAGTCCCAAGGTAGGAGCTAAATTCACCCGTGTCATTTAAAAAGGGCTGCAATAAATCAAACAAATAAAATCCCCAAGCAACTGCAGGTTCATTTTCCTCTATTGCTGGTTAGATAGAATGCCCTCATGTGTCTCTCTGTTATATCATTATAGTTACAGGTCTTTCAAGGACATTCTATTACTTTAAAAAATAATCTTAGTACAATTCATAGTGGCACCTCCAACACCATTCTTTTCTCACCCTGGCTTCAGGGGGCATATAGAAAGTTTGAAGAGACAAATACAGACCAAAGGATGGGAAAGTAGGGAAGTGGCCTCTCTGAATTTATGAGATGAAACCTTGCATTCCATCTATTACAATCTCTACCTGTGACTCATGTGGCTTAAGAGCAACAGGGATGGAAGAGAAGGTGCAGGGTGTGCCCAGGGATTAGTCTGAAAGTCCTTGCTGGATGTATTTCCATTCCAACTCAGGGGCCCAGTAAAAGAGAAGAGCCATAAATGGAAACATTACATGGTCTCAGCTTTAAGCATGGGCATGACATAGCCTTTCTCATTTCTGGACACAGGCTTATCTTTCTCTTCCCAGGATTTGCTCCTAGCATTTTTGCCTATAAGGCCAGATTGTCTATCAGTCTCTAAATGGAACACTGACACTGTTTTAAGGGGTTTTGTAATTATACAGATAAGTCAAAAAGAAAATGTCAGGTCATACTGAACTGGGTGTTTCAAGAACATTTGTTCTCTCTTCATTGGACATCATTTATTCAGCAAACACCCTGTATATTAAGCTTTTGCTGGGTGCTAAGAATGTCAAAGACAAATGAGACCAAGTCCCTGTGATGGTTAATTTTATGTGTCAACCGGTCTGGGCCACTGTGCCCAGATATTTGGTCAAACATTATTCTAGATATTTTTATAAGAGTGTTTCTGAATGAGATTTATGTTTAAATCAATGAACTTTTAGTGAAGCAGATTGACCCCCATAATATGGGTGTGCTTCATGCAATCAGTTGAAGGCCTGAATAGAAAAAAAGACTGACCTCCTCCCCAAAGCAAGGGGAATTTGCTAGCATACCACCTTCAGACTTCATCTGCAACAGTGACTCTTTCTGGTTCTGTAGCAGACTGCCTCAAACTGCAACTCTTTCTTGAGTCTCCAGCCTATAGCCTCCCCTATTAGATTTTGGATTCACCAAGCCTCCACCATCACATGAGCCAATTCCTTCAAATAAATCACTTTCTCTCTCTGTATGCACACACTATTGGTCCTGTTTCTTTGGAGACCCTAACACAGCAGCTGTTCTTAAATACCTCCCTGTCTCTTGCAACAGACATGCAAACAAGTAATTCTAATCTGGTGTGAAGACTGCCTTAAAGGTTGGTCGCATGTACAAAGTGTAATGAGAGTACAGGCAAAGAAGTGTTTGCATTTCTCTAGGGATGTTTTGGGAAAGCTTTCTAGTGGATATTTTCTAGGAGAGCAATATCTGAGACAGAGAGATCAATATGTAAAGTCCAAAGGGGTGGGAAAACACTGTGTTCTGAGGACCATCTATGCTGGAGGAAGTGGTGCAAAATAGAAATCCAAGGTGTGGCAACTGAGCAAAATGCTCAAAAGTTAAGAAAAAGCACTAACGTGCCTATGCACATCTGTGGACACACAGATGCTCCTTGGGGACAAGGATTGGAAAGGAGCTCACTCTGCAGTAGAGTCCCATGCCAAAAACAAGGCAAACAAATGTCAAGACACCACTCCTGTCAGACCCAGAGGAAACTGGCCCGCCTTATAGAATTCCAGAGCTGGAGGGAGCGACGAGTACACGCAGCGGCCCTGCCAAAAGCACCTATGACTAGAGTGGCCTTCTCTGTGTGACACTCCGGGGCAGAATCTCACTGCGAATATTTGTTAAGAAGCACTGACATTTAATACACTTTGCTCATTGTCTCAAAGCCATTGGTGCATGGTTTAGTGAAGCAAGGGCTTATTCTTCCAGCTGTGATTATGTAATGTAAGTAAATAAGCTTTAAAAAAAAAAAGAAGAAAAGGAGAGGGAAACTGCAGACTATTAAGCTATAGAGCCAGTTGACAATGCTGCCCCATTTTCTGAGGGAAGCGAGGAGAAAAAGCTGAAAATAGATACTGAGAAGGAAATGATAGAAATGCGAATCAGAAGATCCATACCTCTAGGCTAGAGCTTGATTAGGATTGAAAGTAGAGTCACTTAACCCAATTATGATGCAGTGACTGTAATTAGGTTAAGGGAAATTTAGAGTGTAAACATTTCAAGGATACCTAGACTTGTATCAGTTTCCAAGTGGAGTTGTTAAGCAGAGAGTGAGCACTGCTTTGAGAGCCTTATTCATCATGAGGATAATTGAGAGCCTGGGAGGAGTGTTTTGTCTTAGCACGGTCCCTTCTGAGCACCTTATGCACCACTCCTGCGCCCGTTAGCTCCCCCAAGTCCTTATATTTATCCCCTGTGCAAAGGCCCTCCCTATGCCAGACTCTCTGCCTTGCCTGGTTTCCATCCATGGTCTACAGCAGTCATCGCCCATCACCTCCAGTAACACCCCAACAGACCTTTCTCCTTTCCAAGGCCTGCGCTCTGACAGAAGCAATTTTTAATGACATTTCGAAGTAAATTGAATGGAGCTTGTAACAGCAACATTACATGATTGTACTTTTGTGGTCATGTTTTCAGAGCCCAGGGCATATAGAAAAGGGCTTTACTTGGTAAACTAAATCGTGTGGAGGTGTCAAGGAGAAAATTCAATTTGCCTTCGGTTGTCAGCGCCAACGGCATCTATCATGCCCACAGCACACATTTGAAAGCTCAAGCTGCACAAAGAATCCACGCTGACCTTAGAGTAACTGTGTGTGTGCTGGTGAGGTTGAAAATGACTCTGGTATATGGATACCAACCTCTCCTCATCAAGGCATCATGGAGGAAGATGAAAGTATGGATCATCAAATATAACTTTATTTTATCCATGTGAAGATTAAGACTTGGTGACTGAAGGTTTTGCAACTAACTGGCTGTTTGGTCTTAGACAAGCCACTTAATTTCTTGGAGCTTCTGGGTCCTCATCTGTAAAACAGGGATACAGAAATTGCCTACCTAATGGGGTTGTTTTGAGGCATTCAAAGTCCATCATAATCCAACCATTAGTGGCCTCTCTTGTCTTGCATCATTTCCCAAAACAAACCCTTTGCTCCATCTAAACTGGTGTGCCCAGGAGATCTTATACATGCCATGTCCTGCTCACTTGGTTTTCCCTTCCTGCAATGTCAACTCCAGTTTTTTTCTGCTTGTCCAAGGAGTACAAAGCTTTCAAACTCAGCCTGAATCCCATCGTTTTCATGAAGCCTTCCTACACTATCTTAGCTTTGATGATTGCTGCTCCCTTGAACTCCTCTGAACTCCTGTAGCCTCTTATCAAGTGTTTAATACAACCCACTCAGACAGCTTAATGTTTTGTGCCTATAACATAGATATTTTAAAAATAACTCCTGTTGCAATTTCACTTCTTGTTAATCCTGTGTATTTTTCCATAATGTTTTCTCTAACAGGATAAGACCAAAAGGCTAAAATGAAGAAAGGAGGAGGCTATGACCTAAGGAATGTCCCTTCCTGGAGGGAAGAGAAAATTGGAAGACCTTCTGGTACTGGGTGGAAGAGGTGAGAGAGTTCAGAGGCAAATGACTTTCCCTTCCTCTCTCTGGGATCAGATA
Organism: Eubalaena glacialis; assembly: GCF_028564815.1. NCBI lineage: Eukaryota > Metazoa > Chordata > Mammalia > Artiodactyla > Balaenidae > Eubalaena > Eubalaena glacialis. The sequence continues at coordinate 59,951,064 of NC_083725.1, read as the reverse complement.
TTGAGGATGGTCGTGGACCAGTGGACAGGATGATAGAAGCATAAAGATAGAAAATATATGAGCCGGTGTCCTGCTTTCCTCACACATGCCACAAAGACACTGTAAACCCCATGGAGCAGCCCAGAATTTGGCATGGCACCCCGGCCTATGAGGTATCCAGATGGTAGGGTAAGAATTGCTAAAAGAATTGCCTAAGAGATGGGCCTTAGTTCTCTATTAAGGGGATGCAGAAGTTATATGTGGTCCTCAGGCACTGGGGCACTTGGAAGATGCTGGCTATTGAGCTCAGAAGGCCAAGGAGGTTGTTCATAATAGAAGTGAAGAGATACTACGGCAGAGGGCAGGGCAGGCCACCCACGCTGGGGACCTCAAAGCAGTTGCAGATGCCTTAGAGGACCAGTGGTTCCAGTGAGATCCAGGGTATGGCTACACTAGTGAGCAAGACATTAGTCTTAAACTTTAGTGAGAGAAAGACCCAGAGGAGGCCAGTCACAGACCCATCAACAGCAGAGGCAGCAGGAAATGGAAGGAAACAAGGGGAAGAAGCATAGCTTCCCCTAGGTTTTAAGTTTTCCAACTCTTTCTCTCCCACATCTCCCCATTACCTTAGTAGGACAAGTGCTTGAAAGCAAGGTGAGATAGGTTATAGGAAATGAGAGTTAAGGTTTTTTTTCTCTCTCCCTCCTCCCTTCCTCCCCTTCTTCCTTTGCACATATGATAAGTCGTGAGCAAATTCTGTATATCTTGTCTCCACAAATAGATTAGAAGTTGTGTTCTGAATACAGTGGGTGCTTCATCAATGTTGTCAGCTCTGCAGAATTTGAACAAGTAAATTACACCTTCATCTGTAGAAGCAGTGGTGGTGGTAATAATAATTGCTCCTGTTGTAAGGGGGCCATGCAGGGTAGTAGATGGAGAGAAAATTCTGGATCCTGACTATCTGGGTTTGTATGCTGGGCCTGCAATTGACTAGCTGTGGGAGGAATCACTCAACCTCTCTTTCCCTTGGTTTCTTTAGCTGTAAAGTGATGATAGTTCCTAGGACTGTTATAAACACCAAATCAACTAGTACCTATAAAGAATGTAGAGTGGTACTGGGCTCACACTAAACACTTGAAAACATTTTGACTTTTGACTTATATGCCAGGCAATTGGAGTGCTATTTTTGTCTCCATTTTACAGATGAGGAAACAGAGGTGCAGAGATATTAAGTGACTTGCACACGAACACACAGCTAGGAAATGATAGAGCCAGATTCCAAAGCAGGCAGCCTGAGCTCACAGACCACACACACTCTTCGCCATCTGCTTGGTAGAGAAGAGGTCAGGTGGAAATCACTTACATCCTATTAATCCTCAAGTCCCTCACTCTATGAGCACCATCCACTTGGACCATTCTGTTAGCGATTTCTTCCCATCCAAGCCCACTTAGGTAGTGACAATCTACAGGCCCTTAAGAACCTTCCTACTTGGTGTATTATGGATAAGAAAAAGAGAAACAGAAAGTTTCTTTTACTGTGTTTATTCTCTCCAGAATTTAAAGTTTCTTAAAATTAAAAATTTAAGTTCCCATTATTCTCCCAGGTTATTCATAGTCTTATTAGAGTGAAGAATTTTATTTTGGACCCTTTAGGAAGTTTAGACACAATAGACTAAGCAGAAAATATCAGTAAAATTAGATGCCATTTATTAAGCGTATACTGCTGACAAACACTACATTGTATCTGGTCTTCACAATGACCTTGAAAGTTTAGTATTACTGTTTAGTTTTAAAGGTGAGGAAACCAAGGGTCTTTATAATAGCCAGGAATCCTGGGGAAAAGTTACATTTATATACATATGAAATTATATATGCATTACCAGGAATCCTCTGGAAAAATAGTTATGAGGAGCAGATTTTAAGAGATTTAAGAAAATGATGTTTATAAATTATGAAAGAATGGTGTCCATGGCTATGAATATGGGATGACACAGTGATAATTTAATTTTCTGGCGGCCACATCAATATGCTTCTTAATTCAAACTTGAAATCTGCATGGAGTTAACCTGGTTATTCCCTGGAAACATCCTTTGCAGATCCTTGCTCTAAGGCAAGACAATAAAATTAGGAAGACAAAAGAAATTAGAAACCCCAAGCTTAAAGGAAGAACAGGGCTCACAAACAAACTGAGGAAAGGGGTAGATGTCACAGGGTGAGGGTTGCTGGGGGACGTCTATTTGATTTTCTTTCCTGAAGCTCCCGGTGTGGTGTTCAGTGTCAGATAAGCATTATTTTCACAATATTCTGTTAGAAATGGAAGCAGCTGACTTGAAAGCTGCTGGGGCTTCCTCGGTTAGGCTACGGAAGGTGCACGGTCTTGGGGAGATAATGATTTAAGACAGTTTGGTTCTCCATCTCTGGCTTGCCTCAGAATCACCTGGAAGGCTTGTAAAAACAGATTGCTGGACCAACCGCCAGAGTTCTCGATTTAGTAAATCTGTGGTGGGCCTGAGAATTTGCATCTCTAACAAGTTCCCAGGTGATGTTGATGCTGAGAATCCAGGGACCACTCTTTAGAATCATCGATTGAGGAGAAGCTTGATTGACTTCATTCATTTTGGGTAGATTTCTTTCTTCCTTCTCCCTACTCTCAGCCTCTTATTCGTTTCAGGGTCTCCTCCTTGTTCCATTGTTGATTTTGTTTTCATAGTTGATTTTGTTTTCTTTTGGGGGGAGACAGGGTGGAAGAAATTCAAAATCGGGCAGCCACCACTGTTCTCCCAACCCAGAAGATCCTGGGAGGCAGACTCTTCTGAGAGAAGGCTAACCCAAGGAGAACTGTATATAAATAGTTGCTCTGCCCTCTGAACTCTGAGTGTATGTCTAATTGGCTCTCAGTTTATGCTGGTGGTGGAATGAGTTCCCCTGTGTCAGGATGAAAAGTTAGGCTTCTGTCTTCAAGTGCTATAAATGTCCTCTGTTGCATTCTACCAAGCAAATAGTTCCCCAGTTTGCATTTACTTTCCTTTGTCCCTTTTTCTTTATCCACGCCCTTGTTGAGCTCTCTTCTGTTCCTTCCTGCTTCTCTCCTGAAATAATGCAATTGTCAAAAGCAGGTCACACTCTTAGAGCTTTCAGTCACCTGACGCCATCCCTCAGGCTTGTCAACCCCACATCCTTACTGGGAACTGTTTGATGGCTGAAGTTTCTTTTTCTTTTCTTTTTTTAAAAAATAAATTTATTTATTTTTGGCTGCGTTGGGTCTTTTGTTGCTGCGTGCAGGCTTTCTCTAGTTGCGGCGAGCAGGGGCTACTCTTCGTTGTGGTGCGCGGGCTTCTTGTTGCGGTGGCTTCTCTTGTTGCGGATCACGGGCTCTAGGCGCACGGGCTCAGTAGTTGTGGCTCGCAGACTCTAGAGCACAGGCTCAGTAGTTGTGATGCACGGGCTTAGTTGCTCCGCAGCATGTGGGATCTTCCAGGACCAGGGCTTGAACCCATGTCCCCTGCATTGGCAGGCAGATTCTTAACCACTGCGCCACCAGGGAAGTCCCTGATGGGCTTGCTTTGTGTATAATTAATGTCAGATGTATGTGTTTGTGTGACCTGGGAATAAGTTCTGGCCATTTGTGACATTTTCCCAAGGCCAAGACAAGAAAAATATAAACATAATAATTTAGAATGACCAGCTTCCAAACACTGTAGACACAAATGTTGGCTCATGGTGTTATTTACATTTCAATACAACCGTTGCTGTGGGATGCTTAGCACAATTAAACCGCTGGAGACACATCCAGCCAGTGCTTCCTTTGATTCAAGCAAGTTGAATCAATATACAGTGAGTTCCTGTATTAACATGCAGCTTAGGAGGCACTTATGCTGAGCTCAAAAATCTAATTAGTGGTTTCCTGTTTGGGGTATAGTGACTGTTTATTTCATTTCCAGTTCACCTGGGTCTGTAATAACTTCTCATGCTTAATTTCCATTCAGATGGAGACACTGCCTTTCATCCCCAGCCTTTTCACAAAAGCCCCAGGAACCCAATGTACTAGAAATGGTAGAGAGTTCAAAATGAGGACCTCAGATTAAATGTTTAGGTCCCCACATCATTAACAGAAAGGAGATAATAAAGTTCATTACATCAACAATGAAAAGAGGATATTTGCAATGTGCTTTTCTAGGAACTTCTCTTTTGAAATGGGGTGAGCTGAGTGCTGATGGAAAAGTTGACCAACTGTAACTTCTTTTGATCCACAAGGTCATGGTTAGTCCTTGTTAATGGAAAACTGCAGCTCAAAAGCCATTCTGTGAATAGGAAAAGGACTCCCAGAAAGCTGAGGAGCTGAGAAATAACATCATGGTTCCTGCAAAGTCGGCTTCATCCGGGAGTATGAGAGTGTAGCAGATTGGTGGCCTGGGTGTTGGCAGAAGTGATGTGGCTGCTTCCAGAAAAAGAGCCACTTTACCCACCAGGACTCACATGGAAGTCCAGCTTTCAGAATTCTGCTCATGGGCCACTGCTGCAGCAAAACAACTGGTGGCACTGTCTGGCAGCTGTTAAAAAACCATCTTTGTACCATATGATCCAGCAATTCCACTCCCGGACATGTACCCGGAAAAGATGAAAACCCTAATTTGAAAAGATATATGCACCCCAATGTCCACAGAAGCACTATTTACAATAGCCAAACATGGAAGCAACCTAAGTGTCCATCGCTAGATGAATGGATAAAGATGTGGTATATATTGATATATACAATGGAATATTACTCAGCCATAAAAAAGAATGAAATAATGCCATTTGCAGCAACATGGATGGACCTAGAAATAATCATACTAAGTGAAGTAAGTCAGACAGAGAAAGACAAGTATTACATGATACTACTTATATGTGGAATCTAAAAAAGTGATACAAATGAACTTAATTTACAAAACGGAAACAGGCTCACAGACATAGAAAACAAACTTATAGTTACCAAAGGGTGAAGGGGTGGGGGAGGGATAAATTAGGAGTATGGGATTAACATACACACACTACTATATATAAAATAGATAAACAACAAAGATTTACTGTATAGCACAGGGAACTATATTCAATACCTTATAATAACCTATAATGGAAAAGAATCTGAAAAAGAATATATATATAACTGAATCACTTTGCTGTACACCTGAAACTAACACAACATCGTAAATCAACTATACTTCAAGTAAAAAAAAATCTTTGTCATTCTTGTGCCCCAAATCAACCTACAAAGTCTTTCAGAGCGAGTGTGTTAAGTTCACTAATGTTCGCAGGGCTGAAATGCTGATTCCAAAGTGTTATAATATTGCTTTAATTGTCAGATTCTGGAAGCAATAGACCACGGCTATCTAAATCTAGTATCACCTAAAGACCTGAGCAACCAAAGGTTGCAAGGGTCTGCCCTGGACCCCATGATTTAGAGTACCCCACTCTAGTTCTCCTCTGGCCAAGCCCCTCCTCACAGGGAGAACATTTTTCTAGACCCATTTTTGGAAACCCAGGATCCCAGAATTTCCTGTCCAAATGGCCTCACTCCTGCCTTCAGAGCCTGCACAGGCCTGTTCTCAGACCCTTTCTCTGGAGGACCGCACAAGACTGTGTCCTCCCCCAGGCCTGAGGACTGGCTAAGGCAGGCCGTTTTCAGGGAGTAGAGGATGCACAGAGCTTGGACAAGCAGTGGAGATGTCCATACTCTTGTGAGAAGCCCCTCAAAGTGCTGACTGGAGCTGGGGTTGGGAAGACGAGGAGGGTTGGCTTGGTGGCGGGAGCAGGAGGGATATAGGGGTGGACCACCTTTTGTTTATCCAGTCATAAGTTGATAGGTATTTGAGCTGTTTCCACCTGCGCCTGTTATGAATAATGCTGCTACGAACCTTCATGTATTGTTGCTTAGTATTCCAGGATATGAATGAACGACAGTTTATCTATTACACCACTGAGGGACACATAAATTTCCCCTTTCCCCCAGCTAACTAAAGTCTGCAATTATAAACATGTCCTCTTGTGCACGTTTGCAAAAATTTTCTCTACAGTACATAGTCACCTTTTAAAAAATGAATAATATTTTTTACTGTGATAAAATACACATAGCATAAAATTTACCATTTTAACAATTTTAAAGTATATAATCCAGTGACGTTTAATGCACTCATAATGTTGTGCAATCATCCCCACTCTCTATTTCAAGAATGTTTTCATCACCTCAAAAGAAAACCCTGTATCCATTAATTTCTTTCCAGCCTCTGACAATCACTAATCTGCTTTCTGTCTCTTTGGATTTGCCTATTCTGGATATTTCATAGAAATGGAATCATACAATATTGCAGTCTTTTGTGTCTGGCTTCTTTCACTTATGATGTTTTCAAGATTCAATCATATTGTAGCATGTTACTTCTAATGTAGTAACTATTATGGATGGAAAGTTTCTGTCCCCCCAAAATTCGTTATGTTGAAACTCTAACCCCCAATGTAATGGCATTAGAAGGTGAAGCCTTTGGGTATTCGGTTTAGATGAAGTCATGGGGGTGGAGCCCCCATGATGGGATTAGTGCCCTTACAGGGAGAGAAAGAGATACCAGAGCTTTCTCTCTCCACCATTCTAGAATATAGTAAAAAGGGGGCCAGCTGCAAGACAGAAAGAGGGCTCTCACCAGGAGTCAAATTTGCTAGCACCTTGATGATCTCAGATTTCCCAGCATCCAGAACTGTGAGAAATAAATGCCCGAAGTTTAAGCCACCCAACCTATGGTATTTTGTTATAGCAGCCTGAGCTACGATAGTAACTAATGTGGTAGTAATACTTCATTCCTTTTTTCCCTCACTCGTTTTTGTTTTACTTTTTTTTTAGCATCTTTATTGGAGTATAACTGTTTTACATTGTTGTGTTAGTTGTTGCTGTATAACAAAGTGAATCAACTATACGTATACATATATCCCCTTATCCCTTCCCTCTTGCGTCTCCCTCCCACCCTCCCTATCCCATCCCTCTAGGTGGTCACAAAGCACCGAGCTGATCTCCCTGTGCTATGCAGCTGCTTCCACTAGCTATCTATTTGATATTTGGTAGTGTATATATGTCAATGCCACTCTCTCACTTCACCCCAGCTTACACTTCCCTCTCCCTGTGTCCTCAAGTCCATTCTCTACGTCTACATCTTTATTCCTGTCCTGCCCCTACGTTCTTCAGAACCATATATATATATATTTTGGGTTCCATATATATATGTGTTAGCATACTGGATTTGTTTTTCTCTTTCTGACTTACTTCACTCTGTATGACACACTCTAGGTCCATCCACCTCACTACAAATAACTCAATTTCGTTTCTTTTTTTGGCTGAGTAATATTCCATTGTATATATGTGCCACATCTTCTTTTTTTTTTTTAAACATCTTTATTGAAGTATAATTGCTTTACAATGGTGTGTTAGTTTCTGCTTTATAACAAAGTGAATCAGTTATACATATACATATGTTCCCATATCTCTTCCCTCTTGCATCTCCCTCCCTCCCGCCCTCCCTATCCCACCCCTCTAGGTGGTCACAAAGCACCGAGCTGATCTCCCTGTGCTATGCGGCTGCTTCCCACTAGCTATCTATTTTACATTTGGTAGTGTATATATGTCCATGACACTCTCTCACCCTGTCACATCTCACCCCTCCCCCTCCCCATATCCTCAAGTCCATTCTCTAGTAGGTCTGTGTCTTTATTCCCGTCTTGCCACTAGGTTCTTCATGACCTTTTTTTTTTTTTTTTTTTCCATAGATTCCATATATATGTGTTAGCATACTGTATTTCTTTTTCTCTTTCTGACTTACTTCACTCTGTATGACAGACTCTAACTCCATCCACCTCATTACAAATACCTCCATTTCATTTCTTTTTATGGCTGAGTAATATTCCATTGTATATATGTGCCACATCTTCTTTATCCATTCATCCGATGATGGACACCTAGGTTGCTTCCATGTCCTGGCTATTGTAAACAGAGCTGCAATGAATATTTTGGTACATGACTCTTTCTGAATTATGGTTTTCTCAGGGTATATGCCCAGTAGTGGGATTGCTGGGTCATATGGTAGTTCTATTTTTAGTTTTTTAAGGAACCTCCATACTGTTCTCCATAGTGGCTGTATCAATTTACATTGCCACCAACAGTGCAAGAGTGTTCCCTTTTCTCCACACCCTCTCCAGCATTTATTGTTTCTAGATTTTTTGATGATGGCCATTCTGACCGGTGTGAGATGATACCTCATTGTAGTTTTGATTTGCATTTCTCTAATGATTAATGATGTTGAGCATTCTTTCATGTGTCTGTTTGTGCCACATCTTCTTTATCCATTCATGTGTCAATGAACACTTAGGTTGCTTCCATGTGCTGCAATGAACATTGTGATACATGACTCTTTTTGAATTATGGTTTTCTCAGGGTATATGCCCAGTAGTGGGATTGCTGGGTTGTATGGTAGTTCTATTTTTAGTTTTTTAAGGAACCTCCATACTGTTCTCCATAGTGGCTGTATCAATTTACATTCCCACCAACAGTGCAAGAGTGTTCCCTTTTCTCCACACCCTCTCCAGCATTTATTGTTTCTAGATTTTTTGATGATGGCCATTGTGACTGGTGTGAGGTGATACCTCATTGTAGTTTTGATTTGCATTTCTCTGATGATTAGTGACGTGGAACATCCTTTCATGTGTTTGTTGGTAATCTGTATATCTTCTTTGGAGAAATGTCTATTTAGGTCTTATGCCCATTTCTCGATTGGGTTGTTTGATTTTTTGATGTTGAGCTGCTTGTATATTTTGGAGATTAATCCTTTGTCAGTTGCTTCCTTTGCAAATATTTTCTCCCATTCTGAGGGTTGTCTTTTCGTCTTGTTTAGGGTTTCCTTTGCTGTGCAAAAGCTTTTAAGTTTCATAAGGTCCCATTTGTTTATTTTCATTTTTATTTCCATTTCTCTAGGAGGTGGGTCAAAAAGGATCTTGCTGTGATTTATGTCATAGTGTTCTATGTTTTCCCCTAAGAGTTTGATAGTGTCTGGCCTTACATTTAGATCTTTTACCCATTTTGAGTTTATTTTTGTGTATGGTGTTAGGGAATGTTGTAATTTCATTCTTTTACATGTAGCTGTCCAGTTTTCCCAGCACCACTTACTGAAGAGGCTGTCTTTTCTCCATTGTATATTCTTGCCTCCTTTATCAAAGATAAGGTGACCATATGTGCGTGGGTTTATCTCAGGGCTTCTATCTTGTTCCATTGATCTATATTTCTGTTTTTGTGCCAGTACCACACTGTCTGGATTACTGTAGTTTTGTAGTATAGTCTGAAGTCCAGGGAGCCTGATTCCTCCAGCTCTGTTTTTCTTTCTCAAGATTGCTTTGGCTATTCAGGGTTTTTTGTTTTTCCATACAAATTGTGAAATTTTTTGCTCTAGCTCTGTGAAAAATACCATTGGTAGTTTGATAGGTATTGCATTGAATCTGTAGTTTGCTTTGGGTAATGTAGTCATTTTCACAATATTGATTCTTCCAATCCAAGAACATGGTATATCTCTCCATCTGTTTGTATCTCTTTAATTTCTTTCATCAGTGTCTTATAGTTTTCTGCATACAGGTCTTTTGTCTCCTTAGGTAGGTTTACTCCTAGGTATTTTATTCTTTTTCTTGCAGTGGTAAATGGGAGTGTTTCCTTAATTTCTCTTTCAGATTTTTCATCATTAGTGTATAGGAATGCAAAAGATTTCTGTGCATTAACTTTTTATCCTGATACTTTACCAAATTCATTGTTTAGCTCTAGTATTTTTCTGGTGGAGTCTTTAGGATTCTCTATGTATAGTATCATGTCATCTGCAAACACTGAGAGCTTTATTTCTTCTTTTCCTATTTGGATTCTTTTATTTCTTTCTCTTCTCTGATTGCTGTGGCTAAAACTTCCAAAACTATGTTGAATAATAGCAGTGAGAGTGGGCAACCCTGTCTTGTTCCTGATCTTAGTGGAAATGGTTTCAGTTTTTCACCATTGAGAACGCTGTTGGCTGTGGGTTTGTTGTATATGGCCTTTATTATGTTGAGGTAAGTTCTCAACATTTTCTGGAGGGTTTTTATCATAAATGGGTGTTGAATTTTGTCGAAAGCTTTTTCTGCATCTATTGAGATGATCATATGGTTTTTATCCTTCAGTTTGTAAATATGGTGTATCACATTGATTGTCTTGCATATAATGAAGAATCCTTGCATTCCTGGGATAAACCCCACTTGATCATGGTGTATGATCCTTTTAATGTGCTGTTGGATTCTGTTTGCTAGTATTTTGTTGAGGATTTTTGCATCTATGTTCATCAGTGACATTGACCTGTAGTTTTCTTTCTTTGTAACATCTTTGTCTGGTTTTGGTATCAGGGTGATGGTGGTCTCGTAGAATGAGTTTGGCAGTGTTCCTCCCTCTGCTATATTTTGGAAGAGTTTGAGAAGGATAGGTGTTAGCTCTTCTCGAAATGTTTGATAGAACTTGCCTGTGAAGCCATTTGGTCCTGGGTTTTTGTTTGTTGGAAGATTTTTCATCACCGTTTCAATTTCAGTGCTTGTGATTGGTCTTTTTACATTTTCTATTTCTTCCTGGTTCAGTCTTGGTAGTTTGTGCTTTTCTAAGAATTTGTCAATTTCTCCCAGGTTGTCCATTTTATTGGCATATAGTTGCTTGTAGTAATCTTTCATGATCCTTTGTATTTCTGCAGTGTCAGTTGTTACTTCTCCTTTTTCATTTCTAATTCTTTTTTTTTAATTTACCATTTTATTTTTTAAATTATTATTTTTTAATTAATTATTTTATTTATTTATTTTTAGCTGCGTTGGGTCTTTGTTGCTGCATGTGGGGTTTCTCTAATTGCGGCGAGCAAAGACTAGTCTTTGTTGCTGTGCGCAGGATTCTCATTGCAGTGGCTTCTCTTCTTGTGGAGAACGGGCTCTAGGTGTGTAGACTTCAGTAACTGTGGCATATGGGCTCCATAGTTGTGGCTCACAGGCTCTAGAGCGCAGGCTCAGTAGTTGTGGCGCATGGGCTTATTTGCTCCACGGCATGTGGGATCTTCCCGCACCAGGGATTGAACTTGTGTCCCCCCACACTGGCAGGTGGATTCTTTAAGCACTGCGCCACCAGGGAAGTCCCTCTAATTCTGTTGATTTGAGTCTTCTCCCTTTTTTTCTTGATGAATATGGCTAATGGTTTTTCAATTTTGTTTACCTTCTCAAAGAACCAGCTTTTAGTGTTATTGATCTTTGCTATTGTTTCCTTCATGTCTTTTTCATTTATTTCTGATCTGATCTTTATGACTTCTTTCCTTCTGTTAACTTTGCGGGGTTTTTTTGTTCCTCTTTCTCTAATTGCTTTAGGTGTAAGGTTAGGTTGTTTATTTGAGATTTTTCTTGTTTCTTGAGGTAGGATTTTATTGCTATAAACGTCCCTCTTAGAACTGCTTTTGCTGAATCCCATAGGTTTTGGGTCGTCGTGTTTTCATTGTCATTTGTTTCCAGGTATTTTTTGATTTCCTCTTTGATTTCTTCAGTGATCTCTTGGTTATTTAGTAGTGTATTGTTTAGCCTCCATGTGTTTGTATTTTTTACATTTTTTTTTCCTGTAATTGATATCTAATCTCATAGCGTTGTGGTCTGAAAAGATACTTGATACGATTTCAATTTTTGTAAATTTACCAAGGCTTGATTTGTGACCCAAGGTATGACCTATCCTGGAGAATGTTCCATGAGCACTTGAGAAGAAAGTGTATTCTGTTGTTTCTGGATGGAATGTCCTATAAATATCAAGTAAGTCCATCTTGTTTAATGTATCATTTAAAGCCTGTGTTTCCTTATTTATTTTCATTTTGGTTGATCTGCCCATTGATGAAAGTGGGGTGTTAAAGTTCCCTACTATGATTGTGTTACTGTCGATTTCCCCTTTTACGGCTGTTAGCATTTGCCTTATGTTTTGAGGTACTCCTATGTTGGGTGCATAAATATTTACAATTGTTATATCTTCTTCTTGGATTGATCCCTTGATCACTATGTAGTGTCCTTCTTTGTCTCTTGTAATAGTCTTTATTTTAAAGTTTATTTTGTCTGATATGAGAATTGCTACTCCAGGTTCCTTTTGATTTCCATTTGCATGGAATATCTTTTTCCATTCCCTCACTTTCAGTTTGTATATGTCCCTAGGTCTGAAGTGGGTCTTTTGTAGACAGCATATATATGGGTGTTGTTTTTCTATCCATTCAGCCAGTGTATGTCTTTTGGTTGGAGCATTTAATCCATTGACATTTAAGGTAATTATCTATATGTATGTTCCTATTACCATTTTCTTAATTGTTTTGGGTTTGTTATTGTAGGTCTTTTCCTTCTCTTGCATTTCCTGCCTAGAGAAGTTCCTTTAGCATTTGTTGTAAAGCTGGTTTGGTGGTGCTGAATTCTCTTAGCTTTTGCTTGTCTGTAAAGGTTTTAATTTCTCCATCAAATCTGAATGAGATCCTTGCTGGGTAGAGTAATCTTCGTTGTAGGTTTTTCCCTTTTGTTACTTTAAATATCTCCTGCCACTCCCTTCTGGCTTGCAGAGTTTCTGCTGAAAGATCAACTCTTAACCTTATGGGAGTTCCCTTTTATGTTATTTGTTGCTTTTCCCTTGCTGCTTTTAATATTTTTTATTTGTATTTAATTTTTGATAGTTTGATTAATATGTGTCTTGGCATGTTTCTCCTGTATGGGACTCTCTGTGCCTCCTGGACTTGATTAATTATTTCCTTTCCCATATTAGGGAAGTTTTCAACTATAATCTCTTCAAATATTTTCTCACTCCCTTTCTTTTTCTCTTCTTCTTCTGGGACCCCTATAATTCGAATGTTGGTGCATTTAATATTGTCCCAGAGGTCTCTGAGACTGGCCTCAATTCTTTTCATTCTTTTTTCTTTATTCTGCTCTGCAGGAGTTATTTCCACTATTTTATCTTCCAGGTCACTTATCCGTTCTTCTGCCTCAGTTATTCTGCTACTGACTCCTTCTAGAGAATTTTTAATTTCATTTATTGTGTTGTTCATGATTGTTTGTTTGCTCTTTAGTTCTTCTAGGTCCTTGTTAAACGTTTCTTGTATTTTCTCCATTCTATTTCCAAGATTTTGGATTATCTTTACTATCATTACTCTGAATTCTTTTTCAGGTAGACTGCCTATTTCCTCTTCATTTGTTACGTCTGGTGGGTTTTTACCTTGCTCCTTCGTCTGCTGTGTGTTTCTCTGTTGTCTCATTTTGCTTAACTTACTGTGTTTGGGGTCTCCTTTTTGCAGGCTGCAGGTTCGTAGTTCCCGTTGTTTTTGGTGTCTGCCCCCAGTGGGTAAGGTTGGTTCAGTGAGTTGTGTACGCTTCCTGGTGGAGGGGACTGGTGCCTGTGTTCTGGTGGATGAGTCTGGATCTTGTCTTTCTGGTGGGCAGGACCACGTCTGGTGGTGTGTTTTGGGGTGTCTGTGAACTTATTATTATTTTAGGCAGCCTCTCTGCTAACAGGTGGGTTTGTGTTCCTGTCTTGCTGGTTGTTTGGCATGGGGTGTCCAGCACTGGAGCTTGCTGGTTGTTGAGTGGAGCTGGGTCTTAATGTTGAGATGGAGATCTGTGAGAGCTCTCGCCGATTGATATTACGTGGAGCCAGGAGGTTTCTGGTGGTCCAGTGTCCTGAACTTGGCTCTCCCACCTCAGAGGCTCAGGCCTGATACCCGGCCGGAGCACCAAGACTCTGTCAACTGCCGCATGGCAGTGAATGTGGTGGTCTCCATTCTGAAGTCAGATTATGAGGGTCTACAGTAGCTGTTCAGCTAGAACAGGCTGACTTGGGAGCAATTTGTCTACAAGGCTATCTTCAGCAGCTGGTGGCTGAAAGAGTAGGTCTCCGCATGTGCTGCCAGAATGTTGAACGTTTATATAGAGGTCTTCACTGGGTTGAGTCACAGATTTGGTACAGATGATCTCAAGAACACCTTACTCTCTCAAGGTTGTGTGCTTGAAACAGCTCCTACGCCTGAGGGTCTACAAGCTGCAGGAAGACGAGAATGCCCGGGGCGGCCTGCAAGCCATGATTCTTGCCACGAGCCCTGCTGCTGCTGTCGTGGAATCCGGCTTCCCCCGGCACTCTGCAATGAGTTTTCAGTGAAGTTTTCTCTCTGTTCTGATGAGATTCATGCTACCTGAGTTGTCCAAAGCCATAGAGCACTTAATTTTGGGGCTGGGGTACAAACCCAGCATATCTGGCTCCAAGGTCTGTGTTACGTCACCCAATGAGGGTGGGGAAGCCTCACACCTAAACGCCTCACCCCCACGAGCCTCCTCCTCAAACCCACACCACCGCAGGAAGAGTCACCCTGCTTCCCTCACTCTTTAAAAAAAAAAATTAATAGACTTTTTTATTTTATTTTTTTTTAATAGCATATAGTTGAGTTTTTTCCTTTTTTTAAAATATTTATTTATTTATTTTTGGCTGTGTTGGGTCTTCGTTTCTGTGTGAGGGCTTTCTCTAGTTGCGGCAAGCGGGGGTCACTCTTCATGGCGGTGCGCGGGCCTCTCACTGTCGCGGCCTCTCCCATTGTGGAGCACAGGCTCCAGATTCGCAGGCTCAGTAGTTGTGGCTCACGGGCTTAGTTGCTCCGCGGCATGTGGGATCTTCCCAGACCAGGGCTCGAACCCGTGTCCCCTGCATTGGCAGGCAGATTCTTAACCACTGCACCACCAGGGAAGCCCTAGACTTTATTTTTTAGAGCTGTTTTAGGTTCTTAGCAAACTTAAGTGGAAAGTACTGAGTATTCCCACATACTTTCCTTCATTCCATTATGGTAAAAAAAAGTTCCATTATGTGGATATACCATGTTTTGTTTATCCATTCATCAGCTGATTGACATTTGGGCTGTTTCTACCTGTGGCTATTATGAATAATGCTGCTACAAATATTCATGTACTAGTTTTTGTGTGGACATGTGTTTTCATTTCTCTTGTGTATGTACTTAGCAAGGAAATTGCTGGATTATATGGTAACTCATGTTTAACTTTTTGGAGAACTGCTAGACCGTTTTCCAAAACAGTTGCATCATATTATACTCCCACCATCAGTGTATGAAAGTTCCAATTTTTCATACCCATCCTAACACTTGTCATTTTCTGTTTTAAAAAAATTGTTTTGGGACTTCCCTGGTGGCACCATGGTTAAGAATCCTCCTGCCAATGCAGAGGACACGGGTTCCAGCCCTGGTCCAGGAAGATCCCACATGTCACGGAGCAACTAAGCCTGTACGCCACAACTACTGAGCCTGCACTCTAGAACCCACGAGCCACAACTACTGAGCCCGTGTGCCACAACTACTGAAGCCTGCATGCCTAGAGCCCATGCTCCACAACAGGAGAAACCACTGCAATGAGAAGCCCGTGCACCACAACGAAGAGTAGCCCCGGCTCGCTGCAACTAGAGAAAGCCTGCACATAGCAATGAAGACCTGGTGCAGCCAAAAATAAATAAATAAATAAATTTAAAAAAATAAACTAAAAATTAAAAAAATTGTTTTTATAATAGCTATGTTAGCGTGAACTGGTATCTCATTGTGATTTTGATTTGCATTTCCCTAATGACCAATAAAGTTGAGCATCTTTTTATGTGCATTTGTATATCTTTTTTTGGGAGAAAAGTCTATTCAAGTCCTACATCCATTTTTTTTCTTTAAAGTTTTTATTCTTTGTAAACACTTTGTAGCAACAAACATATAGAAGAAAGTCACCCACAACCTTACTATTCCAATAAGATAGCAAATCAATAAGATAGTTTCAGTGTTTCCAGTTTTCTTGTCTATACACATACTTTCTTTAACCCTATTTTAAAAATAAATAAAATAACATAAAACACCATTTTAGCCATATTTTAAGTGTAATTAACTATATTCACAATTCTGTGCCACCTTTGCCCCTCTCCATCTACAGAATTGATCTTCTCAAACGGAAACTTCATATCCATTAAATACTAACTCCCCATTCACCCCTCCCTAACCCCTGGCAATCACCACTCTACTTTCTGTCTTTGTGAATATGACTATTCTAGTACCATGTACAAGTGGATATTTGACCTTTTGTGACTGGCTTATTTCACTTAGCCTAATGTCTTCAAGTTTCAGCCATGTTGTAGCATGTGGCAGAATTTCCTTCTTTTTTAAGGCTAAATAATATTTCATTATGTGTATATTTCACATTTGTTTTATCTACCAACATTTCTATAATTCAAATAATTAGATTTTAGGTTCTCTTGGGATTTTTATGTAGACACACATATCATCTGTGGATACTGACAGCTTTGTTTCTTCCTACTTAGACTTCCAAGTGACTCATGGCTCTAGATTTCCTGTCCTCCTTCCCCTGTACACAGATTGCAAAGCCAAATTCTGCTAACCTAACTATAGCTTTGTTGCTTCTGGAGTTCTCTCCACAAACCCAGTAGCTGCTCTCCTCAGTGGAGAAGCTGTGCTGCTGTGGACAGGACCCTGCGTGGTCAGGCCCTCCCTGGGTAGAGTTAGCCCACGTCCCCCTCCTCCTCTCCACTGCCTACACCTCAAGCTCATGCCAGACCCCATGGCTCAAGTTCCATGGCCACCTCCAGAGCTAATTTACTTTTGCTCCCACAGTCTCCCTGCCATTCCAGACCCTCATTCTAGCTCCACCAGTTGAAATCCCACCAATATTTCCATGGATCCTCTTTTTTTTTTCCTTTTTAAATTTATTTTTTATTGAAGTATAGTTGATTTACAATGGTATGTTAGTTTCAGGTGTACAGCAAAGTGATTCAGTTAAACATATATACTCCATGGATCCTCTTTTTTTTTATTATTTATTTTTGGCTGTGTTGGGTCTTTGTTTCTGTGCGAGGGCTTTCTCCAGTTGTGGCAAGCGGGGGCCACTCTTCATCGCGGTGCGCGGGCCTCTTACTATCGCGGCCTTTCTTGTTGCGGAGCACAGGCTACAGATGCGCAGGCTCAGTAGTTGTGGCTCATGGGCCTAGTTGCTCCGCGGCATGTGGGATCCTCCCAGACCAGGGCTCGAACCCGTGTCCCCTGCATTGGCAGGCAGATTCTCAACCACTGCGCCACCAGGGAAGCCCTCCATGGATCCTCTTAAGTAACATATTCTCACTGAAGATTTATAAAAGTCCCTTCCTGCCTCCCTAAGTCTGATATGATGGCTCAAAAAACAATAAAGAATATACATTTTAATCAAGTACCCCTGGGCCATTTAAAAAAATAATCATACAAGAGAAACAAAGAAAGCTTCATCAAATTTCAGAGTCAATAACCAATGACTATTTCTTTGATCTCAATATAATTAAATTAGAAATAAACAATAGGAGTATAAAAATATATTTTGAAATGTACTCCTAAACAGAACTGTCACACTACTCTGTTTTAACAGCATAATTCGTAGTAGCAAAAGATTTAGGAAAACTTAAATGCCCATCAATAGAAGAATGGATAGAAAAGGAAAATTATGATATAGTCATACAATGGGATATTATACAACAGGTAAAATAACTGGTGTGAATTTAAATGGATCAAAAAAATAATGAGAGAGAAAAGCAAGCTCTAGAATAATAAATATAATACCATTTATATAAATTTTAAAGCATGCAGATATTGTTTATGAATATTATTATTTATGGATATTATGGGAAGGGATATTAAAATGGGACTTTTCCTGTTTACTAAATCATGACTACATCTCTTAAACTGAAAACATTTGTCCATTCTACAGAGATTATATGTGTGGCAAATCATGTTCTCCAAGTCTGTGGCTTTATCTTAATTTTTTTTAAATAGTAACTTTTGAGAAATAATCATGAAAAAATTTTAGGTTGTTGAAATTATCAGTCTTTCTTCTTTGTGTGTATGTCTTGATTAAGAAATCCTTCCCTGCCCTGCACTATTCACAATAGCCAAGACATAGAAACAACCTAAATGTCCATTGACAGACAGATGAATGGATGAAGAAGATGTGGTATATATATACAATGGAATACTACTCACCATAAAAAAGAATGAAATAATGCCATTTGCAGCAACATGGATGCAACTAGAGATTATCATACAGTGAAGTAAGTCAGAAAGAGGAAGACAAATACCATATGATATCATTTGTATGTGGAATCTAAAATATGACACAAATGAGCTTATCTATGAAACAGAAACAAACTCACAGACATAGAGAACAGACTTGTGGTTGCCAAAGGCGAGGGATGGTGGGAGAGGGAAGGATTGGGAGTCTGGAATTAGAAGATGTAAACCATTATATTTATACAGAATGGATGAACAACAAAGTCCTACTGTATAGCACAGGGAACTACAGTATATTCAGTATCCTGTAATAAACCATAATGGAAAAGAATATGGAAAAGAATGTACATACATGTATAACTGAATCACTTTGCTGTACAGCAGAAATTAACACAATATTATAAATCCACTATACTTCAATAACATAAATTTAAAAAAAAGAGAAATCCTTCCCTACCCCAAGGTCATAAAAATAAGATATTCTCCTATATTTTATATATAAATATAATATATATATGTGTTATAGACTGAATGTTTGTGTTTCCCAAAATTCATATGTTGAAACTTAATCCCCAAAGTGATGATATTTGGAGGTGGGCCTTTGGGATGTGATTAAGTTATGAGGGTAGAACCCTCCTGAATGGGATGAATGCCCGTATAAGAGAGACCCCAGAGAGGACCCTTGTCCCTCCTGCCATGTGAGGATACAGTAAGAAGACGACCATTTATGAACCAGGAAGCAGGTTCTCACCAGATGCATAGATCTTGTACTTCCCAGCCTCCAAAACGATGAGAAATAAATTTCTGTTGTTTGTAAACCACCCAGCCTATGGTAATATTTTTATAGCAGCCCAGATGGACTAAGACTGTATATATATATCTTTTTTTTCTCCACCAACTTAACAGCTCAGACAATTTATTTCATCTCTTTGTATCTGATATTCCCTCATTTATAGATGGAGGTTTGTAAAAAGGGGGTTAGTAATAGTACTTTTTAGGATTTTGTGAGGAATACATACATTAACTTTTTAAAAAAAATAAATTTATTTATTTATCTTTGGCTGCGTTGGGTCTTTGTTGCTGCGCACAGCCTTTCTACAGTTGCGGTGAGCGGGGGCTACTCCTCGTTGCGGTGCGCGGGCTTCTCATTGCGGTGGCTTCTCTTGCTGCAGAGCACGGGCTCTAGGAGCACGGGCTTCAGTAGCAGTGGCATGTGGGCTTAGTAGTTGTGGCTCGTGGCCTTAGTTGCTCCGTGGCATGTGGGATCTTCCCAGACCAGGGATCGAACCAATGTTCCCTGCATTGGCAGGCAGATTCTTAACCACTGCACCACCAGGGAAGCCCCCATACATTACCTTTTCTTAAGCAAATGTTACTACAGTCAGGTCCAGGCAGGAATCACCTATTGCTCCATTTCTCCAGGCTAGGAAGCTTTATCCTCCCCTTCCTCCAACAAAGCAGAGAATACCCAGTCACCTCTTTTAGAAAGTTTATGATGATTGCACATTTTGCCTCTTCTTTTCATTGGAGATTAGGTACAGAGGGGTTAGGAGGGAGCAAAAAAATAGGAACAGACTATCGGAGGCCACAAGCTGAGAACCAGAGAAGGTTTCAAGGTTTAATAGCAACTTGTCTTTGTAGAGGACTTTTATGATTGCAAGCACATACATGGAAACATCCTCTTGTAGTCTTTGAACATCAGAATAGGAAGGATCCTTAGACATTGCTGATCAGACTCTTTAATTGAAGTTGAACTCCCTGTTCCTATTTGCACCTGCCTTTCTCTGTGGAATGCAGAGTGGGAAGGAACATGATCTAGGCCCTAAGAGACAGAACACACAGACTTCATTCAAAGCCAGGCAGACACAAGTTTATATTCTGGTTCTACTGCTTATCAGCTGTAGGACCTTGGACAAGTTAATTTTAAGTGAATTTAACTTCTCCAAATCTCAGTTTTGAATTTATAATATGGAAGAATGATAGTATCTTTATTACAGGGCTATTGTGAGACTTAGAGATGTGAAATGCAGAAGAATACCTGGCATATAATAGGATTACATCATTAGGATTACAATGTTCCCCCAATAGTCATTAGGTTCTGCTTGGACCTTCAGAGATGAAAAACCACTTAAATGAGGAACCACTTAAAATGTCTCGCATAGCCCCCAGAATCAGGAAGTTGTATACATCCCGCCCAAAGATGCGTGTGCAATAATTTCGATAAGTTGCCACCTTGATTGATCTCAAATTCTGTCATTGGCGTATTTCTCTGCAGTGACAGGAAAAGAAGGCATTTTGCTGGTTGGCACCCGGCTCCTTTCCCCAAAAGAATGCTTCTTTTATCAGCCATTTCTCCACCTGCTCTTCTCTGCAGCAGAAGCTTTACAGTATAGATGTCCCCAACTGGAACGGGAGCTCATGGCTTGGGTAAATGTAATTAGTGCATTCCTAAGGAAAACGGAATAAACTATGCAGAACCCGAGTGCTTGGCAGCTTTAGAAAAGTGTTGTAAGATATGTGCTCCAGTACTGTCTCTCTAATTAAAAAAAAAAAAAGCAGATGGAGATTATGGTAATTAAAATGTAGAATCATTAAAAAAAACAAAGCCAAAAAAAAAAAAAACAAAACACCAAGGACAATGGTCATACTTTCTGGTTTTATGCTCAATCCTAAACCTTTGAAATTTCTTTTATCAGATACAAATATCTATGTAGAAATTTACATATCAGAGGAGCTCAAGTAACAAAAACTACACCAAAACCTCAGCTATCATCCCAAATGATGCTTTGCTATGCCCTCACAGAGGGAGGCAGCAGGAAGATGGGGCTCTTTGCACTGTCTAGGGTCCCTGTGTGTGCTCCTAAAACACCGAGGTGCCCAGATGGCAGGCAACTTAAAGGAGCACATACGAGAGCTTTGTGACCTTGGGAGTCACCTTAACTCCTGGGCCTTAAGTTTTCGCTGATGAAATTGGAATAAAGAATTTTTAAGAATTCTCATGGTTCTGAGTTAATATGAACCTAATCTTTCTTGAATTGATAAGGACATCAGAGGCAGAATAATGATAACTAAGAGCTTTAGGTAGGTTATATCATTCTTTCTCTTCACAGCAACTTGTTACGATAAGGGCCCATCGTCCACACTTTCCTGAAGAGGACACGGAGGTTCAAAGTCATTAGCTGATTAGCCTTAGACAGCTATTAAGTGGTCCAATCTGGATTTGAACCCAGATGTGTAGGAGTCACTAAGTCATGCTTTCTTCACTTAAAGAAAATATTCCTTGGGTCCTAACGGTTAGGAAAATGGAAATGCTGGTGGTCGTCATTAATTCTGTCATTTTTCAGATATTTATTAAGCACCTACAGTTGCCAGACCCTGTGCTAGGAGGTAAGAATACAGTGGGAACACTCATAGGACTAACCATCCTACAAAGATTGAAGGCATTATTGTTACTGCTCTTCTCCGTGGCTAAAGAAGAAATGCAAAAATAGATTTTGATCTTTCTTAAATTGATACAGCCGTTACCATTTCCAGGCTCTTCAGGTTCCTTACCTTTTTTTGATCTTCACATTGAGAGAGAGGAAATAGTGCAGATGGTATTATCCCCATCTCCCAGATAAGGAAACTGAGGCTCAGAAAGACGCGTAGCAAAACTTGAGTCTTCCCAGGCCATGTCGGATGCTCTTATACTACACAAGGCAGCCTCCTGCATTCAGTAGGAAAGCATAATTAGTGTTGAATTCAGCTAATAATTCTTTTGTTCACTTGTTTTTCTGTGCGATGCCAAGTAGCTTCAATGGCAGCTTTCATTTTCCTCCGCCCTTTGTAGGCACAGGCAGGTCTGCCTGAGATGTTCCTGGGCTGAGGCCCACTCTGGCTGTTTCCAGGTTGTAGACAGAGCTTCTGGGCTGGTGCCTCATAACCCACGCAGTGGTAAAGGGCTCAGCTGTCACTGCCTCTCATCAAGTTCACACCATTTTGGACACGCCTCTAATGCAACTCAACTTGCATCCACATTTATGGTGTAGAAAATAAGCTCAGCTATTAGGACCATAATTTGGGAGTCCTTCATTCAACCCACAGTCCTTCTCCTGGGATGGGCACCATGTTTGAAGAGAGGCACAAATGAACAGAAACCAACAGAGTGGGGACACATCTGAGTCCATGTCGGCTGAGATGTAATTGATACCAGGGAGGTTTTGCCTGGAGAAGAGAACACATGGGTGGATGAGGAAGGAGGTGGTGAAAATAAATATTGATTTACTATTCATAGGTGTCAGGCACTGTATGAGGGGCTGGAAAAAGAGTTAAGTTCTTGCCCTCAAGGAGCCTATGCTAAATGAGAAATACTATAATAACTTGCTTTTTTTTTTGAGGGCTTATCTTGGCCAGGTACTGATCTGAGAATGCCATGTAAATGATCACATTTAATTCCCCCAATACCCTCTAGGAGGCAGCTATTATTATTATGATCTTCATTTTGTAGGCAAGAAGACCGGCACAGGAGTAAAGAACGTCCTCAGGCTTTAGGATCGATCAGTGGCATCTGGGAGCTGGCCCTGCGCGTTCAGCCTGCAGCACCTGTGCGCTCAGCTGCTAAGCACAGCTCTTCTGGAGTCCGAAGAGGTGGCTGCAGTGCGTAAAGTCCTCGCACACACGCTGCCCCATTTGAGGCTCACAGTAGTTCTACGAGGGGTGTCTTGTCACCACCATTTTACGAGTGAGGGATCTGTGACTTGGGGAGATGAAGGCATTTGCCCAGCAGGGTAGAGTCTAGAGCCTGGCCTGGCACCCACCGCAGGACCCAGGCTTAGCATCTCCTTTGTGTGTATTTGAAAATTTCCTTGCGGTGAACAGGTATTCTTTCATGACCATAAAAACAGTATTGAAGCAGAGAAAGTGGCTTTTCCTCCTTTGCGTTTCCCATGGTTAGCTCTGAGCCGTGAGGGCAACGTGTATTTAGGATGCGGCATCCATGGCACTTTGTGATCGTGTCATCTGGGGGAACAGGGACTCTTTCATTTTTCTCATTAACAAGTTCAGACTTGCGAATTGTGTGAATTGTGCTGCTAGCGGCATCAAGAACCATCCCAGCATTTCTAGTCAGGGGTCACTCTCGGATGCCTTTCCTTCTGTGTGCCTGGGGGGTTTGTGGGAATCTCAGAGGCGGAATGTACTTTTCCTTCTCAATTATCCACTCCATCCTAGGGCAGGTTGCTCTACTTTGAAAACAACATCAAGTGGACCCAATCACTCACTTTTTTCTCTTTCTGCAGTTTGCTAATTATCTCTGAATGTTACCAGCAGCAGGGACTTGATTCTGTGGCTTAGAGAGCTGGAGGAGGTCAGAGGCCCATTTGGACCAACTCCTTTGTTGGAGAGGAAACTGGGGATACTGAGGGACTGCGGGGGATGACATGATTTGCTCCTCTGGTGAGTAATGTCATCTCTTGGCTCTCTTTTTGCTACCTACACACCTCACAGCTCTCCCGTAAGCAAGCAGGAACCTATTGGGCCTTCCCGGGACAGACCTCCACCCCCATATCCTCTGATGTAGCTCCTCTCTGACGTACCCAGATAATAGTATCTCATGCATATTTCCTGAGTTTTTTGGATGCTAAAAACCACCACCAAATGGAAGAAATTAACTACTTGATGATCATGAGCACGTAGCCCCCAGACCTGCTGGGGCCTAAGGAGTGATAATGTTTACCACCCTGTTACCTCAACATCAACCAACCAGAGAATTGTGCATGAGCTGATCACATACCCTGCGATGCCTCTCCCTCACCGAGCCTTTAAAAATGCTTTGCTGGGGCTTCCCTAGTGGCGCAGTGGTTGAGAATCTGCCTGCTAATGCAGGGGACACGGGTTCGAGCCCTGGTCTGGGAGGATCCCACATGCCGCGGAGCAACTAGGCCCGTGAGCCACAACTACTGAGCCTGCGTGTCTGGAGCCTGTGCTCCTCAGCAAGAGAGGCTGCGACAGTGAAAGGCCCGCATGCCGCGATGAAGAGTGGCCCCCGTTTGCCGCAACTAGAGAAAGCCCTCGCACAGTAACGAAGACCCAACACAGCCAAAAAAATAATAATAATAAAATAAATAATAATTAAAGGTGCTAATAATAAAAAAAAAAAAAGAAAATACATTAAAAAAAAAATGCTTTGCTGAAACCCTTCAGGGAGTTCAAGGTTTTTTGGGCATAAACCACCTATTCTTGCTCCACCCTGCAATAGACTTTTCTCTGCTCCCAACTCTGATGTTTCAGTTTGTTTGGCCTCACTGTGCGTCGGGCATGGGAACTTGTGTTCAGTAACTCTCCTAGTCCACCTCTTTGTTCTTTTTTTTAAATTGAAATTCAATTTATTTACAACATTGTGTTAATTACTGCTGTACAGCAAAGTGACTCAGTTATACATATATATACATTCTTTTTCATATTCCTTTTCATTATAGTTTGTCGCAGGATACTGAATATAGTTCCCCGTGCTATACAGTAGGACCTTGCTGTTTATCCATCCTATATATACCAGTTTTCACCTGCTAATCCCAAACTCCCAATCCATCCCTCTCCCACCCCTCTCCCCCTTGGCAACCACCTATCTATTCTCTATGTCCGTGATTCTGTTTCTGTTTCGTAGATAGGTTCATTTGTGTCATATTTTAGATTCCACATATAAGTGATATCATATGGTATTTGTCTTTGTCTTTCTGACTTACTTCGCTTAGTATGATAATCTCGAGTTACACCACCTCCTTCTTTTAAGAGGTAATGAAAGAGATGCCAGAAAGGTATGTGACTTGCCCAAGGCCAACAAGTGAGTGATACCAATGGACCAGAGGCCAGGCCTTCTAGCTCTCAGTTTCAGCAGTTGAGTACTAGCTGGGTGAGGCCAAAACGGGCTTTTCTACTGCCCTGTTGTTACCCTGTTTAGCTTAAGCACAGGTTTCTCACAGAGGAAACACAAATGAAGCAACCAGACATACGAGAGAGTAGAGAGAGAGAAAGAGAGAGAGAGAGAGAGAGAGAAAATTTTTCTAAAAGTAGGTACAGAATTCCCCTCAGCGAGAGAGCAACTGTTGTGGGAAGAAACCGCACTGGGGTCTTTAGGAGAGCTGCGTCCTCATGAGTATCTGCTGACCAGAGAAGGGGGATCAACCATCTGACTAGCCGAGAAGGGAACTGCTGGAGCGCCAAAGGGAGTGTCTGACTTTGGGTTCCTCCAAACCCAAGCCTGAGACAAGGGGTAGGGTGCAGGCTGTTTATCTGAGAGGTGAGCCCAGGGAGCACAGGTGAGGGAAGGAGGGGAGGGGCAGGGAAGGAAGAAAGCCCTAGAGGTACTTTACTGAGGAGGTTCCATGTGGGCAACGGGGGCTCAGTCCCAAAGAGACTGAAGGACTGGATTGAATGTCCCTCAGAGTGGTCCCATCTGGAGTCAAGGAGGCTGGAGTATTTCTCTGGGCTCTTGTCCCTCCTTGGTTGAAGATTATTCCTGGCCGGCACCTCAGGGCTGCCCTGGATGGGTTGAATAAATTTTAGGTGCTGGAGAAAGCCCACAGTTGGAGGAGTAGACACAGGTAGAAAGCTGCAGTGTTGCGGAAACAATGTATTGTAGCTGTCGGGGGACTCAGAAGTGGGTGAAGGGTATGCAGGCTGGGGTCTGTTACCGGGCATGGTCCATATTGGAGCCAGGGAGATGGCAGAAGTCAGCACTCTGTGCTGGGCTGTCTCCCTCTCCCTCTCACCTCTCTGAAACTCACAAAATCTTTTTGGAGAAACAAGTGAAGGGATTGAGGCATGCATCTGGGGTGACGCGGGGCAAAACAGAGGCAGTTGCACAGTCCCTGGCGCTGCATCATGAGAGCACAGGCCTCAGGAATAGGCCAGACCCTAAGGGGAGCCTCATCTGCTTCCACGGGCGGGGCGACTAGGTCTTATGGGGCATCTGGCTTCCATACACAGCGCTTCTGTGGCCTCTTCAGGCACTGGAAGGGGTGATGAGGGAATGGGTGAGTTTCCTCCCACTAGAATTGGGACCCCCCCCAAACTCTGGACAGTGGCTCTTGAGCCAGGGCTGACAGCAGCTCCCCCCGCCCCCCATGCCTGTGCCCAGAGCCCACTTGCTCTGTGAGGCCTGTGAGCGGTTCTGGGTGTGAGCTCCTCAGTCCCCATCCCTAGGTGGCCAGCTGGGCGCTTCAGGCTGCAGGAAACTTTCCAGCTGAGATGAGCCCTTCACCAATGGCAACTTCGTGTCAAGCAATGGTGTCCCGTACAGATGGACGGATATCCATGGGGAAGCCCATTAGAAAAGAGGAGATGAGAGCTACTCCTGCCAAAGCACTGATGACGGGCATGGTTTTCCTACTGTTGAGACACATATCTGCTACCATGACATGGGTTGGGTGGTGGGAGGATAAACTTGAATCTCTTTCTTAAGTGAAGGAAAGGCTGCTAAGACCCCAAAGGAAAAAAGCAAGATGGAGGAATCTGGTTCCTTTGGATTCAATGTATATCCCTCTGCTGCTGGGGCCAAAACGCTCACCAGCACAGCTGGCTGGGTGGTGCTTGGCCTCCCTGCTCAGGGCACAGCTGACAGCAACTTAGGTGCCATGCTGTCTGTTCTCCGGTCTTTTATCAGAATTTTGTCCCTGTCACTCTGTCAATCCCAGCATCCACAACAACTGGACCGACAGCCCCTAGGCAGAGAGAGACTCTGCCTGCTGAACAGGAGCGTGCATTGGGCTGGGAGGTGGGGGACCTGGGTTCAAGCTTTCATTCTCCCACTGACTGGCTCTCTAGGCCTTGCTGTCCTTGTCCCCAAAGTCAGGCAGTCAGACCAGAGATCTCTGCTTCCTCTTCCGCATCGGGAGGTGATGCTTTCTCATTTTATTTTTCCCTGGAAAGGAGATCTGAGATTGAAGATCTACTTTGAGAAAAGGCTTTGTCACTTACTGCAGCTGCTGCTTTGGCCTCTCTGAGTCTGTCTGCTCATCTCTAAAGTGAGGATAATACAGCTGCTCTTGCTAACTCACAGGGCTTTAGGGAGAAGATCAATGGGATAATGACTGTAAAAATGTTCTATAAACTGTATAGCACGTCATTCATTCATCAAATGATGATAAGCATCTATGTCTGTGTTGGTTCCTGAGAATATCAGGATAAGATAGAGTCTCTCCCCTTGTGGGGCTTTCAGTCTGATGTGGGTATCAACAAGTAAGCACATAATTAAGCTACTGTGACTCATCCTAACAGCAATTACAGGTTACCATGCTATGAGAACACAGAAGACTTGGTGGCGCCCAAGGGCAGGTCGACACACACACTGATGCATACACCTAACAGGAAAGTGATACATTTATCCAGTCACCAAACATTTCTAGAATTCCTGCTCAGTACATGTGTATCTCTCTCCTGGTTCAGGCATGAGCTTCCTGGCTCCTATGTCATTGTTTGTTCTCTCTGTCTCCTGTTGCCTGAACTGTTTTGGCATGCCCTTCTTTCCAAGCCACAGAACAGACCAGGTCTGCTGTTCTTTCTTGGGCAAACATCCCATAGAGGGAGTAGGGCCAGCTTCCCAGGAAGTACAGGCTGTTCTTGTGTGCACACGGCCTCAGGGACCAGAGGTCTTCCAAGCCTAACATGCTTCTTTGCGTATATATGATTGTTGACGGCATGGCATGCATGGCAAAGGAGCCCAGAGATCTCATCTCTCCTTCTCCCACCATGAACTGCAAAGCTTCCTTCTATCTGCCAGGTATATAAAGAGCTATGCACTGGCCCAGCCTGGTGGCTCCTACCAGATGGCAGGAAGCAAGCCTGCAGGAGATCAGAGGAACTGCCTCTTTAAGAACACTTGAGCTTATGGGAAAGGCCAGACTGGTGGTGACAAGCAGTGAGACTGCCCACTGACCACCAGTGGTCCAAGAAGGTGTCCAGAGGAGACCAACCACCCCCCGCAGAAGCACTTCTTTGTCCAGCCCTGGCCACTTCTGGCAGTGCTGCTGCATCTAATCTACTCATCTTTCCCCCCAGAGACCCCAAATATCCCTGTGCCTTTGGCTTTTATAGCAGAAGCTCTCTTAACTACCTTCATGTTATGGCCTTGCCCAGTAAACTGGGGCTATTTCCTCTGTAAGTGTTCTGATGGATGCCTGTGAGAGGAAGAGTCCTTATAGCTAAGAGGCTACTCTCTGGTTTGCGTGTAGACTTTCACTCCCACTAACTGAATTCCTGGTTATTAGTCCCTACTTATCAAGAGTCAGTTCAGTGGGATCCTCAACTGTTTATTCCTGCTGTGGTTCAATAAAATATTTCATAGATTGATGAAATAGAACTTACTTCCATAAAAGCTGAGTTGTATTTTTTGGAAAGCTTCCATAGAGTTGAAGGAGTTTACAAAAATACTGTCAAAGGTATAGGTGAAACGACTGGATGTTGATGTGATGGTCATTGCACATGTCACTTTTGCTCACATCTCACTGGCCAGAACTTGGTCACATGGCCAGGCCTGGCTGATGCATGTTGGGGAATGTAGTCTTTATTCTAGGAAGCCACATACCCAGCTAAAATCTGGGTTTCTAGCACTTCAAGAGAAATTAGGAGAAGGGTTATTGGGGATAACTGGCAATCTCTGCCACAGTATATATAAGGCTTTTGTTTTTCTATAATTCTCTGACTTAACCAATCTGTTTTTGGGGGAGGGCGGGTAACTGACAGATTCTTGGACCAGCTATCCTCAAATAAGAGGACACTTACAGTATAACTTACCTTCTTGGGACTCTCTCACCATACTCTCCCCCTGCCTAAGTCCTATTCAGCCTTTGTTCATTCACTGTTTCTTTCATGCATCTGTTTATTTAGTCCATAGATGTTTACATTTGTGCAAGACATCAGCACTGAGGAAACTGCGACAGGCAAGGGACACAGTGTCCCTGCCTAGTCGGGGAGACAGGGCTCAGGGACGCTGTGCAAGTGCTATGGCAGGGGCATGTACAGAGTCCCGTAAGAACACACCGAAGGGGATAAGGGTTTTAGGGAAAACTCCCAGGAGGTGTCAGTTAGGTGAGTGGTGGGAATGAGGAGGCAGTGAGATGAAGGAATATTATGGCTGTGATCATGCTGAACACTAATTTGGAAGTTAGCACTCACTGGCCCCTGCTTCCTCCCCTGTCCCCTTCCCCAGGTGCAGTTTGGCTTCCTTCCAGCCTTGCCACACCGTCTTCTGACTAGGCATGCTCCCTTACTTTCCATGCCTCTGCCCACCCTTGTCCCCCTGTCTAGATTGCTTTCCCCGTCTTATCATGCTGACTGTCTTCTACTCATCCTGCCAGGTCCGGCTCAAATAAGCCTCCCTCTGGGCATGTTCCCCTGACTCTGCCCACAGGGGTAACCTCTCTTGCCTTTGGGTTTTCCTAGCACTTTATAGATGCCTCTAGAATATTGCCTGTCTTACTGTTTCATTTGCTTGTCTGTCTCCCCCAGCAGAATGAGAGCCCCTCGGGGGCCGTCATGTGCTCTATTGTTGTCAACGATGTGCACTTACCCAAGTGCAGAGTCTTTAGTAGGGGCTCAGCAATGTTTGAGGAAGATTCAGGAATTTGGAGGAGTAGAATCAGCACTGCACTGGCAGTCAGAAGTCTTGTTTCGGCTCTACCTTTTAACCTAGCGCGTGCCATTGGACAGCTCACTTTCTCAGTTTGAAGCTCAGTTCCCCATGTATAAAGGAGGATTGGATTTTGTTAATTGCCGTGATGGTTATGAAACCATCATTTAAAATGTTCACCCCTCTTACAGCTGCCTTCCTAGAACAGAAGTTGCTGGTCTTTGAATCACTTTGCAACTGTGGTCACAACTGAAGACTGGAGGCTGGATGGATGTGAAGGAGGCCAGTGGCCTCTGAGGTGGCCTGGCCTGAGATCTGTGCCTTAGGGGAGGGGAATCATGGGTGAGTAACTACACAAGTCAAGTGAGGAATCTGGATGCAGGGTGCAGCAGGTGGAGAAGCTCAAGGACAGAAGCCACTGATGGAGGAGAGAGGGGAGAGTGAGAAGTTGTCAGGAGCAATAGAAACAGATTCAGGGAGAAGTGAGCGGGTGCCCTTGGATTGCTAGAACAGTGGTGGTGCCATGAGTGACTATGGCTGAGATGGTTCGCTCTGCTTCCTTACCTCCCACGTGGCAGTTTAGATAATGTATGAGCCCTTTGCAATTTACTTAACAAACACTTACTGTTCTAAGCATTTTAGAATCCTTATACTAGGCACTGTCGTTATCCCCATTCTATAGAGGAGGAGCAGACAGGATAAACGACTGTCCAGTACACACTAGTAAACGTTCAGAGCCAGGATTCAAACCCAGGCTGCCTGGATCGGGGTCCAGGGACTTAGCCCGTATACCACAATGCCTCTTAGAGATAGTAAGCAGTTTTTGAGCGCCGATCAAATGCCAAGCCCCATGCTAGGCACTTTACTATTAATTTCATTTAATCCTATGTGTATCTCATTTAATTATTGCAACAATTCTGTGAAGTAGATATAAATATACCTATTCTACAGATGAAAAAAATAGAGGCTTGAAAAAGTTAAATGCTATGTCTGAGGTCAAACTGCCGGCCGGTGGCAGAGCCAACCATGCCTGCCTGGAATGGTGAAGAAGTAACTCTCAGCAATTCCCTTCTGAATGATGGAGGCAGCTGAGTCCCCAGTCTTTGGATCTGCCATTCACAGTGACACCTGTGCACTATCTGTTGTTTCAGGAACTGTGAAATATGAGACAGAGCATCAATGTGTTAAGAATTCACAGGCGTTTCTAGAGGCTGCAGCTGAAGTGGGGCTTGGGGGAAGGAAAGAGACAGCAC
This sequence comes from Eubalaena glacialis, assembly GCF_028564815.1. NCBI lineage: Eukaryota > Metazoa > Chordata > Mammalia > Artiodactyla > Balaenidae > Eubalaena > Eubalaena glacialis. The sequence goes on along the minus strand of NC_083725.1, from coordinate 59,920,102 downwards.
AAAGAATATTAGGTTGCCTTAGTTTGAAATGAGCTATTTTTTCCTCTCTCATCTTTTCTGCCTTTTGTTTAATTGCTTTATAGAGATAAATATAGCTGGAGAAAATTACATTTGGCAGCCTTCAATTGGGCTTGGTTTCATGTTTCTTTCTTCACGGCTGCCCAAGATGGTGACAACTATTTTGTTAACGGTAGATTTGTTAACTGCTATATTCTTCTTTTATACTTGTATTCTTTTTTGGCTTGTATAAGAAAATGATATGCAAGTGATACCCTAGCCCTAGGCAAACAAACAGATACATTAAAAACATATGCATAAAAATATGCAAATAGGAAATAAACCTTGGAGCTAACTAGCCTTCTTGTCCAAAAGCATTTACTTAACCTGTCTGGGCCTTTGCTGCATCCTTCATAAGTTGGGAGATGAGAAATCTGGCCGAAACAACATGGCTACAGGAAAGATCCAGTGAGATAATAATACTTCCTTTATTTTATTTACACTGTTGTATTTTTAGATTCACCTCTGAAGTCCTCTCACTGATTCTGGGAGGAGGACAGTTTTATCTGCATTTAACACATAAAGGAATAAGCTTTGAGATGTTAGGTGGCTGGGCTATTGCCACCCAGCTAGTAAGTACATGGCAACATCAGGATTCCAAGTGACTCCCTGCCCAGGGACATGGGATTAAAATTATTACAAAACAATACTGCACACAGAGGAGGTCACATTATTTACCTTTTTCTCTTAATTGGTTTTTCTGGTACAAAATTAATGTGAGTTGATTGTTTTAAATTCAAACTCATTAGAAACACAAATCTAAAAACGTATCTTTTAATCTCACCTTTTGGATACAAATGCTGCTAACAGATTGCCGTATATTTTTCCAGACTTTTTAATAGCATCATCACCACTAACAATAATGTAGTAAGTCACATTGTGATAGCATGCTATCGTTGCAAAGTCCATTTACAGAAATGATCTCAAGGCACACATGTCTATCATAATATCCTTTTCCTGTGATTAGAGTGGATGCTGAGCCTGAGCCACTGAGGACGCTCAAGATGTGGTGAATAAGATTTGCATCTGCCTGAGGTCATAGGAGTGAACATTTTAACCGAACTGACTGCTCCCTTCAGACTGGGGAGTGGCTGCCCTCTCTTCAGTCAGCCCTGTTGAACTGTTTGACAGAGCTCAATGGTTGTTCTGGCATTTCATAGGCACAGCCTCAGCCGCTGCAGACAGAAGGAAGTCAGCCATCTACCAAATTCTCAACAGCTGGGATCCACAGGATTTTAATAAATTAATTTGCAAAGATTTAAATGGCTTGAATTGGGCTTCCCTGGTGGCGCAGTGGTTAAGAATACTCCTGCCAATGCAGGGGACATGGGTTCAAGCCCTGGGCTGGGAAGATCCCACATGCTGCGGAGCAACTAAGCCCGTGCGCCACAACTACTGAGCCTATGCTCTAGAGCCCACTAGCCACAACTACTGAAGCCTGCGCGCCTAGAGCCTGTGCTCTGCAACAAGAGAAGCCACCACAATGAAAAGCCTGCGCACCACAACGAAGAGTAGCCCCTGCCCGCCGCAACTAGAGAAAGCCTGCATGCAGCAACAAAGACCCATCGCAGCCAAAAATAAATATAAATAAATAAATAAATAAAAAATAATGGCTTGAATTGAACTGGGAAATTGAGTATTCTGAAAAAGTATGCAAGGTGGAGTCCTAGACCGTTTACACTAGCAGGGATCTCAGAAATCACCTGGTCTAGTCTATACCTTGTATTTTATTTTATTTTATTTTTTCTTTTTTTAAATTATTTATTTATTTATTTATTTTTGGTTGTGTTGGGTCTTCGTTTCTGTGCGAGGGCTTTCACTAGTTGCGGCAAGCGCGGGCCACTCTTCATCGCAGTGCACGGGCCTCTCACTATCGTGGCCTCTCTTGTTGCGGAGCACAGGCTCCAGACGCGCAGGCTCAGTAGTTGTGGCTCACGGGCCTAGTTGCTCCGCGGCATGTGGGATCTTCCCAGACCAGGGCTCGAACCCGTGTCCCCTGCATTAGCAGGCAGATTCTCAACCACTGCGCCACCAGGGAAGCCCCTACCTTGTATTTTATAGTGAAGAAAACTGAGCTCCAAAGCTGGGAAGAGGTTTAACTTGTAACTGTAGTTTCATTTGGTTGGAAAAATGTTTTCTGAGCACCAGTTATGTGCTAGCTGCTTGAAGGTGTTTGGGTTAGATCTGTTTCCAGCCTTCAGAGGACCGACAGTCCATGATTCACCGTCCAAGGTATCACAGAAGAGTGAGGGGAAATATTCTAAAAATTTTCATGAAGGAAGAGAGGCAAACTGGCCCTCTTGCCAGTACAGTTGACCCTTGAACAATGTGAGGGTTAGCGGTGCTGACCCCCATGCAAAGATCCACGTGTAACTTTACAGTCAGCCCTCCATATCCTTGGTCCCACATTCACAGATACAACCAACCACAGATCGTGTAGTAACGTAGGATGTATTTAGTGAAAAGAATCTGCATGTAAGTGGCCACAGGCAGTTCAAACCCTTGTTGTTCAAGGGTCCGCTCTACATACCAGAGTGACAGAACCAGTTCAGTAACCGCCTTCTGTAACCCCGTGCCACTCATAAGTCCTCTCCCCCTGGTGACATTTCCACCCTTTCAAGGACCTCATCTGTAACCTTCACCTCTAATCACAGTCCCCTCCCTCATCAGACTGTGGCCAGTTCTTGATCAAAGCCTATGTTATGCTGATATTTTTATTCCTGGTGCCTAGACTGCACGTTGAATAAACGCTTGTCAATTGATGAATGAGTTTCTGCTTCTTTAAGACAAATTGCACTTTTCATGGTATTATACATAGCTTCCAAAACAAACATTTCTGGAGTGTTAGATCAGATAGGTGTATAGACTGGAGAATATAGATTCCATATACAGGCACACTGGCCTCCACATCACATTCTCCTCTTAGGGTTGTAGCCCACGTGTTCATGCTCTGATTTCCGGCAACATACCTGGTGTCATTTACCAAGATCAAACCTGGCATTCTTCTTCCTTTGTGGAGTGCCTATAGAAGCAATATTTGGGCTATGGCCCTGTGACCATTGCTAAAAATGTGTAGGTTAAGTCCTTGCAGTGCATATTTCTGAATTTATGCTGTCTCACATCCAAACCCTCCTTTCTTTAATCCCTAGACTAGAAGCTGAAGCGGCAGGTTTTCTGCTCTCAGCTTCCTGGCAGCCAGAGAGAGGATGTGGCCTGGGGACTGTCAGTCTGAAGTAAGTGATAGAAAGAAGCAGGTAGTTGAGTTCGGCCTGGGGTGGTGGAGGCAGGGGCATCCGAATTATATAGTGTTTAGCAGCCTCAGTGTCAGCCTTAGCAGCCAGGGTCTAGCACCAGTGCCCATGGCACCAACTTGACTTTTATTTTAAGTTTTCCATGTTTTTTCTTGTTAACCCCATCTATTTTGCCCAATTCTATTGTATATATTTTTTTAAATGGAGGAAATTTCAAGCTAAGCAAAGCTAAGAAATGTCTTTGCTTTCAGAGATCTGGGTCTTTTCCCTAAGAAAAAGATAAGGATATAAGATAAAAACCTGATCTATTCAAAACTAAAAATAGAACTAACGTATGATCCAGCAATCCCACTGCTGGACCTATATCTGGAGAAAACCATGATTCGAAAAGATACATGCACCCCAATGTTCATTGCAGCACTCTTTACAATAGCGAAGACATGGAAGCAACCAAATGTCCATCGACAGAGGAATGGATAAAGAAGATGTGGTACATATATACAATGGAATATTACTCAGCCATAAAAAAATGAAATAATGCCATTTGCAGCAACATGGATGGACCTAGAGATTATCATACTAAGTGAAGTCAGAGAAAGACAAATATCATATGATATCACTCATGTGTGGAATCTAATTTTAAAAAATGATACAAATGAACTTATTTACAAAACAGAAACAGACTTACAGATTATCAAAAACAAATTTATGTTTACCAAAGGGGAAACATGGCGGGGAGGGATAAATCAGGAGTTTGAGATTAACATACATGCACTAATATATATAAGATAGATAACCAACAAGGACCTACTGTATAGCACAGGGAACTCTACTCAGTATTCTGGGATAACCTATATGAGAAAAGAATCTGAAAAAGAATGAATATATGTATATGTATAACTAAATCACTTTGCTGTACACCTGAAACTAACACAGCATTGTAAATCAACTATACTGCAATAAAGTTAAAAAAATAAATTGATTTAATTTATTTAATCTGTTTTAAAACATGGAAAAGAAAATATAAAATCATAAAAGAATATCACTAGCATTTTTAAGTCTTTGCTTTATTAGCTAATGTCTTACTAATGACTTTCCCCCATGTTTTCTGTCTCTTTCTGAATGCAGAATCATTTCTTCCTGACATTGAGTTTCACTGCAGTGAGCATCACCCACTATAAATGACTACTTAAGATATTTCAAACTCACCTGTTAGAGGGAGTTTACCCACAGTAAAATGGGTTAAAATTATGCTCTTGGAGGAAAGAGACAACATGGCAGAGCAAAATGACCTTGAACTCACCTCATCTCATGAGCACACCAAAATCACAACTGACTGCTGAACAACCATCGATAAAGAAGACTGGAATCTACCAAAAATAGACATTCTACTTAAAAGACATAAAGAAAAAAACCATGAGATGGTAGGAGGGCCACACTCAAGATATAATCAAGTCCCATACCACGCAGGTGGACAACCCACAAACTGGAGAATAATTATATTGCAGAAGTCCTCCTACAGGAGTGAGAGCTCTGGGGTCTGGCATCAGGAGGAGGAGGACCCAGAGCATTTGGCTTTGAAGGCCAGAGGGGCTTGATTGCAGGAGCCCCACAGCGCTGGGGGAAACAGAGACTCCACTTTTGGAGGGCGCACACAAGATCTTGCACTCACCGGGACCCAGGGCAAAAGCATTGTGAGGGCAGATACCACCTAGAGCAAATTACCTATTATTTGGCTTTCAGTTTCAGACTGGAATTCTTTGATGAATCCTTAGGAGGAGACTAGTTTTGAGAATCAGGCATTTTTGAAAGAAAAATTGATTTCTAAAGGGATTAATCTCCAAAATATACAAACAGCTCATACAGCTCAATATAAAAAAAAAATAACCCAATCAAAAAATGGGCAGAAGATCTGAATAGACATTTCTCCAGAGAAAACAAACTGATGGCCAAAAGGCACATGAAAAGATGCTTAACATCATTAATTATTAGAGAAATGCAAATCAAAACTACAATGAGGTATCACTTCACACCAGTCAGAATGGTCATCCTCAAAAAGTCTACAAATAATAAATGCTGGAGAGTGTGTGGAGAAAAGGGAACCCTCCTACACTGTTGGTGGGACTGTAAATTGGTATAGCTACTATGGAAAACAGTATGGAGGTTCCTTAAAATCCTAAAAATAGAGCTACCATATGATCCTATAATCCCACTCCTGGGCATATACCCGTAGAAAACCATAATTGGAAAATACACATGCACCCCAATGTTTATTGCAGCACTATTTACAATAGCCAAAACATGGAAACAACCTAAATGTCCAAGATGTGGTAGATATAGGAATACTACTCAGCCATTAAAAAGAATGAAATAATGCCATTTGCAGCAACATGGATGGACCTAGAAGTTGTCATACTAAGTAAGGCAGACAGAGAAAAGACAAATATCATATGATATCACTTATGTGTGGAATCTAAAAAAATAATACAAATGAACTTATTTATAAAACAGAAATAGACTCGCAGACATAGAAAATAAATTTATGGCTGCCGAAGGGGAAAGGTGGAGCAGAGGGAGGGATAAATTAGGAGTTTGGGATAAACATATACACACTACTATATATAAAATAGATAACCAACAAGGAACTACTGTATAGCAGAGGGAACTATGCTCAATATTTTGAATAACCTACAAGGGAAAAGAATCTGAACAATATACATGCATCACCCAAGTTTAGGATAATTTGCCTTTTCATTAAGGTTCCTCAGGCTTACCTGTCAGGCCTCTGTGTCTTAGCAGACCTGGACCTGGAGTCAGAGAGACCTGGGTTGAAGCACCAATGCTACCCTCGGACTAATTGTGCATTTTCTGAATAGATTACAAATCTTTTCTGAGCGACAGGTCCTCATTTGCAAAATGCTGATTATAATACACATGAACGTTCTTGGGAGGATTAAAAACTATAGTGTCCGTGAGAGCACCTTAAAAACTGTGAAGTGCCTTGTAAACTGCAAAGTACACAAAGCCCTTTTTGCTGCAAGTTTTGCAGAAGGCCCAAACCGTTAATTCTGCATCGGAATGATTTGTCTTTTTCTCTTTTTTGTACTACCCACCAAGAATAGAAATTACCTAAAAAAGGCTGGCTGAATGACTGACATTAGGAAATCACCAGAGTTGATAAAAGAATAATTGAGTGTTCTCAGAGAAGGTGGCATCTCGTTTGAAATTCTAAGTGAGGCTGAGCTGGGAACACACAATCCTTCAAGGGTTTCTGAAATTTAACTGGTTTGTCTGAGGTGACTAAAGCTATAGAGAGAAAAAACCAATGGAAAACTGACATAGGATGAATCCTATGTCATCATAGGATTCAAATGATTTAGGTGAAACATATATAATTTAATGATTTAACAGTTTGCTGCCTATTTTCCCTCTATTCTATTCTCCCACCCAATATTTTAAGAATCTGACTTTCAGGGACAGAGGGAGAACTACAAAGAAGATGCTGGCAGACCTCCTTTTAAAAAATAAATGTGTTCCTGGTATATCATGTGTAATTCCATTTTTATAGATTGAACACTCTAAATTAAGTCATATTTAAATATACTCAGAGAACTGACTCTTCGGCAAATTAAAACAGAAACATTTGTATAATAATAGATTGCATTTATCAAGTTAACTACTGAAACTGAGATCCTTTGTATACATTATCCTAATCTTGCAATAACCCCGCAGGATAGGAAATATTATTTCTGTTTTACAGATGATGAAATGGAAGCAAAGAGTGTAAGAAACTTGTCCATTGTCACAGAGACAGTAAGTGATAAAACAGAATTTAAGCTGGCTTTAAGTCCAGTCTACTAAACTACAGCTGCCTTGAAATGAGAATATTTTTGAAAAGTGAATAATTTTCCTCTAAATTTTTACAGAAAATAACTAAAGTTTTGGCACCATTCTGGTGACTGGGAATTTTCCATGACTTTCCTTCCAGTCAGTCCACCTCAACCTTACCCTCTCTTCCACTCACCTGAGTGCATCTCTGAATGTGGGCCTGCAGGATCTCTCAGAGACCAAGTGGATGTATTACTTGCACACTTATCCTTATTGGTTTCTCACTGTCTATAGGATCCTGTCACTTTTGATTCTAGTCAAAGCCTTGTTAAGTAACCACATTAGGCCCAAGATAGTGTCACTCATACTTAGCCCCATGCCAGCAAACAAGACTTAAGTTTCTATGCTCAGTGTTCCCAGAAAAGGAAGAAAGGTCTAGGTCAGCCAATCAATGTTTGCCTGCTCAGCACAAGTTACCTAGCCAGACTCCAAGACTTCCCTGTGCTCCATATAAGGAAAGTTACCCTGCTTTAACCAATCAGCAAATGCCCGGTATAACTTCCTTTTTCCTGCTCACTTTGGTCTATAAAAATCTCTTGCCTTATAAAGTTCTTCCGAGCTCCTTCTATCAACTAGGTTGGATGCTCCCTGATTCATAAATTGCTGAATAAAGCCAATAAGATCTTTAAAATTTACTCAGTTGAATTTTGTTCCTTAACAGGCTTTAGGGTCTCCCCTGACCACCTATCTCTCTAGTGTTGCCTCTTCTGCTAGTCTATAAATCCCTAACTATCTGTGGTTTCCAAAATGCTCTAGGCTTTGTCTCACCTCTGCCTGGAAAGATTTCTTCTTCTTGTCAGTCAGTCTGGTAAACTCCTCTTAAGCCTTACCTCAAAGATTCAGCTCTAAAACTACCTTCTCTGGGAAGCCTACGTGACCTTCCCACACAGAAGCACCTTCCCTTCTGTGACACCTATTTGAGTGCTCATACCTTTCCTGGGGTCATTGCTGTGTCCCCACTAGACCATAAGCAACTTGAAGAAGAGAAGTACTGGGGTCTCCAGTACCCAGCATAGTGTTAGAATAAACCAGTGACTTAAGAACCCTCCCAGAGGCCACCATCAGCCCTGGGATTCCATCACCTCAATAAGGTACAAAAACAAAAACCAAAACCAAAAAACCCTGTGCCTTCAGAGTCTCACACTAACCTCCAAACCTCTTCCTTTTTTCCCACTTGAGAGGTCTTTTTGCAAACAGTAACGCTCAAGCAATGTTTCTTGGATGCAAGGATGATTGATTGGGCTTCCTGGAGGTCCCAGAATGCCTGAACTCCCAATGCAGACCAACACTTCCTCAGACCCTTCCCACTTATTATACTCACCCACTCCTTATCTTTCTAACAAAATATGAGAAAACCAAAGTACACTTTTTGCAGGAGTCTTAAATTTGGTTAATCTCTTGATTCCTTCTTGTTAGATGTTGCCTTGGGTAGCTCTTAACCTTCGGAGAGTCTCAACAATCTAGCTTTCTAGCTTTCTTTCCCAAGATAAAAGGAGAGACCAGCTATTAGGCTGCTAGGGGGGTTCCACAAAAACCTCATTTTATTGTTACCATCTTCCCAGTTTTGAAGATAAGGAAACTGAAAAGTTCAGAAAAGTTAAGAAATTTTCCCAAGTTCTTTTGACTTATAAAGGGTTGAGCTGAAATTTAGCCTCAGGCTCTTTGAGACCCAAATCCATGCTTTTTCCAGTGCATCAACAATACTGTTCCAGTCTCAGGGGTTAATTGTAAAAAAACTGAGTGAGATAATGACAGTGAAATTGCTTTGGAGTGTGTGAAATGCTATACAGATGTTAGATTTTTAAAAATTATTCATCAACATGTCAGCAATATGCAATATTCTGTACAGAGTTCAAATCCTAAGGAGGATCACCCCCTCAAAGGCAACAACAACAACAAAAAATGAAGAGGAAAAGACGCCTCATAAAAAACAAAATCAGCAGACAAAACAAATTAGAATGAGGCTTGTAACATTTAATATGCTTTACTTAATTCTTTGCAAATGTCCAGAATTAATCCCAGACCTATAAAATATTGTTTCAGCTAGATGGTTCCTAAATGGTCAGATAGCCAAACTCTCTTATTTTATTGAAGCTGAAATGGAAAGGCAGAGAGAAAGGGTGCTTGTGTGTAAAGGCAGCTACTTCACAGTAGTGTCCAGAACTAGAGCCCAGGAGTTTTGACACTGAATCTGAGCCTCTTCACGTTAAGAAGGATTCACCTCAGAGGACTGTAAAAAGAAGCTGATCTGCTCACTATCACAGCTTACGACATACTGTAGGAGTGTCCTCTGCTTTTGCTGTCGGGCACAATAGACTATGCATATCTCTTAGTTTCTAGAAATGTATATGAGTGTACCAAATCCTCCCTTCCCAAGGACAATTATCTCTAAATCGAGTTATTGCTTATGAAAATATCTTGATTCTTAGTGAGAAAGAGACTCAAATGGTTTCGTACTTGAAGCAAATGAAGTACACAGCTTGGAATGCTAAATTTCATCTCCGAAGGAGAGCAGCTTCATGTTTTACTTATATGCATCTGCTTTTCCTCATTATTCCTCTGCTAGTCAAAAAGGCTGCCTAATTTCTTTCTAAATAAAATCTTTCTAATCAGATTTTCCACCCTATATGGATTTCATATGAAAATGATCCTTATCCTGAAAATTAAAAATATTTTTCCCTGTATTTCAATGTGCGGTAGAGATAACACCTAGAAGGCCTTAAAGCAAAAGACAGAGTGACAACTGATTCATTTGAATTTGTTACAGCAGGTTATGTATTTGACATGCCAGGGGTGAAAAGAGACAGGAGACAGGGGTCTTGAACTAAAAGCTCAGGATTTGAGGTCAGGTTTGAGTTCCTGTCTCAGTAGTGCCACCATTAAACACTGTTACCTTAGGCAAGTTCTTTAACTTCTTTGAACTTCAGTTTCCTCTTTTTAAAAGTGAGAATGATGTCATCAATCTTACAGGGCCATTGTGAGGAATGAAGGAGAAATAAGAGTGGCTAATATTTAATGAGCACTTACTACGTGCCTGGCAATATGCTGAGTCCTTTACATGCATCATCTTATTTAGCTATCACCACAACCTTATTAGGTGGGTTCAATTATGGTCTTCATTTTACAGATTAAAAAATTGAGGCTTAGGTTAATTAACCTACAAATTTGCACAGAAATTATCGGTGGAGATAGGGCTTGAACATGGATCTGTTTAACTCCAAACTCTGTACTTTTTCTGAACCACTGTGCTATATCCATCTGAAAGTTTATATCTTTGTTTATATCTACATCTATTATATAGATACTTATATCCATTATTATGTCTCAGATATATCTGTCTCACATCATCTGTCTACCTATCATATCTGCCACATAAGTCATACAGAAGCTAGTACAGTGCATTCCAAAAGCCACATTGGTAAATGTGATAAGAGTTCAGAGGAGGGAAATCACATTGGACTTTGGTGGTCAGCAGTGCTTCAAGAAAGAGATGAAACTAAAGCTGAGCCTTGAAGGATGGTGTGACCAGCACTGTTGATTGCTCACTCTATCATCCATTCTTCCCTTGCTCCTCAGTAACAGAATGCCCTGTTGAATGATATGGTTACAGCCTCCCTTGCAGCTAGGTGTGGCAGCTAGATGTGACTAAGTTTGGCCAGGGATATGTAAATGAACATGTTATATAGTAATTCCAGGAAGCCTCTTAATGGAAGGAAGTACATTACTTTTTATCCCTTCCTCCATCTTGTTGCTTGGAAGTTGGGCATGAAGGCTGGAATTCTAGCAACCACTTGGACCTTGAGGATGAGGGCCATACCGTAAGAATGGCAGAGGAGAGAGTTGGTGGGGCCTGGCTTCCTGATCATTCTGAAATCACCAGTCCAGCCTGAGGCTACCTACCTCTGGGGCTTTCTTATGTGAAAGAAAAATAATGTCCAATCATTAAACTATTGTTGTTTTGGGTTACATGCAGCCAAAACACAGATACAGATGGGACAGCTTGGATTTGATAGGTGAGGGCTTACTAAGCTGAGGAATCTATCAGAATGTGAGCAAGGTAAAGAGAAACTAAATTTTTGCCAGGTCCTTCTACATCTGCTTTAATTGTGGAGGAGATTATAATCAGATATACCTGAGCTGAAATTCAGCTTCTACCAAGACACTTACTTGATGAACTTGGGAAAGTCCCTTCATAAAAGTCCTGAGCACCCATGCTAATGTGTGTGTGTTGGCAGGGCGGGGGGGTGGGGGGTGGGGGGGGGTGGGGGGGGTGGGTAGGTTTTCCCACACCAACAAGCAATTTTTTTTGACACCAATTGGGTGTCCTACAATTCACCTCAATTCTGACGCTATGTACCTGGAGATAGCATCAGATTCCACAAGTTGAGAACTCAGTCCCAGACAACCACCCTGCACTTCCGATGCCAGTCACAAGCTCAGGTTTTTACCTGTACTTCTGACCAACTAGCTATAAATCACAAGTTCCCACCACCTCCTCCTTGAGTTTGATTCATTTGTTGGAGTGGCTCACAGAACTCAGGAAGACGGTTTACTCCACAGATTACTGATTTATTATAGAGGATATTAAAGGATACAAATCAACAGTGAGATGAAGAGATACATAGGGCAAGGTATGGGAAAAGGTCCGGAACTTCCAAGCCCTCTCCAAGCACACCATCTTCTCCCAAATCTTCACATGTTCACCAACCTCGAAGGTCTATGAACCCTCTCCTTTTGGGTTTTTAGGAGGCTTCATTACACAGGCATAACTGATTAAGTCATAAACCATTGGGGATTGAACTCCATCTCAAGCCCCTCTGCCCTCCCTGGAGGTCAGGGATGGAACTGAAAGTTCCAACTTTAAGCACATCATTGGCTCCCCTGGCAGCCGGCCCCCACCTTTAGGTCTAGTCCAAAAGTTACCTCATTAACATAACAAAACACCGTTATTGTTATCATCTCTTAGGAAACTTGTTTCAGCTTTGTGCCAGAAGCTAAGGTGAAGACCAAATATGTAATTCTTATTATATTTCACACTTTACCTGTCTGAGTTCAGTTTCCTAACCTATAAAATGGGATAGTAATATCTACTCTATGGGGTTGTTGTGAGGATGGGAGAGAATATTAAACCTTAGTCAAGTCCCTTAACTTTCCAGCCTCTTGGACACATAAGTTTGAATAAATGTTGTCCATTATCATTATCATCTATTGTGACCATGCCTTCTGTGACAAGAGATGATTAAATTTTTAGTACTTGGAGCACTGGAATTATAATCAGAAGATCTAGAATATCCCCCTTGCAACTGTTTACTTGCTACTTAGCTTTGGACAAGTCACCTTTTTGAGCCTCAGTGTCCCTATCTGTAAAATGGGCATGACAACCTGCTTTTCATGAGTCTTTTATGAGAATTAAATAAACGAAAGGTGAGAAGTAAGGCTTTGGGAGGGTATGGCTTCCCTCACAATCGTGTGACCTTGAATTCTGCCAGTGCCTGGTATATCCTGCCTTATCCATCCAACTGAACATTGGCACCAGCTCCAGACAGTCTTAAATTATCTTCCAGATTTGGGAGATTGGACTGCTGGTGAGGCCCTGGTACCTGGTCAGTTCCAGGGATCTCATTTTCTCCAAACATAGTGCTAAGGTTTCACCGTCATCTGCTTGAATTATCAGGCAATAACACCTAATGGTTAAGAACACAGGCTTTGAAATCGGACTTGGCTTTAAATAGCTGCTTTCACATTCTAACTTTGTGACCACAGGAAAGCCTCTTAATTCTCTGAGCAGAGCTTCAGTTTCCTCATCTATGAAATAGGGATAGTAACAATCACTTCCCCAGTTGACATGAGAATTAGATGAGCTGGTATTTAAGTGAAATCTCACTACAAATGCCATATGTTATACTTAATGTTATTTCCTGATTTCTCCTCAAGTCAGCTTTTATTAGGACCCTGTCATGCATTCACTGGGAGTTAACCTGCATAGTCAGGAGTAGTCTGCACAGAGAGGGAAAGGGCTTTCAGGAGGATGCTGTTTCTATAGCAACCATCTGTTAAATCTCTGGGACCTCAGAAATAGGCCAGGGCTAGAGGAATTGGCAAAAACAGAGAAGACAGATCAGATAATCTGCCTTTGGGTGCCCTCTGGGAGAAGGGAGGGCCTCCGGAGTCTCCTAGTGCCTGGTGCATTCAGATTGAAATGTTGCAGGTCTGGGCCAATAAAACCTGTGGTTGCCATAGGAACTGCTTGGCATTTAGTAGCTCTAAAAGCTATTCCTTTCAGCACAATGGAATAATGGAGTTTGAGGTCTAGAGCACATTGAGCACAAATGGGGAAACTAAGGCCAAAAGAGGGAAAGGTTGGCCAAGGGCATTCAGTTACTCAAGTTCTATAATGCCTACCTAGTCTAGTGCCTCTTCACGAATTTATTCTTTCAATAAATATTCGTTGATCACTTACTATGTGGAAAGACCTGGTTAGGAATGGAGGCTGCAGAGACAAATGAAAGATGATCCTTATCATCTAGGTCAGGTCTAATGGTGGAGAGAAACATATGGCATACAAAGGAAAAAACTCCCTTGTTTCTTCTGTTCACCAACTAAAGGAAAACAGTGTTTTCTTCTACTACTCTCAACACTCTGACATCAGATGTGCGGATTTTTCACACCAAGCAATTCTCCAGTTCTCCGTGGACATTGACTGGGTGTCCTACAATTTACCTCCATTCTGACACTATCTCCCTGTAGGTAGCATTAGACCCCACAGGTTAAGGGCTCAGTCCTACAAGGCCGCGCCCCCGAACCCACCCCCAACTTCAGACACCAGTTGCAAGTCCTAAAGTTTTACCTGTACTTCTGACCGACTGGCTATAAATTGCAAGTCCCCATGACCCCTCCTCAGGTTTGATAATTTGCTAGCACAGCTCACAGAACTCAGAAAAACAGGTTACTTACTAGATTACCAGTTTATTATAAAAGGAACAGGAACAGCGAGATGGAAGAGATGCAGTGGGCAAGGTACGTGGAAAGGGGTGTGGAGCTTCCATACTCTCTCTAGGCGTACCACCCTCCCAGCACATTCATGTGTTCCTCAACCCTGGAAGCATTCTGAACCCCTTCAGTTAGGGTATTTTTATGGAGGCTTCATTACATAGGCATGACTGATTACATCATTGGCCATTAGTAACTGACTCAACTCCCAGACCTTCTCCCCATCCTGGAGGTTGGGGGGTGAAGCTAAAAGTTCCAATCCTCTAACGACATGGTCCATTTTCCTGGCAACCAGCTTCCATACAGGAGCCCCAATCACAGCCATCTCATTAGTATACAAAAAAGACACTTGTCACTACAGAGATTCCAAGGGTTTTAGGAGCTGTGCGCCAGGTTAAGGGGCGGGGGGTTGCACAGAGGCCAAATATATATTTATTATGTCACACCATGTTTTAAGAGCTCTGATAGGGGTACTAGGAAAGCATGTGGCAGAAGCTCCTAGGCAGCCTGAATGTGTTGGGAAGGAGGAGGGAGAAGACATTTAAGTTTGGAGGCAAAGTAAGAATTAGCCAGATGAAGGTGGATGGAGGTAAGATGTACCAGGCAAAGGCAAGAGCACGTGAAAAGACCTAGAGGAAGGATAGAGAAAGCTAGATGCTGAATTTAAAGTAGTTCAGCCTGGCTGGAGAAGACGATGAAGTCAAGGGGCAGCAACAAATGAATCCAAAAAGAAGGTTAACAAGATCCAGATCATGAAAGGCCTTGAAAGCTTCCATTAGGGATCTGGTCTTCACTCCCTAGGCAATGGAATGACCTTTTAATGGCCTTTCTTTAGATGCTCTCTTTATAAAAGATTGTCTTTTTTATTAAACATGACAACTATTTAAAAAGTCTACAAATCTTTACAGATATAAAGAAAATATGGCTAAATATTAACAACTGTCAACATTTTGTTAGCTCATAGGTATACAGAGGTTCATTATACTATTTTGGTGTACCATTTCTTAATGTAAGAATTTTTTTTATAATAAAAAGGTTTAGGAAAAAAAAAATGACTGTTGTTGCTCTGCCTTGCCCTTGGATTGCTTGGGCCAGTTAGCCAGTCAATACACAGGTACTCTGTGCCTAATTTTTACAAATTATGTGTCCAAACAGGCACATGGAAAGATGTTCACCATCACAAATCGTCAGGGAAATGCAAATCAAAACTATGAGCTATCACCTTACACCTGTCAGAATGGCTATCATCAAAAAGAACACAAATAACAAATGTTGGCAAGGATGTGGAGAAAACTGTTGGTGAGAATGTAAATCGGTACAGCCACTGTGGAAAACAGTACGGAGGTTTCTCAAAAAACTAAAAATAGAACTACCATACGATCCTGCAATTCTACTCCTGGGTATATATCCAAAAAAACCAAAAACACTAATTTGAAAAGATACATGCTCCCCAGTGTTCATAGCAGCATTATTTACAATTGCCAAGATACGGAAGCAACCTAAGTGTCCATCAGCAGATGAATGGAATAAGAAAATGTGATACACACACACACACACACACACACACACACCCACACACTAGAGTACTACTCAGCCATAAAAAAGAATGAAATTTTGCCCTTTGCAACAACATGGATGGACTTGGAGGGTACTATTCTAAGTGAAATAAGTCAGAGATAAAAAGACAAATACTGTGTGATGTATATGTGGAATCTAAAACATGCAACAAACTAGTGAATATAGCAAAAAAGAAACAGACTCACAGAGAACCAACTACTGGTTATCAGTAGGAGAGGGAAGTGGGGAAGGGCAATATAGAGGTAGGGGATTAAGAAGTACAAACTATTAGGTACAAAATAAGCTACAAGAATATATTGTTCAGGGCTTCCCTGGTGGTGCAGTGGTTAAGAATCTGCCTGCCAATGCAGGGGACACGGGTTCGAGCCCTGGTCTGGGAAGATCCCACATGTCGCGGAGCAACTAAGCCCGTGAGCCACAACTACTGAGCCTGCGCGTCTGGAGCCTGTGCTCCGCAATGGGAGAGGCCGCGACAGTGAGAGGCCTGCGCACAGTGATGAAGAGTGGCCCCCACTCGCCACAGCTGGAGAAAGCCCTCGCACAGAAACGAAGACCCAACACAGCCAAAAATAAACAAATAAATAAATAAATTTATTAAAAAAAAAAAAAGACTTAGCCAGTATCTTAAAAAAAAAAAGAAAAGAATATAGTGTTCAACACAGGGAATATAGCCAGTATTTTATAGTAACTATAAATGGAGTATAAACTTTAAAAATTGTGAATCACGGTATTGTACACCTGTAACTTATATAAGATTATATATCAACTATACTTCAGTAAAAACAAACAAACAACAAACAAATGATGTGACCAGTTCACAGTTATTTTTAACTTGAGTTACCTCTGATACTCTAAGAACCTATACCTTCTAACTCCAGTAATTCCTCTGTTCCAGGCAGTAGTTATTTATTGTGCACCTGCTCTCTTCTAGGCATAGGGACTAAAGCAAGAAATAAGATCTGGTTCCTGTCCTCCCAGTATTTCAGTCTAGGAGGAGAGGTAAGTAAGTAAACAGATCATTAGAATATAGTGGAGTAGAACATAGAAAAATGTTCAAGCTGCTGTCAGAACATATGTAGAGTGCCAGGAAAGACTGTGCTGATTAAAATAAGAAATGTTACCCCTTCCATGATCTTTGATGGAGAATTGCTAGGTGATTGGATAAGGGGGACTTGATCTTCAAGTGTCATGTCAGTGACTGGAAGGTGAGAATGGGTAGATTGCTCTGAAATTTCTGAGCCTGAATGAGCAGGATGAGGGTCATGAAATGAGAAGAAGGTATGTATTTAACTAATTTCCACCTCCCTCACCCCTCAATCCCCCAAAAGGGAAACTGGCCTCTCCTCTCATTCATCTAAGGATTTTGACTATTATGGGATATAAATTGTTACTAGTGATGCAAGATGTGTCTGAATTGAGAAGGGACTGCCGAAAATACTTTAATACGGATAGGGATTCAATTATGAAATATATACGATGTTTTAATTCTCTATAACTGGCCTAAAATGGCACCATGACTACTCCAAGGTGGCTGTTGATTTTTGTAGAGCAAAATAAAACTTCTTGACTTAAATCACCATTGAACAGAGATGGAAACAGAGGCATAGAAGTGGGTGGGGGAAAACAATGACATATTTAAAATTTTTTTATCTCTATTTGCAATTGGCTCTGGAGGCAATATTAAGTTTCACCAATATTTTATTTATTTGTTTATTTTTATTATTTATTTTATTTTATTTTTTGGCTGAGCTGGGTCTTCGTTGCTGTGCACAGGCTTTCTCTAGTTGTGGTGAGTGGGGGCTACTCTTGGTTGTGGTGCACAGGCTTCTCACTGCGGTGGCTTCTCTTGTGGAGCACGGGCTCTAGGTGTGTGGGCTTCAGTAGTTGTGGCATGCGGGCTCAGTAGTTGTGGCTTGTGGGCTCAGTAGTTGTGGCTTGTGGACTCAGTAGTTGTGGCTTGTGGGCTCTAGAGCACAGGCTCAGGAGTTGTGGTGTGCTGGCTTAGTTGCTCCACGGCATGCGGGATCTTCCTGGACCAGGGATTGAACCTGTCTCCCCTGCATTGGCAGGTGGATTCTTAACCACTGTGCCCCCAGGGAAGTCCCTCACCAATATTTTAAAATGAAGAATTTAAAAATATTTCTTCTTATAGTTTAAGAAATCTATTTCCTTATTTGATAAGCAAACAAAGTGAAACTTTTAAAAGCCCTCAAGACCATGTAGATGCAGTTAATCTTGTAGGCATCCTTTGTTGAAAGAGGCCCAGAAGAGGTCGAGAAGATGGAGAGTTGCAGCCAGGTGGGAATGCAGATACAGGGTGGGGAACATGAATTAAGCCAGATGATATAAACCAAATTAATACAAAAGCACTCTGTAAGAGGGGCATCTAAATTGACAGATACCATTTCCATAAGTATTAAAGTTTTTAAAAGGAGAGAAAAATGAGAAGATGGCTTTCATCAAGTGGGAAGGGATATCTCATGGAGAAGGTCACACACCTGGCCTTGGCTTAGCTTCTTAATGTATTTATTGCTGCTGATGCTTCTACTTGGGTCAGAGACCTGGCTTGAAAGCACACAGCTGTGTTGAAAGGACAGATCATCACTCAGGAGAGAAAACTGCCTTCCTAGCCACCCCAGTGCATCCTTCTCCATCCATCATTCTTCAGCAACTAGTCCAAGGTCAACAAATAAATGGCTCACTAGGGCCAGCTGTGCAATGAGTGCACCAGGCAACAGGATGGTTGTTTCCCTACTCCCCCTGCCCCCGAGGGCTGCCCCTGACTCAGCCAGATGCTCACTCACAAGTTTTGGCTGTTCATGATGACATTCCAGGGCTTGGAATAGTCCCAGATGGGTCCCAGGTGTCCACAGAATGTTGAGTACACTGGCTGGGACTATCAGGCCACAGACAGGCCATCAGTCTCCTGCTGGATGGCTGTAAGAATGACCATATTTTACCACTACCTTTCTCTTAGTCCTGCTCCCCCGTTCCTGTCTGATACAGAGAAGAATGACATTACCTGCAGGTTCTGCCATGCTCAAGGCCTGAACAACCCCAGCCCATGCTCTAACACATTAAATCCTCACCAAATAGAAGCAGGGAAGGTCTAGAACTGGTCATTCTGCTCAAGCTGGTACCTATCCAGGTGGCTGGTGGGGGGAGCCATGGGCACCTCTGAGCTCACCAAGTACTTCTCTCCATGTGACGGGCATCAGATCAGTTACCACAAAACAGTTAAACCATACAAATTCCCCCTTGCTCAAAATCCACGCTTGTCAGTTATTCTGGTTATGATTCAGTTCACATCTGGAGGGTGAACTGGTCAAATGATCTTGTCCTCTAAGCAACCATCATTTAAATTAAAAAAAAAAACGGAGGGACTTCCCTGGCGGTCCAGTGGTAAGGACTCCGCACTTCCACTGCAGGGGGCACGGGTTCCATCTCTGGTTGGGGGAACTAAGATCCCACATGCCGTGTGGCAAAAGAAAAAAAAAATTACGATAAAATGCACAGAGCATAAATTTTCAGATAAAAGAAAAATCACCATTTTAAAGTGTATAATTCAGGAGTTTTTATTCACAAGGTTGTGCAGACATCACCACTATCTAATTCCAGCACATTTCTATCAACTCACAAAGCCACCTTGTACCTGTTAACTGCCACACCCAACTCCTCCTTTCTCCCAGCCTCTGACAACCACACATCTACTTTCTGTCTCTATGAATTTGTCTATTCTGGACATTTCACATAGATGCATACACATACAATATGTGGCCTTCTGTGTCTGGCTTCTTTCACTTTGCATAAAGTTTTCAAGGTTCATCCATGCTGTAGCACACATCAGTACTCCATTCTTTTTTTTATTGCCTAATAATTTCCCATTGTATGGATATATCACATTTATTTATCCATTCATTGGTTGATGGACATTTGAGTTGTGTTTGCTTTCTGATTGTTATGAATAACGCTGCTATGAAATTTTGTGTACAAATTTTAGTGTGGATATATGTTTCCAATCCTCTTGGGTAATATACCTAGGAGTGGAATTGCTGGGTTATATGGTCATATCTCTAATGTCATTTTACTTTTCAATGAATGAATTGACATTCTCATTAGCTATCAGTCTCTTATGAGCTTACTTGTATGAGTTCCTACCAGAGAGATGGTGCTATCTGGTGAGCTGACAAAATCACGCTGGAAACCTGTAAGACTAGAGTCACCAAGTTCTCCTGGCCACCAGCCTTGTTTTCTGAAAACTTTCACAGACATACTGAAGATGATCACATTGCCCACAAACTGCCCATCATTAAAAAAGGCTTTAAGATAAGGACTATATTTGTTCCCATGGAGATACAGCAGCCAGATTTAGATTTGTACAGAGATGCCCTTGAGTTTATGTCTGAGGAGCCTTCTCCAGATGCTCTGTTCCACCTCCTTCAAGAGGGAGATGTGACCTAGAACATCTTGCTGTCATTTTCTACCTAAAATGAATGCAGTTAACTTGTTTTTTCTCACTTTCCTTCCCTTGTTCTCCACATAGCTGCTGCTCATCTCAACCACCTCACCACAGGCGCAGTGTGTAGTCCGAGTTAACTGTGGGAACAGGTGCGGGCTAGAAAGGAGGATGGGCCTCATGCGGTGAGCTGGTGAGGACCCCACGGTGAAGCTTCAGGAACCAAAGGAATAGCTCAGGGCACAGGTGAGCCTGAATGGTGATGTCCTGGGGTACCTGTGAGCCACTGGAGGGCTGCTCACTATCTGGGTTATGTTTTACTGATTTTTTCTTAATTTTAGAAACTTTTCCTTAAAATAGTAATATGTTAGGAAGTACAGAAAGGAACAAATAAAAATTAAAAAATCACTGGGCTCCAGAGATAAACATGGCTAGTTTTTTTTTCCAGGTGAATGTTCTTTCTCTCTAAACAAGCAGGGTTATGCTGCCACATTCTAGACAATTTGCATCCTGCTTATTTTGTTTCCCCATGTCATTCAATAGTCTTCAAAACACCATTTTAAGTGGCTGTATACGCGATTTTGTGTCGCCTATTTGGAGGACCACTATTCAAAAGACTTACTCTCCCATCCCTGCCTAGACCCGTTAGTCCTCTTCCATTATGGTTCTCAGAAATAAACTAAAATTCCAACCTCTTTGTCTGCAGAGGGAAAAGAAAAAAGACTTCCGAGGATTGACACAATAAACACACTAGCTAGGGGTAAGTTACCACCAAAGCAGTCATCTGCGTGGCTTTGCTGGGCACCCCCAGCCTGCTTCAGCCTCCCTGCTTCCCATCACTTCCACAGCCCTCTGTCCTCCCTCCTGAATTGTGGTCCAAGAAGGAAGTGGAAAGTGAGTATCACATTGATGGGCAACGTGAAACCCTAGTCTCTCAACTAGGCAACTCCAAGTGACATGTAAGCGTTCCTGTTCCATAGTTTCTGCTGTGCTAAGAACTGCTATTCAAGATGGCTACTGCCCCCACTCATTGGCCAAACTGGATAACACTACACTACTTGCTGTGACGAGGTACATCTATTATAGTATGAAAACTCCCACTTGTTGCCTTCTACACTGTGGAGCAGGGTTCTACTTGCTATACCAGTTCTTGGCCTTTCTAATGGAGAATCTGGAGAAAAGAGGAAGAGGGGATTATAAGAGGTATGTGGCAAGGAGGCTGATTGGAATGGGAGGAAAGGGTTAAAGGAAATAAAAGGGACCAGCCTCAGGATGGGTGGGCTGTGGATAGGAGAGAATGAAAGTGGATTTTAAAAAAGAATTATGAGATTCCAACGTTGTGTTCCCTTCATGGTGTTTGAGATATACAAGTAAGAAGCTTGAGTTATTTCAAAATTACTTTTAGTAGCGTGGACTGTTTCCTCACAACATTTCACTAGGAGTGAATAATGACATTTTATAAATACCACACTAGGAAATAAGGAGGGGCAGGGAAGTCTGTGACCAGTCAGACAAGTGGAGCTCAAAATCAGGTGAGGTTTGGGACTGTCTACTTTGATACTGTTGGGGGAGGCCTAGGAGAGAGGTAATAAAATTTTCAGAACCAGGGTACCCAATACTTATATTTTTCCTTTGGTTGGACTATAGGAATGGGTATATTTGCTGGATAGAGAAGTGCTAGGAGATAAGACCCTTGACTTCATGATGGCTTGACCCATGACCCCACTTTCATAACTTTCTTATTAGTGAGACCCCTTCCCTCACAGCAATAATCAGAATCTGTATTTATGACTCTCTGATGAGTATGCCCAAAGCTGACCCTGATGTGGTACTAATGCAGTCTGGGCAAGACAATGCAAGAAACAGAGAAAAGGAAATGGGGTGTGAAGAGGCGGAAACATTTCTGGTTAGGTCTCAGAAAATGAATTTATATCTCTCTGAACTAACCTGACATACTGTTTCTCAATACAATATTCAAGAACAGGCCCAATGAAACATCAAAGATAGATGTTTTCAGTGTCAGCACAGTATATGGTTTGATGGTTTCAAGAAGGAAAATAGTTGGCATAAAATTCGAATTTGGGGACAGCAGCAAGTCCTCGTGAGTAATAACTGATCTGATTTCTAGATAACAGCAACAAGTTGAACTGTCTTAAAGACCTCTAATGTAACTATATTTTAATTTTATTCAGCAAGACTCCGCTCCTTAGTGCTGGGAACCAAATGACTCCCTAGTGACTGGGGATCCTGGTCATTAATTGTGTCAAGGGGTAAATGAGTACATACCATAGTGGGCCTTCAGAAGAGAAAAGAATGGGAGGGACGTGCATGTGCGTGTGTATGTGTGTATGTGCATGCACCTGTGTGTGTAGACAACGGACCCGTCAGTTATACAAATATGCTATAGTTTGTATAACCATTTCTCCCATTTTTGAACTTTGCTTTTTTCTAATTTTATACTAGTATAAAAAAAAAGATACAAATGAACTTATTTAGAGATGCATAGACATAGAAAACAAACTTATGGTTACCAAAAGGGGAAAGGGGGGCAAAGGGATAAATTAGGAAGTTGGGATTAACAGATAAGCACTGCTATATATACTACTATATATAAAATAGATAAACAAGGACCTACTGTGTAGCACAGGGAACTCTACTCATTAGTTTGTAATAACCTATATGGGAAATGAATCTGAAAAAGAGTATCTCTATCTATAGATGTATATTTATAACTGAATCACTGTGCTGTACACCTGAAACTAACACATTGTAAACCAAACTATACTTCAACAACACCACCACAATCTGCCCACAAAGAAAACAATGTTACTGTGAACATCATATAAAAATCTTATTAGAGGTTTTAGATAGGTACAGTTTAAAAGCCGGTTTTCACATCTTATCAAACCGTACTCTTACAGCAACCTTCTTCAGCAGAGATGATGATTATTCCCATGATGCAGATACAGAAACAGATACAAACACGCAGTATTTTCAGGGCCACAGAGCTTCACGTGCTGGGTTGGGGAGAATACAGTTTGGTGTGACTCCAGTGATTGTGTTCACACTATTATATTCTATCACAGATCCTGCATTCCCTGTGCACCAGGAGGGGCACACACAATTTAACAAATAAGCTGGACTTCTCAGGGAAGATGAATAAAAAATAGTTCTAACCTTTAGGGAGTTTTCAGTCTGGCAATACAGATGGACGAGTTAACAAAATATAAGCAAATGCCACAGAATTTGGGCTCGCTTAATTTTGAATGCTTATGAAGCTTTTAACTTTGTGCGTGTGTCCGTGTGTGTGTGTGTGTGTGTGTGTGTGTACCATTCGTAAGAGGTCAAATTAAGATTTCTTTGATCTATAGGATTATATTGATTTTGCAATACTAGGTGTTAGAGTGTGAATTATTTTTTGAAAAAAAATCAACTATAAAATACATCAAGGAGAAAATCTGTCCTCTTTTAAGGTCATTTCTCAATTACAGTTATTTATGTAAGTAGTCAGCTCACGTTATTCATAACTGGGCAACTTGTTCCTTCTATCCAGTAAGTTCCTATCAAAAGAGGTGAGGTATGCACCCTCGCATCATGCACAAAATTAAACTCAAAACGGCTTAAAGGCTTAAACATAAGACATGACACCATGAGACTTGGGTCAGTCTCCCAAGGCAATAGGAATAAAAACAAAAATAAACAAATGGCACCTAATCAAACTTCCAAGCTTTTGCACAGCAAAGGAAACTACACACACACACACACACACACAAAACACTTATGGAATGGGAGAAAATATTTGCAAATGATGTGACAGACAAAGACCTAATCTCCAAAATATAAAACAGCTCATACAACTCAACAACAACCAAAAAACAGCCCAATCGAAAAATGGGCAGAAGACCTTAATAGACATTTCTCCAAAGAAGACATACAGATGGCCAAAAGGCACATGAAAACATGCTCAGCATCACTAATTATTAGAGAAATGCAAATAAAAAATACAACCAAGCACCACCTCACACGGTCAGAATGGCCATCATTAAAAAGTCTAAAATAATAAATGCTGCAGAGGGTGTGGAGAAAAGGGAACCCTCTTACACGGTTGGTGGGAATGTAAGTTGGTGCAGTCACTGTGGAAAACAGTGCGGAGGCTCCTCAGAAAACTAAAAATAGAATTACCATATGATCCAGTGATCCCACTCCTGGGCATATATCCAGACAAAACTATAATTCAGGGGCTTCCTTGGTGGCGCAGTGGTTAAGAATCTGCCTGCCAATGCAGGGGACATGGGTTCGAGCCCTGGTCCGGGAAGATCCCACATGCCGCGGAGCAACTAAGCCCGTGCGCCACAACTACTGAGCCTGCGCTGTAGAGCCCACGAGCCACAACTACTGAGCCCACGTGCCACAACTACTGAAGCCCACGTGCCTAGAGCCCATGCTCTGCAACAAGAGAAGCCACCGTGATGAGAAGCCCGTGCACCGCAACGGAGAGTAGCCCCCATTCGCCGCAACTAGAGAAAGCTCGTGCCCAGGAACGAAGACCCAACGCAGCCAAAAATAAAAATAAATAAAATAAACAAATTAAAAAACACACACACACAAAAAAACAAACTATGATTCAAAAAGATACATGCATCTCTATGTTCATAGCAGCACTATTCACAATAGCCAAAACATGGAAACAACCTAAATGTCCATCGACAGTTGAATGGATAAAGAAGATGTGGTACATATATACAATGGAATACTACTCAGCCATAAAAAAGAATGAAATAATGCCATTCTCAGCAACATGGATGCAACTAGAGACTATCATACTAAATGAAGTAAGTCAGAAAGAGAAAGACTAATACCATATGATATCACTTATATGTGGAATCTAAAATATGGCACAAATGAACCTATCTACAAAACAGAAACAGACTCACAGACATAGAGAACAGACTTGTGCTTGCCAAGGGGAGGAGGGAGGGGGAGGGAAGGACTGGGAGTTTGGGATTAGCAGATGCAAACTGGTATATATAGGATGGATAAACAACCAGGTCCTACTGTATAGCACAGGGAATTATATTCAATATCCTGTGATAAACCATAATGGAAAAGAATATGAAAAAAAGAATGTATGTATGTGTATAACTGAGTCACTTTGCTGTACAGCAGAGATTGGCACAGCACTGTAAATCAACTATACTTCAATTAAAAAAATAAAATTAAAAAAAAGAGGTGAGGCATGAAGAAGGAACTTGGGAAGCTTAAAAGAATCATAATTTCAAAAAAAAATTACAATTATTTTGACTTGTCCTGAGCCAGAGTTAATTTGTTTCTCCATTCACTTAACCAAAATTTATTTAATATGCTGTATGTATTGACATTTGCAAATATTATTCCTCATCCTCAATAACTCTCAAGGCAATAACCTTCAAAGTAAATATTTTCATTTTGCCAATGAAAACACGGACATTCAGAAAGGTGACTTTAGCTCTGACAGAGGAATTAGATTGCCAAGGTAGATTGTACAAGTAGTAAATGTTAGAGCTGGGAGTTCACGCAGGTAAGTCCTTGCTCTTTCCATCATGGTATAACAATGACATAGTATGCTATCTTCTGGAGTGGTACTGCCCATCCTTTCCTTGGCTCTGACTTGGTAGAGAAGGTTTATACACAGGAAGTATGCTCTCCAAAGTACTTCCTGGGGCAGGAAATTTCCACTACCCGAGGCAACCCCTTTTCTCTACTCATAAAAGCATAAAGACATGAAGGCAAGCAAGAGAAAGTGATAGTATTTTTATAGTTATACCTTAGAATCTACTCAAATTTATAAGAAGTCAATGTTTCACAAAGTTTTGTTCTTTGACAATTACAATCATGACATCAAATTATTTCTGCTATACCTCATGCCTCTGAATTACATCAATGTGCTTGAGAGCTAGTGCCCCAGAGCAATAATTCCCAAAACATGGTCAGAAAAGCTCTCCCAAATGGTCCCAAACTGATCAAACATGCCACTCCTAATGGATGAGTGACACTAAATTCCATAGACTTCCTTTTTTATGTACAACTATTAACTTACTGCCCGAGTTTTAAAGGGCTATTAAACATAAGTTAAGATCAGACATTAAACCCGAGTTTACTTAGGACTCCAATATTCCACTAAGAAGTCTGGGAACTACAGAAAACTGAGAAAAGTTACAAAGCTGCTACTACACATATGTGTTTGCAGAAAGTTAAAAAGCCCCCTAATTTAGGGAAGAACTTGTTTATTTTGTCTATCACGTCTAATGCTTTCACAATTTCTGTGCTGCAGCTTTTCTAAAAGCATTCATCCTTGATCCTTGTGAAGTGAGAGACTTATTGCCAAATATGATAAAGAAGCATCAGAATTTGGTTAAGGCTAGCTGGATAGCAAAGGTTATTCAGCTAGCCTTAGCTGCTACAGCAAAGCTTTTTTTACAGGAATGCAGGATTAGCAGGGACTTAGTAAAATATATGAGAAAGAGAGAACAAATAAGATGAGCCTAGTAAAATATATGAGAAAGAGAGAACAAATAAGATGAGCCTATGATTGCCCCAAGCTTTCTTTCTGGAGAGTTTCCAGGCAGCAATGTGGTGGGGCAGGGGGTGGAATCCAGGCAAAACCAGAGGCTTCCCAAGTAGAGGAAACAGAGTAGGGAATCCAGGAAGACCAATGTGGCTAGAGTTTGAAGGTCAGACTATCAGAGAGGACAGACCTGTCCAGCAAAAGAACTCCTGAGATCCACATAGGGTCCCTCTTGAGTCTTCAGCTGAATACTGATCAGCACATGTGTGTAAGGAAACTAAAGAAACAAAGTTAGGTTGGAATAAGAACCATCTGAAAGAATAGAGGGAAAAATCCATGGTGATCACACAAAGCTTAAAATAGTTTATGTTCTCAGGAGCCAGAAATGGATAGATGGGACACAGCAGAGCACTCAGGTAATTGCCTCAGTAATAGGGAAAAATCAGTCCTAAACTACAGGCTGCTCTGATCCCACTTAATGAAGTTTAAAAGCAAGTCTTGAAAGGATCAACCTGTCTTCAAGTTACTTAACTGTGTACTGAACAAAGCTCAAGAGTATCTATAGGTATACAAAATATCTAGCACCAAACAAAGTAAACTTCACAATGGTTGATATTCAATCAAAAGTTGCCAGGAATGCAAAGAAGCAAAAGTAATACCCACAATGAGGATAACAAAATCAATCAGTAGAAACAGACCCAGAAATTACATAGATGATAGAATTAGTAGAAAACAACATTTAAAAAGTTATCGTGTTTATATTCCATATATTCAAGAAGGAAGATTGAACATAGTTAAGTAGTAACATGCAGATATAAAAAAACCCAAATGAAAATTTTAGAAATGAACGTTACAATGTCTAATATGAAAATTATCCTGGATAGGACTTACACTACTTGATTTCAAGATTCAGCATAAAGCAGCAATAATCAAGACAGTGTGGTATTGGCATAAAAATAAATAAATAGATCAATAGAGATTCCAGAAATAGGCCTTACACATATATGGTCAAATGATTTTCAACAAAAGTACAAAGATAATCCATTGGAGAAAAGCTAATCTTTTAAACAAATGGTGTTTTAACCATTGAATATCTGTATCCAAAAATTAAAATAAATAAAACTTGATCTACTCCTCATGCCATATGCTAAAAAATTCAAGGAGAATCATAGATCTAAATGTAAAACCTAAAACCATAAATCTTTCAGCAGACGACATAGGAGAAAATCTTCATGACAGTGTATTAAACAGAGCTTTTTAGAAATGTAACACGAAATGCACAATCTATGAAAGAAAAAAAATAATAAATTATGTTTCATCTAAAATAGAAACTTCCGGTCTTCAGAAGATTCTGTTATGCCAAAGACTAGGGGAAAACATTTGTAAATCACTTATCTGATAATGTAATTGTAGTCACAACAAAAAATAACTCAAACATGGTATTAAGAAAGCAAACAACCCAATGAAAAATGGGCAAAAGATTTGCATAGATACTTCACCAAAGAAGATACACTTGGCAAATGAGTATATGAAAAGAAGCACAATATCATTAGTCATTAGGGACTATTTGAGACTAATTAGAATGGCTAAACTGAACAAGGCTGATACTATCTGTTGGCAAAGGTGTGGAGCAACTAGAATTCTCATACACTGCTGGTGGGAATGTAAAGTGGTGCAGCCACTTTGGAAAAGGATTTGACAGTTTCTTAAAAAGTATATTTATCATGTGATGCTACTATTCCACTCCTAGTTATTTACTGAAGTTATCAGGTTTTTTCAGTTTAATTTGAAATTGCAGGAAAAAAAACAGAGACTCATCAAACTTAGTCAGAAAACATCTCTGAAACAGGAAATGCTGTTTCAAACCACAAATATCAGAGAGCACTTCACTCTGGCGTTTGAGTCCCAAAGGAAGAAAAAAATCTTATTACTTCCTGAAAAAATATAGGCATGGAGATGTTGATGGGTAAACTTTCATTTTAAAAGTTTATTCTAAATGGCTGTGGTTGTTAATGGAATTTTTAAAACTTTTTTTTCTGATTGGACATTTAGCAACCAGGGAGTTTACTCACCCCATACCCTTGAGATACTGTGTTTTCCTTGGCTGGTATTTACCTATCCTTTCAAAGATCAGCTCTGGTAGAAACAGCCCTGGATGGATTCAAGTGGCAGACTGATCACATGCATTTATACCTGGAAACTGAACCACAGACCTGCAGGCTGCCCTTCATTCCCCATGCTCACAGGGGTCATCTCACTGGGGAGAGTCCTATGCAGCCTAAGGAGAGATGGGGGCCCACAGGAGTCCTTTGGAAGCTGCAGTCCCTTTGGCAGAGGATCTTGGGGGGAAGGAGGATGTCTATGGAATTTGAGAACATCAAATCTGGAAGGGGTGTTCTCTGGACCAGTGCCTCCTTAGGGGGTCACTGTAAATAAAGATAGGAGACCTCAAGTCCTTTTTAATATCTCCCCAAACCCAGAAAACCTTAACCATTAACATTAACCATTTTCCTACAGAAGTCCACTCAGGTTAACCAAGACATTAATCTTCTTGTCTTTTAGCAAAAGTTATTTTAGCTCACAGTGGTAACACCAGTTATCCTGTGATGATCAGAAGTCCTGATTGGTGGTTTGATTTTGGTTAATAAAAAATGAAAAAAATCATGTTATAAAATAAGGCAGAACAAAATAAAAAATACTAGTAATTAATTAATGGGTAGGCATTTTTAAATCCTCATTTTATTGATGAGGGAATTGAGACTCAGAGAGATGCATGAACTTGTCTAAGCCAGTTAGTGGAGTTAGGACTTAAACTCTGAATGATTGATGCCAGATTCTGAACTGTTTAGTGTTATCTAACTGTTATCATGGGGGGGGGGTGCTTCTACATAAACCACAGAAATAAGGGGAGACCCTTAATGGGAAAAGTTAGAAAAATAAATAAAACTACAATGATGCGTTAGATTGAACTAGATAGTTTCAAGTTTCTAAGAGTCTCTAATAAATTAAAATCCCAATGTGTTAAACCATCCATGAGATCAGGAACAATCACTCTTACAGGCAGATCAGTGGTAGCAAGTGTTGTGGACAGAGCACTGGACAGGGTATCAGGAGAGCAGGGTTCTGGCCCAAATAACTAGATGATCTTGGGAAAGTCACCTCCCAACTGGACATCTGGCTGGACCTCTCTCTCCAGTAGAATAGCTGGACTTCTTTCAGGGTAGCCAGTTTCCCAGAGAGCAAAAGAAGAATCCTCCATGGGCTTCCCTGGTGGCGCAGTGGTTAGGAATCCGCCTGCCAGTGCAGGGGACACAGGTTCAAGCCCTGGTCCGGGAAGATCCCACATGCTGCAGAGCAACTAAGCCCGTGCGCCACAACTACTGAGCCTGCACTCTTGAGACCTTGAGCCACAACTACTGAGCCCACGTGCCACAACTACTGAAGCCCACGCACCTAGAACCCATGCTCCACAACAAGAGAAGCCACGGCAATGAGAAGCCCGCACACCACAACGAAGACCCAAAACAGCCAAAAATAAAAACAAACAAATAAATAAATAAATTTATTTTAAAAAAAGAAGAAGAAGAAGAATCCACCAGGACTCTTTTTTAAAAAAATATTTCTTTATTTATTTTGGCTGCGCCAGGTCTTAGTTGCGGCACACAGGATCTTCGTTGTGGCATGTGGGATCTTTAGTTGCGGCATGTAGGCTTCTTAGTTGTGGCATGCAGGCTTCTTAGTTGTGGCATGCATGCGGGATCTAGTTTCCTGA
Organism: Eubalaena glacialis; assembly: GCF_028564815.1. Taxonomy (NCBI): domain Eukaryota; kingdom Metazoa; phylum Chordata; class Mammalia; order Artiodactyla; family Balaenidae; genus Eubalaena; species Eubalaena glacialis. The sequence goes on along the minus strand of NC_083725.1, from coordinate 59,889,566 downwards.
CCAGGGATCGAACCCAGGCCCCCTGCATTGGGAGTGTGGAGTCTTACCCACTGGACCACCAGGGAAGTCCCCCCGCCAGGACTCTTAAGGGCTAAATCCAGAATGGGCACAGCACACTCTAGCCACATTCTATTCAACAAAGTAAATCACAAGACCAGCTTAGATTCAAGGAGAGAGGAGACAAACTATCTGTTGATGGGAAGAGCAGCAGGTGCATACAGGGATGGAAGGAATTGTTGGTGGCCACCTATGGAGACTGTCTACTACACACATTATGAGCAGATGTCCATGGTCAAATAAGTTTGGGAAATCTGGACTAAACACAATTAAAAAGGTTTCTTAACAGCAAGACTTCTTAGAGTTGTTATAATGCTAATTGAAGTGCCAAGAATGATATAAAGTAAGTAGCAAGTATAAAAAGAAATAAAGTTTAATTATTGCTTCCTAGACTAACTTTGTCCTTCCTGACCTTCTTACACAGATCAATATGAAAGAAGAGGATAAAAATGTAACCAATCTAACAGGAAATATATATGGTTAAACTGGCTACCACAGACAGTCACAGTCTTTGAAAGATAAAGAATGTCTTCAGGAAGTTGCAAAGGACCTGGCTCAACTTCAGCATTTTCTCCATCCTTTGTGGAAACAGCCACTTTTCTTGCTAAGTAAAGCCTCCTTCAGCATAAATTGAGATTCTGGACTTCTAGTTGCTGAGAAAAAGTCAGTCCTATTGTTCATTACAATGATTTCTTCCTGCCTTTTTTTTTTTTTAATTTATTTATTTATTTTTGGCTGGGTTGGGTCTTCGTTGCTGCGTGCAGGCTTTCTCTAGTTGTTGCGAGCAGGGTCTACTCTTGGTTGCGGTGCACGGGCTTCTCATTGCAGTGGCCTCTCTTGTTGAGGAGCACGGGCTCAAGGCATGCGGGATTCAGTAGTTGCGGCACGTGGGCTCAGTAGTTCTGGTTCGCGGGCTCTAGAGTGCAGGCTCAGCAGTTGTGGCACAGGGGCTCAGTTGCTCTACGACATGTGGGATCTTCCCGGACCAGGGCTGGAGCCCGTGTCCCCTGCATTGGCAGGCAGATTCTTAATCACCAGGGAAGCCCCCTCTTCATGCCTTTAGAATCAGGTCTTTTAATGAGTTCCAATTAATTCTGGGAAGATAATAAAAGTCAGGGGTGACTTTTCAATTCTTTGTCTCATAAGCAACTGGTGTTGTTTTCTTGGCTATCTGGTCAACTGCAAAGCACAGAAATGACCCATTGGGGTGACCGATACCTTGGACACATGGTATTTGTGAAAGCAGCTTGGTGTGGAAGAAGAGAAGAAACTCTGGAAACTAATCTAGCTTTGAATTCCCACTTCTCTACTCCTATTCCTGTTACTCCTTGGAAATCCTTAAGGAAGTTGTATAAGTCCTCTGATCCTCAGTTTACTCATCTATAAACCTAAATTATAAGGCTTTTGGAGAGATTAAATGTGATATTATTTGCTTATCTGTTTCTTCCACTCATTCAACAAATATTTAGTTATTGTACTTAATGAGTGGCAGGCAGCATACTCTGCACAGAATATATAGCTTGGAAGGGAAATAAACCATATGCAAGTAAATTAATAAATAATAAAGATTTTTGTCAAGAATTGCACAGTCAGGTCAATACCATAATAAGAAATAAGCAGGATGCTGTGATCGTTTACAGTGGGAAGCAGTGTCTTATCTTAGATACGGTTACAAAGGAATGTCTCTCTGAATTGATAAGGTTGGGATGAGAAGGGCCAGTGATGTGAGGAGCAGACAGAGGAACATTCCAGGCAGAAGAAACCGCAAGTGGCAAGTTTCTAACATGATCAAGAATTTAATGAGTTTGAATTTATGTGAACTCACGGAAGACCAGTTTGGCTGGAGCATAAAGGGAGGGGAAGGCTGGAGAGCTCAGCAAAGGAAGGATCATGTAGGATGTAAGTAAGGAGTTTAGACTTTATTCTAATTGCCATAGGGAGGCATTGTGGAATTCTGAAGAGAGAAAACATCCAGTTTAAAATACTAAAAGATCACTCTGGGTCCCTCTGTAGATTGGATTGAAGGGGAGCAAGAGTGGAGAAAAGGGGAACAATTAAGACATTATGGTAGTCCAGAAGAGAGATAATGGTGGTATGTGCTGGGCTGCTGGCACTGGCAATAAAAATAAATTGCCAAAATATTTGTAGTGGAACTGGCAGGACTTGGTGATAGATGGGATGTGGAAGGTGAGAGAGACAAAGGGGTCAAAATGGATTTTTCTGGGTTTTGGTATAGAAACTAGATGGGCAGAGATTCCATTTATTGCGAAAGGGGAAACTGGAGGCAGAGCAGGTTTGGGGAGGGGATCAGAGGATCTTAAGACTTTCAGTTTGGACATGCTAGGTTTCTGAGAGAACCAGTTCGAGATGCCAGGTAGGTAACTAAATGTATGAGACGAGATCAGAGATGAGGTCTTGGCTGGAGGTATGAATTTGGGAGTCATCAGCATACAGATAGTATTTAACACCATGGGACTGGATGAGATCCCTTGGGAGGAAACTGTAGCAAGAGACAAGAAGAAAGGCAGGGGGAAGCCTTGAATTGAATAAGATTTAATAAGGAAGAAGGAGTCAGTGAGAGAATGGAGAAAGGCTAGTGGAGTGGGAGAACAAACAGAGTAGTATGATGTTGAGGAAGCTAAGAGAGAAAGGTTAGTGTTTCATAGAGAAATATTTGAATGCTACTGGGAAGTTGAGTATGAGAAAGAGCTCTGTCCATTGGATTTAGCAACATGGCGTAATGTGGATAGAACCCAGATTGATGGAAGAAAGAACACGAAGGGTGGGAGTGGAGGTGGTGTATGTTGATATCTCTTTTGTGAAATTATGTTAAAAAACAGAAATGAAGGTGTTCTAGAAAGACATCAAAGGAAGCATAGCAGAGTTTTCTGCTTGTCTACCTCACACCCATTCTCTCCCTCCTCGTTAACTTTTTCTTGGGGCAGCCATCTCTTTAGTTAACAAGCAGTGTTTCCTCCCTTGCTATGTGGGGAGCCAATGAAACATAAGGGACTGACTCAGCTACCTTTCCCCCTTCTTCTCCTTAGGTGGCAGATAAGAGGGTGGGAACTACACTGGCCATTTTGCAACCATGAGAAGAACCTGAAAATAGAAGCCCCTGTTAAGGAAGTGGAACAGCAAGATCGGGCAGCAGACTGCGGCATCAAGAATATTTTCAGATCTGAGAGATACCAGAGTATGCTTGCATGCTGGTATGAGCCATCGAGGAGAGAAATGGGTGAACAAGAGCCCAGGGGATAATGACAGGACTGCAGCCCTTAAAAAGGCATGCGTAGAGAGAGCCTGGGTGTCTGTTGATGAACTGGCCTTTGATAGGCTTCTGCAGAGGGTTTAGGACACTTACCAACGTTCTTTCCTGAGGAAACTTTCTCCAGCAACTCTGACATTCCATTGCTCTTTCCATCCTTCATCCTTTTCCCTATGGACTAGAGTCGCCTGTCTCTTCCTTCCTAAATTCATTCCCCATGCTGCTGTCAGAGTGAATATTCCAAACTGCAAATATGACTTTAGAAGACTGTGTAGCTCCTTGTCATCCACAGGATGAAGCTGTACTCACTTGCCTCAAATTTAAGACATTCTCTTTCTAAGACAAATACCATATGATTTCACTTATATGTGGGATCTAAAATATGACACAAATGAACGTATCTATGAAACAGAAACAGACTCGCAGACATAGGGAACAGACTTATGGTTGCCAAGGGGGAGGAAGGTAGGGGAGGGATGGATTGGGAGTTTGGGATTAGCAGAGGCAAAAGATTATATATAGAATGGTTAAACAACAAGGTCCTACTGTATAGCACAGGAAACTACATTCAATATCCTGTTATATACTATAATGGAAAAGAATGTAAAAAAGAATGTATGTATATGTATAACTGAATCACAGATATACAGCAGAAATTAACACAACATTGTAAATCCACTATACTTCAATTAAAAAAAAAAAAGACATTCTCTTTCTGGCTCTTCTTTCCAGCTTCCTATCTTCAACATTTCATTAAGCATTCTGAGTACTAACAATGCCTGGTTATTGGCATTTCCCTAATGGTGCATTATCTTTCCCACGTCTATACCTTTCTTCATGCTTTCTCCCTTTTCTGATATCCTTCTTCCTTTCTCTTTCACTTATATAATTTCAAGGCACAGCTCAAATGCCAGCTGTGATGTGTCCAGAGGGAATTAGTTGTTCTTCCCTCTCATTCTTGAAAGAGCAGCTGTCCTCCCATAATGCGGGTCTGCCCTTCAGACAGGTGATATAGCTTTTCCTGTTGGCCCCCTCCCACGGGATCGTAAGCTCTTGAGGCTAGGGGCCCTGACTGATTCATCTTTTTTTTTTTTTTTTAACATTTTTATTGGAGTATAATTGCTTTACAATGGTGTGTTAGTTTCTGCTTTATAACAAAGTGAATCAGTTATACATATACATATATCCCCATATCTCTTCCCTCTTGCATCTCCCTCCCTCCCACCCTCCCTATCCCACCCTTCTAGCTGGTCACAAAGCACCGAGCTGATCTCCCTGTGCTATGCGGCTGCTTCCCACTAGCTATTTTACATTTGGTAGTGTATATATGTCCATGCCACTCTCTCACTTCATCCCAGCTTACCCTTCCCCCTCCCTGTGTCCTCAAGTCCATTCTTTACGTCTACGTCTTTATTCCTGTCCTGCCTCTACGTTCTTCAGAACCATATATATATATATATATATATTTTTTGGTTCCATATATATGTGTTAGCATACTGGATTTGTTTTTCTCTTTCTGACTTACTTCACTCTGTATGACAGACTCTAGGTTCATCCACCTCACTACAAATAATTCAATTTCGTTTCTTTTTTTGGCTGAGTAATATTCCATTGTATATATGTGCCACATCTTCTTTATCCATTCATCTGTCAATGAACACTTAGGTTGCTTCCATGTACTGCAATGAACATTGTGGTACATGACTCTTTTTGAATTATGGTTTTCTCAGGGTATATGCCCAGTAGAGGGATTGCTGGGTCATACTGTAGTTCTATTTTTAGTTTTCTGAGGAACCTTCATACAGTTCTCCATAGTGGCTGTATCAATTTACATTCCCACCAACAGTGCAAGAGGGTTCCCTTTTCTCCACACCCTCTCCAGCATTTATTGTTTGTAGATTTTTTTGATGATGGCCATTCTGACTGGTGTGAGGTGATACCTCATTGTAGTTTTGATTTGCATTTCTCTAATGATTAGTGATGTTGAGCATCCTTTCATGTGTTTGTTGGCAATCTGTATATCTTTGGAGAAATGTCTATTTAGGTCTTATGCCCATTTTTCGATTGGGTTGTTTGTTTTTTTGATGTTGAGCTGCTTGTATATTTTGGAGATTAATCCTTTGTCAGTTGCTTCATTTGCAAATATTTTCTCCCATTCTGAGGGTTGTCTTTTCATCTTGCTTAGGGTTTCCTTTGCTGTGCAAAAGCTTTTAAGTTTCATTAGGTCCCATTTGTTTATTTTCGTTTTTATTTCCATTTCTCTAGGAGGTGGGTCAAAAAGGATCTTGCTGTGATTTATGTCATAGAGTGTTCTATATTTTCCTCTAAGAGTTTTATAGTGTCTGGCCTTACATTTAGATCTTTTATCCATTTTGAGTTTATTTTTGTGTATGGTGTTAGGGAGTGTTGTAATTTCATTCTTTTACATGTAGCTGTCCAGTTTTCCCAGCACCACTTACTGAAGAGGCTGTCTTTTCTGCATTGTATATTCTTGCCTCCTTTATCAAAGATAAGGTGACCATATGTGCGTGGGTTTATCTCAGGGCTTCTAGCTTGTTCCATTGATCTATATTTCTGTTTTTGTGCCAGTATCACACTGTCTGGATTACTGTAGTTTTGTAGTATAGTCTGAAGTCCGGGAGCCTGATTCCTCTAGCTCCATTTTTCTTTCTCAAGATTGCTTTGGCTATTCAGGGTTTTTTGTGTTTCCATACAAATTGTGAAATTTTTTGTTCTAGTTCTGTGAAAAATGCCAGTGGTAGTTTGATAGGGATTGCTTTGAATCTGTAGTTTGCGTTGGGTAGTAGAGTCATTTTCACAATATTGATTCTTCCAATCCAAGAACATGGACTATCTCTCCATCTGTTTGTATCTCTTTAATTTCTTTCATCAGTGTCTTATAGTTTTCTGCATACAGGTCTTTTGTCTTCTTAGGTAGGTTTATTCCTAGGTATTTTATTCTGTTTGTTGCAATGTTAAATGGGAGTGTTTCCTTAAGTTCTCTTTCAGATTTTTCATCATTAGTGTATAGGAATGCAAGAGATTTCTGTGCATTAACTTTGTATCCTGCTACTTTACCAAATTCATTGATTAGCTCTAGTATTTTCTGGTGGAGTCTTTAGGATTCTCTATGTATAGTATCATGTCATATGCAAACAGTGACAGATTTACTTCTTCTTTTCTGATTTGTATTCCTTTTATTTCTTTTTCTTCTCTGACTGCTGTGGCTAACACTTCCAAAACTATGTTGAATAATAGTGGTGAGAGGGGGCAACCTTGTCTTGTTCCTGATCTTAGTGGAAATGGTTTCAGTTTTTCACCATTGAGGATGATGTTGGCTGTGGGTTTGTCATATATGGCCTTTATCATGTTGAGGAAAGTTCCCTCTATCCCTACTTTCTGGAGGGTTTTTATCATAAATGGGTGTTGAATTTTGTTGAAAGCATTCTCTGTATCTATTGAGATGATCATATGGTTTTTCTCCTTCAATTTGTTAATATGGTGTATCACATTGATTGATCTGCATATATTGAAGAATCCTAGCATTCCTGGGATAAACCCCACTAGATCATGGTGTATGATCCTTTTAATGTGCTGTTGGATTCTGTTTGCTAGTATTTTGTTGAGGATTTTTGCATCTATGTTAATCAGTGATATTGGTCTGCAGTTTTATTTTTTTCTGACATCTTTGTCTCATTTTGGTATCAGGGTGATGGTGGCCTCGTAGAATGAGTTTGTGAGTGTTCCTCCCTCTGCTATATTTTGGAAGAGTTTGAGAAGGATAGGTGTTACCTCTTCACTAGATGTTTGAAAGAATTCGCCTGTGAAGCCATCCGGTCCTGGGCTTTTGTTGCTGGAAGATTTTTAATCACAGTTTCAATTTCAGTGCTTGTGATTGGTCTGTGCATACTTCCTATTTCTTCCTGGTTCAGTCTTGGAAGGTTATGCATTTCTAAGAATTTGTACATTTCTTCCAGGTTGTCCATTTTATTGGCATATAGTTGCTTGTGGTAATCTCTCATGATCCTTTGTATTTCTGCAGTGCCAGTTGTTACTTCCCCTTTTTCATTTCTAATTCTATTAATTTGAGTCTTCTCCCTTTTTTTCTTGATGAGTCTGGCTAATGGTTTATCAATTTTGTTTATCTTCTCAAAGAAGCAGCTTTTAGTTTTGATGATCTTTGCTCTCGCTTCCTTCCTTTCTTTTTCATTTATTTCTGATCTGATCTTTATGATTTCTTTCCTTCTGCTAACTTTGGGATTTTTTTGTTCTTCTTTCTCTAATTGCTTTAGGTGTAAGGTTAGGTTGTTTATTTGAGATGTTTCTTGTTTCTTAAGGTAGGATTGTATTGCTATAAACTTCCCTCTTAGAACTGCTTTTGCTGCATCCCATAGGTTTTGCGTCATCGTGTTTTCATTGTCATTTGTTTCTAGGTATTTTTTGATTTCCCCTTTGATATTTTCAGTGATCTCTTGGTTATTAAGCAGTGTATTGTTTAGCCTCCAGGTGTTTGTATTTTTTACAGATTTTTCCCCATAATTGATATCTAGTCTCATAGCGTTTTGGTTGGAAAAGATACTTAATACGATTTCAATTTTCTTAAATTTACCAAGGCTTGATTTGTGACCCAAGATATGATCTATCCTGGAGAATGTTCCATGAGCACTTGAGAAGAATGTGTATTCTGTTGTTTTTGGATGGAATGTCCTATAAATATCAATTAAGTCCATATTGTTCAATGTATCACTTAAAGCTTGTGTTTCCTTATTTATTTTCATTTTGGATGATCTGTCCATTGGTGAAAGTGGGGTGTTAGTCCCCTACTATGATTGTGTTACTGTTGATTTCCCCTTTTATGGCTGTTAGTATTTGCCTTATGTATTGAGGTGCTCCTATGTTGGGTGCATAAATATTTACAATTGTTATATCTTCTTCTTGGATTGATCCCTTGATCATTATGTGGTGTCCTTCTTTGTCTCTTGTAATAGTCTTTCTTTTAAAGTCTATTTTGTCTGATATGAGAATTGCTACTCCAGCTTTCTTTTGATTTCCATTTGAATGGAATACCTTTTTCCATCCCTTCACTTTCAGTCTGTATGTGTTCCTAGGTCTAAAGTGTGTCTCTTGTAGACAGCATATATACGGGTGTTGTTTTTCTATCCATTCAGCCAGTGTATGTCTTTTGGTTGGAGCATTTAATCCATTTACATTTAAGGTAATTATCTATATGTATGTTCCTATTACCATTTTCTTAATTGTTTTGGTTTTGTTATTGTAGGTCTTTTCCTTCTCTTGTGTTTCCTGCCTAAAGAAGTTCCTTTAGCATTTGTCATAAAGCTGGTTTGGTTGTGCTAAATTCTCTTAGCTTTTGCTTGTCTGTAAAGGTTTTAATTCCTCTGTCAAATCTGAATGAGATCCTTGCTGGTAGAGTAATCTTGGTTGTAGGCTTTTCTCTTTCATCACTTTAAATATGTCCTGCCACTCACTTCTGGCTTGCAGAGTTTCTGCTGAAAGATCAGCTGTTAACCTTATCGGGATTCCCTTGTATGTTATTTGTTGCTTTTCCCTTGCTGCTTTTAATATTTTTTCTTTGTATTTAATATTTGATTGTTTGATTAATATGTCTTGGCATGTTTCTCCTTGGATTTATACTGTATGGGACTCTCTGTGCTTCCTGGACTTGATTAACTATTTCCTTTCCCATATTAGGGAAGTTCTCAACTATCATCTCTTCAAATATTTTCTCAGTCCCTTTCTTTTTCTCTTCTTCTTCTGGGACCCCTATAATTTGAATGTTGGTGTATTTAATATTATCCCAGAGGTCTCTGAGACTGTCCTCAATTCTTTTCATTCTTTTTTCTTTATTCTGCTCTGCAGTAGTTATTTCCACTATTTTATCTTCCAGGTCACTTATCTGTTCTTCTGCCTCAGTTATTCTGCTATTGACTCCTTCTAGAGAATTTTTAATTTCATTTATTGTGTCGTTCATCTTTGTTTGTTTGCTCTTTAGTTCTTCTAGGTCCTTGTTAAACGTTTCTTGTATTTTCTCCATTCTATTTCCAAGATTTTGGATCATCTTTACTATCATTACTCTGAATTCTTTTTCAGGTAGACTGCCTATTTCCTCTTCATTTGTTAGGTCTGATGGGTTTTTACCTTGCTCCTTCATCTGCTGTGTGTTTTTCTGTCTTCTCATTTTGCTTAACTAACTGTGTTTGGGGTCTCCTTTTCGCAGGCTGCAGGTTCGTAGTTCCCGTTGTTTTTGGTGTCTGCCCCCAGTGGGTGAGTTTGGTTCAGTGGGTTGTGTAGGCTTCCTGGTGGAGGGGACTAGTGCCTGTGTTCTGGTGGATGAGGCTGGATCTTGTCTTTCTGGTGGGCAGGTCCACATCTGGTGGTGTGTTTTGGGGTTTCTGTGACCTTATTATGATTTTAGGCAGCCTCTCTGCTAATGGGTGGGGTTGTGTTCCTGTCTTGCTAGTTGTTTGGCATAGGGTGTGCAGCACTGTAGCTTGCTGGCCATTGAGTGGAGCTGGGTCTTGGCATTGAGATGGAGATCTCTGGGAGATTTTTGTCTTTTTGATATTACATGGAGCTGGGAGGTCTCTGTTGGACCAATGTCCTGAACTTAGCTCTCCCACCTCAGAGGAACAGCCCTGACCCCTGGCTGGAACACCAAGATCCTGTCATCCACATGGCTCAGAATAAAAGGGAGAAAAGAAAGAAGGAAAGAAAGAAGATAAAATAAAATAGTATAAAATTTTTTTAAAAGTTATTAAAATAAAAAACAAAAAATAATCATTAAAAAAAATTTCTTAAGTAATTTAAAAAGAAAGAAAGAAAGAAGAGAACAACCAAACCAAAAAACAAATTCACCAATGATAACAAGCACTGAAATCTATACTAAAAAAAAAACAAAAAACGGACAGACAGAACCCTAGGACAAATGGTGAAAGCAAAGCTATACAGAGAAAATCACACACAGAAGCATACACATACACACGCACAAAAAGAGAAAAAGGGAAAAAAATATATATATCGTTGCTCCCAAAGTCCACTGCCTGAATTTTGGGATGATTCGTTGTCTATTCAGTTATTCCACAGATGCAGGGTACATCAAGTTGATTGTGGAGATTTAATCCACTGCTCCTGAGGCTGCTGGGAGAGATTTCCCTTTCTCTTCTGTGTTTGCACAGCTCCCGGGGTTCAGCTTTGGATTTGCCCCCGTCTCTGCGTGTAGATCGCCTGAGGGCGTCTGTTCTTCGCTCAGACAGAATGGGGTTAAAGAGCAGCTGCTTTGGGGGCTCTGGCTCACTCAGGCCGGGGGGAGGGAGGGGTACGGATGTGGGGCGAGCCTGCAGCGGCAGAGGCCGGCGTGACATTGCACCAGCCTGAGGCGCACCGTGCGTTCTCCCGGGTAAGTTGTCCCTGGATTACGGGACCCTGGTAGTGGCGGGCTGCACAGGCTCCCGGGAGGGGAGGTGTGGATGGTGACCTGTGCTTGCACACAGGCTCCTTGGTGGCTGCAGCAGCAGCCTTAGCGTCCCATGCCCGTCTCTGGGGTCCGCGCTGATAGCCGCGGCTCGCGCCCGTCTCTGGAGCTCCTTAAAGCGGCGCTCTGAATCCCCTCCCATCGCGCACCAGGAAACAAATAGGCAAGAAAAAGTCTCTTGCCTCTTCCGCAGCTCCAGACCTTTTCCCAGACTCCCTTCCAGCTAGCTGTGGCGCACTAGCCCCTTCAGGCTGTGTTCACGCCGCCAACCCCAGTCCTCTCCCTGCGATCCGACCGAAGCCCGAGCCTCAGCTCCCAGCCCCCGCCCGCCCCGGCGGGTGAGCAGACAAGCCTTTCGGCCTGGTGAGTGCTGGCCAGCACCGATCCTCTGTGCGGCAATCTCTCCGCTTTGCCCTCTGCACCCCTGTGGCTGTGCTCTCCTCCGTGGCTCCGAAGCTTCCCCCCTCCGCCACCCGCAGTCTCCGCCCACGAAGGGGCTTCCTAGTGTGTGGAAACCTTTCCTCCTTCACAGCTCACTCCCAGAGGTGCAGGTCCCATCCCTATTCTTTTGTCTCTGTTTTTTCTTTTTCCTTTTGCCCTACCCAGGTACGTGGGGGAATTCCTTGCTTTTGGGAGGTCTGAGGCTTTCTGCCAGCGTTCAGTAGGTGTTCTGTAGGAGTTGTTCCACATGTAGATGTATTTCTGATGTATCTGTGGGGAGGAAGGTGATCTCCGCGTCTTACTCTTCTGCCATCTTGAAGCTCCTCCTCCTGATTCATCTTTGTAGTCTTGCTCCTCTCCACTCTGCTCATAAATATTTGTTGAACGAATGATTGCTTTCTGGACCATCCTCCCTGTTTACTAAGAGGAAAGCTGTGAACATGTGTTGTGTTGCCTGTTGAGCATCCCTTCCCTGCTTCTAGTGACAGTATCCTTCCTTCCTTGAGGGCCTGCCGCTCTTCCATTCCCACCAGCTGGAGTCCTCTCCCCACCCCCACCCCAGGCTCCTGCTGCAGCTCCTCTGTGAGCTGCCCAGGGGTCTTCCATTAACACTTCTTTTCTTGACTAAGTTGGCTGGAATTTATGGGTCAGAGAGACCACGTGAAATATAGCTTTATTTTAGGACAATCTTGAAGAGTTAGTCCCTTGCAATACTTTCAAGAATTCCCTTTAAATAAGGCTTACTCTTCTTAGGGAAAAAAAATCTGTCACTCACATTTCTGACCACAGTCGTTCTCCTCTCCAAGATGGCTCTCAGGTGAGTGGGTTGTGTCTTACTCTGTCCTCTTTACAGGTCGAAGGAAAGGGTTCTTTGGGTTCACGTGATATTCTCTGACCTCCCTGGTCTCCACAGCAGCATCTCTTGTTTCCATGACAGTGTTCCTTGCCCACTAGAGGGATGCTTGCCCTGCTGGCATTTGTGTCTGAAGCCAAAACTGGCATTGCTTGTAATCTGGTTTCGCAAAGCTTGGCAGAGGCTGCAGTACTTCCTAGTTGCCACACTCACCTCATCACTGATGGCTGTAAAACCTCCACATATCCTCCATTGGCTTCTGGTTGGGGTGAGATTGGATGTGGGGTGGGGTTCATCTTTCTCTGCTGAATCACCCCTGACCACAGTAGATCTCGTGGTTGGAAAGCTGCCTCTCAGACTCAGCTACCTCCTGCTTCCCCATTTCAGGGTTCAGTGGAAGCTCCTGGGTTCCAACAAATCCCATGGGAAGAGAGAGCAGCTAGAGAGAGGCTGTACCATTGAGCTTCTTTCATGTGGCCAATCCCCAAATTCTTATGGACATGTCAGGGAACCTGGCCCACCAGGCAACCTCCTCCCAGGGTTCCAAATAGGGAGTGGGCCAGGACCCCTCTGCCCTAATTATTCTCTTCAACTTGTCAGGGTTGCAGCCCGGGGAGAGGAATGGAGCACAGTTTGTCTACCTCTCCACCTCTGTTTCTTCTCTTCTACCTTCAGCCCACCCTCTGTCTTCAATATAACCTTGGATTATAAAGGATGGGCTTCACTTTTACTTCTATCTTATATCCTGTCTTTTCTGCTTGTAGTTTTATGGCTATCTTATTTACACAATGGGAAAAATTCTATATCAAGCTGACATGTAAAATGGGGACAGGGGCTTCCCTGGTGGTGTAGTGGTTAAGAATTGCCCGCCAATTCAGGGGACATGGGTTTGATCCCTGGTCCAGGAAGATCCCACATGCCACGGAGCAACTAAGCCCGTGTGCCACAACTACGGAGCCTGTGCTCTAGAGCCCACAAGCCACAACTATTTAGCCTGCATGCCACAACTACTGAAGCCCACGTGCCTAGAGCCCATGCTCCGCAACAAGAGAAGGCACCGCAATGAGAAGCTTGCACACCTCAACGAAGTGTAGCCCCCACTCGCTGCAACTAGAGAAAGCCCACGCGCAGCAACGAAGACCCAATGCAGCCAAAAATAAATAACTAAAATAAATTTATATAAAAGAAAGGGAACAAAAGAAATTTAGACTTTATTGCCTTGCCTTATAATGTCAGCAGCTGACTGTTACCTTTCTCTGCATTCCTTCTTTAAGAATCCAATTTTCCCTCTGTCTACCCCACCCCTCACCTGCTGCCAAGAAAGGTGAGTAACTTGGCTGACTATGGAGAAGATCAGGTAATGTTCATGTAAATCTACGTTTGTATTTTTCAGATATTCCTTTATACCTTTGACTAAAGAACCCTAGCTGATACAAGCAGCGTGATACACAATTCACAATTTGCCTATGGATAATTTAATCTTTCCTTTTTGCTAAGGCCTTTCCAAGAATTACCCAAAAGAGAGTTGGTCAAAAGTATAAAGAGAAACAGATGGGACCATCACACTGGGAGCAGGAGACTCATGTCAGGTTTGGTGAGCAAAGCTAATCTCTTCTGATTCCATGAAGTGATGCAAAACACCCTGGATCCCAGATGCCAACTGCGGAGACTGTGGGAAGCAGGGACAAGAGATTTGACAATTCTAAACCACTGGATAAATCACTGCATTTGACTGAGCTTAAACATGATTAGGATGTGAGGCAAGTTGAGGGCTCAGAGTTAATACATTAAAATGGTAATAGATGAGCAAAGAAAGAAACAATCTGAATCCTCACATTTTTGACTGTGAAAATTATCTCTCTCATATGAGGTTGGATTTGTTGCCCTTTCAATCAATTACTCACTATTTTTCCATGCTTTGGATGTGTGAAATACTGGAAGAATTATAATGAAGATGTTTATCATCAAGTTTGGGAAGAAGTAGGAGCCTAACGTAATTAAGAGACTATTAAAAGCCAAAATGTGAAAGATTTGAAGGTTCTTTAGGACTTCCCCCAAGCAGAGGGTCCCACCCTGGATCAGTTAGTCCAAATGAAATAAAGATAGGAAAAATGACTGGCATTGGGTTTCCCACTGTGGGGGTAGGAGCTTACAGACAAGCCAGGGGAGGAGGCTAGAATGATCTATGCGGTAATGGATTAGAGTGGAGACATCAGTATGAACTCATGTTTAGCTTAATATGAGATGATTACATTTAGAAATATTTTAGGTATGTATATTATACAAGTTAATACATATACATTTATGTCCTTGTTCTGGCAGCCTGGGAAATGACACCTCAGTAGCCATGAGAGCAGCTAACCCCTAGATCTCAGTTTTTTTCCCCCCACTCTCAATATATGCTTATTTATGAAATTAAGAGCAAAATATGTACACACACAAAACACTCAGAGACACCAAAGGACCCTAAGGCCTCAGATTAAATACACCCCCAACCGCAAGCAGGGGTTCATGAAAACAGTAAGCCAGACGCCCTCCCCCTCCCATATTCAGAATTGATTCACGTGGGAGAAGGCAGATGAGGGCAGGGAAGGGGGAAGGCGAGAATCCGCCAATGGGCAGAAGAAAGTCACACCCCTTGCAGCACTCACCCCAAACTTTTCCTATAAAAATTTTCTCCCCAAAACCATCAGGGAGTTTGGGGTTTCTGAGCACGAGCCAACCTGTCTCCTTGCTTGGTTCTGCAATAAACCAGAGTCTGCTCCAAACTCTGATGTTTCGGTTTCTTTGATCTCATTGTGCATCAGGCACACGGACTTTGTTCGGGAATACCCCCTAGAGGCCACGAGCAGACCCGCCGTGAGGCCCAAAGGTGGTGGCGGAGGAGAGGCCTTCCCCAGGCTGCCCTGGCTCCGGCTCCCCCCTCCCTCCACCAACACTGCCTCAGACACAAAGCCGGTACTAGGCCTCACAGTGTTTCCTCACCTCTCCAGGTCCCAGCCAGTGGCCTGGGGGCTTTGGCAGACCCTGGTGATGCCCCCGAGGCTCCCTGAGGCTTCCTCTCTCCCTCTCACCTTTCACTCCTGATGCCTTTCTCGCCAGTACCTCGAGATTAGGCCTAGAAACCACCCCCTGCCACTCTCGGGTCCTCACCAGGCACCGGCAACACCTCCTGGCGAGATCTCAGTTTCTAATACCATTCTCCAATGAAAGGAACCAGGGTGCCTTCCAGAAATGGCTCATTCTAGGATTCAGGCAGGAAATCTACAAAATGAGCCTGAATCTCTTGTAGAGCCAGAAAGTAAGAAAGTGCTCAAAAAAAAATCCACAATGAGGTGGGTATGCCAAAGGAACGTAGGAGCCAAATGAAAGCGCTCCCAGTGGCCAAAGCTGAAGCAATCTGAGTAACAAAACAAAGTATTATTGGATTATAACCGAAAGTATAGAATATCTACTAGTCCCTGCTGATATAAACAAATTATTGAATAAATAAATGGGAGAGAATAGACAAATCTCCTGTGCTCCTTAGCCCTCAAGGACTTGAAGCATAACCCCCTTCTAATTAAGGGCAGGCTGTGCCCAGTGACTTCCTTCCAAAGAATGCAGCATGAAAAGGGGGATGAAAGTAACTTCACAGTGGAAAAACTTGAAAAAGCCTACCTCAGCCAGGTGGACAAGGTCAACATCAACAGTGATTAAGTCATGCACCCTTAATACGCTGTAATGAGAATGGCTCTTCAGTTCTGTGAGCATCCTTCCAAAAACTCATAATCCCAGTCGAATAATGAGAAAACATCAGATGAATCCCAAGTGAGGGACATTCTATAAAATACCTGATCAGTACTCCTCAAAACTGTCATGGTCATCAAAAACAAGATAAGTCTGAGAAACTGTCATAGCCAAGAGGACTAAGGCGACACGATGATGAAATGTTAATATGGTGTCCTGGATGGAATCCAGGAAGAGAAAAAGGTAAAAACTAAGGCCATCTGAATACAGTATGGTCTTTAGTTAACAACATATCAACATCAGCTCATTGATTGTGACAAGTAGTTATGGGCTGCACGCTGCAGGCCTACACGGCCTGCACACTTGCCCAGCTTTAAGACCAAAGAAAGAGCCCAGAGTCAGCAACAGAGATATCAATGGTTAATGGATAGGGTGCTTACCTGCCTGGAGAAAGGCCCTGGAGTGACACCTGACTGTGTGCAGCTATCAGTGGGTAGGACATGGCGGCAGGCTTTGCTCCTGGGGGTGGGGGAAGGGGAGGTTGCCAGTTATAGGTTGGCTCATTAGTTACCAGGGAAACTAGCAGAGGGGCACGCCCCTCACCGCCCCTTTGATTAGAACAAGCATTAGCTGAGGCAGGGGCAAGCATGTAGGAAGGTGAGTCAGGTGCATAGGGTGTAGGTGAAGCAGGCACTGGTGAAGCAGGGAATGCACAGAGAGCAAGCAGACAGCCATCTTGAGTGGCCTGACCATAGAGTAGTTAATAGAGGGAATTGGCTGGAGAGTATATGGGAATTCTCTGTACTATATTTGTAATTTTCCAGTAAATCTAAAACTATTCTAAAATAAAGAGTTTATTTAAAAATGACTGGCATTGCAACCTGTGGCAGGGTGGGAAAAAATTACTACTAAACTGGAATAATTTTTTGTCTTTCTCATGTGATAACCAGGGATGTTCCTTTAATTCTCCAAGCCTGTTTATTCATTGGATGGGTGATAATACATCTGAGCTCTCTCTCTCTCCCTCTCTCCCTCCCTCTCATCTTCCCCCTCCTCCTCCCCCTTGCCACCTAGGGCTGAATCCAGGGCTTTGCAGCTTTAGTTTGAGAATAGTCCATCTACTTTTAAAAGCCGTCCTTTTCTTGCTCCTGGTCCTCTGTTCTGTTCATGTCGTTTGGTACGCTAATTCCTGCATTCATGCTTACTGAGAGGTCCTTTCCTGATAACATCTTTGCCTTTTGACAGTGACTCATTCCTAACTTGGAGGGCAGGGGCCGGTGACCCAGGTAGGAGGCAGATGGCTGTCTGCTTGTCCATCAGGCCAGCCTTCTGGGCCTTTACTTGGTAATCACTGCTCCAAAGCAGATCCTTAATTAACATTCATGAAGCTTGTCTGGTGTAGCAGTAAAGGACACTGAATGAGGGAGGCTAAAGCCTGAGCTCGAGACCCAGCTCTGCCACCAGCCGTGCGACCTTGGGGGAGTAGTCTCTGCTTCCTGCAACCCTGATTTATTCACCTCTAAGGTGGGGAAGCAAATGGCCTTGTCTCTTTCACAGGGTATGAGGACTAATGAATAAACAGACTCTCAAATGTCTATCAGTGTCAAATTTCTATCAGTAGATTTGCTGATAACACAGGATGATACTTGGCCACATCATTGTTAGGGGAACCACTGACTGAAACCGCCCGCCCTGGCCAGGCAAGATGGTAACCACTTGCATGAGTTATCTTACAACAGGGGGTCCTGGTAAGGAACGCGGAACTAACAAGTAACCACCGACTGGAATAATGCGGGAAAGGTCAAAAGGAGAGAGGAGACACGGGTCCATATGTTCTACCAACCTCCCAGAATCCTTCTCTCTGGAATCCATCTTGGCTGAGTGATGCGTGTGCCACCAGGAAGGGCCCTGAGTCAGAACGACTGGCCAGAGACGACCCAGAAACTAACCCCATTCCCATAAAACCAGAGATTGCGAGCCACGTGGCAGAGCAGTTCTCCTGGGTTCCCTTACCCTCCTGCTCTCCGCCCGGGCGCCCCTTCCCAATAAAGTCTCTTGCTTTGTCAGCATGTGTGTCTCCTCCGACAATTCATTTCTGAGAGTTAGACAAGAGCCCACTCTCAGGCCCTGGAAGGGGTCACCGTTCCTGCAACATCATAAGAGAGATTCAGCAATGCACAGTGAGGCCAAACAAACTGAAATGTCAGAGTTTGGAGCAGAGAAATGTTTATGGCATGGCTAAGCAAAGAGAATGGGTGGCTCCTGCTCAAAACCCCCAGAACTCCCTGATGGTTTTCAGGGAGAAATTTTTATAGGCAAAATTTGGGGTGAGGGCTGCAGGGTGTGTGACTTTCTTCTGATTGGTCAGTGGTGAGGTAATAAGGTGGTACTCCAGGAATCTTGTGCTCAGCCTGAAGTTACCATCCTCCACCTGGTTGGGGAGTCTTCGTTCTTGCAGAAGAACTCAAAGATATTGTCACATATATCCCTTGAGGAGGAACCAGGATCCTGCCTTAACTGCTGCACTATGGTTTCTTGACTGTTCCTCCTTTGTTTCTGCATTCCCTATTTCCCTGATTAGTTGCTGTTTGGATCTGCCCTTTGGAACTCAGGGAAGGTCTAGGAGGCTGAAGGCTTTATCCTGCAAATAAGAAATGGAGAACCTGGAAAGGCTTTTGTGCCCAGGAGGGCCCCAAAGGGTGCTGCTCGGTTTCACTTGCAGCTATGAGAAACAAGCATTCTGATTCGAATTTCTGGGTGTTTGTATCCTGTGATAACGTTAAAATAATCATGCAAATCTGAAAAAAAAAAAAGAAGGTAATAGCAGAAACAGGACTTATTTATCTCACAGGTTTAGGCTGCATATTTACTCTTTTTTAAAAAAAGTTGAGTTTAACTTGCTTTTAGTTTTTATAGAATGTTTTTGATTTAAGTCTCCAGGCCAGGAAACTACCACTTCCAAGGGAATAAAACCTTGCATGTGGTTCTAACGAAAGTGTTTTAATGCCCCAAATTGCAGTAACAGAAAAGAAGGCCTCATGGTACCATTTTACTTTGAAGCAGGTCTTTGATGCCTCAGATACTCAGTGTTACAAAGAAAATGGAAGCTCTCCATCTCTACAGATTTCCCTGATGAGCGTGGGGATTGTCCTACGTCTTGACTACTTGTCCAAGTTGTTTCTTGCTTCCTGAAATTCTTGCCACCTATTAGGCATACCAGTTCTGGAATACCAACCTCCATATCTCACACTAAGCTTACCTGCCCCTCGTCACCCACCTGGCCAGCTAGCCTGTGCTAATTGTCGTCTTAACTGGATATAGGTAAGCCAATGAGGTAGCCAATGTGATTGGATGGGGAGGTGTTTTGTGTGCATCTCAGCCTGTGGATAGTGATACTGTTGGCTCGAAATGCCTCTGGGCACTCACCTGGGCTCACAGGGAGCCCCTACAGATGTCTCCCTTTCCAGAGCCAATGCTGTGATTGGACTGGCCCTTGTGGCTTTTACTGTGATTGGAAAACACCCTTAGCAATAACCCCTTTGAAAGGACAAGATTTCTTACTCAGAGATCCTGGAAGACACATGGCATGCCTGGGGCCACACAGAGAGGCTGTGCATGTGGGGTGTGGCGATGGGGAGAGGGAGAGAGCAGGGGGGGAGGGGTCAGAGAGAGAGAACCTGGCGTTCTGCTTTTATTGGAGTCAAGGGTGGGGAGAGCTAGGGTTTCACAGGTTCACTCTTCATTGGTGAATTTAATACATAAGAGCCTGAATTAAACTGAGGAAAGGGAAAAACAAGCAGTCAAAGGGTTAGTTATCAGAGTCAGCCAGAGACGTCTAAAACGAAGGAAACTTCAGCGGTAGGCGGCCTGGCTCTTTCTCTAGTTGAGTCGCTGGCAGTGTGTTTATTGGAGATAGCAGAGTTTGAAGTGGATGCCTGGGTAATCAAAAGCTTAACGTTGGGCATTTGCATTACAATTTAAAAAACCCAACTCTCAGGGTTTACACCACAGGATGAAATATCTGGGGGTTGACAGATTCAGGAATGCTAGTGAAGAGACTCAATTTTGACATAAAGGTTCTTCCCAGGGTGTGAGCAACAGGGCAAATCGTGAGCAGGTGTACGTTTGACTCCTAGATGTCAAGGTCTCTCTCCCAAAGTCTTTCTGCACTCACTGGTCTGTTTTAGAGCTTCCGTGTTTTAATTCTCTCTCCCTCTCTTTTTAAAAATGTCTCTGCTCCTAGGCCTGCATTCCTTTAGAAGACAGGTTGTGCCCTGTGCATTTGTTTTTTATTCCAGCATCTAAATAGAGCCTGGCTCCAAGCAGGTGGTTATTGTTTGCTGACCAAATGTGTAAGGAATGACGGCAAGATAAATAAATAATAAAAAATGCCAGCTTCTTTGCAAACAGTTTTCTTGTGGGGCATTTTAAATTAAGCAACTGCTAGCTCTTCCTTGCCTGAAATGTTCACTTAAATACTCCAGATTTTAATGTTGACTGACCCTAGGTTTAAAACATGGCCTATATTCTTATTACTTTATTCCCTGAAGAATTTCAGGTAGTCAAAATCAAACCACCAGTTGTTAAGGAAAAGGATTGTGGATTTGAAGCCAGATTTGGTGGCTGTAGTCAATTAGAATGAGTAATATTATAAAAAGAAATTGGCTTGGAAAGACCAAAGGGAGAGATTTCCTTCACTGGGGGGTTATTCATACCAGAGCTGCTAGATGAGGGAGCACGTCGCACACAGTATTTCTGCCGAAAGTTTACTAAGAATAGTAAAGAAACAGGAGTGGCCCATGAAAAATCAAACAATCCAGTTAGGATCTGTGGGGAAGGGGACTCTTCCTCCCTCCCCCACCAAGCCCTCTGGGGCCTTTTGGCTGGTTGAATTGAATAATTAAAAGGACCGTAAGGCAGATGAACAGGAGAAAATCAAATTGTATCACCTACACATGGGGAATTCACATAAGCATGAAGGATTCCAAAGACAGTAAGGCAAGACAAAGCATATATGTCATTTTGGACTTAAGGAGAAGGATATAGGGGTCTGGGACTTCAAAGGGAAGTAAGGTAATTCACAGGAAGATGAAAAGAGTTAGTGTTTGGTAAATAAATGTTTGCTGGGTTATCCAGAGGCAGTAGCCACAGAGAGGACTTTGATCAAAGGGCCTTGCTAGGTTCCTCTCTGTCTATCACACCTAGTTCATAAGTTATTTATGGTGATAGCTTCTTCCGGGAACAGGCCTATCTTAAATTATCTATCTTAGATATCTTTTAGGCAGTCAGGGGAAAGTTCAAAAGTTCTTCCTGAGTCTTTTAGGCCTGGCTTGTTTTCAGCTCAAAATAATCTGCGTGCAGAGTGGCACATCTTGGGGCAGCTTGCCCTGAATCCCATCAGATTCAACCTCTTACCTTGTTAGTTTTACATTTTTGTTGAATAGAAATCAACTGTTCTCTCTGAGGAACTCTAATTCTGTTACTAAGGAATAGTTAATTCTAATTGGCTATCTAGAGCCTCAAGGAATATGAAAATTTTAATGTCCCCCTGAAAATAAAGTATTTTTCTTCCCTTCTCCTTTCAGATGGAAAAAGAGTCCATTGTATTTTGATGAAATGAAGCCTGTGCTATGTGCTTGTCTCATTTGAACATTAACTTTCTGTGTGCTGTATTCTGCACAGACAGATCCTCCTTTTGAAGCCTGGAAGAGCAGACGGTACCTGAGTCAATTGTCCAGACAATAAGAGGAACCAGAACCAGGAAGACAGGACAGGGCTTAGGAAGGTAGAAGAGACCTGGTGTCTCTCTCAGGCCTTGCTTCTCTGGCTTTGAATAGTTTAGATCAGTGATGTTCTATTGATGTGTTGGTGTTAGTTGTGAAGCATGTTGTAAGTCATTTGTCCTTTAAGTTTTTTTTTTTTCCTCTCATCTGCAAGAATACTTCAAAATTTTTAATCCTATTGGCGGGAATTATTTTAAGCAAAAAAAGGGATTATTTTGGTAAAGAAAAAGGATTAAGAAACACAGTATCTGAGCCACAGGTCATCAGGCCATGCTAATTTTACCTAGATTAAAAAAATTTTTTTAAAGATTTTAAATTAATTTTTATTGGAGTATAGTTGCTTTATAATGTTATGTTTTTATTTTTTATATTTTAAAAATTTATTTATTTTATTTTTGGCTGCGTTGGGTCTTTGTTGCTCTGCGCGGGCTTTTCTCTAGTTGAGGCAAGCGGGGGTTAATCTTCGTTGTGGTGCGCGGGCTTCTCCTTGAGGCGGCTTCTCTTGTTGCGGAGCACGGGCTCTATGCGCGTGGGCTTCAGTAGTTGCAGCACGCGGGCTCAGTAGTTGTGGCTCGTGGCTCTAGAGCGCAGGCTCAGTAGTTGTGGTGTACGGGCTTAGTTGCTCCACGGCATGTGGGATCTTCCCGGACCAGGGCTCGAACCCATGTCCCCTGCACTGGCAGGCAGGTTCTTAACCACTGTGCCACCAGGGAAGCCCATACAATTTTGTTTTAAAAATTTTTAAATTAATTTTTATTGGAGGATAGTTGCTTTACCTAGAATCTTAAAAATAATCAAATAAAAGACTGAAAAATTAAATTCAAGATTTAGATTTCCCTCATGCAGGATGTGGACCAGGGCTTTGGAAACAGAAAAGGTGTGTGTTCACATTTGGAAAAGGCCAGCAGTTCTTCAGTTTCTTTACTCCGATTTAGGGCCTTGACTTAGATAGTCGTCATTTTTTAGTAGGTTTAGGTGGATGTTTCCAATTTCACTCCCTGTCTCAGGTGGGTGAAGAGGGTCTATGCATTGGTTTGTGTGGCTCTGAAACTAGGACCAGTGAGGAAAAGCTAGGAGGTGGCAGAGAAAAGGACTTAGTGGTTTGTGTTCTCCATGGTGGCACCCCATCTTCAGGAGAAGAGGAGGCCCCTGGGAGCTGGCTGAGTGCGGGTCATGGCACTGTTTCTCAAAGTGTGACTGTGACTGACAGTAAGAAATACATTGTACACCTGACACAACATGAAACAATATTCATCCTTACTACACATGAGGCACTCTAGAGTTTCTATTTCGTTGAAAAAAAGTGCTGGTTTATGACCCACTGGTGGGTGGTCAGTAGCACTGTGAAAAATTAGACTGAATTAGAGCCTGGTGACTCCAGTGTCAGTATCACCTGGGAGCTTGTTAGAAATGTGGGTTCTTGGCTCCTCCCCACACCTCCTGCATCAGAATCTGCATCTAAGGCGATCTTACAGTGAAAGAGGAATCAAAGTTAACCACCGTGATTCAATCCTATTTGTATTCCAGCACGTGGGAGCAAAGGGGATGGAGAGTGCAGGCACTTTTCACCGGTAGCTGACATCGTGGGAAAGCAGTGCTGAGTCAGGCATGGATTCCGTGTCTCTCAAGCGGGCTACAGTAAAGGTTTTGACCTCAGGTCCAGCTGTGCCTGAGGGACCCCTGGGAGGTGGGAGAAAATGGCCCTGTGTCACATGGCGGGTGGCCAGGTGCTGGGCACTAAGCCCATCCCATAAATCAAGTTATCTGTTATTTCCCTTTTGTTATAGCCAATCTTTAGCAAAGTTTGCCTAAGTATTCCAGCTTTGTCCCAACTGTGCTAAGGGGGATTAGGGACAAGGTCTGGACTTGACAACGGCTGTAACATTGGAAGGGGGAAAGGATCAGTTTCATGATTGCAATAGTGCCTCCTGAGATGTCCCGAAGGGAAAGGTGAGTCACAGAGCACAACGACTGGGGTTATGAGACTCAGCAGTCCTGGGGCGTAGAAGACATTGTCCCCTGACAACTTCAGAGACTCTGGGTCTGGTTTGTGCCGAGAAAGCTGGTGGCCCCTCTACAAATGTTCCTTATCTTTGTGCCCGCCCCACTGAAGCTTTTAAATTCTGTCGCTGGATGTTTAGTCTCAGAGTATCTACAAAACGTCCATGGTTGCGTAGCTAGGCCCTCTTAGGTTCAAAGATGTGCAGTCATTTGTAACTTTTGAGACTTCCAGAATGATTGTGTTTTAAAAATAGTTACAAAGAAACAAATTAGGACCCAAAGAAAAGTCAAAAGCGCTTCTAGCTTTTTTCCCCCCTGAATAAACACACCCATTATTGAGTGAATCTGGCTTTCTGTGTAGTGTTACCACTAATATTAAACCTGATAAGACTGTGCAAATGTTAAAAATTGAATAACTGTTGGAATGTGAGGCCTGCATTGGGCTTGCAGCCTCAGTCAATGCCTTCTGCTGCCTCTGATCTGCTCGGCTCACTGCCGCCAAGGACCATGGACAGAGGCAGGGCACCTGGTGGAGACTCCTGCCGGCGCACTGTGCTGGCCAGGGCGGTATGACCAAGTCTGGCTTCCCCAGTGGCTGATCCAATTATGTGATAGTTTATCGTGAAGCAAAACGTACTTCAAAGTGATCACTTCAATGGTGAAATTTCACCCTTTCCACGGGAGGAATTTGTTTTGGTCCCCCAGCTGTCAGACCTGTGCTGCCTGAATGTCTACATGACAAGGAATATGTTTAACCAGGAGGGAAGAATCATCTGGCAGATTCAGGTTTTCAAGCCTGACATTTGTGGTATGCTCAGCTTTTTTGAGCTGCTATGTTTTTTGGCCCCAGTACATATGGAAAATTGAAACCTTCTTTCTCATTTATGCCTTTCTTTGCATCATTAGTATCAGACAAGAAAAAACTATTTCTATTCTTAGGACCTTCTGGAATCTCCCAATTTTGAAACTGGAGAATTGATTTTTTTTTTCAGCTAGATGTGAGGGTCTTTAAAAAACCTATCATTTGGGCTTTCCTGGTGGCGCAGTGGTTAAGAATCTGCCTGCCAACGCAGGGGACACGGGTTCAATCCCTGGTCCGGGAAGATCCCACATGCCGTGGAGCAACTAAGCCCGTGCGCCACAACTACTGAGCCTGGGCTCTCGGGCCCATGAACCACAGCTACTGAGCCCGCGTGCCACAACTACTGAGCCCGCACGCCTAGAGCCTGTGCTCCACGACAAGGGAAGCCACCGCAATGAGAAGCCCAAGCACCGCAACGAAGAATAGCCCTCGCTCGCTGCAACTAGAGAAAGTCCGCGTGCAGCAACGAAGACCCAACGCAGCCAAAAAAAAAAAAAAAAAAAAAAAAAACCCAAAATACCTATCATTTAATACCTTGTTCACCCTTGGCAAAATCCTGATTAGAAGCAGGCAAGATGGCAATCAAATATTTAAAAATATTCAAAAGCAGCACTTTCAGCTGCTCTAGGCAGTGCCAATATTTCTCAGAGCAAATCTACTCTAACTACACTTCAGCTCTAAAATCAGACAAGTCTGATAAAAATAGAAATGAATGATTCTATTCTTCGTGAAATAAGACAAATTATGCTTTGGGAGAAAATAATTTGCTATAAAGTATAAAATGTTTTAATATTTATATCTTATAATAAAACCATGACATGTTTATAAACACTCTATCAAGCATTTTTACAATGGGGCCACCGCTGACAACTGGAAACGCAATAAATATGCAAAGACACACTGAGTATGAAATATACATCTTGATTTTATAATCGTGTGTGCTTTATTTTTTACACAAATGGAATGGAAGTGTCGAATATTTACACTTAACAGGAGTGTAAGCTGTGCAGTGTCTCTGTAAACTCCAGCCCAGGCAAGGAGTATGTTTCCCTCCCTCCCATGCGGCACTACAGCTCGATGGAGAAGCATCCTGTCAGAGAGAAGCACAAAACTGTCATATCGAAAGGATCTCACGCATACAGCCTGGTGCACTCAGAAGTTAAGACACATTTAGGAAACACAGATTCAAAAAGGAGAGAAAAGTTTGCCATCTCATTGGGAGTCAACCTTGTCATTTGGTTGTCTGTCGTCATGAGTTGCTAGGGAGCTTCTGTATTCTATCTTTTAGATGATCTTTGTCTAAATCATTCATTCACCTGTCTTAGCTTATCCTCAGCTGCTACAAGAAACTGCACAGCTGTACAAGAAATGATTTCTGAAGCACAGTTTTCAGTGAGGAAGGATATTTACAGACTAAAGTGTGTGTGTGGGTTTCCATCCACATTCATTTGTACCCAATGTAGTATGTGTATACATGATAGACATACCACATATACCATACGTACAGAGAAGTAAAATGTATATCCACAGAATTCTGTAGGGAGTCCTCTTTCAAATCAGTTGTCATGGGAGGTACTCCACATACTCTAAGGGAAATGTCCCCTTTTGTCCTCTTAGGAGTGACAGATTACTATGATAAACTTAGGAACTAGCCTGAGTCTTTGACTTAAATATTTTTGTAGGAATTTAGGCAGGACCAAGACAGGAAAAAAGAGATGTAATTTCACCAGCAAGTCCATTCAATCTCACCAGAGCAATCACCAGCTGAAAAGCAGAGGGAGCTTCACATGAAAATAGGAAAAAGAAAGCTTATGAATGGAGAAAAAGTCTCTCCAAACCAAGGTGATGGCATGGCTTCCATGAGAAGGAAGAGGTTTGGTGTCAGAATAATTGTTGGGGCCAGAGTCTGCCTTTATTGAAAGGAAGTGTCCTCAGAGCCGTGGGATGGTGCTGGGAGTGGGCTCACTTTGGACCAGGCTTCAGGCAGAGAGGCACCCAGGTGCCGGCAGGGCCCAGAGCACGTGCATCATCACTGCCAGGGCAGTGGTGCAGGCTGGCTCAGTGAGGCGTGATGGAGCTGGCTCCAGTGCAGGACCTCATTCACGCTCAGCTTTGCTTTCTGGGCTGCCTAGGTGAAACGGTGACCCAAAGAATTTGTGTCATTAGTCCAGTGTATGGACTTGCTGTCTGAATCAGCCATGAGCCCTTATAGGACAGAAATACTAAGGAGTGGGTTATGGGAGAGGAGATGATCAGAGATGTGAAACGAGAAAGGACAGGAAAGGTGGAGAAAGAGGAAGAGGAAGGGGAGAGACTGAGACTAAAGGAGAGACAGACAAAGAGACTGGGGATCAAAGGGGAGGGAGTAAAGAAGGAATGCAGGAGAAAGCCAACAACTCAGAGAAGACAGGATGGAAGGATAAAAGGAGAGGTACACAAAAGAGAGCTGGAACGAGACAGAACTAGGAGGGGAAGAGCAGAGGGAAAGAATGAGAAGAAAAAAGGCAAGAGCCATAGGAGTGGGGAGCTTTTCCCTGGCTCGGAGTCCTGAAGGGCTGGCAGTAGGATCTAAGACAGCTCACAGGCACCTGAGTGCAGGCTTCGTAAAGATGGGTGCACTCAACAGAGCCAACCCAAAAGCTTAGAGCTGGGAGAAAAAGCCTGCAAAGAAGTGGCCAACAAATCCTGTGGGAGGAGAGCAAAAAAACAAATGCCCCTGCAATTAGCTGACAAATGGGATTTTGATTTTGGTAAAGCTGAGACCCCCGTGGTGCTACACATTGTACCAGAGCATGAAAAATAGCACCAGTGACACGATCTGGCACTTTTCCGAAAGGGCCCAGCATGTGAAGGTGACGTTGCGCCCCCAGCAAGCCTTCAGATTGGAGAGAGCTCTCGACAAAGTTTGCAGTGTTAGCACCAGTCTGGCCCCAGGCTCCAAGTGCATTTGCACCAGTTGTAATCTGGGTAACTTTCATGCCATTTCCACACAAGTCGTCAGATTTGCTGCAAAACACACTGGTTCACTGGAGCCGTAGAGACCTCAACATTGGGAAGCGCAAGACAACACAACAAATGGAGGTGTAAATTCTACAGGAAAAGACCCTCTCACCAATTGGCTTGGTGATTCTTCAAGCAAATATATATGTATATATATATTTATATAAATCTACATAAAAAAATCAGTGCAAATGCCAATTCTAATCAGAAGCATCTACACTAGGAAAATAAATAATTATATTACTACAAAACCAAGGGTTGGTGGTTCAATTTGATTGTACTCAGCCACAGCAATACTTAATATTAAATGGAAAGCACATCACATGACCTGTGAAAACATCTATTCATTAATGACAGTCCTTTAAATAAATGGTTGCATGCTTAGTTGAGAAACCAAAGAAGTTATCATGGTGGCCTAAAAGTAGAGCTGGGATCAGGAATGGCATTCTGGTGGCAGAAAACTTCTGGGAGCAAGATTGATGAAAGCAGGCCTTGACCTGAAACTGGCGAATTGCAGACATGGACACATTTTTGACATTTTGAGCACTCCAAGAAGTCTTGGGAAATTTAACTTTCATCAGAGGGAAAAATGCACTGCTAGCCCTTCCATTGGTAAAGGTAGCCTCAAGACTATAGGTAGATGCATGATTTTGCATTTTTGCGTTTGTTTTGGTGACTGCAGCCAGGCAGACAGTGGTATTTTAGTGTAAGATGAATAATGCTTGCTTTTGGAAAGAGACCCTCATTCTGAGCTCTGATGTTCTTACTGTGAAGAAGCCCCATCACTGCTGATGGCTGTCTCTTGCTCTCCCATCCCAGCCTGCATGCTGGTTTGCTGCACAGTGTGGCAGAATCCCTGCCAGGTCTGGATGTACCCCAGAGATAAGGCGATGGGGCTTAGTTCGGGCATGTATACAACCCAGAGTTGAGTAGTTATTGAGATCACTGAAAAGTCTCTCTCTAAACACCCTGGGCACAAGCAATGCTGATGTCACCATTGGCTCTAAAGTGGGATATAGGCTTCGGGAGGTTTCTTTTTGTAAATCATCATTATTATAATTGCTAAAAAATAAACTTGGTCCAGGTGCAGCCCCCAAGAAAGGCAGTTCAGTTGGTTGAGCTCAAAGTCATTAATGGTCTTTCCTGATGGTTCTATCTCTTTGTCCGGTACACAGAAACAAAAGTCTGCACCTCTCATCCCACCCAAGCAGATGCTTCCCTTCTCTCTCTCTTCCTCAGAGAAATAGTGCATCTTGGGACAGATCTCTCCATGGCTCTATACCTTCTCTGGCTATTACAAAACCCTCAGTTACTTGTGAAACAGACAAAAAAAAAGTCCTAATTATTCATGATGGCCAAAATACTAAATGATCCTTTAAGAACTGTATGTAAGTTAACTAGGAACAACATTATTCAACTATTTGCATGGCAGGCCCAGGTTGTTTAACAAGAGAAAAGCAAAAGCAAAAACTTCCCTTTACATCATTTGCATGAGTTTGTCTCTGAAAGCCATCAGCTTAAAAAAATGCATTAACCAAATGTCCTCCAAAAATATTCATGAGGGTAACTCATTAAGGGATGTGCTCCATGGGAGTGTATCACTAATGTGGAAGGGAGATCATGGGAGGTAAGTGAGGGAGAAGTCTTTGTCAGGCTTCAGAAGGAACTCAGATGCTCTCAATGGATCATTGGCAACAAAAGGGAGAGTGCAGCTTTCTGTTCTTGAATTGGATCATCTGCAGATAGTGCATACATTTAGTCTTTCAATTAATTAATCTTTACAAAATATTTCACAAAACTTCTTTAACCTATAGAAATTCATTTCTATACATTTAATATATTTTTATTATATAAATTATTCTTATCTTTAGTGCCTTCTTTAAGTTTATAAATGGCAAAATAGACGATAAACAATCATAAAGCTAACCCCAGGTGGAATCCCCTCCTCTCAGTGAGGTCAGTCCTCCACACACTCGCAAATTTTATGAAATGCTCGTCTTTGCAGATGCCAGGAAAAGAAACTACACACTTATCCTTCCCTGATATTATGCCATCTCCAAAGGGACTCCTTTCTTTTTTTTCCTTCGTTCTTTCTTTTGCTTGTTAAGAAATCAAAGGAGGTGCATAGTTATAAAATTCGAAGTGTACCAATTACAGATGTGGGTAATGGGAAGGTTGGTGAAGTTCAAGTGCTGGCAACTTTTCTTTAAAGCAAAAAGCACAGGGAGCTCAGCAGCTAAATCTGCTCTGGACATCTGCTGGGTGAGGAGGCTGCCCATCTCTTGGGCACAAAGCCCGTCAGAGGTTCGTCCCTACCCCTGGCACTCTGAGCAAACCAAAGCCTTCCCACGTACTGCAATGTCTTTTCTGTCCCACCCTTTGGCCCCTCCTTCTCCTTCATGGCTTCACACAGTTTGTGTTGTACATTCATAAGAATTCACATTGACTGCAAAAACATAAATGCAACAGAAACATAAAAGCCTCCAAGTAGTATATTATATATATTTTGTTCTTCTAAATGCTCTTCTGTCATTGTTGGAGGTGCACTGGCTAATTTATAACTTCTCCTTTGAGGGAATCCAGATGAAAGGCCCAGATTGCTCTTCAATAACAAGCTTGCATTGGTTATAGATATCTTCTAAGGTGTCACCTTGGACAATAGCTAGAACAAAAGCAAACACACGGGAGTTAGGAATCACTCGCTGGCTGGTGAAGAACAACCATCAATCACGCAGCAGAAGCTCAAATAGTGACAGACAAACTCATCAGGAAGCTTAATGTTACTTTTTATTAGTAAGAAAAAGCAGAAATTCACTTAAGCAAAGTCACAACAATGATTTTAAAAAATCCTTACAAGGCATGTCCTAGATTGGTAATAAATGCACCATGGTCTTCCTACTTTATACATGTCGCTCTGTAGTTCTGCATAATGAATCATTCATTTATTTAAATTTTATGGGTGTGTACTCTGGGCCAGGCACTGAGCTAGGCATTGATCAGTTTTCAGATTGAGAGCTCCCTGTTATCAAAGAAAGCCAGACTTATATTCTCCGTACTGTACTTATTTTGTAAGGGGCAGAAATTCAAATATTTTAGACACAGAGGAAATAATAAAGATTTTAGAAGAAACTTTAGTTAATCTCCTCAACCCCCAAAACCTTTAAGAGAAAACCCCATTCATTCTCCAAGTAATCTGGTAAATTGAGATTTTACCTTACAGGGCTGTTTGTAGTGAGAACACCTTATGGGCAACTAGTAAAAAACATAAAAATAGGAGGAAACAAACAAACTGTGTATTACCTAAAACACCAAGTCACTTACAGTAGATTTAAATACATTTTATTATCTCCTTTGAACAGCAGCTATCTTGTAGATAGATATCCCAAACACATCAGTACTATCCGTATGACACTAGGGCTTAAAAATAAATTGTGACTGAAACATGGTTTAGATCTGCACAAACAATCCTCAGAATGTATTGATTATGATATTTTATTCCTGAATATAAACCACTGGTCAAAATGTACATTATTTTGATTTAAAAGAACATCTTGCATGTTCTTTTAGGATGAAACATAACTCGTATCTTTGTTATTAACCAAAATTTTACTTAAGATTTACCCAATTCAACATATTTGCAAACTGCTAAGCCCATGGCATTTTCATATTCTGAATGAGAGAAAAAAGAAAACACCAAACTTCATGCACGGTAACTCAGGAGGAAAGTTCTTGTTTTTAAACCATCAGTGGTAAGGCAAATTCCATAAAGTTTGATTGCTCTTTGGATTTGATCAGTGTTTCATGAAAGCATGTTAAGGATAAAGAACTCAGGACAAAATATCCCCCCAAATTCATGTTTCCAAGAAAATATTTAAAAAGAAAAAAAAAGTTTTGCATTGAGACTTGACATGGAACTAATTGAAACACAGGAAGTGTTTCAACATTTTCTTCAAGTGCTGCTAATGGGGAGACAGACCCATAGGTCCCTGAAGCAGAGGACAGAGGCCCTGGGCTTGCTTCCCAAGAGTAACTGCTTTGGACGGTACACATTTTGAGCCTTATAAGTTTCTTTTTCAAATTTTCTGATGATCTCAGGGAAAGAAGCTGAATGAGGTATTAATGCTTAAAATCTCCTTAATAGCAGGAGATAGCTCAGTGGCATTTGCCACTCATGGTTTCGGGTAGGGCCAGTGAGAACCTGGAAGCTGAATCCAGAGAAGAAAGAAACCAGAGTTTTGGATCAAATGGGAGAAGTAGAAGGAAATAAGGGGTTTTTAGCAGGAAGGTCTTAGGGCCCAGGTACACCAGGCCCAGAGCCCTCTCTATGCCAAATGTCAGACAATTTATCTCCTTTCTCACAGCACAAATGTAAATAAAGTTTTACCTGTAAAATATTCTCCAAATTCTTGTTCTAGCTTAATTGCACGGTCATAGGTTTTCTTGGCTTGTTCCTCTGTTAAACGCTTATTCATCTCCCTGGGAAAATGAGAGTTTGCTATCAGAACACAAAGGGAACATACCAAATCCTGAAAAACTACAATGCATGGCAAAAATGAGTCCTGCAGGAAGCCTAGTGTAATCTTAGCAGCAGCCCCCTGGTCCTCATCGGGACTCCTCTTTGCTGGAATACTTTCAGCCACAAGGACTCCCTCCCAGGGGGCTCACTCTCTTGGAGGGCAGTCTCTTGGTCCCACATGGGACTGAAGCAGAATCTGTCCCGTCATGGTTTCCAGTCACTGGTTCTGTCCTCTGCAGCCCCGCAGAGTAGGACTGAACCTCCTTCCTCCATGTCAGGCCCTCGGGTCTTTAAGTCAAGTGCTGATGTGTCCCTCGAGGCTTCCGCTCTTCCAGAAAAAACTGTCCTACTTCCTTCATCTATTCTCTCATTGGATATAATTTCCAAATCCTAACCTTCCTGGCCACCTTTCCTTAGACTTTGTTCTCATCTATCTCAACCTCTTTTAAACATGGGATGTAGAATTGAACGCAATCTTCTGGGGTGGCCAGAGGGAGGAGAGGAGAGGAGATGGAGAGAAGGGAAGACACATCACAGCCTTTCGGAGCTCATTATATCTAAGAGAATAAGACTTGACTGTTCTCAGGTCCTGACCTCGCAGAAAGCTTTGATCTCTCGACTCTCCCATCCTCCCCAAGGGCTGCTGTTCATCTTCAATGTGGGCAGGAGACATGTGGAGTGGAGAAAGAGACAGTGCTTCCAACGAATGATAGAAAATGTGACAGGCCCCTCAGGCGTGTGTATCTTTCAGGCCAAAAAAGCATTCTGTAGCTTGCGCGGCTCAACTTCTGCAAACGGTGAGGCATGCCTATAGCAACAAGAGCCCTGAACTTCCTCTGTTTTTATAATCAATGGAATTTCAAGGAGCTGCTAAAGATGGCTTGAATTAAAGATACAGAGAGAATGGAACAATCAAAAGCGCTGGGACCAAAATATTTTCAAACAGACTCTAAGCAAGTCATATCAAATAGTGAGCCAGAGAGAGGAGCTTGGCAAGAAGGAATCTCCAATGCTAATTTTGTTTATTTTTGTTCGGATAGAAGAACGGGCTGTAAAGGAATTATGCTGGGCATTCTCTGTCCTTCTTTCTGTTAGTCTGTCAACCATTGGTGTATCATTAACTGTATGTTAGTGCTGCTTAATCAATCGTAAGATTATTTAAATTCAATCTAGTCTCAAGGACAAATTGAGGAGGGAGGAAAAGGGAGAATAACCTAATCTATTGGTTCCCAACCAGTGTCAGCTTTATCCTCCCATGTCCTCTAGGTGTTAACATTTTTTGCCAACCAAACTGTACTTATTAAGAATTATTTTATCTTCCCATTTTTTCTTAATCAAAGATTGACAATCATTGCCTCTGATCATCGTAAGAATACCAGTGTGACTGCACTGATAAAAGTTCAGCCAAGAGCAAAGACAGTTTGGTTGGTCCATTGGGATGCACTGCAGGTGCAGGTAGAATTTTGAAGGCATTGCTGCCTTAGCATGTCACTTTAGGAAGCCAGACATCTGGGTCTGGAGCATGTAGTCTCAGGTTAATTCCTTTTTCAGAGCAAGTAACTGAGGTCAGAAGTAGTAAAGGGACTTGCCTAAGGTAAAAGAGTGGATTTGATGTAAGAACTCAAAGTTTTTTTTTTGCAACCAGTTTTTAGTGAAATAGACTTTCCAGTATACCAAGACTTTCTTTCAAAAGAGGCCCTTATTTAGAAAAACACAAAACAAAACTGAAGTCTGACACTAACACAATTCTGGACTTGATGTTGATGGCTGCAATACACAGAAGTGGGAGTTTCCTGAAGTCTGGTTGTTGAAATCAACTCATCTTCAACTGAGGGATGGTATCTATAATTCTCTTCCTAAACAGCACTAGCCCTAGAAGCTTTGAGTGGCTGTCACTCTTGGGTGGCAGGAGATGCCGGGCTAAACCAAGGTATCTTCTCACAGAAAGAAAGTGTTTTGCTCCAGATGTCAAGATGTAGTTCTGGATCTTCTTTGACTTCCCTGGCCCATACTGGGTCTGTCTTCTCTGAATTCCCTTTGCATTTATTGTAGCAATACTGAATTTAGGATTTTATCCTCTAATACATGAACTTGTTTTGTCTCCCTGCCCAATCTGCTAGTTCTTTGAGGGCGGAGACCATGGCTTGTTCACTAGCATGTGGCATGGAGCTGAGTCAACACTTAACTTATTGAATGAATAAGTGAATGAAGAAATGAATCAATGAATGACTGGAGAGCTAGACAAACATAATTATGATACAGCTGAAGACAGAAGTAAACACAGGCCATCATGGGAGCAAGAAGGTAAAAGCAGATTGGGGTGGAAGCGTGGAGAGCCACAGGAAAGCTTCTTATTGCCATGGGATGGGGGTGGGGAATAGAAGTCACATGGCGGTACAATGTAAACAAACACCTCTTTCATACATGCCCTTGGTTTTATGCTCCTCTGAAGAGTCAGCTATGTATGTGCTAATAAGTGCTGTGGTTTGATGTGGATGATGCACTTGAGAATAATGTGTGTGATGATGTATCAGTGCCTAAATGTGACAGCTGCCATGCTTTTGTTCCAGGTGACCTAGCATTCACCCCTCCCTGAGGAATGGGCAATTCATGCCAGCTTTGCTCCTGAAGTAAAACCCTCAGAAAAAGAGTGAGCTAGAAAGTAAGCATCTAGCATTTCCTAATAAGATCACATTGGTTTGAATGTCACCGTTACGGCACTAAGCATATGGCTGCAGCAAATGATGTCAGAGTCACTGTCTCATTGTGGAGTCCAGCCTTCAGCAGGTTTAATTTTCCTTGCTGATACGTGGCCATGACAGGGCCCTAAGGCAAAACTAAATAAGTCATCTCATAGTTGTGGAAAGCAGTAGACCTTCTCCTACTGAGCACCAGATGGGAACACCTGCCAGTGTCGCACTGAACCAAACGCGCAGCTGTGGCTTCTCCCTCAGGCCTCCCTTCCCCGGGAAGCCACTTATCCCACTGCGTGTTTATGATGTGAAAACTTATTTTTCTATTTCTGAAACGGGCCTTTAAGATGCTGCTCCCAGGAGGTGGGGGCCATATTTCTATTCTTCTTATTAATGTTAGCAGTACTAATAATATTTATGAGGCCCTTCTCAGATTATAAATCACTTTTACGCAAGGAAATTTGCGGTTGCTTAATTCACTTTGCTCAAGGCCCAACACGGTAGCTTACATGAGGAGGAATTTAATATGTACCATTAGGGATAATACTATCAACAACCATTATTTTATCTTCAACACATAGTTTTCCACAGTGCTAGCTGTGGGCAAAGCTCTTTATGATATAATTTAATACCTAAATTCATGGGGCAGAAGGTACTAAGAGTGACCTCCTGACTTTATTTTTTCATCCTGGTAAGAACCTTTGTCCATCTTTTATTTATGGGAGTCTATTCTGCTTTTAAGATATATCTCTGGCAATTTCCCTAGAGATCGACTATGTATTTAACTTAATTCTCTTAGACTGCAATTCCAGCTACTGTCGCTTCTTCCTTCTAGAGAGGGCGCCGAATAATTGGTCGATATCCTCTACAAGTAACTGCTTTCTCCTCTGGGATGAATGATTTCATTTTCTTTGGTCTTTCCATAAACACTGTTTTCCAGTACTTTGTGGTTCACTTCTGAACCCTGTCAAATGCTCTAATGTCTTGAGGCCCAGATGGAGGCATATTTGGGCAGAGCTCTTACAATGGACACACTGGTGTCATCTCTTGTGGCCTCTTGGGAATGGCACTGTTTACATGGTTTGTAATGATAAAAGTTTTATTCCTCTTACAATAAAGTAACTTGAAATCTTTTACAGTAATAATAGCTACCATTTAGTGAGTGCTTATTATATGCCAAAGACCATATGGAGAACTCTACATTCAAGATGCTGTTTAACCTTGACACTAGCTCTGTGAGGTCTGCATCATCAATGTGCTTAGTTTAGAGGTGAGGAACTAAATCTTACAGATGTCAAGCAAATTGCCTGAGCTCACATAACTGAACAGTGGCAAAGGAAAGAACCAAACCTAGCCTGATTAATTTTCAAGTCCCTGCTCTCAGCCTTTTTGCTCTGCTACTTTTATGGCTACTGCAGCATCACTTTTGTACGAGAGTGGTCTACAAAATAATGCCACCAATTTCTATCAAATTGGCACAAAAAATATTGTTACTTTACAGCCAGACCATGAATATCTGCCCATTTTGTTTACTGAATTTTGCAGGAAGATATTTCACACGTTCTCTTAAAGATAAAAAGAACCAAAAAATCCAAGTCATGCATTTTCCCCTTGTTTATAAATGTGCACAGGTCTGGAGCTATTGGTTAAGTTTGTAGATGTTTTACTGCCAGGCCACTAAGAAAACTCCCTATTAAGGATAGTGGTCTACATAACATGAGGTTTTAATTAAGGAACATGAGAATTCTATGCTATAACAACGTGAAATGCCAATGGAAAGAGTCTAAAATATTGTCTGCTATGAAAACCCACACATTTAAAAAAATTTACTAGTGGAATTGCTCTCAAAAGAGATAATTGAAAGATGATTGCTTCCTATCATTTGGAAAGCAAAGCAAGATAAAACAAAAACAAACCAAACCAACCTACCTTCAAAACAGCAAGACAAAATGAAAATATCACACACACAAAAACAACTTGTGAAATGAAAATAAAAATCAAGAAACATTAGTGAAGACATTTTAAGGAATTATTGACATTATGTCTCTAGTGGTTCAAAAGAACTTTCACCTATCATTAAAAAAGGGAATTCTTAAAAAAAAAATCAACAATGGCAGTTCCCATTTGTAAGCATTTATGACAAAGAGCTGTTAACAATTTGCTCTGTCGTACGGAACAGGGGGCTGGATGAAGGCCACCACTGTCCTCCACTTACATCAGAGGTTCCAGAGACTTGGGTTTAATGAAGATGGCAATGGGATAGAGCTGGGCAACTTGTAACCGCTTGATAGCATTTCCTGATACATCAAGTATACAGTGTTTGCCCTGGAAGAAAGAGAAGAAAAATATGGAGTTAATCCAGGAAGAATGATCATAATCAAACCAAAAGAAAAAAAAAAAGTAAGTATGTTTTAGAGGGAGGTAAAGGATACTGGATTTCAAATTTTGAAAAAGAATCATTGCAAAGCATAAACAAAAGTTGATATACATGGTCATAACCAAATGTTTGCAATAATTTATATTTCTTACTCCTTTACTAAGTGTCTGCCACTGGGATAGATATTTTACTTGTGTTATCTCAGTTAACTTTATTTCCTTAAATAAATACCTGATGCTTTGCACAAGGAAGCTGTGTAGCCATATGTAATATGACTGAGTCCACTCTCATGAAACGCTCATAAACCATCTCTGAAAACAACTCCCAAAAAGAAATTCCCAAATTGTCAAAGAAGAAATTCCCTACCTATGAGGTACATATTATCAACTGCATTTTACAGAAGAAAAGACTAAGGCTTAAAAATACTAACTTGCCCAAAGTCTCAAACCCAAGTCTTATTGGTTGGAATAAATAGATACCTTATTGTCTCACCCTGACCAAAGATAAATCTGGAAGAATGGTAATCATGTGAGTTTAGAACAATCCCATAAACATTTGCTGAGTGTTTATATGTATCCTGCCTTCGATATGCTCAGTCTAGTATAAAGCAAGGACAGACACAAAGAGTTACCTTAAATACTTTAACTTAAATGCTGAGAGATAGGCTTGCATAGTGTCTGTAAATATCTTGTTTCTTAACAAATAAAAACCCTATTACACTATAGCACACCTCATTTAACTTGGTTTCCACTGCAATGAGTGCTCAGAGCAAGGAGCTGCTTTATAAAGTATTTCTGGAAAAACAGACACATTTGCCTCACATCATATTCTGCCTCCTGGAGGGAAATGGCTTCATTATCCCGAGGCTAAAGAGCTTTACAAAAGAAGAGAAAAAGCATACTATGCAAATAGAAACAGTCCTAAATCAATAAAAGGGGATAAAAACTCATCCATAATATCCATGTAAAAATGAAGAGAGTCCAGTGAGTACTTGAGCTTTTATAGGAGAAACACACTAAGATGGCTCAAGCCTTTATCACTTAAATAAATTCCAAGTTTGCTATCTGTGAAATGCAGCAGTTATATAAACTGTCTAAATGCAGTTTGATTATTCACTGGCCAGAACAGTTCGAGATAACAAAGGTTGTGTCTACGAGAAAAGATGCCATTATCTGGGAAGCTGATTCGAAACAGTATGATATAGCTCAAAGAAGCCAACTTGCCAGAGCGAAGAAAGCAGACCCACCTTCTTACTGTATTCTCAGACAGACAGGAACATTTCTTGTTTAATCTTTTTAACCAATACATTAAAAGGGGGGAAAAGGTTGTGTCAAATCAAATCAATCCAACAAATATTACTGATATAACAAATATGATTGCCTCTTAACTCTTTTTTTTCTTCTATGAAATTGGTTCTCTGTGTTCATAGGAGATTAGGATCTTTCTTTAGGCAGATCTTAAAGGTACACTGAAGTGCTTTCCTATCCTATTCTCTCTTGAACATTCTTCTCATTTCCACGCCTTTGAAATTATGAGGAGGAGGGGAATCACAGCATCTACACCTCCTCTGAGTTAAAATATCTGCCAGCAACAGGCCAGGCAGTCCTCCCCATCTATCTACCCCTCCACCATGAGGATCTCGAGTTTTCAGGGAGATAAAAAGTTAACTCCTGCTAACAAAAAGAATTGAGGACCCTGATCTAAACAACGAAGAGTGACAAAGTTTTTAAAATAAATTCAATGTTGTGGCCAAAGATAAGTGAGTCAAGGACAAAGTGAATCTCCATAAACTTCAAGCTGTTAATTGCCTTTAGGTTTATAAGCTCCCTTTCCTCCTCTCCCCGCCAGGTCAGTCTTTATTGAGATTAGAATAAAGATTAATGATCCTGCTCTAAAGGGATTCTCTGCTTAGAGGTCTTAAAAGAAATATTTAATAAAAATTTACAACTGAAATCAGGAAAGAGTAATGACCAAAAAAATGCAGTTTGCCACTTGGGAACCTTCTTCAGGGGAGACGTAAGATGATTGGGGAACATACCCTTTCTGCTACAAATCTCACAGACTGCACACTGGTTCCATACAAGTTGTCATTGTACTGGCCGGCTTCTATAAACTTGTGCTCTTGGATGTCTTTCTCCATTTGTTCTCTGGAAATGACAAAGTGATAGTCTCTGCCATCCACCTCGTAGTCACGCTTTGGCCTCGTAGTATCTTTATAAAACAAAAAAGATGAAAATAAGGTAACTTTATACTCATAAACTTCCTTGATACATATTTTTTTACACCCTCAACATAGATATATAAAAATATGTAATATGAAGGACCATGACATAGTAGCAGGTACCAGGCTTAGCCTCCCACTGTAAAGACTATAAAACTAGATAAAATATATGGAAATATATTTTCAGGCATCAGACAACAGGCAGTGCTGGGCTGTAATACGTAAGAGCAACACGAAGGGACTCTGCATTTACTCCATTTTCATTCCCAAATGGAGAGTGTCTAGAGGTCATGTAGTGCTAGGAGACTCTGAAGTTCAGCCAGACTGTGCATTTGGTTGAGACGCCAGAAGGGCCGCATTTTATGAGGTTACTCTCGACTTACTCTAGACCCACCTTCACAAACTCTAAAACCAAGTCAAAACTGGAAGAAGCTGATTTGTCAGTAAATTATTACCTGCCAGAACAAAAACTTAATATTCTATAAAGGAAGATAACAAAATCCAGATGCTCAATAATGTAGCATCACCATGTCTAGCACATGATAAAAGATTACGGGACAAGCAAAGAAGTAAAAAAATGTCTCATTAAAAAATGGACATGCAGTATAAATATATTCGGGGATTTTAAAAGATGTAAAATGAGATGGTCACAGTTAAGGAGGGACTAAAAGTCATCAACTCTAACCATAGTTAGAAATGGTTAAACTTTTTGGTAAGAAGAGAAGGGAAAATAATTTAACATTATAAATTAAAAAAAATGTTAAGATAAATATGGCATGATATCACTTTTATGTGGAATCTAAGAAATACAACAAACTAGTGAATGTAACAAAAAAGAAGCAGACTCACAGATATAGAGAACAAACTAGTGGTTATGGGGAGGAGGGGCAATATTGGGGTGAGGGGGCGGGAGGTACAAACTACTGGGTGTAAGATAGGCTCAAGGATGTATTGTACAACACCGGGAAGATAGCCAATAATTTTGTAATAACTGTAAATGGAAAGTAACCTTTAAAAATTGTATTAAAAAAAAAGAATACAGGAGGGAGTAAGATACATTCTACACCTGCACTGCTCAGTGTGGTCACCAGCAGCCCCATTCAAGAGCACTTAAAATGGGGCTGGTCCATACGTGTAAAATACACACTGGATTTCTGAGACTTACTACCAAAAATTATGAAATACCTCAATAATTTTTATACTGATTACAATTGAAATGGTATTGTTCTGGATATATTGGGTTAAATATAATTTATCCTTAACATTAAAAAAAGTTAAAATATTTTTGATCTTTGACCCAGATATTCTTCCTAGAAATCTATCTTTAAAAATTATCAAAACTTTGGATGAAGTTTTATCCTTAAAGATATTCATTATATTAATTTATAAATTATAAATAATTATAACACATAATTATAATTGTATTTGAGTTACAATTCATAATATTGAAAAGTAGAGAAAACCCAAAATACCCATAAGTGAGAAAGTATTATGACATAATAATCATTTAAAATAGTTATAAAATTTTAAACGATATTAAGCAAAATAAATATATATATATATCTAATATGTGCCCAATCATGGGAGAAAATGCATGAAAAGAAAGAATAGGTAGAAATCTATGAAAATATTAGCAGTGATGTTACCTCTGGGTACCTTGTGGGATTCTGTATATTTTTTATTTTCTTGTTTAACTTTTTATCATTTTCCATGTTTTGTACAATGAACATGTATTGATTTTCATAAAATAGTGCTATTAATTAAAAAAAGAGAAAGAGAAGACTATGCAAGGTGGAGGGGACGTAAAAATGGTGCTAAAGGATTTTTTTTTTTCTTTCGAAAGTGGAGGAGCAAGCTGGGAGCTGTGACGAATGGCCTAGGGTTTGACTTGATCATTTCTATCTGGAGTCTCTCTCAGGGTATGTTCTGTGCAAGGTCTCTTCCCAGAATCCTTGCTGGGAATAGTTTCATGAGATAGCACAGTCATCCTAGTTCCCTCCTGCCCATGTACTGCACACATGCAATTCTTGCTATTCTTCTGTATTCCGGGAGACATCTGCAGTCTTGAAATGTAAGAGACACTTCAGAGCATAAAGCTTAAAAACTGTAGAGTGAGAAAGAAATATCTGTTGAGATCAGATTTAAGAGCTCGATGATCTAATAAATTAAAATTCTCTGGTGGGTTTGTCTATGTACACAGAAGGCCTCTATGTATTTTTATGTGACACAGTGGGAGCAGAGATGGAAGTGGTGAGTGGGTGGGTGGGGAATGGGAGGAGGGAGAGCCGATAGACTCTTACAGGCATGTAGCCCTGAGTGTATCAGAGGGACCAGGAGACCTGATGATTGTCCATAATGACAAGAAAGCAGATTAAAGTTTGCAGTGGCCAGGAGGGTGGGTTAAAATTTTATAATCCTTCTTGTCTGCATCGTCTCAACTCCTGAGGCTGTGAAACACTTGGGAAAGACTATTTTGTTTTGGATTGACACACGGCCCAAAGTCATCCTGAGGTGATTTTAATATATGG
The DNA here is from genome assembly GCF_028564815.1 of Eubalaena glacialis. Lineage (NCBI taxonomy): Eukaryota > Metazoa > Chordata > Mammalia > Artiodactyla > Balaenidae > Eubalaena > Eubalaena glacialis. The sequence continues at coordinate 59,847,748 of NC_083725.1, read as the reverse complement.
CTTTGTTTCTGATCTCTTTTATTGTAACTGAGGGTTATCATCAGTTAGATCCATTAAACCTGTAACCTGCCTTCACTGACTGAGCTCGCTTTGTTGTTACAAAAAAAACTTGCATGTCCTCCAAGCGTCACACAACCCAAACGATGTGTTTGCCTGAGCTGTTTTTCAGGAACTCAGAGTCAGCTGCGTCCAGTTCGAGCTTGAGCTGGTTAAGACCACTGACCCTCCAACAGGGCAAGTGCCAATGTCCACTTGGTGACCTTCTGACATCAGGGGGTCCCAAACTCCACCCTCAGAACATGCTAATGCTGCCATTTTCTGAACATGCTTGCCATGAGGAAGCCTGTAGCTTACTTGCACCTGCACAGAATGACATTTACCTCACCTTTTTCTTCTTTCCAATCACCCTTCCCCATGCGCCCACCTCAGACCACCCTGCTCCTTCGTCCCACAAATATCCCGTTTCTCGCCTTTGGAGGGGGAGGCGAGTCTGAGAGTCTGAGATTCATTCTCCAGTCTCCTCACTTGGAGAATTAACCCTTTCTTTGTTGCAAACCTCGGCATCTCAGCGTTTGGCTTGCTGTGCGTTGGGCAAGCGAACCTGGTTCGGTAACGTTATTCTATGGGAAAAGATGCTTCAGTGGCATTTCCATCAATCAATAAGAACATACCGATGCCTATCAATAATCCTATGCTATTTTATTTATTAAAAAAAATATTTATTGGACTTCCCTGGTGGTGCAGTGGTTAAGAATCCGCCTGCCAATGCAGGGGACACGGGTTCGAGCCCTGGTCTGGGAAGATCCCACATGCCGCGGAGCAACTAAGCCCGTGCGCCACAACTACTGAGCCTGCGCTCTACAGCCTGCGGACCACAACTACTGAAGCCCACGTGCCACAACTACTGAAGCCCGTGCGCCTAGAGCCCGTGCTCTGCAACATGAGAAGCCACCGCAATGAGAAGCCCGCACACCACAACAAAGAGTAGCCCCTGCTCACCACAACTAGAGAAAGCCCACATGTGGCAACAAAGACCCAACACAGCCAAATAAATAAATAATTAAAAAAAAAATTTATTTATTATTTATTTATTTATTTTTGGCTGCATTGGGTCTTAGTTGCAGCACGCGGGATCTTTTGTTGCAGCGCGTGGGCTCTTCGTTGTAGTGCGTGGGCTTCTCTCTAGTTGTGGCGTGCAGGTTTTTCTCTTCTCTAGTTGTGGTGCGCAGGCTCCAGGGTGCGTGGGCTCTGTACTTTGTGGCACGTGGGCTCTAGTTGAGGCACGCAGGCTTAGTTGCCCCGCGGCACGTGGGATCTTAGTTCCCTGACCAGGGATGGAACCCGCATCCCCTGCATTGTAAGGCGGATTCTTTACCACTGGACCACCAGGGAGGTCCCTTTTTTTTTTTTTTTTAAAAAAACCTATGCTATTTTAAATACTATGGGAGATACAAAGAAAGGATTCATCCTGCCCTCTAGGGGACCACATCATTTACTCACTAAATAGAGAACAACACATGGCAGCATAGATGAAACGTGTTCGGCGGGGAAAATTAAATGAGATGCCTGGAAAATAGGTAACTGATTGTATCTGAATCACTGGAGAGACTACTGGAGGAACAGAATTACATTTTATCATCTCAAAAGGAGACAAGCTTTGTTTAGATACTTACGAGGCACACAGGAGCCAAATTTGTCAGGGAATTCAGATATCAAGTCGTCATTGATCCGATCCTTCATGGGGCCCAGGATAATCACTGGCCGGGTATAGTTTACTGCAGAGATGGAAAGGAAGATGCAGATGAGGAGAAAGACTTGGGAACCACTGCGATCTTAAGGCAAAACTGCCAAACACCAAGAACTGGTAAGGGTATTACTTCAGTGGCTAAATTGCCCATACAGCCCTGCATAGGGAAATTGATGTTTAACACCCAGTATGCTGGCTGAGTCTACTTTCTGGAATTTATCTACTTTCTGGAATGTTTAATACCCAGTGTGTTGGCTGAGTCTACTTTCTGCAGGGAAAAACAACTGCAGTGTCTGTCAATGAAAAGAAACATTTGGAGAGGTTTTGCTTACTCTACAGTTATGCCTACACAATGTCAAAACAACTACTGAATTTAGTCAATTGAGTGGGAGAAAAAAGATTCCAAAGTAGCTATTTGACCATTGTTTAGGCAATGACTTTAAAAAGTAATCATCAGCAGTAATGACACCTTATGTTTTTATAATTTCTTTTCCTTAGCTCAAAATACTCTCCATACTCTGCTTGGATTTTCCCAATTCCTTTGTAATCATGGGGTTACAAGGAACTCTAAAGTTCATTTGGTACAATTCCTCCTCTGATGCCATTAGCCTCTGTATAAATTCCTCCCAGGCTTCGGAGCAGCCTAGAAGGTAGCTTATATCTTACGACAGGTCTGCTAAAAAGCCCTTCTTAATACTGAGTGGATGTCAATCTGCATGGAGATTTTATGCATCGATCCTGCAGGTGGGGCTCTTTATGATTTTGATGTGCTCTTTCCCATCTGGAGGGCAGTTCCATTCTCTTGGGAGCTGTCATTGCCCACATTCAGCAGGGAAGCTGTTTGCTTGGTCACAGGGCCAAAGAGAGAGCACGGTCTGGCCTGCGAACTGCTGACTATTAAGGAGTTTATTTTCCTTAGTCCTTCACTCTTTCCCTCCTGCAATGGTGTCAATCAGGAACCAAAGCATGCTGGGAAACTTACTTTCCTGTCTTGTGACAGGCTCATAAGAAAGAATGAAGTCTTCTTGCCCTCCTGAGAAGAGAAAAAAGGAAAATTACGGTGGACTAACAACCAATCACAAACCACAGCTACAAGTCCTGCTCTGCAACCCAGGAAACAGACCCATTTCAGGGTTAATTTCCCTGCTCTCTCCCTCCTTGAACCACTCCCCAAATCCCTTCACCCTCATAAAGCTGTTTAGCACTATTACAGTGTCAGGTGATCGAAGGTATAAGTCTAAGGAACAACTGGAGGCTGGCCGTCTAAGAGACCGCCTTCCGTCTGACACTGAGAAATGCAGCACTATGCCCTCATATCCAGCATTCCTACTTAAAAGGAACCCACTGAGTTCAAGGAGAGGGTCCTTCCAATAGTTTACTGCTACATTACCAGAATTTCTGGACCTTTTATTTCATCTTCCGTTTTATTTCCCAAAGAAGAACGTTCAAAAGTAAATGTCTGCTTGTTTCATTTATGAGACAAAAGTTCATCAGCACACACTACAGGGCTCGGAGGATTTTACTCTGTTAATTCATCAAGAAAACGCTGGGTCAATTAAGATAAAAAAATTGAGGAGGACCCTATATCACTGGTTCTAATTGCTGCTAAATCTAGCCTTGAAACTTTGAAAAGAGAAGTAAGGAAGACAATGTAGCATAAGGGTCGGCCCCCTCCAGTGTCATTTGCTATAAGCCTTCTGATTCACGATGACCCTCAAGTCAACACATAACCATGAAAAGTAAACTGGTTTTAGGCAATTATTTTTTTTAATCATCTATTTTGCCCAGTTGATGAACTAGGCACGAGATTAGTCTGATTCGGCTGCAAAACCAGAAGCCTCTATTCTTTTATTTGCATAGGCCCAGGACCAACTGTCTTTTGGTGGGGAAATTGTTTAGGGCTGTTGAAAAGGGCTTTTTGTATGCTTTTCTATAGAGGAGGAGTGTAATATGAGGTACTGTTTCCTGAAACCAAAGGGCAACGAGTCTCATTGCTTTATCTCCTCATAGCCCCTGAAACACATTCACAGTCTGTCAAAGTCATGTGCTGCTCCTTCAGAAGTCACAGCCTCGGGTGAGTTAATTTCATAAAAGGAGTTAGTATTACAGACAGTTTTGATAATGACAACTGATTTTGGGAAATTAAGCGATATATGGGTAAAGCTGTGAATTACAGCTGTCTTCCCTGGGGTGGGGTGGGGGGGAAGTGAGGGTGTCTTACTTTTTCAAGTGTGAGAAATGGCCCCAGGCCTACGTCACTTCTTACCTCACCCTCAAGCAGGGCCCACTCTCAGAACGGCACTTCTAGGCTACTTCCTAAAGTCACGGAGAATAGGCATTGGTGCTTCTTCTAAGTGGAACCTACTCATGGCTGCTCCAAAAGTGTTCAGGGGACCTTCTCACATCAGGGCAGGGTTTGGTATGTGAGGAATCAGATTCATGATTTTTTTTTTTATTCAGGAAAAAGTGATTCCCTTTAAAAAAAATGAAACGACTAAAATTTACAGAGGCTGAGCCAAAAAATAATAAAGGTGATTGATTGCTAAGCTCTAGTTATCTAAAGGCTGAGATATGCAGAGGTCATAGGAATTCAGAGGATAAGCGTAAAAATGGTTGGGGAAAAAAGCATAGCTTTAGAGATAGAAGCATGGTAGACTAACACTGCAATGTTAGACTAACGCCCAGAGAAATCTCCATGGAACGATTAATATGTGGTAGGAGAATCCTGACCATGGGATAGATTACAGAGGTTTTAAATATCAGGTGATACTTATGCCTCTGCACCAGACTGGGAACCCCATACCATAGTCACCACTGTGTCCCCAGTACTTAACATAAAGAAAGAGGACAATGAATTTGCATTCTGATTTTAGTGGTAGGAGACAGGATGAGAAATGAAGCCAAAGACAGGTTCTACTTTGTGTTTCTGTCTATACGCTTTCATTTTGGGAAGTGTGGTTTTCTCTAAATAAATATAACACCTCGTGTTCTCATGGGAATCTCTTTACAATGGCCTTGCAAATCATTCTGATGGTACATTCTAAAGGCAAACCTTAAATAAAATATTTGGTGTCAGTAACTACAATGTGTGATTCAGAAAGTTAGGACAAAGCAACATAGCTTTGATTGACTTTGTTAGAACAGGGTTCTGTAGTTCTTCATTTATCCATTGCTTTTTGGTTTACTTCTAACCTACAAAAAGCACTGGTTCTTGTTCAGAGCAGTAAGACTGGCAGACAGCAGTGACAGCACCCCTTATGTCAAGGCCCATCCCAATTCTGAAGACCCTGTGACAATCAGGGACTATGTAAGGAAGCCTGCAGGGACGCTATGGCAGCCGGTATTACATAATAGCTGTGAACTCAGCACCTGAAACCAATTTTCACTTTCATGCTCAAGAATGAAAAGCCCTAGGGGTAATGGGAGGGAGATTACGAGGCGGAGAAATAAAAAAGCCACAGCAATGAAGGAAAGATGATTCATGTCTGCATAGCACTTTACAGGCTATAAAAGGCTTTCACAGCCATTGCCTCCTATTTTTCACAGCCATTTCTTTTGAGGTAGGTGCTCTGATGATCTCCACCTTACAGATGAAGAAGCTGAGGCTCAGAGATGGGGCCTGTTTCCTCAGTTAGTAAGTAGTAGAGTCAACATTCAAAACTACACCTTTTTTGACTCCTTGTTGAGTATATAGCACTGTCTCAAAAAGGCCAGAGATGTAGAATTCTCTGTGGAGGCTGGGATGTAGGGGCAGAACTCACAAATGAACAAACGGTGGGTGGCAGAGAAAGGAGCTGAACCTGGGTCAGAGTCACTGACAGGGCATAAGGTGCTCCATCTGCAAACACCAACTCTTTTTTTTTTTTAAATGCTGCTGTGTCATCTCCATAAAATAGTCATCCTTAGTAGTTTTTCTATCTTTTGCTCAGGAGGTGTCGGCACTCAGAAATAACAGCCGACACAAGGGTACGAACAATTACTTGGTCTTGTTTTGGCAACTGCATGGCCGGAAAGGGGAGAGCGGCACAGTACTGGGGGTGGACGCCTGCAGCTGGCAGAGACTCAGCAGACACCGTTGTAACCATGTCCACGAAGCACCATCTTTAAACTGGAAGCAAGTCACAGTAAGAGGGATTCGGAGTAAGACCCTAATATGCCCTCATGATAAGGAAAAACAAGTTGTTCTTTTTTTAGAACTTTTTCAAAACTACAAAAGAGAGAGGAGGGAAGTGAAGACCAGTGGCAGGACATTAAATGTTCTAAATTTAGTGTTTAGTGCCTGCACTGGATAAATTATGAAGAATTAACTGGGTTCCTAGAGCCATAGAATGTTAGCACTAAGAAAGGGTTTGGAGTTCATGTGGTTTACAGATGGAAAGTCTGTAGCACAAGATGATGTCACTCCCCCTTCCGAACGCTTGACATGCATCACAAATTGATCATTGCCCGAACTACTGCTAAGCCTCACTTGGCCTCAATACTTTTCAATACAATTCTTCAGGCAGCTATTACCAGTTGGTCAAAGGGCAATCTTGATTAAAATCTGTTTCTTATATCTCTGTTCTAATCCAAGCTAGTCATTTTACATAGGAGAGAACTGAGGTTCAAAAACGTTCAGGGATTTCTTCAAGGTCACATGGTGAATTAGTGATTCAGTGTCTTCAAAGGATCTTCAGAAGATCTGTTACTATACATAGTGCCCTTAAAATCAGGCTTAGTACCTAGTTAATGCTATATAAATATTGCTGCTTGTATTAACTTGATAGGTAGTATGAAATGGTTGAAATGTACTAGATAAAACATGAAGAGGCTTGGATTACAAACTATAGGGAAGAGTGAAAATGTGTAAGTTTCAGAATTAAACTATCTTGATTGGACTTGCAGTGCCATCATATTGGTGAGGTATATAGTTCTTTGGAACTTCAGCTTCCTCATCCGTAAAACAGGGTATTAATATAAGGTATATCTCATAACTTTGTTGCAGAAATCAAATGAGATAATAATAGATGTAATAAAATTGCTTTGTAAGGGCTAAAGAACTAGAGGAAATATAAGGGCCAAACTTGAGAAGAGTGGAGCAAGGAGAAGAATACGGGCACCATTTTGACTGATTCCAGAGGGAAAGTCTGGGGTCTCCTCATTTCAGTATCTCAATTTCACTCAGATCATTTCTTCAAGATCCTTGTTTTGAAAATCCTACTTAACTGATGAGCACCAATGGGTTAGGAGGAAAATCATCAGCTCCCCATACCCATAATCACATAAAGAACTTCACTGGGCTTTAAGGAAGGCAGGTCTTCAGCTTGTAGAGATTTGCAAGGTTTGAGAGGGCATCTTGCATAATTAGACAATGTGCATTGTAACTAACTGCATTTTAGCTAGTGCTCAATATACTTGGACTTCGGAAAAAATAATTATTCTATAATTCTTGAGATGGTGCAGCAAAGGTCTGAGCTACTTACTAGAAATTGAGGTTAGTGTAAATTCATGTGTATGTGTGTGTATCTCAGAAAATATATGAGGCTTTCAAGTAAAGTTGGCACAATCTGTAACTCCAGAATGCAGTGTGAATGGTGCCCTCTGGAGCTGTGAAACACACGGGCCTGGGCTCTTCTTTCTAACCACTATTTTTTTAGCCATTTTGTCCCTGAGTGGACATGGAATGGTTCTAAGAGTAAAAAATAACACCTGAACATTAGTGAAAAGAGGTCTTTTTTGTATTTGTCTATACTGCTATCCACAAAACGTAGAAGTTAGTCATAATTACAGCAAAAGCCAGGAATTCAGGAGAAAAATCCAGCCTGGTTTGATTTCAAAATGGCGCTTTCATGAAACTGTGTCTGTCCCAAGCCTCTGTCTTTTGTCATGCCACTGCCCTTCCTGGAAAGTTTCTTCTTCAACTTACTGAGCTGGCAAGTGCCTCATCTTTCCAAAGCTCAGCTCAAAGGCCCCTTCCTCTTTGAAATCATCTCTGAAGCCCCACTATTCTGGGCCAGACTTTTATTCTAGAAACGGCCACACTTTGTGCTTTTTTAATGTATTGATCTCTCTCTCTCTTTCCCTATACGTGTGCTGAGTTCCAGAGTTCATTGAGATTCATATTGGGTCTTAAGGTGCCTATGAGAGAGCACGACATAGAGCGGATGATGAATGAACTAAAGAATATTCCTCTGTAATTCCTCGTATTTCTATCCTGGAGAAAGAAATATCCTTTTTTCCCCTCTAAGCTATGACAAAGGCTCTTCTTACTTTTGTTCATTTGTAAAGAAAACAATTTGAATGGCTAACCTTCTGTACCCTCAGATGAGACCCAAGCCAATATAGATTATTAGACTCCACATTTTCTCTAGTAATATCCTGGAGTCCAGTTTCAACTCTTCCCTCTTCTCATAGATAATTCAAGCTGTTTGCAAGTGTTTCCTTTACTCACTCAATAAACATTTATGTGTACTTACTATTTGAGGGTGAAAAGAATTATTGATTTCATCTTGGAGCATTGCAATCAAAAACCTGTCAAACAGCTCAAAGCCTTGGTGCAATTTTTATAACTTAATGATTCTGGGAAGAACATTCCCATCTCTGAAGGAGAAGAGAGGGGCTTCTGAAATACTCTAAAAAAAGCTTTCTGAAGGAAAAGGTAGTTCCTATATACTTTCCATAAAAGGGATTGAAAGAACAAGATTTGATGTTTTCCCTTTCTCTACCTGTATCTACAGGATGGAAGCACAACACTTAAAAATTGAAAACTGACGCCAAAGAAATTAGGGCCAAGGGTCTCCATGAAACCCAACAAATAAGTTATATTTTCCTTATACTAAATTGAGGGTACTTCAGGCGCAGGGAAGATAATCTTTGGTCACTTCTTAACCAGCCAGGTTTCTTTGTTTTAAAACCAAATGAAGAGATGGGGGAGGCAAATATTTTCCCAACTTGGGATAATCATAAAAGTATAAAAGTAGGAAGAACGTACAAATGTTAAAGATCACGTTAAGAACAAGAATGCTTTAACTCCTTTCATCAGCAGGACTTGTCATCATGTTGAGGAAGGAAATGAGGGGGTTCTAATATTATTTGGTTGATCAAAGGCATCTCATTACAACTTTTCTTCATTTTGTTCTGTGGTGTGTTTCATCTTCCTCCTCCATCTGTCATCTTTCCTCTTTTGTGCTTTTTTTTCTATTTTTTACCAATCTGATTATCCAAAGCCTTTCTCAAGATCCAGATTGAATTTGTCACACTTCAAGAACATTATTTGACATTCCACCTCAAAAAAAGGCATGGTTTTGTAAATTACCATGCTGTAACGGAAAAAAACAAAAATAAAAGCTGTTCTATTCTTCTATTCTTGTTTTCAATTAATACAAGCAAAAAGACAAAAACAAAAACAAAAACAAAACAGAAAAAAACACCCCAAAACAAAAACCTCCAACCAATTTCTATCTTGGTAGCTGAGGGTCATATGTATTGGGCCTGCAATTTTCTAATATCCTCAGCAATTGCTTTTTGAGTAACCCATTTCACTAAGGCGTATAAATAAATACTACAGAAATTGCAAGGATCCCAGTAATAACATGTACCTATTTTAGTCACCAAAAACCTGTACGTGGTAAGAAACCACAAGAACAGATAAAAAGGATGTGCTTGGCATTTGGTGAATATTTTTATATCACTAAGCAAATGGCTTGAGGTGACCAAACAAACACCAGAAATAATTTTTAAATAGTTACCTACCTTTTCAGTTAAGCTTTCTGATCCAAGATTTGTTCACTTTTAAACAAAATGTGAGTTCCTTCAACATTAGAGGATGAAACTTTTTCATCTCTTCCCAACCATCAAAATTTAAAGTTAGATATAACATAGTATCTACCTCAAAATATTAATCAAGGAGAGAAGAGATATATAAGGTTCATGCTCCATTTAAAAGGAACACTGCAATTTATCAGGATTTCTCTTGTAAAGGGGAGCCCGGAACAGAAAGGAAAAGGCAAAATGAGAAGAAAAGTAAAACCATGACAACTTTTCAACCTTTCTGCAGGGAGTTTAAATTATTTTGGAGGACAGAATGTCAGAATCCACGAAGTCGAACTTTACCCCCACCTTCTCTAGGAGAATTGCATCATCAGGCCACAGCCAACTGAGGTTGGAGTCATTTATTAGCAAGACTGCTGCCTCTCGCACAAATCACATGAGTCCACCCACGGCCCTAGTGTCTTTGGTATCTTTCCACATCAGATGATGATTTCATTTCAAGCCATTTGCTTTGGATGAGGATGATAAAGGGCAGCAATTGAAAAACAACGACAGCAAAAATCTGAAATGCACACCACAGGCAAAGGGGCAATTGCAAAGAAAAGAATCACAAACCAAAGCAATAACTTACGGTAGCTACTTTCGCTATCGCTGGCATTAGAAGAAACATGTTCTGCAAGAACAGCACAGCAAATTAAAGAGATACCAAGCACTGGAGAGCAGCCAGAACTTAAAGGAATACCATGCAAGGCTACTAGAAATGTGAGTGAAAGGCAAGTAAGAGGCCGCAGAGGAGACGCATTAAGAAAACTCAGATAAGATGAAGATGAAAACTTTATCTCTATTTTCCAGGAAGCTACTACTTGATTGCTGTATCTTTTTTTAGCAAACAGTAAAGTATGTTTAATTATAAAAAATGCATAATGTCCATCTAAGCACTTTTCTTTTTATAAATACTTTGACCCATTCATGTTGCTCTAATTTTCCAGATTCTTGTTACAAAGGTCAATGTCTCTCAACTGGATGTTCTTGACTATAAATTCAAGAGATTCTGGTATGCAGGGACTGTTTTCTTGCAGGCTTTTTGTTGCTGTATTTTGCCTTTAGGTATTTTGCAGGAATATTGCATTTCAAATTGCCAGTTGATCTCTGGAATCCCTTGAATTTTATTTCTATTTAAATACTTCCTCAACTAATTCACAAGATGAAAGGGATTGTTGAAGAACTTTCCTGCTTCAGTGAGTGTGTAGGAAATCTTGGAGGAAGAAATGAGTCACTGAAAAATGTTTTATGAGTCAGTTCAAAATTTCCTTGTTTTTATTTTAAGATTCTTGCTTGCTTCTATTAGGATCTGGAGGAATGGAACAGGCAGAAGATAAATGGTCTGATACTAAGCACAGGTTCTGGCACGAAGTATGTTTTTAATTCAGGTTGAATGACTGCACAAGTATACGGTGATATTACGAACTTTTTTTTCCATAAAACACAGTTTAACTAGCATAACAGGGACGTATTGGTTATGTGCCAGAATTAGGGCTTTATTTCCAAAATCACTTCCTTTCATCTGTACTATTTATTAAGCTATAGAAGATAAATTCATCAACTTACTAACTTCTTTGTATATCAGGCTAATTGAATGAAGAATATGTGACTATTTGATTTCTGAAGCTCATTAGCAATAAATTCAGCTTTTTAAAAAGTGACAACTGTTGTACATCTTCAGAAAAAAGGAAAAGAATATAGAACATTATTCTCTAACAGTAAAAAAAAGTGCTTTAAAATGTATTTGCTATTATAGATTCTTGGATGGATTAGTTTTCATTTTTTTAGCTTTATTAAGATATAACTGACAAATAAAATTGTAATATATTTTAAAGTGTACTGTGTGATGATGTGATACATGTAAACATTGTGAAAGGACTCCCACAATCGTGTTAGTTAACACGTCCTAGATGGATTAATTTCAGAGCATGAAACTAATGAAAATCAAAGCATGGGTTAAATTCACCCGAATCATTTCTCTTTGTGTGGGTGTTTGACCAGAACTGCATTATTAATTTAGGTACATATGTTACAAGTGCAAAGAGGCACTAGGGAAAGAAGTGTGGATGAATTAGTGCATATTTGTTTTTTGTTACTGAAAAGAAAGTCTAAGTACACACCCAACAATGGCATATTTTCACGTGTGTGATTACCACAAGTACCTTGACTTGAAGATGACAGGTTTATTTTTGTTTTGTTTTTGATTTTTACTTTTAAAATAATTTAGAATGAAGCTACACTATAGAAATTTAGAACCATGCAGTGTTTTTTTTAACGACCAATCTCTCTTAACATCAAGATATTGTTTAACAGAATTTTTCTACTTTGTAGGTAAAAAGAAATTAAAAATATGTTCCAGCTAAAGCCCAAATTATGGCTACCAGTAGCGTTAACTGGCAAATAACTACCTAGTGAAATCTGTTCAATTTTTAAAGAGTAAACAAACCGTTGGATTTAAAAGGGCATCATTCTAGATATAAAAAGGCATAACTTATATTTTTGACTCTCCAACAGCAGCTACTTTTTAGTGATGTTCATATTAACAATATATTAAAATGCTCCCCACCCCCACTGAAAATTTAAGAAATTCTCTCGGGTGATACTTGATGCTATCCAGATACTGTTGAAATCAACATTTGAATTTCAGCCACCAATTCAAGAAAAATTTCATGACATATTCCATACAGAGATTTAAAGATAAAGTTTTCATCTTTAAGAAGATCAGTAGTTACTCTTGATCAGATTTTGTTTTCTAAATATACATATCTAAAAAAAAAAGAGTCCAAATTAACAATTTGAAGGATGAAGGGTATCATTACGCAGGGTTATATAACCAGCTCTTGAAAACAAAGTCCAGCTCAATGTTATTTTGTTTTATAGAAATGAAATGAACAGCTTCTAAAAATATTGCCCACAGCTGTTAAATTAAAACAAAAGAAAACAAACAAAAATGAACATATGATACAGCTGCAAAAGACACAAAACTGTTCTTAGTTCATTGATGCCTACACAATGGAGTTAGTATTAAAGAAAGAAAAATCATAGTATAGTATATTAATACACAGAATTATTATTTTTTGTTAGTGCAATGAGACACAGAATAAAGGCATTAATAACTAGAAAATTTTAAAGTTTAATGTATTTTTCTTTCCACTCTAAACCATAAAATGAAGATCTGGTTATGCAATGAAGCTAATAAATCACTGATAGAAGAACATATTAATACATATCTAAAACTTTATCATACAAACATTTCAAGCAGGATCACCGCAAGTCAGAAAAAAAAATCAGTCAAAGTTAATAGCAAAGAATTATTCATGGAAGATCAAATAGCTTAATATTTACTTTTTGAGAATGCATGTTCCTTTTGACTATAAAACAGCTCCTTTACTAATAGCAAAGTACAACCCAATTATGGAATTTGGCAAGGTCATTAAGTATGTCTGGGGGAAAAGCCAGAAGAAAGAATATAAAATACATTTCTGCTTTCCTGGTCTAGAGCATTTAACTTGCCCTTTCTTTCAACATGGCTTCTTGCTCCCTGGGAGGTATCAGGCGGCAGAGCAAGGGATGCCACGGCGGCATCAGGACCATGCTGGTCACATCACACGGTCAGAAAGGGAAGGTGTGAACTGCAACGGAAGTTACAGTGCCTGAGACACTTTGCTTTTAAATGCTGACATGCAGAACAAAACGGCTGAAAATTGCTTTGTAGGAGCATTCACAGCTAGGTAACAAATAAAACTCGTATGTTGTGCATGCTAGGAGTGAAAGGCCCTCGAGAAAAGGAACAAAAGCGAAACTCAAAAGGAAAGAAAAAGAAAAGAAAAGTTACAGTGACCATTCCTGGGAACTTACTCAGAGTCTTTGTTCCATAACCGTCGTCACCTAATCCGGGGATGTCCTGCATGGAAGTCCCCAGAGAGAGCAATGAGAGAGGGAGAACAGCCACGGAAGAGGAAGGAAGAAGTCAGTGGAGTTGAAATGGATACTACCATGACAGACCGTGTTGCCTGAGCAATCTGGATCCCATGCTCTCTTCTTCTGAAACAACTTTCACCCCACACTCCCTGGACTGAGACTCAAGGGTTTGTAAAGCAACTCGAAGGGTTTAAGCAGAAGATTGTTATGAAAAAGAGAAAGAGTCAGCAGATGTCATTTTTGCCCACTGTCAGTATTGCCACAGCAACGTACCACTGAGAGCGATGATCCCCTCCAAGTTTCATGGCCAATTCTTAGTCTGAGCATCCACCCAATACAAGCTCACTGCTCAGTAAGGAAGTGTTTACTATTTGCTGGGAGGGAAAGAGTGAACAAATGCTAGTAATCAATAAAGGGAATTTAATCACTCCCAGTTAGCTAGCATTCCAAAACAATACACGTGGCAATGGAGTCTAATATTTCCGTCCAGAAAAGAATTTGTCTCCAGCCCTTGGAGAGTTGCGTGATAGAAAACACGAACCAGACCCAGTCCTGGTCACAGATAAATGCTGTTTGGAAGCAAAGTCCCTGCTTCCTCAGGTCCCTCTCCAATGCGTTCTGCAAAGAAGAGCTCCATCCAGGGAAGGATCCAGACTGCAGCCAAACACTGGTCACAGTAGTAAGCCCTGACCTGCCTGCCTGCCGTGTTTGTTTGCCTAGGCGTGTGGCGTGGGGGAGCCTACATCATGCGTGTTGCCCGTGAAGGATTTTTTTTCTCTTGTGTTGCAGGTGACATTCTCTTCGAGAATCTACTTACGTTCAGGATCACTGGTTTCCTGCTCACTCTGCTCCTTGTTCTTGTAGAATGGGAATTTTCGTGAAAAGATGAAGCTCTTTTTACGCTTGTCATTGAATGACTGTGAAGGAGAAAAGGCATGGGGCAAAAACAGGGGACGTCTAATTGTTGTCACACTCATGCTGACAAAACAACTAGTTTGTAAAAGCAGAGAGAGCTGTAGTGACGCAAGTGGATAGTCTAAAGGGGTGCAGGAGGGTCCCTAAAGGCAGATTTTAGTTTCCAGGAGTGTAAATTCTGAAAAATGACACCTTGGGAAAACTGTCTCCTAATTAAAAGGCAGGTAAATGACGATGGGGGAAATGAATATTAAATTGGAAGTAGAAGACCCTCTGTCCGGCTCTGTAACTTGCTACTAGCTCATCACCTTAGACAGGTAACTGAATCTCTTTGAACCTCAGTATCTACTTCATCTGCATACTGAGGATCATGACAGCAGCTCTTAGGTTGTGAGACTCATGTAGGCAGTATAAACATAAAGTGCTATACAAATGTCATCTTTATAATCATCATTATCATCAGGTAGAAAAGACTTTACTAGAGACGCTAGACACATTAGTGTCTAGATGTCTTTTTAAATAACTGGAATTTGAGTTACTTCAGCTTGAATTTAATTAAAACCTCAGAGATGTGTGTGGATTTATGATATATGATGATTTCGTTCCCACACAGATATATGATAATTACAGTATTATATTTTCACTCAAAAGAGATTCTAAAGATCATTGAGCTCCAAGCCCTCACTTGTAGACAGGGGGCCAGAGGCACAGAGAGGCTGAGTCCCTTGCCAGTATCACAGAGCTAGATGGTGACAGTCAAGACACCATCAACCAAAATCTATTAAAATTGCTGCTAAAGAGGTATTAACTTGATATTCACTCAAGCAAGGGAGATATAATTCTTATATCTGATCTATCTATATTCTGATATGACAAGAAAAAATGGAAGAAGCGCTGTCCTTAAAAATGTAAACCACTCCATTAGCTTAAATGAGGTGGAATTTAAAATAATACAGATAGACATAACAGAATACATGTATCAGAACTTATTCATTCAAGTGAATATCAGATGCTTGCCTAAAAGACTTCTTAAGAAAATTTCATTTATTCCCACTGTTGCTGTTATGTAAATGCTATCTGGGGTTCTTCTTTGGGAAACGCGTTCTTAATCATTCTATAGGCTATAAGCCATGCAAGTCTTGGTAATTTCATATTGACGTATCATTTTAAAAACATGTTTTGCCAGCTTATTTGACTGACTTGGCTCTGAGGGTCTCTCTCCAAGAAACAAGATTTGTTACCACACGGGTATTAGTGTGCCAAAGACTGAAGGTAATTTGACAAGGGGTATTCTAAAACGGTTTTAGCAATGACAGCTGATAGGAATAAATGCAGAGCTAGCAAGGTGACTACTTGGAAAAAACAGCACTTGTTTGGATATTTTGGCCCATTGGCGGGAATCAGTTATGTGCGTTTATGAATTTGATGCTTGACAAAACGGTATAAATAACTTATTTTCTTTGTATACTCATGCACTCCTATATCTAATATCCATTTTGGTAGTCATGTTCATTTAGGAAATATTAAAGTATTAAAATGTTGGCGCTGTCATTCAGTAATTCATTACTTTTTTAGTTACTAGGAAATTTCACCAAAGTCAGTTGAGCTTAATTTTATGTACCATTAAGAAGGCTTTAAGAAAACCAATAAATCAAATATTTAATAAATCCTGAAATTAGGGGACACATTTTGTACTTCATATTCAAGAACTAGAAACACATTCTCAGGGAAGAAAAGAAGTATCACTTCAGAATTTATTACTCTGCTGACAGCACTTGTGTTCAATATAGTTTTATCATAATTTGTAATTGAGGGATTGGTGTCCGAAGACAAGGCGGGGAACTACCCCCCCAAATTTTCCCAGTTAAAAAATGGTAAGTCCTTAAAGGAACATTAAATATTCTTGCATCACTCCAGTTTCATGCCACTTTTACATTTCAAGCATATTTAACTTCAGTAACTGAAAATAAAAGAAAAAAAATATCATGTAAGAATTAATGACACGTGATATTGCAAGATATGTTAGACATTTAACTTCAACATTACGGATGGTTTGTCATGCAAAAAAAAAATTTACATATTTTCATGCAAATACAAAACAATGCCAGGAGGAATAAAGCCTGGGGTTAAAATGTAGACATGAATGCACAATGTGGAGGCCTTTGAGGGCCATATGGGGCCGCATGCAAACCACATTGTTTAGATTGTCTCTTGGGGTCAAAGGAAAATGAAAATGTGTTGTTTGTGATTCATTCTTTTATCTTTTCAAAGCAAGGACTGTAATGTGTTAACATTTCCCGAGTATGAAAATGTTGTGTATCATGAGTCATCTGATTGGGACATCATAATATTTAGCACCACACTTTTTAAAAGAACAGAAAATGCATAATAATTCCTCAAAAATAAAATTATCTAACATATCAGTCTATTACCGAAAGCCACTTTGTACTGGAGTTAAAGAAAAGGTAATGGAATCATTCATTGGTGGTCACATTGCCTTACATTTATAGACACAAAACCAAATCACAACTTCCCTTCACACGCACAGATTTAAAAGTCACACATTTAAGGTCTTAGTTAAACATTTCAACTAGAAGAGGTTATATGTGGTTTATGGTGCTCTAATCTACTCTTTATTTTGTTAGACATGTATAATACCATTATATAAGCTTTCGTTTTCATTGCTGTTAATTTTTTCTTTTAATTTAGAAAAGAAAAATCTGTTACATGAGTGTTAGGTGAGGATAATAAATCAGCACTTTTACTATTCATGGAACACATCGTTCTAAAGCAACTGAAGGCTAACCTACAGCTCTATTAATCATATTCGATCAGTGATATTTTCCTCTACATTACAGTATCTTAAATTCCAATCCATTGTCTTCATGGCAGAAAACTTCTTTGAGCAGAGATTTTGAAAATAACAATCACACGTGGCAAGTGGAAAGTTGGCATATCTAAGAATTCCATTGTGGAATTTGACCTGGATTATTGAGTTCTTATGAACAAAAATGGTAAAAAGACAACAAGTAACATTTGCTGAGCACTTATTATGTGCCAGGCTTGGTTCTAAAGGCTCTGCATATGCGAATCTCCACACTAACTTCATGAGGTTGGTACCATCATTATTCTCATATTACAGATGAGGAAACTAAAGTTTACAAATCTTCTGTTACTTGCCCAGAGTCACACAGTTGGTGAGCAGTGAAGTTAGAATCTGAATTTGCAAATACTCCTGGTTGCAAATATTGCTGGTCTTAGAGCAAGAAAAGTTTCCGTAACTCAAGCCTGTTTCAAGTTTATATTTAAAATCATTAGCATCTGACTTTCTTAAGCAATACTGTAATCTGTCTTCTTTCCCACAGCTTCACTGCTTGGCAATTATTTATTTAAGCCATCAGATGCTATTGGCTTCAACAATATTTTTGTGGGATATCCTGCTACAATTTTTTGAGACCCTTTCATGTTTTGAGGGTTCTATTCTATTGTACTTGTTTTTAAATAATGTACAAAAATAAAGTAAAAAAATTTCAGTGGAACAGGTTATGAATGGCTTTTAAAAGGTAAGTGCCCATGAGGGGCAAATCTATAGACAAAGTAGATTAGTGGTTGGTTGGGGCTGAGTGAGGGTAGGGGGTACAGAGAATGGGAAGTGACAGCTAATGGGTATAGTGTTAGCTTTAGGAGAGATGAAAATGTTCTAAAATTAGATTGTGGTGATGGCTGCATAACCCTGTGAATATGCTAAACAACACTGAATTGGACACTTTAAGTCTGTGAATTGTATACTATGTGAATTATATCTCAATAAGGTCTTAAAAAACAAAAAGAACCCTCTCCCTAACCTCCACACTATGGGATGAAAGCAAACAATCACAGCATGTTTTAAATTTTACTTGGTGTAAATATTTTTTATCTTTAATTGAATGAGAGGAAACCTCCCTCTCCAACCCTTGCAATCAATCAGATACACATGCCTTGTTTATCTGATTCTGTTGTGTCTCTGCTAAGTGAATACCTTTCATGTTGTGACAGACATTAGAACACTCATTCCAGGAGTCAGCATATTATTACTGTCACTCAGAAGTCTCCAAGTTGTTAGGTCAAATGGCACGAAATTGTGCAGCCTGACCCCAGAATGTAATGGCATTGGTGAACTGGTTTAAGGTAAAATACACGCTTCATGAAGAAAAGAAACAAAACAAAAAACTCAAATTGCTCCTTCTCCCACTCAAATCCCATGTTTTTAAAGACACATGAGTGAATCTTGATGTGTTTTTATCCTTTTCGTTCAGAAAACTTTAAAACGAGGGGCATTTTAAAGTTTTTCTTCTTCGTGTTCTAATTTTTCAAGCTTCAAATGTTTCATAGTTCTAAAAAGTCACATTCATGATATGAATGTTCTCTAGGCAGAATTTGATTTAAATGTATACTGAGCTCATATACACCTTTTTCTGTGACCTCTTTTATCTCTTATGTTTTTTTCCTCTTCATTCTTGTCTCTCCTCCTCTAAAATAATTGTGTTCCCTTTGGAAGGTTGTTACTATAAGTTTGGGCCACCACTTTGTATTATACACATCATGTTTTCATACAGAAAAAAAGAGAAGTTTAAAACAAGAGAGGTCCAAAAACAAGTAACAATGAAGCAAAGAGGTTGTTAAAGGAAAGACAAGAGTTGGCCTGAGATATGTCTGTTCTAGAAACGTGTCTGAATGGATGTGTGTCTATAACAGTGTGTCTATAAATGTGTCTGTAACAGTGTCTCAGGGTTCTGTTTGCAGGGCTAATGAATTAATGCATCTAGGCATTGAGCATCAATGGCTGGTAACATCACACACACAAAAAGACAATCAGATGAATGTGCTTCCTGATGGGAAAACAAAATATTACCACAAAGTAGTTCTGTAAACCTCTACTCTCAAAAGAAAAGGAAAGAAAACCCTCCTTTGCCAATGAGTCTGAATCTAACCAAACCTCTAGATCCAACTACCAGTTTACAGAAATAAAGAGGACAGAGAAACCTGCTAAATTATACTACAAAGAAAATCTGGAGCAAACTCTATAAGACAAATGACCTGGTTTCTTAAATATAAAAATGGAAACAAAACAAATAAAAAAATGGGGGAAAACATAAATCAGAAGAGAACTAAGAGGGATCAACCAACTGCAATAGATTTCACTTCTGGTTCAAGCAAAGAAATTGTATAATAAAGAAACAAAAAAGCATTTATGATATTTATGAGTCAATTTAAGACCTGAAATAGATGGAATATTAATCCAATAATTATTAATTTTTACGTGTGATAAATGGCATTGTGGTCATGCCATATTTAAGTAGTTACAGTTGAAATGATTTAATGCATTGAATTTGCTTCAAAAAAAATATGGGAGAAACATAGTACTCTGACTACTTACCCTCAGAATATATTCTAAAGATAGAATTGTAAAGAAATTTTGAACTTCACTTAGGAGGCTTATTGTC
This sequence comes from Eubalaena glacialis, assembly GCF_028564815.1. Taxonomy (NCBI): domain Eukaryota; kingdom Metazoa; phylum Chordata; class Mammalia; order Artiodactyla; family Balaenidae; genus Eubalaena; species Eubalaena glacialis. Next base: position 59,827,891 of record NC_083725.1, on the reverse strand, counting down.
GGTTGAATTCTGAAACTATTTGGTGTGTGAGTAATGAGCAAGTGAGTAAAACACACTGATGTTGTGAAACAAGGTTGTCCTTGTGAAAGAAGGGTAAGGTACAATCATGGAATGAGGTAAGGAGAGGAAAAATCTTATGATGGTAAATAGTAATTAGAAGCATCTGATATAAATTTATGATTTTTCTAAACAAATTTATTTTTCTTTCTCTGCCCATTAAAGGAGCCTAGATGTAATGATATCCCAGAAGCAAAAAGCACACCTGGTGCTCAGATTTTGTTTTCTAAATGCCATTTCCTACAAAAAAGAGCTAGGTTTTTGTGGTTTTTTTGAGAAATGGCTGATTTCATGAGCAGGTAAAGTAAAAGGTAAGTCTGAAACATTTTGTTGGACTGGAAAGTAAAAAGTACTAAACATAAACACAAAAATAACACAAAATGTAGAAAACCTAGAACTAATGATGGCATGTCAAAAGGACACCAAAGCCAGTTTAAAACGGATCACACCAGCCAAATCTAGACAAGTTGAATACTAAGATGAATAATGACAGAAATGGAGTATAACACATTGAATTAAAAAAGAAAATCATGAGTCCGTAAAGATTACCCAAAATACCTAAATTAAATAATTAATAATGGGGAAAAAGAGAAAGTTCTCTTATGTAGAATGCTAATAACTATAGAAGAAATAATAAAGTTAGGAAATCACCATTTTTCAACTACCATAATAATAATAATTCAGGCAAGAATCATCAGTGGTTAGGAAGACTATTGATTAAAAATTTGTTGGGGAACAGGATACATTATCTTCTTTTTTTTTCATTTCTAATTTTATTGATTTGAGTCCTCTCCCTCTTTTTCTTGATGGGTCTGGCTAAAGGTTGATCAATTTTGTTTATATTCTCAAAGAACCAGCTTTTAGTTTTATTGATCTGTGCTATTGTTTTCTTTGTTTCTATTTCATTTATTTCTGCTCTGGTCTTTATGATTTCTTTCCTTCTACTAACTTCGGGTTTTGTTTGTTTTTCTTTCTCTAGTTCTTTTAGGTGTAAGGTTAGATATTATTATTTGAGATTTCTCTTGTTTCTTGAGGTAGGATTGTATTGCTATAAACTTTCCTCTTAGAACTGCTTTTGCTGCATCCCATAGGTTTTGGGTCGTCATGTTTTTGTTGTCATTTGTCTCTATGTATTTTTTGATTGTCTCTTTGATTTCTTCAGTGATTGCTTGGTTATTTAGTAACGTATTGTTTAGTCTCTATGTGTTTGTGTTTTTTGTGGTTTTTTTCCCTGTAATTTATTTCTAATCTCATACCGTTGTGGTCAGAAAAGATGCTTGATATGATTTCAACTTTCTTAAATTTACCAAGGCTTGATTTGTGACCCAAGATATGATCTATCCTGGAGAATGTTCCGTGTGCATTTGAGAAGAAAGTGTAATCTGCTGTTTTTGGATGGAATGTCCTATAAATATCAATTAAATCTATCTGGTCTATTGTGTCACTTAAAGCTTGTGTTTCCTTATTAATTTTCTGCCTGGATGATCTGTCCATTGGTGTAAGTGAGGTGTTAAAGTCCCCCACTATTATTGTGTTACTGTCGATTTCTTCTTTTATAGCTGTTAGCATTTGCCTTATGTACTGAGGTGCTCCTATGTTGGGTGCATATATATTTGTAATTGTTATATCTTCTTCTTGGATTGAACCCTTGATCATTATGCAGTGTGCTTCCTTGTCTCTTGTAACATTCTTTATTTTAAAGTCTATTTTATCTGATATGAGTATTGCTACTCCAGCTTTCTTTTGATTTCCATTTGCATGGAAAATCTTTTTCCATCCCCTCACTTTCAGTCTGTATGTGTCCCTAGATCTGAAGTGGGTCTCTTGTAGACAGCATATATATGGGTCTTGTTTATGTATCCATTCAATGAGCCTGTGACTTTTGGTTGGAGCATTAAATCCATTCACATTTAAGGTAATTATCGATATGTATGTTCCTATTAGCATTTTCTTAATTGTTTTGGGTTTATTTTTGTAGGTCCTTTTCTTCTCTTGTGTTTCCCACTTGGAGAAGTTCCTTTAGCATTTGTTGTAGAGCTGGTTTGGTGGTGATGAATTCTCTTAGCTTTTGATTTCTCCATCGAATCTGAATGAGATCCTTGCTGGGTAGAGTAATCTTGGTTGTAGGTTCTTCCCTTTCATCACTTTAAATATATCGTGCCACTCCTTTCTGGCTTGTAGAGTTTCTGCTGAGAAATCAGCTGTTAACCTTATGGGAGTTCCCTTGTATGTTATCTGTCGTTTTTCCCTTGTTGTTTTTAATAATTTTTCTTTGTCTTTAATTTTTGTGAATTTGACTACTATGTGTCTCGGCGTGTTTCTCCTTGGGTTTATCCTGCCTGGGGCTCTCTGTGCTTCCTGGACTTGGCTGGCTATTTCCTTTCCCATGTTAGGGAAGTTTCCGACTATAAATAATCTCTTCAAATATTTTCTCGGGTCCTTTCTCTCTCTCTTCTCCTTCTGGGACCCCTATAATGCGAATGTGGGTGTCTTTAATGTTGTCCCAGAGATCCCTTAGGCTGTCTTCATTTCTTTTCATTCTTTTTTCTTTATTCTATTCCGCGGCAGTGAACTCCACCACTCTGTCTTCCAGGTCGCTTATCCGTTCTTCTGCCTCAGTTATTCTGCTATTGATTCCTTCTAGTGTAGTTTTCATTTCAGTTATTGTATTGTTCATCTCTGTTTGTTTGTTCTTTAATTTTTCTAGGTCTTTGTTAAACATTTCTTGCATCTTCTTGATCTTTGCCTCCATTCTTTTTCCGAGGTCCTGGATTATCTTCACTATCATTATTCTGAATTCTTTTTCTGGAAGGCTGCCTTTCTCCACTTCATTTAGTTGTTTTTCTGGGGTTTTATCTTGTTCCTTTATCTGGTACATTGTCCTCTGCCCTTTCATTTTGTCTATCTTTCTGTGAATGTGGTTTTCCATTACACAGGCTGCAGGATTGCAGTTCTTCTTGCTTCTGCTGTCTGCCCTCTCGGAATACTTACCTTCTAACAGATTAATCGTTAAAAAGGTGGGTAGGGGCTTCCCTGGTGGTGCAGTGGTTAAGAATCCGCCTGCCAATGCAGGGGACACGGGTTCGAGCCCTGGTCCAGGAAGATCCCACATGTCACGGAGCAACTAAGCCCGTGCACCACAACTACCAAGCCTGCGCACCTAGAGCCTGTGCTCTGCAACAAGAGAAGCCACCGCAATGAGAAGCCCGCGCACTGCAATGAAGAGTAGCCCCCGCCCGCTACAACTAGAGAAAGCTCGTGTGCAGCAACGAAGACCCAACACAGCCAAAAAAAAAAAAAAAAAAAGTGGGTAAAAGTGTCTTTATGGTGGAGTAATCTGGCAGATACCACCTTAACCAAGTGATCAAACTTAGCATCACCATATAGTGGGATAACCTGACACCATATGCCTCCTGATGGAAAGCACTGAGAAGTATACAGTATCACTGATATAATATTCTTGCCAAAAATGCATTAGATGAAGCTAACCATGAAGAGATAATCAGCAAATTAAAATTAAGAAACATCCTCTTAATCCTCTTATGTCACGGTCATAAAAAACAGAAAAAGCTAAAGAACCATTCTAGATTAAAGGAGATTAAGGAAATAGGACAAATGAATTACAATGTGCGATCCTGGATTGAATTCTGGATTAGAACAACAACAACAACAGGCCATAATTTCTACAATGTCTTCTCAAAATAGTTCAGGGGAGATTATCTATCTGTCTATCTATAAATATCTCATATATTTGAGAATATATAAAACAAGATTGACCATGAGTTGGTAACTGTTGAAGCTAATAGGTATAAGAGGTTCATAATTCTATTCTTTCTACATTTTTGTAAGCTTGAAAATTTTCATAATAATGAGCTTCGTCTCTTAACTTATACCATACACCAAAATTTTCTAGAGATAGATTGCAGACCTAATTCTAAAAGCCTGAAGTATACAATTTCTAGAAGAAAACAGAATATACTTGTAATCTGAGGATGGCAAAGATTTTGTGGATAAAACATAAAAGCACTAATGGTAAATTTAAAAAAATGGTAAACTGGATTTCATCATTAAAAACTTTTGCTTTTCAAAAGAGGTCATTAAGAAAATAAAAAACCAAGCCACAAACTGGGAAACAATGTTTAAAATACATATATCTGACAAAGGATTTTTATTCAGAATATTTAAAAACTCCTACAATTGAACAATAAAAAGCAAAAACATAAAATAAAAATTGGGCAAAAGACTCAACTGGATATTTAACATAAGATATGCAAATGGTCAGTAAGCATGTGAAAAACATCATTAATCATCAGAGAAATTAAAGCCAGAGCAAGATACCACTCCATACCCACTAGAGTGGCTGAAAGTAAAAAGACTGACCATATTAGGTGTTGGTAAGGATGTGAAGCAATTGGAACTCTCATATAAATTGTTAGTGGGAATGCAAAATGGTATAGCCACTTTGAAAACTCTATGACAGTTTCTTGTAAAGTTTATCATACAGCTAACCTATGATTCAGCAATTCACCCTTAGATATTTACTCAAGAGAAAAACATGTCCACAAAAAGGTGTGTATAAGAATGTTCATAATTCCACAAATGGGAATTCTAATGTCCATCAACAGGTAAATTGATAAACTGTGATATACTGATACACACAATATATTGCCATTGCTACTCAGCAATAAAAAGGATTGAACTACCAATAGAAGCAACAACATGGATGAATCTCAAAAGCATTATGCTGAGTCATAGAAGGCAGACACAAAAGACTATGTATGTATGATTCCAATTATAAGAAGTTCTAGAACAGGCAAAACTAAGATATGGTGGTAGAAATCAAATTTGTGGTTGAAAAGTGAGAAACTGTGTCTTTATCATGGCTAGAACCATGACACTTCCCCAAAATATATTTCTAGCCTAGGCTACTCTCCTAAATATATATAGGTATACCTTCTTCTTTTTTAATTGAAGTATAGTTGATTTATAGGTATATCTTCTATATCTTGACTTGGGTGCTGGTTATAGAAGCCTTTCCCCCTTTGTCCATCTCATGAACACTGACTCATTTTTAAGGTTATATGCTCAGATGTTCTACCCAAGGCTGTCACAGTGCATCTACTCATTTTTACATAGCTCTCTCCCACTACATTATGATCTTAGAGCAGGCACCACATCCCTTTCATTTCTGTATCTAGGATCCAGAGCAGGTAGGTACTCAAATATTCGTCAAATGAATGCATGAACTGAAGTGCTAAGGGATGATGCCCATTTGGAATATGGGGAGAAACTTTTGGCAAAAAAGGAGAAGAAAAAGAAGGAAGAGAAGGAATATAACAAACATCTGGAGAAAAGGGGGAGAAGTAATGGAAGAATAAGCACCATGGCCAAATGAATAATGTTTGTTTTTTTAAATTGCATTTCTTGGCAGTTATCTCTCAGAATTTGTTTTTCTCATAATTCTATGCTCAATGATCTGATCTAGTTGCTGTTTATTATTAGTAATAAAAATGTGCTGGCTCAGCTATTTGCTTGTTTAATCTCTGAGCCTCAGTTCTGAATATTTAAATGTGATATGTATAAAAAGCTATTATCATAGTGCCTGACATTTATTAAAGCTCAATAAATAGGAGCCAATTATTTTAATGGTGACATATCATTAGAGAGTATTTGGAAGCATCAGCTTTAATGAATGCTTAACAATGGAATGAAATTAGAAATCTATAACGAAAAAGAAATTTCGAAAATCCCCAAATATGTGGACATTAAAACGAGAACACTATCCTAACTAACCAATGGGTCAAAGAAGAAATTATAAGGAAACTAGACAAGGCTTTGAAATGAATGAGAATAAAGACACAGATAGGGCTTCCCTGGTGGCGCAGTGGTTGAGAATCTGCCTGCTAATGCAGGGGACACGGGTTCGAGCCCTGGTCTGGGAAGATCCCACATGCTGCGGAGCAACTAGGCCCGTGAGCCACAACTACTGAGCCTGCGCGTCTGGAGCCTGTGCTCCGCAGCAAGAGAGGCCACGATAGTGAGAGGCCCGCGCACCGCGATGAAGAGTGGCCCTCACTTGCCGCAACTAGAGAAAGCCCTCGCACAGAAACGAAGACCCAACACAGCCAAAAATAAATAAATAAATAAAATATTTAAAAGACACAGATAACAAAACTTATGGCAGCTAAAACAACATTTAGAGGAAAACTTATAGCTATAATATTAAATATTATAGCTATAATATTAAAAAAGATCTCAAATCAAAAGTCTAACCTTCCACCTTAAGGCACTGGAAAAAAGACCAAGCTAAGCCTAAAGCAAGCAGAAAAAGGCAAATAATAAAGATTAGAGCAGAAATTAATGAACTATAGAGAACAGAAAAACAACAGAGAGAAACCAACAAAACCAAAAGTTAGTTCTTTGAAAAGATTAACAAATTGATAACTGTTAGACTGGCTAAGAAAAAAAGAGAGAAGACTCATTACCAGAATTAGGAATAAAAGAGGAGATATCATTACTGACCCTACAGAAATAAAAAGAATTATAAAGAAATACTATGATCAGTTGTACACCAGTAAACTAGACAATTTAGATGGACAAATGAAATGAACAAATTCCTAGAAAGACACAAATTACCAAAACTGACTCAAGAAGAAAAATAACTCTGAACAGATTTATAACAAATAAAGAGATTAAATTAGTAATTTGAAAAATTAGCCACAAAGAAAAGCCCAGGCCTAGCTGGCTTCACTGGTGAATTCTACTAAACATTTAAAAAAGAATAAATATCAATTCTTCTCAAACTTCCAAAAGACAGAACTCATTCTATACGGCACCATTACCAGACACCAAAATTAGAAAATATATCACAATAAATAAAAACTACAAACCAATACATCTTATAAGCATAATAACAACTTAATATTTCATCAAACGGATTTACCACAATTGGCTTAAACATTCCTGTATTATTGGATACTTCTGTAGTTTCCCATTTTTAAGTACTCTATGTTGCAATGAATATAACATTTTTTGTATTTCAAATTATTTCCTTGGGATAGATTTCTAGAAGTTGAATTATTGAGTTAAAAATTATGGATAGCTAAAAAAATTTGACACATTGCCAAACTACTTTCAAAATGATCTGTACTAACTGACATCTCCTCTAGCAACCATTTATTCTTAATTTATAATTGGTCCCAATGATGTTTCCTGTCTGCTTTTTTTTCTCCCCTTCTAACACCCCCTACACAATCCTAATTACCCCATTGCAATGTAAGGCTTCTATGAGAAAGGTACATTTTAAGTCTGTTAGCCAAGGGCAAGATTTATTTAATCAAGTTGAAAGAGAACACTGATACATCCCACAACTGGGAAATTAAGCTCTGTTTTTTTTATTATCAAATTCTCTGCTTGAAGAGTAACTTTTCTAAGAGAAATTATTTGTCACAGAAGTGTAAACTTTACATTAAAATCTGAAGCTACCAGACAATAAAAATTACTATGAAAATAATATATTTACAATTCAGGGCATCATACCCAGAGACATACTGAAATAACTGGTCAAACTATTATTCTTGAGTAGTTCATGAGTATTGTACCGGTACTACTACAATCAAACGAAAAGTAAGACTTTGATCTATTACTGTAGACAGTATTCTCTAAATGACCTGAAGACTCTTTCAAACTTGCTCCTGATTTTTTTTTTTTTTTTTTTGCGAGGTTGGGGTAAGGAGGTTATCATTCTGGATATAGGGCTCTGGTGCTAGGTTTAGCATGAATCTATTTGTTAAGATTCAAAGTATTCCAGCATGGATGTGGACATGACCTCAAATTGGGAGAATCAAAGTATCAGAGAATCAAACATCAGAGACGGTGCTGTTGTACTGAGTTGTCTACAACGGAGCTTCTTCCACAGTCCATCCTGTCTTGCAAACTTGAAACTTTGTGTGGTCACTGGGCCATAGCTACAGTTGATGGAAAAAGTAAAAATGGCTTTCTTCAAGTTCATTGTAGCTGATGGAACCTTCATGCTGCTGTTAGTTTGGGGGTCACTCATTCATTTATTTATTCACTTTATTTATTAATACATTTCTGATTTTCACTATTCACTTTATTCATTAATAAATTTATTTATTGAATGGCTACTATGTCCTTTTATGTGCCAAGCCCTCTGCTGAGCCCTTAGCAATTTGGTCTTCACTTAAATAGATATGGATATTTGTGACTAGTGCAAAGGATGATAACATTCAGTAATGCATTCTGACAATGTGTCATTTTCTTTGTCAATTCGTGCACCATTTTGTGTAGTAGACGCCATAGGAAATTGCCAAGCTATGTGATTCTGATTAGTTGCTTCAGAATTCTAGAATTGTCCAGCATTTTGGCATTAAGCCACACAATGCTAATGGCTTATGCAACAACCCACAGGATCTGAAACCAAAGCAAAACTAAGCAAAAAACCCCAAAACTTGCATTTCCAACTTTACTCATTTTCAAGATGTTCTCACCAATGGGACACATTGGAATGATTTTTAAATCTCATGTGTTAGACAGAAAAATGGGGATCAGAATAGTTGAATGGATCAGATGTTGGTCACACTGCTAATTTCTTGATTTCTACGTTAATGGTTTTTTGTCCCTTCTTTCCTCCCTCCTTCCCTTCCTTTCCTTTGATTGCTATTTGCTACAACTCAAAGGTTCTAGTCAAAGCCTAGAGGGTTAAGCCTACAAGATGTGGCTGTCAGGACATAACTGACCACAAGCAAGTGCCCGCTGGAAAAGCTCTAGGAGTCACAGATGGGGGTCCAATCAGCTGACTGGTGTTGGACAGGAAGAATGCCCTTCAGGAGCCAGAGAAGCCAACAAGCGTCCATGCGGAGTTGAGAATCAGACTGAGAAGCAGGAGGAGACCTGGGTTTCCGCTGTAACTTGGGTAAGTCACCTCATATCTCTGGGCCTGCTTCTCCATCTGAAGAACAAGGTGCTCGGACCAGCTGATCGCTGAGGTTTCTTTCATCTCGATCATTCACAGCATCTGAAACCTCATTCAAGGTCAAGTTGAAGAAATTCCATTTTCTTCTTTCTAATTTTAGCATTCTCTAAATACACTGATAATTGAGAGGATTCTTTTATTCCTATGATTTTTTTGTTCTCCAAAATCTGGAGTTTTACAAAATAGCTGATAGCATCCTAACCTGAATGAAATCCCATTTAATTATATTCAATGAACCTTACCTGAGCACCCACAAGGTTGTTAGGCTTATTCTCTATTATACTCCTCTCCCTCCTCGTCACACAGGTTCATCCAGTTTGCAATCTGAGTTCTCTAACTGCCTTATTGAAGTTAGTTTTATGTTTCATCTTCAGTCTAACTCTGTAAGCATGAGGATCTTGTCTTAAAGTTTTCTTTTGCACTTCCCCCAGTGCCCCAGAACAACATGTGGAGCAAAGTCGGTAACAGGGACTTGCTAATCATAATAGCATTTTCCTCCCTAATATTTGTTAAATGTTTACCCACAGGGGAAGTACTTTTCTAAGTGATTTACATGGGTTAACCATTCTAAGTGCTTTTCACTAATTATCAACTATTTTGTGTCCACATTTTACATACAAGGAAACCGAGGTACAGAGCAGTTGGTCACTTGCTCAGGGTTTACACAACTGTGAGTCATCAGCCAGATTTCATACCCAAGCAGTTGGTTCCAGAGTTGAGCCCTTAACCACTATGCAATACTGCCTTTCTGTGATTGCTTGCCAAGATTCCAAGTATGCATTCCACCCTGCTTTTAGCATATAGGCACTTTAGCCATTGCTGAGAACTTCTCCAGGCAAATTACTTTCTGCGGAATTTTATACTTTTTCTCTGAAACATAATCTCTGGTACTTTATTCTTTTCAAATGGTTTATGCAAAGAGATTTCTGTGATGGGTCCCCTAGGGTCAATGATAACACTGAATGTTTTCTACTATTATGAAATAACATGCTCATTTGCAGGGAGGACGCCACTCCTCAACTTCATTTCTTCATTCCTACGAATGCCAGTTCTGCAACTTTCCCAAGGGCTCCTCTTCTTTTTGGTAATCCCTCAGGCCAGTCCTCACTGGCTGATTCTACACACCTACCCTGAAGGTGATGTAACACCATGAGGCCAGCAGGGAAGCTGTAAGCTGATTTACCGTTACCTGTGTGAGAAGACCCTCACTCAAATCAATATACTGATTTACACTAATAGAAAGTAATAGAACACTGTCTTTCCTCCTGTTTCCACTGCTGTCTGTCCAAGCACTTCTGAAGTTATTCATCTCTCATGAACCTTTCCTGAGAGAAGGCTTTCCTAACTACTCCAGGTTCCTTTATCTTAGGCAGTTACATCCACTGCCTAAGATACATGCACCAAATATATGCTAAGCACATGTATAAGCCAGGTGCTGAGTTAGGAACTGGAGCTCCAATAAACTCTCAAGGACCTCACAATTCAGTGACAGAGAGAGATTCCTAAGTTACTAATACAGTGTGACAGTGTGTGCAGGGTACTGAGACGCATCAGGAAGGCAGAATAAGTTCTGCTGTGGAGGGGAGCAAGAGGTGAACTGTGAACTAGATATTGAAGAATGATCATCATTCACCACGTGGAACAGAGCAGGTGGGGAGGTTATTCCACCAGCAAAAGGAGTTAGGCAGAGTTCTTGACTGCTCTCCGCTCACTCAAAGTGCGTCTTTTCTCCAAATAAACTCATCGATAACAATAATAGCAACCCAGATTTATCGAGCTCTTTCTCTGTGCCCTTGTCAGTATAATCCTGTCAAACATTTTGTACTAATTACCTCATTGAATCCTCCCCACAATTCCATCACACACTCGCGCACACACACACACACACCCCTCTGTCTATACTATTACACATATACAAATGAGAGAACTGAGGCTTAGAGAGGTAACATCATTTGCCCAGCTGGTAAGTGGCAGAACTGGATTCAAACTCAGCTCTCAGACTCCAGAGCCAAAATTTCACTACTAGTTTGTTTCCTGTTTGCACTTTTCTAGGGCTGAGTACATAGTAGTTGCCCAAGCAGTGCTGGTTGAGGGAAGAGTTGGTTGACAGCTAGTTGTCCATGGCAGGGGGATCCGTACTATATCCTACTGCAGGCAGGAGGGGAGGGACCAATTACTTCATTTCACAGTCTGGTTTGTTTCACAATCTTGTTTGTTGTTTGGAGGTGTGTGATGCTACAGGGCGAGGCCAGCATCACTAGAGACTCCCAGGTATTTGTTCAGTGAGGAGTGTGCAAGGGGAAGAGATAAGAGCCCAGTCCTAAAGACAACCCTCAGAATGGGAGAAAATATTTGCAAACGAAGCAACTGACAAAGGATTTATCTCCAAAATATACAAGCAGCTCAACATCAAAAAAACAAACAACCCAATCCAAAAATGGGCATAAGACCTAAATAGACATTTCTCCAAAGAAGATATACAGATTGCCAACAAACACATGAAAGGATGCTCAACATCACTAATCATTAGAGAAATGCAAATCAAAACTACAATAAGGTATCACCTCACACCAGTCAGAATGGCCATCATCAAAAAAATCTACAAACAATAAATTCTGGAGAGGGTGTAGAGAAAAGGGAACCCTCTTGCACTGTTGGTGGGAATGTAAACTGATACAGCCACTATGGAGAACAGTATGGAGGTTCCTTAAAAAACTAAAAATAGAACTACCATATGACCCAGCAATCCCACTACTGGGCATATACCCTGAGAAAACCATAATTCAAAAAGAGTCATGTACCACAATGTTCATTGCAGCTCTATTTACAATAGCCAGGACATGGAAGCAACCTAAGCGTCCATCAACAGATGAATGGATAAAGAAGATGTGGCACATATATACAATGGAATATTACTCAGCCATAAAAAGAAACGAAATTGCGTTATTTGTAGTGAGGTGGATGGACCTAGAGTCCGTCATACAGAGTGAAGTAAGTCAGAAAGAGAAAAACAAATACTGTATGGTAACACGTATATATGGAATCTAAAAAAAAAAAAAAAAGGTTCTGATGAACCTAGGGGCAGGACAGGAATAAAGATACAGACGTAGAGAATGGACGTGAGGAAACGGGGAGGGGGAAGGGTAAGCTGGGACAAAGTGAGAGAGTGGCACTGACATATATACACTACCAAATGTAAAATAGCTAGTGGGAAGCAGCCACATAGCACAGGATGATCAGCTTGGTGCTTTGTGACCACCTAGAGGGTTGGGATAGGGAGGGTGTGAGGGAGACGCAAGAGGGAGGGGATAAGGGGATATATGTATACGTATAGCTGATTCACTGTTATACAGCAGAAACTAACACAACATTGTAAAGCAATTATACTCCAATAAATATATTAAAAAAAAAAAAAAGAGCCCAGTCCTGGCATCAGATGGGCCCAGGCACACCACTTCTCTGCTAGACACATTTTCTTTTCAAGAGTCTTCCTTGCTAATATGTTTGATCCAACTCACTAGCTGTGTGGCCTTGGGGCAAGTTATTGAACCTTTCTAAGATTTATTTTCCTTATCTGTACCATCCCTACTTCCCACCATCACCATCATCATTATCACCAATGGTAACACGTGAGGCTCAGAGAGATAACTTGTTTTGCTTGTGGGGCTTACTGTCTAGTGGCAGACAACAGGCAAATATTCAGGCTATACTCACTACGGAAACTCTAAGGAGAGACTCCTGGCCCCGGCCCCTCCTGTCCATATGAGCTTAGGAAAGTCACTTTCCCTCCCTCCCTGAGCATCACCTTCCTCTTCTGTCAATCAGGGAGATAAATGAGATGACCTCGAAGGTCCTTTATGCAATGAGGATTTTTCCTCTTCCTCCCCTTGCCTGTTCCCTCCTTTTCTTCCCTCCTTCAACTAGGAGAGGTACTCGGCTTCATGCTCTTGGATGATGACTGAGTTTCAGGAACTGATGGTTTGCTCTTTGTCTCCCACAATCTGATGTCACCTCCAGACCCAGAGCACAAGGTCACTTGCAGCGTTCATGTCTCAGGAGTAACTGCAGGCAAACCAATAAGTACAAATAATATTTTTTGTAAGGTTGTGTCTGATTGAACAATCCTTACTTCATGCTTGAATGGAAGGAGGGGTACACCTTACAAATGAAGGCAAATCCATTATAGCTGAGACTGTTGGGCCCTAGGCCTGTAGCCCCATTTTAGCAGGATGAGTCACAGGGATTAGGACTCTCCCTGGGAGCTCAGTCTTGTGACAGGAGAGTGGAGAGGTGGTCTGTGTCCTGGGCATTTCTGTCTAGCCCACACTGTACCTTCCATCTACATATTTCCTTTAAGGTGCATTTCATATGCTATATGCTAGCAGACTGTGTTTTCTAAGACAAGCAGAGCTCGTCAGGAGAGCAGATTGTAGTTCTAATGTGAGAGGATGTGAGTGGCTTAAGGGTTTCTCAATGGTTCATTCTTTGGGGAGAGAAAAATCGAACATTGCTTGCTAAACTTTGAACGGCAGCTGATAAAAGTACAGATTTTTCACTTGGCTAAGACTTGAAATCCTCTAAGGTTTTAGAGCGCAGAGATAAAAACCATGAAAACATATATACACACCTCAAGGGAATAAAAACACCTTCAAAACCCCCAGCACTTCCTTTTAAGAACAATCTCTTCCTCTCTCTCCCTCTCCCTCCCTCCCTCCATCCTTTTCTCTCTCTCTTACACACACACACACACACACACACACACCTCTTTCCTATTCATGTTCATGTCACATCCCAGCAAGTTCATTGTTATTTCTGTGTTAGACACCAGGGATCACTGAGTGAGTCTGTCACTATAACTGATTGTCACTTTAAAGCCAAAGAGAACGTTTCTTGAGCATGGGGAGGAATTTTTTCCCCAAGCACCAGAAACTTTGCCATCATCCTTAATCCCTTCCTTGTGCATTTCTGTCATTTTTTTTCTCCTTCCCTCCTGCTACTAACCTGGTTCGAGGGAAGGCATCTTTGCACCTTGTCTGGACGTACTGTTCATGTAACAGTTGTGTTTCACTTGTGAGAAAATACACTTGCATCACTTAGCATAGTGCCTAGGAAATAGTTAGCATCTAATAAACAACATTATTACTTTTTACCCATTCTCAATCCTCATTTCAGGGGCTGAAGACTGCATACTCTAGTAGAAGATACTACATTTGACAGCAATATCCATTATTTGAAGATTCCAAAGGAGTGGCATACTAATGCCTCCATCACAGGCTATTGCAGTGGTAAATGCAACCAGGCATGTATGGGCTTAGCCATGGTAAGTGCTCAATAAATCATAATTATCTTTATGCCATAAGCATTTATTGTTTTTGCCAAACTTTATATTCAGGGCTCCAATGGCAAAAGTGCCTGGTGCAAATTAGAAAATGGCACCCCGCTCTGGGAAAAGGAAATGCAAAAGCTCACACTCTCAGGCTGGCTCTTGCTGAATGTTATGTGGGATGTTTCACCCACCATGTGTGTCCCCTCGGCAATAATGTGGCTATAATAAACATTGGGAACACAAAATGAGGAGCTCACAGTTTAAGCAAATCATTACTACACTGTTATGATCGTTATGATGGAGTTACTTACAACAAACTGTGAGGGCACCATGGAGGGAGCAAGGCCACTGGGGAGGCTGCAGAAGGCTCAGGGGCACTGTTTTAGGGGTTTTAATGAGTAGGAGATTGTCCAGTGGAGAAGCAGCAAAACTCAGTTTGCGCAGATGAAAGGCCACAACAGGGGACGCAAGGACACCTCTTCTCCCCTTCACCCTTCTCCAGTTCTGTGGGACTAAGGAATGGTAAGAAGCTTTGTGGATGGAGTAGAGGATTTAGGGGAGGATGGAACTCAGAGAAGTGGCAGGAAAGACAAAGAGGCAGCTCACCTGCACTGTGCATCTCTCTGTTACACATGATACTATTGAATGTTTACTTCTGTTGAAGGAATAATTGAGCACCAAATGCACAGTACACATTTTTCTGCAGAAATCACAGATAGAGTCAAGAAACCATTCTTCTGTCATTTAATCAACCACTTCAAGTACTTGGATTATAAATTCTGCAGGAGGAGAATTTTGCGGCTGACAGAGAAGTTACAAAATCTACCCAACAAAGTCTTATGCACTTTCATCACAGGGAAGAGCCTACTTACTATTAAATGAAAGAAAAAAAAAAAAAGCATATTCCTTGGGTTTCTCAGCCCACAGTAGATTAAAAATAGCATAGCTCAGCTTGGATGGGGGCTGGGCAGAGGTGCTGCCCCGGACACATACGTGCAGACAGTGCCAAGGGAGTACAGCTGAGTTCTGCAGAAAGGCAGGCAAGGAAAACTGTCAAGTTTGGATTCAGCCACGGAAGGCATCTGTATTATGATAAATGAGGTCCATAATTATTCATTCAACAACTCCCAAGGGGTCAGAGCTAGGGGCTGGGTAGATGGGGAGGAGTGACAGCCAGCCTGGGACCTCCGCAGTGGTTTTTCCATGAATGTAGTGGTGAGAGAATTGAGTCTTCACCTAACACGCAGCAGGTACAACTCAGAAGAAACTTCCACACGGCAGCCACTACCATGTTTACATTGTAGGTGAAGATTTAGTAGTACTAAAACAACATCAGTCACATTTATGTTGTGATTCTGAATTTTGTTGCTATAATATTCAATACATAAATAAATGCTAAATATATATGGCATTTAATTTGTAAATTTATTTTAACTTTATAGATGATAAGAGCTATAAGTGTAAGATATTTGTACTTTATTTTATGCTTATATATTTAGGGAACATCATCATGGAGGATTTAGTCAACACTTTGGGGTTGGGCACGGGCAAGAAGGATTATTTTCTTTAAAAAATGCCACTATGTAGTTTTCACCTCATAGGGTTTTTGTGAAGATTTAATGAAAAAAATTCTTATAATCTATTTAGCAAAACTTTTGGCTCATAAATAACCTTCAGTAAATGTTAGTTATATAGTTATCACGTTTACTGATCAAAGTCAAATCCTTTATTTACCAAATGTGAACTCTGCCTATTACTGAGAAGGGGGTAAACACAAAAGTTCTATCCACTCTTGGGGGTCAGCTGGGGGAAAGAACTCCTTACCTTTAACAAAGCAATGAAAGCAATCATAAATAGCACTGAGTAGCAATCATAAATTCATGTCTTTATTTTCTGACTGTAATCTGGGCTTGTGTCCCAGCACACCACCTCCACGACGGCCTGCAGCCATGGGAGGTGTTCACAGAACGCTTTCTCCAAAAACGAGGAATGACAAGCTCTGTCATTCACATTGAACACGTGCTCCAAATTCATTAAGGTGTTAATTCTTCGTGACAGGTGAGTACAAGCCAATTACAGAGAGAAACGGTGGCTTCTTGGGGCCTTCCAGGAAAAACAACCATTCACATCAAGAATGCCCAAATACCAGTTTCAACAAGTGGTAACAAAATCTTTACAAATATTCATGAAGTTGTCAAAACATGAAAGGCAAATAGCACTCTGCAAGCTTTTTGCTTCTTTTCAAGTGAGGAAGGCTCTAACTCAGACTGACAAGTGCTTGCAATAAATTTGAGACTGGGAAAACTCTCACTTGGTAGTTGTGTCACCCAAATTGCCCAGAACTCTGTAAATGAATGGCAACTCTTTGCATTACACCTTACCACTACTAACAAATAAAGGATGTTTCCCTTAGCTTTGTCATTGGTACCTATGTATACCAATTGCACTTGTTTCATGGAAAGAGTTATTTTTCCCCCTTTCCTCTAAATGGACCCCAAGTGCACAGAATCTGATAAATCATAATCCTTGGCCATGAAATGCTTTTCATTGTTTCATACCTTCATGTTAGGTGGGAGATTCATGGTGCTTATTACATTATGATAGATAACAAGTGGGCTACACACAGATGTTTTTCTTGAAAAGTGTAATTTTGATTTGACTAAATATCCTTCACACTATGTCTCTTTTTGTTAGTTTATCTCACATCTTAATGAAGCAAGTTTACTGCACCCCTCTTACTAACCCATTTTACAGAGGAATATTGTATACTAAGAGTGCCAACTTCCAAGGAAATCCCAGTCCTTACCAGACCATCCAATGTTTGCCAAGAGCAAGCAAAGGCTAATGCATCTTTGTTTCCCCCAAGCCCTAGCACAGTGCTGGGCATGAAAGACATCTTGTAAATTTTTGCTAAGTAACTGAAATGATCTTCACGTGCCTCCAAAGGATAGCACTTGGCTGTGTGACTATGGACAGGTCACTTAATCCTCGGTCCCTGCCTCTTCATCTATGACATGGATAATATACCAAAGAGTTCTGTAAATATGAAGACTTATTACTAGTATCCATGAAGAATTTCTTAATCCCACTGGAGTGGATCCATTACAACACATTTCTGCTTTTAACCTGGCAATCAGTCTAAAATAGGTTTCATTTTTTAAAAAAAAGTACTTTAGTGACAATTTTATTGAATCTGTCCTGGTTGGTTTTCAGTTCAATTCAGTGGTTATTTCGGTATCACACATAAACTGTGCCAATTTTTAATAGCACACAGCAACTATTTAGTGATGGAGACTTGCATTGGAAGGTAAGGCAACCATCTTGAGGTGGGGCGTTGGGAAGACATCTGCTTGAGGCTAGGCCTAAAAGCATGTGTACAATTTTAATTTCTAGTCTGGGTTCTATCAAGTTCATGCTCCCTTCCATTGTCATCCTCGTGGGTGCAGTTACTTTGCATGATTTGCCTTTACCCCTTTCTCTACCAATTAGTAACTCATTCGGGATCCTCCATATGTTCATGAATGACATTTTCAACATTCTCTGCTAACCACCATTGCTATCTGTGACCTTTCAATCTCTGAGGCCTCTGTGACCTGAGTCCTTCCAGCACCTTCCCCCAAGGTGCCCCACTACTCCAGTCTCTCCCAGGTACCACCACCCATCCTCCCAGCAACAAGAGTCAATGTGTTTATTCACAAACAAATCCTGTCACTACTCTGTCCCAGAGCCAAAGAACAGCCTCCTTGAATTTTTTAATGGAATACTCAATACCTCCATCACTAGACCTCAAGCTACATTTCCAACCTTACCTCCCCCACTACCTGTGTGTGTCTGTTCTTTGTTCCAGTCAAATATAGTACTTGCTGGTTGTCACATACCCTCTACTCCTTTACTTTTGCCTCTACTATTTTCTAAATGTGAAAATTACAATTATTCTACAGTTGTTGAAATCTTCCTCAATCCTCACAGACTTAGCTAAAATGTTACCTCTTCTTGGAATCATTTCTTAATTGCTCTCACTCAGACTGGCCCTCTCTTCTCTCCTTTGAATCTCCATTAAAACTCTGTACATCCCTCACTAAACTTTTTCACCTTATGCTATATTGTTGTGTGTGTGTGTGTGTGTGTGTGTGTGTGTGTATGTACTAGAAGGTAAGCTCTGGGATGGCAGAGGTGCGGCCTTACTTATCCATGTCCCCACTCAGTGGTCAGAGCAGTTTCCTGTACATAAGGGGTACTCAAAACCTATTTATTGAAATGAAAGGAAATAACACTCAGATTAAGAGAAACTTCCTTTAACACCAACAATAAATTGTCTAGTTCTCCATACACAAACTACAGCAAAAAACATGTAGACTGTACACTCTAATTTATATACTTTTTCTCCTAATACATCACCTTCTTTACTCTCACATTATTTAATTCAGTAATTATTGGTTGAGTGCCATGAACTATTTTAGGCCTTAAATAAATCACATTCCCTGCCTTCAAGGAACTTGCAACCTACTTTCTAGATTTTATTACAGTTGAAAAATCGGAGTCTCAGAAAGAGAAGCTACTAGTTCCAGATCACATAGCTAAGAACAGAACCCAAGGCAGTCTAATTTCAGAGGCTATTTTTTAAAATAAAAGGGCAAAGTAATTAGATATTTTTAAATGAGTATTAGGAACATACTGGAAGCTGTTGCTGAAAGTTTTCAGATATTACATGATCTGTCATTAAAAAAAAAAAAGACTTTCTACCCACATATAAACACAGTGTAGAGTTGAAAAGAGGCAAGATATACTGTTTTTGCTTGTTGAGACTTTGGCTATAATTACTATAGTGAGGAAGTCAGATGACTGGACAGTAGCTTCTGCATCTTTATCTTTCAGTACTGATGTTTGAGATTTTAGGGAGTTAAAAACTTTTGCAGAGACTTCCCTGGTGGCGCAGTAGTTAAGAATCCGCCTGCCAAAGCAGGGGACATGGGTTCGAGCTCTGGTGCGGGGAGATCCTACATGCCGCGGAGCAACTAAGCCCGTGCACCACAATTACTGAGCCTGCGCTCAAGAGCCCGCGAGCCACAACTACTGAGCCCGTGTGCCACAACTACTGAAGCCCGCGCGCCTAGAGCCCGTGCTCTGCAACAAGAGAAGCCACCGGAATAAGAAGCCCACACACCCACAGCCCACTGCAACAGAGTAGCCCCCACTAGCCGTAACTAGAGAAAGCCTGCATGCAGCAATGAAGACCCAACGCAGCCAAATAAATAAATTAAAAAAAAAAAAAAAACTTTTGCAAAGTGAAACATGCAAGCTCTGAGGTGTGACTCTGGGTCTTTTACCTTAAAAAGTCAGGTTAAAGGAAGCCCTGTAGTGAGTCAGAATTGATTCATGGGTAACTCTCAAAGTAGAAATGGGTTTGAGCCAAATTTTCTGCATAATACTTAACACCCTGAATTAATAGCGGGAAGAAAACTGAACAAAAAGTCAGTGTTCTCAGCTGATGAAACTATACTTGTTATTTATATAACCACAAATTATACATCTCCTATTTATATTACTTTAGCCTTAGCATCACTAATTAAATAGATAGAATTAGCTATGCTAATAACATCTAGAATGAGTTCATACATAAAATGCCTTAAAGAATCAATTATTCTACTCTGCTCACACAATATGTCATAATGCAGGGCCCAGCTCTGCCACTTACTAGCTCTGTGAACTTGGGTAAGTTATTCATCCTTTCTAAGCTTCAGTTTTCTCATCCATAAAATGGGCATATTAAGAATTTTCGTAAGACGCAAATGAGCAATGCCTATAAAAATAACCTGTAGAATAAACGGCAGTCTATGGATGTTCAGAGTAACTGGCATACTGAATAGAATGCAGCAGTTCTCCAATGTAATAAGCACTGATCAAGTCTGTTCTGGAATTTTCCACAGGGAATTACACAACATGGTAGAGAACTCAGAAACAATCCTGATTTGTAGCCAACGGCAGGGACAGGAGTAGAAGACTGAGATTAGTCTGCTGTCACCTCTACCTTCCTGCCCAGTCATAAAGTCAGCAAGCACACAGTCAGGAACACCCCTGTGCCAGTAGGTGTAGGGCAAGGCTGTAGGGCCAACTCTCCCTCCCTCTCCGCCCATAGCACAGTGTGTGTGTGGGGGGGAGGTGGGGGACTGATATTTCTAGGTACTTTACACATATTATCTCTTAATATGATTTCCATTTTTACACATCAGGTGATTAAGGCTTAGATATATTATGATAATTCTGATAGAAATGGGTCATTCTGTGTGATATCAAACCTTTCTGCTACACCTGTGTATCTTGAATTTTAGCAAGTCCACAGAATTTTCCTGGGAGCTTATTAAAATGCAACTTTCCTATCTCCATCCCCAGAGATTCTGATTCCACAGGGCTGGGTTTGAGCCTGGGCATCTCCATTTTTAATAAAGAGCCTCAGCTGATGCTGATATAGGTGCCCCAGGCTACACATTTTATTTTCCTCCTAAATATTTTCTGGTCTCTTCTTCCCTCTCTGTCGCTACTCTGTCGTCCTAGGTCAGGCTATCTCCATGTCTCACCTGCATTGTTAAAACGGACTCCGGCTGTCTAGGGTTGCCTCCTTTTGGAAATTTATTCCACACAGCAGGAGAGCGATCTGCTAAAGTTCTAATCTAATCTTGCTAAAATCCTCCAAAGCCTCCCTATTGCCCTCGAGATCTGGGTCCTGACTTCCCCTCTGCCTTCTTGGCTGACACTTGCAGCTTTGTACTTAAGCTCTTGTATTTAAGTAACACAAGGCTTCTTTGGCTTCCCTGCACACACTGGGCTGCTTCCTGTCTTTACATGCCCTCCCCTCTGCCTACAAAATACAGAGGTCTTTCCAGCTTTTCACACTAGATTCTACTGATCCTTCAAGGCTCATTTGGGACATTATATCTTCTAGGAACTTGCCTATGAACTCCAAGAGACGCTTAAGTATTCCAGGTCTGAGTTCAAATAGTATTTTGGCCTCACTTCCCACTCAGCGCTTAGCGGATTCTATTTGTCATTTGCTGATATGTTTATCTCCACAGAACATTTTATGATTCCTACAGGCTGGAACCCTGTCTTATTCATGGTGTACTTCCCATTGCTTAAATTGGTATGTGGCACATAGTATGGCCTCAACAAATGTCTGTTAAAAAACTGAAAACATTAGAGGGGAGGAAACACTATGAGCAAGTGAATCTATTATGTTTCAATTTACCATATTCTTTCCAACATTCATGAAGTGAAAGCTTTAGCCTAATTAGGCAACGAAGATAACACTAAATTTCAAAGGTATTTTAAAAAATTTACAACTTTTGTACTTTTTTCCTCCTGGGGATGAGGTTGATCAAACACATTCGAGTCAAAATATACAAAACAACAACAAAAAAAACTGTTTTAAAAATATTATTAAGGTGAAGAACTGAACAAACTAAAACATATTGTAAAAATGAATGTGTACGTGTGTAGTGGACAGATTTTGTCAGTTATTAATTATACTAAATTTAGTATATAAGGTTGCAGATTAACTTGGTTGTTTCAGCAATGGTAGTTTTTGGACCTACGAGGGAGGTGACCCAAGAAATAAATATGCATAGAAACACACAAGGAACATGATTTATTCTCCATTCCATTCCACAGACTAGCAGTTTCCTCATTAGTAACTTGACAAATACCCTATGGGGAGTAAGTAAAATCACATGTATTTATTCAGTAAAAAAATGTTCATTGAGTTCAGCTGGCTTTCAAGGTTGAGATAGGGACCCTCCTTACATGTATCAGAGAAGGAAACTCAACTGTAGGCCCCTTTGAGAACCATCTGCAGAGAAGCCAATAGCATTTCTTTAACCAGAGAATTATCTGTGTGCTGCTCACATGGCTCTCAGTGGACGTGGGAGCTCAAGGTTTGGAAAAATGTGATTATCACTTTCAAAAGAAAATACAGTGAGTTAGCAGCTCTTCCCATGCTGCGCTGGTGACACTGCAGAATTCCCCGGACACAACCCTGTCTTGGTTCTTTATGTAAAAATGTTAGACTGGTTAAAACCACCCTGCATGCAGTATGGGGAAAGAATCAGAGGAGAAAGGCTACAGCCAGGAAGAACAATGGGGAAACTGGTAGAGGGCCTGGAAGAGGGAAGTGATAATAAAGAACCTGAGGGGTAGCCTTTCCTGAGTTTATGAACTTTGAGCAGAAATGTTGCCTTCCTGATGGCTGTGGACTGAGGCAGTATGGCTCCCCTTTCACCCCATCCTCCCTGAATCTCTAGGTCACTCTGGACATCTGAGCTCTTCACTGGGCTCTGGCCACCCAAAAACTAGCTCTATTAAGAAGGTTTCCCTTTTTTTGAGGGCAGTAATGACCTTTCCTTTGAAACTCAAAATGTCACTTTGAAGCTGTTATAAAAGCAATCCTCATAACTCACCCTGGTGAAGCAAACATAATTCCTATCTTGCTAACAAAACACTGACTGTCAAGTCACTTTTTTGATAAATGATTCAATGGCAGGCTCTGCTACTAACTCTGTGTGTTCCGGAAAAATGATTCTCAGTTTCTTCATCTATAAATGACATAGTAGGATCCAATGACCATATGGGAATTTCCAAGAGTATATGAAACAGAACTGAGGCTTCTTAATGCTAGCTCCAGTTTGATTCAGGGAGACTGCCATGATCCTATCACCAATACCTCCATCTCCCCATATCCCCTTCTCCCAGTCAACATGCCCTCTGAAAGGGAGCTCAAGGCTTTAGAAAAGGAAACAGAATATGAGGTCAGATGTCCAAGGATGATGGTCCTCTCTGATCTCTTTAGCAACAGTTTCCTATTTTCCTTTCCTTTGCCACTGTTTGAAATTCAGATTTTCAGAATCTTGTACCCACAATACTGCTTTAGCTATCCCAGCATCTCCCA
Source organism: Eubalaena glacialis (assembly GCF_028564815.1). Classification (NCBI taxonomy): domain Eukaryota; kingdom Metazoa; phylum Chordata; class Mammalia; order Artiodactyla; family Balaenidae; genus Eubalaena; species Eubalaena glacialis. Next base: position 59,804,575 of record NC_083725.1, on the reverse strand, counting down.
ATGTCAGTCTCTTTCCCCTCCAATCTGTCTTTCCCATGGTCGCCAGACTGATCTCTTAGAAACCTACTTTTGATCATTCACTTACCTTTCCTCTAAAAAGGGTGGACTGAGTAGCCAACATGCATCCGGTAGACACTGTGCTAAGTGCTAGGGGCACAAAGATGAGTAAGTTTGGAGCTCTGCCTGGGAGTGACATTTGGGCAGCAATCCAGATACATTAAGGGTGGAGCCCAGAGGAAATCACTAGGTTGGGTTTGGTCACAACTGTTAAAATTCTTCACTGTCTACAGGATTAAGTACAAGTTTCTTGGAAAATTTAAAGCACCAGAACTGACTTGAGTCTAACTTTCCAGTTCTGAGTTTCCATTCTTCATCAACTGTTGCTTGAAGTGAAAGCAAACCGTGTTTTACTTCCTATGTGCCCTGTATTTTATTCCTACGCCACTGCCCTTTCCTTGCAAGCTCTACTAATCTTTCAAGGCTCCCCAATTCAAATCCCCCCAGCTTCCAAGCTAGAATCAAGTTCAGGGGAGCCTGAACTTCAGAGCAAACTTTCTGTCCCTCTTATTTAGTACGAATCGCTTCCTCCTTGTGGAGACCCATCTTCTCCCCTAGTATCCCTGCTCCTTCAGGGCAGTGACCATGACTTACTCATCTTGGTCCACAATGCGCAGCAAGCTGCCTTGTATTGGCACCTAATAAAAGTTTATTAAATGACTGAAACATGTTTTCCAAGACTTCATTTTACTCTGGCATACCACAACAGAGAAAGTGTGCGGCCTCCAAGCTCCCTTCAGAAATGTTCTCAATACAGAAAGATACACATCATTGAGGAAGCCAGCTTCTCCCTTTTAGAATTTAAGTTTAAGCCAAAGTTAGTTTTTGACAAAGCTAAACCCAATTCGATTTATTTCTTCATTTTTCTTAAAATGCACAAATGCAACATGGTTTTAACAAGGGAGACAGCATGCTATAGTAAACAGATTATGGGTTTTGGAATCAATCAGACATGGGTTCAGATTTCTTCACCTCTCCAAGCCTCAGTTTCTTTATAAAGAGGGAATAAATGATTTCCCTTCAAGTTTTGTTGTGGTGATTAAGAGAAGTGTGTAAGCTGTCTAGGCTTCTACAATGCATACTCCTACTACTTTGAGTAATACCTATCACTTCTGTTTTGCACCAGCCTGTGGCTAAAGAGGACTAGTTATTTATAGCCTACCTTACTTTAGAAAGGATTTACAATGCAAAGGGGACCCTTATACATTGCACATTGCTGACATTTAGTAAGAATATTAATAATTCTCTCGTACTCTTTCAGATATATATTTCCCTTCCTTAAATTATAGGGACTTTTAAATAAAAGTAAAACAAAATTTGGCATAAATCACTAAATACCACTGATTTTTCAATGGAAAACAGGTTGATTCTGAAGATTATACAATTTCTTAAATGTCTCAATAAATAAAATAGAATGGCTGATTAGAAAATTGATAAAAAAGGTAGAAGAACAATGAAAGAAATCCAGATGGTGATTAAGTTTTCACCAGAAGCTAATTTGAATGGAGACTCATTAGAAATTTAGCTGACATTCTCAGGAAAGCTTGGGTGCATTGAGATCTGGGGAAGTGAGACAGTTCTCAAGGAGATCCATCCAAACAGATGGCCACTTGGGTCTGGGTAGGCTGGAATTATCTGGGTTACTGACACAATTGTCCACTTGTCTTTGCATGTGTAGACACAGACTTTGTGAAGGCACATGGAGTGGACAGAAAGCCTGGGCATTTCATTTGTAGCAAATGGGCACTTTGCAATGGAGAGCCTCAGATTTCCTCATAGATACTCTCCAAACTCAGGAAGCATCAAAGCTCAGAGTCAGGCTTTCCATACAAGCTTCCCAACCTTCCAGATCTTCCCAGTCAGCCCCATTAGCTACAACTCCCACCACACCATCCACACCATCCATCTGGTGTCCCTGATCAGCTTGGCCTTACTCCAATATGCCTACGGTTGCCACCTTCATGTACATGCTGTTTCTGATGTGTGGCAAACTCTTACTCAAACTTCAAGATCTCGTTCAAGTATCACCTTCTCTTTGAAATCTTCTCTCTTATCCAAGGCATAATTAGTAACTCTCTTCTTCTTCTGACCTCCAACAGAATAACGGATAGTGTGAAGGAATGAAAAAGGCAAATGTTCTACTGTCAAAATGATCTGAATTTAAAACTGACTTTTGTACATACTAGCTGTGTGATCTTAGGTAAATTAGTTAATCTTCCTGAGGTGCAATCTCCTGATATTTAAAATAGAGACAAATTCCCTAAATTTATGGGGATCATCAGTGATATTGTATCACCATTGTTTGCCCGCTTATATTTCTCTTTGTGAGCTCCGTGGTATGAAAGTCTTTCCCTTTTTAATCACTTTGCTGCCCTACAAGGCACCTAGCACGGTACCTGGTGTTGTGCAGCACTCAATTTTTAAAAATTAAAGAATAGTTCTGGAAAAGTAACTCAAGCACTGATAGGCCAATTAAAGCCCAAGTCCTTCTATGAAGTGCTCTCTGGTCATTCCCACATCCATTCATTTGAATCCCCATAGCTCTTGTACACACTACTAATAAGGCTCTTGTCACAGCCTGCTTTATACATACTAATTGATTCTAAGATCCTCCAGGGCAGTAACCATGGCTTTCACTCTGAATCCCCAACATTTCACAATGCTCTGTGAATGCCATCTAATGATAAAGTTACTTAAAATATCCCATTCTCTTTCTCATTCCAAAAAGTTTTCCTCTTCAGTTTATGCTGAGTTTACCCCAGGGTCCCAGAGACTGAGGCCTTTGTAACAATGACTTATTTCTGTAGTCCTTGTCCAAGGCTCAGAGTGAGAGGCATCTCCTGACTTTCCCAACTCTCCACAGAGTTGGTCTGTCCTTTCTTCAGTGCACTTTCTCTTAATTGTCCTTTGCTTTCTACTTCAGGGCAAGAGTCTTCTCATTGATGTATTGTTCTCATGGGGACTTAGAAAACTTTGGTTTATTATTTCTTAATTCACAGGCTCATGGAGAATTACTGCTGGAAGGCACCTTAAAAAATCATTGAATCCGGGGACCTCAAATAGAGAAAAATTCCCAATGTTGTGCTAGGCATGACTAATCAATCATGACACTTTTCCTGCTGAGGTCACATATGGCCTCAGAATCATTTTCAACACAATATTCTAGTTAGAAACCATCAATTCATCGGTTTCCATAGGAGATGAAACTTGTTTGACATTCCTGATGTAGTTCAAAGCTGCTATTTTGCTAATGAGGTCCAAAGAACAGTGGTGACTTAGTAATGAACTGAAACCTGAACCCAGGCTATCTGACTCTCATGACTTTCAGTCCAGGGTTTCCCTTTTCACATGATCACTGCCTCTCCTTCAATAGTCATTCAAGTCCTAGAATTTATATTCTATTCATTGGCTCATACCTAACTGTATTTAGCAATATGATTTCAAAAAACACAACACAAGTTTTGGCCTTACCAAAAAGACATCTGGGCTCTAACTGACGTTAGGAGCTCTTGAGGGGAAGGGCCTATGTTACACTTTGTATCTTTCACAAGTTCTAGTCCTGAGTCTGGCACATGGTAGGTATTCAACAAAAATTCTCTGATGTATATCCAACTATATATATGAAACAAACAGAAAATCTATCCTTAAATTCTCACCAAGAATCAACGAAAAATCCTACCCCTTTGTACAGAAGCAGTATTTGTTTGAAAGGACTCCATGCATGATGACATACAGCCTCACTTTTTTTTTTTTTAAGAGTGACACCATGTTTAAATAAATTCCCATTTCACCTGAATGTTTTAGGGGAAAGTAAATTATTATGTCAATGACTGGGCTGCCCAGTGACACTTCTACTTAAAAATACAAAGGGCAGTGTTGTGGTTTAGGGCTCAAAACTTCTGAGCTTTTCTTCTTGTTTTTCATGGTGACATCTATTGACCTAAACTTGTGGTTCTGTGTGATGTTCACAGCCAAAATTATTAGAACAGAAAAGTAAAGGAAAGGAGATGAAGAGAAAGAGAATAGGAAGGCAGAAGGTGGGGAAAGGTATTTTTTGATATAGCAATAAGATACTAGTACTATCACTTAAAAATACTAGATTTAAAAAGCTTTACAACCCACAGCTAACATCATACTTAATAGGAAAGATTAAATGCTTTCCCCTTAAGGTCAGGAACAAGACAAGGATGACTGTTTTTGCGACTTCCATCCAACACTGGAAGTTCTAGCCAAGGCAATCAGTTATGATAAAGAAATAAAAGTCATCCAGATTGGAAAGAAAGAAGTAAAACTCTCTCTTTTTACATATGACATGATCTTGTAGATAGAAAATCCTGAGGAATCCACCAAAAAGCTACTACAATTAATAAATGGATTCAGCAAGGTAGCAGGATATAAGATTGATATACACAATAACTGTATTTCTATACACTTGCAGTGAACAATCCAAAAATAAAACAGAAAACAATTCACGTGCAAAAGAATGAAATTGCAACCCTACTTCATATCGTATACAAAAACTAATTCAAAATGGATCAACCACCTAACTGTAAGAGCTAAAACTACAAAATTCTTAGAAGAAAATACAGGCATAAATCTTCATGGCCTTGGTTTTTTAGATATAATACCCAAAACACAAGTAACAAAAGAAAAAATAGATAAATTGGTCTTTGTCAAAATTAAAAACTTTTGTGCATCAAATGACACTATCAAGAGAGACAACTCATAGAACGGGAGAAAATATTTGGAAAGCATATATTTGATAAGAGATTAATATCTGGAATATACAAAGAACTTCTACAACTCAACAACAACAAAGGAACCCGATTTTAAAAACTGGCAAAGGATCTGAATAGACATTTCTCCAAGGAAGATATACAAATGGTCAATAAGCACATGAAAAGATGTTCAATACCAATGGTCATTAGGGAAATAAAAATCACAACCACAATGAGATACCACTTCAGACCAAACAGGATGACTATAAGCAGAAAGACATATAATAACAAGTGTTGGTGAGGATGTAGAGAAACTGGAACCCTCATACACTGATGGTGGGAATGTAGAATGTTATAGCCACCTTGGAAAACAGTCTGGCAGTTCCCCAAAATGTTAAATATAGAGCTATCATTATGACCCAGAAATTCCACTCCTAGATATATTCCCAATGGAAATAAGAGTATATGTCTACACAAAAATTTGTGCACAAATATTTATAGCAACATTATCCATAACAGTCCCAAAGTGGAAACAATGCAAATGTCCATCACCTGATGAGTGGATAAATTAGATGAGGTATATCCATACAATGGAATATTGTTTGGCAATGAAAAGGAAAAAAGTATTTATTCATGCTACAACACAGAGGCACTTTGAGAACATTACGTAAAGTGAAAAAAGCAGTCACAAAAGACCACGTAGTGTACAATTCCATTTATATGAACTATCCAGAATAGGCAAATCTATAGAGACAAAGTAGATTAGTAGTTGCCTAGGGCTGGGTGGGGAGGGGTTGGGGTTGAGGGAGAGGGAAGTGACTGCTACAGATTTCTTTATGGGGTGATGAAATGTTCTAAAATTGACTGTGGTGATGGTTGCATAACTCTAAATTTCATTTGTTTACTTTCTTCTTTTCTATGTCTGTCACAACAATCCATGTATTCACTTAGGTGATCCATATGTATATTTCCATGACTATCCTGACTTTACAATACGTAAAGGACTAGACATATTTTATGACGAGCAGGTATCTTTTATGGAATCTATCCTTCTAGAATATTTAATTTAAAAGAAAAAAATTAAAGAAATAACATCGAAACTACTTTTTTCTTCCTCACTATAGTCATTACATCACCTTCATAACACATCATTTCTGCTGACCACTAGCAGCTTTACCCCCAATATTTATTTACCATAAATCTACTTCGTCAGAAATTATATCACTGCATAGCAATACATTTATAACAGTGCTCTACTGTCCAGTAGCTCCATAATCTGTTTGTTACCAACAGCTTAAATGTCAATTATAGTTAAATCCATGGCAAACGAGAGAATTTAATGTTTCGATTATTTTGTACCTACCCCTTTTGAATCAATCACTCCAGGTTTTGCATTAAACTTCACTGTCTTCAATCGGGCACGTTCCTTTCTTTCCACCCTAAAGAAAATGGAAAATAAAGAGTCTATCACATGGCAAGGCATTTATGATTAAGTTTCTTATCAAATGAAGAACACCTCTTCTTATCCTACAGCTCAAATAAAATGTGTTTAAAAATATTTCTCTTCTTTGTTCACTATAAAAAGTCTTGGTATGATATCTCTAAGCTGCTAACACATTCCTTGCAATTTCTGTGTTACATGTACTGAGAGTCACGTATTTGGAAGCAACAAAACCCCAATATTTGTTATTTAAATGCCTGAATCAATCAAAATCTATTTCAAGAAATCACAGTCCACAGAGATGAATACCTAGGAGGCTAAGTAAACTCTCATCTCCTAATATCTCCTTCTCTCTTTTTGTTTCCTTTTTGTTCCCTTCCCTTTAGGAATACTGGGGTATTTATTTACCTTCACCTCAAAACCAAACATGTTACAGATAATCTTGAACTTTTCCTTTGCCCCAATGTCCTTCTGCTGCCATCTCTGCAGTTTTCATTATTTCACCTTCATTCATTCATCAAACACTTATTGAATGCCTACCCTGTATCAAGTAAGGTGCTGGGAAACAAAGAAAAAAAAATTAAAAAGTACGACTTTAATGAACACACAGTAATGTGTTCTTGGCAGGGACAGAGGGATAAAAAGACAGATATTGCTGCACAGAAGATTGCTGATAGCAATATGGGCACATCTATCTCATTGGAGGAAGATAAGGAGGGGGTGGAAAGCAATGGGGTGGGCTTCCTGGAGGAGGTGTCAACTTATGTGAGACTTAAATGGTGAGAAAGAGCTTGTCAGTGGGAAAAGTTTAGGGAGAATCTCCCAGACAGGAGGAACAACATGTACCATGACCCGAGGATATAATCAAGCTAAAGATTGCAGGAAGATTCTGGTACAGGGTACATACAGCACAGGGACATGAGGCTGAAGAGGTGGTGAGACCTCCTTATAAAGGGTATCTGTCTACTCTGAGGACATGGGGTTTTCCTTTGGGGAATCCTAATGATTTATTAGAGGCTATAAAGCTGAGAAGTGATAGACATTAGCATTTTAAATAAATGACTCTGGGGGAGGAGGAAGATAGATTGGAGGAGGGAAGGAACAGTGGGAAGCAGGAGGCCTATTTAGAAGCTACTGCCATAATCCAGGCAAGAAATGATGAGGAGTGATAATGAGGTGGAGGAGAGGGAAGAGTTGGAGAAATATTAATAACATAAAGTTGGCAGGACTTGTGCCTATTTGAAGGATGGGGCTGAAAAGAGGAAAGAGAAGTTAAATACTTCTGATTCATTTTTGAGCCTCTCTAATTAGACATGATCATTCTTTCCTCTAAGCCCCACGACATTTATTTGTATGTCTATATTGGTGTTATCTCTTGTTTCCTTGTGTTTTGTTTATTTTTGAGTTGCGCATACAAGGCTGTATGTTCCTTGAGGGCAAGTCCACAGACCACTTAGTGTATTATAGCAAGTCCTCAATAAATAACAGTTGAACTAAAATAATATTCATTGCATTGTTTTAGCATCATTTTTTTTGTTTAAATACGGCTAGCTCTAATTTCAAAAATGGGGAAAGAAAAAGGAGAGGAAAAAACCCTGAATCTACAGAAACTTAATGGCTTATGAAATCTAAGCTATTCATAGATCAATAATTAACAACATACTCCCCTTTAACTTAGAGTTCTTTTGTGTTTCCAGCTGAAACGCATTGAAGATCAGGGTTTCTACAGTTACAGAATGGAGTTTCAGAATATATTTATTTCAGTGTGAGAGTAGAATATTTGAGTGGAAACAGATGAAGAAAATTCTTCAAAGCTAACCTCAGATATGAAAGCAATATGCTCCACTAAGAGTTTCTACTTGCACCCAACATACAACAGTTGGGAGGAGATCAAGGAAGACTTCAGATAAGGTAAACTGCCAAGTGGAAAGATGCTCACTGAGAAAATGCCTACTCCGAGCTACTTCAGCTTTTCTCAGTTTTAATCCAAGTGCAAATGCTAATTCATATTCATCTCTGCCCTGACTTTATCCTGGCTTCTTTGCATTAACCAGCCTAATTATGGGAAACACTAGTACATTGGATGATGCCAAAATGGCTGTAACACGCAGAGAATATATGGTTATTTGATTAGGCTATGCAAATAAATTCTGCATAAAGTGATAGAACTCACATGGGCCCCAAACATAAATAATATTAGGCTGAACTCAATATTCTATTCTAAGAATTGCTTAGAGCGCTCTAACGTTTCCCCTCTGGTTTCTAAGTTCATCCCTTTCATATTTCTTAAGAAATGTTTCTATTAGGCCATTTTAGTCATTCATCACTTAAATCTCAAACGGGTTGCAAAGACTAAGTCAGATGGACAGACAGACACACACACACAAACACACCTGATATTTGCTATGGTTTATTACTAATCTTCAAACAAGCAATAGAAAAAGTAAAAAAAAAAATTAAGTCTTACGGTACCGGTGACAGATTTTGGTTCACTCAAGAAGGAAGTCAAAGGATTAATCTCCAAAATATACAAGCAGCTCATGCAGCTCAATATCAAAAAAACAAACAACCCAATACAAAAACGGGCAGAAGACCTAAATAGACATTTCTCCAAAGAAGACATACAGATGGCCAACAAACACATGAAAAGATGCTCAATATCACTAATGATTAGAGAAATGCAAATCAAACCCACAATGAGGTATCACTTCACACCGGTCAGAATGGCCATCATCAACAAATCTACAAACAATAAATGCTGGAGAGGGTGTGAAGAAAAGGGAACCCTCTTGCACTGCTGGTGGGGGTGTAAATTGATACAGCCACTATGGAGAACAGTATGGAAGTTCCTTAAAAAACTAAAAATAGAACTACCGTATGACCTAGCAATCCCACTACTGGGCATACACCCTGAGAAAAACTTAATTCAAAAAGATGTATGTACCACAATGTTCACTGCAGCACTATTTACAATAGCCAGGACATGGAAACAACCTAAATGTCCACTGACAGATGAATGGATAAAGAAGATGCAGCACATATATACAATGGAATATTACTCAGCTATAAAAAGGAATGAAATTGAGTTATTTGTAGTGAGGTGGATGGACCTAGAGCTGCCATACAGAGTGAAGCAAGTCAGAAAGAGAAAAATAAATACCATATGCTAACGCATATATATGGAATCTAGAAAATTGGTACTGATGAACCTAGTGGTAGGGCAGCAATAAAGATGCAGACGTTGAGAACGGACTTGAGGACACAGCGGGGGAAGGGGTGGCTGGGATGTAGTGAGAGAGTAGCACTGACATACATACACTACCAAATGTATAATAGATAGCTAGTGGGAAGCTGCTGCATAGCACAGGGAGGTCAGCTCGGTGCTTTGTGATGACCTAGAGGGGTGGGATAGGGAGGGTGGGAGGGAGGCTCAAGAGAGAGGGGATATGGGGATATATGTATGCATATGGCTGATTCACTTTGCTGTACAGCAGAAACTAACATAACATTGTAAAGCAATTATACTCCAATAAAGATGTATAAAAAAAAAAAAGAAGGAAGTCAGAAAGTTGTGATTTCTACTTGGGTTGAAAGTTTCATGAATGGTAATGATGATGATGATATAAGTGGTAGCTGAAGTTTTAACACATAATTATTAATGAAAAATTCCCTCACATTTACATCATCTCATTTGGCCCCGACAATAAGCAAGTGTGGTATTCTCAAACCCATTTTATGGCTGGGAAAGCTAAGACTTGAAGCTTGCCAAATTAGAAAGTGGTAGAAATAGGGAGGGCCTGAGCACAAATCTTTTAACAGCTAACTTCAGTGTCTGGCCATATCCACTCTGTTTGGGAAACAATACTTAAGGACCTTCCATGCCTCCCATATCCAATGGGTTTCAACAAACATGAGATTTTAGATGGTCACCCACAATTTTAAGACCAATATAGTTCCTTAGACGTCTGGGCTGAGTTTCTCACAAATGATAACCATCCCCCTTCCTTCCATCCCAAATCCCGAATGTCCTGAATTAAATAAACCATAACCAAACTCAAGCAAAGAGTCACTGAGATAATACCTGTTATGACAGGCTCACCTCAAACCTCAGAATAAATTTGCTTTTAACACTGAAATTCAGGTTAGCTAGATGTCTATTTGCAATGTTACATCAGAAACATTGGACTGATCTCTCTCCTCAGCAGTCTTTACATTCACTACATCCCCAACAATAGTTGTGTTTTTCCATCCCAGAGGCTCATGTCGATTGCCTCTTGGGGATCTCTGCAAACCCTCCTCATGGGTAGCAAGGGATGTGGCTTATCTTTTTTCTTCACTTGCCTCAACCCTGTCCTCTCTCCTAGTGCTTCTTGGGATACATGTGGATAGTTTATTGCCAAGATCAGTTAGGGGGGAGAAATAGGGCCCTACATAATGCTATGTGTTTTGAGCATCAAAAGCTCAAACTCTGAAGAAAGGAAAACATATATCATTTGAGTAAGCACAGAAGTATTAGAAGCTATGCTAAACTTTACCTGTATTTTCTATAATCTGTACAGTGATCCAGGGCTTAAGATGGAGCTGGGCATATGGTATGTGCTTAATCTTTGTTGGCAAATGAATGAATGAATCATCAAGGAGGCTACTGGTTCTTGACCTGGGTGTGAAAACCAAGGCTCAGAAAGTTGAAGTGACTTGCCCAAACAACCAGTGTTTCTGATTTAAAAGTTGTTGACCATTTTACGACTTTTTTATTGTACTTGGTAGGAATCTATGTAAAAGTTTAGCATCACCTTCTCTAGTTATTTTACTAAGTGAGACTCCTTTAGCAGAAATACATGATGTTAAGATCCACAGATCTTTACCTAAGAAAATGGTGGGTCACCTGTGTAGAAAGACTGAATTGCGATGAAAGGACTGACATACTTCTCTCACACTCAAGAGGCAAGCAATTAATTAGATTATTTAAGCAGAAATAATCCTCTCCGCCCTGGTTTGGTCACTGACCAAAATACTGAAAACATAAACTGGATGGCAAAACTTGAGCTATCAATTCTGACACCTAGCGTCTCCAGAGAATACCACATGGTCATGCTTTAATAAGCCCAACTGTCTTCCTCTGCCTTCTCATCCATCTCCCATCTGGCGTTTTCAGGTTCCCGCCAAACACACAATGAGGGCAGGCGTGGAGCACTGGATGGTGGGAACATCATTTAGTGCTGGGTATCCCTTTGCTTGTGCTCCATAAGGCCCTGTTGCAAGGAGAATTGAAATGCCATATAGGTTACCAGCCACAGGCTTGCAGGGAAGCTAAGTGAGTAAACCCTTATGCAATGCTAGATGCAAGCTGTCATCTGAGAGCTTTTTTTTTTTAAAGATTCTTTTTTTAAAAAATATTTAATTTATTTTTGGCTGTGTTGGGTCTTCGTTGCTGCGTGCAGGCTTTCTCTAGCTGCGGTGAGTGGGGGCTACTCTTTGTTGCGATGCGCAGACTTCTCATTGTGGTGGCTTCTCTTGTTGCAGAGCCTGGGCTCTAGGTGTGCGGGCTTCAGTAGTTGTGGCACGCAGGCTCAGTAGTTGTGGCACACGGGCTTAGTTGCTCCGCGGCATGTGGGATCTTCCTGTGACCAGGGATCAAACCCGTGTCCCCTGCATTGGCAGGCGGAGTCTTAACCACTGCGCCACCAGGGAAGTCCCTATGGTGAATATTAAATAATACAAAAAATTGGTTAGTATAGTATTTAAAATGTACTAAGAACTCCTTAATTGTCAAGGGCTTCCTCCAGTATACCCTTGGGGTAGTGAAAAGCCATCTGGTCTGGCTACAGAGAAAACTGGGTTCAGCCAGTGGCTGACCATGCATCCTTGGGCAAGTTACTTGACTTCTCTGACCTTCAGTTTCCTTATGAAGCTTTTGTGAAGATTAAAGAAAATCTTGTATTTGAAAGCAACTGGCACAACACATACTCTATCATCAGATGGAATTCATTCCTCTGCTGCCCTTTCACTTCCCTTGATACCTGCTATGGACTGAATGTTTGTGTCCACATAAAATTCATATGTTGAAGCCCTAATCCCTAGTGTGGTGGTCTCTGGTGGTGAGGCAGTGGGAGGTAATTAGGTTATGAGGGTGGAGTCCTCATGAATCAAATTAGTGGCCAAAATGAAGAGATATGACAGAAAAGATCTCTCTCTCTCTGCCATATGAGGAAACAGCAATAAGGCCATCTGCAAACCAGGAAGAGGGTCCTCTCTGAGAACCCAATTAGCCAGTGCCTTGATTTTAGACTCCAGAACTGCAAAAAATAAATGTCTGTTGTATAAGTCACCCAGTGAATGGTATTCTGTAATAGCAGCCCAAACTAAGACAGCACCTTTATTTACAATATAGCCCTCATCACAGTGTAGCTGTGCCATAGTTACATGTTGGTCCTACAAATGTTGGGCTCCAGGCAGTGACCAGATGATAGCACCTGGCACACAGAAGCTGCTCAAGCAGTGCTTGATGAATTGAATTTTGTCAATTCTTATTTTTATAATGTTGGGAGGCAGGACTGCATATGAGTTAAGAGCGTTATAGCCTGGAATAAAATCCCAGTTATGTCATTTATTAGCTGGGCAGTTAAGGCAAGTAAATTAACCTCTCTCTCTGCTTCAAAATCCTGGTTTGTAAAATGAGGATAATTAAATTACCTTCCCCATAGGGTTGTAATGAGGTTTAAATAAGTTAATTGTAAAGGGCTTAGAGCAGTGTCTAGCATGCTCTAGGAGCATTTATTTAAATAAAATTTATTTACCAACTTCTAAAAAGAGGGAGGGAAAAGGCAATGATTTTCATACTCTTCATCTTACGATTTCATAGGGATGATTAAATAGAATCATCAATAGAGAAACATTTTTGTAAAGGGTGAAGTCATAAGGGATGTTATCCATTATGAGATTTTTCCAGACCAGCTCTACGAGCTGAACTATACTCATAAAAGGGGGTAGAGAGGAATTAAGGATAACCCTAATCTGATAATAAGTCATATTCATACCAGTAACCATTTATTCTGAGCTATAGTTATAAGATGCTGAATACAGTATAAAATAAGAGTGCCTCCTTTAGAAGTTAACCATTAAAGAGCAGCCCTAGGGAAGGCTCATGATATATTTTATTTTATTTTTTGTAATTTTTTCTTTTTCAAAATTTATTTATTTATTTATTTTTGGCTGCAATGGGTCTTCGTTGCTGCACTCAGACTTTCTCCAGTTGTGGAGAGCAGGGGCTACTCTTCGTTGTGGTGCGTGGGCTTCACACTGCTGTGGCTTCTCTTGTTGCGGAGCACAGGCTCTAGGCACACGGGCTTCAGTAGTTGTGGCACGCGGGCTCAGTAGCTGTGGCTCGCGGGCTCTAGAGCGCAGGCTCAGTAGTTGTGCACAGGCTTAGTTGCTCTGCGGCACGTGGGATCTTCCCGGTCCAGGGCTCGAACCTGTGTCCCCTACATTGGCAGGCGTATTCTTAACCACTGCGCCACCAGGGAAGCCCTCATAACAGATTTTAAATTGCATTAAAATAACCGCACAAGAATGCTTTGTGGGATATGATTATAAGTGATTTTTATTTCTTCTTTATACTTTTCTAAATGTTCCCATTGTTTTTTCAATGAAATGTGTTACTTTTATAAACACATAAAACAATAATAGTAACATTTTTGGAAAGAGTTAAAATCCTGAGGAGAAAATTTGACAGAGATTCATTTACAGCCATACACACACACACACACACACACACACACACACGAGATGGCGGGTGGGCTACTGTACCCTTCATGAAAGAGAATACAAATATCAACATTAGAGTCACTAGACAAACTTCTTCTCCAGGCCAGCTGTAGCATGGCTGTTAGGATGGCCTTCATCCAAAACAGGAGAGAGAGCCAATTCAAGAATGACCACCAGCAGGCAGAAAATTACCCCAGGAGGACTAGCACTGAGAATGTTCCTTAGGGGGGAAATGATGTGCAATTGAACAAATGAAGGACTATTGACAAGACTGGTTAGAATCACAGAACCTCAGGGTTGGAAAGTGGCTGTAAATCATATAGTTCAACTGGCCCACCCAAAGTTCGATTCCCTTTTATAATACTTCCTGCCACTGAATCTTCTATTATCAGAATCACCTGGAGGAACTTACACACAAATACAGATCTCCAGGACCCACTCCAGATGGACTGAATCAGAATCACTGTGTGTGTGGGGGGGAGGGGCATATCTAAGCCTTCATAATGTTCCCTTGGTGTGAAAACCATTGTTCTAGGTCACTGTCTTCCCAGGTAATCCATATCATCTCTAGCCAGCTCCAACTACTAAAAGGATTTTTTAAAAAATGAGTTGAAATCTATTCCCACACAGCTTTCCTTCTCCACCCCGTTTCTACCCTTGGGGCCATATTCAATGAGATGGCACCTTCTACAGAACATCTCCTCAGACAGCTCTGATTAATCGCATCAAAGCAAACCCAAATGCATGTTGCCTTGACATTTTTTTTTTTAAATAAATGGAAATGGAGAAACGCAGAATATATGCTAGTCCTGAGAGTTACTGCTCTGAATTCAGAAAACACTGCAAACTACAAACTCAGAACATCCTCTCAAAGCAATGGCAGGCAATTATGCAGGAGCCCAGAGGTTTAAAGGACTGTCTGCTGCTGGGAGATTCATAGGCATAGGCTTAGAGGGTGGGAGGGAGCAGCTGCAGGACAGTCAGCCCGCTGCCCTCTCCCTACATTCACCCTAGGCTATGTGGCCCCAGGCAGAGAAAAATGGGGGACCAGTGTTCTCTGGGGTGCACATGCCCCACAGAGTTATTTCTGGCTAATTTCCGTCTTCCCACTATGGCTGGTGCTAGCTCAGTCACTGGGTCACTGTGCATGCGCAGCACTTGAATACTCAGCTTCATGAGGATTTTTTACGTAGGTATTTGGGGTGTTTGCATATGAGGAGGGGAGCCCTTTGTAGCTCCAGAAAAGTTAGTGACTGCTTTGAATAAGCATTATTCCTGACTTTGACTTCATACCATATCTCTTTTCTAGGGTGCAGATAATTTGTTTCTCAGACAATATCTGAGTGCCAGAAGGACACTCATGGGAAGGAAAGTTCCTTTCTACTGGTAATGGTCAGAAACCGCTGGGACAGATGAAGGACGTGGCTGTTCTGAAGCCTATTCCCGCCTTTCAAAAGCAGAGTCGAAGAAATGCTTAGAAGAGAAAGAACATAAGTCTTTACTTGGGAATTACATACAGAACTAATTATCTGAGTGAAAGTAGGGAGTGTTAGGTGGGGTGGGGGACAAGAGTAACTAACGCTATAAAAAACAGCTGTAAACCCACTCTTTAGACCTCACCAGATGCTTGACAGCTCGTATCCCGAGTATCTGATTTTGTTTATTTCCCCAATGGAGCTGTCATTTTATTTTTTTTAATTCAAGCACACTTGATTTACAATGTTGTGTTAATTTCTGCTGTACAGCAAAGTGATTCAGTTATACATATATACATTTTTTTAATATTCTTTTCCATTATGGTTTATCATAGGATACTGAATAAAGTTCTCTGTGCTATGCAGTAGGACCTTGTTGTTTATCCCCAAGTATCTGATTTTGGAATGGAGGTTTTTAGTCTTTTCCCATCAATATCTGGAAGTAATACACAGCCAGGACGTCAGCTTTGTAAACAGTCTACTTTACTTGGCTTTCACCTGGCCTTTCTATAAACGTATCCAGTAAATTATGAACCTCTGAAGTAACCCCTCTGAGTTTGTCAGTATACAAGCTGATAAGCATAATCTTGAACACACGGAAGCTGCTAAGTTTTAGGAAGGCAGAATAAGCAGATCCTCTTTCTTCCTTTATGCTTTATCACAGTTAGCAGTTTTGGTAAAACCCTAACATGAGAAGCGTGAGAATATTTAATTTGTGTCATCTGTCATCACTGACAATTTCCCCGCAGACTGACTATCCTACTCAAATAGATATTTTGTGAACAGTTTGCCACATCTTCATCTTCCCTCACCTCCACTCCCTGGAGAGCTGAGCAGCAAATCCTCTGAAACAGAAAAGGCATTCTTACCTCCGCTTGCTGGGGATGACCCCCATCTCCTCACTGTCGCCCTCCAGCGTGACTCTCCTGGCTTGCCACCACTCATCATCAGAGGCGTTGATAACATGGAGAATGTCTCCATATTTAAAACTAAGTCCTTGACTTGGCAGCCCACTGTCCTTGCTCTTGTCGTAGTCAAACATGGCTCTGGAGGAAATGACAAGAGAGAGAACATTGTTAGGAATCTCTGGCAGCACAGATCTAGGATTCACCGTTTTGATTGTTCATTCCTGCCCTGAGAACCCACTGCCCATTGGATACCAACTCCCAGGACTAATGCCTGGAATTGCAGTCAACATTCCCACTGCTTTGGTCACAAATCACGATTAGTTCTTACTTCTCCCAGGAGGTTGCGAGGGCAGCCTATAGGGCCCTTAAACTGGGGTACTGCTTCTTTTCTTGGAAATCATCACACGTGACAAGGTGATAATGGAAGATGATAGAGGCAGGTTAGCACTCTCTCACTACAATCAAATTTTACAAATCACTAGAAAGAAAGAATGAAGAGAACCATGGCATCTTTCTGAATGCAGCATTTTGTGTTATGAATAAATCCTCTTAGATGTATCAGTCTGTAGAACTCTTTCCTTTATAATAGAGAAAAATGGTAACAACTTCCATGTCCTCCCACAGGGGACCGGGACCCTTCCACTCACTGGAGTATTGGACTATCACTAAAATTGGATGGTTGCAGAGGTTAATTTAATGACATTACTAAATGCTCACAAGCAATAATGAAAATACACCTATCTTTATGTGTGTGTATATAGACACATAGATCAAAATATGAACAAGGGACTTCCCTGGAGGTCCAGTGGTTCAGATTCCATGTTTCCAATGCAGCGGGGGCGGGTTTGATCCCTGGTCGGGGAACTGAGATCCCACATGCCGCGCGGTGCGGGCAAAGAACAAAAAATGATATGAACAAGATAAATTGCTTCCATAGTATACCAAGCCTATCTCATCATTGCATTTATCACTCTGAATTGTAATTCTTGCTTTATGTATCATGTTTTCCCCACTAAAGAGCCTTTGCTGAGCCTTTGCCGAGCCCAAAACACTGTAATATGTATGACTGATGGGGTGAGGGAGCTGGAAGCAGAATTACAATGATGACTGAGACCTCAGTGACGAGCTGTTGTCCCAAGCAGCTGACAATCTGTCTCAAGTCTTACACTGTCCGCCGCCTCCTGTAACTCCCACAAACCATCACCACACACATACAACATGTGATTTCCCCAGAGAAGCAGATTTTGCCACGTCCCTGTTTATTCCCCTTTGATTCCATTCTAAGAATTTCCTTAGAGTGTAGCCACTATGCAAGCAAAACTAGCTAGATCTGGTGAACAGGTCTGTCTAAAATCACTGAGGACCAAGTGTGATTCTTTTTCTTTCTTTCTTTTTTTTCCTCATTTAAGAAATGTCACATCTGCTGTCATGGCAACCCAAAAGAGCTGAAGGCAGCATCTACAGCTCTCAAATACTGCAGGGGAAGTTGAATTACTTGCAACACAGCCCCTTCTTCCATTAATTCTGTCCCCAGGTGATGGAATACGGGCTGGGTGGGGGGTTGGTCTCAGCTCCTAGAATGACTCATTTCCACCCTGACCATCTGCATCTTCTCTACCAAAGACTTCACAAAACCCCAGCCAGGAAAAGGGGACTGAGAGAAGGCAGAGACGCACTCCTGACTCTGTCACTTCTCTGGCTGGCTGATGTGACACAAATTAACATTTCTGAACCACAGGTTTTTAAATGTAAAATTAGTCCAATAACTATATTCACGTGGAGCTGCGGTGAGCATTAATGACATAACACATTGGATGCACCCGGCCCATGGTAGGTGCTGTGTAGCATAGTGCGGTAAAACAGCAGCTAAGAAACGACTCAGGGGCCACACTGTTAGGGCCAAGTCCTGGTCCTACTACTTCTCTTCTTACTAGTCACATAGCTGGTAACCCAGGCAAGCGCTCTAGCCCCTCTTAGGCCTCAGTTCCCTCATATATAACATAGTGATGACAACAACAGTGATGATAACAGTACCCCTATCATGGAATTGTTGTATGGATGAAATGCTACCTAAGGTAATACATGTAACGCATACACAAAAGTGCCTACATATAGTGACAATCTTTAAGTATGAACTGTTATTATTATTACCTCCTTTTCCCCTTTTGAGTGTATACTTATAAAAATCCTTTCTATGGATTCTATTCTGTGCAAAAAAGAGTTAACACAGCAATCCTGAGATTACATCCTTAAAAAGGCCTGCTTACAAGGAGAGCCCTTGGCTGACATCTGGGAACTTAGTTTTTGGGAAGGTTCTTACCATTTCCTATTAAGAATGGCTCAGTGTGCCTAAGCTGTTCATATAAACAATACCATTTAAGCTGAATACTTGCTTTTCCCTTGGGAGTCTGGAATTGCAGCAGGTGCCAGGCAGTGAGGGTGCCTACGTGACCAGCCTGCAATAAAATCCCTGGACACTGAGTCTGTAAGGAGCTTCCCAGGTAGACAGGGTTTTACACCTGTTGTCACAATTTGTTGCTGGAGGAATCAGGCATATCCTGTGTGACTCCACTCAGAGGGGACTCCTGGAAGCTTCACCTAGTTTCCTCTGGACTTTGTCCCATGCACCTTTCCCTTTGCTGAGTTTGCTTTGGACCCATTTCCTATAATAAATCACAGTCATGAGGATGACTATGCTGAGTCCGATGAGTCCTCCTAGTACATCATCGACCTTGAGAGTTGTCTTTGGGACCCCCAACACTCGCTCTATAGATTGGAAGGCGTATTCACATACACTTCCTCATTTGTGACTCAATACATTCCTACAAAGAAGGCACTATGGATATAGTACTTCCTATCCCCTTTTTACAGATGAGGGGCATACCTAGCAAGGACCCCTGACTAACCCCAGGACACATGGCTTAGAGGCAGCAACCTGGGGCTGGAGTGTGTGTCTCCCGACCCTAAGTCCTAGCTCGGTGCTCTTCACCTTGTTCCCCCCCCGCCCCCGCCTCAATCTGGGAGGTGGTGAAGGTGGTGACAGGGTGGCAAGGATGATAATCATGATGACAACCACTACTTATGCCCATATTAGGGGGCCTGGCATTTTGTATTCATTGTCTCATCTGCCATCATAACAACCTGAAAGGTAAAAATTAGTACCCCTGTTTTACAGATGGCGGAGGAGGTTCAGGAAGTTAAGGAACCTGCCCTAGGTCACAAGTACACACATGGTAGAGACTGAATCTAGAATAAGGTCTGTCTGACTCCAAAATCCACATTCGTGGCCATTTCATTATCAGGCTCAATTTCCCAGCCTGTCGCCCTCTGGCTGTGCTCACGACTTAGCAGTACCAGGAACTTTTAATCTTCCCTTCAGAGCTGACCACCTCTTCTCCCCCAAATCCCTGCAGTTCCCTTACTGCTCAGTTCTTGTCCCAGTATTCCTATCCTAAGGTCCCCAAACCTCTAGTTTGGCTCCAGGCTCCTTCTGGATGTAAAGTGTGGGGAGTGGAGGTAGAAAAGCCATCAGGAAAGCTGGGAGATGGTGGCCAAGAAGGCAGGCTATAGGGTCAGACTGCCTGGGTTTGCAACTTTTTAACTGTGTGATCTTGAACAAGTAACTTAACCTCTCTGGGTTTCAAGCTTTCTTTTCTTTTCTTCTTTTAAAAATAAATTTATTATTTATTTATTTATTTTTGGCTGCATTGGGTCTTAGTTGCTGCGCGTGGGCTTTCTCTAGCTGCGGCCAGCGGGGGCTACTCTTCGTTGTGGTGTGCGCGGGCTTATCGTGGAGGCTTCTCTTGTTGCGGAGCACAGGCTCTAGGTGCGTGGGCTTCAGTAGTTGTGGTGCACGAGCTTACGTGCTCCGCGGCATGTGGGATCTTCCCGGACCAGGGATTGAACCCGTGTCCCCTGCATTAGCAGGCGGATTCTTCACCACTGCACCCCCAGGGAAGTCCCTCAAGCTTTCTTAACTGTAAAACTGGCATAGTAATAACACCAGCCACCTCAAAGAGTTGCGGTGAGGATTAAATGAAATAAGATATGTAAAGTATTGTAACACGAGCCTGGCAGTAGCGAGTGCTCAATAAATGCTAGCTAGTATTACTATGATAATTATTATTCTGAAAAATGCACTGCGATTTGAATCAGGGGATCTGGGTCCCAACTGTGTCACTTAGTAGCTGTCTTCTGGACTGTGTACAAAGACATCTAAAACACCTTACTATCCTCAGGACCCAGTACGGTGCTGGGCACAAAGTAGACCCTCAGAAAGGTCTGTGCAAACATTTCAGATGACCTTTGAAAGCCCCACTTCTTTCAAGCCTCAGCGACCCTGTGTGTAAGGGGAGGGGAATAGGGACCAATCCCGAAGGTCCCCACCAGGTCAGATATTCATTCTACTGGGCTTCATTCTAGTCCCAAGTATTCTTGAGGGGAGATTTCCCACCCTTACGATCAGCAACATGCTCTTTCCATGAGTTCTATTTATCCTGGACAATCTGCCCCTCTAGGATTACACTGTTCAGACTTGTCAGGTCCCTAAAAACAAGCAGCTGACACATTTCAGCAGCTTCTGGCTCCTTTGGATATTAATGGATCGTCACATCTGGGAAAAATGCTACAGTGTCCCATCACCTATTTTAAAAAGCGATAAGCTGTTTTTAATTTGCTTTATGTGCTAATTCATCACAGCAACTTTTATAAAATGCCATTAAGACTCACACTTTCCACCCAGGGTGCTTTAACAAGTCCATTAGACAAGTAGAATTGGACATGAATAATGCAACAACTCTCCCATCCCTCCTGCCCCTCCTGCATTTCAACATGTGGCGGCCCCTTGCCAACCGGGGAAGTCTAGGAAAGGAAGGGGGGTGAAGCAGCTGCTTATCCTCATGGCTGTGCAACCTGGCTGTGGAGACCTAGGTACCAGACCGAAATTGTGCTTTTTAAGTGTCCCACAATATGCTAGACTTTATATTCACTGTCTCCCTCAATTTACTGGGTAGGCAAGCCAGCATACGGGTTATATGCCAAGCTTTGGAGAGAGAAAAGTTCTGGGTTTAATTCCCAACTCCGTCATCCCTAGTTGTGAATCTGGGGCCTGTGACTTAACCTCTTAGCTGACCTCTTAACCACAGATGACTACTCCCTCATCAGTGAAGCGCAGGTAACGATGGCATTAACTCACAAGATTGTTATGGAGATAAAACAACGGGATGGTGCCTGTAAAGTACCCAAGACCAGCACAGAATGAATTCCACTTTGTTAGATTACGATCCTGCCACGTAAGCATTTTTGATCTCATAAAGGAAATGAGAGTCAAAGAGCCGAAATGAAAAAGGCTAGTAAGTGGCAGAACCAGAATTCAGACAGACAGATGTGTCTGAATCAAGAAGCCCGTGCTCCTGACTGTAAGAACCCAGCTTGGAACTCCCGATAAGGAATGTTGCACTTAGATCTCATCCCCAAAGGTTTCATGACTGGATGATCGCACTGATGATGGCACCGTGGACTAGACTCCAGGAGAGAGGCACATGTACTTCACTGAGCCCGCATTCAGTTCTCACACTGCCCTGCAGGGCATATTTTAGCCTTGTGTTGCAGATGAGGAAACACAAACTTGGATAAATTAAGCAACATGTCCAGTGTCTCACCAGCTATCAAGGTGTGTTTCAGCTGTTATGTTCTATGCCTTTGTTCTTTAAGACACTTTGGGGAAATGAGGTAACTTTCCAAGCGGCTGATATTTATGTGCCTCAAAGGATTGTTTGTGTTGTGAAGGTCATTCTGTGTCATCTGCCTCATCAACCCCAAAACTCCTTCACTGGGAGTTAAGTGCCCCTCTCATATACTCTTATCTCATCCTGTATTGTGTTTTTTTAACATTTGCAAATTCTAGTTTGCATGAGCATGGGGGGTGGGGAAGGTTCATATTCCTCCTATCCCCAGAATCTACCCCATAACAGATGCCCAATAAAAGTGATTTTCTGTTATTCAGTCTATCACCTATGCTTGTCACAGGGCAATCCCTGGAATTCAACAGTTTGTCTTCTTTCCTATAAGGCCTGGGCAGTTGGAAATAGCAGGTAAGGAAGGCCTGAGTGACAGCCAGCATAGGCCTTCCTGTCTTTCTCAGGAAATGATGAACATACGTGCAATATTCCTGTCTCCCAAGTCAGAACATATCCATCCTAGGTAGAGGGATACACGCAGCTCTGTACCGATTACTCCTCACATCTCTTTGAGGAGACACCCACACCCCTGTGGATGAGTCATCATGTCCAAACTTACTGAGCTCTATCAAGGCCACTTATTTCCCCAGTCACCTCAATAATGAATTGCCTTCGGTGAGAGCGGTGGCTAAAGCCGCCACCAAATCAGTCTTAGTGGATGGGAACACGTTAGCCTCTGTCAATCCTTGTAAGAGGTCATTGACCATGATGAGTGGTCATTGAGTGACTGCTGAGCACGTGGTAGGCCTACAACATACATGTCAGGCACTGTTCTGGGTATTTATTATCTGTGATTCAAAAGATATCCTTTAAAATGCAGGCATTGTTCCCATTTTACAGAAGGGTAAATACACTATATGCCATGCACTGTGGTATCCCATGGGTTATACCTTGTAATCATTAGTAACCTAATAAGGCAGGTTTGTGCTCTTTAAAGACACTCTTCTCAACACACAAGTGTTTCCTTTTATGTTACAGGGTTGTTGGGAAAATGTCAATTTCTACTGGACCCAAGGAACCAGGCAGTCACTGTCATGACTGAAGGTGGAACTAATTGGGCACTGACCAGAGATCCTCACAGCCTGGGCCTCTGCACAGCAGTGGCATTTTGATTATAATCAGGGAAGAAGCATCATTTCTGGGGGCAACAACTCCCTGTCTCTCTCAGTCTCTCCCAAGTCTCTAGTGCTCCCAATTCCCCGAGGGACATGGCATGAGCCGACTTCACATGTCTAGAGGTCTGCGTGTTGATCATTTCAGACAACTCATCATCAGGGTCTCCAGGGATGGGGCCCATTCCAGGCTGCCCTCCCTCTCTCCCGGGGTGTCCTAGCATCTGTCAGATTGGTTTACACTGCAGCGCCGACTGACAGGCCCCCCATCTGAGGGAAGCAGAGGCAAATCTGAACCTGCCCAAAGGCAGGCTTGACAGACCACAACGAATGGTACTACAGGTTTCAGGGCGGGGTGACGCTGTAAAGATTAATCTTAAAATCCCTGTCTTTTCCCCCAGATGCCATCAGCTGGCTACTCAGAAAATGAAATATGGGAAAGAGCAACATGGCCAGGATGAATAGCCCAGGTTTTATGACAGTTCTAAAAGCTCTTATGTTCTGGCCTTGTTTGTCAGACAATCAAGATATATTAATCAAGATATTTCAGAAAGGCTGACAAAGCTCTGACTGTAGCCTTTTATTTCTGATCTGAGCTAAAAATGTAGAGCAAACTTTGGTATCTACTTTTTAGGGTCTTACTGTCACAAATTAGTAAGCTTGCAGTGGAGAAAAAGAATATCCTGATTTGGAATTTCATTATTGCTGATACACAATTACTATCTAAATATTTAAATTTATACACAGAAGACTCATGTTAAGATCATGAGACATGAACATCAGATAGTCCTGGGTTCAAATAGTGGCTCTGCCATTTAAGCAGCTGTGTGATTTTCATCTCTGTACCTAGGTCTCCCAAGGTATAAAATGAGGGGCAAGAATCCCTGTCCAACAGAGTCCTTATAAGAATTACATATACCAGAGCTTTTAAAACCCAGTGAGTCTAGAATCTAAATTTCTTCCCTGTAAATTCCATCCCTTTTTTCTAGTGTTGCTCACTGGAGCATAAACAAAGCAACCCTACCTCTGCTTTCCCATAACACTTTCTTTTAAGTATTTACTGAATGACTAGTGATATCAGCTGACACGGTGCCAGGCCTAGAAGAAGGTGTTGGAGAAAGTTCCTTTCTCTCATGAGCAAATAAAAAAGGGGAGAAAGACATCCAAGAATAGTCCACACAACTACCCCAAATCCTTAGCGGTAGTCTATCAGGGTTGGTGATGAAATTCACATACCACAAAACCAGACTATTGGATAATCACTTCAGCTCTCTCAATACTGAGTTTGTTTTGTTTGTCTGTTTGTTTATGAATTTCAGAAAACTGGGTGGAAACTACAGGACTAGACTGAGGCAAGAGAAAATCTGGAATTAGGGATAACTTCACCTCAAAATCTCATATATGTCCATAAAGGCTCCCATTATCACCTATTGAACGAGGGCAGATAGAGAAGACAGAGATGGTTCCTTACTCACCCAGGTAAAACACTGAGTTCAGGATGTGATTTAACTTACGTGCATGGAAATGAGATAACAGTTATTTAAATATTAAATGCAACATTATTTACAGAGTGCCTATTATGTGCCAATCATTGTTATGTGCTGAGGACTCAGAAATACACAAGAGGCTTGCTTCCTGTCCTCATGGAGCTTAATATTTGGTTGAGGATACTGGTAAGGGATATATTCATTCGGCTACTCAATTATTCATTCATCAAATATTTATTGAGCACATACCAATGATGATTCTGGAGCTTATCAGTGAATGAAAACAAGACAAAATTTCATGCCTTCATGGAGCTTATATTCTAGTGAGAGAAGATGGGCAAAAAACAATAAACCTAATAAATAAGCAAACAGTATATTAGGTTAGGAGTAGCTAGTTGGTACAGAACAAATTAAAAATAGAGCAGAGTAAGAGGTATCAGGATTTTGAGATGGGGTAGAGTTGTGGTGGTGGTGAAGGTTGCATTTATAAATAGGCTGGTCAAGGTAGGGCTCACTGAGAAAGACATCTGAGCCGAGGCTTGAAGGAGGCGAGGGAATTAGTCATGCTGCCATCTAAGGAAAGTGTTCTAAGAAGAGGGAACAGCCAGTGCAAAGGCCCTAAATATAGTTAAAATCGAGCATGATGTGCAATATACTAAGAATTACTGTGGGGTGCCACAGGATGGCAGAGCAGGAACCCCCATCAGGTGCTCAGAAAGGAGTTGATGAATGAAGGGACAATTCTCCCGGCTCCACTAGCTGAGAGGTGGTAGCAGCCCTCCCACCCCACCCAACTGACTAGACATATCCTTCAGGCTTTCTCCTAAAGGGAACCCCTTCTGTAATAATAGTGATCTCACATCCTGAAGACTCAGCTTTCTTCCCTCAGCTTCTCCCCTTTCCTACCTCTCCTTGGAAGCATGCACATGAGCTGGGCCATGGAAGACCTTCCCCTCTTCTCTTGGACATACTCTACCACAACTCACACAGTGTAGATGGAATTTTTCAGCCAAGAATTTTTCTTAACAGTGTTGAATAAGTTGACGCACTGACTAGATATAAAAAAATAAGCATAAAATCATTCAGCAAATTTCAATCCATTCTTTGAAACTCGTGACATTCTCTGGGAACCCTCTGAGCCTATCCAGAGAGCCTATCCATTCCCCTCTCCGTGCCAAGCTGCAACCTTGTACCTGGCCTTATTCTTGCACTTAGCAGGTGGCATTTTAGTTGATTTGCCTGTGGGTCTACTTCCCTGCTCGACAGCCCAGCTCCTTGGGGTTAGGACAGTGTCTCGTTCGTCTCTGCGTCTCTCCCACAGGGCACAGAGGAGGAGGCGCGCACAACACGAGGCTAAACTGAACTGAATTGAATCAAAACCCATGCTCTGTGACTTCGGAACATGACTTCACCTCTTTGGGTCTCTTGCGGTTGCCTCATGTGTAAAATGGGATTTAAAATACTATATTTTATCACCCTTTTTTCATCCTCATATTTCGAAAGTTAGGATGCATCTTACCATCAACGCCATCTTGTAATTTAACGGACAGCATTTTTCCTTTCTTGGTGACACACAGAGTGCATCTTATAGTCAATGACAACCTAGATTCACTGAAACATGTTAGGAACCATCTCACAGTTGTTGTGAAGATTGATTAATTATGGATGAAAGGCCCTCAGATCAGTATATGCATGTGTGTGTGTGTGTGTGTGTGTGTGTATATATATATATATATATATATATATATATATATGGCTGCTCTTGTGTTGTTATTTATTGTGGGTCATGTAGGGTCACGCTGTCTTTCTCTCCTTCTTCTGTACACATTTGCAAACCCCTGTGGTACTCTCTGCTCAATGACTGTTGAGAAAGTGCTCACAGGCCAAATGCTGTGCTATATAGCCTGACTTGTTCAGGAAGAGTTCTGTTTAGCAGTTTTGCTTAATTGAATGAAGCGTCTGTAGGGAATGTCCCAGGTTTGGCCAGTAGTTCAGGAATTTAGGGAAAGAAAAAGGAACTAATAATATCTGGAATATCAGTGTTTATACTTTTAGTGTTTATAGATTCTGTGAATCTTGTTAGTATCTTATTCCATCAGCACAATCTTTTAACTTTAGCACTAAAGTTTTCATGCCAGAGCATTTTCCATGCACCTAGCGTTAAGTCATTCATTCATTCATCTATTGAACACCTACTACATGCCAGGCACCAGGATAATGGAAAGTGTCAGCCAGACCTGGGAGACTCCTCAGCTGTGCCATGTACTTGCTCTGCAGCTGTAGGCACGGTCCTTAAATTCTGTTTCTTAATGTGTAATGACTAATTTCTGCCTGCTGTGTACTGAATGCCTGTATCCCCCACAAAATTCATATGTTGAAACCTTACCCTCCAATGTGGGTCCTTTGGGGGTAATTAGAATTAGATGTGGTCATGAGGGTGGATTAGCGCTCTTAAACGTCATGAGAGAGCTTGCTTTTTCTTTCTTTCTCTACCATGTGAAGATACAACGACAAGTTGGCAGTCTGCAACCTGGAAGAGGCCTTCGCTGGCACCCAACTGTGCTGGCGCCCTGATCTCAGACTTCCAGCCTCTGGAACTGCGAGAAATAAATTTCTGATGTTAAAAAGCCACCCAGTCTATGGTTCTTTGTTGCAGCAGCTTGAACTGACTAAAAACACTGTCTAATAGATGTTGTTGGGATGAAATGAGGTAACACATGTAAAACTCCTACGGCACGGTGTCTGGTGTATAGACACTTGGAAAACTGCAAGAATAATATGTACTGGCACAGAAAACTATGTTACAACTCAACTTTTATGGGGTGTAGGAATGATTTAGTCCCAATTTTCATTTTTAGTATCAATCTATTTAACATTTATCTGTCTGGCTCTTCCTAAGTGCCAGGCTTGGGGCTAGTGGTTCTATTGGCAGTAAATGGAAGGAGAGGTTGGAGTAGAGATGTTTCCTGTGGGCTGGAGGGCTGGGCAATGGCTCGCTTTCCCTAATGCTGTTCTCATTCCATTTGGTGAAGCAATCAGATAGTTCTGTGGACTGCTCTAAGACAGCCAATACACATAACTTTTAGGTGCCTGACGCCATGCATTCATTCTTTCAGCCCTAGTTAATGAACACCTATTATATGCCAGGCATTATGCTAAGTATTGGAGTTTTAGTGGTGAACAAGAAAAGCAAGATGCCACTTTTGGAACTGAGGAAAGACAGATGTAGAAGAAATAATTACCAGTACGATACATCTTAAAAAGCAGATGGGGAAATAACCCATGAGAATATTCAGTGGAGAGAAACAGAACCTACTCTGGGAAGAATGGGTTAGGGAGGCTTCCAGGGGGAGGAGCTATTTAATCTGAGACCTGCAGGATGAGTGGATGTAGGCAGAGGCAATATGCATTCAGAGGCTCTGAAGGAAGAAATAGCAGGCAGTGAACTTGAAGGAAGACCAATGTCCTGGATGGCCCAAGATGAGACCAGAGAACAAAGGAGAGGCCGGGTCCCAGAGGGACCTTGTGAAACACTTTCTTCTCCTCATTGGGAGGCCATTAGAGAATTTTAAACAGGATAGCGAGTTGATCAGATCTGCATTTAAAACATCTTTCTGGATGGAAAGTGTAAAATGGATTGGACAGAAGGGCACTGGGCAAGAGCTGATGCCGAGACCTCAGGTAGCAGGCTGAGTAATACAAATGATGATGGCTTGACCAGGGTGGTGGCAACAGGGTGGACAGAGGTTCCAGATATTTACTTTGGCCAGTATCTATCTGTCTCTGTCCCTCTCTCCCACCATAATCTAAGTGCAATGTTTTCAAAGTTTTATTACCAGAATAAACGTGTTTTTTTCCTTTAAAAGAAGGATTCTGGAAACATAACAATTACACCTCTGACTGAAAACAGGGAGGCGGGACTTCCCTGGCGGCGCAGTGGTTAAGAATCTGCCTGCCAATGCAGGGGACATGGGTTCGAGCCCTGGTCCGGGAAGATCCCACATGCCACAGAGCAACTAAGCCCGTGCACCACAACTACTGAGCCTGTGCTCTAGAGCCCGTGAGCCGCAACTACTGAGCCCACGTGTCACAACTACTGAAGCCCATCGCCTAGAGCCTGTTCTACACAACAAAGATAAGCCATAGCAACGAGAAGCCCGTGCACTCCAACGAAGAGTAGCCTCCGCTCTCCACAACTAGAGAAAGCCCAAGCACAGCAATGAAGACCCAAAGCAGCCGAAAATAAATAATAAAATAAAATAAATTAATTAAAAAACAAAAAGAGGGCTTCCCTGGTGGCGCAGTGGTTGAGAATCTGCCTGCCAATGCAGGGGACACGGGTTCGAGCCCTGGTCTGGGAAGATCCCACATGCCGCGGAGCAACTAGGCCCGTGAGCCACAACTACTGAGCCTGCGTTCCGCAATAAGAGAGGCCGCGATAGTGAGAGGCCCGCGCACCGCGATGAAGAGTGGCCCCCACTTGCCACAACTAGAAAAAGCTCTCGCACAGAAATGAAGACACAACACAGCCAAAAATAAATAAATGTTAAAAAAAAATAAAAAAATAAAAAACAAAAAGAAAGAACGAAAACAGGGAGGCAAAACAGAACTTTTGGCCTCTCTTCTACTCCAACTGCACAGCAGCCCAAAGGCCCCTGAGAAGAACACTGGGACTCCTTAAATCAGAGCGTGAAAATCTCCAACCTAGTACTTTACTCCCAAGCACTTTAAAATGAAGAAACCTCTCTCTTCTTTTATTGATGTTATGACACCCCCAAACCCACCTCCAGTTCCTACAATGTCTGTTTGCTCTCAAAGTGGAAGCTTGGTGAAAATTCTCCTTGGAGCATTTTGGGACAGGTTAGCAAGGCCTCCTTGAAATAACTAGAGATACACCAGGGTGTTTCAAACTCTAATTACACAACTCTGCAGGATGGAATTGTGATTAGTTTTCTCTCAAAGAGTAAAGAGCATCACTCAGAATGCATTTCAACAGATATTTATTGCATGTGTTTTGAGGAGAAGACCCTTTTCTGTTCTCAGAGGTTGTTTATATTGACAAGCTGAAGACAGTTCCTTAGAAGAAAGTCTTCTTGTTAGAATGTCAACACTTTCTAAGAGAACAAGAGAAAGCTGTGGGGCACATTCAGTGGAGCGTGTGTATGGACTGAATCTGACAGGTGGAGAAACATTTCTTCTAATGAGAGGAGGAAGGAATGAGAAACTGCTGCTTAATACCATTTTTCATGTTAGCCAAGGCTGGGCTTTGATAAAGAAGCCAATGGGAAACCCTGAAGTTGGCCAATCAGGTCTGATCGAAGTGTGTAAATTGGGCAGGAAAGCACGAGGGGAACTCGGCCACGATAGTTATTCCTAGAATAGTCAGCACCCAGTGGAAGGTAAGCTGGGATGATGCTTAAGGTAAGCTTGGGGAAGATGTCTGGATGAGAAGCCAGAGGGGAGAACCATTCAGGCTGCCAGGCTGAGCCTTGGAGAGTGGCCCTTTGAGCTAGCGAGATACACAGCTCTAATCATCAGCCCGTAATGTGAAGCCATGACTGCCCTTTCCCATCCCACAGTCCCATTTTCGGTGATCATTATACTGCCTGTGGACCACCCTGGAAACAGCCCCCTGTTCCTTTACTTGTTCTCTGTCTGCTCTCTCTTCTCACCTGGGTCCCGTTATTTATTAAGCGCTTCTTAGATGTCCCCAATACTGTGCTCAGTGCCGAAGGTAAAAAATGAGTAAGATGGTACCTTTGCCCTCACACAATGTATGAGTCTAGTAGGTTAGACAATACTGTCAGCAGATCAATTATATTTAGTTTACTAAATGCAACAGTAGAAGCAGTACAATTTGTGGAGGAAGCCAAGCGTGCCCATGCTGAATGATGAGTGTGACTCTCCTGCGGTCACCCACTTCTAATGGACGGGCTGGATCTCACGCTCTGTAAGAACGCAAGCTACTTTTGATGGTGCCAGGGGTTGAGCCACAGAGCAAAAGGAAACGTTTTGTAACCTAAGCTCTTCCCAATAACTTTTAAGGCTGGAATTTCATTTGTCTTTAGGAACTTCCCCATCACCTCTGATTTCAGCAGGGATATTTGATACAAGCGTCAAAGAAACAGTAATGTCTAGGCTCTGCATTATGGCCATACATTTGGCTGGTGTGCTTTTTGCCTTGAATGAAAGGTTGGAAATGATAAACGAAACCCATAAACAGGCTTATGCTGCTCATAGGTATTTCATCACTGAGTTTCAGGCATAACAGCAACTGGCAGTGGAATAATTAGGCAAATGAATGCTCGATACCCATCAGAATTGCCAACAGAAAGAAGGTATTGGGTTTTAAAGAAATGCCGTGCAAACTGGTAATTTGGGGTAGTAGGGAGCAAGATTTCCTGTCTTACAGATGGGTGAGCATCCTAAGGGAACCAACTTGTTGTGAAGTTAATCAAGGTAGACTGTTTGGCAAGAAAGAGGCTCATTGCCTAGGACAGATTTAGATCAATTCTGGCAGGAAGGAATATCCACAAGAGGCCATTTTCAATTTCATTTAATCAGTTAGGAAAGATGGAGTTACCGACATCAAGTGGGAGAAGGATATGAAATCTATAAAGTAGGGAAAGAAATGTGTATTCGAGTGAAGTAATTTGTCTGATAATCCACAGAGATTTTGTAATTTCATGGTAAAGTCACAAAGTTCATGATTTCTCTAAATTGGCTCTAGAGGTAGTCCCTTACTTAGTCCAACATCTCCCACTGGTATTTCTTATGTTTCCCTGCTCTCTCTCTCTCCTTTTGTTGTTTTCAAAATCTGATACATCTGATAAATAATGTGACTTTAAGCCATATAATGTTGTCTTGATAAAACTGTTAGTTTAAAAAATTTTTAATTTTATTGGTGTCTTCTGTCAGTCTTTTTTGACATATGACATGAAAATACCATATGCATTCTTTTCCCAGGTAAAGATGCCTTAGTCTATCTATTATCTGATAGCATGGGGTTCAAGAGGAGGAGGAAATGAGGAAGGAAACTAATGGTTACTGAGCACCTGCCATTGGCTAGACATTAGAGTAGGCACTTTACATATGTTGGCATTAAATACTAACAGCATTATGAATTTGTTATTAATCTCTCCATTTTACAAACTGAAAAAAATGAGGTTCAGAGATATTAAGTAATTTGACCATGGTTACCTAGTAGGCAAGTGGCAGACCTAGGAATTGAACCCAGATCTGTCTGTCTCTTGTGTCTGGAGCGTCCACTGTATATCTGCCTCTGTACGGCATCTTCTCTCCCAGAGAAAAGGATCACGTTCTTAGAGCTCAGGACATGATTGATTAATTAAAACACCTACTTTCATGTTAACATCCATTTATTCAACTTAGTATGAGTTAACCACATACTACATGCAAAAAACCAGTGCTGGATGCTGTGTGTGTGTGTGTGTGTGTGTGTGTGTATGTGTGTGTGTGTAAAACATAGTCCTTTCCCTCAGAGTCTCATCTAGAGTGGGAAATAGTTATGTGCACAAATAATTATAAGACAAGGCATAATGTCAAGCGTGCATGAAAGGATGACAAACAACATGCTACTGAATAAACTGAAGAAAGATTAACATTAGTTCCAATGACCAGACAAGGTTTCAAGGAAAAGGTGGTGTTTTGCATATGCATTGAGGAATGCATACGACTTGGCCAAAGAAAGATGCAAATAAAGAGCATTAGAGGCTGAGGAAAAAGAATAAACAAAAGCATCAAGTTACAAAAGAATGGTTTGGGTGTAGAGAATTATCTATTGTCCAGAACCCCTAGAAATTACTGAGTTTGCTTGGGTGTGTGGTGGGAAATTAGGTTGGAAAAGTAGATGGAGGACAGTGTATGGAGGAATTTGAAAGCCCTGATAAGGAGGTTAAGTGCCATTCTGCAGGTAGAGAACCCTACTCTTGTAATGTCATAATCCCATCGTGCGTATGGTTAGACTAGAGGGCAAGGGTAGCCATTTATTCTTTTATGCATGGATTCAATGAGTGAATTTTGCTTTGGACATGGTCACTTAGTGGAGAAACGAAGCAGGTGGTTGGAAATGAGAATTTACACTTATGAGCAAGTCAACTCTAGAGACAGATTTAAGTTATTAGCCCAGAGTTGATCACTGAAGTCATGTTTGGCCCTCTACCCTTCTCTGTCAAATTAATAGAGAACCCCAAGTTTTAGCCAAATACATTGCTATGTAGCTAAAAGACAACATTTCTCATATTTCCTTGCTATATCCATGAAACTACGATCCAACAAACAAAATGTAACCAGTAGTGGTATATGGTACTTCTGGAAAATCTACTTAAAAGGAAGAGATCATATTCTTCTGCCCTTCCTGCTTTTAGCAAAGCACATGTGATAGCTGGTGCTCTAGCTGCCACATTGGACATTGAGGACAAGGATCTTACCCTAGGAATGGCAGATCAGTATACCGGAAGGAGTCTGGAGGTTCCTGAAAAATTTGTGGACTGCCATATGAGCCCTGAACAGCCTACTGTGATGCTTCATATATACATGAGATAGATAGCAACTTCCTGTTTAAGTCACTGGTTTTCTGGTTTTTTTTTTTTTGCTTTTTATATGTAGTCAAACTTAATCATTTCTGATATATAACGAAATTAGAAGAAATTGCCAAGTGAGAGTGTAATGGGAGAGAGGAGAAGCCTGAGGACTGAACCTTGGAGAGCATCTACATTTGAAGAAGTTCAAGAACCTGGAGAGTTCACAGTCAAAGCCAGATTAAAGGTGGAAAGTGTATGTGAGTTTGTGTGTGGGGGTGGGCGAGAGATGGTGGTGGAAGTTTCTACCCAGTCTAAAAGTCTGTTTCCAGAAATAAAAAACAAAGGGCTGATGGTGGAGCCACTAAAAACTAGGGTGATCCAGGCTACTCCCACGAGAGAGGACTGGATTATGCAAGGCCGATTTCTGCTCCTAACTTTCCAATCATTTAATTCACTCCATCTCCCCTGGGGTAGAATGATCAGGAAGGACAGGAATGTCTAAGGAATTTCCAGAAGGTCAAGTGGGGGAAAAGCATTCCACCACAAATAAAACAGGGCCTTTGATTACAGCTATACTTGAGAATAAGTCTACCTTAAATCATTCTTTCGCCCTGCATTTGGTACCATAAATGAAAGCCCCTTCTCTGTTCTAGTAAAGGCTATATGAAGTCCCAAACCTGCCTATTGGTGATTGCAAGGGGTGAGTGGTGAAGAAGTGGCCCCTGCCCCCTCTCTCCTGCGCTCTATCTACGGCTCTGCATCCCGCAGACCTTCAGATCCAAGCACTGGCAGCCATTTGTAAGGAGACTTCGCCAGGTTCTGCAGATAAAAGCTAATTCCGATTTTCCTCAAAGATTAAAAGCCCTATTATTTGTACTGTAGCTTAGGGGTAAGGGTTTCCCAGATGCTCAAGTCTGTTTGTTAATTATTATTTTCAGAGTGCTGACAAGTTGTTGACAAAGCACCTTCACATATGTTATTCAGTCCTCATGGTAACCCCATGGAATAAGCAATTTTATTCTCTTTGATTTTTAATGAGACCCAGAGAAGATGATGAAGAGAAGGTAGATGATGAAGATGATAATAATAATATAAATAGCCATCATTTACTGAATTACTACCAACTACAATGCAGAGTGTTAGGAACATAAATTTTTTTAACATTCACAGCAATTCAGCAAAGCTGGATTTAGTAGATCCATTCTATAGATAATAAAATTGAGATTCTAAGAGTTGAAGTGACTTAAAGGTCACACACTAGTAACTGGTTGAGTCAATACTCTAACATCTGGCTGCAAATCCTTGGGCCTCTCCCCTACACCACAGTGAACGTGGCACTAGGGAGAGAGCATTCATGGTACACTGAGACGTACCCCTTGCCAGGATTTTTCTTCACACAAACATCGTAGCTGACCCTGTGATGCCCCAGGAAGCTGTCATTTACCCTTCTCCGCCTTGGGGAATTGTTAGGGGGTGAAGATACTAACACAGACACTCAGTTCATTGAGATCACTGAAAGAAGCCTGAGCTAGAAACACAAGGCTATAACTGGCAATCACTATTAAGGCTTTTATTTGAATAATGAGAAGAATGTTTAAAGAGTAAATGATGGGCAAATGATGGGATTTAATTAGTTTATTTCATTATTATTATGCCAACAGAATTATTTTACATTGTTTCTATGCAAATGGGTGCACAATTTAGTTCAATCTGTGCTTTCGGTGTATTGAAAGAATAAATAACTAAGGATAACAAGAGAACCATTTGGTAAGGTTTAAGTAGGTTTTTCCTTTTCTCCGAAAACTGATTTTCTTTCATGTTTCTTTTTACTCTAATTAGAAATCAAAGGTAAACTAACATGGACCAAATGTGTACAGCAGACTCTAGTTCTTCACACTTGTGCATTTTATTAATCCACATTCGGTCTGTAGGATCCCATTAATGGGTTGTTCCCTGCACGTGGGGAGTTGGCAGTAATATTTTTCCCCAATTCTTTACTACTGGGTTTAACTTTGAAACTTTTAAATTAATGGTCTTCCATCATGCCCCACACTGAAGCGGTGAAAGGTCTTTTAAGTAAAACCAAAAGGAGTTTAGGATGCTTCTGACATAGTTTCTTAATAAAGAAAAGCCATTTAAAGTGTTAACATAGCATTAAGTGAGGATTTTGAAAGTTCTTGCTTCATCTTACCTGCTCTCTGTATTCTAAGAGTTGCAGAAGAAATTCTAAAATACAACCTTTTGTAAAACTTGATGAGGGGACTGGCAGGTAACAATCATATTAAGAGCTACGTTTTTTTTTAGCAACTACTGTGTGATGGGCTCTCTGCTAAGCAGTTCATAGCCATTATTGGAATTCTCATAAGAACCCTACAAGGAAGTAGTTTTTTATTTTTACCCTTGTTTTGTAGATGAGGAAATTAAAGTCTAGAGAGGTTGTCCATCTTCAGTCAAGATTCATCTGATCAAAAATGAGAGCTTATCTTACAGAGCCATTGTGAGGATTAAATGAGATAGTGCTTGGCACAGTGCAGGGGTGCTGTTTAAATCAGTACTCATCTTATCTTGATACCCCTTTTCAATATTAGTCTCAAGCATTGCACTGTCTCCTTAGCATTTGAGTTCCTGAAATACCTCTGTCTGACAGAAAATGACAGTGACATGATTCACTGCTTTGATTTAATTTATCAAACAGAAGATACTTGGTCTGCTGGCCATAATTTGCTGGTTGCTCACCATGGACCAGTTCTAGCATATTTTTGGAAACTGCTTGGAAATTAGTAAGATGATAGTAATTATGTGTATGCTTGGGGGTTTTCTACGCTAAAATCATCAGCAGATATGTCCATGTTAGGTATCGTAATCTTAAAATGTATGATTGTCCACTAGTGACAAGACAAGGTGTTAGTTTGTGATTCTCTTTTTAACTTCTACCCAACCATTTATTTCAGCAAAGTATGAAATTCAATAACTGAAAATTGTAAACATGCACAAGTGTCCTGAGACGCTGTAGGCAGGAGTAAGACAGAGTGCCCTGGAATGGGGTTCAGAAGCCCTTAACCTCAGTCACAACTCTCTCCCTGATCACCTGGGTGGCCTTGCTCAAGCCACTCCTCCCCTAGTTGCTTCTCAAGGTCGTCACTTGTAAATAGAGGACACTGTATTCTGGTAGCTAAGTTCCCTTTTTTCTTTAACCTGACATGATGAACCAGAATGGAAATTCTGCTATTTGGCAGGTAATGTTAGGGCTAGAACGGAAAGAAGCCTGGTATCTGTGCTTGGTACCTGGTACCTGGACCTTACTGAGGCACCTAACCTCTCATCCACTGATAAAAAAAATTTTTTTAAGTGATGTAAGTGAAAGGTTGTTTACATTCATTATTAGTGGGTTATCTGCTTGTTTTGAGAGGAATGATTTTCTGTCCCTAGGGATTAAATAAAACAGCTCCATCTCTCATAATGACTAATAATGCCTCCCTTTCCATACCATCATCATCATTATGTAGCCAAGACAGAAAGGTATTTGGCCACAAACACCAGAACAATTTATCTGCTTCTGAACTGACTGGATCAAGGAAGGGACTTGACTCAATATCTTTCAGTCACAGTCCTCAAGGAATTTCACTTCAAGTTGCCATTGTTCTTCATACATACTCTAATCCAAGGAACTTACATAACTGTGTCGTAACTGTACAGTTATCGATCTCCCCCACTGGCCTAGGAGCTCCTTGAGGGCAGAGACCCATCTTAATGACTACGGTATCACCACTGACTAACATAGTCTCTGACACAGACCCCTCGTTATAGAATAATTAAATTAACCATTTCTAACTATTATTTGATCTTGAGACTACAAACCCAGAGGTCATCTTCAGTATTCAGTTACACCAGAGGTTATATCGCTGCGATTGTGTTGAGGAATCAGTTCAGATTGTAATCTGAAGCCTTCAGAAGCATTGACAGCTGCATCCTTAACTCACCTCTCAAACTGGTTACTCAGCAAGTGAACCAAAACATTGTACCTCCTCTTCTCCCTACCTCACTGCCTTTGGAGTTATATAAAACACGTTGATTTGCATCCAGAAAATTGAGAAGGAGAAAAAGGCAGACAGTATAATACAACAGGGTCTTTATGAAGTCCTTGTGCAATTTTAAATATTCAGCAATTTAGGTTGAGAATATGATAGATACAACCTATAAATCAGATTTAAAGCAAACCGAATTTTCTCAGAAGTGGTAGGAATCTCTGCTCAATGCAGAGTACACGGTGGAACAGTTCGCAGAGTGTGTTCTGTCACTGAATAATGATTTAAATGCTGGGTTAAACAATGTTTGCTTACTACAGGGTCCTTCAGAGCCGTTAATGTAATCATTTGCATTGTGAATCTACAAGAAGAATATATAATATGCAATTGTTCCAAACACACACTTGTAATAAATGATTTGGAAGAGCACATCTTAGAAAACGCTGGTTTAGTTCAACTTGAACATTTCATAGATAGGAGTACTATCAAATGGTTTACCAAGTAAGAAGACTTATTCGAGGGTATTCAATTTCCTTAGCGTAAAGCAGGAGTGGATTTCAGGGTAGTCTGGTTTCCAGTCCAGAAGAGTATACCTGTTTCCATCAGGCCATACTGCAAGCCTCTACTAGCCAATGAGAGAACTTCCTGCAGTAGCAACACTGTCTCTTCTGTCTCATGAAGCCCTGTTTGTTGCCCAATAATTAATGGCATTTTTAGTGTGGGTTGCAATCTCTAAGATACTTTTGATTTTTAGTACAAAATGACTTTCCTAGAAATATAATTTTGCAGAGGAAGAGTACACAAGAGAAGTATGGATTAAAATTCACCTTTTGGGTGTTCTATAATAATTTAGGGCTACCTGCTTAGCTGTTGAACAGAAATACCTGGTAGAAAACAAAAAACAAAAAAACATAGAGTGCTGGGCACAGAGGATAGAGGTCATTTTCAAAACAGTCAGCAGGTTCTGTCCTGTCTATGGGTGCCTGTCTGGAAGCCTAAGCCCCAGATGACCTGTCCAGAATCCTCTTCTTTCTGCCCATCTAATCCCAGTCGCATTTTTCAAGGTCCAACTCATGTTTGATGTTTTTTCTACTGAGTGTTTTCTGATAATTTCACCCCCGCCCCCACCCCACCCCTCCGTCCTCCATAGTCTTCACTGATCTCAGTTGGCTGAACTGCCATGTGACGGAATCGGAAGAGCTAAGCTCTTAAATTCTAGCTCTGCCTACATAGTACCAGCGGTCCCCAACCTTTTTGGCACCAGGGATCGGTTTTGTGGAAGACGGTTTTTCCACGGATGAAGGGGTGGGGGGGATGGTTCAGGCGGTAATGTGAGCGATGGGGAGCGGCAGATGAAGCTTCGCCTGCTCACCTGCCGCTCACCTCCTGCTGTGCGGCCCAGTTCCTAACAGGCCCAGAGGTTGGGGACCCCTGATCTAAAGAACCTCATAGTGAGGTTAGTGAGAAGCTACACACATAGTGAGAAGCTACACACACACACTCACACACACACTTAAATATGATGCTTAACATAGTGCCTGGCACAAAAGTGTTAAGAAATAATTCTCTTTCTTTCTAATTGCTTGTATATTAGACCAATCTGCCAAACTAGACTAACTGTTAAGGGCAGAGGGTATATCCTACATTTTTTCTCTTTTTCTTTTACTCTCCACAACGCTAGGAATTCTTTCATCAAAAAACAATCTGTTAAATGCCTCCTAGTAACTGATGAACCTCTCACAGTAGGTGTTGACAATTTATTCTATAATACAGTGAAGCTTATGTAAGACTAAGTCAAATGAGTATGCAAATTCCTGAAAACAGTGCCTAAGCAACTAGTAAGCGCCATTATTAGCACCACTCTAAAGTAAGTACATTTGTTTTAGTGTTGTGCTAAAACTTAGGAAGAGTTATTTATCTTGACTCTGTCTCAAGGGCTAGTGATTTTTGCCCAGAACAGCAAATCCAGTTGAAAAACTATTATCTCCTAGAGATGGAAACAGGGCAACATAAACAGGAAGAAGCCATCTGATTCTTAAGTCTTGGGTGACTCATTGTCAGCCTGGAGTAAACAGGTATGACAAAACTCCATATGTACAACCTCAGAAGGGACGCGCAAGGATGAGTCACATCTAAGTGGATTCCACAGTAGAATATTTAGTAACTCGACTTCACCAAGTCATTGGTTTTCCTTGCAGTGGCCCCAGGGACTTAAAGCTAAAGTTTTTACAAAAGTCCTTTTTAACCTTCCATTTGAGGCCATTCTTTTACTCTTTTAGAAGCAGCAAAAGAGTGAAAAGAATGTTAGAGGAAGAGCTGGAAGACTGGGAACCTGCTTTAGTCTCTACCATGTATTAATGGGAAGATTTTGGCCTTTCTGGGTTTTGATTTTCTCAACTATAAATGTTATTTCATCCAAAGAACATTAAGTATCTTCTATGTTCTAAGTATTCACTGTTCTAGGTGCTGGGGTCCTGAGGATAAGAGGATAAGTAAGGCAGAGTTTAATGGGGAAGACAAAAAAGTAAACTGATGATTGGAGGACTTGAGAGATTTAAGCAGAAGCCCTGCTTCTATCATCATCTTCCTTTCACGTTTCCTTTATTAATGAGAAAAACCAGAAAGAGTAAAATTACTTGCCATTGTCACAAAGGAGTAATGCTGGTTTTCACAATATCCCAGTTTCAAGTGTGATCATCAGACTCATTCAAAGATCTGAAATACAGGTTTTTCTATCTTTGAGCAGTAATACTCCTGAAAAGTCATTGAAAAATTCTTTTAAAAAAATCTATTTTAAGTAGAGTAAAACAGGTTGCTATTGAAAGATTTCTATTCTCTACTTTTTGGTTGTGAATTTGATTTGTTTAAAGAATGAGGTACATCCAAATTCTTAATACAGTCTCTGAAAACCATTATAAATCATAATGTGATTTTTCTGACATTTTATGTCAGAAATCTTAAATGAGGGGGTATACGGTAGGTGGAAGAGTACAGAGAAGTAGAAAGAGTATGGATTAGGTACCAGAATAAAAATCTAAACAATAATGGCCACCTTATTGTGTGTCTGCTATATGTGAGGTCCTTTACATATACTACCTTATTTTATCCCTTCAATGTTTTTATCCCTATTTTACAAATGAAGAAGTTGAAGATCAGAGTGGTGAAGTGACTTGACTAGGTCATACAACTCTGGATGAGACTCTGGATGAGATGCTGATCGGGGATGCAAACTCCGTTATATAATGATTTTTTTCCCCAGGATACGATGCAATGTAGAGGGCAGAGAGGGTCAAATCCAGGGATACTTCCTTTCATCCTTATGAGCCAGGCAGCAAGAGAGGGGAAAATGGAGATTTGGGGTGAATGGAGGGCACATCACCCTAAAAGGAGAAAACACTGCCTATGGAAGGGGCTGGCTTAACAAAGTGGGATGTTAGGAAGATCTCTGCTCACATGGAAGGACTTGGCGAAGCCAGTCAGAGGAATTCATCCTGTCTGAAAAATTCTTCAAGCTGCAGGAGAGCAGGGCCATCTGTTTAAACAGGACAGCTCTGTGGGAACAGCTTCATGAGGATATGTTAAATAAGATTCAGACTTTCAAGCCATGTTCCTCTGTGAAAGATGAAACTGACCTGAGCTTATTTTCCCTTATCTGTAAAAAAGAAGTTAAATCTATGGATGCTTATTACCTGTGGCCTTTTTTTTGTTGTTGTTCAAGCACTTAGCACAGTGTCTGTAACATGGTAATTGCTTAATACCTACTTGCTACTATTGTTCTAAAGACCTGTAACTGTCAAGCACACTGGACATGGGTCCCACCAGTCTAACACCTTAACCTGTACCACCCCAAACTCATATGCCAATTACAAAAATCTTCTAGGAGCGTGAGAAGTGCACAAGTAAAACCCACAGACACACTGTTTATTAACCTACAAAATGAGGATAGAAATTCCTATTAATTCCCAGGATGCCTGTGATGGATCTAATAAGATAATATAAACACTCTGCAAACTACAAATGGCTATCCAAATGTGAAGGAATATCAATACTGTTATTAGTAATACTGCTTTATTGCTATTTTTAGAATATTCAGGAAAACACATATTCTCACTAAAACACTTCTGAAATGGTTTAGGTCAATTTTCTTTATCATTTTATTCTGAGAAACTTCTACCAATAGGTAAATAGTAATGGAGACAATGGAGAAACCTATGCTTAGATTAAATGACAGATGAGTTATATTTAAATAAATATTTGTTGGTTTTACTTTTTAAGTAAATCAAACTTGTTTTTGTTTATTCAATTATTTTATTTGATTCAAGTAATTTCGTCAATAAATATTTATTAAACCAAGTTACCATGCACGAGGCCACAGAGTAACATATTAAGAGCACTGGAATTTGAAAACAAAAAATCTGGTCTGAATTCTACCTCTTCTACTTAGGAACTTTCAAACCCCCATCTCCAGCAACGGTTGTCCACCCCTGTTAAAAGATGACCTTGAAAAATGTATGTATCCTTCTGAGTCTCCTTTTCTTCGTTTTTGAAACAGAAATTGAACTACCCACTCTGCCTACTCAAGGGAATTTGTGAGGATTAAATAAAATAATAGACCATACTGATGTAAGGTACTGTTCTTTGGCAGAAGTGTGCATTAATAAACTAGAATGGTGGCTTATTATATATAGTGAGAAGTATTACTGATGAGTGGACTGAGGCTCTTTGTTGCATCCTTTTTCTGTAGAAAATTCTAAGTGAAAAGCTGATTGCAGTCAGAAGGATGACAGAGACTGGTACGGGATCATAGGAGGATTTTAATGACTAATGTCATCAAAATGATCGCCTGATGTGTTGATCTTAACATATTCATATATCTTGTTTAGTTTTTATTGGTATCAAGTACCCATTTTAAAAAGTCATATTTCTAAAATATATGTGATAATTTGGAGAAATGATTACACAATATAATGGTATTGGCTGATTTTTATTTGCTATGATCTGACAGTTTCTCCAGTCATGTTTATAAGTGCCTATACATTTTCATGTTGCCCTGAACAGCAGAAAAATCAAGATATTATAGATTCAGTTTACCCTGAACTGAGTCAAACTGTTGTGATTCCAAAGCTGATGGACAAGTTGCTACCTCTGCCATAAGAACCCACCACCAGAACTGTGGTCGCCAAGAACACACTATTTTGGCTATACTCCAGGAATCAGATCACCACTGAAGCTCTTGGCTCCAGGGACATGATATAGCTCCTAGATCAGCACAAGTGAAAAGTGGATGCCCTGAACCTAGCCACTTGATATTCGTTAAGTTAGGGACAAAACCATGGAAATTCTGGTAACATAGCTCACAAAACCCAAATTATCTCTATAAAAACTGTGCTTGCCAGAGAAAAATATATCATATGCAAAAGAAAGTAAAGCTTCCAACTCATTTCCATATTCCAAGACTTGACTGAGTGCACATAACTGGCTGAGCCTAAATTACATCTGATAGCCTAGAGACACACGGCATCTGCAAGGGCATATGCGATATACAGTGTGCAGCTTTCAGCTCTAAAGATATAAGAAGGGACTTTCATTTCCATGAAAGACGAATAGAATAAGAGAAATCAGATTTTACCTCCTGCCTCAAATAACCAAAAGGAAATAAAATCAGACCAACTATATGAAATAGTTTTCCCAGACACTGGATCAGGCAATGAAGAACAGTGATCCTTAAGACATGGGAAACAAATAAGATAAGCCCTATAATTGCCCCAGCTTGCTGCCTTGAGAGAGTTTCCAGGCCACCAAGCAAGGAGAAAAGAATCTAGGAGGAGCCTGGCAGACACTATCAGTTGAAGAGATGGAACTGAGAATCTGTGGAGAACAACATGGCTAGAGTTTGCTGGACAGGGTACCAGAGAGAAGAAAGCTACACAAAAAGAAAATTCTGGAAATAGGCAAAGAGTCACCCTTGAGTATTCACCAGAGTACTGACTGGCACGTGTATGTGTGAGGAAATGACCAGAGGCCATGGAGAGAACCATTTGAAAGAAGTGGAGTGATGTGTACTCGGTAATCACACAGGTCTGGAAACAGTGCCAGTGGTCACCAGCCAAACTAGAAAATCT
The DNA here is from genome assembly GCF_028564815.1 of Eubalaena glacialis. Classification (NCBI taxonomy): domain Eukaryota; kingdom Metazoa; phylum Chordata; class Mammalia; order Artiodactyla; family Balaenidae; genus Eubalaena; species Eubalaena glacialis. The sequence goes on along the minus strand of NC_083725.1, from coordinate 59,761,185 downwards.
CACAATTCATGGGGCATTGAGCAGCATACTCAGAAGGGTCCTGCCTCAGTAGTGGGATGTAATTAGCCCTAGACCAAACGTTCCTCCTAAAAATCTTAAAAGCAAGACTTAAAAGGATCAGATAGTTGAACTGCATCCCAGAACACAGCTCAATATTTACAGCAATACAAAAATATCTGGCCCCAAAAAGGTAAAATTCACAATGCCTGGCATCTGATCAAAGACTGCCAAGCATGCAAAGAAGTAGGAAAATATAACCCACACTGAGGAGGAAAATTAACCAATCAAAACCAACCATTTATGTCAGAACTGACATAAATGTCAGGATTAACAGAAAAGAACATGAAAGCAGTTACTATAACTATGTTCCAGATGGTCAAAAAGTTAAAGAGACATGAAAGATATTTTTAAAAAGACCCAAATTGAATTTCTAAAGCTAAAAGCAACAATGCGTGAGATGAAAAATACACTGGATATTATTAACAGCAACTTAAACACTGCAGAAGAAAAGATTAATGAATATAAATATATAGCAAAAGAAGCTATCCAAAGGAAACAGAGAGAAAAAAGATTTTAAAAAGTGAAAAGAGTATCAGTGAGCAATGGGACAATTCCAAGTGGCCTAATATATGTATGATTGGAATCCTTGAAAGACAGGAGAGAGGGAGGGAAAAAAAAATATTTGCAGAAATCATGGCCAATAATTTTCCAAATATCTTTGAAAACTATAAACCCACAGATCTAAGAAGCTCAATACCATATAAGCATCAGAATCAGGAAAAGAAATACACAAAGATACATCATAATCAAATAGCTCAAAACCAGTAATAAAGAGAAAATCTGTGTGTCAGAAAAAAAGAGATATTTATGTAGAGAGAGCAAAGAAAATAAGGATGACAACGGATCTCTCAACAAAAATAATACAAGAAAAAAAAATAATACAAGTAGGGAAACAGTGGAATAACATCTTCAAAGTACAAGAAAGAGTCAACTTAGAATTCTGTAAGCGAGAAAATATCTTTCAAAAATAAAGGCAAGGGCTTCCCTGGTGGCGCAGTGGTTAAGAATCCGCCTGCCAATGCGGGGACACGGGTTCGAGCCCTGGTCCGGGAAGATCCCACATGCCACAGAGCAACTAAACCCGTGTGCCACAACTACTGAGCCTGCGCTCTAGAACCCACGAGCCACAACTACTGAGCCTGTGAGCCACAACTACTGAGCCCGTGAGCCACAACTACTGAAGCCTGCACACCTAGAGCTCGTGCTCCGCAACAAGAGAAGCCACCGCAATGAGAAGCCCGCGCACGGCAACAAAGAGTAGCCCCTGCTCGCCACAACTAGAGAAAGCCCGCGCACAGCAACGAAGACCCAACATAGCCAAAAATAAATAAATTAAATAAATTAAAAACAAAAAAGAAACGTTTAAGCAGTGCCTTTAAAAAAAAAAAAAAGGCAAAATAAAGATGTTTTCAAACATAAGAAAGCTGAAAGAATTCATCAGCAGCAGATGCACACTATAAGAAATGGTAAAAGGAAGTCCTTCAGGCAGAAGGAAAATGAAATGGAAGTCTGTGACTTCACAGAAGAAGTGCATTGGGAAGGGTAACTGTGTGGATAGACATGTAAGTTTTTTTCTTATTATTTAAACCTCTGGTTAAACCAAAATACTAACAATGTATCATGGAGCTTAAAATTCTATATATAATGCATATACATAAACAGGCAGAAAAAGGAAAAAGAAAACAAAAAAACAGTACCAAGATGATTAGAAAAACCTAAGCATATTAATAATGACATTAAAAGTTAAGTTCTAAATATCTCAGTTAAAAGACAGAGATTATCAGTGTGGATACAAAAGCAAAATCTAGCTATACGCCATTTATAAGAAACATATTTTAAATCTAAAGACATAAATAGGTTAAAATTAAAAGGATAAGAAAAGGTATACCATGCTAACACAAGACAAAAAAAAAAAGCTGGAGTGGCTATATTAATATCAGAAAAAGTAGATTTCAGAGCAAAGAATATAACCAGCAATAAAGAAGGTAATTTTATAATGATCGTGATTCAGATTCATAAAGAAGACATAGCAATCCTAAATATGCATATAATAACAGAGCTTTAAAACACATAAAACAGAACTAGAACACGATCAACTTGATTTAATATACATTTATAGAATACTCCATCCAACAACAGCATAATACAGTTGACCTCTGAACAATGCGGGGGTTGCGGTGCTGACCCCCTGTGCAATCAAAAATCCACGTACTGCTATCTCTGCCTCAAAAACAGAGGAACTGATAAATGACTCTCCAATGGACAGGAAACTGAAGCAGTCTGCATAGAAATCAGGACTCAAACCCTAGTTCTCTCGATTCCACATATTGTTATCTCTAATTGAACACAAACTTACCCCTCACTTAGTTAATTTAAAGATCTGAAAAATGAAAATACAGGTCCTATATTCATTGAAAAAAATCCATGTATAAATGGACCTGCGCAGTTCAACCCATGTTGTTCAAGGGGCACCTATACATTCTTTTCAAGTGCGTATGAAACATTGCCAAGAAAGATCACAATCTGGGTCATAAAACAAGTCTAAAGGATTCGGGTTATACAAAGAACATTCTTGGACCATGCAAGCAGTTAGCAGTACAGTTAGCATTTGTCAAGGAGGCCTGCCTGGCACCCAAAATCTGTTTTTTCCTCCTGTGTGTTCCCTCCTGCTGCCTCCTGTGTGTTTTGATTTTTCTCTGACCAACATGGCTATGGGCTTCTTTCCCTGCCTCAACTGTAACAACGACCTGATAGGCAAGAGGCTTTCATGCCTCTCTTCCACAAAACTTCAAGAATAAGCACTTTCTTGATGATCAGTTAATGAAGTAATGTGGTGTGGCAAGCAAAATTCTTCATGTAACACATTTGGACTTTAGGACAGTACAAGCATAATTCAAAAATACTCCAGGTTCAGTTCCAGACCATTTCAACAAATCAAATATCGCAATAAAGTGAGTCACAAGAATTTTTTGGTTTCCCAGTGCATGTAAAAGTTATATTTACACTATACTGTAGTCTATTTAGTGTGCAATAGCATCATACCTAAAAAATGTACATACTTAATTAAAAAACACTTTACTGCTAAAAAATGCTAATCATCATCTGACAACGTAGGCTTGCCACAAACCTTCAATTTGTAAAAACTACAATATCTGTGAAGCTCAATAAAATGAGGTATACCAGTAGATATCTTGGAGAAAAAAAGTCATACTTTTTCTATACATTAATTTCAAGTCTAGAAATGACTCCTTATAGAAGCTGCTGCGATTATATCATATTTCTGCACTATTTGCTCAGCTTTTCTCACTTGCCATTTGATCTTTGTAAAACTACCTCTTTCGGACATAATCCTTTCCTTACACTATGTAGTTGTGGCAATTTTCTTCCTGACAAAACTAGTATAATGGATGATGGTCAGAAATATGCCACATTCCCGTGGCTGTACCCAGATTTTGACCAAAAAGAAAAAAGACACAAATAATACAACTTATTATTATTTTGCAGATTTTTTGTACTTTTTATTTGTTGTATTAGATATGAAAACATCTTATAAGCCTATGTAAAGTGAAAGCAGACATTTAGAGATTTGAAAAATGGTCATTTTATGAGAAACAATAAAATAATTTAAAAGAAAATAAATATGGCCAGCATGTGCTACTGAAGGAGAAACAGATACAACTTACATACTTTTAAAATGACAATATATAGAACTTCTCAATGTTTGTTGTTATTTTTGAGTATCATTTCTGCAAAATTTCATTTGCATCAACATATATATTTATTTGGCATTTTCCTCAGTGAATACCTTAAGGCCCAAGTAGCAACTCTGAGGATGCAAAGAGTTACTGAAGTAGATCAAAAATCAGGTTATATACATACTGGAAGTTTCCTCAGTTGAAGAGGAGCCATCAAACTGGAATAATATTCATGGAGAAATGAGGCTTGTGTGATGAATAAGAGAATATCATATAAAATAAATAGATCCCAGTTACAAATGGAAGCAAATGTTAGAGATAGTGGAAATGAAACTCTGAAGACAGAGGATTTTTGAGGAATATGCTGTGTGGAAATGAAATAGCAGGATGGGACAGTCCTCAATCTGAGCCATCCCAGAGAATGTGTCCTGTCTTAGACTAACCGCTGATAGAAAGTAGAGTTTGAGAATGGAGGTGGAGGGCAAGGGATAGTGTCAAAACCACTAATTCAGGCAAACGTCAAGTTACAATACTTTGTTCCTTTATTCAGTCAAAAATAGGTGCTGGGCACAGAACTGGATGTTATAAGAAATAAAATAAATGCAAGTTAGATATGATTCTTGCCTTTAAGTAGTTTATATATAGTAAAGTGGCTTCTCTACTTTTCAGGACTGAAATAACAAGAACATCATGTACCTGCTTCAAATTTTTCATTTGTAATGTGAAGATACTACTCTCTGACCAACCCACCTAAGTAGAGTTTGGAGATAAAGTGGTAACATTATTGTAAAGGTGCTTTATAACCATAAAATATTATATGGAAATAGTGGATTCTCCTTCAACTACCATATGATGACAACAGTAGTAGTAAAGAATAAAGCAAGAATTTTAAAAGAAAATATAAAAGTTGAAACATGTTTTAAAAGGAGTAATGACTAAAATTGGCTTCCTAACAGGATGAAGACATTGATCTGGGTGTAACTAACACGCCCCCCCCCCCCGACCAACACCTGAGGAGGTACCATTGGAACAACCCATAATCCTTTCTATTTTTGGCCTGTTTACAGATAGCTTTATCAGTTTAACTATAATTGTACCTAGATGCAGCCACATACTTGCACTTTTTGTGACTTCTCTCTCTCCACATCTCAGCTGGGTATATTGCTGTTACCCTGTGGTTTAGTATGAACTAGTTTCTATTTACTTATTGCCTAATTCACTTATCAAGCTTCTCTTGTGACATGGAGCTGGGACTCAAGGCCAAAGAAATACAAGTTGGGTTGAATTAAGAAACAACATTTGGTTATTTTTCTGATTGAAAACATTACTTGGACAGTATTTTTCTACTGAATTCTGCAAATGAAAGTGGTGATGCCCACTCCCCAAGGAGAATTTCTAATCATTGATTATTAGCTATGTTTTAAGAATTCTGAAGCTTCAAATACTGCTATCAAATCAAACTAAAAGAAACAGAAAAGTCAACATTCAAGGCTTGAAAATTCAAGAGAATAAGGTAGCTCGTGACCATGGTATAGTTATGTACCATGAAAGTGGGGCTTTGGAAGCCTGGCAGTACCTGAAGAGAAAAGGGAGGAGAGAGAAGAAATGAGAAAATGTCAAGAGGTAAAGTAAGAAACTGAGATAAATTAAGACCAACCTCCCCCTAGAGAAGCCAAAGAGGGGGCTCTTTAAGAAATAAGAGTTCGAGAGTGGGTGTGCCGTTCAGTCAAAGGTGACCTGTTAGTGCTCAGCATTAGGTGGAGGAGCAGATCAGACCAGGGACCCCAGGACGGCTGGAGATCCTGGGGGATGGATGCAAGCCCTTCTGCTTCAGTCAAGAGTGGGACATTGGCATTGACTGGGCCAGGGACACAGCAGGGTCAGGAGCCAGCAAAAAGGGCTTTGCCAGCCTCTTAGTATTTGTGTTGATTAAACTTAAGTTTAATTCTGTGTCCATTACGCTTGCCAATTTAAGGGAAATATTTTCATGTTGTATTAAAAACAGAACAGTAAATATACTTCAATATTTTCTTCCTGCTACAGCACAGACAGACCTGTTGTCCTTGTTTTGCCACTTACCAGCTGGGTCACTGGGATAAATTATTTTACTTCTCTGAGCCTCAGGTTTTGCTCTTCTATGCAATGAGGACAACCCACTTCAATAGGGTTGTTGTGTGGACTAAATGAGATAATTGTATGTATATAATGTTGGCATATTAGGTTTTTTAAAAATATTATTTCTTTCCTTCATTTCACCTGTATCCTCAAAGTGCCTGACCATAATTCAAAATTAGCAGCCAATATTTATTGAGTTTCAGACACTGTTCTAAGTGCTTTACTTGTAGTAGCTACTAAATTTGCACTACAGCCCTATAGGGCAGATACTATTTTTAGTCACATTCTTCAGGAGGAAACTGAGGCAGAGAGAGGCTAAAAAGCAACTTGCCCAAGCTCTCATCGCTAGGAAATTGCAGAGCTAGGACTCAAATCCACAAACTCAGGCAATCTAGCTCCAAAGCTGGTGCTCTTAACTGCTGCCCTGTGATGCCTCTCTAACCCACAGTCAGTGTTGTTATCCTGAATTCACGCCAGGGCTGTGAATATCAAAGGTGGCAACATGGCAGTGCCCACAGGAGCTATCTTCCTTGCCCCTAGTAAATTAGACTTTAGAAGAATGGTCTGATTTCAAATTCCGGCTCCTCTACTTCTATTATAGCTATATGGCTCTGAACAATTACACCTATTCACCAAAGATGTTGTGAAGATTACACAAATCATCTCTAAAATGCCTGACACATAGCGGCCATTCCAGAACGTAGTTGCTATTATTGTTATGCTTTGGATTTTTAAAAAATCTGTTGCTTATAGTTTAAAAAAAATTCTCTGTTTGGCTGTAAGCAGCCACTTAAGCTCTAATAGTCTCTCATCCTCTAAGTTAAATTTGCTGCCTTTAATAGGAGATAGTGAATTTAGAATTGGTAGTTAATAGAGAGGAATGACCCATAAAAATCAGGTGGAAATCCAATACTGGCAAGTATGAAGTTGAGATGTGTAATAGCACAAACTTAAAACTGCCTAGCTATAAGAATAAAAATAGAACATTCTTAGGTTGTAATGTCCCCATTGCTTAGAAAAGAAACAATAAAATAGTGCTGTCACTTGACAGGAAAACAGTGAAAAATAACCCTTTTCTACATGTGGCACTGAATAAATCCTTGTTAGGACTACTTTATTGTATAATCCAGCAATCCCATTTCTGTGTATATACCCAAAGGAAATGAAATCACTATCTAGAAGAGATACCTGCATCCTTATGTTCACCGCAGCACTATTTATAATAGCCAAGATATGGAAACAACCTAAGTGTCCATCAACAGATGAATGGTTAAAGAAAATGTGGTATATACATACAATGGAATATCATTCAGCCATAAAAAATGGAAATCCTGCCATTTGTGACAACATGAATGAATCTCGAGGGCATTATGCTAAGTAAAACAAGTCAGATAGAGAAAGACAAATACTGTACAATCTCACTTATTTGTGGACTCATATGTGGTACCATGTGGATTCAGTTCACTTATGTGTGAACTCATAGAAGCAGAGAGTAGATTAGTGGTTGCCCGGGGGGTGGGGTGAGGGAAATGGGTGAAGGTGGTCAAAGAACATAAACTTCCAGTTATAAGATGTATAAGTTCTGGGGACCTAATGTACAGCATGGTGACTATACTTAATAATAGTGTATTGTAATAATAATAGTGTATTGCTAAGAGAGCAGATCTTAAAAGTTCTCACCACACACACCAAAAAAGGTAATTAATTATGTGACGTGATGGTGGTGTTAACTAACCTTACTGTGGTTATCATTTCACAATATATGTGTATCAAATCATCACGCTGTACACCTTAAACTCACACAATGTTATATGTCAATTATATCCCAATAAAGCTGGGGAAAGAAAGAAAAGAGGTATACACATTAGAAAAAAAATTAGATACTTTCCATTAAAAAAGACTTAAATAAAATATGATACACATATTATAAACCAAAAGAAAACCTAGATAAGTGTAACAGTAATTAAAGGATTAAGAAGGAAGTGAAAATATTTAAGGCTCTTTGATCCCATTAGTCTGAATGCAATACTACAAAAAAGACATTCACAGCTCACAAAATATTCACATGCTCCTCCTATTTCCCAGGTCCCTTGCAGTTAGGCAGGGCCCTGTGGCCTCTTCCGGTCAATGGTCTATGAGTGAATGTGACAGTATGCAATTCTCTCTCTTCTTCAGCCATGGCTATTAAGGAATTTATTCCCAATGGTGCAGCTACAGGATGGTGGCATCTCTATCATCCTGGGTACTGAGTGACTTAACGTGGAGCAGAGCTGTGCCTCAGGCCCCATTCGATGTGCAGTGTGAGTGAGAAATAAACTTTCGTTGTGTTAACTCAATTTAAGGATTATTTATTATGGCAACATAGTCAGTCTTAGCCTGGTTAATACAGTCTCAAATAAGTAATTTTATACAGCACTCTACAATTTACATAGGCATTTCAAATGCATGATCTTGTTTAAGCTGAAAAAATGCCTAAAAACATTTTGTTGGTCCAAAGAGCATAAAATTAGAGGCTATATTGTCTTAGATTGAAGCAATCAAGGTTTATATTAGATATGGTGAAAACGCCCTAAGAAAAGGGGTTGTTAAAGAGAAGCCAACTGTAAAGGACACTTAGGGGAGGATTTATGAATTGGATGGGAAGGAAGGCTCGCACAAGAAGAGATGGTCTTTGGATTGCTTCTAACTCTTGAGCTGCTACTGAGGGAATGGTGGGATATCCATTCCTGGAAAAATTGCAATACTTGGTCTCAGAAGGTTTGTATGGCGTTTCTCAGTCAAAGCATGTGGGCTTCTATTGTGATTTTTCATAAGTTGTTCCTACTTTAAAGATGGGCCAGAGTTCAGAAAAGAAATGTTAGGTGGGCTCCACACAGCTGAGCTGGTTTTAAATTATAAGGTAGAGCTGCTTCCTGAGCCAGGGTAACTGATGAAATGCACAGTGCCTTTATAAAGTGATAGTACTGTCTTAGCTTTTCATACTACACAGGTATTTAGGAGTACTCTTTTACTGAGGTATATTGGATAAGGGCTCATTTGGACTATGAAGTTTTCGTATACCAATAAACTACTTAATATATTAACAATTCCCTCAGAGTAAGAAAACTTGAGAAGCAATAAATCTAATTACCTATGGAAACAATCACTTTTCTCTAGGTTCTCTGATTTCTCAAGTGTAAATGGCAGTAAGTTTCCTCTCAGCTCTGGTGTACTAAAAGAAGTAAAGCATTGTTGAGCTTGGTTTTCAACTATTAGTCAAAGTATTAAGTGCTTTTGTGCTAAACACTGTATTTTTTGTGCTTTTCTCTTACAATTCTCAAAATCCTACTGTGTAAGGACTATCATCATTCACGTTTTTCAGATGAGGAAACTGAGGACAGTTGTTGATAACTTACTAAGTTCTGAGCACTAAGTGACATGAACTGGATGTCTTCCTCATTTTTCTTCCCTTTAAGAATCCATCTAAGGATTCAAACTCATGGCTAAGACATGCATTTTTTTTAAAAGATTGTATTGAAGTACAGTTGATTTATAATGTTGTGTTAATTTCTTCTGTACAGCAAAGTGATTGAGTTATACATATATGTTATACGTATATATATGTATTCTTTTTCATATTCCTTTCCATTATTGTTTATTACAGGATATGGAATATAGTTCCCTGTGCTATACAGCAGGACCTTGTTGTTTATCCATCCTATATATAATAGTTTGCATCTGCTAATCCCAAACTCCCAGTCCTTCCCTCCCCCCACCCTCCTTCCCCCTTGGCAACCACAAGTCTGCTCTCTGTATCTGTGAGTAAGACATGCATTTTAATTAATGTTACTGCACAGGTGGCTCTGTGACTATAATTAAAATTGAACTATTCAGTCTGATTTGCTGTGGCTCTTTTCCACAACCAAGTTACTTTGCAGGGAACTAGGAAGAGCTATTACTAATGTGGTCGAAGGCCGATCTACAGCCAGTTGAATTACTCACATTTTCCCAGCCTTTATCTGATTCCTTGCTTCTTCTCCACTTCTTCACTATCTAACTGAAATGCAAGTCCCACATAAAATGCTGTTGAGAAGAACTTAATGAAAAAAAATGAATGACAGAAGTTCCAAAAAATGAAAAGTCTGCCATTATCAATTTGTTGGCCCTTAATCTCACAGTTATGCCTTTGATGAGGTAGAGATAATGCTGTAATAGGCACATTGTAAGAGAATATATCAAAATGTTATTCAGGTGGAAAGAAATTTGCAGGTATCAAGGTAGGAATTTTATGACACTCTTTAAATGCATTTATTCCTTTGTTTTGCATATTGACAAGAACATGATCTAATACACAGAAGTCTAGCAGCCCAACAGCTCTCTTATGTTAACCCTAAAATAAGCTTAAGCTATAAAAAAAGTTTAAAAAAATATGCCAAACAGTAAAGATTTAGGGAAGTGTGACTATGGTTCTTTGGTTACCATATGAATCACCAAAGTTGTCTCTGATGATCTGATATTAGTGGAAATGTCCCTTTCTCCCTCAATCTCTCCCTTAAAGTCAACATAACAAAAAATAATTTTCCTTCCATTGCACCAGTTTCCCTTCCTATATTCTCTTTCCCAGTTAATGGAACCACCATTTATCCAGTTGCCCAAGCCAGAAACCTCAGGCTCATCTTTGATCTCTCCCTTTCCTCCAGATCAAACATGCTACTAGTGTTGATTCTAATTTAAAATGTTGTTCCAATCTTCCTCACCCGTCATCTTTCCCTTATACAGGTTCTTTTTAATTTTTGCCTATGCTACTGAATAGTCCCCAGTTGTTTTCCCAACCTTTGATCTCAGCCACCTATAATCCATCCTCCCCATTGCATTAGGGTAATTTTTAAATCACTGATATGATTACATCTTCTGTAGCAGCAAGGAGCCCTTATCTAATATACCTCAATAAAAGAATTTGCCTAAATACCTATATAGCATGAAAAGCTGAGAAACTCAATACCATCGCTATATAAAGGCATTATGAATTTTATCAGTTACTATGGTTCAGGAAGGGGCAGATCTACCTTTCAATTTAAATTCACCTCAGCTGCATGGAGCCCACTTAATTTCTTTCCTGAAATCTGGCCCATCTTTAACCTGGTCCTCTGCTCAAAATCTGGCCCATCTTTAACCTGGCCCTCACTGTTTAGAGTGAGTCCCAAATTATTTAACATGTTATCCTTCCCACCTGAGCCCAACCTGCCTTTAAAAATTTTTTCAATCTATGGTTTCCATATTTTAATCACAGTATATTCATTGTTCCAAATACACCATGTACTTGCCCAACTCCACATTTTTGTTCATGTTCCTCCTGCTATCGAGAATGACCTCTTTTCCTATTTGTTCTGGTTATTCTCTCAAGTCTATTTCCAATGTTTCTTCTTCTGAGAATACACTCTGAGGATGGACCTAATCTAAAATGAACTGCTCTCCTCTCTAACTCCCATAACTCTTAGTTTGTACTAATCAGATTTATACGGAAGCTTATTATGACTATACCTGTTTTCTCTGCTGAGATAGTGAAGCCATTCTGTGATGATGGAGAGAGAGCTGAGTTTGAGGAGTCAGAATACCTGGGGTTAGTCCCATTTCAGTCACTTCCTAAGCTCAACAGTCACATCTCGAAAATGTGGATGGACATATAAAGATTAAATAAGATTAAATTAGATAACATAAATGAGAGCATTATAGGCTTGTCACATATTGGGCAGCAGGATCACGAGCTCTCTGAGAGTGGACACACGCCTAATTTACCTCTGTGCCTCCCCTCTACCAGCACACAGTATGTGTTCATTGAATGTTTGCTGAAGAAAATAAAAGGAACATGATAAAAATTTCCACTTTTATCCAGGAGACTGACAGAATAAAAATAAACTCTGCAATTGTACAGAATATTTGACCTTTAAAAGTACTGACATACTGGCAAATATTGTCATTTTCCTTTTCCATCTGAAGAGACTGAGGCACAGAACAATTAAATGGCTTGACTAGGCTCATAAAGTTAGCCCAGAGCTTGAGAGAGACTGGAGCTACGGTCTGATGCTCTTTATTTGAGTCTAGAAGACTAGGTTGTCTGTAATGATTTGATATTTGCTCCAGGGTGGGAATTAATTTACATCTCAAAATCATTTCAGAGGATATGTTTTTTACATGGGCAAGATGGTGCATGTTTAATTCTGCATTTCTCAGAAGGGAAAAAATCAGATCAACTGTTACTGCAATGATTTTCTCAGCTCCATACATGTACTATCTGTTTTCCTTGGCTGTTCTTTCAGAGAAGTTATAGTCTTCTACTTAGTCCCATGAAAAACATCTCAGAAACTCTTGAGCACCATCTTATAGTGAAAGATGGGACAGCAAACTCCAAGCACATATTTGAGTTCGTATGATATGTAATAGCTTCTCATTTCAATCAGAATATGACTGCTTATTGAATTAGATCAGGCTAGCGACAGTGTAGTAGAAAAAGCCTGGGCTTCGGAATGAAAATGACCCTAACAATTCTAGCTGTGTAACCCTCCAACATTTACTTCCTCTGTATGAGCTTTAGACTGTTCATCTGCATTTGGATTGAATACTTTCCCAACAGGGTACCTTTGAGATTTAAATGAAGCAATATACCTATAGAGACGCTCAAATACTGGTTACATAATAAATGTTAGATCTTTATGTACAGTAAAACTCATTTATTAGAATCACTGGGGAATCAAACATTAAACATAAATGAATTATTCAAATAGAACTCTTTCTAAAATAGACGTTATACTTTCCTGCTTAGCAAATAAAATACAATAAACATAATTTAAACTCCCTGAAGACTCATGACTTTCATTCAACACATCATGTATGGCACTGTGCACAATGCAGTGATGTCTTCAAGGCTACTACTGAGTTGTATAGAGCTGCCTTTGCCCTGAATCTGCCACACATTTAAGTCCTGTTGTGTTACCTCCTTGGACTGGTTTGTATCTGCCCCGTTTTCTCCACTGCTTTGGCCTTCTCTTAGGGCCTCACGATTTCTAGCTTGGATTTACTACCACAGCGTAACCAGTTTCCCTATTTCCAGTCTCATCATCCCCAAGTCCTTCCTCTGCACTCAACAAGAGTAATTTTTTGAAAACTAAACCTGACTACTTCACTTGCTTGTTTAAAAAACAAAACAAAACAAACAACTCTCCCCCCCCCCCCCCCCACTTAACCACAAAAGCTCCAATGGCTCTCCCTGGACTATAGCCTACAAGGTCCACATTAGCATGGTGCGTACACGAATACCTCTGTGAGCTGCCCTGTCACCTCTCTAGCCTCACCTCACCTCCCGTGCCTAACCCCTCACGGCCTCAGCTCCAGTCATGCTGAGCTGGGCCTTGTGCAGCAGATCCTGAGGGCAAATTCCTGGCCCTTCTCACACCTTCTTGCTCTCGCTCCTGTTGCTCTCTCTGATTGGAAAAGTAACCCTGGTTTTCTGATAAACACTTATAAGTCTTTCAACAGGTACCTAAAGCATCTTAGGTTTTAGGCAACCTGTCTTGAACTTCCTTCCCCAATTTTCTGACTGGAAGAAGTGACCACTTACCCCCTTCCTTTGTGACAGCATGGAGCCCTGGGCAGATACTCATCACACCACAATGCTGTGGGATTACCTGTGTGCCTCCCACCCCCATTAGACTTTGTGCTGTCTCCCCAGGCACAGGGTAAGTACTCTACAATCACTGGGTGAGTATCTTTTTGAGTCTTTAGTTTTCTGTCTCTCCTTCTATCAGGTTAATTTTTAGCTGATAGCCCCATCAGTTCCTCACATTATTCTACTTGTAATCTACAGTCAGAACGAATCTAATGCTAAATAGGTTTCATGAGGGACTGTAGAGATTTTTTTTTTAAGGCAAATCTATGAGCTTGGGAAGTTCATGCTCCTACCGACCTTTATGTTGGCTGTTAGCTAGTTCTTAGTGGTGTTCTGGATTTTTGAGGTTGACAGATAAATTGTCCACAGAGAAATGGAGTGTAATATGGTGATAGCCACTGACTGAAACCTTTCCTAATATGCCAGGTTCTGAGTCAGAAACTGAGGATAGAAAGTCCTGGTCAGCAAGGCATTTAAGAGACTCATGTGGGGCTTCCCTGGTGGCACAGTGGTTAAGAATCTGCCTGCCAATGCAGGGGACACAGGTTCGAGCCCTGGTCTGGGAAGATCCCACGTGCCGCGGAGCAACTAAGCCCGTGTGCCACAACTACTGAGCCTGAGCTCTAGAGCCCGTGAGCCACAACTACTGAGCCCAAGCACCTCATCTACTGAAGCCCCCACGCTCTAGAGCCTGTGCTCCTCAACAAGAGAAGCCACCGTAATGAAGCCCGTGCACCGCAACGAAGAGTAGCCCCCGCTCGCCGCAACTAGAGAAAGCCCACACGCAGCAACGAAGACCCAACGCAGCCAAAAATAATAAATAAAATTAAAAAAAAAGAGACTCATGGATTATTTACATCATTTAAAACAAGCTTATGACATAGATATTATTAACACACTCTATTTTTTGAAAAGATGAGTGCACAACTAGCTATGGTGGGGGAGGGGGTCGGTACTCAAACCCAGGTCTGTCTGACTTCGGCTGTGCTGTCATTTTACTATCTCCCGTTCCTATTGGAACTAACCTCTGGTGACAAGAATGCAATGTTTCTCTTGGGAAATTTTCTACATCTCCTTTCCTTCTATCACAACTCAACTTTTCATTCCTGAATGTATAAAATCAAATCACAAAGTTAGATAACCTGAAGTTAATGGGACTTTCAGAAAACTTGTTCTGATGTTATGACTTATTATGGTAGCTGCAGACAGGGGAGAGAAAGTAGCGTCAAAAGCCATTCACGTTCTCAGTTCAGCAAGTACATGGCCTTCTACTAGTAAAGGAACAGAAGTGGACTGGGGCATTTGTCCTGGGGCTCAGTACTGCCCACTGACCCAACCCACAAGTAATTGCTACCTCTGGAAAATCCTACCTTTCTTAAAGTCTGAGCCCAAGTTCAATCACCTTGAAGGATGGAGATGGGGGAACTGGGCTTCTCAAATGTGGTCTACAGCAGAGACTGCAAACAGGCTTTGTCTCATGTGCCAAAGCAGAGAGCATAACAGTGGCCACTGAGAAGGATTCTGAAGTTGTTTCCAGACTCAGAGGGAAGAATGCTGGGAACAAACAACAATGTCTGTTCTGAGATCAAGAGAAGCATATCCTGTATTTACCATCATTGGTAGAAGTTTCAACTGTCATTTAACATAAGCCAGCTTGTGAACTCAGCAGAAAGCATACAGACAGAGTGAGATACAATCTGTCAGTCAGGTCTGGCACATCATAGGTGGTCAATAAATGCTTACTGAAGGAATGAATGCAAAATTCTACGGCTTTATGTTAGAAGAAGGATACAGTTCTTCCCCCCGCCCCCAATAATCGAGGGAAGTGGGCACACCAAGGTCACTTTGCAAAGAGTCCTGAATGCTGAGAGTTGAGGGCACTATACTATACGAGCCAGTAGTTCCCAAACTTAGCTGAATTCTCCAAGATGCTACGTATAAACAGAATCCCTTGTGATGTTCTGATTGGATAAGTTTAGGGTGAAGTCAAGGATTCTCTTGTTTTTGTCTGTTTGTTTTAACTATGTGCTAGCTTCCCAGGCAATCTGTATGATCAGCCAAATTTGGGAACTACAGCTGCAAGGTAATATGGTACCACTGAAGTTCTTAAGGACAGGAACGACTTACTCCCATCAGATATCTTTGTTCCCAGTTCCCTCAACTCTGATTCCTGTCTGCCCATCGAGACCAGGCCTGTCCCTGCCTTTGCTGAGATCCTGGACCTGCCAGACCTTGTCCTGGTGAGTCAGGTTCCAATCCCAAAGAGCTTTGCCACAGTGCCCTCTTTCTAAGGAAGATGAGGACTGAGCACAAGTTTTGCAGAACAGCGGAGAGATTAATGTGCCGAGGTGGGAATAAATCACGGATGAGGAAATGAATGAATAGCACGTTTCTGGATTTCAAATAGCATTTCTGGAAACGAAAGAGTCGTTCTGCTTTCCCAGTTCAATTAGTTTTCTTATGAACTCTCCCTAGCATTCTTCATTGCAGCCAATTATCTAACGTGTTCCAGTATGAAAATCTGGTCATTACCAAAAACATAATTGATTTGATCCGTGCTCTGACACAACACTATGCAAAATGCATGTGCCTTCATATTGATTAGTCCTGCTGGGCTATTATTTTTCAGTAAAGCAGAGAACCACATTGGCAGTGGACAATGCAGTAATATCATGAAAATATGAGCTCCTTATTTCTGTGGAAAGTTACAGCATGGAAAGGGTAGGTGGAAGTCCAATAAGGATATCATTTGTCCTAAGACTTGGACTAAGAATCTATTTATCTCCAACACTGCCTTTCTGCAGGGGAAAAAGCTAAACTAAGAGAGGGAGCAGGGCAGAGTGGAGAGAGCAGGACCTGGGCCTGAGAGACTGAAAGTGAACTGCCACTTTCCGGCCTTAGGACTGGGCAAATTCCTCAACCTTTTTCATTCATAAATTTGTCTATAAATTGGGCACTTGTCTATAAATTTGGGCACATTATTACCTACCCCACAGTGCTACCCTGAGGAAGAGCAAAAGTGCAGAGAGTGCCTGAAATATATTATTAAGTGCTCAGTGAACACTGGCAAGGATGCAATGTTGCTAACCAAGTCACAAAATTAGTTTGCCACTTTTTGGTTCCAATTTTGTTGACATATATAATGCAATCTTGTATATTTAAAGAAAAAATTAAGGAAATATGATCACATTTTAAAGAACATTCTTATTATTCCTTTCATGCTTCTCTTTTCTACGACCATACAGTCAATTTAGGCCCATACTCTGCTTTTTTTTAGTGGAAAAAAAACAGTGTGTGTGTGTGTGTGTGTGTGTGTGTGCGCGCGCGCGCGCATGAGAGAGAAATATCACACATTCAAGAAATTTTATAAAATCTCTCTAGAGAATTTAAAAAGAAATAAAATGGCTATTATGTATAATCCACCAAGGCAAAGAACATTAACAATAACTTAGACTCTCTCCGGTTGCCCTTCTTAACAACAGCATGTCCCTCCTAAACACTCTCTGTCCATAGGTAACTCTCCTGAATTTAGGGCAAATCGTCCCCTAACTATCTTTATAGTGTTATCACATATATGTATCCCTAAATAATATATGGAATATGGATATAGATATGTAATCACATTGTATATGTTTTCCTATGACTTGCCTCTTAGAGCCCAGATTATATTCACTGTATGATTATAACATAATTCATATATCCACCTGACTGCTAGACATTGGATTATCTTTAGATTTTATTAATAGTATTGGTATAAATATATATTATACACGTCTCCTATGTATAAGTGCAAATTTTCCCTAAGGTACATACCGAACAAATGAGCTGTCGGGTTATATTTTCAACTTTACTATATAATGTTAAACTGTTTCCCAAAGCAGGTGTTCCCGCTGACACAGTGGGTGAGAGCTCCAGTAGTTCTAGATCTCCTCCAACACTTGGGATTGACTAGACTTCTTAATTTTTGCCAATTTGGCAAATATGAAGTGGTGCCTTAATATACTTTAATTTGCAATTCCGTGATTACTAATGATTTTAAGTAACTTTTCATATGTTAATAAGTCATTTGTGTGTGTTTTAAGTCCTTGCCCATTTTCTATAGGGCTGTTTGTACCTTTATCATTGCGTTACAGTTCTCCATATATGGTATTCTAAATAGTGATCTTTTATCAGCTATACACGTTGCAAAGACATGTTCCTTCGATTTTCAATTCATATCACATTTCACCTCAGAAAAATCAGATATAGGATCCAAAGGTTTTCATTTCTCTAAAACTGCTGATATCAATAGCTACAAATATAGACAGATTTCAAGATAAATAATTCATTAGTATGGTTTAAAAGAAATACATTCATGAATATCTTTGCTCAAGCTTGTAGAAGGTGCTTGAAGAGCTTATTAAAATAAACCAAACTAATTTAAAAACTACAAGGCAGCACTGTGATGAGGAAGGCTGTCATGTCAAGACTCCAAATACACTAAGAATTTATCTCCAGCAGTTTATATATTCACAATGACAATACTTCAAATGGCTTCTTTTACTCATAAGGCATTCTGTCTATGTCTAGTATATTTATAACCCAGCCAGCACAGACAAATCTTACCAAGTTTACCACTGAATTTCAAGTGTGGTCTTAGTGTAAAACTTCTAAGAGTAATTTTTTTCTTTGATACAACTGTCTTGGAGTCATATCTTTAGTCAACTCATCTTTGGGTTTATGAGGAACTTAAGAATACACTCTATTAAAAATCCAGGTATTTTTAGGATAGTGAAACACTCTGTACGATACCACAATGATGGATATGTCATTATATATTTGTCAAAACCCATAGAATGTACACCACCAAGAGTGAGCTGTAATGTAAACTATGGACTTTGTGTCAGTATAAATTCATCGATTCTAACAAATGTACAACTTTGATGTAGGGGTTTGATAGTGGGGAGACTGCATACGCATGGGAAATTTCTGTACCTCCTGCTCAATTTTGCTGTGAACTTAGAACTGCTCTAAAAATAAAGTCCATTAAAAATTAAATAATTTAAAAAATTTTAAATGCAGGGAGAAATGAGCTTTTAAAGACTACTAAGAAGTAGTATTGGATAATTCAGGGGGAAAAAAAAGCAAGCAAACAAATATAAATGTCCCAACTAGTTTCTAAAGCAATGGCACCAGGGAAATAATGACTGCAGAAAAGACAACAATGGTAACAGCAACAACAAATGTTTACTGAGTGCCAGGCAATCATCTAAAGAGTTTTACCCCAATAAACTCAGTTAATCTTCACAAGAACCCTATTGGATAAGAACTGTTACTACACTCCTTGTAAAGATGAAGTAACTGAAAATCAGAGTTTAAGAATAATTTCAACATCACTTCACCAATTAAAGGTGGAGCAGCTCTAAGCGTTGGGAGATTTCACTGGGCTGCTCTCTGAGAGCACAATCACCTCGCACATCACCACTCACCTTCAAGAGGAGTGCAGAACCAGGCTAGTGAATGGATCACAGAACAATACACCCAAGGGTACTTCCACAGAGCTGTATGCAGGCAGGTACTGAATGTAATAACATAATTTAAAGTTCAGGGTTCCACTATGGTCCATTAATGTGAGAACTTCACGTTTCTTGCATTTCACGTGTAAAAAGTAATAAACAGAAACCTTAGTTAAATAGAGTCGGGAGACCAGAAGAGGGGGCGCTCATGCCCTTGGACAACAGCAGAGCCCAACAGGAAGAAAGAGACTCTTCTTTCCTGGCAAGGACTCAGCTAATGAAAAGCCATGGACCCAACGTTTACTCTAGCCCTCCCAACTTCCTTTTTCCTTCTATAAAAGAGTTCTCCTTCCCTTGCTGTGGGGGGAATTGCATGTGGCTCACCATGGTTGCAGACCCTGAATTGTAATGCTCTGCTGATCCCTAATAAACCCATCTTCGCTGGAGGAATATCTGGCAGTCTATTTGTTTTAGGTCAACACATGGCTGTCAGCGTTTTTCTCATACCAAGCCATGAAAGGTAGTAATAAAAACACTTGCATCTGTGTTATGCATAGCATTTCCCACCCTAGACTGTCATTATGACCTTCTTATCTGTGCACATCACTTGACTGGAGATTCTTGGGGAAGGGGGCACACATTTGTCGTGTGTCTTTTCTATGCTAGATTTTATGCTGCCCTTTGGAAATGTCATTCTCCAGTCATCAGTATCTCTGTGGTGTTTAACTTCATTTCAAGAAACAGAGATGCTGCCATATGAAAACATAACTTAGTTACCTTCGTGTACTAAGAGAATTACTCAAACTTGGTATCCACAAAGGAATTGAACCTCTTTGTTAAGAAGCAGATAATTCATAGTCAGGAGAGAAATTTAAAGACAATATAATGAACAGGAAAAAGCTAATCCATATCCACCTGTCTAAATCTGTCAGCATTTTCTATTTTACTGAGAAATCCTTTAACATCTCTACTAGCATTTCTCATCCTTTTTAAAAAAAAAAAAAATTTTTATTTATTTATTTATTTATTTAGTTTTGGCTGCGTTGGGTCCTCCTTGTTGGGTCTTCGTTGTGGTGCGTGGGCTTCTCATTGCAGTGGCTTCTCTTGTTTCGGAGCTCGGGCTCTAGGTGTGCAGGTTTCAGTAGTTGCGGCACGTGGGCTCAGTAGTTGTGGCTTGTGGGCTCTAGAGCACAGGCTCAGTAGTTGTGGCACACAGGCTTAGTAGTTGTGGCATCCGCGGCATGTGGGATCTTCCCGGACCAGGGCTTGAACCCGTGTCCCCTGCATTGGCAGGCAGATTCTTAACCACTGCGCCACCAGTGAAGTCCTCTCATCATTTTTGAAATCGAAGAATCCATTTTAGCTGCCCTTTAGAAGCATCAGCCCAACACAGTTGTTAGTTTCTCCATGGAGTTGTGTACCTCCATTTCAAGAAAGAGAGGTACTGTCACTTGAAAACTGAAGTGTTTTGAATCTCATACTCTCAAAATTCACACAAGGAACCATCTCGGCTAATGTATTCATGAAATATAGTAATGGGTTCTATGGCAGAGACTACTAAATTATCCTCCAGTATCTATTTTTCCCCTCTTCCATTTAAGGAATACAACACCTCCCTCCCACCCACAATGGAGTTTTAGGAAGGCATACCCAGGTAAAGACTATATTTCCTACAATCACTTTAGAAAACTTTTAACAATTTATTTTGAAGTATTTGCCTACCTAAGACCTTGCAGTTTCACTCCTGTATATATATCCAAGAGAAACGAGTGCCTATTTTCTTTAAAAGACTTGTAAAAGAATGTTTATAGCAGCTTTATTCATAACATCCCCAAATTAGAAACAACCCGAACGTCCTTCAACAGAAGAATGGATAAACAAATTGTGTTATATTCATGCAATAGAATAATGCATAAAGCAATAAAAAGTAGCAGACTACTGAAACACAGAACAATATGGATGACTCTTAAAAACATTATGTTGAGCCAAAGAAGCCAGACATGAAAGACCACAGACTACACGGTTACATTTATACGAAGTTCAAGAATATGCTAATCTAATCTAGATTAGATTAGATTCAGATAGAATTCAGAATAGTGGATATCTCTGAGGGTGGGGGTTGGAGCCCAGTACTGACTGGAATGGAGCACGAGGAAACCTGGGGTGTTGGAAAGTTCCATATCTTGATATGGGTGGTGGCTACAAAGATGTATACTGTCATTAAAATTCATTGATCTGTGCCTTTTATTGTGTATAATTATATTTCAGATAGGTAGGCCAGGAGGGGGAGAGGGAGGGAGAAAGAGGAGACAGACAGACAGACAGACAGACATCCTGGGAGTGCCAATCAATGGGCACAACCTGAAACCCTCTCTGTAGTATTTGAAACCAATACCAAATATGTTACACTTTCAAGGCAACCAGTTCTTAAATTACCAAGGCTAAAAGGTGGGACGTGTGCTTCCTCCCTAGCTATGATATGTTTCTCATTTAAATTATTTATTTGTGTCTGGCATATACCAGCTGGATGTCAGCTGGAAAACAAAAAAAGTCAGTCGAGGGTTAAAATGAGAGGTTAATCTGTCTGGGTATAATCAAATGTCAACAATAACCTCGAAATTCTCTGATAATTTGGAAGGAGAATCTGTGCAGTCACCAGAATGGTACAAACTTGGGAGTCAGAATTACTCCTGTTTAATTCTTGACTCTGCCTCTGTGTGAACTTGGCCAAGTTCATGGACTCTGAGACTATTTCCTCATCTGAAGAATGGGGTAATAACACTTGACTCGTCGTGTTGCTAAGAATATTGGCCGAGTGGACGCATGAAGGGGCTTTAGAATGTAATACACACTCAACAAGTTCTAGCAACTATTATTCTCCTAGGAAGATGAGATCTGTATTTCAAGAAAGTGATTCAGTGTGTACAAGTTTGACTTTGGCATTTAATTCATTTAGTTGTATCTTGCCTTGTACACAAGAAGCTCAAAGTACCTACAATATAGTTATTACTAAATAAAATTACTCTTTAATTCACAGTACCTCTGATACCTTCAATTCAGAAGGCAATAGAGAACATGTGACAGGCGAGCAGCTGCTGCCAACCCCTCCCAGGAAAGATGGGTACACAAGGAGGCTATCTCTCTCCTTTCTCCTTCCCATGCATTTATATGCAAGTACTTCCTCGCATAGATTTTATAGCATTTTTTAAAACAGTGCACTTGGCTTCTATCTCTCTGAGCAATAGAATTGATTCAGTAGTCTTTGGGTCAACCTGACATCACAGAAACCTTCAGACACCACAGCTGATTCTAACATAAGAGCTAAAAGCAGTATGCTGTTTGTTAGGTAGCAGGCTAATGGAGGAAGTGTTTCTCCTTTATTTGTAACTCCATTATTATGATTTAAAATCCAACAAACCGTGGCGGCGTTCTGTTACACAATCAAGGCCTTCAACACAACAGACTGTTCACAGAATCACAGATAGGAATTATGTACACGTTCCCACTTTGAATCCCCTGCTGTCCAAGAACCTTCCTTCCTGCCAACAAAGTGACAACAAGCAGCCAGCATATTCAAACAGAAGTCCCCTTTTAAAGTAAAATATTAGGTGAAACCATATGAAACATTGACAATTTCATATGGTTCAATCTAATATTTACATCAAACCATAGGATGAGTTAAATCAGAGGTGAAAATGACCAAAAAGGAGCTGGCAAGAGTAAGAGTATTTCCTCTAGGCCAAGTTCTTCCACCAGGGGCACAAAGTGCCTACACGGTGATGAACTTAGAAAATACCCTAAGCCAGGCAATCCCTTAACCTCAGACATGCCCTGCTACCTCAACACCCAGTCTTTGCGAAGACTTCATGGGCTTCAGAGCCCTGAGAGAACCAATGCCAGCCGTGCACCCAACATGCCCCAGCAGGGCTCCGTGTGCCCTCATCCTCAGAGTCCAACACGTTTACTGCCAATGAGAAATCTGGCTCTGCGCTCTTTTCTGGCTCCAAGCACAACTAGGACAGATGGAGGGGCCCTGGGAGCTAGAAGTGGCAGAATTTTGAAATTTCCCATTAAGCTGGCTTGATTGTTATGCCCACACATACAAAAAAAAAAAAAAAAAAAAATTAGAAGAATCAGATTTCAGG
The DNA here is from genome assembly GCF_028564815.1 of Eubalaena glacialis. Lineage (NCBI taxonomy): Eukaryota > Metazoa > Chordata > Mammalia > Artiodactyla > Balaenidae > Eubalaena > Eubalaena glacialis. The sequence continues at coordinate 59,738,033 of NC_083725.1, read as the reverse complement.
AAATTATTTAACAACTGATTTTAAACCCCAAAATAAAAAACTACTTTTTCCCACTACTGACAACAACATAGGTTGTGTATAAGAGCACATGTAGGTCTTTGCATGAACACTCCCTTCTCCCCACACCCCACCTCCCTACTCCCACCCTGAAGTTGAAATAAGCTAAAAACTGAAATTTATAAAATGCAGTCTCTTTCTATGCCCAAGCAAAGAAAATCCTGTTGGAAAAGTTTGTTTCTAAAGTAGCCATGTTGAAGCCCTATGGTTTTCTATTCAATTTTCTCTATTAATCCAGAATTACCTCTTTATGTGCAATAGAATTAACCTTTTGGGGGCAAAGACTGTCACGTGAGCACAGGTTGGACACCACTCTGTAGGAAATTTGGTCAGGTTTTAAATGCTTGGTTCTTGAACTCACATGCTTGTACTTTTGGCAAAAATGGGGATTATTTTCATGCCATCAAATTTTGAGTGTAACCCCAGGGTTATACTCCTCAAATATCATATTAGGTTAAAGAACTGAAATAACATTGTTCAGAGTCTACTCTTTTCATGTCCAATCCTTAAATTCACTGCAAATAGCAGTTCTCTAAGATCTGAACGTCTATACTATGTAGCTCCCCCAAAGACTCTGATTAAAACAAAATCTGAGAGCCAATGGATATCAGACAGGAAGAGATCTCAGAGATGACCTTGTTTTACATCTAAAAATCTGAGGACCAGACATGAGAGTTCTTTGTACAACGTCATACAACAACTTGAACCTAGGTCCTCCAATTTTCCCCAGGCTTCATGGATCTCAAGGTGGGAAAAGGAATGTCCCTATCTATGGGTATGACTGGAAACAGAGCAAAAGAAAAATGGGAAGGTAATTAAATATTTATGGAGCCCTGCTATTTTCTTGGCACAGAAGCAAATAAAGCAAGGAGAGAAAAGAAGAGAACTTGGGGAATAGCAGTATAGCTACCATCTATGGAACAGTGACAGGATAACAAACCAAGGGTAACCATAATGATACCTAGTGTTTATTAAGTACATCCCATCTTCCTAGAAGTAATGCATTATTTAATCCTTACAACAATCCAATGATGATAATGATAATGATGATGATGATAATAATAACAGTGGCTACCATTTTTTAAGCATGTCTTCATATGGGCTGAAAAGTGTGTTAAGCATTTTATAAACAGTATCTGATTTTATTTATACAACATGATAATGAGCTTGTTCTCCACAGTATAAAAATGAGCAAGCTGAGACTTAGAGCGTATAAATCACATGTCCAAGGTCATACAACCAGTAAATGTAGGAAGCACAGTAAAATCCAGGTCATCTGATCAAAGAACTTAAGCTTCTAAGTGCATCACTATTCTGGTTCTCAAAAACAGGTTGGTTAAAAATTAACACAAAACCCTTCCTGTATCAACACTCCTGGTCTTTTTAATTTTCCTCAAGAATAAACCAGATCCAAAATAAAAGCCATTATTTTACAAAGAATATTCTAATTGTCTTATCTATTTATGTTGCAAACTATAGTGAATCACAATTTTGGCATTATATCTAGAACTACTACTGGCTGTGGTCATTCAAAAAATCCTGTGTTTTAACACTGGGGAAACAATTTCATAGTCCTTTTGAGTCTAAAGGGAGCTGGGTTTAATGCATGTATATCGAGACGAGAGGGGAGAGAGAGAGAAGGGAAAGGGAAATATGATGGAAGGAGGTACTATTTATTCACTGCTTCTAGGATTCTGTAGGAGACCATGCTGTTTAATAATTTCAGCACTATAATTTTAAAAATCAGTAGCTCTGGTAACCAAGACTATGACTGAAGCATGCTATAAAAAAAGAAACATTGTGTGGTGGCTGGTCCTAGACAAACTGACAAGCTTTGTTCTATCCTTTTGAAACCAAAGGCATTATTTACATACACTCAGCTGTAACACAGAATCCCTTCACTGAAAGAGATTTTTACTTATCTGTATGTAAAAATAGAAATAGTTGAATAAGACCACATATTTTCTTCTTGTGCTAAATTACTGGTGAGAAAAGAAAATCGTAGAAATTCTCTGAATGGTACCGAATGATCTACACTAAAACTTAACTATGTCTCCTTGAGTAGCAATCACTTGACCATCCTTTTCTTTGCCAGCCCCCCATTCCCCCCAAGCAGTAAGGTGCTATGACTCTGTGCTGAAGGACAGCAACATGGGACACTGAAGGGCTTCTTTCCCAGTGGCAGTGGCAGCTGTCAAGGTGATTTAATACCTATTCAAAGGCCATTTTTTGCTTTCCAGTTCTCAAGGATCTAATTTACCTTCAGCTTCTTTTGGGGGGCAGTGGTTCAAATGGGTAGGAAGCATGTTTTTGTAGTAGTACACAGGTATAAACAAAGGTGATAGATGTCTTTATATTCTTCACTTTAGCCACAAGTTTGTAGAAACTGTGCACATTAGAAAACAACAGAAGGTTTAATTTTCCATTTGGATCCCCATAGAGAGCATAGGATGGTGCTTTTTCCAAGGCAGTTTATCATCGACCCATCCATCTGTCCACCCATCCCCTACCTACTCCCAAGAGCAAGCACAGAGCTAGGTGCTTTAGGTACATACACAGGCACTAGAGCAGAGTAGTAAAGAGTCAGACCTGGGCTTGAATATTGGCTCCACCATGTAGGAGCCGTGTAGATTTAGGGCAGGTCTCTTGACTCTTGAGAGTCTTAGTTTCCTAACTGTAAAAGGGACTCAATAATATTGCCTTATCTCTCAATGAATTAGTGTGGGGATTAAATCAGATCAAGTACCTGACACATAACCAGCATCTGATAAACAGGAGACTTATTAGGTAGCATCATTCCCATTTTAGGTGTGAGAAAAGTGAAGCTCAGAAGAGGTAAATGGTTTGTACAAGATCTCAGATCTAGTAAGTGTTGGAGCCAGGACTGCACGCTAGGAGTGTGAAAAACACATGCTCCTCGCAGTACCATGCTTCTCTTTTAATGAGCTCATGGTCTGGGGGGGAAAACAGTCACCTACACTTGGAGTGTCCCACAATCCCTGTAACTGAAGTGCTATGAGAGGAGGGGGCAGAGAGGTGTGGGCCAGGAAAACTCCCGGGAAGATGTGCCTGCACTGGTTCTTGAAAGGCCTTTGAGCATCTCTTAGACAGAAATCCTAAGGAGGAGACTATACTCAGATTGAAGAAAGGGCCAGGGCAGAGGCAGGGAGAAATGAAAGGGCAGGGTGCTCTCTGAGGCTGCAGCCCAGAGTCTGTTAGGGGAACTAGTGGGGGGGCTGGGGGCAGAGTCCAGACCAAGATAATCTCCTTTACCTTGTAGGTGATCAGGAGCCATAGATACAGTTTAAATAGATGGATGAACTTAAGAGTTAAAATGGCTGGAAGTGAATCACACTTGAATCTTTTCCATTTTCACTTGGAAACAGAACATCTCTCCCACCAGGCAGGCTCATCTAGTGTTTCCATGCCAACCGATTGCAGATAGGCTAAGCCCTAAGGCAGGGAGTGGTGCAGGGAAAGAAGAGAAAGAAGAGAGAGCAGGGGAGAGGCCAGGCTCAAAACTGTGGGGGTGGGCTGTAAAAAGAAAGGGGGGCAGTGCACTACAGAGGAGGAAGGGGGTACCAGTAAGCACCAGAAACGAGGATTCGGTAAACCTAGTCGTACTTAAATTTATTGCAAAGCCTGGTCATTACCTGCCCCACCCCCTCCACACACAGATGCAGCATTCAAACCAGGGTTTTTTGAGCTCACTATACTCTGAACATTTTCAAAGGAACCTCATGCAACTTACGAACTTCTAACCAGTTCATTTCTTATTCACTGGAAATCAAAACAGGAATGTTAGAACTCTGATTCTCAAGAAATCTCGCCAATCTTTTCAACCTGCTTTCCAAAGTTACTTAGTCTTGAACTAGGAAATCTTATTTTTGCTAAGTGTTAGCAAATTATAGCATCAGGTTCAAGGCTGGTTTCCAAATTCTGAATCTGGATGTGATCAAAACTGCAAGCAATCCCAGAACTGGCCCTCCCATTAGCTGCAGGTTGGCATTAATTAGACTTCCATGCAAGCAATCTAAGACTTTTTAAGCCATTAGTCTCAGGTTGAGGAGGAAGTAAATAAAGTTAAAAAAAAAAAAAGAAAGAAAGAAAAGAAAAAGAAAAAGAAAAGATTAAACAGTGGTTCTTAATGTTACTGCATACTGGAATCACTAGAGGACCTTTAAAAAAATAATGATGCCCAAGACACATTCTCAGAAATTCTGACTCAATAGGTTTGGGCTGGGGCCTGGGCATCAGGGTTTTTAAAAGCACTTGTGATATTGTGATTTACAGTGAGATTTGGTCTTTGTCCCATTCCTGGCACAGAGCTCCTAAAACGCTTGGAATGTCCCAAGTGGTAAGAGCCATAAAGGTGTCTCCTGTTATTCATAACAAGCCCCTTTCTACCACACCTCAGTTTCTGTTAATGAGCTGGCTTTTAGAAAGTCCCTAAGGATGGAAGCTGCTTACCCAGGGAACCATGCGACTAGAGGGCTGGAGCTTTCAGCTGCACTCCTAACCTCTGAAGAAGGAAGAGAGGCTGCAGGTTGAAATAATCGACAATGGTCAGTGATTTAATCAATGATGCCTAGTAATGAAGCTTCCATAAAAATCCTAAACGATGGAGTTGAGGGAGCTTTCTGGGTTGCTGAAAACATGGAGATGCTGACCACGTGACCCTCACTGGGAGGGTGGCACTCCTGGAGAGAGCATGGAAGCTCGGTACCTCTTCCCCCATATCTTGCCCTAGGTATCTCTTTCACCTGGTTGTTCCTGAGTCTTATTCTTTTATAATAAAACAGTAATCTACAAAGTAAACTATTTTCCTCAGTTCTATGAGCTGCTCTAGGAAATTACTGAATCCGAAGAGAGGACTGTCCGAACCTCTGATTTACAGCCAGTTGGTCAGAAACACAGGTAACAATCTGGACTTGTGACTGGCATCTGAAGTGGGGGCAGTCTTGAAGGGCTGAACACTTAACCTGTAGGATCTGACACTGTCTCCACATAGACAGTGCCAGAACTGACTTAAACTGTAGGACACCCAGCTGGTGTTGGAGAACTGGTTGGTGTGGGGAAAAACCCAGACATCTGGTGTCAGAAGTGAAGTATTCAGTGAGTAGTATAAAGGAAAACAGAAGTTATTTCTTTCAGCTCCCCAGGTGATTCTAACACGCAGCCAAGGTTGGGAAACACTGAGATAAAAAGCATGAAGAGCCAACTAGTAAAACAAACCTACCTTAGAGACTCTTCTTGGCCCTTCCCAGGAGAGAAAGCCGGTGTGAACTGGTCACATTGGGACATGACCTTTCCTGGCAGGCGCTCAAGACAGACCAATCTAAATTCCATGTGGGAGGGGGAGGTGGGTTTGGCCATCAGATTTGGACATGCTTTTACTGTTGGTCTCCCCACTAGATCGGGAGTACCCTACAGCAAGGACTGAGTGTATTTATCCTTGTATTCCTTGAACCCACCTTAGTGTCTGGCACATGGACTATCAACAGTTGTTTATAAAATGAATGGAAAGCAGGAGGAGGCACAAGTGAACGAAATGAATGTTAGACCTAATTCTCACCCGACTTCTTTCTTAGCACGTTCAATAAGTCATGGGCATGGGCAACAGAAGCTTTAATGAAAAACAAAATAATACAAAAAATAAACAACTGGACACCCTTTGTAATTTCAGTTGAATTTAACAAATATTTACGGAACTTTTTTCTACTTAGACTCTGTGCTACACTCTAAGAGCCACAGACTGAGCCTTCTAGCAAAAGAGTAAGTTCTAGAAGCACTGACTGCTGGTTCTACATCGATCTGTGGTTAGTTCACTATTTTAAGAATTCCTTACTTTAATGATGTTTTCATTGGTATAATATGGCTGATTTGGGTTTGTGTGGCTTAAAAAGTGCAGCGAGTAGCATTTTGGATGGGGCTGGAGCAGATCATTCAGCACTTCCTGTGTTTTCAACAGTGTTTCAAATAAATTCCAAAGAGCATTATTTCCCAAATTTGCTTTATCCCAAGTAGCACATGGAATTCTTGCTTAAATCCTGATTTCTAGGGGATAGGCGAACACTGTCACAGAGGGTCTGTAAATCTTCAGAATACCTTATCCTGCAAAGTGCTGACTGCAGTATTTTTACAGGTGAAACAAAGTTGGGGGAGGGGAAAGAAAAGGAACTAGGACATAACAAATACTGTGTCTGTTTCATGGCAGACACTTTTTGAAGCAACTGATACTTTTGTTGGATTTAATACTTATAACAACCCTTTAAGTGGATATTATTATTCCTTTCTACATTAGAAATGTGATGCCAAAGTTACTCTCTTCTATAGGTTAATTTTGCCTGTTTTTGAATGTTATACAGATGGAATCACACCGTGGTAGACAGAATAATGGCGCACCCAAAGATGTCCAAGCCCTAATCCCTAAAATCTGTGAATATGTTATTTACATGGCAAAAGAGACCCTGTAGATGTGATGAAGGTTAAGGACACTAAAGTGCCAAGAAATTATCTTGGATTAGCTCGGCGGACCTAATCTAATCCCATGAGTCTTTATAAGTGTTAAAAGTGCAGAACCTTTCCTGGGTAGGTGAGAGAGATGCAAGTGAGGAGTGAACTCGCAGTACTCAGCTTCTAATGTGAAGGAAAGGGCCACTAGCCATGGAATGTGGCAGCCTCTAGAAGATGGGAATGCCTCTCAGATGACAGCCAGCAAGAAAGCAAGAATTTAGGTCCTACAACTGTAAGGAAATGAATTTTGCCAACAATCCAAATAAGCAAGAATTAGATCTTCACTTAGAACCTCCAGAAAGCAACGTAGCCTGCTCATACACTGATGTTAGTCTGGTGAGACTGATGGACTTCTAACCTACAGAATGGTAAGAAAATGAATTTGTGTGGTAATTTGTTATGACAGCACAGAAAACTAATATGCGTGTAGTTTATGTGTGTGGCTGGCTTCTTTCACTCAGTATTATATTTATAATACTCCTACCTGCTGTTGCAGCCACTCATTTTCATTGCTATTTAATATTTCCTTGTGTAAATATACTACAATTTATTTACCTATTCTATTGTTGATAGACATTTGGGCTATTTCCAGATTAAGGCTATCACAAACAACGCTACTATGAACATTCTTGTATGTATTTTTTGTTGAAAATACATAAATATTTCTATTGTGTATATACCTCGGAATGAACCATAGGGTATAATATGTTCAACAATAGTAAACACTGACAAACAGTCTTCCAGTGTGGTCATACCAACTTACCTCCCATGAGCAATGTACGGGACACTGCCATGAGAGTCTCATACATTTACCAACATATGAAATGAGTGGTCTTTTCAATAATCCTGGTGGGTAGATAGTGGCATTAGGGCTTGAATTTGCATTTTCCTGATGACCAATGAACTGAACACCATTTCACATGGGAACTCACCGTTTACATATCCTCTTTCATGAAATACCTATTCAAGTCTTTTGACCATTTAAAACAATCTGGTCTATTTTTCTTAATAACTCGTGGCAGTTATTTACATATTCTGATTAAATGCTCTTCCAGATCTCTGTCTTACAAATGTTTTCCTATGCTCTGTTTACACTTTTATTTTATTCATGGTATCTTTTGTTGAACAAAGTTTTTATTTTAATGTAGTTCAATTTATCAATATGATAAATGTCCTTTAGGATTAGGGCATCTTATATAGTATCCTCCCCATGTATCACTGGATTCACTTTGGTAATTAATATTTTATTTTGGATTTTTGATCTTGTGTTTTATAAGAGAGACTGGACTGTAAATTTCTTTTCGTATAGTTACCATGTCATGTTTTGCTATCAAGGAGATGTTAGTATTGTAAAAGCTAAGAAGTCTTCTCTCTTTTCTAATTTCTGGGGGGGTTTGTGTAAGATGCTAGGTGATTTACAGACATTATTCTTCATAAAACCTTTTGAGTTGTGTACTTATTATCCTCATTTCATAGAAGAAGCTGAGGCCCAGAGGGAGAGGAAATGAACTGCCAGGGTCATCACACAAGAAGTAGGTGGTGGGCTTCCCTGGTGGCGCAGTGGTTAGGAATCCGCCTGCCAATGCAGGGGACTCGGATTCGTGTCCCGGTCCGGGAAGATCCCATATGCCGCGGAGCGGCTAGGCCCGTGAGCCACAACTACTGAGCCTGCGCGTCTGGAGCCTGTGCTCCGCAACGGGAGAGGCCACGACAATGAGAGGCCCGCGCACCGCGATGAAGAGTGGCCCCCGCTCGCCGCAACTGGAGAAGCCCTTGCACAGAAACGAAGACCCAACACAGCCAAAACTAAATAAATAAATTTATTAAAAAAAAAAAAAAGAAATAGGTGGCAAAGCCAGGATTCAAATCCAGGTACTTGTGACTCTAAAACTCAGGCTTTTTGCCTATTCCATTCCTCTGTGGACTCATGCATGAATGGCTGAGTGAGTTGGTATTCTAGAGGAGTTAGTGTTTCATTCTATGACAGTGCCTAATTACTTCCTGCAGAGAGGAAACACACTGCCAAAGATGACCCAAAAAAAAAAAAAAATACAGCTTTGCTTTTGGAACCTCACATCTGACCTTTCAAATATCTATTTCCTAGTGCCCCTTCGCGCCCCCCCGCCCCCACACACACACTGTCAGATGCTGGAGCAGAGTCTGGATTAAGAATAACATAGAAAAAAACCAGATGAAAATAATACTAACTAGCTTTAACTGCATCCTGAGGGCATATCTGATCCACCTTTTCATTCCTTGACAGCATTCTACATAGTTTTTTATAAATAGTAGTCACCCAAGAAAAACTTTAACCCATATCCTTTCCACTATACCATACTTGCTGTAGGTTAATCAAAAGGTCTTGCAATCTTCTTATCCTGTATGCAGCAGGAAAGTTCATGCCTCTTTGATGAGGACGCTTGGTTGACGAAGGGTATGACCCTATGGTTTAAATTTGAGCCATCAAAACTCCATATCAAGGGTCCACTCACCAACCGTCTTTAAGGTACTCATTTATTATTGAGGGAGATGCACTATACATTAAATTACTATTTTCTAGAGTAAAACTTATATGACTTTTTGTAACAATTATAAGTACCAATAGGAGTGAGGGAGCATAGAGGAAATCAAGCATATCCAAGAAAATGTGGTATTTCCAGAAACCCTGGACATTAAGGTTAAGACCAGGGATTTGGCAACAGACAGAACTAATTTATATTTGTCCTCCTTCTTTGCTGTGCAACTTTGGGCAATAACATGAACTATCTAACCTTGGTTTCATTAACTGTAAAATGGGGGTAATAATGATACTCCCTCATAGATATTATGAGATCTAAATTCTCATCACCATCTTCTTGTCCTCAGGATACCTGAATCCATTATATCATCAAGGACTCATAAGAAGATCTGAGTGTGTTGTGGAGGTGGGCATAGAATGGGGGCATCCATTTATGAGGGAAGGGGCAGAAACAGGGAATTTTAGGAAAAGAGAAAAGTGTTATAATCTTATAAAGGGCCAACACTGGGGTTCATTCAACACAGGCCTTTTAGAAATAGGGAAACTCTCTGCTGACCTGGATTCACAGCAACCAGAAACACAGAAACCCCTTCCTGATGACTAACTCAGAGCCCTCCTTAATAGGAAGAGAGGGATGAAACAGTTGAGAAGCCACAGGAACTGGTTAAGAGCTTTGTCTGGAGAGTAAGAACTACAAAGTTAATTTACGTGAGAATATATATTTATGTGACAGAGGTCACTAGAAGCTACCAAATATCCTGTTTGTTGTAAAGTTCTATTTAGTTCACATTGCATTTTCTCATTATTTTACCCATGAATCAGACTTTTTTTTTTTTTAAGTGTGGGATCCATCATCTGAAAGGTCAAATCTGCATTTTTAAGAAAATTAAGGGGGAGTTCCCTGGTGGTCTACTGGGTAGGATTCGGCGCTTTCACTGCCGTGGCCCGGGTTCAATCCGTGGTTGGGGAACTGAGATGCCATCCCACAAGCCACACCCCGCATGGCCAAAAAAAATTAAAAAATAAAAATAAAAATAGAAGCATGTACAAGATGTAATCTGAAGAAAATTAAGGGGGAATAGTATATGAAGTAAGCCATCTGTTCTGAAACAATACAGTTATACAATGTTTTAAAATACAGTGGAAGACACTAGAATGTGATGATACCTTTTAAGAGTCCGTTTTTAAAATAAAGGATGCTATAATGTAAAATACATGAAAGTACAATTTAAAAAATAATAAAAATACAATTTTGATAATGGAAATTCCTTCTTACCTCTTAACAATCATCACCAAAAAGCATCAGTTTACCATAGAGGATGTTCACCAGCAATAGTCTAGGCTTCCTACTTATTGAGAAAATGGTATAAAAAATGAAGAAAATACATGAGGAATAAGAAAATCTAAAAGATGGCTTTCTTCATCAAGGAAGGACAAAGGTAAAAAGCCATCTCAGGCATTTTATAATCATTTAAAACCAAAAAATTCAGGGTTAAGAATTTAAACAAGTTAGCTATCACAATGTTTGCCTTAATTTTTTTAGCTACAAGGTAGGATTATGTGGATAGTAGAAAGATGGAGATGCATCTAGTGGGGTTTATAAAATTATAAATTTTAAAATTTGGAGTACTTTCCCTGATGCTTATATTTTGTTCCCATTTTTCTGACATTAAAATGGCCTTTCTTATATAAAATGATGGCAATAATAAAGAGCGATCAATTTAAAATATAATTTGTAAGTGGGTTTATTATTTTTAGACTTCTTACTTGGTGAAATTAAGTTGTCAATCCCATGTCAGGCCCCTGATTTTTTAAATTCTAATGTTGTTGGTCAGGGAAATTTATAAGTCTTGCAGCCTCTGCATGTAGGAAATCACACATGGAAAGGACACCAACACCCAACAGGTTCCGGTGATTTCCAAAGTCCTTTGAGGCACTTTTATATATTTTCTTAAAAATTTAGACCTGAGGAGCAAGGAGAAGGGGTAGTAACTTTTGCAGAACAGGAAGACTGTTTTGCAGAACAGTGTACTGCAGGTGCTAACTAAATGTGAAAAAACGACACCACTTAACTTTTGAAAGATTTCCTACAGTGGAGAGTGATGACTGAAAGTAGGCCGTTGAAAGCTCAGAGCAAGTGGAATTTCAAGGTCCTCAAGCACTAAGAGGGCTGAAAGACAGCGTTTCCACAGATCCCAAAAGCAGACATAGGGATACTTTGTACAAAGTACTCTTTTAGGTAAAAGACAAAGCTTGGCTCCTTGAAAATGCTCCCAATGCTGATATGGTGTTTCTTACACTTGCTGCACTATTTACTAAGGGAAACACACATGCCTTCAGCTTTGAGCAAACTGTCCTAAGCCAGGTGTTAGCAGGACTGGCATCACGGGTGTGGGCCTGCGTGATTGCAGAGTCCCGCACTTAGTATTATGCTCTGCTCTCACTGTCTTTACATTCTCATTTTTGAATGTGGAGCCCCATTTTCACTTTGCACTGGGCCCCACAAATTGTGTAGCTGACTGTGGGTCTCAGGCTGCATGTTCCCCCATGTTCGGGGCACAACGTATGACAGGCACTTCACTTGTGTTCTTTGATGTGGGGCTTTACCTGGCTAGGGCTACGCAGGCTGCAGAATCTGCTGGCAGAAGAGGGGCAGAGAATTTGTGCACACTGTTGTCATGGCCGCAGCTCAGGGGGTCTCGCTCAATTTAACCACAAATCCGCATGCTCTGGGCATCTTCAAACTAGAGTACAGGATCTAAGGTGACTATGATATTCATTCAGCTACCCATTCGACATTTAACAATGCATAAGTAGTTCTGTAGAAATCATGCGGTGTGTAACGTGGCAGTAAATGAAACAGGAGGCAAACATTAGACAAAGATACATGTGAGTTGTGGGTTCACACACCTTTAAAGAGAGTGGACTGACGCAAGGGCTTGGTACTCCTCTATGCTTGGAGAAAAGAGTAGATAGTTCAATACTTTGAGCCACAGATTTCTTATCTGAAAACTGTGGGAAAACAATACCTACTTAACAGATATTTTAAATCAAATCAAATCAAATTTATGAAAGCCTTTCAATAAAGCCACATGGCACCATAGGTAGGGGCAGAGGACAGCTGGCTTAGGTTCTAGGCCCAGCTCAGCCTCTTATGGGTAAACTTCAAACCTGGTCTCCATTTTCTCTTCTTTACAGTGGGGCTAAAGCTAGCACCTATCTCTTGGGGGGGCGGGGGCTGTGAGAATTATATAAGATAATCCATATAAGGTGCTTAGCAAACTGCCTGGCATAGAATAGGATGCAATTATAATTAGCTGTTTATTATTAGGAAGTATTTTAGAAGAACTTGTGGATGTTTACTATTGTTTCTGTTCTTATTGATTTCCAATAAAAAGGAAAATGGATTTGAAGTCTTAACCTATATTAAATATGGCATTTGTCTGGCTAAATGAGTTTTTAAAAAAACATAGTTTGAGACAATTATCACTACTGAACAGGACGGTTTATTCATCCGATCAAGAAGAGACAAGGACCTCTGTTAGGCAGGGAACCATTTGCAAGCCATGAGGTAATTAGGTAAAATTTTAATTAAAAGTTAAATGCTCTCCAATCTAGCAACATCCATAATTCATTCACTTGATGGATTCAGCAGTTACCGTATGCCAGACCGTGCAGATACAGACTGTAACTGGGCAAATCTCCATTTGAGAGGTGCTCACCATCCGGTGGAGGGGACAGGTGAGTCAAGAGGCGGGCAGTGGAGAGGGTGTGAAGGTTAGAAGAGAGTTTACATGGGGCAGAGGAACACAGAGGAGCACGTGCTTAACTCAACCAGCATCTATGAGTCACTGGTGATTCTCCCAGTACCATCATGCTTAACCTTCATGTTCAATTGATATCAATTCAAATATCAATTTGAATTGATATTCAAAAAGTTCATTCAATAAGTACTTAAAGATTTCCTACAATGTGTCTGGCTCTGTTTCAAATGCTGAGATGAAAGGACCAATGTCCTAAGTTTATTCCCTTGTTCCTAACCTAATCTCATGATTTAGGGTGGAGATTCCCTCAATTTTTCCATGCCCTCATCTCTCACCTGTTCTCTCCTGTGAACATTCTGTGTTGTGCCTTTTATTGTTCTGCCCTCTTTTGTAGCTAGAGCTGTTCAGATTGTTTTTGGGCTAACAGGCTAAAGTACCTCCTCTGGAGATGTGAAATTTCTGGAAATATGATTACCATGGGGTGGGGGTGAGGATCAGAACCCAGGCTGCTAGAGTGATTCTTGAGTGCCTTCAGGACAGAAAAGATGCCCTATTAATCTTTTTATTCCCCAGGGCATAGTATAGCATAAGGTGGATGGTTGTGGCTCTGAAACAGTTTTCTGGATGAATGAGTGAGTGAGCAAGTGAATGAATGAGGGTCTGCCATTAATAAAAATGATATCTGATTCTAGATCTTGGGATAGAGGGATAGATAAAAAATGTGATGGTCAATGGTAGGGTCGTCCATGGTACTATTGTCCCTCTTCCTATAGAAATCTAAAATTTAAAAACCTTTTAAAATCGGGGCCAGCCTATGACTTTAGGTGAAGGAGAAACCTCCTCCAGATCCCCAATGACTCCTCCTCCTTTCTATTTCTGGCACAAAATTAGCTGCCTGAAGACAAAGCCTTTTGTTCCACAATTAAGGATGCAATTAAAAATGCAAATGCCTGAAAGAGTGCACATAATGCTAATGAGTCTCAAAGTATAAATGAAGAATCAAAATCTATTCCGCTTTAAAGGAGGCACCAGCTTAGGAGGCAGGCTCTGAGCAATGGAAGGGGTAAAGGTCCTCCCCTTTACCTAACGGGCCCATCTGGCAGGCTCTTTCATAGACTTAGTTTAACTTAATCCTAACAACAAGCCTGTGAACCAGGTATTATGTCCATTTTATAAATGAGAAACTCAAGTTTCAGCAATTGAGCAACTGTGAAGTCTGGACCAGATGCCAGGTCTACCTTGAGGAAGTCAGTATAAAGCATAAACCAAACAGAAGGTCTATCAATATGAATGTAACCTCTGCCCCTACAGGATTAACTTCCTCCTCACTGTACTGTAGTACCGTGGGCATGGGCTCCAGTGAGAGACACCCCTGGGTAGAGAATATGGCTTGCCCACGTAGCACCATGTATAGGTTATTTTTCCTTCTACAAGGTTCCTCCTCTGTAGAATGGGGATAATAATCATAATTATGTCATAGCACTGTTATAAGGTTTAAGGTTTAAATGAAGTCAGGAGTAAAGCACTGGTACACAAGCTCTGGCCTCTCAGTGTGGTTCCAGCTGCCTATCCTGACTTTGCAATGCCCTCTCCAGATCTCTCTGGCTTCCCAAGTCTAGACTATCTCCAGACTTTCTGCCTCATTTTGTTAAACTGTTTCAGGTACCCGGTCATGTCTCCCCCAATAAGATTTTAAGAGAGATAAGAAACTCTGAATCCAAGGTGCTACAATACATTGTATTTCTGAAAGAATAAATGATAATTCTGCCAAATAAGAATATATGAGTGAGTGAATGAATGACAGGCAGTAAAAATGCCATTGTAGGCCAGCCCTGTGCCAAGCACTGGGCAGGGGATGCACACAGAATTGAGACATGTCCTCTGGGGATGGCTGCTGAGAGCATGTTGGTCCAAGGTTGGAAGGGAAGAAGGTAAAAACCTGACTTATAATAAAGTTCACAGATTTCATGGCTTTGCCTTAAATGACCTGGAGAAATCCATAGCCAAGTGAAGTTGGAAGCAGCTTTGCACTGGAGCAAAGTTCCCTGACTGGCTTTATTCCACATTCTTCCTTTGCATCCCCAGGTTACTGACCAGCAGTACAGTGGGAGAAGGAAGTAGAGTGGAAGGATATGTTACTGTTTAAAGAAGAAGAAGAAGAAAAAAGACCAGGGTCTCTTACTTATATGATGATGTTGCTTTCCCCTCCCACCAAAATCAATCAGGTAAGAACATCTTTCCTCTAGAATGAAAACCCATCAGGATAAAGAATCCTGGGCGAGATTTGTTTGCTCAAGACTTGCTTCACTGTAACTCCCAGTCCTATGTCCCTAGAACAGGAAGATTAAGGGTGCTGAGAACGAGAAAATGGATGAAGTTCACCCTGAACCCAGTCCCTACCCCAAGTCCTCTTGCTAAGAGGGTACAGGCTGTGTGTCATGGTCTAAATGTATTACTGAATTAGGCCTCAGTTGAAAGAGGGTCACAGAGTTCAGCAGGCAAATGAAGCAGCCTGAAAGGCCCTGCAGAGCCCGATGTGTCCTGGAAATCCCAGTACCAGTAGGTAGTTCCTGCGTCCTCAGGACACAGCCAGACTCCACACGCTTGGTATTGGGTTTCCGTAGGACTGACTGCTCAAAGGTCTTGGCTTATCTTCTAATTTTTTTCTTTCACATCTGTATAGGAAAGAGAGTCTAGGAATTAATTCATCCAACAAATATTTACTAAGGAGACTTCCTTATGCCAAGCACTGTGGCATAAGGCACTAAGGATATAATAAAATTAAGACATTAACTGGGATTTGCAGGTCCAGTATTGATGGTATTGCCATTTCAAGGAGCTTTCCCATGAAGCTTTAATAAAGATCAGAGTGATCACTATTTTAATAGCTGAGTTTTAAATACCAGTGGTCTTCTGGGTAGATTTCATTGTAGGAAGCCTTATAGGCATAATGTAAAGATTAAAATAGGTTAATAACTGCAAGGCATATAACACATGAGGTATCATAAAAGGACAGCTACAATAATGATCTGCATACTACTTGAATTGCCTGCAGATATGGACAATGAGAATCCTGAGGGAAGGAGGTCTGTGCTCTTACTCATCTCTGTATCCTTAGCATCTACGGCAGACTGGTATATTGTAGGTAAGTACGTGAAACCATGTTTGTTGAATGAAAGAATCAATGCCCTGATGAATCTATGTGTAAAAACATTATGTTAAACAATGGGGCTGGAGGCAGACCTCAGCATTTGTTATATTATATAGCCTTTGAAGCAAAAACTGTCAAGGAAAGTAGAAAGTTTGAGTTACCAGTTTAAAATGTGGACTTAGAACCACTGTAAAAAGAGGTAAATCCTTCAAATTCAGAACAGAAAACCATGAGCAGAGGGCTTAGAGCAGCTGAAGAATGCAGAGGAAAAATGCAAGAAATTGTGAGGATAGGGACGCTGATAACACCCATGAGGAAGTGGAAGGGCCAGGTGTAAGCAAAGCAACCCTTTCTTCTTAGCTGTGTCTCCAACTGAATTCTTTTTAGATTCTGCCTCTGGACAGACCCTTGTGGGGGATGAGAAATGCCTGATGAGTTGACAGAGCTGGGCACTCTGGAGCCATAGAATCCTGGCCTTTCCCTTTGGCTTTCATGGGGTCCAGAGGACTGAAAACATAAAAGGTCTCCAGGAAGTCTATCCTCCTTCCCTTGATGAAGGAAAGCCAAGGCACAGGGAGACTCACCCACTGCTGAGAAAAGTGTCTCGTTCACAAACAATTATACAGTCTCTCTGTCCTGCAGGGGACAGGTTGCCTTTCTAATAAATGATAAATACCACTGACATTAATCAATTGCTTCGTATGCGCCAGGTATTTAAATTCACCATTTTACTTAATCCTCACAACCACTTTGTGGTATCTTATTACTAATTTCACAGATAAAGACGCTAAGGCCAGAGAGACTGACTTGTCCAAGATCACTGAGCTAGTAAGTGGCAGAACCAAGATTCAAATGTCTGTCTGTCCAGCACAATCCAGCAACCGTGCTCTTAAATAAGCACTGTTCTCTACTGCCTCACACACAGGACCTGAATGTCTAGCTCACGTCCAGTCCCGTTCTGTGAGCTTGGGGGCAAATATTTAACTTCTCTGAGTCTCACTTTCTTCACCTGTAAAATAGAGGAAATATCCCCTGATTCTTCGAGGTGTTGCGAGAATCATACGGGGAAATATACGCCAAACACTAATATAATGGGTGACCCACAGAAGATGCCTGACAAACATTTCCCTCCACTTCTACTTCCTCATCTATGCCAGGGAGAACCGCCTTCCAAGTTGGCTAGAACACCAAGGGTCTGGGGATCCCAGAGATGCTAACTATAACGTAGTGAAGATGTGTTCTCCTGCCTATGTACTGTGTCATCTGCCTGGAATGCTCCTCCTTGTTTACTCCATCTGCAAGCTGTAGATCACAACCCATTAGTGAGTTATTAAATCAAGTTAATGAGTTGTGACCTCCACTTTTTAAAGAAAGAGGAAGACAGAATGGAAAATAGCAAAGTTTACTGTACATAAAACGTACACTTTAATGAAATTTTTCTTTCAGCTTTATGTGCATATGTATTTACTGGGTCATGATGAATAATGTATTTCTTACTTTGAGTAAAAAGGTTTGAAGGCCTCTGGATTAACTCATATAAAATCTTCAAGAATCAATTCAGATATCCTTATATAAAGCAGCAGTAAAGGTTCTCGGCCTTTCTAGAGCTAACTTTTCACACCACACTGCACTGTGATTGTCTTCCACTCATCTGTCGCCCCCACTAGATGTTAGTTCCTTGGGGACAGGAAACATGACTTCTACTGCTGGGTCCTCAATGTCCATTATAGGTCCTGGCACAGAATATACACTCAAAAAATGCTTGATGAATGCATAAATAAATTATAGTAACTGACTAAACATAAATTCACAAAATGCTCCAAATATGAAGCAAACAAACAAACAAAACCTAAATTCACAACAGAAAGCTAATTCACTTGAACTCTCAAAATCGATACCTTTTATTAACAAATGAACATGGGCCAAGTTTCTCTTTTACATTCTTTCCTGGGACCTTTTACTCCCCATTGGTGGACTTACCTGCTTTTCTTTCTTCCCGTCTTCATTCTCCCAGTGTCCTGGGTGCTCTTGCTCTCTTTTATCAGAAGAAAGGATCTCTCCTTAGCCATTTGCACTTCTGTGTGAATTTAATCCCCTGTATCTCTGACCTTTCTTCATAGATTTTAGATATAAAGGTGCATTCCTATTAGTAGCAGGAAAAGCCTTGTTCTGCTATAGGGATGCATTTAACAACCAATAAGAATAAGGGGAGTGCATATTTTAGAGGTAGCGAAACCTCAACCTGCCCATATGGGGAGCCCCAAAGTACATGCAACGAAACCCAAAACCCGTATTCCAGTGGTTCAGGAGCCCAAGTGAATCTATGGCTGAAGAACTGATAATGTACTTGTGGAGCATTTTGAAAAATATTTTATTCAAATTTTTAATATTTTATTTACTTTTAAGGTTCTACAACTACATATGTTTCACAATGCAGGAAATACACAATACGCATAGACCATTAAATCAAATAGATGCAAATCACTAGCATACAACATGTACAGTATTATCATTAGCGACAATCAACTCCATTTGCATGGCACTACCAAAGCACTTCAAGCACCTTACAAAAAAGATTAAAAGAAGGAAAATGATTACAACTAGATTGGTAAATAGAGAGGGTTGGCTCAAGTTTACAACACCGCCTGGCTCAGATGTGCTAGTTCCCTCCCTCTCTCTTCCACACTGTCAGGCAAATAAATCGCCATCACCAGGGAGGACCACTTCTAGTAGGGGAATGAGGCCAACTTCTGCGCGATCCTGAGAAGATGCACTCACCGTCTTGGACACGGTCAGCGCAGGGCTAATGTTGGGAGTGTGAGGTGTGAGACAGAGAGAGTGTGTGCGTGTGCATGTGTTGTGTACATAGGGAAGAGGAGGTAACTCCAAGGGGAAGGGTGGTTTTGTGGTGCAAACAAATGTTCTACTAAGTCAGCTAAATTGTTTACTACAGAACAAAGAAGCTGCTTGCTTTCTGGTTTAGGTTTCGGCTTCATGGAAAAATATGAATAGTACTAAAGAAATCCCCTATGAAATCCCTATAGTACAGTTTATCCTGTGTAAAAACCCCAAAGAGGTTTCTGTTTGAATTTCTCCTCTCAGCTAATCTACTCCTTAATCCAAGAGTCGGCCACTGTGCTGACGGAAGCACACTGAGATTCATAGCCAAAGTGCATTCAACAGCTGATACGCATAAGCTGAGCCCTGGGCAGGTGGAGTGATGTGGCACTGGGAGGCAGGACATCTAACTCTGCCACCAAATGGCTGTGGGGTCCCGGGCAAATCCCTTCCCTCCTGGGGCCTCAGTTTCCCCTTCTGCAAATTCAACAGTGGGCCTGGTGATAGCTAAGGTTCCAGCCCTAGAATTACATAAAGCTGAGCAGAATAGAGAGAATAATACTCCAGGGTGTCAGTCTCAGATTAAAGAGACATGCTCACCATCTGATGTTTATATAATCAGAGAAATTCTGCTACTGATTTATTCTGAGACAGCAACTAGTTGACTTTCTAAAATAAGCACAATCAACTGGCACTAGTTCTATTCAAGCGATCTGGATGAAACAAGCATATCTATGAAAATCCTATAGCTAAAACTGGTGTAAAACAAACAAACAAACAAACAAACATACTGAATCATTTTTAGTAAGAATCCCCTTTAGGCCTTGCCATTTCATTTCATTTTATTAATTAATGAAATTAATTAATTAATTTAAATTAATTTATCACATTGCATGAGAACAAGGCCAGGGGATCTTGTAAGTTCTTTCCCTCTGATTTTACTCTATTCATGGTCCATATCTTTTTCAATTCTATGCCTCTAAAAGTCATTTAGATACTGAGGTCGGCCCTCTACAAGACACTTTTGGTATCTTGTGAAGAAATAATTTGGGAAATTTCCCATGAAGTGTCAGCTATTTTTGAGCCTCATTTAAAAGTAGTTCCTCCTTTCAATATGACCTCCAACTATTAGAATGTTAACAAGGTAACATTCTTTATTACCTTAAGTCTTCATCTCTTTTGTATGTTATAGTTTTATTTACCATTTTAGAGAATAAAGGTCTGATTCTGAGTAACACTACTATTTCAAATAAGTCTGTTAGTCTTACATAATAGCATCATAGCCCTTCATTTAATTTTCCTAATCCTCCACAACTTAATTAAAAGGACTAAGCTATTACCAGTATATTTTTGGCAAACTCCTTCCAGTACATTGACATTTTTATGCATTCTATTTTTTAACAAGATACCAACAATATGGTAATGTTTCCTTCCAGTTTTATTCTATATAACCATTCCATTTTTATTAGCTGATTTATCTCTAACCTACTAACCTAATCGGCTTTTCCTAATTTGCTACCCAAGACTAAAACATTTCAAGATTAGAAAATATTTTATATCACAAAGAATAGCAATACAACACAAGTAAGGAGAACAGAAACAGCTACTTTCCATCATATTTGTGACGTCACTACAAGACATGTTCTAGGGTGGTCCTCAATAGTTCCTTTCACAAATTACACAGAAATGTATCAAAATAATCTTCCAAAATGCAGTTGAACAAATTTGGGACATTGATATTCTGGGTTTTTTTTTTAAAAAATCTCAGGACTTCTGAGGTACTGGAACTCCCTGGAATAAGAAGGGACTCTATGCTTGTCAGAGAGGCCAGCAAATCAAGGCCTTCGAGAACCTGCCGCCTTCTGGAATCCTGCTCCCTTCTTGGCCCTGCTGTGCCTACCTAATACACACAAAAGATAACTTTATAGCCAAAGTGGAACCAACAGGACAAGTCAATCCAAGTACATAAATTAATGTCTATAACATGCACCTCATGTCAAGAAAAGACAGTGAAATTTCAGATCAGGAGGCTATGACCCTAGGTGGGAGTCAGACCAGATCCTGAGGGAGAGAGAATACAGTAAGGATGGGCATGGTTCCTCCACTGATACCTGGATTCATCTGCACCATTAACTGGACATCACTCTCCCCCTTTGGCTGTTAATACTTACATTATTATTATTGTAAGTCATCATTCTTTTTAGTTGAATGATAGTGGAATGAGGAATAGTTTCCAATTGGAATTAGGAAGATTTTCCTAGATTTTATGAAAAACTAGGAATTAATCCTTTAATATGACATAAAATCCTCAAAGAAATATGGCGAATCATTATTATTATTATTTTTTAAAGAATCAATTTTATTTATTTTTGGTTGTGTTGGGTCTTCATTGCTGCGCACGGGCTTTCTCTAGTTGCGGCGAGCAGGGGCTACTCTTCGTTGCAATGCGTGGGCTTCTCATTGCGGTGGCTTCTCTTGTTATGGAGCACTGGCTCTAGGCATGCGGGCTTCAGTAGTTGTGGCACATGGGCTCAGTAGTTGTGGCTCGCGGGCTCTAGAGCGCAGGCTCAGTACTTGTGGCACACAGGCTTAGTTGCTCCGCGGCATGTGGGATCTTCCTGGACCAGGGCTTGAACCCGTGTCCCCTGCATTGGCAGGTGGATTCTTAACCACTGCGCCACCAGGGAAGTCCATGGTGAATTATTTTTAAGAAAGAACTGGATACTTCAAATTCACTGAGTTTTTACAGTTTGCAAGTGTACAGTTTTCTGGGGTTTTTTTTCAAGTGTAGTCAGCACTGATGAAGTATATTTTGGGAGGAATATAGAAGGCTTATGCTAAGAGGTGCATGTTATAGTTGAGTGATGATGGATCTTACTCAAGAGTTAACTATAGGGATGAAAGACCACAAGGCATTTCAATTTCAATCAATCATCTTTTTTCTGGTAAATTAATGAGTTTTGTCAGGCAAGGAACAAGTAACTTTTGTGGTTTGAGAATCAGCTGGTAATGAGATGCCACAGAAGAAAGTCATTCTACCAAAACTTTAAGAAAAAAACCACATAGCTCTTTGAGAGAGTACTTCTGATTTCCAATCAATACACCAAAGTTAATGCATAGATGTCAAGCAGGCCAGGAAGCAATATGAGAATATTTTCTTCCCATATTGATGGTGAGCAAATGTCCAGGGCTTTGGCCCACATATTCAATTTAAGATGTATCAGAACTGAAAATATTTCTTCTCATTATTTTTACTACAACCTATGCTAAGAACTTTACCCTGGATCACAACATGGTCAAAGAACTTGTTAAAAGCAGGGGTCTTTAACTAATTTAACATAATTAATGACATTTCAAAAATTTCTTCAAAATGGTTAAACTTAAGGTCTTACAGTGGTGTATTGACGAGCATAGGTTAGTCAAGAACACGTGTCCTGTTGCTATAAGGCATTGCCTTTGTCTCCCCAAGCTGATGGCTCACAACTACAGATCACAGTAAGAAATACACTGTTGCCTACCTGACATAGAGAGAGCGTTTCTGATTGGTTCGCAGGGACCCGGACCCGGAGCTCATGCTGTGGTTCATCATCTGCTCTCGTAGGTCATGGATTTTGGCCTCAAATCGAGCGTAATCTGGGAATGGAAACGGAGGTGGCAAATTTGGTTCTGTGCCTTCAGCAAGTTAGAAATACTGCACACTCAAGGCAACCCTTCGTCCCTGTTGTTGGTCCCTTTGCCAAGCCATGGGGAGATGCACAATGCAAGAATGGAGGAACACAGAAGGTTCACTTTCATATTATTTATTTGGAGACATTCACAAGAGGGAAAGAACAAACCAGTTACTTCCCAAAAGGTAACTCAAAAACATACCACCACCAAATCCCAATATGTGAAAAGTCCATGGGGGAGGAGGTGGGTGTTTTTATAAATGGGCTATACAAGGTATCCTTGTTGGTGACGGAAATGCTTCCTGTCTTGACTGTGGTCGTGGATACAGGTACTTGCACGTGTGATAAAATGGCACAGAACTCACTACACACACACACACACACACACACACACACAAATGATTACAAGTAAAGCTGGGAAAACTGGAATAAATTTGATGGATTATGTCTATGTCAACATCCTGCTTGTGATAGCATGTTACAGATTTCTAAAATGTTACCACTGGGAAAAACTGAGTAAAAGGTACATAGGATTTCCCTATATTGTTTCTTACAACTGCATGTGAATCTATAATTATCTCTAAATAATAGGCTTAATTTAGAAATGAGAGGGTAAAAAACCCCAAAAGTTCATGGGATTACCAATAGTATAGGGGCTGAGGTGAGTCTCTAGTTACCCTCAGCCAGATAGACCAGAGTATCAAGTGTTTGGTGATGAACTGTGTAAAAAACGCCATTTAATTTTGCTAAGTTTTTTTTCCCCCCTGGGGGGCTCTTAGAAGCTGATTACTTGGGATCATACCTCAACTTTGCCTTATAGCTTTAATATAAAACATCACATGCCAAACTTCATCAATTCTAACACACACAATATATTTAAATCAGCTTCTCAGGAGATCAGGGTTAGAAAATAGTAAATCTATTTTAGAAACATTCAAAGAAAAAATATATGGGTCTAAAAAAATCAAGGAAATATAATTATTAAAATACGCTATATCATCACAGGAAAAAGTTTTTCACCATATCAATCCAATAAAAATAAAGAAACAAAAATAGGTTTTAAGACACTTAGTAAAACAATGAGCATAGAAAAAGAAATGGCTTTTGAAGTTTCTGTGTTCTTGATCCCAACTCGGTCTGTCACCTCCCTGGCACAACTGTGTCTTGCTTTCGGAGAATTTAAAGCATGAAGAATTTTCACAGAGGTCCTCAATACATTTCAGAAAACAATGTGATTTTCAATTCAATTTATTCATAACTTTTCACAAAAACAAGAATGATTAAATGAATATAATACAAGATGATCTACTTACAGTGTACTTCAAACTTTTTATAATAAAAAGTTCCACAAAATTAAATTTAAATTCAATTTACTGAATATCTGTTGGCTGTTGTGGCGTGGGATTTCATAAAGAAAATGATTTGACCTTGGTTTTCAATGACAGACAACAATGAATTCTGAATGTTAAATATTTTTAAAGTTTAGTGCTCTACAGACAACCCTAACTGACGGGAAATTTCTGGTGCTTAGGCAAAGTCTGATATTACCTAGATTTGGAAGACTTCCTGTTCAAAACTTCTCTTTGAATAATTAAATCCTAAATGTTTAAATAAGCAGAATACCTATTTAACCTAAAATCTATTAACCATAATTTAAGATATTTATTTCATTTCATTCTAGCATAGACAGAAAACATTTACAACCATAAATATGATGCTGTATGCATATTTAAATCATTGTGAGCAAGTCATATTTTCTTGCCATCCTATTAATATCCAATTAATATTTATTGCCAGCCACATGGCAGATGCCGTGCTCAGGGCTTCATAGGCATTATTTCATTTCTTATTTAAATTACAAAACAAAGTCCATGGATGTTGTAAAAATGTGAACCATATAGAAAAACACAGAATAAAAAATGAGAGGTCCCCACCGCCCCTTCTTCTCTCTCACTGCTGTCCTTCCCTATAGCATAGCCTATAGGTACATAGCTGGCGGGTGCTGGACTTCCACAGACATTTCTCAATTCATTTGAATATATACATACTCCCACACACATATGAGATCTTAATTATATATTATGCTAATGTTTTTTCCTCCCTTTTTAACAGTGTAACTTGGATCTTTTCCTACCCTCTCTCAAATAATAAGTATCATGTTTCTTAATACCCTTAATTACATTCCACAGTTTAGACTATAATTTATTTAACAATTCCCATATAACAGCCTTTGGTGTCAGACAGGGATCTTGGTGTACGTGAGCACATTCATGGCAGGTCTGTACAGCACTACAGCATGAGTACCAGTCAAAGCTTTGCACAGAGTCACACAGCCCCCATTAGCATTTTTTGGAGAAAATAATCTAGCCTGGAACACAGAGCTGGAACTCTCCGTTCCTTCTGAGCCATGCTCCACACTGTCACCAGCTAAACACCACGCATCGCCCCTAAGAATCACTCAATCTGCCGTCTGTTCCCAGGACAACCCCTTTACCATTTGATGACTTTATTATCATGACAAAAACCTGAAATCCCACCTCCAACCATTCCCCCCGCCACCAAAACACCTAATTCAGTGCCAGTCCTCGACTACATACGGCCACTTTGCTACTTTACTGTACTTATCACACCAAACTGCAGTCATTTGTGTCATTGCTCACCTTCCCCATTAGACTGAGCTCACCAAGGCTTTCCCTGTTCCTAACCTAGTGTCTGGTATGCAGGAGGCATTTAATAATAGGTGCTCAATAAACATTTTCTGAATGAATGAATGAATAAATAATGAATGAGGAAGTGAGCAGAACTGAAATGAATTCAGTTCTAAAATGCCTGTAGGACTGAAATTGCCTGTTTTCAATATTAAGGTTTTTTTTTTAAATGAAGAAAGGCAAGATGCTTCTCCTCTAGGACTTTTTTTTTCAAGGCTAATTATTCTGCCTAATTTCAAGGCTTTACTTCTGTCTAATTACGGCCACTCCCAAATCCCACTGTTATTTTTACTATTCTCTTGGCAGTCTCTACGCTCTCCCCATCTCAGCCATGTCATACATTTTGGAAACAGTTCTCTGATACTTAACTTGTATGCGATCAGCACTTTATTAGGCTCTTCCTGTGTTCTCCTTACTGTATGGCTCATTAGATCCCCAAAATGTTTTCTACCATCCTTTTGAAATGTTTATTCTACATCGTATTCCATGGCGTTTACATTCCCCACTATGGATGGGGAGGTATTATATTGTGTGTTGTATTGTATTTGTCTTAATTGGAATCCATCTTGTTCTCAACTTCTCCACTTTGACAATCACGTTAAACACAAATCCTGTATTCAAAAGTGTTTATCCCTCTTTGCTCCTTTTTGAAAAATAAAGCTTTACAAGTAATTTCATCGAAGCAAAAACAATAAGATCTGAGTTTACAAATATAAATGGTGTGTGTGTATGCATGTGTAAGAGAGAGACAGAGACAGAGAGGAGAGGGGCTATGTCTCCAGCCTCTCATAGATAAACAAGTTTAAAGTTAGAAATGCTCTAGAAATAAACAAGAAAGTAGATACATAAATTGTGAAGTATGCCTTCTTTATGTTTTACAATAGTATTGAAAACTACATTTTCAACAAGTTAAAAATCTAACACTACCACGTCCATTTAATCTTAATTCCCTCTTCTTTCCCCAAATGTTTCATTCACATCCATGCCCTCCCCTTTGGGATATTTTCCAATAAATTCCTAACACTCAGGAGAACATTCTAATGAGATTTTAAAGTGCTCAATCTTTATATATTCTAAAGGAAAATTCATGTTTACTGAGCACCTGCAATAGACTAGTTTCTGTGCTACATACTTAAAAATTATGTTATTTCTCCTAACAAAGCTCTGAGGTAAGCATATTATTTTAGAGGTGAGGAAACAGGTTCAGAGAGGTTAACTAACTTCACCAAAGTCACAAAGCTTCTAGGTAACAGAGCTTATTGGACATGGAGCTAGCATTCAACCCTGGATCTCTGTGAGGTCAGTCTGTCTCCATCACATCTTAGTACCTATTAAAACACCACAATTCTCCCTTAGAACCTAAGGCCTCCTCAATTCTCTACCCCTCCCTCCTAAAATCTCACTCTCCTTCCTTTCACCTACTGTATTATGTGCATGCTGGTCCTCTCCTTTATTGTCCCATAAACTCCTTAGAGAGTGGGTATGCCTCACTCATCTGTTTCTCCAACCTTAAGGTCTATCAGTCCTCCTTCCCTACACGTGGGATTGTACTAGGTGCATGGCATATAGTTTTGAAAAAGAACCTAAAGGAGTTTACTTCTTGAATGGGACACTGACAAGGAAATTAAGCAGGATAATGCTGAGGTGGGAAACTGCATTAAAGAAGCAGGACCTTAAGCCACTATGGAAAACAGTATGGAGGTTCCTCAAAAAAATTGAAAATAGAATTGCCAGGACTTCCCTGGTGGTGCAGTGGTTAAGAATCCGCCTGCCAATGCGGGGGACAAGGGTTCGAGCTCTGGTCCGGGAAGATCCCACATGCTGTGGAGCAACTAAGCCCATGCGCCACAACTACTGAGCCTGCACTCTAGCCCGCGTGCCTAGAGCCTGTGCTCCGCAACAAGACAAGCCACCGCAGTGAGAAGCCCACACACCACAACAAAGAGTAGCCCCCGCTCGCCGCAACTAGAGAAAGCCCATGCACAGCAACGAAGACCCAGCACAGCCAAAAATAAATAAATAAATAAGTTAATTAATTAATTAATTAAAAAAAAAAAAAGAATTGCCATATGATCCAGCAATCCCACTCCTGGGCATATATCTGGACAAAACTCTAATTCAAAAAGTTACATGCACCTGTATGTTCATAGCAGCACTATCCACAATAGCCAAGACATGGAAACAACCTAAATGTCCATCAACAGATGAATGGATAAAGAAGATGTGGTACATATATACAATGGAATATTACTCAGCCATACAAAGAATGAAATAATGCCGTTTGCAGCAACATGGATGCAACTAGAGATTATCATACTAAGTAAGTCAGAAAGAGAAAGACAAATACCATGTATCACTTATATGTGGAATCTAAAATATAACACAAATGAAACAGAAACTGACTCACAGACACAGAGAACAGACTTGTGGTTGCCATGGGGGAGAAGGTTGGGGGAGGAATGGAGTGGGAGGTTGGGGTTAGCAGACGTAAGCTTTTATATGTAGAAGGGATAAACAACAAGGTCCTAACATACAGCACAGGGAACTATATTCAATATCTTGTGCTAAACCATAATGGAAAAGAATATAAAAAAAAGAATGTATACATGTATAACTGAATCAGTTTGCTATACAGCAGAAATTAACACAACACTGTAAATCAACTATACTTCAATTTTTAAAAGTACAAATCCACTGGAAAAAAAAAGAAATATTACCTCTGGTTAGTTCTTTTTTCCCCTCTATAAATGATAAGCCGTATTTTTTTTTAAATGCCACATTCCTGGGTATCTAAATCTAGTTGTTCCTGACTAGACATATTCATATTAGAATTACATCATTTGCTTTCACTTAGACATGATGAGTAATGATAGTAGACAGGGCAGAAGATCTGGATTATGTAGATAAGGTCAGAATCCTGGCTCTGCCATTTATTAGCTGTGCATTACTGTGAAAATTGGGCTCAATTTCCTCATAAGTAGAACAGGAATAATAACTGTACCTACTTCAAGACATGCTGGGAAGGTTACAAGAGAGAGCTGATGGACCTAAAGGGTTGGCTCTTGGTAATTACTGACAATTCCTCCTGTTAATTTTCACGTGTAATTCAACACCTATTCTTGTTCACTGCTTGCAGAAGTCATAACCCCTTTCTGTACCAGGTAAAATGGAAAGCTGTGTCTGCTCTCAGTACCCCCTAATACAGCCTTACTCTGCCTGTTATGAACTGATGTCTCTACCAGGCCAAAGAGCAATGATGGCCGTACTTGGGGACACTTGGCACCAGTATGGAACTACTCACCTACTGGGCAACCACTAAATGGCTCCTCAGGGACCTCTCACAAATCCACAGTGATCTGGAGGTCAGGAGAATGATGCCCAATACCAAAGCTGCTGCCTTTTTCAGGAATATTAGTGACCTCATCCATCGGTATCATCTCAAGGCTTTAGCTACTGATGGACACTTGGATGGAGCAAGGGCAAGGGTGTGAATGCCATGTGCTACACATGAGAGGGGTCCCTGCCATATACCTGCTTCCTACGCAATTTGTCAAGTGTGAACAAGGAGACCCAGAAGCAAATTCACCCCATCATCCACGCAGGAAAGGAGGCACTGCCTCCTGTTAGGAGACTGGGGTTGTTTAATGCAATAGGATTAATCTGCATTGATTAAAGCTGAACAACTGCTCACATCTTCAAGGCTCGGATGGCCAGCCTTGTGCCTGAGAGAAGAAAATAATAAGCTCACTGGGTTAGACTACAGCACAAAGCCATGGGCATGTCGTCCTCGAAGTGAGCTGGTGAGTGGCATACCCCTCCACAGCTATGACCTCATCCAGCTGACTCATGATTGTCAGCTACCAGAGGAAGCAGTGAGCAGAGTAGGACAGGGAATTTTAGGCTGGGAGGCCAGCTTTAAACCTTAATCCTGTCATTTACTACCAACAGGGCCATGGAAAGTTTCTGAGCTTCAGTTTGCTCATCTGTAAATTGTGAGATTCCTCTCACAAAGTGGTGTGAGAATCAAAATGAGATTTGACATGAAGCATTTTGTAAATGTAAGATAGTTGTTTCTGTTGTTACTGTGGCGGCCCCTCTTAAGACAAATGCATATCCAGTCCTTAGTCACACTAATGGGGACGGTAGCATCCTATTCCTATTTGCTCATTATGGATATGTGTGCAGCTTTAACAACAACTGGTAAATCACTGGGCTGTAAGCAGGATTCTGTACATCCAAGCAGAACAGGCTGCTTTCCTGCCAAGTTAACCACTTCCACACTCCAGGGGAAGCAGTTTGAAGAGACCACCTGCTGCTCACCCAAGAAGTGATGCTTTTAATAGACAAACCTGAGCTAGAAGTTCTTGGTGGCTTATAAGCTAAGGAAGTCTGAGCTTTGGGGCACCTTCCAATAGGGTTGGGGCAAATATCAATGGTGTGCAGTCTATTGGAATCACAATATTGTTTACCTGGACATGACCACTGTTGTCACCAGGGCCAGGCAGAATAGTTTATACCTATTCTTAGCATAGCATCTGATCACTGTTCCAGCAATGAGATACAGGTGAGCAATTGTAAATGTTTCCATTTCTTTGGGGGAAATACCTTCCTTCATTTATTCAGCAAACATTTCTTCAGGGTTTATTACATGCCAGGCACAATGCTACTTGCTAGGGATACTGAATCCACTGGGCAGTTCTTTGCCTTAAGGAGCTCACACACAGGCTCGTACATAGCCTTTAATTTTCTGGTTCCTTGGGGTGAATATAAAAAGAGCATCTGCCACTTAGATTTCTGCTCCTATATGTGTATCAAGCACTTTCTAAATAGTAATGAGATACCTTCGAAGAAGCCAATACAGTTAGATACATGTTACAATGGAGAAACTGAGGCAGGTTAAATCTTTGTGAAAGACTGTACGGTTACTGGTAGAGTGAGAAGAGCAACTAGGGTCTCAAAGCTGTACCCTGGAATCAAAGTTCTGGATTTGAGTCTTGGCTCTGAGTGATGTTGGGAAAATCCCTCAACCTCTCAGAGATGCTGTTTACTCCTTTGTAAAATGGGGAAATCTTCTCTGCACCTATACAAAGTTGTTCTGAATATCTAATACAATGTACTTCATTGCCATCTTTTTAAGCAGTATTGATTTCAAAAAGCAGTGCCAATTAATAATAGTACTGTTTTTGGAGAGGGTGGACTCAAGACTCGCTCGGATTTCACAAGCTGACATGTATGGGTGTAAAAGGGGGAAAATGTTAGCCTTATAACCAATGTAGTATGATAAATAAAAGTGCTTAAAACTAGAAAATTCCAAACATATATATCACTGCTCTTTCTCCACTAGACTCTTTTCTTTTTTTTGCAAAAGATTATAGACAATTTTACTTTAAAAATTAAAAACTATGAGACCACACTGAAAAGTACATTCTTCAGGAAAATATGAGACATGTTATTCTCCACTAGACTCTTAACCAAATAGGCATGCATAGGAGGATGGCCATAGAATACTGGTTATGTCTCAAGCCCAAGAAGCAATACTTTGTCACAATTCTTTTGTATAATGAATGACACAAAAATAATTCTATTTACTTGGAGCTCAGAAAAGAATCAAAAGTTCCCATTTCACCACCTCTTCTTTTTTCATTTGCCCCGAAATTTCAGAGCCAGACAGGCACAGAAGAGGCCCCACCATGCGGACTTCCCTGGTCGTGCAGTGGTTAAGAATCCGCCTGCCAATGCAGGGGACACAAGTTCAAGCCCTGGTCTGGGAAGATCCCACATGCCGCGGAGCAACTAAGCCCGTGCGCCACAACTACTGAGCCTGTACTCTAGGGCGCATAAGCCACAACTACTGAGCCCGTGTGCCACAACTACTGAAGCCTGCATGCCTAGAGCCTGTGCTCTGCAACAAGAGAAGCCACCATTATGAGAAGCCTGTGCACCACAATGAAGAGTAGCCCCCACTTGCCGCAACTAGAGAAAGCCCGCGCGCAGCAACGAAGACCCAACGCAGCCAAAAAAATAAATTAAATAAATAAATTAATTAATTAAAAAAAAAAAAAAAAAAAGAGGCCGCACCATGTTACATCAAACTTTAGAGACAGCTTTAGAGCTTTCAGACTCTGGCTGTTTTTCAGGTAGTCATGCTGGGAAGGCTGCTGTTTTTATAGACTGCTATAGAAGACTAGCTT
This sequence comes from Eubalaena glacialis, assembly GCF_028564815.1. Lineage (NCBI taxonomy): Eukaryota > Metazoa > Chordata > Mammalia > Artiodactyla > Balaenidae > Eubalaena > Eubalaena glacialis. The sequence continues at coordinate 59,706,622 of NC_083725.1, read as the reverse complement.
CCCTCCCATATGTGTACTGGCATGCCCACCTGCCATCAAAAGAGCTAACCTCTGGCCACTGGAAGGATTTTCAGCTTGTGGATCTCCACAATTCTGCCTAAGGATTTAATTAGCCTTTTACCCCAACTCCTGACTTATCTCTCAGGTTGCCATCCTGCTTCTGTGTTAAAGTGGTGACATGGAATTTTCCACTGCCGAAGATTTACAGATGTTGTTTGGCTTACTTCTGATCCAAACTACTGTGTGTGTGTATGTGTGTGTGTGCATGTGCGCGCTGTGTGTGACACAGAGAGAGAGACAGGGAGACAGAGAGAAAGAGATAAACAGATTCAAAACTAAATTCCCTAGAATCCAACTATAACTGGGAAACCTAGACAATAAGGTGAGTCTGTTATCTTTTCTGAACTCCACAAAGTAAGAGATCTCTAGCACTGAGCATTAAGAACTTAGTTATGGACGCCATGAGGGCAAGACACTGTCATGCTTTTTCTGTATCCCCAATGTTTGGAACAGAGTGTGACACATAGTTAACAGTTAATATATGCTAATATAAATGTTTGCTAAATTGGGCAAGCTAAATAAAGACTTCAGGGGAAAAAAATGATCCTTTTGTTTGCTAAATCTACTACAATGTAGATCAGACCTTTTAGAATAATTTTTAATAATATACTGAATTAAGATATGTTGTTTCTCTCTCTCTTTCTCAGTACAATTGGGATCATTTGTTTTGACTAGAACAATTTTTCGCGCATCCTGGCTGGAGACCCTTTAAAGAGGTTTCAGGAAATGCTCAGGAATTCTTTAATGTGTGAGATGAAGTAAGTTTTGTAGACAAACAACAGTCTGAATCCCCAACCAGCTATTTCGTACAATACACGTATAACTCTGAAAATTAGATACATCAAATTTCAATTTGGCTTCATGCCAGCTTTGTTTTATGGATTCATAAAGGCAGATTTTCTTTGATTATCAGGATTATTGCAAAGTGGAGTCAGCACCGAAGCTTCTTGAATTTGGCAAAGCCTGTGTCTTCAGGCAACTGGGAGTAGCCTGGTGTAATTTTTTTCTTTTTAAAGCTCTGAAATAAACAGGTTTCAACTTTAAATCTTAAGTTCATCACTAATTCACAGGACGGATTTTGTGCAAGTTATTCAACCCAGAGAAGACTTGGTTTTCTCATATGTACAATAGAAAAACACCACCAGCCTCATCAGATTGCTTGAAAATTAAATGTGATAACATTTGTAAATGGAAAAGAAAAAAGACTAAGGTCTCTTGAAGCTTTATATTCCTCATTTATAAAATGGGGATAATGTTAACAACCTGCTTACATCACAAGGTTGTTGTAGGATCAAATGAAGAAACAGATATAAAAATGTTTGATAAACTGAATACCATATAAAGTGATGATAACAATTCATTTCAATATAGCCTTTTAAAAATTTCCATTCTGCCTAGAATATTTCCTCAGTATCTGAAATTTGTCCCCAAAGCTGTGAAATTTGATTTCTGTCTTGGCTATGGAAATAAAGCCACATAGGGCATCATGCTTCAGAGAGGAGACGTGAAACTCTGAGGGGAAAATGGAAACTTCTGATATCATTAGGGTCTAGCTGACAATGGCAATTCTCTCTGAAGGTTTTGCTGGCAGGTTGGGTGAAAGGCTCAGAGCTGGGATGCACAGGCTGTAGTTAATTGATGTGATTCATAGCTAATGGTACATCAGAAGAAGGATCAAGGAGCTGTGCCTTCTAATTTAAGGCAAAGTGCTTAAGACTATATCCAACCAGATAAGAAAGACTTCCTTGGCAAATACAAATGTTAAATCTTTGCTGGATTTGTCCTGTTCCTTCTTTCGTATTAAAATCATGGAGCTAGAAGCTAAAATAATAATGTTCAAGCTTCCTGTGTTCTTCTGCAGTAATAATCAGTTAGATCTTGCCCAGTGAAAAGGATGATATTCTTGCCTAATTATAGACCAGGGCAGAGAAAGAAGATAAAGCAGTCTGGCTCTAGAGGTAGGCAGGTTGGCAGACCCCCTGGATATGACATAAGGAGTACAAATATCTGTCTTGCTTCCACAACATTCCTATCAGATTTATACTTTAATAGCATCTTGAGAAATACATATACATATCATCTTGGAGGATAACCCACCATTCCTAGATAAATAGAAGCACAACAGGAAGAACACTAAGAGAAAATGGAGGCTTAGAGAGGCTAGACAATTCACCCAAGGTCACACAGCAGAGCTGGGATTTGCATCCAAGTCTAGTTCCAGCCTCAACCAGCTTTTTTCACTACACTGATACTACACTTTGCTCTACAAGTGACAGTGCTATTCCCTCTTTTGCTCCTGACATGTACAGGTCCGTGGCTATCTGGCTTGGTCACCCTAAGTAACCAGTTAATAACCAATTTCTGATAAAGCTATAGATTCATACCTATAGTGAATTCTATAAGGCAGGCTGGTAAGATCAAAACGAAAAGGCTTTGTTCGGTCTCTCCAATACACTTCCCAAATGAAAGCGTCTCAATATGTCATTGGTGTGATTCTGGGTTTAAGACTCGAAGTTAACTGGAAACCATGGCTTCTGTTGGTGCAGGTTCACCAGACTTGGGGCTGACTGCCAGGTTCACTTGCTGCCCTCTGTCTAACGAGCACACACTGGGCACTTAGAGGGTTGCGGGGAGGCAGGAGATGCTCAGGAGAGACAGCAATCAACCCTGCCTCCGATACTGCAGAATCTGCAACAATTTCGGGCATGGATTCCCAGGAGCGGCTGCAGAGAGCAGGGCCATGTCACCGCATGAAAAATAAGGCTGAGGGTAGGAGCACTTCATAAATCTAAACTTACATAATAGACTGTGGGGTTTTTTGTCTTTAAAAGTATTTCTTTCTTACTTTTTTGTTGTTAAAATGTCCTTTTTATACTTAAGAGGCATAACCACGAAATGTAACGTATAGTGCTTGTTTGGATCCTGATTAGGAAAAAAAAAAATTTAAGACATTATAAACTGCGTATTAGATCATACCAAGAATTATTTTAAATTCTGTTGGGTGTGATAATAGCATTGTGGTAATATAAGAACATGTTCTCTCTTTTTTCTTTATAGTTTCTGAGTACTGTAGGGATGAAAAGGGATAAATGTTGGATTTGTTTTAAAATACATCAGCAAAGAAAATACTTTAGGTGCTGTATGATGCAAATTGGCAAACTTGACCATTATTGAATATGGGTGACAAGTACATGAGCATTCTTTGTAAAATTCTAATTTTGCATATGCTTAAAAATGTTCATAATAGAAACATTTAAATTATTTAAAAAGATTAAACATCCTAATTTAATAAAGTTAAAAAGCTGGCAACATCATGTCAGTCCTCCTCACTAGTATAGTGGGCAGGGAATGACAGGACCTGGCTCCTCAGGCTCCTTCCCCTGGCTACCCCTACATGTGTCGCTCTGAGCCCTGGCTTGCTCGTAGTAGAACAGGTATAGTACACCTAGACCTAGCATCGATTTGAGACTTCACTGAGGTAATAGCCATGAAAGTGCTATGCTGCTCAAATGCTTCTGTTCAGTCAGCAAACATTTCCTTAGCATCAACCATGGCGAGGCTCTGTGCTAGACACCAGTGATAAGATGATTAAAATGTGGTCTCTGCACACAAAGACTTTTCATCACTGCTATCTAATGTCTACATTGATTTCCACAGTGACGGCTATTCCACAACTAGCTCTAGCTTCTAGTTTGAATACTGTCTACAATTCTTAATAAACGCAAGAAGGTCCCCCCTTAACTCCCCAGCTCATCTTTTTCTTAACGTCCCCTCTCTTTTGGTTTCCTCAGATTCTAGCTTTCGAGATTTTCTCAGTTCCATTCTCTTCCATGCTGTTCCTTCTGCCTGGAACACCTTTCCTATCGGTCTCCATCTGGCTTCTTGTCTTTCCCATCTGTCTTCAACATCATGTCCTCAGACAGCTCCCTGACCTATGACAGGTCCTTCACATGCAACAGATATTACTCCTTTGCAGTACTTCACATACATGAAACTAATTATCTGTAAAGACTTGCTTATTATTTGTGAGGCACACGGTAGATGCCTGAGAAATGTTTGATAACTGATGGAGTGGAGCTGCTGGTGTGACTATTCCTCCTTCATCCTGATAAAAAAAAGTGATCTAGCCATTTTGAAAATGTTGAAACTTTGATAAATATGTTCTATCCCTCCATGGCTCTCCCACTAAAAGAATTTTCATTTTCCAACTGAGGTAAAAGGAAGAATCGCCAAAGATATGGATTGAGAGAACTATTTATCCTCCACTTCTTTCTCATCATAATTATCTATTTCTGAATCCTAAAACCACCTAGCTAGATTCGTCTCCAATCCTGATTACCTTTAACTTCTTGAGATGCTATGTGTGTTTCTATTTATTATAAGTATTTTATGGCATGCAACCAGAAAAATCACATTATGGGAAATTACCCACAGCCCCCAAACACACAAACAGGAGCTGAACAGAACTTCAGCACAATTTATGGTAACAATTTCATCCTCAGTTTAGTTATTTTTACAGTGCAGAAAAAAATTATTTTGCTTATTTCACTATTTTTTTCCTATAAAATTGTTCCCTTGATTTTTGGCAAAATATCTATGAGAAAGTGAAGGTCTCCCTGGGTGTATAGGAAATTGAAATTGTCACTTAAGTAAGGACAAAGTGTAACCCTAAACTGTCCTCTGCACAATATTGTTTGCTAAGAAATGGGAACTCTAAAACAAAGATAGTATGGAACCATTGGGTGGCTTAAGGGATATATTACATTTGTCACTTAGCCAGCAGCGTTCTGATGAAGAGATGGGACAGTGACAGTAGAGAGATCAGAATCCTGGAGGTCATTTAGGGGTCTCTTTCAATGGTCCAGGTGAGAGATGGTGAGGACAGTGGGAGTGGAGAAGAGGGGACAGACATCTGGGAGGTGTAAAGAAGAGGCTTGGCTGCTTAACTCAATGTGGCATATAAGAAAGAAAGTGGACGTGTCCAGGGTTTTAGCTTGAGCAACTGACTGAGAACACAAGAGGAGATGCCCTTGAAATAGGCAAAGAAAATGACACAGAGTTCATATTGGCACACTAATTTTGAGGGGGCATCATTACAGCCCAGTGTTCTCGTGCCAGACTTTCTTAATGCCACTGACTGGGAGTTTAGGGAGATAACATCTTTAACAAGTGAAGTAATTTTATATAAATTAGATACTTTCCTGGGTCTATGGAACTGTTATAGATGAAGACTGTGCTGCAGCTACAGTAAGACAGTTGTGTGAAACACATACTAAGCTGATCATTCTATCCTCTAGACCTATGGAAAAATGAGAAAATAATAAAAGTAAGTAACCATTAAAAGTGACTTTTATGCACAAATAAATAAAAATATGCTATGGGAAAATTGATCCCTGTAGAACTGAATCAGGCAAATTTATCTTCCTCTTGATTAATAATTTAAGAAGAAATCCCAAGGCTGCTGCCTCTGGAGATGTAGGAGTAACTCTTATAATTAGACTCTCATCTGAACCGTGAGGGTGAGGATCAGAAAGCTGACTCAGCCTGGTGTCAATTATTTGCAGCTTGCACAACGAAAGGCTAGAAATTTGGAAGATGTAGGAGGACTGAAGTCCAATTCTGGGGGTTGCTTCAGCGCAGTCACATGGTAAGTATTTACTGGCAAACTTCTTTCAATTAGTATTTACTGGCAAATTTATTCTCTATCTCCTTTAGTCTGGGCCCGGAAAATATTTGTGGGACTTGCTTTGGGATGGAATTTTTATGCTTCCAATTCAAGAAACAGAAATCAACGCACTCCAACAACTTTCCTTTTTATGTAAACTCAAACACAGCTGGTCTCTATGGGTCAATCCAAGAAACTGCCCTTTTTAATACAATCTAGTTACGTCCGCGCTACTTTAGAATGAATTGACAGATCTACGGAAACTCGCCAAGCCCACTCTGGCCCACAGAGAACTGCAACAGGCCAGCAGGTCCTAGCTGGCCCCTTCCGGATTCATCAGGACAGAAGAAGGTGTGACTATAACACCTTTTTTACACAGAAGCTCGTTTTGACCAACTGGCTATGACTCCTTCCTCAGGTTCAATTAATTTGCTAGAGTGGCTCAGAGAACTCAGAGAAACATTTTCCCAACGTTTACCATTTATTATAAAAGGATATGATAAAAGATACAGTTGAACATCTAGATGGAACAGATGAGTACGGAAAGCTACGTGGGAAGGGGTGTGGGGCTTCCATACTTTCTCTAGACGAGCCACTCTCCTAGCACCTCCATGTGTTCACCAACCCAGAAGCTCTCCAAACCCCATTCTTTTGGGACTTTATGGAAGCTTCATCACAAAAGCATGATGGATCATTAACTCCATTTTCAGCCCTTACTTTTTCTCAAAAGAAAGGTGGGTGGGGCTGAAAATTCCAAGCTTCTAATCATGGCTTGTTCTTTCTGCTAACCAGCCTTCATCCAGGAGCCATCTAGGAGCCCACCCAGAGTCACCTCATTAGAACAAAAGATACTCCTTTCACCCAGGAAATTATAAGGGTTTCATGGAGCTCTATGTCAGGAACAGAGGTCAAAGACCAATATTACAACAAGAGATGCTCCTAGTATTCTTAGCACTTAGGAAATTATAGGGGTTTTAGGAGCTCTGTGCTAGGAACTGGGAGCAGAGACCAATACACATTTTTTTCTGTTATCTCACACTCCTGTAGGGACTTGAATTCATGCTTTTCTAGCTCTGTTAAGTCATTTTTCACTAACCCATCTTTCCAGTTTCCAAAATTTTGTTCATATTTCTCACAAGTGTTGTCAAGACTTACTTTTTTTTTATCTCATAGATTTATACCTGTTTAAATTACTTGTTACTTTGATGGAATTTTGGAAAGGAACAGAAATATATGCAGGTATTCAAACTGCCAGGTTTAAAAGGAAGCTCAAAATTTATGTTCAACTCTACTAAATATTTTTTTAATAAATTTATTTATTTATTTATTTTTGGCTGTGTTGGGTCTTCGCTGCTGCATGTGGCAGGCTTTCTCTAGTTGCAGCGAGCGGGGGCTACTCTTCATTGCGGTGCACGGGCTTCTCACTGCGGTGGCTTCTCCTGTTGAGGAACACGGGCTCTAGGCACGCGGGCTTCAGTAGTTGTGGCATGCAGGCTCAGTAGTTGTGGCGCGCAGGCTCTAGAGCACAGGCTCAGTAGTTGTGGCGCGCAGGCTCTAGAGCACAGGCTCAGTAGTTGTGGCGGGCTTAGTTGCTCCATGGCATGTGGGATCTTCCCGGACCAGGGCTCAAATCCGTGTCCCCTGCACTGGCAGGCGGATGCTTAACCACTGCGCCACCAGGGAAGCCCAACTCTATTAAATATAATCTTAGTGTTTTCTTGCCATCAGTCTATCATCCCAAGATCACATAGACCCCAGTTCTGTCATTATTACATGTTCTGTATTTCTGAACCTTGCGACATCTGCAAAAAGTACAGATGACCTCAAGAGGAGATAAGCTAGGATTCATTTATATTTTCATATCTTTCATTCAGTTGTTATTAAAGTTTTTCTATCTTTTCAGATTGACACAGAATTATTGCATGAATCCACCTATCCACCCATTTAAAAAATGTGCTGGGGATAGAAATAAAGGATTAAACAATCTAATCCCTGACTTCAAAGAACTCACTATTTATTATGGGATATAGGCAAGAAAATAGACAATACAAATAAGCTTGTTAAGGCATAAACAAGGAACTATATCAGTACAGAGGAGAGGTTCCTAACCCAGCTTGAGAGGAAGTACAAAGAGGATGGTGTTTGAGAGACGGTAACACCAAGACAATCTTAGAGGATGAGGAAGCACTGGGTAGGCAGAGAAGACTAGATGTAGGGGTGGCAGAAGGCAGATCAAAGCAAAGGGAGCAGCTGTGTAAAGGCAAAGGATCATGCCTCTTTTGCCGCTAAAGAGGAGAAATTTCTCTCAATCAACAGAAAGTGCAGGACAAAGGGGACTGAGTCACCTTTTGATGAGGTAACTTGATGTCGGTGTCCTTCCAGGAGAAAATGAAAAGCAGCCCACTTATAATGAGCTCTTTGGCTCTTGAATTACCAAGTAAAACTGAGGTATCAGCAACTCTTGGCTGAGTGAGAAGCTTGCTAATAGAACCCCTGCATTAGTGGGGAGGGATTAAAAGAGCTTTGATAAGTATAAAAGCACTGTGTGAATACACGAGATTATTCTTATTACTACTACACTGCCAACCACCACCATCCCCAGGCCTGAGGCGTCCTCTACAACTTATAAAGTGAAGCATCTTCTCTGTGGTTTGGAGCAATGGCAACCTCCTGTTTTCGAGATTATACTACAGTCATGTAAGATGTCAGCACTGGTGGTGGCAGGGTGATGGCTGAACAGGACTTCCCTGCACATTTCTTTGCAGCTTCATTTGCAACTTTTAAAAGTTAAAGAGAAAGAAGGAGGAGAAGAAGGAGAGGAAAAGAGGAAGAAGGAGAACAGCAGCTTTTCAAGGCCAAAGATGGAGAGCATTTTCTCTGCATCTCTATTCAGGGCTGCAATGAACTGAACTCAGTGTACTGCTGCAGATTACTAGAAACTTAAAATCCAATTAGGACGGTGCCATGGGCCTGGCAAAAGGGTAGATTAGAGCGCTGGCACAACCCTGGGGCTCAGTGGCAGGAGGCTGAGTGGGGAATGTAAAGCATCAGCCTCCAAGCATAGAAACCACAGTAACAATTTTTAAATGTACTTTGGAGAGTTAGCATTTAATCAAAATCCACTGTGAAGCAAGGTGTCTTCCCTGCTGGACATTCTATTTCTAGTTCTGCTACCTGGCTCAATCACTAGCAGGTAAACATGCCCCACCAGCCCCCAGCTTCTCCCAGCTCCTATGCGTCCTTGGTGCTGGAAGGTAGATGGTAAGAAATTCCAAGGCATGGTCGGGAACGCAGTCTTGAAATCACACACAATGAATAATGCCATCATTAATGACTCAGGGCATAAAGAACCTGTGGAGTGAGAAATTGTGTTTATGCAAAAGAGTATCTGGATATTTGGACAAAACTGAAGTGAGGAGGCAGGAATAACCACTACAAACTTATTTGGCAAGAACTTCAGTCCTCATTTTTCAGAGATTCAATTTGTATGCTGGTCATTTTCTCTTGTATTTGATTCCCACACTTTTCCTGCTCTGTTTATATCAAAAGGGTTGACTCCATGCAAATTACATTGCCTAGGCTCCCTTCCTAGGCCAATGGGAGACACTGATGGAAGACTGGAGGGCGGGAGGAAGGGAGAAGCCATGGTGTCTCTCACTTCTCTCAGTTTCAGGGGGCATTTCAAGAATGTCTATTTTTCCTCCATGATTTCTACAGATGTAATTTCAGGGCTCTGTTAGCACAGACTTGAAGGTTTCTCAGTGTGATCTTGCTCTGGCTATCTTTCATCCGAACAGAGAAGAGTTTTCTGACTTCATTTAAACATGTTCGTGGTTTGCTGGAGAATATATTATTTGGCTCCAGTGATCTTGATGTTTGTTAAGGAAGCAGACCCAGACAAGACTGTTAACACTGCCATCCTAAAACCACTAGAAAACACACTCAGTAGGTAGCACCAGTGCACCAAATTTTAATTATAATGCTTGTAGTAGGCTGAATAATGGCCCCCTCCCCAAATATCCATATACTAATCTGCAGAACCTGTAAATGTTACTGTCTATGGCAAAAAGGACTTTGAAGGTGTGTGATTGTGTTAAGGAACTTGAGGTGGGGAGATTATCCTGGATTATCTGGGGAGCCCTAAATGCAATCACAAGGGTGATTAAGAGGTAGGCAAGAACATCAAAGGAGGAAGTAGGAGATGAGACAACAGAAGCAAGAGGCTGGAGTGATGTGAGGAAGGGATCACAAGTCAAAGAGTGCAGGTAGCTTTCAGTAGCTGGAAAAGGCAAGGATTTCCTGCAGAGCCTCCAGAGGGAACCAGCCCTGCCAATACCTTGACTTCAGCTTAGTGAAACATTTCAGATTTCTGGCCTCCAGCACTGTAAGACAATAAATCTGTGTTGTTTTAAGCCACTAAATTTGTGGCAATTTGTTATAGCACCAATAGGAAACTAATACAATGCTCTGAATATATACATATTTATATATTGCTTTAAAAATGCCACATCTTGGCTATCAGCAAAATAATTCCAACCATACATGAATTCTAACCTGCTATAAAAATCCTTAAGAGAAGTATATAAAACTTCTTTGCTTCAGATATCGCAGTAGATGTCATGATGTGCCCCTCAGATGTCCCTTCAAGACTGAAGCACTTACTCCCCCAGCTGTCCCTCAATGAAGAAAGCGTCATCACCCTAAGTAACTCCTCCTTTCTGGGGCAGCCTACATGAAGTTCCTGGTCAATGAAGGGGTGCCAAGGCCCAGCCCCTTTATCCCAGCTCAGGACAACTCTACAGGGCCATACCTTCAGGAGTCTCCGTTGAAATTATATCAACATCCAACTTTTCCTTCTGCCCAATCCTACTCCCTTCCTCTGCATTTTGATTCTGAAGCACTCTCAATAAATTTGCCATCTGCCAATTTCCACCTGAGTGGAGCTTTCCCAGGGACCCAACCAGGAAAACTGATTTATCTATATTTAGTCAAAAGCACTACCTACCTAGTTAATTTCTCTTTATATCTGATGATAATTATCAACCCACTCTCCTACAATACATCAAACTAAAAAAAATAACTTATAAGAATGCAAGACTCTCCCAAAAGAGAATATGACCATTTACAAATCTCCCTCAGCTGAGGCCTTAGGTGCAGTGTGAGTTAGGGAGTGAGGATGGAAGAAAGCAGCAGGAAAGGGATGAAGACTGGCATGCCAAGCACTGACATTTATTAAGGAGTTATATAAGGATGCGGGATGTGCTAATGTTTCATTCTCATTATGGCCCTCTGAGACAGATGTTATCTCAGTTTTACAAGTGGGGAATCTGAGGCTCAAAGAGGTTAACTGATAGAGCTGGAGAAGAGTTGAGCCCAGAATTGAGTACAGCATTGTTTGAATACAGTGACCATGTCTTTCCCTGCTATCAGGAGTAAGAATTGTTCTGACAGAGATAAGGGACATAGTATAAGAGTGTTTCTCTATTACCCGCTGAAGAAGATCCCTGGGGGGGGTTGGGGGGGTGTCTGGGCAGGTGAGGATATGCTGCTGCTGAACACACAGGAGGAACCACCCCTCCAATTCCCTCCCTCAGGCATGCTAACACTCTCCTGGGCTATCTCTTTTCTGGATTCTGTGAGGAACTTTCCCACCTCAGTGCTTTTGCCCTCCACCTGGAATGCTTTCTTCCTGTTCCACCTTTCCTTCCAGGTCCAGCTTAAACGCTAACTCCTTTGAGCCTTCTTTGATCGCCCCAAACAGAAACCGTATCTCCTGCCTCCAAATGTCTATAGTATTTAGTATCTCTATTACTTCTCTGAGGGTTATCACATCAGATCCCCAGTATTGTAGTTACTTATGAATGAATCATAATTTCCGCACTGAACTGAAACCTGAAGGAGAGTTGACTTAGACATAGTTGAACCCCCCAAAACAGCATAAAATTATTTGTCACAATATGTATTTATTGCTTAAAGTTCTCTAGAAACACTCAGTTCTTCACATTTCTATTTCTTTTAATAGGTAAATAGCCTGCCTGCAACATACATCTTTTATCCTTATCTGCATGGCCAACTCCTCTTTCTTTAAAATTCAAATTCTATGCTCTTTTAATAGCAAGTCTTCTCTAATCTTGCTCCCTTAAATGGAATTAAGCATGCCCCTTCTCATCTTGCTCTATATATCTCACACATATATTCATTATTGCATTTATGACACTGTTGTAATTGCTTGTATGATTGTTGTAGTGGCTTCCCCTGCTAGGGTAGCCCTCCATGGAGGAAGGCATTATGTCTTACTTTAACTCTGTGTACTCAGCTCTTACTACTTAACATATAATAGGGGCTCAACAAGTGCCCACTGAACTAAGAACAGAGTTTGAGGTCAAAAAAAGTCTCAGAAGGAACCCCAGATATACATACTTACTGCCAGGGTGACCAGGAACAAATTACTTAACCTCTCTGCGTTGGAAATAATGCCAACTACAATTACAAGACTATGGTTAGGATAAAAAAGATGACACATGTGAAAGAGCTGCACAAAGTGGGGCCCAGGAAATGCCCATTCTCCTCATATTAAATTGACAATTCATTTGTGACCAAATTGTTCATGCTTTTTATGTACTCAGGGCTTAGCACGGCCTTCTAAGCTAATTCGGGACAACACAGTATTTGGAGTAACACTTTTGTAGAGTTTCTTTGTTACCAGTATCTGATAATGGTGGTGATGATGAAGAAAAAGAAAGATAAGGAGCTGGAGGAGGAGGAGGAGAAAAAGGAAAGCACCCAGTGTACTCAATTTATTCTAATTAAATTACTAACCAGAAGGAGAATGCCCCAGGAAGTCTAATTTATAATGCTGTTTGGTTCTAAATAAAGAGCATCTAACAGGGAGACATGTAAATCCTGTTTCCAAAACACACTTCAAGGATTAGGTCATGTTTGGTCTAATGACCAAACCTGGCTCCCCACCTGGCTCAGAGTTACCAAGGTGACACTGACAGTCTGAAGACACAGCTTCTGGCTGGAGGAAAGCCCTAGTGAACTATCATGGGGTACTGGCACCTTTGCAGAAAGCAAGAAACCAACCACCTGAAATCTACACGTATTAGTAAAGCCAGCCTGTGTTGGCCCAATCAAATCTGGCATTTTAGAGAACTGAATTCTTCATGGTAGAAGAGCATAGCTTCTCCTCAAATGAAATGCACACTCATCAGAGAGGTGTTATTATGTTCTTTTTCAAATCTTTGCAGTGCTATTGCTCCCTAGGCTTGGTGCCACAAAGCAGTGATTGCAGATGACGTAGGAGGGTATCTATCTGGCAACAGCCTGCACTTGTTTTATTTCTCCACCTGCTATTGAAAAGAGGGAGAGGACCAAAATTTAAAAGCTAATTATTCACTTTGAAATATGATTATTAAGATGAAGAGTGCTCAAGTGCATACTTGAAATTTGGCTGTGTGCTTTTTAAGTGTGTTGTCTTAATATTGTTGTGGTCTGATTAAAGATTAATGCCACCCGACCGCAGCCCTTCTGTGTGTCATATCACATCATGGGTGAGTTGTCACTTTCTTCCAGGGTGACCTCTCTTTGATAAGAATTAATAAACTATATTTTAGTTTTCCTTCTTCAGACCCTTCTTTTTTGAGTTTCATATCCCACCAAAGTTGTGCATGACTAGCCCACACCTGTGAGCTTTTATATTTGCTTTCTTTTAATCCTTCCAGAAGCTCTGTGTGAAAGATATTCTTATACCAATGTACATATGTGAAAACTGAGGCTCAGAGAAGTCATGGAATGTGCCCAAAGTCACACAACTTGAAAGCAGTAGTGGCAGAAGTGGAACCCCAATCAAGTAACTTCCCAGCTGGGTATGTTGCTTTAGTTGTGGACACGGAATAACTGTCAATATGAGGAAATACCTGAACAAAGAGATGACAATAACTTTTCTATCACAAGCCCAGTTATAATGATTTAACATTCGTTGTGGGCTACATCATATTCCAAAGCAGTAACCACAAACTGAACAAACCTGAAACGGGGCCGGTAACATCAGTGGGTTTGCAGTCAATCTCCCTTGTTCTCATCTTCTCCAGAGAGAGAAGACACAACTCACAAATGAACCATCTTTCAGTGCCAGTGACAGCCTCTCCTCCCGTCTCCCAAGTGTCCATGCACAATTCTCTTAATCAGCGTAAATCTTTCCTATGCATGTTACCACTACTTTTTCTTTGTCCTGAATTAAATATATTTTGCCCATAAATCCAGGAAGGCTACACCTTGGGCCACCTGAAAATTCCCAGATTTGTGACTATCACTATACATGTCATATCCACTCATGAAACCCAGTAAAATATTAGTCACTTCTTTTCATTCCTTCATCACAGGAGGAATTTCTTTGGGGGGGCCATTTTCACAAAGAAATAAATATATTTTATCTGTTAGTGAAAGTGACCATGCACATTCAAGGAGTAGGAAAATAAACCACACTGAGGGGGGAGGCTGAGAAACTTTTCTTAATAGGTGAATATTAAATTTTAGAAGGCTGAATTTATACTGTTCTGTGGATAAGGCTGGGTGTCCATCAGACTGGGAGTCCCTAAAGCAGCGATTGAGGGTTTTCCATCCTACTGCCACCTCTCACCCTTATGTGACACAATTTTTACCAACTGAGTTTGGGGCTCTGTCTCTAGATGAGAATTAGACTAGCAGAGAATGGACCTCAAATGCTTTAGCCTGGCACTCAAGGCTCTTGTGATCTGCCCTCGGCCTCCCTTTTGTCTTAATGACAACCCTCCCTTACAAGATTCCAAGTGCCCCAGTGTTTTCAGAACATACTTTGTACTTTCCCATTCTTATCTCTTTTAATTCTTTAAAATGATGCTACTTCTCTCTTTGCTGACATTCTCACCAATCTTCATGACCCAGAAAAATTACCACTTCCTCATCTAAATATTTCCTAACTCTCCTGGTCAAAATGAAACTGCTTTACTCACAGAGCACACCATCATGATATCCATGCCCCGGCTTTGTATTCTGCTGGTTATGTTAGGGGAAACACTGACCGAAGCCGCCCGCCCTGGCTAGGCAAGACAGTAGCCACTTGCATGAGTTATCTTACAACAGGGGGTCCTGGTAAGGAACAAGGAACTAACAAGCTACCACCAACAGGAAGAATTCAGGAAGGGTCAAAAGGAGAGAGGAGACGCCAGTCCGTATGTCCTACCAACCTCCCAGAATCCTTCTCTCTGGAATCCATCTTGGCTGAGTGATGCGTGTGCCACCAGGAAGGGCCCTGAGTCAGAATGATTGGCCAGAGACAACCCGGAAACTAACCCCATTCCCATAAAACTCAAGATTGCGAGCCACGTGGCAGAGCAGTTCTCCTGGGTTCCCTTACCCTCCTGCTCTTCACCCAGGTGCCCCTTCTCAATAAAGTCTCTTGCTTTGTCAGCATGTGTGCCTCCTCGGACAATTCATTTCTGAGTGTTAGACAAGAGCCCACTCTCAGGCCCTGGAAGGGGTCCCCCTTCCTGCAACAGTTATATGTCTGTTCTCTTCCCTCCTGGAGGACACACTTCACAAGAATAGGAGCTTGTGAAAAACAGCTACCCCTCTAACAATTAATGCCCCTAGCCAGCAGAGTTTTGTATCTAATGGATACCTTAAAATATCTGCAGAAACTGAAATAAGAGAAATCATTTTATTTTAATGTATGGCGGCATTTCCTCAGGATATTGCTGGTAGCTACTTAATACATACATAAGGGGATAAGAACCCAGTACCAGAATTTGGTTTGTGTCGTCAGCTTGGGAGCACCGAGAGACAGGAGGCATGGGTGAGATGGCTCAGGGATTGGTCTAGGCTCAGAACAAGGGGGAGAATTAACCCAGACAAGTGCATCTACATTCTGTAGCAAGCTGCTGTGAGATCCCAGGCCACGTGACCGTGGACGGTGTCTTCACGCCTAGGTGGCCGGGCATAGAGTAGCTGCTGAATAAATAAGGTGCCCTCTGTGCTCCCACACAGCCATCCAGTGCTTCTTCATCTCGGAACTCACCACCAAACTGCACTGTAATGGGTGGCTACTCAGTTCTTCACTAGGGACCTAGGTAGGACATGACCATTTACAAACAGGGCCTCAGCACCTAGTTCAGTGCTTAGCCCATAACCAGTCCTAGATAAATAGATAAAAGTCTGTTGAATAAATGAAGGAAAAAAATGTAAGAAGAAAAGAGGGAAAGACAATAGACATGCACATGGATGTTTTCAATTCAGTTTTTCAGGAAAAGTGGTAGAAATCATGAACTCGGTGGGACAGACAGTGTTCCTGGCTTCACCACAACGTGCCCAGCATTTCCTGTTCAGAAAACGCTAAACTGCCCCTGAGAGGCTTTGTCAGAGTGCTTCTATTGGGTCAACTGGGACATGCTTTGGGAGCAGATGATGAGCCCCACACCCTGCCTAGGGAGCATGCGCGTGTGTGCAGATTTAAAAGAAGGAAATAAATAAATTCTCAAAAACAGTCTTGAGAGATTTGATTCTGTAATTCACATTCAATTTGTTACAAGAGAAAATTGAGAAGGCCTAGGTTAATTGAGACCACGCAGCAGCTCCCCACGTCTCTATACTCTTGCCTACCACTCCTCCCCAACATAGATGGTCAAAGTTTCATTGTCTAAATTCAGATCCAAAAGGATCTAGTCCATTGCTTCAATATATATTTTCTTCCTAAATTGCCACCACATACGATTTTACTGTCTCAGCAGTGAGCTGCTGGCATCGTAGTGCTCTGGGGAAGCTGTGCTCATCCAAGTCCTGGCATCTCCTCACAGATGCCTAAACAGTGCCATAGGAATTCTGCAGATGAGACATGAGTCTTCTAGGAGAGGTTCTGCCACAAAGGCACCCTGGTCAGCACCCAGCTCATCTGGTCAGAACCTTCTAGAGACTGTACACATCAGGGAACAACTTGCAGCACTTGCTGGCTGTGCAGAGAACTCAGAAATGTTAACAGATGGCATGAAAAACACAACCCTGAACAGTCAGCAGGGTGACACTCATTAAGAGTCACCACTGAGTCCACTTCCAGTAAAATCCCATTCCAATGAAATACCACTTTCCCAAAACCATCAATCTGCTTGAA
Source organism: Eubalaena glacialis (assembly GCF_028564815.1). NCBI lineage: Eukaryota > Metazoa > Chordata > Mammalia > Artiodactyla > Balaenidae > Eubalaena > Eubalaena glacialis. Next base: position 59,689,754 of record NC_083725.1, on the reverse strand, counting down.
CAAAAGTGACTACAGGGTACTATAATGCCGGGCCTGAATGAAGCTCTGCAGACGACGAAGACTCTCTCCAAGCCTCAGGGACTTTCCATCCACCATTTCCTCCGGGAAAGGTCCTGATCACATCTTCCCTCTAGCCTTCTTCGCCTCTGCAGATGGGACCGGAAGCCACTTAGCACTCAGAATTCCCTCCCTACCCTGACACTCATCACCCTGCCTTACTTTCCCTCCCCAGCAGGAGGGGTTGGGAGGAGAAGGTAGAGAAGAATGCATGGAGGAACTTGTTATTCTACAGGTCAGAATTTGTTCCACAGAGGAAATTTTTTCAGGTATACTCCTAATTTGTTTCTCAAGGAAAATCATTCCCTTCTTCCCTCTCTTCCTTTCCAGTGGAATACAATGACCCCATTGCAGGCTGTAAAACTACATTTAGTTGTACTTCAGATGCCATCAATGAATTAAAATATTGACACATGAAACTAAGGTCAGATGAACACAACCTCAACCTTGGATAATGATTCTAAGGTCGCCAATTGCAGACTGTTGTGCGCTCACTGACACAGAAGCCAGAATGCTCCCTTCAGCACTTGTTCCCCCAGTCCCTGCCCCAAGACGCAGAACCCCCAATAGTCACAGATTTTCATACCTCCAAGTCTCCTTTCTACAAGGCCTCTTCCACTCTCCCATAAGCACCTCCTGAAGTCCTTCCTACTCATGCTCCAAGACCCAGTAAAAATGTCAGCTCTTCTCGTCAACATTTTATGAAGCCTCAACATTTCATGAAATCAGCAAGAGTTGCTCTTTCACCTGTGTTCCCATAGCTCTTTGTTACAACATTTAGCTTGGGATTTGTCGCATTCTGTCTGTGATTTCTTGCTGCTACAACTCCAATGAAAAGGAATTAAACATTATAGTTAGTGCCTGGCATGGTAAGTGAATTAGATGGCTTAACAAAAGGACAGACCTCTTGAATTGATTTCCTTAATTCACTAACCCATTATTACAGGTGAAGTGAGATATCACATGAGTGAGACACCTGACCCTGTACAGCTGAAAGGCTGAAATCCATTAGTTGGATTTTAGCCTGGGATCTAAGAGATCTGGGTTCTAATTTCACTCTGCCATTAACACTTTCCCCCAAGCCCACACCATGTTTAACCTTTGGTTCATCATTTACTTGGTAAATCTTATCAGTAAACTTTGCCTTTGTTACACTGTTGTTTACCAATAGTATCCATGTTTTCATAAATACTCTACCCTTACAATCTTCTTCTCACTACCAAAGGCATTAGGCCAAGAGAACACCCACAGCTGCCTACAGAAAATGAACTCAGATTTCTTTCATGAACACACATACCTGTGAAGTCATGGCTGCAGAGGAAAGAAGATGTGGCTGTGCTGTATAACCTCGGGCAAGTTCCTAAACCTCTGAAATAAGCCTAACAGCCATACCTGCCAGGATTGCATGATCACAGGCTACCAGAGCTAAGGTCTGGAAAACACGTAGCAGGAAGTGGCCTCCAAATGTTACCTATTTCTAGTAATTCTGTATGATTATAATCCAGCTGCATAGTGTTTCCTTATTCTTGTTTGTTGATAGTGAATCCCCAACAGATTTTAAACTGGACACTTTCTGTGTCTAAAGGGCTTTTTTCAAAGATTATTTTTATGGTTCCTGTTTTCTTGAGAAGGGTGGGGACAAACACATAGAGATATCTTATTATTTCTGAAAAATGCAGCTGTACTATGATAATCTAAATTTCCTATAGACACATGAGATAAGCAGAAAGTTCTTGCCAAAAATGATCGGTCCAACCAACCATAATTATGTTAATTCTATCCAACTGCCAGCAAAGAGATCAAAGGTTAAGTCTGTTCTCAGCTTCACAGGATGATGATGATAATAAACACAGCTATTCTTAGTAGCCAAAGTATATATTGCAATTGTAACTGAAACCATTTGACTTTCATTTCTGGTAAGCTAAATGACTTGCAATATATATTCTTGTTTGAAACAATAGATCCTTTAGCTAGTGAAATTCACCTTTGCCCATTGTGAGCCACCTTCTCATTTACAATTTGCCCTAAGGCTTGAGAACATTAAGGAATGTAACAAAGGACTTTGAAAAATATCTTCTCCCTTGGCAAGCCCTGGTATTGCATACCTTCTCCAGCTCTCCACATTTTATGCACTTTTGAGTTTCACTAAACTTCTCTCTGATGTTTTCATCAATCCTCCCAGGACTGATAATTTACTACATGCCAGGAACTATAATGAATGCTTTCTACACAGATCAATCTAATTTCTTACCCCAACAGCCCTGTGGTAGGTGTTAGCATCACCCATAGTTTATAGAAGTAGACACTTGCTCCAGGTGACACAGTGGAAACTAAACGATGGATCTCGGATTTGAAACCAGGTCCATGTGTCCGGATGCTACAATCTCAACTGCTACCCTGTATTGCCTTGGCTGCCCATAACTTTCTTCACTGCCTCATCTCAGTGCCTGTCACAGTTCATGGTACATATTAGGAACACAATAAATGATTATGGGATAATAGTTATAATGACAGTCAACATGTTCTGAGCATTTACTTGTGCTACACCACATTCTAAGAGCTTTGCATGTGTAAACGCGTTCAATCTTAACAAGTCTCTGAGGCTCATTTTACAGATGATGAAACTGAGGTTCACAGGGATTAATTAATGAGAGAGTGAGAGTGAGCCCCTACCTCCTATTCCTTATCTATCCTTGATCCACATCCAAACTAGAGTGTCTGCATGAGTTCAAATATCCTCTCTGGTCAGACACAGAGTATACACTCATATCCCTTTTCCTTGAGTTTATTCCTTTACCATTCTCTGCCCTATTCTTAAATCTTTCCTCCAGGAAATTATTTCTCCAAGGTGCCATAAGGCTACTTGCCTGGCAAGCCAATAGGTTTGGTTTTCTTCTCATAGTCTTACTCATCCAGTTTGGCCTCTCAGTGAGGCTCCGTCTTTCCTTCTACAAAACAACCTTGTGTAGCAAGGATTACCCTCATTTTATAGACAAGGAAGCTGAGAAGCAGAAAGGCTAAGTCAGTCACTGACCTGGGATTTGACAAGACAATCTGGCTCCAGAGCCTGGCCTTTAATCCACGCACTGCAAGATCAGGGATGAATCTCTTCCTTCTCCAAATTCTCCAAGATTGCCATTGGTCAATATGACCCCATGCTACACTGTACTGATCTACACTGCATTGCATTGTACTGATTTTATAATAAATTGTATTGTTATGTAATATGTGGCCAATTTGACTGTAAACCATTTAAGAGATCATGCCATCGCTCTTCCTTTTGTGGCCCTGAGAGTGCCTCTCTCAATGCCGGACTCATTATTACTTGCTGAAGCCTACACTGGAAGTTCTGTCTCAGACTGGAATGTCTGCTCAAGAAGAACCAGAAGATTCCTATAATTGCAGCCCACTAGGAAGGGTTTTCCAAGTGCTAACCAAAGTCTTCTATTACTCCTTGCTCTTGTCACACTGTAAACTCTTCCCTGAGCACTTCTCTTCTCCATTCAGCTACCATCTCCACCCCACATTTCTCTTCTTTACCAACTTTAATTCACCTAACTTTACTACGTGCCTCCTTCTGGATGTTCTTCAGACATCTCAGCATGTTAAGGCTAAACTCATACCTCCAGAAATTTGTTCCTGCTCTGAAATGCACTGTGGACCACACAGCTTCCCAAGTCAAAAACATTAGCAGGAATCAGCTTTTGAAGTTTGTGTCAAAGGCATAATATTAAAGGAAGTAGTAATGAAAAACACCAGGACTGTATATCAAGCTTATACATTCCACTTTGTTTTTCTAATTTTGGCCTATGTAATTATCCAAATATGGAAAAGATTTGTTTCTCCACATGTACTAATCGTTTTTATTTTTGCTTTAAAAAAAACAAATATACAGGGCTTCCCTGGTGGTGCAGTGGTTAAGAATCCACCTGCCAATACAGGGGACATGGGTTTGATCCCTGGTCCGGGAAGATCCCACATGACGCGGAGCAACTAAGCCCGTGCGCCACAACTACTGAGCCCGCGTGCCACAACTACTGAAGCCTGCGCGCCTAGAGCCCGTGCTCTGCAACGAGAAGCCACAACAATGAGAAACCCGCGCACCGCAACGAATAGCCCCCGCTCGCTGCAACTAGAGAAAGCCCGTGCACAGCAACGAATACCCAACACAGCCAAAATTAAAAACAAATAAATAAATTAATTTAAAAAAAACCTTACACAATATTATGAAAACAAAAACAAACAAAAAAAAATACAGCCCTCCTTCCTATGTGCATATAGGCTTTAATGAGTCAAAGACATGAGAAAGTGAGATGCCCTTTTCCCCCCAAAGAATAAACATTTATTTAATTTCTATTGTGTATAAGGTCACATGTATATTACTTAATGTAATCCTTACAACTATCCTATGAGATGGGTATTATTATTACCAAAGCGAGGCCCAGACAAATGAAATGAGTTGCTCAAGTTCATGTGTCTGACAAATGACAGTGACAGTATTTAAACCCACATTTGCCCCCAGAGCCTAAAAGCACTCTTTTTACACCATACTGTTTCCAAATAAACCAAATCTGAAAGCAGGACCAAAAAAATGTGATAATGAGTTTTATTTTTCTTACATCAGGTAGACTATAAGTTCCTTAAAAGTGTTAACTATCAAGTTCCCAAACTAAACTATTTATGCAAGCATTAGTTATTACTATTGTAACCTAAGATGACTCATATTGGGACTTTACAAAATAGATACTGTATATCTGAGAAAACTAAGACATAAAAAGATTATTCTAGAGAGTGAATAAAGGCTAACACTTGTAAAAAACAACAACAACAACAAAAGAAAACAAAAAACCCTGCAAAAGCATAGGGTTTTGTTTTGTCTTTTGAACACTTGCTATGTCCTGGGAACCATGGTAGTCAACAATCTTGGAGAAATAAGCCACAGCCTAGCCCTTAAGGAGCTCTTAGCCCAGTGGAGAGAATACACAAAAATAATAATGTGTAAGAACATTGTTCAGGTTCTATGACAGAAGATGTTATGAAGCAGGTCACAAATCAGCACCAGGCAAACCATGTGTGACCCACAATCATGTCTTCTTTGACTCTGTGATGTTTTCAGAAATATGAATCAAGGGTTAACAGTTAAAAATTGAGAAATTTCACATCAAAATCCACATTTGTGGCTACCCAAAAAGTGAAAAGTCTAATGACACTGAGTTCTGATTCCTGTTTGTGCACCATCAACTTGAGCCCAGTAGCTGCTACCTCTAAGGGTGGTGTGCACATATTATTTGTATATAAGGACTCATGTTTCTTTAACAATTTACAGGAGAGTTACCTATAGACATTTTCTACCAGGAGCACATTTGCTGTAATATTTCACCTTGGTAACACTGTTCATGTGACCCTAGATAAAGTCACCCACTGACATTTAAGGCGGCATACATAAAAATTATCAAGGCAGTATTGACAGGAAGAGAAAGGACTGAGGTACGTAAGTGTGTGTGTGTGGGGGGGGGGTGCAGATGGAGAGCAATGATGGGAAGACAGAGAGAATGGTGATAAAATTATACTATTTGACCTCCCTCCCTCCATCTCTCCCTATGCATACACTCCTCATGACTTCTCCAGAGAGCATGTCCTTCCCCCTGTGGTTCACAGCTTGGATTAAGAACAAAGGCAAGAGGGAAGAGATATGGGAACATATGTATATGTATAACTGATTCACTTTGTTATAAAGCAGAAACTAACACACCATTGTAAAGCAATTATACTCCAATAAAGATGCTAAAAAAAAAAAAAAAAAAAGAGCAAAGGCAACTGCAAGTACTTGCGACAGCTCCCACCCCAGACTGCACAGGGCACTGCAGGGCTGCCTCAATGGGGGGTTAAGTGAATCAACTCTACCTTACTTTCCTGCATCAAGACAGGGTACAAAGCATAGTGACCTCCTGCCAGAGGCAGATATGAAGGCGAGTGGCAAATCCTCAAGACAGAGTAAATGAATCTTTCATGTAAATGAACACATCAATGCATGCCCTGACATGTTCATCTCTCATCCTCAAGCCTACGGTGTGGAGGCAATGTTTACATGCCTATGGGACATTTGTATTTCAATATATCTGGACTGAGTTAATTTAAACCACACTGATAAATGTCTTTAAAGATGGTCTATATTATCTATGGAGAGAATGTTTGCTGTGAAGCATGTCTAAGTGGCCTTCAAAGTCAATACAAACTAAAATGAGACTCTATATGCAAAAAAGGCAAGCACTGTTGGGGCTTCCCTGGTGGCGCAGTGGTTGAGAATCCGCCTGCCAATGCAGGGGACACGGGTTCGAGCCCTGGTCTGGGAAGATCCCACATGCCACGGAACAACTAAGCCTGTGCGCCACAACTACTGAGCCTGAGCCGCAAGTCACTACTGAGTCCACGTGCCACAGCTACTAAAGCCTTCGTGCCTAGAGCCCACTCTCCGCTACAAGAGAAGCCACAGCAATGAGAAGCCCACACACCACAACAAAGAATAGCCCCCACTCGCCGCAACTAGAGAAAGCCCACATGCAGCAACGAAGACCCAACACAGCCAAAAATAAAAAAAAAAAAATTAATTAATTAAAAAAAAGAAAAAAAAGACAAGCACTGTCAATTAAAAGCTCACTATATGGTCCCAAAGGCACACCCTCAGCTCTTCCCTTTCTAATCTTTGAATTATCTACCTTGTCAGAAATTTCATGGAAAGGAGACAGACTGAGCCAGTGTGGGAATTAAAAGAAGGGAATGATTATTTCTAAGATACCTATTCTGTGCCTGGCTCTTTTAAATGTATCAACACATTTACTAATTTAATCTCCCACCATTAAATGTGAGCCACATGAGGGGAATATTTTGTCTCTTTATTCACTCACCCCTGTACTTGCAGAACAATTCCTGCACATAGGACATGCTTGTTTTGGCTATCATATATTGGTCCTCAGCACCAATCCTTAAACCCCGACCCCAGTGCTCTCCAGTATATCACAGGGGCTAGAAGCCTGAGAACCCTATTCCCAGAATCTCTTGTTAGCAGGATTACAGTCAATATTGTTTCAATCAGAGTAACTTTCATGAGTTTGGGGATGTGGAAAGGTGGTGGCAGGATGGCACAGAAGTTTGTGGTGCTATGGCTTCTTACAGTTTCCTCAGATTCCACAGTTCACTGTTGGTCTCCAGCTTCAGGGCTGCAAAAAATCTATGGCTCAGGCAATGGCTTCCTGAAATATCCCAGTTTGGGTGTATCTGCCCTTACCCCTATCACTCCTCCAGCCCTTCCAACAATTTCTAATCACATTAATACACTAAATTACAACTCTTTTTTCCTTAAAATACATAAGGTGCTGTCTGTTTTCCTGACCAACTTAATGTTCCATAAAAATTAAACAATTGAGTGAAAAAACAACCAACTCAATGGGCAGTAGTATCCCTACGTGCAGTTGTAGAATTGAAGCTACTAGAGATGAAATAACTTAAGATTACACAGCAACTATTAAATGTCAGAGCTGAGAGCTGAGCCCTAGACTGTCTGATGCCAAAGTGCTTTTGCTTTTTCCATTCAGACGCTGCCCTCAATAGGTATAACATACCATGTTGCTGCCAAAATCTTATTTCAGAGGTTAAGAGCTGCTGTTTTCACTGTTCCTACTGCTAGTGCACTACTGCGGCTAGAAAGCTCGCTATAAATTGGAAGGGTACATTAATTCCCAAGGTAAACTGTCTATTAAATATATATGAGACCCAGTAGGATACCCTGTTAAAAGTGTACATTGTATCTGCCCTATCAGTGCAGATACCATGTGTGTGTGTGGCACACAGAAGAAGCTTGTAAAGTATTAATTGAGTGAATAAATGAATGAAAGTTCACTGGTTTTGCTTAGCCAGAAGTTCCTTTGCAGATTGTATGCTCTGGTGTCACTTGGGTCATAAACCACTTGTGGGCTGGTAATTCCATTAACCTTAATGCCTGGATCCCTCCCACTGTTCAGCACGGGAACAATAACCTCCTAGGCTGTTGGTTTTCCTTGAGAAACCTCAGTTGTCAACACCATTGTAATTCTGAGGCAGATAGAGATAAGAATCTATCCCTACTTTCCAAATGAAAAATCCAAATGAAAGACTGAGGCACTGCAAACTATTAACCTACTTCTATTGTAATGTAATAGAAAACTGCATTGCATTTAGAACCAAACAGATCTGGGTTCTCATACTGACTCTTGTCACTACTAGACCTGAAATCTTGGGCAAGATGTTTCTGTGACCTCAATATTCTCATTTACATAATAGCAGTAGTGATATCTCTAGAGCTACTGGAAGGAAAATCTATTACAGACAGAAAGCACCTAGCACAGCATCTGGCCCATGATAATGATTCAGTGAGTGAATATAGTATTGCCATCATCAATACTGAGGAAGGGTCTGTTGATACATAGGCAGTCATCCTGCAGGCTGGTCCATGTTAGTCCACAAGGCTCTCCAGTCCCAAACTGGCAGCAGTGACGTGAAGGAACACTTGAAAACATGTTTTTCACATTTACAACTGTACTACCTAGAAAGGTTATATAATTGCAAAGAACTGAGTGTCTGTATATTATAACTTTTGTAGGTTTCATGGTGTCTGGTGACTTTGGGTGGGGGAGAGTGGGAACGGCTGGCACAGAGTGGGTGGAGCAGAATCGTCACACCTCACTTTCCCTTAAAATGAGATCCAAGATTAGACTTGCTAGAAGATTCTGGGGGTGGACAGGTAGAATTGGGTGCCTTTTGCATGCCTAGAGGTAGTGGTTAAAACTGTAGGAATGAATGAGGTCATGGATAGTTTGGGATTAAGTGAGGGAAGACCAAACCACACTTGATCTCAGAAAACTCACAGTACCAGTCTCTAGCCTGGTGCTTGGCACACAGCAGATTCCCACTGAATATTTGTTGAATTAGTAAATAAATATCAGATTGGAAAGTATATCAATCTTCCTTAAAATGCCTGTGTCCCTCACTTCTTGTATGAGCTAGACTCAACTTATCTTTGAAAAGCTAACTGAGAATGTGTACTTTCTGAATATTCTGAGTCTCTCAGTTTGAAAAAGGTCTTCTGAAAGCCCATCAATCAGCACTGATACGTATTTCTTACTTTACCAAGACCTGGCAGGCACCATGAGTTTTCCCATCCTACTTACATAGTCTAAGCTCCAACTAGACTTTGAGGACAGAAAACATTTTTTTTTAACATAACTGGAAATTCCTCCGTGTCCAGCAAGGGTGTTTGGCCACCAAGCTCTCAATAAATAGGGACTTAGTGCTTGATCAATCAACTAGTTTTTAAAGTATTGTCAGAGAAGGGAGAAATAAATGGATTTCTTTGGAACTTTAGAAGTGATGAAAAACAAAATGTGTTCACATAAATGATGTTCAGCTTGGAGAATAAAAGACTTAAAAGGAACCAGAAAGAGGGCGCTGAGCTACTGGTAAAAGTAGAACTGGCGTGCGAGGGAGAATCTTGCATGGAAGAGGCCAGCAGAGTTAGTTCTAAGAGAGAAGAGATGGGCTCCTCTTCATTCCCCAACTGTTCCTGGGTTACCTTCTTATGTCAAGTACTATGCTCGGCAATCCAGATACAACAATAAATAAGGCACAGTATCAGGTCTTCCGGACTTTATGGTGCAGGAATAAAACAAGGATACAGCTACAGCATAACACACAGCTTGGAGCAAAGGAGGGTACCAAAAGGGGTACACTTGTTAAAGATTAGAATAGTTCTTGGGTGCTCTGTCAATGCCAAGGATGACCTGAGGGATGTGACAGATATCATGATTTGGGAGTTAAATAAGCTTGAAGAAAGAGAGATAAGAGAGAATTTCAAGACTGAAGAGTTTACCATTTTCTTTTATCTTTTTTAATGCATGTGTTGTTTAAACTACAATAATAAAAACTCAAACCACCTTGTGTCCTAGACAAAAGAAACCCAGACCTGGCGTGCCTTTGTTCAACCATCAGGTAACTTGCCTAAAAGAAAATGAATACTCTCTATTGCCCTTTTGGCAGTTCTCTGGATATTTTTTAGAGAATGAAGAGTGCATTGCCATAGAAACATGGGTTGGAGTTCTCTTACAGCTATGTAGATCTTAGGAGTGAAAAAGACAAGGATGGAGCATACACAGGGGTGCATGTGTTGGGAGACAAGTCAAGTACAACCACATTCCACTGGGATTTTTCTCAGGCTTCTGCCAGCTTGACCCACCACCTCCCCCATGATTTTTATAAACATTTATGTGTCATATTCTCTGCTTCATGCTTTCACTAGCACTGCCTTTTAGATCATTGCTAGACCTATGTCATTATCAAAAAGTTCTTTATAGAGAACTGAAATCTCTTGCTTTTAATTCTCCCCCACCCCATGAAACCTACTTCTGCCCTCTGCAGTTATATAAGTTTATAGTCTCTCATCTCTTCAAAAGGCTCTCTTGTTTGAATAATGTTATCAGTGTATTTGCTGTTTTAATTTGTGAACCTAAGCATCCCTGGTTTCTTTAAGAAATCTTTATCAGGTAAGGTTTCCAGACTTATGTTCTCCAAGTGGTTACCTCTAGAAACAACTTAATTATGACTATCTAAAAAGTGACCCCTGTACACAGCACAAAACTCTACCATGGGCTGAGAAGAACCGATACCCAAGGGAGGATCATGACTTTCCCAAAGTCACACTGGTGGTTAAGTGGAATGGGCACAATTCAAAGCCAGGGCTTCAGCCTTCTATGCCTGTTCCCATCCAATCTATAAATATCAATGAAGAATAAAGTCCCTTTCATTCCCTCTCCAACTGGATCTTAACACAATAATCTCATTCCAGCCCCATTTGCCTTACTTTCAATAATCTTCTTCCAAATCCAGACATACACTGGAACTGACCAGGGCAACCTGGGATGTATGGTCACCCTTGTACAATTCCTTAGGCACAGTTAGCTTTTAATAATTAAAGCTGCATGTATTTATAGGAATAAATCAAGAGAATAAAATATAAACAAAACAAATAAAGGAGACTTATTTTAAGAAAAGATTTCTTAAAATAAGCTTTTGTCTTTTTTCTACATTAAAGATTAGATAACCTTTTCTCAGTGCATCCAATGAATTTTCAAGTGCATTTTTCACTCATTTGCCCTTTGAAACGGAATTATTGCCATTTAAAAGTGATATGCAAACTCTGTCATACCTCCTATTACAGCTATCTAAGTATATGACATTCAGGCTGACGTACATTGCTGGAGGATGGTGGACATGGAGCTGGTATAATGTTAATACGTTCTCTAATTCACTTGTAAACAGTATTCTGTTTTCATTTCTGTCAGTCCTGAGATTTGGACTAAATTTTACTTTCCTAGTCCCCAGGACACAAAGGGGCATATCTAAGTGATCTTTACAAATACTTATCCCGAATATGAAGTTGACCACATGGCAGATGGTCCAAAACTGCAACCAACTTGTCCAAAATTTGTAGGGTCTATGCTGGAGAAATTAGTGCTACTTTCTCCAGAAGTAGCTAACTTCCTTCTAGTTGGTTCAGGGTCTGCTAAGCATGTGCAGAAATTAAAGAAAGAGGAGGAAGCATGGTCCCTGCCTCCCACTCACTTTACAATCTCCTAAGGAAATGAAGTAAAAAAACAGAATGATGAAGCTCAAGCTGAAGTCCATTGAAGAAGGGATTTAAATGGACAGCACTGGTCACGTCTGGCATCACAGACGTGGTGGGCATTGAAGCAGGGTAGAATTTTCATAGAAAGAGTGGATGGAGGGCCTTCTGACTCATGCACAGAAACACCCAATTATTGCTTTTACTTTTTTCAGATCCTGTGCTAGGTTCTGAACACAAAGAAAGAAAAATAAAACACTCCACTGAAGGTTCTATAACTGAATACTCAATACTTACTATTGGACACCATAATGGTTTTGGAATACATATTCCTTATTTGTAATTTAGTATCAGAAAGTGTATCTATACCACAGAAGGAAACAAATCCCTTTGGGCTCTCTTACATGCACATATTCATGAAATCCTAAGTTCGTGTTGATGAAGAAATTTCATTAAAAAAACCGGCAAATTCCACCTGGTCTGTGAAACAGGTTCTCTAGGGGATATCATGCATGTTTTTACAAATTAAACTCATTGGCTTGCTCCTGGGTAGATAACTAATTATCTAAGAATTCTGAGGGACAAATGGATTCCTTTCTATTGTTAACACATATATTCCCAGAAATTTATGAGAAAAAAATCAGCACTATAAGCAAATTAATATTTCTAATAATAGTATACTACCAAGGAGTGATTTGATTAAAATCTTGTTAATACAATAAAAAGGAAGCAGATTTCCGTTTGTCTTGACTGCTTCAGTATAATGTGGATCAAAGGCAAGAGTGTTGACTAGATCACCTGCCAAAGCCCCCTTCAGTCTTTCTATTCCATACTTTTTAGAGGTGTAATTTCTATTGATATAAAATAAGCCCCTGCAAAGGACCAAAAGAGTGTTCATAGGGCTGAAACATGAAAGTTTTGTAGATTTACATGCAAAAATTACGTTCCGATAACCATAATTTAATTAATTTTTTTTAAATAGAAGGAAATGTTTTTCTTCATATTTTATCTCTATGACAACCAAATAGGTTTGGAACAATGCTATCTTACACTAATTAAGAACATGGCCTCACAACTTGGCCTTCTATGAATATTAAATGCAAATGTGTGAATTATCTAGTTTCAATTAGGCGGCTGCGTTCCTGGCTTTCAGTTATGAGCAAACACTGTTTTGTATATAGAACATGAATTGAGATTTGTTTTTTAGGAATTAGATAAAACTAGGGGAAATGAAAGGGAGCCCACTGCTTGAATCACACACCCTGATGTAGAACTTGGAGGTCTGTACCCACTCATTTACCTTTTCATCCTTCTATCTGACATTATTGAGTGCCTCCTATGAGCCAGTCAATAGGAGGACAAAGAAAAATCTGTCCTTGCTAATGAGCTCCCTCTGGTGATGGCGACCCACGTAAACAGATAATTATGAAACATCCCCAGAACATATGGGATATAACGAGGAGATGGAACCCACTGGTGGGTGGGTGGGGTGGGAGGGACATCTTCTGGGAAGATACAGACAAACAAACTAATGCTTATTTGTTTATTTATTATTTTATTTATTGTTTATCTATATCCCTACTCATTTTCCCTCTCGTATTATTTTGATGTAAATCATTTCATCTGTGAATACAACAATGTGTATCTCTAAAAGATAAGGACCTATTTTTAACATTACCACAATACCATTATCACATCTAAAATATTACCAATAACATCACCAAATAAATATCCAGTTGGTATTCAAATTTACAATTGTCTCATAAATGTCATGAATTTTTTTTTTTTAAAGTTTGTTTGAATCTGGACCCGAAAGGTTCACTGATTACAATTAGTTGATTTGCCTTTTAAGTGCTTCCCCTATGTTTCTTTTCTCCTTGTTACTTATTTGTTGAAGAAGTCTGAATTTTAAAGAATGAGTGGGGGATAAGATAAAGGAGAAGGGAGTAGGGAAAGAAGTTTAGAAAAATGGGTTGCCAGGAACAAAAAATACTGCAAAGGCATTGAGATCTTCCTTGCTTTCCTTAAAAATACAAATTCTGTGATCATTTTTATTTCAGAAGCATTGCTCAGTATAAACTATCTCCTTACAATGCCCTTCTCCGTGTAGCTAGTAAATTCCTACATCACCTTCAGGGTTAACTCCAGAAATTATCCCCCAACTTCTCAATCTTACATTGTCTCCACCCTGCTTAAAAGGATGTATTATCTGGTGTCTATCAATTAACCATGTTAGATGCCAGGCATGCAAGGATAAATGAAATCAAATCCCTGCCCTCAAGAAACTCACTGGGGGTATTTTTGGCAAGAAAGGAGGTGATGCCATACTCTAGCCCATAAATGTACATTTCCCCATATAATTTAGTCATAGCAAGTATACACTCGTTGTGTAAGGCATAATCTGGAAAACAGTTAGAAAAAGTTAGATTTGCTATAAAATCATTAATAAATAGTCTTGCTCTTTCAGTTTCCATTTAAAGATAGAAACTATGACTTTGTCAACAGGCTAAATGCTTAGAATGTGTGCTTTATTGCTTTTTCTAATGTTCCTATGTTATGCAAAGGTTGTAAGAAGACTAATACTGGAAGATTAAATAATCAAATTATAATGAGTTCAGCTAGTTCCCTATGGCTCACATTTCCACTTTTTATATTGCTGTTGAAACAACTGAAGCAAGCAATATAAAAATGTATTACCCAATCATATTTTTAAATGATGCTCTTGATGATGGAAGACCCAAGAATACTTTTTCATTCACTTAAGGGCTGTCAATATTTCCTTGGGTTTGCAAATTTTGGCCTTTACAAGTAAAAAACAAAATGCATCTTCATATTCACCATGCCAGCACCTAATACAGAGCCTTGCATATAATGGACAAGAGTGGATAACACGTGGGCTTTCCTGCCACTTTCTAGCTGTGTGATCAAGCCTTATATTCTCCTCTCTTCTCATAGTGCTGTTATGAGAGGTAAAGGAGATAATGTGTGCAAAGTGGCAATAAACACATGGGAGATTTAGTTATTATTTGTTAAATAAATGAATGAAAAAAAAGTGCATATTCTGCCCTGTCCTTCATCCCTGTCCTATCCAAATTCCTGGCCAATCTTTCCAGACAATCTCAAATAATATCTCCTTTATCACTCTTTAAAAAATTACACAGGGCTGTCTCAAACATTTTAGCTCTTAATTATACATTGTTTCTGCATCTGAATGTTATTCTCCTCCATTGTAGCCACAAGTTTTTAAAAAATAAGATGGGTCTTATACAGAAGTGATGTCACAATATTTACCAACTGGCTGTGCTAGGCGTTAACTCTTTAGTTAATCTTTAGCTAACCAGTTAGCTCTGTGAAAGGCCTGGGAAAGCAACTGGAGTTGGGGGTGATATAAAGCAGTTGGGAAGGGGGAGGGCAAAGGAAACCTGTGAAAGGAAACCTCAAAACTAAACAAAGAAGAGTTTATCTGGTTTGTGCTATAGGAAGTAAAGTTGTGTCACGGGATAATGGCACCTTTTAATTCTGGGATGACATATGTGCTTTTAAATCAACATTATCCATCACCCTTCCACTATTTTTAGTTGCTTCTATCTCTGCACTGAAGAGCTGTCTAATTTGAAGAAGAAACCAGTGCCCTGGGGAGCATTTCCTACATAATCACTGCTGCCTTCTCTCACTCAAGCATGGTTTCTGAGTAAGTCTCTGGTTCCTCACTGACACAGCTGGGCTGTGACCAGTGCCATGCTTGGTTTCATGTTTTCTGAACAGATTTGTTGCACCAGAAGCAAATGGCAAGAGGAAATATACTTTGCTTCCATTTGTTGCCATTATTGAGTGTTCTTTGGAAAGAAGCTAGACGAATGCGTATCTAGGACCACACTCATTAGGTAGGTAGGTTGACAGCATTTAATGACCTTCATGAGTAAAAAAAGAATGTTTTATGATTGCATTTAGATGCCAGAAAATTGTGAACAGTATGAGCACACTTCCTACAGAAAGTAAATAATAGTCTTGTCACTTCTTCTATGCTGCAAAACTGGAAAAACAATCCAAAACACAGCTAATTAAATTTGGAGTCAAGAGTTTTAATAGAAACTGTTACCAAGCCCACCCAGTACAATTTTATCCAGGAAGTATTTTACTTCTTCAATGGAAAGAAAAAGTGAGTACTGCCTAAGGCTGAAGAACTAAAGAACAGATAAATTATATAAACTGTGAATCACACAGACACCAAAGTTTAATCTAATTTTGCTATAGAGCATTGATATTTGGCTAACAAATATTTTATTCTAGTCTATCTCATTCTCAATGTGATATATACTACACAATTAGCAAGTAAGCACATCTATTCAAAGGTACCCTCATTTGTCTTATACTTTTTTTGGTTTTGTTTTTGTTTTTCTTTGTCTTCTACTATTTTTGGTTTTGTTTTTGTTTTTCTTTGTCTTATACTATTTTTTAGCATCAGAAATTTCATGACATCACAATCTAAATAAATTTGAGGCATTGAGTGAATCATTAAACTTCTGGAAAAGGTTTCACAGAAGCAAAAAAGGAGAAAAAAAGGATGACAATGGTATTGTCTAGCTCTAAAATTCTATAATTTTGAACCAGGGGACAGAAATTTTAAGGTTCATATTGAATTGACTCCATATCTGTACTCACATTGTAAAAAAATAAAGACACGACTGGTTTAGCTTAAAACCCAACTGCTATCATCCAATAGCAGGTTTTGGTGAAACATACATTAGGTTTTCTGTTAATTATACCACTAGTCAGATGGCTTCTGGCTGGTAACTTCTGCAATAGTGCCAATGTGATGATAAACAGATAGTTAAACAATTACCTGGTTAGTTTTTGTGACTGCAAAAAGCTTTTTTTCTCTGCCTCAAAGCCTTTCCCTCTTTCTTACCTTTTGGCAAACTCCTACTCATCGTGGGGTGAGTCAATATTTATTTAAAGGCATGCACCATCGTATACTTGGCCTTCTTTCCATTCTGTTATGTACTAATTCTAGTGGACATTTGTACACTGTGTGTTGTACATATAGCAAGTTGAAGACCACAGCATCCATTCCATCACCACCACCACCCTTTCCTTTTTTTTTTTTTGGCCACTCTGCGAGGCTCACAGGATCTTAGCTCTGCAACCAGGGATTGAACCCGGGCTCCCGCAGTGAAAGCGCCGAGTCCTAACCACTGGACTGCCACAGAATTCCCCACTATCTCTTCCTAACAGCAACAGCGGCCAGACTTTGTTTAGGGGCTCATAACGTTATGGGGAGGCTGTCTTTATCCTGTCTAAGCTTCAGAATGGGCTGGTGATTTGGCTTTATGTTCAAGGGTAAGCCAGTCCATTTAAAAGTGAATTTTAAGGACCATTCTCAGGATTGCTTTCTGGCTGGATATGACTAAGAAAATAAGTTGTCCAGGAGCCATTGACAATCATTCTGTGACCATGAGGGCAGCTGGTGTTAGGATACAGCTAATACCAAAACAGGCAGCATGCCAAAACCAAAAGAAACAGATTTCTTGACAACCCGGTGTGCCACAGGATCAGACCTCTGAAGCTGGCTTCACTGCTGTACTTTTAAGTTACAATCACCAATACATTTCCTTTATTGATCAAGCCAGTTCCTTGCAATAGAAAGCAATCTCACCTGCCCCTGTTATGGCACAGCGGGGATCACTCTGTGTTAGAACTGTGGGCTCACATGTCCATTTCTCTTGGATTACAAACGCATTGAGTTCAAGGATTATGAGTGTTCATTTTTTTAATCTCAGCACCTAGCAGAACATCTGGTACTAGTCTATGCTTAATAAATGATTAATAATAGACAAATAAACAAGCAAACAAGCATATAAAGTAAGCTAATCGGAATTATTCCAGCCAGAAAATATCTCTTTCCCAAGTATTTTATATTAAAAAAAATTTTGACAGGAGTCCTCCTCCCGAGTTAGATATCCACAACATATCCATAACCATTTCCTATTCTAATTCAATTCTCTAAAAATGTTTCTTCTCCTTTTTCCTCCTAATTACATAAATAATGCATGCTCATTATAAAAGTTCAAATGATACATAAAACATAAAAAAGAAAGTAAAAGTCGATGGGACTACCACCACCCAAGGCATACACTATTAAAAGTTTTCAATTCAGAGGTTAAATGATAAATTTTGTTTTGTCCTGTTTCTCCTTGTCAAGTGTGGCACACACCTTAGTCATCACAGTCATCAGTTTAACTGCTGTATTTTCAGACTGGGGGAACGTTTGATATAGGCACACTATGTGCTAAGTTTTAACTGTGGCAGATGCTTTCATGTGGATGAGGGAATAGCTATTTACTGGGACATGAGTTATCGCATTTATGTTTTCCCAACAGCCTTGAGACAGGAATTACTTTACTTGCTTTATAGCTAAGGAAAGCAAGGTTGCAAGATTTGGTAGTAGAAAATATGTCCCAAGATGCATTCTACCTTTTCATCTAGAAAACTACTTTATGAAGGTAAGAGTAACAGAAACAAAAACAAAACAAACAAAAAAATCACTCTGGTAACTGCATAATAGCTTTCATTGCATTAAGAACAGAACAAAACAAAACAAAACAAAACAAAAGCCCTCAAGATTCTTAATAATTACAGGGATTTTGCTGCCTGGAACTCCTGGACTGCTAGTTCTCCTTAGGTGGGTCTTTGTCTCCAATACAACAGAAGATGGAAAGAAGCCATCTTCTGGGAGAATGAGATGCTGGGCAGAAGAAAGGGCTGTAATAATGATAGAAGGCCACACAAAGCCATTGATCGTCACCTCTGCTTTTCATACCAGCCTGCAGGGCAGGGTTCCACAGAGTTCCTTCAGGCAGCCTTCATCAGCCCCCAGCACCAAGGGTTACAACAGCAATTTAAAACTAGAGATAAGAAAAGGGCACCTGAAATTCCCATTGGACTCTCTGAGCAACTACATTTTCAAATGGCATAAAGGACAAATGGCAGAGTTTTAATCCAGTTGACCCTAAAGTCACCTTCCAAAGTCAGTCTATGCCTCTGAACTAGAAAAAAGACCAGTATCTAGCGTTGATGGATCAGGTTGCTGTCAATTCCAAAATGGAACTTAAAAAGCTTTTAGTCTGAGATCTTCATAGCTTTGACCACTTTCTTGTTCAAGTGATTTCTTTTGGTTTAACGGGGAAAAGGTCAAAAGCAAAAACAAACAAAAGCCCCATAAAACCAACCCACTGGAATTTTAGCTTCATTACTCTGAAGTACAGGTAAACATTCTTCAGTGCAGAGTACGGCTGTGCCTAACATTTTGGGGGCCCAAGGTAAGAACACAAATAAAGGCCCCCAGACCTGGGCCAGCCCCTCTTCTCTTCCATAGTTCCTTCCTGCACCGCAAAAGGCCTTTCATGCAGATGTGTGGATATTCCAACTCACAAGTCCAAGCTATGATCAACAAAGTCCCATTCCCTGGCCTCACCCCTAACCCCACGCAAACAGCAGCCCCTTGGATTTCCTCACACCCCGGGGTGGGCACACAGTACAACCCTTGGAAGTGGGCTCAGGATTGTCTGGGGAAGAAATTCTGGGATCCTGTTTACCCTGAATGTGGTCTAGAAAGCAAGCTCCAAATGGGCCCATCCTCTTGGCCCAGACACTCCTCTAAAGCCAGAGGGATGTTGCCCAGGTGAAAGGACAATACTAATTCAGGGTAACTTTTAGATCTTATCTTGAATTTGGTAGATTTATGACCTTTTAAAATTTCATGCTTTTTAATACTAAATTTTATACTTTGGTGAGAATTGTAAAGATGACTCAGGAAAAAGTGATCTTGATTGGCACAGACCAAAAATGAGAGCAATGAAAGTCTCCTACTTCATTTTTTTATATCCCCTAAACTCTGATAGAGGTTAAATATGTGGGGAGAAGAATCAAGGCAACTATAGGGCCAAGATTCCAAAATCGAGCCACGTAGAGCTGGGCAAATCCTACAGAATCATTCCACCATGGTGGTTACAGTATAGATTCTAGAATCAGACAGGTTTTGAGTTCAGATTCTAGCACTGCCATATGCCAATTTAAATTAGTAGTATTTAAATAAACTTTTCTCTAATCTCGTTTCCTAATTTCATAACGAGAAGCAAAATAGCACCTACCGGGTAGGGTTGTAATGAGGAGTAAATGAGAAAATGCAGGTAAAACATACAGTACAGTGCCTGGGGCGTAATAAATGATATTTATAATTAGGTACTTTAATGCAATGTCAGGGCTGGAATTATGGCCTATTCATTGTTTAGCAAATAACTTAGAAGGCTATGAAATATTATTTGGTATCAGTTTATCTCCATGCTCCCCATTTGACATCAAGTTTATTCTTTAAATAATTATGTAAAGATATTAGATGCCATTCTAAGAATTAGTGAAATGTGAACTGAGAGGTAATAATTCTGTGTTTACTAGGTTTCCAAAATAAAAACAAAAACAAAATCATCTGACAGAAGTGTATCTTGCTAACAAGAAAATTTTTTATAATCTTCCTATTTAATGTGCGTATTTCTTTCAAAACCAACATCAAAATGAGTTAATATATTTTATAAAATTCAACTTCTAACCATAATGACTACCTTTTACTGGGTCCCCTTTGTGCCAATCAGTGCACCATTGGTTACACATACATACATCATCTATCTGGTGTAATCTTCCTAACTTCCCCTCCCCAATTTTACAGATAAGGAGAGTGAAGAGGGGACCATGGTGACACAAAGCCCCTGCCCTTTCCATTTGCTAACTGCTGAAGCCAGGTCTTAGGACAGCTCCTGTAAACCTCGCCCCCTTCTACCCCCCCAACCTCTCTCAAAGAAAATCATATAGGTCATGTAGGTAAAATGTTCATGCCTCTTTGGCTTGTAACCCTTTTTTAAGAGACATGCATTTTGGTATGTATGTGTTCTCTCGTCACAGTTCGTATTTGTCTTGCTGTAAATTTAATTGAGAATAACTCATGCTAAATTTTCTTTTGTTGCTATTGAAAGAGCTTATTCTTGGTGGGTGGAGAAGATGGAAGATGGAAAAACCACCACCAAATGAGAAGAAACTCAGTTTATGGAAACTAGTGCATTGGCTTATTTCTCCATAAAACCACACTGAATCAAGACCCAGGTACTGCTGCAAAATAAACCAGGGGCTCTGGCAGGAGATTTTTTTTAAATGTAGTACAGTAAAATTCAACGTACAATACATCGCAAAGGTACTTTACAACTGTATTGTTCTTGGCATTAAGATATATTAACACTTTGAGGAACCTTCAGCTGTGTGTCCTGAGCTTTACAAGTATCACGTGCTGACCAGACCATCAAACGCAGATGTTGGTTTATACCTGCAATGGTTTGCTGAATTTCCTATCTTAATCATTACTGCTGTAGCCCAGAGGCTCTGAGCTGAACGTAGGACAAAAAGACATTTTACAGACCCCTTGTGGGGCAGCCAGTTTGTAGATCAGAAACCAAGTCTCAGGTTACACACCCCTAAATGCCAACCATAATACATCACTCCTCTGCTCTTTAAGCAGAACTTATTCAGAGAAATGGAAAATATGGAAAAGCTATTTATGGACGAAAGAAGAATGCCTGGAAAATGTGTTCCTGAAAAAAAAGATACATTCCATATTCCAAATTTGCCAAGTTTTGGTGCAATCAGAAAGTGTACTAGGAAAGAAGAAACAACTTTATTAGAAGTATAGTGGTACTGATGACCACAATATTTATCAGGAAAAAGCAAAGAGCAAGCTGGTGGGGGGAAAAAGATGCATATTTTTTTTTCAAGGAGATGCTAAAACGAGTTGCTTTCCTTGAGGATAAAGAGGATGTTCCTGTCAGGTCTACAGATCCCACATCTAAAGAGAAAGTGCAATTATGCATAAAGTAAACGCTTTGGACAGACAGTTATGGGTTCAGAAGACAGTAGCTCCTTGCCAGTGAAATCAAGCAAATGTCAACAAGCCAGACACACTTGAAGCATTCAGAAAAATGTCTTGCTATTCCTTTCCATACATAATATGCCATATGACACCACAGTTAAATCTGCTACTGCAAAAAAAAAAAAAAAAAAATGTACGTCAAGCTGTTGGTTTCCATGAGATTTGGACAGAGGCAAACAACACGGCAGAAAGGAGTCCAGGAAGGTACAGCTTTCGCTTCTTTCCTTCTGAGGAGGAAATGACTTCCTACAGCTAGCTGATCAGGAGTTAGCGCTCACTCTGCTTGGAGCCAAGACCTGGAGCATACCCAGATGCGGACCAAAACACGGCTTCAGGTAATTATTAACAGGAATAGGAAACTAGAGAAAACAGTCCCAAGTTACGCAAATACAACTGCCATGCTTTCTGCATTTGTCTGTCCTGCGGGTGGGATGTACAGCTCTTTCCATAACGATCCAGTCTTTTCTTTCGCTCCTTCTCCCACACCACCAACAGGCATGCCAAATGCAAATCTGCTCACATTCTGATCCCATTCCGGCAAAACGCAGGGACTACCACCATACCGAGTCTCACAATAATCTCCACAATGACAATTATTCAGAGTCCCTCAGTTCTGTTCACACAAAAGATTGCAATTTGAATCTTGCATTGCATAGGTTCAGCTCTGTCGGAGCTGGTTACCAAGCAGTCTGTTTTAGAATTTACCGATTGCTGGGGAGGGTAAGCTGGGGGGTGGGGATGGACAAACCGCCCTGTACATACCTCCTTTTGGCAGCTAGGAAAAACAATTTCGTGACAAAGAGACTTGTTCTTTTCAAAGCTCACCCAACAAATGAAACTGACAGAATGAAACCAGAGAAACTTTAGCAACCAAAGAAAGCAGCCTTCCAAGGATCAAGGTGAATAATTGATTTGTCGGCTTTTGTTTCATCTTTTAAGCTATTTTGCTCATTTAATAGAATTGTGGAATTTGTTAGAAGCCCAAACACTGACACACACTTCTGACAGCAAGTGCATATTCCAAACTACAGATTCATTTGCCAAGCTTATTCAACAATGATTAGCTGCAAAGCCAGGGAACTTACCGAGCACAAAATTATTGGAACAAAGCAGGGAGGAGGCAGGAGGCACCAAAGGCAGCTTCTCCGTCTCCTTGGTGCCAGGTTCTCCTGTCTGCCGTCCGGTTCACACTTGCCTTTATAACTAAGACTCCGGCAGAACTCACTAGCAAAACCTGATGAATTATAAAACAGCCCCTCCTAGGCTCTCATATTTTACATCACAGGGGGTGACCATGCAGCGTCTTCTCTCCCTGGGTACATATATTTCCTTGTAACTCATCCTGATAAATATATCAGCCTGAGAAGCAGTGACAGTAATCGGTGTTTGGGATGTACCAGAATTAACCAATAAGACGCTTTCCCACCATCAGTACCGCACCCCATCCTCCACTCGTGTTCCCCCACACCTTGTTAAGGTGGATCCACCCAACCCAGTGGGGGGTAGGCAAAGATGGCAAAACGTGGAGGAAAGCCCCTGAGTCTCCAACGCACAAATAGCGAGGCATACTACTCAGGTTTAATTCTCATTAATAATTCTGTAAAGATCAACCCTCATATTTGCATAGCCTGTCACAGTGTACCAAACACTTCACCCTCCCTGAGCCCCTCAGCAACCAGGAAAGGTTCAGCAGTGCTACAGTATAAATAAGCCACCAGAGAAGTTTAGTGACTTTGTCCAATGCTCACAGAAATGGAGGATTCAAGGAGCCCTAGAGGTTCGGGAGTTCAACCCGCTAGCTGTGCAGATGAGGAACCCGTAGCAAGAGAGAGAAAATGACCTGCACAGGTCCCAGTTTCCAAATACGATTTGAGCTTGACCCCAAACCCCAGGTCTTCTGATGCCAAAACAGTGTCTTTCTATCCTATCCTACTGTGCTACCTCTAGAGCAAGGAAGCCCTGAAAATCGGGAGACATGCAGAAATCAGGAACAGTACCATTGATTCGCCAAAAATCATTCACAGGCAGGCAGCATGGAGGAGCAGTGCCTGAGCTTTTTGTTTCCTCTCTGACAAGGTCAATATAACCTCTTTAGGTTCACTGAACATCAACACTAGAAATCATGTTTTCGATAATAATAGCGATTATTGAGCACTTCTCATATGCCAAGCAGTGTTTTAGGTGCTCAGCCTCATTTAATCTTTATTTAATCTTCAAAACATTCCTACGAGGTAGGTATTATCATAAACAACATATTGCAGATGAAAAAACTGAGATTCATAGAGGTTAACACATCCAAGTAGGATCCCAGCTGCTAAGTGGCAGGGCTGGAATCAACTCCAGGCAACCTGGTTTCAGAGCCCACACTCTTAAACATATCATCCTATCCCAAGCAGTGTTTCACATTCAACTGTAGGGGCAGACGAGCGATGTGAGCAGATTTATTTACTATGGCCTTTAGTAGAAATTACAGGAAGAGCATAGGTTTAGGAACCAAACAGCCTTGTGTTTAAACCCTAGCTTTGTCACTGATTTACAGTAACATGGGTTGCTTTATCTATAAAATGGGTATGCTAATTTTTACCTTGCAAGATTAAGTACATCAAGAAAATGTAGTGCCTGGTTTATAATGCATACTCCCAAAATTACTGGCTATTATTCTTACCACACTTCTTTTTGGAAAATGGATTTCTGCCTCACCTTCTCTTTAAAGTGTCTTTTTCCATGTCAACTACTATTTGCCAAGGATTCTGTTAAGACTGTGAATCTGCCAGCCAGCGAAAAAAGGGAAACAACCCCAGAGAGGTCTATCACCCAGACTGAAGAACGTCACCAGGAATATGGGGACTTTCTGCCAGAGAATGGCAGGCCTGGGGGCTCTGCTCTGGGCTGCCTGTTCAGGTCCCTAGCTCTCTACTTCACTTCTTCTATTAGTCAAATGAACTCACCAGCCCAGGAAAGCATACTTAACAGCATGTTGGCTATCCACAGTGAGACCAACTTGGCTTCCTTCACCTGTTTCAAACAAGCACCTGCCACATAACAACAATGAAATTGTGCACACAGCTGCCTACTGCCACTAAGTCAAGGTGTGCCAAGCAAGGAAACAGGTACTCTGTCTCAAAAGTTCCACTGCAAACTCCTGTCCTAACTCAATATAAACCAGAATTTGGCCACCTGCCAGGTTCCAACCAGGTGAGTTCATCCATATAAGAGACTGCTGTATCCAAGGTATGCAATCAATGTTCCTTGAGAGACATCAGCAGTAGCCCTCTGTGGGACAAGGTGATGCTATAATTTTCCAGGCTATGCAGGTTTAAGTATGAGAGACTTTCTTAGCTCTGTGTTTCTAGAGAATGACCGAGTGGGCAACTTAATTTGCTCACATATGGACTACTCTCTCCTTGTTTATTTTTTCCTCTAAGCATCTTACTAGGGGATACGGAATATATGTAGATGAGGTGCCCCCTCTTTCATGATCGTAACACTAGACACTGTAGAAGCAGAGGTATGCAACATAGAGGGTCAGGGGGAGAGGGACTTGGGTTTCTAAACTGGTAAGAAAATCCAGGTGTAAACACCGTGTGTAGCAAAGAGTAAATAATAAATAACTATGATTACAAGATAAAGGGTTACTTTCAATATCAATATGTGGGTTATCCACATATGGCCTGATGTGGCTTGGTCTACTCTAAGTCCTTCCATGATTTCCAGCTTCTTGATCTACCATGATCCCCCAAAATCCCCTTCAGAGCCATTCTCCCCCTGCTGCCTGGCTATTCCACCATTATGAAACACCCCATGAAAAATTACTGTGGAGGAGTCTTCATATAGTTTTTGTATTATAACACACTGTTCTGTCCCCATCAAGGATCATCGTAACACATATTCTGTCATAATTACTACCTCATGCCACCAACTGCTCCCAGACGTAATGAACTATGTGCAGCCTGGAAGCTGCACCAGTACTTTGTTTATATTAGTGACAGTGCTAGTATTTATTGACACTTATTATGGGCTGGCAATGTGTTAAAACTTTACTTGCATCTCTCATTCAACCCTCACATTTTTTTTTTAATTGATTGATTGATTGATGGCTGCATTGGGTCTTCGTTGCTGCGTGTGGGCTTTCGCTAGTTGCGGCGAGCGGGTCTACTCTTCGTTGAGGTGTGCAGGCTTCTCGTTGAGGTGTGCAGGCTTCTCATTTTGGTGGCTTCTCTTGTTGCGGAGCATGGGCTCTCGGCGCGCGGGCTTCAGTAGTTGTGGCTCGCAGGCTGTAGAGTGCAGGCTCAGTAGTTGTGGCGCACGGGCTTAGTTGCTCCGTGGCATGTGGGATCTTCCCGGACCAGGGCTCAAACCCGTGTCCCCTGCATTGGCAGGCGGATTCTTAACCACTGCACCACCAGGGAAGCCCTCAACCCTCACAACATTTTGAAGCAAGCTGTACTATTATCTCTACTTTGTAGATGAGGACCCTGTGACTGGAGAGGTTAGCTGACTGGCACAATCAGAATAATGACTGAAGTTCTAAGACTGCAGAGCCCACTCTCTTAACTATTATATTCACTGCTTCTAAGAAATTGAGATAACAGAGAACATAAAATGTAAGTGTCCACTCTCAGTGTTTTTACCTCTTCACATCCCATTCTCGCCTTAACTGACTTCAGTCAGGTTTCACCTTCACCATTCCACTAGAGTTGCTTTTATTAAGGTAAATAATGACATGTTCACCAACAAAAGCAATGGCCAGAGTGGAGTCCTCAGTTTACTCAATCTCTCCACAGCTCTTTGACACAATGACTTATATCTTCCTTGAGTCAACCACTTTTTAAACTTGGTTCCTGAGACCCCCCTGGTTTCCCTCCTACCTCACTAATTCATCCTTCTCAGTCTCCTTTGCTGAGTCCTTCTCCACTTCCTGATCTTTCAAGTTTCTTGTGTCCCAGGGCTCATCATTAGACCTTTCTCGTTATACTCACTCCCTAGGCCACAACATCCAGTATCAAGGCTTACATGCCATGTATGGATTAAAGACTACCACATGTAGATCTCTAGTCCCAGCCTGTGCCCTGAATGCCAGACTTTCATATCCAGCTGCATCCCACATCCGAGCATCTCCATTTGACCGTCAAAACTAAACCTGTGGTCCCCACCCCCTTCCCATATTTACTGTACTCCTAATATGTACCATTTCAAAAAATGGCATAATTGTTCACCAAGTTGCTCTGGTCAAAAACCTGGGAATCATTCTTGGCTCTTTTTTAAAAAATCTTATATCCCACATCTTATTCATTAGCAACTGCTGGTAATTCTGTCTTCAAAATACATCCCCAATCTTTTCTCCATCTCCACCTCTGCTCCCCACTCTATATCACTATAACCTCTCACATGGATTTCTGCCCTCACCTCCTAATTGGTTTCCTTCCTTTGACTATTGCCTTGCTACAAATCACTGTCTACACAGCAAGCAGATTCTCTTAAAAGAAAAATCAGACCCCAGCACTCCCTACTCAGCTCCCTTCTGTGGCTCCCCTTTCACTTAAGATTTACTCCTTCACTGCAGTCAGGATTCTGCTCACATGTCTCCTCTGCAAGAAATAACCCCCTGACATCCTGTGCAGAACATCATCTTCCATCCCTCCATTATTCTCTACTCTCTTATTGGACTTTGTTTTTATTTATAATACTTATCTCTACTTAAATTTATATTATATATTTATTTATTTTATTAACTTTTGCTTCCCTCCACTGGAATGTAAAACCAGGGGCCTTGTCTAGTTCATTCATGGCTGAGTCTCCAGCACTAGAACAGAGTCAGCCACATAACACTTATTTTAAATATTTATTAAGTAAATGTGTTCAGAGTCACATCTTCACTACTTTTTTTTCTTTAAAGATTTATTTATTCATTTTATATTTTATTATTGCTGCGTTGGGTCTTTGTTGCTGCACACAGGCTTTCTCTAGTTGCAGCGAGCGGGGGCTACTCTTCGTTGCAGTGCGTGGGCTTCACATCGCGGTGGCTTCTCTTGTTGCAGAGCACGGGCTCTAGGCGCACGGGTTTCAGTAGTTGTGGCTCGCGGGCTGTAGAGCGCAGGCTCAGTAGTTGTGGCACACGGGCTTAGTTGCTCCGTGGCATGTGGGATCTTCCCGGACCAGGGCTTGAACCCGTGTCCCCTGCATTGGCAGGCGGATTCTTAACCACTGCGCCACCAGGGAAGTCCTTCACTACTTCTTAGTTATATATCCTTGCATAAATTACTTACTGTCCCTAAGTCATAAATTCCTCAATTATATATTTTCTTAAAAAACAAACAACCCTTACAATCCCTGGTACTTTACTGTATTTTTAATGTATTCAACCTCTCCTGAATGACTCTGATACAAGAATTCCATGAGTTTGGTTAGTGTTATGGGTTAACCTGTATTTCCCCCCCACAAACTCATATGTTGAAGTCTTAACCCCCCAATACCTCAGAATGTGACCTTATTTGGAAACAGAATTGTCTCAGATGTAATTAGTTAAGAAGTCGTACTGGAGTAGGGTGGGTCCCTAATCCAATGTGACTGACTGGTGTCCTTATAAAAGGGGGTCATTGGGACACAGATATGCAACAGGGAGAAAGGCATGAAAAGATTGGAGATATGTTGCCAAAAGCCAAGGAACTACCAGAAGCTAGGAGAGAGGTCTGAAACAGATCATTCCCTAGCACCTTCAGATGTAGCATGCCCCTGCAGACACTTGGATTTCAGACTTCTGGGCTCCATAACTGTGAGACAAAAAATTTCTGGTGTTCTAAGCCACTTAGTTTGTGGTACTTTGTTATGGCAACCCTAGGAGATTAATACAGTCAGATATTATCCTCATCTGACACATGAAGAAATTGCAGCTCAGAAAAGTTGAATAACTTGCCCCAAGTTTCACAGCTAGGAATCAGTAGGGCCTGGATTTAAACTGAGAGCCGTGTGACTTCAAAGCCTGCTCATAGCAGTAGCAGTGGTTCTTAGAGGCTGGTCCCCAACCCTTGTTGGTCTAGAAAGAATGAGAAAAGTAAATAGAATGCAGTGATTTTTCTTCAAGCTAAAATGACCTTTCTTTATTATGAGATTATGTCTTTTCTACTCTTTGTTTTTTCTTATTGTTTTTGCTATTAAAAGTTGTCTTTTTATTTCTGAAATGAAGATAAAAATAGATCGTGGGTTTTTTGTCTTGTTTTTTAATGTCCTTCATTTTATTGGCAAGATAAAAATTTGGCAACTCTACTGGCCTATAAAAGTTTGTTCTGAAGCGTTTCTGGTCTATGAAATGTAAAAATCTGGGAACAACTGTTCGAATGCTGTCCTTTTTCAGCAAGAAAACCCTTCATATGTAGCCATATCTGGTGGTAGGAAGAAGAAAGCTTTTCTCCCAATCAGCTGAAAAGGTCCCTCCCTGCTCATATATAAACTGTGCTAATGGTCATAAACTCTCATCTTATCACCAACAAATTAATTTGGTATAATCCTATGCAACAAATTTGTGTAAGAATTTAACAATATTCATTCATAACTGAATTCAACAAAATTCAGACTTTTTCTTAGTCTTGCCCGCTCCTTCTTCCTTCTTTCTTAGTGAAGATTTTCTATTTCACTAAATTCTTGACTTGCTTTTGACTTGATCCATTTTCTTTTGGGTTCAGGACCTGTGGATTTGTGCAAACGTCTGAGGATTAAATGAGATCACCTCGGTTAAATATCTGGAATATTGCAAAAGCTTTCAGTAAATGCTAGTTCCCTTTAAAGAAAGAGGTAAAGCTTTATGCATCCCGGAGGGAAATGGCTTTAGGACCAAAGGAGATTTAGAGCAACTGAATGACTTGGCAAGATGGGTCAACCTGAAGAGTGTTAATGAACTCTATCCTTTTGTTGAACTTTCAGTGATCATGAGATAGTTTACAGAAATTGTGGTCATCTATTTTTATGAACTCATGTTCATGACTATGTGTGGGCTTATATATATGCTCACATAAACATACATAGAGAGAAACTGGAATATACTGATAAATCATATACATCACTAATATAAATTTGATTGGTGTGAGAGTAGGTACCCTCTTCAGAAGGAGAAACCCAGAATGAAAAAGCCTTCATACATATAAAAGTTTACTTCCTTTGTTTTACCATTATCTGGTCCCCTATAATCTAATTCATGTCCACCAATTTGCCCTATCTTGCGAAACCTTAATAAAGACAAACTTCAACCCATCTCTTTGCCGAAGTTATCTCAGACTACAAATCAATGATGGAGGAATTTCTTCATCTATAAATATTCATGAAGGGTCTGTTATGTCTCAGGCACCTTATTACCACGTTGGATGGCAGGAGGGCAATACAATCAAGGTCAGATTTTCTGTCCCCTAAGGGGCTTTCAGTCCAGGGAGTAACAAGCAGATAACAACTACACAGCTAGCATATTTTATAAGGACTCATTAGGGTGCTATAGATACCTAGAGGAAGGGCATCTCACCTAGTCTGGGAGGTGAAGTCAAGAAGGCTTCCTGGAGGAGGTGATGTCTAAGCTGAGTCTTTTTTTTTTTTTTTTTTTATTTATTTATTTATGGCTGTGCGAGGGCCTTCTCCAGTTGCGGCAAGTGGGGGCCGCTCTTCATCGCGGTGCGCGGGCCTCTCACTATCGCGGCCTCTCTTATTGCGGAGCACAGGCTCCAGACGCGCAGGCTCAGTAGTTGTGGCTCACGGGCCCAGTTGCTCCGCGGCATGTGGGATCTTCCCAGACCAGGGCTCGAACCCGTGTCCCCTGCATTGGCAAGCAGACTCTCAACCACTGCGCCACCAGGGAAGCCCTAAGCTGAGTCTTGATGGATGACTGACTAGGAGATATCTAATTAAGAAGATTTCTAATCAGAGTGAGAAGCATGTGATGTGCAGAGGTCAGCAGGTAAGGGTTGATCATGGATCTCTGGGGGAGTGGAATTTTATCCATTTACCACTCAATAAACTAAGTACACGTGATGGAAAAAAGACTAATTTCAGAGATTAGCAGAGAATAATCATTCCTTTTTCATGAACTTCTTCAATGCAATGAAGGTTGAAGTGGTAAATGTCATGCTTTATAGTTAGACAGTCCTGATTCATTCAAGCTGACCTTTACAAGTTGCTTATCTTCTCTGAATTGAACTTGGTTCCTCATCTATAAAATGGAGATAACTGTACTTATCATATAGTTGTTATAAGTGTTATTCTGAAATTTAATATGTGAAATATCTTGCTTCCCACCTGCCACAAAATAGACACCAGAGTAACTGTTAATTCATGTCCTAAAAACAGTTGCCTCGTTCTGAATAAGAACCTACATCACTCATACCAAATCCTTCTCAACCAGTTTTCTCAAAACTTTGTCAACATCATTTAAAGAAAATATGAGCACACCTTCCATTATCTGAATATTTATATATTTATAATTTGTAGGATGTACAACCATATTACTATGGCACAGTATGTACATTATAAATCCTATACCAAAACAGAAATTTAAAGGCTGAGATGAAAAGTTAATATAAAGAGAAAGGCTATCATCTTGCATACCCTTAGGATGCATATACCCACTTTGGAGAAGAACATGAGCTCCTAGACAGAAAAGACCTAAACTCATTTATTCATGTAGCACCTAGCAGCACAGACCAAGTACAGTCAGCCCTTTGTATCTGTGGATTCCACATCCATGATTCAACCAACGGTGGATCGAAAATATTGGGAAAAAAAAGTTCCAGAAAAGTTCCAAAAAGCAAGACTAGAAATTACCACACCAGCAACTATTTACATAGCATTTACCTTGTATTTACAACTATTTACATACCATTTACATTGTATTAGTTATTATAAGTAATCTAGAGATGGTTTAAAGTATACGGGAGGATGTGCATAGGTTATATGCAAGTACTGGGTTGGCCAAAAAGTTCGTTCAGTTTCTTCCATAAGATGTTATTTTATATATTTTTTATAAGATGTCTTTTTATATAAGTGACTTGAGCATCCTCGAATTTTGGTATCCACAGGAGTCCTGAACCCAATCCCCCAACCAACCAACAACTATACTAAAAAATGTCTACAAATTGAAGAGACAATACTGGGATATCAGGAAAAAATTACAAAACTGGGTGGCCTCAAAATGTCACTACCTGTCCAAACCAGTTTTTATAGTTTTAATTTTAATATATATTTTAATAATAATAAAAGCTTAATATAGTAGAAATGTTAAGTAACCAAAATGTAACTGTCTCCCTTTCCAGATGTCTGTGGCAAGTAGTTAATATTTTTTTTTTTTAGTTTTAATATTTTTTTACTGAAGTATAGTTGATAATATATTTCTTTTTTAGTGAGCAAATAGTAATAACAACCATTTGCCGAGTACTTATAACAGGCAGACACTATGCTAATCACTTCACATGTTCTTTCTTATTTGGTCCTTGCAGTAATCATGGCACTGCATTGCATCTCTCTAGAGGACACTGAACATATTTTAGTGTATGTTAGGGGCCTATAAATCATGGCCTGCAGACCAAATCTGGCCCACTGTCTGATTCTGTAGAGTCTATAAGCCAAGAATGATTTTTACATTTTTAATTGGTAGAAAAAAAATCAAAGGAAGAAAAATGCTTTGTAGCACATGAAAATTATATAATATTCAAATTTCAGTGTCCATAAATGAAGTTTTATTGGAACATAGCCATACCCATTCGTTTATGTATTATGTATAGCTGCTTTTGCAAGACAATAGCAGACTTGATTAGTTGCAGTAGAGAACAAATGGCCCATAAAACCTAATATATTTAGTGTCCGACCCATTACAGGTTTGCAATATGCTGACCCCTAGTGTATGTGAATGGAGCCCCCTGGAATTATGCAGGTTGGGGGTGCAGGGTTGTAAGTCACGGTCCAGGTAACAATCCTATATGGAAATGGAGGCTCAGAGAGATTAAGTCATTTGTCCATGCTATTAGGAAATGGCAGAACCAGAGGCTTTTAGGGCAGATTTTTAAGGCTGAAATGAGCCCCTGATTCTACATAGAGTTCAGACCCTTTTTTTCTGATGGTCTCTTCTGGCTATATGATTATGAGCCACTGCCAATACAACTTCCCCACTGCCTCCTCGGTCTTCTCTGCGCTCTCATGCCCAGATTTCAATATCTTTATGGCTAACGACAGGGTAGAGTGGGGAATGGGTCAATGGAACAAAAGCACAATTCACTCCTTCACAGCTACCTCCGTGAGTCTCTCAAAGGCACTCTTGGCCTCTGAGTCTTGAGACTTTGCCGTCTCTGGCTGAGCTGAAAGTGATGAAAAGGACATGTGATGGAATGCTGGAAACCTCATTACTGGCTCTTTGCCTACAGAAACTCAGCCAGCTTATCTTCTTTCCCAAGGAACTTCAAACTTACACTGGCTCAGCTGGTTCTTTCCAGGTGCCTTTAACAAACTGTTCTGCCCAGATGAAATCAGAAGTCGATAGACCAGAATCTGCATATACTTTTCTATCCTGGAGCATATGTCCCTTTTTCCTAACCCTCGTTGTTAGAAATCCTCCTAGGATCTCAGCCACTCCTGGGTTATAATCTGCATACTGTAAAACACCAAGTCACAATAATTTCTTTCAGGACAGTATCCCGGAGGGCCAGATACATTAACATAATTTCTCTGGCTGCCCAATTACAGCCAGAATTTCACTTCTAAGCAAGAACAACTAACACCGGCAAGGCATCAACTACGTAAAGTTGTGGGAACAGCTTTCACATAGGCTAATCTCACTCAATCCTCCCAGCAAACAGATTCATTATTCCCATTTTATAGATAAAGACACTAAGACTCAAGAGGAATTAAGCAGTGCATACTTTGTATACACCTGGTAAGTGGTAGGTCTGGGCTTTAAACCTTGATATCTCTGACTTCTAAGTGCCTGTCACTTTAGTAAAGGAGCCCTCCATGAAAAAGTTAGGGTTTTTTGCCATGATATTCATTTAAAAGCAAGCAATCGAATACCCCTTCCTCCTCTTTCCCAAAATCTCTTTCCCAAATCATGGTGTGATTATTCTTCATAATTGGGACACAGCATAGTATGATAGAGTTCAGTAAGAGGCAGGGTTTAAATTTACTGGCAAGTCATTTAAGCAACCTGATCCTCTGTAAATCTGTAAAATGGGAATAACAACCTGTCTAGCTTGTACGGTTGTTGTGAGGATTATATAAAAGAATATAAGCATTCCATTATACATGAAATGTTCAGAATAGGCAAATCCATCCATACAGAAAAGAGATTGGTGGTTGCGTAGGGTTGCAGTGGGGGCGGGGAGATGCGAGGAAATGGGGAGTGGTTGTTAATGGGTATGGGGTTTGGGAGGTGATGAGGAAATGGGGAGTGACTGTTAATGGGTATGGGGTTTGGGAAGTGATGAGTAAATGGGGAGTGATTATTAATGGGTATGGCGTTTGGGAGGCGATGAGGAAATGGGGAGTGATTGTTAATGGGTATGGGGTTTGGGAGGCGATAATGAAAATGTTCTAAAATTGATGGTGGTAATGGTGTCACGATTCTGTGAATATATCAAAAACCAATGAATTGTATACTTTAAATGGGTGAAAAACACAGTATATGAATTTTAAAATAATGTAGATAAAGTGCTTATTAGCACAAGGCCTGACACAAAGTAAATGCTTTATAAATGTCAGTTGGTCATAATTATTTTGAGGCAGAAACTGGTTGGTTCACCAAACTCATTTCCTCTTCTGGAGCACAAAACTAGACTCCACCCTAGAAATTAGGTGGGCCATCTGTCTGAGCTCTGGCCAAGGGAATGTGAGTTCTGGCCAATGAAATGGAATGGGCCTGGCCTATAACAACATTTCCCCAGCAAGCCTTCAACTTCTCTTTCCCTCCCACCAGCCTGATGCAAATGAATCCTTCGACCTTGGAAGCCACACGTTGAAAATGGAGGGGCCAAAGCATGGAAAAAGTCCCTGAATCACTGCCTAGAGGAGAGTTAAGACAAGTTTTGAACTTCATGAGAAAGAAAATAAACTTCTATTGTGTTTAAACCATTATTCATTTTAAGAGTTGACTGTAACAAGAGCTTGTATTTTTGTAACCAATACATTATTGTTACATGTACTCTTCCAAATTGTCTGAAATAAATTGACTATGGATTGGCTGACCGTGTTGGGTCTGGGGTCCTGAGGGCATACAGGAAAGGCTGTCTGGCAAAAACATCCATTCCTTTAATACTGTCAAACAATCACTGGACAGTCTGGAGAAGGGTACATAGCTTCTAATTAGCTTTTCCAACTTGGGGAAGCTGAGTCCTTGTTCTGCCCTCCAGTCCCTTCGTGAACAGCAGGCAACATGCAGTCAGGCCATGAGCAGCAGTAGGGTGTGGAGAACACTCAGGCTGCCCTGAGCCTGCCACTCTGCACCACTCTCCTGCTCTCCTTCATGGCGGACATGTACTCCACCCTCTTCTCCTTTGATAGAAGGGAAAAACAATACAAATCAAAGATGTGACCCAAATCAGATCATGTACCACCCTTGCACAGTGCTTTTTAAAGCAGTATTCTTCATGCTTTAAATGTGGAAGGCAGAGAGCTTTTGGCTCTCCTGGTGAATAACGCCAAAATATTTGATTGTTATTGTCTCTCATTCAGAAGATTCGCTGTCAGAAGGAAGAGCTCTGAGTCATGCCTTAGAAAAGGTGAATAGAGGATATGCATCTACAACCAAAGGTGGCAGAGTGAAGAGAGGACACTCACTGGGGCAAGGGGCTCTCAGGTTTACGAGCCTCTTCCCTCTGTCAGATGGGGCCAACAATGCCTTTCCAGGCACACAGTGAGGACCAGTGGCAATGAAAGTGAAAGTGCATTCAGATCTTATAAAACTAGGTGATGATTCCCAAGTATTTACCGTGAAGTCCTTTTACATAGCTCGTTTAATCTTCTCAACAAGCTCTAACAAGCTTATTACATGAGTAATAAGCTCCACTTATGAGATTAGGACACTGAGGCTCAGAGAGGTTAACATAGCATCCCCATGATCACCCACGTGGTGAGCAGCAGGGCCCGGGCTCTAACTGGGACCTGATAGACACCGAAAGCCCACGTCTCTAATCACCATACCTTTCCTGACTCTGAACAAATGAAATGTATTATCAAGGTGAATGGCTCTTTTACTGGAGAATCCAGGATGCCCAAAGCCAAGAGGCCGACCCCTGCTTATTGCATAGGCAAAACGTTCACAAGGCTGCTTGCATTCAGGCATATGAAGTGCCTAAGAGAATAATGAAACAGATGGGAAAAGGAAGAACAAAGGCCATTGTCCTGGGCCCCAGACTAGCCTGCCTAAACATGATTCAAAAAGTTTTCCATGAACTCAGACCTCACAGATGTTGAATATCAGATCACTGCAGGTAGAAATGTGAACTTCCAGTTATAAAGCATGTCTTCTTGCTAAAAATCGCTTCCCTCCCCCAGGACAAACTCATACAGAAAGAGAAAAGACTCTGAATTCCTCTCTGCTTCCTGTTTGCCAGGAGGTTTCTTTTTCCCTTCAACTGCAAGGTCCCATTGTTTCCCTCATTTCTTCTTAGCATGCTCTATTTAAACCAGATGGAGCAGTAGCATTTTGAAGCTAGTTCTGAAGCCCAGGGGACACGCATCATAAATAAATAAACAAATGAACTCAGCAACTGGTAGGTCAGGCAGGAATGAGTTTAACAACTGAACTAGAAAAGGAGCTGAAAATCTACTCCTTGATGCAAGATCTGAATGTGCCCCAAGTCCTCTCCACTCAACAGGTAACCACACTGCCTTCTTTCAGTGAATCAGGGGCTAGAAAGCACGCAGCAGTGGGGAGGCAGTTACAGAGGGCTCCACAAAAACATACAGTGAGCCTCTGGCCACTCTGCGTTACCAAAGTGCTGACACAGTATCCCATGGTTGCTGTGAAATATTCATTCACCGCCTATAAAAGCAAGACCTTTTCAAGTGCTGCTTTTCTTTAAATACACTCTCCTTCAAGTCTTACATAATCCAACTATCATCCCATGTGAGGCTTAATTTAAAGGAAACCATACGTTGAGCTAATTCACTGTGAAGGGTTATGGATGTTATATTTATTTCAGAGAGTCAGCAGCTATGTAACAGGGTGTCTAATATATGCCTAACCTACTGCCAGGTTCTGGAACACAAATATGAATAGGATCCAGTCTCTGTCCTTAAAAAGTTCACAGCCTCCTCAGAGACAGAAGTGTTCAAAAAGTAAGTGAAAGAAGTGTTACAGGTATTAAGGTGGAAAAAAGTGTATGAAGTGTTTAGCCATCAGCTCTAATGAGGGAGGGAGTATGTGTGGGGAGGGGCAGAGGACAGAGATTATGGTTCGATAAAAGAGAGACCCCTGTCTGTCCACCAAGAAGACCCTAGAAGCTGCTGTCTACCAAGGAGACAAGGTGAAACAGTGGTAGAGAAAGCAGGAAGAATAAGGCCAGCCATGCACAGTGTCATGAAACAATTAAAGATTAGGGGTCACTGGAGACACTTGAACCTGGCTGGGAAATGGGCTCTGAGGGAGAGAAATGAGAGGCAGGCCTGGGGGTTGGGGCAGAGCCTTTGCTGCCCTGTGGGTCATGTGAAGGAGTGTAGACTCTAGATTTAAACAACAGAGTAAGCATGATCCGATTTGCACTTTAGAAGATCACCGTGGCAACCACGTGGAAGACAAGCTGGAGGTGTAGAGGATGGCAGTGGAGAGAACAGTCAGGAGGCTAGAGCAGCAGTCCAGGTGGGAGGGATAGGGCCTGATCTCAGGCAGCAGCAGTGGGGATGTAAAGAAAGGGAAAGAGCGCAGATGTCAAGAAGGTAGAAATCTGGGCTGGAAATAATGAAATCTGGATTCTAGTTGCAGTGTCACTACAATCTCTCTAGGGACCTTACACAAGTCCTTCCTTTTCAGGACCCTGTTTACCAACTTGTCAGGTGAGAGGGAGACATTTTTGTGGCTGTAAGAGAAGGCACCTTATTCGTGTGTTTGGTTATTATTTATTCATTGGGTAAGTCAGTCAGGGAAGACACTCATTCCTTGATTCAAATTTGGGGTCTTGCTATGAAAAAGCAAAGTGGTAGCACAATGAACTCAAACAAGGGAAAGATGAGACCTGAAATCCGTAAGCACTTGCTGATCACGAACTGGGTGCAAAATGTGCATCACCATGTGCTATAGATAAGATGTAAATGGAAATGATGAAGACATGGTCTCTGCTCTTTGGGAGGGAAATGAAGCAGCCTGTGATTAATTCAATTCAACAAATACTGACTGAATGCCTATGTGCAGAGGATTATGCCTATATATAGAGGAGTAAGTAAGACACAGTACCTGACATGGAACTCACAGTCACAAGTGGAAGAAGTGCTATTGCTATTAGACAGCTGCAAAGCACTGTGGGAGCCCAGAGAAGAGAATTTGTACTAAGTCCATCTTTGACCTTTGTCACAGAAAACAGAAGTACGAATGCCCCTTTCCATGATCCAAGACTGCTAATGGCTCCCTTCATGAAAGCAGATGAAACAAGAAGTCATTCGCTTTAAATAAAGAAGATCTTTCCACAGGTGAGGTCCTATATTAGGTGTTCCATATGAGAGCAACAAGACACGCTCTTTGCCCTCAAAGAAATCACAGATCAGTGTACATAACATTTTGTATCGTAGGAGGAGGAAGCAGAAGGTTGGATTCTACTCTTTCTATCAAGCAATCCAAAATGCCTTGAATAGCACCTAGCATACAGTAGGTGCTCAGTAAAGGTTCAACTAAAGTAAACAATATCAAATTTGCTACTTAAAGAAAGAATATGAAGTTGACTCTAAAATAATAACACATACTTGACATTTAATTATCTAAAGAATTCACTTGGGAAAAATTACTTTTATGTAAGAACTCACGAGTAATTAATCAAACCACATGCAACTGGCTTGTTGTAATACTAATTCAAACAGGTCTACATTCTCAAAGTGTTGGGAAGCAGATGGCATCTAATTTGTTTTAAGAGGCTTTGGTTGACCACACTTGGTGCTTTCAGCCAGGATGAGTTCAGTTTTTGAAGCTCTCAAAAAATTAAGAGAGGGCTTCCCTGGTGGCGCAGTGGTTGAGAATCTGCCTGCCAATACAGGGGACATGGGTTCGAGCCCTGGTCTGGGAAGATCCCACATGCTGCGGAGCAACTGGGCCCGTGAGCCACAACTACTGAGCCTGCGCGTCTGGAGCCTGTGCTCCGCAACAAGAGAGGCCACGACAGTGAGAGGCCCGCGCACCGCGATGAAGAGTGGCCCCCGCCTGCCACAACTAGAGAAAGCCCTCGCACAGAAACGAAGACCCAACGCACCCAATAAATAAATAAAGAAATAAATTTATTAAAAAAAAAAAAAAGAGAGAGAGAAATTAACTCCTAACCCCTTAAATAAAATAAGTGGTTTCTAAATATCTAATCTGGAAAGACCATACTTGGGAATGGTCTCGTTTAGAAAGAAATGGTGTGTATTAGGGGTATGGAAGGAGAATTCCACCAGTAGCCTGGCTAAGAAAAGTTGGTGACTTGACCAATGAGATAACATACGTAAAAAGCTTTGAAAAAAAGTAAAGGTGCTAACAGTGCAGGTGGGATTAAAAAAGAACATGCACCACACTGTGATATTTTTTTCCTAAACAGAGAGACGCAGAACACTGAGATCCATCTGGGCAAAATTACGACATGTAATTTAAAATCTCTGACCAGTAAGAAATGATTCTAAAGGACTCACAATAGGCTTGGCTCATGGACTCTGCACTCTCTTATAGGTGCAGAGGTGGCCACCCTGTTGCTTACCATTGGGGAGAGAAAGCTATGGTGAAGCACAGTGATTTCACCTAAGGGCTTCTGGTCACTTTTCGCTTGGGTTGACATCTGGCTTCTGCCACTTACTAAGCTGTTAAGACCTCGGACAAGGAACTTCCCTGGTGGCGCAGTGGTTAAGACTCCACGCTCCCAATACAGGGGGCCCGGATTCGATCCCTGGTGAGGGAACTAGATCCCACATGCATGCTGCAACTAAGAGTTCACATACCAAAACTAAGGAGCCTGCAAGCTACAACTAAGGAGCCTGCTGTCCGCAACTAAGGAGCTGGCAAGCCACAACTAAGGAGCCCACCTGCTGCAACTAAGACCCGGCACAACCAAATAATATAAATAAATAAATAAATAAATAAATAAAGACCTTGGACAAGTCACTTAACTTCGCTTAAGCCTCAATCCCCATCTGTAAATGAAAACAATAATGCCTATCTCATAGGGTTGTTATGGACAGTACATGAGATAATAGATGTAAACAGCTTAGTACAGTGGCTGGTATATAACAAGCATGGTAACTTTTATTAGTATTATAGTTTTATATTACAGTTAACTATTAGTATTATAATTAGAATTACTGAAAGGGAAATTTTCTTTCCAAAATTGGCTTAAAAATGTGTTTCAAACATTTCTGAGACTGAAATAAAATATATGGGTGATGAATTTGCAGAAATGAGAGTAGGCGTTTCATTTTAATATAATTGTAATGTACTGAAGAACATAGCAGAATCTTGTGCCAATCACAAACCCTTTATCATAGTAACATTACTTCATGCGTGAACCCGGATGTATGCACAGTGTCTTATTAACTATGTACTTAAATGTGCCATTTGGTAACACGGGTCTCCTCTGAATGCTATTTAATGATATAATACAAAGAACAGCCTAGAAGGACCTTGATTTGACTCTCACCTCTGTCACTCAATGACTATGTGAGCTCTAGCAAAACAAAAACCTTCCTAAGTTACCACATCTATAAAGATAATCATAGTTTGCATGCCTTTTAAAGAATTACATGAGATCATCATCACCACACCACCATCATCACTGCCACCATCATCATCATCATCTGATCATCTTTACTGAGTTTTTGCTATGTACCAAGTTCTGGCAGCCTTTACTAAATTATCTCACCCTCACCCATGTTGCCTTCCAGAAGTGTGATCGTAAAGTCAGGGTCTGCAGCCAAGAGTTCAGAACCAGCCAGATGGGATGAGTTCAGTTGACAGGCAGAGGCTGCTAAATGATGACCAAAAATATCAGTAGCTCTCGCTGCTTTAGAGGATAGCCAGGTCTTTGAGAGGTAGGTAGTGGGCTGCAGACAGATGTCAAGTTGGGCAGGGAAAATAGTTCTGAATGTACACAAACATCAGACACTTTAGGATCTGCAGTCAAACCTCAAGTTTCCAAGGCTTGTCACAAATAACTACTCCTAAAGATGTCTAGAGCAGACATCTAAAGGGGTCCCAATAAAGGCAGACATGAGCAGAGGGATACGACCCCAAATATGTCAAACAGGATGAAAAGGATGAAGAGAAAAAAACAAAGCACATCAACTTGCTCCACTCTAAACAGCACTCACAAGACTCAGAGCAGGGCCTTAGGGAGGAAGTATGAAAGGGAGCAGAAGCAGGGGGCTACTGAACTGGGGAAGCACTGTGGCCTTTATTTCTTTGTCAAATGATCTTCAGATTTCTGTGACCCTTGCGGTCAGAGGCAGGTGGCATAGGGGAATTCTACCTTTCTCTTCACTTCAAGAAAGTTATTTAACCTTGTGGGCTCTGGTTTCATCTTGAAAATCGGTATAATAAAATTATGGTACAATTTACATTGGGTTATTATATACGTGTAAAAAATAGAGAAGCTTTCTATGTACTGGCATAAAAGGCTCTCCAAGACACATCAATAAGTTAAAAAAAAAAAAAATAGTGCAGAAGAGAGTATATAGGATGCTTCCTTTGGTGTGAAAGAAAGGAGGTAAAAGAAAAAAATATGTGGGCTTCCCTGATGGTGCAGTGGTTAACAATCTGCTTGCCAATGCAGGGGACACTGGTTCGAGCCCTGGTCCGGGAAGACCCCACATGCCGCAGAGCAACTAAGCCCGTGCGCCACAACTACTGAGCCTGCACTCTAGAGCCTGTGAGCCACAACTACTGAGCCCGCGTGCCACAACTACTGAAGCCCGCACGCCTAGAGTCCGCGTTCCGCAACAAAAGAAGCCACCACAATGAAGCATGTGCACCGCAACGAAGAGTACCCTCCGCTCGCCGCAACTAGAGAAAGCCCGCACACAGCAATGAAGACCCAACACAGCCAAAAATAAACAAAAATAAAATTAATTAAAATTTTAAAAAAACACACAGGAGGGAAAGTCCTGAGATTCTTTAAAAAAAAAAAAAAGTGTGTGTGTGTGTATATAATTTGCTGTATTTGTAAAGGAAATTCCAAAAAAATACACAAAAAACTAAAAATAGTGGTTAACTACGTGGATGAGAAAAGGGGAGGAAAAAACTTTTCAACACGTTTAGAAAAATCAAAAATTTAAATTATTTTAAATAATAAATTGAAGATAGCAATTAGTATATATAACACTGTTTTAAAAAGTAGATGAACTCATGTATTTAAAGAGCTCAGCGTGACGCCTAACACATAGGAAGCATTAAATACACATTAGTGGGGATTATCATCTCTTTTTGAGAAAGTAGGAGGGAGCTCCTCCTTGGCCTCTACTTTCAGCTCAAGGGCCAAAAGAGTTGGAGACAAGCTGCAGGAGCCTGGCACTGGGGGTCTCACTGGGGCTTAAGAAGCAAAAAGGCCCCAATGACCTGGCTTCCTCCCTGGTCATCCAGCCCTGTTCCCTGGGGTTCAGGGGAAAAGGCTCACCCAGAAATAAAGATGGAGCCTTTACCCAGGAACTATAACACAGTGGACTAAAGTATGGAAAGACAGAGCTACAATTCCAACACAGACCAGATCTCTGCATGACTCCAAGGATTAGAAATGATTTAAAAACAGGCATGCTTCAGAACAAAACATGAGAAAAGATGAACAGATGTCAATGAAATGTCACTTTCTTCTACTGTACTGCTAAAAAAGGTTTCTATCTCCTTAAGGCATAAATGTCAGTGGATTAATTGGAAATGCCACAATGCAATGAGAATAATAAAAGTAAAAAACTGGCTCTGAATAGGTCCTTTATACAGTCACAAAATTAATAATCTATATTTCTTTTATTTCCATCTGCACTGAAAAAAGATTTAATAATCAGATACAAAACGTAAGAAATTATCATGAATCACAAGTATTCAGGTATCATAACCTAAACAATTGTTCTAGTGTTGCCTGTTTTACCTAGGATTATGCTAAGTGGCTGACAAAATAAAGACTCTAAATCTTCCTTTCTTTAGGATTAAAACACATAGTATTTGGAACATAAAAAAGTACCATTTTAAGCACTTGTTGGGGAAATAGCACACAACAGGATGTCTTGATTTTGTTAGATGCTTCCTTTAAGTAGGTTCTATAAAAGGAGCAAGCAGGCAGGGGTCCAGGAGATGGTGATGAGGCACCCCTTGTGAAGCTGCCATATTGTTAGCTATGGTAGTTAAGAATTCTAGCTCAGAAAGTAGACAGATTTGAGCACAAATCCTAATTCTATCAATCATTAGTTGAATAACTTTAGGCAAGTTACTTAACCTTGTTGAACTTCAATTTTCCCATCAGTAATATAGAGATAAATACAACTTCTACCTTATAGGGATGTTTTGGGGATCAAAAGAGATAAAGTATTTAAGACTCCCAGCACAGCGCCTGGCATTTACTAGACAGTAGATGATCAGTAAATATTAGCCCTTATCATTATCATCTATCTTTTCATTCATTCATCCATCCACTAAACTATTAC
This sequence comes from Eubalaena glacialis, assembly GCF_028564815.1. Classification (NCBI taxonomy): domain Eukaryota; kingdom Metazoa; phylum Chordata; class Mammalia; order Artiodactyla; family Balaenidae; genus Eubalaena; species Eubalaena glacialis. Next base: position 59,646,261 of record NC_083725.1, on the reverse strand, counting down.
TGATGAGGGACCATTTCAGGTCAAGCTTTGGGTTAGGCAAAGGAAATCCAGGAAGAATAAGACAAAGTCACTGAACACAGGAAGTTCTCAGCACAGCATGGGGAGATGAACAAAAGAAGGCAATACGGCCTGGGGAATTTTATGATAGAAGTCAACACTAGGCAACTGAGGCATAAAGAGGAAGCACTACAAGGATGAAGAAGGGGCTTCAAGGAGGAGTTGATGCTTGATATAGGGCTTAAAGCATGTATACATACAAGCCATTTGGGACAAGGCAACAGAAAGGCACAGACCCTGGTAGGGAGGGGCAAGAAGAAAGGTGTGAACAGGTCCCAGGGAATGAATAAGCCAGGCTGAGGTAAGGTCAGAGAGGGCCAGAACGTTCATCACCATCACATAGGGCTGAGTATATAAAAAAGTTTCTGTAATTTGGTGTGTTTGACAACTCTTCTTTAATTAGAAGTTGACAGACAGTCAGCACTGTCCTGCCAGGGGAGTATCTCAAGAGTGCTCCATATTATTATGGTGAGAAGATAATTTTGTACTACCTTTGCCAACCTTAGAATTTATCTGCTGAAAGAGTAGCTTGCCTGATCTTGCCAGGAACTTATCCTTCTTTGCAAACTCAGTGTTGGCTTGAGATAAGAACTTGTCAGCAAATCGCCCCTCCCCCCACTTTTATTTTGCTTACAAATCTTCTCTTAAATAGGTAGTTTACTGCAGTATAAAAGAATTTAAGTGTCAGTATTGGTTAAAAAAAATATATTTTTTGAAAGGGGATGTTGTGAAATGGAAAGGATCGAGACATATAATTTCAAATATCTTCCGCTACTTAACAATGATGTAAAGTTGGGAATTTTTTTTAACCTTTGGGAATCTCAATTTCTTTATCTATAAAGAGGTAGAATTCAACCCATCTCATGAAGTGGAATAATTAATGCCAAGTATCTACTACCAAGCCTGACACAGCTCTGCAGATGGTGGCTAACATTACTGCCTATAAAAGTAAAGTAGGTGATTTGGACGGCAGCCTTGCAAGACGGAAATCTGAGTCTGTTAAGGCAGAAGATGTGGGTGGAGGTGGAGGAAGCCAGGTCAACTTGCACCTCTAAATTGTACCATGCTCTGGCTGGGCAGGACCCAGTGAAAGCTCTACTTCCTGTGTGTTGAACAGAGGTTGGAGACACTCTGATCTCTCTCTCTCTCTCTCTCTCTCTCTCTCTCTCGGTACAATGAAGCTTCACGGACCAATAAAGGTTAACCAAAGTATTTTCTTTCAGAAGTTTTCAAGTTACTTCAGGTCTCCAGAGCTGAAGCAGTAGGAAGAGTTAACAGATGAGGCTTGTTAAATACAAGCAATTTTTCTGTAGTCCATACAAATGTACTTAGGAGAGTATGTGATGGAAAGAGAGCAAATGCACTCTGCTGGTAAGAAATTGCAGTTCTTCCCAAATGCACTATAAATGATAACATAATGATGCATCAATCCAGACCCCAGTGGGGAAAATACATTATCTTCTATGGTACATCTGTGCTGTTCAAGCGTTTCACAGACATAACTGAACTCTCATCAAGCCCTAGGAAAATCACATGCTCTTACCTTTAATCCAGTATCTTTAACTGGTAGAACTTATTACCTCTGTAGCCTATAAATGTGTTTATAATGAAGGTCACTTATGATGGACTATAAAGGGAATCTCTCCTAACAACACATCACAGGGACTTCCCTGGCAGTCCAGTGGTTAAGACTTTGCCTTCCGATGCAGGGGTGTGGGTTCAATCCCTGGTCGGGGAGCTAAGATCCCACATGCCTTGTGGCCAAAAAACACAAAATGTAAAACAGAAGCAATACTGTAACAAATTCAAAAAAGACTTTAAAAAGTGACTTTGCTAATGGGGAGCTTTCTAAAAACAAAAAACAAAAACCAAAACAACACATCACAGAAATCCCATAATCTGGATCCTGTAAACCCACTGATGAAAACAAATAGTGACCAAGAAACAAAATGGTACTTTTTTAACCTAGGTACTTGAACTGCAATATTTAATGAAATAATACACATGAAAATCTCAGAAAAAAATGAGATTCCAAATAATCCGTCATTTCCATGCCAACTATCTTGAAAAGACTTGATTTTTAGAGGAGTGACAAATGTTATCATCCCACATAAATGACCCATAACATCTAATACTCATCCTGACAATATTACAGTAGTGAAAAAAAAATCAGAAACAACCTGAAAGTTTAATAATGGCAAACTGGCTAAACCAATAGTGTCAATTCCACACAATGGAATCCTAGATCTCTTTAAAATTCACTTTTACCAAAAAAATTAAAAAGTAAGGACATGAAGAAATGATCACAAAACACTGTTAAAAGAAAAAAGAGGGGGACTACCCTGGTGGCACAGTGGTTAAAAATCTGCCTGCCAAGGCAGGGGACAAGGGTTTGAGCCCTGGGCCGGGAAGATCCCACATGCCGCGGAGCAACTAAGCCTGTGCGCCACAACTACTGAGCCTGCGCTAAAGCCCACGAGCCAGCGTGCCTAGAGCCAGTGCTCTACAACAAGAGAAGCCACCGCAATAAGAAGCACGTACACCACAACAAAGAGTAGCCCCCGCTCGCCCGCCGCAACTAGAGAAAGCCCTGTGCAGCAAGGAAGACCCAACAGAGCCTAAAATAAATAAATTTATAAAAAAAAAAAAGAAAAGAGGTTATCATCTTACTATATACATATGATTCCAATTTCATAGAATATAGAAAAAAAATTGTAAAGACCACAACAAAGTCAATAGGTATTACTTTCTGTTTTTTTCTTATTGTTATAATTAGAAAAGCCCAATTTAAATTCTTTTAAAATATTTAATCTTCTAAGTAAAACTTTGGTGGGCAGTGGAGGTGTGGAAGAATGCATCTGAAAACATGAAAAATTTTGCTGACATTAAAAATGTTTGTAACTTATGTCAAATAACATTCTTAAGTACTTATCTATAATGTATCTAAAATGAACCAGGATAGGAAAGTTTACATATAATATAACCCACCCTACATATTTCATGGACAGAAACAGGACTGAAATAAAATGAGCCAAAATGTCAAACAGTGTTGTCTCTGAGGAGTAAAAATTATGAATAATTTCTTTTGTCCTTTCTTTTCTTAACATGCTTCTTTCTGTCTCTTCCAAATTTTTAACCATGAACATGTAATGCCATTATAATCAGAAAAGTTACTTTTTAAAAAAAGTTATAACTTAGCAGGGAAAAACATTAACCTAACCTTAAAGTCACTAAAATATTAAGTTATACAGAATAAACTTCTGACGCTCTGACTCCAAATCTATTTTACTTCCCATACTAACATATAAAAAAAACTATGTAAATCTAAGAAAAAAAAATGTCTACATCAATTAAATAAGGTAGAAACATTCAGTCTCTACTTAATTCCACTGTTATTTTTTAAAGTGCGTCATTAGAAGACCTACAAATCCCCTGGTAATTAATTCTCTTTGCGAAAAAAAACAATAACAATAACAGACTCAAAAGCATATAAAGGCTTATTTTATATGGAAAACTAGATCTAATGCTTTAAAGGCAAAGAAAAGTAGATTCGCAGTCATTATACAAACCAACAAAATTTTCTTCACTTAAAAATTCATTCAGTAGTTCTTCTTAAGCTCTTATTCCATGTTAGGTATTGTTCTAGGTGCCAGGGATATAAGGATGTCTACAAATGGGATTAGAGATCATGCATTCCTTTCACAGGACATATTAAAGCAATGGCTAGATTACCAGTTGGCAAAGATGTCATAGAGGGGATCCAAATGTGTGAGGTGGCAATGATCTAGATGACCCAGTTTTTAGTCTGGAAACCTCTCATTCCCACTACCCATTCTTCCTCCCTCCCTATGCCCACTTCTATAATCCCTTAGAAAGCAGAGCCTGATTCAAAGGTTGGCGTGTAATAGTTCACTTTTTTTTTTTTTTTTTTTTTTTTTTTTAATGTGTAATTTAAGCCTATAAACACAACTAAGCCCATGAATTTATATTACACAGGGCTGGTCCTATTTTACTGCCAATTCCCTCCTCCTGTAGAATTAATAGCTTTCGAACTTTCTTAATTTTCTTCTGTTTCTTCTGTTTTCTTCTGTCTCTCCCAAACCTTTTTAAATTACTTTTTTTTAAATTAATTTATTATTATTTTTTTTTATTTATGGCTGTGTTGGGTCTTCATTTCTGTGCGAGGGCTTCCTCTAGTTGCGGCAAGTGGGGGCCACTCCTCATCGCGGTGCGCGGGCCTCTCACTATCGCGGCCTCTCTTGTTGCGGAGCACAGGCTCCAGACGCGCAGGCTCAGTAACTGTGGCTCACGGGCCCAGCTGCCTCGCGGCATGTGGGATCTTCCCAGACCAGGGCTCGAACCCGTGTCCCCTGCATTAGCAGGAGGACTCTCAACCACTGCGCCACCAGGGAAGCCCAACAGTTCACTTTGAGCAGTGATCTCAGGGAAGAGGAGTGAGGAACCAGGGAGAGTGAAGAGAGGAGGAGGGAAAGGCAATACCAGGATGTGGCATCAGGCTATTCACTGTTGTGGGTAACTGGGATTCAATCCTCTGGGACCTTTTGAGGAGCATCCGTCATGCCATTCAGAACTCTCTCTCCAAGGGGTGAGGAGGGGAGCCTCTATCCACCAGTTCCTCCCACCCCCAGACCTCCAACTGTCAAGAGTTGCCATATGGGGTGTCAACTCTCTGGCACTTCCAGTTTTGTGCATGCTAGAGTGGTGAGTGGACTCCTGGGCAGAAAGCAGAGATAGGTGTGGCAGCTGAGGCAATGGTGTCAGGTTACACGTGTGTGAAGGTGGTGGCTGCAGCCAAAAAGACATGAGGATGAGCTTACAGACGGCACCACCTGTAATGTTCCTATAAGCCATACAAGGGCATGATAATAATAATAGTGACTAACATACACTGAACATATATATAGAGACACTTTGCCTACATTTTATCACTTAATCCTCCAAATAAACTCCTCCAGAAAGTAAATTCTACTTTCATCTCTTTTTTTTTTTTTGGCTTAAACAATAGAAATTTATTTCTCACAGTTCTGGAGGCTAGAGGTCCAAGATCAAGGTGTCAACAGGTTTGGCTTCTTCTGCTGCTTGTCTTTGCCTTGCAGATGGCCACCTGCTCACAGTGTCCTCACATGGACCCTCCTCTGCACACACACCCCTGGGGTCTCTTTGTGCGTCAGAATTCCCTCTTCTTATTAGCACACGAGTCAGACTGGATTAGGGTTCACACTTACAGCTTCATTTTACCTCAGCCACATCTTTAAAGGACTCATCTCCAAATACAGTCACATTCTGAGGTACTGGGACTTTAGGGCTTCAACATACAAATTTTGGGGAGGACACAATTCAGCCCATAACAACATGCAAGAGATTTACTAGGGGAAATATCTGTGAAAGATAAAAGGGAGCAAGGGAAGGTGGGATAGTTAGTCTGAGAACGGTGACACAGGACCCGATGCCTATGAAGGAGAGGGAGAAGACTAAGTAGACAGCATTTCAGCCTGCATCACAGTTTGAAAAGTTCAAGTTAGGCTGATGGTAATACTTCAGCCAAAGCTGCCCATCAGAGGAGTCCCAAACACCGCGGCAATGAAGATGCATTAGTACTCCTGCCATGTGCAGTCAGTGATGTCAGACAATTACAGGTACATAAAGAATTCAGGTTGGGGATCAGTTCTTACTGGTTTCTTTGGGAAGTGTCCCCAGTCCACCCTGACTATTCTGCCACACTTAATTTTGTTCCTGGACCCACATGCCTACCTCTCCAAGATGTTTATATACACCTTTTTCAGCTTCTGAATCTGGTTTATTCTCTCATGTTTTACTACACTCCTTTCCTTTCTGTCTTCTATGGCTCACTTATTTTTTTCAGAGGGACACCTGGTTCAACTTTTAATGAAACAATTATTTGTTGAACTGAATTGATTATGGGCAAGAAACAGTAGCAGGTGCTGGATACTTATGCCATAATGGCCCACTATCTTGGGAGAAAACAAGCTTTCCCTTCTTATCCAGAATCAGAGCTACCTGCGCACCCTTTCATTTATGATATATAGGGCACGAACACATTTACCCAGAGGATTCTACATTCAAGTAATTTTACCACCATATCTGATATTAGTAGGAGCTGCGGAGAACCTTGCATCCCTAGCTGTTCAGGAAATATTATTATGCTTGAGTACCTATATAGGTACACAGGTAATAGTCTACCTATGTAGATATATAGGTAGTTACTATATATTAATTTCAAAAGAACTTCAAAAGAGCTAGCATAGTGAATTTAACATTTTTCAATAGAAAGGCCACATTAGCTGACCGGAAACCTAAAGGATACCATTCTTTACTCAGAAATCTAACAGATCCCTGAGGGCTGCCACTTGAAATTTCTCCTCACTTTTATGTGTTAAACTTCTTACTGTCTAGGGACCACAAAACAAAGTTCCTGTTGAATTCGTGAAGACAAGAAATAAATGATGGGAAAAACAAATATCAATACCCAAAAGGGTTCTTTATTTCTACATTTCCTCTACCACTGGCATGCCTTGGTCATTTACAAACCTAATCCGGGGCCAAGTTACGAACCTGATTTGAGAGAGACGGGCCTGGAGAGGTTAAGGCCTTGGCCAGCGGTTTATCATTAACCGGAAAGGGAACCCTGGCATTTCCCTTTCCACCAAATGACTTCTTAACCGGCCATCTTTCTTGAACACACAATTCATTTACAGTCTTGCTATGGAGCTGTGAAGCTGCTCTCCTACCGTGACTCGGGGGAAGGAAGCAAGAAGCACACACACAAAACGGCACCGTCAGTTAATTTTTCATGAATAACAGAAAAAGCACTGAACAATTTGAATCCCGGTTCCAGAGCTGTGGGTCACCAGGTCGAAAACTTGTAGCGGAGACAGTGGGTGGGGGAAGAGGAGTGGAAGGAAATGCCAGTAAAATTACCTTGACACCGCGGAAACTTGAAGACTTTCCTACCGACTAAAGCCCACCAACTTTTCTCAACAAACGAGCCATGGGAGGCGTGGGCTGAAGCGAACGGATTCGCCCGCGGCGCCGGATCAGAAGCACCCATCCCCTTCACCTTCCAGGTCGAGTCTGGAAGCCCGCGCACCGCACCCCCGGAGGAAGTTCGCGCCGGAGCCGGAAGAGCGCGGAATCCCGCGAGAAGCTGGGCGCTGGGAGCGCGAGGAGACACCGCGACCAACAAACGTGCTCTGGCGGGGGTAGCGGAGCCGGCGAGGGACCTATCAAATCAGGGCTCAGACAGCCCAACTCTCCATTCAAGTTCCCCAGTTGCCAGTCTTGGGACGGGTTCACACCTTCTCTAAAGAGCTAACTCTCACCACAGGCCTTCCGTTCCGAGCGCCCCTAGCAACCACCAGCGATTTAAAACTGAAGAACCTCACCTCTTTTTTAAACACGGAGGAAACAGGTTTCGAGAAGAAGCTAAGCAGTCTGCCTGAGGTCATCCAATAAATGGTGGACTGAAGATGAGGCCGAAGCACCTGCTGCAGAACCCAGTATAATACTGGCTCTCCGTGCCTGTGAGCATCCAAACGGCTCCAAGACTGGAAAGCGGAAGTAGGAATCAGTTGCCCTTCACAGTTCCTGTTTCTATATCTGTCTCAGACCACTGCGAGTTCCTTGAGGGCAGAGATTGTGCCTGACTTACGCTTATCTCCAGTACCCAGCAGTGCATGAAATATAACAAGGCCCAATGCTTGTTGAGCCTAGTTGAGCCTGTTCCCCACAGTGGACTGGTGCTTCTTAAGAGCAGAAACCATTGTCTTATTCATCTTTATTTCCCGGCACCCAGCGCATGTTTGTTGACTCTAACAGAAAGGAATTAACTGGAAGGCAGAACACATTGTGGTTAAGAATATGTGGACTTTCTGTCAGATGGGCCTGGATTAGAGCCCCACCTATGATACTTAATAGCTTACGATCTTGAACAAACTGTGTAATAATCTCTCTAGGACAGTGCCCTCATCTGTAAAAAGGCATGATACTAAATTGCATTTTCATCACAGGGTTATTGTGACGATTACATGAGATGCATACAAAAACATTCATCAGTAGAGCCTGGCAAATGGCCAACATGCAATAAACATTAACTATTATTATCATTACTATAAATTCTATACTGTTAGTGTTTACACTACATTTGGAGTTCCTAAACTATTAGATTCAAGGACCTTTGGAATATCCATTATGGCATATATGGGAAAAGTTCTAGAACACAAAGAACCTAGTAGATGGACAATATCTGGCACATAGGTGGTGTTCAAGAAATATTTGTTGAATATTAAATAAAAGAGTGAGCCACATATGCTTTTGGCGAGAATCATCAACCCACACACTGAATATGAGTAAATGCATTAAAGGTTGCTAACTAACTAACATCCGACAGGGAGAAAATGTCAGTGTTCCAAGTTCTGACTATAAACATAGAGGAGGAACAGCTATATAACCTACAGAAGGTATGAAGGCATAAAACAAGGCCAAAAACTGGGGACTTATTCTCAAGAAAATATGATCACAAATTTCTTTTAATATTTGGCCTTGTATATCCCTCCAAATTAAATATCACTTGTATTTTATGGTCAAAAATTGTTTACTTTGCAATATTTCCTATCTTGTTTTTATTACAGAACTATATATATTTTTTAAAGTACTGCTTAGTTAATTATAATTTGAGTTTAGATTCTGAAGACTTTGGGATCTATTTTAGAGACGTTATTTGATGGGATTTGGACCTCAGATTCTGCTGGAGAAATTAGATGATCGAAGGTCAATGCTCAAGGTGGTATGGTGATAGTAGACACTCTCTCCAGGTCATGACAGAAAGACCCAGTTCACATCCTGGCTCTTCCACATATTAGTTGAGTGACCTTGGACAAATTATTTCCTGTCTCTGAGTCTGTTTTTCGCAATTTCTAATATGAGGTTGCTGTTGCCCATTTCCCTGACTTCACCTGATAATTTATTGAAAGGACATATGCAGAGTTGCTGGCGTGTGGCATGTATACAATCACTGCCAGTTCCCTTCCTCTTTTAAAGGTAAAGATGAGCATGACACCTGTGGTAGCTGCCAATAATATTCATTCTCTTAGGCCCCCCTCTCAATCTAGGGTATGCAATCCTTCATCAAGAAAGAGTCTTCCTGAGAGGAGGAAACCTTTTTCTCAAATCAGAAGTGCGTATGACCAAATTTTACAAAATTTTTTTTTTTTTTTAACAAGACGGCTCATTAGGCAACAAACCACAGTGTAAAGTTCAGCTCAACCTCAGCGTGCTTTCTGGCTAGCTAATCTGGGCAGACTTTTAAATCATATTGGCTGGAAGATGAATACAGTGTTTCATTCGGCATCATTACAAATACCACCCTGGTGCTGGTAATATTCTTTGGACTGCCCATGATGCTTGGTGGCTAAGCTGCAAGTCAAGAGTTTAATTTAGCTTTCTGAGCATCTGCAGGTTTTGTTTTCAACAGAGAACTTCAGGTTACATAACTGTCTTGGCTTCTGCTTCAGAAGGTGAACCTTGACTCTCTAAATTAACTGTCAATACAGATCCTCAAGAGCAGAGCTTGTTGTACCTGGAAGCAATTTCCCCCCAAATCACTTGGAAGGTAACAAGATGGCTCTTGACCTCTTTAGATGCTTGGCAGAAGAAGCAGGAGAAAGAACATTCTAAGCATAACTAGGTAGTCATTAAAAGGAGAGATACAGCCTAGAAATCAGGCTAGGCTTTCTTTTTTCAAACTCTTTCTAACTTTACCCTGATGCTGTCCATACTCCAATGGACTGATCTGTTCCTTCTTACCAGTCACTGTTGTGGGTAGGCATTTTGCCAAGGGTTTTGGAGAAGGGTGTTGACCAAAGGGAAATGTAACATGATGAAAATGGGGCCCCTGGGAGCACATGGAAGCAAATGAGAGAGGAATACAAAGTGAATACACTGTTCTGTTTAACACATGAGAAATCAGGTTTGAATTAACACCTAACCCCAGCCCACAGGGTGCTTTCCATCTACTCAAGGGGACAGCACATTTCATTGTGACATGCAAAGTGCTAAGATGAACAATTTTTAGGAACATAGAGGAGGAATATTGGAAGAAGGGGGTAATCAGAGACTAATTAACAATAATATACAGTTCATATAATATGGGCCTATTTGCAGATATGGATGATATAATCAAAGCCTGAAGCTGGTACAAGGACGTTCATATAGTTAGTATAACTCAGGGCTTAGTCTTGTATCTAAATTTTCTGACTTCAAATCCTGTGTGTTTTCCCAGTAGTGACAGTAAGCCAAGGGCATGCAGAGGGGTTTCATATCAATATGCTACAGAAATGGAACTAAAATGTAAAGGGCTGGCAGGAGGAGGGTGGGGGAATTTGTTTTTAGTGAGTATATGAATTTCTATGTTACAAGATGAAAAAGTTCTAGAAATCTGTTGCACAACAATGTAAGTATACTTAACATTACTGAACCGTACATTTAAAAAATAGCTAAGGTGCTAAATTAATGTTATGTGTTTTCACCACAATAAAAAACCCCTAAAATGTAATATTATACTAATAATGTGTTATAATAACATAAGTACGCCAGTAACTGTCATCGATAATATAATAAATATAACTGATATGTATAGAGCCCTAACTGCATGCCAGGAGCTGTGTTAAACATTTAACATGGACTATCTCACTTATTCTAACAGCTCTTTTTGATAAATCCAAAGTTTAGATTAGGTAACATGCCTAAGGTCCTACACAACTAGAGCGTGAGCCGGCCTGACTGTAAAACCGTGGCCTCAACAGTCACCTCCCACGCCAACTCTCCTTTACTGAACTGTGCAATCGAAGTATGCAATTCAAAATCAGATACACATTCCTTCTTGTCTTGTACACACATGGAGAACTAGATAAAGATGACAACTCACCAAAGGTCAAAATGAAGTCACTGATAAACTGTCTAAAGGACAGGGTCTATAGTTGCTGTGACCACTCTGGTTGGTAGAGGCTCTGCACTGCTGAGGGCTAGTCAGATAACCAGCCTCCCAGTGTTCCTTCTCATTTAGATAGCCCTGTTGCATCATTTGCTTCAGAAGGAGGTCTTCCCAGGTAACGAGAGGATGTCTGTCTGTGACCTGACATCAAATGAGTCACTTCACTGTCATCATGTAGCAGGCACCTCAGTATACATCAAGTTCACCCTGTGGGAGCCCTGAAAGTTTCCTGATGAATTTTCTATTTCTTCTGAAGTAATTGTGTTTAACACCCCAGGCTGACTAATATCAGTGTGTGACCAAGTTAAGTACCGAGCTAGCCAGCTTTTGCAGTTGTGAAGGCAGAAAAACACAACTGGACAATGAGAAGAAGGTCACTGGACAAATACCATGTCTCAACTTCAGGCAGAGAGGGCAAACTATGAGCATGGGGTGTTTCCATTGCCGCCTTTGTATTTGGGTTTACAGGGAGCCTTGCTAATGAAAGTATGGTCCATGGGCAAGCAGCAGCAGCAAATCACCTGGGAGCTTGTTAGAAACAGAAAACTCAAGCCCCATCCCAGAGCTACAGAATAGGAATCTGCATTTTGAAATGATCCCCTGGTGATTCATATGCACATTAATATTTCAGAAGCCCTGATATTAAAAACGTGCACATTCTTACTTTTAAGAATTTAGTGTTTACTAAATGTTTAATTGCAAACTAAATTACCACATAAAAAGGAAACGATAATTGAATATACTAGGCAAGATTATCATACTAGTTTCACAATGCTTTCACATGGTTTTTCTACTTTAATCCTTTTAACAACCTTTATCTCCCCTATCTTCTTACTGATAGAGATATGGTTCAAAGAAGGTAAAAAGTTCACATCTCTAGGGCAGGATTTGAACCTGGCACTCCGGCTCTAGATCCCAAAACTTTCCCTGTAAATCACACTACCTCACTCGATGAATTCAGAAGATCACTCAGAATGGTCAGAAAAAGTAGGACTTGAACTGATACTTGAAGAATGGGTGAGGTTTGCAGAAAAGAAGGATTTCCAGAGGAGAGAAACAGCAAGCACATGAACACTTGGAGACTGGCATGAGAAAGGAGAAGGCTGTAGAAAATATTTAAATGTAGGGGTCATGTCCCCACAAGAGAAACAGGAAGAAAGAATGAAATGAGAGAAACCAGATCATGGAGGGCCTTAAAAGCTAGGCCAAAGGGTGTGGCTATTTGGTAACTCAACATAAGGAATGAATTTTCAGAAGATAAGTTATTCCAGTTTTATTCATTAGGCTTTTCTTGTAGGTTTTAGTACGCAATGGTAAATATACTTTAAAAATAAGAGATGGATAAATTCCAAGAAACACAGTGGAAAACTCTACACTACTGCACATGGCAATTGCACCTTCTGTAATTCTGCACCTGCTTCATCAACTGTTGGCTATATCCCAAGAGACCTGACATCACTGTTTTCTGACAGGGGCACAGAGGATTTGCCAGAGCACATGAGAATGTGTGAGGATGAAGAGAGCATTGGCTAGGAACACAGATGTCTTTTAAGTAGGGCACTGCGTGGATGATTCATCTCTAGCATATCAAAAGAATGTGGAGTAAGTAATGTTGCCAGAGTGGACCTGAAAATATACTATTAGGTCAATGATGTGCAAGTGAGAATGTTTTTCTAGGAAGGGTCACATATACAGAGCAAGTTGGTTCTTGAGCAATTTAACAAAACATAAATAGTTGCTGTTTAAATTAAGAACAGGAAACACAAAAGTTAACTGTATATATACTTAAAAAAGAAGTAGTTTAATAAAATGTGAAGATTAAGAAGGAAAATTGAGAAAGAAGAGAAGGGACTAAAATGTAAGTAGATGCCGAGGAAATGGGGAGAAGAGATAAAGAAGGAATAAGAGGAGAAGATGGTACAATGGGAAGATGATTTATTGAAAGTTATTTAGGTTTTTAATATCCATTATCTACTATTATAATGTTCTAACTCCATGTGGTAGATATTATACCCATTTCACAGAAAAAGAAACTGATACAACTAGAGATTGAGTAATCTGCCCAAAATTACATTGATGGTAAGTGGTAGAACTGAAATTCAAACATTGAATCCACTTAACCCCTAGGAGGCACTGAAGCCAAACCATGTTACTGACTTCTCTAACATCTGTTTCCTCATCTGTAAAATGAGCTAGTACCTGTAAAGCTACTGGATACAGTAAGCTCAACAAATAATGGCTATCAACCCTTCGAAAAGGATTAGTTAACAGACTACTGATAACTACAGTTCTAAAGCCTCCTTGCCTTCAGGTCCAAGTTTGAGAATCAAAAACTCTCTCGGGAATCCTAGATGTTTTGGCAAAGAATCCTCAAATCTACCAGGCACCAAATATTCCCTAGACTGAATCAACAATGTCTCCTACATATATGTCCTACTAAATGTTAAATGTACATAGGTTACACTGTGACTAATTAAATATACATCAAGTTTAATTCCATGTATCATTGTATCAGTAAGTATTACCTCTATCAACAAATTCTAAAAACCACAAAGGGAGTCTTTGTATTCAAAAAGCCTGGGAAGGACCAGGAGTGTAATCCTTACAGTATTCCACACAGAGGAAGGTAGTGAGAGCAGCCAGTGAGACCTACACCTTTCTACCTTTCTACCCCTTAGACTAAGGATCCTCACCTCTGTCTTCTTAATGATTGTCCTCCTTCCTATCCATTCTTTTCACAGCAGAGATAAGAGATTTTTTCCTAATGGCAATATTGATCTTGTCACTTTCCTACTTAAAACCATTTAACTGGCCCCACTGCCTTCAGACCAAAGATCAAACTCCAGTCGGGCATAAAGATCCTTGTATGATCTGAGCCCTCCTTAGCCATCCAGGCTCCACCAGACACTGGTCTAAACTCCAACCTATTGAACTGCTTTCACTTCCAAGGACAAGAGCTCCTTCTTGCTGTCCTACTTTTCTACTTCCTGTTCTTCCTCCTTTCCACTCTTCAGGGCTAATTTCTTAGAATTTCACATCCTGGCTTTGATATTTTTTTCTGCGTGGAGGCTTCTCTGATCCTCTTGTGAAGGTGCATTAAAGGTTCCTCCCTGGGCAGCCTATAAGACCCCCATAGCATTGCTTACATTGCATCGCAATTGCCCCGTAATTAGATTCTAAGCTCCACGAGGATGGAGAACATCTTTGATTTGTCCTCCAATGCTTAGTGCCATACATGGCACATAGTAAGCACTGAATAAACATCTGCTGAATACATTTTAAAACTCCGTGAAAAAAATCCTATTTTTCTGTGCTCAAAGCACAGTTTTTGGTTGTTGTTATTTGTTTTGGTTTTTTGCTTTTGTTAAATTTTAATTCCCTGTTGAAGAAAACTACGCATCAACAAATCTATAGTCAGAGCCCCAAGCCACAGACAAGGAAGTGAAGAGAGCAGGGTCATTAAAAGTGACCTCAAAGAGTCAATAGCCCCGGCAGCAAGTTCTGGGGTCCTTGGCCGGGTCTCTTACCCTCACCTCCGGGCTTTCCCTACCTAACCAGTGGAATTAATTCTAGTTGCTCAATTTTTCATTTCTGTTAGAACTTCAAGGTCCCTCAGTAAGCTTTGTATGGAGCAGGTGACAAAAATTAATTAATAGTTCAATGGGCATTGCTTTATTTTATTTTATTTTTTAAAAAAATTTATTTATTTCTATTTATGGCTGTGTTGGGTCTTCGTTTCTGTGCGAGGGCTTTCTCTAGTTGTGGCAAGCGGGGGCCACTCTTCATTGCGGTGCGCGGGCCTCTCACTATCGCGGCCTCTCTTGTTGTGGAGCACAGGCTCCAGACGCACAGGCTCAGTAGCTGTGGCTCACGGGCCTAGTTGCTCCGCGGCATGTGGGATCTTCCCAGACCAGGGCTCGAACCCGTGTCCCCTGCATTGGCAGGCTGATTCTCAACCACTGCGCCACCAGGGAAGCCCTATGGGCATTGCTTTAAATGTACTATGATTTTAACATGGAATCTGTATAATACCTATCCCGAAGGGTATACAAACTTTCAAAACCCTTTCAATTTCTCTTCAAAATGCATTCCAAAAAGAATTAGGTTATGGCATGGATTATACCCATTTTGCAGATGGAAACCAGAAGACAGAGAGGTCAGGGATAATTTTCTTTTGAGCACATAACAGAAGGTTTTGAAAAAGGGATATTTTCTTTCTCTAATTCCACTTCTTCCCTTTTGCCATCATACAGACTTCTCTCATACTATCTTTTTTTAAATAATTTTTAAAAAAATTTATTTTATTTACTTTATTTATTTATTTTTTCGGCTGCGTTGGGTCTTTGTTACTGCGCAGGGGCTTTCTCTAGTTGGGGCGAGCAGGGGCTACTCTTCATTGTGGTGGGCAGGCTTCTCACTGCGGTGGCTTCTCTTGTTGCAGAGCACGGGCTCTAGGCGCGCCGGCTTCAGTTGTTGAGGCATGTGGGCTCAGTAGTTGTTGCTCACGGGCTCTAGAGCGCAGGCTCTGTAGTTGTGGCTCACGGGCTTAGTTGTTACGTGGCATGTGGGAATCTTCCTGGACCAGGAATCAAACCCGTGTCCCCTGCATTGGCAGGTGGATTCTTAACCACTGTGCCACCAGGGAAGTCCCTCTCATACCATCTTTAATGCTTTACTGTGTTTGGATTTTTGTTTGTTTGTTTGTTTTTGTTTGTTTTATAAATCTTTTTTCTTCTAAACTTTAAGCTCCTTGCAGGCAGACGCTAGGTGTTACTTTTCTTTTTGTCCCTAGCTTAGGTTTTAGACTTGTGCAGACATGCAAACAATGTTTGCTGAAATGTTTGCCCAACTCTTAAGAGTTCTCTGCTAACTGTGTTCTTATGCTTACTGTCAGGTAAGCAACTCTGTCTTTATCAAAGAAAAACCTTAGTTTCAAAAGAAACAAGAATTTTCTGATTTTTGGCTTTTCACTTTAACAATAGAGGACCTACTTAAATATATTTTTCAAATACGTAACTCCTAGATATTAATGCAGATAGATGCAAATCTCTCTGGAGATCAATGGGTTACTGCCACATCTTAAAGGAGGCTGCTAGAGAGAGAGGAGCAGCTGAAGGTTTTGTAGGGGCTTTGTCACATGGTTCAATGGTAACAGTCGGGAATGAGTAGAGAAGAAAAACAAAAATAAAAACAAAAGCAACCATTCAATTAGTCCAGATGGAGAAAAACAGCCCATAAGCTAATTGATTATTAGCTATCATGACAGCTGATTACAGTGTCTGCCTGTAAAAACAGAGGGCCAAAAAAAAAAAAAAAGCACAGCTCCATTTGGCTGCCTTTCATTGGTTCAATGGTAAAATTCCCTCCAAATAGATGATGCAGTGCAATCCAGCCCTTCTTGGGTAATAAAGTGAACCCAATGATGTTTTATGGTGGGAGGTCTGGTCAGCTGAGCAGCCTTGCCGACTGTGGCTCGGATTGTCTTGGGAGCTAAGTGCTACATCAGTCACACTTCTGTGCATAAAGGCAGACCTCTGGGATACCTCTTTTCTGTGCCGGAGTGACTTACAAGCGATGACACTATTAGGGCTAAAGATCCACTGTCAGGCAAACCATCTGCATCTAGGTGTTTCCTTAGGATTGAAGATGATTTGCCCTCAAGCCTGCTCTCCACTCCCCCTGGTGGCCTGTGACTGTTAGTGGCCCATTCTGCTCATGCAATTACAAAGACAAATGTAGCACATGCCCTTGGGAGGAAAGATAGATCATAAACAGCAAGTTACAATGCAGTACACTGAATTCTTTGATGGTGCTCTTGGGGCCCAAAGGAAGCACACACTTTTGCTGTTGGGCAATTGGGGGTAGAGAAGACTTCTCAGAGCAGGTCTAGAACTGGGCTTCTAAAGTCAGTAAGAGTTTTTCAGACATGTAAAATACATACCACTGGATCTAACAAAGATTAAATTTTCAAATAAAGAAGTATTTTGTTATTTATGAAAGTAATACTATTACTATTAATTGGGAGGCAGAGTGTTTTGGCAGGGAAACAACATGCATGAAGGCATTAAGAAACATACCATGCTGGATAGGGACTTCCCTGGTGGCACAGTGGTTAAGAATCCACCTGCCAATGCAGGGGATACGGGTTCGAGCCCTGGTCCGGGAAGATCCCACATGCCGCGGAGCAACTAAGCCCGTGCGCCACAACTACTGAGCCCGCGTGCCACACCTACTGAAGCCTGCGCACCTAGAGCCCATGCTCTGCAACAAGAGAAGCCACCACGGTGAGAAGCCCGCACACTGCAATGAAGAGTAGCTCCTGCTCGCCTCAACTAGAGAAAAGCCCGCACACAGCAATGAAGACCCAACGCAGCCAAAAAAAATAATAAATAAATAAATAAAATAAATTTTAAAAAATTAAAAAAAAAAAAAAGAAACATCCCATGCTGGAAACAAGTAACAGTTCTTTGTGGCTAGAAGAGGAGGGGAGTGACAATGGAATTCTCGGTTTAGCAAGATGACTTTGTTGGCAGAGTGGAGAGTGGATTGATAGGTTAAGAGAGGGAGATGGAGTCAAGGAGACCAATTAGGCAGCTGCTACAACAAGTTCAGTCAAGATGAATGGAACTACCCTCTGAGGGGACAATACGAGGAAACATTGCCCTGGGGTAAGAAGAATCAGCAGCAACCAGGTTCTAACACATTGCAAGGCCAGCTTGTGCCTCCCGGGCCAGGCCAGTCTCCGGGCAAGTGAAGGTCACATTCACGTCCAGACACCTGCAGCCAGGGCTGGTTTTGTTCTTAGTCTCTGGCACCTACAGATGCTAGAGCAGCAGTTCTCAGCTCTGCCTGCACCTCACCTGGGAACCACTTTTATAATGTAGGTGCCTCAGCTCCACTCCAGACCTACTGAATCAATCCCTGGGCAGATCTCCACTTATTAAGTGCCCCACACAGCCAGAACTGAGAACCACGGCTCAGCAGTCACGCACAACAGTGACTTTTACTCAGTGCCTTTCTCAAAAAGTCTCCACGTGTGTGTGCCTGGCTGTGGGGACCGATGGTAACTGGATGGGGATACCCCTGCACCAAGCTGATCATTCTAGGGAAGGCAGCAATGTCAGCAGAGGAGCAAGCGAGGCCCTACCACTATGTGACTTGAGTGTCTCGCTCTTGAAAGCTTCGAAAATGCCTCTGAACACACCCAAACGAGGGGTTCCAAAAGAATTTAGGGGGCTGACTCCACAAAGGCAGAATAGAATATAGATTCTCAGTTACCCAGTGACCATCAATAATGATGCAGGAGAAAACAAAGATCTTAGCCTTGGTCCCCCATGATCGGGCTGGGCCACTTCCATAAGTTTCACCTGTATGGTACACTCTGACTCTGCAACCAGAACTCTGCACACTGGGGACAAGGCAATCATAGTGAAAAGAATGACATCCATCTGAATTATGTCTCAGTAACTAAAATCGTTTCAGTTTCCCAAGCTCTTAATCTACAGAAGATACTACGCTAAGTACATTGCATTCCTTATCCTGTTCAAGACTCTCCAAAACCCTAGGAGAGAATTCTTAGATTCAAAACCCTAGGAGATAATTCTTAGATTCTACAGATGGAGAAATGAGATTCTGAGAGCCCAAGTAACTTGGGAAAGCTTACCGAGCTAGGAAGGGACCGATCCAACCCTGAACCCAGATCAGATCAAACCCGTCTGGTAAACACCACTCTTACTGCTTACATGTCTCCAGGATTCGTAGCCCATTTTGGAATGTAAAGTCCTTGAGACCAAAGGCTAAGTAAAATTTAGGATTATCTTTGAGTCTCTCCCTTAGACCTTCTCTACTTTTATTTTTTGAATTACTGGATTTTTTGAGAGAATCAGGTCAGGGAAATTCTGTCAATATAAGGACCCTCTCTCCTGCTGCCCACTGGGTCTGAACACCCTTAGTGGAGGCAGCATTCAAGAGGCTACCTCTGCCAAGTGCCGATCCTGTTCTCTCAGGGGAGAAAACAAACTACACTGGGAGCCTGAGAGTCCTTTCTGCATTTAGTGTATAAATCTATTGAGCATATTAGTTACTTTTAGAAGTGAAGCTGGACACTCAGGGAGAATTTTGCTAAGAAAGGAGTAGCCGGGCCTTTAGCACATGAGACTCAGAGTTCAGTGACTTGGTCAAAGCCAGCTTTTAGTAGACATGCTTTTACCTACTATTTTGGATATTTTGTTATGTCCAGGAAGGAAGAGAAGGGGAATAGTTATGGGCAAGGCTATAAGGACACTGAGACTGCAAAACTGAGATCAGTGTGAATGCATGAGTTCATTCATTCAACAGATATTTATGATTGAGCAACTAACTGTGGGCAGTTTTTTATTTGTGTGGTTCCAACATGCATGAATTTCCACTGTTAAGGTTTAATTAAGGAACACCAGTTCCCTGACAACACGATTCAAATTTCGGTTACCGCAATATATTAACTGTGAGCGAGTGAGTAAATCATAAACTTGCTATTAGCTCTTTGTTCCACAAATCACTACATAGTAACAGATGCACATCATGATCAGCAACTCATCACGTCACTTCTTTCAAAGTCTGCTGGGAATGGGTCACTGCAGACCTGTTGTTCAGTTCACACACAGACAGCAAAGCATGTCGTTGTTTTGCCTCCTCATCTCCTAGTGGTAAGCCCACATGCCATTTTACAGAAATGGATAATCCAAAGAAGGAACTTGCCAACGACGATGAAAGTGCAGCATAGAAACAAAAAGTGACAATGCTGTAAGTGAAATTCAAATGGAACAGTGGAATTTTAGAAGACATAACTGATCGTGGGAATGTTGACACTGTCACCCTTTGAGAAAGACCAGATATGCAGCCAGGGGAACTTACTAAAGGCAAACTTAGGAACATAAATGAAGAAAGGGGTTGGGATGAAAAGGATGAAGATGTCCCAGAGGAAATAACACTGGCAAAAAAAGTGCACATTAAAAGAACTCTGAGATATTTCATAACACTGAAAGGGATAAAAGGTTGGAAGCTGATCCAAACCTAGAAAGGAGTGTGACAATTCACTAAGGCATAGGAAAGCTCAATATCTTAGACAATGGTATGTTTTCCCCACTGATTATTCAGATGTCATCTTTATGACCAACCCCTATGATGCAAAAGCAAGGACTGCTTGTATTAAGTGCCAGGCATCAGAAAAAACAGTCCCTGAGGAGCTTCAAGATGGCGGAAGAGTAAGACGGGGAGATCACCTTCCTCCCCACAGATACATCAGAAATACATCTACATGTGGAACAACTCCTACAGAAGGCCTACTGAACGCTGACAGAAGACCTCAGACCTCCCAAAAGGCAAGAAACTCCCCCACGTACCTGGGTAGGGCAAAAGGAAAAAGGAAAAACAGAGACAAAAGAATAGGGACGGGACCTGCACCAGTGGGAGGGAGCTGTGAAGGAGGAAAGGTTTCCACGCACTAGGAAGCCCCTTCGCGGGCGGAGACTGCGGGTGGCAGAGGGGGGAAGCTTCGGAGCCACGGAGGAGAGCGCAGCCACAGGGGTGCGGAGGGCAAAGCAGAAAGATTCCCGCACAGAGGATCAGTGCTGACCAGCACTCACCAGCCCGAGAGGCTTGTCTGCTCCCCCGCCGGGGCGGGCGGGGGCTGGGAGCTGAGGCTCGGGCTTCGGTCGGATCGCAGGGAGAGGACTGGGGTTGGCGGCGTGAACACAGCCTGAAGGGGTTAGCGCACCACAGCTAGCCAGGAGGGAGTCCGGGAAAAAGTCTGGAGCTGCTGAAGAGACAAGAGACCATTGTTTCCTAGTGCGCGAGGAGAGGGGATTCAGAGCGCCGCGTAAACGAGCTCGAGACGGGCGCGAGCCGCGGCTATCAGCGCGGACCCCAGAGACGGGCATGGGACGCTAAGGCTGCTGCTGCAGCCACCAAAAAGCCTGTGTGCAAGCACAGGTCACTATCCACACCTCCCCTCCCGGGAGCCTGTGCAGCCCGCCACTGCCAGCGTCCCGTGATCCAGGGGCAGCTTCCCCGGGCGAACACACGGCGCGCCTCAGGCTGCTGCAACGTCACGCCGGCCTCTGCTGCTGCAGGCTCACCCCGCATTCCATATCTATCCCTCCCCCCTGGCCTGAGTGAGCCAGAGCCCCCGAAGAAGCTGCTCCTTTAACCCCGTCCTGTCTGAGTGAAGAACAGATGCCCTCAGGCGACCTACATGCAGAGGCAGGTCCAAATCCAAAGCTGAACCCCGGGAGCTGTGCGAACAAAGAAGAGAAAGGGAAATTTCTCCCAGCAGCCTCAGGAGCAGCGGATTAAAACTCCACAATCAACTTGATGTACCTGCATCTGTGGAATACCTGAATAGACAACGAATCATCCCAAATTGAGGAGTTGGACTGTGGGAGCAATGATATGTATATATTTTTTCCCTTTTTCTCTTTTTGTGAGTGTGTATGTGTATGTTTCTGTGTGTGATTTTGTCTGTACAGCTTTTTTTTTTTTTTTTTTAATTTACTGACCAATAACCTGCATTTTTTTTTTTCTTTAAAACTTTGAGACTGTTGGATGCGGACCTTGTAACACCTTTTCTTTTTTATTTATTTATTTATTTATTTATGGCTGTGTTGGATCTTCGTTTCTGCTCGAGGGCCTTCTCTAATTGCGGCAAGTGGGGGCCACTCTTCATCGCGGTGCGCGGGCCTCTCATTATCGCGGCCTCTCTTGTTGCGGAGCACAGGCTCCAAACGCGCAGGCTCAGTAATTGTGGCTCACGGGCCCAGTTGCTCCGCGGCATGTGGGATCTTCCCAGACCAGGGCTCGAACCCGTGTCCCCTGCATTGGCAGGCAGACCCTCAACCACTGCGCCACCAGGGAAGCCCTGTACAGCTTTGCTTTTACCATTTGTCCTAGGGTTCTGTCTGTCCGTTTTTTTTTTTCTATTTTTCTTTTTTTAGTATAGTTTTCAGCACTTGTTATCACTGATGGATTTGATTTTAGGTTTGGCTGCTCTCTTCTTTCTTTCTTATTACTTTTTAAAAATTCTTTTTTAATAATTATTTTTTATTTTAATAACTTTATTTTATTTTATCTTCTTCTTTCTTTCTTTTGTTTCTCCCTTTTATGCTGAGCCGTGTGGATGAAAGGCTCTTGGTGCTCCAGCTAGGCATCAGGACTGTGCCTCTGAGGTGGGAGAGCCAAGTTTAGGACACTGGTCCACAAGAGACCTCCCAGCTCCACGTAATATCAAAGGGTGAAAATCTCCCAGAGCTCGCCATCTCAACGCCAAGACCCAGCTCCACTCAACGACCAGCAAGCTACAGTGCTGGATGCCCTACGCCAAACAACTAGCAAGACAGGAACACAACCCCAGCCATTAGCAGAGAGGCTGCCTAAAATCATAATAAGGCCACAGATACCCCAAAACACACCACCAGACATGGACCTGCCCACCAGAAAGACAAGATCCAGCCTCATCCACCAGAACACAGGCACTAGTCCCCTCCACCAGGAAGCGTACACAACCCAATGAACCAACCATAGCCACTGGGGACAGACACCAAAAAAAATGGGAACTACGAACCTGCAGCCTGCAAAAAGGAGACCCCAAACACAGTAAGTTAAGCAAAATGAGAAGACAGAGAAACACACAGCAGATCAAGGAGCAAAGCAAAAACCCACCAGACCTAACAAATGAAGTCGAAATAGGCAGTCTACCTGAAAAAGAATTCAGAATAATGATAGTAAAGATGATCCAAAATCTTGGAAATAGAATGGAGAAAATACAAGAAACGTTTAACAAGGACCTAGAAGTAAAGAGTAAACAAACAGTGATGAACAACACAATAAATGAAATTAAAAATTCTCTAGAAGGGATCAATAGCAGAATAACTGAGGCAGAAGAACGGATAAGTAACTTGGAAGATAAAATGGTGGAAATAACTACTGTAGAGCAGAATAAAGAAAAAAGAATGAAAAGAATTGAGGACAGTCTCAGAGACCTCTGGGCCAACATTAAACACACCAACATTCGAATTATTGGGGTCCCAGAGAAGAAGAGAAAAAGAAAGGGACTGAGAAAATATTTGAAGAGATTATAGTTGAAAACTTCCCTAATATGGGAAAGGAAATAGTTAATCAAGTCCAGGAAGCACAGAGAGTCCCATACAGGATAAATCCAAGGAGAAACATGCCAAGACACACATTAATCAAACTATCAAAAATTAAATACAAAGAAAAAATACTAAAAGCAGCAAGGGAAAAACAACAAATAACATACAAGGGAAGCCCCATAAGGTTAACAGCTAATCTTTCAGCAGAAACTCTGCAAGCCAGAAGGGAGTGGCAGGACATATTTAAAGTGATGAAGGAGAAAAACCTACAACCAAGATTACTCTACCAGCAAGGATCTCATTAAGATTTGACAGAGAAATTAAAACCTTTACAGACAAGCAAAAGCTAAGAGAATTCAGCACCACCAAACCAGTTTTACAACAAATGCGAAAGGAACTTCTCTAGGCAGGAAACACAAGAGAAGGAAAAGACCTACAATAACAAACAATTAAGAAACAATTAAGAAAATGGTAATAGGAACATACATATAGATAATTACCTTGAATGTAAATGGATTAAATGCTCCAACCAAAAGACATAGACTGGCTGAATGGATACAAAAACAAGACCCGTATATATGCTGTCTACAAGAGACCCACTTCAGATCTAGGAACACATACAGACTGAAAGTGAGGGGATGGAAAAAGGTATTCCATGCAAATGGAAATTAAAAGAAAGCTGGAGTAGCAAGTCTCATATCAGACAAAATAGACTTTAAAAGAAAGACTATTACAAGAGACAAAGAAGGACACTACATAATGATCAAGGGATCAATCCAAGAAGAAGATATAAGAATTGTAAATATTTATGCACCCAACATAGGAGCACCTCAATACATAAGGCAAATACTAACAGCCATAAAAGGGGAAATTGACAGTAACACAATCACACTAGGGGACTTTAACACCCCACTTTCACCAATGGACAGATCATCCAAAATGAAAATAAATAAGGAAACACAAGCTTTAAATGATACATTAAGCAAGATGGACTTAATTGATATTTATAGGACATTCCATCCAAAAACAACAGAATACACATTCTTCTCAAGTGCTCATGGAACATTCTCCAGGATAGATCATATCTTGGGTCACAAAATAAGCCTTGGTAAATTTAAGAAAATTGAAATCGTATTAAGTATCTTTTCCAACCAAAACGCTATGAGACTAGATATCAATTATGGGAAAAAATCTGTAAAAAATACAAACACCTGGAGGCTAAACAATACACTACTTAATAACCAAGAGATCACTGAAGAAATCAAAGAGGAAATCAAAAAATACCTAGAAACAAATGACAATGAAAACACGACAACCCAAAACCTATGGGATTCAGCAAAAGCAGTTCTAAGAGGGAAGTTTATAGCAATACAGTCCTACCTTAAGAAACAAGAAACATGTCAAATAAACAACCTAACCTTACAACTAAAGCAATTAGAGAAGGAAGAACAAAAATACCCCAAAGTTAGCAGAAGGAAAGGAATCATAAAGATCAGATCAGAAATAAATGAAAAAGAAATGAAGGAAACAATAGCAAAGATCAATAAAACTAAAAGATGGTTCTCTGAGAAGATAACAAATTTGATAAACCATTAGCCAGACTCATCAAGAAAAAAAGGGAGAAGACTCAAATCAATAGAATTAGAAATGAAAAAGGAGCAGTAACAACTGACACTGCAGAAATACAAAGGATCATGAGAGATTACTACAAGCAACTCTATGCCAATAAAATGGACAACCTGGAAGAAATGGACAAATTCTTAGAAATGCACAACCTTCTGAGAATGAACCAGGAAGAAATAGAAAATATGAACAGACCAATCACAAGCACTGAAATTGAAACTGTGATTAAAAATCTTCCAACAAACAAAAGCCCAGGACCAGATGGCTTCACAGATGAATTCTATCAAACATTTAGAGAAGAGCTAACACCTATCCTTCTCAAACTCTTCCAAAATATACCAGAGGGAGGAACACTCCCAAACTCATTCTACGAGGCCACCATCACCCTGATACCAAAACCAGACAAAGATGTCACAAAGAAAGAAAACTGCAGACCAATATCACTGATGCACATAGATGCAAAAATCCTCAACAAAATACTAGCAAACAGAATCCAACAGCACATTAAAAGGATCATACACCATGATCAAGTGGGGTTTATCCCAGGAATGCAAGGATTCTTCAATATACGCAAATCAATCAATGTGATACACAGTATTAACAAATTGAAGGATAAAAACCATATGATCATCTCAATAGATGCAGAGAAAGCTTTCGACAAAATTCAACACCCATTTATGATAAAAACCCTCCAGAAAGTAGGCATAGAGGGAACTTTCCTCAACATAATAAAGGCCATATATGACAAACCCACAGTCAACATCATCCTCAATGGTGAAAAACTGAAACCATTTCCACTAAGATCGGGAAGAAGACAAGGTTGCCCACTCTCACCACTATTATTCAACATAGTTTTGGAATTTTTAGCCACAGCAATCAGAGAAGAAAAAGAAATAAAAGGAATCCAAATCGGAAAAGAAGAAGTAAATCTGTCACTGTTTGCAGATGACATGATACTATACATAGAGAATCCTAAAGATGCTACCAGAAAACTACTAGAGCTAATCAATGATTCTGGTAAAGTAGCTTGATACAAAATTAATGCACAGAAATCTCTTGCATTCCTATACACTAATGATGAAAAATCTGAAAGTGAAATTAAGAAAACACTCCCATTTACCATTGCAACAAAAAGAATAAAATATGTAGGAATAAACCTACCTAAGGCGATAAAAGACCTGTATGCAGAAAATTATAAGATACTGATGAAAGAAATTAAGGACGATACAAATAGGTGGAGAGATATACTATGTTCTTGGATTGGAAGAATCAACATTGTGAAAATGACTATACTACCCAAAGCAATCTACAGATTCAATGCAATCCCTATCAAACTACCAATGGCATTTTTCACAGAAATAGAACAAAAAATTTCACAATTTGTATGAAAACACAAAAGACCCCGAATAGCCAAAGCAATCTTGAGAAAGAAAAACAGAGCTGGAGGAATCAGGCTCCATGACTTCAGACTATACTACAAAGCTACAGTAATCAAGACAGTATGGTACTGGCACAAACACAGAAATATAGATCAATGGAACAGGATAGAAAGCCCAGAGATAAACCCACGCACATATGGTCACCTTATCTTTGATAAAGGAGGCAAGAATATACAGTGCAGAAAAGACAGTCTCTTCAATAAGTGGTGCTGGGAAAACTGGACAGCTACATATAAAAGAATGAAATTAGAACACTCCCTAACACCATACAGAAAAATAAACTCAAAATGGATTAAAGACCTAAATGTAAGGCCAGACACTATAAAACTCTTAGAGGAAAACATAGGCAGAACACTCTATGACATAAATCACAGCAGGATCCATTTTGACCTACCTCCTAGAGAAATGGAAATAAAAACAAAAATAAACAAATGGGACCTAATGAAAGTTAAAAGGTTTTGCACAGCAAAGGAAACCATAAACAAGATGAAAAGACAACCCTCAGAATGGGAGAAAATATTTGCAAATGAAGCAACTGACAGAGGATTAATCTCCAAAATTTATTAGCAGCTCATGCAGCTCAATATCAAAAAGCCAAACAACCCAATCCAAAAATGGGCAGAAGACCTAAATAGACATTTCTCCAAAGAACATATACAGATTGCCAAGAAACACATGAAAGAATGCTCAACATGATTAATCATTAGAGAAATGCAAATCAATACTACAATGAGATATCATCTCACACCAGTCAGAATGGCCATCATCAAAAAATCTACAAACAATAAATGCTGGAGAGGGTGTGGAGAAAAGGGAACCCTCTTGCACTGTTGGTGGGAATGTAAATTGATACAGCCACTATGGAGAACAGTATGGAGGGTCCTTAAAAAACTAAAAATAGAACTACCATACGACCCAGCAATCCCACTACTGGGCACATACCCTGAGAAAACCATAATTCAAAAAGCGTCACGTACCACAGTGTTCATTGCAGATCTATTTACAATAGCCAGGACATGGAAGCAACCTAAGTGTCCATTGACAGATGAATGGATAAAGAAAACGTGGCACATATATACAATGGAATATCACTCAGCCATAAAAGGAAACTAAATTGAGTTATTTGTAGTGAGGTGGATGGACCTAGAGTCTGTCATACAGAGTGAAGTAAGTCAGAAAGAGAAAAACAAATACCGTATGCTAACACATATATATGGAATCTTAAAAAAAAAAAAAAAATGGTCTTGAAGAACCTAGGGGCAAGATGGGAATAAAGACGCAGACCTACTAGAGAATGGACTTGAGGATACGGGGAGGGGGAAGGGTAATCTGTGACAAAGTGAGAGAGTGGCATGAACATATATACACTACCAAACAAAATAGATAGCTAGTGGGAAGCAGCTGCATAGCACAGGGAGATCAGCTCGGTGCTTTGTGACCACCTAGAGGGGTGGGATAGGCAGGGTGGGAGGGAGGGAGATGCAAGAGGGAAGAGATATGGGGATATATGTATATGTATAACTGATTCACTTTGTTATAAAGCAGAAACAATCACACCATTGTAAAGCAATTATACTCTAATAAAAGATGTTAAAAAAAAAAAACAACCCATAACATAATAGACAGGAATAAAAAGAAAGAAACAAACAAAAAAACACAGTCCCTGCCCTCTTGGTGGTCTTACCTCAAACAAATTAATTCTCTAAATCTGTGATCAATTGTTCCGTTTAATGGGGGTGTTAGCTTAGCTCAGAATACCCATAAGGGATTTAGAGAGGAATTGTGGGAAGCTAATTAGTAGGGGCTTGGCTATGGAGAGAATAAAATAGCAAAGGAAATGTTGGGAGGGGGTGCTCCCAGTCTGAGGAGAATGCAAATCTCCCAGCCAGCAAGTCTACTTCCTGCCCCACAGGCCCAGCGAGGAGTGACTCTGGGCTGGTTTTTAAACTGGCTGCCAACAGTTCAACTGGTAACGTCAGACACATATTAACTGACATCAGAATACAGAGATACAGGTTAAGGTTCCTTCTCAAAATAATCTAGAAACTGAAAATGCTACCAAGTGCCACTCTCAGCCAACTTGTGTGAATAAAGTTTCTTAAAACCAGTACAAAGTGTTTGGACGCAGATCTCCAAAGCTATGGACATGCAAAGTAGCATCTGGGGCTGCGAAAATATTCTCTTCAGGAAATCAAGTCACGGGAGTATATGAAATGACACATCTGGTTTTAGGCAGTGGCTATGATTTTTAAGTCCACAATGTATATTATGTTGGGTTGTTTTGTCCATCATAAAATGTTTGAACTTTCAATTTATGGCTGCTACCAAGGAAGATTAGGGCTATGTGATAGGCACGTGGATGCTCCCAGGAACACAGCTGGTAAGAGGTGGACGGCTCCTTGGGATTCATCTCGTCCAACCTCTGCAGTTAAAAATTTTAAAATGGGGTGAATTTAGTCTAGAGAGGCCAACCATCTAGCTCCACAGTCAGATTTCTGCCTCACAATAACAACAGCCAACACTTACTGAGTACTGTGTGCTAGGCACAATGCTGAGGGCCTTATATAGGAAGCGTTGCCTCTTTAAATCCTCACTGATCCATGAAATAGTTGCTGTTAGTATTACCATTTTATAACGTGGAAACAGGCTTATGTTATTCAGCTAACTCAAGCTAACCATGAGGGAGCTGCTATCTGAAATCAGGTAGAATGATCTGAGCTGACATTCTTAACTACTAAGCTAAGACTGTTAATAAATGACCTTTTCTGGATGATTAATCATATGCCCCCAAATAAGGTAATCATGGTCCCCGTCCCCTAGAGGACTTTATAGAGTCCAGCTTTCCATACACAACTACTAATTTGTAAACAACCTTATGAGGTAAGTGAAATAATTTCTATGTTACAAATGAGAAAACTGAAGGCACAAAGTTCAGTGGTTTCCCAAGGTTACATAGCTTATAATTGGTGAGAGTGGGAATCAATCCCTCAGTCTATCGGTTCTTTCAGACCCATAAACCTGCCTCTCTGCATAGAACTATCCTGTCCCTCAGCAGGCTCTGGCTATTTGAACAGAACCTGCATACATCAAATATCTGATCTGAAATCAATGTGGATCCAGGCATTTCTGGAACCCATTTAAGTCAGCGGCAAGAATTTCACATTCTTAAATCTCTTCTGTGATATACAGTATCAACAGTCCAGCAGCTCACATGAGGCAGGTTTATTATGAAGAGGCCAGTGGTGAATCAACTCTTGGAGTGTGGTTTGAGGGCGGAACTGAGGCGGCGGAAGAGAAAAATTCACCGATTCTTATCCCCCCAGAGCATAGACAGCAACAGACAAGAAAACAGAGCAGCCTTAAGAAGATGCCTGCAAGCTGTGGGCGCTAAGAAAAGGCAGGCATTGCAGTTCTAGGGAGGGAAGGGGAGGGGACTCTGCCATCCTCTTTCCATTTTCTTGGCCACAATTCCCCACTGGTCTGTCAAGAGAAATGTGTCTGAGAAAAGCAGCATGATTCTCACCACAGCTCCTTAGCCGGTTTCCAGAGGTTTTCAGCATAGCAGGCAGCTGCTTCCCAAATTCAGCTCTGCTCCCCTCTTCCTGGTTGAGTCTTTGGTGTATCAACTCCGCCTGCCAGCACCCACTCCCAGTGCTCTTGAATTGGGGCCAAAGCCTCCGAGGAGTGAAGCAGGTGGGGCCACCTTCTCAGGCTAGTGGCAGAGCTAGTTTGAGATGCTTTGCAACACAAAAGGGCCAATTTAAGAGACGGGATTACTTTCTCCATTCCACCCTTTTAAAAGCAGGAACAAATCACTTTCCAGATGTTGACTGTTTCACTCACCTCTCTCTCTTTCTCTTCTCAGCTAAAAGCGCCTTAGCACTGGAAAGGTGGTGGACGTGGACGCCTGCCTGGGGAGTCTGCTGAAAGGATCCAGGAAGACTTCTTACCCCCAAATCCCATCCCACCCTCCAGCTTAGCCCAGGGTGTTTGAAATTCCAACACTGAAGTGTTAGTCCAGTATCTTCTTTTAAAATGTAGAAGAGAGTAAACAAAGTTATTCACAAAGTTATTCTTCAGCTGGCAGGCTGGAATCTGCCGGTTCCCCCAGGCCAGGAAATGCCTGCTTACATCAGCCTTTAGGCAGGAAGAGTATTCAAAAACGGATAGTTTAGGGATGCAGAACTTTTAATTTCACCTTTTGGGTGGCAACACCAAGTCGAGAAACTATGTTCCCTAAGTCTGAGAAATCAACCCCTGTTTTCATTTCTATTAAACTTGGAAATCCCCTACTGTCAACATCAAGACCTTGTAGGTTAAACTTATCTTGATATTCCGAGGATAAATAGCTAAAATTTGGAAATTAGGATGATTTTTATTCTTACCTAAAAGCATTTTCCACATATGCTTAAGGATTCTTAATTTTCATGTAGACTGCAATTTTCTTTCTGTTTTGATCTGTACGGTATATGCATATGAAGCTAAGGTGTAGATACTGCTATTCATGTGTTGATTGATCGATCAGTTGCTAAGTAGAGCCCAGACATTTAAATTTCCTCTCTCAACTATTGATCATCATTACAATTCAGTTGAATATGGCACTGTTTCCCTGCCCTCTCTGTTGCTACTCAAATCAGATGTTATGGTCACCATGGTAACCACCTACTCTCTCCCTGTTATTTCATTTATTAAACTTAAAGTGCACAGGCTAGAAAATACTATGATTTTTTTTTAAAGCTCTAATAGGAATCAATCAAGCTCACCTAAGACAGGGAATCATTTCAGTGTAAATGTTTTATTTAAAAAATCAGTTGAAAACATGTTCATCAGAAACAAATCATCACTAGGAAAACAGAACTGAGGGGTTGAATTGTCTCAATTGCTTGGAAATTTTTTAAATGTTCAAAGTGGTTTTCAGGGATAAAATGGGATTATCACTGACACTTCTAACTGGTCTTGATGGAATGGCTGCCTTGATGGGCTTGAAAGCTGTGGGAGTCTCAGAGGTTTTAGGTTGGGTCATAAAATGAAACAAGGTATGTTTAAACCACACCTATGGGTGTAAAAGTGTATTTTTCTGTATAAATTTCTCTCCCTCCCCACATAAAAACATTAGGGAAAAAGTAAAAATTATTTTCCTTAAAAGCAGTACTTTGCTCATTTGTAAACAATTAATATTGACTGTCGATCATAGTTCTAGATGCAAGAGAGCAGGCTGAAATCAGATGAGCCCCTGAGGCTGGAGCTAGGAGTCTGGGCAGGGAGACAGATAATCAATGAAACCCCCAGAAGGATGGGGGCTGTTCAATCACAGAGCGTGTCTCTATTAAGCACCATTATTTGATCACCATTTCCAAGGCAGTCACCCACAAGTGGGAGTCTATCACGGAGGCAAGTCAGTTGTTGCACATCCTGTGGGAGACCACATCCACCTAAAAACGGTGCATTGAGGAGTTTTCATCAAGAATCCTCTCTTTCTCTTTCCTTCTCTCTCCAGGCATCCTGAAACATTGCCCCTTTTGGCTCCTAGAAACAGACAGTAAGACCCCTACAGATGAAAACTCTCTTCCTGCCCACAAATGTCTACATTGTCTAAGACAGGTGTTTTGCATCTTCCCAATCACCAACATGGACGGGAGATAATTGCAAAACGACTCTCCCACCATCACAAAATTATTATTTCTAATAGAGAAATTCTGGTTTGCAGGGACCAAGGCTCTCCATTTCCTCTGCTCACTGAGGTTGAGATTCCACTTTCAAACTGAACGGGTTTATTTTAGAGCCTCTGCCTAGAAAATCTCACCCAACGTGATCAACAAATCTACTTATTCCCTGGTTGAGACAGCCTGGGGACAAATTTTGAGTGTAATGCTGATTAGTAAGCCACACTGGACACTCTGAACAGACTTCAGGGACCCAGGGACCATCCTGAGTAGAGACCACTGTCATTGTCATTCACAGCCATTACCAGCTGGTCCCTCCCACCTTCCATTCCCCACCTCCCAGGGCTCATATGGTTTGCAGGAATGAGGTTTATAGGGAAACTAGTACAACAGGATGCCTTTGTACTATGAGTGATGCCAAGCTCTGACATCAGGAAGGCCTGGAATGCTCATTGTCATTTGCTTCCCTTTGCCCATCTGCTGGCTGCCTCATCCTCCCCCAAAGCTCCCAAGATTTCTCTGTGGCTTTTCCAAAGCTTCCAGCTTCCTCTTCTATTCAAAAGTCTTTCTAATTCTAGTATCTTCTATGCAAAATAGAAAAAAGGGTGAGGGGCCCAGAATGCAAGACTATCAGATTTGGGATTTGATTTAAAGCTTAAGACTAGGGGGTCTGGAGACTTGATTCTAGTCCCACCTCAGCCAAATCCAACTGGATGCTTTCAGTCAAATCACTTACACTTAGTTTTCTCATCTGTCAAAATGCATATTTAATGATATCAAACAAGAGGAAGTGCTCTGGAAAGTTAAAAATTTGGTACAAATGTCAGATGCAACAGAACTATTATACAGTGGAACTCATACTATAGTTTTGAGAAGATTTCAGACAAAATCATGGATTTCAGAGGGCATGTAGCCTTTACCCCTTGCCATCACAGTCCTCCTAGTGATCTAAGTTAGAAACTTCAGCCTCAAACCTTGATTCCACATCTAATGAGGTATTAATCAATCCCATCAATTCTACATCCAAACTGTCTCTCTAGTCTGTATGTAGTCCCTCTTTGTCACCACTGTCATTGCCATGAATGAGGCTCTCTCTAAATTGGTTCCCGCCCTCTAATCTCACCTTCTCTCAATGCATTACCCACACCAGCAGTCAGAAATCTCTTTCTAAAATGGTCAACCGATGTTGTCTCTCCTCCATTAAAATCTTTTGCTGACACCTCATCAACTACAGCATAAAGCCCATGTTCTCAGTGAAGCACATTACCCCTTCCACAAACTTGCTCTCCTGATTGATAGCCTCTCTTCTCACTGTCTTCTTCCTGGAGAACTGGTGGCTCTGCACAGATAGCTCTTTCTTCCTTTTTGTCCATTGACACTGTTCATTCTTCTAACACACCTTCAGACACTGCTGCCACTGGGAATCCTCCTGAACTCCTCAGACTGGGTTCATGACCACCCTGTTATTCCCACAGCACCTTCTACATACCTCGTATTCTAGTATTTCTCACATGATCCTGAAATGTTTTGGATCCTTGCTCTGCTGAAGGTACAACTGGTAATACCCAGTGCAGCATTTCCGTTGGCCTGGTTTGACTGAATCATGAGAAACTCAGCACAAATCCCTGGACGCATCTGACAGCTCTGGGGCAAGGAACCATCCCTACCTTACTTTCCGTAATGGCCTGTGTCAGAATGGCAACGCCCTTGGCTTAAGCCTGAATCACAGACTCTCCTCCTCCACGAAACAGATTCAGTTTCTGGGAACACATCTGGTTCCTCCACTTTAAAACTGAACTGAACGGGAACTTCAGAGCGTGTATATCGGTGGTGGCAAAGTAGTACCACACAGTTACTTTGCCCAGACGTAAGTTAAGGTCAGTAGAACACTGTTGCCCTGGTTTTGGTTCTTTCCTTCTACAATGTAAGGGTAATCGTAACTTCTAGGTAGGTAGCTTCCAGGTTACTGTACTGTGAAGATCTCTTAATAAATTATTCTAGACAATGCTAGGTTAGAAACAGTTCCACCCAGGAGAGAGGTGTATAAGCATATCTTTCTTGTGCATCAACTGTTTAGCAGGCAAAGTTAGAAGGCTTGAATTCTCCTGATGTTTTGCCCTAGTCTTATTCACTCAATGCTATTAAGGGTAGTATTAACAAGTTATTCTGAAAATGTCTCTAAATACAAAGTCTAATGCTGGGTAACTTCCATTCAAATCCAAAGCCAGAAAAGGAAAGGTGACTTACTAGGCATAAGTTTCAGGAGGCACTTAAGTGACAATTAATGAAAACTCCAAGGAAGGTAGAGTTTTCCAAAAAAAAATCATATGTCAAACGATAACAACGTCTGTGTGGGACAGCCCAAGCCTTCCTGAAAAAGAAACACCCCAATCCTCCCCAGGTTAATCATGCTTACTCATACAGGAATTATACTTCCTTAGCCCCTGAAGCTGGGCATGACACCCTGGGGCCTGGGGACGATTTACACTTAGAAGGACTTGCCAAAATTGACTATATAGCACATCACTTTGCATTAAGTTCTCCAAACCAGCCCAACCAGTCTTGAGCTGAAAAACACAGGATCATCCTTTTCAATGCTACTGATAAGGAACTCAGCAATAGTCAATTCAGTGCAGCTTCAGAGCCTTTAGACTCCATTCTGGGCAAAGTAGAATCAGCAAATTTTGTGCACCTTAATAATTGGGTGTTTTGGGACTTCCCTGGTGGCGCAGTGGTTGGGAGTCCGCCTGCCAATGGAGGGGACACGGGTTCGAGCCCTGGTCCGGGAAGATTCCACATGCCGCAGAGCAACTAAGCCCGTGCGCCACAACTACTGAGCCTGTGCTCTAGAGCCTGTGAGCCACAACTACTGAGGCTGCGTGCCACAGCTACTGAAGCCCACGCACTTAGAGCCCGTGCTCCGCAACGAGAAGCCACCGCAATGAGAAGCCCGTGCACCGCAATGAAGAGTAGCCCGTGCTCGCTGCAACTAGAGAAAGCACAGTGACAAAGACCCAACACAGCCCAAAAATAAATTAATTAATTAATTAATTTAAAAAAAAATTGGGTGTTTTACAGTGAAGCTGAGTTGTCCATTTGTATACAGATTCACTTACTGCTAAATGAACATATGACCATTTAAATATATCTTCATTTAAGAAGAGAGAGCATGATACTTTATATACCATAATGTCAGATCAGAAACCATGCAACTTGTAACTGAGAATTAAATTGCTTTTTAAAACCAAAAATAAAACAAAACAGGGCTTCCCTGGTGGTGCAGTGGTTAAGAATCCGCCTGCCAATGAAGGGGACACAGGTTCGATCCCTGGTCTGGGAGGATCCCACTTGCTGCGGAGCAACAAAGCTCGTGTGCCACAACTACTGAGCCTGGACTAGCCTGCAAGCCACAACTACTGAGCCCACATGCCACAACTACTGGAGCCCGCGTGCCTAGAGCCCGTGCTCCGCAACGAGAGAAGCCACTGCAGTGAGAAGCCCACGCACTGCAACGAAGAGTAGCCCCTGCTACCGCAACTAGAGAAAGCCCACGTGCAACAACAAAGACCCAACGCAGCCAAAAATAAATAAAATAAACTATAAAAAAAAACAAAACTTTTTTTTTAATTGCAGAAACAATACAAATTCATGATGGAAAAAAACACGAGTTTTATTTAAAGAAAAAATATTAGGACAAAATAGATATTACCACCCAGGGTCAATCATTGAGAGTGCTTTGTTTAGTTCCTTCTATGAATTTTTTTTAACAAAGTTGAGATCACACTGCACAAAAAAATTTGCACTTTACTATTTCATATGCTGTATACTGTACACATTT
This sequence comes from Eubalaena glacialis, assembly GCF_028564815.1. Lineage (NCBI taxonomy): Eukaryota > Metazoa > Chordata > Mammalia > Artiodactyla > Balaenidae > Eubalaena > Eubalaena glacialis. The sequence goes on along the minus strand of NC_083725.1, from coordinate 59,610,487 downwards.
TCCTGTGTTTTAACAGCTCCTTGGCCAGAGCATTTTAATGATTCTTTTTTTTTTTTTTTTTTTTTTTTGGCCATGCCACAGAGCATGTGGAATCTTAGTTCCCAACACCAGGGATTGAACCTGCGCCCCCTGCAGTGGAAGCTTGGAGTCTTAACCACTGGACTGCCAGGGAAATTCCTTAATGATTCTTTAAAACCTTACTGAGTGAATTCCCTGGTGGTCCAGTGGTTAGGTCTCTGTGCTTCCAATGCAGGGGACGTGGGTTTGATCCCTGGTCAGGGAACTAAGATCCCACAAGCCATGCGGGGTGGGCAAGAAAAAAGAAAAAAAAAAACATTTACTGAGTAGATGTATTGTAAATTCCTTAACATTGCCCCATTGTAGAAAATTTGTGATACACTATTTCAAATTTTAAGATTGGATATTTAAGCAACAATGTGTATGATATTCCCAAGTAATTTAGAAGACTAAACATATTAGCAAGGGTCAGAAACACCTAAATAATAGTCATTATATGTAGACTAGTGGTTATGAATTTATTCTCTGGAGTTAGCATACTCACTGGCTTCACATTCTGGTTCTGCCTCAACCTAGTGACCCTCTGAGTTATGTAATCTTCCTAACATATGAAGTTTTCTTATCCCCTAAATGAGAATAAGAGTTGTACCACCTGATAGGTTATCACTAAATTAGTGTCATTAAAGCACTTAACGCAGTGTTTGCCACACAATAGTCAATGAATGTTAACTATTTAAGAACAATTATTGATGTTATTAGTACATTATTTGATACTATTAGCAGTAATTATTGTTACGATTAGTAACTTATTGTTAATCATTTGATTTTGCTGGGCTGTAGCAATGTTGTCAGAAGAGACCAAATGGCACTTACTGATTAATTTAGATCTAAACAATTCTTTTAAAATACGTCATTTAGGCTTCCCTGGTGGCGCAGTGGTTGAGAATCTGCCTGCCAATGCAGGGGACACGGGTTCGAGCCCTGGTCGGGGAAGATCCCACATGCCGCGGAGCAACTAGGCCCGTGAGCCACAGCTACTGAGCCTGCGCGTCTGGAGCCTGTGCTCCGCAACAAGAGAGGCCACGATAGTGAGAGGCCCGCGCACCGTGATGAAGAGTGGCCCCCACTCGCCGCAACTAGAGAAAGCCCTCGCACAGAAACGAAGACCCAACACAGCCAAAAATAAATGAAGTAGTTAATTAATTAAAAAAAACCCAAAACGTCATTTAAGGAGAAAGTCATTTTGCATTTTGGGATGTGATTTCAGAAGGCAGGTACAGAAAGCTCTTTTCTGGAAAAGAACCCAGTTAAGGCTTGGTGAAGTCATTGTTTAATTGAAACATTCTATCTCAAGACTGGTAAAGAGTTCAAAGATAATTTTGTGTAACATCTCTCCCCTCACTCCAACCAGACCAGGTGACCTTCAACTATTCTTGAACATCTCATACACTGGGGAACTTCTTACCTACCAAGGTAGCTCTTACACTTAGAAAATTCATTTTATATTGAGCCAAAATATGTTTCTCTGTAGCTTCAACATATTAATAATAAACCCACAGATCACCTCCAACAAGCTTTAACATTGAATTTTCAATACAGTGAATTGATGGGGATCACAGCTTCTAATGGATTTATTTTGGAGTTTGAAAGAGATTGGTGAGAGCCCAAATGCAGTAAAACCAAGACTGCATTACTCAGACTTAATGAAAAACTGAGAAGATTTATGTATTCATTACCATGTGTGCTTTCCTGCAAATTGAATAATCTAAAATAAAAGGAAAGCGTAATGATTTTTCTTGGGAAAAAATTTTCTAAAGCTAGAATTCTAAAAAGGCTTTTTAAAAGTTCATATGGAAGCTCCCGTATAGTTTCATGTTTCATCTGGGGAGCAGAATGGGGGAAGGTCAACCTTGGGACAAGTTTTGGCTGGGTTGGTAAGCTTGCAGCTCACCTTCTGATGGCATCTGTTTCTCCATAACTGAACCACTTTCTACACAGAAGTGAATGCTTAGAAGTATTTAGAAATTGATATCAAATGACAACCTTGGTAAACAAAGGGCTATATGAGTCACAAAAGCCACTCAACAGAACTTAACAAAATTCATCATCTCTCGATACTGTGGATCATATCTCTACAGGTCTGTTTTAGCCATCAGGCATGCTTAACTGTCACATTATTAGAAAAGCAGAGTTTCTTTGCATGAAGATTACCTGACTGCAGTTGCTATTATTTTTCTACTTTGCAGTCTTTAGCACAGAAGCTGGCAAGTAGCTGCTACTCAATAAATACTCAGGCTGACTGAATGATTGTCTGTCCCTAAGGGTCATAGATAAATGTCTAGTCCCTCCAACACCTGGTTACCCTGGTAGCTACTCAGACATTGGAGGACTGCCACTTACTCTCTCAGCTCCTTCCTCCTCTTGCACTGCCATCACTTCTTTCCTCCAGGCTATCCCAGTACCCACCATCTCTTCTTATAGTCCACAGCTTCAAACCCAATCATCTAAGGAAATTCCAAATGTGCTTTTGTTTGTTCGTTTTTAAAGAGGGAAGATCTCACTTCTGGGTCTCTAAGACAGAAAAGAAGCAGCTCCTACGCTCTCTGTGGAGGTCACAGTGAACTCGTATCTGGACAGCATTCTTTAAGAGCAGTGTTTTTCAAATTACAAATCACAACCCGTAAGAGAGTTGTGAAATCAACTTAGTATATCATGATCCATATTTTCTTTATAAAAAAATAGAGTAGAAAGTATCAGAGGGTATTGCACATAGTAAGAGCGTTCGAAAATCTTAATTTCAATTTTCTAATTGTGGGTGCCTGTGTGCAGTTATGTATATATATTAATATATTTATGCATATTTGTCATACATACACACTAGGGCATCCTACAAGGTGCACAGAATTTGGCCTAAGTATTAGCCCCCTTTTCCCTGCTTGTCCTAGTACCTTTGTGTAGGGCTCGAACTGCACCAATATAAGAGGCAACTTTGTGTATGTGCATCCTTGAGTTTTAGAGTAAATGTATTTCTTGTAAGCTGGGGCTTACAACAACAACAAAAGTTGAATATTAACATTGGCCGACCAGAGAGAATTAGGAACGGAAGGTGAGGGTATCACAATCATGCCACATAAGCACAGGCTCTTTTGCAATTTCATACGTACTCATTTTCACATTCAACCAAGAGCTGCTGACCAGTAACTGCTGAGTGAATTATGAAGGATCATTAATTTGGTACTCAAATTAGTGCATTATGAGAATTTATTAAGCACTTTAATTTGGCATTCCTCCAGGGGAGCTAGCTGCCATATGGTGTTTGGCTATGTTACACATCTTCTACTGTACAGGCAGAGAGGTGGAAATTCTGAAATTTGAGGGCAAGTTGTTTTTTAAAAAGCCACTGCATCTTCCATGTTTTCTTGAGTTTGTCATCACTGTCACTTAGTACTATTCTTGCTTTTAATTATAAATTTAGATTTATCATTAACTCTTCTATTTGCTATTAATAATTTTGTCAACCCTTTGCATATACAAAACATATTTAATGCAAATACATAATTTACATTAAATATATTTTGGCTTAACATTTTCTAATAATTAGGCTGCAAGATACATATATATATATACATACTCAAAGATAAATCATCTCTACATAGGGATAAACATATACCTATTACTAAAGCCTATGTAAACATAATCCTCCCCACACCCACGATTTGTTTTACAGTCACATTCTTCATTGCCAGCAGGTTTGTTTGCCACTGGAAATTGAGAGTGATGGGGATAAATGAGACATACATTGTTTTTGGACTAAGTGGCCTGAAGTCTAAAAAATGTGAGATTCACCCATTTTACAGATGAAAAGACTGAGGTCCAGGCATATGAATTGACTAATCAAGGTTAGCAAAGGTACTTGGACAACAACTCAGCTCTCCAGATTCTCTCCCTCTGCCTTCAAATCACTCAGACTCCAGGTACACCCCAGAACACAGAGCCTGATCCAGAGCAAAAGTTTTACATGTATGTGCTTAGTCACTTGTTTTACTTACTGTGAGGTTGAACAATATAAAATTACAGATTTGTTAGGTCAAAAACTGTCAGATATTGGCACTTTCATATGGTTCAAGCTAAACAGTGTTATTTTAATAACTCCAGCCTCTGCCACTCTGAGATCTTGATTTTCACAGAAGGAGCAGCATAGTGTATTTGTTAAGATCAAAGGCTTGAGCCAAACTGCCCTAGTTCAAGACTCAGATCTTCCACTGCCTGGCCACGTGCCCTGAGCCAGATGACAGATTTTCTGCCTCTCAGTGTCCTCAAAGAGGAACAGAATACTATATAATGTTATTATTATTATTATATTATTGTTTTTATTATTATTCCTAAAACGCAACATACCCACTAGTTAGCCAAACGGTCTGACCAAGTTTGGGCAGCTTTATGCACCTGTTCTGAAAGGTGTTTTCAGACGCGAAATCTTTTCTAGAGACAGAGATTTTGGACCCTCTTTACTTGGCAAGGTTGGCTATTTATTTGTTTGACTGGCATTTGGCCTTATAGTTTCCAACGTTTCTCTCAAAGGTCCTATTTCTCTCTGCAGACAGCATTGGTTAATAAATAAAACAGAGAGGCTGAAACATCCTAGCAACAGAAACCAACTGTGTGTATGATTTGTTACTCTGTTTTTACTTCATCTATTTTTGAAAATACGGTTGCTCTTTTAAGTGCCCATTTCTTCTCCAGGCAGTTAAGCTGAAGTATTGCTCTAAAGAAGAAGAAGAAAAAAGAAGTATCCAAATTTGAAAAACGGCTTTGGTTAGCTCATGATGTAGAGGAAAGACAACAATTTAAGGGTAGATCAGAGTGCAGTAAAGTGATTCCAGTGAGACCTGATGCTGACTAATTACTTCTCTATAGATGGTGGTGTTCAATTTACTAAGCATCTGTGCATGTCGGAATTTGGGACACTGTGGGTGGTACAAGTCCATGATATCTACATAACTCAAAAAGCAAAATAGTCCATCTACAAGCATCATTTTATTAAGTGAAATAAAATACAAGTGCAAAATCTCATTTTGCAGTTAAGTGGTGGACCACATTGTAGGGTCCCCGAAACCAGACCTGCTTGGATAAAAGTAAGTAAACAGATCAGGCCGTGGAAGCAATGCCTCTTCAGAATGGGATTTAGAACAAGATTTAGAAGAGAGATGCTACAGTGATGCTGGGAATGATTCATTACTTCCCAGATTTAGGTGTGGGGCTGGAATAAAGTTAATACAACACTTTTATCAGAAGAATTATATATGGAACTACTTTCACTGTACTCCTACAATTTCCTACCGAAAATACTAATTCTCATGAAGAAAAAGTGAATGGAGCAGAAGAAAATAAATTAATCAGACATAAAAAGATGAGAGGGTTTGTTGAGAAATGAACTTTCATATTGATTGATTCTGTTATTTTAAACCATGCTTTTATTAATGGTATAAGTCTTTCTCCTCTCTTGGATCTATGCTTTTCTCTCCCATTCTCTTGAATCTAAAAGATGTATTACCTACTTAAGTTGCATTTCAAGTACCAACATATTCAGGGGCAAGGTATTTCAAAGTGCACTGTCTCAGAGAACACCGATTGTAACAGGATAACAAATAGAACCGTATGCTTGGTCCATAGTCAACCCCTCTACATAATTGTTAAATAAATGATGAATAAAACAATGAATAAATTAATAAACTCATGATTAGGAAAAAAGTTTCTTTTACTTAGCACTGCTATGACCTTGGGGTTTCAAATCACATTTTGGTCCATTTATTTGACACTCAATAATGGATTTAGTACCTTCTTTATATCAGGCATCAATCTAGGTGGTGGATATACATGATCTCATGACATTCATGCAATCTCAGTTCAGAAAACGACTAGCTGCCTTTAATCTACTCTTCGTTTTCTTGATCCCTGGAGTTTTCTCCTTGGCCATTTCACTTAATCTGCCAATTTTCTCATCTACAAAAAAATAGGACAGTGTTGTGAAGAATGATTAAACTAGTTCATGAAATAACTTGGGAAACACTTGGGAAACTACAGATAGTAAGTACACATGCATTACAGGTTGGTAGTAGATCACTGTGGTAAAGGGCAAAGGCTCTGGATGCAGCCTGCCTGGATTTGGATCTTAGTTCTTCCAGTCACTAGCATGCTGTCTTGGGCAAGATACCTCTCCATCCCTCAGTTTCCTCCTGTGAAAAGGGAATAGTAATAGCACTGACCTGTATTTGTCAGCTCAGGCTGCCATACAAAATGCCATAAACCGGGTGCTTAAACAACAGATATGTATTTTCTCACGGTTCTGGAGGCTAGAGGTTTGAGATCAGGGTGCCAGCATGCTTGGTTTCTGCTGAGAGTTCTCTTTCTGGCTTGTAGACAGCCAGCCGCCTTCTCACTTTGTGCCCACAAGCCTCTTCCTCAGTGTGTGTGTACAGAGAGAGAGAAAACTCTCTGGCGTCTCATTTTATAAAGGCACTAATCCCATTATGAGGCCTCTTATCCTCATGACCTCATCTAAACTTAATCATCTCCCAAAGGCCCCATCTCCAACTACTGTCACATTAGGGGTTAGGGCTACAATATATGGATTTTGGGAGGACACAGTTCACTCCTTGGCTTGACTTCATAGGGTTATTATGAGAATTATGTATATTAATCTGTTTGAAGCACTTCAAACAGTGCCTAGCACTTGGTGAATTCTCAATAAATGTATGCTGTTCTTATTCCTGGAGCCAGGTGAATAAAGAGGGCAGCCATTTAATTTACAAAGCAGATTGTTTAATAATGCTGTTTATAGAAAATTTCTAGAGACCAAACTCAGTGATCTTTAAGCTCTGGGTATTCTATATAAGGGCATTCTCAAATACATCCACACAACTCATTAAGCAATAAGTCAAGGGACCTTGGAGAGGTCTTTCCTTCTTTTTTGTCCCTTAACTTTTCACAGTTGTCTTTTCAGGACTCCAGCTGGCTCATCTATGGAAGCTTCTCTCCTCTCTGGAACATACTGCACCTCTTCCGTCTTTGTTCCACTTTCTGTGTTGATGGTTTGAGCAGAGGAGAGTAGGAGAAATGGTGAGGCTTAGTGTCTGTAACCGCAGCTCCTTAACCACCGAAGGCCACGGTTATTGATAGAAGCTCTGTTTTAAACAAAAACTATGCTCAGCGTCTTCTATTTGAAATGGTTTCCTACCTAGAGGTCAAATAGTCAACCTGCATCCAATACAATGGTCTCCTCTGAAACCGTTTTCTTTTCTTTTTTTTGACTGCAGCACGTGTCATGTGGAACATCCCTGACCAGGGATCAAACCCCTGCCCCCTGCAATGGAAGCACGGAGTCTTAACCACTGGACCACCAGGGAAGTCCCAGTTCTGTTTTCATACTTAAGTTATGGGAGCCTCACTATGAAACAGGACAGTTCTTTCTGTTTCTGAACAAGTCCATAGACAGAAAATTCTTCTTTATTTTGAGTTGACATCTACTTCCATAATGTCTACACACTGGTCCTAAATTTATCTTCTGTATTATGCTGTTGGACACATAGTAAATCTCTTTAAAAGGTCTAGGTGAACTGAACTAGTTCTTGAGGTATTCTCGTTGACTTACAGTTTTCCCATCTTCTCTTATTCTTCCAGTGATGTTGTCCTACAAAATCTTCCTTTTTTTCTTCTTCACTTCCATGTCTCTCCCCATTTGCTCTATTCCCTCTGTTCCCAGCTCCATATTAAGGGCCCCCAGGAGTAGATAGTAAAGGGAGTGAGTAGATGGCATTGAATAACTTATGAAAAAATTAGTGATGATACCAATTCTCTTCCTTCTGATTTTTCTGTGGGAAAAGGAGGTTCCTATCAAGTTCAGATTCCAGAGAGTCTGTGTTTTCTGGGGGGGTTAAACATACAGCATCACAAATCATGTACTCCTGAGCTATAAGCCCAGCCAGCTCCCATTACAATGTTTACCAGAACCTACATTAGCAAACTATTTACTGTCAACATTAATGCTATAATTTAGCGATTTAGGCTGCCTGGGAATGATGTGATAGGCAGTATAAAGCTAAGACTTCTTTTTCCTAGTTGTTACATTTTAAAAGAGGGCAGGCTTATCTTTGGGGGTTGTTCCCTAAAGGCACACATTAGTCACATGTGGGCCACTGGCATTATTGTCCACACAAAGTGTACCTGTGTAGGACAGTCCAGCAGGGTTGGCTGTGTTTTCTTAAATGCATTAGGCAGAAAAGCTTTGAAATTTCCCCGTCTCAAAGCAGAAGGAGATACAGTCAGACTGGGAAGCTATGCTTTATACAAAGAAGGACAGAATTCTAAGTCATCGGCTATCACTAAAGTTGTCATCACTTTTCTCATCCCTATGAAATCTGCTCTGCTCAGACGTTCTCCATCCACCTAAATGCCTGGACATTTCATCTTATTTACCAAGTCCTGTCAAGCCTACTTCCTGAGAACGTGTCTAGCTGCACTACAATGTGTCTTCATTGTCTCTCAACTGGACCATGATAGTAACTTCCTTGCTTTACTCTGTCCATTCTCCTTATTGCTCTCGGGGTAGACTTTTAATATACAAGTCTTGCTCAAAATCCTTTAGAAGTTGCCTACTGTTTGAAGTGTAAGCACCAAAGTGTTGGAGGTGAGCACAGCTCAGGGAGTACATAAGATAATGTACTTGTCAGGGAAAAAGTAGCAGCGCTTCTACTCATATTAACTTTTTCTCTTAAAAATCAGAAATCCAGCCGTGTTATATTCAATATATGGATTGCTGCTGGTGCTTTCACTGAGTCCTTCTGTCAGTGCATCTCTCTTATGTTTAAGGACTGAAGGAAACTTGAAGAAAGAGAGGGAGTTTCACAAAGTAGAAGGGCCAGAGTGTGCCCCATTGGTTTTTGTGGGCCGAGTCAAAAGGATCTGAATTAGAGAATCTTTATAGTATTTTGCAAAAAGCTAGAAAGTAGGCATAAGAATCTTGTGTACTAGACAGAGATTCACTGGTTATATTGTTCAAAGTACTTATAAGGTGTTAAACCTAATAAATTATACATTTTTATTTTTTAATTAGCATCTAAATTTTGCTTTTCTTTTCTGTGTATGATAAGTTGTTATCAGAAATATGCCACATACCAAATGATGGGGTTTAGGAAATGGCAGGGGCGGGAAGGACTCTCTGACCTTTCCTTGAGGCAGGTCTAGAGACCCTCATGTGAGAGGTGCCTTCCCTGTACCTGGAGCATCCTTATCTCTGAAGACAGACGGATGCCAAGAGGAATGTGAATGAACAAGCATTGTCAAGTTTCCCCTAATTTACTACAGTTAGCTCATATCCTTTGTCTTATCCATTCCCCAACTTCCACTTTTCATCAAACCTAGTATAAACACACTCGGGTTTAGGGTTAGCTTGTAGAAGATGATATAATAGCTTCATAATGTTAATGTAGATACTTATAAAATGAGATATAAAACCACTAACCATAAATAAAAAGATTGGTAAATTTGATTTTATTAAAATTAGGAATTTCTGTTTCTCAAAATATATCACCAGGAGTGTTAAAGGGAAAGCCATAGCAACATATAACCAACAAAGAGCTGATCCAGAATATATAACCTACTCTTACAAATCAATAAGGAAAAAGAGAGAGAACTCAATTGAAACAATCAAGGATATTCAATAGCTGATAAACATATGAAAAAGGTTCAGCCTCAACCTCATAAGCCATTAGGGAAATTGCATTTTAAACAAAAATGAGGTTTCTCCAGGAAGGTGGAGTAGACATTTTTTCTTATTTTTCCCTCTAATTACAACTAATAACTCTGGATGTTATATATAAAGAAAATATAAGAAGACTCTGAAAGGTAGAGAGAAAGCAGCAGACTGGCTAGGGACCTCGGGACTCAGCACAGAGCTGAATTCCCTGGGTTCTGTTACTGCCTTGTATATTCCAGAACTGGATGCTGGAAAAGCCAGCAACCCAGGAATGCCAACAAAAGCAAACAAACAAACAAACCAAAGCCCCCCTCAGAAGCTTGCCCTCCCTTGCCAGAGGACCAGGAAAGGAGCAGTCTAGCAATAACAGCTCTACTCCAGCCAAACACTGCAGAAAAACCTGCAGCCTCATCTCCACCATCAGCAACAAAGGCTGAATGGGAAGCCAGGCTTTTCATCCCCACTGGTGTTTAAGTGGAGACCATGGTGTCTGCGGGGACCACGTGGGTCGACTGGACTTTCACCCTCACCAGGCAGTAATGAGGTGCCCCTACCCCTGACTGTGGAGGAGGGTAACAGAAGAGGCCTACTGGAGAGTCCTGAGATCCCATTCCCACCCAGGAGTAACAAGGAGCCCTTCCCCATGCCCACCCTCTGGGAGGCCCACGTACAGCTAGACTCCATCCCCTTCTGGAAGTTCAAAGGTCCCCCTTCACCTACCAGAGCAGTGTCAGAGGAGGCTTACTGAAACACAAGATTTAAATAAGATCCAGAGTCATATAATATCTCCAGATAACCAGGTTTCAATCACATGAAGACAAAATCACTCATCTTACCAAGAACCAGGAAGATCTTGAACTGAATGAGAAAAGACCATTAACACACACTGACGTTGAGATGATACAGATGTTGGAAGTTTCTGGCCAGGATTTAAAGTAGCCACTGAACTTCATTGAGCTGCATTGTTTCATTAAGCAATTATAAACATGCTTGAAACAAATGAAAAAATAGAAAGTCTCAGCAAAGAAACAGAAGATAGAAAGAAAAACTAAGTGAAAATTTTAGAACTAAAAAACACAATGACTGAAATTAAAAAACTCAGTAGATGAGCTCAACCACAGAGTGGAGAGACAGGTAAACTTCAAGGTAAACTGGAAGATAATACAATAGAAATTCACATCAAGTTGTATATATTAACTATCTACAGCTTTTTGTATGTCAATCATAACCCAATAAAATAGTTTAAAAAAACAGTAGAAACTATCCAATATGAACAACAGAGATAAATAGACCAGAAAAACAAAACAAAATGAAAAACGAAAAACAGAGCCTTGGAGATATGTGGCCTATAACAAAAGACCTAACATGCATGGCATCTGAGTGCCAGAAGAAGAGAAAGAGAGTGGAGATGAAAAAAGCCCAGTAGAGCTACCCTAAAAGAATGACTGACAAAGTTCTACAAATAGGAGGTAATGATAAAAGAAGGAATCCTGAACATGATAAGAACAAATTATAGACAAATATGATACACTTTCCTTCTCCTGAATTTCCCAACTTCGGTTTGACATTTGAAGAAAAATTATAACAATTCTTAATGTAGTTCTCAATGTACGTGGAATAAAGCTAAGACAACTATACTATAAATTGGAAGGGTTATAAAGGGAGGTAAAGTTTCTCCACTTCTCAAACTAAAAATGTGTCAACACTAGGAGACTTTGATGATATATATGTATATATATGGGTTATATATCAAGTATAATACCTAGGGCAAACAACGAAAAGCTATACAAAGTGATACACTCCAAAGCACTATAGATAAATCAAGATGGAATTCTAAAAAATGTTCAGGTAACCACAGGAAGGCAGGAGCAAGTAAACAGAGAAATGAAAACCAGAAAGAACCAAAAGCACGAAACAGAAAACAAAATAAATGACAAAAATAAAATGCAGCCCCATATGTAAAAAATGAGAAAAAGCTGGCTTTACAAATTTTTCCCATTGGCTGTTATTCTTTAAATGAATAGCATTTTGTGAAGAATGCTTGCTCTTAAACGCCAAAACAATTTATAAAATGCTAAAATTTTGGGTGGTTAAGAATCCGCCTGCCAATGCAGGGGACACGGGTTCGAGCCCTGGTCTGGGAAGATCCCACATGCCATGGAACAGCTAAGCCCGTGCACCACAACTACTGAGCCTGCGCTCTAAAGCCCGCGAGCCACAACTACTGAGCCCGCATGCCACAACTACTGAAGCCCGCGCACCCTAGAGCCCGTGTTCCGCAACAAGAGAAGCCACCGCACTGAGTAGCCCGGGCACCACAACGAAGAGTAGCCCCCGCTTGCTGCAGCTAGAGAAAGCCTGCGTGCAGCAACAAAGACCCAACGCAGCCAAAAATAAACAAATTAAATAAATAAATTTATTAAAAAAAAAAAGCTAAAATTTTATATCTAGTTGAGTAAAGCAGATTGTGATTTTATTCAAAACTGTCTTTTTCTTAATTTTATATTGATGTGTTAAAGCTGTAAAATAAAAACAAAGCAAATAATGAAAAAACATTTAAGTAGATATGGGTATTTTTAATGATCAAGATGATTAGGTTCAATATGGATGTCTCAAACTAATTTTGTTTTATAACCTATTTGCAAACAAGAAATTAAATATCAATTCTATAAACTGTCTCTCTCTCTCACACACACACACACACACACACACAGATGCACACACACTGGGATGGTTAAAATGAAGACTGATGAAGTCAAGCGCTGGTGAGGATGAAGAACTCATATGGAACTGTAAATTCACTTTCACTTTGGAAAACTGTTTAGCAACATCTCCTAAAACTAAACTAATCATACCCTATATTCCAGCAATTTCATTCCTAAATATATACCTTTGCTTGAACGGACATGTACAAAAATATGCATAGAAGCATTATCAGTAATAGTCAAGTACCAGAAATAACCTAAATGACCATTAACATTAGATTCAATAAATGAACTGTATTTCATACAATGGAATGCTACATAGCAATAAAACTGAATGAGCTGTTATGTAAATGGGTGAACCTCACAAACATCAAGCTGAATGTAAGAAGCCAGATACCAAAGAACACATACTGTATGATTTTATTTATTTTACTTATTTAAAGCACAAACCAGGTAAAAAGTAATCAAAGGTGTTAGCGGCTAGGATAGTGGTTCCTTTGGGAAAGAGGCAGAGGGTAATAATTGGAGAGGCACAAAGAGGTGCTGTCTTATCTCTTAACTGAGTGGGGATTACATGGTGTACTTACTATATAATAACACACGCAGTACACTTCTGATTTATATACCTTCCTGTCTGTATATTGTACTTCAATGAAAATTTTTACAAAGATGGTAAAAATAATTACACCTTCTCTATACCTCATGGTACAAAGTAAAGGTGATATTTTAGTGGTGAGTGAGAAAGAAACTGCTTTTTAAACGCACTTGTGCCATAGAGGGAGCATTCTGAAAATAAGTGTTTGGAAAAATTTTCAGTGCTCTCTGCACACTAAAAGACATGGGGACAGAGTATCTATCCTGTTCAAAAATGTTCCAAATGAGAAGTTTCAGTGGATTTCGAACTATTATTAATAATGCCAATGCGAACGTACATTTCATGTATATGTTCGCCATTGAACATTCAGAAATTAGGTAAATGAAGAAGTCTCCATTTCTGCCTTAAAGTACCATATAATCTAGTGAGAAAGATAAGAAAACAACACAAACAGAATAAAATGTGACTTTGTGGCTTTATGTGACCGTGTACTAAATGTGAGTCAATAAGTCTATGTTTGGCTGCATTAATAATGACCAAAAATAAATGGATACATCCAACCAAGGTCAGGGTAATCTTCCTACTTTGGCCAGATTAGTAATCTAATTTGGTTAAGTGATCTATGTGTAGTTCCACAATTCAAGTTTCAAAAGCAAGCTTGACTGACTCAAAAGATGATGTGAGGACTTCCCTGGTGGTCCAGTGGTTGAGACTTCGCCTTTCAATGCAGGGGGTGTGGGTTCGATCCCTGGTTGGGGAGCTAAGATCCCACATGCCTCTCAGCCAAAAAACCAAAACATAAAACAGAAACCGTATTGTATCAAAAGATGATGTGGTTTTATCTGTCTCTGCTGATGGAACTGCTGTCCACAATCTTCTAACCTAGAAGTCTCTAATACTCTTTTCTCTTTTCATAACTGCTGCATTCAATAGGTCCCCAAGTTCTGTCAGTTCTACTTCAGAAATCTCTCTCCAATCCATTGCCTTTTCTCTACCTTAAGTGCCCTATTTTATATCAGGTCTCAATCTCTCTCTCTCCTGAACTATAGAAAGAGCATCCAGTTTTATTTTTTCTAACTCATATCAGGACAGGTTTGTCCCCTGCATAAAGCTCTTCATTGGCTTCTAGTTGCCTTCGTGATTAAGTTGAGACCCCTTTATGTGGTAGTGTTCTTCATTAAATTGACCACCATCTTCCTCCTCATTTCCCCTTGCTTGCCTCTCTTGTCCTTAATCCTATAGTCACCTGGAGTCCTATGCCATGCCTTGAAGATGTCATGCTCCTTTAGGACTCTGGCACTATTTATCATGCCCTTTCTTCTGCCTGGGATGCCCCCACGCCCAAGCTTCTCCACCAAACTTCTACTCTTTACTCACATCAATTTTTACCTACCAATTGTTGTCCCAGTAGTGAATGCACCTTCGTGTGTGTGTGTGTGTGTGTGTGTGTGTGTGTGTGTGAGAGAGAGAGAGAATGAATGAGGTGAGGGGGAGGGATGCAGCGAGTAAGAGAGTGAGTGTAAGTGTGTTAAGGAGACCAAGAAGGTTAGAGTGGTATTTGGTAGTGGTTGAGAAATTGGTAGGAAGCTTTGAAAATGTATACACCCTAGGAGTGGTGTTAGATTCTCAGTTAAAGAGCCCTTGAATTTTTTTGTTTTGTTTTGTTTTACTTTGTTGTTTTCTCTCGATCCAGGAGCTGATCTTAAGAGTATTTCCTTGCCAAGATCATAGGGTTCTGCTCTTTTATAATCAAGGGAGATCCATCCCTTTTACATGCAATTTCAGTCAAGAAACCCCAGATCTCTATTCCAAACTGTAACCCAGTTGACTGCATTATAACCTGACAGTCTGAAGCCCTAGTAAAAGAAGAACTATGATTCACAAGGTGTACAGAAGAAGTAACCCTGGATAATAAAAATTTGTTACTGTTAATAGTTCTACATTCCCTGCCTGGCCAACCCACACCCATTTATGACCTCATGGTACGTCCAGCTCTCTAGTAAAGATGAGGTTATCTATCAAGTTATTACAAATGAATGATGCAAGCTCATAAGATAATCTGATTAAATCCTCCTATATTAACTCCATGCTCACCCTAAAGCTTTCTTTTACTTTTAATACAGTAGGTTCTTATTAGTTATCTATTTTATACAAATTAGTGTATACATGTCAATCCCAATCTCCCCATTCATCTCACCACCACACCCCCACCTCCCCCACCCCCGGCTTTCCCCCCTTGGTGTCCATACGTTTGTTCTCTACATCTGTGTCTCTATTTTTGCCTTGCAAACCAGTTCATCTGTACCATTTTTCTAGATTCCACATCTATGCGATAATATACAATATTTGTTTTTCTCTTTCTGACTTACTTCACTCTGTATGACAGTCTCTAGATCCATCCATGTCTCTACAAATGACCCAATTTCATTCCTTTTTATGGCTGAGTAATATTCCATTGTATATATGTACCACATCTTCTTTATCCATTCTTCTGCTGATGGGCATTTAGGTCACTTCCATGACCTGGCCATTGTAAATAGTGCTGCCGTGAACATTGGGGTGCATGTGTCTTTTTGAATTATGGTTTTCTCTGGGTATATGCCCAGTAGCGGGATTGCTGGGTCATATGGTAATTCTATTTTTAGTTTTTTAAGGAACCTCCATACTGTTCTCCATAGTGGCTGTATCAATTTACATTCCCACCAACAGTGCAAGAGGGTTCCCTTTTCTCCACACCCTCTCCAGCATTTGTTGTTTGTAGATTTTCTGATGATGCCCATTCTAACCGGTGTGAGGTGATACCTCATTGTAGTTTTGATTTGCATTTCTCTAATAATTAGTTATGTTGAGCAGCTTTTCATGTGCTTCTTGGCCATCTGTATGTCTTCTTTGGAGAAATGTCTATTTACGTCTTCTGCCCATTTTTTGATTGGGTTGCTTGTTTTTTTAATATTGAGCTGCATGAGCTGTTTATATATTTTGGAGATTAATCCTTTGTCTGTTGATTCATTTGCAAATATTTTCTCCCATTCTGAGGGTTGTCTTTTCGTCTTGTTTATAGCTTCCTTTGCTGTGCAAAAGTTTTTAGGTTTCATTAGGTCCTTATAAACCCTCCTATATTAACTCCATACTCACCCTAAAGCTTTCTGAAAATATCTTAGTTTCCTATGAAGATTTCCCATCTACTTGGGAGATAAGATTTTTTTGTACAGTAAATTCCCTACATACAAACCTTCAAGTTGCGAACTTTCAAAGATGCGAACGTGTGTTCGCATGTCAGATCACGTAAGCTAGTTCACGTGTCTGGCGTACATTGTCAGGTGCATGCATCCTCTACAAGTGGTTGTGCTTTTGTGTACTTTACTGTACAGTACTGTATAGAGTACAGTAGTATGGTATCTTTATTTCAAGCCCAGGATGTCTGCAAGCAAGCATAAAAGCAGCAGTGATGTAAGCTGCTACTGCTAGGAAGCCAGGCGATAATGATGGAAACAAAAGTGAAAATAATTGAGAGAGTGGAGCGACAAGAGGAAGAAGTAACTGAAGAACCAAAGAGATTCACGATGCAGGAAATGGCAAGGGGATTTTCTTTATTTGAGGAGGCACTGTTAGTTTTTGAGGCACAGGACCCGAACGTAGAACAGTACACGGAGGTTGCAGCAGCCGTTCAGGATGCAATCCAGTGCTACCGTGTCATCTATGACGAGAAAAGAAGAGCCACTACCCAGACATCACTGGATCGTTTTTCCAAGAGGGTAGATAGAATTGAATCCAGCAAGGAACCAGAACCTGTGCCATCAACGTCAGGCGTAAGTGAAATTGCAGCTTGCCCTCCGTCTCCTATTGCTGACGATTCTTCAGCTCTACCATCTCCCACCTCCTCTCCCTCCTCCAGTCAGTAACTCTTCTTGCCTGTTCACTCGATGCCAGACCCTGTATGCCAGCTGTTGTACTGCACTACTGTACTTTTCAAGGTACTGTACTGTAAGATTAAAAATGTTTTCTTTATTTTTTGTGTTTGTTTTTTATGTATTATCTGTGTGAAAAGTATTATAAACCTATTACAGTACAGTACTATATAGCCAATTGTATTGGGTACCTAGGCTAACTTTGTTGGACTTGCAAACAAATTGGACTTATGAACACAACCTTGGAATGGAACCCGTTCATATGTAGGGGACTTACTGTACATTGTTTTGTGCTTTTAAGTCTATAAAAGAGTAGAAAAGTGTTAGATGTTACATGAAAGGCAAAATATCAGCTATTATATAAACGGCAATTCCATGGAGGGTTAGGTGTTAATGGAGCTAGATTGCCTGGCTTGAATCTTGGAACTTCCACTTACAAGGTATATGACCCTGGACAAGCTAGCTTATGTTCTTAATGCTTGTTTCCTTGTCTGTAAATTGGAGATAAAAACACCATGTACCTCATCATGTTGCTATGGGGATTACATGAGTGAAAATAGGTAGAGTACCCAGGAAATAGTGAATGTTCAGTAAAGGTTGGCTATTTTTATTATGAGGTAGTGGGTAGGATCAGTCAGCCCTCAGCATCTATTCTTACTTCTTTCTATGGAATTTTGTTACTACAGAGGCTGGAAAGCTAAATACAACATTTTCTAGACTCCCTTCCAGCTAGGGTTCATGATACAAATTGAGTTCCCACTGTTAGATGCTCTTCTGTTGTATTTTTTTAGAAGGCTGAAGTAAGAAAGAGGCCTTCTTTCTGTTGTCTTTCTGCTGTCAGCAAGATCATCCAGAATTGAGTGTTAAGAGGCAGTTTTGTGGTGGTGGAGAATATAGCAACTGCTTCCTAATCCTTTTTCCCTTGTCTCTAGGTCGCAAGTATAGTGGTATGTTCTTGACTTCAATCCATCTACAGCCTCCTAATTCCTACTCTTCCAATTCTTCAGTGATACTACATTTAATTCCCTGTATTACATTTCTTCCCTTTTAAACGTCACAGGATGGTTTTTATTTTCTGTATGAACTCTGACTGAATCGCATGGCGACCTGTAGTTCTACACATGAGTACAGGGCTGGGATACAATTCAAGCACTGTGCTTTATAAGGAATTCAACTTGTAAGGTATCACTTTTTGGCAAATATGTGAACTCATTTCTGATGTTGAATGTGGAAGTCAACATCACCACCCTCTGCATCAAGAAATGACTGACTCACACGTATACATTTCCCCTAGGCATAGTCATTCTCACATAACAGAGAGTGATTTTACAGCGTGTTCTGGACACAGATGGTTTAATCCTGACCCAGAGATCATCTGCTTTCAGAATTCTGGAAATCCTAAGCAGCCTTTCAGTCTCTGGATCCATTACCAATATAATTTGATAGCTGAAAATACTGACATAGAAAATGCCTCATGAATGTTTATGATTCAGCACCTCTGGGAGTCTGGGACAACTCTTTGGCACCAGGCTTTGGTTATAAACAAGGGTTTCAGGAAGTTTTTTATTCCACCTACACAGCAGCTAGAACTATGTTAAGTTAGCTGCCCAGGCCTGCCCTGTAGCCATCAGATTTCATTCTGAAGTAAAATGATTAATTTCCAGAACCTTTTATGTTGAGGGAAAGAATAATTCACTTTCCTTGCTTCGAATTTTAATCCAGGCTGGCTCCATGCCAGCTAGTCCTCTTAGGGTGTTATAATATACATACCTGTCATTAGCAATTAGCAAAAACAACTGAAAATACTAATCAGTTCCCAAACTCTCTGGATATCAACATTTGAGTCTGCTTCCCATGTATCTTGATCAACTCATCTACTAATCCTGAGGCTCTTTTTATAGGATTTAATGCTACATATATTCTCAGTGCTTGTGAGGCATACTGTAGAATAAAAGCCTGGCTAGATGCTGTCAAAATAGATTCTATTGGTTGTGTTCTTTACATAGCAAGAAGTGTTCAAATTTGGGGGATGTGGGAGAAAGGTGTGTAACACTATCTCTAAACCAAATTTACAAACTTTCATTGGATTTAGCTTTCCTGTTCTACCCTAATCCTTCCACTTCTGCTTTTGATTCCAAAACCTCCTGTCTCTTCCAAGATCTTACTCTCCCTATTATTCACTCACTTTATCTTTAACCTCTCCCTCTCTCCTAGATTAATTTAATTTTTAACAATTAAATGTGTTCAAGTATTTTCTTTCTTAAAAGTTTATAACAAGAAGGTGATGTTTAAATCTCTCAAAATGACTGCTTGCATCTTTCTCCTTCCTTTTGCATATAGTTGAAGGGTAACTTTTAGGTGTACTATTTATATTGGCATTAGAAAATGTATGTTAATTCTTCATTTTACCTCCAAAATATAATTTCTACAACTTTGTTCCCTCTTCATTTCCCCCTCCACCCAAATAAGAAGTAGCAATTGTGCAGAGTTTTTGGTTTTGGTTTTTCATTTGAAATGAAAGAAATGAAAGAAAATGTTATCTTTATGCTTTGAAAACATCATATGCATTTATCTTTAAAGCATTTTCTTTTTTCTTTTTTTTAAAAAACTTTGTCTTTTTTTATATATAAATTTATTTATTTATTTATTGGCTGGTTTGGGTCTTCGTCGTCGCACGCGGGCTTTCTCTAGTTGCGGCGAGCGGGGGCTACTCTTCGTTGCTGTGTGAGGGCTTCTCATTGCGGTGGCTTCTCTTTGTTGCAGAGCACGGGCTCTAGGTGCGCAGGCTTCAGTAGTTGTGGTGCATGGGCTTAGTTGCTCCACGGCAGGTGGGACCTTCCCGGACCAGGGCTCGAACCCGTGTCCCCTGCATTGGTGAGTGGATTCTTAACCACTGCGCCACCAGGAAGTCCTAAAATATTTTCTAACTCTAACGTTTTATGGAAAAGATACTACATAGATTTTGGTCAATCATGAAGTTTTGCCTGACTCTGCAGCAGTTGTAGACCAGTTCATCACTGGTCATGGCTCCATATATGGCTTTTGTGGGGCTGGCCATCACAGGAGAGAGATCCTTCTAGACATGTGCGGCTACCACATTGAAATTCTAGTAGCACAACCATGATGAGAGGTAGCAGTGATGATTAGCCTGGAAGGCCATAGGATCAAGTCATAGCTGCCAGAAAGGCAAATTTTTTGCCTTTCTTCTTGAAGGTATAGTCATGATAGTATCTGTTTTAGGAACAATTTTATTGCTCTTAAGTATCTGAAAACAGATACTCATTCAAACTGCTTAAGCTAAAGTGGGAATTTTACTGTCAGGATATAGGTGTCAGCTCTAAGAACCCAAGGGAAAGATGTGGAATCTGACATTGAAAGAGTCTAGAAATGGAGTTTTCAGTTATCGTCTCCACCATTTGTCTCTCTCTCCTGCTGTATGGTCTCCTCTTGTTTCTCTCCTGTGTCAGTTCCATTCTTCTTTCCCTCTGAGGACCCACATTCTCCACACACATGGCCTGACACAGCAGCTCCAGCTCTGGTCCCTGTCTCAGCTTTATGTCATCTTTGAGTTTAAGCACGAGCATAACAGAGAGAGATGAATACCTCTAAGACCCAATTTCAAATCCCAGGAAGGATGCTGATACTTTAATTTTGGTTCATATCTAGCTGTGCATAGTGAAATAGGATTATTTCTTATCAATGTGTATGTAGGGACATATATGGAGGAAACTGGCAGACACTTTTAAATTGTCTAATACAGGCATATCCTGTAAATATTGCAGTTTTATTCCAGAGAGAGAATGGCCATAAAGCCTGACCTCATGAGATGAAATAAGTGAGGCATTTCTTTGCTTCCTAGTAAGATTTATGTTGCTATTAATCACAAAGACTGCCCTACTTATAACCACCTGTGTTACTGAATAAACACGATTCTCTGGGATCAGATTGTCATGAACTAATTAGACCCATGTTCCCTTCCACTCTCAGGAAGGGAGAAGTCTGCTTTGTGCTAGGGAAAAATCATGGACAAAGTCCAAAAGAGGTCACCAGAAAAAATGCTCAGGTTTGTTTCTGCTCTAGTTTTTAAGCCAAAGCATCAAGACAAACCTCTAAGATTTTCATATGACCCAGCTCACTATCCCTAGGATTTAAGGCTAAAACTCATTTAGGAATAAAGAATGTGACTTTGCCTACTGTTGTCTATGTTCCCTATGGGAAGTCCCTCTGGAAATCTAGTAGGTATTCTGCAGCTGGCACCATTGACCACATATAATTTTATTAACAATTATGAGCAGTATTTCCTTAACATTCCTAACAACAGTGATATCTAGGACAGTTAAAGAATGGCTTCATCTGGTTAATCAATTATTCAGACCAATAAGAATTGTTATATGTAGAATAATAGGTCTTTTTGAATAAATGATCATAGACTCCCTTACTTGTAAACTCTGGTCTGAGGTGTCATAGAAGCAATTGAGAGAGGCTCCATTCCCTCCTGTACCCTACAATCATCTCTACTTTCATCTGTTTTACATAATATGGTTGTCAAAAAATATTTCATTTGAACAAATAATTTTATGACATCTCTATATACACTGTGCTGTCTCCTCAGGAGAAAACCGAGGGTCCCATAAAAGTTAGATTTCCAACATTGACCTTAAAAAAAATAACATTAAAAATAGAGAATATATTAAATATGATTTATTTTTTCAATAATGATTCAAAAGGTACTTTGGGACTTATTGTATCCTGGCGTCATATAACTTCTAGCTTATAGTCCAGGTATGAAGTGGAAAGAGTTCATTTATTCCTTTATGCATTTAATAAGCTTCATTGATTACTCCCTTCCTCATATACCAGGTACTTTACTAGGCACTAGAGATTTAACAATGAGGAAAATAGATAAACTCCCTGCCCCCAATGAACTTATATTCTAATGAGGGAGCAGAAAAACATTTAGATAAATAAAATATATGTTTGATAGTGATAAATGTAAAGGATAATAACAAAAAGCAGTCAAGTGGAATATAAAGTGTCTGTATACTGTGGAGGGAGGAAAATTCTCAGTGAGAAGCTAACTTTTCATTTATTTATTTATTTTTGAATTTTATTTAATTTATTCTTTTATACACCAGGTTCTTATTAGTTATCAATTTCATACACATCAGTGTACACATGTCAATCCCAATCTCCCAATTCATACCACCCCCCCCCCCGCCACTTTCCCCCCTTGGTGTCCATATGTTTGTTCTCTACATCTGTGTCTCAATTTCTGCCCTGCAAACCGGGTCATCTGTATCATTTTTCTAGGTTCCACATATATGTGTTAATGTACGATATTTGTTTTTCTCTTTCTCACTTACTTCACTCTGTATGACAGTCTCTAGAAACATCCACGTCTCTACAAATGACCCAATTTCATTCCTTTTTATGGCTTAGTAATATTCCATTGTACATATGTACCACATCTTCTTTATCCATTCATCGGTCGATGGGCATTTAGGTTGCCTCCGTGACCTGGTTATTGTAAATAGTGCTGCAGTGAACATTGGGGTGCATGTGTCTTTTTGAATTATGGTTTTCTCTGGGTATATGCCCAGTAGCGGGATTGCTGGGTCATATGGTAATTCTATTTTTAGTTTTTTAAGGAACCTCCATACTGTTCTCCATAGTGGCTGTATCAATTTACATTCCCACCAACAGTGCAAGAGGGTTCCCTTTTCTCCACACCCTCTCCAGCATTTGTTGTTTGTAGATTTTCTGATGATGCCCATTCTAACTGGTGTGAGGTGATACTTCATTGTAGTTTTGATTTGCATTTCTCTAATAATTAGTGATGTTGAGCAGCCTTTCGTGTGCTTTTCTTGGCCATCTGTATGTCGAGAAGCTAACTCTTTAATAAAGAGTTGAGGAAAGGTGGCCATGCAGATAATTTGGGAAAGAATCTTCCTAGCTAACCCTCTTTGCTGGGACCAGCAAGGACCTGATATGGACCTGTGCCTGGTGTGTTAGAGAAACAGCAAGGAGGCCAGTTGGACAAGACCAGAGAGACCAGAGGGAGAGTAGCTAGAAACAAAGCTACTGCTGACATGCAGCATCTCAGAGGTCAAGAGTAAGAATTTGGTTTTTACTCTGAGTGGGATAGGAGGGGTTTAGAGCATATCAGTGGCATGATCTAACTTACATTCGTGCTGAAAATAGACTGAAGGGGGGAAGGACATAGTTAAGGAGACCATTAGGAGTCAATTGCAATAATTCAGGCAATGATAGTCATAGGGACTAGGAGGAAAAGAAGAGGACACTAAGAAATGGTCACGGTCTGGATATAGATTTAACGTGTGGCTGATAGAATTTGCTTATGGACCAGATGTGAAGTATGAGAGATAGAGAGAAGTCAAGGATGACACCAAGTTTTTTGACCTGAGCAACCAAAAAAATGAAGTTTTTCCATGGCAGTGGGAAAGACTGTAGGAGTTGCTGGTAGTAGGATATAAAAGATTAAGAGCCTCATTTTGGACACATTACATTTGAGATCCTATTAGCAACCAAGTAGAGAAGTTAAATGGGAAGTTGAACATGGATCTGGAGCTCTTGGGGGAGTTCCAGTGTTCAGACTTCAGCCAGCAGTGAGACTTAGCATAGACATGGAGTTTAAAATCATGAGACAGGATGAGATCAATGTGGGACGAGGTATGGATATTAAAGAGAGAACAAAGCCCGGGAGCACTCCAAATCATAGGTCTTGGAAATGAGGGCAAATCCACAAACAAGATTGGGAATTGAAAATCAGAAAGAAAAATCATACAAGTGTGGGTCATATAAGCCAAGTGATACAAGTATCTCTAGGAGAAAAGAGTGGATAACTATATCAAATGCTGCTGATAGAGAAGGTGACACACACAAGTGACAGTAGAGGTCATTTGTGACATTGAGAAGACAAAGCAGCTTTGGGGAGTGGTGGGGGTGAAAACCCGATGGAATAGATTCAAAGGAGTGGAAGAAGAGAAATGGGACACACATAGAGAACTTTCCCAATGAGCCTTGCTGTAAAGCAAGTTTGTTTGGTTGTTTTAAGATGGGAGAAATAGTGTGATTTTTCTCTGGAGGGATCGATCCAATGAAGAGGGAAATGTTGATAATGCGAAAGAGAGACAGAATTACTGAATCAATGCCTCCTTGATTAAGAGAAAGGAGAAGGCCTTGGCCAGAAACATAGGGAGTCCATCCACAGTTCCAGGAGAGAAGTCACAGATGCAGGTAAGTAGGCAGATACGGTGGTGGCAGCTTGTGGAAATTCTCTTTTGATTAAACAAAGTTTTTTTTTCAAGAAAACAGAAAACAAGCTCAACAGCTGAGAGTGAGAGTGAGAAAGGAGTTCTTAAAGGTTTGAAGTAAGTGGAGAAAGATAAAGTAGTCATCTAGGGGAGAGTCATCAATGTTTTTTATAAATCTAGAGCCTATTTCTCAGCTTTAAGTTATGGAGTTAAGTGCAAAGTGAAATAGAGAAAGAAGACAATAACAGAAAATTCAACTGAATCCTGCCTCTACCCCATTCTTCCCCTTTCTCCCCTCTCCCTACTAAAGATGTCTTTGTCCTAAACATGGAACTGGCTTAGTTAAAAATATTGGGTTTATTCATTGCAGCTCTATTTACAACAGCCAGGACATGGAAGCAACCTAAGTGTCCATCGACAGATGAATGGATAAAGAAGATATGGCACATATATACAATGGAATATTACTCAGTCATAAAAAGAAATGAAATTGAGTTATTTGTAGTGATGTGGGTGGACCTAGAGTCTGTCATACAGAGTGAAGTAAGTCAGAAAGAGAAAAACAAATACCGTATGCTAACACAGATATATGGAATCTAAAAAAAAAAAAAAAAAGTGGTTCTGAAGAACCTAGGGGCAGGACAGGAATAAAGATGCAGATGTAAAGAATGGACTTGAGGACACGGGGAGGGGGAAGGGTAAGCTGGGACAAAGTGAGAGAGTGGCATGGACATATATACACTACCAAATGTAAAATAGAAGCAGCCACATAGCACAGGGAGATCAGCTCCGTGCTTTGTGACCACTCAGAGGGGTGGGACAGGGAGGGTGAGAGGGAGATGCAAGACGGAGGAGATATGGGGATATATGTATATGCATAGCTGATTCACTTTGTTATAAAGCAGAAACTAACACACCATTGCAAAGAAATTATACTCCAATAAAGATGTTAAAAAAAAATGTTGGGTTTATAATTGGGGGAAATTTATCCTGAATTATTCAAATAACTATATTAATTCTAGTAGACTATCTTCTGGTAGAAAAAATATTTATTAAAATCAATGCTGACTTACTTTGCATGGAGGAGGGTAGAGTTTCTAACATTAACTTTTTTTAAAATTAATTTTTATTGGAGTTTAATTGATTTACAATGTTGTGTTAGTTTCTGCTGTACAGCAAAGTGTATCAGTTATACATATACATATATTCACTCTTTTTTAGATTCTATTCCCATATAGGTCATTACAGAGTATTGAGTAGAGTTCCCTGTGCTATACAGTAGGTCCTTATTAGTTATCTATTTTATATATAGTAGTGTGTATATGTCGATTCCAATCTCCCAGTTTGTCCCTCCCCCCCCTTTCCCCCTTGGTAACCATAAGTTTGTTTTCTATGTCTGTGACCCTATTTCTGTTTTGTAAATAGGTTCAGAGTATCTACTATGTTATAAATACTCATTTACAAATACTCATTGGAGTTCCTACTTTACATTATATGTCAAATATGTTCAATAAAAGGATTGGGATTACAAATAATGAATTTGATTTCTGTCTTGCCTAGTTGTGTTCAATTTATTGTGTTGAAATTGCCCATGTTCAGGACATGCATTATGGAGAAGCAGTGCATCTACTGATTAAAGTGGGTTAATTGCAAGAACATTTATGATTTGCATTGAGAAGGTAGAGGGCTCTTGTCCTCACTGATGATAAATAAACTAAGGACCTATTGCTCATGATCACTTCATATTCCTCACTTCAGTGCCTGCTTTTCTGGCCTCTGACTTGATGATTAGAGAATCCTGGGGGGGAACCAATGATTAAGGTCCTTATCTGTGACTGCTAAAATACGTCAAGCGAGAGATATGAGCATTTCACTGAAATACAAGATACAGGAAAATAATTTGCCATGTGAAAAAGAAGTACTAATGAGAAACCATAGAGAATGATGAAAGGTAGTTATAGGGACAATGTTTACAAACATAAGATCCAGGATGGAAAAGATATAATTAACATCAATGATAATTTAATCTATAATTTTATGCTCTTCTAAATGCTGTAATGGTTTTCAATAAAAAATGGGAAAAAAAGTTAACTTGCTTCCGGAAAAATGAAA
The DNA here is from genome assembly GCF_028564815.1 of Eubalaena glacialis. Lineage (NCBI taxonomy): Eukaryota > Metazoa > Chordata > Mammalia > Artiodactyla > Balaenidae > Eubalaena > Eubalaena glacialis. The sequence goes on along the minus strand of NC_083725.1, from coordinate 59,584,121 downwards.
ATTACTTTAGGTGAGCTTTGGAACATATTTCTAGCTGCTAAATACCAGGAGAGTTTAAATGTCAGATCCATTTGTTTATGAGAAAATTTAAATGAATATTGCCTATGGTTAATATTCAAAAGGTAAATTGTGTGTTGTAAGGTCTTATCTACTTTTACCTTATTTCAAAGAAGATTATGTAAATAAAGCAATATTTTATTTAATATAGATTGCTAAAATAAATAAATACAATAAAAAACTAAAAAATAATGCAAGCTAATATTTTTTACCAATTAATTATTTTTTACATATCCAACATAAATTATGCATTGGATGAGTGACTGTAAAACTGTTTTAAACCACTCAAAATCAAGTCCAATCTGATGCTGAGAATATGAGATATGATTGTAGATGATGTCTATAAGCAAACAGTGAATAGTAGGCATGATTTTGATGACAACTGTGCTTTCAACTTAATATTCTCACATATATAAATATAAATGTACGTACACATATATATATACAGCATTTAAAATATAATAGACTTTAAGCACCTAGAAAATATAGATTTATTAACAAAGGGTAAATGTAAGGATATTCTATTATTTCTCCAGACTTAACAAATATTGCTTTGATTTCTAAGTCCCTAAAATTCAATGGTCACTGATTAAATAGATTAAAGGGCACACATTTCTTCTGGCCAGGAACCTGAGCTATTGCAATAAATGTGTAAGTGACATGAAATGGTTAACCACACAACCCCAGGGGTCAGTAATTAGACCATTTAAAATACAACTCTGCTTCTGAGAGGAAGGGAAAAGAGAGAGACAGTGAGGCATGGGAAATGACTATAGAGAAAAGTCTTCCAGGTGAGGAAGAGGTGTAGAGGAGAGACTTTTCTGGTGGCGGACGGGAACTGACTGTCTTCCTAGCTGAAGTTGGGATTATCTACACAGCATTTGCTCCCATAGTATCAGCAGAGAAAAAAAAAAGTGTTTTGCTGTGAACAGCTACAACAGAAATATCAGCGGAACTAGAGCAGAGAAGGCCATAACTACTCAGTTCTCTAGATTGCACCGTTTGTGGGATAGCAAATAGAAACACTAATGGTCAGCACTATGCAAACATGGCAGTGAAGGCCAACTCAGTCAACGTATCCTCGATCTTATACATGAAGGCTGAGAATTCTCTGTAGTGCATGTGTCTGGGAAACAGACCAGTGCAGAGACAGAAGAGAAGTAGGCAGATAATGGAGAGGCAGCCCTGGACCAGGACCAAGACAAAGATGACTGATTCCTAGATCATAATGGCAGGTCGTGTCAGCAATCAGCAGAAGAGGGTATAGTAGTGAACACCAGAACTGCACTGCGGTTATAGTTCTAGAGGAGCCACAGATTTTGCATTTTGCTAGAGTGGACCTTTGGCATTCCTCAGCCAAACATCCCCAGATCATCCACGATCTCCAAATTAGCAGATAACATTTTTAGCCCATAACAGTTGTCCTGCCCACCCTTCTCACCATAGGAATTCTACTTTCTGACAAAGGAAAATAATCTTCTGTCTCTTTCTGTTCTCTTTCCTGAATTTCTTTCCTAAGCCTTTTTTTTTTTTTTTGGTGGTGGTGGTGTTTCACAAAGAAGTATGGGAGTCACCATGTACTTAGGATGAGAAGAGAACAAGATTATTCTAAAAAGTGGATGCACCCCAATGTTCATTGCAGCACTATTTACAATAGCCAGGACATGGAAGCAACCTAAATGTCCATAGACAGATGAATGGATAAAGGAGATGTGGTACAAATATACAATGGAATGTTACTCAACCATAAAAAGGAATGAAATAATGCCTTTTGCAGCAACATGGATGGACCTAGAAATTATCATAATAAGTGAAGTAAGTTAGACAGAAAAAGACAAATATCATATGATATCACTTATATCTGGAATGTAAAAAAATGATACAAATGAACTTATCTACAAAACAGAAATAGAGTTACAGATGTAGAAAACAAACCTATGGTTAACAGGGGGTAAGGGTGGGGGAGGGATAAATTGGAAGATTGGGACTGACATATACACACTACTATATGTAAAGTGGATAGCTAATAAGGACCTACTGTATAGCACAGGGAACTCTATTCAATACTCTGTAATGGCCTATATGGGGAAAGAATCTAAAAAAGAGTGGATATATGTACCTGTATAACTGATTCACTTTGCTGTACACCTGACACTAACACAACATTGTAAGTCAACTCTACTCCAATAAACATTTTTTTTTAAAGTGGATTTGGGTGGTCAGTAGACTCTCTTACTGTAGACTTACTCTTAGTAAGAAGTAAGTAGACTTACTCTTAATTAAGAGTACCTCCACATCCTTATAACAAAATTACAAATTACTACAAGCCATGGACCTTCAGAGTCACACTTAAAGAGCTGAAAATGAATTTTGAAAATATCTAAGTTCTACTGTATATATTTTTGCTTCAGTAAAAGATTAAACTATGTGTTATTCATTCCTCAGCATGTTTAGTTCTTTTCAATGAATTCTTTGGTTAACTATATAAACCCTAGAGCGGAAGGAATATCTCCAAGTGTCATTATGGAGGGGCACCATCCACCTACAGTTAGCTGAGACAACCCTCACTTCAAGTGCCCAGAGTGAAATCCAGAAAGCACGACTTGCTTCAGAACCATGACTCACTGGGGCCTGTCACTGCCTGGTGGGCCACAAGTTTCTTTCTCAAGTGTGAACTTACAATGTTTCCTGAGCTAAAGTGGGCAAATAGCTATTCACCCAGGGTAATTATATAGTAGCTAAGTACATAATATTGCCAAATGCATTTATTTTTACCATACTTTGGAAGACTAAGATATGTTGCTAACTTTGAGAGTTTTTATGTTAAAAAAAATGAACAATCAAAACAACAATAAACCATATGGAGAGATACTACAGTAGTTTCAAGTCCAGGACCTGAAGCTAGACTTCCTGGTTTGAGTCCTGGATCTCCCTCTTTAAAGTTGTAAGCCTGAGCGGATTGCTTTAAATCTTGATGTCTTAGATTCCTCATCTGCAAAAGGAGATAATAACCTATCCAGGTTCTTGTGAGGATTAAATGAGCTAATACATGCAAAGCATTAGAACAGTGTCTGACACCATAGAAGTGTATGACACTCAATAAATGTAATCCAAAATAGCTTTGAAGAAATATATAAACAAACACAAAAAGTTTCTATCTTTATAATCTAATACTGGGGACCATCACAAAGAGCATCCTTAGGGAGTCTTAGAGTTTATTCTTAACCATAAAATATAACATTTGTATGACAAAGTAACCATTATATTTAGCCTTTCAGTTTTGTTCAGCAAATATTTATTGAGCATATACTATGTGTCAGACTATGTTTTAGGCACTACAGATATATAAAGGATTAATACGGAAATATGTCATAGCTTTTGTATTAACTATCTCTATATAAAGTGCATGGGTGCCAAATGATGATAGTTATCATCTCTCCCATTCACCGAGTGCGTATTTTGTGCTTGGTTATCTATCAGGAGGTTCTGTCTGCATTGTTTCACTTACATAGCTTACTTTTGTGGTACTTATATGATCCCCATCTTCATCCCGAGGAATCTGAGACTCAGAAAGGTTAAGCAATTTTCCCAAGGTCTGTACAGTAGGTGGTGGAGCTGAAATTCAAACCCAGGCCAGTCTGATTCCAAAGCTGGGGGCTCTTAAACTTCCTGATATTTTCTTGGTTCTTCCTGACTGAATTCCAATGAATTTACATATTTCAAACAATTTGGATTGAATATAAATGTTTTCACATTCTGAAACGTTTTAAAGCTAGAACGTCATCACTGAACAAATGACTACTTTATGGCTCAAAGTGGCCCTAGAATTGTTACAGAGGTGAGCTAGGGACTCAGTGGGATCCAAGATAGCCACTGAAAGCATAATGGGAGGGACGACCTACTGTGTTTGAAAGCAAAGTGTCCTTAAATAGAGGCTGAGATGAGTAGATGGAGCCTTTCAGACACTGGGGACAAGGGTGCAGACCCTTTACGTAATTTGTGGGTATCAGAACCAGGGCTTCTTGCCTCATGTTGATCTCAGAGTTTTTCAAAGGAGATGGATTCATGAAGGGTTTATAGGGCTTCTTGGAGAGTTTCTCTGACAATATACACACTCACACACAAACACACACACTTGTATAACACTCACACACTCTCCTTTCTCGTCAGAAAGAAAAATTGGAGTCTGTTCATCTGTATTTGAATGCCAATCACTATGTCTATAGCCACATTGACCTTGTCAACACAAGAGAGGAGGCTAACATCTGCGGTCACCAACTATGAGTCAAGGACATAATTAGGACATAATCGAGGACATAGTCAAGGACACAAATAGAATTTAGGTTAGAAAATGGCTCTATGGAGGTAATCATACAGAGACCTAAGTTCAAATAAAATTTTTGTTGGTTATAAACTTTTCTTTTTTGGGAGTAAGACTCTGAAGCTCTTAAAAAAAAAAAAAAAACTTCTCTTTACTTCTCATCAACTCTGCCTACCACTGCCAGACTAATCTTCCAAACCTGCCACTTCTGTTTGTTAGTTTCCCACTCATTTTCATCAGCATCTAGTCCAGGCTTCTTAGTGTATCATTTAATGCTGTTCACTTTCAAGGCCCATACTCCTTTCTACATGAAGATTCTGGTCATCAATTCCAATATGTGGTTTTTTCTCCCACACCACCAAACAATTCTCAAATACCAAGTGGGTGTCCTACAATTCAACTATACCTGGAGATAGAATCAGATTCCACAGGTTAAAGGGTTCAGTCCCACAGGATTGCCCTCCACTTCATAAATTTATTTATTTATTTATTTAATTTTGGCTGCATTGGGTCTTCGTTGCTGCGCGCGTGCTTTCTCTAGTTGCAGCGAGCGGGAGTTACTCTTCATTGCAGTGTGCAGGCTTCTCATTGCGGTGGCTTCTCTTGTGGAGCATGGGCTCTAGGCATGTGGGTTTCAGTAGGTGTGGCTCGTGGGCTCTAGAGCACAGCCTCAGTAGTTGTGGCGCACGGGCTTAGTTGCTCCACGGCATGTGGGATCTTCCTGGACCAGGGCTCGAACCCGTGTCCCCTGCATTGGCAGGCGGATTCTTAACCACTGCACCACCAAGGAAGCCCTGCCCTCCACTTCAAATGCCAATCACAAGTCAAGTCCAGGTTGTTACTTATACTTCCCCAGCCCCCGTTCTTCCATCCAGTCCAAAAGCCAATTCATTAACACTAACAAAAGAGGAAATTCCAAGGGTTTTAGGAGCCCTACACCAGAAATGGGGATGAAGACCAAATTTATATTTCTTATTATAAACCGCAATATCAACATACATCATATTTTATTACCCCCACAGATATATGCCTCCCTGGCCAGTCCATTGGTGGGCTGGAGTCCTTGAACCTTAAGTTTACCAGGCATGTTCCCATTGCACAGCTTTGCAGATTTGGGCTTAGGCTGCTCTCTCCTACTCTCTCTAGTCACATTTATCCAAATCCTATTGCACTCCAGGACAGCACAGATGAAGTCATGCATGAGTCACACATGAAGCCCACCTCTGCCACTTAATAGCTGGTGATCTGGGGCAGATTACTTGGTCTCTTCAAGTCTCAGTTTCCTAATCCATAGAATGGAGAGAATACAAGTATGTACCTCATAGGCTTGCTTTGAAGATTATATAAAACAATTCCCGTAATCTGCCTAGCCCAGTGCTTGGCATATAGTAAGGGCTTAATAAAAGTAACTTAAAAAATAAAGTATCACAGTTCCAATCCTACTTCCTATGCTGATCACTCTGGTTTTGATTATATCTCCCTCTTCTTTACTCATAATACTGCCGGCAATTGTACCATTCCATTTATATAATGTCTTAGGCTGGTTATCATTTTGCAACATGATATCTTTATGGATATGGGTGCTGACCTTTTGGTGGAGAAGAAACCATAAAATAGATGCTTTCAATGGCCACAGAGAAAGTACACTTCAAAAGATGTGTCCATTATTTTCATTGAATGATTAAGTGGTTAATTGATTGCTTCATTCATTTATTCAATAGACATGCTTTGAGTATTTAATGATTCATAGAGGTGAATCAGAAAGATTCTGCCTTAAAGAAGAGAAAAAGAAGTGCATATATTACTATGACACAAAGTAAAAAGTCACAAGTGTCTATCTGTATGGATAAAGCACAGTGATGGTTCCAAAGATAGAAAGACGGCAACTGGGAAGTTTTACTGAGGAAGAGTTGCTTTTGGAGGACAGGTTGTAGGAGGTGATTAGAAACTAATTGGTGAGAAGGGGGTGGCTGAGTGGCAGAGGGCACATTCCAATCAAGGTACATGCACCAGCACAGGCTTGGGGTTGGAGAGTGCAAACACCCATGCTGAACAGCAAGGGAACATCCATCAGATGGGGGCATCTAAAAGCTCTTTTCAAAATTCAGTCGACCCCCTAGGCTTTCTTTTAATTAACACAACTGTGACCTTGGAGACTTCAGTAAATGCCTTTGCTTTCCAGCTGTTTTTATGGATTTTTGGTCGTAGGACTTCAATTTTCAGTGGGTCCTCCCTGAATTCATTGTTCAACTAGTTACACTCATGCTGCTGTACTGCCACACCACATGTTTCTTTGAGAAGTGACTTCCCTCTCTTAGAGAGGGTCCTCTTGCTCCCATATTAGAGAATATTAGAGAGGACTTTGGAGGGTTTTGTGTTTATAGTTGTTTAAAATGCGTATCTCAGCAATAAAATTTATACCAGCAGTTGAAGTGGACCAGCCAACCTGCTGTTCTTCACTAGGGAAGGTTCTGTAAGAGCACCCAGGAACCCAAATTAGTAATTACAGCACTGATAATAATTACCAGCTCAGTCCTGCTCCCAGATCCCAGAACTCACAAGTAGGGCATCAGAAAGAGGGTCTTGAAGTTCCTGAAGCTGTTATATTAAATCATCCCAGCATGGATGATATCAAGCTTGGTCTGTGATTTTTGGAGGGCAGAGAGGACCTACTCACTCTCCCTGCTTAGGAGGTTTCTATTCACTTCCATAAACACTAAGGCATTGACAGTGGAATTGCTTTTTTTGTTTGTTTTTTGAATTGCTTAATAAACAAGGTCAATACCCCCAAACCTCTTGCCTGGCCAATATCATTGGGACTTTCTTGCCAGTTCCTGAAGTTTACATGTTCAGGATGTGAGCCTGTGGACACGCTCAGTTCACTAAAATCTCTGTACCTGGAGAGCAGAAACTCTCTCCAGGTTTAAGGTGAATGCAGAAGAACAGAATGCCAAATTTGAGAAGCCCAGCTATAATTCTCATTAGCAACAGATGACAAAACTGAGGCTCAAAGAGGTTGAGTGACCTGGGTCTTTTAAGTGCATAAGTGCAAAAGCTGAGACCCAAATTCCAAACCCATGCTCTTTCTTTTTCCTAGACTTCCAGTTCAATGCCTGCTTACTCTCTTCTCTAATTCACTCTCTCCATCTACCCTAAAAAACCTTTTCCAAACAAATCAGTTACAAATCCAGTCCCTTCTCTCCATTTCCACGGCCACAATCTCTTTGTGAGACAACTGTAGCAGCTTATTAACTGCTCTACCTATCTCTAGTGTTCCCCCAACTCTCGGTTCACGTAAAATGCACTGTAGTCTTTTAACACCTTTGGAATATTCCTCATTGTCTTATAAGAATGAAGGATAAACTTCTTAACATGGGTATAAGACCCTTCAAGGTTTAGCCAATTTTTTCCAATTCAGACTTAGGCTGTATACATTTTGTTTGTTGATCTCTCAAGTCTTCACCCTTCTTCACTCTGCTTTGTGCCTGGAAGCTGATAAACATGGACCACACATGGCTTCTGCTTAGGTTTGGCAAGTGGAAAACACTAACAGGGAATCAGAGGGAGGGAAGACAGTGAGAGTGGGCATTGATTCTGCTGGGTTTCTCACGTCAGGGTGCCAGTTCTATCAGGTGAACCTTTCTCTGTGCGTTCAGGTAACTGCTTCCCCCTCTTGTCCCTTCTAGACTAGTAAGGGTAACAGTTCCCTGCAGTTAATAGTCCTGGAGTCTCTCTTAGGTTTTAATATATCTTGTCTACTCCTTTGTAAGTCATCCCTGTGTTAAACTCTCTTCAAATGATTCACTTTGAGCCTACCAGATATTTCCTGCCAGGACCTCAATTGATATTTGGCCAATCCTCAGCTTACACATTAGATTATAATTATATTGAATAGTGGTAGTCTCTGGAACAAATGTGCCCTGCTCACTCTTTTCTGAGGCTTTAGACATGTTGTGCTATCTGTCTAAATTGCATTCCCTCTCCCCACGTTCCTGTTGCTCCCAACGTCAACCTTCAGGTTTCAACTTCAATTATTGACTGCTCCCAGACTCCTCCCAGTTGAATGCAAAGGACTGTGCTAAAGGTCTCTTAGCCCCCTGTGCTGCCTCCTATTGAACCATCCCTAACAATGCATTGACGTGTGATCCCTATTGGACATGGCCTTTGAAGTCCAGGAGCTAGGTTTCATTCATCCTTGTAAACTTACCACCTAGCACAGAGCTTAGGACATGGTAGCTGCTCAACACTCTTGTTTCAATAAAATTATTTTTATTTGCATGTGGAGATTTTTTCCTTTGGCTTGAAACTTCTCCTGGAATCTACCAGGGAGTTATTGTAACTACATATGCTGGGCACTGAGCAAGTACCAAAAACCCGTGAAAAGGATACTACTCTAATCTTTGAGAAGCTCAACAGTCCACAGTCTAACTCACAGACTATTTAAGGGCTCAAGTAAGATCAGAGATAAGTGAAACTGCATTTTAAATAAGAGACAGATGCAAATATTAGTTATTATTTTGAGGAAGATGGACTCCTTTATCTCAAGTATAAGATTTCCCTGGCGAATCAAATGTCTGATCCTTTATTCCTGCCCGTTACCAAAAATCTGTTAGCTATTGCTGACTCAAAAAGCAATTTTAAGATGTTCTTGGGCTTCCCTGGTGGCGCAGTGGTTGAGAATCTGCCTGCCAATGCAGGGGACACGGGTTCGAGCCCTGGTCTGGGAAGATCCCACATGCCGCAGAGCAGCTAGGCCTGTGAGCCACAATTACTGAGCCTGCGCGTCTGGAGCCTGTGCTCCGCAACAAGAGAGGCCGCGACAGTGAGAGGCCCGCGCACCGCGATGAAGAGTGGCCCCCACTTGCCACAACTAGAGAAAGCCCACACACAGAAACGAAGATGCAACACAGCCAAAAATAAATAAATAAATAAATAAAAATTGTAAAAAAATAAATAAATAAATAAATAAAAATAAAAAGGCTGTAAAAAAAAAAAAAAAGATGTTCTCAATAAGCCTCTGGTCCTTGAGGGTAGTTGTCTGACAATACCCAGCAGAACAGGGAAGACCATGCTGCAGTTGGGTCATAGTACTCAAATTTCAATAGCTTTCCAGCAAAATTATGGAGGATGTGGCATCCCAGTTACATTACCTAACATTCTGTTCTGAAGATTTCATTGACTATACATGCTAGACTGTGCCATAAGTTCAGGAGTTCAGTAGTACTTTTCATGATAATGATGATGGTGAACCTAAGTACAGAGATTAAGTATTGTCATGGGGCAGCTTCTTAGAAACTTTGAAAATCTGGGTCAGGGTTGTGATATGGTTTAGAACAAGTAGGTTTTATTTTTTCTCTTCCCATACACCAAGGCTTTTGAGAAGCAAACTTCCTGTCTAATCCTGAAGGCAAAGCCCCCTATAAAGGGCTTCCAATAATACCCTCTTACTAGTTTGGGATATCAGTTCTCCTTCATGGTATGGTTACATACTGATATGTCACCATTAGTAGTGAGATGTATCACTAAAATGAAAAACATTTTAGTAATTTACTTAAACAACTGAAATTTGGGTCTGATTTTTAAATTAGTGTGAATCAAGATTGTTTCTGTAGTAACTTCACTCTTTCAATTACTTGCATTCAAATTGCTTTCTTGATTAGGAATGCACAGAGTGAAGTTATCATGAGTATTTAGAGAGGCCCACAGAATCACAATCCATCTCACTTATGCCAAAGTCCAGGGTCTGTCAAGTTGACTGTCCACTGTGTGAGTTGCAGGGAAAATGTGAATGATCACCATATTTTATCAACTGAAAAATGCAAATTTTTTCACATTTTAACATCTCTGAATAAGGGATGCATCTTAGAGTCAATGGTGTCTTGTTGTAATAGTGGGTTTTTTCCTTTTCTTTTCTTTTTTAATGGAACAAAAAATAACACGACATCTTACATTAGTTGCATTTTGGATTCAAGGTTAATTACTCCAGGACCCACATCCCACTCCTTACTTTGAAATTTCTCTCTAGACAGGCTCATTGGTCCCTCCAGTATTGCCCTCAGAGTTATAGTCTTCCTCTCTCTCTAGTTCTTTCATATTAACAACTCATTTAAAAAATATTGAGTGTCTATTTTGTGCCAGATCTCAAATTCTTGTAAAGTATTTCCATTTATGAAACAGGCATTGTATCTAGTCCAGGGGATTCAGAACAGGAGGTAAGCCAACCTGGCCAAGGGTCTGTTTTGGTAGATTCCTAACTGTAGAGGAGTTGTTTAGGAATGAGAGGCCATTTCTAAATGAATAGGAGAGTGCCTCACACCAGTTTATCCAAAATCCTAGTAACACTAACACATGGCCAGAAGCATATACAGGCACTGGCTACCAGACAGAGCTGGGAAAATCAGAGTGGGGGTCATGGTGGTGGGGGCGATGGTTGGGGGAGCCCTTTGCGGCCCTACTGCCCCCAGCTCCTGGACCTAGAGAGTGCTGATGTGTAACAGATGTTCAATGTATGGTTGTGGCATCAATGACCACATCTGGGCATGCAAAATCAGATTAGAGCAATTTGAATGAGTGGTGCTAAGAGAGACGGAAATCACAAATGCCAGTGGCCCTAGAAGAGTGTGTAGGGCAGGTAGAAGCCTAATGTCATGGACCTTGCCTTGATCTGGATGTTGGATGAGGGTCACTCTATCTCTCTATGTATCAATACTTAGGACTTATGATCTTCAAGGCACTATTCTAAGAGCTTTCCAAATACTAACTCATTTCATCTTCATAATAATCTTATAAAATATCTACTATTATTAACTCCATTTTACTAATGAGGACACTAATGCACCAAGAGGTTAAGGACCCTGCCCAAGGTCTTATAGCTAAAAGGTGACAGATTTAGGTTTGGAACACAGGGAGTCTGGCTCCAGAATCTCTGCTTTGACCCCTTCACTACAATGCCTCTTTATTCACCCAGCAGGTGTTCTCTAAATATTTTAGCCACTGTAATCATAGCTCCTTTGAGGCCAGATGTCTGCAGTCCATCCCAGCCTCAGGGAGAGAAAAAGTCAGCTCTCAGGCTGCAGAATTTAGGCCAGTAAGCCTGCCCTGTAGGTGTTGGCATATAGGAAAGCACACATCCTGGATCTGACTTGGAGATGATCCAGGTTTCTGGGAAGACCATTCAAAACTTTACCCCAAACTGCATGTTCCATTATAGTATTAAAAAGACATTTCCCTCCCCTGCTGCCCCTTTTCTAGGCTGGAAAGAACTAATATTGGGGAAAATGTGTTGACTTTCTTTGTTCCTTTTTTCCTTTTTTTTGGTCTCTGGTGTTGTAGAAATGTAGCCTAAAGAAAGCTCTAGGGAAATTTTCATAGTTATGTGTCAACCTATTTCTTTTATCAGAGTGTTTAAGACAATTTTTAAACTGTCTCCATTTTCTCTCAAACTTCTGGGATTGAAATTAAACATCTTAACAGGACACAGAATCAACAGCAAATTCTTTTTCTTTTAAATTACTGTTAGAGGAATTAATTGAAACACTTAGAGGTAGCAGATTTGCTTTGTTAATTCTCCTGATAGCTTAGTTTCTGTCTTGAAAAGGTGATTTCTCTTTTTAAATTCCATACTATTACTACATTACATTGATTTAAAGTGCTGGGTCCTGCATTGTTATTTTATATCCAGGGAGGAAAAAGTCCTTGAATTTGGGCTTGGCTTTGAACAGAAATCACAAAACTGTGCACAGGAGCCTGAATCTGGGCCCTGGTATCTGCCACTACCAACATGCCTTCAGTTCTAACAGAGAGGTTAGAAGAAGTTTCCCAAATATAGGATTAGGATCCATTATGTAGACAGATACCTCAGGCAAATATGGTAGTCAACTAGACCTCGCTTTTTCAGCCTTTGAGAGTGGGAAGTCTTTGTTCCCAGTGTCTAGCAAAGGGCTGGGATGAAGGAGGCATAATACATGTATTACTGTAGGAAAGTGTTGCCTGATCCTACCATGGAAAGCAAAGGCATCAGAATCACGACTCAAATACACACAATGAAGCGACTGGGTACGCTCGCCTGGGCTGTAGACGTGGATAATAAAAGAAAAGCAGGCCCATGTGTAATCTTGAGAGCACTGGCAACGTATAATGTCCACTTTACTTCCTTGACATTGTGCTTTGCTGGGCAACTTGGGTGTTGGTAAATGCTATTATCATATTTTCTTCTTGTAAACAATATGGGTAAGATTAATTTGGGGGTATTTCACTGAATGCTTTCTTTCTCAATGTTAAGAGGTCAGACTATTTGAGACTGGTATTTCTTCTTTGTGCTCCCTGGCAATGCTGGATTCTACTGTGTTCTTTCTTCTTATCAGTTTGGAAAATGAGGAAAAATGAGACTGCGTGCCTGTCTTTAATTCTGTTACCAACAGTTGAGGGAAAACATATGTGCCTTGTATTTTGCCAAGGCTATCTTTTGTAAATAAACTGTCATTGTTAATTCTGGGGAGTGTTTCTGATTCATTACTAACAATGATTTTGCATATTATTATCTCTTAGAATCTTAATTTATATATATATATATAATATACATATATATTTAAATTTTTTACTGAATTCTCTCATCATCTTTTATGATTTCTCAACATTCTTCTTAGTAAATACAATTATAGTTCAACATATCATAAATAATTTTATCGAATACCTACTTTGTGCCTAACAGTATTTTAGTTGCTGAAGATAAACTAATAAATAAAGCAGTCTAAATTCTTGCTCTCACAGAGCTTATTTTCAAATAGGAGAAGGAAGACCGTAAGCAAATAAAGAAGTAAGATAATTATATGTAGTGATAACTGCTATGGAGAAATTGAAACAGGCTATCATCTGAGTATGAATAGGTAGCATGCTATGATGGTGAAGAACAGAGACACTGGAGCCCCACCACTACCCTGCTGTGTGATCTTGGACAAGTTATTTAGGCTTTCTATGCCTTAGTTTCTTCATCTCTAAAATGGGGACAATCATAGCCTCTATCTCAGGGGCTTGCTTTAAGGGTTACATGGTTATATATGGAAAGCACTCAGAACAGTCTCTGGAGTTACAGGCACTTCGCAGTATTGGCTTTCATTATCTTAGCAGTTACTGAGCACTTTCTAAGAGCCAGGAGTTCTAATTATGACTTGCTCATCAAAATAACCTTATGAAGAAGGTGTTATCAACACTTTTTCACAGATGAGAGAGTTAGAGAGGTTCAATAATTTTCCCAAGTTCATGCAGCTAGAAAGTAGCAGAAGTACTGTCTTTGACTTCTGTTCTGTCCTCAAGCATCTTTCTGTCTCTCTTTATAGAAGTTTTGTTTTTTGTCCAAATATTTACTTTCTAGCAGCTCAGTAATTAAACCCATTATATCTCATGTTTGTGACTAGAAAGACAATACATATTTTCTGACAATAAAATTCATCCTGCTTGTCATCCTTCTCAGGTTTTTTCTTTGCTGATTCTGATAATTTTTTCTCCCTTTTATACGTCTTTGTTTTGCTGCTGCCTAAAGTTCAGCTGTTCATTATCGTAGCAATATATTTATATACATTTGATGTCATTTTATTCAAATAGAATTCATTAATTATCAACAAAATATGTTGTATCTTAGAGGTTAGATATAGTTTCCTATGGCATTTGTACTTTTTAGATTAAATGCTTTAGTGTAGAGAGCTTTAGAAAGTATTTCCATTTGTAATGCCACAGATTTTATCCACTTAGTTGAAATTCAATATTGCTACTATTTTTCTTTTCATGACCTTTCAGATGTCTTTTTTCTTTTCCTAATCACAGTTCCATTTAAACCAAATGATATGCAGAAATCCTCACTTCAGTGGTAATCTGCTGTCTTTTTATATCCATTTCTAAACCATAATCACTACTCTCTTCCTTCAATTGCTCAGACGCTTGGTGTGTATTTTATTAAGCAACATCTTGCCAGATTTAAGAAAAGTGCTCTCTTAGAGCAAAAGGGAGTTCTAAAGCCCCCGGGCTCAGCAGTATAATGTAGCTTTGCAGATTTTAAGACCATGCATACAACATGTTTAATGAGGCTTTGAAGAGAAGTGCTATCAAATCTGTGAACCTGTCCTATACTAGTGTGACCATGGACTTTTTCTCCTTTCTAAAGAAGTGAGGAATAGGTGAGGACACAAAGTGTGGTAGTTGAAATCTGACTGTTGGCCCCTCTTGGAAACATGGTGTTCCAAATGGGCTCCTGAATCAGGGAGACCACTGTTGGAATTTTGCTTCTGCCACTTAATTACGTAAATTCTCTGGGATTTTATTCCCTCATATGAAAAACAGAGATAATAATGTAACAGTGTTCGTGAAGATTAAATGGCATAACATGTAAATATTGAGACGCACTAGCCATAATGATAACATTTATCATTATTAGTTGTTACCTACTCTCTCCTTGTTCATTTGTGGTTTTTTTGAGTTCTTGAACCTGGTTCACTTCTTAATATGTGGACAATTCATGGTCGTATAAAGCAGAAACTCACAACCATTTATTTTTATTATTATCTTTAGAGCCAGTATCAGCTTCTCCACATGGTCCAACCCATTTTCAAGATGCTTAGGCTTAAAAAAATCACCAGCACTCAAATCTTCATTGGTTGATTGAGTCATTCATTAAACATTTACTGACTACCTACTGTGGTATCTCTCTTTCCCCATGAAGCTCATAGTCTGTAGAGAGACTGGACAGTTCTTTGTATGAATTGCAAGACTGAGAGAGAAATGCAACAATACAAGAAACTGAGGTGGCATGTAGGAAGCAGAGTTACTCTACTGGGGATGGAGTGAAAGCCAGGAAGACTTCCTGGAGGAGATGATCTCTAGCTTGTTTTTCAGAAGAAAAAGAATTTGTCAAGTGGACAAAGGAAGAAGGGAATGCTGGGCAGAGAGAGTAATAACTGCTAGTCACAGAAGATGAAAGCATATAAGGCTCAATAAGTGCATTTAAATTTTATTCTAAAGACCAACTCTCATTTTATAAAATAAATAGATTATATTTTATATTCAGATATTATATTTACATCTTCTTTATAGCTTGTTCTACAGCCTCAAGCTCTCTGTAAATTGTTTTGAGAGGTTTATAATTAGGAAAGACAAAGATAGAATTGCAATGAGGAAACACAAATTGTGAGAGAAATTTAACAGCTCAGGGGAAAAACCCTACGATAATGCATATGTAATATTTCAATATCATCAACAACCACACAATGATCAAATAAAAGATCAACAAGAAAATCCACTTTCTTTGCTTCCAATAAGACAATTAAATATGTATAAATCTCCTAGAATGAGGGGAAAATGTGTTCCTAATTGTGATTTTCCTCAGCAGTTTTCTTTCTTTTTTTAAAAAAAATTATTTATTTATTTATTTTGGCTGCATTGGGTCTTCGTTGCTGCACGTGGGCTTTCTCTAGTTGTGGTGAGCAGGGCTACTCTTCGTTGCGATGCGCGGGCTTCTCATTGCAGTGGCTTCTCTTGTTGTGGAGCACGGGCTCTAGGCGCATGGGCTTCAGTAGTTGTGGCACGTGGGCTCAGTAGTTGTGGCTCGCAGGCTCTAGAGAGCAGGCTCAGTAGTTGTGGTGCACGGGCTTAGCTGCTCTGCGGCATGTGGGATCTTCCTGGACCAGGGCTCGAACCCGTGTGCCCTGCATTGGCAGGCGGATTCTTAACCACTGTGTCACCAGGGAAGCCCCTCCTCATCAGTTTTCTCAGCATGTCCTCCCTGCCACCCTTCTCCCAACCTCAACAATCTTCACATCTTCATTTCTTTGGACTATGTCAGCTGTGTTTTGACGATTGTGTAGACACTCTACTTTCATTATTTCTCACTAATAGTTACCCAAAGCAACTATTCGTCTGCAATTTTATGGGTCATTGTGTTTCTTTAAAAAAATAGGCTTTGTGTTTTTGCTGCTCATTGCCAAATCACCATAGCTAAGAGTTATCGCTAAAACTCTAACATTCCTCCTTTTGCTTCCTGGAAAAGTCTCCCACAATGAATGATACCTATTTTTAGGAAATTTAAATATTTAAAAGAAAATGAAAATATTAAAAATTTGGATAAGATAGGGTGTGATTATATTACAAAGAAGTTAATCACTTATAAAGACTCTTCTGAGTGACCTTAAACAAAGAGGAATTTATATATTCACTATCCCATAATAAAGATTATTAAATATCTTTATATGAAGATATCTATTATATGAAACTATGTAACTCTTGCACATATTTCCAAGGGAATGGATTGGCTTTAACCCTGATTTAAGATCCCTTTAGTCTCCAGTGACCTCTTTAGGGGATAGTAAGTGTTCCAAATTTGTCTAGAAAAAAAACCATACTACTTAATGAAGAACAATTGCATGAAGGATTCTTTTAGAAATTGTGATCCCTTGGCAATTTACACAGCATATTGGGTATTATGACAGTCACATTGAAAGAAAATGTAATACTAATTATTTCTGATTTGAGAAAAATATCTTAATATATGAGGAGCATATGTAAATGGTAACCCAACTAAGAAACAACAATTTTTTATTCCTTAATTCTCTAGGCTATTAAGCATTCTCCTATTAAACATTTTTTTCCCCCTCTAAAACACTGCACATAAAACTCACTGATATTCCTCTATGGTCTTAGTTTCAGTTTTCACTTAAATAAGTTACTCATTTATTATATGGCTGCCTATAAGGGCAAAAGGAAATGAGGTTGATGGAGATGAAGTGGAAATGAGACTTCTCAGTGTACAAGTTTTAATATTATTTTGAGTTTTGAAATCATGTAATTATACTATCATTAAAAAATAAGGTTAAAATGATATACCATTCATCATCAAACATTTACCCACTAAAAACACATAAATAAGTTTTCTCAGAATATATTTATTTAGCAAATTTATGGAAAGCCTGATCATTCTAGATTGATTCAGCTATCCTTATGTCAATAAAAGAATTAAAAAACAGTATAATGCTAAAGAACATTTGAAGAACAGTATGAAGCACAAGAAATAGAATCAGAGGATCTGGGTGCAAGTTCAGTTCACAGCACTTACTAGCATGACCTTGGGCAAGTCACATAACTTCACTAAGCTTCACTTTCCTTATCTATGAATTAGATTGATGCTAATATCACCTGTCTATTTACCTCTTGGAGTTGTTTTGTACATCAGGTGAAAAATTGCAAAGTCTTATACTTGTGATAGTTAATATTTTATATTTTATTTAATGTGTCTAAGACTTACAGAAATGTACAAAGCCACTATTTGGTTCACTGGGATAAAAGTCTATTTGGTTTGCTTAATTATTTGTTTTCACACACCAAACAACGAAAGTAAAATTAAGAGTGTCTTTGTTTTTGGCAGCCTGGTCAATCTGGGGACCACATAACCTACTCTCATAGATCAACTATTTTTTTCAGCAAGCAAAATCAATGTTTGGGAGCTCTTGTTAACTAACATGACTCTTAATTGTCTTTTCAATGGGATGAATTTGCTCTGCCACCTATGGTTCAACAGAAACTGCAAGGCATGAACATTTGTTTAGCTGATTCATTCATTCTACAAATATTTATTGACCTCCCACTGTGTGCCAAGCACTGTTCTAAGCCTTGAGGACACAGCAGTGATTAAAATACACAAAACTTGATGCTCTCATGGAGTTTACATTCTGGTGGAAAAATAACTGAGCCTTCAGCTTTTTTTTTATCCTAACCACACACACACCTTAATTTGAACGGCTTTTCTTGCCTTCTGCTAAAACAGCTTAAAACTGTTTTTTGGTGGCATAATCCTTCATGTGTCCAAGACCAAACATGAACAACAAATAAGGTCAGCTCTGGTTGGAGTGGGAGTGAGGCCAGGACCCAGGCTGTGTCCACCCATACTCCCTGACCCTTGCTCCTGCAATTCCTTCAGTGGACTCTAGGAGTCTTCAGAGAGCAGTTTGACACTCCCACATAGGGTTATTTCCACATCAATTCTATTACCTGAAGAAATCCCTCAAAAGCCTGTCTCCACAGTCTTTCAAAGGCTTTCTCAAGTTCCTTTCCCTCTCTGGGTCTACATCTCTCTCTCTCCACATAATAATCACATTATAGGCTTTCTAGTCTTTCTGATAATTTCCATAATAATGAGAGTTATCACTTATTGGAGATGTGCTATTTGTCAGGAACTGTGCTTAGCATTTTACATGCATTGGTTCTCTTTATTCTCTAAATCAACCTGTGTCATGGGTGTGAATCCCCATTTTAGAGATAAAGAATGATATTCTGAGAGGTGAAGTAATTTGTTCCAGATCACACAGCAGTTAATGGTAGAGTTGGAATTTGAACCATATCTATTTCACAGTAGAAACTCTTAACCACTAATGCTTCCTATATTCTGGGAGGCTCTGGCCCTCTCAGGGATAATTCTAAGAATTGTGCCAAGCTCTGATTAGAGCAGAGGGGTACAGTGTCTACTATAACAAGCCTGTTGTTGAGGGCTATGATCTTAGCTATCATTTATGATGACCTTCTACATTCCAGACATTCTATATCCATTTCCTCCATTTCTTCCAGCAAATTTGGAAGGTGATATGATCATCCCTTTTTAATAGGTGAAGAATTTCAGGTTCAGAGAGGTTGTCAATCACGTAAGGCCTCACAGGTAGTACGTGATGAGCCCTCTGCCTGCCTTTATGCCAGTTTGGGGCCACAGCTATTCTCAGAGCTGAACCACAGGCCCCAAACTCCAATATCCTGAAAACAACAACAACAAATTAAAAAAGAGAACCCTTTTTGTTTCAGCCTGGATCTGCTCTCTGGCCCAGGGTCTACTCCAAGCCAGTCCTGCCTGTCTCTGTTCTCAGTTATGTCTAGTTCTAGACTCCACGATCCCACCTGCTTCTGGCCCTCCCTAACCAGAACATTCCCATCTCTGTTTCCCCATCTGGCTCATTTTTGTCCCCTCTCTTCCTCTCTCCTTTCTCTCTCTGAGTATTTGGCATCTTTCCTTCTTTGGATTCTCCATATCCTTTACATCCCTTCCCATTTTTCTCTCCAACCCTCTTATCACCATGTGAATCTGGTTCCTTTTCCTCTCTCCTGTGGGAAGCAGTCTAGTGCAGTGGTTGTGCTGGTTGTTCTGGAGTCTTTCTGACTAAGACTGAGTTCTGGTTTTACTCTACTCGTTAGTTGTCTGACCTTGGGAGAACCACTTATGCTTTCTGAGTCTCAATTTCCTCAGTTGTAAATGAGCAAATGGGCAAAGCAATAGAAACTATGTCATAGGTTCTTGAGAAGTGTAAATAAGTTAACATATTTAGAATTGTTAACATATTTAGAAGCTTTCAGAATGTCATCATGCACATAGTGAGTGCTCCATATAGGCTAGTCTTAATTATTCTCTTTCTTGCAATCATCTCCTTTTCTCTCTCTCTTCCATTTTTTCTCATCAATAGTTCCTTACGCTTTAGTTAAAATTAAAAAGTGAACAGGGAGTTTCTGTAAAATAGATACAATAATTCATTGGCATCATTCATTTATTTTTTCATTTGGTCTCCATTTATTAAATGCCTACTATGAGCTAGGCACTGTGCTAGGGACCAGGGATACAACAGTGAATAAAATATGCTTTTCCTTGAGGGGTATACTTGTTTTGTAACTAGTCAAAAATTCTTTGCCATACTTTAATAAAATGGATGAATTTATGCATTTTAATAAGCCCACATGTATGTCAATTGGTTTTGTCACCTACTTTCCCCCCTGAGTCTGTCTACTTCTATTCTGCCACTACACTGATCCCACCCCCTTGATGAATGCTTTTCAACCAGTCCTTCCCTAGCCCCTTCAGAGCTCTCTAGCCTGTTACTATTCAGCAGCCAGATCCATCTTTTTGAAAAGCAAATCTGATTCTGCCAGCCTACAGCTTGAAACCTTTCAAAACTGTTGCTTTCAGAAGAAAGAACCAAATACTTAACACAGTCCTGGGTGATCTGCCTCTGCTTCCCGCTTCCAACATCCTAGGCGCAGTGTTTCTCCCACTTTTTCCTGTTTGCTTTCAGTCCTTCCATAGCACCATCCTCTCTCCTCCAGAGGTGACTTTGCACACCTTTCCCTCCTCTTCCTTACAACTCCTTTCTCTGCTCTGTCTTGACAAATTAATGCCTACTCACCCTTCAGAGTAAAGAAAATATTATTTGGGGGGATCTCTTCTTAACCCTCTATCGAGTTTTTTGTTTGTTTGGGTTTGATCTGGTTTAGTGTACTCTAAGTGTATACTTGAGTTTCTAGACTCTAAGAGTCTAGATCCAAGTTTGTTTCTTTTTCTAGAGCACTCACCTTAGCTTGTATAGTGTGATTTTACTTGGCTGACTATAGGTACATTAGGGAAATGTCCATATCTCTTTTGCTCATCTTTCTAGCTCTAATGTCCAGGGCAGTGCGTCACTCATCAGAAGCATTTAATAAACATTAGCTGAATAAAAATTGAATGAATGAATTTTTGTTCTGTTATTCCTTTTTTTGTTTGTTTAGTATAATTTGTTTTTTTAATTCTAAAATACATTAATAATTAATATTGGTAGGAAGACTGATAGACAATGCAATTATTTATTTTATAAGGAGATTCTGTACATCAGGGAAGCATCTTGAAGTACAATACAATGGGCTTTTATTTCTTCTTTACATTATGATTGTGAATTGTTACTTACATGGAAAGAGAACACAAAATCCACTTTATATATATATTTATGTAAACACCTGAAAAGACTTGACTCCCAAAGTATCTTGTTTCAGAAGAACATGAATGAGATGAAAGATGAACTAGATTCCTTGGTGGCACATAGAAAGCAGACAAGTAGCTCGGGAAATCAAATCCTGTTTCAAGCTTGGCACTTTAAGGGAAAGGAAGGCGGTGAAAGGGGTTTGAAAAATGTCATCTGAAGCCACAGAGGATGCTGGCATAAGCCAAATAGTTTCCAAACCAACAAGATAGAAAGGTTAGAAGAAGTTAACACTTAATGTGTGGCCATCTTATATACAAACTTCTAACAACTTTGTAGGATTGTCACTTATGTTCCCTCGGTCATATTAAATGTTAATGATCTTGAAGGAGAGGTGGGCCCAGTGTATCTCCACAGCCATAAAGCACTTGACATTTACTGAGAAATACAAATACCTCCCTATTCCCCATATGGAGGGAAGATACTACCTTTTAAGGTCACTTTAGCTTTGTTTTAACCTGATATTCTGATTGTCAGCAAACCTTACATGGGCATGAAAGGAGGAAAAGAGAAAAATCTTCTGAAAGATCACATATAGAACAACAGGGACTGCAGAAGGAATCAGAAGAAATCTATAAAATAGCCACAATTTTCTGAACATTAAAGGGAAAAAGCCACATTCATCAGTTAAGTAGAAACTATCTTTTTCCCTTCCATTTAGAATGTATAGGAATTAGAGGGAAAGAGTAAGGCTGTATGGTTTTCAATAAAAATTCAAAGAAAGCGACTGAATCTTCTCTTTTAGGAAATCATATTAATATATATTATACATACAAAAAGGAGTGGGGCCTGAGTCAATGCCCAGGCACCAACTGCACTTGCTACATCTTGGAGGAGGAGGGGTGAGTGAGGTGGAAGCTCCCAGAGAGGGTCAGCAGGAAGATCAGTGTTGGTAGTTAAGGCAAAGAGCGCAGCAGGAGAAGGCAAACAGTACTGAGGAAAAGAGAGGAGCAGTGGGTCATGATCTTGCCCCTCCCAACTGCTTCTCCAAAGACCTTTTTCTATCTAGCACTCCACATCCACAGGACGTTGCTGTGACTCTGGCTGGAAGTGGAGGTGCTGACAGCACACAAGTGCTTCCACAGAGTTGCCGCAACTCTGCTTTATGGGGGAGAATATATCTCTTGGTTAGAATGATTTAGAGTATCATTTGGTACAACAAAAGTACAATAGCCTCTACAAGTTAAGCCATGAGTCAGTTTTCTGCCAAGTTAGCCTCAATGTAAAGGCCTTTTTTTGGTTTTGTTTTTATATATAGGAAACATATATGCTTTCTCATTTTCCCAACTTGGAATCTGGTTGCAGCTCAGATTGTTTAACAGATAGGAAAAACATACGTTCCTATCATTTCTTCAAGATTTCTTTCTTTTTTTTACAAATAAAAGTCAGAATGACTTGTGCCAAAAGGAAGAACATGTCAGATCCTGAGCTGCTCTTGGGCTGGACTGCCTGAAGAGGACTGTACTGCTGTGTTACAAGAGGTACAGTGCAGTGCTTTCAGCTGACATGCCAGTGTGGTATGAAGGCTTCCCCTGGAGGTGGGGGCCCCTTTTTTCCAGAAGTTTGGGGGCCTCCAGAAGGTTTCCCCCATCACCAACTGGATGTGATGGCTAGAATTTAACGCCTACACAGGTGGGTCTCACAACAGGACAGGGCAGGTAAGGCTAATGGTGCAAACTGTGCCTCAGCACAGGCAGTCATCTTGGGTGAGGGCGAGGTGCAGCCAATAAAACTTGGAACCTGCAAGTGACTCAGAACATTGGTGGCTGGTGAGCGAAGAGCCCTCAGGTATGCTGCAATATTAAAAGGTTCAAAAGCACTGACAAAAAGTGTTCAGTTTTGCCCAAGGCAGCACATGAGAATCCATTCCAGTGAAATGCTACATTCATAGAAGTGCTGTTCACCCAAGAACTATATCCCAGAGGACTCAATTCTGGCTGCGCTGAGAAGTGCTGAAGTTCCCTCCATGACACTCTGCAGACTGAAGCAGCGAAGCAGCCCTGTTTTAGGGGGTTGATAAGATCCTCTCTCAAACTTCAGCATCATGGACGGTGTTAGTGTGTAAAACGTTTGCTCTCCTCATGAACTTCCATCTCTGAGCTTTTAAATTCATTTAATTCTTTTCTTATGGTGGCCTTGTCAGCAGGGGTCAGTTTGGCCCAAGGTTTGTCAGCTTGCCACTCATCATCATGAGCATGTGTTACCTCCACGTATTCATTAAACCTCAGAGTCTTCCTGGCAAGTAGTTCAGCCACAGTTGGCCTTTGACTGAGCTTTCTCGTGAGCTGACGTTTAATCTCTCGCTTTTCTGCCTGATGATCAGCTTCATTTTTAGGTTGTAGTATGTTTCGTTGTTCTAGTTCTTCTGGTGTTGGTCTTTGACTCAGTCATAGTTCTGGAGTCCAGAAATCCAAAATCAAGGTGTTAGAAAGGTTGGTTCCTTCCAAAGTTTCAGAGGGAAAATTTGTTCCATGCCCCTCTCCTAGATTCTGGTGGTTGCCAGCAGTCCTTGGCATTGTAGATACATCACTCCAGTCTCTGCCTTAGTCACACAGTGTTCTCTCTGTGTGTGTCTGTGTCTCTCCGTCCAAATTTCCCTCCTCTTATCTGTTCTGTTACTCCTTAATTTTTGTAATGCATCAGTGGCCCTTTACTAAGAAAGCAAATTATCCTTGGCAGTGGGAACATGAATATGAGGAAATGGAAAGAGGGAATAAGAGAAGACTGTCTTGAACCAAAGTATAATTTGGATACTTTTGCTTTTTATAGACTTAGTCAAAGAGTCTACCAGGAATCGTATTATAAGGCACATTAAAGATGTATACTTCATATTTCCTAGGCTTGGTTTTTCCATCCTGAAGTTGCTATTACTTGTGATTCTGAGAATTTAACATATTGTCCTATTTCAGTTTTCTGTGCACTTGATTTCCTGAAATTGATTTTTCATATTGCTTTCTTTCAGCCTCAATAAATCTAGTTGTAAGCTTGGTAATTACAATTTAATTTATTTAATGGATAAGATTTAGGCTACAATGGGTCTATAAACAAAGAGACCATGTACAGTAAGTTGTTAATCTTGAAAGCCCCCACAAGCAATAAGTGCTTCCACTTGAATTACACTTAAAACTATTATTGAAGGGTTCAAATCCTATTAAACACAGAAAGAGAAAATTTCCACAGATACAGAGCTTTCCCCTTCCCACAAGTGGGTGAAAGCAGAATTTCCATGTTTTAAAATGTGTGGAATAAAAAGAGAACATTTAGAAATTACCTGCTTGTGATTATTATTGTTTGATGACAAGTTTTAATTAGAATACACAGTAAACTAAATTTCACAGAATGTCAGCTGGAAAGAGCCTTAAAAATAATCTCTCTAGGGACTTCCCTGGTGTCTCAGTGGTTAAGAATCCGCCTGCCAGTGCAGGGGACACGGGTTCGATCCCTGGTCCGGGAAGACCCCACATGCCGCAGAGCAACTGAGCCCGTGTAGCAACTGAGGCTGTGCACCACAACTACTGAGCCTGTGCTCTAGAGCCCGTGAGCCACAATTATTGAGCCTGCGTGCCACAACTACTGAAGCCCGCACGCCTAGAGCGTGTGCTCCGCAACAAGAGAAGCCACCGCACTGAGAAGCCCGCGCACCGCAATGAAGAGTAGCCCCCGCTCGCCGCAACTAGAGAAAGCCCGCACGCAACAACGAAGACCCAACGCAGCCAAAAATAAATAAATAAACAAACAAATAAATAAATAAATCTCTCTAACCATCTTAATTAGCAAACAAGAGAATCAATGTTCAGAAAAGTGATGTGGCTTAAAACATGGTCAATAAAGCATTGGCTGCAGAGTCAGGGAAAGGAGAAGAAAGATGTATTTTTACATTTGAGGATTGGCTTAAATAGGTGGATAAGCAAACAGATGCGGGGGTAAACTAGACGGGAACCCAGAATATGGTGTTAAGTTAGTAGGTATTTTAAATCTGTCTTGGTTTATATTCTTCTTTTTGTCTCTGTAGAGACAGTTATCTAACATCCTGAAATTACGTATCAAATGGGAGGGTTATCTAACAAGGATTTGTGTTCACTTCGTGATCCTTGTATACTCAAGAATAGAATTAAGACTCTTTATTTCCATGTATTTGATCTGGATGTTGCTAAAGACAAGTAAGGATCCAAGAAATGTTCTTGGTTGTCAAAATATCTCTAGCACGAGGATTTACTTAGCCTCTTTCAGTACTAAGGAGTGAATGCTTTATGTTACCAGATACCAAGAGATCCCCCAAATAATATAAACTTCATATATAGATGATATACACAAAGATCAATATATTTAATTATGAAATGAGAGTTGCTATGAAGATGGGAAAAGGGATGATACAGTGGGAGGAGGCATGACTTATAATTACCTTTGTAAATATTTTTAATCCCTTTGATATGAGCTTGGGATGTTGTATTCCCAGGGTAGATAATGAGGTCAAGAGAGTTTTCTAAGAGTCAGGAAATGGTACCTCCCTTTGTAGTCATTACATTTTTCTAGGCCTAAAATGGGGTGTGGGCATGGAGAGAGGGATGCAGCATCATTCATCATTAAAGTATCTGGAAGGAACCTCCTAATGAATCTGTAGACTCTATTTGCAGGAATCATCCTTTTGGTCATATTTTATAGTGCTATGTGTTAGATGGAGGCTGAGGAGAAAACAAAAGCAACTAGGAGAAGGCTAGGAAAGGGAAGCATTGAGGAGACATCCTGGGAGATTTCTAGTTGCAGGAGGCAGCAGTGTCTGCTGGTGGAGGTGTATGTATGTGAGAGAGAGAGTTGTAGAGAAAGACATGGCTAACCAGTACAAATTCTAGAGTCATATGAAGTTTTATTTGTTTCTTCCTAATATTTTGGTAAAAATTAGAATATACCAACCAGATTAATTAAAACAGATTTAATGCAACATATTTGGAGAAATCTGATATGTGGCAATACAGACTATCACTGAGGATGAACTGATTGATGATGGATAGATGGATGGATGAGTGGATGGATGGATGAATAAAGGGTGCTACAGGAAGAATTTAGGATGAGGAAGAGGAAAATCATAATATATTTGAACTATTTATTGAACTATCAATATATCCAGATTGGTGGGTTTTTTAAATTAACAATAATTGTTTATACTTTTAAAGCTCTCATATATATCATTTAACTCTGATACATGAACAACAGCAATTAACAACAGTAAGCTAGAAAGGAAAGTGATGTTTTGTACATGAGAAAGCCCTGAGATGCCATGAGAATTTTTTTTTAACTCCTTAATGTCCTTTTGATCATAACAATATTATTGGATGATTCCTTGGGCTATTTAAGCCATCTGCTCTCATGAGCTATTATAGTGAATTAAAAGAATTAAGAAATTTACTAGCTGCTCAACTTTAGTAGCTATGACAACTTTTAAGATATTGAACTGCTTTCCTATCTAGAGGCTGACTGAGCTTCAGCTCCCCCACCTGTGAAATGAAGAAGCTGGACAAGATGGCATTAAAAGGATTCCTCCAGGGGCTTCCCTGATGGCGCAGTGGTTGAGAATCTGCCTGCCAATGCAGGGGACACGGGTTCGAGCCCTGGTTTGGGAAGATGCCACATGCCGCGGAGCAACTAGGCCCGTGAGCCACAATTACTGAGCCTGCGCGTCTGGAGCCTGTGCTCCGCAACAAGAGAGGCCACGATGGTGAGAGGCCCGCGCACCGTGATGAAGAGTGGCCCCCACTCGCCGCAACTAGAGAAAGCCCTCGCACAGAAACGAAGACCCAACACAGCCATAAAATAAAAATAAATAAATAAATAAATAAAGTAATATTAAAAAAAAAAAAAAAGGATTCCTCCAACTTAATTTCTATTTCTCAGTGATTCTGGTTAAACCACACAGAATGCATCAAGTTAACTAGATTGTTCATTCACTTCTTCTTAAATCATGCAAAAAAATGCAAAGAAAAAGGATGTTATGTTAGTGACAAAACTTTCAAGTAATGGAATTTATGCTTCTATACCACCTGAGGTCAGGGGTCATGTTTTTTATCTAGAATTTAATAACTGAAGGGTTATTCTGATAATACCTTACCCATTCTAACCTTTTCTTTTTGTAGGTAAGAAAACTGAGACTCATAAAGATGAATAACTACCACAAGGTCACACAGCTAGAGTTAGAGTTGGCATTAAAATACTGGTCTCATCGAAGTCCAGAGTCCTGCACAGTACTTTCCACTCCAGTGCTCATCTTAAATGTTTCCTGATGATGCTGATGCAATTTCCGATCAAGACCCACAGCTGGACCTTATGAATCTTGCCTGGGCATTTAAGATGCAGTTATTTGTACTGAGAAAATATTTCAATGTGCCACAGCTGCTCATTCGTATGCATAAATCTATGTAGACATTGATTTAAATAAAGAAATATAGCTGGCATTGCAAGTAGGCTTCTTGGATGTTGTAAATACTCTCCTTTCTGAGAACTTTCAGAAGGTGTCAATATTCTTCCAAGGTTAAGTTGCATATTAATTTCAAGCTTTCATTGTATCTTTTACTCTATAGAGAAATGCACCTTGGTCTCCAGCTCTGGTTTAATTAAGCTCGATAACTTAATTCAGAGTGGTTACTCTGAAGATCAGAGTTTCACTTCACGCTAAAAAGAATATATACTCTTTCCCTCCTGAATTAGCTACACAATCTAAAAGAAGTAAAAAAGATTATTTAAATTAATTTCTCTTTTAAAATATAGTAAGTTACTCAAAGAAAATTTATAGTGATGGCTAAACGACTTTTTTTGATTCACAGAGCCATCCATTAGGATGGGGTTCAATCTTACTTCACCCCAACTCACTGCTTCTTTAACTCACTTGCTGGAGAGGCCATAATGAAACAGAATGAAGCCTGAATAGGTTCACTGTGTCACTAGCTGAGGAGTTAAAGCAAGATTTATGAATTAGCTTGATAATCTGTATTTAGAGGGGAGGGATAGGCAAAGTAGAGGTGAGTGACACATGAACTTCTTAGACCCCCTGCAGCTTGATCTGTTCCTAGTAAAACCACTGAGCTATGAACAACCATTGAGCGACACATGTCAGAAATCAAACCTTGTGATATAGCCTCTTGTGACTTTGCCCAGTACTCCAGGTAGAGGGAGTCCCACCCAATAGTGTCAAATGGCAATTTTTGCAGGGTCCCTAAGCGTTCTAGAGCAGTGTTTCTCAAACTTTAATGTACATACAAATGACCTGTGGATCTCGATAAAATGCAGATTCTGATTTAGTTAGCCTGGGTTGGGGTTCAAGATTGTGCCTTTCTAATAAGCTCTCAGTTGCTATCCATGCTGCTGGTTCACCGACCACACTTGGCAGACCAAGACTCTAGAATAACTCATCTCTTCCCCCAGTTTCCTACATGGCTCATTCCATCACTTCTTTTAGGTCTCTGCTGAAATACCACCTTATCAGCAAGACCTTCCCTACCCACCATATATTTCTCTGTCACTATCACCTTTATTCTTCTTCCTATTTATTTACACTACTTTTCACCATTTGACAAATTTTATATTTATTTGAGAGGGGCTCTTTGGTTTGCTGCTTTATCATTTTCCTAGAATGTTGACTGAGGCATAGGAAATGTTCAGCAAAAAAAATCTATTAATTGAATGAACATGGCCACTCTGCCACAATTCCATTCCATAAACCAGACCACACTTATGAGTCTCCAGGCAATAATCAACTCTGTCCTTTGGGATTTTCCTTTAGGAACTCAAGTATTCTTTTAAAGAATAAAAGGTGGAGGAAATCAGGCCCCTCCACTGTCTACTCAAGTCCATCGACTTTCTCCTTCCTACTTGCAGGCCCTTCTGAAGCCCTTGCAATGTCCCCAGCAGTGCCCTGAGTAGCCAGATTAAAGGTCAGGGGATATTCGTGGCTTTCATGGGGACAGCTTGGCAATTAATTGTCTCCATTTTGTGCTCTATCCAAAAACTTATATTGTTCATTTGATGCTCCTAGTGAATATCTGATGGTTTGTTATTTCAACTTCAGGCAGTAACCTCACAGTAAATATAGGTGCTATTATATTAGTGAGAAGGCAACAAATGCTGTAAAGATTTGTCCCAATCTGACCCAGGGGAATGTTGTGTTAGACTTTTTTTGACAAATGTATAATTAGGTTGTAATCAATGCCCTTTTTATTCATCAATGATGTTAAAGTTGAGTTACAGAGCTTTAAAAAATGAAATGTGAGACTCTTAATAGTCTTTTCTTTGTTCTATATTACAGAGCAAGAGCTGTGTATTTTCTGCAATGCAGGAGAAAGGGAGTCTACCCATTAGGGTTGCTAAAGGTTTTGTAGCAACAACAGCAAAAAAGGCACCACCTAAAAAGAGCATCAACACCAAATGTCCAATATAGGGATTCATTTACCATTTCTGCATCTAATATCAAAACCCCAGGGCACTCATTCAATATTCACTCAGCAAATATTTCTTAAACATCTACTATTAATATTTGCCAACACACTAAAGATATTATATTGCACTTCTAAAACAAGGGGAGACACATTTGATAACTCTTTAATAAAGCATAGTCAAATTCATATTGAGCACATTAACATGGGAGATAAAATGAGTGGTAGAAGGGTCCTTGCCCTCTAGAAGCTTACTTAAGTGGAGGAATGTGCAAATCATGACAAGGGATACACCAGGTGTCTGAATATAGGTCTAGGGAGCTCAGAGAAAGAATCAATCAACATTGATTCAGCAGATTAAAGATGACTTTGTAGTGGAATTGGCATCTGAGGGCCTTCAAGATGAGCAGGAATACTACTGGTGGAAAGGGAGAAAAGGGAATTCCAGGCAGAGGAACCCACATAAGCAAAGGCCCAGAAACATGGCAGCTCAGGATGAAGGGCAGGGGCAGGGAGCAGTCCTGTGAAGTAGAGCCACAGTGAAAAAGGATGATGCTGGTGGGTGGTGGTAGGGGGAGGGGGCATGGAGGTTGGCTGGGACCATACTGTGAAAGGCAAGGAGTTTGTGTACAGGCATCTTGGGGTGATATCTTCTAGAATGGTAATTCTGAAAGCAATGAGGAAGATGACTGGGAGGGGTAATGAAATGGGTGTATATATGTGTGTGTGTGTAGCGGAGGTGGGTGGGCATTACGTTTCCTTTTTTCCAAGTAATGTTGGAGTAATTTCACTAATTGAATATAGGTAATTGAAATTTTTACAAGAATTAATTTCTCATATTGCTTAAGTAGAATTTATTCTGAAGTATCAGATACATGATCCTTTTTTAAAAAAAAGAGAGAAAATAACTTTATTATTTTCTTTCTATTATTAATGTAATACCTGTTAACTTCAAAGTAAGCATGTGACACACATTGGATAAAAAAAGATGGTAAAAATGGATCACAATCACACCATGAGAAAGAAACATTTGTTTGTATGTGACTCTTTAAATTTGGCTTCAATTCTGCCACCTAGAACTAGGCATTGAATAAGACTGATGATGGACAGAGTAATTCAGACAACTGGGGCCAAGTTCATTTTAGGCAGAAGTGAGTATAACAAATTTGGCCTTACCCTGTGCAGTGAAACTTGCCAAGGAAGACACTTATTGTTATATTATGATAATTATAAATTATTTATCATTATTTCAAAAAATGTGCTAAGTACTACGAAAAATGGAAATGTTGGAAATGGTTTTGTATTTTGCAATATACACTTATTTACCACTTGTTTTCTGCTTTGAAGCAAAAATGAAAAAGTGCAAGTAGTAAAAATGAATCCCTTCAACCTTCAATTACTGTCAAGTGGAAAATCAAGTACTGAAGAATGGTAAACTTTTCTTCATTAGTTCAACAACTTTTTAAGAAATACCAGTTACATGTACAACACTGAAGATAAATTTATCAGTGAACAAAACATAGGTTTTGGTGTCTGCACGCTTGGAACTCACAATCTTATGTAGCTTATCAAGATATTCTTTCTCCCTGCTCTCTGGAATAGAATTCTCACCCATTTTTCAAAGTCTGGTTCCATTTTCCCATTTCCATGAAGTACTCTTGTACTGTTCTGGCTCCTGCAGGTTTATTCCTTCTCTGACATTCCATAATTTTTAGAGATGGTGCCATTATCATACAATTTTGGTTATATGTCATCAGGAACTGATCTCTATTAAATGTATCTAAGTCTCTTTTCCTGAAGGAGATAAAAAATTCCTTAAAGACAAAGACCTGGGATAGGGGTAAAAGTGGAATTTTCTGAATATCTAGTAATATTGAGCAAGGCATCTAGAATATTCCTGATAAAAGTATTTGAATGTAAGTGAAAAACATTTTTGCAGAAAGCCTGGTTCTTGACCATGTCACAAGAGATGTCAATAAAATTTGTCTTAGCATGGATACCTCACAATACTGGTGCAAATTAAGGGGACTTGGTGAGAATTTCCTAATGGAATCTCATGGTATACTCTTCTTTTCACTTGTTATTTTAAAGGCAAATTGATCATTATTTCTTAAATATGTCATATAAATTACATGTCCCTAAATGACCTAAACAACAATCCAGTTTTCCATTTCAAACAATAGTTAAATTAAGCTATATTAAGCTAAATTAAGTTAAATTAAGAATAGTTAAATTCTTCTCCCTTTGCAAAGGGAGAAGAATGATTGCTTGATGTTGCATTACCACATTTCCAATTGATTTAAAGCCATGACAAATTAGAATGCAGTTAGGCTATTAAAATAGGGAAGTCATTCCGTGAGTCTGATTTGTACTTTGGCATTTTGAAATACTAAGCTTGTTGTTGTTATTTGCAGGTTTCTTTAGAAGCACTTTAAAAATCAGTTTATTTGATTTATAAGACATGCTTTGAACAGGCATCTTGATAAAGTACAGCATAGTATCCAAAGTGAGTATATTGCTTAAAGGAAACAAAGCTGTAAGGAAGCTTAAGATGAAGATTTATGCTGATAGAACTAGGACATGCTTGTCCTTTATTGTAACTTTTAAAGCTTGGAATCATTCTGTTCAAGGTTATTTGAACGACTGTCTTCACTATCAAGAGCTTCTAATTGGTGTAGCTATGGTTCTGACCATCTTATCAGTCTCCAGAATTGTTTGAGATGAAATTTTTCAGAAATGGGAAAACAGTCAGCGATATTTATGCCTTGCGTCAGATTATGGTGTAGGGCATAGAGTTTGAGACCCAAAGATAACAGCTATCAATAAAATGGAAGAATCCCATGAACAAGTTCTTACTCTGTATGAAGTAGAATTTGTTCATCAAATTGTGTTAACCCAGATCTTTTTCATTTTCTGTTTTACAATGGGTACTTTGGAGCTGTTTATCCCTATTAGAAGACATATCTACTAACTTTTAAGAAGTAGAAAGACTTGTCAAAACTGTCTGGGAAGAACATGTTTCCTTGGTGCTGTGATCATCCATCTTTGACAAACACAAATCCCCTCTTCCCAGATGGCTCTCTGGCCATATCTGGGCTAGGCCAATAGAAGAAAGCAATTAATACTTTTTTTTTTTTTTTTGGTATAACTTAATTGCAAATTCTAATTCTAAAGTCAGGCAAAGTGAAAGTGACATACCAAAACACATAATGGCAGAATGTTTTCTTTATTCTCTCGTAAAACATGTGGTTGGCCACCATTAACGGCAAAACCTAAGATGTCACAGGAAAGACACAAACCTCAATCTTCCAAACATCAACAGACCAACTGATACTAAGAAAGAATCATTTGAAAAGGCCAAAGAAGCTCTTTATGCATGTGGATGCACAAAGGCTCTTCCTTGAAGGTCCCTTGTACTTTCATATTCATCTGTTAAATTCTCCTCTTTGCTAGCCATGTAGACCAAAAACAATTAACTACATTTCTTGAAGACAGAACCATATGCCTCTTTTTTTTTTTTTTTTTTGTAAAGTCTAGTCCACAGTGATATACATAACTACATTTCTTTAACAAAAGAGCAACTTATATATATAAATTTGCTAAGAACTCAATTCCACTGTGGGTAACATCCCAACTGTCTCACTGATCCTCATTCTGATTGCAGAAACAGATGTTGAAACCAATCAAAAAGCAGGTTTGGCTAATCTTATTTAGAATATCTCACCAAATCTCAACTGGCTAATTCAACTTATGACGTCTCACCAAGTCTCAGGGTTTACAGTGATGTATTCCAAACAAGGGATAGTGTGGCAGAAGAGGCAAAAATAAAATAAAATAACATAAAATAACATAAAATAAAATAAAATAAAAATTCCACATCAAGGACATCCAAAAACCATGTTAGCGTTAATAAGAGTAAGTCAATGCCACAAGGAGGGACTATGGTCTACTGATCATGGTCTATTTCTGTAGATGAGATCTCTCCCCCTTGCTTCCTAAATCTTAATTGCTTTTATAGTATCCATTGCTGACCAAAGGTGTATACCAGATAAGAATATAAACGAAATAAAGCTGATGCTACTTGTTATTTGTTTAAATTCATATTTTCAAACAGGCCTTTCTAACTGTTGGATGTTTTCCTTGGAATTAAGAGTAACAAAGCCTCATGTTCTTTGGACATAAACCACAAAATTTTCACCATAGATTGCTTTAAAAAATCTTGTTGATGGTGACTGGTTAATACCGGTGATCAGAAATGCAGGCACCCGTTCACACAGAAACACATCAGAACATTGTAAGTTGGAGTTCTCACTGACCTTCAGGTTGGTATTGTGCTATAATCGTCACCGTCTGTCCAGCCCCCTTTAGTGCTGCAGCAGCCTGTTCATGGGATGCTCCACGAAGGTCAATGCCATTCACCTGAAAGAGAGGAAGCCGGAGAATTTTGGTATTTCATAAGGCATATTATTCTGATAGACAGAGGGAAAAAGTTTCCCAAAACTGAGAGGCTAAGATTATGTTACCTGCCTCTAAATCCTTCATGTCCTACCCAGGCATTTGAGTGTTAACCTATCAAATTTCATGCTCTTGATAACTTTAGTTAGCAGAAACATGAAATTTCACCTCGGATGTTTGTGCCATGGTCTGAATGGGTTGAAAGTTTTGTCTACCCATGTCCAGTAAGATTTTAGTGTGTGCATTTAATATGCTTCTATGAGTTTCCTAGATTTCTGGGTTAGATAGGAGCCTTCAAAATTAGAAGGAAAACAGGATAATAAAGAAAGACACATGTAATGTATGTAGACAAGTATGTGCTGACAGAATAATATATTCATATGAGATTCTGGGGAGACTGTATGGAATGGGGCTGGCTGCCCGCCAAATCCCTCTCTTTGGTCATATGCCTGGTCCTGTCATCCTGAGCTTGGTTAGACAGCCCTGAGCCTTGTTACCAAAATAAATTTGACTGCCCCATTTCTTATGTATAATTCCAGAATGAATTGTGACAAAATGAAATAGAGAATGCCAGGAGTTTATGTTGCTCTTGCTAACTCCCATTTTGGGGCCCTTGCCAAAAGAGAAACAGAGCATCTAAAAATTAAGCACAAAACTCTGCCGAGAGGGAAAAATCACTCTGAAGTCAAATTTAATGAGATGCAAAGCTAAAATCTTTCTCAAATCAATTCAGTCTAAGCCAACACAATGTAATTACTAAGTGCTTTCCAATGACAGGGCTCTGTGTGTGCCCAGGAGAGGGATGGTGGATGGGGAACAAAGGTGAACAAGACAAGCCCCTAAGAAGCTTTTCAGTTTCAACTGAACACACAGAGTCCAGTTTTCCAAACTACACAGCTGATATCTGAATTCTGTTTCCTTTTACTTCCAGGGAAGATGGCTATGGAACATGAAAAAGAATAAAAGAACTGATCAGCTTATCTGCACATAAAATATAGAATCTTATTTCACTTCTCATCAGTCTTCTTTGACAACGATATTGAGTGGTGGATGGCGGTTGCCACTGAGTTTTCCCTGTCAGGCCTGGAACATCTGTAATCTTTAATCCCACAAGCTGGTCCTCTCATAAGAACTTTGTTAAAGTCTCCTTATTCACTTTTACTAATTTCTTGGCTTTCTATTCTGGTGAAAGCATTGATTGGCTTTCTATGCTTACTGAGAGCTTTGATTACACGGTAACACTGGGGAGTCCACTGAGTGAACCTGCGTCTGGCTGGGCCACTCCTTACTAGCTGAGTGATGGTCATATCACCTCTCTGAGCCTCAATTCTCTCCTGCCTCAGGGAGAAGGGACTGTTAGGCTCTTTGAGTCTAAAACCTCTTTGAACTATAAAATCCCAGATTTAATCCTTATTAAATGACAGTCATTTCAGAGACTGTCTAGGTGTCGATGAGTCAGAAGTATGACTCAGAGAGCCAGAAGAGACAGGAAAAGTAATTTGATCTAGGCTCCTGCCTACAGGAAGCTGAATGCACTAACGTCATAGGCCGAATGACCTCTTCTTTTGTCAAACAATTAGACTTAACTTTTTATTAAAAAATAATATGTGATCATGGTAATGAATTCTTATGTTTCAGAAAGGTGTAAAAAGAAAAGTAAAAAGTCCCCTCACCACCTTCACTCCCAGAAGTAACCACCATTAGCAGTTTCTAGTGTATGCTTTTTAGAAATCTGCTATATGCAGGTGCAAGCAGGTCGCTTTATCGCGATTTGTTTCTTTCTATTTTATATTTTAATATATTATTGACTTTTTATTTAAACAGATAAGATCATATCATATATATAGTTGTATAACTTGTTTTTGTTTAGCTTTTCATTTAACAATCTGTTGTGGTCATCATCCAATTCAGCTCATATCATTCAAATGTTTAACAGGAGCCTAGTATCCCATGGTATGGATGTACCAGTATTTTTTCTGTAGGATCCCTTCTGATGAGGTTGACGCTGTGTCTAGCTTCTTACCATTAAAAATACTTATGGGGACTTCCCTGGTGGCGCAGTGCTTAAGAATCCACCTGCCAATGCAGGGGACACGGGTTCGAGCACTGGTCCAGGAAGATCCCACATACCACGGAGCAACTAAGCCCGTGTGCCACAACTACTGAGGCTGCATGCTGCAACTACTGAAGCCCACGTGCCTAGAGCCCGTGTTCCGCAACAAGAGAAGCCACTGCGATGAGAAGCCCGCGCACCCCAACAAAGAGCAACCCCCGCTCGCCGCAACTAGAGAAAGCCCGTGCACAGCAGCAAAGACCCAATGCAGCCAAAAATAAATAAATAAATAAATTTATTTAAAAAAAAATTCTTATGAAGGCGTTTCTGAAGGATAAATTCCCTGGAAATACACTTCTTAAGTTAAAAAGTATATGCATTATGTTTCTTTTAGTTTGCTATTGTACATTTAAAAAATATTTATTTCCTGAACAAACAGAAACTAATAATGAAGAGAACAAAAACAGGCCATAATCTCATTGCCCAGATAATGTATTGATATAAAAAATATAATTAATATACAGTCAGCCCTTTATATCTGAAGGTTCTGCATTGGCAAATTCAGCCAACCTCGGATTGAAAATATTCGAAAAAATTTCCAGGAAGTTCCAAAAAGCACAACTTGAATTTGCTACATACCTGGCAACTATTTACATAGCATTTACATTGTATTAAGTATTATAAGTAATCTAGAGATGATTTAAAGTATATGGAAGGATATGAATAGATTATATGCAAATACTACACCATTTTATATAAGGAACATGAGTATCTGTGGATTTTGATATCTGTGGGGGTGTGTGTGTGTGTGGGGGGGGTTGTCCCTGGGGACAGCTGAGGGCCAACTGAATGTACATAATGCACATATGTGAAAATTAAAGCCATACAAAAAGGTATAAAAATAAAAGGCTTCCCCTACCTCTAATTATTCTCTCCATAGGTAACCGTGTTAATGGCTTCTTGTATATACTACCAATTATTTCTGTTATGAACATAAGCAAGTTTATAAAATTATAAATAATTTAAAAATTTTACACAAAAAGATAATATTTTAAATATTGCTTTATACTTTGATTTTCTTTCATTTACTAACACATCTTAGAGAGCATTCTTTTTTTATTGAAGTATAGTTGATTTACAATATTATATTAGTTTCAGGTGTACTGCACAGAGATTCAATATTTTCATAGATTATACTCCATTTAAAGTTATTACAAAATAATGGCTGTATTTGCCTGTGCTGTACAATATATCCTTGCTGCTTATCTATTTTATACATAGTAGTTTCTTTCTCTTAATCCCGAGAACATTCTTCATTCACATATTCTTATACATTATCTTATTCTTTTTAATAGCCATGGAGGGTTCTATTAGTCAACGTAAAGCTATTTTACCAGGGCACAGTTGATGGGCACTTAGCTTATTTTAGTATTTTGCTATTACAAACAATTTTATAATAAATATCATCTAACAGTAAGTTGTTGGATAAAGGGTATGAGTGTTAAATTTTGGTAGCTAATGCCAAGTTGCTTCCAAAAATGTAGCATTAATTTATATTCCCACAAATAATATGATTGGCTACTTCCTCACACTCTTGTAAAAATTGCTCATACCCTAACATTTGACCTTGGCCGTTCTGATAGGTAGACAATTATATTTTTAAAATTTGCATTTCTTCAATTATGAGGTTAAACAGCTTTTTCTATGTTTGTTGGATATTTAAATTTGTTTTTATATAAAACGCCTGTTCACTTATTATGCTTTTTTTTTTTTTTTTTTGGTTTGGGTAGTTTGCTCTTTTAAAAATTTATCTGCATATTAAGAATATTGGTTCTTTATCTCAGATAACTATTGCAAATATTCTTACTAGTTTGGTATTTGTATTTTTTATTATTGTATTTTAAGTATTTAAACTTTTCCCTTGTATGTTATTTCTTGCCATACAGAAGTTTAAAATGTTTTATATAGTCACATTTTTTTTTCCTTTTTAGCTTTTCAGTTTTGTATTATATATTCCCTTCTCTGATACATATTAAACAAATTACCCATGCTTTCTTCTAGTACAACCCTGGTTTAATTTTTAGCCATTTAATCTTTGTTGTACTGGAAAATATTTTGGTGTTTTATGTGAGAACCAGGTGAACACACCCTTTCTTGGACCTTTCCTTTATAGCGTCAGACTTCTACGTCTTTCAATATTTTAACCATCCTCTGAATTTCTCTCAGTTAGTGCACTAAGGGGCCATGAAAAAGTGGGAAGGAACAAAAGATTTGGAGTCAGAGAGAACTAGATTTGAACCCTGAGTCCACCAGTTATACCTAAGTAACTTGGGAAAGTCATTTAACTTCTTCAAACCTCAGCTTCCTTACCTATAAAATGGGTATAATATCTACCTGCCTATCAGGGTTGTTGCATGAAATAGATGAGACAATAACTGTAAAGCCCTTAACACGGAGCCTGGCGCAAATAGGCATTCAGGAAATGATATCTATTATGCTGTGAGTATTTCTTCAAAGAGCTGTGATTACAAGTGATGAAATAAAATCTAATGGAAATGAATGAATACCGAATATAATGTATGGGTTACTTCATGGTTTTCTTTTCTTCCTTTTTTTTTTTTTTTTTCTTTTTTAGGAACAATTTCAGCACTGGAAGAGCTGTTCATCCAGTGCTTACACATTAGAGATGGTTTCCATAGGGGAATGGACCTGCCCAAAGTAATATCAGAGCTAGCACAGGGTTAGCACCAGCCCAGAGTTTCTTTTGCCCAGCCCAGGCTTATTTCCACTGTAGCAGATGTGCCCTATTATGTGTGTTTGTTTTCCACTGGGCCAGTAATAATCAAATCTTGTTCATCTTGGACCTAATTCTACATGGGTCTCCACATTAGATGCTGCTGTTATCCTGAACAATACTACATTGCCCGTGGCCCTGTTGATTTTCCGCCAGGTTTTAGCAAACATGCTTTCCTCTAGTCTTTCAAACTTTTCAAGGTCACTTTGATTCTTATTTCTATCTCTGAGGTTTGAGTTTTTATCAGTAATCTTTGCTCAAATAACATTTCAGAGGCATTCAAAAACAGTTTACATTATTAATATGACATTTTAAAATACCAAGTATGATACAGCCTCACATATTTATTATTTCTATTTTTCTACTTGAACTTTAATTTTCTCTTCTTAAAGCATGGACTGGGAGATTGGACGCCATTCGTTACTGTTGAGATTAACAATGATAATCATTGATAACAGCATGAGGCATGCTCATATATATAGGAGATTTTTATACATTATCTTGTTTAATTCTCAGGAGGCTGGGATTATTTTTCTGACTTTACAAATAAGAAAACAGAGCTCAGGACTTCCCTGGTGGCGCAGGGAATCCGCCTGCTAATGCAGGGGACACAGGTTCTATCCCTGGGCTGGGAAGATCCCACATGCCAAGGAGCAATTAAGCCTGTGTGCCACAAGTAGTGAGCCTGTGCTCTAGAGCCCGCGAGCCACAACTACTGAGCCCACGAGCCACAACTACTGAAGCCCGCCCACCTAGAGTCCGTGCTCTGCAACAAGAGAAGCCACTACAATGAGAAGCCCGTGCACTGCAATGAAGAGTAGCCCCCGCTCGCCGCAACTAGAGAGAGCCCGTGTGCAGCAACAAAGACCCAACGCAGCCAAAAATAAAAATAAATAATAAAAAAGAAAGGTATCATTATAAAAAAAAAGAAAAGAAAACAGAGCTCAGAGAGAATCACTAACTTGTTCAAAGTTAAGTAGTTGGAAGAGGTTAAGGATTTGAAACAGTCTAACTAAAACTCTTGAGCTCTTAACTACCAATTCCCACTGTTCTCCCTTTAATAACCTATCCAGTTCTGAGGAGAAACTTGACTTTCAAGCTCCCTGAGACTGCAGCACACAATTGGGTGCAGCTGGTCCACTCTACCACAGCCCAAACAACCTGATTTAGACATTATGGCCCAGCCTATGGTGATCAGATGGTATAGGGCTGAAGAGAAAGGCTTTGAGTAGGCTAGAAAATTCCATCTATTGCTATCTCCTTATATATACAACTGTCACTAGATCATAGAAAAAATTAAATTCTATTTGTTATAACATCCTTTTCACAACCATGTTGCTGATAGACAGAAATTTAGCACTTCTAGTTGATTCAAGCAGTTGTAGGGTTTTTTCAGATGCTAATGTGAAGGTGAATGGTGGACCATGTCCAGAGTCAACACTTTTTCTTTTTGTTTTTAAAAGATGAGAACTATTTGCTATTTCAGCCACTAGGGCCCCTGGCCTGGGGCTCCAGGGAGTCCCTGAATAAATGATTCAATGTTCTCCAGAAATATTTGACTATTTCTTAGTATTATAGAAAGGATGCTATCACAATCAGAATTTCGGAAATGGAAAGAGCCTTTGTGACCCTCTTCAACTCCCTATGTATGATGTATACCTTTAAGCTGATTCAACCACATTGTTCTCCCACCATGTTGACCTTTTTCATTTCTCTGATTCAGGCATTTCTGCATCTCTGCACATGCTATTTTCCCTACCTAGAACATAATTTTTCATCTCTTCCTCACCTGGAAAACTTCTCCTAGTCCTCAAAGATTCAGTCTGTAGAGCTTTTGATTTCTCCATCAAATCTGAATAGAGCCTTGCTGGGTATTCTTGGTCGTAGGCTTTTCCCTTTCATCACTTTAAATATATCATGCTACTCCCTTCTGACCTGCAGAGTTTCTGCTGAAAAATCAGTTGATAACCTTATGGGGATTCCCTTGTATGTTATTTGTTGCTTTTCCCTTGTTGCTTTTAGTATTCTCTCTTTTATCTTTAATATTTGTCATTTTGATTACAGTGTGTCTTGGTGTGTTCGTCTTTGGGTTAATCCTGTATGGGACATTCTGTGCTTCCTGGACTTGGGTGACTGTTTCCTTTCCCAGGTTAGGGAGGTTTTCAGCTGTTATCTCTTCAGATATTTTCTCAGGCACTTTCTCTGTCTCTTCTCCTTTTGGGACCTCTATAATGTGAATATTAGTGTACTTGATGTTGTCCCAGAGGTCTCTTCAACTGTCTTCTTTTCATTCCTTTTTCTTTTCTTTTTCTGTTCAGTGGCCATGATTTCCACTACTCTGTCTTCTGGCTCACTGATCCATTCTTCTGAATCATTTAGTCTACTATTGATTCCTTCTAGTATATTTTTCATTTCGGTTATTGTATTCTTCATCTCTCTTTGGTTGTTCTTTGTATTTTCTAACTCTTTGTTAAAAACTAACTTCTTGCTCTGTGCATCCATTCTCCTCCCTAGTTCTTTGATCATCTTGATTGCCTATCTCTACTTCAGTTAGTTCTTCTGTGGTTTTATCTTGTCCTTTCGTCTGGAATATTCCTCTGTTGCCTCATTTTATCTAAGTTGCTGTTGGTATTTTTATGTCTGTGGTAGGTTGGAGAAGTGGCCCTCTGTAGGAGGCGTCCTATGCGTCCTAGAAGTGCAGTCCCCTCTTGTCACCCAGGCTATATGCTCTAGCCCTAAGAGGGCTGCATGGGTCCTTCTGTTGCAGCAGGCTATGTGGGTGGTCCGGTAGGCCTGCTGCTCGCTGCTGTTTAGTGGGGCCTGGTCACAAGGTGGCTGGTTGCAGAAACCTAGGGGGCCTTGGGGCTAGTGCTGGCTCACTGGTGGTGGAGTCAGGGTCCTGAAGACTCTGGGGCTGTTGCCCACCCACTGGCGGGTGAAGCCAGATCCTGGGGTTAGTGCTGGACTGCTGGCAGGCAGAGCTGGTTCCTGGAGTCTGGCTGCAGGGCCCAGGGATCCCCAAACTGGTTTAAGATCATTGGTTGAGGGGGGCTGGCTGGTTCCTGACACAGTTGGGTATGGGGTCCAGGTGTCTGGAAGGTTGTGTTGGCCTGCTAGCGGGCAGAGCCAGGGCCCAGCTGGACCCAAGGTAGGATCTGGCCTGCATTGTGACGTGGTGGTTTTCGGGCTTCTGGTGTCTGCCCCCTGGTGGGTCTAGAGGCTTGCGCAGGCTTCATGGCAGGAGGGGCCGGCGCCTGCTCACTGGTGGTTGGAGCTGGGTCTTGACTCTCTGGTGGGCGTGGCTGTGTCTAGAGGCATGTCCAGAGGCAACTGTGGACTCTTTGAGTCTTGACGCAGCCTGTCTGCTGATGGGTGGGGCTGTGCCCCCTGGTCAGATAAGTTGTTTGGCCTGAGGCATCCCAGCACCTTCACCAGCAGCCTGTTGGGCGGGGCCAGATCTTGGGCTAACGAGGTAGTGGGAGGTCCCACCTGGCGCCGCCAGCGCTGCTGACGCAGCGGGAGAATGCGCTCCCAAATATGGCTGCCTTGGAGCTCGGCAGCCGCCCCGCTGATTCTCCCGGAGACTCTCCAAGACCAGCAGGTAGGTCTGACCCAAGTTCCTATCAAGTGACTGCTTTTGCCCTTGTTCCTCGCGCGTGGGAGATTTTGTGTGCGCCCTTTGAGAGTGAAGTCTCTATTTCCCCCAGTCCTATGGGGCTCCTGCAATTAAGCCCCGCTGGTCTTCAAAGCCAAATGCTCTGGGAGCGCACCTTCCTGGTGCCAGACCCTTGGGCTGGGGAGCCTGACGTGGGGCTCAGAACTCTCACTCCTGTGGGAGAACAACTGCAATACAATTATTCTCCAGTTTTTGGGTTGCCTACCCCGGGGGGTAGGGGATTTGATTATATCACCAGTCGTTGCCCCCACCCCGCCCCCGCTCCTACCCGTCTCGTTGTGGTTTCTTCATATCTGTAGCTGTAGAAGGCCTTTTCTGGTAGGTTTCAGTCTTTTTCACTGATGGTTGTTCTGCAGATAGCTGTGGCTTTGGTGTGCTCGTGAAAGGAGGTGAGCTTGGGGGCTTTTCTACTCCATCCCCTTGGCCGCTCTCCTCTAGAGGTTGCGTCTGAATGGACTTGTGGAATGTGCTTACTTGTGAGCTCCTAAAGATAGGAGCTTGTTTTATTGGAGCTTGAGTCTCTAGCCTAGTGCCTGGTAGATTGTAGGTGTGTAATAACTGAAGAGGGGAGTGACTGAATAAGTTAAGTGAGTGAGTGAATAATCTCGCTACATTATCCCAGGCAAATGGTCATCCAAGCTGATTTGACACTGGCTTCACCTGTTGAAGAACTCACTGTCTTTCAGGAAAATCCACTTGGGGTCAGCACTAGTGATCAAAAAAAAAGTTCTTTGTGTGGAATCTAAATAATCTTCCTGGTACTTTCCACCTCCTGGTTCTAGTTCTGCCCTCTGAGGGCTGACAGAATATTTTTTCTTTTCTATGACTGCTTCTTTTCTATGGTCTTCTATCTAACATTTGAAGATGGTTTTCCCTTTTCTAGGTTAAACGACCTCATTCCCTTCCCCTACCCTCCCTATCATTCTCACCAAGTGACCATTTGTTTCTACTTGCATACCTCCAGTGACAGGGAACGCTCTCCTTTTCTAGTCTGTCTGTTTCATTTTGGGATGGCTCTTATGAGTGTTATTTCTAGCATCTTATTATTTAATGCCTCATCAGAGACTCAGCTGAGTGCATGTGAGGTCAGTTATAGCAAAATGGAAGCTCTCACACTATTATTCTTTAATACGCACCTGGTGTGGTATCTAGAGCTAAACA
The DNA here is from genome assembly GCF_028564815.1 of Eubalaena glacialis. Taxonomy (NCBI): domain Eukaryota; kingdom Metazoa; phylum Chordata; class Mammalia; order Artiodactyla; family Balaenidae; genus Eubalaena; species Eubalaena glacialis. The sequence goes on along the minus strand of NC_083725.1, from coordinate 59,540,379 downwards.
CAGCGCTGACAAAAAAAAAATCCATTTCTTTAAAATATCCATTTTTGTCATTTCCTTTTCCAACTTAAGGGAAGGAGTGAACTAGAGTGACACATAGCCATTGTCAAGCAGTTTACCATTCAGTGGAGGGCAGTGACAGGTAAACACATGATTAAGCACCTAGTGGTTAAGTGCTATGACAGGATAAGGTCAGAGTGCTCTGAGACCCAAAGGAAGGGCCCCTACTAGGTATGAGGAGGTATCAGAAGGTTTTCTGGATGACGTATCATCAGAAATGAGATCTGAATGAGTCATCCAGGTGAGGATGGGTGCAGGGTGTCCACTCAGGGCTGTGGAAAGAGGGGTGGGCAGAGGAGTAGCAAGAGTATTCCAGGCAGAGAGGGAGGCAGATATGAAGGTCTGGAGGTGAGAGGGGGTCTGGCACACGTGGAGAAAAGAAAGTAGTTGTTACTAAAGGGCAGAGAGGGGAGAAAGGAGAGTGGGAAAGAGATGAGAGGGGAGGCAGGAGAAATGAAGGTGATGATGATGATAATGATGAAGATGATGGTAGTGGTGATAACTCACATGTACATATTTACTCTGTGGCAGGCACTGTTCTAAGCATTTCCTACATATCAATCATATCAATTTCCTTAACCCTCACAACAGCTCTATGAGGTAAGAACACATACATGCCCATTTTATAGAGAACACTGGGGCAAAGGCAGATTCAATACTTGTCCAAGGTTCCACTGCTAATATATTGGCAAAGCCAGGAATTAAACCCAGGCAATCTGGTTTAAGGGTCAGCATTCCTAACTATGACATATTAAGTGAATTTACAGTTTATCTTCACTGAAATGGGGAGCCATTCCTCAGCTTTGAATTGAGGAATATTGTTTCACCATCACTCCTGTACCCCAGGAGTGCTTACAGCTAGAGAGAATACAGATAATATGCAAGAGGCAGGTGCTATTGCCAGCCCCACTAACAGCCTCCCAAGTTGAATCGATCCCTTTGGAGATGCTTCTCAGAAGGCAGCACCACTGCTCATGGTTGCTGAAGTTTTCCATCCCAGCTCATGTCATCCACCTGCTCTGAAAACTGTCATGGGACGAACACTGGGTTTAGACTTGAGAAGGTCATAATTCAAATCTTGGTCCCATGATTTACCAACTCTATGACCTTGGGTAAGTTACTTAACCCCTTTGAGCTTCAGTCTCCTCATTATGCAACTAAGATAGTAACCCTTATTTTGCTGGGTTGCTGTAAGGATGATTAAGATAATGCAAATAAAGTACTCAACAGAACACCTGGCACGTTGGGTAGGTACATATCCATTATCTATTAAATGAGGACTTCCAAATGGCTTTTATCAGCAATAATAAAACCAAAGGATAGATTTGGTATAAGATTGTCTTGGATTAAGAGTAGCTAAGAACTACACATTTAACTGAATTGTTAATTGTGAAAAAAATACAAAGGGCTGACCCAGTGGGAAAGGGCTAGATAATTGGCACCGGATTTCAATTAAAATTAGTCAGATGCAGAGCACTGGGGACTGTTTCAAGCAAATTATTTCACAGTTGGGGGTCTTGCTGGTATGTAGCAGGGGGCAGCTGGGAAGAAACTGGGGCAGAATCCAAACAATTTCTACTTTATTTAGAGAGAATAGGGATAGTAAAATGACCAGATATATTACCAGTGAATTAAATCAATGTAGAAGGCTCCATCTTTTCTCAAGAGGGAAAAAAAAATCTATTTTTTAATTTCCTGAAGTGATGTGATATAGTGAGATGGAAATTTGGGTTCTGTTGCTAACTCTGTCACTAACTTAACTCAGGCCAGCTAATGAGCCGCTGAAGAAAATAGAAGGTGCTGGACCCCACCATTTCTAGGGTCCCTTGTAGTTCAAAATTCAATGATTTCCATGGCTTAAAAATAACATCTCAAAGTATTTTACAGTTAGCAAACTGTTTTCCCACCTCGCTTTTTTTTAACTGAACGAGGTGAGATATAAACAAACAAATGTAATAAAAGCATTTACATGTATTAAGTGATCTTTATCCCATATTGTGAAGGAAGCAAGGAAACTATAAATATCCCATTCAATCTTGAATTGTGAGCAGGCTGGCGTGGCTGGCATGGAGCATGAGAGAGAGAAGGGAAAAATGGTGCCAGCAGAATGCCTCTTTGAGTTTAAGAAGTTTTGTCAATAAGTGGCCGGGGGAGGGTTTTACAAAGGCATTTAACGCAGTTTGATTTGTGTTTGGGGAAGGACAACTATGGCAACAGTGAAAAGTTGGGGTTGGAGAACTAAGTAATCAAAAATAGGATAAGATGGGAGACTACTGCAATATTAAACATAGTAGATGATGAAGGCCTGAATTAGAAAAATAAGAATGGAATTGAGGGTGGGAAATAAGTGTAGACTTGAGAGAGGACACAGAGGGAGGTTCTATACAGCTATTCTTCTCAAATACTTCTGGGAACCAAATAGAGTTTAAATAGTATCTATAGTGTTGAGTGGATGAGAAATGGGAGATGAGAAGGTGGTTAGAGGGGTGATGATACCATTAATCAAAATGGGAACACAGGGTGGAAAGTGGTCTGGACGAGAGGATAGTGCATTTTGTTTTAGACATGTAGAGTTTGCTGTGTCTATTGGGCATCTACAGTTTTACAGGCAGTTGGGAAATATCGATCTGAAGCTTAGAGAAATAGTTAATTTTGCTCTTTTTTTATTTTTTGGCCACGCGGTGCAGCATGCGGGATCCTTTTTCCCTGACCAGGGACCGAACCTCGCCCCCTCGCCCCCTGGACCACCAGGGAAGTCCCGAGAAATAGTTAATTTTAATAATCATTTTATTCTTGGTATTCCTAAGGTCAGTACCCTGATCTGACTAGACCCAGATATAGAAGAGGCTTGCTGTACAAAATGTGGCTAATAAGAGTACCCACTTCACAGAGTTGGTATAGGATAGATTAGTTAATACATATAAAATACTTACGGCAGTGTCTGGTATATAGTAAGGACATATAATTATTAACTATTACTGACCCCTTCCCCTGACACTCACAAAGTAAGAGGATGACCTGGACTAGTGTAAAATTGTATCAGTAAAGACTTAACAGGCCAAGGAGAAGTGCTAAGATTATAGGCATTGAAAGAGGAAAGCACAGTCCTAGGAGTTAGAAGACCCGAGTGTTTGTCCCATCCTGCTGTTAGCTTATTTCACTTTGGGAAGTCCCTTTTCCTCGCTGGGACTCAGTTTCTTCATCTAGAAAGAGAGCCTCACGCTAAAAATCTGGGGTCCCTTCTAGTGATTAATAAACAAATATATTCTATGCTTAATATGTATTTTGTTGACAGCTTGAGAAAAACATTCATTCAGCATTAAACTTTTCAAACACCCTCCAGCATGTCCCAGAGTGAATGAACTATACATTGTATTTGAAGTGGAAATTTCTAGTTAAGTCCCCTTCTCCTCCTGGAGGCTGTTGCACTTGGTTTCAAGTGAAAACATTTCTGATAGTTGTTGCATAAAAGCTCAGGACCAGAATCCTCCTGGAGCAGAGGCAAAATGAAAAACTGATATTGGATATTTACATGTCTTAGCAGTTAAAATTAACATCCCTTTTAAATTTGGCTTGCTGATGCAAAAGTAAGCATTAAAAAAAGAAAAAGAAACCTTTAAAAATGTTTTGGTTTACCAGGACATCTGTAGAGGACTGATCATTTTGGAGTCTTTAACTGAAAATGATAAGGTGTAATTTGGCCATCCAAACCCAACTTACTACAGGCCAAAACACAATAAATAACTTTTAGGATTCATGTGTTTTGAGTAACAAAGTAACTATCTTTATACGAATATGTAAGCAAAAATAGTTGAAACCTTATATTATATATGATATTAGTATCTCCAGCTCTGACTTTTGCCTTAAGCCTAGACTTACAAATCTATTTGCTCACCTGATATCTCCAGTTGAATGTCCAAGATTTTTCAAACTCATCAGGCTCAAAATCAAACTCTTAATTTTTTCCTCGAAACCTGTTTCTGCGGAGTTTTTCCACTTTCAGTAAATAGTAATACCACCATCCAGCATTCAAACCACTCAACCAAGAACCTACATGCCAACCAACCTTAATTCTCTTTCCCTCCCACCTCCTGCATATAATCCATCAGCATGTCTGTTTCTAGCTCCAAGCAGTATTTCAATTTCACTCACTTTTCTCTAACTCCACCCCTATCCCCCTTGGCCAAGCCACCATTTCTCCTGGGGATACTGCAGTAGTCTCTTGACTGGACTCCCTGCTCTCACTCTGGCTCCCCCATTCTTCTCTATCCATTTTCAACCCAACAGACAAAATGATCTTTTCAAAAGGTATTTTAGATCATGCCTCTCTCCTGCTAATTTTTTTCCATTGGCTTCTTGCTGTACTTTGAATAAAATCCAAACGCCTAGCCATGGCTTCCACCCATCCCTCTGATTCCACCTCATTCCACTCTTTGCCTTCTTCTCTGCCCTACAGGCACAAGGACCTTCATTCTGCTTCACTTAAAGCCAGCTCCCTCCAGCCTTCGGGCCCTTGTATACTCTGTCTTTCTGACTGTAGTGCTTTCCCTAGCTCTTGTCACATTTGATCCCTCATTTTCACAATTCTCAGCCTAAAGCCCAATTCCTCTGAGAGCTCTTTGCTGACTACCCCATTTAAAGTAGGCTTCCAGCCTATCTTTTAACATCCTGTTTTAATTTCTTATAGAACTTAGGCCCACCTGATATTTTCCTCGTTTATCATCTCACCCACTCTAAGAAAAGCTTCCTGTGAGTAGGGACTTTGTCTCTTTTACATCCATACCTCTCATACCTGGAGCACTACATAGATACCTAATGATGTTTCTTGAATTAATAAATGATTATAACTATTAGAACACATCGATTTTATGTAAATCATTAAACTTTATTTGACAGCCATTTATTACCTAATTATTATGAGCCAGGTTATAATCAGAGTCCTTTGCAGAAGGAATTTGTCATCTAGGGGGAGAATGGATGATTAAACTGGACTCACTGAATCAGAATCTTTGAGAGTGAGACCCAAGAATTTTTATTTTAAAAAAAGCTGTGTCTACCTAGAGGGGTGGGATAGGGAGGGTGGGAGGGAGACACAAGAGGGAGGAGATATGGGGATATATATATATATGTATAGCTGATTCACTTTGTTATAAAGCAGAGACTAACACACCATTGTAAAGCAATTATACTCCAATAAAGATGTTAAAAAAAAAACAAAAGCTGTCTAATGACAGATGATCAGTCAGGTATGGGCACCTCTCATGGAAATGTAGGTCTTTGTTCTATGCACTCTTGCTGGCTCTTCATTCATGCTAAATTTGATTTCTGTCTCCAGTTGTGCTGTGACTGGTGATTTACAAACTCTCTGGCCCTTTGGGGTTCTATCACCAATTAGGACTTGGCAGAATGGCTCGGGAACTTCCTTTAAGATATACTTTGGGAAGGAACACATGAACATGAGAACAGTGACCCATACAACCCATGACTGACCCATTCTCTTCATTCCAGGGCTCTGTTCACCATACTGCACTTTATGCACAGGTCTCTTGTCGATACTAGTGTCTCTCAGAACCGTGTTGGGCTGTAGGTATCACGGTGGAGGTGTCTTTGAAGCCCGCACCCCCTGTCTCAGTGCCCTTGAAAACATTGTTGCTGAAGAATCACTCACCTCCACATCACTCAAGTGCCAAAAGTGCTCAGGCAAAGGGTCAAGCTCTGGGGCACGAGGCTAAATTCTTGCCCTCAAGATCTGCTTCTCACCTCACCCTCTAAGCTCTCTGTTCTGGGATAGATGTGTGTGTGATTCCAGACTGACAGATTCCCTTAGGTTGGGGTCAGATTTGAAGCTGAGGTCTTTCTCTGATGAATGGTGGTAATAAAAGCAGCCTTCTGAGTTTGCTCAGCATATCCTCCCCTTTGAAATCAGTGCACTGATTGCAAGTATTCAATTATTAAAAAAAAAACTTAGTTTTCTAGGTTTCTTTTTTTTCTTTATTGGGATATAGTTGCTTTACAATGCTGTGTTAGTTTCTGCTGTACAGTGAAGTGAATCAGCTATATGTATACATATATCCTCTCCCTCTTGGACCTCCCCCCACCCATCCCACCCATCTAGATCACCGTAGAGCACCAAGCTGAGCTCCTTGCGCTATACAGCAAGTTCCCACTAGCTATCTGTTTTACACATGGTAGTGTATATATGTCAGTCCCAATCTCCCAGTTCATCCCACCCTCCCTTCCCCCACTCCCCAAGTCCACACATCTGTTCTCTATGTCTGCGTCTCTATTCCTGCCCTGCAAATAGGTTTATCTGTACCATTTTCTAGATTCCACATGTATGCATTAATATACGATATTTGTTTTTCTCTTTCTGACTTCACTCAGTATGACAGACTCGAGGTCCATCCACATCTCTACAGATGACCCAATTTCATTCCTTTTTATGGCTGAGTAATATTCCATTGTATATATGTACGACATCTTTCTCCATTCACCTGCCGATGGACATTTAGGTTGCTTCCATGTCCTGGATATTGTAAATAGTGCTGCAGTGAACATTGGGGTGCATGTATCTTTTTGAATTATGGTTTTCTCAGGGTATATGCCCAGTAGTGGGATTGCTGGGTCATATGGTAGTTCTATTTTTAGTTTTTTAAGGTAGAATCTGAATAATTTTTAAGTGAACACGTAAGAACAATTTTAAAGTTATTGAAAAAGTTTTAACTATTGAATTTGAGGTTTGTGTTATTTCGACAATAAAAAAAAGAGCTACTAAGGAAGATTAAAAATATAGTAATGTTTATAGGAAAACCGAGTAAATTTGAATAATCAAACATTATATAAATCCATTCGGTATTTACTGAGTGTCTTCATTGTGCTAAGTTTTGGGGATGCATTGGGGGAAAAAGCAATGCTTCTGCCCTCAGTGACCTAGAATCTACCAGAAATTCTCAACTGGGTATGGAAATGTGGGGAAGAGTTAGGTATTTTTTGTTTTTAAAATGTCAGAGTTTGGGATCAGCATTGGCGTTAATCATGCAAGGCTCAGGCATGTTAAGTCCTGCAAACTCTGGCACAGTCATACACAGTGAAAAACTGTCTTTCCAAAAATGCAATAGCACCTGCAATAAGAAATACTGGATCGACACCATTTTTCATATAAATATGCTAATTCCAAATGAACCTTAATGAGATTATAGGGTTTGTGAAAGAGGTTCTTGGTCCCCCCACTTCCCACTCTGTCGACCTCATTAATAAGCATTAAAATCAGTTTTAAAGGAAGGAAAAAACTGTCTCCAGAGACACCCCTGTCAAATTGTCCATTTCTAAAGCATCTGAAAGGCTTGAGTAGGAATAAGGTGCTAATGGAATTATCTTGGTCAAAATCCATTAACACAAAACTCAAACTCTGGCTGCTGCAGGCAGGACTCCCCTGATGTTTGTTTCACTATAGCTCCTCAGGATAATGATATTCTTTTGTGTTTGAGCTTATGTGTGTCTTGGCATCTGACTGTTGTCCATAATTACATCTTAGCGTTTATCTTACCTATTTCTCACCTAAAAATAAGCTCATCATGTCACTGTCTAAAAGCTCCCAGAAACAGTTTTTCTGAGTTCAAGCAAACTGTGTCAAGGACTCTTAAATCTTCTCTTTCCAATTGTTTCACCAGCCAAATCAAAAGGAGGAGATCTGCACAGACAAAAATGTTGAAAATTGAACTGTATTTACCACTTTCATTGAGAAATGATATTTATTAATCTATTTTCCCTTCAAAATATCTTTTACTTTTGTTCTTTCTTTTCTAATTTACTACCTTAGCCCTAAGTCTTGATCTAGACTATTGCAGCAAACTCCCTCCCAACTATTTGTTTTGAAAAATTCAAACTACAGAAAAATTGAAAGAACAGAACAATGAAACTCCATATTTTCATCAAGATTTAACAGGTGCTAATATTTTGGCATGTTTACTCTCTCTCCCTCCCTCCTCTCTCTCTCTCTTTCTCTGCCTACCTGTCTGTCTCTCTCGATTGATATCTATCTATCTATCTATCTGGCTCAGAAGAGAGAAGAGACACACACATAAACACACACACCTTTTTTTCTGAACCATTTGAAACATGTGGCAGACATCAGGCCACTTCCAACCTAACATACCAGCAAAACAACTCCTCAATGTAAGGATATTTGCTATATGACCACATTACCATTGTTACACCTAAGAAAGCTAATGATAATTCTATATGATCCAATATACTGTACCTATTCAAATTTCCTTAACTGTCCTCAAAATGTCTTCTATAGTTTTTTTTTTCTCTTCAATTGAAGATCAAAGCAAGGTTTTCTTCCTTCCTTTCTTTTTCTTTCTTTCTTTCTTTTTCTTTCTTTCTTTCTTTCTTTCTTTCTTTCTTTCTTTCTTTCTTTCTTTCTTTCTTTCTTTCTTTCTTTCTTTCTTTCTTTCTTTTTCTTCTCTCACTTTCTTTTTCTTTCTCTCTCTTCTTCCCTCCCTCTCTTTCTTCCTTTTTTCTTCTTTTCTTTCTCCCTTCCTTCCCTTCCTCCCTTCCTCCCTTCCTCCCTCGCTTCCTTCTTTCCTTCCTTTTCTTTTTTCTTTTTTTTTTGAGTTCAGGCCAGATGCTTATAGACTGTTCCACATTCTAGATTTGTCTAATTGTTTCTTCCTGATCAGAATCAGGTCAAATGTTTTGTCACAAAATCTTGTGAGTAATATTGTCTACTTCTCACTGTATCACATTCCAAGGACAAAATGTGAGATTGTTTCACTATTGGTGATACAAAGTTTGGCCACTTGGTTAAGGACCACCAGATCTCTCCATTCTAAAGGCACCTTTGTAAACACAAATCTGTGGGGTGATTTTTGAAACCATGTGAATATCCTTTTTCCAATAAACTTTCATCTCAGTTTTTTTTTTTAGCATCTACTGACTATGCTTGCCTGAAACAATTATTTTATTGAGGGTTGGAAAATGGTAATTTTCTAATTCTCTGTTTTTTCTAGAATCATTAGCTGGTAATCTAATGATTACCTGTAGAAAGATTATCTAAATAAAAAGAAGGAGATAATTAAATTTACTTACTGTTCTTGTGTGTTGTTTTAATTTTCATCGTCCTTTAATGTTTTATTATTATTTTTTAAGGCATAGAAATAACTCAGGCTCATTTCACATAATTAAAACAATACAGAAGAACAACAAATAAATTAAGTATCTCCTTTCTACTCTAACTTTTAGGTAACCACTGATAATAAATTAAATATATGACTTCTACACATTTTTTTCCACACATATATAAATAATATCCCCAGCTATATTCCTGATGTCTAGAATAGTACCTGGTACATCCAAATGATGGCATATACTATATTTATTGGAAAAAAAATCTGTGTATAAGTGGACCCGTGTAGTCCAAAATCCATGTTGTTCAAGGGTCGACTGTATATAGGTACACAAGCACATATATTTACCTCCAAATATAGTTATTATTTTAAAAAATAAATCAACTGACACTGTATTGTATAATTTGCTTTCTTTTTCCATTTAAATTACCTTTTTATGAATAAATGTCACCAACTAGACTCAGCCTCATGAGGGCGGTTCCAGCCATTGTTTTAATCCACATGTATTCCTAGGATGTGGCACAAATTCCCTTCCTCACAAACTATTATGGAGGGTGATTGCAATTATATATGCCTGATGAATTTCTTCCTTTTCTCTGAAGAGGACTTGAGAGTCCTATTCCTCTAAAAAAAGCATTATTAACCAGCTTACCAAAAAATTGGTGGCCAATTCCAGTGGCTAATAATGAAAAGAAGACAAACTAGAAAAGAAAGTGATGAGATGAGAATGAGTGGAGGAGATACGCAGGACCCTGACAAAGAGGCAGTCAGCTTTCCTTGTAGGGTGGGGTTTTCTATTGCTGGAGCTGCCATCTTGATTGTGGCCTCTTTTGGGAAGTGGTAGCTGGACCACACAAAATATAGCCTTAAATCTGAGTCAGTGATTTTCTTAAAAAGTTTCTTTCTGGTCACTTGGAGAACTGGAAGAAGCAACAGAATCAGTTCAAAACTCTTCTGAAAAGACAAACTACATAAAATCAAAGGAGTGAGGAAGAACGGCTTCTTCTGGAATTACCTCTCCTTCCTCACTTCCTTTGTTCCTTTAAGCATATATCAGGGCTTCATAAATTATCCAAGGCTGTGTGCGGTCTTTTACCATCAATCGCAAGTGAATATTGTAAGCATGAGAAAATTTTCCATTTACACAGTCAGGGAGGTATTTTTAGTCATTTAAATCTTTTCTAATTACTAACCAATTCCCTCCTTCCAGCCCTCCCAATTTAGCGCACAGAACCCAGCTCCCTACAGAAAACAACTCCCCAGCAAAGTCTAAGTTTCCATGGTTAGTTGCCAGAGCTCTGGATGTGAACAGAGCCGAAAAGCCACACTCCCATAGTTAGAGAAAAATCATCAAGAAATCAGGTTTCACCGCCATGGTGCAGTTCGTAGCACAGTGTAAATGCTCAGTAAATAATGGGAAGGAGGGAGAAAGAATCAGGAGATGAGACAGAAAAGAGAGAGGGACTAAAGAGGGAAGAAATCCAGTGAAATCGGCTTTCCTTAAACTGTGACCAGAAATTTAAATGTGGAAGGAGCTTACTAATAAAGATAATACTAGTACTGGAATATTGAGCAAGAGGGTACTGGGTACTGTGCTGGGCTTGTTATTGCAAATGTTCCCAAGAACTTTGCTGAGCTTAACTTTTACAGGAGGAAACTGAGGCACAGAGAGGTTAAAAGCTTCCAAGCCAGCAGAGCTGGGATAAGAGCTCCAGTCTGTGATATACTAACTGCATGCTTTCTCCCCTACACTTAAGCTGCCTTCTCCTCCTGTAATACATACTGGCTGCCTCTAGCCTCAGGCTGCAGGCGACACTCTCTGACAGGCACTGATGCCAGAGTGCTGCTCAGTGGATGCCTCCCCCCTCCCCGCCATCCCCTACACCACGTACCACAAAAGGATGCCTTCTAACAGCCGCCCCAGCTCCGGCAAGTACCTGTGGGCCACTTTGCCTTTCCATCTCCTTAAACCGCCCCCTCTAGGCATGTTGTCACAGGCCTGCTTTCTAAGGGTTGCTCCTTCAGCTCCCATTGGTCAGTGCAGGGGCCAGCCCCCCTTAGCAGCTCCCCCACTTTGGGCATTAAGGAGAGCTCGACTCCTCCCACTGCCCCACCCCCACCCCCACCCCAGCATCTCAATCAATGTCAAAGCCTTTTATGTTCCTGTGGCCAAGTTCAGCGCCTCCCCACCCAGTTCACTCCTTGAACTGTACTCTCCATTTGGGCTGGTTCCATGAAAGGCTGGCTGCAGGCTGACCGCTTGAGGCTCAGCCACATCTTGAGAGAACGACCAGCATTAACTCAATAAGGGGTGTGGGAGGTGGGAGAAGGAGAAGCAGCCCTGGAGCTGTCTGAAACCCAAACTCCCAAACTCCATCCGCTGCCCTAAGAGTTGCCAGCATCAGAGTAATATATACAAAACTAGCCTTTGCTGTTCTTGGCACTGGTAGTTCCGTAGAACCCAGACATGTAATTCCAGATTCTTTAAAATCTCCTTCCTCTATCTTTTTCCTTCACCATTTAGTATTGCATGCAGTTTTCTATTACAGTTTTCTCTTTGGCCAAATACCTAGCCACCTGGAAACGTTACCACATCCACTGCCCTGCAGAGGTGGAATCCCTTGATTCTCCGTTTCTCGCTCTCCCCCCTCGTCCTTTTCCTTCCTCCCCCGTCAGGGTCTCACCTCCGTGCTCCTCTCCTGATCTCTCTGCAGCTGCATCTGTGACTACATTCCCTTGGCTTCCCGCTTCCTTACCTTTCCTCGGTGGCTGTCTCTATTCCCGCCTCCTGCTGCTGATCTCTCTTGCCTTTCTCCTACCCCCTCCCTCTGCCTGATCTGCTTTCTTACTACATCCTTTTTTCGCTGCTCTGGTTGATTTCTCCTGCTCCTTTGGGAGGACAGCCTATGACTTATTGTGTCTACCACCTAATGCAGAGTTTCTGGAATTGGTTGCCCCTTTGAAGTCCAAACTGACTTGCTTCAAGAGCCTATAATTATGCTAATAAAAAAAAATGTTCTCATTCCAACATTAATAAACTGAAACATTGAGTTAGCTGTCAAATGCAGGCGAACCAGAGGAGCTTGCTCTTGGACTGAAATAAAATTCTTTGCTCCCATTTTGAAATGCCATCTCAGGCTGTCTTGTTTATATTTAATGCTCTGTGACTCTTAAGTCAAAGGCAAGGTTTAAGTCAGGGTTTTTCTACATTGGGCTTCTGGGGAAGCTCCCTAGGATTTATAGGGCCATGGAGCTGCTGTAAAATATTTTTTTAAAACCCATTTGTTCTTGTCTAATGTAGAGCCCTGCTATATATCAAGGAACTGATTGAATGCTCACACTCCTTCTTAAAATTGTTGTTACACGCTGAATGTTCTAGATTCCAAGTTTGCCTCCTCATTTGCCCCCCTGGTTCCTTACCTAGTACCAGCCAGTCAACAGCTTAACTTTGAGCTTTTGAGCATGTGCATAGCTCAAGGTTTACATCACCTCCATGGTAACCTTCATTTCTTACCCATCCTTTGTCAACAAGCATGAAAACATCACTGCGTTGATATAATTTTAGTATGAACCTCAGGTACAAAATACAGGGTTGAAAAAGCACTTGGGGAAAAGTCACACTGGAGACGTGAAATGACGGATCGAAAACTATGAATATTAGATTAGATTATGCTTGCACGCCACCCATTTGCAGGGAATGTATCTGTTCTAAATATTGCTTGTCCTCAAAGTCAGGTATAATGAGAAAGTCAGGTAAACTAGGAAAAAGGTGTGGTTTTTTTTTTTTTTTTTTTGATGAATAGGAGACAAAATAAATGTGCATAAAAGCATAAATCACTAAGAAAAAGTATGTGGAATTGTACAATGTGCTTTTCAGGATAATGCATGTAAAAGTATGTGTTGTATGTATGAAAAGTGACCTTTTTGTTTTCTGCTGGCTTGTGGGTGTCTGGCCATGTAAACTCCCTTTCTGCAGCACTAATCCACTTTAGGATTAGTAAATGGGTGGGGTTCGCAAAGCAAAAAGCTTGTATTTGGCTTTCTGCCATCTAGAAATTCCTGCCTAATCTTGATTTTTATTAATAGCTGTGTGCAAAAAAACCAAAAAACAAAAACCACAAAAACAAACCCAGTTAACTTTCATATTTCCTTAAAGTAAATTGTTCTGCAATTATTTATGTGTGTATATGTATATTCACATAATGTATGTATATTCACACATATATCCTATGTATCGAAATATAGATAGGTTAGGATAATTCACTATTTCAGATTAGTGCTTTTACGTTCTGATAGGTGGCAAAATCCAGGGATAGTGTATTTTCAAGAATACTCAGTGGATGTGGCTCTAGCTTCTTTACCAATTAGCTTTGGAATTTTGTGCTTTACTTCATTTATTAAACAAACAAATGAACAAACAAATATTGTTCAAGGGAGTCCATGAAGTCCCACTCAGAGTTATGACTCTGTGACTCAATCATGTGGTTAAAAAATATATGTATATATATTAAATTATAATATATATATTATATATATTAAATATAATTATATTATATATATTAAAGTTAAAGTTTTCATGCAAAGAACTCAACATGTATCCATACTATTAAGTGCTGATAATAATTGGTATTTCATTTGTTTTTAAACCATGAGTGTTTTTCTTAAATTGTCTTTATCGTTTATTTATTTAATTTTTATTTTTGGCTGCGTTGGGTCTTAGTTGCGGCGCACGGGCTCTTCATTGCGGTGCGCAGGCTTCTCTCTAGTTGTGGCGCGTGGGCTCCAGGGACTGTGGGCTCTGTAGTTGTGGCGCGTGGGCTCCAGAGTGTGTGGGCTTTGTAGTTTGTGGCACATGGGCTCTAGCTGAGGTGCTCGAGCTCAGTAGTTGTGGCACGCAGACTTAGTTGCCCCGCAGCAGGCATGTGGGATCTTAGCTCCCTGACCAGGGATCGAACCTTCGTCCCCTGCATTGTAAGGCGATTCTTTACCACTGGACCACCAGGGAAGTCCCGGTATTTCATTTTGAGGAATTGTTTTCCTTTCTCACCCTCCCTCCCTCCCTCCCTTCCTTCCTACCCTCCTTCCCTCCTTCCCTCCCATATCAATGGGGGCAGTGTAATAGAGGGGAAAGAGTATGGGTTTTGTCCACGCAGATTTAGGTTTGGAATTTTGGCACTGTTCCTTACCACTGTGTCATCCTGGGCAAGTGACCTGCTCTGAGACTCCATTTTCACATCTACAAAGTGATGATAGGAATATCTACTTCAAAAGAGTTGTAGAATCATATTGGTTGAATAAGATGATACATATAAAAACCTACTCAATGGATGGTGCAACTTAGTTTTAATATGGAAAGCTGGAAAATATACCTGCTTTGTTTAACATCCTTTTAAAGAATAAACCAACAGAGGTAGCTTTTTTGGTCTGAACCCTCTGAAGACTCTTTACATCATATCATCTATGACTGTAACCTCTACTCAAGAGTTGTAGGACCAAGACATCTGTGAGGATTGTATGGGTACTAGAGAAATATGAATCCACATTAGTCTGAACCATACAAAATTGCCAATATTTGACATGACCTACAAAAATGGCAATTTCGTATGGTTCAACCTAATACCACTACTGATACCATTAAAAGCACATTTCAATTTTGTACTTTTTAATGTGAATGTCATATAAATTTTTAAATTGGTTCTTTTGGGTTATTTCCTGGTTAAAAATATTTAATGAGTAAAATTCATGTCATTTGTTTTTTAGGTTAAGGAAGAAATGGTAGAATAAGTCTGCTTGGTTCTTTTTTCCAGAGTAGTTTTAGAAGGTTCAAATTTTGAGTTTGTGAAAATTTCAGCATCAGGCATTGGGGGAAGGGACATTAAAATCCATATGTATTTTTGGATGTTAAGGAAAAGAGCAAATCTTTGACTATTTTAAGAGAACAACATTAAGATTGTCAGCTAATGAGCTGAACCTTGTTCTGACTGTGATACATTACTAAGCAAAGATTAGAGGAAATTAGTATAACAGAGAAAGAGAGACCCTTTTTTTTTTTTTTTTCTTTTGCTACATATGTGGGAGAGACGGAGGATTGGGAGTGTGTAGGAGAAGTGTTGAGAGGATATGTGGGAGAAGAATTGTTTAAAATGTTCAAAGGGAACTAAAATGAAGATAGGAAAATGTACGCTGGGGTACAGGTTTCCAAAAGCAGCTACTCAGACAAGTGCTTCCAATGCTGTCATCAGCACTAGTAGCTTTTGAACTTCCATCTGTGCTGTCTGCTGGGCTGGGAATACTCTGTCTTCTCGACAGCCACAGGTGATCCTGTCACCCTGGCCTTGGGAAGCCCAATTCAAATCCTTCTTCTTCTAAGAAATTCTGCCTAGCAAGTAAAGGGAATTTACATCCTCTGTCATCAAAACTAAAGCAAAGAAAAGTACTTCTATTTCTTCTAACTCTCTCTTCCCAAGTGTTCTGTAAATGGTTTATGCTTGTGTCTAGTAGCAATGTGTGGGCTAGGAAATATATTTATACATCTGACATGGCCTTAAGACCATCTAGTCTACATTTATTGAATGTCTGTAACTTGCCAGAGGCTGTGCCATGTACTGGAATCAATAAAAATAAGATTTGGATTTGCTATCAGAGAGATCACAGCCTTATGCTGTGATCTACACCTTTGAAATGTAAAAATGTACTCGTGCTATGAAGGACTCTACTATGTTTCTGAAATTCTTTCCTCGGGAATATTGGGAATCCTTTAATTCCACCATTTGAGAGTCATTGCTCTAGCTTTAAGCTTGTTATACTATTAAAATCTCAATATAGTTGCAGTAACACTTTGCCGTTTTCCTGACATTCAACTTCAATGTGAACTGCTGCATCTGATTTCTTTCAAGAAATAGAAGTAGGTTTTCACTGAGGGGGTGACAGAAAGAGCATGAGGACACTAGAATCCTAGGTACACACAGAGTGTGAGGAGGGAGAGTTCATGGACCAGAAGTGTGGGAAATGGACCAGAGGTTAGCTTTTGCCTGGCCGGAGCGATGTCACTGGGCTGAGATGGGATGATCACCGGAAGGCCAGTGTTCAAGGCTGGCTCACAGAGCTGTGAACACTAGGACTGCTGATGGCACTGTCAAAGAAGGCAGGACCACCTACTACCCCCCTCTGTGTCAGGCAGCATGCTGGGTGTTCTATCCCTAGCACAATTTAAGCCCCATAACAATTCTTTGACATAGGAGTGCGCCCTATTTTGTAGACGAGAAGATTTAGTTCAGGGAGGCTAAGTAATTGTCCAAAGGTCTCAGAGCCAGTTAGCAGTAAAGCAGGGTTCAACTATCTCTCTGGTTCCAAAGCCAACATTTTTCCTTCAGTTTGCTCTTTGGGAAATAAAGGAATCTAGTCAACTTTAAAAGCCAAATGCTATTCCAAGGGAAATAGTTTTGAATGAATGGCCACTTGAGGACCAGTTTATGACACACCAGATGAAGACAACTTGAATGTGGGAACCAATTTTATTTCCAACATTTTCAAGATTAGAAACAAATACTCGCAATCGGATATCCTCTGCAGGGATGCTCTCTCCCAAGCCCTGTGGGTGGTCAGCTGACCTCCTGCTGACTAATTACAATGGAGTGAAATGACATCCTATCACTCTGCCCACCTACTTAGCATAGTGAAGAGCTGCAGTAAATGTTTCATAACATGAGAAAATGGAGACTCGATGAGACTGAGTGATTTGTTCAAGATTACTTAGGTGTTATGTGGTAGAAACAGGATTTGAAAACAAACCTGTTAGATTCACAAACTCTTGCTTTTAGCTAGTGCCTCTTTGAGTTCTGATACATTTTCTGGGGCAACACAAATAAGTCTGCATTCATTTCTACAGAAAGGCCTTGCAAATGCTTTAACAACATAACAACAAGGAGTCAGCATTTATCAAATCCTTCCATGTGCCAAATGTGACACTAAACATACATGCATTATTTTGATTCTTTTCCCTAACAGCCCTATAAGTAGGCACAGTCATCATTTTGTCGATGAGGAAACTGAGAAAGAGAAGTAAATTGCCCAAGTTCACAATTATAAGTCCAGATTCAGAATCCAGATCCACTTTTTTTCCTTTGTGTATATGTCAATACTTTTATTTTTTATCTTGTAGAGGTAGTTATAACTTTTAAAGTAGTATATAAATGAACATAGGTATAAGCCAGCCAGAACAAAATAATTAGTATGTATTTAAAGGAATTAGATTTTTTTCTTTTTTTCCAGCTTAGAATAAGAGTTTCTATAACACAATAATCACCTACATCATAGATTCTTTTGAACCAAATGGCAACTACATATATATATGGAAGACAACTACTGATGCATTAGAGGTACTGAAAACACCTCCTTTGATGCAATTACTTAGGATTGTAAAAAATAAGTATCATCTGACATCTGGTTGCTAAATAAAAGAGCTGGAGGGCTAAATAAATGGGGGAGTCACTCTACCCACTTTCCTGTTTCCAACTTTTAGGGTTGCAAGTTTATTTATAGGTTTAACATATACAGTCCCATACCTACTATTTCTTTTTCAATAACTTCTGGATGGTAGCTTTAAAAAAACTTTAAAGCTTGAGCTCCTTCTGAATTTCCCAAGTGTTTCTGCACTTTTTTTTTTTCCAAATGGGACTCCTTGTCAGGGTTCAGCTTTACTTTTATAAGTTCTGTAATACTATTCTCTCCCATGGTACAAGGAACACTGAGGAATACTTCTTCATTTATTCCATAGAGGTCCACAATTGGTAGAAACTGGATGGGTCTCAAAATACTTTGTGTTAAAATATCTTGTGCTAAATCAGCTACGGATAGGCTAGTGGCCCAAGAAGTAGTTAACCCTTGAACAACATGGGGTGAGGGAGGAGTTAGGGGCCCTAGCACTCTGTGGAGTTTAAAATCCACCTACAACCAACAGTCGGGCCCTCCATGTATGTGGTTCCTCCGCGTCCACGGTTTTGTATCCAGGAATTCAACCAATCCCGTGTAGATAATGTAGTACCGTAGTATTTACTGTAGAAAAAAATCCACATATAAGTAGACTGGCAAAGTTTAAACCTGGGGGCTTCCCTGGTGGCGCAGTGGTTAAGAATCCGCCTGCCAATGCAGGGGACACAGGTTTGAGCCCTGGCCCGGGAAGATCCCACATGCTGTGGAGCAACTAAGCCCATGCGCCACAACTACTGAGCCTGTGCTCTAGAGCCCGTGAGCTGCAACTACTGAGCCCATGTGCCACAACTGCTGAGTCCATGTGCCACAACTACTGAAGCCCACGTGCTTGGAGTCTATGCTCTGCAACAAGAGAAGCCACCACAATGAGAAGCCTGCTCACCACAACGAAGAGTAGCTCCCGCTCGCCACAACTAGAGAAAGCCCGCGTGCAGCAATGAAGACCCAACGCAGCCAAAAATAAATTAAAAAAAAAAAAAAAAAAAAAGAATGTGACTGTTTTAAAGAGTGTGTAGTCAACAATGTCAGTTACTTCTAAGGGGAGAAGACAAAAAATTGGAGGCTAAAAACATTCATTAGATTTATTCATTAAGAAAATCACGAATGATCTTAATGAGAACAGTTTAACTGGAGTTGTGAATATAGAGGATGAATTGCAACAGCTTGAGTCAAGAATGGTAGGTGAAGAGAGGACATAGAAAATTAAAAAAAAAGTTTAAACCTGTGTTATTCAAGCGTCACTTGTATTGCCTTTCATTTCAATAGCCTCACAGGCATTAGCTATCACTTCTTTGCGGATATTTTTCCACTGCACATGATCTTTATCAGTTCCTAAATCTGGGTTCAGATTCTTCAAAGCAATCAGCAGTGTTAACTCCACACAGGAGCACTTGAGTCTCCCCGCTCTCCAAGGATCCACCCATGACAGCTGTCAGGGTGGATATCAAGTTTCTGCCCATCAAGGAAGGGAAATGGGGAGTGTCCAGATTATAGCCACTTCCAATAACACAGTTTGGGAAATTCATTCAACTTCCAAGCTACATAAGATAGCCAGTGGATTAGAAACAATAATCATTTTGCCACAAGGACTGGATTGGGTAATATGGGAAATCATTAAAGATAGTCACATTCCAATGGATTAAATTAAGGTGTATTTCTCCTTTTTCCTGGTGTGCATCTGCTGTGATAATCACTAAATTGGAGATTGCAGTGACAAGATAATCTTTGCTGGAAACAATATTTGGCATTTTCATAAAAGGACTGCCAAGTTCAAGATCTAGTGTCTCACCCTTCAATTTGCCTGCATCAACATCCACAAAGGCAAGTTCATCATTCAAGCCTTCTAAAAAATGGTGGTAGCACGGGCCATGCCAACCGATCCACTTCCTATAATGGAGACCTCATTGTGAAGAATGACCTTCTTGGAGGTGAAATTCATCATAAATTCACGGGCAACAGGGGTGAAGGGCCAGCAGAATGCCTGTCGCCTGCAGGGGACACTAAGCCACCCCCAGGTGAAGAAAAACTCCTGCATTGCCTGCTCTCCAGCTGACCCTTAGGGCTCCCTGGGCCCAGTTCATGTCTGCTCATGCAAGAGGTGGAGGAAGAGATTGGAGGAAGCCTCTGAAGGTTTACCATCCCCCTCATCTTGTTACTGAGCAAGGTCACGCCCACCACTCAGGGGCCTCCAGAAAGGACTTCCCCCATGTGCTCAGACTAAGGCAGTCAAGGAGCTTCTTCTCTAGCATGTGAATCCTGGAGTGACCCTTTTACAAACCCGTGTTGGCTTCCATATTTGACATGCATAATAAACCAACCCAGGTCCCTGGAATTATTTATTTTCTATTTTTTAGTGTGGATACCAAGTCATACCCACACTTTCTGACTGCAGAGCCAACAAGCTTAAGCATCACTATAGCTAATCCCATCTCCCTTGATCTCATCCTCTTCAGGACATCCCAATTTCTCTTTCACCCTCTAATATATCTTGTACACTAATCCTAGTCTGTTGCTTCTTGATTCCTTTATAAAAATGCAGCAACTAGAATGGAACATATAACCCTAGGAAGGGTCTAACCAATGTGAAGGCCAGAAGCTTGTCCCCTTTCTAGGCACCAGGACCGTATTTCTGTAAATAGGTTCCAGGTAAATATTTTGACATCATCATCAGATGGCTACCTTGGGGTCACCTAAAACCACAAGATCTTTTGCTAAGGAGATGCTGCCATATGTCTTCATTCTAAATTGGTGCAATTAATTTGGGGAACTGTATTCTCCCAGACTGTCTGCCTTAGTAAGGGATTTTGTATGTGTGGTAAACCTAAGCAGCCAACAGGTATTTATAGGGTTTGTGGCAGTAGTTTGGTTTCTTATGGCTACTTATTAGATTAATACCTCTTGAACCTCAGTTGTTTTTTTTTTTCCATTGGAAAATGGGAAAAGAATATGTTCCCTGCTAATGTCATGGCAGGTTCAAATGAGATAATGCACAAAATGTAAGGTGATGTTATTATCACAGATAATCTAGGTTTTAATACCACACCAGAAAGGTAATTATAACTGCTAAACCCATAATCACAGAAACTGTAGCCCACAGGTCCTTTAACTATCCCAAACATAAGATCATCTATCCAGATTTTAACAAGGAAAACATTTTTACTATTATTTTTTTCCCCATTTAAAGGTGTTCCAAGTTGGCTTTCATTGCCCTCTAGTGGCTGTTATATGGAAGACATAACTCATTTTTACATTTTTATTTTTAAGATGTCAGGCAGTCTTAAAACATTCTTCAAATACTTTTAGGTTACATACATTCCTGTCAGTTGTAATCCATAAAGAGTCAACCTATAGGGACAGTTTCTAACATCTTGCCCAGCACAATATAGGTATACAATATCATGTATTATTTTATTAGGTCTTCACTCAGAATCTACTGACTTAAAATAATTAACTTTATTTATTCATTCATTAAATATTTGTAGGATATCTATTATGTGTCAGGCAAACAAGACAGACGTTGTCCTGGCTTACAATCTAGTGAGAAAATGGAGTATTAAATATGTCGGTACAAATTAGTGTGGTAAATGTTGTGATAGGGAAAGTACTGGGTATATGAGTCTATTAAGAGGGGTATCTAACCTGGGGGCATCTCTGTGTGTGTTGAGAGGGTGGGGTGGGATTCGTGAAACAGTGTTTAGAGAGTGTAACAAGTGGCCTGAGATCTAAAGGATGAATAGAAGAGACTTACTCAGGAGAAGGGGCTGGGGAGGGGAGAGTGTTTGAAGGATTAAATGTAGGTAGATAATGGGAAGAAGGGAGCTTTAGAGATGAGGCCGGACAAGCTAAAAAAAGCCGTATTGAGGAATTTTAACTTTATTCTGGTGATTAAATTATAACCAACAGACTGAAAAAGCATGAATGCATGCATTCAATTTCTGTTTTTTTTAACCTGCTATGTTTTGATATTTTTTTTGAATTTTTGAATTTTATTTTATTTATTTTTTGTACAGCAGGTTCTTATTAGTTATCCATTTTATACACATCAGTGTATACATGTCAATTCCAATCGCCCAATTCATCACTCCACCACCCTCACCCCCCTGCCGCTTCCCCCCTTGGTGTCCATACGTTTGTTCTCTACATCTGTGTCTCAATTTCTACTCTGCAAACTGGTTCATCTGTACCATTTTTCTAGGTTCCACATATCTGCATTAATATACGATATTTGTTTTTCTCTTTCTGACTTACTTCACTATGTATGACAGTCTCTAGATCCATCCATGTCTCTACAAATGACCGAATTTCATTCCTTTTTATGGCTGAGTAATATTCCATTGTATATATGTACCACATCTTCTTTATCCATTCATCTGTCGATGGGCATTTAGGTTGCTTCCATGACCTGGCTATTGTACATAGTGCTGCAATGAACATTGGGGTTCATGTGTCTTTTTGAATTATGGTTTTCTCTGGGTATATGCTCAGTAGTGGGATTGCTGGATCATATGGTAATTCTATTTTTAGTTTTTTAAGGAACCTCCATACTGTTCTCCATAGTGGCTGTATCAATTTACATTCCCACCAACAGTGCAAGAGGGTTCCCTTTTCTCCACACCTTCTCCAGCATTTGTTGTTTGTAGATTTTCTGATGATGGCCATTCTAACTGGTGTGAGGTGATACCTCACTGTAGTTTTGATTTGCATTTCTCTAATAATTAGTGATGTTGAGCAGCTTTTCATGTGCTTCTTGGCCATCTGTATGTCTTCTTTGGAGAAATGTCTATTTAGGTCTTCTGCCCATTTTTGGATTGGGTTTTTTATTTTTTTAATATTGAGCTGCAGGAGCTGTTTATATATTTTGGAGATTAATCCTTTGTCCGTTGATTCATTAGCAAATATTTTCTCCCATTCTGTGGGTTGTCTTTTCGTCTTGTTTATGGTTTCCTTTGCTGTGCAAAAGCTTTGAAGTTTCATTAGGTCCCATTTATTTATTTTTGTTTTTATTTCTATTACTCTAGGATGTGGATCAAAAAAGATCTTGCTGTGATTTATGTCAAAGAGTGTTCTTCCTATGTTTTCCTCTAAGAGTTTTATAGTGTCCAGTCTTACATTTAGGTCTCTAATCCATTTTGAGTTTATTTTTGTGTATGGTGTTAGGGAGTGTTCTAATTTCATTCTTTTACATGTAGCTGTCCAGTTTTCCCAGCACCACTTACTGAAGAGACTGTCTTTTCTCCATTGTATATCATTGCCTCCTTTGTCATAGATTAGTTGACCATAGGTGCGTGGGTTTATCTCTGGGCTTTCTGCCTTGTTCCATTGATCTATATTTCTGTTTTTGTTCCAGTACCATATTGTCTTGATTACTGTAGCTTTGTAGTATAGTCTGAAGTCAGGGAGTCTGATTCCTCCAGCTCCGTTTTTTTCCCTCAAGGCTGCTTTGGCTATTTGGGGTCTTTTGTGTCTCCATAAAAATTTTAAGATTTTTTTGTTCTAGTTCTGTAAAAAGTGCCATTGGTAATTTGATAGGGATTGCATTGAATCTGTAGATTGCTTTGGGTAGTATAGTCATTTTCACAGTATTGATTCTTCCAATCCAAGAACATGGTATATCTCTCCATCTGTTGGTATCATCTTTAATTTCTTTCATCAGTGTCTTATAGTTTTCTGCATACAGGTCTTTTGTCTCCCTAGGTAGGTTTATTCCTAGGTATTTTATTCTTTTTGTTGCAGTGGTAACTGGGAGTGTTTCCTTAATTTCTCTTTCAGATTTTTCATCATTAGTGTATAGGAATGCAAGAGATTTCTGTGCATTAATTTTGTATCCTGCAACTTTACCAAATTCATTGATTAGCTCTAGTAGTTTTCTGCTGGCATCTTTAGGATTCTCTATGTATAGTATCATGCCATCTGCAAATAGTGACAATTTGACTTCTTCTTTTCCAATTTGTATTCCTTTTATTTCTTTTTCTTCTCTGATTGCCGTGGCTAGGACTTCCAAAACTATGTTGAATAATAGTGGTGAGAGTGGACATCCTTGTCTTGTTCCTGATCTTAGAGGAAATGCTTTCAGTTTTTCACCATTGAGAATGATGTTTGCTGTGGGTTTGTCATATATGGCCTTTATTATGTTGAGGTAGGTTCCCTCTATGCCCACTTTCTGGAGAGTTTTTATCATAAATTGGTGTTGAATTTTGTCAGAAGCTTTTTCTGCATCTATTGAGATGATCGTATGGTTTTTCTTCTTCAGTTTGTTAATATGGTGTATCACATTGATTGATTTGCATATATTGAAGAATCCTTGCATCCCTGGGATAAATCCCACTTGATCATGGTGTATGATCCTTTTAATGTGTTGTTGGATTCTGTTTGCTAGTATTTTGTTGAGGATTTTTGCATCTATATTCATCAGTGATATTGGTCTGTAATTTTCTTTTTTTGTGACCTCTTTGTCTGGTTTTGGTATCAGGGTGATGGTGGCCTCATACAGTGAGTTTGGGAGTGTTCCTTCCTCTGCAATTGTTTGGAAGAGTTTGAGAAGGATGGGTGGTAGCTCTTCTCTAAATGTTTGATAGAATTCACCTGTGAAGCCACCTGGTCCTGGACTTTTGTTTGTTGGAAGACTTTTAATCACAGTTTCAATTTCAGTGCATGTGATTGGTCTGTTCATATATTCTGTTTCTTCCTGGTTCAGTCTTAGAAGGTTATACCTTTGTAAGAATTTGTCCATTTCTTCCAGGTTGTCCATTTTATTGGCATAGAGTTGCTTGTAGTAGTCTCTTAGGATGCTTTGTATTTCTGTGGTGTCTGTTGTAACTTCTCCTTTTTCATTTCTAATTTTATTGATTTGAGTCCTCTCCCTCTTTTTCTTGATGAGTCTGGCTAATGGTTTATCAATTTTGTTTATCTTCTCAAAGAACCAGTTTTTAGTTTTATTATCTTTGCTATTGTTTTCTGTTTATATTTCATTTATTTCTGCTCTGATCTTTATTATTTCTCTCCTTCTACTAACTGTGGGTTTTGTTTGTTCTTCTTTCTCTAGTTCCTTTAGGTGTAACGTTAGATTTTTTATTTGAGATTTTTCTTGTTTCTTGAGGTAGGCTTGTATAGCTATAAAGTTCCCTCTTAGAACTGCTTTTGCTGCATCCCATAGGTTTTGGATTGCCGTGTTTTCATTGTCATTTGTCTCTAGGTATTTTTTGATTTCCTCTTTGATTTCTTCAGTGATCTCTTGGTTATTTACTAGTGTATTGTTTAGCCTCCATGTGTTTGTGTTTTTTACGTGTTTTTTCCTGTAATTCATTTCTAATCTCATAGCGTAGTGGTCAGGAAAGATGCTTGATATGATTTCAATTTTCTTAAATTTACTGAGGCTTGGTTTGTGGCCCAAGATGTGATCTATCCTGGAGAATGTTCCGTGCGCACTTGAGAAGAAAGTGTAATCTGCTGTTTTTGGATGGAATATCCTATAAATATGAATTAAATCTATCTGTTCTATTGTGCCATTTATAGCTTGTGTTTCCTTATTAATTTTCTGTTTGGATGATCTGTCCATTGGTGTATGTGAGGTGTTAAAGTCCCCCACTGTTATTGTGTTACTGTCGATTTCCTCTTTTATAGCTCTTAGCCGTTGCCTTATGTATTGAGGTGCTCCTGTGTTGGGTGCATATATATTTATAATTGTTATATCTCCTTCTTGGATTGGTCCCTTGATCATTATGTAGTGTCCTTCCTTGTCTCTTGTAACATTCTTTATTTTAAAGTCTATTTTATCTGATATGAGTATTGCTACTCCAGCTTTCTTTTGATTTCCATTTGCATGGAATATCTTTTTCCATTCCCTCACTTTCAGTCTGTATGTGTCCCTTGGTCTGAAGTGGGTCTCTTGTAGACAGCGTATATATGAGTCTTGTATTTGTATCCATTCAGGAAGCCTGTGTCTTTTGGTTGGAGCATTTAATCCATTCACGTTTAAGGTAATTACTGATATGTATGTTCTTATTATCGTTTTCTTAATTGTTTTGCATTTGTTTTTGTAAGTCCTTTTCTTCTCTTGTGTTTCCCACTTAGAGAAGTTCCTTTAACATTTGTTGGAGAGCTGGTTTGATGGTGCTGAATTCTCTTAGCTTTTGCTTGTCTGTAAAGCTTTTGATTTCTCCATTGAATCTGAATGAGATCCTTGCTGGGTAGAGTAATCTTGGTTGTAGGTTCTTCCCTTTCATCACTTTAAGTATATCATGCCACTCCCTTCTGGCTTGTAGAGTTTCTGCTGAGAAATCAGCTGTTAACCTGATGGGAGTTCCCTTGTATGTTATTTGTCATTTTTCCCTTGCTGCTTTCAATAATTTTTCTTTGTCTTTAAATTTTGCCAATTTGATTACTGTGTGTCTCAGTGTGTTTCTCCTTGGGTTTATCCTGTATGGGACTCTCTGTGCTTCCTGGACTTGGGTGGCTATTTCCTTTCCCATGTTAGGGAAGTTTTCGACTATAATCTCTTCAAATATTTTTTTGGGTCCTTTCTCTCTCTCTTCTCCTTCTGGGACCCCTATAATGTGAATGTTGTTGAGTTTAATGTTGTCCCAGAGGTCTCTTAGGCTGTCTTCATTTCTTTTCATTCTTTTTCTTTATTCTGTTCTGCAGCAGTGCATTCCACCATTCTGTCTTCCAGGTCACCTATCCGTTCTTCTGCCTCAGTTATTCTGCTATTGATTCCTTCTAGTGTATTTTTCAATTCAGTTATTGTATTGTTCATCTCTGTTTGTTTGTTCTTTAATTCTTCTAGGTCTTTGTTAAACATTTCTTGCATCTTCTCGATCTTTACCTCCATTCTTTTTCCGAGGTCCTGGATGAACTTCACTATCATTATTCTGAATTCTTTTTCTGGATGGTTGCCTATCTCCACTTCATTTAGTTGTTTTTCTTGGGTTTTATCTTGTTCCTTCATCTGGTACATAGCCCTCTGCCTTTTCATCTTGTCTATCTTGCTGTGAATGTGGTTTTTGTTCCACAGGCTTCAGGATTGTAGTTCTTCTTGCTTCTGCTGTCTGCCCTCTGGTGGATGAGGCTATCTAAGAAGCTTGTGCAAGTTTCCTGATCCATGCCTTCAATTTTTATTTTAGTTTTAAAAAACATATTTTATTATTTAAAGGGAAATCTTTAGTTATTAGTCATAAATTGTTTGGAACCTTCAGTGCCTCTTTTTATCATCCAAAGTTCTCTCAAACACATATGTTCCTAGAATGTTGGAGCTGGACGGGACTTCAGACATCATGAATTTCCATCCTTTCACTTCACAGAGCTTTGAGGGAGTGGGTGGTCAGGTCAGGAATTGGTCAGGTTGCATCGTGTGGCTACCCCTGGGAACTGTTTGCTTTTCCCACCATAGTCCAGTGTTCAAATTCCTTAGCCCGGGTCAGAGGCCTGATGAGTCTCCTATTATCTCCTGTCTTGTTGACTCGGATTGTTCAGAATTCTTGAGCACCCCTAGCTTTTCACTTCTGCATCAGACTTCATGCTCTTCGTTTGTGGCCTAATGAAAAGATGGTTTATCTTTGACTTGTGGGGAGGATCTGGGAGGTCTTCTCATTTCTGAGGAGAGCATGAATCATCCCCAGATCACTGGGTCAGGTTTAACCTCTTGAACTCCATTGTCTCTCTGTACTTTTCTTATGGCATAACTCTGTGTGGACCTACTCACTTCTTCTAGACTACATGCATCTTGAGGACATGACACATGGCTTAGTCATCACTACATCCTGCATAGCAAGGGAATGCAGGCCCTGAAAACCTCTATCAAGTTTGTTGTAGACAGGGATGGGTAGATAAATGAACAGAGTGGGATATCCTATTTCCTAACAGAAGATTTAAGTAAATGTTGGTAAGGGAATGAAAAATATATTACCTTAATAGCTTGTTAGCAGATTTTTTTCTCAGGGAAAAAAACAAGTTTAGAAAATACAATGATGAGCTACCTGAGGTGAAAGGAGAGTCTCTTACAAGCAAGCAAAAATAATAGCTGTATTTTTAATGAGAAATGACCATGAATCAGAAGGTAATAAGAAATTAGAGAAGAGAGGTCAGGAAGGGGGAAAAAAGAGAAATCTGGGCAGCATGGGAGAATGCCCAAAGGACTATAAACCAAAGATATCTGATGCCCGTTTTAAAATGCTTCATGTTTGATGTGAACTCACTGCCATCTTTTTGAACTTAGTGGTACTGTCTACTACACAAAGGAGACGCTGTTTATGCTACACCATGCCATTTATGCCTGATACAGAAAGTGTGCTTTCCTGTGAGGTTTGCAATTCTGGGACAACTACCTCATATCCATATATGCTGAACGTGGAGGCAGATTAAAGAAATGAAAGAAAAATGTAGTTTCCACTCTCCTGAATTCTATCACAAATCTGTGAGTAGAATAATAAAAATACATGAAAAAAATGGTCATAGTTTAGTGCAGTTTCTGTTGCACACAAAACACAAGAGATACAGGCAATAAATGTTTTTGTAGTTTGGATCACAGCATCATTTTCAGCATGGTCCATCAGGCACTATTCCCTCCAAGGTAGATTTTGAACAGAGAGAAATAACAAGCAATTAAATTATATGGAAGATTAACTATCGGCCCTTCACTGACCCCTCTTTTTCTTTCCTTCAAGCAAGAGAATCATTGATCAGTCTGTGTTCAGGAAGGAGCAACATTTTTCATTTTGAGCTTTTCTCAAGCAGTTTTAGCTCTTAGGGCTCCTGGCTGATTCTTAGCTCTGTTACTTTAAAAAAAAAATGGGACTCTCATAATATAAAAAAAGAGAAAAAAAAGGCAACGAAGCCAAAAATTTTTCTTTCAGATCTTAATTTACTGTTTATTCTCTGAATTATATTTTAAAAGCCTAGCATTAGGATGACAACCAGTTTTAATCCAAATACAATCAACAGTACGAAAACTCAGCAAACAGGCCAGACACCACTATATACAGTTAGTTCTATGCAAAATCTATTACTGCCATCTTGTGGATTCTCAGGGAATAACGCCAGTTGCAATGTTCTGTTTATTCTGTCTTGGAGTACTAAGTTCGTATGCCACAGTATATGAAAATAACTGGGAGAATGTATAAAAAAAGAGCAGCTAAATACACAATTTTCCATTTAATTTTATCACTTTGAAGGCACTATTTAACTTTTCTGGCTTTCAGAGTGATTTGTTTTGTCTTTTGAGGCTCTCAGGACAAGAGAGTGGATGTTCCCATTGAAAAGAATCCCTGGAGGTCATTTCTCCAGGAGCAGATACTTATGTAAGCCTGGGGACTGAAGAAGGGGGTATTTTCTTTTTTTAATGGTTTGCTGATGTGCAAGTGGGTCCTGACATTCCAAAAGCACAGCAAATATACAGTATAGAAAGAGCTTCTTCCAGGAAAAAAAAAAATGCTACTCTTGGGATACCATCTGCCGATCCACACTTCAGTCATTCTCTTGTAAGCTTTGCGTCTTGGTTTTCTCGTTCTCAAAAAACACTTCAACTGGAAAACTGAGGTAATATGTTGGATCATGGATAGCACAGGCAACTTAAAAAAAATTATCTGAGCATTTCAGGGAAAATTTTGGAATACACCTTTAAAGGCTTTCCCTTTCGCTTAGGGAAGACTTCTTCAAGTTCTTTCGTTTGCTAATTTATTCACCACTTACAAAGACCTCTGAGTGCCTAGCACTGGGTTAGGCCCTGGGAGGCAGTTATAATCCAGCCACACCTCTGTCCTCAAGGAACTCACAATCTGTTGAGGAAAATATTCATGAAAACAATCCAAGTCCAAAAGGAGAACACAGGATGTCATTGAAGAACGGTGGAGATACACGGGTTGGGATGAGGTGGGAGGCCTGCTCTCCCTGTATCTGAGTCCTACCTAAGGGCCTTCTGTAGGCCCTTTCATTCAGCTTCCTCCATATTCAATAAATTTCTCCCTCCTCTGAACTCTTGAAGCTCTTAATTGGAATAATTAGTTCACCTGGTGATCATCTCGGGCACCTTGCCCGGTTAGTTTTCACCAAACCAGTCTCTATCTCACTTCTCTACTTGCAATTTGATCTTAATAATTAAAATGTCATTTATAAATGATAATCAGGCTATGACTTCAAATATAATCCTCATTCTTTCCTTTCTGATGTATATATATATATCAGAATATATAATATATATAATATTTATATATATAATTAAAAGCATGCTCTAAGCATCTACTGTATGTTAGAAATTTTGGTTTTAGCAATTCTCAGCATTCAGTTTTTAGACATAATTTCAGACCATGAATACTCCCCTTCCACCTCCTCCCAAATGGGAATTTTCATGGGGATAATGTGAGATAGGATTTTCTGCAGGTAAACAATTTTTATCATGTGGAGCTGTTGTAGCATCTGTCTGGTTTTATTCCTTCTTCCAGCCCAAGAGTCCCTTCGTTTCCCCCGTATACTATCCAAGTTCCTCATGCCCCTTAATATGGTCTTATTTAAGGATTTGTCTTCATCTTCCTTGCTCTGACCTCCCTGGAGGGCGAAGATCCTGCTATTTAACTCCTTATTCCTAAAGCTTGGCATGTCATGATCTTTATATGGGTCTCAGAGGGGTCCTATCCCTGTTCTGCATGTGCCTCTCCTTTCCCTTCCAGCACCCTGCATGAGTCAGGTGGGTCCCCTGATCTGCACACTAGTTAGGGGGTTAGTGATTTGACCTATGATTTCTTCTGCTTCAAGTAGTGCAGTTGCTCTGAACCTGGGCAGAAGTTAGGAAGAAGAGCAAGGGCCAAAGCCTCCCTTGGCAATTTGGGGTGGTAGAAAGAGTAGCTTATACCCGGGCAGAATGCTGCCGATGGGTGCTCACTGACTCTTTTCATTTGTCAGTCATTGAGGATGGTCATTGTTTGTGGTGAAGTGAATTGTGGTGGTCATGGGAGTGGTGCTCATGATCATTGGAAAGAAGACAAGGTGATACTTGATATCAAGGAACTTATTATTATTGATTTAAAATAACAAAATAGCAGGGTGAGAAGACTAAAATAATGTGATTGTTCCTTTCTATCACATTGGTCATGCATTACAACCATGTTCCTGTCCTATTTCTCCACTAGGTTATAACCCCGTGAAGGTGGGATCAATGTCTTATTCGTCTCCCTTCCCTACAGCACCTAGCATACTACTTGATAGTCATGCTGTCATTATTAAGCACCTATGAAGTGCCAGGCCCTGTTCATGCTCTGGGAACATAGCAATAAATAAAATGGATCAATAGGAGATATTTCATAAATCAAAGAATTAAAAAATAAGAATTGCAGTCTTGTACATGAAGTATTTTCCACCTCTTCCCCTCCCTCCCTTTCTCTAAATAAATAAATAAATAAAAATTGATAAATAAAACACTAGTTTTCCCCCTCTAGTAGATCATTTCCACCAACATATAAACATTGTTATATTGATAAAACCAAACTCTACCCTCTAGTGGCCATCCTATTTCATTCCCCTTTTTAGCAAAACTCAAAGGAGATATCTGTACTCATTGTCATTAATTTCTCTCCTTTCATTATCTTAGAAATCCACTTCATACAGATCTCACCCCATTACACTACAGAAACTGCTTTTTCATTTGGTCAATAAGTTCCATGTTATTAAATTCAGTTAATTTTCAGTTCCCATCTTACAGGACTTACCAACATTTAAAGCAGTTGATGCCACTCTCTGGAGATACTTTCTCTTTTTAGCTCCCGGGGTCCTACTTGGTTTCCTCTTACCTTACTGGTTGCTCCTCTTAGTTCCCTTTGTTGGTTCTTCCTCTTCTCCCTGAGGAGAGGACCTTGGCGCACTCCAGGGCTCAGTCTGTCTGCCTTTGTTGCCTGCTTCACCTGTAGGTGCATCCCTGTCTCAACTAATAGTGTCTCTACTTATCTGATTTTCAGGTAGAAAACCTTGGAGTCATCCTTCACCTCTTCCTTTCTCTTTTACCCCACATCCAGTCTTTTAGGAAATCTGTTAACTGTCCCTTCTAAACATATCCAGAACCATCCCTCACTCCCTCCATTTCTACCACAGCTGTCCCATCCTTCATATTCTCTAATGCAGATTATCCAGGTAGATTCCTAGCTTGCCTCCTGCTTCCATCTTTGTCCCTTGATAGTCTCTTGTCAACACTGCGGCCAGAGTTGATCCTCTTACAATGTAAGTGAAATCATGTCCTGTCACTCTGCTTATAATCCTCCCTTGGCTCTTCCTTCTCTCAGAGGAAAGCAAAGCTCTTACAGAGGCCTACGAGGCTGTGCTGCCTGTGACCCACCCATCACTTCTCTGTCCTCACCTCGCACTTCCCTCCTCTCCCTCCAGTCTCACCAGAACGGCTTCCTCAGATACACAAGGCATGCACCTGACTCAGAGCTCTTCCCTCTGGAACTACCTCAGAGATCTGCATGGCCCACTTTCCTTTCCTTTACTCTTTGCTAAAATGTCACCTTCTCAGTGAGGTCTACACTGACCACCTTATTTAAATGTTCAGTTCCTCTCCTAGCACCTCAAATTTACGTTGCATTACTCTATTGGTTTTTCATCACACTATCACCTCCTAATAAATTATATAATTTCATTATCCATTACTTAAAAAAAAATATATTTGTTTTTCCCACTAGAATATAAGCACCATGAAGCAGCAATTCTTTCTTTCTTTTTTTTTTTTGGCTCTTATATTCCTAGTGCCTTGCATATAATGGCTGCTGTAAAAACTGTTGTTGCATGAATGTATAAATGAATGGTTAGTACTCATTAGGCACTGTGCCAATGGCTTATATATACTATTTTATTTAATGCTCACAATAAGGCTGATAGGTGTTATCATCCCCAATTAACAGATAAGGAAATTAGTGTCCTAAGAGATTAAACTTATCAAGCTCACAAAGCTGGGAAGTAGTGGATTTGAGATTTGAATTCAAGCCTGTCTGATTTTCAAGGTCATCCTTTCTCAACTCCATCTTGTGCAAATGGCTGTACATCAGTAAATATGTGCCTGATTCTCATTTTTATGTGTTTACTTTGGTCTTAATTGTACCCCGTTTTCCCATCTACAGCTTGCCACTTCCAAGCCGTGGTTACCTGTTTAAGAACTATGCATAGCTGCTCACACCCCAAAACAATGAGAAGGAAAGGCTTTTCCTGTTTTTCCATGCCCAACCCCCTTCCAAACACCCACTGGAAGAGCTCACACCCAGTCTCTGTGCCTTTGCCTACACTGTTCCTTCCAACTGAAATGCCTGCCTTCCTTAATTCATGGTAACAAACGGTCTTGAGGAGCCTCGGGTTTTGGGCACTGGGGCCATAGTCCCTGCCCTGAAGAGGTTCTTGGGATTTGTTTGGAAGAAATCGACATGAGAATAAATAATTTACCTACTCTGTGCTAGGGACTTCATTAGCGGAAGAACCACAGTACAGTGGGGCACCAACACCTTTAGGACCTATGCCTGTTTATGGTAGAGGAAGGAGAGAGAGGGAAAGCTCTGAAAGGAGGAGCTCGCCCAGGAAATCCTGTCCTTGAATCCCTTCCCATCTGCCTAACTGCAGGCCCCTCTGCCATAGTCCTCCATGAGCGTCCTCTTTGTAGAGTTGATTCTGCACTTCTTTTAGAGTGGATCACACGAATCATTACATAACCACTTTATAAAGCTGTGAAGTAGGGATGTATGTGTATGTGTGTGTGCATGCATGTGTGTACTCATGCTCGTGTATGTTCAACACTAGGCCCATAGAAGGCCATTCATAAGTGCATCTTAATTGGCGGAAAAGTAAATAGAATTCTCTCCCTTCTGCCTTTAGAGCTTTTCAACATAGAAAATTCTGATGAGGAGATGATATTAAGTAGAGCAAGTCGGGGTAGGAAGAATGTGGCCTGGGCATTGCAGTGGAAACCCTCAGCTTAACTACAGCTAGGATTGCTTGTAATTGGGAATAGATGGTTTTCTCTCCAAATGACTAATTCCTCTTTGTCTTCAAAATACAACCCACTATTAATTTTCCTGGAAATCTTTCCTGGATTCTCCCAAGAGGCTTATTCAGCAGGCCTCTTGTGGTCAATCCTGGAGAAATGACTTTGAATTTAGTGTGAGAAGGGAGAAGGGGTAAGAGAGATTTACTGTGCACTTCCTAGGTGGGAAGTACTTCACCCGTGCTGATTTCTATTATCCTACAGGGTAAAATTCTGAGACTCAGACAATTTAAATAACTTGATCAAGGCCACAGTTATTAAAAGGTGACACTAGGGCTGGACCCTAGGTCTGCCTGACTTCTAAGTTAGTTATTTTTTTTCCACATTCCACAGCAGCCTCACAAATTCTATCAACTCGAATCATGCTATTTCCCTGTGTGATACTGTGATTTATTATAGGAAATATACATTTGGTCTTTGTTCCTGTTTCTGGCACAGAGCTCCTAAAACCCTTGGAATTTTCCAAAGTGAGGGCAGAGAGACAAAGGCGTCTTTTGTTATGTTAATGAGGTGACTTTAGGAGTCCACCTAAGGGTGGGGGCTGGTTGCCAGGAGAACCAACCACGTTGGAACTTTCAGTCCTACCCCCCAAGTCCTCCTGGGAGAGGAGAGGAACGAGAGGATGAGTTAATCACCCACAGCTGGAGATATAGTCAATTATGCCTACGTAATGGGGCCTCCATGAAAACTTAAAAAGAGAGGGCTTGGAGAGTTCAGGGTGGTTGAACATGCGGGGAGTGCTGTGCCTGGAGAGGGCGTGGAAGCTCTGCATGTTTCCCCACGCCTTGCCCTGTGCATCTCTTCCATCTGGCTTTCCCTGCGCTATAGCCTTTTATAATAAACTGGCGATCTAGTCAGTAACATGTTTCTCTGAGTTCCGTGAGCCGCTCTAGCAAATTAATTGAACCCAAGGGAGGGGTCGTTGGAATCTTCAATCTACAGGTGAGCCATCAGATGGTCAGAAACACAGGTGATAACCTGGACTTGCAACTTGCTTCTGAAATAGTGGAGTGGGGTTGGTGTAAAAAAATTGCTTGTAGGGTGGGGAGCACCTGCTCCCACCCATACACATATCTGCAGGTGGAAATTGGTGACCAGAACCTTTACGCTGCTTAAAACCTTTCCACAGTTTTCTGCTGCCCTTTAATCTTCATTCCCTTTTAAGGCCTTAGAAGGTGTATGAGGTGCCTCCTTCCTCTCTAATCTCACCTCTCTTTAAATTCCCTCTCACTCTCTATATCCGAACCACCTCACACATAGTGCGTTTTCCCTGGCTTCTGGGCCAGTGGATAGGCTGACCTCCGGCTTGACTTTTCCTTCCTTGCCCAGCCCGCCTGGTCTGGCTATCCTTTCTACATCTTTCAAGGCTGAGGTAAGATATCACTTCTTCAGAGACATCTTTCTGGTCCCCTGGTCTAGGTGAGGTCCCCCATGTGCGCTCCCCAGCACCTATGGCTCCCCTTTGGTAGCACATTTAGACCTCAAATTTGCAAACTCCATGAGGGTAAGAATGGGGCCTATCATATTCACCACTATACCTCTAACCCATGGCACTGTGTCTTGTCCAGGATAGGACTATATATACTTTCCTTATATATTTTCTCTGTTTTTTCTTTCCCAACCAAAGTAAGAATAATAGAGCTGGACACCATGCTCCATTTGATTTGATCCTCATCTTTCTCAAAGACCAAAATGAGGATTCACTACAAAAGAACTGATGATTTATTTCTTCATTTATTAGAAGGTGTCTGTAGCTCTTTAATAGAGCAATAGGGACTTTTTAAGACAAGGAACATTGGTCTGTAAATCCCTTAATCTCAGGAAGACATTTTTAATTACTTTGGGACACAACGTGCTGGAAACAGAAAATCACCATTAGAAAGAAGTTTTCACGGTCCACCGACACTGGCAGAGTTGATATCCTGTCCTTGCCTGAATCTCTTGTTGGTATGCTTAGATGAGCACAGTTAGGGAAGGCACTGCCAGCTGCACAATTGCAGGCCGAGGCCCTTCCCAAAGGAAGGCCTCTCTCTGGAAATCATTTCTACTGTTTAAGAAACTATTATCAGTCTCAGGATCTTAGATCTAAACAATTCCTCACATAGAATTCAGTGAGCCAAATGATCTCTAATGGACGTTTATCATTTAGCTGCTCAGTGTCCAAATAGCCTTCTTTTTTGGGGGCAATCCAAGACAGGCGGGAGGCACAGCCTTATCCCCCATTAGAAAGGTGGAAGGGCACAGCTAGAGTGAGGGCAGGCCAAGCAGATATTCCTGCTGGGAACTTAGAATCACCACATTAACGTGTAAGATACATGGAGAGAGAGAGATTTTTTTCACAGCACCTCCAGCAGTGTGGCCTCATTGTAAGTGGCCTGTGGTAATGACCTCGAGAGCAGCATCCTTAAAAGACTGACTTCAGCAGAATTTCCTTCCTGGCTTCTGAGCTTGGTTCCCCAGCCTTCCTGGGATTCAGTGAGCTATCTGTTATTTCTCTAATAAATTCCTTTTCATTTAAGTCACCCAGATATCTGTTGTCTGGAGTTCAGAACTCTGGCAGGTAAATCCAGCATCCAAGCTCCCATCAGGCACATCACTAGAATAGTCAGCATTATAAGCAAGGAAGCTGACTGTGATAGATGGAGACCTACGCCTGGTGGCTAACAGGCTTTAAGCTAGAAAATCACTGAACTCTTCAGTTTCCTCCTGTATAAAATGGCAAGGTGATCATCTTCCTACCTATCCTGGATGCTATGAGAATCAAATGAGATAACATTCATAGGAAGGGACTTGATACATAGAAATGGTGATGCAAATGTAAGGGTTATGAGGGCTTAGCTAGCAAAATAGGTTAGAGGCAAAACCAAGTAGGAGCTAAAAATCAGTCTACTTGCAGATGAGGATCACTCCTTCCTCACAACCTGAGATGTCTCTGCAAGGATTCCCCTTTATCAGGGGTCACCTGTGATAGAGCATTTTCAATGTTTATGTGGAAAAGACTCAGGATCGAGTTTTAGTTCACCCTTCGAGACTTGTATAGGGACTCTTTATCACCTAAACATCTTTTTGGAAGAAGAGTATATATTATAAACAGAGTTTTAAGCAAACATCATGTATTTAGCATTTAGTATGTAATAGAATATTTAATATTTGTCTGATCTGCGGGAGTTCCTACTAGTCAATTAGGAAAGAATCTGTCTGATTTGGAAAATACATTCTGTTGGCTGGAAAGCTAAAAGCACTAAGATATTCTGAGTCTTCAGGACAGAGCGGTTCTTTAGGCCAAGAGTCCAGATGGATACAACTGAGAGGAGCCCTAGGATTCCTAGCTGCCTTCAGAGAAGTTAATGAATGAATGTCTTCTTTCATTCATTCATTAACATTTGCCCGGTAGCTGGGTTCAGTATTAATCAATGGGATGCAGAGATGCTAAAACACAGTCCCTGCCCTCAGGGGAAGCTTTGGGGGATCTAGATGTTGCT
The DNA here is from genome assembly GCF_028564815.1 of Eubalaena glacialis. NCBI lineage: Eukaryota > Metazoa > Chordata > Mammalia > Artiodactyla > Balaenidae > Eubalaena > Eubalaena glacialis. Next base: position 59,503,216 of record NC_083725.1, on the reverse strand, counting down.
TTTAAGTCTCCTCAATTTTAGAATCTCTGTGTATGATGGCTTCCTATGGTGGCTCATATTTCTCCTTGTAAATAGTTTATTATTTCAGGCATTTATGTTTTTCTCACTAACTGGACTTAGCGTGCAGACAGCCTTAGACATAAGCAAACTGCCAAGTTAAATTTTCTTTCTGAAGGCTGGCATTGCAGAAAGAGCATAGCTTTGAAATCAGAAGCAATGGTCGTTCAAATGCCACTGTCATTGCTGATTATCTGTGTGATTTTGGGCAAATTACTGAATTTCTCTGAGCCTTCAACCCAACAAGGTTATTGTTAGGATTCAGTGAAATCATAATACTTCATGCTAAGCAGATACTCAAAAATATGAAGCATTTTATTCCTAATTCCCCACTGTTCCTGCTTCCTTGGAGTCTTTTTTGGGAAGCTTTTCCTCCAGAAGCCTTCCCACATTTCCCAGGCTGGGCTAATGACAGCCTCTCCTTTGTGCCCATGTGATCCCCTGAATTTACCATTAACACTTTCCATGTTATTGTGGAAATAACCTATTTATGTGTCTGTCTCCCCTTGTGAGGCTATATGTTCGCTAAGGACACAATTGTTTTTTTTTGCCCAGTAGGTTTTGCTGCTTAGTGGATGCTTAGGAAATGTCTGTGGATTGGTTTTATGCAAATAGGTTAATAAATTGTATGTACAGAATACCCCTTATCTAATGCTCCACATGCCCCCTCTGATTTGCACTACTGTTTGAGGAAGATCTTTCTAGATTGAGGAGGATAGTTCCTCTGTCTTAGGTTTTTGGTTTGCACTCTCCCTACCCCATCCCCTGAGCTCTGCAAATGATATTTTAATGTGAAAATGTTACTTCTCCCAAATAAAACACCTGCATGCGTTTTTCCGGAGTTTAGTTTAAGGCAGAATTTCTAAAAGTATGTCCAATTAGATAGTAACTCATATTCCAGGGGGAAAAAGATTCTTTAGTTAAGTAAGGTTAGAAAATGCTTTAACAGCATTTCTTTATTGCTGTAGAGATTCTCAGATCCTTTATTTGGTCATGAACCTTTCTTTTTTCATAGAGCATTTCACAGATCTGGTATTATATAGAAATATCACTTTGAGAAAAGCTGGAATTGGTATCACTGAACTGAACTTCAGACTTTTGAAGGCTGCTTAAAGCTGAGTCCTTGAGTAGTTGTCCTGTGGGTTATCTATTAGAGGTCTGACTTTACATGTTTCCCGATGTACTATTTTTGCAGCATGTCTACAAGTTGTGAAAGATATATATATATATATATGTATAGTGCTAATGACATTGAATAAGCAGTACTTAAGGAATGTACCAGAAAATAGCATGTTACATTTGCTTCCCTACTATGTCCATAAAGTTTATTGAATTTATTCATTTGACAGGTATTACCAGCCAGATTCTATGTCAGAAAATAGGGATGCTTCTTAAGTGTAGCCTGGGGCAATCCATGAGTTCTCTGGTCCCTTTTAGGTACTAAGAAGGCCTTGGGTTCACTCTAAGTTCCTCTGCAGAGAAAATTCAGTACATGCACAGGCCCGTGGAAGAAGTCCCACATGTATCAACCTGGCCATTCCTTTTGTTAAAACAAGGAAACACTTCTGTGTGGATTGTCTGTAGAGAAGTGCTATCCTGAGTCCTCTCGAGTGACCCACAACTGTGATGCCTAGAGGACCCCATCTCCCCACAATCTGGCAGCTGCGGCACTGTGGTCCTTCATCGTATGGGCTGCTGTGAAGTTGTATGTGCCAAGTGGCTAAATATTTTGAACATGACAGGAGGGAAAGAAAAAGCCAGGGTGGTCGGGGTGAAAGTGAGAGTAGGGAAGAGGCCAGCGAGGTAAGCAAGGGCCAGACCCTGTGAAATTTTGTAGGCCGTATCAAGAATTTTGGATTTTATCTTCACAACAACAGAAAGCCACTGAAAGTTTAAGGGGAGAAACAACATGATCACATATGCTTTTTGAAAGGCTCACTCTTCCCAAAGTCTGGAAGTTTGTATGTGATGGGGGATGTGTGTGTGTGTATCCTGGACAGTCTATATGAAAAAAGGATTTATAGAGCTGCAGTAGGCCCTGCTGAATCTCGACCCTCTGGTGAGTGGGCCAGAGGTCAGCCTCGATGGTGGGGCTCTGAAGCTGAGGCTGAGGAAAAGTCTCTTCACTGGCCATACTTCACTGTTTTTATTTGAGGTGGTCCCTGAGCAAGAAAGGTGTGGGCTCTGAGTTGGACAGGAAGACAAATCCAGTAAGGTGGGGAGACGTCTGAATGAACTTCAAAATTGAGAGGCGAGTGCCAGAGCCAGAAGAGTCAGTGAATCTAGACAGAATGGGGGTCAGCGGAGAGAGCGATGCCTGGACCAGGCACAGAGGTTTGAGGAGGCAGCCTCCGCGTGGTTTCTGGGCCAGAAACCTGAATTTAACTGGTCGGGGTTAAGGCAAGAAGTCTTCATCTTTTCAAAAACATCAACAATTCCACTTGGTTAGATTTCACTTACAAGTTGTTTAATAGGGTGCCCTGGCTGATACAGGACCCTGAATTTTCCGAAACCTTGATGAGAAGCAGGGGGCATTGTGGGGACACACCAAAATTGTACATTGTCTAATGTCTTTTTTTAAAAAATTGAAGTGTAGTTGATTTACAATGTTTCAGGTGTGCAGCAAAGTGATTCAATTTTATGTATACATATATATATATTTCAGATTCTTTTCTGTTATAGGTTATTATAAGATATTGAATATAGTTCCCTGTGCTCTACAATAGGTCTTTGTTGTTTATATCTATTTTATATTTAATAGTGTGTATCTGTTAATTCCAAATTCCCAATTTATTACCTCCCAACCCCTGACCTGTCTAATGTCTTTTAAGCTAAAGGTGTTCAGTATTCCCTTCAGCAAATACTATTTCTTTGAGCAAAATTATAAGACAGGCCCTTGGTTACAAAGGACAGGTCTACCCATTTTCTTGGGGGAAGCTGTAAAATCCACGTTAACCCAAATGCAGATGTTAAATCATCTCAGTTTGGAAATCTATACTGTTGTGTTTACACTTGTGTTGGTCTGTGAGTCTTGTTGCTCTTCTTTTGTTGGGAGAGGTGGAGTAGGTGGAGCTCAACCAGAAAAAAAAACAACAAGAAAACCAAAAAAACACCACTCTCCGGCCAGGATAACCAGAGCTGGGACTGACGCTTGTCCCTGAGGGAAGGGCGGAGGTTTTGCTGGGGTTTGAGTGACTCCAAGTGTTGAGGATGAGAGGAGAGAAACTAAATGTGCTGATTAGGTGAGAGACTTTGTAAGATTTCTAGCTTAAGCTGTTGTGCTTTTGGAAACAAGGTGACAAAGCAACACAGAGTGGGGCGAGGACTCTTGTCCTCACCTCTGCACAGTCCTCAGAGCCTCTCTGGAAGGCAGGTTTCAGGAACCCTGAGAAACAATCCCTTAAACAGAAACCCTTGAGCACTGAAAACAATGAAAACAGGAATCCTCCATGGGGCTGGGGACAGAGCTGGAGAGGAAGGACATGGCCCATATGGCATGGTCACTGGAAGGGATGGGGTTGGTAAGCTTTTAAGAGGACCACTTCAGGGAATTAAAGAAATAATTTGGGACTTTATGTATTTTTTTGTGGGGCGGGGTGGGCAGGAGGAGGGCTGGTTTTCACTGGAAGGGATTAAGAGTTGTCTTTTGAGGTAACAATATAAGGGTGACGTTACCAGTACCCCAGGATGGTGAAGAGTGTATATAGTGCTCGAATTCCAGTTGAGTAACTTGACAGTAAGGATCTAACAAAGAAAGCCCTTCCCTTCTGCATGGCTCTAAACATGAAGATAGGAAGGAAACCTGAGAATTCGTGAAACACCCAGATGAGCTGTGACTCATTTTCACTCCTCCCAAATCACAATGCAATTTCAATTTCAGTTTGAAAATTCACAATTACCTATTGTACCTTCACTGCAACGGCCGCAACATTTCACTTCTGGCCACACATATTCCCAACTACGTATCTTGGAACAGAGTGAGTTAAATACTTAAAGTCCATCAAGAGTGAGTTTTGGAGTTTGCAGGGTCAGCTAGGGTGATCTTTTTTGGACTTCTGAGGATTGAACAGACTAAAACTGCTTGGTGAGGCAGAAAAGAATCTCTTTATAGTGGTATTGCTTCTGCATGCTCCGCTCCATATATATACATTTTTTCATAACAAAGCACTGGAACAAATAATAACAGAAGCATTTCTATCTTTCCCTCTGCAGAAAGAATGCCTGAGGAGACTACTGTACTAGTTAACGTGATTGCATGCTGAATGCCCTAAATTCTCCTCCACAAATACCTCAAGGAGATGGTTCAATTATTGGATAAGACTTTCTGTAATAAATCCCTGAGAGATAGAATACATAAAGGAGAAACTGGAGAGAAAAGATCACTCACAATACGTGTATGGAATGTGGCCTCAGGTGACGATTTTTTTCCGGCAGGCATTGTAACTACTTTAGTTTGTAGCTCTGGTGGGGAGGAGGAAGTGCAGGATAAATCCTTGCAATGGCACCTGGGAATCCTCCTCCATTTTCAGGTTGCCATGCAAAGTGTTTAGACAATATATGAACACTAGATGGCACCCACAATCTTAAAACATAGTAAAAGGCTAGTTGCCTTTTCTGTATAGGCGAGTGTGACTATCTTGTCGGAAAACAGTCAATTAGGGGAACTGTAAACATATCTACTCAAGCATTTCCCATTACTGGGGTCCTATGAGGTGCTCCTTATGTAATGGTTTCGTGGTCAAATACGTTTGGGAAAAACCATATACTTTATCTGCCTCTAAGGAGCTTCCCAATGTACACTGGGAAACATGTTTTTGAAAAGCTCTTCAGTGAAGAAACCTGCTCACTAGGGAACCCTTTCTCTCAGTAGCAACCTAATGCAATCCTGCTGTTCCAATATCCTGTGAACTCACTTTGGGAAATGCTCCTCTAGTCCAAGCCCTGCCCCAAAGAAGGAATGGCTCAAACTATCTAAAAGAGGCTTTCCTTAGACATGGTTATCTGACACACTTTGAAAAACATCAGACACTTTCTTAAGGCAGAGTAGTTAGTAGTAATAGTATTGATTGAGTACTTAGAGTGTGACATGCTCTGTTCTAAGTGCTTTCTCTCTTCTCTTTCCTCAGTTTGCAATCTCTATCTCTACCTATGTTAGATGCATTGATATACAGTTGGCCTTGGATTTGGGGTTGGTTGAATGCATGGATGCAAAACCTGTTGATACGGAGGGCGAACTGTATACATTGTGCTATGCCATTTTATATAAGGGACTTGAGCATAGTGGATTTTGTTATCAGTGGGGTGTCCTGGAACCAATCTCTCGTGGATACCGAAGGACAAGTGGATCTGCTTTTAGGCAGTAAGCATTTTGAGATTAGTCTATTTATCTCATTCATCTTTGAGATTTCAATTCCTAGTACAGAACCTGGCACACAGTAAGCCATTAATAAAATAAATTATCTAAAAAGATTCTGTAGTCTATATGGGAGAAAAATTCTGGGAAATAGGGATCGACATTATATCCCTAATTAGAAAGGTAACTGTCTATTATACAATTTCCTTCTTTATGGAGACCAATTGAGAGCAGCGATCTACCTTCCAGCTCTCTTTCCTGGGGATTCTATTTCTCTTCTCTAAACTTACTATGTTATTGTTAGCATAGCATAACTTATTTGCAAATTAATCTTACATGACTTAGAAATCTATGTATTGAATTTATTTATTTATTTATTTAAATTAATTATTTATGGCTGTGTTGGGTCCTCGTTGCTGCGCATGGGCTTTCTTTTTGTTTTTAGTTGCAGCGAGAGGGGGCTACTCTGCATTGTGGTGCATGGGTTTCTCATTACGGTGGCTTCTCTTGTTGCGGAGCACGGGCTCTAGGTGTATGGGCTTCAGTACTTGCAGCACGTGGGCTCAGCAGTTGCGGCACGCGGCCCCTACAGTGTATGGGCATCAGTAGTTGTGGCGCACGGGCTTAGTTGCTCTGTGGCATGTGGGATCTTCCTGGACCAGGGCTCGAACCTGTGTCCCCTGCATTGGCAGGCAGATTCTTTTTTTTTTTTTTTTAATAAATTTATTTTTAGCTGTGTTGGGTCTTCGTTTCTGTGCGAGGGCCTTCTCCAGCTGTGGCGAGCAGGGGCCACTCTTCATCGCGGTGCGCGGGCCTCTCACTATCGCGGCCTCTCCCGTTGCGGAGCACAGGCTCCAGACGCACAGGCTCAGTAGTTGTGGCTCATGGGCCCAGTTGCTCCGCAGCATGTGGAATCTTCCCAGACTAGGGCTCGAACCCGTGTCCCCTGCATTGGCAGGCAGATTCTTAACCACTGTGCTACCAGGGAAGCCCTATGTATTGAATTTTTTTTTAAAGGTATTTTAAAATTTATTTTGGTTGCGTTGGGTCTTCGTTGCTGCGCGCGGGCTTTCTCTAGTTGTGGCGAGTGGGGGCTACTCTTCGTTGCGGTGCACGGGCTTCTCATTGGGGTGGCTTCTCTTGTTGTGGATCATGGGCTTCTAGGTGTGCGGGCTTCAGTAGTTGCGGCACGCAGGCTCAGTAGTTGTGGTGCATGGGCTTCGTTGCTCCACGGCATGTGGGATATTCCCAGACCAGGGCTTGAACCCGTGTCCCCTGCATTGGCAGGCAGATCCTTAACCACTGCGCTACCAGGGAAGTCCCTGTATTCAATATTTGTTTAGAGTTTTTGTTCTTGTGTTTTCCAGGAAGTTATAACTTGTCCTTACATGTCCAGTGCAAGCTGTAGGTGCAAAATATTATCCTCCATATTCCATTGTTAATAATTCTATTCTGTCATTTTTCTTTCCATATTGTAATAATGTTTGAGCTTCTCAAGCCTGTTTATTCTTTCCCTGCAGTGTTAAACCAATGAAATTCCAAAACTGAGCCTTTAAACTAGACACTTTCTAGCCACACTTTTTATAAATTTTTACAAGCTAAAAAGGAGAAATGTTCCCTTTTTTCTTTTCAATTGCAAAAAGCAGATATTTTCATTGTTGAACAATTTTTGCAATTGTTTTACATAAAAGATGGATATGATATTTGAACTTCAGAGATTATTATGTTCTATGAATTGTAATCTCTAAGAAGACTATAATTCTGATTGTTTGCCTTGCTTACTCTGTGGTCCTGGCAATAATATTTAAATGGGTACATCTACTTCTAAAAGCAGAAATACTTGGGAGTTTTCTCTGTTGAGCCATAAGAAGGTTATTGGCTCATCTCTTTTTCTACCACACACGTAGAGGTTAAAACAAATAAAACCCATGGCTTAGTGGATTTCTCATTTAAACAGAGTTAAAAAGTCTCATATCATCTCTGTGCCTCAGTTTATTCATCCTTCAAATGAGCATAATAAGGCACAGGGTTGTTATAAGATTAAATTAGCTATAACTGTGTCTGACTCAAAGCACCGTGGAAATATTAGCTTGTTATAGTTCTGTGTGCTCCTGAATGTGATGTGCACACAGAGCAATGTGTACGAAGAAGGTGCTGAATGAGACCGTTGTCAAGGTTTTGAAGAGAGATTGTGCTGTGAGGAGAAAGAACACTGATTTTGGGTCAAGAGACCTGCTTTTGAGTGGAAAGTCATAGTCAGTAGCTGTGGAGCTTTGGACAAATCATTTAGCCATTCTGAATCCCCTTCCCCTGATACGGAAAGTGAGAGTAATAATAACATATCCTGACACTTAAGATTTCTTTGAAGATTCCCAGAATCAATGCATGTGAAAGTGCTTTGTGTCTAGGAAAGTGCTATGACAATGTGAATGCTGATTGTGATGAAATGACAGAGTGGTCCCCCAGTCTACAGTTTTTTTTTGGCTGCACGGTGCGGCATGCGGGATCTTAGGTCCTGGACCAGGTATCGAACCTGCACCCCCTGCTGTGGAAGTGTGGAGTCTTAACTGCTGGACGGCCAGGGATGTCCCCAGTCTACAGATTTTGAGCCAGGAGGAGGAAGTATGTTCTAGAAAGTATTTTAGAGTCAGTCTCCCAGGTTATAGTGACTTTCTTTTTTTTTCTTTTGATGTGGACCATTTTTAAAGTCTTTTATTGAATTTGTTACAATATTGCTTCTGCTTTATGTTTTGGTTTCTTGGCCTGGAGGCATGTGGGATCTTAGCTCCCTGACCAGGGATTGAACCTGCACCCCCTGCATTGGAAGCCAAAGTCTTAACCACTGGACTGCCAGGGAAGTCCCTATAGTGACTTTTTAAGGCATCACTATTTTTAATTCAATACTTTTTCATCAATAAACGTTTTTTGAGAGACTGCTATGTGTCAGGCACTGTGCTAAATGTTGAGGATACAAAATCATTAAAACGATACAGAATTTGCTTTCAGGGAGTTTTTTGTAACTTTGTAGAGAAAGACAGGTGTGTAAATAAATAAGGGCGATGAGGTTTAATAGCTTATTAAACCTTTAAAGTTATATCATATATATCATTTAAGTATAGAAGAAGTAGGTGGGGCAAAGTAGTTGAAGGCATGACATTGGGTGACAGAACAAAGGCCTGGCATGGGACCTTACCCTATTTATCCCATACTCAGTCTTTCCAGACATCTGCTAGTTGATGAGTGAGCAGGAACCTGCATGTGTGGGAGAACCACAGAAACACATAAGGCAGGGCCATGCATGCAGACCACTGGACACTTTGCTTAGGTCAACTGACTACATTATACAGGTAAATCATGTGTGCATGGGTAGGAGTTGGAGTGATGGTTAACAAATATAAGGTCACTTGGAAAATTCTAGCTATAAACCATAGCTATAAAGCAAAGCCAAATTTTTCTAAGTATACAACGAAAACCACAAACTAAATGCTTCATTGAGTTGTGAACCATAACCTCAGCGATAAAACTGGGCTCCTTATGTAATTCTCTGTTATTATTTGCATGATTGCCAAAATTGCAGTATGGGCATCAACACTCACAATGGATTTAACTACTTATCATAGAGTTTATCCCAGGGACGTAGCTTGATGTAGTAGAAAGAAGCAGTCAGTAGATATTCAAATAGAAGAAAGGACTTGGAGAAGAAAGGAGGAGGGAAAGCAAGATGGAAGGAAAGATGGATGGCAGGAAGGAAGGAGGGAGGGATGAGGGAAGGTAGGTGGTGGGCATTAAAACTGAATATTTAAATCCCAGCTCTGACTCTTTAGTTAGGTTAACTCTGACAAGTTATTTAACCTCTCTGAACCTTATTCTTTTCATCTGGACATGGGGCAATACCTTTGAGGGTGATTGTGGGAATTAAAAATTACTTTTATAAAATGCCTGGTAAATAAGTGCTTATTAACTCATTTCTAGTAATTTTTGTATTTAGGTAAATGGTGATGCTGCTACCACTTATCAATGTCACCAAATTGTATATAGCACTATTTTATACATTATTCTTACATAGTTATATGCAACAAACTATATACATCATAAAGATACAGTTTTTAGAGTATAGTGATGGATTTTGAAAGAAATTTGGCATTTTGAAAAATAAGTAATATACCTAAAAAATGCATGCTTCTTAATGTTCTATTGGATGCAAATATGTCTCAGAAAATCTAAATGAAAACACTAGCACCTTTACCTGTATCTGAGGGAAGTAACACGCTTCAAACACCTGAACACCATTTAAATTACAACATGCACCTGAAGCCATAATGCTCTCCTCCACTTTTCCTTTGTAATTAAGGTGCTTTTGGAGTTATAACTGGGAGTGACTTTCTCTCAAATGGTGTCAGACATGGAGGGAATAAAGATTAAGAAGAAATACTCACAGACAGGATCTGGTCTCCTCTCTGGAGCTCCCCACTCAGGTCTGCTGGTCCACCAGCCAGAATGAAGGATACAAAAATACCTTCTCCATCTTCCCCGCCCACGATGTTGAAGCCCAGGCCAGTGGAGCCTTTGTGCAGGACCACCTTGCGGGGCTCCCTGTAGAAACAAGTGGAGAGCACAGTTCATAGGGTGGCCCACTCAAGATTTGCATTGCTTTTACTTTCACTGGGATATATGACACCAGCAATCCATTACCTGTGAAAATGGCTTCCCCAATTATGATAACTTTGCATATTAAAAAGATGCTAATATCAGGGCAGATGTCTGAACTCCTCACTGTAACAAATGCCAAAATACCATGCAAATTTATTCCTTAATTCCAAAACATTTTCTTAAACTAGACTTACTTACAAGTTTCCTTTGTTTAAAACATCTGTTCTTGTAATGCGCACCACAGTAGTATTCAGTAGGATGGATGTATCCAAAAAGAGGGAGAGAATTTGGGGGACAAGAGACTAGACTGAATAGGCCAGACCATGAAAGATCTTACATGCCAGCCTGTGGGTTTGTTGTCTGTTTGATTGTTAATTAAAATTTACTCTGTAGGCAGTGGGGACTCACTGGAAGATTTTGAGGCACGAAGAATATTTAAATCCGTTTTAGGAAGATTAACAAATGACCATAATGGGATTGATGGAGTTGGAAGTGCAGATATGATGGGAGACAGGAAAACCAGTGAGGATGTTGTCCAAGTAATCCAGGTTTGAGGAAGTGACAGTCTGCCCAAAAGTGATGGTAGTGATAATGGAAAGAAAGGGTAACATGAGAGAGGTAATTTGAAGGGAGGAGCAGAGGGTCCAGAGATTGATTCAGGTATTGGAGGAGGAAGGAGGAACATCTAAGTAATTGGCAAAGGAGGGGTGGGTGGGTCATGAGGATGAGTATGATTTTGAAATGCTCAGTTCCAGGTACTAGTGGGACATCCTTGTGGAGATGTGCAGAAGCAGTTAGAGACAATGGATAGGAATTTAGGTTCTCAGAGAGGACTGCAAATTCAGATTTGATGGTCATCAATAAAAGGATAAGAGATGAAATCTTAAGGCAACCGTTCATTGAGTTTGTGTAGAAGCTGGAGAAATATGGAACGTAGAATTGTAAAGGATCTTAGAAGTCATCTAGTTGAATTTTCTCTATCAGTAGTTTCAAAAAGTGTATTCTGCAAGCCTTAGGTTTGACCAAGGTGCTTTTTGTATCACCCACCCTCCTCTCCCAGATATCTCAGTTCCAATCATTAAAGGTTCCTCTTCTGTTTTCCTGCTCTTAATGTTGTAAGAATGGCAAAGAGCCATCCAATATATTTTTATACTAATGATTACACAGATTTTGTTATTTGCTATCACATTTCCTTGCACAGAGAGATGCATTATATCTGTATTTAACCTTATTATGAGGAAGGATTTACAATGCACATCGGAGCTTGGACTATAAGTAATATGTAATAATGCTATGTATTAAGAGTTAATTCATTTTCATTTTGACATAGAGTTAATTCATTTTCTTCTGCAAATACTTTGTAAGCACCTACTATGTCAGGAACTGTTCCAGCTACTCGGAAAGTTTGTAAGCAAAACAAAAATCCCTACTATTACGAGCATACATTCTGATGGGGGTAGACCACTAAAAAGAAATAGATGCCATAAATAAGTTTGTTATATAGCATGTTAGAAAGCAATAAATATTTTGAGAAAAAGAAAAAGCAGAGCAGTGTAAAAAGGATAGGTGCTTTCAGGGATGGGCCTGGACAGGATTTATTGAGAAGGTGACAGTTGAGGAAAGACTGAAGGGGTGAGAAAACTAGTCATATGATATATAAAGGAAACATTCCAGCCAGAAAGAATAGAGGCCCTAAGGTGGGAGGGTGCCTGGTGTTGTCAGGGAAGAGCTAGGAGGCCAGTGTGGCTGAATGAGTGAACAAGGGAATGAGAATGGTAAAAGATGAACTCAGTGTACTAGTTTTCTATTGATGAGTAACAAATTACCACAAACTTAGTAGTTTAAACCAACACCCACTATTATCTCACAGTTCTGTAGGTCAGAAGTCTGGGTGGGCTTGTCTAGGCTGTCTGCCTAGGATTTCTTAAGGCTGTTATCAAGGTGTCAGCCAGGCCAAACTTTATTGGGAAGCTCTGGGGAAAAATCCGGTTCCATATTCAGTTAGGTTGTTGGCAGAATTCAGTTTCTTGTGGTTGTAGGACTGTATTACATATATTTTATCATAAGGAATTGGCTCATGCAGTCATGAATGCTGAGAAGTTCCAGGATCTATAGTTGGCAAGCTGGAGACCCAGGAGGGCCAATGGTATAACTTCTAGCTAAAGTTTGAGTCCAAAGTTAGGAGACGACCAATGACACAGCTCAAAGAAGGAAAGAAAGAGCAGATTCTTTTTTACCCTGCCTTTGGTTTTATTCAGGCCTTGGATGGGTTGGATGGGGCTACCCATACGAGAGAGGACAATCAGCTTTACTCAGTACACTAATTCAAATGTTAGTCTCATCCAGAAACTTCCTCACAGACACACCTAGAGTAACGTTTAACTAAGTATCTGGGCACCCTGTGGCCCAGTCAAGTTGACATATAAAATTAACCATTAGTCTTAACAAAGGCTGAGGTCCCTGTTTTCTTGCTGGCTGCCAGTTGGAGGTCTCTCTCAGCTTCTAGAGGCCACGCATTTTCCTTCCCATGTGGCCCTCTCTATCTTCAAGCCAGAAATGGTACATTGAATCCTTTTCATATCTGGAATCTCTCTGGCTTGTTCTTCTGCAATTAGCTAGATTTAACTCTCTGCTTTTCAAAGGGTCATGTGATTAGGTTAGGCCCACCCAGATAATTCTTCACCTTAAGATCAACTGATTAGTAACATTTATTACATTTGCAAAATCCCTTTTCCATGTAAGGTAACTTAACTGTAGGAGTAACACCAGGAGGTGGAGATCATGGGGCCATTTCATAATTTTGACTACAACAGGCAGAGAGGCAACAGGGGATAAATCCTGAAGGGACTTGTAGACCATTTTAAAACTTTGACTTTTACTCTGAGAGAAATGGGGATCCACTGAGAAGAAGAATTACTTGATCTGATTTACATTTTTAAATGATTACTTTGGTATAAAATAGATTTGAGGGGCAAAGTTTAAAGAAGTGAGACCAGTTAGGTGGCTATTGCTATATTCTGGCAAAATATAATAGTGCCTTGGACCAGGGTGGTATTAGAGGAAGTGGCGAACAATGGATACATTTCCATCTATTTTCTTTTCTGTTCAGTTTGAGTAATTCCTGTTTTTCTGTCTTCAGATTGACTGATTCTTTCTTCTGTCATATTTATTCTGCTATTGAGCCCATTCAGTGAGTTTTAAAATTTTGGTTATTTTATTTTAAAGCTTTCACATTCTATTTGGTTTTTCTTTATATCTTTTATCCCTTTGCTGAGACTTTCTTTTTTTTAAAAAATTTATTTCAAGTGTGTTTGTAATTGCTCACTGAAGCATGCTGGCTACTTTAAAATCCTTGACAGATAATTCCAACATCTGTGTTATCTCAGTGTTTGTATCTGTTGATTGTCTTTTCTCATTCAAGTTGAGATTTTCCTAGTTTTTGGTATGAGAAGCAATTTTTTTATTGTATACTGGACATTTTGGGTGTTCTGTTGTGAGGCACTGGATCCTATCTAATCTTAGTCTTTTCCACATAGTGGATTGGTTTAGGTGTAGATCCAAGTGAGATGGATATTCAGCTCCCTATTTGGCCCTGGTGACACCAGGGAGGAGAGAAAGTGGGGTACCAGCTAACATTTGACTTATTCTACCTGCCTGTCACTTGGTGGGGGTAGAGGCTCAGGTCCCATTGGACCCACTGACACCAATGGTGGAGAGAAAGTAGCATGTTGACTAGCACCACCTTGAACCACCTTGTTTTGCCTCTTTGCCTCTGGGTGGGGCTAGAAGTTCAGCCCCCCAGAGTCCCACTGACACTACCCTGGTAGGTAAAGTGGTTTGCCACTGAGTGCTGCTTCCTTCTTCCTCCTTCTATCTGTTGCCACTGCCAGGGGGTGGAAGTCCAGCTTCCAGCTGGTCCCTGCCAATACCAGGAGTAGGGGAATAGAATGCTAACCTCATTCCAGCTTGTTGCTGCTGGGTAAAGATGTAACTTCAGCTTTCCACTGAAAGTGGAGTGTCAACCAGCAACACCTCATACCATCTTATTCTGCCTTTTTGCTGCAGAATGGGGATGGAAGTTCAGCTCTTGTTTGGACCACTGACACCAGTCCAGTGGAGGAAATGAAGGGCCATCTCATAATTGCTTCTCCTAACTGTCTCTGGTGGGGCCAGAAATCTAGCTATCTGCATGGTCTACTGGTACCACAATGGTGAGTGGACAGTTTTTTCTTTGGTATTTGGCTAGAGTAGGGCCAGTATTACTAAAATGTTCCCAGTTCTATTAGTCTACCCTTTTCCCAGTCCTTTGGTTACAGGGAGCAGGCTTCTCTTGAGGCTTTTTTTTTTTTTTTTTTTTTAATTTATTTATGGCTGTGTTGGGTCTTCGTTTCTGTGCGAGGGCTTTCTCCAGTTGTGGCAAGCGGGGGCCACTCTTCATTGCGGTGCGCAGGCCTCTCACTGTCGCGGCCTCTCTTGCTGCGGAGCACAGGCTCCAGATGCGCACGCTCAGTAATTGTGGCTCACGGGCCCAGTTGCTCCGCGGCATGTGGGATCTTCCCAGACCAGGGCTCGAACCCGTGTCCCCTGCATTGGCAGGCAGATTCTCAACCACTGCGCCACCAGGGAAACCCCGAGGCTTTTTTATCTGTGCCTGTTGGTGGTTTCAGGGTATAGGCTTCTCTACTGCCCCGTCCAGGATACATGGGAAGCAGAAAGAAAATCCAGATAACTCACATCAGTGTCATTCCTCTCCAAGCCAGTCTGACTTCTTTCCAACTTTTTAGAGTGTTGCTATGTTTGTTTGTTTTATTATGTCTAAAGTTGTTTTTGCTTTTATAACAAGAGGGAGGATTAGAGAGGAATGGGGATACTCTGTTTTGGCTGATACTGGAAGTCCAGATTCTAGATACATTGTGAAGGTAGGGGCCAAGAGGATTTTTGACAAAAAAGTTATTATAAAAATATCCTTCTTCCCCCAATATAAAACACACACTCTTAGTGGGACCAATGACATTCAAGCTACAGATAATAAACGGATAGAAGGAAGGGGGCTATTATGACTCTTTATCTGTATGCTAAATATCGTGCTTGATGCTTTCTGCACATCATTCCATTTATTCCTCAAAACAATCTAATGAAGGATGTATACTGATGTCTGCAACTACTTTGAAACCGATCCTAAAAGGAAGATGGATTGATGATTGGATAGATTGAATAGAGCAAGCATAGTAAAATGTTAAAAGCAGAATCTAGATGGCAAGTATATGGATGTCCATTATAACATTCTTTAAATTTCTTTATATTTGAAAAATTTTATAACAAAATATTGCGAAAAGTAAACAACCTGATGAAGAAATTATTTTGACAACTTTTTAGATTAGTGAAATAAGACTGCTTGCCCAAGTTTTTACTAAGTTTAGTAAGTAGCAAAGGCAGAATTAAGACACATTTTCTGATTCAAAATCCCAGAGTCCAAAGTACGATATATTCCAGAGATTGTCAATTGATAAGTTGGAGGCTTAATTTGACCCACAGTGTTTACAAATTTTTGAATTAGTTGCTCATGTTTAAAATTAGGAAAATTTGCATAAAATGTGGATTTATGGCTTTACATGAAGAAAACCCCAGACATTCTGTGAATACTGGCTCTTAATCTCATTGCATAGCAACAGTTGTCTAGAACATGGCCCTCTTTAGATGGGGCATTCCTTCTCTAGCTTGCCTTGCATTCTCTAGTTTTACCTTTCCCTCATGTTTCTCAGACAAAAATCTATAAGTTGCATCACATTTGCACTTCTTGCAAAGTTAAGAGGAAAGTATTTCTTGTACTCAAGGTTCTATCAAAAATGAGAAAATGAAAACTTTATGGAGGGAGCCTGATATTTTAATAGAAAAATGGGAGAGAACAAAATTTCTTTGGAAGTAAGGATTATCCTTACATGTTTAATATGCAAAATGCTCTCTGCAGAAAGAATACAGCTTTAAAGATTATTATGAAACATCAGACCCCATTGCATATCTATGTAACCCATGCAGGGGCATTTTGTTAGTGACCCTGTGCAAAAAGCACATCATTCTTGAGTGATGGTAGTTTTTATTTATTTTCCTTGGACAAGTCTTTTAAACCAAATTACTTGGAAACTTCTCAACTCTTGAGATTTAAATGTCTTTTTAAAAATAGAATTTTATATCAAAGTAAATTAGGATGTTTATTTTAATAAAAGGGAGAAATGCAAAGAAATAAATCTGTAAAATGGTATGCAAATAAAATGTCCAAAGCACATGCCAAATGATTTACTTTTTCTAATTTAAACTTCTTATACTATAGCCCATTACATTATATGGAAGATTTTAAAGAGTTTTCATGTAAAAATGAAACAAACAAATGAAGATAACAAAACAGAAACAGACTCACAGATATAGAGAGCAAACTAGTGGTTACCAGTGGGGAGAGGGAAGCGGGGGGGGAAAAATAGGGATATGGGATTAAGAGATACAAACTACTATGTATAAAATAAACAAGCTACGAGGATATATTGTACAGCACAGGGAATATAGCCAATATTTTATTAAAAGCTTTAAATGGAGTATAATCTATAAAAACATTGGATAACTATGTTGTATACCTGAAACTAATATAATACTGTAAATCAACTATACTTCAATAAAAAAATAAAAATAAACTGTTTTAATGTATATTTTTCTTGTTAGAGGATCAAAACCCTGTGGAAAATTAGAAGTTCTATTTTTTTAAATTTAATTTTTATTTTATATTGGAATATAGTTGATTTATAATGTTTTGTTAGTTATAGGTGTACAGCTAAATGATTCAGTTATACATATAATCCATTCTTTTTCAGATTCTTTTCCCATATAGGTTATTACAGAATATTGAGTAGAGTTCCTTGTGTTATACAGTAGGTCCTTGTTGATTATCTGTTTG
The DNA here is from genome assembly GCF_028564815.1 of Eubalaena glacialis. Lineage (NCBI taxonomy): Eukaryota > Metazoa > Chordata > Mammalia > Artiodactyla > Balaenidae > Eubalaena > Eubalaena glacialis. The sequence goes on along the minus strand of NC_083725.1, from coordinate 59,486,213 downwards.
ATGTATAGTAGCGTGAGAAGTCCTGTTTTTCTGATGCTTAGGTAAGTCAACTTGTTTAAGCTAGTAGTTAAGCTAGCTTATTGTTCACACAGCTAGTAAACATCAGAGCTAGTCTTCTTTTTCAGACAAAATTTTTTCTTCCAGTTTTATTGAGGTATAATTGGCATACAATAATGTATAAGTTTAAGGTGTGCAGCACAATGATTTGACACGCATACATCATGAAGTGATTATCACAGTAAGTTTAGTAAACATCCATCATCTCATAGATGCAAAATTAAAGAAATAAAAAATGTTTTTTCCTTGCGATGAGAACTCTTAGGATTCAGTCTCTTAACAACTTTCATATATAACATACAGCAGTGTTAATTATCATGTACATTAGATCCCTAGTACTTATTTATCTTATAACTGGAAGTTTGTACCTTTTGACTGTCTTCATCCAGTTCCCCCTCCTTCCCACCCTTCACCTCTGATAACCACAAATCTGATCTCTTTTTCTATGACTGAGATGGTTTTTTTTTTTTTTTAACATCTTTATTGGAGTATAATTGCTTTATAATGGTGTGTTAGTTTCTGCTTCATAACAAAGTGAATCAGCTATACATATACATATATCCCCATATCTCCTCCCTCTTGCGTCTCCCTCCCACCCTCCCTATCCCACCCCTCTAGGTGGTCACAAAGCACCAAGCTGATCTCCCTGTGCTATGCGGCTGCTTCCCACTAGCCATCTATTTTACATTTGGTAGTATATATAAGTCCATGCCACTCTCTCACTTCATCCCAGCTTACCTTTCCCCCTCCCCCTCCCCGTGTCCTCAAGTCCATTCTCTACGTCTGAGTCTTTATTCCTGTCCTGCTCTAGGTTCATCAGAACCATTTTTTTTTTTTTAGATTCCATATATATGTGTTAGCATACAGTATTTGTTTTTCTCTTTCTGACTTACTTCACTCTGTATGACAGACTGTAGGTCCATCCACCTCACTACAAATAACTCAATTTCGTTTCTTTTTATGGCTGAGTAAATATTCCATTGTATATACGTGCCACATCTTCTTTATCCATTCATCTGTCGATGGACACTTAGGTTGCTTCCATGTCCTGGCTATTGTAAATAGAGCTGCAGTGAACATTGTGGTACATGACTCTTTTTGAATTATGGTTTTCTCAGGGTATATGCCCAGTAGTGGCACTGCTGGGTCGTATTGTGTTCTGTTTTTCTGAGACAGTTTTTTAAGCGCAGTTTTGGTTCAAACAAAATTAGGAGGAAGGTACAGAGATTTCCCATAAGCATCCTGCCGCCACACATGCATAGCCTTCCTCACTGTCAGTATCCCCCACCAGAGGGCTACGTTTGTTACAATTGATGAACCTACACTGACACATCCTTATCACTCAAAGTCCATGGTTTACATTAGGCTTCACTCTTGGTGGTGTCCATTCTGTGGCTTTGCACAAATGTATAATGAGATGTATCCATCATTATAGTATCATACAAAGTAGTTTCACTGACCTTAAAATCCCCTGTGTTCCACCTATTCATCCCACTCTCCACACAACCTCTGGCAATATTGATCTTTGTACTGTCTCCATAGTTTCGCCTTTTCTAGAATGTCACATGGTTGGAATCCTACAGTATGTAGCCTTTTCAGATCGGCTTCTTTCGCTTGGTAATAGGCATTTAAGATTCCTCCGTGTCTTTTCACGGCTTGATAGCTCATTTCTTTTGAGTGCTGAATAATAGTCCATGGTCTGGCTATACCACAGTTTATTTATTCATTCACCTACTGAAGGGCATCTTGGTTTCTTCCAAGTTTTGGCAATTATAAATAAAGCTGCTATAAACATCCATGTGCAAGTTTTTGTGTGGACATAAATTTTCAATTCATTTGGGTAAATACTAGAAGCGTGATTGCTGGATCATACAGTAAGAGTATGTTTAATTTTGTGAGAAACTGCTAAACTGTCTTCCAAAGAGGCTGTACTATTTTGCATTCTCGCCAGCAATGAATGAGAATTCTTCACCAGCATTTGGTGTTGACGGTGTTCTAGATTTTTGCCAAATAATAGGTATGTATTGGTATCTCATTGTTTTGATAGAGCCAGTCAATTTACTACAAGTTAAGTGTTTTGTCCATTAAATGGAGAGAGAACTTATACAATGGAAATTTTAAACACTAAACTAAAATATACTTTGTATAAGCCAGAGGAGGACCTGAATTTTAAAAAGGTATCACAATATATTTACAGAATATAGTTTCCAGAATTATTGACACTCAAGGATTCACTTTAACTGCCCTTGGCGTCTATCATTTGAACCACAAACTTCAGTCCTTCATTATATGTTGCCTTGCACTCTGCTCTCTCTGAACATCATGGTTTCCATGCAACATCTCCATTCTCTCTAGTTCAGGCTTGGACTTTTAGGATAGTCTCCTAATTTGAAGATTCTTTGATTCTAGTTTCAATGTTCCAAACACATTCTTTCGACTAGAATGACACCTGATTCTCTTAGTTCCCTGCTTAATTGGCTCCAGCCATCCTATGCTCCAGTCATATCAAACTCCTGTGCTTCCTTGAGTTTGACATGTTGCTTCATATCTCCATTTCTTGGCTCAGGCCATCTCAAAGCCCAGTGCCAACTCTCTGACCCTCCAGACACAGGCGATCACTTGCTCCGTGGGTCCACACTGTGTCTTGTACACATAACATTGTAGCATTTATTACATTGTGCAGTGATTGTTTGCTCATATATCCTTCTGCCTCAGTAGACTGTGAACTCCGGGAGTTCAGGCACCAGCAATTCTCCAGCAGGAGCAAGATGCCTGACAACCAGGAGCTCAGGAAATAGTTACTGAATGAACGAATCAACTCCCACAGTGATTTAGACCTCACTTTACCTTCTACTTCAAGTTATAATTATTTTTGCAAATATCTTTCTTTTTTGCTAGATTTTAATTGGGATGGAAAAATCTATAGTCCGTAGGGATAGGGCAGATGACATAAACGAGTGAAGCAGGCTGAGCAGGGGCTGTAACAAACTGAGGATATGTTCCCTCTAAGGGTAGCTTCTGCTCAGCTCTGGCCAATTGTTCCAAGCAGGAACACCGACTAGTATTGCCAGATTCTCCAATTTCTAAAGATAAGAATCTAGATTTTATGTGAATTTCCAGAATTTTGAGCTGACAGTGATAAAAAATAAATAAAAGTATGGTGCAGGTCACACCCACATGTCTCTGTTGTGGATCAGCTACGGGCTGCCAGTGAGACTCTGTACTGTTCGCAGTTTGATGGCACGTTCGGTGTCTGCTCCATGTTTGTCTTCTCCATGATGCTCAGTGTGGTACTTGGCTCATGGTAATTCTCTGTAACTTTAAGCTGATTTAATATTCCACACTCAGTCCCATCTCTGTCCTTCCAAGTTGTCTCATGCTGAAATATCCTATATATATGTATCTTATATTTCCCTTTTGTCTTAATTTTTCCTTTTATATTAGACTTGCTCAGGGTCCACCTTCGCCATGATGGCCCATTCCCCAAAATTTTGAGCCACAGCTCTCATTTCTGCATATTTATTGCCTAGGCCAATGACGTTGGGTCTGATGAACATAACGCCTTGCATTTCCATGAACTTCTCCGTGCATGAGAGCATTGTGGCCTCCAGAGAGATTATAATCTATTGAAGGTGTGGTGTCGTGGTTTATATTTCTAGGTATCCCCAGTATACCTAGAAGAATGCTCAATAAACACCTGATGACTGAGTAAATGAGCACACACCGCCAATTTATAAAGAGGTGAATACGTTTCATACTAAAGTGATTTGAGCTCTAATTTTCTTGTCATTCATCATCCAGAGTTCGGATGGCCTAGGAACCCATTAGTAGTCATTATTCTACATTATTAAATGTGAACAGTGGAACACGATTCTAACTCTTGTTCCTCATTCAGGATTGAGCTCAAGAATCATGATCTTCTGGAAACTGTCCCTGACACTGTCTTCAACCTCCCCATTCGAGGCTGTGATGGGCGCCTCCCCTAGCATTTTCTCCATGTACCTATCATAATGCTTATGACACTGAGTTGGCAAACTGTCTCCCTCTCCAGCTAGAATGATCAGCTTGAGAGCAGGGAACATGTCATTTGATTTTTGTCCCCAATACCTGGTACATAGTAGGTGCTGTCTACTAATTTCAGCTTTCATATTAGATTTTAAATTGGAATCTATAGAAGATGGAACCTGGTTACTCATAATATCTATATCTATATTAAAAAAAACTTACCTATCCACTTAAAAGTATTTATTTTATTTATGTATCCAAACTTTCAATAAACAAACATCTGTGGAGTACCGACATTGTGTCAGGCACTGTGAATACAAACATTAAAGAGCCTGGGGTGGGAGGAGCCACATGTAAACAAACAGTTATAAGAGCCCAGGAACGGGACAAGTGCTTGGTCAGAAACACGTGCACAATAAGCTAAAACAGCCAAGAGCAAAGAATGACCAGTCTTCTTCTAAAAAGGTTTTGTCTTTTTATCATCACCTGGATGAAATGTGCTACATTCACTTATGCAGTTTTACTTTTCTTGTAATGTGATATAAAAAGCCTTTTAATTATAAAAACCTTTGGATGCTGAACAGTTGGGGAGATGCCAGCCTGATTTGCTCCCAGCTGTGGCTGATCAGCAGCAGCAGCATCCTGTTTAGCGGGAGTCTCAGAGGATGCTCTCAGCCAGCTGGGATGTTCTCAGCAGAGGGAAGCAGGGTGCCATGGGCTAATTTTTTCTCCTTAAACCAGATGGCTTAAGAGGGTACAGGATTAAAAAAAAAAAAGAGGTGACTACTTAAACCTGAAGGCTTTCTCATGGCCATTAGTAGGATGTTCCTTGAGCTTTGAACATCTGAGGTGTGTGAAGTCACTCCAGTCAACTCCCAAAATATCCACTATAGTGAGAGGCTGTGTGGTGCAGTGGGAAGTAAGCTGTGAAAATGTTTCCAGTCATCTTTCTAATAAAATACGTATCTGACCATATTACTCCTTTGCTCAAAAGCCTTCCAGGGATCCGTATGCCTTCAGGATAAAGCCTAAACTTCTAAGCATGATATCCAAAGTTCCCCATCATTTGACCTTCAACTACCTCTCTAATGTTGAACTCCACCATGCTTCCTTGCACCCCGTGTTCCAGCCTTGCACCCCAGTTCCAACTCTCCAGGTGAGAGTTGTTCCTCACACCAGGTTGTTCCATGTCTTATTGTCTGTGTCCAGACTGTTGTCCAGCACTGGGCTGTTCTCTTTGGCTAGAAAGATGCCTTCTCCTGCATCCTCATCTGTATAATGAACTTCTGCTTCCACTTGGCCTTCAAGAATGAGGCCTGGTGCTATCTCCTCTCTGTTTCCTTATCCCCCCTTGCCTCTAGAAAAACTGACCACTTCTCCTTTTTTGAAACCACATTATTTTTCATTGATCATACCACTATTGTTACCTTTACTGTCATGAAACTACTTTGCTTACTTATCTATTCTGTGAATGTGTATGGTCTTGAAGGATAAAGACCATGGTTTATTTGTTTTTGTAATGTTGGGAACTAGTATGGACTGAGCCTATACGATAGACACACACACACACACAAAATATATTGCATGAATAAAGAAAAAACAAGTGAGGGGTAGGATGAAATGATATTGAATTCTAGTTCCACCTCTCTAGGGATGTGGGAGAACCTGGGCATGCCCTCTGTGGGGCAGGTTCCTTGCTTGAGTAATAACCTGGCAGGAAATAATGTTTGCGTCAAGGAGGAGTGATAAAATTCCGAGTAGGCAATGAGCTAGAAGCATCTAGAAAAAAGTATTAAAGAAAACTATACATTGAGATCCTATTGCCAGCCATTTGGCAGATTCGATGTCCTAAAAACCCCTCTCATTACAAAGCAGCTAAAAATTCTGAATAGAATGCTTATAAAAAAGTTTTAAATGACTGGCAAAGCTTGCAAGTAAGAGAAATCCTTAGAGGCCAAAAACAAAGGGGTACAAGTTCAGAGAAGAAGGCAAGTACTGAGACGAGCAGTGGACTGAACAGCTTTTGTAGGTTTCCAGTGTCCAGAGTTGATTGCTGCCTGGAGGGTAGGACTGTGTGGGCCCTGAGGTGGGCGTTAGATCAGAGACCCTTGCAAAGAATCAGGACCCTGAAAGGCTATACCCTAAACAAAAGGATAAAGCACAAAATAGCTCCTCAACGATGTCAGGTTTACATATCTGACCTCACCTTGGCTCAAAGGGCCTGTTTTTTCAAGGCATGTTAATCAAGGCATGTTTGAATGTGGAAGAAGTTGTACTTTAGGAATAGAATTCACAAAACTGAATAACTTGGGAGAAGAGAGGGAGAGTCTTCCTGTGTGCTAGGAGAAGGAACTCGGCAATGTAGCTCCAGCGTTATGGGGCAGAGGCACCCTCCAGCTCTGGGTCCAGGTTGCTGATGTAAATGTGCTGCGATGGCGCAGCCAAAAAAAAAAAAAAATTACATGTGCTGGCTGGTGGGGGTAACCCACAAGATGGGCTCATTTGGCCATCTAGCTCAATGACAGCAGCCATTAAGGTCATTTGGCTGGCTGATTTCCTTCTCTAAGAGTCCAGGCTCACCAAGCCACATGCTTATTAAAATATGTCTTTCCATAGTGTTTTTCTTAATAGGAGTGAATGTGCTAAACAGCACGTTCTGGTATCTTGAGCAGATCCATTTCTTACTGTACATTCATAACTTGGCATTATGGCATACAAGCTTGATCACCCCTGGATACACTGACAAAAATTGAGTTTCAGAGCACGTAGACGTAAGTCTCAGATTTACTATCGTGATAATCCAGTAAGGGACTGTTACCCTCGGAGGTCATGCGTAAAGAGCCAGCTAGTCTCCCTGAGCCCTCTCTTCTTTATTTCTCTATAAATGCACCTGTATTCACGTGAGCAATGTTGTTAAGGGAAAAAATAGTGATGAGGATCAAAGAGACTTTGCAGCAGGATGGGAAGAAGTGTATTAGCCTAAGTGTGAAGAGGGGGCATAGTGACGGTGACGGCTTGGAGGTCAACCACAGAAGGCTTCAAAGCTGCTGGTTGATTAGGACTGATGTCTTAGATATAAATGATCTAGCTCCTCAGAAGACTGTAGTGCAGTGTATGCCTCATTCAAGTAATTAGTTAATTTGGTCAATTAGTCAATCAGTTAAGCAGATTACCGGACATCATATAGATACACAAAGATAAAGGGGTTTTGTTGAACTGCTATTATGAGGACATGATATTAAGATAATACACAAGAATTCTGGCATTAAAGAGGAGGATCTATGCTCTAGACTTTCTGCAGCAGAGGGTAGGCTGACTTCAGCAGAATAGTTCCCACACAGATATTGAGTATATACTAAATATACTGTGGTTGGTACTGTGTGAGATAAAAAGAATTTTATTAGATGGGGATAGTATGGTATGCTGTGACACTGGAAAAAACTATATGGGCTTGGGGCTAGATAGATGGAGGGTTGAAGGCAGTCCTATCAATTAACAGCTGATCACCTTGGTGGAATTTTTTGTTGTCTTATTTTCTCAGCTGTAAATTGTGAACAATAATACCTATTTTATGGCAGTTTAAGGATGAATTAAAATATATATTAGGATCACACAGCAAGTGCTCAGTAAATGCTAACTCACTTCTTTTCCCAGGGAGTTAACCATTTCTGGAAACAGATATACATAAAATAATAAATCAACAATGCAAGGCCACATATGTTAAGTATCAACTGAGTATTGTGGATAATGAGAAATCTCCTCATTAAAGAAAAAATGATTAAGTCATGGAGAAGATAGACTCTGAGCTAGACCTTGATGGATGGGTAGAAACTAATTAAGTAGAAGGGAAAGTAGATGGTATTTCAGTACATCTACTTGCCCCTGGACATGAGCCCAGGGCCAGAGGGGAGCATATGCAAGATGTGCTTGGAAAACAGGGAGCATCAAAGCTTGAATGGAGTGTAGGATCTGTGTCAAGGAAAACTAGAAGACTGAGGCAGATTGTGAAGGAACATGGATGCCAGGCTAAGGAATTCAGACTTTATACAGGATAAGCGAAGGCACTGAATATTTCTTTACTCAGCGGAGACTCTGTGGACGCAGTAACTGCTCTTGGTAAGCCTCAAATGTTTATGTTATGTTATGCTGTGTCTACAGCCTCCCAAGATTGCCTGCAAGGAGCTTAGCTGAACATTCTAAAGGTCTCTAAAAATAACCTGACTTGCAAAGTGAGGGGCTTTGTTTGAGGCTGTAACATACGGCCTTGGATCTAATTGCCAGCATCTAGTGTGTATTCTTTGTAAAACTCTCTCTTAGCTCTCTTCTCTGGAGAAAAAATCTTGGAATTAGTTACACATCTGAGATCCCTATATAATATTAATATCCTTGATAAAAGGAATCACACAGACCAATGAAATAATTTTCTTCCCACAAACATAAATCAACTATAGATTAGTTTCAATCTAATCTTGATTAGCTTGAAACATTTGGAGTTTTTCCTTATTCACATATCAAATATAATAATGTAATAACCATGTTACTCAATTTGCTTTTGTCTGAATTTCTCAAAAAGACAAACAAGGAAGCAGTTAAATTTTGCTCTCACATATGCTCTCACTTTTCATATTCATACCTTCTAATCATCATCTCATCTCCAAAGTAAAAGAAAATAAATTACCCCTCTTGTTTTCCTTTATTTCATAATATTTTTACAGAAAACTTCCCTGTTAAGTTGTATATACCATCCATGATGACAGGTATTTGCTTCTGCTTCCTGTTGCACTTTGATTTTTAAAGAGCAGTTACTTACAAAAGGAATACTTTTAGCAATTCTGTTAAATAAAACCATAACCATTGTACAGAGTTAATTTTTATAGTTCCACCATTTGCCCTCAAGCTTTCATGACTGGTGAAATATTGTTTAAAAACATTATGAAAGCTGGGGTATAAGCAAAAGTAATATTTTATAATCAGATTAGAAAAATCATCCTGCATATTTTCCTTAAAGGCAAAGCACGTTTTAGGAAAGATTTTTATTTTTTTTAATTTTTAATTTTTTTTAACATCTTTTAAAAAAATTTAGTTTAATTTAATTTATTTTTTTATACAGCAGGTTCTTGTTATCCATTTTATACACATCAGTGTATACATGTCAATCTCAATCTCCCAATTCATCCCACCCCCCCCCCCTTGGTGTCCATACGTTCTGTACATCTGTGTCTCAATTTCTGCCCTGCAAACCAGTTTATCTGTACCATTTTTCTGGATTCCACATCTATGTGATAATATACGATATTTGTTTTTCTCTTTCTGACTTACTTCACTCTGTATGACAGTCTCTACAAATGACCCAATTTCATTCCTTTTTATGGCTGAGTAATATTCCATTGTATATATGTACCACATCTTCCTTATCCATTCGTCTGTCGATGGGCATTTAGGTTGCTTCCATGACCTGGCTATTGTAAATAGTGCTGCAATGAACATTGGGGTGCATGTGTCTTTTTGAATTATGGTTTTCTATGGGTATATGCCCAGTAGTGGGATTGCTGGATCATATGGTAATTCTATTTTTAGTTTTTTAAGGAAACTCCGTACTGTGTTCTCCATAGCGGCTGTATCAATTTACATTCCCACCAACCGTGCAAGAGGGTTCCCTTTTCTCCACACCCTCTCCAGCATTTGTTGTTTGTAGATTTCCTGATGATGTCCATTCTAACTGGTGTGAAGTGATACCTCACTGTAGTTTTGATTTGCATTTCTCTAATAATTAGTGATATTGAGCAGCTTTTCATGTGCTTCTTGGCCATCTGTATGTCTTCTTTGGAGAAATGTCTACTTAGGTCTTCTGCCCGTTTTTGGATTGGGTTGTTTGTTTTTTTAATATTGAGCTGCATGAGCCATTTATATATTTTGGAGATTAATCCTTTGTCCGTTGATTTGTTTGCAAATATTTTCTCCCATTCTGAGGGTTATCTTTTCGTCTTGTTTGTAGCTTCCTTTGCTTTGCATGGGCTTTTAGGTTTCATTAGGTCCCATTTGTTTATTTTTGTTTTTATTTCCATTTCTCTAGGAGGTGGATCAAAAAAGATCTTGCTGTGATTTATGTCAAAGAATGTTCTTCCTGTGTTTTCCTCTAAGAGTTTTATAGTGTCCGGTCTTACATTTAGGTCTCGAATCCATTTTGAGTTTATTTTTGTGTATGGTGTTAGGGAGTGTTCTGATTTCATTCTTTTACATGTAGCTGTCCAGTTTTCCCAGCACCACTTATTGAAAAGACTGTCTTTTCTCCATTGTGTATCCTTGCCTCCTTTGTCATAGATTAGTTGACTGTAGGTGCATGGGTTTATCTCTGGGCTTTCTATCTTGTTCCATTGATCTATATTTCTGTTTTTGTGCCAGTACCATATTGTCTTGATTACTGTAGCTTTGTAGTATAGTCTGAAGTCAGGGAGTCTGATTCCTCCAGCTCCGTTTTTTTCCCTTAATACTGCTTTGGCTATTCGGGGTCCTTTGTGTCTCCATACAAATTTTAACATTTTTTTGTTGACATCTTTATTGGAGTATAATTGCTTTACAATGTTGTGTTAGTTTCTGCTGTATAACAAAGTGAATCAGCTATATGTATACATATGTCCCAAATACCCTCCCTCTTGTGTCTCCCTCCTACCCTCCCTATCCCACCCCTCTAGGTGGTCACAAAGCACTGAGCTGATCTCCCTCTGCTATGCAGCTGCTTCCCACTAGCTATCTGTTTTACATTTGGTAGTGTATATATGTCAGTGCTACTCTCTCACTTCATCCCAGCTTACCCTTCTCCCTCCCTGTGTCCTCCAATCCATTCTCTATGTCTGCGAGTTTATTCCTGTCCTGCCCCTAGGTTCATCAGAACCACTTTTTTTTTTTTTTAGACTCCATATATGTGTGTTAGCATACGGTATTTGTTTTTCTCTTTCTGACTTACTTCACTCTGTATGAAAGACTCTAGGTCCATCCACTTCACTACAAATAACTCAATTTCGTTTCTTTTTATGGCTGAGTAATATTCTATTGTATATATGTACCACATCTTCTTTATCCATTCATCTGTCGATAGACACTTAGGTTGCTTCCATGTCCTGGCTATTGTAAATAGTGCTACAGTGAACATTGTGGTACATGACTCTTTCTGAATTATGGTTTTCTCAGGGTATATGCCCAGTAGTGGGATTGCTGGGTCGTATGGTAGTTCAATTTTTAGTTTTTTAAGGAACCTCCATACTGTTCTCCATAGTGGCTATTTCAATTTACATTCCCACCAACTGTGCAAGAGGGTTCCCTTTTCTCCACTCCCTCTCCAACATTTATTGTTTATAGATTTTTTGATGATGGCCATTCTGACCAGTGTGAGATGATACCTCATTGTAGTTTTGATTTGCATTTCTCTAATGATTAGTGATGTTGAGCATCCTTTCATGTGTTTGTTGGCAATCTGTATATGTTCTGTGGAGAAATGTCTATTTAGGTCTTCTGCCCATTTCTGGATTGGGTTGTTTGTTTTTTTGATATTGAGCTGCATGAGCTCCTTGTATATTTTGGAGATTAATCCTTTGTCAGTTGCTTCATTTGCAAGTATTTTCTGCCATTCTGAGGGTTGTCTTTTCATCTCGTTTAGGGTTTCCTTTGCTGTGCAAAGCTTTTAAGTTTCATTAGGTCCCATTAGTTGATTTTGTTTTTATTTCCATTTCTCTAGGAGGTGGGTCAAAAAAGATCTTGCTGTGATTTATGTCACAGAGTGTTCTGTCTATGTTTTCCTCTAAGAGTTTTATAGTGTCTGGCCTTACATTTAGGTCTTTAATCCATTTTGAGTTTATTTTTGTGTATGGTTTTAGGGAGTATTCTAATTTCATACTTTTACATGTAGCTGTCCAGTTTTCCCAGCACCACTTATTGAAGAGGCTGTCTTTTCTCCATTGTATATTCTTGCCTCCTTTATCAAAGATTAGTTGACCATAGGTGTGTGGGTTTACCTCTGGGCTTTCTATCCTCTTCCATTGATCTATATTTCTGTTTTTGTGCCAGTACCATATTGTCTTGATTACTGTAGCTTTGTAGTATAGTCTGAAGTCAGGGAGCCTGATTCCTCCAGCTCTGTTTTTTTCCCTCAAGACTGCTTTGGCTATTCGGGGTCTTTTGTGTCTCCATACAAATTGGGAAATTTTTTGTTCTAGCTCTGTGAAAAATGCCATTGGTAGTTTTTTTTTTTTTGGCTGCGTTGGGTCTTCTTTGCTGTGCTCTGGCTTTCTCTAGTTGCAGAGAGCAGGGGCTACTCTTTGTTGTGGTGTGCGGGCTTCTCATTGCAGTGGCTTTGCTTGTTGCAGAGCACGGGCTCTAGGCGCGCAGGCTTCAGTAGTTGTGGCACTTGGACTCTAGAGCACAGGCTCAGTAGTTGTGGTGCACGGGTTTACTTGCTCCACGGCATGTGGGATCTTCCTGGACTAGGGCTCGAACCCGTGTCCCCTGCATTGGCAGACGGATTCTTAACCACTGTGCCACCAGGTAGTTTGACAGGGATTGCATTGAATCTGTAGATTTCTTTGGGTAGTATAGTCATTTTCACAATGTTGATTTTTCCAGTCCAAGAATATGGTATATCTCTCCATCTGTTTGTATCATGTTTAATTTCTTTCATCAGTGTCTTATAGTTTTCTGCATACAGGTCTTTTGTCTCTTTAGGTAGGTTTATTCCTAGGTTTTTTGTTGCAATGGTAAATGGGAGTGTTTCCTTAATTTCTCTTTCGGACTTTTTGTTGTTAGTGTACAGGAATGGAAGAGATTTCTGTTCCTTAATTTTGTATCCTGCAACTTTACCAGATTCATTGATTAGCTCTAGTAGTTTTTTGGTGGCATCCTTAGGATTCTCTATGTATAGTATCATGTCATCTGCAAATAGTGACAGTTTTACTTCTTCTTTTCCGATCTGGATTCCTTTTATTTCTTTTTCTTCTCTGATTGCCATGGCTAAAACTTCCAAAACTATGTTGAATAATAGTGGTGAGAGTGGGTAACCTTGTCTTCTTCCTGATCTTAGAGGAAATACTTTCAGTTTTTCACCACTGAGAACGATGTTGGCTGTCGGTCTGTCATATATGGCCTTTATTATGTTGAGGTAGGTTCTCTCTATGCCTACTTTCTGGAGAGTTTTGATCATAAATCAGTGTTGAATTTTGTCAAAAGTTTTTTCTGCATCTATTGAGATGATCATATGGTTTTTCTCCTTCAATTTGTTAATATGGTGTATCACATTGATTGATTTGCATATATTGAAGAATCCTTGCATTCCTGGGATAAACCCCACTTGATCATGGTGTATGATCCTTTTAATGTGCTATTGGATTCTGTTTGCTAGTATTGTGTTGAGGATTTTTGCATCTATGTACATCAGTGATATTGGCCTGTAGTTTTCTTTCTTTGTGACATCTTTGTCTGGTTTTCGTATCAGGGTGATGGTGGCCTCGTAGAATGAGTTTGGGAGTGTTCCTCCCTCTGGTATATTTTGGAAGAGTTTGAGAAGGATAGGTGTTAGCTCTTCTCCAAATGTTTGATAGAATTCGCCTGTGAAGCCATCTGGTCCTGGGCTTTTGTTTGTTGGAAGATTTTTAATCACTGTTTCAATTTCAGTGTTTGTGATTGGTCTGTTTATATTTTCTATTTCTTCCTGGTTCAGTCTCGGAAGGTTGTGCTTTTCTAAGAATTTGTCCATTCCTTCCAGGTTGTCCATTCCTTCCAGGTTGTCCATTCTTTTGGCATAGAGTTGCTTGTAGTAATCTCTCATGGTCCTTTGTATTTCTGCAGTGTCAGTTGTTACTTCTCCTTTTTCATTTCTAATTCTGTTGATTTGAGTCTTCTCCTTTTTTTTTCTTGATGAGTCTGGCTAGTGGTTTATCAATTTTGTTTATCTTCTCAAAGAACCAGCTTTTAGTTCTGTTGATCTTTGCTATTGTTTCCTTCATTTCTTTTTCATTTATTTCTGATCTGATCTTTATGATTTCTTTCCTTCTGCTAACTTCGGGGTTCTTTTTTTTTTTTTTTTTTTGTTCTTCTTTCTCTAATTGCTTTAGGTGTAAGGTTAGGTTGTTTATTTGAGATTTTTCTTGTTTCTTGAGGTAGGACTGTATTGCTATACACATCCCTCTTAGAACTGCTTTTGCTGCATCCCATAGCTTTTGGGTCATCATGTTTTCATTGTCCTTTGTTTCTACGTATTTTTTGATTTCCTCTTTGATTTCTTCAGTGATCTTTTGGTTATTTAGTAGTGTATTGTTTAGCCTCCATGTGTTTGTATTTTTTACAGTTTTTTTCCCTGTAATTGATATCTAGTCTCATAGTGCTGTGGTTGGAAAAGATACTTGATATGTTTTCAGTTTTCTTGAATTTACCAAGGCTTGATTTGTGACCCAAGTTATGGTCTATCCTGGAGAATGTTCCATAAGCATTTGAGAAGAAAGTGTATTCTGTTGTTTTTGGATGGACTGTCGTATAAATATCCATTAAGTCCATCTTGTCTAATGTGTCATTTAAAGCTTGTGTTTTCTTATTTATTTTCATTTTGGATGATCTGTCCATTGGTGAAAGTGGGGTGTTAAAGTCCCCTATTATCATTATGTAACTGTTGATTTCCCCTCTTATGGCTGTTAGCATTTGCCTTATGTATTGTGGTGCTCCTATGTTGGGTGCATAAATATTTACAACTGTTATATCTTCTTCTTGGATTGATCCCTTGATCATTATATAGTGTCCTTTGTTGTCTTTTGTAATAGTGTTTATTTTAAAGTCTATTTTGTCTGATATGAGAATTGCTACTCTAGCTTTCTTTTGATTTCCATTTGCATGGAATACCTTTTTCCATCTCCTCACTTTCAGTCTGTATGTGTCCTTAGATATGAAGTGGGTCACTTGTAGACAGCATATATACGGGTCTTGTTTTTGTATCCATTCAGTCAGTGTTTGTCTTTTGGTTGGAGCATTTAATCCATTTACATTTAAGGGAATTATTGATATGTATGTTCCTATTACCATTTTCTTAATTGTTTTGGGTTTGTTATTGTAGGTCTTTTCCTTCTCTTGTGTTTCCTGCCTAGAGAAGTTCCTTTCGCATTTGTCGTAAAGCTGGTTTGGTGGTGCTGACTTCTCTTAGCTTTTGCTTGTCTGTAAAGTTTTAATTTCTCCATCAAGTCTGAATGAGATCCTTGCTGGTTAGAGTAATCTTGGTTGTAGGTTTTTCCCTTTCATCACTTTAAATATGTCCTGCCACTCCCTTCTGGCTTAAAGAGTTTCTGCTGAAATATCAGCTGTTAACCTTATGGGGATTCCCTTGTATATTATTTGTTGCTTTTCCCTTGCTGCTTTTAATTTTTTTTTTTGTATTTAATTTTTGATAGTTTGATTAATATGTGTCTTGGCGTGTTTCTCAGGAAAGATTTTTACAATCGTCTTTTGAGCTAGAACTCTATGGTGTTATGAAATTCCAATTAATTACCAAATGCTCAAACCCTCTGCACTTAGAATGATATGGGGTGAGTGGTTTGGGTTAATTAAACAAAAAATATTTGAATTTAAGTTTTATAGGACTTCTGTTGACTCTAATTTGGATGCATCCATTTTACTGTAGAAAAATTTGAAACCTGTTTCCTAAGTCCTGACTCCAACATTAACCCCCATTGTCTTTGAAAATAGCCTCTTTCCATTTTCCATTTTGTGTGATAGAGTGAGCGGTGAGGACAGCAAACCAGAACTGCCATGACCCCTTCCAACTCTAGCATTACATATATTTGCTTAATGAAAATCAGAAATGGAGTTTCACATTTCTAAAACCACAATGCCTTTAGATTATTTAATACATATTTAGTAGTCACCTTCAGGAGAGTAGAGAGGACAGGAATAGCTTTATTTTTAGTTCCTGTCCAACTTGACCTCTCTTCAGCTTTATACACTTTCCTCTAGATTAGCACTGCCAACAGTACTTTCAGTGAGAAGTAAGTGCTCCTTGTTTGTGTTGTCCAATATGGTAGCCTTTAGCCACATGTGTTATTAAGCACTTGCAGTGTGGATAGTGAGACTGAGAAACCTAATTTTTCATTTTATTTAATTCTAAGTAATTTATATTTAAATAGTCACGTGTCTAGTGGCTACTGTAGTGGACAGCATGGTTCTAGAATCTCTTTCTCTCATCAAAGAGAATTCTTTTTTTTTCTCTTACCTCTCCCTCTGTTCCTTCTTAGTCTTCTTGAAGGGCTCCCCTTATCTGCTTGATGTTCATAAATGGTGTTTCTAAAAATTGTATCCCTGGCTGCCTTTGACTCTCACTATTTCCCTCTAGCTCTTCCCTACGGGGCAACTTTTCTACGTTTAGGTCTCAGTTTAAATGTTACTGTCTGATCACTCTGTCCAAACTAAGTCCCCCCCCTCCATTATTTTCTATCACAACCCTTGTATCTCTTCTTCATTATACTTATCTTACAATGAAATTATATATATATATTTGTTGCCTGTCTCCCACTAGAATGTAATCTTGTGCCCCTAGCCCCTAGCATAGTGCCTGACACATATTAAGGACTTGATATTTGTTGAATAAATTAATAAATGGGTGCTCTTATCCTTTCCCTTATTGATGATTCACTAATCCATATTTCCAGACCAGATTGCAGTCTCTACTCCAAATTTTTATTTAACTGCCTAAGAATGAACTCATTATCTTTCCTAGACTTTTTTTTTTTTTAAATTCCTTATCATGGTTAATGCTATCTGCCCAATTTTGCAATCAGAAACTTCTGCATTGCCTCTCTACTGCTCATGTAGCACTTCTAATCATGTAACAAATGCAGTCAGTTTTACTTCAGAAATGTCTCTCAAATCATCCTAGCATTGTTGCTTTGGTTTAGGCCTGCAGAGTTGCACACTTGAACCTGCCAGGAATTCCTAACTAGGCTCCTCCTGACGGTCACTCACCCCTGCACTTTCTCCTTCATACGGCTTTCAGAGAAATTTTCTTAAAAAACAAATATAATCATTCCATCCCCCTTCTTTTTAAAGCTCCCATTGCTTCTTCACTACCTAAAGATAAGATCCTCCTTAGCTTTTTTTGCACGTGAGGCCTTCATGATTTGGGTTCTGTGGATTCTTTCACCCTCAACCCTTGGCACATTAATTATGGGCCCATACCTTCCTATCACACAGAACTTCCTGTGTGGCCCTGATGGCCATGTCCTTCTAAAGGCCTTTTTCAAATGTTCTTCCTCTGTTTGGAATACCCATCTCCAGCTGAATGGCTTATCCTTTAACAATTCTCCCAGACAAACTTATCCATCTTCTGGGTAGTTTTCCCAAAGCATTTTGTTTTGGGGGCATTACAGCATTCATCACTTAAAAATATATATGATTTGTCTGACTCTTCCACCAAGTAGAAATTAAGCACAAGAAGTATTTCTTGTTCAACTTCTTGAAGAATGATTTATTTCTCTGCAGTGGTTAAGAGCCTGGCTTTGGCTTCAGACACACACCTATGTTTGAAACCCGGATTTCCCCTTATTAACTATGAGATCTGTCAATTCACTTCATCTTGCTGAGCCTCAGTTTTCTTATCCTTAAAATGGGAATAGTGTGGTACTTAAACCATGTAGCTTTTGTAAGTATTAAATGAGATTGAATGGGATAATGAATGTAAATGCCTGGACCATACTAATAAATAAGTTGCTGGTAGCTCTTACTTTTCACTCAACAAATATTTATTGAGCACACACTATTTTCAGAGTACTGTGGTATAGTTGAAAACTTTTATTATATAGACCTGGTCCTCAGAGAATTTATAATCTAGTGGAGGCAATATGACAAATACATAAAACTATACTTTGATACAAAATACAGTAGGTAATAACAGATACATAAAAAGTGCTATGAAGTTCTAGAATGGAGAAAAATAATTTCTGGATGTGGTCTAGGGAAGGTTTGATGAAGGACATTCCATTTAAATTATACATAAAAATATGGCTAGAATCACATCACTCAGCATGATAGGTGCTGGGCAGGGGCAGATGCAGGTTTTGTGGGGTCTGATGGTTTTACAATTTGGGCCCTTTTTTAAAAAAAGAATATAAAATCACGTGTATAACATTATACACCTTGAGTTTCTTATTCACCCAGAGTGCTAGTACCTGACATCTAGAAAGTGCTTAATAAAGAAGAGCTCCCTTTCTCCTGGCTTCTGTGTGCCCAATACCCAGCAAAGTGCATGGCACAAGGTATAGGACCTTGAAGTGGCCCATGTAATTGAGGGGCCCTAGAGTTTCAAGGCAAATTCACTTCTGGTGTTGTGCTTGGTGTTGGGAATATAATTATGAACACAACTTAGTTCCTGACTTCATGGAGCTCTCATCTTAGTGGGACAGGAAGTATGTAGAAATAATTAATTATAATAATATTCATACCTCCACAAACACTTGGGATAAGTTTTATAACCAGTAGGAGAGCACTGATCTGATACAGAGATGTGGGGATTAGGAGGATGTTTAGTGCATAAGGAAAAGCATGAATGAGGGAAGGGAGAGAATACGTGGTTTTTGGAGAAAAGCAAGTATTCTTGCTCGACAGGAATATAGGGTCCTAGTAGGGCTGCAGTGGAGACCTGGAAGCAGAGGACAGACCTGGAAGATGCTCTTTGATAGGTAAAGAGACTCAATTCTCAGTTCTCAGGAGAGCAGGGCAGAGTATTTGCACATACTTCCATTCATGTAACAAAAACTTAGCCAGCAGCCACTGGGCCTTGGATGTACAAAGCTATGCAAGACACATTCTCTGTCCCTGAGAGGTTTACACTCTGTGTTATGGGTTGAATATGTCCCTCCTCAAAAGATATGTTGAAGTCCTAACTGTCAGTACCTCAGAATGTGACATTATTTGGAAAGAGGGTCATTGTGGATGTATTGGTTAGATTAAGATTAGGTTAATACTGGAGTAGGGTAGGCCACTTCTCCAGCCTGACTGGTCTTCTGAGAAGTAAACAGCCATGTGAAGACACAGAGACACACAGGACGAATGTCATGTAAAGATGAAGGAAGAGAGGAGAGTTGTGTGTGAACTGCAAGCCAAGGAATGCCCCAGATTGCCAGTTAACCACCAGGAACTAGGAATAATTCCCATACAGGTTTCAGAGGGAACATGGCTCTGCCACCACCTTAATTTCAGACTTCTAGCCTCCAGTATTGTGAGACAATAAATTTCTGTTGTTTTAAGCCACCCAATCTGAAGATCGGGAAGATCCCCCTCTTTCTTCATGACTGTTTGAATATTTGCTCTCCTTAGCTCTGTCTGACACTAGCTCTCGTAGGATTCCATTGCACCAGACTCATACGGACTATCCTAATCTTCATACTTTCTCTCTTTATCCATTTAACGAGTATCGCTGAGAGTCCACTATACTTCAGGAAGGCTCTTCTGGGGCTAGGGCTACAACCATAAAGCAGACAGATTCTACCTCCCAGGAGTTTACAACATCGTGGTAGATCAGAAGGGTAAACTGGCAGTTATAAATCAGTAAGCTAAGATTGTAATCTTCTACAGTGATGATAATTTCCTTGTATGTTTGTGTTTTCCACTTGACTCTGAGATTCTTGAGTGTCAGAGTCACTTTGTGATTTAGTGTCTGACATCTAAAAAGTGCAGGCTCTCTTTTCTCTGCTCTTGTGTCCCCAATATCTGGTAAAATACCTGGCACAAAGAACATGCTCAATGAATGACTATGGAGTAAAAATCTAGCAGACATCCATGTCTCCACGTGAATAAGTTGATCCTAAGAGCTGGTAGTGATAAAAGGCAGATTGCAACACTGGGAACAAAAAACAAAGGGAGGGTGGCTAAGGGATGAGAGGATTTGGTCTAGGAGGAGTGGAGATGAAGCACCCAAAACACGCCACATGTCCATTTGCTGAATTTGATTTCTGTTCTATGAAGGCTAACCTAGGAGTCTTCCCAAGCCTGAATTGCTACTAAAGATTATGTGTAAGAAATTCTAGTTGTCAGACCAGAAATGGCTTCATGGGTATGTCACAGGGTAAGCCCAATACAGGGCTAGATGCTTTCTGATATTTTACATCTCTTCCCACCATCTTTCCCCTAAAATAAGTCCTGTTTCCCCATTATCATTCCTTCTACAGGCAAAAGAAGTCCTATTCAAACAAACAAAAACAACAACCATGTAAAAGCTCTAAGTGAATTTGTCTCTTTCATCTTGATACATCTACATCTACAGTAGGGTATTATAGGAGCTTAACTCACAAACCTTGTGTATGACTCACTATGGTGCCACACTGTAGCTCAATTTGATCTGGGTTTCCTGGTGCTTGGATGTGTTACTTAAGCCATAATCCTTACCTCTTAGTGCTAAAGTCATACATTTCTAGAAGAGTCAATGTACCTCATCTAAGTCTTAGGTGGAGGATAAAAGCATATAAGACATGAGAAAGGGAAAAAAGAATAACCACAGGAATGAATAACCACAGGAATGACTCTTGTTCATCCTCATCCTTCTCTGGAAAGAGAGGAGTCCTTGGCTAGGATATTAGGAGCTGAATTTTGGTCTTAACTTTGTTGTGGCCTTGAAAAAAATCTTCTGCCTGTCTCTGGCCTCAGAATAGTTTCTCCATATAGAAAGTAGATGATTGGACGTGACAATATTTTAGATATTTGGCAACTCTAATTCTCATATTAACCCCCTTTCCCCAAATTATGGATGGAAACTAAATAAGTTAAAATTAGGAGAATATTACAAGGCAGCTCCTCACAGAGATGTGTGTTTTCTTGACAGGCAAGGCCAGGTAATCATAATGATATCTCCTGCAAAAATCACATGTATTATTAAATACAAGGCTTGACCTTTGATAGCTGTGGCTCTATTCCATGCCAAAGGTGAAAGGTGTTGATGTAGCTTTTAGTGTTTCCTTGTGGCCCAATCATCATTTGTTAGCATATGTACATATCTATACGTAGAGATATATAGAGAGATAGATATATACATATAGTGATCTGGCACTTGTATAGTTTTGTAAACTGTAGCACTCTCAACCCACTTAAATATTCCAGGAATTGTACAACAGGATTGGTAAGAGGGAATAAAACTACTACCATCAACCCTGGTCTTTTTCATTACTGAACATAATACAAATTTATTTTTTGGTTAGTGAGAGGAGCTTTAGTTTTAATTATAATCACCAATGTTTATTAAGAGCTACGGATATTTAATCCTTATACTGTCCTTATAAATTAGGTATTATTTTTCTCATTTAAAGATGAGAAAAGAAAGGTTAGGGTTCTCGTTCAAGGTTGACCAGTTAAAAGTGGTAGCAACAGCATTCATACTACTAATTGCCTATAAAAGCCTTTGCTGCTTCCACGACCTTATACCTTGTATGATCAATTGGCTTATCTCCTCTAGTAAAAAAAAAAAAAAAAAAAAATGACTGGAAGTGGAGAAAATCAGTCACTCAGGGAAAGTGAATCCCTGATTCCTTAGGTCATAATAGGAGAAGGAACTTTAACAAATCATGATTTGTTAAACGTAGTCCATGCTTGGGAGATCGCTTCATAACTACATGATAGGATAAAACCTAGGAGCCACCCTTAGGAGTTCTGCACCTAAAGTGGGGAGAAACTCCTGTACACGAAACAAGATAGAAACTACAAGCATTAAGTTGTGTGGCAGAAATTTAATCTGTTATTTCGGCAATCGAAAAGGCTCCTAGGGATACATATGTACAAGTTTCTTATAAACCCTTTTAATATAATGTTAATCAATGGAGACCCAGGGGTATGGAAAGAGCATCTGTGTGTGCATGTATGTGAGCTAGCACACAGTTGCACGGGCTCTGGACTTATTCTGTCATGTGTAAAATAAGGAGGTGGTCTTGACACTTTACCCAAAGGTGACACTTTACGCAAAAATATCCTTTTCACATCTGCGACTCTTTCTGAAAGTCTGCCATTGCATTTCTTTGGGTCTAGAAGGGCGTTTGAACCCTTGGTGTCTTTTTCTAAATGGGCATACTCTCTCTTCTTCCTTTGCTTCTCTACTGTGTGCTGTGTTCTGTCTTCCACACTCTTGACTATATCTCCCCAAGGGCACATGAGAGATGCACAGGAAATGTCTGTTAAATGAACAATGAATGGAGCTTTCATTTGCTTGTTAATGGATTCCTGGTACGGAGGAAGAGGGATGAGGTCCTAGCACATCAGAAAGAAAAGGAGCAGATGAAATATAGGGAGAGAGGAGAGAGAGAGCTAATTCCTACTGTGAACCTACTGTGCTAGGATATTTACATATCTTTAAAAACTAAATTCTCAAAACAATCTTATGAAGTAGATATTAATCCCTTCTCTATAGATTAAAGAAACAGAGAAATTTCAGTAACAGCTCAAGGTGATGCAGCTAGTAAGAGCCAGTTTTTAAATGAAGGTAGAGATAAATCAAAAGGCCGTGTTCTTTGAATTATACCAGGCTGCTCTACTGAGGAGAGGGACTTGAGGACAAGCAGGTATTTCAGAGGTGCAGGAAAAGCGCTGTAAGGGGAGAGATGTTTACATATTTTAATATTATGCAACATTGATATTGAAATGCAATTTTCCCATTAATGTGCATAATTAATGCTCCACCACAGGAGAATTCTCTATTTGCAAAATTGAATAGGCTGTGAAAAGCATGGCTTTATTCTACACTTCCATGTAGCTTTTATAGACCTGGAGAAGGGAAAATTCCCAACTCTTGATACCAGCCCATGTGAGCATGAAAAATCCTCAGTCTGAAGGAATTCCTCTGCTCTCTTCCCTTTGGGTTTGGTAGTCGCTTAATGAAAATCACTGAACCCACATCTGAATAGTGCTACTAGTTTCCTCCAAATCAGCTGCTTTTTCTTTTGTCCTGAAATTACATAGATGTAAGCTCAGTGAATTTTTGCAGTTTTCAACATTCTGTCACTCTCACTAGACTGTGTGCTCCTCAAGGGCAGGAACTGGGCCTTTTTCTTCTTGATTTTCTTAAATGCCTCACTAGAGTGTCTGGCATATACTGGGCATCCAGGAAACACTAGTTGAATGAAAGAATGAATGAGAGATTCATCAGTCAGATCACTGATTGAATGAATGGATGGATGGTGCTTGTCTCCTATACAAGTCTTCTTGAGCAGTCTAATTTTTCCATGTAACAAGCAGGAACCTTTAACCGACTATGATCCATCAGTCAAAGATTGCTGACCCACATCTTAAAACCATACTTCAGTGGAGTAAACATTTACCAGGGCTGGAAATCAGAGAGATTAAGTAAAGCAGAGAGATTAAATAAAGGATAAAGACTACTGACTGTTTTTCTGTAATAGAGGGACATCTGGCTTATGGCATAGGATATGGATGTGCTCTTTCTTTAAACTCTTTTGTAATTGGCCAGGAGAAGGAAGTAAACAGAAATCCTAATGAAATTTGAGGGTGTCTGAGGGATTAGCAATACATGCAGAGAAAAACACCAGATTCAGTTTGGATATATAAAGATGGATGTTTCAAGAGGAGTAATCTAATGAAGGCTGACAAATGATACTCAAAGCAATCCTCTTCATTTCCTGCTCTCCACAGCCATGCCACCTCCCAGGTCATAGGCAGGCAAGGTAAAAATATAATGAAAATCGTTCTTTATAAGTGGTTTGGGTCAAGGTCACATGTGATGTCCAGTAAATATTCATCAGATGAGAATGAGGCTGTTTCTACTCATGTGATGGATGAACAACCAGAAACCCTCTGACCATGACTTCTGATTAGACGCATCTTTGTGAATAACAGGACAGAGAAGTACCTACTCTGTCCATCAGACTAAAAGATGTGGTTGGTATGTCTTTGACATTTCTGTTAAGACAAGATGGTCTAGTGGTGAGAGTATGGGGCTGGGAGATAGGCGTATGGGTTACAGTCAAGGCTCTTCCCCTTCACAGATACACGATCTTGAAAAAGCCACTTACCTTCTGACACATCTGTAAACAGGATAAGTGATTCTTACTCAGCCTCCCTTTAAAAAAATTTGTTATTGGGGCCAAATGGAGTGATGTCCTTGAGATGCCTTTGTAAATTGCATTGCACTATACAAACATGAGCCTAGTACCTTCAGGGTGAACAGCAAAAGAGACGAGTAAAAGGAAAAATTAAGAAATGAATGGAGAATAAAAAGTAAAAGAAGAGGAGGAGGAGAAAGTTTCTAGGGAAAAGGGAGGGGAGAGGGAGAAAAGACAGAAAATAAGAGAGGCCAGGAAAAAGAGTTGGGAGAGTAGGAGAGTAGCATGCAGCAGCAGCGAGGAAGGATCTCTACGTTCTGGCACACAGACAGATAAACAAGCAAACAAATACATCAAACAAACAAAAAAACAACGGAACAGCAGAACGGCTCAGAGATGGAATTTAGAGAATTACATCTTTGCAGAGATCACACATTTCTGATAAGCACTGGAAATCTTCATCAAATGGCCTCTCTGGAGGAGACAGTCAACTATGAGTCAGCCTCCTTATTATAAATTTCTAAATAGCAAGCTCTACTGAATTCATGTTCTAGTCTGTGCTCAGCTCAGAAATACACTCAGACACATTCTTAATCATTGCTTGTGCAGCCGTTGATGATAGCCCTTTCTTTCTCTTTGCCTAGTTAATGCCTACTCATTGTTCAGAGGCTTCCAAGACCTCCCTGACCTTCCTGAGGAGGTCAGATCCCCTACTCCAGACACTCAGAGCATCACAGGTCACTTTTTCATAGCACTTGGCCCAGGTATAGATTTGCATTTGTTTGTGCAATTATTTGATTAATGTCTGCTTCTTCCCACCAGACTGAGGGCAGAGTTAGTGTCTTCATGGCTCATCATTATAATCCCAATTGAATTTATTGATTGGTCATAACAGACTCAAGTCAGCAAGGGCAGCCTTAATACTAGAAAGATGCTAAAAAAAAAGGACAGTATTCAAAGAGGGATAATAGTGCAAATATAAAGAGCAGGTTGGAGCCAGAACAACAATTAGGAGTCTTGTGATTGATATAACTTTCTGACAGTTTGGGCAGCTAAATCCTGCCATGGAATAATGTTTCCTGTATTCATTTTTACTGGTCTAACAAACATACAACTGGGTGTTTTCTTGATTCCTCCTTGGTTCATTCAGTGTATTAACTAGCTTTCCAATGCCATATCAGTCAGTGTCATGGGTGATCATATTATTATTAGCATTAATTATTATGAGTATTGATTAAGAGGAGCAATTTTTTAGTTGAATATTCTGCAGCACACTGTTTCAAATGTTTAATTATATAATAACGAGGAGGAAGTTTATTTACACTTTACTTTGAGTCCTTTATTAAACCAATTTATTAAAAATAAAAAGCTTTCCAAGGAATATATGCAGGGATAAGTAATCATGTTGGCATTGAACTATGCACAGAAAATAAGGACTATTTATAGAAAACCCCTAAACCAAACTCCCCAGTGGACTCTGTGGCATCCCTCTAAGATAAATTCCAGCTGCTTGGCATTGAGCAGCCTCCGTGTGCAAGGCCACTGAACAGGATAGCCCAGCAGCTCTGCATAACCAGATTCCTAATCTGTCACTTCCAGGTTTCTTCCTAGTTCTGCAGGGTAAAACATATACCAACAGTGGGGAAATATTATTCCTCCATTTCTTCTAATTCAGCACGTTTCAAGCTAGTGAAATCACGTTAGGTGGTCATTCTACTTTTGTTAATGTTCTTATATGAAACTGGATTTTTGACAATGACTAAAAAACTTCAAAACCCCAGAAATCATATTGAGCTCCACATCGTATTTCAGTGTCTTACTTAGGCCTCCAAATTGGCCAACTTGGAATAACAAAAC
Organism: Eubalaena glacialis; assembly: GCF_028564815.1. NCBI lineage: Eukaryota > Metazoa > Chordata > Mammalia > Artiodactyla > Balaenidae > Eubalaena > Eubalaena glacialis. The sequence goes on along the minus strand of NC_083725.1, from coordinate 59,460,237 downwards.
ACATGGAATTCTGAGGAGGCAAGAGAGGGTGGTGACTTAGAAATGTGGGTTTCAGTCTCAATTCTGCCTCTTACTGGCTGTGACCTTGGGCACCACCCTTAACTTCTCTAAGCCTCAGTGTCCCCATCCATAAAGTGGGTTAGTATTCTCATACATAATGATAATAATTGTCATTGGAACCAAATGAGATCCACGTAAAGCACTTACACCGTATCAGCTAGTGTTAAATATGTAGTATTTAATGTTATATTTTTAGCATTTGAATATAGAAAATATCCTTTTTGAACTTTACTGTCTATGTTTCTGAACTGCCTGCTTTTATGATGGAGTGTTCTACATTCCTTATTTTACATCTTTCCTGTTTTCATGGTTTTAAGGAAGGCTTTCCTCAGTGGAATAATGATGACAATGGTTAATGTTTATAACAGTCTTTACCTGGGAAAATATAAATCTAGATTCTCAATGTCATCTTCTAAAATCTCTTTTGATATTTTACTCGAAATTCCAAATTTGGAACCTTCTGTCTGCCCTATATAAAGAATCGGACAATTTTTTTTTTTTTTTTGAAGCACAGTTGTTATTTCAACAGCAGATGACGATAGAAATCCAATCCCTGTGACAGAATTAGAATCCCATGTATTGGTAGCCCTTAAATATTTCCCAGTTCTCTGCAGCCTCAGCATTTTTTCAACACTGATAAATTTTTGGCAATCCTTAAAGTTTGCTGTGATGACACCTTTTATATTTCAGCTCTACACATGTAAGGAAGAAAGATTATAAGGCCTAGGAAAGGATGTCTTTTGGAGTAAAGAAATGGAAAAAAGAAGCAGTAGGCCAGTAGAAACGGGGCTAAGAAAAATGAGCTGACAGCTCAACTAGGAGCAGAGGTGGAAGCTGCAGGGACACGAGGAGAAATGAAAAGAAAACACGTGATTGTGAATTGGGGGAAACAGAGATGATCAGGGGTTACCCGCTGCTCTGATTAATTCCTAATAAATCCCCTGAGGTTTTAGCTCCGAAGTTCACTTTCCCCTTCTGGGATGGAAGGAGGGGGCCGTAAACTTTCTTAGTCTTTTCACGCAGCTAAGGTCCTTCCGCAGGTGACCTGGCGGCAAAAGTAAGGGTGGGAATCTCACCCAGGAAGATGGTCTGTCTTTATTGGACTATAAATCAGAAGAAAAAAAAAAATTTTTTTTTTTTTTTTTTTTTTTGGTGGAGGGAGTTTGATTTCTTTCAGGCATTTATAAAAATCAACTAGCTGTTTGTCTCTTTAATTTTCCTATATTCTCCCTAAATAAACTCTTCAGCGGGCCAGAGGGCAAAATAAAGGGGGTAACAACTATATATATTTTTGTATATTCTAAAAATATACAAAAATCCTCTTCAGTAACCTAACTTGCCCCTCTGTTTTGGTGAGGTCACTTATATTTTTGTGGCAAATAACGATTTTTTGACCACTGACCCCAGCAGCTATACAACCTCAATGAAGTTTCTCCTTTAGATCTGCAAGTAATTCAGTGTATTTCTCAGCACATCCGGCCTCCTTAGTTACTCTGGGAAACACTGCTTAGCACTGCTTTTGAGGGTCAGGGTGCAGAAATGTGTTGGAGGAAGTTGAGCATTCACGCCGGTTAGATTCGGGAAAGGTGGCTGGGTCTGCGAGTGGGTGGGTAGAGATAACTCAAGCCAACTACCCCTGAGGGCCAGCTGTTTAGAGTCCAATGGTCCCTAAGGTTTCATTTCTGGAAATAGTTCTCTAAGTCTGGAAGCCAAACTTTTATATGCTTCAGAACTCATGAAATTATAAAATGTTAAGAGTGGGAAGGAATCTAACACACTGTTTAACTCAACCTCATCACTTTGTATATGAGGTAACTGAGATCCGCTCAAAATCACAGAGTAAGAGGTGGCTGACTTGAACGCAGAATCCAGGTCTCCTGATTCTCAGGTCAATAATGCTTCCACTTTCTACAGTGACCATATATTTTGGAACTAAATATGTAGGCACTTAGACTAAGAAGACTGACTGAGTACTTTAAATCAGCATCATTCTGGGGAATTGGAAGTATGTTAGCTGTAAAAAAGCTTCTCTATTAAGGCAAAAGGAGCTGGATAGAGAACAAAAGAGCAAATGATTCCAGTTGAGGTCCTGTTCCCAGAGTGTCATTGGAAAGGACAGCTGTTCAGGCCCAATATGGCAACACCAGAGGCTCCCTGGCTCCACCAATGCATGGTCTCAAGGGCCTGTTGTGGTCTTAGAGTGTGGAGAGGGAGTCTCTTGTGCCAAACAGAGGTAGTACACAGCTATCGCTACAGCGACAGGCCTGTTCCACTAAGCAAGAATGACAGTGATACCACCAGAGACCAGTCAACCTGAGAGGATGGGTTCCCTTAGATGCATTTGTTTATAGGCAAGACCACTTATTGGTTCTCCTTGGGATATTTAGTGACATCTGGATTTGGGAGAAATTTTTGGTTGGGGTCAATTAGACAAAATATCCACTCCATATGAATTCCTTCTATTCATAGAGAGTGGTTAACATCTTTCAGGGCAGGTATTTTATTGATGTGAAAATGCTAGTTTCTAGAAAATTCTGCCTCTATATTGTTGCTAAAATGATCTTCTAAGGTAAGATAAAACAGTGTATGTCTTCTACTGGACAAAAGGAAGATATTTGAGTAGCTGCAGGTACTTCTTAGTCTTTGCAGTATTAGCGAAGTACTTCTAGGATTTTTTGCATGTGATTTTCTTCTTCTTCTTTTTTTTTTTTAAAACCCCTGCCTAGTTCCAAATACATTCTTCAAAATGTAATTTGTGTCATCTCTCCTGAGAATCCTACCTAGCTTCCCAGAGGCAATCACTTTTAACCATTTCGGTTCTAATTCTAGTGGTTACTTCCCTATTGCTAAACATATGCTTACACTAGAGCAGTTGACCCTTGAACAAAGGGCAGGGGTTAACCTGAGTATAATTTATTGTCAGCCCTCCATATCTGAGTTTCCTCCACATCCATGAATTCAACCAACTGCCGGCAGTGCAGTACTATAGTATTTATTATTGAAAAATATCAGCATATAAGTGGACCTGCACAGTTCAAATCACATTGTTCAAAGGTCAACTTCATTTCATTAAATTCTATTTTGTTCCCAGAACAAACAAAATCCCTCTGTCTTCCTGAGGATAATTTTTGTTATGTGTGTTTTAATCTTGTTTCTGTCACTTGGTAGGTTTGTTAAGATATTTGGTAACCCGTGGTTGTCCGTTCCTATTTAAGAATGAGGTAGTAGAAAGGTCTCAGAGAGTATTGCATATAAGGGCAAAACTTTTTCACTGAAAGGCTTCAGGTTAGGGGAGCAAACCCAAAACTGTCCCCCTAACTAGTACATAGTGCAGGGCTTTGGTGTGGGGCACTATTCAAATGAGCTTATCTGGGCTCCTCAGAAGAGTCATCCTATTTCTTTAGAGCAGAAAGTTCATTTTCTGACTGGTGGTAAGTGCTCGCCTGCCAGCTGTTCTGTGTGCAGGGGTGTGCACGCTGAGTGGGGGCATCTTCTATTCTCAGGCTCTGCTCTCAATCCCATCTGTTGTCACTATTCTGAAGTCTCCGAGCTTCCTGGGTTCTGTTAGGCGGATCTGCTTCCTCCTGAGCTGTAGGCTCCTCTATACTTGGCAGCTTCACTGTGGTGGGCTGTTTTGTGGGTGGCATCCCTGGAAACACATCTCCAGGAGATGGCAGTCACATAGAATACCATGTGTAAGGTGCCCCCGGAGCTGTGTAAGGTACAGCACATGCCTTTCCTCTGTAGGTGATCTAAGGCAGGGACTGCTTTGTTCTGTTTCTTCAATTATTACCCTTCCATCTGCTTTCTGTCATGCAGAAGTACGCTGAAATCTTTTGGCCTTTGACGCTCCCTTCTCATTTCCTTTACTGTTATGGGACTGTCCCTTTTATTTATTCCATTAGCTTCTTTTTAATGGGGTCTCAGGAGGAAGAGGAGATTAAGATATGGGCTGCATCTGTCAACTTGAACCTGAAGCCAGGAGCTCATACTGTTAATGGGGATGTTATTCTGCCTCGTTATGTCTGGCATAGTTATAGATGATTCAGATATCAATTTAAAAAACAGCAGTAACTCTAGGTAGAGGCTCAGTTAGACAGTTTTGTTGTCTCTATGGAGCAAATTAACTGGAAATCTGAAATATTTCCACTTATTTTATGTCAAGTAAATAGCAACTTCAGTGAAAAATATATAAACCTATGGCCTTTTAAAGCACATTCATTTTAATAAATATCCTAAGTAGTTGCTTTTCACGAAAGCATTAGCAAGGAGAATTTTGAAATAATGAAATTTCCAATTTCAGCTGATTGCCCACGTTCAGCAGTATAACACCTTAATGGGAAAACTGCTAAAGACCCATTGGCCTATGCAAAATGAAAAATACCTCTCCCACTATGCGTTCAGTGACAGTGATTGTATGCCACATTATCTATGTATTTGATGGCCAGCTGGGACATACAGCATAAACTGTAGTGCTCTGGGCTTTGCAGAGGATTACTGAGGTGTCCCCTTCTAAATATTCCAGCAATGCAAGATTAATTCTACCTCAAATATATTATTTTATATCAAGAAATGTTTTACATACATAGGTACATACATATGTATTTAATAACAAGTTTCAACGTGGGTCTTCAAACTAACCTAAGCTTTAAAAATGAAAGTTTTGTTTGTTTTCGCACAATACTTGGACGAAGCATATATTCAACTAGTACGTATTGAGGGTCCTACAGGTACCCGCTGCTTTTACAGAAAGTTGGTGAGTGCTATGCTTTTCTCCCTTTTGGCTGAGGAGGCAGCTCATGCTTAGGGAGGGGATGGGTCCTGTTTAAGATTAACAACAGACAGCAGAGAGGTCAGGATTCAAAACTAATTCTTTGATTCCAGAGTCAGTTTTCTTCCATGATTGCAGGGAACAGAATATTTTTCATAGTTCATTATTAACTAGATATGAGGCAAACTGCTTTATACCAGTTGGAACAATGGGACATAGCTGAGAATACCGTTTCCTGTTTTTTAGAAATGGAGTCACTCTGTGTTATGACATCAGGGTAAGGCCTTCACATTTTTGGCTTCATCTTAACAGAGAATTAGAGTTAGTGATTGCATTTATCACAGAGGTCATTTCACTCAAGTGGAAAACAGTGCAAAATGCTGAAAGGCTGCTTATTGGCAAACTGCTAATAAGCTTTTGTGAATAAGAAAGAAGGAAAAGGTCTGGAAATAGCTCTAGAAGGAAATGCCATTATTTAGCCTAGCTGAAGGAAGGCTTCTTTGTGTCATGACTAAACTGTGGGATGATAGCCACCCTGCACGCTGCCAAAGGAGGTCTTTATAAGGAACTAGGAAGGTGAGCTGGAGACCAGTGGTAAGCTCAGCCTCCACACCCTCGTCTCTACCACAACTAACACCTTAGGCACTTAGTGTGCATGTGGGCCTCCAGTGCCACCCCAGATGTTGGGCTAGTCATTCTACTTAGTGATTGCTAGGCTGAGAGTCAGTTCTACTTCTTTATCATTTTTTATCCTAGGAGCTTCTTCACTATGTCTAACTTAGCCTGAATGTGGCTTATAAATGGTGGGACCAGTGCTTTCCCACTCAATAAAGACTTTTCATGCCACATTATAGGGGATGGAGTTGGACAGTGAAGTCAAATTTGATTTCGAATCTAGGCTTGCTATTTTCTATGTAAAGGTCTTTGGGAAAATTACTTAATGTGTCTGAGACTCCACTTTTAGAAAAAAAAGATGCCTATTTTACAAGACTATTTTGGAAATAAAATCAGATAAGATAGATAGATGGATGGATGGATGAATGGATGGATAGATAGATGGCCTGGCACCTAATAAGCACCCAATATATGTTAGTTTCTTTTCTCTTCCCTTGAAGAAATAGCCATGAATTTGTACTATTTTTGTTCCCAATAAATTGCACATTTTGAATATGATCTCATTAAGCATCTAATGAAGCTTTCTTCTTCAAACCAAAGCATCCTAATCCTGTCAGTGTTTTCTTGATAAAAGGCTGTCTCATCCCTTTGTTAGTTCTGGATGTCTTTTCCTTGGTCCTTTCCACATATCCAATTTAACATGCAGACTTCAAAACCAATCACATCCTTTGGAAGATATGACAAGCAACTGTGTTTTGTGGAAGAGTTTTGTCTAAACTATGGCACTTTCTAGAAGGAGGAAACCAAGGAGGGTAGTATGGAGGGTACAGTCACAAGCCTGCACGAACTTGCACTGCAGGTGATGACTATTGGATGTTCTCAAGTCCAACTGGAGAATGCTCACAGGCTGCAAAGATTATTTCCTCTCATGTTTTGAAGTGGTCTCTTTACTTTAACTTTTTAAGATATATATACTAGAAATGTAAGAACATTTCTTATTCTGGTCCTAAATTTTTCTTTTGGTGCTGAGGATAAGCTGATGTGTAGAAAACAGCTTAGGTTATTCTTTCCTTGTTTAATAAGCACTTAAATATAATCTTGGTAATTAAAGTATTTTTAATATAACTATGAACTCAGCAATGAGGCAAACTCAAACAATGATTTGAATTGCTTCCACAAACGATTATTACCCATATATATAGGAAAATGCCTCTCCAGAATATAGCAAAGATACCAGTCCCTGACTTTTAACAAATCCTTATTTAATATGTATGAGAAACTCTCATGCCTTATTAATTAAGTATATATTATGTATAACAACAACAGCAACAACTACTGTAACACACATATAATGCCAGTACTATTATAAAAAATTAAATTATATGTATATATAATTTTAATTCTTGAAAGAACTCTACAAGGAGTCATCATTAGTATTTCCATTTTACATTAATTAGGAAACTGAGGCACAACGAAATCAAGTAACTTGCTATCACATAGCTAGCAACTTCCTTAGCCCTGGTTTAAATTCTGGGAGTCTGGTGAGGATCCATGATCTAGACCATCTTGTACATTATTACAGAACCAAATGGTCTGAAGTATTGACTGAGAACTTCTTGTGTCTTTTTTTTTTTTTTTTAAATGGAATAGAACAAATGTCGCAATGGAGATAGTAGTTTACTGTTGAAAAATGAGTTACTTACTGTTGAGAAAAGAGTTACTTAATTCTTCCAGAGCAAAGTTTCTGTTTAGGCATCCACTCCTATCTCTGTTTTTTTTTTTTATTGGAGTATAGTTGACTTATAGTGTTGTGTTAGTTTCAGGTGTACAGCAAAGTGAATCAGTTATATATATATATGTCTCCATCCTTTTTCAGATTCACCTCCCATAAAGGTTATTACAGAATGTTGAGTAGAGTTGCCTGTGCTATACAGTAGGTCCTTATTAGTTATCTGTTTTATATATAGTTGTGTGTATATGTTAATCCCAATCTCCTAATTTATCACTTCCCCCCATATTTCCCCTTTGGCAACCATAAGTTTGATTTCGAGATCTGTGAGTCAGTTTCTGTTTTGTAAATAAGTTTATTTGTATCATTTCTTTTTTACTAGATTCTGCATGTAAGTGATATCATATGATATTTGTCTTTCTCTGTCTGACTTACTTCACTTAGTATGATAATCTCTAGGTCCACCCATTGCTGCAAATGGCATTATTTCGTTCTTTTTTATGGCTGAGTAGTATTCCATTGTATATATGTACCACATCTCATTTATCCACATGTCTACAAATGACCCAATTTCATTCCTTTTAATGGCTGAGTAATATTCCACTGTATGTATGTACCACATCTTCTTTATCCATTCATCTGTCGATGGACATTTAGGTTGCTTCCATGTCTTGGCTATTGTAAATAGTGCTGCAATGAACATTGGGGTACATGCATCTTTTTGAATTATGGTTTTCTCCAAATATATGCACAGCTGTGGGATTGCAGGATCATATGGTAGTTCTATAGTTAGTTTTTTAAGGAACCTCCATACTATTCTCCTTAATGGTTGTACCAATTTACATTCCCACCCACAGTGTAGGAGGGTTCCCTTTTCTCTACACCCTCTCCAGCATTTATTGTTTGTAGTTTTTTTTTGATGATGGCCATTCTGACTGGTGTGAGGTGGTACCTCATAGTTTTGATTTGCATTTCTCTAATAATTAGTGATGTTGAGCATCTTTTCATGTGCTTTTTGGCCATCTGTATGTCTTCTTTGGAGAAATGTCTATTTAGGTCTTCTGCCCATTTTGGGATTTTTTTTTTTTTTTTGATATTGAGCTGCATGAGCTGTTTGTGTAGTTTGGAGATTAATCCCTTGTTGGTCTCATCATTTGCAAATATTTTTTCCCATCCTGTGGGTTGTCTTTTCATCTTGTTTATGGTTTCCTTTGCTGTGAAAAAGCTTTTAAGTTTAATTTAATTTAATTTGTTAATTTTTGTTTTTATTTTCATTACTCTAGGAGAAGATCAAAAAAGATATTTATGTCAGAGAGTGTTCTGCCTATGTTTTCCCCTAAGAGTTTTATAGTATCCGGTTTTACATTTGGGTCTTTAATCCATTTTGATTTTATTTTTGTGTATGGTGTTAGGGAGTGTTCTAATTTCATTCTTTTACATGTAGCTGTCCAGTTTTCCTAGCACCACTTATTGAAAAGACTGTTCTCCATTGTATATTCTTGCCTCCTTTGTCATAGATTAGTTGACCATAAGTGTGTGGGTTTATCTCTGGACTTTCTATTCTGTTCCATTGATCTATATTTCTGGTTTTTGTGCCAGTACCATACTGTTTTGATGACTGTAGCTTTCTAGTATAGTCTGAACTCAGGGAGCCTGATTCCTCCAGCTCTGTTTTTTTCTTTCAAGATTGCTTTGGCTATTTGGGGTCTTTTGTATTTCCATACAAATTGTGAAATTTTTTGTTCTAGTTCTGTGAAAAATGCCCTTGGTAATTTGATAGGGATTGCATTGAATCTGTAGATTGCTTTGGGCAGTATAGTCATTTTGACAACGTTGATTCTTCCAATCCAAGAACGTGGTATATCTCTCCATCTGTGTCATCTTTGATTTCTTTTATCAGCATCCTATAGTTTTCTGCGTACAGGTCTTTTGCCTCCTTATGTAGGTTTATTCCCAGGTGTTTTATTCTTTTTGATGTGATGGTAAATGGGATTGTTTCCTTAATTTCTCTTTCTGATCTTTTGTTGTTAGTGTATAAGTATGCCAGAGATTTCTGTGTATTAATTTTGTATCCTGCAACTATACCAAATTCATTGATGAGCTCTAGTAGTTTTCTAGTGTCGTCTTTAGGATTTTCTATGTATAGTATCATGACATCTGCAAATAGTGACAGTTTTACTTCTTCTTTTCAAATTTGGATTCCTTTTATTTCTTATTCTTCTCTGATTGCCATGGCTAGGACTTCCAATACTATGTTGAATGAAAGTCTTGTTCCTGATCTTGGAGGAAATGCTTTCAGTTTTTCACCATTAAGAATGATGTTAGCTGTGGGTTTGTCATGTATGTCCTTTATTATATTGACGTAGGTTCCCTCTATGCCCACTTTCTTTTTATCATAAATGGCTGTTGAATTTTGTCCAAAGCTTTTTCTGCATCTATTGAGATGATCACACGGTTTTTATTCTTCAGTTTGTTGATATGGTGTATCACAGTGATTGATTTGTGGATATTGAAAAATCCTTGCATCCCTGGGATAAATCCCACTTGATCATGGTGTATGACTCTTTTAACGTGTTGTTGGATTCAGTTTGCTGGTATTTTGTTGAGGATGTTTGTGTCTATGTTCATCAGTGATATTGGCCTGTAATTTTCTCTTTTTTTGTGGTATCTTTGCCTGGTTGGTATCAGGGTGATGGTGGCCTCATAGAATGAGTTTGGGAGTGTTCATTCCTCTTAGTTTTTTTGGAATAGTTTCATAAGGATAGGTGTTAACTCTTCTCTAAATGTTTGATAGAATTCACCTGTGAAGCCATCTGGTCTTGGACTTCTGTTTGTTGGACGTTTTTAAATCAGAGTTTCAATTTCAGTACTTGTGATTGGTCTGTTCATATTTTCTTTTTCTTCCTGGTTCAGTCTTGGAACATTGTACCTTTCTAAGAATTTGTCCTTTTCTTCTAGGTTGTCCATATTATTGGTGTATAGTGGCTTGTAGTAGTCTCTTATGATCCTTTTTATTTCTGTGGTGTCAGTTGTAATTTCTCCTTTTTCATTTCTGATTTTATTGACTTGGGCCCTCTCCCTTTTTTTCTTGATGAGTCTGGCTAATGGTTTATCAATTTTGTTTATCTTTTCAAAGAAAAAGTAAAAAGAACCAGCTTTCAGTTTCATTGATCTTTTTTATTTTTTAGTCTCTATTTCATTTATTTCTGCCCTGACCTTTATGATTTCTTTCCTTCTACTAACTTTGGGTTTTGTTTCTTCTTCTTTCTCTAGTTGCTTTAGGTGTAATGTTAGGTTGTTTATTTGAGATTTTGTTTCCTGAGGTAAGATTGTATTGCTAAAAACTTACCTCTTAGAACTGCTTTTGCTGTGTCCCATAGGTTTTGGATCATAGTGTTTTTGTTGTCATTTGTCTCTAGGTACTTTTTGATTTCTTCTTTGATTTCTTCGGTGATCCACTGGTTGTTTAGTAACATATTGTTTAGTCTCTACATGTTTGTGTTTTTTTACGGTTTTTTTTTTCTATAATTGATTTCTAATTTCATAGCATTGTGGTAGGAAAAGATGCTTGATATGATTTCATTTTTCTTAAATTTACTGAGGCTTGATTTGTGGCCCAATATATGATCTGTCCTGGAGAATGTTCCATGTGCATTTGAGAAGAAAGTGTATTCTTCTGCTTTTGGATGGAAAAATTAAGTCCATCTGGTCTAATGTGTCATTTAAGGCCTGTGTTTACTTACTGATTTTCCGTCTGGATGATCTGTCCATTGGTGTAAGTGGGGTGTTAAAGTCCCCCACTATTATTGTGTTACTCTCGATTTCCCCTTTTATGGCTGTTAGCATTTGGCTTATATATTGAGGTGCTCCTATGTTGGGTGCATACATATTTACAATTGTTATATCTTCTTCTTGGATTGATCATGTAGTGTTCTTCCTTGTCTCTTGTAACAGTCTTTATTTTAAAGTCTATTTCGTCTGATATGAGTATTGCTACTCCATCTTTCTTTTGGTTTCCTTTTGCATGGAATACCTTTTTCCATCCTCTTACTTTCAATCTGTATGTGTCCCTAGTGGGTCTCTTGTAGACAGTATATATACAGGTCTTGTTTTTGTATCCACTCAGACAGTCTGTGTCTTTTGGTTGGAGCATTTAATCCAACTACATTTAAGGTAATTGTCAATATGTATGTTCCAATTACATTTAAGGTAATTATCAATATGTATGTTCCTATTGACATTTTTGTTAAAAAATTATTTATTTATTTATTTATTTATTTATTTTTGGCTGTGTTGGGTCTTCATTTCTGTACGAGGGCTTTATTCTAGTTGCAGCAAGCGGGGGCCACTCTTCATCGCAGTGCACGGGCCTCTCACTATCGTGGCTTCTTTTGTTACAGAGCACAGGCTCCAGAAGCGCAGGCTCAGTAGTTGTGGCTCACGGGCCTAGTTGCTCCGTGGCATGTGGGATCTTCCCAGACCAGGGCTCGAACCCATGTCCCCTGCATTAGCAGGCAGATTCTCAACCACTGTGCCACCAGGGAAGCCCCCTATTGACATTTAAAAAAAATTGTTTTGGATTTGTTTTTGTAGGTTTTTTTCCTTCCCTTCCTCTTTTGTTCTCTTCTCTTGTGATTTGATGACTATCTTTAGTGTGTGTTTGGGTTGCTTTTGTGTGTGTGTGTGTGTGTGTGTGTGTGTGTGTATCTATTGTAGTTTTGTGGTTTGCAGTTCCCATGAGGTTTTTTAAATTTTTAAGTTTTATTCTTTTTTAAAAAAATTTATTTATTTGTTTGTTTGTTTGCTTGTTTGTTTATGGCTGTGCTGGGTCTTCGTTACTGCGCATGGGCTTTCTCTAGTTGCGGCAAGCGGGGGCTACTCTTTGTTGCGGTGTGCGGGCTTCTCATTGTGGTGGCTTCTCGTTGTGGAGCATGAGTTCTAGGCACGCGGCTTCAGTAGTTGCAGCGCGTGGGCTCAGTACTTGTGGCTCGCAGGCTCTAGAGCGCAGGCTCAGTAGTTGTGGCTCACAGGCTTAGTTGCTCTGCCGCATGTGGGATCTTCCTGGACCAGGGCTCGAACCCGTGTCCCCTGCATTGGCAGGCGGATTCTTAACCACTATGCCACCAGGGAAGTCCCCCCATGAGATTTTGATATAGCAGTCTATATATACACAAGGTTGTATTAAGTTGCTGGTCTCTTTCCACCTAAAGAAGTTCCTTTAGCATTTGTTGTAAACGTGGTTTGGTGGTGAATTCTCTTAGCCTTTGCTTGTCTGTAAAGCTTTTGATTTCTCTGTCAAATCTGAATGAAAGCCTTGCTGTGTAGAGTATTCTTGGTTGTAGCTTTTTCCATTTCATCACTTTAAATATATATTTTACCACTCCCTTCTGGCCTGCAGAGTTTCTGCTGAAAAATCTGCTGAAAACTTTATGGGGATTCCCTTGTATGTTATTTGTTGCTTTTCCCTTGTTGTCTTTAATATTTTTTCTTTCTCTTTAATTTTTGCCAGTTTGAGTAATATATGTCTAGGTGTGTTCCTCCTTGGGTTCATCCTGTATGGGACTCTCTGCACTCCCTGGACTTGAGTGAGTGTTTCCTTTCTCATATTAGGGAAGTTTTTGGCTATAACATCTTCAAATATTTTCTCAGGCCCTTTCTCTCTCTCTTCTCCTTTGTTGACACCTGTAATGTGAACGTTGGTGCGTTTAATGTTGTCCCAGATGTCTCTGAGACTGTCCTCATTTCTTTTCATTTTTTGTTCTTTATTTTGTTCTGTGGCAGTGATTTCCACCACTCTGTCTTCTAGCTCACTTCTGCCTCAGTTATTCTGCTATTGATTCCTTCTAGTGTATTTTTCATTTCAGTTATTGTGTTGTTCATCTCTGTTTGTTTGTTCTTTAAATCTTCTAGCTCCTTGTTAAACATTTTTTTGTATCTTCTCAATCTGTGCCTCCATTCTTTTTCTGAACTTTTGGATCATCTTTACTATCATTACTCTGAATTATTCTTCAGGTAGATTGCCTATCTCCTCTTGATTTAGTTGTTCTTGTGAGTTTTTATCTTGTTCCTTCATTTGCAACATATTTTTGTGTCATCTCATTTTGTCTACCTTTCTGTGTTTGTGGTCTCCTTTCCACAGGCTGCAGGATCATAGTTTCTCTTAGTTCTGGTGTCTGCCCCCTGTGGGTGAGGTTGGTCCTGGGGTTTGTGCAGGCTTCCTGGTGAAAGGGACTGGTGCCTGCCCTCTGGTGGGTGGAGCTGGGTCTTGTCTCTCTGGTGGGCAGGGCCGTGCCAAGGGGTGTGTTTTGAGGTAGCTGTGAGCTCAGTATGACTTTAGACAGCCTGTCTGCTGATGGGTGGAGCTGTATTCCTGTTTTGCTGGTTGTTTGGCCTGAGGCATTCCAGCTCTGGAACTTGTAGGCTTTTGGGTGGGGCCAGGTCTTGGTGCCAAAAATGGGACCTCTGGGAGAGATCATGCCGATCAGTGTTCCCTGGGGCCTCTGCCACCAGTGTCCTTGCCCCCAGAGTGAGCTACCGCTGACCTTTGCCTCCTCAGGAGACCCTCCAAGACCCCTAGTTAGGTCTAGCCCTGGTTCCTATGGAGGTATTGCTTTGTGCTGGGTCCCAATGCATGTGAAACCTTGTGTGCGCCCTCCAAGAGTGGAGTCTCTGTTTCTCCCAGTCCTGTGGAGCTCCTGCACTCAGGACCCACTGGCCTTCAAAGCCAAATGCTCTGGGGGGTTCTTTCTCCTGATGACTGACCCTCAGACTGTCTTGTAGGGCTATTTTTATGTGGGAACGTCCCTGTATAGCCTAAGAGGGTTTAATATTTTTTGGTGCTAGAGCTGTTTTTAATATGCTTGTCTGCCACCTCTTTCCTCAGTGTATGCTGGCCATTATCCCCTTGGTAAGAGGAGTGACTGATTTTGGGGTGCCCTGAGCCTGCACTGGATATTGAACGGGGGCCTCCCCTTGCTCTGAGGTTGTCGCTGCCCTGTGAGGGGCAGGGTCTGCTCTCCAGTTGGAGTAGAGGCCCCGAGATCTGTTTCTGACCTGCAGTGTGACATAGGTGGGATTGGAGCACTCTCTCTGGGAGAGAAGCCACTGAGTTTTCCTCCTCTAGAGCTGTTCAACTGTGAGTGTGCTCTGTTGTGTCACTTTTCACTTGTTGTGCTGGCTCATAAATTACACTGTTGCTGGAACTGCTCTCAGACCCACCTTAACAGTGGGTATGCCGGCAATTGGCCCTGGTGTCTTTCAGGCGTTGTTTTCACCAGACTACCAGCACAGATCCACTGAAGTCAGGTCCCAGGACTGCAGTAATTGTGCACCAGGACCTGCTGTGGGAGCTATGGAGGCAGCTCAGATTCTGGCCTGGTCCAGTCCCCATGTGTATGTGCCCACAAACCCACAGTTGCTAAAGCTAGACCCATCTCAGCTGGGGTAGTACTCATTCATTTGGATATTCTGCAGGTGCTGAGTTTACAAAGCCGGCAGTGGGGGTGTAAATCCGCAGTTCCCACAACTGTGAGGAGAGATTTCAGCTCTTCTTCCTTAGTTGCATGGCCCATGAGGCTCAGCTGTGGTTTCAGCCCCACCTCTGCATGTGGGCCTTCCACCAGTGTCTGTTCCTGAGGCTGCCCCAGAGCCTGCCCAGGTGGGTGGGGTCAGAGGCGGCAACAGGTGGGGCAAATGCCAGCCTGCTGGGGTGGGCGGGGGGGGGGGGTGAAGGAGGCAGCTGCAGTGGGTGGGGCATGTGAGCCTGCTTGGGCTGTGGGGGTGGAGGAGGGGGCGGGGGTGAGCGTGCCTGCTCTTGCAGGCGGTGGCCAAGGCGGGTGAGGCGTGCAAGCCTGCTCAGGCAGGAGCCCCTTCTAGTGCCCAGGGAGGCAGGGGCTGGTGCGTGGGGAAGGGGGCTGCGATGGCGGCCTGGGCTTCTTCCACAAACATTCCCGCTTATAGAGCTCTGTACTCCCATACCTTCAGGCTCTCTCTTTGCAGCTAACAGCAGTCCCCTCCCCGGGTCTGCTCTCCAAACCCCAGGTTCTAGCACCCAGCCTCCATCTGCACCAGCAGACACGTGTCTCAGGCTGGGACGTGCAGGGCTGTGGCACCGACCATTCACGTAGGTCTCACTCTGTCCTGCCTGCCACAGACTGGTTGCTGTGCTCTCCTCTGAGCCCCTGAAGCTCCCCTTCTGTCCTAGCTGATCTCCCTACTAGCGAGGGGGCTTCCCTGGGTGTGGGAACCTCTCCTCTCTTTCAGTTCCCCCCAAGGGGTGCAGGTCGTGTCCTGTTTCCTCTTGTCTTTTTAAAATTTCTTTTGTCCTGCCCAGTTGCATGGGGATTGTTCTTGTCCTTTTAGGTGTCTGAGGGCCTCTGCTGGTGTTCAGCAGGTGCTCTGTCAGAATTGTTCCATTCTTGATGTACTTTTATGGGGAGAGGTGAACTCCATGTCCTCCTATTCTGCCATCTTGACTCCTCCCCGAGTCCTATCTCAGTTTTTGTTTTCTTTTTTAATAGAGGAGCTAAAATTGTTTGATGTTCTTTACCGCCAAAAACAGAAGAGGAGGACTAGGAGGAGAAGGAGGTATCCTTTTGAGGGGAGGGCAGTGTTCATGCAGAGGTCACATTCCTTTCACTCATGTTCCCATGGGTTTGCGGACATGCAGTGGATTTCCTTAGCTAAAGGCAAGAAAGGGCTCCCCGTGAAAAGTGTTTATAAAATTTATGCTGTTCCAGGAAGGAAAGGCTAACATCTCCCTCCCAAGTGGATGTCCACTTAGTCATGGAGTTTGCTGACTTGCCCTGGGGAGAGAAGATGAGAATGTCAGGCAGGGAGAAAGGAGGCAAGGACTAGCCCTAGTAAGTTCCACCTGAGGGGTAGGAAAGATGGATGCTGCTCATGTCTGCAAGCCTCACATTTGAAGCTGCTGAGGACAGATGAGAAAGGGCGACTATGTGCTTGTGAGGAGGGATTGATGCAGCTGGGGCAAAGTGGGTGAGTGCATCAGAGGACTACAGTGTGCTACTGCCAGGGGGTTTTTGTAGAAAAGATCGCTGATGCTCCCAGGGGACCACATGCTGGGGGAGTTGCTTGAGTTTCTTAGCATTGGTGCATGTTTGGTTCTCTACCCATCCAGGCTACATCACCAGTGATAGCCAACAGAAAGGAGGACTGCCACAGGAGAATGTGAGGAATGCCATTTCCCTTTTTTTTTTTTAACTTCATTTCTACCAGAGAAGAAATCTAAGAGAAAGGAAGATCTAGAGGGCGGTATGAGAGAGAGAGCAGATCACTCCTCTATCAACTCCAGAGCACTTTGGTGGACCCCAAGTCTTAATTATGTTGGAAAGAGAGACAGAGGTTTGACTGAAAACACAAGATTTTAAAATAGAATAAATAATAGAGATTTTAACTGAAATGCCATTAAGGACGTCTACTTGTCATTGAGAAATAGGGTTGAACAAAGCATAGTTGGTAACAGATATTGGAAAAATAAAGTGATTTAATTTTTATACAGTAACCAATTAAGTGTTCGCAAATAAATCAGTTGCGATCATAAAGCAAGTGGATGGAAATACTAACTTCTTCTCAGCCCCTTCAGCTTCTATCTGATTGGGGAATTTAGAAATACAAAATACTAAGTCCTCTACACGTAAGCCTGGCCAGCCAACATCACCATTCTCATTTCCTGCCTCGCACACCTTGCGCCAAAGCACCGAATCACTCAGTGGCCTTTTGACATCTGACATCTGCTTAGATGTTCATGTTTCTGTGTGTGCTCTTTCTCCTGCAGGGAGTACCCTTCCTTCCAATGTCTGTCAGGCAAATATCCACAGATGCTTCAGTTCTCAGCTTCGGAGTTATATCTTCTCTGAAACCATCATGACCTGTTCCCCCCATCCCTCTTTGATACCCATTCTCAGTCAGATAGATATCCTTTCTGGATCCTTCATTAATCCCTCATACGTATTTCCTGTGTGATGCTTACACTGTTATGTGCAGGTGTGTGTTTATATTTCTGTCACTCTCAATGAGTCCTCTGAAGGAAAAGATCTTATTTGACTTGTTCAGTGTAGTACCTAGCATGGTGCTTGGCATATATATAAGCTTCATAGATATTTGCTAACAGAAAGAAAAAAAAGGGGTAAAGTGGGGAGGGAGGGAGGAAGGAAGGAAGGAATTTATGCTCAAAGTGACGAGGGTGCTCGGTTTGGTTTAAGAGAAGGCTCCATATTATTCTTATCTTACCCTTCCAGGGAGATGGCCCGTTGGAGAGTCACTGAAGGCTGGCGGGTTGTAGTGCTGTGTTGGGAATGACTGCAAGAAAAGAAAGAAAAAACAAACACAGATCATTTATTTAAAATATCTTTGCACATTCTAATAGTGTTACTGTCACGAAAAGAATCAAACTTGGAAGAAATACAGGAGAGATTAAATGACTGTTCTTTGGTGATAAGCAGAATCATCCACCACAATATAACACTCTACCAGATAAGGGGTTAATATTTCTTTATAATTTGATTTCAACATGTATTAATCAAAATTAAGCTTTAAATGAAGGGTAGCCATGAAAAGAAACAAATATATTTGGAAGAGGTAATTATTTTCCCCTTGGAATAAGATAACATAAAGCATAAAAACAAATTTCACTATGATGCAATATATTATTTTTTTAATGCAGAACATTTTTTTCTAACAAAATTTTAAACAGCAAATTTGCAAATTGGAGTAGTATTTAATTAGTATAAATTTATTAGTTTACATTTGCAATACTTGTAAAAATAACAATAATTCAACTGTTGAATGAACACAAAAATTTGAAAAATGGGATTTCCAGTTGCATATCAACATTAGTTAGAATTTAAGGTAATTCTGTATTTATTTTGGTTGCATGATAACAAGGTAAGACTGATTTTATAGATAAGTATTTGCACTAGAAATTATATTGTATATATATATATATATATAGTAGTATCTAATATTTATTGAGTGACTACTTATTGCCTGAGTTACTTTTCTAATTATATTTTTACATCCTTTATTTCTTACAACTCTATGAGGTATGTACTGTCCCATTTGACAGATGAGGAAATTAAGGTACAGGAGGGTTTAAAACTTGCCCAAATTCATGTAGTAAATACCTGTGCTCAAAACAGTATCTAGACTGATTCTAGTGCCATTCTTCTTAACCATCATATTATATCAATCACCTTCCAAATGGTAACAATTTTTTTGGCTTTGAAAGAGTTTGTCTTGCAATTTCAGAATACTCTTCAATTAGAGAGAGAGGGAGACTCTCTTTCATCTGAGATATGCACAATGACAATCCAAGAGCATACTGTAATGAATTGTGAGTTTCCTATGTATTAAAGTATACAATAAAATATATTTCAATGTGTAATTTTAGTTTGTAGTATTAGTTTAAAAACTTATTTGTAACATTAGTTACATACACATGTAGTGTGTGAAGGTGTGTATATACAAATATATGTATAGAGAGAAACTTGAGTAAAATATTTGCAGAACATGAGGCAACTTCACATAATTCTAAGACTTCTCAGCACATACTTTGAAAACACTGACATTGCCATAGAGAGCCAAGCAAATAGGCTGCAGATTTTTCATTCAGAACTTTTGTTATTATGGGTGAGAGGTGTTTCTCTGTGACTAGCATTTACCTGTGACATGGATGACATTTATCTGAGGTTGAGAGAGCAGAATTTGGAGACTATGGCTAAGACCTAGAGAATGGTCATCTTCTTCAAATTAAGGATCGTATCCTTTGTTTCCTGGCATCCCTCATAGTGCTGAGCATCACTTATGTCCACTAAGCATGTTTTGATTGGCCAACTGAAAGGCAGAATAGCATTGAAGAGCTGGACCATGTAGCCAGGCTGCCTGAGTTCAAATTATTTCAGCTCTGCCACATAGACCAATGTGACCTTGATTGAGTTTCTTAAAGTTCTTTGTAACAGTACCTTCCTCATAGGGTAGTTATTCAATGAATACAGTGTTTAGAACAGTGTCTGTCTGTTACATGGTAAAAGCTACATAAGTAAGTGTTAAGTAAACTGATATGATTTAGCAGAGTGTGCACTTTGAGATCTTTCTTTAGTACTAAATAAGCATAATTAATTATTTAGCTCACTTCAATTAGCCATATAGTCAATGCCACAAGGTGTAGATTTGTGAGTATATTATAACTTTGGTGGTCAATATCAAATTATTAAAATGTTTTCTGTTGTAAAAACAACATTATAAAATTAATAGAAACCAGTCAATCAGCCACAGCAGTCAGACAAGAAAAAAGAAATAAAAGGTATCCAGATTGGAAGGGAAGAGGAAAAATCGTCATTATATGCAGATGACATGATGATACTACACAGAGAAAATCCTAAAGGCACCAACAGAAAACTACTAGAGCTCATCAATGAATTTGGTAAAGTTTCAGGATACAAAATTAATATACAGAAATCTGTTGCATTTCTTTACACTAGCAATGAAATATCAGAAAGGGAAAGTTAGTTAAAAAAAAAAATTCCCCTTTAAAATTGCATAAAAAAAATACTTTTAGGCATAAACCTGACCAAGGAGATGAGACATATGCTGAGAACTATAAAACACTGATGATAAAGGAAACTGAAGATGAGTCAAAGAAATGGAAAGATAACCCATGCTCTTGGATTGGAAGAATTCATATTGTTTAAATGGCCACACTACCCAAAGCAATCTACAGATTTAATGTGATCCCTATCAAATTACCCATGACATTTTCCACAGAACTTGAACAAATAACTCTAAAATTTATATGGAACCACAGAAGACCCAGAATTGCCAAAGCAATCCTGAGGAAAAAGAACAAAGCTGGCAGTATAACCCTCCCAGACTTCAGACAATACTACAAAGTTACAGTAATAAAAACAGTATGGTGCTGGCACAAAAACAGACATATGGATCAATGGAACAGGACAGAAAACCCAGAAATTAACCCACACACGTATGGTCAAAATTAATCTACAACAAACAAGAAGGCAAGAATATACAATGGAGAAAAGACAGTCGTCTCTTCAATAAGTGGTATTGGGTAAACTGTACAGCTACATGTAAAAAAAAATGAAATTAGAACACTCTCTAACAAACACCATACACAAAAATAAACCCCAAAAGGATCAAAGACCTGAATGTAAGAAAGACTGGATCTGTAAAACTCCTAGAAGAGAACACACGCAAAACATTCTCTGACATAAATTGTAGCAATGTTTTCTTAGGTCAGTCTCCCAAAGCAATATAAATAAAAGTAAAAATAAACAAATGGGACCCAGTCAAATTTACAAGCTTTTGCATAGCAAAGGAAACAAAATGAAAAGACAACCTATGGAATGGGAGAATATATTTGCAAATGATGCAACCGACAAGTGATTAATCTCCAAAATACACAATTATGCAGCTCAATATCAAAAAAAAAGACCCAATCAGAAAATGGGCAGGAGACCTAAATAGACATTTCTCCAAAGAAGACACATAGATGGACAACAGGCACATAAAAAGTTGCTCAACATGGCTAATTACTAGAGAAATGCAAATCAAAACTACAATGAGGTATCATCTCATGCTGGTCAGAATGGCCATCATTAAAAAGTCTACAAATAACAAATGCTGGTGAGGGTGTGGAGAAAAGGGAACACTCCTATACTGTTGGTGAGAATGTAAACTGTTGCAGCCATTATGGAAAACAGTATGGATGTTCCTCAAAAACTAAAATCTAAAAATAGAGTTGGCATATGATACAGCAATCCCACTCCTTGTCATATATCTGGAAAAGACGAAAACTGTAACTTGAAAAGATACATGTACCCCAGTGTTTATAGCAGCACTATTCACAATAGCTAAGACATGGAAGCAACCAATGTCCATCAGCAGATGAATGGATAAAGATGTGGTATATACATATATATATACACACACACACACACACACACACACATACACACAACACTGGAATATTAATCATAAAAAGAATGAAATAATTCCATTTGCAGCAACATGGATGGACATAGAGATTATCATACTAAGTGAAGTAAATCAGAGACAGACAAGTATCATATGATATCACTTAGATGTGGAATCTAAAATGATACAAATGGACTTACTTACAAAACAGAAATAGATTCACAAAGAACAGACTGGTGGTTGCCAAGGGGGAGAGGGGTGGGGGAGGGATGGATTGGGAGTTTGGGGTTAGCAGATGCAAACTATTATATATAGAATGGATAAACAACAAGGTCCTACTGTATAGCACAGGGAACTATATTCAATAGCCTGTGATAAACCATATGGAAAAGAATATAAAAAATGTATATGTGTATAACTGAATCACTTTGCTGTACAGCAGAAATTAACACAACATTGTAAATCAACTATACTTCAATAAAAAAAAAATTCTCTGACATAAATCGTAGCAATGTTTTCTTAGGTCACTCCCCCCAGGCAATAGAAATAAAAGCAAAAACAAACAAATGGGACCTAATCAAATTTACAAGCTTTTGCATAGCAAAGGAAACAAAACAAAAAGACAACCTAGGGAACAGGAGAAAATATTGCAAATGATGTGACCGACAAGGGTTAATTCCCAAAATATACAAACAAACAGCTCATACAACTCAATAACAAAAAAACCAAACAACCAATCAAAAAATGAGCAGAAGACCTAAATAGACGTCTCCAAAGAAGACACATATTGGGTTGGCTAACAGGCACATGAAAAGATGCTCAACATCGCTAATTATTACAGAAATGCAAATCAAAACTACAATGAGGTATCATCTCACACCAGTCAGAATGACCATCATCAAAAAGTCTACAAATAATAAATGCTGGAGAGGGTGTGGGGAAAAAGGAACCCTCCTACACTGTTGGTGAGAATGTAAACTGGTGCAGCCCCTATGGTAAACAGTATGGAGTTCCTTAAGAACCTGAAAATAGAGTTACCATATGATCCAGCAATCCCACTCCTGGGCGTATATCTGGAGAAAACTCTAATTCGAAAAGATAAATGCATTCCAGTGTTCATAGCAGCACTATTTACAATAGCCAAGACATGGAAGCAACCTAAATGTCCATCAACAGATGAATGGATAAAGAAGGTGTGGTATGTATACATAATGGAATATTATTCATCCATAAAAAAGGATGAAATAATGCCATTTGCCACATGGACCTAGAGATTATCATACTAAGTGAAGTAAGTCAGACAGGGAAAGACAAATATCATATGATATCACTTAGATGTGGAATCTAAAAAATACAAATGAACTTATTTACAAAACAGAAACATTCACAGACATAGAAAACAAACTTATGGTTACCAAAGGGAAAAGGGGGCAGAGAGGGATAAATTAGGACTTTGGGATTAGCAGATATAAACTACTATACATAAAATAGGTAAACAACAAGGTCCTACTATATTGCACAGGGAAGTATATTCAATATTGTGTAATAAACTATAATGGAAAAGAATATGAAAAATAATATATATATATATTCACATATACATATATGTAACTGAATCACTTTGTTGTAGACCCAAAACTAACACAACGTTGTAAATCAACTATACTTCAATTAAAAAATTAAATTAATGGAAATCAAAATAAGAGAGTAAAAATATTCACATATAATTCCACTGCCTTGTCTCAGACTTTACAGAATCATCTAATTTAATTCTCAGAGCTGTCCTATAAGGAAGGTATGAGAATCCCCATTTTATATTTAAGAAAACACAAAGAACTTAAATAACATGTCAGAAAACAACAGCTTGCAAGTATGGAGCCAGAATTCAAACTAAAGCCCCTCTTGTTGCCAAGTGTATGTACTTTAAACTCTATGCTACTGATTCTCTGTATTTCCACATGTGTTTCATATCATTTTATATATACACAGACCATATATAACTTCATATCTGCATTCCTCCCTCCCTTACATTATAATTTAATCACTCCTGGTAAGGTTTCCATAATTATTATTTTGGTGTTATATAATGTTACTTACTCTGACGATGTAATTT
Source organism: Eubalaena glacialis (assembly GCF_028564815.1). Taxonomy (NCBI): domain Eukaryota; kingdom Metazoa; phylum Chordata; class Mammalia; order Artiodactyla; family Balaenidae; genus Eubalaena; species Eubalaena glacialis. Next base: position 59,436,996 of record NC_083725.1, on the reverse strand, counting down.
ATTTAATCATCCTTTTACAGATGGATATTTGGGTTATTTCTATTGTTTTAATATTATAAACAATGCTGCAATGAACATACTGATATCAATTACTTTTTTTTACTTGACAATTTCCTTTGAATGTATTCCCCCAAATGGAAACATTTATTTGGTTATGTTTTATGACTTATGTTATTAATTACTTTTCAAAAGTTTCTACCATTTTATTGCTTCTAAAAATATACATATATGTGCCAGTTTCACCACAATCTTATAAGCCCTGCTATTATAATTTTTAAAAAAATTGATAATAGGTACAAAATGATGCTTCAGATTTATGAGTATTTCTTTATTTGTGAGAATGACTTTTTTTCTATATGCTTATTTGCTAATTGTATTTTTTTGTTTAAACTGTTCAAGCTTTTCCTTTAACATTTATCTTCCACTGGTTTAGAGAGTACCAACATTTCTTGGGTAAAGATCAATGATGCTTACTAAGCAAGATTAATGAGTAACTGTAATCACTGATAGCTTCCTCACCAATAACCTGGCCCATATAATGAAAACAAAGAAATATTCAGTAATCTCACTTATCACTACCTTAAACTAATTACTTTAATATTCTGCCCCAAATTATTCCAAAAATGTCCCTTTAAAAGTTTTAGTGACACTTAGATTAAGTGCAAAAGGTACCATGAAGTGCTCATAGAATTTGACTCCTTTTGTGTTATACATGCAAAGTCAGCCAGTTTCTCCTAGCATGTAAATTTGGAACAAACAGAGCTTTTTACAACATGTAATTACCCTTTTACTCTACTAAGACATATATGGTGAATTACCTGACAGTCAAGACCTACAGATGCAAGGGAATTTTTGCTATACCCTGATAGTAACATTTAAGCAGTAATTGCAGTCAGTATTAGAAGCTACCTGATGGTGATAATAAGTGGTATATATAAAAAAAAAATCTTCCCCTTGGGACCAAGTAGGTTTCATCCTTTCTGTATCATTGGCTACATGCTATCATGCTGCTAGTTCTACCATGACTAAGAAATTATAGGTGACAACTGCCTGGCTCTTTCACCTCTTGAGGCAGAGAGGCCAGCCAGACGGAATTCTGAGAAGTGTAGTGGAAAGAACCAAGGAAGGAAAGCACAGCTAAAACTTATATATTTCAAAAGCTAAAAGAATTGTTGTAAAGCCAAACCAGCTTTACAACAAATGTTAAAGGAAATTCTCTGGGCAAGAAAGAAAAGGCCACAACTAGAAAGAAGAAAAGTACAGAAGGAAAGAGTTCACTGGTAAAGGCAAACATACAGTAGAGGTAGGAAATCATCCACACACAAAGCTAGTAGGGAGGTTAAAAGAGAAAAGTAGTAAAGTCATCTGTATCCACAATAAGAGGTTAAAGCCTACACAAAACAATTAGATGTAAAGTATGGTATCAAAAACAGTAAGCATGAGGGGAGGAGAGTACAAATCAAGGGTGTTTAAAATGCATTTGAAATGAAGATATCAGCAATTGAAAACAGCCACATATATATACAGACCAATATAAAAAAAAAAAAAACTCATGGTAACAGCAAACCAGAAATCTACAATAGATAAAAACAAAAAAGAAAAAGGAATCCAAGTATAACACTAAAGATAGTCATCAAACCATAAGAGAACAAAAGAAAAAAAAAGATGTACAAAAAGAAATACAAAACAATTAATAAAATGGCAATAAGAACATACATATTAGTGATTACTTTAAATGTAAACGGACTAAATATTCCAACCAAAAGACACAGACTGGCCAAATGGATAAAAAAAAGACCTGTATATATGCTAACTACAAGAGATTCACTTTATTTATTTATTTAGAGATTCACCTTAGATCTAGAGAGAGAAACAGACTGAAAGTGAGGGGATGGAAAAAGATATTCCATGCAAATGGAAATCAAAGAGAGCTGGAGTAGCACTACTTTTACATCAGACAAAATAGGCTTTAAAGACTGTTACAAGAGACAAAGAAGGACACTACATAATGATCAAGGGATCAATCCAAGGAGAAGATACAACAATTGAAAATATATGTGCACCCAACATAGGAGCACCTCAATACATAATGCAAATGCTAACAGCTATAAAAGAAGAAATAAACAGTAACACAATAATACTGGGGGACTTTAACACCCCACTTACATCAATGGATGGATCATTCAGATAGAAAATCAATAAGAAAACATAGACCTTAACTAACACACTAGACCATGAGGACTTAATTGATATTTATAGAGCATTCAACCTGAAGGCAGCTGAATACACATTCTTTTCAAGTGCACATGGAACATACTCCAGGATAGATCACATGCTAGACCACAAACAAGGCTCAGTAAATTTAAGAAAACTGAAATCATGTCAAGCATCTTTTCCAACCACATGCTATGAGACTAGAAATCAACTACAAGAAAAAAACTGCAAAAAACACAAACACATGGAGGCTAAACAATATGTTACTAAACAACCAATGGATCACTGAAGAAATCAAAGAGGAAATCAAAAAATACCTAGAGACAAATGACAACAAAAACACCATGATTCAAAACCTATGAAGATAGCAAAAGCAGTTCTAAGAGGGACGTTTAGAGCAATACAAGCTTACCTCAGGAAACAAGAAAAATCTCAAATAGCTTAACTTTACACCTAAAGCAACTACAGAAACAAGAAGAAAAAAACCCCCAAGTTAGTAGAAGGAAAGAAATCATAACGATCAGAGCAGAAATAAATAAAATAGAAACAAAGAAAACAAGAGCAAAGATCAATAAAACTAAAAGCTGGTTCTTTGAGAAGATAAACAAAATTGATAAACCATTAGCCAGACTCATCAAGAAAAAGAGGGAGAGGACTCAAATCAATAAAACTAGAAATGAAAAGGGAGAACTTACAACAGATGCTGCAAAAATACAAAGCATCCTAAGAGACTACTACCAGCAACTCTATGCCAATAAAATGGACAACCTGGAAGAAATGGACAAATTCTTAGAAAGGTAAAACCTTCCAAGACTGAACCAGGAAGAAATAGAAAATATGAACAGACCGATCACAAGTAATGAAATTGAAACTGTGATTAAAAATCTTCCAACAAACAAAAGTCCAGGACCAGATGGCTTCACAGGTGAATTCTATCAAACATTTAGAGAAGAGCTAACACCTATCCTTCTCAAACTCTTCCAGAAAATTGCAGAGGAAGGAACACTCCCAAACTCATTCTATGAGGCCACCATCACCCTGATACCAAAACCAGACAAAGACACTACAAAAAAAGAAAATTACAGACCAATATCACTGATGAATATAGATGCAAAAATCCTCAACAAAATACTAGCAAACAATCCAACAACACATTAAAAGGATCATACACCACAATCAAGTGGGATTTATCCCAGGGATGCAAGGATACTTCAGTATACACAAATCAATCAATGTGATACACCATAATAACAAATTGAAGAATAAAAACCATATGATCATCTCAATAGATGCAGAAAAAGCTTTTGACAAAATTCAACACCCATTTATGATAAAAACTCTCCAGAAAGTGGGCATAGAGGGAACCTACCTCAACATAATAAAGGCCATATATGACAAACCCACAGCAAACATCATTCTCAACGGTGAAAAACTGAAAGCATTTCCTCTAAGATCAGGAACGAGACAAGGATGTCCACTCTCACCACTATTATTCAACATAGTTTTGGAAGTCCTAGCCACGGCAATCAGAGAAGAAAAAGAAATAAAAGGAATACAAATTGGAAAAGAAAAAGTAAAACTGTCACTGTTTGCAGATGACATGATACTATACATAGAGAATCCTAAAACTGCCACCAGAAAACTGCTAGAGCTAATTAATGAATATGGTAAAGTTGCAGGATACAAAATTAATGCACAGAAATCTCTTGCATTCCTATACACTAATGATGAAATATCTGAAAGAGAAATTATGGAAACACTCCCATTTACCATTGCAACAAAAAGAATAAAATACCTAGGAATAAACCTACCTAGGGAGACAAAAGACCTGTATGCAGAAAACTATAAGACACTGATGAAAGAAATTAAAGATGATACCAACAGATGGAGAGATATACCATGTTCTTGGATTGGAAGAATCAACATTGTGAAAATGACTATACTACCCAAAGCAATCTACAGATTCAATGCAATCCCTATCAAATTACCAATGGCATTTTTTACGGAGCTAGAACAAACCATCTTAAAATTTGTATGGAGACACAAAAGATCCCGAATAGCCAAAGCAGTCTTGAGGGAAAAAAACGGAGCTGGAGGAATCAGACTCCCTGACTTCAGACTATACTACAAAGCTACAGTAATCAAGACAATATGGTACTGGCACAAAAACAGAAACATAGATCAATGGAACAAGATAGAAAGCCCAGAGATAAACCCACGCACCTACGGTCAACTAATCTATGACAAAGGAGGCAAAGATATACAATGGAGAAAAGACAGTCTCTTCAATAAGTGGTGCTGGGAAAACTGGACAGCTACATGTAAAAGAATGAAATTAGAATACTCCCTAACACCATACACAAAAATAAACTCAAAATGGATTAGAGACCTAAATGTAAGACTGGACACTATAAAACTCTTAGAGGAAAACATAGGAAGAACACTCTTTGACATAAATCACTGCAAGATCTTTTTTGATCCACCTCCTAAAGTAATGGAAATAAAAACAAAAATAAACAAATGGGACCTAATGAAACTTCAAAGCTTTTGCACAGCAAAGGAAACCATAAACAAGACGAAAAGACGACCCTCAGAATGGGAGAAAATATTTGCAAAAGAATCAACGGACAAAGGATTAATCTCCAAAATATATAAACAGCTCATTCAGCTCAATATTAAAGAAACAAACACCCCAATCCAAAAATGGGCAGAAGACCTAAATAGACATTTCTCCAAAGAAGACATACAGATGGCCACGAAGCACATGAAAAGCTGCTCAACATCACTAATGATTAGAGAAATGCAAATCAAAACTACAATGAGGTATCACCTCACACCAGTTAGAATGGGCATCATCAGAAAATCTACAAACAACAAATGCTGGAGAGGGTGTGGAGAAAAGGGAACCCTCTTACACTGTTGGTGGGAATGTAAATTGATACAGCCACTATGGAGAACAATATGGAGGTTCCTTAAAAAACTAAAAATAGAATTACCATATGACCCAGCAATCCCACTACTGGGCATATACCCAGAGAAAACCATAATTCAAAAAGACACATGCACCCGAATGTTCATTGCAGCACTATTTACAATAGCCAGGTCATGGAAGCAACCTAAATGCCCATCAACAGACGAATGGATAAAGAAGATGTGGTACATATATACAATGGAATATTACTCAGCCATAAAAAGGAACGAAATTGAGTCATTTGTTGAGACGTGGATGGATCTAGAGACTGTCATACAGAGTGAAGTAAGTCAGAAAGAGAAAAACAAATATCGTATATTAACGCATGTATGTGGAACCTAGAAAAATGGTACAGATGAGCCGGTTTGCAGGGCAGAAGTTGAGACACAGATGTAGAGAACAGACATATGGACACCAAGGGGGGAAAACTGCGGTGGGGTGGGGATGGTGGTGTGCTGAATTGGGCGATTGGGATTGACATGTATACACTGATGTGTATAAAATTGATGCCTAGTAAGAACCTGCAGTATAAAAAAACAAACAAACAAAACAACTAATACTAAACTTTCATTGGGTTATTTGTATGGAAATATGTTAATTTAAATGTTTCAGACATTACATGAAATTTCTAAAAATCTTATATGTTCTGGTATAATGTTATAAGTCATAATCCTAGTTATTACTTTAAAATGTATATCTCAGAAATAACTAAAAAAAAAAGAAAAGAAAAGAAAATAAAAAGAACACATATACACAAAGCAAAAAAAAAAAAAGTCCAGGACCAGATGGCATCACAGGTGAATTCTATCAAACATTTACAGAAGAGTTACCACCCATCCTTCTCAAACTGTTCCAAACAATTGCAGAGGAAGGAACACTCCCAAACTCATGCTACGAGGCCACCATCACCCTGATACCAAAACCAGACAAAGAGACTACAAAAAAGAAAATTACAGACAAATATCACTGATGAATATAGATGCAAAAATCCTCAACAAAATACTAGCAAACAGAATACAACAATACATTAAAAGGATCATACACCATGATCAAGTGGGATTTATCCCAGGGATGCAAGGATTTTTCAATATCCACAAATCAGTCAATGTGATGTACCATATTAACAAATTGAAGAAGAAAAACCATACGATCATCTCAATAGATGCAGAAAAAGCTGTTGACAAAATTCAACACCCATTTATGATAAAAACTCTCCAGAAAGTGGGCATAGAGGGAACCTACCTCCACATAATAAAGGCCATATATGACAACACAGCAAACATCATTCTCAATGGTGAAAAACTGAAAGCATTTCCTCTAAGATCAGGAACAAGACAAGGATGTCCACTCTCACCACTATTATTTAACATAGTTTTGGAAGTCCTAGCCACGGCAATCAGAGAAGAAAAAGAAATAAAAGGCATACAAATTGGAAAAGAAGAAGTAAAATTGTCACTGTTTGCGGATGACATGATACTATACACACAGAATCCTAAAGATGCCACCAGAAAACTACTAGAGCTAATCAATGAATTTGGTAAAGTTGCAGGATACAAAATTAATGCACAGAAATCTCTTGCATTCCTATACACTAATGATGAAAAATCTGAAAGAGAAATTAAGGAAACACTCCCACTAACCACTGCAACAGAAAGAATAAAATACCTAGGAATAAACCTATCTAGGGAGACAAAAGACCTGTATGCAGAAAACTATAAGACACTGATGAAAGAAATTAAACATGATACAAACAGATGGAGAGAGGTACCATGTTCTTGGATTGGAAGAATCAATATTGTGAAAATGACTATACTACCCAAAGCAATCTACAGATTCAATGCAATCCCTATCAAATTACCAATGGCATTTTTTACAGAACTAGAACAAAAAATCTTTAACTTTGTATGGAGACACAAAAGATCCCGAATAGCCAAAGCAGTCTTGAGGGAAAAAAACGGAGCTGGAGGAATCAGACTCCCTGACTTCAGACTATACTACAAAGCTACAGTAATCAAGACAATATGGTACTGGCACAAAAACAGAAACATAGATCAATGGAACAGGATAGAAAGCACAGAGATAAACCCACGCACTTATGGTCAACTAATCTATGAAAAGGAGGCAAGGATATACAATGGAGAAAAGACAGCCTCTTCAATAAGTGGTGCTGGGAAAACTGAACAGTTACATGTAAAAGAATGAATTTAGAACACTCCCTAACACCACACACAAAAATAAACTCAAAATGGATTAGAAACCTACATGTAAGACTGGACACTATAAAACTCTTAGAGGAAAACATAGGAAGAGCACTCTTTGACATAAATCACAGCAAGATCTTTTTTGATCCACCTCTTAGAGTAATGGAAATAAAAACAAACAAATGGGACCTAATGAAACTTCAAAGCTTTTGCAAAGCAAAGGAAACTACAAACAAGAGAAAAAGACAACCCTCAGAATGGGAGAAAATATTTGCAAATGAACCAACGGACAAAGGATTAATCTCCAAAATATATAAATAGCTCATGCAGCTCCATCTTAAAGAAACAAACAACCCAATCCAAAAATGGGCAGAAGACCTAAATAGACATTTCTCCGAAGAAGACATACAGATGGACACGAAGCACATGAAAAGCTGCTCAACATCACTAATGATTAGAGAAATGCAAATCAAAACTACAATGAGGTATCACCTCACACCAGGTAGAATGGGCATCATCAGAAAATCTACAAACAACAAATGCTGGAGAGGGTGTGGAGAAAAGGGAACCCTCTTACACTGTTGGTGGGAATGTAAATTGATACAGCCACTATGGAGAACAATATGGAGGTTCCTTAAAAAACTAAAAATAGAATTACCATATGACCCAGCAATCCCACTACTGGGCATATACCCAGAGAAAACCATAATTCAAAAAGACACATGCACGCCAATATTCATTGCAGCACTATTTACAATAGCCGGGTCATGGAAGCAACCTAAATGCCCATCGACAGATGAATGGATAAAGAAGATGTGGTACATATATACAATGGAATATTACTTAGCCATAAAAGGGAATGAAATTGGGTCATTTGTAGAGACGTGGTTGGATCTAGAGACTGTCATACAGAGTGAAGTAAGTTAGAAAGAGAAAAACAAATATTGTATATTAATGCATATATGTGGAACCTAAGAAAATGGTACAGATGAACCAGTTTGCAGGGCAGAAGTTGAGACACAGATATAGAGAACGTATGGACACCAAGGGGGGAAAGTGGTGGGGGGTGGTGGTGGGATGAATTGGGAGGTTGGAATTGACATATATACACTAATATGTATAAAATGAATAACTAATAAGAACCTGCTGTATAAAAAGTAAAATTCTAAAATTAAAAAAATAGAGACTAAAAAAAAGAATTAGAAAAGATCAATGAGACTAAAAGCTGGTTCTTTGAAAAGATAAACAAAATTGATAAACCTTTAGCCAGACTCATCAAGAAAAAAAGGAGAGAGTCCAAGTCAATAAAATCAGAAATGAAAAAGGAGAAATTACAGCTGACACCACAGAAATAAAAAGGATCATAAGGGACTACTACAAGCAACTATATACCAATAATATGGACAGCCTAGAAGAAATGAAGAAATTCTTAGAAAGGTACAATCTTCCAAGACTGAACCAGGAGGAAATAGAAAATATGAACAGACCAATTATCAGAAATGATATTGAATCAATAATTTAAAAGTTCCCAACAAACAAAAGTCCAGGACCAGATGGCTTCACAGGTCAATTCTATCAAACATTTAGAGAAGAGTTAACACTTATCCTTCTGAAACTCTTCCAAAAAATTGCAGAGGAATGAACATTCCCAAACTCATTCTACGAGGTCACTGTCACCCTGATACCAAAACCAGAAAAGATACCACAAAAAAAATTACAGGCCCATACCACTGATGAACATAGATGCAGAAATCCTCAACAAAATACTAGCAAACCGAATCCAACAATACACTAAAAGGAGCATACACCATGACCAAGTGGGATTTATCCCAGGGGTGCAAGGATAATTCAATATCCTCAAATCAATCAGTGTGATACACCACATTAACAAATTAAAGAATAAAAGCAATATGGTCATCTCAATAGATGCAGAAAAAGCTTTGGACAAAATTCAACACCCATTTATGATAAAAACTCTTCAGAAAGTGGGCATAGATGGACCATACCTCAACATAATAAAGGCCATGTATGACAAACCCACAGCTAACATCATACTCGATGGTGAAAAGCTGAAAGGATTCCCTCTATGATCAGGAACAAGACAAGGATGCCTTCTCTCACCATTTTATTCAACACAGTTTTGGAAGTGCTAGCAATCAGGGAAGAAAAAGAAATAAGAGGAATCCAAATTGGAAAGGAAGAAGTAAAACTGTGATTGTTTGTAGATGACATGATACTATACAGAGAAAATCCTAAAGGTGCCAAGCGAAAAGTACCAGAGGGCATCAATGAATTCAGCAAAGTTGCAGGATACAAAATTAATATACAGAAATCTGTTGCAATTCTATACACTAAGAACGAAAGATAAGAGAGAGAAATTAAGGAAGCAATCCCATTTAGCATTGCAGTAAAAAGAATAAAATACCTAGCAATAAACGTACCTAATGAGGCAATAGACCTGTACTCAGAAAACTATAAGACACTGATGAAAGAAATTGAAGACAACACAAACAGAAAGATATACTGTGTTCTTGGATTGGAAGAATATGTATTGTGAAAATGACCACACTACCCAAGGCAATCTACAGATTCAATGCGATCCCTATAAAATTACCAATGGCATTTTTCACCAAAAAACAAAAAATTTTAAAATATGTATGGAAATACAAAAGACCTCTAATAGCCAAAATAATCTTGAGAAAGAAGAACAGAGCTTGAAGATTCATGCTGCCTGACTTCAGACTATTCTACAAAGCTACAGCAACCAAAACCGTATGGTACTGGCACAAAAGCAGACACAAAGATCAATGGAACAGGATCAAAAGCCCAGAAATAAACCGACACACTTATGGTCAATTCATCTACAGCAAAGGAGGCAAGAATATACAGTGGAGAAAAGACAGTCTCTTTAATAAGCGGTGCTGGGAAAACTGGACAGCTACATGTAAAAAAGAATGATATGAGAACATTCTCTAACTCCATATACAAAAATAAACTCAAAATGGATTAAAGACCTAAATGTAAGACCAGATACTATAAAACTTCTAGAGGAAAATATAGGCAGAACACTCTTTGACTTAAATTGCAGCAACATTGTTTTTTGGGTTTGTCTCCTAGAGTAATGGAAACAAAAGCAAAAATAAACAAATGGGACCTAATTAAACTGAAAAGCTTTTCCATAGCAAAGGAAACCGTCAAGAAAATGAAAAGACAACCTACAGAATGGGAGAAAATATTTGCAAACAGTGAGACTGACAAGGGATTAATCTCCAAAATATATGAATAGCTCATGCAAGCTGAATATATAAAAAAAAAAAAAATTCAAAAAAATGGGTAGAAGATCTAAATAGACATTTCTCCAAAGAAGACACATAGATGGCCAACAGGTACATGAAAAGATGCTCAACATGGCTAATTATTACAGAAAAGCAAATCAAAACTACAATGAGGTACCAACTTCACATTGGTCATGAAAAAGTCTACAAACAATAAATGCTGGAGAGGGTGTGGAGAAAAGGGAACCCTCCTACACTGTTGGTGAGAATATAAACTGGTGCAGCCACTATGGAAAACAGTATGGAGGTTCCTTAAGAAACTAAAAATAGAGTTGCCATATGACCCATCAATCCCACTCCTGGTCCTATATCTGGAAAAGCCAAAACTCTAATTTGAAAAGATACACGCACCACAGTGTTCACAGCAGCACTATTTACAATAGCCAAGACATGGAAGCAACCTAAATGTGCATCGACAGATGAATGGATAAAGAAGATGTGGTATGTATACATAATGGAATATTACTCATCCATAGAAAAGGATGAAATATGTCATTTGCAGCAACATAGATGGACCTAGAGATTTTCATACTAAGTGAAGTAAGTTGGACAGAGAAAGACAAATATCGTATGATATCACTTAGATGTGGAATCTAAAAAATGATACAAATGAACTTATTTACAAAACAGAAACAGATTCACAGACATAGAATACAAACTTATGGTTACCAAAGGGAAAACGGGGTGGAGAGGGATAAATTGGGAGTTTGGGATAGCCATATATAAACTACTATACATAAAATACATAAACAACAAGGTCCTACTGTATTGCACAGGGAAGTATATTCAATATTGTGTAATAAACTATAATGGAAAAGAGTATGAAAAAGTATTTTATATATATACATATATATATATATATACAAACACACACACATATATGTAACTGAATCACTCTGTTGTAGACCCAAAACTAACACAACATTGTAAATCAACTATACTTCAATTAAACATAGTATATAATATATATATTTTTAAATTAAAACAAAAAACAACAAAAAAACCCTTAAAGCTTTCAGCATTGGAGGGCTAAGTGCTTGGAATGTTCTTTGTCTGAAAAAAAAAAACAAACCTACCCACAAATGGCCATTCTCCTCATTGTATCTATCATTTTTCTATACAGTGTCAAACACCTCTTCTGTGAAGCTTTCTATGATATACCTACCTACCTCCCCAGTACAGCTGCCATGCTCTCTGTGCCCCACCCAAGCTTCCCACACATCCAGAATAGCACCCATGGCTGAGAATCACCACCACTTATTATACATGTCTGTTTTTCCTATTATATTGTGTGTGCTTTCAGAGCAAGGAGTAGGGCTTATTCATCTGTACATTCTCAGCCCAGGGCTGGCCCATAGAAGATGCTTCATAAATATCTTTTTGAATGAGGAATACCAAGGATTCAGTTCCATCTGTCTGTAAGGCTGATGCTTTATCTCCTTTGAACTATCTAACAACATTGAGAACTAGATATTACGCCCATTTTTGAGAGAAAGTAAATCAAGTCTCAAGGTCTCACAGGTAGTAGGTAGCAAAAGTAGAAAACAGGTTTGCCAGCTCCATAGTGCTCCATAGTCTCCTCTAAGACAAACCATGTTACCTTTCAGAAAACTGAAATCAAAGCTCTGTGATTAGTCCATGCAGATGACCCAACACGTTGTGTTAGGAACCATTATATTAAACTCATACTAAAGATAATTGATAGTATTTTTTGCATAAAATACTACCCATTATTTTCACCATGTATACCCAACTTGCATGCCAGTGGCTTTCGAAGATCATTTTAAAGATGAAGATCATTTAACAGATGGACTTCTCTGCCCTATCCACACCACCTCATTAGTGAGCCCAGGACATTTATGAGGATTTAAGTGGTAACACATGGTGGGTGAGTAGGGTGAGAATGAGGAAGGCTTAATATCGTGTCACAGCACTGATGTTGGGGGAAGAAGTCCCTGTCACCTGGTAGGAATCCTGTGGCACTGTACTTAGGTGGCTTGCCTGAGGTGCCAAATAAGGGGACTGTGGAGGTAAATCTTACCAAAACTTTTTAAGACTCAGAAAAAGATAATAGTTCTATTGCCTTTCTAAATCATGCTCTCATTGAATAAAATTGAGCCAGAAAATAGTAGGGTCTCTTTTCTGAGAACTCTATGATTTTCCAGTGAAAGACTCCTTAGCTGTTCCCTAAGAAAATGGCATTTGAATGGAGCTGAAAAATGCATTCCTATTGCTGTGTAAAATTAAAAACAATTTGAGCATCTGAATTGAAATTGTTTTATAACACATGGAACACCAGGGACCTAGCTGGTGGTGATAAATGGCTTTTTAATTTTCTCCTTCTCTGAAGCAATGAGAGGCAAGATAAGTGGTCTTTCCAAAATGTTGTAATATTAAAACTATGTTATTTTAATGGAGAGCACAAAGTTTTTTGAGTCTTTAATTAACAAACTGGTCAACTTATTTAATGTGACTTGTAAGGTCCCATCCATCAACTAAAATATCTCCTGATGTATTTTCAATATTCTATTTCATGCTTCACTCACTTTTCTGAAGAACTCACATCTCTCCTTGTCATATTTAACTCTCCACCTTTCTCTAATATACCTGTATCTATCATTTTCTGCTTTCTTAATATTATTTTCTTCTCTTTTTTTTGGTCTACTTTCCCTCCCTTCATTTACTTGCATTAAGTTGCCACTATTCTTAAAAATAAGAATATATCTTCTTGGTTATCCTACCACTGTCTCAAATGCAACATAATCAAAGCACCATCACCTTCCTCCATAAAGCTCAATTACTCCTCCTGTTGCTTCATTGATACTTAACATGAGGTGGTTTTATCATTATTTATATGTTCTGTTTACATCTAACAAATGTTAATTGGGCACTTACTACACACCAAGGATTGTGTTAGGTGCTTGGGATGATCTTTTGATTCCTTAATACTGTAGTTCTCAATAAATACTGATAATAAAGAAGATGGTGAAATCAAATAAACCACTTGGCTTCTTTTCATATGGATAACATTTTACAATAAATCTCCAGGTATAGTTGATAGACAAACCATATAAGCTGGAACTGAACAGGTGTGTAAGTATTTTAAATGTTGGAGAAGGGAAAGACTTTCTGAGAAGCTAGGAGAGCATGTTCAAGGTCATGGAGGGCCAAAAATATGTGTTGTGCTCTGGGAACCTGGAGTGGTTTGGCTTAACCAGAGCAGAGTGGCCATGGATGAGGCCTGGAACCTGGCTGGGGGTGGATCATGAGGGGCACTGAGGTCTGGACTTTATTCTGATGGTAGTGGTGAGCTCTCCAAGGTTATTAAGCAGGGGTATGAAGGGGTCAGAATAATATCTATGACTCAGAAGGGTAAGGTTGAAAATACTCTGAAAAGTGGAAGAAAGAGGAGGAAATCTACAGGTAGGGAGACTAAATGGAAATCATCATAGTAGAGAAAACTAATAAATGCCTAAACTTTGATAATGGCAATTGGAATTAAGAAACGGGGATACATTGAACACATTTGGAAGTAAACTATCCAGGAATGAATAAGAGGAGGTTATAGAGAGGGCACATTGATCTCTAGAGTTGATCCTAGTGATCTGGATGGGCGGGCATTTCTTCTGAAAGTTAACATCTCCTAGAGAGAAGGGGCTTGCCCTTCCCAGGGTATAGGAGTAGTTGTGCCCTCTTCATGAACTTCCAAATGAACCTTCAGAAGTAGATTGACTTTGGCGTTAGAAGGAGGGTGGTGGTGAGAATGAATTGAGTTCTACCATTGATTGAGAGGATGAGCACACTATTAACAGAATGAAATAGTATCGTGTGTATAAGAAAGTACATTTGTGCATAGGAAAATATAATTGAGTTTGGTTTTATACAAGATTAGCTTGATGTGCCTGTTTACACATGTGGGAGATAAGATTTGCAATGGAACAACCAAAATTACTGGAAAGTTCTTCCTTCTCTTGGTGTAACACCTACTTACCCATAATTGGCACTGAATTACTGAGATATTCCTTGCATCTTCTACTCCTTCAAATCAACATTTTTGGTTTTTTATGAGATGGTTTCAAGATTCCTAGCCATCTTTGCCTGTGTACTCTTAATTTTTCCTTCTGATTTCTACTTAAACTGCAGAACCTAGAAACGAATTCAGAGTTCCAGATGTGCTTAGGCCAGGGCTAAGTGCCACTAGATGCTGACTTTCCTCCACCTGGATTCCATACGCCTGCCAGAGCAGGCTAAGATACCATGGACTTTAAAATTTTGCTAAACTGAATGGAAAAAGGAATATAAGGCTTAGTTCCTATCTTCTAGGAGTTCATGTGTATTCTGGGACTGACAGTAACAGTACATAAAAATTTTAAAAAAAATTAAATAAAAGGCATGAAGAGGATAAAATCACATTCTACAAATAGTGTTGTAATTGTAGATACACTGATTCTCAAAAATTAACTTGCTGATAAAATTTCATAAATAAATAAACATGTAAATAAACATGAAAAAAATTTGCTAAATTGTATTGATAAATTTAGGGTTAACTTAACTTCTCATATATTTGTAACATGATAGATTTGATTCAAAATCAAATCTATCATGTACTTGTATATTGGGTTTTGGGAAACTCAATATAGTTATTAATATCCATCCCACCCTTGTCAAATTTAATGGTATTGATTATGATATATTTTTATAGTTTGTTAAGCTAGTATTAGATGATCAGTTTAACTCAGTTAATATTTATTGAGCATCTAAGATGTGCCAGCCATTATAGGACTTCACTCTTTCATCTAGTTTCATATCATCTTTGAATATAAGATGACTTTTACATATTCATGCAAACTATTAATTACAAATAGAGACAAGGACTGTGCATTGTGGCAAATCATCACAGATCTTCCTCCAGCTTAATAGTTAGTCCACAAGTTTCATGTTTGAGCTCTTTTAATCATCATCTTTCTGGAGATTAACCAGTCCTCAAGCTGACCAATGTCCATAGCAGGTGGAATGCTCATGACCCATATATTTCCATTCCTTCCATGTACTTGTATTCTTACTAAGGATCAGTTGTAATTGTTCTCAAATCTGTTTATTCCTATTGTCCTCATTTTTATATACATGCAGTTTAATTAAATATTACAAAAATAAAATACGAGTGGGTGAAAAAGAATTGTTTCTATCAAGAGTAAGTTTTATTGATCTAGAAAGACTTAATACTCACATGTAGTTAAAAACTTTGCTGCCAAATTAGATGTGAGAGAAAAAACGGTAAAGGTCAGAAAATAATTATAAATTGAGAATTTTTCACATAGTTTACTTTTGATTCTCATGCTAATTTAAAGAAATCCAAACTGGAAGGCATGGATGATGGATTAAGTATGCAAGAAAAATAAAGTAGGACTTCATAAAAAAATGGGCCTCAGGTTTCAGGTCTTTTGAATCAATTTGGTGTGCCAAACATTTTAAAGCAATTAACAGACAATTCAGAGGTTGGGAAGTAACATCATAAAAACTCTGGCCAGAGACTAACAATGCTAAAGAAAATCTTGACCCTCACGTATAAAAAAATGATGAAGAACAAAATTTGTTAACTCATCTCAGACAAATCAAAAGTTCTGATAATTTATAGAAAAACAATGTTTGACATTGGATTAATGACGATGATTTGTTGAAAATTGAAATTGTGGACAAAAAGAAATCATGCATTCCAGGACAAACAGATGGATCTAAATATGAAGAAAAATACTGGATTAAGTTCAGGGCCCTAAATTTCTCATGCCATAGCCAGAGAAGCTAGAAATGTGGTTTTACTTTATGCTGAACAGATTCAATCAACAGTCAGTAATAACATGGTGACTCAGAAAAATTGGAGGGGCCTTATTGGAGATATTCCATTTCTTTTTTAAAATACCGTCAAACCACTGGTTTTATTTTGCCACCATACAGTTATATTTTTAAAAGTTAAGGTGAAATAATTAGTGCATGCAAGGATTTTTTTCCCCTAAATGATGACTATTGTATTCAATATTTTGACTAACAAACGAAAAACTGGTTCTGGTTTTGTGGGTTACAAGAAGTTCTACTGTATGAATGTCTAGCAGGATTATCACCCAGATATTTGTTCTCTCCTTATCCTTAAAGAGTATCACGGGAGACCTTAGAGTCTCCTTAAAGAGGAGACATAGACTACATTTCATGGTCAGAATGTGGTTAAGGTGAAATTAGAACACAGAGTCAACTCCTAGCCCATGGTTTTCTCTGTCCTGTGCCACTGGGATTTCTTCATATTCTTCTCTGTGACAACAGTTCAGTGATGAACATGGTAGCCAAAATATTGGCCATTTAAAAAAATCCTGCTCATCACTATTAAGTAGCTGGAAGACTCTGAAGGTGCACTTCAAATGCTGATTCAATCTCCATGACAAATTCTTTGCTTAAAGCAAGAATGAGAAATCCCAGTATTTTGCCCTCTGGACTGAACCAAATGGTGTATGACTGGTCTCAAAACCTGAAACATCAGGAGCAAAATGTAGTGTTTTAATACAGCAGGCATATTCCTGCCTTTATTCATTTTTTTTTAGATGGCTGACTGACCATACATCATTTTTCTTTGCTTTTGTAATATACAAGCTGCATCTCAGGAGGTAATGTATGAACATGTATCAAAAAGCTCCTTTCCATGCAGGTTATTTTTCACAAGGAAAGTGAAACATTGAATTTACAATAGCTTAAATCAAGTGTCATATAGCTCCATGAATGCAGCTACTTCAAAAAGGAAAACCGAGTTTAGTTAGGAATTTTACATAAAATATTGACGAATACTACAGAATGCACCAACAATTAGAGAATTAGAAATGGGAAGGCTTTTGTATACCAGTTGGGATTTTTAGGCATTTAATTAATACGACCCTGGATATCCCTTTATTTCACACAGGAAGCAAATTTTTCAGGATAACACAGTCTGGTTTTTAGTCTTTGACAATATCTGGGAAGCGAAGTTGTGTGAAAAAAAAATGGCAGAATTCTAGAAGTGAGAAATGTGGGTTCTCTTACGAGCTCAATAGCCTTAGATAGGTCACTTCACTTGCCTTGTTTTGATTTTTTCTTCAGTTTGAATAGGAAACAATTGTTCCTGCCCTCCCCATCTACTTTAGTGGGTGTAGATGGGAAACAGTACTGTGATGGGAAAGGCGCATGGGCTTGGGAGTCAATGGCCTTGGGTTAGGGATTTCTTACTCTTCTTAATTAGGTACTCGTCAACCTCAGACCGAACACTCGCATCTCCAATCCTGTCATCAGTATAATGTAGATAATAGTGCCTTCTCACAGACTGCTCTGAGGGGGAAAATAAAGCTATGTATGAGAAAGAAATTCTGTAAAGTGTGAAGTATGGGAAATAGTAAGTGGAAATTACTTTCTAGGGAGGTAGTGCAATTTGGTCATAAGATGTCTGAACATAGAGACCTGAACCTGAACTAACCAATGGGCACAAGGAAGGAAAATAGGGCTTGAGCTAAGAAACATCAGGAAATGGAATCACAGGATTTGGCAATTGCATGTGGTGGGTAAGTGAGGAGTCTAGGACAACTTCCATGAAGTTGAAGTGATTGGGTCAATGCTGGTACTTCATACTGAGAAAAGAGTGTGAGAATAATAATAGATTTGGGGAGAATATAATTATTTTGATATACATGGTGAGTTTGGGGAACCCTTATGACATTAAGGTACAGATATTAAGACAGATTTTGGAGCCTGATCTCAGTAGACTATTCTGGTATGAAAAAATCCATTTTGGAGTCCACATAGTATATTTAAGTGCATTGGAAAGCATGAGTATTCCTAAAGAGATTGTGATGAAAAGAACTGAAAGCTGAGATGGAGACCTGGAGATAACCAATATTATAAGATGTGTAGAAGAAGATAAACCTAGAAAAAAGACTAAGAAAAAAATGAGTGGAGAAATAGGAGGAAAACCAAGAGAATATGAGGTAATGTCAGCTAACAATGGGAGCAGAGAGATAGTTTCAAGAAAGAGAGTTTGGTCAGCAATTTCCAAAGACTTTAGAGAGTTTACAACAGAGGGAGAACTGGTCATTGGAGTTTTAACTATATTCTGTAGGCAAAGAGGAGGTCATGAACAATTTTAAGCAATATTAAAACACAGCCACTTCTGCAGTTTAGAGAGAGCCTTCTATGATCCCCAGCTACATAAAACAGCTAGACAAGAGATAGAGAAAACCAAGAAGCTGTAAGAGGAAGCTTGTCTTAAGAAGACTAGGTATGAATACCAAAGCTTTCTGTCATAGCATTACCAGGGGCCAGTCCTCAGAAACCTTTTCTGTAGAGCAAATGGAATAATCACCTTTCCCCTGACAAACCAGTGTAGGCACCAAGGCAACGAATGGAAACTCTTGCCTCCTATCATACTGTTGGTTTCTATTTTCAATGAAGAATTGTTCTTATTCTATCATTTATTTTCTTTATTGATTTTCATGCAGACAGCTGGAACATCCAAATAAATATGGGCCACTTGGTTGGTAGAAAATATTAGTTTGTATGTATTAGTGTTGTGGAAAAGTTCCACATATTTAGTGAAAGGGAAATTGTTTCACTTGACATCTGTAGTCTGAATCTTCCACACAATGGTTACCATAGAGAAGTCATCACCATCACTGCACTAACAAGTGACATGCGTAAAAGACCAGTTGTTTGTTTCCCTCCGCTCTTCACTATTCACATCCCCAAAGTAGGAATTGTTTCCTCCTCTGGTATTTTCCCTTGGCTGAATATGTTCAAGGTAGCCATGAGGTTATTTGTTCAGCTAAGCTTCTACATATTACCAGAATTCTAGGATTGAAGAGATGAAAATTGGGGCATAAAACCCAACATGATGAAGTACAATGCTTTCTAAATCTCTTAATGTAGATTTTTAATTCAGTCCAGTGAAGTGAAACTAGACTCCAGCAGCAAACCCTTTCTTTTTAAATAAATTCTTGGTTTCCTTGGGGATTAATTTTCCAACACAAAGCAACTCTTTTAAAAAAGTTTTTGGGGCTGTGAACAACTTGATAATATTTAGTATTCATAGCCATTTGACAATCAACATAAGAAAAATATCAAATGTAAAATACCAATGTTAGGAAAGTATCAAAACACGAAAATGCTTTGTCTTTGGATCCTAACGACAAGCTTGCATATAAAGAAGACCGAATATCCTCATTAATGAAAAATGATTACCTCTTAGCAACTAAATCAGATGTAAGTTACAACTCCATGAAGATGCAAATGAAAGAATTTGAAAGGGCATAAGGGTAAAAATTGTGAATCTATGATAGCTTTCTTCTTCACATTTCTTAAGATTTACAATGAATTTTAAAAATCATCTCTTTTTAAGAGGCCAAAAATTTTAGTATAGTTCATTAACATATTAGAAGGCTCAGACATCGACTCTCCATACTTTGATTTCCCAGTCGCCTTATCTGCCAGTACCCAGTCATTAACACCCACAATATGCAACATACTGTGGCTGATGTAATGAAGAAAACAATAAAGGCTAAAACAAGCACTATGATCTTCAAGCATTTACAATGTAATTCGGGAGAAAGGACCTCTATGCACTCAATTGATCATTCCAAATTCATTCCCTTTCATTCTTCCTTTTGGTAAATAACAGCATTGCCAGTTGTTAAGTCCAAAAATCTAGGCATTTTCACTGATTCTTCACTTCCCATCTTATTCCACAAACAATTGATTAACAAGCTCTTTTGCTTCTCCAGTGCTACCACCCTAATGGAGAAACACCTTTCTTGGTACACTTTCGCAGCAGCCTCCCAACTAGGTTTCTTCCTGTCCTTCTAGACACTTCTCACAATGGCCGGAGAACAGCTTGTTTTAAAGCGTGAAATCAGATCATCTTGTCCTCTGCTTACAGAAAACTTTGCAAAGACTTCCCATCACAGTTAGAATAAAATTCACAGTCACTTCCCCGGCTGTAATATCCTGTGGTTGCTGTCCGCCTTTTGGTGTCCATGGCTCACCACTCTGTCAATCACTCCCCAAGACTCAGCCACCCTGGCCTTCTTCCTGACTCTCAGATATTCTCACTAGCTCCTCTCTAAGGGCACCTTCATTAACTGCTTGCTTTGTGTCTAGGTCTTCTCCTGGATACCTCCCTCTCAGTCAGGTCTTAACTAAAACGTTACCTCTCTACAGAGGCCTTCCCTGCTTTTCCAGCTAAAGGCACTCCACTCCCATCCCAGGTATTACACAGTTTCTTACACTATTTTATTTCTTCCGTAGCACTTGCACTTATTATTCACTTAAATTATCTGTTTATTGATTTGTTTTTGTGTTCATGGACTTCCCTTCCAGAGTATTGCTTCCATGAGTAGGAACAGGAAATACATATAAAATCTCTCTCTCTCTCCTGCCACCACCCCCCATCTCTATAATACTGAATGAAAGAGCAAGAAAGGCCTGTGAAATCACACTTAGCCCAGCTCTATTGGGATAGGGTAAATTCAGGATCTTTAATGCCACAATTTAAATCAAAGGTCATTATTTTAACATCACCTAATGCACACTGTATATTTTGCTGAAGTAATGCTTTCTTAGACTCCATTTTTTCCCTACCTTGGCTTTTTGAAATACCTAAGAACAATTTTTTGACTTAATTTTAGAGGGAGCACCCAGCCAAACCCTTTTGGGGATTACTGTCTTCCCCAAATTCATATCACATCTTGTACTGAGCATGCCATTGGTTTGTAAATGCTCCAAATCCACCTCCCGATTTTATCAAGGCATATCCTCAATCATCTGCACACTCATTCAGCCAACATTTATGGAGTATTGTATACATGCCTGGCAACAACCTGTCCCACAATTTACTTAACCCACCACCTTATATTTACAAAATTGTTCCCTTTATTTCTTTCTGGTAACATCCCACATTCAGTCATCAAACATTTCTGTGTCTACTAAAAGTCAGTACTGTGCTAGGCACTATGAGATGAGAGATACAAATAGGAAACAAGCTCAATTCCTTCTATCAAGGATCTCATAGTCTATACAGAGAGATAAGTAAGGGATCAACTAACCAAAAAAAAAGGGGGTGGGGGTAGAAGCAAAAATAAACTGAACACCATAACAGAGGAGATCTCATGCTAGCCTAGAAGTTTATAGAGGTCCAGGAAGAAAAATAGTAAATGACACTCTTTTAAAAGGATTTTTGTTTGTTTATTTGTTTACCTTAACATTTTGAGAAAGCATTTCCATTGAATTTTTTGTATTTTTCTTCTGGGGTTTTAAATTTCCAAATATCCCAATAGGGTTATTTTAGGAATAAAACAAATTATAAATAATGCATACACACCTGTATTATGAAACATGATGCTACTAAGAGTTATTGTCTATCACAGTAGTGGAAATATTCATTAGGTAAATGGAACTTTAGAACCAGGAGTCTTTTCCAAATGTCTTTTAATTTTTAAATTTTTTTTAACATCTTTATTGGAGTATAATTGCTTTACAATGGTGTGTTAGTTTCTGCTTTATAACAAAGTGAATCAGCTATACATATACATATATCCCCATATCTCCTCCCTCTTGCGTCTCCCTCTCACACTCCCTATTCCACCCCTCTAGGTGGTCACAAAGCACCGAGCTGATCTCCCTGTGCTATGTGGCTGCTTCCCACTAGCTATCTGTTTTACATTTGGTAGTGTATATATGTCCATGCCACTCTCTCACATCGTCCCAGCTTACCCTTCCCTCCCCCGTGTCCTCAAGTCCATTCTCTACGTCTGCGTCTTTACTCCTGTCCTGCCCTTAGGCTCTTCAGAACCTTTTTTTTTTTTTTAGATTCCATATATATGTTAGTATATGGTATTTGTTTTTCTCTTTCTGACTTACTTCACTCTGTATGACAGACTCTAGGTCCGTCCACCTCACTACAAATAATGCAATTTCGTTTCTTTTTATGGCTGAGTAATATTCCATCGTATATATGTGCCACATCTTCTTTATCCATTCATCTGTCGATAGACACTTAGGTTGCTTCCATGTCTTGGCTATTGTAAATAGTGATGCAGTGAACATTGTGGTACATGACTCTTTCTGAATTATGGTTTACTCAGGGTATATGCCCAGTAGTGGGATTACTGGCTTATATGGTAGTTCTATTTTTAGTTTTTTAAGGAACCTCCATACTGTTCTCCATAGTGGCTTTATCAATTTACATTCCCACCAACAGTGCAAGAGGGTTCCCTTTTCTCCACACTCTCTCCAGCATTTATTGTTTATAGATTTTTTGATGATGGCCATTCTGACTGGTATGAGGTGATACCTCATTGTAGTTTTGATTTGCATTTGTCTAATGATTAGTGATGTTGAGCATCCTTTCATGTGTTTGTTGGCAATCTGTATATCTTCTTTGGAGAAATGTCTATTTAGGTCTTCTGCCCATTTTTGGATTGGGTTGTTTGTTTTTTGGATATTGAGCTGCATGAACTGCTTGTAAATTTTGGAGATTAATCCTTTGTCAGTTGCTTCATTTGCAAATATTTTCTTCCATTCTGAGGGTTGTCTTTTCGTCTTGTTTGTTTATGGTTTCCTTTGCTGTGCAAAAGCTTTTAAGTTTCATTAAGTCCCATTTGTTCAAGCCTTGGTAAATTTAAGAAAATTAAAATCGTACCAAGTATCTTTTCTGACCACAACGCTATGAGACTAGATATCAATTACAGGAAACAATTTGTAAAAAATACAAACACATGGAGGCTAAACAATACACTACTAAATAACCAAGAGATCACTGAAGAAATCAAAGAGGAAATCAAAAAATACCTAGAAACAAAGGACAATGAAAACACGACAACCCAAAACCTATGGGATGCAGCAAAAGCAGTTCTAAGAGGGAAGTTTATAGCAATACAACCGTACCTCAAGAAACAAGAAACAACTCAAATAAACAACCTAAGCTTACACCTAAAGCAATTAGAGAAGGAAGAACAAAAGAACCCCAAAGTTAGCAGAAGGAAAGAAATCATAAAGATCAGGTCAGAAATAAATGAAAAAGAAATGAAGGAAACAATAGCAAAGATCAATAAAACTAAAAGCTGGTTCTCTGAGAAGATAAACAAAATTGATAAACCATTAGCCAGACTCATCAAGAAAAAAAGGGAGAAGACTCAAATCAATAGTTAGAAATGAAAAAGAAGTAACAACTGACACTGCAGAAATACAAAGGATCATGAGAGATTACTACAAGCAACTATATGCCAATAAAATGGACAACCTGGAAGAAATGGACAAATTCTTAGAAAAGCACAACCTTTCGAGACTGAACCAGGAAGAAATAGAAAATATAAACAGACCAATCACAAGCACTGAAGTTGAGACTGTGATTAAAAATCTTCCAACAAACAAAAGTCCAGGATCAGATGGCTTCACAGGCGAATTCTATCAAACATTTAGAGAAGAGCTAACACCTATCCTTCTCAAACTCTTCCACAATATAGCAGAGGGAGGAATACTCCCAAACTCATTCTATGAGGCCACCATCACCCTGATTCCAAAACCAGACAAAGGTGTCACAAAGAAAGAAGACTACAGGCCAATATCACTGATGAACATAGATGCAAAAATCCTCAGCAAAATACTAGCAAACAGAATCCAACAGCACATTAAAAGGATCATACACCATGATCAAGTGGGGTTTATCCCAGGAATGCAAGGATTCTTCAATATACGCAAATCAGTCAATGTGATAAACCAAATGTGTTTTATTTTGAGAAAAGTTCTTTGCCTAGTCTGCTGCTATTTATTCTTCAGGGCTCATCTCATGCATACCCAGATTGGATACCTTTTCTAACCTCTCAGCTTTGTTCTCCCTGCACCAGGGCATACACTTATCAAGGCATTTCCCACACTATTGTAAAGCACTGTTTTAAAAATAGCTGTTTCCCTAGCTAGACCATAAGCTCCTTGAAGGCAGCAACCATGGCGAATTAACCACTGTACCCCCTCACTCCACGCCAACACAGTTCCCATGTGTTGAACTGAGCACTGGGATGCTTTTTATGCCATTTCCGCTGGGATTCCAAGGCAAAAATATTCAATTTTTTCAAGCAAAAACATTTATGCTTGCATTTAATGAAACCAAATAAATATACCAGGAACCTCCTATGTATAGAACACCCTTGACTAAAGTGGAAAATGAAAATATACTTTCTAGTATATTTCATCTCAAATTCATGAAAAAGGACAATGCAAATAAGGGAGGAATCTGTGTACGGCCACTTAAAGAACACAGTGGTGAATCTTAATTTTGGAATAAAATATGTGATGAAGTTTAATATATGAAAATGACAGTAAATGAATTCTGCTGTGCTCCAATAAACTTGTGTCTTATTGGAAACATCGAGTTGAAATGTCAGCCATAAAAATTACAGAGATATGAGACCGAAGTAATCAGCCGTGGCAGGGCGTTGCCGGGTTTACTGCTGTCTGTGGTCAGTGCTGCTTAAACGGGCTGAAAGTCATCAATGCAGCTGGGCATGAAACTACAGAATCCTCATCTGCCCACGTGGAGATGCTCACTGTGATTACAGTTAAATGTCATTTTGAAGTTAGCTTTGCAAAAGATGGAATGGCCATATGTGCTTTGGTTAAACAAAGAAGAAGTATAAAGAAAATAGTTTGACCCCATAAACAACAACCTCTAACTACTAGTATTTTTTAATGGATTAATGAACGTTTAAAAATACAAAAGTTGTTCCAGAAAAGGCAAATTTATAGACAGAAAATAGATTAGTGGTTGTCTGGGGCTAAGGTCAAAAGTGAAATTAATTGTAAACGGGCACAAGGGATCTCATTAGGGACATGAAAATGTTCTAAAACTGAGTTATGGGGGTGGTTACACCACTGGACAAAGTTACCAAAAATCGCTGAATTATATACTTGAAAGAGGTGAAGTTTATGATATGTAAAATATGCCTCATGAAATTGTTAAAAAAAGTTTAGGGCAAACTATAAAGCTTGAAAAATATAGCAGAAGATTTTTAAACAATGATGTGTCATTAAGCACTTGTCATTTTAAATTGTAAATTTCTAGGCTCTTTCCCAAACTTTTCATCTGATCCCACATAAGCAGAAAGCATTACCTTTTAGAAGGCTGGCCACCTGACAATGACATTCATGTTTAGTCACACTTTCCTCTCTGGCCTTAAAATCAGAGGAGTGATTGTTCAGAGGATTCACAAACTGCAGGCTACTAGGACCCAGTTCACTACGATGGGGCATCTACCAACATGTAATGATTTTAGCTGCTGACTGGCCTTTGGTAAATTCCTTATATTTGGGCCACAGATGTATTTGAAACTTTGTGGCATGGGAAAATATTAACAAACAAGCAAAGGAGAAAACAAAATTGAAAAGCATAGATTCAAAGGGAAGGTCATAAACTGTCCCTAAGGAGATATTTAACTCCTTTAACTACCTCTTTGAATATAAACTGATATTTAAGTAAAACTACCAGGCCCCAAATTGTGTCTTCAATAAAAATGCTCACATTTAAAATGCTGATTGTCTTTTTGAACTTCTATTTCTTTGAGTCTCTACTCTTCAAATCAGTCTTTAAAATTTACTGGAATATAAAAATACTATTTGTCATTATAGAGAGCAAAAGGAGTAACCTGTTTCTCCAGGCCATCCAGGATGAAGGAGAGGCTGAATTATTCATTAAATTATTCATTTATTGGGCTTCCCTGGTGGCGCAGTGGTTAAGAATCCACCTGCCAATGCAGGGGACACAGGTTCAAGCCCTGGTCCAGGAAGATCCCACATGCCGCAGAGCAACTAAGCCTGTGAGCCAAAACTACTGAGCCCGCGAGCCACAACTACTGAAGCCCACGTGCCTAGAGCCCATGCTCCGCAACAAGAAAAGCCACCGCAATGAGAAGCCCACGCACCGCAACGAAGAGTAGCCCCTGCTCACCGCAACTAGAGAAAGCCCGCGAGCAACAACGAGACCCAATGCAGCGAAAAATAAATAAATATATTAAAAAATAATTATTCATTTATTGATTTCTTCCACAAGTTTTGACTCCATGCCTAACATGTGCCAAGTATACTCTAGGACCTAGAGCAAAAGCACTGAATAAAGTGAAAAAAAAAAAAAATCCCCTCCTTCATTCAGCTTACACTCTCATGGTAGGAGTGGGTAGGGAGTAAAAACCAAAATTGTACTGAAAACAGCTACTACTTATTTAGAATTTACTATGTCCAAGGCACTTTGCTAACTGCTTTGCATGTATTATCTCATTTCTTCCTCCTGAAGGCTGTATTATCTCCATTTTGCAGATGAAGACACTGAGGCTCAGAGAGGTAAAATTCTTTGTCTCTAGACACAAAAACAAGTAAGAGATAGGATTCTCCTCCAGTCTCTCAAAGTCTGTGCCTTTGTATTTTTGGATACAAATACTGCCTTATACAAAGGGCCTTGCAAACTATCAGTAGTTGAATAATGACTGCCTTCAGAATTTGCAGATGAAAGTACTCTTTAGATATTATAAGAAATAATGGAGATCTGTGCTTAAATTTGAGAATTTTTGATTGAATCATAATCACAAATTGTAAATTATACATAAATATATATTTATAAAGATATTTGTATGTGTTGATATATATATACACATATACATCTATATATGGATATATATGTATAGATATATACTGTATGTATAAATATAAAATGTATCTCTTACATTCAGGTTAATATAAATACTTACTCAAGAAAGCTAAAAATGAGTGATTTCCTCAGGCTACAGAGTTTCAGTTAATATTTTGTGTCTAAGATGGTAAGTTGTGATTTTGTTTTATACACACTCATAAGATAAAAAGGTCATAATAATTTGTGTTATTTGTTACATGCCTACAGATGATGGAGGATTTTCCTTTAAAAACCTTTCAAGAGCTTGTGCTAATATTGATCAAATGAACTGAAGAACACTTGTTTCTTCTTTTCTCTTTTCATTTTTTAAATCACCACTTTCCATAAGATATTATTTAAAAAAATACATCTTGTAGGCAGGAGTATTTTTCCCAAAAATCAACTTCAATTTTCTCTGACCTGATTTTCTCCAGTTACTTCTACATTCTTGTAACATGACTTATCCACTTCTATCTTGGTTGAATAAATCTTGTCTTTCCCTGATGCTAACACCTTTTAAATATTTATAGACGAATGACGAGTTCCTATCAATTTTGCTATTTCATCAAGCTGTACTTATGTACTTCTTCTCATACCCCTGTGTAAGTCAGAAGAAATATGAACATAGTATAATATGGATCATATGGTCTAAATTTTTATTTTAACAACCTTACCAAGTCTCATAAATATATGAGAGAACATTTCTGTTCTGATAGGTGAGGATTAAAAAGCACAGCTTCCATTGCCAATTGTCGGATGGTTGAATTTCTACACTGAGTGGAGTATTTTTTATATACAATAAATGAGGGTATTTTCAGGTTGAATCATTTGATAAAGTAGTGCCAAAGGTAACAGTCTTAGAATACTTGGCTGACTCTTATTGCCAACTTAGGGCCAGGGAAAATTGTCAAGGGCATATTCATCATGCCTTAGACTTTCTCAATAACTTTGTACTCCTGGCTGGAGTCACCAGTCTCAGTTCCTGAAAAGGATTTTTCTGGTGCTGAGTAGTTTACTTTGAGCTTGTCTCCGACCACTGTCCTACCCTCTTGGCCTCCCAGGCTGGAAAACTCAGTTGTGCTGGATTACTCTCTCCCCTTCATTTCCCTAGTTGTAAAGTGATATTGGTCCTACTTCTAGAATATTTTCACATTGGTCTCTATCTCACAGTACCCCTGCTATCACCACAGTGTGGCAAAGGACAATGTCAGAAGACCTGGATTAAATTCAGGCCCCATCACCATATAACTGGGTGCCTTGGTAAGTCCATTTAACTAAGCCTCAATTTCCTCATTCATAAAATGGGAATAATAGTACTTCACAGGATTTTTGTGATATCAGAGATGATGTATATAGAATATTTTATGTAAGGTATAGTAGGTACTCAATTAATTTCTAAATACTACTATTATTTCATGATTATTAAGTAACTTCTTACTCCTCAAGGTCTTTTTTTCTCCAATTCATTCCTTAGGCTTCTATCAAGGTAATCTTGCAAAACACTAATTCAATGATACGATTCCAAAGTCTTACATGACCCACTTTTTTAGCCCCCTCTGCCTCTGCATACATACTCCATGATATATTCATTCTGGGTTACTCAGCCTTTCTCAATCATGTCATGTTATGTTATTTCACTAGGCATTTACATATGGTTCTCCTCATCCTAGAATGCCTTCCTCCCATCTCCTATTTCTTGTCATAGGTATAATCTTCATTCTGCAGTACCCACCATGAATTACCAGCCTTCACTGGGAAATAAAAGTTTGGAGGGTTCATTTCATAATAAGCTTGAAATAAATCAAGAATGTCATGCAGATATAAAAACTAGTCTTGGGCTACATTGATAATGGCAGCATCAAGAGCAGGGAAGGGAACAGTCTATTTTCTTACTCTACTAATCAGGCCACACTAGGAGTACCATTTTGAATTTGGAAACCACATTTAAAAAAGACAAAGTGAAGTGCTCGATCCAAAAGGACCAGGATGATGACTGGTTTTAAATCATGCAACAGGAGGGGCTATGGAAGGCACTGGCAACATTTAACTTGGAGCAGAGAAGGCTCTAAACAAATTATAAACATGTGCAGTCCCCTCATAGGGAATGGGCAGCGTACTTCCACTGTGTGGCCTCAATGGGTAGCACCGAAACCAACAGGTAAAGTTACAGAGTCAAACAGGAACTCATCCCAAAAAAGCCCTTTTTAATCATCAGGAGTTTGGAAGGCAGATTGGACTGTGTGAAGAGATTGAGTTTCTGGCCCCCGATGATAATAAAGCAGGGTCTGGGGGATTAGAAGAGACATTGAAGAAGGTCTTACAGCTCCAAATAGGTAGTTTCATGAGATGAGCTGTGATCTTATCTGCTATGACTCAAGAGCCTCATCTTCCACGAGACTTCTTCTTGCCTTGTCAGTCAGGGTGATTCACGTACATTTCTTATGTTCCTTTGCACTTGTGACCATTATCATAGCACTTTCCACATAACAAATTGCATCTCTTCTTCACCCACTATAATGCAAGCTATTTCTGGATGGGAAACGTGTCACCTGCTTCTTGTTCCTCATAGTGCCAACCACGGCTCCTTTCACACAGAAGATGCTCAATAAGGGGGACTGATTTAATTTTATGCCCATGGGCAACTCATTCATCCTTTTAATGAGGAGTTTCCTTAGCAGTAAACAAGAGTTTCAAATTTGATGATCTAGCCGTAAACAAGAGTTTTAAATTTGATGATCTCTATAGTAAACTTTCTAATAATTAAAAAATATGATTACCTTCTAATAATTAAAAAATATGAAAACCAATCTAAAAATTGACTTTTGAAATGAGTTGGAAAGAGCCCATGGGATCCTTTTTATATGGAGAATATTTGGAGGTGGAGATGCATACGGCTTCACCTGATGTTAAATACTCTGTTGTTCCTCACTCCCTCTCTGGGTAAGAATTTCATAGAAGAAAGTTCTTATGGTTTTATCAATAGTATTCATTGATTCTCAGTCTCAGAGAATGTTTCTGGTGGAAGTAAAGTCCATTTTATGCATATATTGACTGTTTCGTTGAAATAAATTGTAAACCCGTGCAATTAGGCTGAAGAGGTTCCGTTACTAGCACCGCTCCTTATTGGAAAGTGCAGGCTTAGGCAAACTGGCAGCATCAGCATCTAGCCTTCTTCTAATACTTCCAATCTATGTTGTTACTTCAGAGTGTTGTCGCTTTACATTTGCAACCAATACACATCTTAAAAGAAATGTTCCTTGATAATGGCCAAAAATTAGAAGCAAACTAAATCTCCTGTATTAAGAGAACAGCTAAGCACATTACTATGGATTGTATTATTGATATATTATGCAATCATTAAAAATTAGTGTTACATACATGATGTGGCAGTTCAAAAAAAATGCTTATGATGTAAAAAACAAAGTACGGGATATAAAATTGTATGAATACTTATGAGTTCAGCAGCTGCCAGAATGATTTTATAAAAAATCAGATCTGATCATAAAATTCTTGGGAGACAATTCTCTGAGTCCCCTGCATTTCTACACATCTTGCAAACAGAAATACTGATTTCCTTTGTTCTGGACTGTCTTTTCAAGGATATTTGTATAGTGAACAGCCTTGAAAGATACAGTGTCTCTCTCGGGAGCAATGAGTAAGTTTGTTTACTGTCCAGCATAATAATGTTCATCTCTGAGGCACAGCCCAGGCAGGCTTACACTCATTGTAAGAGTCAGTTTCCCCTGGCTTGGGATTTCTCTCCTGTAATGGAACCCACCGCGTGTGTAGGCATCACATGGCCTCCCTTGTTTTGCTCTGTGGAAACTGAGACTCAGGGAACCAGTGAAAATGCTGATACTCTGGCTACAACTGTTAGTATGAGGCTATGAAGTTTCTTATCCAGGAATCTCAGATCCTCTGCCAGTATCCACGACAGCACAGCAGGATAACTTGCTAGCTTGCAGGTAAGAAACAAAATCTCAAATCCGTCACAGTTCTCAACATTCGCTCCCTTGCTTAAACCTGCCTCACCTGCTCTCAGTGACGTCTCGTGTGCATTTAGGGTAAAATTGCTAAGAACAACATCAGCAACAATAACGGCTAATGTGGAATGAGTACTAAACGTTGTGCTAAGCGTGCTACTTGCCATATAATCCTCACAACCACCCTAAGGGGTAAATATAATTGGTATCACCACCTAAGAGGTAAGGAAGCTGAGGCAGAGGCTCAGTTTTTCACAAGAACCCCGGGTCACCACACAGCCTAGTCCGTCTGTGAAGCAATTTCCCTCATTCTGGATCTCATTCTTACCCATCCTTTGGGTCTCCGCTTAACCAGAACTTCCTTAGAAAAGCCTTCCCTTGGTCTACCCTTTAGTCTTATCTCCTCATGGAAGTCTGCTCTTTTCCTTTGTAGCACTTCCTACAGTTTTTTGATTAATTGGGGGACCCTGTAATTGCTTATATATATTGCTTATATACCCTCTGTCTTCCACCCTACACAGACCTCTGGGCGTAGGGATGAGTTTACCTTGTCTTCCAAAGTTTTGAGCATGACAAGTGCTCAACGTATATGCTGAATGAATAAATGGATCAGTGATTTGTAAATGATAAGGGACTGCAGATAACCTCAAATTCTACTTGTATGGCACGAATTTTATTACTTCCATAATAATCTGCAATATAGCTATTTTGCCATTAATGTGAAAACAGTAAATTTATATTATTCAAATAAATAAAACCCAAAGGCCTTGTCCTCGTGAGAAATTTCAGACGCATTTTCAGAGTCTGTGGACTGCAGGTAGAATTGCAGAAAACAGAAAGGTGTGGAGTGGGGAATAAAGAATGTAGTAGACAAGCAGACATGTTGATCATGGACGTTCCTGGTCACATACATTTTATGGACCACTTATTCAGAACTGCATCATTTGAAATATTTTATCCTAATTGATTGTTAAGCATTTCTACTCACAAAATGTCCGAAATGCCCTATTGAGCTTTCATTATCATCTTTTGAGGGGTTGTTGCTTTTTACATTTTAATGGTCTAATTCATCTTTGCCAGAAGCCATTTGTACATTGTCAGCATTGTTATGCATCTGTGTGATAGATGGGGTGGGCCCAATAAATTCCGATATGCAAATTTCCCTCTTCATGAAGCAATTTTAATAAAATTATATTGTTTTGCACTTTGAGAGCACACAAAATAGGAATTGGAAATAGTTTCAGGAATACCTGTATTTTGTTAGAAGTCAGTTAAAGTTTCCAGGTTGCTAATGGGAAGGCTGCCATATAAGATGACAATATTTGATAAAGACGTCTCATGTGCACAATTTGGGAGAGAGAGGAGTAGAGGAAAAATACAATAGAACTGCTTACAGTATTGTAGAGGGGGTGAGTTTGTAAAAAAAAGTGGAACATTCATTTATTCATTCATTCAAAAATACTATTGGCATTTACTTTTGGAGAGGGTAGTGTGGTGTGGGTAGAACACAGATGATAACAACAATGGCGGCCTCGTATTAGATGCTTACTGTGTAGGCAAAACGAAACCTTTACATGTAGCCACTTACTCCTCCAGACAGTTTTAGAGGTGTTTAGAGTTTTAGATGTTGCTTTCCCCATTTTGCCCACGAAACTCATGGAGGTTAAGTCCAACATCATTGGGTCAATGAGCAGAGATGCTGTAACAAACAAACAAACCCAAACCAACTAAACCAAACTCAAACTAGCCACCTCCAAACCCACAAAAGAAAAAATCCCTGTTCAATCTGGCTGCGAAATTTAACCACACAATAGGGGCTCATCACTCCTACCAGGGGTTTTAGAGTCCAGTGGAGGCATAAGAAGAGCAAATAACTGCATATATGAGGTAGAAAATTAAAAGTGAGATAGCAGAGGTACAGAAAAAAAGCTATGAAATTGCCAGGAAGGAAGAGCTTGTTCCCCTCAAGGTCTGCAGAGGAAGAACCAGAAAAAGCTACATAGAGGAGATGGCATTTAAAGATCTTGGACTGGGATTTTAGATGCAGAGATTGTGAGAGAACATTTAGTGTGGGAGAAACAAGGCATGAAAGATAGTGGGAGGATTATTCTAGAAGAGAAGTAGAAAATATAGTCATTCACCAAACACCTACTACATCCTAGACACTTTGGAATAAAATATGAATAAAACATAACATACTGAGGGATAAAGGGAAGCAAGCATATTATAATTTAGTGTGATAACAGAAGTATATACAAGATGCAAAAGTAATGGGGGATAGAACAGAGAATGTGTGATCCTGGGGTCTCTCTTTGGTTCACACTGAATTAATTAAAATGATAGCTGCCCTGAAGTGGATAAGAATTACTTCTAAATACTCAGATACCCTCTCTAAGCTTCAGTATTCTTGTTTTTTAATTCTCAAAATGAAAAAAAATAAAATAAAAGCACCTATTTCTTAGGATGCTTGTGAGAATCAAATGAGCAAACATATAAAACATATTTAGTATAGTGCTGGCCCATTACAAGTGCTTGATAATGATCAGTTTTTAATATTATCTATCTTCATTGCCCACAACTACTGATTGATAAAAGGAAGAAAGTCATGCTCCAGAGCAGTGATAAGAAGATCACAAGCAAGTTTTGAATTCCTTCCTGACTTTTACGGTCCTCCACATATACATAGTTCCAGCCTGTGGTTTCAGACTTGTCTGCTACTGCCGTTCACATACCCTAATCTCTAAGCCCACCTACACAACTGCTGCTAGCATCTCCACTCTTATGTTCCCAAGGCACCTGGACTTGCCTGCATTGATGGCAACTGTCATATTAGATTATAATGATCTCTTTATAAGCAAGTTTACTGATACTTAAAGCATGGCTCAAGTAGCAGCAGCACCAGCATCTTCCTGGAGCTTGTTGGAAATGGTGATTCTTATGCCTGTTAAAGTTTGAGAAACATTAAAGCTTGAGAAGTTTGGTCTAGAGTATGAATTCTCTGAGGTCAGGAAACATATGTTTTCATCTATATATCTGAAATTCTATTAACATCTGGCAGAGTAGCATTTCCTAAATTATCATTTAGTGAATGTATGAATAAGTGAATGAATGAGTTCAAACATGCTTTCTTATCTCCACTCCTTTTATTCAAGTCATTTCACCCCTTTGATTTTTTTCCATCAGCCTTGGACACCACACCTTTGTCTTCCTACTAAGTTAACCCTCCCACGCGAACTTCTCCGATCTCCTAACCACTTGTGAGTTCTCTCTCTCCTCAGAACCTCCCATAGCACTGTCCCTTGATTATATGTCTGTCCCTTCTCTCTCCACACATGCTCATATGAACACACACACCGCTTCATACTCATTCTTAGAATTTGTCCTGGAGGTCAAAGATAGTGTCCTTCTTCAAGGTTCCATAATCATCTAACTGAGCCATTCCTAGCAGACTAAATACAGATTTGCTCAACAAACATTCGTTGGATTGAAGATTACCGCAGATGACTGACCGTTGGGAGTTGGCCATTAGCTGGAGATAGGGACCCAATATGCAGCTTCTCAGCCTTTGCAGACTTTGCTTTCTTGCCTCACCTGAGTTATCAACATAAAAGAACTAAAGGAAATAGAGGGGTTTATGTCATACCATATTCAAGAGATTCCAGAGTAGAGTACTAGAATGACAATTGGAGTAAAAATAAGATCTTTCTTCCAGTAGGACATCTATTACTGCATTGTTACACAACCTTAGGGAAGCCATTTTCCCTTTTCTGGGACTATTTTCCCATTTATACAGTGAGGAGTACTGAAACCCAATTTCTGGGACTCCTTTCAGTGCTAAGCCTCTATGATTCTGTTCAGCTGCAAGGTGCTCAAGAACAGTAATTAATCAGAGGAATGAGGATAATAACTCCTGGCAGTCAGCTGAGTACCATCCCAAGCCAGACTGTAGTACTGAGATTGACAGTGCGAGCAATTTTCCAAGGCCTTGCTTACATTCATTATGGTGAAGAGGAAGAAAGCACAGTCCTTTTGGGGAAAGCTATGAGATCACATTATGGGGAAGTAAAAAGTGAGAAGAGAATTTCCCTAAATTGTTTGCTGTAAAACAAAGAAAAGTTTAACCAGCTTTTCAAATTTACTAATGTCAATTTCAAATTTAAGATGAACAGAAAGAAGGAAATAAATATTTCAGCAAGGAGAGACTTAGGCTGGGCCAGCTCAGAAATTACACGGATCGTTAACTGTTATGTTTCATCAAAAGATTCCTAGTTAAGGGAAAAGGACTTTGATCCCTGGGGATAATATTGCCCAAGCTTTTTAATATATCACAGGTTTATCTTTTAGTCTAACCTTCCTCTGAAACATTTGATACAGGTCAATACCATGAAAACCTGGGAAGACTCTTCCTCTGTTCCAGGGAAGCAACCTCAATGTCTCCATGTACTCTTTGTGCCCTAGAAAGTGATCCACTGGAGATTCTAATTAAATTTGCTATCTGAAGATGAGGGAGATGTGACTAATTATGCTAGGCTCTAAAAACAGGACAAAGAACTTTATCTGAGTCCTTTGTTAGTCATTAAATTAAATGAACAGTTTAGTAATAAACGCAACAGAGTAAGTCAACTGAGTGAAGTGGAACGCAGGCTACATTGAGAAGTTGGACTGAAAAGGTGTCGAACCTGCAGAATTGCAGCTGTTGAGCATTGCAGTGGACGTTTGAGAACTTAATGTGCATTGCAAAAAGGCACACACGCTATGCTGTCACACAAGAAGAGGAGTCTGGTTCTAAGGCAGAAGAATTTTAGAGTTGTCAAAGTAACACACCACCACCTCAAAGCTGACAACTTTGGAACTGAGAAAATGTTTGGTTAATGGTTAGCCAGTGTTTTCACTAAGGTTTAACTTTTCTACTACTGAAGGGGTTAAAGTCCTATGAGATATTAACATCAAGTCAACAGGTCCTGGAAACATCATGGGGAACTTGTTTTCTTCGTTGTTTCAATTTGTGCTACCAAAAAATCGTTCAGGAGAAAAGTACAATGGTTTTAACTTAAAGCAAAATCTGGTTTTCATACAGATACTTAGATAATACACTTCAGTTGCTGTTGATCTGCTGGCTGGCTATCATTGCAGCAATGATTACTGACAAAACATTGAATATTTGATTCCCTACTATGTGTTTACCACTATTCTAGGGTTTGGGAAATATTAAAATATTAATATCAAGGGCCTCTATATTCAAGAAGTATACAATATAGTTAGTGAGACAAGACTACAGAATGAATGATTTGTGAATAACACAAGACAATCTTTAATCAAGTGATGGTAATTTGACCTACAGTGGGGAAAACATGATATAACTTCAGATAAGGCATATAGGTGGGAGTTTTCAGGGAAGGATTCACGGAAGTGGTAAATATCTGAGCTAGATTTTGGTATAACAGTAGAATCTGGAAAATCAGAAGGATGGAGAAGGCCCAGTTTAGGATGGGCAGAGGTACAGAAAAAAGGAGCAGGGGAATGAAGGTGACACCAGAGAAAGCTGCCTGAATTGAGAGTTGATTAATGATAATTCAAAACAAATATGCAGGCTTAGTGTTAAAAAAAAGAATTCTCTTATAATTCTATATTGCTTTTACCATGGTTATTTTTTCTCCAGGTTACAGCTTCCTATTAGCAGAATTAAGAGGCTAAACCTATAATTTTCTACCCTCAGCACCTTGTCTTAGATTGAATGTTTTTGTGAACTAAGGTTTTTCTCTTTCATTTTTTTTTAATGTGTGGGATTTTTCCTTTGTATTTCAGACCAGCTCCTCTGTATACACAGTGTTAATGGGTGACATTTAAGAATGCTGGTTTTACAGCACAATTATCCACTCCATGTGTTACTGCTGGCCTCTGTTGCCACTGTAATTCCCAAGTCTACTTTCCAACATGTGAGCCTCATAATGTTTAATAATATAGAGCTATTAAATCACTTTACTTTTCTATCTAGAAGGATAAAGCCACAAAAAAAAATGTTCTCTCATAAGGCTAGCATTGTGTAATGAATCAACTAAAATACCAAAGGATGAACTTAGAGCAAAAAACCTTAGAGAATAAAAGGTTTCTTTGGGCTGTACAATTATGTGTTTCCTTATTTTGGGCTTTAAAAGTTTTATAGAGAACTTGTTAATTTCTACCCCAAAGGTTATAATATGAGCAGTTTAGAGCACTGGAAAGAATTATTAAAATAGCAACAAATAAAGGACAAAAGCAAAAATGACAATCATATTTTACATTCATATAATGTCACTTGCTGGGGGGCTGACCACAGATCAAGGCAATTATGTATCACAGCTATACTAAAAAAAAAAAAAAAAAAAATTGGAAAAACGAAAACCGTCATTTAACTATGTGAATTTGTTTTTCTTTTTTCTTTTCAGCCATGCCACATGGCATGTGGGATCATAGTTCCCTGACCAGGGATCGAACCCACACCCCCTGCAGTGGAAGCGTGGAGTCTTAACCACTGGACCACCAGGGAAGTCCCTAACTATGTGAATTTTACTTTGTTCAACTGAGAGATGTGAAAAGTTGTCAATGACATATCACAAAATCCAAAAAGGTATATTAAAGTGACATTATTGATGATGACTTATATGTACAGCAATTACCAGATTTATGACTGAGTTGCTGTATTTAAGATCTATCTTATTTAGGCATTCAGTGTGTCTGGCTTATGGACTACAAAGCCTAGCTCTAAGGGCTTTTGGAAAGGGAGAGTCCACAGTCAAAACTGTAGGCCAGATGTCCAAACACAGTGCTTACCAGAGGTTGTGGATGGGAGTACCGAACAAAGGCACAACAAAGAGTGCTCCCTGATTTGAGAGGGTGGGTGTTTGGGAGCTGTGTCAACAGCACACAGTGACAAGAGCAATTTAAATACACAATTCTGGAGACAAACCCACCTCTTAATTTTTCAAATTAAGGCTATGAATACAAGAGCTACTATCTATTATCACCATAATTTCATAAAATAAAATATATTTGACACCGAAGTTAGAAGGAGATCATAATCTCAGGAAGGATTCTTCCTAAGGAAGGACAGAGGGCAATCTAACATTGATGTATGTATATGTATCTTGCAAAGTCCTTCTTTTCCTTCATTTTGCCCCAGACCAGTAGAAGTTAGGCCGTGAACCATCACCAGTCTATGAACTTGAATTTGGGAAAACACTGACTTAAAGCACACCCAGAAGTGCTGGAATTATGTAGAATAGAATGTTTTATAGTATGTCTGTGGCTTTGTCAATGGTTGGGGTATAGCTTAACAAGGCAATTTAAATAGTGGAAAGAATAAGATAGGGAGGGCTATGGTTATATTCAAGAAGGACCTCTCTATTTCATTTCAAATTAAGTGTAATCACTGACCCCATTAGTTAATATCCTGCAGACTTCTGAGCATCACTATGTGTGTGTGTGTGTGTGTGTGTGTGTGTGTACATTCCGTAACTTCTCTCCCATTTTAATCATGCTAATAAATTCCTTCTTGATATCCTCTCAGCATATGCCGTCTATTACAGCACCTATTCTATGGGATTCTAATTGTTTTCCTTCTGCTGTGGTCTCTTCTATTAGAATGAGTCCCTTTGGGAAAGGGCTACATCTAATTTGTCTTTGTATTCCCAATGCAGAGCACAGTGTCTGTCACAGGCTCACTAAGTATAGAGGTCACTACATATTTATTGGAATAAATAAATTTATAATAATTTAAATAATTCTTATTGTCTTTTAAAAAAATCATTAATATTTGCCAGGTACATTGCTGGGCACCAGGGGTAGAGGAAATGATTAAAACACAGTTCCCAAGCTCAAGAGGTTCAGTGTAGTTGATGAGATAGATAAGGCAATCAAATAACAATAATAATACAGTAGGCTAAGTTCTATAACTTTAGAAGGATAGATGAGGGCCCCCCTCCCAGGCTGAAAGCATCAGGGAGGGGTTTCTAGTGGTACCCCAGAAGTCGCACTACCTGGGCTTACTAGCAGTTACCTAGGTGAAGAGATCTGTGAGTGGGAGCTGGCACTGAGATGGGCAAGTAGATTCTATGTCTACTTGTTTAGAGAGGAGGCATTTAAGAATGGGAGACGCAGGAGCAAAAACTTGTAAGTAAGGGACACAGTGTTTTTCCCTGGGAACTACAAGGAGAACTGCTTTGAATGAAAGGCAGGTGACGGTGGGAGGGCAGAGGATTAGTCAGGTCAGTGACAAAATCAGATGTGTATTTTAGAAGGCTCTATGTGTGCTATAATCTGAAGAATGAATTGAAGGTACGTAGAGCTTTCGGGGGAGAGCAGTTGGTAAGTGTTTCAAATGGGCAATGATTCTAGCCGAATCTAGGGTGGATATAATGTGGAAAGACTGCAGAGGAATTATTCCAGAAATGTTAAAGACATATGGATTGGTAGGACACTTAGATATCAACTTAAGGTGAATCAGTAGAAGGAACCCAGGAAAACGTCTTAGTGTCATAACCATAGAAGTACTAAGCTTACTGTGTGGCAGGCATTTTTCACATATAAATTCAATCCTCATAAAGACTCTGTGAGATGGATATTTTATTATTTCCATATTATGGATAACGAAATGAAGGCACAGAGAGATCACACAGGTACTAAGAAGTAGAGCCGGAATTTGAACCCAAGCACATGCTCGCAAATACTAAACCATACTATTACTGGTCATTAAGACAGTGGCTATAACCGGAGACAACAGTCTGAAAAGTAAGATGATGAGTGTGCTTTCTGATGTGTCTTAGGGCATTTGAGGAAAGATGTCCAGTAGGAATCTACATGTATGAGTCTGGAGTCAAGGAAAGATCTGGTTGCAGATATAGAGATGGGAGACATAAGCACATAGCTGGGAACCAGATCCGTGGACATGGATGCCTTCTACTAGGGAGGGTGTGCAGAGGAGAAACAGAAGGCATCACTGAGTGAAATGGACAAAAGGGATGAGGAGAAGAGGAGATGTCTAAGGAGATGGGGAAGAGAAAGTCGAAGTTGCAAGGAGAATCATGAGCCTAGAAGTGGGATTATGGAAGTTAAAAAAAAAAAAAGGTTTCAGGAAGGCGCAAGCAACAGAGGCAAGTGTACAGAAAGATAAAATTTGATAAGGACTAAGAAGTTTCCACTGAATTTAGAAGCAAAGACTCTTGGTGACCTTGGTGAAAACAATTCCAGTGGAGAGCTCGGGGTGGCTCTGAAGAGTGAACAGGATAAAAGGAAGGGAGAGAGTGTAGACAATTTTTCTAGTTGGGAAGGAGAGTTTTAAGGATTATTTTTATATAATGGGATGGCGATTGTTGTATAATAAAAGCAAATGGAACTGGATTTAAAGCTCAGCTCTGCCAGCTATTAGTTTTATCAGTAAAAAGTAAGGATAAATATATCTACTTTATAGATGTACTGTGAGGAGTAGTGATTATGTTTGTAGAACACCTAACAAAAAGTTGGTACTTAGTGAATGAGAGCTATAGTCTTATTAAAAATATGAAAATCTGAAGACCTCTAAATCCTCTGAATAATTAACTATTTGAATAATCTGTCAGAGAGTAGAAAAATCATCTAGGCTTTTAAATCAGTTTTTAAAATTATTTTTATCTGAATATTTTATGTCATAAGGACATAATCTTAGCTTTGTTGCTATATGAATTATTTAACTTTCAAATGGAAAATTTTAACAGCATTCTTGAGTTATAATTCATATACCATAAATTCACTCATTTAAAGTGCATCATTCAGTGGCTTTTAGTATATTTACAGAGCTGTGCAATCATCATTAAAATCTAATTTTAAAAGATTTTCATAACCCGCCCCTGAAGGAATCCCATACCCATCATCAATCACTCTCAATTCCTGCCACCTCCCTATCTAGCCCTAGGCATTCACTAAGTTACTTTCTGACTCTATAGATTTGCCTATTGTGGACACTTCATATACATGGAATCATATAATATGTGGTCCTTGGTGACTGGCTTTTTTCACTCAGCATGTTTTTCAAGGTTCTTACATGCTGTAGCATGTATTAGTACTTCATTCCTTTTCCTGGCTGAGTAATATTACATAGTACGGATATACCACATGCTATTTATCCATTCATCAGTTGATGGATACTTGGATTATTTCCACCTTTTGGCTATTATGAATAATGCTACTATGAACATTTGTATACGTCTTGTATGGAGATATGTTTTCATTTCTCTTGGGTTTAGGTCTACCAGAGGAATTGCTGAGTCTAAATGGGGGATTCTTAAATTTAGTTTTTACTAACAAAACTTAAACATACTTATTATAAACAATTAAAATAATTAAAAATTGTATAAAGTAAAAGATAATTTCTTTCCCTCGTCAAATCATACTCATCTGAGGTAAACACTGCTATCCTGAAGTAACATTTCTGTTTCTTTCCAGGCTTGGTCTATGATATGTAACCTTTCTTAGCATGAAACATTCTAAAAGATTGTGTTTAGTTTAAATTACTAACTGGCATGGGAGAAAAAGCACTGGCACCTGACATCTCCGACCCAAGTCCTGTATCTGCCACAGTCCTATGACTGTGTGATCTTGGTTAAGTTTCTTAATTTTGCTGGACTTACTAATTTTTAAAAAAAGTGTTGGGATGTAATCTTCTCTAACCCTTTCTGATCAAGCATTCTCTGATTAAATGATACTTAGGGCCCTCAGGATATAAAATAAGCTTTAGACTTATTTGCAACATGTATTTCTTTCTGTTCCTTTTCCTTTATAGTTGGAACTATAAAGAACTTTTTCTTTGTAGAATGAACATTAGAGAAAGGGACTGGCAATTACCCTCACCTTGCCAAGCACTGACATTTACTTAGCATGCTGAGCAAACGTGCAGAGTGACTGGTGCTACAAATAAAGTCC
This sequence comes from Eubalaena glacialis, assembly GCF_028564815.1. Classification (NCBI taxonomy): domain Eukaryota; kingdom Metazoa; phylum Chordata; class Mammalia; order Artiodactyla; family Balaenidae; genus Eubalaena; species Eubalaena glacialis. The sequence continues at coordinate 59,394,649 of NC_083725.1, read as the reverse complement.
TTTTGCATGTCTTAATCTGTTCCTTTTCAATCTTCTAAGTTTGTTGAATTGATTTTTGTTTTATTACCCTTCACAGTGTCAATCAATCAGAGTTGCTGAGAGGTTTGCTTGCTCTGGACCTTGATCCCACCTTTGAAAGCCTAGCAGCGCACATTACAATGACCTAACCCTCTAAGACATGTTGGAGGAATCCACGTATGACATGATTTCTCCAGAGCATCTGGCATTGACACATGTAGAATACAAATAAAACAGACTTTAACAAAAAGTAGACATCACCTGTTACAATGCCCAGTAGATAGGATGAAGAAAATCTGTTTCTGTGGCCTAACTCAGAAATCTCAGGGAAAACAGTATGTATCACCTTCTCCCAAGATAATAAGGGTGAACTATGGCCCAGAGAGAAGGATTCCTCTCAAATACCTACTCTTCCATGCATTGCCTTCAGCCAGGAGAAGAGCTTCTACTAAATGTAAACCCACCCTTTGGGCTGTGAGTCACTGTTTCAGGTGGACACCTCCCATTTGTCATTCCACTGAGTGTCACTATGTGCTCATGTGTCACATGGACAACATATAGCATTGTTCCTACCCATAAAGAGGTGACAGAGAGTTACCCTGTTTTCATTTATTCAGAATTATTACTGGTGGAAAATTTGCAAATAGACTTGGTTTGTTCTTGAGGTTCACTATTCCCCTGGGTATTATGGGATGGAAGTGCGTGAAGAACTAAAGAAAGATTGTTTGCCAGCTCCCTCAGTAGCTGACTTTGGACCTAAAAAGAAAAAAGGAAGGGTCTAAATATTGTGACAACTTAAGATGGCAGACATGGGGATAGAAAGAGCCTGAATCTTGAGTGAATTCAGCAGGTGTCAATTTCCACTTGCTGACCTAAGGAAACAGAGGGGGCGGGTCTCCTCATGACATTCCGTGAGAGAGGTCTCATTGAGGGGTACAGCAAGAACATGGGATACATTAGGAGGCCTTTTAGAGAGAAGGGAGAGAAGAAACCAACACTACATGCCCAGACGAGGATTCAGGAAAGGCAACTTGCATTGTGGAGCTGTGATTTATAGGAAGTCTTTGACCAAAGATTACTAGGAACTCTTGACCAATTGGATGCCAGTGGCTGCCTGAAGCATCATTGGACAAGACATCCACCCACCCCAACCTTATTTCCCACAGCCACTATCCCCATCCCTCCTGTTGTAATTTCTTTTAACTTCAGGGTTTTAAAAAGTAGATCATCTTCTGAGAAAGGGTTGATGCTCTGGAAAATGAATATTAAAGTTGCTCAACAAAGAAAAGTCTGTCTGTCTTTTTGTTTCTCTGCTGGGAAAGAGTCTGGATTAGAGGCTGTTTTTATGGGTCACAAGGATCCCAGAGGAAAAGGCTCCAACATGAAAATCAGGACAAGGAATCTAGCTGGGACAGAAACAGAGCTGCTATGGAAGATGATAGCAAGAAAAACAGGGAAGGCAACAGTCCCTGCCTGAGGGCAAAAGCCCCAGGTGACAAGAGGTGCCACGTGGTACCTGTCAAGAGGCAGAAGCGTGGATCTCAGTGTCGTAACACAAGACTCCCAGTTGTGGAGCACCGGCACAGGGTAGAAATGAAAGGCTTCTCATCTTGCCCCTGCCAGACACTGCCCAGCTCCTGGAAGTCTGGCCTCGGTGTGGAGCGCCAGTGCAGACAACAGTGGAAAAGTAGGTGTACATCTGACATGACATCATTCTAAGGGGTTGGGACAGTGACAAAGGTGAGAAGACTAAGTGATTTGTTATAAGTGAGGGGCATCCTATGGGGAAACAGTGGGAAAGGTTGCCTTGTAAGAGTGTGGAAATGGTTGTTCAGGACAACGCATGAGTCACCAAGGGCCCTGCAAAGAAGGAAGGGAGAGTCTCAGAATTCCAGCAATTATACTGGTGGACAACTGGTCAGAGACTTTTGTTTTTACTCACAGCCCCTTTCCTCATGCCCAGTGTAGCCTAAGGCCCCCTACAAGGAACATAGATTCCAGTGCTAGCAAGACAGTAAGAATTTATCCAGTAGCTTATCACGTGAGAGTGGGGAGAGCTGGAAGGAAATCTGGTTTGTCACTTGACCTTCAGATTTCACATGAAAAAGGTCTGAATGCCTAGAAACCGATGAACACAAACCTATAAATATAGTATCTAGGAGAAATCAGAATGGATCCAGAATAAATAAGGCTGAAAGCTAAGTAAAATTCACATATATTTGAAAAATACAATCTGTAATAATTTTTTTTTACATTACCAATGTTATATCCACAAAATAAACCCTCTGGGCCCAGTGGTCCCTAAACCTCCTGAGACTAGTGTTTGACCATGCCTGGCCTGTGTATCCCCAGAAGTACTAACCGTATAATAGGCATTTAATACATATTTGTGGGCTGAGTGGCAGTTTCCTCATTTGGAGCGTATCAAGTTTGACTAAATTGTTTCTAGGGTGTCCTCCATCCCTGAACGTGTATTAGCCTCTAGTTATTTCTAAACCTATACGGTTGACAGAGTGATATCCTTGTAATGATGCCAGAGGCATACGAAAGGAAGCAGAACAGTAGAATAAATTTGAGAGAGACGGAAATAACAAAGGGAACTACGATTCCCATCCCTGTCTTCAGTCTGGGCCAATCCATTCTGTTAGGCAGGTTGTTCACAGGAACGCTTGACCAAGGGAATGAGCTAGGGCTGAAACCCGATCTGAACTCCTTTTACATGTCACATGGGGGCCCTGGCACATTTTGTCCTTCATCCAGAAGGGAAGCATTTCGGGACTTCCCTGGTGGTGCAGTGGTTAAGAGTCCACCTGCCAGTGCAGGGGACACAGGTTTGATCTCTGGTCTGGGAAGATCCCACATGCTGTGGAGCAACTAAGCCCGTGCGCCACAACCACTGAAGCCCCTGCACCTAGAGCCCCGTGCTCCACAACAAGAGAAGCCACAGCAATGAGAAGCCCACGCACCACAACGAAGAGTAGCCCCCACTCACCGCAACTAGAGAAAGCCCGCGTGCAGCAACGAAGACCCAACGCAGAAGGGGAGCATTTCTTAAATTTAGACAAAAGCTCTAGCTGGGTTAGCTAAGCCCAGTATACCCTCCCCCCACTTAAAGCAAACCACAAAATTCCTCTTTACTTTCTAATGTACTCACTTTCTCTGGATTATAGTGATCTTAGGTTTTAGTATTCAGTGTGGAACACACATCCCTGCTGACTTTAAAAACCCTGTTCGAGGGATCCTTTAAACTTCATATGAGCTTAAGGTCTACAGAACTGAATTAAAGAGTGGAAATGGAAGGCTTACTTTCTCTGCTTTGAGGGGTAAATTTTGATCCTTTAATGAAAACAAAATTCTACATTCTGAAATACTTAGATCTCCGTATAAATGTAAGCAGTCTTGCACAGACCTTCCTCCTATACTGCCAACCCTAGCATTCATCTCCCTTTACAATTCACTGGACTCACCATCAGGCTAGGAATGAAAACAGCCTCTCGTAATTGTCCTTTAATAAAAATTCATTCCCACCTCAGCCTGAGGTATCTACTTAGGGGGTCATAATATGTCATTTTACACATACACATACACACACACACACATAAATAGCTAACATTAACAGGGAAGTTCATATTTATCAGGCACTGCTCTTCACACTTTACGTATCACTTCATTAAATCCTTACAGCAACCCATGAAATGGATATCACGATTATTGCTATTGTACAGATTGAGGATACAGAAGCTCAGAGTAGTTGTCAATTGCTCAAGTTTACATAATTAGGGAATTGTGGAGGCAAGATTCAAACCCTAACACTTTGATTCTAGAGTCTAGATTCTTAACCGTATATTCATTATCTATCCATCCACCTATCTATTAAAATTTGACTATTGTTAAATGATGTATCCTTTTTTTTCTCAGAATTTAATGCTTGAGGAGTATTATGTGTGATGAGAATAACATTCAATAAATATTTATTGAGCACATGTGAAAAGAACAGATTCTGGTGCCAGCCTGCTAGATTCAAATCCTATCCTAATCCTAAGTGACCTTAGGTCACTTAACCTCTCCAGACCTCAGTTTCTTCACTTGCAAAATGGGGATAATGATAACAACACATGCCTTCTTGGATTGCTGTGTGGATTAATGAGCTAATTTGTATATATAAAGTGCAGCCTGGCAGGTAATAAGATTATATAAATGGTAGTGATTGTTTTCTTCTTCTCCTTCTTCTCCTCCTCCTCCCTCCGCTTCATCACCATCATCACCACTATTACTATTAGGACTGCATGCCAGAAATCATTTTTGGCACAGGGAATACAACAGTAAATAAAACAACAAAACCCTCACTCTAATGAAATTAAGTCTATGTCCTGATATATTGTTTCAACAATCTCACCCCACTGTTTCCATTTGTTAGTTAAATACGTACCATAATTTTCTATAAAATTGGAATTATCATACCTACCCCAGAGATTGTCATGAGGATAAAATTAGTACATATAAAAGTTTGGAAAAGTGCCTGGCATATAAAAGCGCTCAGTACACTTAGCAGTTTTAATTTGTATCTATGCTGTGGGTGTTATGGTTTAATGTTACTGTCTTGATTCTTTCTGAGTTCCTATAACTTGTTGCTATAGTGATTTTGCATAGCATTTTCTCACAGCTACTTTGCCTCCATAAAGAAATGCTTTTGAAATCATGCTTATTCTTCAGTTTCTTATTGCTGCCCAATAATACAATGATTTACAAAAGTAGATACAAAGATTGCTCCCAAAACAAAAAGAATATACTAAAACTGAGGGAAAATATTCATAACATCTCAGGTAGATAAGTAATCTGGCTTTTTAAAAACAGCAAGTCGAGTCAATTTAGATTGTTACATCACAGAGAGTTATTTGAATGTCTCAGAACAGGAATTTTGGAATAAGATCAATCCAGGTGCTTTTCCAGCTCTCCTGAGACTCCCTCTCTGGACCTACTAGGGTTGTTGTGAAGAGTAATTGAGAGTTTTAGGAAGAGGGTAAGTACCCTGGTCTTCCTTCCTCCTTTACACTATACGATGTAATTTGAAATGTGCTTTTAAAAAAATTCTTGAAATCTTAATGAAAGAACATCTCCTCCCTAATATAAGAAAAAAAGTGAAGGGAAACAGTAAATGGCATGTTTTTTAAAAAGGATCTACATAGAAAATGCATTACTTTTAAAGCAAGGGGTGTTTCTTTCGGTGTGAATCCTTGCATATATCACACTGCACAGAGAAGAGGCTGTAAAACGGAATGTGGCAAGAGCCGCCTCTGTGACATTGTGGGAGTCATTAATCTCTCCTTAGTTTGCTTAATTCCAATTGGGCTTAGTGATCACCTACTTCAAAAAGGCAGCGAAGGCCTTTGAAGAAGAAGCTGCTGCATAAACTCCGGAAGGAGTCGGGCTTTAGGAGCCATGCCCGGAGGGTTTCCTCTCCTGGTTTTAATTAAAAATGAAATTAAGAACTCTTTCAGATTATCTCAGCCTTTTAAGGGCACAAGAAGGTCAATGATTTGTTAAGCATCTTCTTTCTTCTTTTAATGGTGCATTTCCCAGATTACATCGTGTGAACAAGGCTTGAATTGCTTTCAGGATCCACAGATTTGTGGCACTGTGGACATAAGACTCGGGGGCCTGAGTGAGAAGCCGTGGTGAGTGCGAGAGGGATTAAGGCTCCCTGAGAGCAGGAGCCTGGCCGTGGGAAAGCCCTCACTGGAGTCCTGGCTCTTCCGTTTGCTACATCAAAACTCACCCTCTACAGAGTTGTTGGGATTGTTAGAAACAAGAAGGTACATACGGAAAGTGCCTGGCTACTAATCTGTGCTCTAGCTGTCATTTTGTCTACGTTCCTAAAAAGGTACGTGTGGGTTAGAAATACTGCTATGTGAGTAGATTAAAAAAGGAAAATTATACATGCGTGAAGTCGCATGTGGCTTTAGAAGTATGCCACCTTTTACGGGGAGACTATAAATGCAATAATAAAAGGGAAAATATATGACTTTGCCTGTGGTGACAAGGATGCTGCCACTAAGAATGATAGAAGAAATTAGCATCCACAGCTTTCTTTTGGCCCCTGGGGATATACCTGTGTTGGTAAATATTCTTCACCTGATTTGTGATAACACCAAAAATAAATATGCATGAGCTCAAGCCTTTAAAACAGAATAAGCATATGAAAACAATTAATAATGACTAATGTAGGTAGTGCCTAGATGAAAATTCACTTGCTCCATTTCCCTGGATCCTCACAACAGTCCTAAGAGGAGAATAGCACAGCTATGATTAATTTCCCCCTTTTCTGGTGAGTGAATGCCCAAAAGCAGGCCTCAAACCTAGACAGTCTGGACACAATCCCTGGCTCCTCTACAACATCAGGTTGCCTTCATTTCAAACAAGAGACCTCCTCATATACTTTGCCTCCCTTTCCTTCCATTGAGTTTCCCTCTACAGAGTTTTATGTTTAAATATATTTATTGCGGACAAGGGTGCCCCCTGTCTCCAAGGGGAGACGATGCAATCACCATCTCATGAATACTCCAAGCCAGAAAAGTCTTCCCCTTGAATCAGTCAATCACTAAGTACCACCCAATCTATTTGATAATTAATTCTGTATCTATTTATATCTCTCCATCTCCATAGCTTCAGGTTAGGTCTTCATGATTTCAACCCTACTTGATACGCTAGTCTCCCTGTCTTCAAACTCTTCTCACACAGCAGACAGAGTGATCTTTCCAAAAACACAAATTGAATTATGTCTTTGCTCAGCATTAAAACTCCTCAACAGCTCCTTGCTGCTTACAGGATGAAGTTAAAAATCTTCACCTTGGCAAGTAACAGCCTCTATGAGCTGCAGCTGCCTGCACCTCCAACCTTATCACCCACCCAATAACCCTTAGCCACACAGAACTACTGGTTGTTCCAGAGTGCCCTGTGCTTTTACACATCATGAGGCTTAACTCTGTGCTATTCCTTTTACTTGGAACACACTTCTTCCCTCATCTGACTGATGAGCTCAGTGTCTTTGAGAAAACTTTAAGAAAAGCAGAGCCTGAGTTAGATGATTCCTCCTCTGTTTACCTTTAGAGACTCACGTGTACTTTTATGATAGCATTATTATGTCTAGAAGTTATATTTGATTTTGGGTTTATAGACTTTGAGACAGTTAAAACATTAATAGATACATTTTCTAATATTTTATAAGAAGAGAACGCTTGCCAAAGATAGGCCACCATAACTTTGCCATATGGCTGAAATCTTGTAAGAGAAAGATCTTGCTCTGTGTTCCCAAACTAGGAATGGCTTGAGGCTGCCAATTTTGATTTCTACACAAGGAGTGAATTATGGACCTGGATTCTGAGCCCTGTTGAAAATTGTTAGAAACTAGTCTAGCAGACGGACCTATGAAAAGATAAGGTTAAGTTTCCCAGGAAGAATGGTTCTTCTAAATGACTAGGAATGAATACCATAAGGTGTGAGTGGGGAAGATTCCTGTGTATATGTGTATGTTCACACCTTCGCAGAAGGGACAATCTGAGAGCATGTTTGCTCCCATCGGTACCTCTTATAATAGTCTGCTTTTAGTTACCTAGAGACTAAGTACACTGGAGAAACCAAGGGCCTTTAGCAGATGTACATCACAATGCACAGTCATGAATTCTTCATTTACATGTTGAACTGCTTAAGGGGAAGGACCATGTCTTATTCACCTTTGAATCCCTAGCATCCAGGTTAATCTCTGGTGACTTAGTAGAAGTCCCATGAATACATCTCTTCAAGGAGTAAAGATGTTTTATGATCACCTAATACTTTAGAGTCCATTTCCTATCCCAAATCTGCCCACATATTTTAATTAGCCTTCATCTGGTTTATCTCAGCCTCTGTTTATCAACGACAAAACAATAATTAGGACCAATTATGTAAAAGGACAAATGAAAATATGCCGTGTGTCGAGAAAACAGGCAAGAATATGATTTTCCTTGCTCCAGGAATATTAAAAGCTGAATAACTTACCATTTTCCCAAAGTAGAAAAACCAATTACATCAAAAACTACATCTTTCTTTCTTTTTTTTTTTTTTTTAAAAGAAAAAGATATACTGGATAAGCAGGAGCCTCACAGCAATCCCATTTGTTTTTCATAGAGATCCAAATTTTAGTTTTACTCCAGGCTCTGCCCATTTCTTGCTTTTGCAAGATCTGAAAAGTCAATTACTCTAAACATAATCTGCAGCCTTAGGAGCTGACACTTTGCCAAGTAATTTAAAGTACTTTGCTAAGGAAAACTTATAACTTCTCTGTTTTCTTTTAGATGATGTTATAGAAGTAAATTGTGTATACAATTAATTCATCCCTGGATATTTGCTATCAGTTCAAAGAGCTGAGAACTTGGATATTCAAAAGGCAGAGAATACAGACGACTGACTCCTTGCTTTTGCTGACTTACCTCCATTTTTCTGAATGCTGATTAGAGATTAACTGGTACACAGGGAAGCGTGGTTCACGGGCTAACTTTCACAGAACTAGCTTACATCATCATCTGAGACTGTAATTACTATATCAATATGGGCATACTTCTGAAACAGACTGTGGGAATTTCTCAAAGGCCCTGTAAAATATATATTAACACATACTGCAACTTAAAGATTAGGCATTTCTTCAACATTTTTGGTTGGCCTCTTCAATTTACATATTTGTAAAAAGTTGTCCTTAGTATAATATTTTGCACTTTGTCAGTGCTTGATAAATCTTGGTCGAATGAATTGATATTTTCTTATAATATTCTTTGTAGGGCAGAAGATCCCTAAATACTTTTATTTTACCATGAGTAGAAGTAAGACGTGGACCCATGAAGACAATGGGTTGGGTTCCTCATCATTAACAGAGTTGGATAAGGGCTTGTCTATCTAACTCTCAGTTCTCACCTACCTCTGATATTCTCTAAGTTATTCAAGGTCACAGTGGAAAAAGCAAGTGACGGTGTCATAAATGGAACTAGAATCTTTGAACTTGTCCCCTGAATTACTGGCTGTATTTCAAGAAACATCTGCTCAGAGAGGTATTTCCCATTGGAGAGGAAGTAAATAATCTCTGAAAGGAATTGCCCAGTTTTCATGAAGAACTGAGAGCTACCTAATCAATCTGTAAGGTAGACACTGACCGTCAAGAAAATTGAAGGTGAAAGTGAAATACACAAAATTAGTTCTAGTCTATTGTTATTTGTTTCCATGCATGGATTCATTCATTCATGGAGGTAAAAAAATGGGTAAAGCACAGCTTGAGCCATGACCTGTTCCTGAAACAGGTATCTGTTTGCTTGTCTTCAGATCTTATTTCCACGTTAATTAGGCACTCAGTAATTCTCAGCTCCTGCTGTGCCAGCACTGGGCTAAGTGTTAGGGATATAGCAGTGAACAAAATAGACAGAATTTCACTCATTGACCTTGCAGCACAGAGTGTGAGATAGGCATTTGGTTTAAAAATCACATAAATGTACAATTATAAATTGCTTGAGTCATATGGGAAAAAAGAGAGAGAGAGAATAGAGTAGAGGACCTGATTTCCTTTTTCAAGGAGCTTCTCTGTGGAAGTACAAGTTAAACTTAGACCTAAGATGACCAGAAGTTAATCAGGCAAAGTGTAGGAAGGGCTTTTCAGTTTGAGGAATGAGCATGTGTGAAGCGCTTGAGACAGGAAGAGATTCAGTGCATTTTGTGAAGAAAAGGAAGGCTGCTGTGAACAGTGTGTTCGGCAAAGGGAAGAGTGACATGAGATGTTTAAGAGGCAGGCAGCGGCTTGATCATGCACAGCCTGGATGCCATGTTAATGACTTTGCATTTTATCCTAATGCAAAGGAGAGAGAGAGATCTGATCTGTATTTTTAACAGATCACTTTGGCTGCACTGAGACTAAAAGAGGACAAAAGTGGAAGGGGTGAGACCAATTAGGAGACTATTATAGGTGGAAGATGATGGAGGCTTGGATTAAAGCGGTGGGAAAAAAAGTAGAGGAGAATTAATAGATTTGAGATATATTTCAAGGTAGAATCAACAGGACTTGAAGATAGACTGAATGATGGGTGTGAGGGAAAACAAAGTGTGAAGTGTGATTTTCAAGTTTTGGCTTGGGCAGTGGAGTAAATATATGTGCCATTGACTGAGTTGGACAAGTGTGGAAGGGGAACAAAGTGGGGGAGAAATCAAGAATTTCAGTATCAGTGTATTGGTGGCAATGCCACTAAAATGGGTGTGTCTGTGTATGTATGACTTTTTTCTAGAAATAACTATGAAAAAGTATGGAAAAAGAAAGGAAAGAATAGGGGAAAAGACGGGGACAGAATGAGAATAAATAGAAAATAGAATTCCCAAAGGGAAGATGAAGGGTGAGCGTGGGGACTGGTGCATATCAGGACTGCTGAGGGTGTGTAATACAAAAAACACACATTCAACATTATACTGTAATTTTTTTTTAAATTTGGGGAAAAAACCCCTGTGGTTTTCATAATACAGATTACAGAAAGTAAATGGAGAAGAATCATATCTGGTGGGTCCATACAAAAGGTAGATTCTGTCATCCACTTATTGGTGAGTTTTTAGGAAGGGATGCATCACAATCTCCAGTGGGAGGCAAGGAATGTAATTTTTGTGTTCATCAAAAAAGAACACGGGTTAAAAAAAAAAAAAGATTCATTGACACTGAGCCAGAAGAAGGGAGATGAGCAGGCAGGATAAAAATAGAGAAAGGAAAGACAAAGAGAAATGGGTGGAGAATTTTTCCAGCAAGCAAAGACGTCTGGGCCGTCATGCCTATGCCGATGCAGGTGCTAATGGTCACCTGGGTTTGAATCCCAGCCCTGCCACTTAGTGGTGGATGATCGTGGGCATGTCAGGTAACTTCTCAAGCCTCGATTTTTGTATTTGTAAAGCAAAGATAATGATAACATCTACCTCATAAGGTGACTGTCAGGGTTAGGAGAAATAATTTGTAAGAAGTGCTTAACAACACGCCTGGCACACAGGAAGAGCTCAATAAATGTTAGCTGCCTTTATGTAGCTGACTATTTATAGATGCATAATTACTAGAAAGTCGTTATTGTAGGTGTGTGTGTTCCTTCTCACTTCCCTCTGGCTGTGGTGACTTTACCCTCTTAGCTTCAAAATTGTATAGTTCACTGTACCAAGAAAAAGTTTTTATAATTTGTTAAAAGTATAGGAGGATTTAATGAATATTTATAAAGAATTTTAAGACAAGCAAAGCTATTAGGCTTTACCTGTTGCAACTTAGTGAAAATGCCCCAGCTGATTACATAGCCAAAAATATGTTTCTCATTTATTTCTAGAAATGTTAGCTATAATTTAAAATTTGTTATTTAACTCCCCTAGAGAGGCAAATAATTGACTTCTAAGCTTATTCTTTGAAAATCTCCAAAGACAGAGGTGATGTTCTAAGGAGACCCTCTTCACTATGAATCACTCTAAAATCTGTATTTTCTCAGTCCTAATAATATTATGAAGATATTCTGTCTGAAAACATAGCAATATAAGCACCCCATTACATGTAGAAGCATCACAGTTGAGATCTCCCCACTTTAAACTAAATTGGAACCACCTTATGGAACATTGTATTCTCTTTTTCTTTCTCTCTCTCTGACTGGCTGCTACAGGAAGATAGGGTTTTATTATTTGTCATACACATGCTTTAGGATTATAATGCAGAATTATGTCCAACCTTTAGACTTAGGACAATTTGTTTACAAATTGTGGAAAAACTCAAAACATTCTAAGATCAAATCTGGACTCCACAGTTGTTGGCAATATCATACTGAGGGAACTGCCTTAACTTCTCTGAACTTCAGTTTTCTTATATAAAATGGGAGTAACTGAATAAGATAACAGATGTTAACATACTGTAAAGGTGAAGATTATATTCTTTGTGGTTAGTTAGAACCAACTAGTTCTGTAGTTTTGGATGAGTTGTTTAATACCTCAAGGAGTCAGTTAAATGGTGGTATTAATTTAATAATTTAGTTAAAATATTAAACGGCAGTAATAGTATCTACTTCTTAGGCTGTTATGCATGGAGCACGGTATTATTATTCAAAATGGTATTCAATAAATGTTCTCTTTCATCCTTCTGTATGAGGAAAACAGTGCTAATTAAATTTCAGAATTCATTCTTCTGGAAAAATATAATACCTTATTAAAAATGCATGGGAATCAAGAACATTTAGAGCATCATGTGATCATGTGTAAGTGCTCTGTGATCACACTAGAAAAACAAAGTCAATGTTCTTAATTTCTCCCATTGCCCCAAGGAAGCAGAACATCTTTCCACCCTGAGGAAGATGTAGAGTGCAGGAGAAGTGAGCAGAGGTGGATTCTACCCATTCACCCTTGTGGAAGCACATGCAGTTCGAGAAGATGAATGAGGAAGTGCATGCAGTACCTGGTCATCTCAGAGTCAGGGAGCAGGCCTAGGTGGTAGTGGGGGTAGGGAGCTGAGAGAAGGAAGCTTTTGTCACACTCAACAGGGGAATAGTGCCTGGGAGAAGCAGGCTTATCGCACAGTTTGTTCACAGTGCTGTAAACAGGTTCCGGAGGCCTGGTGATACAAGAGGCAGAAAAAGAGACGCGTGGTTAGCACACACACTAAACAACTGTGCAACGAGCAGCATTTCACCATACTCAAAAGTGGACAACCCAAACAATGCCATGGGCTTCATCAGGCCTGAGTTAAGAGTCTCTTTAGGAAACAGGTTCTTGGCTTAGGAATTAGAACTTTGGCTGACATGTGGCATGACTAAAATCCATGTGTCAGATACCTCAGTAGAGTCATAATCATCCTTTAAATGCTATATCTTTTTGGATAAGCCAGTCTGAAATGCCAGACTTTGGGATTCTCTGACATGGCTCCTTCTTAAACTTGAATCTCATCTTTTTTTTTTTTTTTCTTAATTTTATTTATTTTTTATACAGCAGGCTCTTATTAGTTATCCATTTTATACATATTAGTGTATACATGTCAATCCTAATCTCCCAGTTCATCCCACCACCCGCCCCCCCACCCCCGACTTTCCCACCTTGTTGAATCTCATCTTAAATGTGAACTTCACAGAGACCTTCCCCGACCACTTTGGCCAGGACACCCTGTTATTTTTCACAGCACCTATTCACACTTCACAATATTTTTTCTCGGCATGAAATAATTTTTTTGTTTATTTAAAATTTTTATTGTCACTCTCACTACACCATAAATTCTATGAGGAGAGAGACTACGTTTATTTTGTTAACCACTTAAAATAGAGCCTGGAACACAGTACATATTCTATTAACTATTTGTTGACTGCATGTATGAATGAATAAATGAATACAACTCCCCACATTTATATTGCTTTTTTTTTTTTTTTGGGTGCCTTGCGGGGGTTGGCCTTACCCAGGAATCTAATAGGTTATATGACCTGAGTGGTTCCTCCATATATTTATTCATAGTTTGTCCCCCAATAATTGACTTCAGAAAGTTTTCTACAAAGAGGATAATCATTTTAGTAAAATTTCTATTAAGTGAATTCATCTAGGGATACTGTAACATTATCTAAAATAGCAACATTTTTATAGCTGCTATTTACAAACATGCATAGTATGACTGGGTAAAATTTTCTACAATTTTTGGTCAAAGATCCATGTAAAAACAAAGTCCTTGGTTATTAAAAAAATTTTTTTCACAACTCTATTCCCCACTTTTTAAACACGTGGTCTGAAATTACTACCAATATCTTTCCATTAAGGTAAGAATGGAAAGATCGGAACTTAAATGGAAGTACTACTGGCAGTCTGGGCCATCGACCCAGGAAGGGTAGGCTTAGCCGGGAAGGTAAGGAGCATGTCAGGAAACCGGGCGATACCCACGAGGTCATACCCAGGGGAGGCAGATAGCACCCCTAGGGGCCACAAGACACCAGAGGCAGGAAGTGGTGGCCATGTGCCTGAGCAAAGGCACAGGAAGCGTAGGTGGTGAACTCAGTGAGGGCACAGTCTGTGTTTCTGTAGCCCTAGTCCCCAACATGGCCCCTAATGTATAATAGGTGCTCAGTCAATGCTTCCTGAACTGAGGATGGAGAACAGGGAAGAAAAGAGGATAAACAAAGCATTAAAAACAAACTACCTAATTTATAATATTACTGTGGCCAATCATGGCTTAGACATACTGTCTAGAGACTTGGATTCTTCTCTAACACAAAGCTTTCCACCACATGGAAAGAGATTCCTTGATCTGTTTATTTTGTATAACACAGTAGAAGGGCTGAGGAGTAGGTAGGGGGAAACCGGAGGCCTATTTTGTCCTCCAGAATAACTATCTCAGTGGTAAAATGAAGTACTTTACAATGGAGTTGGCTTGTTCTATCCCAGTGGCTAACCCTGTAACATTTACAAGAAGAATTAAAGGTTTTTTAAATAAAAGAGCCAGACTTTTTTCTTACATTAGGGCATCTATTCTTAGGGAAGACAAGTGCTCCATTTTTTAAAAAATCTAGTAAGCTTGTAAATTTCTGTTTACCAATTATACAAACACATAATTTATAATGGTAAACACCAGCCCTTAAAAAAGGCAGCTGCAAAATCATTCTTAAAAAGTTTTTTTTTTTTTTAAATCACTTTTTATAAGTAATTCACACTGTGGGAAGTAATGTAAAAGGAAAGATACTTTTAGTTAGCCACTGAAATACATCTTTTAAAATAGTCAGATTGACTATTGTTTGATTTGGGGGGAGGGGGTCTGTTTTTGCTTTGTTGATATAATCAGCTTTATGAAGATTAATGTACATTTCCCATAGTTTTAGAGACAGAAAGACTCATGATTCTGGTTAAAGTTGCCTTGGGAGATCACAGTCTTATTTGTACCTGAAATGTGTTGTCTACACAAAAATTCAGGTTGGAAAAAGCTTTGTATTAATAGGCTGCATAAATATGAATTAAATAAGAAATGAAGAGGCATGCATGAGCTCTATGGGAATTATTCTGGGTCGGTTATCACAAGAGGACCTGCTATTATTCTCCAATTTTTCCACGCTGAAATAGAGCCACTGTGGCAGAGATGGCTGGATTGCTCCCCAAACATTAATTTTTCCTATTTCTTATTTCTTATCCTTTTTTCTTATTAATAGATATCAACTTTCTCATTGGGCACTTTTCCTGTAATAAAGACTTTATTTCTCAGCCTTGTAGATGGATGTGGTTGTGGGACTCCTGAGATGGCTGCTTAAAGGGAAGCTAATTTAGCTGAAACCCCTACAGTTTTACTCTCTCCCACATCCTCCCTCTGCTGACCTGGAACCCAGATATGATGGTTGGAGCTTCAACAGTCATACTGGACCATGAAGCAACCTTGAGAATGAAGGCAAACAATACGGATTGTAGAGCATAATGGTAGAGCTTGTGTCACTGATGACGTGGAGTGATACTATACCACCTCTGGACTACCTACTCTGGATATCTTCTGTGTATAAAAATAAACTATCTTGTTTCAGCGAGTGTAATTTTTTTGTTATATAAATAGGACGTAATATTAACAGATATACTCCTACAAAATGTAAGACTGATCATCTAATACAAAGAAATAGCTACAGATAGGGCCTACCATAAGGTGCTAATACATTTAACTCTATCAGAAGTCCAAATAACACTTTCTTTGTACAGAGAAAAATTTAAAGAATGTTATTTTCTGATTGTATAATTTAGAACCCCTGGCTGTTTAGAGAACCCACTGCATCTTTATTAAAAAAAATACATATATAAAATGGTAGCTGAAGTGTCCATCGACAGATGAATGGATAAAGAAGATGTGGCACATATGTACAGTGGAATATTACTCAGCCATAAAAAGAAATGAAATTGAGTTATTTGTAGCGAGGTGGATGGACCTAGAGTCCGTCATACAGAGTGAAGTAAGTCAGAAAGAGAAAAACAAATACCGTATGCTAACACATACATATGGAATCTAAAAAAAAAAAAAAAAAAAAAAAATGGTTCTGAAGAAGCTAGGGGCAGGATGGGAATAAAGACACAGATGTAGAGAATGGACTTGAGGACACGGAGAGGGGGAAGGGTAAGCTGGGATGAAGTGAGAGAGTGGCATGGACTTATATATACTACCAAATGTAAAATAGACAGCTAGTGGGAAGCAGCCACATAGCACAGGGAGATCAGCTCAGTGCTTTGTGACCACCTAGAGGGGTGGGATAGGGAGGGTGGGAGGGAGACGCAAGAGGGAGGAGATATGGGGATATATGTATTTGTATAGCTGATGTGCTTTGTTATAAAGCAGAAACTAACACACCATTGTAAAGCAATTATGCCCCAATAAAGATGTTAAAAAAAAAAAAAAATGGTAGCTGATCTAAACTGCCAGCACAGGGCCTAAGAATAAAGGAATCAATGACTTCCTTGAGGCCATAAAACATTGTCATGGTGATGTCATTTCAGTAACATTGTACTTTCTGCCTAAAGAGCTTATTCAATTTTCTCAGTCTGATGTTGTCTCCACAGACCAAGAAAATGATGTTACTAATTTTCTTCTAGTCTTTTTACCTTAGTAGCACTATATTTGGAGACAAATTATCAGAATCAAAGCTGGCTAATACATACATACCTTAAGAAAAAAAAAAATCCTACCTGTATTGTACTCATCTAAATTAGGGAAAACATTTTAGTCTCTGAACTCTACAATAAATTCAAGACAAAAAAAAAAAATGAGGCCCAGCACACTATTCAGTGCTGAACTCATGAGCCTTTTACCTATATTTTTTGGAACCATTTTATGACCATAATATTATTTCACAACTCACATATTTAGAAGATTTGGTGTTTGGGGCAGGCTTAAATATCTTGGATTTTAGAAAGTCACTTCCAGATTGTTTCACAGTGGATTGATTCCTTGCCTAAGCTTAATTACTCTTGATTCAAAGTTTTATCAAAGTCAATCAAAAGAGATACAGCTACTCATATTGCAGGCTTATTTTTACCTATCACTCAGCTTTGATTCCTTTTCTGTTTTTTTGCATGTTATTTTGTACAGTCACTGGCTAAAGAGTAGACATATCAAATCCAGTTTCTTTTCTTGACTGTGAGAACACTTGATATCTCAGAAGATGGGTAGATGAAAAAACACCAAAACATAACAAAACACTTGACAGGCTTGGCAAAGACTTCTTGAAACACTGACAAAGTCCTCATGCAACCAAACAACTAAATTAAAAATATCAGCGAGAATCTCCTTTTACGTGACATAAAAATGGGGTTCACATTTGAAGGTTTCTGTGCTAGCTTTATTACAGTCCTAGAATTCTATTATGTGTTACGTACTATACCAGCCACAGTAAAATATCCAGTAACTACTACTACTGTCTGAACATAGGGAATGGCACATAGTAGGTACTTCAGAAATGTCTCTTTGAATGAATGGATGGAGATGTGTATCTATAGGTATAGATACAGAGTTTTTTATAAACATTCTCCACTGAGAGAAATGAAAAAAAGACTTCTGGCATTTTCAAGAAGCCCTAAGTTATTCTGAATCGCCTAACTAGGTTTAAAATTTTTAGACCATCATTAACTACAGCTTAGATGACAGAAGGACAGAAACTCCAAAACTGTCAGGAACTGACAGGTTTTTTCTTTTTTAAAAAATTTTTTAATGATCTCAAATTACTTCTTTATTTCAATACTAGGAACTGACAGCTTTAAATACTTGGTGTGCACAGTTTGTCAACTCTCAGAGGGATGGGCTTCATGTATGTGCAAGTCTGGCCACAGCAATGCCTGCTCTCACTTCCTGTGAGAGTCACACCACAAGCTCGGGGCCCCTCAGAGGCTTCTCAGCCTTCAGTTCCATAAAGCCTAATGCCAGCAGACAGCATTCTTAGTATTTCCCTGCAGTTACATTCTCTGTGACCTCTCTGCCAGACAGACAAGAAACGCCAATTTATGAGCTGTCACGGGGATCTGGGTGGCAAGAACACATGTCACCATCACTTCCAATGTATGCAGTAAAAAAGTGTCACAGGGAAATGACTCTCGGCAGTGTGAATCAGCCAGACACAACTGAAAGGGCCTGATTATCCCATTGCAGACCTCCAGAGTAGCCTAGGTCAGAAGGTAATGAATATGGAAATCCAATCCCAGGTACCTGCTGGCTCTCTTCATTTTGTGGATGCCCCCAGAAGGGGGGAAAGGTAGTTAGAGATATTAGTGTAATCTCTAAGTGAATTTATAAACAAATCATTTATCTTGCTGTCCACTTATCAGGGGCCATAGATAAATGGCTTTGTAGTCTCCAGTGCTGAGCCATCAGCATTTATTTGCATATCTATGGGTTTATAATTGCAGGCTCTTATAGTATATAATTAGCACACCCTGGCCCATGGTGATCTTTCTTTTCTCGGAACACCATTATCACTTGCTATTTGTTCTGCTTTCTGGGGGCAGTTTCAATTGCTAGTCCACAATGCTGGTGTATCAGAGGCAGGTGCTTCACCTAACCCTATTCTAAGGAAAATTACCTTGCCTGCAACTGCTCCTTCCCATTTGCTCCACTCGACTCCAACCCAACTCAGTCCCCTCCCTAGCCAAAGCTGCTTGGACCAGGACTGGACCCCTGACTCTGCAACCATGGCTTGTATGGTAGTGCTCAAAAAAGTCAACGCCATTTAGATACTCCTATGGAAAGTGAATAAAGGAGCAGGAAAAAAATTGTAAACTGGTAGCAGAAGGGGAAGATGCAGATAGGTAGAGGGTAGCTGTAGCTGTGTCCATTAATTATAGAGCACCAAATTTTGTTGCGAAAAGTATCTAGCAGTTTCTTGAATCCAAAATAACGGTCTGGGTTCATTTTTTAAGGGGGCTATTAAGGCTCATGCTACTGAACTTCTCTGCTGGTTCCCATATGACATTAGTTGTATAGTGAAAATCAACTATCACATCCTACCGTATTTCCTTACTGGAGCTTAGGTCAGATCTTTTGTTTGCAATCAAAAGAGTGAAAATAAAACAGGTACTTTGTTTTCATTGTCCTTTTCAGATCACCTCAATTAGACTATGCCACTCAAAAATAAAAGACAAATGCTTGAACCTGAGACCAATACCATGCTGATCCTGTCTTTAAAATTTTGTTCACTTTGCATCACTTTTATTTTCTAAAATACTGTATTAAAATATTATTATCTAAATTACTGAGTTTTCTGGTACCCCCTTAAATTTTGCACTTGACCTGTGTGTTTTGCTTGCCACGCCCTAACTGCCAGCCCTGTACCAGAGACGAGTTAAATACAGTGATGATGATGACAGTGATGGTGATTGTAAATACTCATCTGTGTGGCACCTGAAGATAGGAGGTCAAAGGAATATGACTCGCGTCTCTTAGAGGTACAGGAAGAGTGACTCACTTCACTGAGTTTTCCATGTCTCCATTAAAGGTACTGCTCTCAAAGCCCTCAGGCCATCTCAGGCAGGGTTCTAACCTCATTATACTGTCATATTCGGTACACTGGGCTCTTTCCTTCTCTAGACTATTAGCTCATAGAGGATCAGGACCAAATCTCATTTATCTTTGTTTCCCCATAGCTTCCATGAGCATAAGAAAGTATGAATGAAGCACTGTCATAGAAAAGGAATAGAGCTGTAATAAAAAAACATGATCAGTACTTTAAATTCTCTCTCTGAGCTAGAACTAAAAGGAAGAGCCTAAAATTGCAGTAGGAAGGATCTGGGTTATATATTTGTATGCCTTTGACCATAAATCTCTCTGTCACATAGACTGAGATGGATAAATCTGTATATCATTCAGATTCTCCAATCCTCATCCTGCTGTGACCTTCCTTGGCTGCCCTAAATGGGCAGGGAGCATCCAGCCCCATGCACTACATTAGCAGGACATAGACCCAAACTGCATTAATGATGGCAGTTGGTTGGCCGAGGGCTTGGATGCCTAAGCATCTAGAATATTGCCTGATGTAATTTGGAGAAAAAGATTTTTAAACCTTAAAAGCGTGCCTCATACTCTTCTTTATAAATAATACATTGCTTTTTGAGCAAAGGATTTGGAGAAGGAAGCATAAGAGGATTGAGTTTCAGGCCTGGGCTAATAGGTCTTAAGCACAGAATTTTGGGAAGCCTAAAAGTAATTAGGGGATGAAAGAGAATATCGGATCAAGGGGTGAACTTTGTGGCTCAACACGTGAATTTGACATTATAATGATAAGGATTAAGGAAGAGGCTGATTTCTCTTACACTTTAAGCAGAAAAGTGTTAGCCATTTGGCGAAGGTACTATCAGGAACTTAAAGTCTGATATAGAGAGATCTGGTGAACAGATTGGTCTAGATGATTTGTAAGAGCCCATTCATCCCCTTAATTCTAGCATCATCAGATTGGGCCCCCAAAGACTTCTACCACTGGGGCCCTTGGAGTAGATGCCTATTTGTACCACACTCATGTAACTTTTCCAAAACTTAGCTTCCTCATTTTAATGATACTAAAAAACCTTCTTTGTAGACCAGCGAAGTTGTGAATTGTAAAATTCTACACAGAAGTAAATTATTATGAAGCAGTGTGGTGAGTGCAAAGAAACAGAGCTAGGTTTGGATTCTGGTTCTCCAAATTCTACCCTGTGTGAACTGCTGTTTCTTCACTTCTCTCAGCCTCAGCATCCTCATCTGTAAAGTGGGCACAGCAATATCAGCCTGAGGGTAGCTGTGAGCAATAGAGGAAGAATGCATGTAAAGCACCGAGCTCAGTGCAGGGCACTCACTGCAACGTCATCAAACAGCAGCCATATTATCTCGATTATTACCCTCAGGCACTCACACTGCAGAGAAGCAAAGCCTCTGAGAATGTTGCTCTCACTTTATTATAATGTGGAAGAAAGTAACAATCAGTGGTTTTCAGTATCACAAAAGGCACTGGCTAAAAGTGCCTTCTAAAGGCTCACTTTTGCTCCT
This sequence comes from Eubalaena glacialis, assembly GCF_028564815.1. Classification (NCBI taxonomy): domain Eukaryota; kingdom Metazoa; phylum Chordata; class Mammalia; order Artiodactyla; family Balaenidae; genus Eubalaena; species Eubalaena glacialis. Next base: position 59,373,624 of record NC_083725.1, on the reverse strand, counting down.
GATTGTAAAGGCAATTGATCCTGTATCAGAGACACGTGAGGGTGATGCTCACTTTCTCTGAACTCCTCAATTATTTTCTTTGCCTTTAACAAGATATCTTCCCCAACTCTAACCCCAAATTTATGCCTGCACCTTCATAATGATTTGCTTTCCTGTGTGGCTCACAGCTGTGGTGTCATAGCAAACTGTTGGGCCATAAGTAATTTGTTATTAATAATAGTCTATGTACCATAATCTATAAATATTTACTTTTTAAAAACAGAAATTAGGATGGATTCCCCATTTTCTCTATATAAACATCACTCTCAGTTATATTTTCCTATGTTTGCTTATTGAGGAGAGAAATGGCAGACCATTTAAAGTCATTTTAAAAGTTTTGCATTATTAAGTGTTTTATTTCCTCAAAAGAATGTTTGGGTTTCAGCAAAATTGGCCCCTTTTATGACAGTGGGTTATAAATGGTTCATGAGTGTTCTATTGGAATAAGATGTTGAAAGTCGATGACCTTGACAACAGTGACTATTAACAGGCATATTTCCAAAGAGCGTAGGAATCACAGTACTGTGGTATTGGGTGAATGTGTCCAGCTACAAAAGTATTTTTGTGGCATTCTGAAAGATGTTGAAACAAATATAATCTAAGACACCAGATCAGTATGGCCAGACCAAGGCCTTTGAGACATGGATTTGAATTGTTGGAGGAAAGTTTAATATGTCCTGTTGTAGTGTTTAACCTCTTTTATTTTTTGTAAACCTACTTTTAAAGATTTTTTAAAAATTTTTAACTGACCTCATGGGATAAAATATAAATCTACAGAAAAAAATCAGGTTAATACTTACATAGCATCTTGATGGAAAAGAAAATATTAAGCATATGATAAATAGAAGAAATCACATAAAAGATGAGAGATTTGACTACATAAAATGTAAAACCACTGAAGTAAAAAAACCTTATAAACAAGAAACAAGCTGGGGAAACATCTACTCTAATATATTTATCAATATTTTAAAGATGTTCCTACAACTCAATAAGAAAAAACACAAACTTTCAATAGAAAATAGAGGCTGCTAGTGCCCAATCACAAAAGAGGAAATAAAAATGACAAATAGACACACAAATATAAATGTTTAACCTCAGCAGGAATAAAAATAATACAAATTAAATGATACTCCCCCTTTGCCTGTTTAAAAATAATAAAGGATTTTCAAATCGATAAATCATAATTTAGTTGTGGTATGGTAAGATAGACACTCATAATGCTGGTGCTATGAAGTGTAAAACCCCCTTAAAACATCTCAAGAAAGCAATTTGGCAATATATTTCAGGAGTTTTAGAAGTAATCCTGCCCTTTGTTTCAGCAATTCTACCTCCTGTGTGCAATTTTAAGAAGAGAAAAAAAAAAAGTGAATAAAGGCTTCCACAGAAAGTCTTTGTGGTTTGTTATAAGAGCAAAACAGAACAAAAGGAAACAATCAAAATGTCCAACAAAGAGATAAAGGTATAGAACATAAGATATATCCCCATGTTTAGTTATTAAAGTTAATATTCATGAAAAATTTTAATGATACAGGAGAATATTTTATTGGAGTACAAAATTATATATGGGGTTGTCAGGGAGTGGGAAGTGAGAACACCTAATTCTCTTACCACTTGGGAAAGAGATTTGAACTAAGATGTGAAAGAAACCACAGGGGAAAGTAGGATTCAGGTGCAGGGCGGGGGTGGGATGAAAGAGGGCTTTCTAGGAAGTGGTAATACACAGCATGTGCAAAGTTAAAGGGGGATCTGAAAACAAGCCCCGTTTAGGGAATTTGTTAAAGGCTTGAGTAGGAGACAGACTTGAGAAGATGGGCAGGTCTTGTGTATAACTATAATATTCAAAGGCGATGGGAAGCCATGGAGATTAGTGGGCACTTAATGCAATTAAATGAGTTTAATCATTTTGACTGTTCATTTGCATATTCATTCATTCATTTCATAAATATTTACCAAAGGCCTACTCTGTACCAGGCCCAGAGAGAGGTACTAGATATATATAGATTAGTGAATAAGATAAAATGTTCCCTCTGTCATTGAGCAAACTTTTTTTTGGCAAGGAAATTTGATTGCAAGGAACAGTGACTTATTTGAGCTACTTCAAGTAGTAGGACATATGCACATCGGAACTCAGAAAAAGCTGACCTGGCGGAGATGAGGAAGGGTGAGATCCGCTGAGCTGGATCTTTATTCCAGAGCTTTCCCTTCAAGATGACACCTTTCCTCTCTGTGCTATTTCTTTCTTCTCTCTCTACTCACCACTTTTGTTAACTGATAGTTTAGAAATGAGATACGCTCTACCTCCCAGTTTCTGCTTGCTCTTAGTTTATGCTTCCTAATAACATCAACTTGCACATGACTCATGATGGACCCTCTGGCCTCCTTTACATCATTAACTATTAGCTTCTCCTTTCACTTATAGTTGCTCACTTGGCCTGCTTTTCAATGAAAAATTCTTAAGAGAGAATTTGATAGACCTAGTTCACTTTTTTGAGTAAAGCACATTATTGGTCACTGGCTAGCTTCTAAACTGGCCTCCTTTGGGTCAAGTACACACTCAGTCCATTCGGGTCTGGCTGGGGGACGAGCCACCCCATCCTTTTGGGTTTACCCTTTTGGCAGAGCTGTAGGCGGGGCACAACCGTTTGAGGTAAGCTGGGCATCCCACTGGTATTCTAAGGTTTGGCCTGTGGAGTAACTACCCACGTCTTCATATTCTCAGCCAGGTCTGTTCAAAGATGGTATAAAGAAAGCAAAACCATTCCTTTGGGAGAAAAATTTGGAAACAACAAAAGAGTTTGGACAATAGAAAAATATGGGGAACATCACAATCCCCCCCGCCTCCAATAAAGTCCAAAGCTTAATATCTCACTAGGGTTTCTCTCTGTTTATCATGGTATTAAAACATAATATTACAAAACAAAAACTCTACCTCTACAACAGTAATTTTCTTTCCTCAGAGGCTCCAAGATGATTTCTATCTGTAACGCTGCAACTAAAGGTTTCTAAATCAGATTAGATCTTGAGTTTTAAAATTCACACCTACATACGAATTTCTGAATATGTTTAGCTAAATCACATCTTCTAAAACAGAATGCAATATGTTAATTCAACTATAGACTTCTGTATGTCGAGTTTACATTATTAATACTGACTCTAGGGGAGAAAACCCCTTATGCCTTTAACTGAATGAAAGCTCAGGTAGAGTATAAGAGCAGCTCCCTTGTAGGAAAGATAATGTTCAAATATATGCTCTACTTATCCACAGGAAGGATGAACTGGCTTTAACCAAATCCCTTAAATGGGTTTCTTTTCTGTCCTTTAGGAAATGGTACATTTTCCTCTATTTCATGCAGCTGTTGTCATTTACTCTTTCGGGTCTGTTATTGCCGGCAGGTTATGAAGACTGTCTGGTAGCCAGGAAGGAAGGATAAGACATCCATAAGAACAAAAGATTGCTGTCGCACTGCCTTGCTCTCTTTCCAGAGGATTGCACTTCTAAAATCGGATGAAGAGATAGCCTGAGGTCATAAGTTATCTTGAGTTGATGGTTCACATCCAACTAAAATTTACACTGATTGGTCCTTTCTTCCAACCATATATTTTAGGAAGTTCCTGTGAATGTATGTATAACTTGTTCCTGGTTTCTAGCAGGGTCTCAATCCTACTTTCTCCATAAAGCCTCTGAAGTTTATGGAGGCTGATTGCAGATTTTTCTCTCTTCTAAACTCCTGTATAGTGTATTCTTTATGATTGCCACTTGGTTTTGTACTCTGAGTATTTTAAATAATAATAACAACAACAACATAATCAACATCTACTTACAAATACCTCGGGAACTTACTATGAGGCAGGCATTGTGCTACATATGCTTTATATATCATATATTATGTAATTTACCCATTAATTCTAAGGCATATATAATACTATTATCTGCAAGACTTAGCAGTACCTTGCCTCTCCTCACAGAGCTGACCTGTTAGTGGTAGGGATGGGCTTTGAATCCAGGTCGCCTGGCTGCAAAGCCTGGGTATGTAACCATTATGTTTTATTTTAAAAAATTCTTTGTCTAGCATATACTTTCCCTCAAGGGTCTAATTATATTTCTCAGTCATCCTGGCAATTATAGCTCCTATTTTAAAGGCAGTAGAGAATAGAACAAAGAGAGCAAGCTGTGAGTCTGACTGTCTAGATTCAAGTTCCAGCCTCATTACTTAGAAACCATGTGATCTTGGGCAATTTGTTTACCTCTGTGCCTCAGTTTCCTCTCTTGTGATCAGGAATAGTGCCTACCTCTTAGGGCCTGATGAGTATTAGATGAAATGATGCTTGAATAGCACTTAGCACAGCGCCTGACTGGCACTTAGTAAATGTCATGATTGCCACAGACATTTAAACAAGAAATCTGGCAGTCGGGTACCCAGTTTATACATCCATCTTTAGTCACTTTTGTGGATGTGAATTCATTCTTAAGAGTTGATTTCCTCTTATGATGACAAAACCATGTTTCTGGCCATGCTTAAGATTGCCAGATTTAGCAAATAAAAATAGAGGATGCTCAGTTAAATTTGAATCTCAGGTAAACAATGAATCATTTTTAATATAAATATGCTAATATTGATAGGACATATTTATACTGAAAACTGCTCATTGTTTATCATAGTTGAAATCCAGTGTTTAAGTTCAAATTTAAATGGGCATCATTATTTTATCTGGCAGCCAGATGGCCCGTTGCCTTGCAAGCTCTCCACTGTGTCGCCAGTATTCTGCCTTCCAGCATATACATTCACACTGTGGTATAATTTAATTGTTTACTCTGACTCCCTTTTTGGTTTGCTGCACTCTTTTTTTTTTTTTTTTTTTTTTTTTGCTGCACTCTTTTAAGTCGGCAAATGTTCTTAATTTATTTTTGTATTCCCAGTGTTCAATGCTATAGCTCTATACCTATGCCCGAATTCATATCCATACTCAAATCTACACATAAGCTGGAGACAGAAAATATTTAAATAAAAATTTGATCTAGATCATATTATATATATTATCATGCAGTTGTTTTTATTTAAAAAATTTAAATTGTATATTAGACATCCTTCCAAGTCAGTACACATAGCACCATCTACTTTTTCTCTAATAGCTGCAAAGACCTTCTTTATACATCAGTGGTGGTGGTATAAACTGCTGAAGTTATGACCCAGAAATCCCACTTCCAGGAATGTGTCCTACAAAATTGAGTACAATAGGTATACACAGAATGTCATGGTTACAAAGTCTGTAAAAGCAAAACACTGGAAAAAACATGTATGGTCATCAGTATTGAACGGACATGTAAGTATTAAAAACATTGCCATGGAAGCAGATTTGGTGACGTGAAAAGATATTCACAACATATTATTAAATGAAGAATGCAGGTTAAAATAGTATATATACAGTTTAATCCAATTTTTGTAAATAATAAAAAACATAAAGTATAATCTCAATTTTATATAATAGATACAGAGAAAAAAAGAGTCTTGGAAGCATATGTCAGGGAATTTACTGAATATCATGTCTGGGAAATACATCTACATAAAATTTTTATTTTCTCTCAATATTGCATGTTTTCTAAATGACTTTTAAATGATATTAAAAATTGTTTATCATATAAGCTGAGAGATAAAAAGCCATAAATCTGCATATGTAGTATGAGGCCAATTCTGTGACAGGTATATCTCTATGCCTATATGTAAGTTTGGAAAAGTCACTGAAACATTAACAGTGCTTTCTCTGAGTGGTGGAATTACAGGCAGTGTTGATTTTCTTAATTTATTTTCCTATATTTTAAAATTATTAAAAAAAAATTCTTTTATTCCAGAGGACTATTAGAGATTTGTATTGGGTGTTGTTCAATTCAGCCCCGAAGATCTACATATTCTCAAACAACAGAAATGGAAAATATACATTTTCCCATTATAGGGCTAATTTTTATTTAATAATGAGTAACTTTTATTTCTGTATGATGTATAGGTACTAGCAAGTTATTATAAGAGTGGTAATGTAGCATTATGAAAACTGGTTATGACTAAGAGCATGGCTTAATGGCTATCACCATATTTGTTATTTAAATTTGTCAGAATCTCATATGTTTTGAGTTATACAAATATATTCAATATTAAGACGATTACACCGAGAATCCGTCCCCATCCTCGAGCCAATGAACTTGCTGCTGGGACTCTGGCTGGACCTCCCCCCTCTTTGCACTCCTTGTCCATAAATACAGCCCATCCCTAATCCTCAAGGGACTCACTGGAGCTGGTTCACAGCATGTGTTTCCTTAACTGCAGTTCCTCCACTATTCCTGAATAAACTCAATTTCTGGTCATTTGAAAAAAAATAAAATAAAATAAAAACACTTAAAAAAAAGAAGATTACCGTTAAGGTTTAGTCTACTTCAGGGAAATTATGTGTTAACTAGGATCCTTTTATAGAAATGATGACAATTAAAACACATTTACAGCAACTGTAGTCTTTTTACTAATGCATCTACTCACTCATTTAACATATACTTACACACTTAGAAACCATACAGGGAGGCTATGGACATGGTGGAAAGAACATGAGCTTTCAGACTACAAAATCTGGGTTTGAATTCTGTTCTTCCACTTACTTAGCTGTGTGACTCGGGGGAAATTACTTAAATTGAATCTTGGCTGCCTTATCTAGAAAATGGTTTACCTGAAGCCCTAACTTATAGGATTGCTAGGAGATTAAATGAGATGCAATATACAAAGCCTTAAATAATCACTGCCATATGGTAGGAGCTCAATAAATAACTATATTTGTGTTCTGTTTTTATGTATGAATCTAGATGATGTGGAAGATAAAAATCCGATCCAACATAGATTCTTCTCTCAAGCATCACTTTGTCTTAGAGAGATGATATGCGTATGCATGTGCGTGCGTGTGCATGTGCGTGTGTGTGTGTGTGTTTAATCAAATAAGGCTAAAACCAGCTACCTGTGATGGGGGGGGAAGGATAGACTGTCTTGGGAATTCACATGAAGAGGAAATGATATCCTGCAGAAAGAAGTAGGGAGAATCTTATGAGGAGGCATCATTGGAGCTGGGACGAGAAAAATGGATAGTATTTGGACATGTGAAAATAAAGATGGCGATGGCTAAGGGAAGCATATGTTTGGTCGAGTGTTGCAAGAGCAGTCAGGGAGGCTGGTAAAGCTAGTTATCTGGTTAAGCTGGTTGGAGCATGGGGGCACGAAGGGGAAAAGTGGAAGATATGTCTGAAAATATGGCAATGCACAGCATATGAACCCATTTATAGCAGAGTTTCTATTTTAATAGACAAAATAAACTCCCTCAAATCTTGGGATTTTGTATATTTGAAGAATTTTATGAATATTTAATATTCTAGGTGGTAACACATTTTAGTGAAACACAAATCAAGTTTGAGTCCCAACTCTCCTACCTATCAGCTGTGCAGATTTAGTCAAGTTACCTCATCTTTCTGATTTTCAGTTCTGCCCAATTGTGATAGATAGTATATGACAGGACTATTGTGAAAATAAACAGAAAAAAAGTATCCAAATGACTTATCAGAATGCTTGACATCGGCAGAACTCAGCCAATATTAATTGTACTCCCCACAGTCACCAGACTATTCTCATCATTTCCCAAACCTCCTCTCCCTCCCTGCCAAACACATTTTTGGGATAATCATACCGATGGACCTCTTGTTCATGCTCTGAGGAATTTTAGATAAGAGATCTCTCCTTGTATGCTGTTGGCCAAGGTATTTCCAGCAGGCTGAGTAAGAGCACAAAACACCCAGAGGGATGAGATAATTGGCATTGAAGTCCCTCTGCAAAGAGGACTCCTGGCCAATAAGGAGGATCTAGACAAGACTGCTTTTTTTGGGAACTCCCAACTCGACCAGTACATCCAATGAAAGCAAAAGCTGCTTTTAAATGAACTACTGATATGAAGATACAGCAGTGAAACTGGATGGAGGAGATTTTTCTTTTTCTTTTTAAGATTATCAATAGAGCGGAGGCTTCCATCTACCATATCTAACCAATCTGGAAGAGATTCAGCAGAAGGGAGAAAATTTAGAATGATACATACATTCTGATCACAACTAAGATGGATACCATGCAGCAAAACTACATGAGGGTCATAATAAAGAAACACAGTGAAAAGTAATGGTCAGAACATCAAAGAGCCAGTGGACTTCATAGGTTTTCAGTTTAGTTCAGGAAACCTCAGTGCCAGCAAGGTGGAATGCAGAATATAGAGCTTAAAAGTCATTCCATAATCTTCTCTTTTGTCTTCATATGAAATATTCTGTAAAATCTACATGACTTTCCTGAGCTTTGGAATTGAATTTTGGGGATGGGGGGTAGGGAAGGAAAATGGTTGAATATAAGTTTATTGTAATAGCAGAGAATCCCTATTTCTCAGTCACTGTTTGGTCACACACATCACCACCTTTAATCCTCATAGCAACAGACTTTCACAGTGGATATTACCTATAGTTTTTGGATAAGGAAACTGAGGGTCAGAGAGGATAAGATGGTACCAATGAGGGAGTAGTCAAAACGTGATTTGAAGGCAGGTCTCTCTGACTCCAGTGTTCACTATGCAATATTTCACTGAAGGATACTAAGTGGGAAAATGTAAAGCAAAATAAGAATTGCCAACAGTGTATGTGGTAGTTGTCTGCATTGCTGAATCTCTTGTGTTTACTGAAGCATCTAGATCAATGGGTTCCTATAAGAAGCTTGTAGTTACACACAAGAGACTCAAGGTATTTAGGTGGCAGCCTAATAGGGGTATGGAAATTGGATTAGAAATCTCAATTCACCTCCCCACAGCCTCTAATTTCTTGCCATTGGCATCTGTGATAGGTCCATGAGATGATCAACAGCTACTGCTGACTCAGATATGCATTTAGCCATAAGGACATTGTCTGGTCTGCTGTAAGATGGTAGCTATGTACTTAAGGGACCTAGAAGTACCAAAGATTCCTTTATAACATTTAACATTTATGACATATAACATTTGTTTCATAATAAAAGGGGGTAGTGGCATATCTGAATTCGACTAACATAACCTGTTTTATCTAAAGCAATGTAAATAATAAAGGAGAGGGGCAGGATAACTTATTGAAATATTAATTTGTGTTTGGAACTTACTATGTTTTTTTCTTCCCCAAGTTTGAAGCAGCTATTCTGTCAGTGCAATGAACTTGTATTTGACTATATTCCCTTGGCTCACTGGAGGCTTGTGATACAGGAGGGAAAGCAGAATTTTCCCAAAGAAACGCTCTTCCAAGTTTTTGTTCTTCAAAAGTCTGAGCTCCTAAAGGATTGATGTCCAGGAAGAACTTTAAGAGGAGAAGTAGGCAAGATAGGGCCCTACTATCAGATGTAATTTGATTTAAAGAAAATAAAGTCATGTGCCATTTAAAAAACATGTGTTTGTAGAGTAAAATGCATCCCTGCTATAGGTGTATTTAAATAAAAATTCTAAAATTTTAATTGTAAAATCTAAGCACCACTGAACAAATTCTGTGATTGGTAACTCTTGCTCAGGGACAATGCCCTTTCTTGGGCATATTATCACTAGTATTGTCAGTGGTTTAGCGTCACCCAATGTTTTTATAAAAACTCACCCTACGGGAGAAACGCCTGACCGTGTTTTCTTCTAATGTGCTCCATTTTGCTTTTATTTTTGGTAATATGATTTTTCTGAAGTCAAAGACATAATGAATTTAAGTCAGTGGTTCTCAAACTTGCCTGCATCAGAATCATCTGTGAGGGCTTTTGTTCTATTTTTATTTTACTTTTTATTTTTTAAATTATTGAAGCATTTAATTTTTGCAATGCTACATGCATTTAAAAAAATCCAGTTACTGACAGAATTTCAAAATATAGATCCTATAAGGATATTTTGCCTCCAGTTTGCATATAGAATGCTTGTCTATATTTCAATGTGAATGTCTGAGTCATTTTGGGTTGCTAGAACAAACTACTGTAGACTGGATGCCTCAACCGACATTTTTTTTCATCACAGTTCTGCAGGTTGGAAGTTTGAGATCCGGGTGCCAGCATGGTCATATTCTTAGCGAGTGACCTCTTCCCGGTTTACAGAGAGCTGTCTTTTTGCTGTGTCCTCATAAGGCAGAAAAACAGCTAGCTTTCTGGCCTCTTTTTTTTTTTTTTTTTTTTTAATACTAATATCCCAGTTCTATCCCTGGACACACAGATGCGGTAAATCTGGGGTAGGACTCAGGACTCTGTGTTTACAAAGGTTTCGCAGGTGACTGATTTGTTGTGAGAGTTTGGAACTAGTTTTAGACAGTAGACCTTTTCTTTCTGAGAGAGTTATGAAGTAGTCACATTTTGAATTGCATCGTCTCTTTCAGTACTATACAATACAGGTATTGCTTTAAAATTTTTTGACTTGGTAATATTCAGCTGATAAATGTTAGTATCTGTAGAGTGTAAGTATTAAGTTCTTTTTCCAACGGAAGGTAAGGAGTACTACTCTTCTTTATTTCACCAGTGAGATACATAAAATTTAATTTTTGTAAGCAGAATTTAACCAAATATTTCTCTCTAAGCTACAGAATACAGTGGTTCTTGGGAAGATCCTACTTTGATTTAACTGGGGAGACCACCTTCTCCCTACGAGCTCCTCCTCACTTGTAACTCCTCCTATCTCCCTTTAGTCCTCATGATTTTAAACTCAGCATAACCTCATCAGAGCTACACTCAGCATTACATGGATTTGCATACATACTGTGTGTGAAACTTCATCCAACCATCTATGGTCCAATTTAATGTTATACAGCAGGGGTCCCCAACCCCCGGTTAGGAACCGGGCCGCACAGCAGGAGGTGAGCGGCGGGCGAGCGAGCAAAGCTTCATCTGTATTTACAGCCGCTCCCCAACGCTCGCACTACTGCCTGAGCTCCGCCTCCTGTCAGATCAGCGGTGGCATGAGATTCTCATAGGAGCCCGAACCCTACTGTGAACTGCACATGCGAGGGATCTAGGTTGAGCTCTCCTTATGAGAATCTAATGCCTGATGATCTGAGGTGGAGCTGAGGCTGTGATGCTAGTGCTGGGGAGTGGCTGCAAATACAGATTATCGTTAGCAGAGAGGTTTGACTGCACAGAGACCATAATAAATCAACTGCCTGCAGACTCATATCAAAACCCTATCATTGAGTGGCAAGTGACAATGAAGCTGCATCTTACGGGGTAGACTGGACATAAGCAACACACTTCGGGTGTCACTGTCTCCCATCACCCCAGACGGGACCATCTAGTTTCAGGAAAACAAGCTCAGGGCTCCCACTGACTCTGCATTATGGTGAGTTGTATAATTATTTCATTATATATTACAATGTAATAATAATAGAAATAAAGGGCACAATAAATGTAATGTATTCAAATCATCCCGAAACCAGTCCCCCACCCCACGTGTGTGGAAAAATGGTCTTCCACGAAACTGGTCCCCGGTGCCAAAAAAGTTGGGGACTGCTGTTGTACAGTAAAGCCGTGGAATTAACGCTACCCTTGGGAAGTGGGAAGTCTCATCATAGGTGTTGCTCTGCATATACTTGATTTCTGTGCTCAAATCATGAAGCTATGCAAAAGCAATCACTGCATTTACTTAAAAAGTTTTAGGATGCCTGCATAGTAAATCTGAGTATTTGGAAAAGTATATATTTGTGTTTACTTAACATTCTAGAATTTTTAATTTTAGAGTTTTCAAAGTAAAAATCAGGGACTTCCCTGGCGGTCCAGTGGTTAAGACTCTGCGCTTCCACTGCAGGGGGTACGGGTTCAATCCCTGGTCGGGGAACTAAGATCCCGCAAGCCGTGTGGCACGGCCAAAAAAAAAAATCAGTTTCTTTAACACAGACTTTTCTTTTTATATAACTTTAATAGTTAGGCTTGGTTTTGAATAAAGTCTTCTTAATTAGGATCTATATATATATGTATATATTTTAAAAGAAATTGAAATATAAAGGAAACATCACTAAAACAACATAAAGTCTCAAAATCTGCCCTTTTAAGGCAAGTGTAAATATAGTATAAGTCTAAGTATTACTAGGCTAGCTGGAAGCATATTTCCCTTTTGTTCACTTCCTAATCTCATTCCACCATCTCCAACCAGCACTGCTATCAATTACTGCAAACGGTCCTATAATCACCATGGTGCCCTGGACTAGGAGTCAAGACTAATAATAATAATAATAGTAATAATGGTTAACCTGAATGCAGCTTATTTTGTGCCAAGCTCTGTTCCAATTGTTTTACATAGATTACTTCATTGAACCCTAATAATAACCCATGGTATAGGCATAGGTGGGGAAACAAGCACAGAGAAGTTACATAACTCATCCAAGGTCAAACAGCTAGTAAGTGGTGAACCCAAAGTTATTATGAATCCAAAATCTGAGCTCTTAACCAAGATGCCACCCTGCTTCTGGACTCTGGGTTTTGGATTTGCCACTTACTCTCTATTGTTACCGGGGAAATTATGGCATCTCTATCATCTCAGATTCTCAGTCTGTTAAATAAGTATAGTAACATCTCTCTGCTCATTTTGTATGGTGTCATAGGAACTAAATGAGAAACAGGAAAGTATCTGGGCAGTACTGGACAGCTATCAGGGTTTACCAGTTCTGCTCTACATTCAGAGCAAGGCCTCACATAATTGGCTTTGAAATCTCTGGCTATCACATTTATTTCAGCTCTTTCTTTCTGCCTTCATCCCCTGTCTGAAGCTGGTAAATGAGACTTTAGAAGAAGATTAGAGGGAAAAAAACATAAAACAAAATATCGAGCTCTACTGGCTCAGTGGACAGAGTTTCCATTTAGGACACAGTCTGCATAATAAAGGACTCACATGGTTCTACTTCAAGGTCAATCTAATTTAAAACGAGATCTAGGATGAGGGTTGATATTTAGATGTTTACACTCAGAGACACATATACTCACGAGGACAGCTAAGTTCTTTCAGGGAGGACTTAAAATGTTCATTAAAGCAACCATATGGGGTCTGGTGTTACAGCCGGAATCAAAGGCATTAAGGACTAACCGACCCCCCACCTGGTAGTGCACCATCCAGAAGGCCTCCCTTCTTTCTGAGCAAAACAGATTGCCTCCCCTGAACAGGTTGTAAATGTTGCTGGGAGGAAGCAATGACATAAAACTTTAGTTTTACCTTTATGGACAAAAGAAAAACCAGAGAGAGACGAATTTGAAGCACAGAGAAGATTCTAGAAATCTTAAAACTAATACTGCTACCCATGCAGTACAGCAAAAAGAGCCAGACGTTGGAGGCAGTTTGAATCCTGATCCCGTTCTACACCAACTGCGTGACCTTTGCTAGAGGGGCCAAGGATATGGATTCTGCAGCCAGATTGAACTGTATTCAGATCTCAACTTTGCTACCTACTATATGTAGAAAAACAACTTAGTGGAAATGCATCATATATTAATAATGATTACCCCTCTGTGGTGTGAGTTTTTCTTTATATTTCTGTTACTTTATAACTTTTCTACAAATACATATTACTTTTACAGTTAGGGAAAATAATAACACTTTTTGGAGAGAAACAGTTGAAGAGGGGTATAAAGCAATAAAAGGGGCAAGAAATAGATTAGAGATAAAGATTGAAAAGGATGTCTGGAGAAAATGTATGAAGGCAGTATTTTTAAGACGTGTTTCCTCAGATATAGCTTGCTTCATTATCTAGATTAAATAAATTACCCAGAAGAAAAAGTGAGTGATGCAACCCTAAACTTATGAAATTTATGTCTATATTATATAAGAATATAAGTCTTTGAAATGCAATAATTGTGTGCCACGATTTTCTTACATTTTCTTAAGGCAAACATTACCATTAACATGGTAGCCTTCCCCACAGTAGCAAACGCCATAGGAGGTGGAAGGAGTCACTCAGGGATTGCAGTGCTGTCCTGGATAATTTTCAAAGCACACACCACACGTGGACAATTAAGAATCAGCTGTCTTCTGTCTACTATTACTTTATTGACACCTGGATGTGAAAACAAACTCCTAGAGGAAGAGGCTTTGTCTACTTGTTTTGAATCATAATATACACCCTGTTTCAATGTCACAAGATAAGGGCCAGAAATAAGTTACACATTGTGTTGTGGTAGTAGTTAACTTGCAATTTAAGCGGCCTGGAGTCAATTAATAGTCCATTGCTTCTACAAGTGGTCCCTCCAGAATTTTCCATTGCCCATCATTAACCCTTTTTTTTGTCTCAACCAGCCCTGGAGGCCAAGGATAAATTCATTCTATTAAAATGTAATACAGCATTGATTAAACAACTATCTATTTGAATTGTACATCTATAATAACAATAGTCATAGATGTGCAATAACCATCTTCCATAAAATTATAAGGCCTAGTGTTGTATGTTTATGTCTGGTTAATTTATTAGGTACATACAAAATGATAAACACCTATAAAAGGCTGTCTTAAAATTCCCATTACTGTTTCATTTTTCCTATCATTATATTACTTTCCCTGACAACAAACAGCAGCTTAACATGTTTTCCAGTACATATTTGGATATCTTCCTTTGATTAAGATTCGTCCCCATTAGCATACCCACTCTCTCTGTTTCTAGCAGGATAGCTCTATCAATCATGCCTCACAGTTTACGTAAGTAAACCTAAATGGTTACGTGGAGCCACCATCAATAAAGAGAACACTCCCCTGGAGGCTTCCACTAAGTGTGTTATCCTCCATCTGTCTCACCCCTTTTGTCCAAGTCACCCCTTCTCATTACTATCCTTTGCTTCAAGAGAGACATTATAGTGCCAGGCTCCCCACTGCAGAAATCAGGCATGCAGCACAGAGCAAAACAGATAACTGAGAGACACTGTTGATGAATCTTTGACTTGGTTAAGTTCAATAATGCACTTTACAAAGGCTGTGAGGAGTCTGATGCCATACTTAGCAGAATTTCTTTGAGGGAAAAGCTACATGGTGTTGGTTGTTGAGCGCTACTATGAAGAATATAGGGCAAAATCAAGAAATTATCCAGAGGATAATTGTATTTGGCCACAGAAGCCAGACTGATAGACTAGTTTTTATCATATTTGGTTCCACTGAATCCTATATTATATTTTCAATGAAGATGGTAATAGATACTCATTGTGTTAATAAAAATAAAGATCCTTAATAAAGCATTAAGACTATAGGACTTCCTGTAATACAATGTTCTAAGGTGTTCTGGGAGATAAATTAGTTGGAAAAAAACTTATATGTAGATTTTGTTTGAGCGTCTGCATACCATTGTTGGTATGCATTCTACCAAATGATTCCATTCCACCAAAAAATGATTTTATTTGTGGAGTAGTTCATCTTAAATCCTTGTTTTAAATGGTATTAACAAGAGGTAACATTTATCAAGTGCTTACTTTTTTTCTAAGAACTTTACATGTATTAACTCAGTTTCTTGACACAATAAGCCTATGAGGTGGGAAGTATTATTCTGCTCCTTTTAAACATGAGAAAACGGAGGCAAAGCACAGTTACATAACTTGCCCAAGGTCACACAGCCAGGAAGCGGTCGAGGCAGGACCCTGAGCAGGGTGGCTCCGGGGCACACCCACCTCAACACCCTGCTGTCCAGATCCCGATTCTAAAGCAGGCACAGTTGTCTGCCTAGGGCACACCCAGTTCTTTTTTCCTATACTTGGTTAATGGCAGGTGAGAAAAGATTTCGTTCCTATGTCAAAAGAAGGACCTTCCAGTTCATCCAGAAATGGTTTTAAGTCATTAAATATAAGTTAAAAAGAAGAGAGCCTAGAACAGGACCAGACTTCACAGATGGAAAGTGCTGACTGATCCTTTGAGAACCTGTCCCTAACAGAGACCACAAAACTTGAGATATAATTAAGAGGTGGTTTCTATAACACAGATTTAATAACTGACACCTTTGTGTAATTTAGCTCAGTGCTTCTCAAAGTTGGGTATTCACCCGCAACTTGGGGCTTATGGTATTTGCCAGGGACTTAGTATCCCCAGAAAACCCATCTGGTATGTCAATTTTACATTAAGACTTCGAATAAAAACAATTACATTTCAAATCAAAATATTTCCACATTAAAGCAAACAAGGATATCTCCCAAACTTTTATGACAAAACATAAGACTTTGTATGTTTCATGCTTGCACGGAAAGCTTCATGTTCTACCCCAGATCCTGAGGAGAACAAATTCCTTTTTCAAGGCCTAAGGGCATGTGGGTAGCAATATTTGAGACACAGTGATCTAGCTTCTAACCAGTTCTGACCCACAAAGTAAAACACCAAGGAAAACAACAACAACAGTGGCAAACACTCATGGTGTTTCTGAAAGCGTACTCGACAGCGAATAAAAAGCGTAGCAATGGCCAGTGGTAAATCAGCCTGACTGAAGCAGGCCTGTCTCTCCTGTGGAACACGGCTGTTGAATCTAGCTCTAAAATCTATAAATCAGATAATTTCATTCTCCTGGTTGCTTCTCTTTAATAGATTCTCAATGCACTTAAAATTCAACCTACACTTCTTCATCATTACCTACAAAGTCCCACATCATCTGGCTGCTGACTCTTCCAACCTAATTTGTTGCCATGCTCCCATTAGCTCATCTCTTCCAGCCAAGCTTGACTTCCTTATATTCCTGGAACCCACAAAACTTATTTCTGCCTCTGGGACTTTGGCTTTGCTATTTCCTCTTCCTGGAATGTTCTTTCTCTGATCTTTGTATCACCACTTTTTTTTCTTTTTATTCAGGTCTCAGCTCATATCCTATCTCCTCAGAGGGACGTTCCCTGGTTGTCCTCCTTTACACTGTTCTCTTCCCCAAACTCTGTCTATGGCATATCATACTACTTTATTTTCCTTATAGCACTTTTTATCTGTAACTCATTTATCTATATATCTCCTATTCAATACACTAGAATGTAAAGTCCCTAAGGGCCAGAGCCTTGTCTGGTTTGTCCACCATTGTAATTTTGTTGCTAATAACTGTGCTTGACACATGGTAGAAGCTTGAATATTCATTGAATGGGTAAATGAATGAATGAATGGGAGAAAGAAAAAAGAACTAGAATACATTTTAGATACTGTGTCCAGTAAACTAATGTTCTATAGTTTGGGGAGAGAAGAGGGGAGGCAGACTCTAGTCTGATGGGTTCATATCTATTTAGTAATAAGGGAGTCAAACTGAATATCAGAGTCACAATTTGGAGTGGTCCTTGAAAGTTTCTGGAGACAAGAAATCTTTCTTGAGACTTTATTCGGCTTTTGCTTTTTGCTCAACCAAATTATGTGAGGGAACATTATATAGAGCCAGTTAGAGAGACATCTGGGTACAATAAGTTCAGGGCCAGGTGAACCTGGTTTCTAAAACTGGGAAATATATTGCTCACAGTGATAGTTTAGGTCCTTGGCTTTCATAACAGCATTTATCACATTCATAATTTGGGAAATTAAGTCCCCACATCTTGAAAGAGAAATTTTACTTTGCATCCTCAATTTTTTTTGGTTTCATTTTAGTATCAATGATTTGTTTGTGTATCCTGAGAATACTTAACCAGATAGTGAGGGTGTGTGGTTTGCATCTCTTCTAGTTGACCAGGGAAGACTTGGCTCAGTAGAGAGGGAATCCATAGTTGCAGCTAATGTACAAAGTGGGCACTGCTCACAGGTGATCATTGATTGATTATAGCTTCTTACTCCATCATAAAAAAATGAACATCAGCTTAGAGAAATAGAAAGAGCACTGGACTGGGTGTTTGAAGACATGGGTTCTAAATCTGATTCTACTACTTACAAGTTGTGGGACCTAGGGATAGCCAACAAATCACGTTAGGCCTTGTGTTTCCTACCCATCAAATGGAGGAAGATTAGACTCTATAGTCATTTATGGTCCTTCCAAATCTGATAGTCTATAATTCTATGAGCCAAAAAACCATCTCAGCATCATTGTAACAGCTTTGTTTTCCAAAAATTGACGACCAGAGTATTTACATAATAATAATTTTGATTTATAAGGGCCTCAGTAGGGTTTCTACTAAGAGAATTTCATCCAAGGCTTTTTTGTTTAGTCTTCCTTTCTCTAAATTGAGGAAACACAAAATTTCCCAGCTTACTCGGGTACACATTTCCTTAAATAGTAAAAGAGATTTAAAAAAATTCCAGGTAAGCCATTGTAGCATTCTTCTAATCAAAACTCTTCTTAAAATTCTTACTGTATTTCCCCAACAAAAGTGAATATAAATCAGGAAGATAGGAAAATATTTCTTACAACAGATAGAGTAAAATATTATGAACATTTGGAACAAAAGACTGCCAATATGATATAATTTTATAGGTTGTTGGAAGGTTCCCATTTCACAGAAATGTTTCCCTGTCGGCCCCAGTCCCATCATAAAAGATTCATTCCCTTGATTTACTATTTTAGGAAAATGTAAAGTAGGCCCCAAATGTAAGCTACTATAGCACCTTAGGCTAATAATAATTTTATATAGCTCTCTAAAGATGACAACTTTCACACATGTTATCACATTAAAACCTCACAATTCCATGAGGAAATTTGAGGACCCAAATTTACAGATGAGAAAATCAAGACTCAGGAGATTGAATGACTTGTTCAGGGTTATCTAGGTGGTAAGTGGTAGTACCAGTCTCCTGATACAAGCCCAATCCCCTTTACCCAACAGCTCTACATAAAAAGAGACTGTATGAGATGGTGGGTTGGGGGGATGGGGATGAGGACTTTGAAGACAGACCCGAATTCAAATTTTGATTCTCCTATTTGCTTGCTGTATGATATGAGAAAATTACTTAAACTCGTTTTTGTTACCTGTAAAAATCAACGCTAAGAATATATAAATAATATCGGAGCAATAATGTATATGAAAGCACTTAGTGTAATAGTGCATAGTAGTGATCTTTTTGTTTTTACTACTCTATGTATTTCCAATCTTATGACTAGGTTGCAGATGAGAGAAAGGATAGAAATATAAAGACAACTTAAAGGTAGGTACCATTTTTCTTTATGAGCCTTGTATTCAAACTATAACAGGTGTGTTCATTTTATTCTATTTCACATTCTTCCTTGAGTATGCATGTGCTATCCCCTACCATGAGTGCCCTTCCTGATCTCTTGACTCTCTGACGAATGCCTACACATTTTTCAAGCTCAAGCACAAGAGTTATCTCCTCTTTAAAACGTTATTTGAGGTCATAGGCTGTTCCTGTGGCATTCACGTAAAACTCAAAAAAATTATTTATAAATATTTACTAAGTGCCTCTCTGGTGCTGGGGAACTCTGCTAGGGCAACACGAGAGCACTTCACTGAACCGATCTAATTTTGTTTGTTTCTGTTAGTAGTTCCCACACTTTGGGGTTTTACAGTACTTTTACATTTAGAAAATGAGGACTAATATAAAGTTGCCAACTTTTCATTTTCTAGGTTAGGATATAATAAGTAACTGCCATTGACTACCATAAAAGAAAGGGCATTTTGACACCAAAGTATAAAATCTCAGGACTAAAAATATACATATAGGCTTTATGGGAAACTTCATGGAGGGGGTCTGCACCATCAGGGAATAGGTACTGGGGGATCCACTGGTTCCACGTATATTTTTGTCCCAATTTGATAGTTCTTAGAGATGCTGTTTCTTATTCCATTTTGCATCTCTACTGCAGTGCCACTGTCTAGTAGGAAGTATTCAATGAATATTCATGAATAAGGTGGTAAATATGCCTCAGAAAATATTTACCTCTGAGACCTGTGGTAATGCCTTATAGCACAGAGCACCTGTGAGAGGATACAGCAGTGGTGAGGATGTGAGGGAGGTGTCTGTGTGTTTGTGTGTGTAAACTGATATAATTTATTTCACAAGTTTCCCAGGCACCAGACATTCAGAAGATTTCGTGCAAAGTTATGAGATTGTCCTGCCAGAGAGCAAGGAAGGAAGCCCGCAAGAAGTAAGACACTGAGGCATATCACTCTAGGAAGAAATGAAATCTCTTCCCCAGACACCATCTGAAATATTCCATGCGAATAGGTAGATTGAGAATTATAATGAGTACACCTACAGCAAACAGATAACATTCATTTAATATTCATTATGTATCAGGCACTGTTATAAGTTCTTTGCGTGTATTATCTCATTTAATCATTACAACAACCTATTGAGAAAGATTTGATTACTATCCCCTTTGTAGAGATGAAGAAACTGAGGCTTGCAGTGGTTAAAAGATTTGCCCAAGCTCACACAGTCAGCCAGTGGTAGAAGTATGTCTCAGACTGGATCTAATTGTCTTCAGAGCTCATCAAAACTCTTGGGTCCCTTTCTAGCCACATATTTTTTTTATGATGAGAACAGTTTTACATGACTTGGTTTTCATTTTAAAAATAAGGAGAAAATTAACATGTTTCTTCCTAGCCAGAATTTTAAAGCTGGCAGGGCACCCAGTTTTCCTACTTAAAAGCTGTGTGCCCACAAGCAAGTTCCCTAACCTCTTTGAGCTTCAATTCCTACAGCTCTAAAATGGGGACGACAGCCCTTCTTTCTGTGTTTTGGGGAGGATTAAAAGGATAGTGTAAGTAAAACAGCTAGCAAAGGGCCTGGATTATGAATGGGGTTTAATAAATTTTAATTCACTATGGGGCCTAGTAATATAAAATGACATTTTCAAATTAAAATCCTATCAAATATTGGTGATAGGGTGAGAGCAAATAGATTATTGCTCTGGTGAATAAATGTGCCTATATTTATACAATCTTTAGAGAACCATGAGGATTATCTTTGCTGCAGCCTTCATTTTAATTAAGAGCATAGAGATTAGACATATCAGCGTAGGAAGAGGTTTATATTTGATTTAAACCACAGATGCACATTTGCAGCATCTAAACATTCCATTCCTTGGCTAAAGATGTAACAAGCCACTTCAGCAAACCTGAAATTGCAAAATAAATGGAAAATGCTTAATCATTTAAAAAGAAATAGCAAAGGAATGAAAAGACCAAAGCACACACGGACACCAGCAAGGAAAGTTAAGCAGCAGGAAGTCTCCTCAATTTTTTTAAAGGCTGACAAATGACTTCAGTAGACAGGCAGGATATAAAACTAAAGGATCCATCTGTATCGCTTTTCCACACAAACATTTTCAGAAAAAAAGTGTACATATCCATATGCAATCTCATTTTGGGTAAAAGTTTTTCTCAATGAGAAAAGCAAGTTGCAAAGCAATGTGTAAAATACAAACTTATTTTGTAAAAACAATGTCAAGCCCCACCTACATCTGAGTATGCTTTGT
This sequence comes from Eubalaena glacialis, assembly GCF_028564815.1. Classification (NCBI taxonomy): domain Eukaryota; kingdom Metazoa; phylum Chordata; class Mammalia; order Artiodactyla; family Balaenidae; genus Eubalaena; species Eubalaena glacialis. The sequence goes on along the minus strand of NC_083725.1, from coordinate 59,352,221 downwards.
ACACGTCTGTATGAACGTAGAAAAGGTATGAACGGTTCAAGCCAGAATGCCACACTGGGAACCTTGCCAGGCTTGAGGGAGATTTTTGTTTCTTGAACATCTTTGCATTACCTCACCAAATGCAGTGAGCACGTATTACTTTGGAACAAAAACATTTAAAGATTAAAAACGAAAAAAATGTACCTTTCCTATTATTCATCTACCCCTTCATTCATTCATTTGTTCATCATCCAAAAGTTACTTAAACCTGACCAGTCACCATGATGTAAACTAAGTTGGTCTTCTCTGAACTGTCAGACCTGACTTTTTCAGAGGCATGCCAGCTAAATTTAGATCTTTTAAAAAAATAAATTTATTTATTTAATTTATTTATTTTTGGCTGCGTTGGGTCTTCGTTGCTGCGTGCGGACTTTCTCTAGTTGCGGCGAGCGGGGGCTACTCTTTGTTGGGGTGCGTGGGCTTTTCATTGTGGTGGCTTCTCTTGTTGCGGAGCACAGGCTCTAGAGCACAGGCTCAGTAGTTGTGGCGCACGGGCTTAGTTGCTCGTGGCATGCGGGATCTTCCCTGACCAGGGCTCGAACCCGTGTCCCTGGCATTGGCAGGCGGATTCTTAACCACTGCGCCACCAGGGAAGCCCTAAATTTAGTTTTATTTTGTGGGGTTACCCATGTGGTTCTGTGCCGTGTCCTAAAATCCTGTCCTGCTCCCCTTTGAGACTGAGATATATTAAATTCAAACCATTTGGAGTTAATTGCACTCCTTTCCTTTCCACCTGTAGTTACTGCACTCGGGGGAGGACTGACTGAAGCCTCAGTTCCAGTGAATTGTGTGTAGCTGTTGGTGGCAAGAACATGGAATTTAGAGTAAAAAAAAAACCCAGAGTTTTTCAGTTCTGACTCTTCTACGAACCAGATATGTGGTTACAAGGGGACACGTACATACTGCGATGCTACTTCCTTCTTTCTGAACCTCAGCACCATCTGCTGTCTTTGAGTAATGGTACCTATCTTACAGTATAGCTGAAAAGCTCCAGTGGTGTTAGATATCGAAAGTCCTAACAGATTGCAAAGTGATGGTTGTGTGTCTATTACTACTTCTCCACAAAGAATTTGTGGTTTTTGCTTCCAACAGAGGACAATGACACATGTTTATAAGTCTTGGCAGATTTCCACTTGAGGTGAGACTATCATGAGTTTGAATGGTTCTGAGAAGCAACAGCTGCCATGTTAGGCAAATGCAATTTCTTCCTTGTAATGATCGCAAACCCAATTAACCAAAAGCATATCTGACCTGGTATAATCGTCTTCAACAAGCATGTGCTTTGGAATTGGTGAGTACCTTCCTGGAGAGATGGGCGGCAGGGAGGTTTTGTATTCTAAAGTGCCATTGTTGCCAGAGAGGAGATGGTTTCCCATTGGTGGAGAATAAGCTAAGGGGTGAAAGAAAAGAAAAGAAATCTGTTATGTGGGTGATTCAATGTGTCATGCTACAGTTCTGTTAAAAATAGAAAGGCTTTGCTACACGCTAAGAATTTTCTGATCCTTCAAGAGGAGGGAGTTGCTGTTGGTTTGCATTTAATATGTGCAAGCACATGGTGACCTTCAGGATTGGAAAGATGTAATAACAGTCATATCTGTAAGCTCAGTTCGTATAATTAGGTGAAGAGAAAAACTGGAGGAGAGACCCAGCACTCATATTTTCAGAACAATGATTAATTTTCTATTGAAATAAAAATGTTAGCTTTTTAATTGCAGAGCTCACATTCTTTTCACGTAATTAATATCAAACCATCAAAAGCAGAAGGCTCTTAGGAGAAAGTTCTTGTATAAGACTTTAATCCCTAAATATGCTCTACTCCCATCCCAGAAAGGCTAACTCTGGTCTTTCTCTTCTGTTCCTCCACCCCAATTCATCCCCCTTTTGGGTGACTGAAAAGCCCTCCTAACTGGGTCTCCTGCCGCTGTTCTCTCCCAAAATCCATTTTATACATTGAGAAATCCAGGTCTGATCATGCTGTTCTCTTGCTTACACACTCTCCATTGCCACTACTGTACTGAGTATAAATTCTCCCTTTCACCATTCTTACAAGATTGACTCATTTCAATATCCCCCCTTATGAATCTCCTATGGTCCTTAAGTAAGGCCTGTTCTCCCCAATATCTGTACCTTTGCTCCACTCTACCAGCTACCTGCAACTTCTCTCTCCTATCCCATCTCTGATACTGAAATCTCATCCATTTTTTCAAGATAAAATTCAAATGCCACCCTCTGCGTAAAGATTTTTCTGATCTTCTGAAGACAGGTGATATCCCTTTCCTTTGAGTGCCCAAAGGATATTTATTTTTACCTCTCTCATGGCATGTACATCCCTCTCAGTTTGCCAAATATTGCTACTATTTATATATCTGCATTAGCCTTCCTTTCAATGAAGGCCATGATTTTATCTCCTTTGTATCGCACATATTACCTTACAAGGTGTCTTGCGCCTATTGAAATTACTCAATACACATTTCTTGAATTGAATAGCAAGTTTTGTTTTCTCCTTTTTCTCTTTGACGTTGACCTTATATGCCCTTCAAGAAGAGGCTCACAGAGCCTCAAGACAGATTTTTCTAAATTTATCCAGTTTGAAAAACTCTGAAAGTTAACACTCTTTCATATCCTGAGGTAAGGCTGATCTCATCTTACTTCTTGCTTGACAAAAAGACATATTTTGGGGCAAGTCATTTTAGAATCACCATTAAGAAAAGCAATAGCTAATGTAATGGGCAGATAACAAAATCATTCAACATTTAAATTTCAAGAGAAACGTCCAAATCTAAGAGAGGTCAAACAACTTGCTTAAGACCATAGTACTAATTAATGACAGGTCCTGAAGACATTCTGAGTCCCCAGTCTCACAATTGGTTTCTCAAAATTTCAGAATGAGCACATTTACTCATGCTGACAAAACTATCCCTTAAACTCACATCAAAGAAATGAATTGCTTCTAAATCTAGTCCCCAAGGACAGAATCTTCTTGTTGACCTATTAAGAAGAGGGGAAAACACGGGGCTTATGCAGCAGTGGACTTTGTGAGGACGCAGTAGAGCATCTCATTGTTAGTTGTTGCCCTAGAAGCACGCACCTCCACCCCATCTCCACTGCCACAGTGATCAATTTTCTCTGGCTTCCCTGCCAATATATCCAATTCTGGTAAAGGTAAGAACTATAATGATAGTTATTAAGGATTATGATTTCACCAACTGAGGACAAGATCCTTTCCCCCAGGAAGAAGCACAGTGCTATCTCTGGTTTATTTTGCCAGCCCCTCTTTTCCACTCTGTTGCTATACAGATTTGAACTAGGAAGAGAGACTATTAGGACATGAGAGCTATCATGCTTTAGGGGCCTGAGAAACAGACTTTAAAAATGCGTTGCCCCTTGGAATACTACTCAGCCATGTAAAAGAATGAAATAATGCCATTTGCAGCAACATGGATGGACCTAGAGATCATCATACTAAGTGAAGTAAGTCAGAAAGAGAAAGACAAATACCATATGATAGCACTTATATGTGGAATCTAAAATATGACACAGATGAACCTATCTACGAAACAGAAACAGACTCACAGACATAGCAAACAGACGTGTGGTTGCCAAGTGGGGGAGGGGTTGGGGGAGGGATGGGTTGGGAGTTTGGGATTAGCAGATGCAAACTATTATATATAGAATGCACAAGCAATGAGGTCCTACTGTATAGCACAGAGAACTATATTCAATATCCTGTGATAAACCATGTAAAAAAGAATATGAAAATAATGTGTATATATATATGTATAACTGAATCACTTTGCTGTACAGCAGCAATTAACACAACATTGTAAATCCACTATACCTCAATAAAATAAATTTTAAAAATGTGTTGCCCCTATGCTGTTGTAATCACACTGTCCATAACATACATCATCAAGCCTTTCCATAAGGGTGAATCTGACAACTCATCAGGTAAGGCCTCCAAGGCAACTGGGGAGTCAAGTGCAGGATCCCCCTGAAGTATTTCCACAGGCTAAAAAAGAGTGAAGGTGCAAGTAGAGGACTTTGCCAAGTTTTGTAGAATTCTGATTTTGCAAACCTGGCATGCTGTTCAAAGATGACACTGAGCGTGGTACTTACAGTGAGTAATATCAGGTGGACCGTAAGGGTCAGTCATATAAATGGTGGTGGCTTTGCCAACTTTTAGATAAACTACATCTGACGTGTTCTTCAATATTGCTACCGCCTCTTCATGTGTTACTTCTTCTAAACTGTAATTGTTTACCTGAAAGGGGGAAACATTCATGATTAGAGCCAAATCTATGCAGGTGAAGAGAACTATTCAGGCAAGAAGATATACAAAATTATGACTTATGTAAAGATTAAATTGCAATCATTACAGTCCAGTATCTATATCACACTTTGACAGAAGAGATGGATTAAAGGCATTAGCCAAAGCAGATAAGGTACAGTTGTTGATGCTAAAAAACAAGGTTGCTTCTGCCTTTTTCTAAGAGGAAACAACATTTTATAATAGAAATCAGAATACTTTTTGTGGAAAAAGGAACAAAGGTGTCAAATGTCCTTCTTATGCTATAGTGACTGTGATTACAGAAGTAATATACATCCATTGAAGAAAACAAACAAAAACAACAGAAGAAAATAAAAATTATCCCTAATCTCCCTATATGGATATATTTCTTTAAACGACTGTGACCATATTACACACACTGTTTTGGAACCTGCTTTTTAACTTCGAGTGAACATTTGCCTCTAACATGAATGTACTTCAACAACATGAGTTTTGTTTCCTACAAAGCACTGTGCTGCATGGCTATAACATAATGATTTACCTAATCTCTTACTAAAGCATGTTTATGTTGGTTCTAATTTTATTCTATTATAAATGATGTTGCAAAAAACTTTTTTCTATATTTGTACACCACTTTGATGACTTCTTCAGGATAACTCATACAAACGAACACTGGACAAAGTATATGAATATTATAAGGGCTCAGATACCTGTGTCCAAAGTGCCCTTTGGAAACATGAACCAGTTTACTCTTAGAACACAATTATACGAGAGCCCCCATTTTCCCACAGCTTCACCAAACTTGGCTTTTCTCACTTTAAAAACTGTTCGCATCAAAATGTCATTTAACATGAGTCTATTTTCTAAGGAAAGAGTGCTAATGTTGGAACATAGAACTTTTCAGGTGAACAAGTTCAAGAGTACCTTATTGCTATCGGCTTTAACAGCAACTCCTCTTTTGTTATTGGACAGAAAAGCCTGTGATACCTGAGCAATTATTACTTCATGGCAGTGGCTTACAGTGGGTCTTTGCAACACTTCTCTTAAATGGTTTTCAAATATTCAGGAAATATTTTACATACCTAGGTTATCCTTATTTGGCCCCTATTTTTTTATGAAGCAATTGTTTAGTTGGTTCCTGCTGAAATGATGTGGAATTCAAATAAATGTGATATAAATATAAATAAATAAAATAGATTGGATTCCTACATATTCTCTGTACTATCCAATCAGCACTTTAGTCATTTAATACCTCGTAGCATTGCTTTTTACTTTTGCTTCACGTTGCTATATAAATTCCATGTGTCAGTTAATCCTTGGTGGTGTAGCCCAGGTTAGGGACCCTGGAACAGGAGGGAACTGAACCTGACTGCTGACCATGAGCTCTCCAGTAAGCTGTAAGCCTCTCTACCGGTTCCTACAGTTCTCTTCTAGACAAGTGACATTCTTGTAAATCTTTTGTATTTCCAGTGTCTAGCACTTGTTTATTCATTGATCAAATATTTATTGCATACCTATTATGTGTCAGTCACTGTTCTACATGTTAGAGATACAGTGATAAAAAATAAGAATGATAATCATAATCATAGCAGACACATATAGCCTTATTACATGTCAGGCACTACTCTAAATTATTTTATGTAGATTAACACAATAAAGCCCCACAATAGCCTATGTGCTGGCTATTATAATTACTTTCATTTTACAGATGAGAAAAGCATGCCTCCAAGAGGTTCAGAAACTTGCCCAAAGTCATTGATCTAATTGTAGTAGAGGCAGAATTTAAAGCCAAGCAGTTTGGCTCCAGGGACCATGCTCTTAACCACTCATCTATACTGCTTCCTCCAGATGGACCCAGCCCCTGCTCCCGTGAGACTCACGTTCTAATAGAACATAGCTGTTTATGGAATGAATGGATAGAAAAATAGACCCATATAGAGTGGGAATGTAGAGGGACTAAGGCATGGGGAACACAGTTGATGATGGCAGCCTTTAGTTATAGACAGAGAAATAACAAAAATGACAGTAATAATAATAAGAGCTAACATTTATTTAACACCTATATGTCATATATCTTGGAAGTACTACGTATATATTTTGACATAAGTCATATCATTGGTCCTGGTTATAGCTCCATGAGGTAGACATGAATAATTAGGCCCATTTTACCGGTGAGAAAAACTGACATTTGAAGAGGTTAACTTGCAACAAATAGGTCACACAGACCCCAAGTGGCAAAGCCATCAGTTGGGTCACCGTCCTCCTGAAAAGATGAAAATGAGACGGCCCTTGAGTGTTGGTTCACTGAAACCTAGGGCTTACATCATCTATTCTTTCTTCCTTTAGGAGAAGAGTCTCTTTCCAAGTTTACATATAGAAGTAATGTGAATTCCTAAGTGTTATAAAAGCCTGAGTAATCATTACCCTTCTCGCTTAATCCAGTGGTGACAATATATCGCATCAGCCAAATACACTGACAAAGTCAAAAAATAAGTAAGTAAAATGGAAAGTAGTTTGATATAGATAGGTTTCTTCAAAACCTTCTTGTATATTTGATTAATCACTTTTTTAAGGGCGGTACCACTTGTACCTAGATAATGAATATTTACAAATAATGCTCATATTACAATGGTTTAAAATGTGTATGGAAGTGGGTGTTTTCTCTTAAACAATGGTTGCCTAAGGTGGCTCTGAATATTGTGACCGTGCACCCCAGAAACATCTATATTGAAAAAAGAGAAGAGAGAAGGCATTTGTTGGCATAAACAGTGAGGATCACAAGCCAACATATAAAGACCCTAAAGGCTAGAAAACAACTGGATTAGACTACAAGTGGCACAAAAGCTCTGTTCCTGACAGGGCTCATTGTTTCTCTCTCCAGGGTACAGAAAGCACACAGCTCATTAGATTAGCAGTGAAAAAGAGATGTGGCCAGTGTTTATTAAACTGCACTTTTTCCATTTTTAAGTTGGGCCTTGAAACAGTCTAGAAGATGTTATCTTTAAGTGTGTTTTCTGAGAATCACTTCCTTAACAGACTCTCAGACCACCAGGAAAATATTTAGAGCAGAAAACAGAAGTTGAGGAAAAGTTGGAGGTAAGGAGTGAGGAAACAGAGGATACTGGGGAAAATATTGGTAATTTAGAATAGTGGTAGTTCAGTCAGTCTTTGTTTGGTGACTATGAAATATTGGAAAATTTACACTGATTTTCATCATGGAAGAGGTGGTGGCAACAACATGTAGTGATTTAGAGCACATGCTTTTGAGTCATGCAAACCAGGACTCATCCTGTTCCTGGCACTACCTAGCTGTGTGACTTTGGGAAACTTATTTAACCTACTTAGCCTCAGTTTTGACATCTGTAAAATAGGTATGAGAATAAGCACTGCCTCAAAAGGGTTATTGATTTAAATGTATTGACCTATGTAAAGTGGCAGGCTCATTACTTATTAATGTGAGCTCTTGTTACTATTACTACTGTCATCATCCATCTCTCTTCTCAGGAAACAGGAATTCTGGGTGAAAATTTTCGCTGAGCATTTTCCTGTAAACATCTGTGAACTGATGAGTTTAATTAGAGAACTGTTGATGAGGCTTCTGTGTGGTCTTTTTAAAAATTCAGAATAGTATAGGATCTGGACCCAAAAGTGCTCTTTTGTGCTGAAGTCTTCAAAATGCTTTTCACGAAAGTGGGTTTATTTGGGGTAATTATATGTGTGCATTATCCTCTGAACTCTCAACATAAAGGGCCTACAGCTGGAGCTGATTGTACACAGAGAGAAGGGACATTATACTGATTGGCTGGTTGCTCTTGTCATTGTTTTCCATTGTCTTTTTCCTTTTCCTTTTTTCTTTTGCATCAAGTATCTGCCTATAATGGTGAACACTGAGCAACTGGCCTGGTTTCAGAAAAAAAAATCATGTGCATTTCAATGAAGTGTTTCTGTGGGGTGCACTACACAGAGGGGGATGTGTGTGCAGCCTGGCCATGTATCTCAATAGGACAGAGGACTGAGGCCAAGAGAGAGAGGTTGGAGGTGAGATGACTCATTCTCTCGAATGGAAGAGGGAGCACTGAATTGGAGCATGATGCCAACAGAAGAGGGCAAACCAGTTGAAGAAAGGGGCGCCAGGAGACTTGCAAGAAAGGAACATGGCAAGTGTTGTGGGAATTCAAATAAGTGTTAGCAAATACATATGTGATGGTACAAAGGTGGGAGGTGTGCGGGCATGAGAGGGTGTGATAAGGAGAAATGAGCAATGTACAGATGGCGACATACTGACCTTTCCATATTCATTCAGGAATAGCAATGTGGTGAGACAAACTGGGAGGTATTAGGGCCATAAAAATTGTACTAAGACATAGTACAAGGAAATGTGAGACTCTAGAAACACTGGGAAAAAACATCACAAACTCCAAAGTTAACTTTTAAAAGAGAAGACAAAGTAGATGATCACCATATTGTAAAATAACTTAAAAAGGGGGCCAATCTAATGTAGTAATGTCAATGGTATGAAAATAAATATGCATAAACCAAAGACTGAAATCTCTGCAGTCCATTGTAATGAACTGCTATAATAAAATTTGTTTTAAAAATAACTATGAATACATGAGAAATGTTAATAATGGTTATCTCTGGATAATAAATATTTTCTTATTTTTCAGCTTTTCAGAAATGAGATGGTTAGAACAAAATTAACTATGGTTAATTATGGTTAGAACAAAATTAGTTATGGTTAGAACAAAATTAACTCTATTTTTCAAATGAATAAGAACAAAAACCTTAAGTAAGGGAGAACAGAAACTAAGTGCGGTGACCTCTTTATGAGACACACCTAACAAGATCTCATGAGTAACGGAAAATTGGAATAGGAAAGAAGGAAATTGATTTCTCATGCCCAGTGACTTTACTTAAATTTATGAGAAATAATAGCCATATTTTAAACCTAGGTGTTTTTTAGAAATGAAGGCAACCTGGTATATAATGAGAGTAATTTTGAAAGTAGACTCAGATCTGCTATCAATTTCTAGTTTTATGAATTTTGGCCAGTTAACATATTTACTGAGTTTTAATTTTCTTATATGTAAAATGGGGATAATATTGATTTATTTGTTGATTTACTTGTGTTTATGAGAAAGAAATGATACCATGAACCTGGAAAGACACTGTATAACATAAAGCAGTGTATGAAAAATGATCAAACATCATAATCAGACATAGTGCTTTGGCTGATCCTAATGCTGGAAATAGTTTCTTCCTGTTCAGGGTTCTTTCTGTGAAACTGATCTCGTACAACACTTACTCCTGCAGTGCCTCTTTCCATCTCAAAGACTGACCTTCCCAAGGGCAATGATTAGATCATTTTCATCTTTGTATTCCCCCAGCTGACACAGCCTAAACAGTAGGCACTTAATAAATGTTGAAACAATCTGCTAAATAAGTTAAAAAAACAATGTGGCATATCAAAGGAAAAGCAACCAAAATTCCCTATGTTATAGGAAGAATGAGGCATTTGTGTTGAGCTTCTATTTTACATTTGTGTTGAGTCAGAGAGGAAAGGATAAGGAATGAAGGTCATTCAACCAACAATACATATCTATTGGACACTCACTCTGTGTCAGGCATGGGATAGAAGAATGAAAGGCTGGTACAAAATGTGAACACCGGCTCGCATCAGCTTATAAGGGACATAATCAGAGCTCCAACAGTGCAAATTTCTTCCTCCTCAATTAATCATTAATGCATTTTTTTTAAAACTATTTATGTAGCTTTTTAAAAATAATTAATTAATTAATTAATTTATCTTTGGCTGCGTTGGGTCTTCGTTGCTGTGCGTGGGCTTTCTCTAGTTGCAGCGAGCAGGGGCTACTCTTCCTTGCAGTGCATGGGCTTCTCATTGCGGTGGCTTCTCTTGGTTGCAGAGCACGGGCTCTAGGTGAGCGGGCTTCCGTAGTTGTGGCACACGGGCTCAGTAGTTGTGGCTCGCGGGCTCTAGAGGGCAGGCTCAGTAGTTGTGGTGCACGGGCTTAGTTGCTCCGCGGCATGTGGGACCTTCAAGGACCAGGGATGGAACCCATGTCCCCTGCATTGGCAGGCGGATTCTTAACCACTGCGCCATCAAGGAAGTCCCATTAATGCATTTCTTCACCTTTCATTGCATAGAGAGAGAGAGAGAGAGAGCAAGTGCCACTGATGTCTTGATTGACTTCAGCTTCCTCTATAGCACTGGTCACCAAATGGACCGTATGATAGGAACCCCAGTACAATCAGCTGGGTACAGGAAGAAATATTTGAACTTCTATTAATATTTATCACATCGATCTTCATCTTTGTATTTCTTGTGTATGGTTTAAAATAAAATGTATTTATTACAATTGCAATCATTGTTGCTTTTGTTGTGGTCATCCATGTACAATGCTTGGTGTCAGTCTATTTATCTCTTGTAAAAATAAAATACAGTGTGTGTGAAAAAAAAATGTATATATTACTATAACAATATATGAATGCAATCTAAAGTAGAGAAATATACATATATTAAAGACAACTTTTTGTGTTTTACTGACGGGGTGTGCTGTTAAAGAATTTTAAAACCACCGCTTTATACTAGGTACTGATATATGATGACTATAGAGTAAGTTCTATAAACAGGGTTATTAAACTGAATACAAGCAAAAGAAATAAACAATATAATGGAAGGCTTTAACCCTTTATATAAAATCCCTTTATAAATAGAGCCCTTAAACCCTTAAATAAAATATATCATTGCATTTGCATTATATTGTAATTTTATTGTATTTGAGAAAAATGAAAAGGGAGTCCAAGAATTAATTATCCAGAATTTTTTTCCCCTGGTGTTTCAGAAGGTAATCTAACTACTGGAGACAGAGTCTGAAGGGTGAACTATTTCTAATGCCTTTTAGCCCATGACTGGAAATTGCTAAATGATGCTATACCAGCTTGATGCAATGAGCATTACCTCAGAAGTCACCCTCAGGAGAAGCAGTGGAGCTGCAGCAGAGTGGGGTAGGATGTGATTAGGTCAAGGTAGAATGATGGTTCTTAACCTGGCTGCACATTAGAATTGTTTGGAAAGCTTAAAAAAAAAAAAAAATGAAAACGAGGCATGGCTCCTACCCCAGAGATTCTGATTTGATTATTCAGGGTTGATTGAGGCCTGGGCATCCATAGCGTTCAAGAACTTACCATGAGATTCAAATGTGTAACCAAGATGGAAAACCAGAGGGGTTGAGTAAACTGCTGAAAGGAATGTGGCTTTAGAAAATTGATATCTAGGTCTGAATCCAATCTCACAATTTATTAGTTATGTAATATTGGAAAAGTGTTTGCATCTTTGAGTTCTAACTTTCTCTTCTGGAAAATGAGAATAGCAGTAATGACTGCCCTATCCATCTCTCAAGTGTTGGAGTAAGGAGGTGCTGTGGGTGAAAGATCTTCTTAAGGAGGAGGCAGTGTGTTGCTGGTAGGAAAGAGCCATGTGCAGAGACAGTTATAGCTTTTGGTTCTTATTTAAGGTTGGCCTAAACAATGAAAGTGTTTTAAAATCCTCTTCATGATTCAGATAACTCCTACATATTTGCATGGTCTTCAAGATGATTTTCTTATTGATATTTGGATGAAACAAGGTGATAGTGGGTCCTCACAACTAATACTCATTCAGAAAATTATCTTGTTTCCACTCATCTTCCCTAAATCTATTTAATGTCCTTACCATAGGATAAACATTCTGGAATAAAAATAGGAGATGCTCACACATAGCACATCCCAGAGTGACTCCAGTGAACACTAGTTCTAGGTATTTCATAAGCATTACTTAAGAAAAAAAGTTCCATAGTAAAATATACTTGAAAGTTAGGGTACCAAAGTTAAATTAGTTCCTTGACTGGAGGACTTCATAGACCCTTATATATGCTAAAGTTTGTTGAGAATCTACAAAAGAGGTGAGATACAGGTTGTAGAATTTCAATTTGACTATAGATGCTTTTCATGTGACACAGACATGAGACTAATATTTTAAAACACACTTAGGAAACACTGATCTAAGGCAATGCTGTCATGGTATTGAGGACATAACAAAAGATCAAAGATGAACATGACTTGCCCAAGGTCAGTTAGGTAGAGTTAATGCTGGCTGACTGGGACTTGAATCCAGATATCCTATCTCTGAGTCCATTGTCTTTCCATATTATTTCAATGCCTCATTTACCTTTCCTCTTGTCTTAGGCTTCCCTTTAAGCAAAGAAAATATACAGACTTATTTTCTGTAAAAGATGTAAAAGGTCTCTCACTGACAATTTTTTCTTCAAACGTCAAGCAAAGGTTATGGAAAAAAGAGACTAAGATTATAAACTTTAAATCATAATGCGACAGGGGCTTTGCCAATTAACAGTTCATGTTGTCCCTTTAGAGAAGACAATTAGATGACCCTAGATTCAAAGTTTCTGGTATTGTGTAGAAACAAGATGAAGAAGATCACATTTCTGTAATATATGTGGCTCTATGTATCACCATGGTAGGGCTTAATAAAAATGAGTGTGTAAAAATATATGAAAGAATTAGAAAATTATCAATACTGTTAACCTCTGACCATCTGTTCCATGAAGTTCAAGGCCAAGAGGGAATCTATTCAGTCTGAGATTTCAACACTAAGCTACTGGTACAATCCATTAAAATCAGATGTCACTGTCATCTGAAAAAATAAAAAACAAAACAAAACAAACAAAATTCTAGTGAATGAAAATAAGTGCCAGTAGCAGGAGAAATTTAAAAAATTGTTATTTTGATAAAGAGAACATATACCACGCCTCTGGGTGACCCATGAAACATCAGAGAGGTCTGACATTAAAGTCATCTTATTTGAAACACTAAGGGGCTTATTGCAAAGGTTTTAGGCAGGATAATTTTTTCTTACAGTAGAATAAATGTAAAGGTCAGATGCAATAATATTGCCTGTTTTTTTTTCTTTTAAGTTGGGGAATAACATTCTAAAGAATCAAAAGAAGTTTTGTGAAAAGGGTAATCTATTTTCAGAGGATAAATGGATGTATGATAAAATTTAGTGCAAGAGTGAGAGGAAAAGTGTAAAACATCTTAAAAGACTGAGAAGTGGAGAATTGGCAAGACATAGCTTTTTAAACAAATGTGGAAGAGGAATTCATATTCATCATTGTGTTTCCAAGAGAGAGAGCTTTACTAAAGGGAGAGACCTTTACTAAAGGGAGAGCTGTATAGGGAAGTATATTTTGATATAATTTTAAGGAAAACGTTTTTACTGATGGTTAGTATCTAATGGATAGCTTCGACAAGGCATTCCGTTCTCCATCCTTAGAGAGTTCTAGCAGAGGTGAGGGACTATTTCACATGGTTGCTCTTCTGTGGGATTCTGATGTACTAAATGAGAGTTGGAATAAGATAATATCTAAGATAGGTACTTTTCAATTCTGACATATAAGAAGTATTTAGGGGAAAAAAAGTACCCAGTATATATGGTATGATTCAGATGGTGTCCAACATTAAAGTTATTTCAGTTGAGAAACTGAAAGGTTTATTACTAAAGATCCCCCACTCCCACCCCCCGCCAAAAAAAAAAAAAAAAAAAAAAAAGATTGTGCTCTCACTGCAGGGTAGATGCTGGGAGACTTCCTGAATTATGGTGATCTATCCACAAAAGTCTAAAGAAATTAATGGAATTTTATTCTCGATCAGCTTACTTACAGAACTATGAATGAATAACATATGGAGGAATTTTTCCTAAGAAGTGAGAGAAGGGAGTGGTACAAATTGTTTTAGAAAAAAACCTATTTATAGAAAAATAGAGTGTGGTACAGCTGGTAAATCACAGAATCTAAATTATTCATACTTCCTTAGGGGGAGGAGAGTAGAAGAGGAGAAAGATAAAGAAGACATGAATGTAGGGTAGTAAAGGGAAGAGGAGGTGGAAAGGAATGACAGAAGGAGAGCATTAATAAATATTTTTGGTTGAAGCAAGATAATTGATCTTTTGGGGTGGCTTCCGGGACTTTAATTTATGCTCTCCCTCAGGCTCATTTTTCTTTCAGGATTTTATAAAATGAATAATTTTCTTTCATTTCCAGATTCAGCTTGGCAGTTGCCTTGAAAGTACTAATTATGTTTTCCTTACGTAAGAGGAGAGAGACCTATGATTGTTGAAGCTTCATTTTTTTTTAAACTATGCTTTAAAACTCAAAACAGTTAAGGATTATGTCATAGCTATTTTTGAAATCATTTTGTCTACAATGAATATCAAGAAAATGATAATGGAAAAATAGCATGGTGCCTGGAAAATCCTTTGACAGAATTATTTAGACTTTGAGGGTTTTTTTTTAAGAATTTGAATATAAAGCTAAAAATTTAAACAGAACTTCAAGAAATCAGCAAATGACATCTAGCATGATATTATAATAGCAGCAGTTGAAGAAATAACAGAAGAGGTCCAGAAGAGTTGCCTACATCCAAACTCTTACAGACAATGAGCCAAAGGTCAAATCAGTCGCTATGACACATTACTTTCGAATGAAACTGTCCTCTTCATTTTTCAATTTAGCACTATGTAGAAAATGGATATCACAGTTTATTTTATTCCTAAGTCCACAAACAATAAAGTTTGTCTTCTTGAGAGAAGTCGTTAGAGAGAAGTTGTCTTATATCCCAATAACACTTTTCTGTTTCAGAAGACACAACATCATAAGAACCAACTTTTAGGACTTCCCTGGTGGCGCATTGATCAAGTGTCTACTTGCCAATGCAGGGGACATGGGTTCGAGCCCTGGTCTGGGAAGATCCCACATGCCACGGAGCAACTAAGCCCGTGCGCCATAACTACTGAGCCAGCTCTCTAGAGCCCGCGAGCCACAATTACTGAGCCCGTGTGCCACAACTACTGAAGCCCGCACGCCTAGAGCCTGTGCTCCACAAAAAGATAAGCCAGTGCACTGCAATGAAGAGTAGCCCCCCACTCGCCACAACTAGAGAAAGCCTGTGCACAGCAACGAAGACCCAAGGCAGCCAAAAATAAATAAATAAAATTTAAAAAACACACAAAAGAGCTTTAAGTTAAAAAAAAAAAGAACCAACTTTCACGTTAAAGGCAAAAAAAACAAGCAAACAAAATTCAGAATGTCCTGAGAATGAAAATGGTGGTTCTACTATACAGCCTAGTGCCTATAGTTAACAACACTGTACTGTATACTTAAAATTTGCTAAGAAGGTAGATCTTATGTTAAGTGTTCTTACCCCATACACACACAAAATAATAATGATAATAATGATAGTGAGAGGAAACTTTGGGAAGTGATGGATAACTTTATAGCCTTGATGGTGGTGATGGTTTCATGGGTATGTACTTATCCCCAAAGTCATGGAGTTGTATACATTAAATATGTACAGCTTTTTACATGTCAATCATACCTCAATAAAATGGTTTAAAAAAAATAAAAATAAAATTGTAGTGACTTCAAGTGGTAAAGAAGCCAAAAACTCTTAGTTGCAACTTTGACTGAAGTCATTAATGCCACATTTTTTGCCCATTCAGTTTGACCATACTTTTTCTGCTGACAAGAGTTCCTTCCTGAGAAGTGGCTGTTGCCTGGGACATGGTAGGTACTCAATATATTACTTGTTAAATAAAGGAATTAATGAATGACTGAATGATAACTAAAGGAAGGAAGGAAAGAACTGACGGACAGATTTTAGGAAACAAATGCAAAGACCATGTTTGGTGGTTACAAGCATTTGAAATCCAGTTCTGTCCATTGTTAACTATATGACCATGGCCAAGTTAGTAAACCTCTCTCTATACCTCAGTTTCCCTTTGCTTATATAAAAGAGGCTGTTGTGAGATATACATACTACATTACAGAAAAACATTTTAAAAAATACATGGAGCACAGTAAATGCCAAATAAATGTTAGTTATCAAGGTTATTATAAAGCTCTTATCCAGATAATTCAATACAAAAATCATTGACAACTACGAAATTAGCCCAGTGGGACTACAAACAACCTGTCTAGAGTCCAGGGACATGGGCACAATGAACTTTGAGGTTCAACCCCCAAAACTTGCACATGTCCTAGAAATTACTATTCTGTTGAAATTGTATAGGTTGATCCTTCCCAAACACTTCTCATGAAAGTATTGGAGATAATGGCTCCTTGTGACAAAGATTCAAGACCTTTGTTTTACAAAGGGAGACATATGACTAGATATGACTAGATATACTTCTCTTACTTGACAGCTATCTTCTATTAATTTTCAGTATTTGATTATTATCCTGTAGATTTAATATAAAACAGTAAATGGAGATGAAACAGTTTTTAGGTGCAATCACCGATTTTTTACTGCTTATAATTGCCTACATTTTGCTTTTGTTTATCATATAACTCCATGGCTCAGAAAGGGTGGCTGCATGTTGGTGTCAATCGTTGCCCAAGACTCCTGAAGCATGTGAGCAGCTGGCAAATAAAATAGTAGAAACCCTGTCTGAAAGGAGAGGGGGAAGGGATCCATTTGCACACGTGACAGAACCCAGATTATGAATTCTTGGAAGTCAGGAACTGTGTCTACACTGGTTGAACCGAAGAACACAGAGAGGCATAGAAATGTACAGATCAATAAACCAGATAGTGTTGTGCCCTTTGCTATGCAAAGCCCATCTCTCTACCAGTCTGGATTTAGCAGTCTCTCTGGCTGATAGGAGATGGATGATACCGGAAGAACAACACATAATCTCTGTGCCTATGAAAACTGGTGAAAATTTAGATTTCTGTTTTTAAAATATCAACAAATCAGCTCCAATTATACCTGTACTTTTGATATCTTTTACCACAAAATCTGCTCTCCCTTTTCTATTTCCACCCAAGGTCACTGCTTCCTCCCCCCAGATTCTTATGTTGAAGTTCTAACCCCCAATATGACTGTATTTGGAGATAGGGTCTTTAGGAGGCAATTAAGGTTATTAATTAAATGACTTAAGGGTGGAGCCCTAATCTGATAGGACTAATGGCTTTATAAGAAGAGAAAGAGAGAGAGAGCTTTCTCACAGCACAAGCCCAGAGGAAAGGCCATGTGAGGATGCAGCAGGAAGATAGTTGTCTGCAAGCCAAGAAGAGAGACCTCACTAGAAACTGAATGGGTCAGAACTTTGCTCTTAAATTTCCCTGCTTCCAGAATTGTGAGAAAATAAAATTTCTGTTGTTTAAGCCACCTAACCTATGGTATTTTGTTATGGCAGCCTGAAATGACTAAGACAGTCATACACTGGGAAACAAGAGCTTTATAAATATACACATAGTTCTGCTTGAGTCACACTCACCATTAGTAGTCTGTCTCCTACTTGCAACCTTCCATCTTTCTGTGCAGCTCCTCCATCTATAATTTTAGTTACATAAATGCTGTTGTCTCCAGGAATGTGTTGGTTCCCCACACCTCCTGCAATACTGAAGCCTAAACCTACGGAAAAGAAACAGAAAAAGAAAAGCCTTGTATTTGTTTAAGAAAGTGCTATTAGTCACATTTCAACAGTCGAAAAAATATTAATCCTCAATTTATTACAACAGTAATAAATAACAATAAATTCTACTTCAATCAACTGTGTTCTTTAAACATTTGAAAGCTTGTTGATTAATGCTAATGAGGCAAAACACAAGTGCAATCCTGCCCTCGTTTAGTCTATGGGATCATCTTCGTTGCTGCTGTTGTTACTCTAGCATAGAGAACAGAAGTCCTGCCAGTCATTTGGGTAGAGACCTAGATATTTTTGACATTTCAGAATGAAAAGTACAGCAATTCGAACATTCCACAGATTCTGAGATAAGAGCCATGAGGAAGATACATTGGATATCGGTGTAATAATTTCAGAGAGAAGGTAAGGAGAAGAAGCTCGATGCCTGCCCTTCATGTTTCCTTCTCTGGGTACCTTGTCATATTTTCACACTTCCTGGCACTTCCTGTTATTAACTTATAGTTAATAAAGAATGAACACAAACGAATCATCCCTGCACACAGTCTAAAGAATAAAGAACTAGATTATATACTTTGACTGTATTATGTTTGTAACAAACCACGAAATATGAAATCATTTTAAACATGGAAAATTTCCTTTTTTTAAAAAAATTTTTGTTTTTTGGAAATTTTCCATCTTGAGAGAAGAATTTTACTATGCTATGGCTTATAATTTTTTTCTTTCAGTTTTATTGAGATATAATTGACACGCAGTACTGTATAAGTTTAAGGTGTACAGCATGATGATTTGACTTATATACATCATGAAATGATTATCACAGAAGTTTAGTGAACATCCATCATGTCATATAGATACAAAATTAAAGAAATAGAAAAAAGTTTTCCTTGTGATGAGAGCTCTTAGGATTTACTCTCTTAACTTTCACGTATAACATACAGCAGTGTTAATTATATTTCTCATGTTGTATATTACATCCCTAGTATTATTTACCTTCTAAGTGGAAGTTTGTACCTTTTGACTGCCTTCATCTAACTGCCCCTCTCCTCTTCCCCCACCTCTTGGTAATCACAGATTTGATCTCTTTTTCTGTGACTGAGTTTGTTTTTGAAGTATAATTGCCCTATAATACTATGTTAGTTCCTGTTACACAACATAGTGGTTAGATATTTCTACACATTTCGAAATAATCACCATGATAAGTCTAGTTACAATATGTCACCGTACAAAAATATTACATGGTTATTGACTATATTCCCTACATTGCACATTTCACAACTATGACTCATTTATTTTGTAACTGGAAGTTTGTACTTCGTAATCTTCCTCACCTATATCTTCTCTCCTCCCCACCCATCTCTCCTCTGGCAACCACTTATTTGTTCTCTGTATTTATCACTCTGTTTCCATTTTATGTTTGTTCTTTTGTTTTGTTTTTTAGATTTCCACATATAAGTGAAATTATACAGTATTTGCCTTTCTCTGTCTGACTTATTTCATTTAGCATAATATCCTCAGGGTCTATACATATTGCCATAAACTTTTATTTATATTAAACTATGGAATGATAACAAGAATAGAGTTATTAAAAAATCATTGTGAGGCCATTTTAAAAGAATGACTGATAGACTCTTTAAAAGTATAAGAACAAAAAAAATCTTTCTCAGAATATAATTGAATACACATTCAGTACAATACTTGTAGCATATATTTTCATTGCATTTTGAAATTATAATAATTAACATGAAAATTACTCAGAAAGATAGATATAAGTCAAAGACATTTGTAACTAAAGACAGAACATTTCTGTAACTTGCTTGTCTTAAGAAATTAAACCCCCCCCTCACACACACACCCCTAGTTGCCTAGTTTTAAAAAACCACACACTTGTTTTATGATAAAACAATCATAAAAATTTTTGGCACTTTATACAACAATGAAAAACACTTTAAAAATACTCCATTTCACTATCCTTGTATTGAATAAATATTGAGTAGGGCTATGTGCTGCTCTTAAGATAGCATAAGTGATTAGTTAATGGAAAAATAATGGCATGGTAAATTATAAAGTAACACCTCTGGAATCATACCTGAAATGAAATGATTTTTTTGTTAAATTAGTCATTAACAATAAATGGAAAATGGATTTACATTGACGGGGCAATTAAAATAAGTGTTATTTAATTTCCTACTAGAGTGGGTAATTATTCTTTATTGATGCTTTGACATTGCATAGATCTATAAACGTATTTGTTTCCCTCATATTTAAAGAATTTGTTTACCAAGTGAAAGATGACCAAGGGTAGATAAAATGTCGCCAACTGGCTTTTCCTATGAAATTTAAAATACATATCAGCTCATGTTTTCCAAAACTGTTACTTCATATTTATATATGATTATGGGAAAGTTTAAAAAACATATTTACAAAAGTTTCATAGCCACACTCTAGGATCAATCTACTGCATTTACAATAGTACAGAATTCATTCCGAACTGTGGACAAAAGGATAAAGAAAATTCAGGGACTCTGATTTACATCTACTATGCCAACAGTAAATGCCACAGCCGGTCTGAGTTACAGAAGAGCTAAGAAAACAAATTACCACTATAAACAAGGTTAAGTCCAACAAAGGGAGTAACTATGTACTTGACATTTGAAGTTGAAGATTTTACCAAGACAATGAAATCACTGTGGATACCGTAGACATAAATATATCAGCTAAAAAGGAAACAACGTTTTTTCCACTAAGATTAGGCTTAAGCACTTCTTAACTGGTGACTCTGCTTAAGCTAAAGTATTTTAAGTAAGAGCCAGAGAATGGCTCTAAAGGTACAGAACTAAACATTTCCCCTAATTTCTCTTACTTTGGTGGAACATGGATACATTTAAAAATAATCAATATTTGATCAACATTCAACCATATTCCAGATATTCAATTCAACATGATAGGTAAATGTATAGCTTATATCTACATCCAGAATACAAGGTTATTTACAGGTGGAAGTATCCATCTGTGTTATAAAATCGAATCTGGTCCTATCTATCCATCCATCCATCCATCCATCCATCCATCCATCCATCCATCCATCCATTTATTCATTCATTCACTCACTCGTATATCCACTCATCCAACAAGCATCTCCTGAGTACATACCATGCATTATATAACCAGCTGCTATCAACTGTAGCCAACATAAATGTAAAGAAATGGATTGACCAGAAACAGTACAGAAATAATGATCCATGAGTTCACATGAGTGACTGTGGCTGAACCTGGCTGAAGCAATGCTCTAAATCCAGATGATGTCATTGCTTTTTGGAGGGCTGCTCTATGAAGACAAATGTGGTCTAGGTCCACCAAGCCATAAGACCAAATCCAAATGATCAGTTTGGAGACACTGGTTTCCTTGCACACACTCTGTTAAAGCAGGGGTAGTCTGTCTACATTATAGGATCATTCTCTACCCTCATTTGCTCATACTTCCTTCCTTCAATCCACTCTAGACACACTTACTGCCTTGATATTTCTAGAACATGCCAGACACACTCCCATCTTAGGGCATTTGCTCTAGCTGTTTCTGCTGCCTGGAACACCCTGCCTTCAGGCTGTTGTTAAAAATTCAATTTCTCTGGGAGCCTGACCCTGACCTCCCTATTTAATACCGTCCCCTAACAATCCATCCCACTTCCTTATCCTGCTCTATTCTCAGTGTCCCTTAGCACTTATTACCTTGTGATATACGATATAAATCATCTATGTATTTTATTTAATTTTTTATTGCCTATCTCCTTGGTGAAAATATAAACTCCAGATGACAGGGATTTTTAACTATTTCATGCTATGCAGTAGAACCAGGGCAGATACATAGTTACCTCATAAATATGCATTAAATGAAAGAATGGATAAACATATGAATATAAGAGAACAAGGAAAATCACTTGTCTCTGAGAAAGACTCCTCTTTAATATGAAGCTGGTGGCTTTAGAGAGTGAGGAGCAGCTGAAAAAGTGAGCGCCGTTAGTTGGAGTTGATAAATGTATATGTTACATTTCCTCATTGAACTCTGGTTACCTCTCCATCTTAGTCTACACAGAGTTTATGGCAACCACTGTGCAGGCAGTGGGACAACAGCAGAGCCAGCTTCGTATCCTGATTCTTCCATCTACTAGCTGTGTAAACTGGAGCCCCAATCTCCTCATGTGTAATAAGGGAATAAACGTATCTATGTTCTTTAGTAATTGGCACATAATATATTCTTTTTTCAAATGTCTTTTTAAAAATGTTATGTAATTTTGAAAGGTTACTTTCCATTTACAGTTATTACAAAAATAGATTCTTCATAAATAAAAATTCTCTGCTTTCAATAAGCTCTCAAGTTGTTTGGAAAACAGATACCTAAAGATCTTGACAGAACTGAACTGGCTAGGATAAGTTCTGTAATGGTACTGTGATATGTGAGTACAGAGGGGGTCATGACTTCTTAGAAGAGCAGGAGGAGAATCAACAAAAGGTTTAGCATTTGGGCTGGATCTTGAATACAGTCTTAAGTTAGAATTGATAAAAGAGAACGCATCTTTAAAACCAATACATCAGACTGACTAAGTAACTGAAGAGTCAGCTGCCCTGACTTAGATCATACAGTGCTCATAAAATCCCAGCTCCCCTGGCTGGAAATTGAGACAAAAATGCCTAGCAAACACTCAAAACCTGTATTTACAGTAAGATAAGCTAGAGTGGTCCCTAACAAGACAAATACAATGAGTATTATAAAGATTTGAGTAAAGAACACTGATTTTTGGTAAGTGACCAATTTAGAGAATTGGTTACAATATTGAAAAGATGTGTCCATGATAAAGAAATGGACTAATCAATTATAAAATAAACTCAGTGACAAGAGTTGGTAGGTCTCATCCTAAAATCGTGACCCTAACACTATCGACTGTGGAAAGTTTGGCTACTGAGAATAATATTAAACATGCCTATACATGTGTCAGTAATAAACAAAGCTGACACAGAACAATATAAGTATTAAAATCACAAAAGGAAGTAAAATCAGTGGATATTTCAGTACTCTGGCAAAGGAAAAAAGCAAGTGAAATTTAAACACCTATTTCCCCAAACAATTACAAACTGATCTGTTTGACAAACCTGATGTGCAAACAATTTCAGGATTACATCTAGTGCATAAAGCTGGGTTCTTCTTTCCGTATTTCCTGCATATCCCCAGAATGTATATCCTCATGTTAACACAGGAGATGCAGGCGTAGGGAAAGGAATGTCTGAACGTTGTTTAAAGCCTTTAACTTAACCTTTTCCCATGCAAAATCTTTTCCTTCTCCTGTGAAAAAAGAACACGAGGAACGATCACTGTGCACCCTTTCCCCTTGGTGCCTGACTACGCTGAGAAGCAGGTGTCAGTGGAAGGTGGAGGCCTGAAGGAGGAAGTCTTGGGAAAACGGACTGATTCTGCGTGCAGGAAGCTTAGAATAAAAACCCCAATACTTGAAAGAGTCATGTGACTACAATGTACCCATATAGTCTTTATGGGTGTAAAGAACTAAGCCCCATGATGTCTTATAATCATTGAACAACATGGTTCAACTTCATTTTATGTGACTTTACTAGGAGGGCACTCTGGGGCACCTCCAAAAATTTAATATTATTAAGCAGACTGCTTCCGTCACAGTTTATCTAGGATCTGCAAGGTAGGGTGTTTAGTGCTTTATAAAAAAAAAATACTATAGTGGTATTCTGTACATTCTGACTATACTATCCTATTTTATTAAAGGAAACACAGAATCCACCCTGAAGCCTGGTAGGCTTTGTTTCAGAAAATACAGGCAACCTAACTGCTGAACGTGCATACATTTCAGTTGACAAACAAAACAAAAACTTCACCTGTGGGTCTGGTCTACACAGGTAACAGACTATTTTATATCTCTTCTCCTTTAGAAAAAAATCATTGTTTAAAAAAAAATACCAAAAATACGTCTTTCATTTTAATTTGACAGAATAATTAATTAATCATATCTACAGTGCCCGATGAGATTCAAGATCAAAGTTGTATTTTCTTACTCTCTGGATTCTCCCTGGGTTCAAATGACAAAGTTTGGAGTTGAAAGAAGTGGTTCTGTTCAAAATGCCTTCAGCACTGGCTAGGCAGGCTCAATCCTGCTTAAGGATCTCTCACAGATCACATAATTAACTTACCACAGTCAATGTTCCAAGCTTTTCTCCTGACTATGTACCTCAAAATACCCACTTATACTTTTTGCCTAAAAAGAGGCATCACTTCAATGCCTATTTTATTGTGAAAAGTCACCAGCTCTATACCTACCCTTTCTCAAAGGAATGAGCATCATTCCTCTTTTCTAAACCTAAATCTTCCCCTTCACCATTGAATTTTACTCATTATTCCTTTTTTTCCCCTCTAGAATATTCAGTCTCTTAACATCAATGCTTTTCTTCTATTCTGGCTTTGACCATGCTTCTGTCCTATCCTAAAAAGATCTTCTCTTGGGACTTCCCTGATGGCGCAGTGGTTAAGAATCTGCCTGCCTATGCAGGGGACACGGGTTCGAGCCCTGGTCTGGGAAGATCCCACATGCCGCGAAGCAATGAAGCCCGTGCGCCACAACTACTGAGCCTGCGCTCTAGAGCCTGCGAGCCACAACTACTGAGCCCGTGTGCCACAACTACTGAAGCCCGCCTGCCTAGAACCCGTGCTCCACAAGAGAAGCCACCACAATGAGAAGCCCGTGCACCACAACGAAGAGTAGCCCCCGCTCGCTGCAACTAGAGAACGCCCGCACACAGCAACGAAGACCCAATGCTGCCAATAAATAAATAAATTAATTAATTTAAAAAAATAAATTAATAAAAAAAAGATCTTCTCTTGAACTTGCTGCAGCTTCATTTACTGTAAGAGCTGGAGTTTCTAAACTGTGATCTCTAGTTACTAACTCCATTTCCGTATCACACATACTTTCCTCAGTCTCCTCCCTCTGACTCTGTATACCACAATCTACTCAAATGGCAGTGGTTACAGGTTGAATACGCCTTTCAAAAGACAGATTGAAGTCCTAAGCCCTGTTACCTGTGAATGTGACCTTATTTGGAAACAGGGTTTTTGCAGATGCAATCAATTTAAGATGAAGTTAAATTGGATTCGTGTGAGCCACAATCCAATGATTGGTGTCCTTGTAAGAAGAGGAAATTTGGACCCAGAAACACAGAAACACACAGAGAAGAATGCACGTGGTGACAGAGGCAGAGAGCAGGATGGTACATGTATAAGCCAAGAAATGCCAAGGATTGCTAGCAACTACCAAAAACTAAGGGAGAAACATGGAACAAACTCTCCCTCAGAGCTCTCCAGGAGGAATCAATCATGCTGACATCTTGATCTCAGACCTCCAGGCTCCAGAATTGCAAGAGAATAAATTTCTATTGTTTTAAACCACCCAAGTTGTGGTCATTTGTTAAGGTAGCTCCAGGAAATTAATACAGCATCTAATTCTAATGGTCTAAGTGGTGGTATGTATATCTACCTCTTTATAATGAAATCATACACACACACACACAAGTTTGGGCACTTATCAACATAGCGGTGGTCATGGAAACTATGAAAATGGATTCTCCACAAGAAAGAGGTTATAGAGAGAAGAGGATTCTATAGTATGTGCCTTGGGGAATAACTATTATTTGAGAGAAGTGAATTTAGCCTGTATGCCCAGAGTTTCTGATTCAGAGTATCTGGCACGTGCCCACAAATTTGCGTTTCTAACAAGCTCCCACGTGATGCTAATGCTACTAGTGTGAGGACCACATTCTGAGAACCACTGTTTCAGAGCAATAAAAAAAGATAAAATGAAGTGAGAAGTAGTAAAAGAAATATGAGAAGAAATGGGGCAGTATAATGTGATGAGGGTAGGAATGTAAAAGAAATCAGTAGTGTTCTATGTAATGCAGAAAGAACAAAGACCCATCAAAGGACTGAAATTTCCTGTCCTTTTGGAGGAAAATTCTGGATGACTGGCTGGGCTCCTTGCCTGGTGGAACTGCTAGTTTGTAGTTACCTCACTCATTCCCATAATAGGAGAGGATGGCACAAAATGTGTAAATGTATTATATATATGTACATATGTCTTCTCTATTGCTACTTCACTAAATCAAGTGCTTATCCAATCATGCTTGCTTTAGTGTAAAAGGCTCATGACCACATTCCCTGATTCCAGTCTTTCCCTGCCTGATTCTCCAATCCATTCAGCAAAGATTTTCCAGGTTATTCTTTCCCTAAAATTCTACATCCATTGTGTTGCTCTGTTTCTTGAAATTGTCCATCACTGTTCATTTTCTACAGGAATGCTACATCCCCTCTTCTCACTATTCCTTACTTCTCTGCTACTAAGCTTCCCCCCAAGCAAGACGATCTTGCTGTGCTGTTTTTCTACTGTTACTCCTGTTTCCCATCTGAAATGCCTTCACCACTTTAATTTTCAAGACCACTCAAGTCTTTGCCAACTCAAAGTAGTTCATTTCTAAGTTGAACCCCAGTAGAACCAATTATACATATCAGCTTTTTCACATCTATTTAAATAGAATGAGTTAACTCATTCAACAAACACTAATTGATAACTACTCATGTGCCAAGGACTGCCCTATATATATTGTGGTTATATCAGTGAATCAGTGTTTATGGTTCTTTTCTAATGGAGAGTAAGGCAAGTAAAGAGGCAATGAAAACCCGGTGTGGTAAGTGTTGATAGGAGAGGAACAGGTGCTAACTATAGGTCCTGATATCCAATCTGAGACCTAGAAGATGAAAGTGAGCCAGGAGAAAGGGAATGGGGAGAGAACATCCCTGCAGAAGGAAACATGCACTTAAAGACCCAGAGTTGGGAGATAACATGGCTTATTTGAGAAACTTATTTGAGAAATATTTCATGTGAAAGCAACAAGTAGTCTTTTTTTTTTTTTTAAACTAAGGTTCAATTCATATTTTTTTTGTGTGTGTGTGAAACCGTGGACCTCAGATTGGGACTTGAACTCATGGTCATTTTTTTTTTTTTTTAATTTATTTATTTATGGCTGTGTTGGGTCTTCGTTTCTGTGCGAGGGCCCTCCCTAGCCGTGGCAAGCGGGGGCCACTCTTCATCGCGGTGCGCGGGCCTCTCACTATCACGGCCTCTCTTGTTGCGGAGCACAGGCTCCAGACGCGCAGGCTCAGCAATTGTGGCTCACGGGCCCAGCCGCTCCGCGGCACATGGGATCCTCCCAGACCAGGGCTCGAACCCGTGTCCCCTGCATTGGCAGGCAGATTCTCAACCACTGCGCCACCAGGGAAGCCCAACAAGTAGTCTTAGTTAGAATACAGGCTGCAGGAGGAGAGGAACCATACCCCTTATACTCACCAATGTACACTTAACCCCTGATACTATGCATAATAAATAGTTTGGAATAAGTGGAGACAGGAGGACTCTTTCTCCATTGAATTAGGAGGGAAGGAGAGAAGGATGGTGTAGATAAAGGTTAAGATTATTGGCTTAATGGCAGTACACTGAAGTCATTCTCATCTTCAATTTACTCTGATAACAAGAAAGTGTGGTACTGGCCAAGATGAGGGAAGTAGTGAGGTCAGAGATTTGAGAAAGTACAGAAGTTTTGAAATAGCTCTTAGGGAAGATGGAAGAAATAATTGATTAGAGAAATGCAGAAAAATTGCAAGGAACTGTTGATTGTCTCGTTAGGGTTTAGTGACTATGAATTAATGATAGCACTATTCTAGTAACTTTTTTTCCTTCAGCAATTCTCAGCAGTCTAGGTATAAGCACAGAAAGTATAAGAAGTTAGATTAAATCACTTTTGAAATTAATCTTTTGTGTGCATTGATCTTCTCTCTTCAACTAAATCATATGATCCTAGAAAGTAGGGGTTGCATAAAATAGATCATATTGTGCACACTGCTGGCATATGGTCATTGTTCAATAAATATTTACAGGATGAATTAATGATTGAATTGTTCAAAGACCAAATGATCACATGGTATAGGTATACTTTTAAATGTCAAGCATCTCACATTAACAGATGTGTATGCTTTAGCAGACTGCTTTAGCTCAAGAAAAAAAAGTGACCAGAATAATTCATACTGAGCATTTTAATGTGCCAACTACTGCCTCGTGTGCTTGGGAATTAATGAAGTGTCTATTGTATCTAAAGAAACAATAGAGATTACCAATGAGAAACGTATTTACTCTTTATTAAATCTAAGAATGATCAGCACTTCCTTGCCTGCATCCTTACAAATGAAATAACCTGCTCTGACCACAGTTGACTGCTCATGGGACAGTATGACAAAGTGTGATCAGATGTTCTCTTACTGGTTTACCGTCTACTTTATTGTACTTGAATTGGAATATCCTCCAAGCTTCCAGCATTAAAAGTGATAGGCACTGCCTTTACCTATCAACCACGTCTGCCTGAATGTTTTTTTCTAAGTTAACTCTAGTTGCCAATGTAAACCAAAGTCATTAATATTGACTCTGAATACAGTCCAGACTGTTTGGAGGCATCCAGATCCCAACACATAAAGTTATCAAAAGTAACAGATTATTTGAGAGAGATAAAAATCAACTCATATTTTGAAGTCTTGATAGGAATGTTCCAGTTGGCAGGGTTGCTGCTGGGGAAGTCAGAGCAGAAAGTCTGAAGGGTAATTGGATGGGTCTTGATAAATTTCCATCCACAAAGGCTCTTATCCAGTAACACCTCTTCGGCAAAGTCCTTCCTAATACCCATCTTTTAAATTAAAAGTAATGTGTCCACGACCACATTTAATGCTATTTCTCTCTCTCACTTTCAATGAGACATCATTTTCTATATTAAATTAGTTACTTATAGGAAGGGTTGATATTGAAAACATTTAATAGCTTGTATAGCATGGACACCAAACAATCAGAACAGGTGCCTGCCATAAACCACTACTGTGGTATGCAGCACCTAACTGTCAGCTCTGTTCTGGAAAAGTTTAATGTCCCCCATGTTGGACAGTTAGCATTTTGAATGTAGAGGGAATAATAACTCTTTTTTTAAAATTTATTCATTTTATTTGTTTTATTTTTGCCTGCGTTGGGTCTTCATTGCTGCGCGTGGGCTTTCTCTAGTTGCAGTGCCCGGGCTTCTCATTACGGTAGCTTCTCTTCTTGCAGAGCACAGGCTCTAGGCGTCTGGGCTTCAGTAGTTGCAGCACGTGGGCTCAGTAGTTGTGGCTCGTGGGCTCCAGAGCGCAGGCTCAGTAGTTGTGGCGCACGGGCTTAGCTGCTCCGCGGCATGTGGGATCTTCCTGGACCAGGGCTCGAACCTGTGTCCCCTGCATTGGCAGGTGGATTCTTAACCATTGTGCCATCAGGGAAGCCCAATAACTCTTTTATTTATGTTCCCCAGGAGCATTATGAACAAAGTCGATACTCCAAAACTGATTTTTAAAATGAATGAATCAAATAAAGATCACTGAATCCTTTTTCTATAAGTATACTTTAATGAACTGTGAAGGAAAGGGCTCAGGCTGGTAAAATAATGTGGTGAGTTACTTCATTCATTCTTTAAAAAACATTTAAGTTCCAGGCTATATTAGTTTTCTACTGCTGTTGGAACAAAGTTACACAAAACTGGGTGACTTAAACAACAGAAAATTATTGTCTGACAATTCTGGAGGCTAGAAGTCCAGATCAAGGCATCTGGTTCCGCCTGAGGGCTGTGGAGGAAAATCTGTTCCATGCCTCTCTCCTAGCTTCTGGTATTTGGCTGACAATCTTTGGCATTCCTTGGCTTATAGAGGCAACACCCCCATCTCTGCCTTCATCTTCACTTGACATTCTCCCTGTGTATGTGTCTGTCTCTGTATCCAACTTTCTTCGTTTTATAAGGATACCAGTTATATTGGATTAAGGCCCACCAAAATGATCTCATCTTATCCTGGATCATCAGCAAATTTCCTACTTTCAATTAAGGTCACATTCACAGGTACTGGGAGTTAAGACCTTAACATCTTTTTGGGGGACACAATTCAACTCACGACACTGGCACTGGGAAAGATTACTATGAAGAGGACACAGTTCTTGTCCTCGAGGAGCTCACAGACCAGAGTGGAGGAAACGAGAAGTAAACAGAACGTAAGCAAATGCTTTCAAGAAAAGGCAGATAGCAGAGTCAGAGAAAACTTCTTGGAGATAGTGACAACTGAGCTGAGCCCTGTTGAATGGCTAGAAGAAAGACAGTTAGGAACTCTAAGCATAGTGAGGGAGTAGCTTGTAGAGAGGTGATATGGCCTTGATCATCATGGTCAAAGGAGTGAATGGGGTTAGGAGGAAATACTGAGAATGGAAGCTGGAGAAACAGAGGCTCGTGAAGGTCCCGAGGTGCTCTGTTAAGGAGTTTGGATCTTGTATTAGTGGCAATGGGTAGCCTTTGAAGAGTTTTAAGCAGGGGCATGACATGATAAGATTTGGTCCACACCAGTTTTCCTCATTAGAGTTTGCTGTTGTTTTAAAAATACATGAAATTATATTCTGTGAGGGATGATGTTCTATTTTTTGTGATAAAGCATAATTTTTTCCTTCTCACATTTTTGTCTTTTCTTCACTATATTCAGTTATCACTCATTAAAACTCACTTGGGGAAACTTTTTATCTCTCAATCCCATGTTCATGACTTAGTTTGAAATATTAGCTTTTCCTGGCTCCTCCCCCCTTCCCCGTTCCCTGTTTGTCATAGCTTACCCATAAAAACCAAACTTCAAAAGATACAATATAACATCAACAGGCATTTGTAATCTGCTAAGAATCTAAAGAGCTAACCCCAAATTCATAAATTCATTTATAAGCTTGTTTTAATCCACCAAAGATTTCAAATGGGCATTTTCAGCAGATGTCTGACTTCACTACTTCACTTAATCATCCTTATGGGGCTCTTTGTAAAAGAGATAATTGGAAAATCTGGATTCATCTTAGGTCCTAGGAAAGAGTGAGAGTTATGTAATTGAAATAATTACACAAGTAACTCTTTTTGCAAGGACATTTTGCTCACTATGAAACAATGACGGACTTACACACTATGGCTCAGA
The DNA here is from genome assembly GCF_028564815.1 of Eubalaena glacialis. NCBI lineage: Eukaryota > Metazoa > Chordata > Mammalia > Artiodactyla > Balaenidae > Eubalaena > Eubalaena glacialis. The sequence goes on along the minus strand of NC_083725.1, from coordinate 59,321,276 downwards.
TTTATGAAGTGGCTAACCAATATTTCCAGTATTTGTTGTATGATTTCAGATATGCCAAAGAAGATGTTTGAAACTATTGAGTAACAGAGGCTCCCTTATTGCATTATGTATGACAAGTGCCAGTATCTTCAATTATACAACAATTGAACTAAAGCACTTTTGCTTTGCCATAAAAACTGTTTCATTGAGACTAAAAATCTTTTCTATCAGTTCTGTTAATTTTTACAACGAACTATTCTATGTTGCATATCTAGTTGCACAAAGCAAGCAGCATGTGCCTTTGGCTTTAATTTTATACTTTCACCTAAATAGGTTTAATTTTTCACAAAGAAATCCTGGTATAGATTTGAATCTCCTTAAGGATTGCTTAACAAACCTGAGAAAGAACAAAGCAGGAAGCATCACATGTCCTGACTGCAAGCTATAAAGGTATAGTAATTAAAACAGTATGGTACTGGCATAAAAAGAGACAAACAGATCAATGGAACAGAACTGAGTGCCCAGAAATAAACACAAGCATATATAGTTAACTAATTTGACAAGGAATCCAAGACTACTCCATGGAGAAAAGTCAGTCTCTTCAGTAAAAGGTGCTGGGAAAATTGGATATCCACATGCAAAAGAGTAAACGTAGATTCCTATTTTACACCACTCATAAAAATTAACTTGAAATTGATTAAATATTTAAATGTAAGACCCCAAACCATGAAACTCCTAGAAAAAATTTAGGAAAAAAACCTCCTTGCTATGGGTCTTGGCAATTAAATTTTGGATACGACACCTAAAGCATAAGCAACAAAATAAAAAATGAACAAGTGGGATTACATCAAACTAAAAATCTTCTGCACGGCAAAAGAAACAATCAGCAAAGTGAAAAGATAATCTACAGAATAGAAAAAATATTTGCAAACCATATGTCTGATTAGGAGCTAATATCCAAAATATATAAAGAACTCATACAACTCAATAGCAAAAACAAAACAAAATAAAACAAAAAGACAAAACAAACAAAAAAAGATCCCCCAAAACAACAAACCTACAAAAAATAATCCAATTAAAAAATGGGCAAAAAAAAATGAGCAAAAGACCTGAATATTTTCCAAAGCAGATATACAATGGCCAAAAGGTACATGAAAAGATGCTCACATTACTAGTCATTAGGGAAATGCAAATCAAAACCACAATGAGATATATGAGATATCACCTCATACCTGTTAGAAAAGCCACCAACAAAAAGATAAAAGATAAATGCTGGCGAGGATGTGAAGAAAAGGGAAACTTTGCGCATGCTTGATGGAATTGTAAACTGGTATAGCCACTGTGAAAAACAGCAAAAAGGATTCTCAAAAAATTAAAAGTAGAACTATCATATGATCCAGCAATTCCACTTCTGGGGATATATCCGAAGGAAACAAAAACACTAACTGGAAAAGATACATGCGCCCCCATGTTCGTAGCAGCATTATTTACAAGAGCCAAGAAACAACCGAAGTGTCTGTGACAGATGAATAGATAAAGAAGTTGTGGTATATATATACACAATGGAATATTTTTCAGCCATCAAAAAATGAGGAAATTCTGCCATTTGTGACAACATGGATGAACCTTGAGGGAATTATGCCGAGTGAAGTAAGTCAGAGAGAGAAAGACAGATACTGTGTATCTTACTTATATGTGGAAACTAAGAACAACAAAAACAACAACAAACTCACAGAAAATCAGAGCAGATTTGTGGTTACCAGAGGTGGGGGTTAGGGGGAGGAGGAATTGGAAGAAGGTGGTCAAAGGGTACAAACTTCCAGTTAGATAAGTAAGTGCTGGGGATGTAATGTACAGCATGATAACTACAGGTAACATTGCTCTATGATACCCAGGAAAGTTACTAAGAGAGTAAACCCTAAAAGTTTTCATCACAAGGAAAACATTTTTTTCTTTTTCTTTTTATTGTGCCTATATGAAATGATGAAAGTTAGTGCTAACTAAACTTATTGAGGTAATCATTTCACAGTATATATAAATCAAACTGTTATGCTGTATACCTTAAACTTGTATATGTCAATTATATCTCAATAAAACTGGAAAAAAAGATATGCCATAATTTACATGACAAAATAATAAATGGACCTTTGGAACAAGTCACTTACTCTCAATAGGTCTATTTCCTAATATATAAGATGGATATAATAATATATGCCATGACCACTGTGTGCCTACTGGCATTAACCTTGGTTCTATCATTTAGAATCTGTGTGACTTTGTAAAAAGTTGTTTAGCTTTTCTCAGCATCAGTTTTATCAGGAGGATAATAGTTACCTCATAATATCACAGCAAGAATTGATTATGATAATGTATGAGAAGGAACCGCACAGTGTTAAGTAGTGGTATTCAAAGAATATCCATTCTCTTTGCCTTCCTTCTCCAGATTGTAATGAGAGTCAAATGTGATAATAACTCTTTATAAACTGTAAATCGCTTATATTTATATATACTTTAGGTATTATTAATGTATAAAGCATGATAAAATACTAGAATATAAAGTGAGGTATCAGACATACAACTGTGAGATCATTTATTTCCCAAACTCTCTTAAAATGCTGTTATTAATAATGACAATTGGTTTATCCCATGTAACACAGTGAGATTAAATACAGATCTGGGTTCAATCCCTTCCTCATATCACCTTCTTAGTGAATCATCTCCAGTTACTCTACATTTTGCTTAAGTTGTGAGTTCCTTAACTTGTTCTACATGTACATGATATAAAGTTTAATTAATAATGTCTATACATTTGCAATTGTGCTGGCATTGGCAACACAATTCCAAATGTTCAGAAACTATGAATATATATCAATAATTGACACAACTACCTCATATCTTTTGGAGATATGTGTTCAGCAATTTTGGGATATGAGTCTTTTTCAGACAGCTGTGGGTAGACGGAGATTTAATGAGGATTTGGTTTAAGCACTGCTCTAGAACATTCCTCACTCTCCAAAATATCACCAAAGACTTTTTATAAGTATATTGGAGAAGATTAAAGAAACAGCTTCACAATAATACCTACGACACAACAGGTAATGCAGTAAAATCTTTAAGTGTTTTAAGAGAAATAGAAGAAAGAAAAACATTAAAAAAAAAAAGCTTGACAAAGGAAGTCAGGTGAATTCATACTATACTACCAAAATTAAATTTGAATGATGGTTCTGTCTTCCAGCATGAAGTTTACACTCTGGGTAGGACAAAACAAGGAGTAATATAGATTTAAGATGAATGGAGATCCATTCATATAAGAGGTCCTAGGATGAACAGGTTGATATTAAGGTATATCCCTCTCCCTTTTTAATTTTTAATTTTTGTGCAGCCACATCTAGTGGTCCTGTCTTAATAGACAGTTTTACTGCCTAAAGTGGGAATCAATCAGGCAGTACCCAAAATACTTCTTTTTTTGATATTCTGTGCCCAGAAAATATTGGATATTTAATATATATTTGACTAAATGAATAAACATTCATAACTGTCAATTTCTTATTAAACAAGTTGTCTTAAAAGATGTCTGATTCTTTTACTCCTTAACTATAGTTTTTTATATCTTAATTCATGTTAATAGGACACATGCTGTATCCTATTGACCCTGATTTGGGAATTTTGTGGTAAAATATGCCTAGAAGATCAGAAATGTTAAGATATAAACACTGCTTATTAAGATTGTGAGAAGTATGCCCATTTGCATCAAGGTGATCTTTCCATTTTATTTTAATATCTCCTTCTACATTTGTCATGATATTCTGGTATTACAGAGGAAAAAAAGACAAAAGCGATGATTCTAGAGGTGAAAGTATAAAAGTATATCCATAAAAATATTAACTCAAGCTCCCAAGTCTCTCATCCTAAAAGGAGCATACTGGGTACTTCTTATTCTGTCATTTATATAGTATATTTTTCTTTCTGATCTATTCTGTTTTGGGGCTGTATAACTTGAAGGACTAATTTAGCAATGAAATCTAAGCTGCCTATTAGTTTCACCAAGGATGCATTTTCACTTGATTCCTACAGGGGTCAGCAGATAGCAGCTAAAGTGGAGGGTCCTTGGGTGGGTGACCAAGTCAACTGTGCTCTCCAGTTGGACACTAAACAGAGCAGCATTTTAAAAGACTACTCCGTTCAGAAAATGAATATTAAATAAGATAAATTTGTGAGGAACGATAATGATATTTGTATTTATTATTTACTTTATGCCAGGCACTATGGTAAGCATATTTCATATGCTATGAATATATCATTTAACCTCATTAAAAAAAGAAAAAAGAATGAGGAAGGTATTATACCATTTTTCAAATGAGAAAATAAAGATTAAAGAGGTCAAGTAATTTTCTCGAGGTCAGAAATTTAATAACCAGGGGACCAGGACATGAACCCAAGACTGTGGCAGCAAAGCCTTTGCCCTTAACTACTGTTCTAGTCTGCCTCCCAGCCTGTGCATTGTGTTCCACTTTGGCAAACTCTAAAACATTCTACATATACGCACCACTCTTAGCAAGTGTAGCAATAAATCTAAAGAGAAAGGTATGAAAATACTCATCTTTCTCACACTGGACATTAGCTGAAGCTCAGTTTTAACTGTAACGTGCGTTGTTAAATTTTTAACTTATTTAAAGATTTCAGGCAATGACATCAATGATTACGACCACTGACATTTATTTCGTATGAAGCAATCGGTGACGTGCATTTCAATAAAACTGAAAGTTGATGTGCTAGGAAAAGTCCTAACTCCTTTCTTAAATACTGCACCAAGTGAAATATGCTGACATAAATTTCAAAATAATGTATTTTTCATTTGGCATGAATACTAAAATGAGAGAAATCAAAATACCTATTGACTCAGTATAAACACTTGAATGTTATTGTTAATTATATACTGTGTCTTTGTACTTAGTGGTTGTGGAAGTCTTGATTCAATCAGTTAATTTTAATGTGTAACTGGGTATACAGTTCTTACATTATCAAGTCTTGTACTTGATCACATTAAAAATTGACTTTAAATTCCAAGTAATTACTTTCAAATTATTGCTAATCATAAAACTGTGTAATCTTCTTCTTGTTCCTGTCTTACATTCTTTCACTATTTTATTTACTTTGAAAAGCATGAAGAATATTTATGGCCACTGTAACAAAAAATAAAACAAGGTGAGTGAACCTAAAAAATGTTGTTTGATTTTGGTAATATTCATTTAAATATGCATTTAGAGAATACAGTAAGCCAATGAAAACAATTTTGCTCTTCTCCCTCTTTGAGAAGATTCCTTACTGTCATTTAGCATTTTTAGTCATTTGAATCAGTTATATCTCAGGACATTTTCCAGGGCTAGGACAAGGCTTTGTATCTTGGAATAAAAACAATTTGATTCTAAACTGTTGAGAGTGAGAAAAAAACCTCAGTCCTTCAGTGACAGCATAGCGCATTACCAAATGAGGTGATGAATGTGGTCAAATACATTTGGACATGCTCTATGAATGCAAGAGATAGTTATTAAAACCTTGACATTAAAAAATACTGCCAACCATTAGCATTAATGTTTTCTGTTTGTCAAATAAACTGCATGTCCATAGCACATATGGTTTAATTGAAAACAAGTAAAATACAACACGGATTGTATTTTCACCAAATGTTTCAATTAATTGGATTTTGGAGCAGTAATTTGCTGGATGGAACTTATTCCTTATGCTGATTAAGGACAAGATATTTTCTGTAAGACTTATAAAAAACAATAAAACATATTGTTTAGCTTTTAAATGGACAGTTCACTTGCTTTTTAGGGCTAACAAAATCTGCTAAGGGTATTTTTTGAAGGTGATTAACTTGCATCTAAGAATAAATAATTTCCCCAATATACTAGTTGCCATCAAACAATTTAGTTATTGTTTCTCTATTCTCAGCCATTTGCAAATATCCTCATATAGTCCAGGCCATTGTGCAATAGTTGTAAAAGAGCAGAAATATAGACTCATTTTTTGGCAAGAAATGTACAGAGTAGGAGAAAAACAGGGAGTCAAACTAATCTTAGGTTCCTGTTTTCTCTGGAAAACTTTGTGAGACTTCCAATATCACTGACCTTGACTGCCATTGATTCATTCAATGGCTGCACTTTGTGGCATTTATATACTGCATGGAGGCATTACTACTGAAAGCTTTGGAATACAGTTGGCCAACGCACTTGAGATTCACCCCGGCCTATCAAGGAGATTATGCAGTTGTGGTTTGTCTCAGTTTCTGTCAAAATAGTAAGTGTCTCAAAACAGGGCCTGTGGTTAGGTTGAAGGGGAGAATAGTAAATTTAAAATTACTCTCAGTAAAACACTACATAGGAACAAAGGGTAGGAAAGCAGGATCAGTCAGAAAAGTTAAACAGAAAAGACGTTGAGTGTCTTGCTTCATTTGGCCCATTGACCTATATAATCAAAGAATCTTATCATTGAAAGGGACCTTGGAGTTAAATTAATCCAACCTCCGCTTTGGGTTTATGCATGTGGCTGTGTAAGCCAGTGGTCCCCAACCCTTTTGGCACCAGGGACCGGTTTCGTGGAAGACAATATTTTCATGGACGGGGGTGGAGGTGGGGTGGTTCAAGCGATAATGCAAGAGATGGGGAGCGATGGGGAGCGGCAGATGAAGCTTTGCTTGCTCGCCTGCCGCTCACCTCCTGCTGTGTGGCCTGGTTCCTAACAAGCTGTGGACTGCTGCCAGTCTGTGGCCTGGGGGTTGGGGACCCATGGTCTAAGCCTTTCCTTGAATACTTTGTAACCAAGATGGAAGCATTAAAACTTTTTTCTACGTGACTCAAATAGCTGTAATGCTACAGCTTCTACCTACTCATTCCAGTTCTGTCTTCTGAAGGAAAAGAGAGTAAAAGTTGGATCACCCATGAATATGGATAATGGCCCTTCAAACAGTGGAACTAACTTAGAAGGGATTCTCCAAGTCATTTGTTCTTTCTCCTTAATTTTACAATTAGGTAAACCAAGACTTCTAAAAATGAAGTGATTTTCAGAGTCACAAAACTGTTTAATTATAAAACCTGAAATAGAAGCCAGGCTGGGTTACTCCAAAAGCAGGAGTTTTGAAGCCAGCTGTCACAGCCACCCTTGTCTTCTTTGTTCTGAGCTAAGCAAACCAGTTTCTTCTAATTTTTATCTTGAGACATGGCTTCTAGACTACAGAGTATTCTGGATATCTTCCAGTTCCTACTATGGGCTAGAGACTGTGCTTCACAATGAGGACAAGTACCTAATATTGAGGAACTGATAGATAATCAAATGATTCTAGAGTGGAAGATAATAAAAAAATTAACTGTGACACAAGGTATGAAGTAATATGTCTAAAGAGTACATCTAAATTTCTATTGGGAACATGGATGTGAGAATGATTGCAGAGTGTTACTGAAGTGATACTTCAGCGAATAGAACTAATGTAATCTCTTCAACAGCAGCAATAGTATAGTAGAAGTCTCCTTACTTTAGTTAAGGACTTGATGAATTAACCAAAACCCATCATTCTATTGACTGGACCAGGGCATGCTAGATGTTTATGGTTAGGAAGCTACTCTTGAACGTACCTTCACAGTGTTCCTCAAAAAGTAGAGCTGTACACTTACCAAGTAGAGTTGTATACCGACCTAGTAGAGTTGTCTACAGTAAGTCCCCTACATACAAATGAGTTCTGTTCTGAGAGCTCGTTCATAAGTCCAATTTGTTCATAAGTCCAACAAAGTTAGCCTAGGTACCCAACTAACGCAATCGGCTATATAGCACTGTACTGTAATAGGTTTATAATACTTTTCACACAAATAATACATAAAGAACAAACAAACACAAAAAAATAAAGAACACATTTTTAATCTTACAGTACAGTACCTTGAAAAGTACAGTAGAACCAGCTACATCACCGCTGCTTTTACACTTGCTTCCAAACATCCTGGGCTTGAAATAAAAATACTGTACTACTGTACTCTATACAGTACTGTAAAGTACACAAAAACACAACCACTTGCAGAGGATGCACACACGTGACAATGTACATCAGACACGTGAACTAACTTACGTGATCGGACATGCGAACGCTCACTGGCATCTTTGAAAGTCCGCAACTTGAAGGTTCGTATGTAGGGGACTTACTTACCAAGATTCATCTGAGTTTGTTACCAAGCTCATTTACCTCCCTTTTACTTGTTAATCACGTCACTTGTTGTTGTAATTATGTAATTTGATTAGCTATTCTGTGAAATGATGAAATACTAGTCTGCAAGAGTTGTTTCTATAAAATGTAAGGTGATTGTTTTGGAAAACTTAAAAGCAGGTTGTTTTTACAAATGCTATCAAATTAATGTGGGCAAGGCAACTGTAAAAGATTGAGAAAAAACCCCACAAAGTCTAGAAGTATTTCGACACTTAGATTATATCCCCAGTGTCTTTGATTATTGGTATATTTTATACATGAAGAAAGGTGGGTTGTTCCCCTTCTACAAAATTGTTTTGACTATTCTAAGTCCTCTGCTATGTGAATAATTGAACTGATGACAGAAGAGCCTGTATTTCAGAGAATTATTTTCTTTAATATTTTCTTAAAACATAATACTTCTGTTGCATATTTTGCATCATATTTATTGTCCTTTTATCAGATGTGATTGGCAGCAGTGGCATAGAAATTGACCACCACACACACACAAAATGATGGGGACCTCTAAAAATGGGGACCACTTAAAAGAAAAATTGGCCGTTTAATATACATTCATATTTTAAAAGAAAATAAAATGTGTAAAGAGTTTTTTCAATAACTGACCAGCCAATGATCTTGTTCCTATTAGATATGTGGGTTCTTATTGACTGTGTACCATGTGCCAGGCACAGTTTTGAAAGCTTTGCATGCATTATTTTACTTAATCCTTAGACCAACTATTACTCTAATTTAACAGATTGGGAGTCTTAGAGATGTTTGATAAAATGCTCACAATCCCACAGCTGATAAATGGGAAAGATGGCTTTCTAATCAGGTCTTGCAAAATACGCAATTACAAAATATACTTTTTCTTTCGCCATCCAATGTAAAGCAACCATATTTTTTGCATATGTGCACCCTAATCCTGACACAGGCTTCTTTCTCTTCATTTAATTTTGAGGTGAGAAAGGCTGACATTTTCTGCACCATCTATTTCCAACTTCACAATTTTTATTTCCCATGCTGGAAGGACCCCCTTCCTCTCTTTACCTATTTGAATACATATACTCTCAGATCTAGCTCCTCATTAATTTTTGCAAGAAGTTGTTACAAAGGAGACCAATTCACATTGATTTCCTTCTACTTTTAACTTTTATAGAATAGCATCCAACATTGAATCTTATCTATTCAATCATTCACCTACCTATTCATCCATTCAATAAACATCTAAGTGTCAAGCCATGCTCTAGGTACTCAATAAATACTAAATAGATTGATTTTACAAGACAAAAATTCAGAAGCAGAGGCTACTATGGTTCCATTCATTCATAATACAATTATTCATGATCACCTAGTATGTGAGGCATGGGCCAAGTAGAATGATTATTAAATGTGACAGCTCTATTAGTGCTTATTAATTTAGCATTTACCATGTGCCAGGCACTGTTCTAAGAACTTTGTATGTATTAATCTTTTTAAAATTGTCACATTACTCTCTGAGATAGATACGATTATTATCCTCATTTTGTTGATGAGGAAACAGAGGCACAAGAGATCAAGTGAAACCTTCCCAAGGTCATGTAGCAAGAATGTAGTGGAGCCAGATTCATACTCATATAATCTGAATCCAGTGCCTGGAGTCTTAATCAATACACTCTACTGCCTAAATAAGCAGAGAGATTCATAGAAGTATGCTGTGCTCAGAAAACATCTAGGAGGATATTCCCCAATGGAAGTAACTTTTTCTACTGGATTTTGAAGGAAGATTAGAAGTTTACCAGGTAAGGGTACTGTCCCAAGGAGAGAAAAAAGAGAGAGAATGGCACTTTGGGGAAACAAGTATGTCCGTTCAGCATTGCAGAGAATTATAATTTCAAACTGGGAGAAGCAGTGAGAACATCGAACCAACAGATTTTAAAGAGAGGCATTTTAAAAAGTTTGTAAATAAGCATAGTTTTCTCAAATATTAGTCTATTTGAATAATGCATTCATTTAATAAAGCATAGTCTCTCCTATAAGTTCACAGAAGATTATAAACAAATAAAGGAAATGAGCAAGGATAAATTCACAGGGAATTTTAAAGCCACGTTACATATAAATTAAACCAGTCACAATTAGAAAGAGGTTCTCTACTACATTTTAAAGTGAAAGTCCATTCATTTTTCCCCTTTTCTAATTATCACTCTAAGGTCAAATATTTGAAGAATGTCTTACATATTATGTACCTAACCAAAGTGGAGGTTCTAAATCCAGGCTGTAAATAAAAAGAGCAGCAATTCTAATGCAGATCTTTTTATTTCATTTATCCAACTAGCTACTTTTGAATAATATCAATGGAATTACTACCATAGCCCCAGATGGCCTAGTAGTTCACATGAAGGTTACATTTTCTACCAGAAAGTAAGCCTTTAAATTGTCCCTTTAGGTACTGAAAAAAGAATTCCACATTCATTCAGTGGTCACCACCACCTTAAAGAAGAAAACGGACAATTAAGGTAATAACAATAGCAACAATTTATTTAGTGCTTACTATGTGTCAATCGCTGGTCTAAGCACTTTGCATACTATATTTCAGCACTTTAAACATGTCATTCATTGGCCTCTGACTTCTATTGTTTCTGATGAGAAGTCATTAATAATTCTTGTCATGATTCTCCTATATGTCAAGTATTTGATTTCTCTGGCTGATTTTATTACCTTATCTTTGGTTTTCTGCAGTGTCTGTGTCTCTGTGATCTGTTGTTACAGTAGTCTATTTTATTTGTTTGTATTTCCTGTTTGGAGTTTACTGAACTTCTTGGATCTCTGTGTTGATGTCTTTTATTAAATTTGTAAAAATTGTAGCCAATATTTTTCTTTTCTTACTCAATTTCCCTCTTGTTTTATGGAGCTCCAGTTGCACATATGTTAAACTGCTTAATACTCAGTGATCTTACAGGCCACTGAGCCTCTGTTCCTTTTTTTTTTCAGTCTTTTTTCTCTTTGTTTCAGTCATGTTTAAATCCATAAGTTCACAATACTACTAGTATTGATAATAATAAAAATGATAATAATACAACTAATTGGTCACCTTTTGAGGGTGACAGGGAACTAATTCATTACCTTATGAACTCGGGAAATAATAGGAAAGAATTAATCACTTATCCTGACTTTCCTATATTAACTCTATAACTATAATAGATGAGGGGAAGTAATCCTTAATAAAAAATTCCAGATAATAAATGAAAACATATTGGTAGAACTACAATAGTGCCATTTTCACCTCTAATGAAATAATACAATTAAGAATTAAACACCAGTATTGGCTAACATTAAAAAAGAGTGAAAATTAGTATTACTTGTTTCTTTATAAAAGAGCATACCACCACTTACAGTCTTGTCAAAAGGATCACACATGAGTCTGATTATACCTCTGGATCCAGCTGCCGATTTATGGGAAATATAGAGGAGAGAGAGACATGTTGAACTATATCACGAGTTATTCAAGACGTGTAGACTGGGAGACTCTACAGGTCAAATGGCTTGGGTTCTTCAACAGATAAACTATAAGGAAAATAAAGTGATGGAGTGGAATTCTGTAAATCCCAGACTTAAAAGACACATGAAGCTAAAAAAAAAAAATTGGACAAGACTAAAATAGAGTATCCAGGGGTGCATAAAAACAAAGAAATGGATGATATAAAGAAAGGTAAGGAAGTGATTACTATAAAAGTCAGGTTAGTGGTTACGTTTGGAAGGAGGAAAGGAGTCGTGATTACAATGGGGCCCATAGAAAGGTTTCTGTTGTCTGGCAAAGTTCTTGTCTTGTTCCAGGATGTTTGCCTTATAATAATTATATAGAAATAATTCAGTAAGCTACACATTTATTTCGTGTGGGGTTTTTCTGTATCTGTGTTTTGTTTCACAATAATATGGTAAAACAGACACACACAATACATTGTTCACTATCTTCTATGTGTGTATGTATTTGTAGAGATTATATACAGGTTAGGAAAGAGGAAGAAAAAAGAAGTGCTTTAAAAGCTGACTTTAGTTTGAACTGGTTGTTTTAGGAGAATATAAAATTTCCTGTTAGGCCAATAATAGCTTTCTGGTTAGAGAAAATTCCTGGGTGGACTTTTAATTTTGTCAAAATAGGTCTCAAGAATGAACTAGTTGGGAGAGGACAAAACCAAAAGAGAGCTACATTTTCTACAAAATAAAAGATCAGGAATTTTAGAATGTTTCCCTTGTAGGTGTAGCGAGAAAGATGTAAGGAGGATTTTTTTCTTGGGAGAGGGTGTGTCGTGGGTTGAATTGTGTCCCCAAGAAGATGTTTAAGCTCTAACCCCAGTATCTGTGACCTTGTTTGGAAATAGGGACTTTGTATGTGACTGGGTTAAGATGGGGTCATTAGAGTGGATCCGAATCCAATATAACTGTGTATTTATAAAAAGGGGACATTTGAACACAGAAACAGACACATACACAGGGAGAACAGCATGTGAAGATGAAGGCGGGGTGGGGTGATATATCTCTAAGCCAAGGAATGCCAAAGATTGCCAGCAAACTACTAGAATCTAAGAGATAGGCATGGACCAGATTCTCCCTCACAGCCCTCAGAAGTAATCAACCCCGCTGACTGACGCCTTGGTCTTAAACTAGCCTCCAGGACTGAGAAACAATAAATTTCAGTTAAGTCTCCCAGTTTGTGGTACTTTGTTACAGCAGCCCTGGTAAACAAATACAGGGAAAGAACAGGCTAGGGCAAAATGATGGCAAATTCTGGACTTAAGGGAAAGGTACCAGGGAGAAATTCCCTGTGGTGAGATTGTTGAAGAACTTTGAGACTAGACGTAGCCAGGAAACAATCTGCAGCCCACAGCATGCAGGCTGAGGGCCTGAAGGCTTACTGAGATGCCAAAGGAAAGGGTGCTTCCAGAGGGCAGAGAAGTTTGTGACATAAAGGTTATAAATCTAGACATATATTGAGGATAGCACCTGCTTAGGTGCTATTTATATTTATTAATATATACATGAGGAACAACTGCATTTATACAGATAAGGTATGTGTGTGTTACCGAAGAAGTATATATCTACATATATTAAACATATAATAAACCTATTTTTTATTGGCTTATCTCTTTGTATATTAACATGTATACAGAGAGCACATGAATATGTACATGTCTCAGTGTGAGAAAGAGAAAAAGTCCTCTTCATTCAGAGGCTTCTATCCCTCACCGCCGGAAATAAAACAAGCTGAAAGGCAACTAAAAAGATGAAATCACTGTCAAGGACAGGCACACAAGGAAAGCGGTTTTATTTTTAATGTTTTGAAGTCACAAGAGTTATTTCTGCCACTGTACTGCTTGGCTATTTTCCTTTTTTTCATTTCCAGTGTTTGTCTTTCATGCCTTGTGGGCAAGGACATTTGTATCGCTATCTGCATAGCGCCACCCCTCCCCCCCAAAACATCTCCCATTTCAAATCTCTCTGGGCAGCTTCTCTGCATATAAAGACCATAAATTATAACTGTTGCCATTAAGTGATTGTGTGGGCAGCTCTGCTGGTTACATTTTCAAAGCTTTAATGTACTAGAGCCAATTACAAGGGCAATTAGAGGGTGACTTCTCACAATGGGTACCACTTCCAGGGTCCCTAACGTCAAGAGTGGAGCCTCCGCGCTTTCTTCAGAAATCAGTAGGCTCTGGGTAGCTTGTTGTTCTGAATCAGCAAATGGGTACTGAGAGTCACTTGACCAACAGAGAGAGGGACCATAAGAGATGAGTATTTAATTCTAAAACACAAATTATAAGAGCTGCCATTTGTGGAACGTCTACTGTGTGCTAGCCCCTTTACATCTGCTATTCTCTGACTTAACGGGGAAAACCACACTCTGACATTGGTATTATTATTCTCAACTTATAGCAAAGGTGGCTGAGACTCAGAGAATCACTGTGTTTATGGACATCTACTAAGAAGAATCATATACAGGAATTGAACCTAGTCTGACATCCAAGCCTGTGCTCTTTCCAAGTCGCCATGCTGACAAAGCAAAAAGGGACTACAGTCTGCTATGAGATAGAATCTTTCCTGTCCAAGAGCTCATGTTTCAATTTATTCTTGACATAAGAGCTGACCCTGGTTGTTCTGCTGCAGTAGGTCTCAAGAGAAAGAGCTGACAGGTTTGGAACTTGCACCAGTCTGGTCCTTAAGCCGCTGCTAATGGGAGGATAGTCTTCCCTAAGTCTGTCAGCAGCAACGGCTTAGGAAGCAAGAGAAAAAAAAAGAGAAAAACTTTTTACCTATTAATATGTAATTTCGCTTTCTTTTCATTGTTGTTTGCTCTTAACTATGTTCACATCTACTTCTTACCAAACACATCAGTGTAGAGGTAACCTTGAATATAGGCAAAATTTCAGGTGAGATATACTTTCAAGATTCACCACTATTATACCCAGAGATGCTCTTCTGTCAGATTACAGGTAAGTATCTGAAGAAACAGCAATACTCACAGGTGAAGCTTGTTAAAAATATTCAGGGCATCCTTTTCCCTCACCCCAAACCACCAAATCAAACAGGCGACCAAAATGGCCAACACATCCACTCTTTAGCAACAGAATAAAGTCCCTGTTCATGAAAGATTTGGAGGGAGAACAATAACATCTTAAAACACACCCAAACTCAACAGCACTTAGTCTTTTTGACATTAACTCCTGTAAAATGTGCTGGGTGAGCAGAACCGCAGGAAGTATTGTTGTACACAGAAACCTTTGAAAAAATAACAGGGCTCTTTACGAGAGAAACAAAAGTCCCGCTGGGCCAGGCAAATAAAAGGACTCAGCTGCTTAGCAGGAGAGGATTTTGTTTTTTAAAACCTCTTCTTCATCCTCCTTTTCTCCAAAGGAAACAAAGAAACCTAAATGAAGCAGAAATCATTTTGCCTTATAGTCTGACTTCTGAGCAAAAGCAGAAGTATCTTTTTAATACTGAAATGATGGTCCTTGTTGAAATAATATTTTAGAAAATGAAAAAGTAGAATAACAGGTTGAAGAGGAAACATCAGAAACATGTTTCTTTTGGGGGGGTCCAGTGCGTGATGGGAAGTAGGTTGCCCAACATGCTTTTAAAAAACACATCTGGGAGTTAAAGATAGTTTATTAGACAAACAGCTTTCAAAGGTGGTGACCAAAATGTTAATGCCAGTCCTCATGGAGCAATAGTAAATAACTCTTTTGTTGCTTTTTGTTGGTGCAATCCAAGATGCAACGAAGGGAAATCATGTGGAAGCAACAGCTGTTACTTGAAGAGGAAGCTTCTTCATCTTTAAAGTTGTTTTGAGAATTAAAGGAGTGAATGTATGTAAGCAGTGGGTACACAATAAAAATGTTGTTCCTCTTTCTCTTTCTTTAAACTACTACAAATGCAATCTGCAGGTATCTATGGTCTTTAGGGGGTTAAAACTAGAAGGTTCAATGGGATACTTTATGACTAGTAAAATTGTCAAGAGTCTGCTGAAAACTAAGTAAAATGCTTCAAGATACTGGACCACCAAGAAAGAGGATGGCTTTCTAAATTTATGGTCAGTCAGTTACTGCCTGAACATTTTTCTAAAGGAGATTAACTGTTAACCCTTTCTTAGCCATCATATTCAAAGGTCTCCCCAAATCATTATGCTATTATTTGGCAATAACAGTAAGAAAGACAAATATTGAGCAACAATTGCTTCATTTAGTCCTCATAATAAACCACTAAATAAGGTAGATTCTATTTTCTCTATTTATAAAAGAAAACCGAGGTTTTCAACTTCTATGTGATAGCGTATCCTTTACGACAGAGGGAAAAATTCTAGAGATCTTAAGTCACGAGAAAGATTTGTATTTCCAACACAAATGCTAAAACTGAATCAAAATCTCTGAACTGTAGTTAAAATTTTTAGAAATGCACATCTAACTAAAGGCCCTTATTCAACTTTAGCTCAGATTGAGGGGCAACAGAAAAGGTACAGCCCTTCCAACCTAGCAGCATCAGAAGCAAGTAAGTAAAGAGTATTCAACTGGCTGTCATTCACATGAACATTCAGTTGTAGCTTTGTTGGTGGATTGGTGGCTGGTTGCAAATTAAGCTTCTCTGGGTGAGCCCTCTCATTTTGACAGCATGTTTCAAAGGGAAGAGAGGGGAGGAGACATAAACAAAACAAAACAATGTAGTCAAGACCAGATTTTTCTTTTTTTTTTTCTATTTCTTAAATTTAACCAAAGGATTTCCAGAGGAAATTGAAATGGGAGCTGGTTTGAGGGGTGAGCTACATGAATATATGAAGGTATGCTGGCATGGAGAGACCTAAAAAGAGAAGACACAATTCAGAGGGAGGGAAATGGTAGGGACAAAAAAGCAAGGGTGTCACAAAGTATAAGAATTGAGTCCTGCTGACATTGATCTTACAACTTCTATTATAGTACAATAAAGGGGAAGGGAGCAAAGGCTTTTACCTCCCAGGACTCTCACCTAAGTCATCTGAGCCACACCTACCTATCCAACCACGCCTTATGCAACTTCTCCCACACTCGTTGTGTTCCAGCCAGTGTTCTGTTCTTTACCTACTAAGCTCTTTTCTACCTTTTGCATCTGCTAGTGTTTCTGCCTGGAGTGTTCTTTTCTTATGCTTCATAAGGAAACTATATTTTTAAGGAAACCTTATACTCAATGATTCACCTCTTGAAAAGGTCTTCTCTGACCTCCCTGTCAATTTCCATCATTGCACACTGTTCTTATCCTTCACAGCACTTTGTAATTTGTATGCATGTATATGTGAACAGGCATGCATTTATTTCCCTGTATATTAGCTTATATTCTGTCTCCCTCAAAGAAATAAGTGCTGTGAGAACAGAGACAATGCCCTTTATACTCACCAATGTTGGTTGTGTGTTCTTGGGTAACTAATTTAAACTTTCGTAAGATTTAGTTTCTTAAATTATAAAATAGGGAATACTAGTATCTAACTTACAGGATTGTTTGGAAAAAATTAACATGAAATAGAATCTTAAGTACAACTCTTCCTATTATTTTGGAAGAACTCTAAAATAATCTCACATTCAGAATTAAGGTGCTAGACTACCACACATGACTTGAAAAGGAGGTGATCCTAAACTGGTTTTGTCAGTCTTAGCGATGCTTTCCCTTCAACTTAAGTTTAGAAAGACAGGCTCTCTCTGGATTGACTTAGAGCTCTTGACATATGTCTCCTAGATTGTAAGGGTCAAAAATCTGGATGTTGCCTCCACCGGAAGAATGTAAAGTGAGAGACTGTAGCTAGAGTTACTTCAACTGGGAACAGAGTGAAGCTTGGGTGCTGCAGTGGGAAAGAGCTGAAATTCCTCGGACAAAAGGAAAAAGTGCCTATTTCCCATGGACTAGATGTGGGCCCAGAGGTGGGAAGCTGGTCAGGTTTCCTCATTAAGGGGACTGCCTGCGGTTCAATAGAGGGGTGGACCACTGTACACCCAGGGCTGAGAAAGAGTTAAATATGGCCATCAAAGGAAGTTTTGCTTCCATTCAGAGAACCACAGTTTTGAGTCTGCCATCAGGAGAAACTCAGAGGAACCCACAGAAGCCCCAGGAAGGAGAAAGCATCAGAGATTATACATGTGCCATTCTAAGGGCACTGAAACCAGATTACAATGATCTCACCCTGTAAAACTATGTCCTTTTCCCATGATCACCTGCTTCCCATGTTGAGCAAAAAGGCTCATCATTGCAGATTTTTTTGGTCTGAAGCAAGATGGAGCTGGAGAGGTTAAGACATTTAAAATCAGATAAGAGCTCAGAGGTTTTTACATTTAACTGTGTTAAACTTATGGGATCATCAGACAGAAGGAACTTTTAACAATTATGGTAAATGACCTATCTGAGATTGTATCAAAAGCAGGGGTAAATTTATCCTCAGAGGGTGTTGTGGGAGGTCAGAGAGAAAAAATAAAGTTGGTTTCTGCTTTTACCTTACTAAATCTAGTTCATTCAACAAAGTAGGTATGACTGTATACAAAATACTTCACACAGCATTGAAGTTCGATGAATGGCGAGGGTCTAAACATTTGGTACACAGTAGGTGCTTGATATATATTATTTCTCTGTTCCCTCTTTCCAATGACAAATTCTCCCCAAAATAGAGCATACACTTTTGAATAATTTGGAAGCTGTTCCTTGAATATTTCACTGTTTCACACCATAATAACTTTCACTAAGTCCTTTACAGAATAAAAACCCAGACCGGGGGTTGGGGGGTGGTCTGGGCTTTTATTCTGTAAAGGACTTAGTGAAAGTTAGTGAAAGGCGGGTCAGTCTTTCCTCCATATGATTTAGGATGAAAGAGCAATGAGGTTCTGGGAAGCTTCCTCATCTAAAAGTTAAAATGCAAGAGCCTGTGAATTTGTACTTGGTGGGCTATATCCGCAATCCAGTAGGAGACAGCAAGTAGCCAGAGAACAGCAAGAGCGTTAGAGACTTGGTGCCCTCCATAAATCAGAAAGGCTCCTTACAGGTGCAGTGACAGCCTATCTGGCATCCTGGAACAGACTGTGGATGAGGTGGGAGACCACCTTATGTCTTTTCTGGGTAACTTTCTGCAGTTATCTAAAGTGGTTGTACCTGTGAATAAATTGCCTCATGTTCATATTCTCCAAGTAATCAACTGCAAGCTTTTCTTTCTCTGCTTACCACCCTTGGACATAGATTTTCATAGATGAACAGGGCTTAAGAGATGACACAGTTGGATCTCCCCTGTAAAAGGACCCTTACAGCTTCTGCCTGAACCCTTGTGGCAACAAAGAGCTCACCATGTGTGTTACAAGGCTCTGTGCGCTAGCGTCAGGTAGTTCTCATGCTTTTCTTTTCCCAAAGCCAAGGTCTGCTACCCAATAACGACTACTCTTCCTAGTTCTGCCCTCTAGATGGACAAAATTCTTTCGTATTACAACTCTTTAATATTTGTCTCATTTATTCGACAAACATATATTGAGCACTTGCCCTGTGAGAGCTGCTGTTATAGGTTACTTAGGGATACAGCAATGAACAAAACAGAGTTCTTTGCCCTCCTGGGCTGATATCCTAGCATAAACAAGTGAATACGTTCTTAATATAATACCTGCTGGTGATAATGCTATGAGGAAAAATAAAGCCCTCAGTAAAGTGAGGGAAAAAGCCATGTGAACATCAAGGGGAAGAGTGTTTTAGGCAGAAAGAATAGCAGGTACAAAGCCCTGGGCAGAAACATGCTTAGAACTTTGGAGCAATAGCCAGAAAGCCAGACTGACTGAAGCCTCATGGGCAAAGGGAGATTCACAGGGGATGAAGTCAAAGAGGTAGCCAGGGACTTGTAGACCATGGTAAGGCCCTTAATTTTGATTAAGTGGAAGAGGAAGCTAGTGGATAGTTTGAAGCAGAAGGATGAATGGATATAATCTGGTTAATTAAAAAAAAAAATCACTCTGTTGTATGGAGAATAGATTGTAGAAGAGGCAAAGTAGAAACGGAGACTAGTTTGAATACTATTAGAGTAATCTGGGCAAGAGGTGATGGTGGTTCAGATGATAGCAGCAAGAGCAGAGTTGGTGAAAAGTGACTTGATTTAAGATTTATTTTGAGAGTATAGGATTTTCTAATGAATGAGGTGTAGGGTATGAGGAAGAAAGAGAAATCAAGGATAACTTCTACATTTTTGTAAGCAACTGGGTGCCATTTAATAAGCTAGGGAAGACTCTAGGAAGAGTTAGTTTTGAAAATAAAATTAAGAGTTGTGTTTTATATATGTCAATCTTGAAATACCTATTAGATGTATAGCATGAGGATAACTATATTACATATATAGTATAGGGATGAAACTTAAAGTCATGAGACCAGATGAGAAAACCTAGGAGGACAGGTTGCTGGACCACCAAGGAGGTGTCAGCACTGAGTCGTAGGGAACTTTAGGCTTTAGAGGTTAAAGAAAGAAAAGGTTTGAAAACCTCTATAATTTCCTGCCCTAAACTTATATATCTTCACAGATAAATTTTGAGAGCATATTATTGGAAAACCAAAGTAGCTTTTTCCTGGGAAAATATCTGATATCCCTCATGAAAATGAAATATTATTGCTAGGACTTGAGAATGTAGAAAAAATAAGCCAGAAGCCTCAAATTATTTTTTAAAACATTGTCTAATGGCTCAAATGTTCCACTCTAACAGACGTCCCATCTAATCCTGTTACTGATATTAACTCAAAGCCATTATGAATACAAATGGCAGGAGTAAAGCTGAAGCTTTCACAGTTTAGTATTCCATCTTCCCTGGTACTCTTCTTAACAGTTGGGTTTTATTCCTGAGAAATTATATTGAATTTATAACTAATGTCTAGAATAATTTTTGTTTTTTCTTAAGTTTTCTTAAATTGCAAGAGTTTTCTTGAGGAAAGTTCCAAAAGAAAGTCCCAGCTAATTTTTAAAAGTTGTGAATTACAACAATGAGGAACTGTATCAACTAAGTTAATGAGCAAAGTAACCAGGCATGATTCCTCATTGAGAAGGTCACAGCTCTTTCTGTGAATGAATAGACACTAATTTCCAAGTGCTGAAGGAAAGATGTAGAAGGGAGCAATTCAATTTCATCAACCAGTTGGTGAGTTGCCAAACACTCAACTGTCATATTTTGTTTTGCAAGCAGTCATCCAAAGTATAACCCTTCTGAAGCCAGATCTAATGGAATCATGAGGAAATGATCACTACCAGTCTTGCTGGGGCCATCTAAAATGCTTGTTGCCAGTGACAATCTAGGATGGAAATGTATGTGACAGATAATCAAGCAAATGAATACACTGCTGTGCTATTTAGAGTAGTGAGGAAATCCATGTGATAGTAGACCTAAAAGATTCTTTTATTAGTTAATGTCAGCGCAGAGTCTCAAATGGTTAGCTTCCTCTTAAGCAAAAAAGAAAAATATCAATTTGATTTTAAATTTAGGCACAGGGGAAAGAAACTTCTGAAAATTATGCACCTTTTGTTCTAACATCTCTCTCCTTAAACAAAGAGCCGCGCGCTGCTTCAATTCATCAGAAAATCAAAGTGCAAACACCTGGGAAAAAATAGAATATCAAAAAAAAAAAAACAGTTTAAGCTTCTGAAGACAAGTTCCATAAAAAAAAAGCCTACTTTCTTTTTATGAGAAAAGAGTAGGTTTGACAGACAGGGAAAACAATAGTTTTGATCCGCCTTGGTTCAAGTGAGATGTTCAGATTGTTTATTTGGCATACAGATTTAAATGTGGAAAAACTCAGTTCAAGACAGTTCTGACTGAAGGATTGTACTTTTAAAGGCTCTAATAATTATATCATGGAAATTGAAGGAGAGAGGAAAGTCTTAACACCTCTCTACATTCCCTGGTCCATGGTGAGAGATATTAAATTAGATGTTCGTTGAATGAATTGCGCTAAATCCACTCAGCATTTCTCTTCCTAGTCAAGCATCTTTCAAGGTATATATCAAGTGGTGTTTCTTTCCATTTCTTCATGCATTTTAACACTTCTGGATTTGTAAATGTTAATATTAAGTTATTTTTATGACTGGTTATCATTTCATTGTACAGAGTACTATTTACTTTTTATAACCAGAAAAATAAATGTGCACTTTCTAAAGTGTGAATTCTATTTTGCTG
Source organism: Eubalaena glacialis (assembly GCF_028564815.1). Lineage (NCBI taxonomy): Eukaryota > Metazoa > Chordata > Mammalia > Artiodactyla > Balaenidae > Eubalaena > Eubalaena glacialis. Next base: position 59,299,400 of record NC_083725.1, on the reverse strand, counting down.
GTATTAATATTGCCAAACCTAATTTCCTTTTTGTATTTTTGCTCATCCTTCCATTTCTCAACTTTCTGTGCTTTCTTAAAAAACTTTTTTTTGGTTATTTAAAAATATGTTATATGTACATGACAGGAAATCCGAAAGGTACGAAGAATACACAGTAAAAAAATAAGTTTTCCTCTCAAACAGTTTTTCTCTCTGGAGCAACCACTGTTACCAGTTATTTTTCTAGAAATGATTTTTGTGTATACAAGCATATTATTTATATTCATCCCTCCTTTAAACAAATGATAAAACATTATGTATATTGTCTGCATCATGTATATGGTTTTACAACATATATGAGATTTTGTTCCCTATTAGTACATATAGAACTCCTTATTATTATTTTTAACAGTGGAATAGTATTACATGGATATACTGAAATTTTTGTAGCCATTCTTCCTTTGTCATTTAGATTGTCATTTTTTAAAAATTCTAGACACATTTATGCAATTAACTTTATTTCACACCTATGCAAGTTCATTTACAGGTTGAATTCCTAGAAGTAGAATCACTATAGTGGCATTTGAACTAGAATCAATATAGTTTGAGCATTTAAAAAGTTAGAGGTATTTTAACATTGCTCTCCAATATAAAGGAGCAATATATGAGGAAGCCTCTTTAACCACATTTGCCAACAGTGCATTGCCACATTTTTTGAATGTGGACAATCTGATAGGTGAAAAATGTATCTTGTACTTTCAATTTGCAATCTTTCATTATGAGTAAGGTGAAGCATCATACAAATGTCTGATAGATTTATTGGGAACATCTCCACTCTATGGCTTCCTTTTCTATTCTCTTTTAATGAACAAAAGTTCTGAATTTTAATATAGTTCAATTTACTCATCTCTATCTTTATAGCTGTATATTTTTATTTCTTAAACAAAATAAAATACAAATTTGATTGTTAACTTATTTGGGTTTAGGTTATGTAGAGACTTTTTTTAAGATAGAAAGATGCACAATTTTCCACATATGACTTATTAAACCATTTATCTTTTCCCACTTATTCAAAATGTCATCTTTATCACATACTAAATTTCTCTATGTTTCTTGTCTATTTATGATTTTTTTAGTCCTTTACTTTGATATATCTTTCCGCTTTTTAATTATAGCTTCATAATATTTTAATGTTTGATAGGCTAAGACCTATCTCATTTACATTATTTTCCTGGCTATTCTTGCTTATTAATATTTTCCATATAAACTTTAGAATAAACTTTTCTTGCTTAAATTTTTTTCAGTGGTATTTTTGTTTTAAATCTTTAGTGAAAAAGTGAAAATTGACAATTTTTGATGTCACATCTTTCTTTCCAATGACATAGAGTTCCCTTCTTGTATGCCCTTTAATAGTCTTTTAGTTACTTTTATATAAATCTCACTTGTTTATTCTTAAGTGTTTATAATTTTTGTTGTTACTATAAATGATATCTTTCTTTTATTATATCTTTTAATTGGTTACTGTGTTCATATACGTGCATATATATTCATTATGCTATTGATTTCTATATATTAATTTTATACGTAGCTACCTTTCTCAATTCTTTTATTGCTTGAAATAATTTTTGGATGATTGCCTTTGGCTTAAAACTATATGATTTAAAACTATTTGATTGTGGTATGTTTAGAGGTTACTAAGTTTTTTTCATCCTGCTCATGTTGGGCAGCTCAATCAGACACTTTGCTCTGATATAGTACATGTGACTAGTTTACTCTTCTCCTTTGTACATATACTCATTTTGCTTTTCCTTTAAGTTATAGTATGGGGGTCTGGGTATTTTGTATTCTAATGACTTTCTGCATCTGAGGCAATAGCTGAGGAATGAGTTGGGGGAGAGCTCAGTAGAGGCTGTAGTCAAGTGTGCCATTTTTCTTAGAACACCCAAATTCTGCTGTCTTTTGAAAATCTTGTTTAATGTCCTAAATCAAGATGCATCTAGTTGGGTAATTTCTCTAATTCAAGATGCAGCTACCGAACCTTAATTTCCATTAGAGAAGATCAACACTGGTGCTTACTTTCTCCATGTTGCATTCTCCCAACAGCGAGCTCAACTACTCTGAAAAAGATAAGACTACCAGCTCAGTGTCCTCTTTTCCAAGATTTAGTGGTATCAATGAGAAAGAAGTCTCAGGATTTTGCCAATTACCAACGTAGTTTCAGGAGGGGAATGGGACTGGGGTAGCACCTGAGCCTTTCTAAACCTCTCTGCTACTGTTTCTTTCCTTCGTCACAGTTTTTCAGTATATTGCATTGAGTTGTGCTTCATGCCTTCTTTCATCACTGTTAGCATACATTTGTTGTTGTTACTGATTTTCCTTATGTTTATTTTGTGAGTTATTGAAGGAGAGAATTCCTATAAGCAGATAAGATTAATCTGCTCTCATAACCTGGAAACCAGTTCTTTAGTAGCATATAGTCTGCTTGGTGGAAAACTTTGCCTATAAGCATTATTTTTATCTTTATCTTTCTACTGGTTCAGTATTTAGTCTTTCCTTATAACTGTGGGATTCATTTCATATCTATGTGTGCTGGGCAACATGCATTCCTGTCAAATCCTGTTTCTAAGAATTCCATCTATTTACCTTCAGGTCACCTGTAATTGACACAAATGAGGAAAGGGTGGCTAATATGAGGAACGGTTGAATTACTATTAAGAATGATATCGGGACTTCCCTGGTGGCACAGTGGTTAGGAATCTGCCTGCCAATGCAGGGGACAGGGTTCGAGCCCTGGTCCGGGAAGATCCCACATGCCACGGAGCAACTAAGCCCGTGAGCCACAACTACTGAGCCTGCACTCTACAGCCCGCGAGCCACAACTACTGAAGCCCGTGCGCCTAGAAGCCCATGCTCCACAAGAAGAGAAGCCACCACAATGAGAAGCCCGTGCACCGCAAAGAAGAATACCCGCCCCCCCTCGCCACAACTAGAGAAAGCCTGCACGCAGCAACGAAGACCCAACACAGCCAAAAATAAATAAAAAATAAATAAATTAAAAAATAAATAAAACACAATGTGAATGTTCTTAATAAAAAAAAAAGAATGATATCAATAGCTCTGGATGTTAAGCTCAGTTTAACAATATTATATTTAATAGAGATAAATATCAATTTATAAATTTACATTAAAAGTCAATTATTCTAAAATAGAGTGTAATATATCTGATAGCCAGTGATTCATATGAAGTATTTAACTGTCTATAATCTTGATATGAACCAACAAAAAGAATCTTAAAAACAACGTCAACACAATTTTATATTATAATAAATAATCAGAGTATGGAGTTCACATAAAGAACCCTATTCACCATGGTCTGCACTTACAAGCATATCAATGGATCTCTCTATGTAACTCTATGTATTGTTATTTGGGTAGGATATTGCCAAACTTGAAAAAATTAATAGTATGGAAACAGTAAAATAAAGGGTCTGAAAATCACACTGTATCCAGAATGGTTAATAAACTGGGATTACTTAGTCTAAAGGAGAGAGGCCTAAGAGGAGAATTGACAGTAGCCTACAAATGTATGAAGGGCTCTTCTATGAAGAGTTGTCATCATAGCTGGAAAGGGCAGAAATAAAATTGACGGACAATTTCAAAAAACTCCAACTTTCAGCTCAATTATAGGGAAATAAATCCAATGATTGGGGCAATCTCCCAAGTGAATAGCTATTACCAGTGCTGAAAAGCTGTTTCTTCCCAGAGCATTAAAGTAGAAGCTGAAGTCTTGGTCAAGACTTCCTCATAAAAGCCTATATATATATTTATCGGATGGAATTTGTTATTATCTATGTATATGTACATTTCACACACTATGCTGGGACCACTATCTCCCTCAAGGGCACACTGGGTCTCTATCTCCAACTTTTAGTCACATAGTCAGGAGGTAGTCAATTAATATTTGACTAAACACATGAGTGAATGTGCGTATTTTGAGAGATTAGAATATTTGATAAATAGGAATGCTTGGACATCAAAATTATCATGATTTTTAAAAACTGGTACCACAGTTTATTCAAATGAATTGATCTGTGAAGGCTAAATTTTCCCGTATGATTCAACTACTCATGAATATTCAATGAGTATTTTAGGTTCCTGGGAAGCAACTGTTGAACTCTTTCTTCCTAAGACTAATGTGCTAGACTGAACAAATTATGTATGTCTTCATTCAGGACTGTAAGGCACTGACTCGCCTAGAAAAATGTGCCTCGTTTGTTTCCTTTGTTATTTTTACTCTTCCCTCTTCGTAACTGCTCACTTTTTATTTATTTATTTATTTTTATTATTTATTTTTTTAAACATCTTTATTGGAGTATAATTGCTTTACAATGGTGTGTTAGTTTCTGCTGTATAACAAAGTGAATCAGCTATACATATACATATATCCCCATATCTCCTTCCTCTTGCGTCTCCCTCCCACCCTCCCTATCCCACCCCTCTAGGTGGTCACGAAGCACCAAACTGATCTCCCTGTGCTATGTGGCTGCTTCCCACTAGCTATCTATTTTACATTTGGTAGTGTATATATGTCAGTGCTACTCTCTCACTTCGTCCCAGCTTACCCTTCCCCCTCCCCAATGTCCTCAAGTCCATTCTCTATGTCTGCATCTTTATTCCTGTCCTGCCCCTAGGTTCATCAGAACCTTTTTTTTTTTTTTTTTAGATTCCATATATATGTGTTAGCCTACGCTATTTGTTTTTCTCTTTCTGACTTACTTCACTCTGTATGACAGTCTCCAGGTCCATCCACCTCACTACAAATAACTCAATTTTGTTGCTTTTTATGGCTGAGTAATATTCCATTGTATATATGTGCCACATCTTCTTTATCTGTTCATCTGTTGATGGACACTTAGGTTGCTTCCATGTCCTGGCTATTGTAAATAGAGCTGCAATGAACATTGTGGTACATGACTCTTTTTGAATTATGGTTTTCTCAGGGTATATGCCCAGTAGTGGGATTGCTGGCTCGTATGGTAGTTCTATTTTTAGTTTTTTAAGGAACCTCCATACTGTTCTCCATAATGGCTGTATCAATTTACATTCCACCAACAGTGCAAGAGGGTTCCCTTTTCTCCACGCCCTCTCCAGCGTTTATTGTTTGTAGATTTTTTGATGATGGCCATTCTAACCGGTGTGAGGTGATACCTTATTGTAGTTTTGATTTGCATTTCTCTAATAATTAGTGATGTTGAGCATCCTTTCATGTGTTTGTTGGCAATCTGTATATGTTCTTTGGAGAAATGTCTATTTAGGTCTTCTGCCCATTTTTGGATTGGGTTGTTTGTTTTTTTGATATTGAGCTGCATGAGCTGCTTGTAAATTTTGGAGATTAATCCTTTATCAGTTGCTTCATTTGCAAATATTTTCTCCCATTCTAAGCTTTGTCTTTTCATCTGCTCTCTGTTTAGCCTTGACTGATAATTCTCAACCTTTCCTAATATCATCTTTACTGTGAAAATTTCCTACTTACAGTGGATTTTTGGTGGGATCTCATAATTGGCTAGCCCATAGCATATTCCATGTTTAAAATTCCTAAGTTGGCTTTCTTTATGGGTATTAAAAGCAGAGATTTTTTTTTTAATCTTTCCTATTAACTTTTCTGTAAGGAATGACGTGTCTATCTCGCTGCAATTGAATTACGCTCAGAGACAAAGTCCATGTAGTAGTACAAGACTTCTGACTGACAGCTAATGGCATTCAGAGTCATGGTCCATGAATAAAAAATACTGCAATCTTTAGTTTTATTAGATCTCAGTGTGCCAGAGAAGAAGAAGAATTTAATGTACACTGGTTGGTGAGTTGGGGAACCAAAATGGATTTAGTTAGGGGACCATGATGAATTTAGCATGAAGTCAGTGCCAGCTAGCAGAAAAGGACTGCATTATTTCAGTCTAGGTGAATGCCAGTTTTCTAGGAAGGTACTTGAGAGAAAAGCCAAAAATATTTATTGTCACTCCTTTGATTTAGCACTTAGAATGCCTGGTTTAATAAATGTTTTTGAAATAAAATATTTCTTGAGTGAATGGAGGATTATTTTCTGCACATATTTGCTTCTTAAAAATATAAACAAGGAAGGAGAACACTTTAACATTATTGGGCACTGAGATGTACCAGGTATCTCATTAAATGCTCACACTAACCAAGGCTACTTAATATGCCCATTTAACAGTTAGGTAAAACAAGGGTTTAAACACTTAGATGCTGTCCATATCCTAAAATCTTTTCATGAAATTGCTTTGTTGCTGATCCTAAATTGGAAAGATTTATAGTCATAGTATTTACCACAGCAACACATTTACTTTTAAAACTTTAAAAAATAGTATACATACAAATGCATCTATATACAAAACAGAAACAGTCCCACAGACATAGAAAACAAATTTATGGTTTCCAAAGGGGAGGGGGAAGGGGGATAAATTAGGAGTATGAGATAAACAGATATCATAAAATAGACAAGCAACAAAGATTTACTGTATAGCACAGGGAATTATATTCAATATTGTGTAATAACCTATAATGGAATATAATCAGAAAAAAATAACTGAATCACTTTGCTGTATACCTGAATCTAACAAAATATTATAAATCAAGTATACTTTAATTAAAAAAATTGAAAAAAATGCTATACAAGTAAGTATTTACCTGAGCAAATATTCACAGCTAGGTAAACGGTGTTTTCTATGTGAATTATAAAACTTTTGAATGTCAAAAAACCGAACTACATCTAGTACAAGGCATTTTTTTATATCTGAAGTTTTCATGGTAAAAATAATTTTGACTTTCAAAAAGCCATTGACCATAAATTCTGTTAAAATTCATGAACTAGCTTTAAACAGCAAAGAAGTAAGAAAAGAAACAGTGGCCAAGTGTTAACCTCAAAGGGCAAATGAGAGGTGGGGCATCATTCCTTAATTTCCAAAAGGATTTAGTAAATATAATTAATTGTTTTTACTCTCCTATAATGTTATAATGTACAGAACAGTGGGGACTATAGTAGAAATATTTGTAGTTTGTTTTTTCATGAATGAAGCACTTGCTACAAGGCTCAGGAGAGAGCTTTTTTACAGATGTCATTACAAAGACTGACCAAATATCAGCTTAGAGAAAGAGCCTCCCAACCCACAAGTACATATCATTTATCCAGAAATGATCAGAAACTAACCATGTACATATCAAAGAAATTCTACAGAAAGTGCCTGGGAACAAGGTGAACTCATCAAATATGTTGTCCTTTGTCCAATTATTTAAAAAAGAAGTATTTGTTCTTTGGGAGATCAGAGAGTGGTGATTTAGTCACAATTTATTTCTAAGAAGACTATTTCCCTGGCTTAGCACGTAGTTAGGCATTTTCTTTTAGACTCTGAATATTATATTTCAGTAAAACGTTGCACTACACATCCTCCAAGAGAACAATTTGGGTAATTCAAAAGGACTGAAAAAAATTTAGCACTAAAAGGAAAATGTAGTATTTTGAGATCTCATGCCAAACAGCTGAATTGCCATTTGTGCTTATTAAGAGTCAAACCATTGGGACTTCCCTGGTGGCGCAGTGGTTAAGAATCCGCCTGCTGATGCAGGGGACACAGGTTCAGTCCCTGGTCCAGGAGGATCCCACATGCTGCAGAGCAACTGGGCCCATGCGCCACAACTACTGAGCCCGTGAGCCACAACCACTGAAGCCCATGCGCCTAGAGCCTGTGCTCCTCAATGAGAGAAGCCACCACAATGAGACGTCCATGCACTGCAAGGAAGAGTAGTCCCCACTCGCTGCAACTAGAGAAAGCCCCGCACACAGCAGTGAAGACCCAACGCAGCCAAAAATAAATAAATAAATAAATAAATAAATAAATAAATAAATAAATAAATAAATAATAAATAAAACTCCCTCTGCTTTAAAAAAAAAAAAAAAGAAAAGAAAAAGTGTCAAACCATTATTCAGAAAGGCCCTTCACCACAAAGAAGTCTACCTACCACTTAGAACTCAAAGCCTGGGACAGGGGCCTGAATAAAGAGTAAATGGTGCCTTGCATTCAGAGACACATTTATATGTGCATTGAAAAATGAATATACATTATAATTTATCCCATGGCAAGAAAGGGGAAAACGTATGGCGTCCCTTGATGCAGTAGATGGTTGGATGCCAGCAATCAAAATCACTGCATAACCGTTGTGTTCAGTTTTTACCCAGTGGTCTGGTGATCCATTTGGGTATGAACAGCTGAATTCTGGACAACTGAAAACTTTGCTAACCTAAACATTCCCAAGTTATCATGGTCAGGTGGTAGTTGTCCAACTTGTTATAGAACGCCGTCAGCAAAATTATCCATGGACAGATGGGATAAAAAGAAGAATTTCAGTGCAGGCAATCTCTATACTATGTTGTAAGGCCGGTACACTCAATTTTCAATTAAAATCTTAGCTCATTCAAATGTTCATCGAGCACTTGTTATATACTCAATACCTGCAGCTCTAGGTCTATATACCAAAAATCAAGTTGTGAAATAGTTAATTTACCAAATGACCATCCCTGAAAACTACCAGTTGAGTTTCTCATATCAACTCTGAGAAAGTTTACTCTGGCCACGTTAGTGTCAGAGAGAAAAAAGACCAGAACAGATGGAGGAAGAAGGACAGATGAGAGAAAAGAATTGAGTATGCAGAGATCGAGACAAGTCGTAAACTTCATTCCAGTTAGATATTTGAGAAATTGTCTGTAATATCAGAGGCATGCTAAGTTGATATTTAACCAGGCTGGACAATAAATCTGTTTTGTAGGTTATTAAGAAAAAATAAAATAAAAATCCTCAATAACCTGGAAATTGGTTTTTGATTACTTGGCCTGTTAAGCAAAGTGCTAGATGCTTCAAATACTGTTTATCCCAATCTTTTGAATGGATAGTTTCTGTAAGGGGCCCATGCAAGGGTTTTCCTCATAAGAAACTCCTCTTGGCAGTAAAATCATTCAGCTTCCATCTTGGCCCTTGCTTTTTCCCCCTGCCATACTGCAGTGATGAGCATGACCTGTCTTGGACTCTACTCCATCTCTCCACCCCAATTCCTCCCACTTGCGACACAGAGTTTGGTCGCAGACTAAACCTAGGACTTGTACTTCCCTTTTAAGTGTTCATTAAATGCTTCAAATTTAGCACAGCCCAGGGTAGAGATCATAAACTCAGTGTCTTAAGTGTTAGACTTTGCAGCTTGTTTATCTCCTTAATTTGGGCTGTTGATATCTATCTTTTCTATGTGTTAAGGTTACTTGGATGGTCCGGTAACCAAAAAATGAACAGAAGAGGAAGAAATTAAGTATTTTAGAAGCTCTTAGAAGTGAAAGGCTGCTTCTGATTGGATCGATTAGTAATAGCTTTGTGGAGGAGATAGAATTGAACTGGCTTGGCTCTTGAGGATGGATATGATGCCAAAAGGTAGTGATCACAGTGGTAAGGAAACGCATTCCAAAGGTGGGAACAGGACAAACAAAGCCTTAGAGGCAGGAAAGTATGGCATGTGTTTAAGAAATTGTGCATTGTCCAGCTTACCAGGATAAGAAGACGGATGAATGAGAGAAGAGAGAAGAAAAGGCTGAAATCAAATTTTGTTGCTGGAGAGGGAGATCATAGAGGGTGTGAAATACTGTAACAAGAAATTTAGATTTTTACCTAGTGCCAGGGAAGAACCACTAGAGACTTTTGAGCAGGGGAGAACAATTAACAGAGCTGCGATTTTTGGAAGATTGATCTAGAAGTGTGTGGGAATGGAAGGGAGGGATTGGCAATGGAGTCTATTACAGTAGATCAGACAAGACATAATGAAGATATGAACACCATAGTAATGGCAGTGGAGATTTTAAAGAGAAGACTAGTTATGTTGGAGGTAGTTTCCAAAGGACATGATGCCTGATTTAATAAAGGTGGCAAAGAAGAAAGAAGAATCAAAAGAAAAGGACTTTGAACTTTTTAATGGAGCAGATTGTACTGGTGGAGGGCAGGCGGTGGAAGCTGACCCTGAGGAGACATCATGAGGTCAGTTTACAACATGCTTGGAGATATTTCTACACATGGAGGCTACTGAAATCTATGCCCAAACTAGGAAAACTAAAAAATACAAACAGACATATATGCACATTTTCATAAAACATAGATTCATACACCACATCGTAACTCAGACCTGTTAGAAATAAATTTATATAGAGCTAGAGAGAACAACACAGCTGAACATACTATATATGTGCACATACAGATGCTAACACCAATATATTAAAAATATATGTGTGTGTGTATATACATGCAGAAATCTGAGTCAATGCATGAAAATATATATTGGCTTCATCTGAAATTGCTTAATATTAAAAACTTTTAATTAACTTTTGAGTCTTTAATCCAAGAAATATTAACACTTACTAAAGGACTGGATTGTGTAAAATGCTATGGGAAGCACTATAAAGCACCAGAATGAGTATGTGCTTTGCTGCTTTTCTTTATTCAACTTTTAGTCAATTATGATAATAAAAAGAGTAAAAATAATTAAATATGTATTGAGAATTTACAATTATTATCCTGAAAATAACCTTATGAATTAGATACTCAAATTACATCTATTTTGCAGACGAGGAAGGTGAGGCACAAAGAGGTTAAGACACTTACTCTAGTTTTCATAGCTACTTAGAGAGACGTCCAGCAACTTCATCACTACATATGTGGCTTCTCTAATGGTTGAATTATACACATTATAAATGGCCATTAGTATAGTGACTTTTACAGTCAGTGTGTTTTATAGTTATTTTTACTTCTTGTGCAAAGCTGAGAGCATTCTTCACTGCATTTGCAGTTCGCACTGTTACAGACTTTTATAACTGCAAAAATGTATATAACTATGAAGAAATTAAAACTGAAGATGTTTAAAAACATTTAAAAAAATAATGTAGAATTGATGAAATTTTTTGCTAGACAGAATTTACCACTCTTTGACTTTTTATTAAAAAATAAGGTGGTTAAATAAAGTCTACCTTTGGATTTAACAATGCTATGACCTTAACATTTCAGTTCTAGAACTTGGCCTTCAACTAGCTATATTATCTGTAAGCAGCAAGAACATCTTAGAAGGCATCTCATTTCTTATATAGGTTTAGGCTTCTTTGGCTTAGGCCACAGAAACCAACAGTCTACAAGTGTTTACTTATCTAGTTCCTGAGAAATTATGACTTAGAGTGTCCTTGGGAAAGTCACTAGAAAGACTTTTATTATAGACCTATTTCCTGGGAAACCACATGCACACTTCAGATTCTCTTCCTCGCATATTGTTGGTTGCTTGGCAAGTCTAAATGGATTTGCCTAATCACGACTTCCTATACATAATTAGCCATTTTTTTCTCAACTGACTGCCTGCACACAGACACCCCAGCTGCTTGCAATGACCAAATCTATCACTGTGAGGTTAGGGAAATTTTTATATATTGTTAAGAAGAGACATTCTAAATCAGTAGTGCATATTACCCAAATATCCCTTACTGAAATACATGGCTATAAATCATCAGCCAGATGATTCTAATTGAATATTGGGAAGGTTAGTACTGCTATAAAGATAAATCACATACATCAAAGATCATCTCAGAATTAGTGATTTGTACAATAGGTGGAATAAACATAAGGGTATAAATTGGAAAACTGTAAATTTAATTCTACCACAAATTATTTTTTCAAGGAATCCCTTAACATTGCATCTATATAACAAAAAGGAGTAACACTGTTTACCTTCTGTCCCATGTACAAACAAATAAACAAAACCAAAAATAATCCCCAAACAAAAATGGTCTGGGGCATTAAGAATGTCTATAAAATAGATCTACTAAAGGTTTATAACTGTTCAAAATAGCTAAAGTAGCCATATTCATGATTTTTATATTAAAGACTATTGGTAAAAGTGAGAAAGTCAATTATTCAGGTATTTCCCCAACTCCAGATATTTCATAAAAAATGGGAAAAATTCAGAGTATTAACAGGGTTTTCAGACAGATGTTTTCCAGTTCTGCCTCCTTTTCAGAATCTTCACAGTCTTCTCAACATGTCCAGTAGAGTCCCCATAGGGGTTCCTCCACAGCCTTCCCCATCTCACAAATGGCACCCCAATCCATTAGATTGCTCTATTAGAAGGACCAGTTAGAATATGTCCAAGGGCCTCAACCTTGGACATACCCCACACCTAGATTACCAATAAGTGGCATCACTTATATCTTCACCATCCATTTTTCTCTACCTTCTCCAAGTGTCCCCTAACTGATCTCTGTTCCCACTCTTGCCCCCTTCAATGCATTTTCTTTACAGCAGCTGAGTGATCCTCTAAAAACAACAAATTTGACCATATCACATGCTGAACATGTTGCAAGAACTTCCCATTGCACTTGAAATAAAATAACAAATCTGTAAATACGGTCAACGAAGCTGTACATGATCTGGCCCCTGCTCACCTTGACAATATCATTTCGTGTCATTCACTATCTTGTCATTCAACTTCAATCATAACTGACTTCCTTCCGTTCCTGGAAGGTATGATCTTTCCTACACTGGGGCCTTCATACACACATGCTTTTTACTTCTGTCTGGATACTCTCCTCCACTCTTTGTCCAGCTAACTTCTAATTTTATTTGTATTTCAAAGTTTAGCTTAAGTGGCACTTCCTCAGGGAAGTCTTCTTTGACCCACTATTTAATTCGTGCCTCCTTAATCATTTATGCTTATTCATAGCATGTTTCCCAATTTATATTATAGGTGTTTTCTACATCAGACCATAATCTTCCTGAGCAAGAATTCTCTCTGTTTTCTTTGTGAATCCTCATTGTCTGGGTCTGTGTCAAGTCCACAGTAAATACTTAATAAATATTTGTTGAATCACTGAAGAACTAAATTAATGAACACATTCAGTTAGCTCTGTATTATATACTCATCATTGAGGCTAGTTAGCCCAGTTGGCAAGAGTGTTGATATTTACTACTGAGAATGCCCACATGCTCAGTGAAGGGAAGATAAGGGTCTGAAAGCACATATTAAATTTTAAATTCTCTGGAGCATTTTGGATCTCCTGATTAAGATGAATCACATCTTCCTCTTTGTTCAATTTGAATCATGGCTCAAGTTCAACCACAGAGCTGATTTTATTCTGTCTAGCGTTAAAGTGAGTTGGCTTTATGTCTCTCTCTCCCATTAGAACTTTCTGATTCTCCCATTAGAAGCACATCTGATTCATCTTCATTGTCTCCACTGCATAAGAGTTTCCATGGCATGAGTTAAACATTGACAGAAATTAAAAAAATATATATCATCATTCAAAAATAAAGAATAAAGGTGCCAAGGGAGGTTAAGACTGCAAGGTATCATCAGATTTAGTGTAGAATCCAATTTACTCTGATTCAGCACTTCCTGCGTTCAAGGCACAGGGAAAGGCATCAGGGATTTAAACAGTGACTAAAACAGTTTCTTTCCCTGTAAATCAATAAGCTCTATATAGAGAAACAAATCCCCATCAGTGATCTTTGTATGGTGACAGTACAAAAAAGTATGACTGACTCAACATAATCCCAACAGGACCAATAGGCCCACAGCCCTCTACAGGAATTTGGCAGGAGCCTGCTTTCAGGGATGTAAAGTTAGCTCTACAAGTTTCCTGGTTCTCCTTTCCCCAGTAGAAAAAGCCCATCACCCATCAGCTCGGTGCTTTGTGACCACCTAGAGGGGTGGGATGGGGGGGGTGGGATAGGGAGGGTGGGAGGGAGGGAGACGCAAGAGGGAAGAGATATGGGAACATATGTGTATGTGTAACTGATTCACTTTGTTATAAAGCAGAAACTAACACACCATTGTAAAGCAATTATACTCCAATAAAGATGTTAAAAAAAATAAATAAATAAACCAAAAAAAAGAAAAAAGAAAAGAAAAGCCCATCACCCATATGCTGCATACTTTCATTGGGTTATTGCCTGGGTATTCCTGGTCCCTGGTCGATTAATGCTCACCGGTCCCCACGTCTCACTCTCTTTGTCCCAGGGCAATTCCTGCCCCACTCCTGGCTCAAAGGAGAAAATAGTTCAGACAGAAGTAAACCAGCTAGGGCCCTAATACCAAAGATAGAGATCCCAAAAAAATGTGTTCCTGATAAAATTAAGGAGTTTTGGCTATCGATTCCCTAGAACGTTTAAGTGCTCTGCTGAGCAGCTGGAGGTCATCGAGTGACTCAGCACTCGATGACCTCCTGATGGATGGCAATGCTTTGCTGAGTGCTTACAACTAGGATGTGCCTTAAGGCTGTGCTGAATAATTGCTGTTAATTGAATTGTAGAAATATCTACGTTATTTATATATATCTTTTTAATCGAAGTAGTGGGATGCTCATTTGGTTTAACTTTAAAGCACATGGCAAATATGATGTTAGTACATGTGTAGGATAGAAGGTCTTTTCTTTCATATCACCAGACATTGTGGTATGGAAATGCTTTACTTCTTTTCTTCCCGCCTACCTCCCCCAGAATTAATTCTGTGATTTTAATGCATTTGAATTTAACTCATGAGGCATCCTTGATTATTTTATTAGATTACCAAACAATTATAGCAAAGGCTGAAACTATATGGAGCAAACTACAAATAACATGTATATACTGTATAGTTAATACTTGTTGTCAATTTGTGCCAGCCATGATTCTAAGCACCTTATGTATATTGACTCGTCTAATCCTCACAACATTTCTAGGGGCAAGTGCTATTATTACCTGCATTTTGTAGATGAGAAAATTAAGGCTCAGAGAGGTTAAGCAATTTGCCCAAGGTCAAACAGCTAGTGCGCTGCAGAGCTAGGATTCCAACTTAGGCACTTTGGCTCTGGAGTCTGCACTCAACCAGCAAGCTTTTCTGCTCACCACTTGCCAGCTATTAGTTAAATGTTTAATTCTCATAAGCCCAATGGGATGCTACCATTATGATCCCCATTTAATAAGGGGGTTGGTCTAACCAACGTCACTCTGCTAGTAAGTGGCTGAACCAAGCTTTTAAATTCAGTCCTGCCTGACTCTTGGGTCTGAGATCTTAAATATCACCCACCACTACCTCGCAGAGAAGGTGGTATGCTTATTTGTAAATCACATATAGCATTAGAGATTACACAGATTTTAAGGGAAAGAGAAATAATTTACTAAAAGAGTATAGTGACCCTGTAGTCAAAATCTTTTAAAATATATAAAATACTCAAGCCAATTATTTGATTTTTCTAAAATATTTGAAATACTGTTAATATTAAATGTCATCATTCTGAAGAGCAGAGCTCAAAGGACTATTCTTAAAAATTAATATAATGATTCATGTTACTGTTTATGTGATTCCCCAGGGTAACTGCAATTACCTCAAGAGATTTGTGAACATTTCAGAAAAATAAATTTTAACTTATTTTGACTATTGCAAGTATAAAATGCTATGTAGTACTTGAATACAACAGATAAGAGTATTATAAAATCAAAACAAATCACAAGTGTCATAAAAATATAATAATTGTTATTTCAGGATAGGCTATTTCAATTATTATTTTTCACATTACTATTTTACTAAAGGAGGGAGGTTACCATTTACATTTGAAAAGTTAGAAAGTATTAACATGCCAGCTAAGTCATGATGATCCGGTAAGATTAAAAATTTATAGAAAAATGTAGATGGTTGTTGTTTTTATTGTTTATAAGAAAATTTCTTCAGAAATCTATCCTTTCCTTCTCTGAGTTCATATTTACAGTATTGGTTTCTTTTACTCTACGTAAAAACCTACCATTATCATAGGATTTCAAAACTCATGGTAAACGCTGAATATCAGACAATAAAAGAATGGACTACATAGATGGGTTATGGCATAATCTTTAGCCGAATAGGTTGTCACTGGTGTTCTACTGTGAGTTATTTATGTGTCTATTACCTTTAGGCCCTTTGAACAGTTTGATTTCCACAACAGTCTCCAAAATGGGTCGTCTTCTACGCACGTACAGCCGAACGATAGACCCTGCTTCTTTGAGCGCTTCCACTGCTTTACTGTGGGAAACCTCTGACACATCCACCTCGTTCACCCGTAAGATACAATCATTGACCCTGAAAGAAAGGAAAAGAGGCAAAGGTCAGGAGTGGCTAAGAGAATTTCTGAAAGAATCTTATGAGTATCTAACCTTAAGATGTGGGGAGGCAAAAGGTATAGGCAATTTAAAAATATTTATATTTGGAAGAAATACTTCAAATGAAGGAAATCAAGAAAACCTTGAACTCCTCAGCCTTCACAGTTTTCCCAACATTGACCACCCTACTGGTCAGGTCCCATCCTGAACTCCAGTCCACTCTGACTGGGACTGCATCACATAGGGGGCAGTTAGAAGGACACATATTTTAAGGTCTCTGTCAGTCACATCAGCATTTTGATTGGTTTTAATTGGCTTGACTGAGGGTTACACTTTGAGTGGTTCTCAGAACTTACTCCCATAGACTATATAGACATAGCAAATGTAACTTTATAAATTAGTTTTTCTTGAATTTTTAATTTACTAGCTATAAAAGTAATATATAATCATTTTAGAAAATCTGAACAATATAACACGTAGAAAGAAAAAAATATATACATGATTCAATCATCTGAGATAATGTTAGCTTTCTGGCAAATTATCTTCCAGTGTTTTTTTTTTTTTCCCCTCAAATTCATTTCATGATATTATAGGGATTAAAGTTCAGATTTCACAAAATTCAAATAAAATCTCAATCCTTGCCCTAGGTACTTTCTTTGAAAACTAAGAATTATGACACGGCCTACATTAGACTTTTCCTTTTTGCCATTTTTTTCATGGGAAGGAACAAGCTGACTTTTCCATTAAGCTTTCTAGATACTTTATAGTTCATAGTGGCCATGAACTGTAAATCTCTTTTATATTCACAATAATAATTAGTGAGAATATTAATAATGGTTAAGGGTGTAAGACTTGAGATTAGAAGGCGTTCTTCCCCTCACTCCACAGATCCGTTCTCGTGTTCCCCATCCCAGTTTGCTGTGTTGCTCAGAGTGAGAGATAAGGGGCTACCCCTGCTTCACCCCTCCTCCCACCACCCATTTGGCTCCACCTGCAAAGTAGATCTACAGTCCATCCAGGCTCCTCATCTCCAGTGCTACCCCCTTGGCTGAAGTCAACATCATCTCTCACCTGAACTACTTCCACAGCCTCCTACCTAGTCTCTCCGATCCTCTCGTCACCTTCCAACTCATTCTCCACAGTGGCCAGGATAAAGTGGACATGGTTGGTTGCCTAACCCCCTTCCATTCCATTCCCCACTTCCTTCTTCCAAACAGTGCCTGATTTTGTTCAGGTGATCTATTCTTCAGCAAATTTTTGTTAAATGAACGAAAGAGCAAGTCTAAGTTCAATTATTGGGCCCTCTATTTCCTAAGTTTGTAAACACTGATAATTTTTTTTAACTTCTCTAAGCCTCCATCGTCTCATCTATAAAATAGATATAATAGTAATACCTACGATAAAGACTTTGGGGAAGATTAAATGTGGTAATGAGGAAGATTAAATGTGGTAATGTACATGTAAGTCCTTAGCACAGACCCCAGTATGTAATAAGCACCTAATAAATGGTTGTTATTGGTAGCAGTGCACAGTTTGTTGATTTGTAATGTTCTTAACTATTGGATTCCTTCCATAGTCTTGTGGAATAAGATCTATTACCCATATTGCACAGATGAGAGTTGTTCCAAGTGGTTAAGTTCTTTGTCTAAAGCTGTCAGCAATTTGATTAGAGATTGGATATGATCCTAGGTCTTATTTCAAAATTTGTTCTTTCCTCTTAGGACACATACATCTAATGTGACGAATCGTTTCATGTATGTTGTGCACATCAATTTAAAATTATAACCCGGTAGTGGAAATATATAAAAAGTATGGGAAGAATTTTCCTATCTTTTTTGTTCATAACTTTTCTATACCTATTTGCGGAACTGAGTGATAGGAACTTTTGGCTCAATAAGAACCCTGATTAGCTTCAAATTCTTGAGCTAGAACAATCTCACTTACTAAGATTCAGTGGTATCATTTCATCATAACAGATGCTATGGCTTTAATAGGTTTATACAGACATTTCCTCTCTGACTAAAAAAAAATCATGGAAAACTACCAATTAAAACAGTTTTGAGAATGTAGGCATCACGGGTGCCAGCCGCCCTGCAGCAGCTGGTCCTTTGAGAGTGGGTAATTTTGTCATCTCATGATAATGCAAAAACATAATGTTTACCATCACCCAATGCTCAGCATACTAATCATATATTAAAACACTGCTTTCCATAGAAGGGAGTGGCTGACATTAAAGAGAAAATTCTGGATGCTCTATCTATTCAAACTCTACTAAATTTTTTCCTTTTGTATACACTGGAATCCTTAATTGTCAAATGCTGGGGTGAGGAAATCACAGCCTAAATCAGATGTTTTTTTCTGAACATGTGGACAAAGTAGGCAGCTTTAGTGCACTAAAAAAACCCCACCGGACTAGCAGTCAGGAGGTTTGGATTTCAGTCCCAGCTGTGTATCAGCTGTGCGACCGTGGTCACTTCATCTTTTTGAACTTCAGTTTCCCATGAATAGAGAGTAAGCATGCCTAGAGTTAATGAGAGGAGTAACCAGACAGACAAATATATGGATGTATGTGTAAACTGTAACGTACCATATATGAGAGAGTTGCAGCTATTGATAGGTGAATCAAAGATGCTGTGCTCAGAATTTGTTGAAAGGTAAATAGGATGGAAGTTGAAATTTTTAAAGGGTCTACTATGTGCCATATATCATTTTAGTGACTTCACTTATTTGCTCTTGTTTAAATCAAACCATTTATAAAACATAGATTCTTATTTTACAGACAATGAAATTTTACTGACAAGGTCACAGTGTTGGTGAGGGCAGCAACACGATTCCAATCTAGTTTTGTCCTTTCCTGGAGCCTACGCCGATACAAAGTTACTCAGAGTTGATTGTTTAAAAAAAAAAAAAAAACAGGGAATGTGAGGGGAGAAGTTTATATTCAAATTGTTAAAACAGAAAAGAAAGAATATCAAGCCAAACTAGGGAACTCAACTTTCCTTCCTCCCAATCACTTGAAATAGCATTTGGCTAGAGGGTCATGGCTATTTAGAATTAATTTGCTTTCTCTACCAGTAGATAATCTCCATGAGTAAAGGCAGCACTGGAATTCATTCTGAAACATATAAATATACCACTAGCTTCAAACTCAAATAACACTGTTTCAGTGAAAAGTGAAGTCTTTATCGTATTTCTGAGACATTGTATTAGAAAGCCATTTACATACAAACTTTCTCCCTACTGTACCCACGTAATTAAGTTGATGGTTTCACTCTTTCAGGGCTTGCTGTTTCGGATATAAGTCTACAATATCCTTTTTGTGGACCAGTATTATCCATGAAATTAAAAGGTTAATTTTAATCTTTTCCTAGTCTTAGTTCCTTTGGACATTCTGGTACATTTCCTTGCAGAAAATATCTTTGAAACAAAAAGTACATTTCATCACTAACATGTCCACAGAATCACATCTAAAATTTGCACTAAGCAGGCAATTCCCTGGCGGTCCAGTGGTTAGGACTTGGCGTGTTCACTGCTGAAGGCCTGGGTTCAACACCTGGTCAGGGAATTAAGATTCTGCAAGCCGTGTGATGCGGCCAAAAGAAAAAAATTTGCACTAAACAAATATTCTGGAATATGATACAGTATCACTGAAAAGTCAACTAATACTTAAAAATTATTTGTTCTACTTTGAAGATATCTAAAATAACATGTAATATCTACTCTCATTCATAGGTATTAAAGTATGTTCTATTGTAAAACAAGACTTGTGATTTTATACTTTTTTAAGGATGTTAATTCATTAAAAATAATGACTAAATGCTTGTGTTAAAATTTTTTAAAAAAAATCTGTTTATTATGTATTAAAAAATAGTGGGAGGAAAGATAAAGTTTCAGCTCTGGTTCTTTGTGGATGTGGAGATTATGGATTTCTTTTTTTTCCTTTTGAAAAATATTTATTGAGTATAAATAAATGTCCTATACATTAAATATCAAGAAATATTCATTATTGATTACAAGTCCACTGTAATACTGAAGGAACCACAGAATCAAAATAGCCACCCATAATACAGTAGTGATAATTCCATTCCAATATTGGACACAGTAATGATTTACTCACAAGACACAACAAAACTCACCAAAAAAGGCCATCACTTTAACCAACCTATAATACCACAAGAGAAAATGGTTTTGAATCATAATATGGACAGTCCCACTAATCTCGTCTTTGTCATCAATTTATCAGGTCAATTTGAGATTGTGGAGATATGCTGTCATAGAACTTAAAGATTCCCATTTCCTTGGTTTTATTTCAAAATTACTATTAAGGAATGAAGTTATACATACCCAATGATAATTTTAAGTAAGTTAGTCTTTGATAAAAGAAAAGGAATAAAAATTTAGTATGAAGAAAGCTTCCTTCAAGCAAAGAATCTCTTAACGGGAAAAAAAATGAAAGCAATATAATTAACTTTTCTTCCAAAGAAAGGAAAGAAACCTAAATCTGTTATGGCAAACTTGGAAAGATAATTATTTCCTAGTCCCAGAATATGTGTTTATTTTACATGATGTACTTGAATGATGCAAGTCTACGAAGCAGGGATCTGTGGCAATCCGAATTCACCCACCAGGACTCCATCCTTATTCTTTGTGTCAGTGGGAACACCTTCTGGAATTGCAGGTGCAGCTGCTGCTTCATCCAAATAAGAACGGTCTTTATCAGCCAGAAGCTCATCGCCCAGTGCATCCAACTCTGCTTCTAGGTCATCTTCATCTAATTCTGGGGTGCCGTAACTACGACTCAGTGCTTCTTGGATTTCATTTGCATCTTCCATCATATCCTCTAGCTGGTCTTGTAGATCCTCAGTCTGGTCGATTTTCACTTGCTTGTATGCTTTCTTCATTTCCTTTACACCCAGTTTCATAGCATCAACCGTGGTCTTGGTGTCCTTCAATGACTGGATGATGTAATTAGCTTGTTCCATGTTAAATGACTGTTGGGCAAGACTGTCCCGCTGCTGCTCATACCTTTGCAGGACCCTCTCTCATCTTCTTGATCTGATCCTTAAACTTCACTAGTTCAGCATCCAGCCGAGAAATCTTGTCAGTGGATTCTGCCCTGCTGTCCTCCGTGCCAATGCAGTCAGTTAGTCAAGCTGGGCGGCGAAGCCTTGGCTTTCGCTTTCCCGAAGAATCGGTTCATCTTGGGTGGCCACGAAGAAAACCCAAACGTTTGAGCAAAACCAGAAACGGAAGCAGAGTCACCTCCGCCTCCGACTTGACTTCCGGCCCTCCACGCGCAAGCGCAATATGCCTATTCAGATGTTTCAAAAAGCATATTTCTATTTTTGTTTCTTCCAAAAGTTCTATAATGGACATACATCATCGCAGAGAACCTAAGAACATGGACCTGGGAGCCTTGGCCACACCTAGACACGACTGGGATCTTGTCCCAGCTCTAGAACTCAGGAGCTGCGTGACTTTGGGCAAGTCACTTGACATCTCAAAGCTTCAGCTTTTGCATGTGAAAATAGGGATAATAAGATTGCTGTACGGATTAAATAATATATGTGAAATATTTAGCACAGTGCCTGAAAAATGGTAAGCTATTATAGTCATGAAAAAAACAAGAACAATTTGCGTGAGAAAGGATGTGAAAAGACTATAGTGGAGGGAAAAAAAATTCTAAAGGGACAGAAAGGAAGAGAGGGCTACCATCAGGTACTGAAAGTATTTTTGAAATTTTATATGGAGAAGAGAGAAAGAGATGCAATGAATGGGACTTGGGGGAAGAAAAATGTAAAAATAAGGCTTTTAAGTAAGTCTTGTTTTGTGGAGTGTAGCTTTATTCCCCTTTCATCTTCCCTCTCCCCTACCATCAAGAAAATAGTCAGTTCTAATATAAACTATAGCTTTATGGTAGCCTTAGAGAAAGCTTCTAAAGATCAGCACACTTGGCAGAATTCGCACCAGCTCGTGCCTACTCTGTCTTTGCCCCACTCCACACCTGTAAACACATCCAGCCACTCAGACCGCTCAAGGCTTGATTCAAAAGGAGGCTTTAGGTCACAGGTCTGAAGCTTAATTTTGAAACTTACTGGTTATTAAGATGGGGTGGGTTGGGGTCTTGATTGGCTTATTCTTTATTGTCTCCACTCAGTCCTACTCTCTTTGGTCAAATAGATGAATTAATTACAGACCAAAGGGCCACATCATGGAGAGAGCTGATCAATGTTTAATGTGCTGGATGAAATGCAATAATACATTATCAAATGGAAAACACTGGCTGGGAATTATACTGTCTGTGCTTAAAGAGATCAATGATTTATAAAAATCAGAATCTGTTTAAAAAGAATAATTGCATAGATTTTATGTGAACTATAAGGATACCAGAAAGGCTCTCAAGGTTAAGGTAGCAAAAATGCCTTACTTTTCTTTTATTCCTAGAGTCACTAAAGGTAGGTTAAGAACAAATAATAGACCCTCAAAAGTTTATTTAAGAAAAGACAGATGCTTTACGTTACCAGAGAAAAGGAAAAAACAACACAACACACACACACACACACACACACACACACCCAGAGATTGACCCAAATGGCTTCAAATCATTATGACCTTTTCTAAATCTACTTAATTGTGTCTGTCTGCTGTCTTCCTGTATCCTCTCATGAAGCACATGTGGGTTCACCGGGTACATTTAAAGTGCCACCGGCTAAGGTTCCTCCTTGTTGAAACTTCTCACCTTAAAAAACCATTTATTTCATTGACCTCACTAGGTGCTATTAGTCCATTAAAATTGAGAATAAAATAATAAAAATCAGCATAATTTAACAGTTTTCTAGGAAAGGTAAAGGACTGATGTTTTGGAAGCATCAGATATGAGTTGATGTAGTAATATCTACTAGGACTTTTTCTCTACCAAACATTCACAGGGTTGCAGGAAGAGTGACAGTTCATACAGCTTATCATGGATCACTTGTCAAGTTTGACAGTCCCTGTTTTGGGGAATCTGGAATTGAAACAATGAGATTCAGAGGTTCTATCTAAACAGAAGAAATAGAAGTTTGAAAGCTTCATATTGGGGCCATTTCCTTCCACACTGACTGAAAAGTAGCAAAAGCTTATTTGCAAGAAGATGGGAATAAAGCAAATTTTTGGAAAGAAGTAAGGGCTTCAGTCCATGGTTGTCCAATCCAGCCTTGAATTTCAGAAGATATTTCAAGTGTCCTTCTAATTCATTCCCTTTTTTGATTAAGTAAGCTCAGGTGGATCTTTGTTACTCATCAACAAAAATTTCTAACTAATACAGGCAGACTTTGTGACCAGCACTTTGCATGCACTGTCTCCCTTACCTCATTCCTATTTTCCTTTTAATACTTAATTCAAGTTTATCTTGTCTTCTGGGAAGTCATCCTTGGCTCAACTGGCTGGTCCAGTGTCCCTCTACTAGGTAACCAGTACAAAATATTAATGAAGTTACCAGACCTAGCAAATCAAAGTATAGGACATTCAGTTAAATTTGGATTTCAGATAAAAACAATAATAATTATTATTCAGATAAACACTTTTTAGTGTAAGTATGTTCTGTACCATGTTTGGGACATATTTATACTCAAAAAATACTTCTGTTTATCTGCTATTCAAATTTAATTAGGCGTACATACTGTGTTCATAAAAGTACAGTATTTATAAAAGCACTAAACTGTGCTTATTATACTGAACTGTGGTCTCTGGTTTATTCAAACGGTATAATCCTTGGTACATAATGGGAGATATTTACACTACGTACCACTTATATATTCTTTAATCTGTTTAATCTAAACAGAAACCTTGAAAGGTAGATATTGCTTCTTTCATTTTACAACAAAAACTGAAGCTAAAAGAGGCCTATAATGACAGTAAGTGTTGTCTAGGTAATCTCAAAGCTTATGCACTGCACCATCCATATCTCTCTAGTTTGTTAAAAATAATTTTGGGACATAATTAAGGACCAATCTCAATTGCTAACCATCAGTAGGATTAAGGATCATACTAGAAATTGGTAAAGCCGAGCCAAATAACAAAACCTAAATTTTTTTCTTAAAGAAAATCTAGTTCTCAACTTTAGAATCAGATTTCTATACTTTAAAACTAGATTTAGAAAGGGTTCTCAAACTTTAGCGTGCATTAGAGTTACTTGAAGGATTTAAGTCATAGATTGCTGAGCTCCACTGCCAGAGAGTTTGTGATTCAGTAGGTCTGGAGCAGGAAAGAGGATTCACTTCTCTAACAAGTTTCTAGGTAATGCTGGTGTTGTTGGTCTGGGACATACTCTGAAAAGCACTGCCCAAGGTTCTGAAGGGTCACTCCACTTGGCTAGTGTGTGGTTCATTCTAAAATGAACAGGACTACTCAGTCTTATGTAGACCCAGGTGACTGTGCTGGAAGTTCTGAGCTCTGACTCTGAACCCAATCCCTTCAATGTTGCAGCTCTTCATTATTTGGAATGAAGTCTCTAAGGGAATATGGACCAGGAGACCACAGCTGCCATACCACGTGAAACTGTGTGTGAGAGCCATTTTCCAGCACTCATTTTATATGAGACTCTTTTCCCTACTGTTTTCCTACAGCAAAGGCCAACTGATAGCCACTCCATTCTACATTTTAAAAATAGGGCTTCTGCTCTCGTCTCTGACTTGAGTAACTTGAGTTTATGATCCGTAGAAGCCATCTCCTACAGTGAATATACTGTTTTTCTCTCTCCATTTGCCACTTCATTTCCCGTATATAAAACCCTTCCAGGATTCTCTGCAGCTGTCATCTGGGAAAAATCACAGCTTTCCCACAATGGGGGAAGAAATTGCTATTTTAGAGTCAGTGATTGGTCTTTTGGCACTTTCCCAGAAAAGGAGAGGGTCCAGTAACAAATCTCAAGCCAGGTTAACTCGGTGAGTGCAACGTGGAAAAGAGGCACTAAGTAGGGATTTCAAAGGGAAAGGATCATAGGACTGGAGATTACTCAGTCCACTCAGTCCAATACTCTGTCCACAGGCAGGACTACATATCAACTTTCAAGAAACGAGGTCCTGCTACCTCCCATCTGGATTAATGAAGTAGCTTTCTAGCTAGTTTCCCTGATGCCAGGTTACCTAGTCCCTCTTTACGTCATCCCACAGGCAAGCCCAGCTCAGCTTCAATTTCCTAAAGCAACCCTATCATTATTTCCTCTCCCTCAAAATTTGTCGAGTCACTTAACCTATATAAAATCAAAGCTGTGGTTAATTTATCCTTGTATTCCTAGTGTCTGCTATACAGTTGTCACTTAAGAATGAATGAGTGTCACTGAAGGGCTTCTAAATCTAGCCTCTTCTTATACCTCTCAAACTCCTGCTTCAGTCAATCCACATCTTCATTGTCCTGAAAATATAACAAGCTCATTCCTGTCTCTGCATTTTATTTCATGATGCTTTCTGCCTCCCAAATGCCTAGCTCAAACCAGCCTCATTCAAAGGCAAGCTCACACTCTCCAGCCTCATGAAATGTTTCCTAATCACACAAGTCCTCATTGCCTATAATGCCTGAAATGCAAATGCATGGTAGATTCTCATGAAAAAGCTACAGATAGATCTGGTACCCCTGCAGAACCTATAATTAAGTACTATACATTAAGAAATACATTTTCAAATGTTGGATTTGATTTTCTATTTTCTTCTACTAAGATTTACTCCAATCCCAGAAATTGATATGGATCAGCATATATGAAATCGATAGTTTTACATTTTCTGATTCTAATTTGATTTGACTATGTGATATCGATGAACATTTTAGTGAAAAGTTGAGAAGCACAAGGAGCATGGTATGGTGGGAAGAATAGTGAGTTATAAACCAGATGTGAATTCTAATCCTCACACTTTCCATTTAAGTAAGGCATTTTTTTTTCTTGTCTCTGTTTAAGTTGAGTTCAATGATTTTACAATTCTTTTCTAACTCTGGTGTTTTATAAATCTAAATTCAAGGCTAACTCAGCCTGCCACCTAGCTCCACTTGGAAGTCTGGAATGCACTTCAAACGCAGCAGAATGCCAAATTATGCTTATTCTCTCTCCATGGACAACTACGTACTTTACTTTTTATTCTCTATCAAAGTCAATCATTCCATCTCCAAAAATGGGGAGTTCTCCTTCTCTCTCAGCCAGACGTCCAATCTGTCACACAGTTTTTTAGATTTAAACTTTTCTTTATACTCATTTATCCTACTGTGGCTCTTATTGTCAATCACCCAGATTCTGGAAAAAAATTTGTAACCAGTCTCCTTGTTTCTAGTTTTGTCCTTTACAATGCACCTTCCAATTTATTGCCAGAATGGGGTTATTGAAAATACACCTGATTGCTTTATTCCCCTATTTAATAGTCTTTGATTGCTTTCCACTGCCTACAGCAGATTTTCAAACATTTAAAAAATATAAGCAAAGAAACCCTTTCTTCAAATGAAATCTTACTCAGAAGCTACATAATGTACATTTATAATTGTCTGTATATAACAAAGGCAGACTTTCTGTGATTTCTGTGGCGGGGAGGGAAGGGAATCACAGCAGAGCCTGTTGAAAGTCCCTTGTTTGTGACTCCACAGAGGGCTCTGAGGAATCCAGAGTCAGGGCATCATATATGACGGAGCAGGGGCTAGTGAGCACTGAAAGAAATCCAGGGCACGCCCTTTCTCCAGGCCAAGTGCCCTGGCATTGACCAGTGTCTGCTGAAGTATCTTTTTCTAAATCACATAAAAATCACATAAAGGCTTCTTGTGGTCCAGTGGTAGCACTATTCACAGGGTTCTGTGGAACGCAGATTGAGTCCACTTGCCTTTTTTGATAAAGCTCACAGACTTTCACATAACACATAAGTCTTTCCACAACTGGTGGTTATTCACCTCCCCAGCCGTGTCTCTTGCTATAACATTATAGTTTCTTCAAACCCCATGCAAGTTCATGACTCAGGCCTCTCCCGCTGCCTGGAATAGCCACCTCCAGATGCCACATTTGTCTGAGTGCCTTACCCATTTTTTAAGACTAATGTCCATTCTGAGGTAGCTTTACAGCTTAATGGGGGGGGGGAGATAGTAAAACAAACTAGTAAAATTCAGTATAATAAGTCCTATGGCAAGTGAAATATCGGGTGTTGCAGCAGTATATAATGGGAGAATCATGTTGGGGCTAGGGAGGCTTAGGAAAACTTGGAGCAACTGAGGTAGCTGAGATCTGAAGGTCAAATAGAAGTTAGCCAGGTGAATAAAGAGAGGGAGAAGTGTTCCAGGAACAGTTTAGCGGCTGGTGAGGCGAGGAGTGGAGATCAAGTCTTGAAGGCCCTTGCAAGGCATGTTAAGGAATTGGACTTGAACCTAAAGACAATGGAAAGCCATTGTAGTATTCAAAACTAGAATAATGTTTTAGAAAGAGTTCTCAAGGTACAGTGTAGAGATGTGCAGACATGGATAGATTTGGGGTGCAGGGGAGTTCAGAAAAAAGAAAGCAAGGATTATTGTTAGAGGCTATTACGTAATCTTGATAAAAGACATGGTGGCCTGGATTAGACTAGTGGCAGTGGCAATCAGGATAAAGAGAAAGGGACAGATGAAAGGGCTAATTAGAATCTACTAGATATACTGATGGATTGGTTGTGCAAAGTGAGGAAAAGGAGGAAATATTTTGTTTAAATGTTTATTTCTATCTATAAATCATGAATCACTTGAGGGGAGAAATCCTATCTTACTCATTTTTGTATCTTTACTGCCTACTATGGTGCCAGGCAGAGTTGGCACTTAATATATGTTTGATAAATAAACGAATGAATTTTAGAAGTGGGGAAGTTGATAATGACACCTCTGCTGTCAGTATCCATACTTTTCCCTCATCCTTTCCAGTGATCTTGTCCCATGAGAATTCTGTGTCTTCTCACGTCCTCTCATTTCTCCTGCTATAAATATAATCAATTCAAATTTAATCAACCTAAGAAACAGCCTGTCATTCACAGGCATATTTGTATTAAGAAAACAAACAAACAAACAGAACACCAGTAAGAAGGCAAGGTCTAAACAAAATTGATCACCAATGATAAGATCTCAAATATTAGTTGAAAGATATAATTACACACACACATATTCAACCAATATTTATTGAGCATGTACTATATAGTGCCAGGTATTGTGTAGGCACTGAGGGCACAGTGGTGAATGAGAAAGATACTGATGGCCCCAGATGTGATTGGTGGGGAGGAAGAGATTTACAAGAAGATCCCAAATCACATCACAAGGACAGCAGCCTTTATTACTTACATACAAGACTAATTCTAGTTTAAGCACACCTTTTAACCTTAAGAGTTTAGGTATTAATTTCAAGTTTTTATTAGTCATATGATTATTTTAATTCTTGGAGCTCAATTTTCATAGAAAGAGAGAACTGAACCATAAGCAAGAATTCAAGTATACCATGTGGCAAGCTGCTTGTAATCTTGCCCCTTATTTTGAATTGCTCTTCACTTACCATGTATTGATATAAGAGGTGTGCCTCAATGTTCCCCACCATGGGAAATGCGCACTATCTTATGCGCCAACTGATATTCTGTGTGCTTTTACTTACGCAGAGCAAATACAGATTATTTGATGGTAAGTGATTTCAACAGTTTATAAGATGTATAAAACATTTAAAAGAAAATTTTCAACACCTTTAAAATTCTTAAAATTATAAATATTTAATCTCACGGTGAGTAAATTCATTGGTTGTTACAGGGAAACAATTTTCAACATTTGTACAGTTCAATAACAAATAAGATACCAGTATAACTTGATTTATTTGTTTTCTTATTACATCTCTCCCCACTAGAATGGAGCTCTGCGAATGAAGAAATCTTATCTCTAATTTTCTCTGTTTTATCACCAGTGGTTAGCATAGCTCTTCATGCAATAAGGTACCACCATCCACCCAATTTTCCATATTCCTTTACTTTCCTCACCCTCCATATCCATTCCATTAGCCACATCAATTACTTCTAACTCCATAATGTATCCCAATCCATCAATTTCATTCCATTTCTGGTACTACCATGCAGTCCAAGTCACCACCACTTCTACCTGGACACATTGGCTAACTGGTTCTTCTCCTGTTCTCTACAATACATTCTCTATATTCTCTATGCTAAGCCAGAGTACATAATTTTAAAATTTAAATCAGATGCCGTCACTCACCCCTTGCTTAAGCCCTCCAAGCTCTTCCTACATTATGTAAAATAAAACCCAAGCCCCTCCCCCCACCTCACAAAGCCCTGGCTCCCACTTCTTCCCATGCTGTCATCTTCTACCACTCTTCCCTTTGTCCCCTTCATGCCAGCTGCATTGGCCCTACTTTTAATTCTAGTATGTGCCTAGCTCAGTCCTGCTTTAGGGCACTTGTACTTACTGTTCCCTCTGCTTTGTAAGTCTTTTCCCTTACCTTTGTTTGGCCAGCTTCTTTTAGTCATCGAGATCTTGCCTTAAATGCCGCTTCATTAGAGAAGCCTTCCTTGATCACTCAGTATAAGAGTAGCACCAGCCACTCATCTACATCTCTCTGCTTCATTTTCTCCATAGCTTTTATTACTGATGATATTTTGTATGTTTGTTTATCTTCTGCCCAGTAGACAAAAATGTAAGTTCCTTAGAGCAGAAACCTTGCCTGTCTTGTTGACCATTTTATGCTTAGTGCCTTGGACAGTGCCAAGTCCATAGCAGAAACTCAATAAATAGTTGAATATCAAATGAATGAATGAATGAAGGGATGAATGAACGAATTGTAGTTCTACCTAATTTGAACTGGGCTTGTCACCTACAAAGTATATACAGTCTTGCTGCCCAAATTTGAATTCTGATAGCTCTAGCTTGAAGACCTTCTTAAATCCAAACCCATAATTATTGGAATTACTTAGCATTGGCAAAAGCTGAGCAATTCTCTATATAGCAGAAAATGCTAAATTGCCTGGAGATACTAATTTTTGAGGGTAGATGATTAGTGATGCTGTTTCCTGACCTTTTTCTGAGCTACCATAATCAGCTGTTACAAAATCACATTTTGTAAAATAAATTCAAATAAATTTGGTGTTGAAAAGTCATGACACATTTTGAAATTACTGGTGATATTTTGTGATTTCATAAAACCAGAACTGGAGCTCCCTGATTTAGTGGTTGAACTGGTGCTTGCGGTGGTAGACTCAGTCCCTTACAGTTGTTCTCAGCTGTGGAGGTAAATTTCAGAGGCCTGGGGATGGTAGCCAGGAGGATTAGGGGCACCATGAAGGGCACCTTTGCTCACAAATATCTTCTTGCTTTCAGTATATCGGTTTTATTTGAATTAATAAATTTCTCTTTCAAAATACAGAGAAACTCATTGGTGTCAACCATCCACATGTTATACATAATTGTCCATATGGACTGTGGGACTTCATTTTACAGCCTGGGTAGATCAGGGGACTCTTCGAGGGGCAATTTCATTGAAGAACTTATTAGAAGAAGCCATAGGCACCAGGGGAGAGAGGAAAGAAACTTTCAGAAGACAAAAGAGATCAGAAAGAGACCCCAAAGTAAAACCACACATTTCCTAGGACTCCTGTGACAGCAAAGGCAGTAATCTTTGGGAACAGTAAGTGTTTATATAACACCCCAACAATATTTTGTTTCGTTCTTAAAGCCTAAAAATATGCTGGGCAGATACTCTACCTTTTTAAATGGAAAAACTGAGGATTAGACAGGTTAAGTAACTTACTCAAATTCACAAAGCAGGTAAGAGAGAGAAATAAAAATTATACATTAGTCTTAACAGCTCCTGGTCCTGTCTTCTTGCCATTTATCACTCCTGTTTATGCTGTTGTCACTTAGTCCTTCTGTTACAATTGTCTGAAAAACTTCAATCCTGATTGAACCCAACTCTCCATCTTCCTCATTGCTTCTTCCAGAGCAGCTGAACACTGAAGGGCTGGAGAAAACCCACGAATGGTGGGTGTCCCTGTAAATTCATGATCTCCAAACACCCTGGTCAGTTTGCTATCCTTCCTTCTGCAATGACAGTCTCCAAACCCCTCCTTTCCTACATCACTTCCAGCACATACCTACCTGACTATGTGCAAAGCCACGCTGTTCTCTCTCTTCCTATTACAGTGGAGGAAGTGTCTCTTCTGACACCAAGGTCCATCCATTCACATTTTCTTAAAGACCTCACTTAATCATTTAATCTCTTAACATCCTGCATCTTCAAACCCAGTCTCTCTAGTTAACGCATTCTCTGAACATTCAAACATACTCTGGTATCTCCTATCACATGAAAAGCCTTCCATTGACCTGGTATCTCCCCTTGTCCTATCTCTTTCCTTTTCACAGACCAAGTTTATTTATAAAGAGCTGTTTACACATACTTTCATTTCTTCCTCCCTAATCTCTCTTTATCCCATTGTAATCGGAGTCCCCCTCACAATGCCCCTACCAAGAAAAACACAGAAAACATTCTTACTAAATTCACCACTAGGGACTTCCCTGGCAGTCCAGCGGTTAAGACTTTGCCTTCCAATGCAGGGAGTGCAGGTTCCATCCCTGGTCAGGGAGCTAAGATCCCACATGCCTTGTGGCCAAAAAACCGAAACATAAAACAGGAGCGATATTGTAACAAATTCAATAAAGATTTAAAAAAAATAATAATAAATAAATAAATTCACCACAAATCTAGTTTTGGCCAAATCTAATGCCATCTGTTTAGTCCTCATCTTAGTTGATCTCACAATAATGTTAAGGCCAATTGCTCACTTCCTCCGTGAAGCACTCTTCTCTTGGCTTCTGTGACCCTTCTGCTTTTCTTCCTACCACTCTGGTCACTCCTTTTGAAATTCTCATTTTAGTTGTTCTCCAAATCATTGATCTTCATACTTACAAAACAGAAGCAAGAAAAAACAAAGCAAAACAAAACTACCCTTTCTTTTGTATGCTTTAAGTTGACATCTAATGTTTTCCTCATAGGTTTAAATAGTAACAAAGGATATAATTTCTGGCCTGTTGTGAATTGTAAACTTTTATTTTTTAACTGTCACATCATTATT
Organism: Eubalaena glacialis; assembly: GCF_028564815.1. Taxonomy (NCBI): domain Eukaryota; kingdom Metazoa; phylum Chordata; class Mammalia; order Artiodactyla; family Balaenidae; genus Eubalaena; species Eubalaena glacialis. The sequence continues at coordinate 59,267,146 of NC_083725.1, read as the reverse complement.
TCAAATGTATATAGTTCAATGCAAGTATATACCAATTTGAAATCCATGATCACCAATTTAAGATATAAATTAAGATATTTTTGAGCAGTTGGACATTTTACATTTTTTCTTTTTTCTCCTTGAATTTCTGTTTTCATTTTACTTCCACAGAGTTTTATCCTAATATATTTTATGTTAGAACATCTTATATGGATCACTGTAATATACTTATTTGAAACAGAAATGTATGTACAAATATAAATCCTATGAATTAAAAAAAAATTTTCCTGCAATATAAGACTCCAATGTTAAAAAAAAAGTTATTCTGGACTGAGTTATCATGATTATTTTTAATATTATACATTGATCAAAATAACTTAAATAAACTATGAATTTCAATGTATAAATCTAAAACAATGAAAATGTAATTGTATTGGGGATTTGCTTCTCAATGGGGAAAGTAGAGCTTTTTAAAATTAGCTCATGTTTCCATGGATGAATATGAATTAAGGGTAGAGTAAGACAAGATTCAGAATTCCTATTTTTCATTTCTACAAATGTTTAAGTGCTAAGATAACTTTGTTCACATAAACAAGGAGATGGGAATGGGAAGAGAACTTTGAATTCCTTCCAAGTTAAATGCCCCAAATCCTGTGACCTATCATAAAAATTATTTTAATTATCTATCAGATGACAATTGCTTTTTAATTTTGCTAAAGCAAAGAATGGGAAACCACATGACTTTAGAAAAGGATTAACTACACAATCACTAGAGACACTGACTTGTTCACCCTGGGCAACAATGTTTCAGATTGTTATTTTCACCTAGTGGTAAAATTGTACTGTTAAATAAGTAGTAAAATAGTCCTAAATAGTAAATAATAGTAAGTGGTAAACAGAGCCACAGTAGGATTTGGGATGGGTAGGTCATATAGCTTTCATTTGTAAAATGGGAGAAGAGCAATGATAAATGGAAAAGCGAGAAAAAAGAACCAGTATGAAGCTGCAGGCTACTTCGTGGGCAGGTCAAATTAAAGATCTGGAAATTGAGTCACATAAATGTACTCCTAGGGGTATGCATTTTTCAGTTTAAAAATCTCTGGTCTAATTTACATCAAAAAGTTTAGAATAATTCAAGACAGTCCTAGGTCCTTTTCTCTTTTTATTGTATACATTTTCAAAGCAACCTCTTAATTTCCTTGGCTTTAAACATTCACAATTTTATCCCTAGACAGATCTCTCAGAGTTCCGAATCTGTATGTTCAATTGCCTATTTGATATCGCCACTTGAATTCCTCATCAGGATCTTAAACTTAACATTGTCCAAAATGGAACTTATCTTCCAACTGCCTCTCCACCAGTCTTTGTCAATTGTTCTGATCCATAGCTCAAAGTCATCCTTTGATAATTCTACTAGATGGCGAACTCTATGAAGTCAAGGATATTGTATACTTAGCACCTGATATGGGGCCCAGGGCAGAGAAGGCACTGATGCTTTATTTGAAGGAATACTACTTCTCACACCCCACTCCAATTAGTCATTAAGCCTCCTCAAGTTTACCCCTTAAGTATATTTCAAAATGTATCCACTTCTCTCAGTCTTTTCATCAGCATCAGTCCAGGCTTCCATCATTTATCACCTGAATTACTGCAATAGCTTCTTAAGCTGCTCTCCCCGCATGTATTCTTGTCAGCCAAGCCAGACTCCCACAGCCATCAGAGTGATCTTTATAGATAACAATTTGGTTCAGCCATTTTCTCATTGAAAATCCAAAGTTTCATGTTGCTTTTAGAAGGATAAAGAACAAATTACTCACTATGACATCTAAGTCTCTGCCTGCTTTCTCACGTCCACCTCTGCATTCTCATCTTGTCCCTGTTATCCCTTTCTCACTAACTCTAGTCCCAGGGACCTCTTCCTTATTTCTCCTCAGGCCTTTGGACATGTTTTCTCTGTCTGAAGATTCCTCCAGCCCTTGACACTTGGCTAATGCTTACCCTTTACGTTTCAGCTTAAATACCTCCTCCCTACAAGGCTTCCCTTGGATACCCCAGATGAGATCAGGTCATGCTATTACAGCTTTTCACAGCTTATGTACTTTCCTTTCATTTCAACTCTAAATTTATTCATTACTACACTGGACTGAACGCTCCACCAGAGCACAGATTCTGGTTTTTTTTAATAAATTTATTTATTTTATTTATTTATTTTTGGCTGTGTTGGGTCTTCGCTGCTGTGCGCAGGCTCTCTCTAGTTGCGGCGAGCTGGGGCCACTCTTCGTTGCGGTGCGCGGGCTTCTCATTGTGGTTGCTTGTCTTGTTGCAGAGCAGGGGCTCTAGGCGCGTGGGCCTCAGTAGCTGCAGCACGCGGGCTCAGCAGTTGTGGCTCACGGGCTCTAGAGCACAGGCTCAGTAGTTGTGGTGAACGGGCTTAGTAGCTCCGCGGCATGTGGGACCCTCCCGGACCAGGGATCGAACCCGTGTCCCCTGCATTGGCAGGCGGATTCTCAACCACTGAGCCACCAGGGAAGCCCGATTCTGTTTTTTGTTTGTTTGTTTGTTTCCTTCTCTATTCCCAGCTCCAACTGTCTGATCCATAGCAGAACACTCAGTAAATATTTATAGGACTAATGGGTAACAGAAGTCTGGGAGTAAAATGGAAGACTCGGTGTCAGTTTAATAAATACTTGCTTTACTTCACTTCTTGTTTGTCACTTCACTAAATTTCCCAACTTCAGTGACTTGCCACAGGAGTAGATATGACAGTGACCTCAGCCCACTCGAGATTTTTTACCCCACTACACTGAAAACTCTGAAACTCCTCCCCTCACTCCCCACACTCATACAAAAGTGGCTCTGCCCATTCCTTTTTCTAACTCAGATTTGCACGTTTGATGCCCCAGTCTGAATGTCAGAGAAGGAGAAATGCAGGGGAGATGAGTTCATGGTACATAAGGCAGCTCTGGCGCTCTCACACCCAGCACAATTGTTAGGCAGTAGAATGCCTTTAAATGAAGCTCTACAATAAAAGTATTTTTACAATAATATATATCTGGGATAATGAATATTAAAGAGTTTATTCATGCTTTAATACAGACATGAACAAAGAAAGCAGCTACTAATTCATACTTTAATTCACTGTTTTCTGAAAGGAAGCATTGCTTTCTTTCCCCTTAATGTTCTGCTTTTCTCTTTAGTAATTTACTAGAAAATTAGACTGTAATATTTAAAGGAGTTAATGGAGGGTAGGAGTAGAAGGGATATAAGACCAACATTTTAATTAGTAGCAGGGTATGGTAGATTTAAATTGTGGTCCTGATGTTTGTGTCCTAAATACCGGACTAACCTGCATAACTAAAAATGGTGTGGGCTGAATTCAGATAACACCTGGGTCTTTACAGACAAATTCTAGGTCACTTGCCTGAGGCTGACTTGTAAATTATCTTAACTCAGAGGGTGGAGTAACACCGGTACTGAATGTTAACACCTCTCCAGATGCTTGGTAAAAACTGTGGTTCTTAATTCAGTCCACTGGAATGTAAAAGAAAACTTCTGATCTATAATTTAAAAAAATGAAAAAAGTTTGTAATAAGGAGCACTGGAGCCCATTTTCAAGCATTTTAAACCAAGAAACGTGTAACAACTGATCTAGGGATAAGTTAACCTGTTTTTCTCTAATAGCTATCAAATTTTTAAATCCCTTCCACAAAGATATTCATTGTAATGTAATAAACAAAGCAGGGTAAAAGTTAAATAATGTTATACTCATATAACATGAAATTATGCAGCTATTTAAACTGTTTACAGTTTAATGTAAGAAAAACATACTTTTTTAAGGGAAGAAAATGCCTATGTTGTGATATTAAATGAAAAAGGTTAAATGAAGAGTTCAACTATATAAAACCATGCACTGAATATGAAGGAACATAATAAACAGATCATTTTGGTGATGGGATTGTGAGCAATTCTAATTTACTTTATAAATATCTATATTTCCCATATTTTCTATAATGAACATGCATTACTTTCTCATCAGAGAACTACATCATCTTCAAAACCAATATTATTTGATCTTTATTATCTTCCTTTCATATAAAGTTGCCTAGACCTCCAATTCATGCCAATCAGTCATTTCCTGAAGAACCAAAAATTTGGGTGTCACTTAGGTGTGTTTGTGTTTTCAATTTTTAACTCTATGACATGGGATGTTGGCAGGTATCTGTGTTTATAGATTCTTAAATATATGTTTAGTTATTCATCTGCAGTTAATTGCAGCCATGTGCTGTGGTGGGAAGAACATGGATTTTGGAATCAAACAGACTCGATTAGAATTTTGGCTCAGCTGCTTTTAGCTTAACCTCTTTGAGCCTCCATAAGCTTATGGAAGCAAGCTTAATAGGTGGCAGCTCGTATTTTCCAAGTGTCTATTGTGAGTAAGGGACAGTGCTAGTAAGGGGCAGGGATGTCATAGGAAATAGAATAAAGAATAAATAACATGAGATTTCAGACCCACAGAATGGTGGCATATTAAGGGGGCTTAGAGATTCCCATGTTCCCTCCCTTCAGATATAGTAGTCAGGAAAATAAGTCATCTAAAGCAAATAAATGAGTTATCACAAAGGCAAAGGAAGACTTATTCTCTATAAATTGGGATGAAGGCCACAAAACTTAATATGAGAAATCCTAAAAGCCAAGAACTCTACCAATAACATACATATCCTGTTCATTTTATTTTTACTAGGCCCTAAAACTCAATGAATGTAATTTCCCTTATTGTACCTGCCAATTAACCTTTAAGGGATTAATGTTCACTAATGATCACTTCATAGGAACCTACAAAGCCAAGGGGAGGCAAATATATGGGGTCTACCTCCCCTCTCCCACAACAGACATATTCTGGAATTCCCTGACTGCAGCCCACTTTAGTGGCTGTATGGACCTCTTTCCCAAGTTCAACTTCCTAAGGGTTGATGGTGCAGGCTTTATGCACAGCCAGAGGCTCAAAAAAGAGGTCAAAGAACAGCTATGGGCAGAGGATGTGGATGAAGCTTTTGGATGTGCAACCTTCAGTGTCACAGGCATGCCCCCAGGGCAAGTGTCACAGGCATGCCCCCAGGGCCCTCACAGTGCAGGGAGGAGCTGGAACTAGGAAGGGAAGCGGGTGTGGGGGGGGTGGGTGGGAGGTCTAACAATTCTAAGTTCTAACCAGGTTTTCCAGTCTCAGCTTCCTCTAGGAAACTAAAGTGCAATGTACAGAGGTGGGTGGGAAGGGGATGTGGGAGGGTGGAGGGATATCTTGTGAGCAAAGGTTGCCTGGCTTGGACTGGGCAGTGTGAAGAGAAACTTCACTCGGGAGATGGGAGATGGTATGTAAGTCTCCATTTTGCTGTGGCCACACCCGCTGCGTAGAAACTGAATGAATAGAAAGTAGCTCTAATATATATAGAATACATTTATGATTTTGGCATCTGTTAAGCCAATTTGCAATGACATGATGCTTGCACAAAGCTTACCACATTATTGGGCCTTTCTAAATAATGACATAATTTATAACTGTTCAGAAAAACCATTCTTGAAAATAACTGGGATTACCATTGAACTAGAAACCAGGAGATAATTTGCGTGTCTTTCCCTCCTTCCCCCAAACCATTTCGTTTTTGGTAAAGATCCCAAGGAGCTATTTGCTAAAATCAATATCAAATACACTTTTAGAATATTAGAATAACAACATTCCTTCTGGGAGACTATTAGAAATAAATAATAACAAATGCCTTCTCAGCACTTAAAGTTGCGATCAGCTCTTTGCTATAGGAATGTGATGAAGATTGCATGTTCTCAGAGTTACAGATTTAATCAAAACAAAGGATTGATTTCCTGGCCATGATGATAGTATTCTGAATGTCTCAGACTGTCAATGAAAGTCAAATAAATGATCAAAATTTGATTTTGAAACTGAAAATTCCCAAAGATCCTCTATTATACTCATTTTATGGAGAAAGATGCTAAGGTTAAGAAGGCTGTGGAACCTTCTCAAGGTCTCAGAGCTAGTTAGCAGCAGAGGTGCTCAGGTATCTCTCTTACCTTCACTAGAGCAGTGCATCTTGTTAACTTTCAGTGTGAGCTAGAAGTTTGGGTCTAGACCTACAAATAATGTCAGAAATTGCTCCCTATACACAAAGCAGGGACTAGAATTAAATCAAAATATTTAGAGCCTCATGGAATCAATCTTAAGGGGTATGAATCACATCTATGTTCTAATAATCCTATTGTTCCTTTGTGAAAAATCGATATGTTCTTTTCTTCCTTAAGTATATTTGGATAATTGGACCTTGAAAAACCCTGAATTAATTCTCCTAAATTTTAATGCACTTCACTGATTTGTTTTTGGCTTTTGAAAATATAAACTTTACTTATCAGATCATTTTTGTAAATTATTGATACTTTAGCAGCTAGCACACAGGTCAAATATCTGCTAGTTTATCTAGGAAATAGGAGCATTGTATGATATTTGCCTACTTTAAAGATTACTTAGACCATATAGGCATGGAGCCCAAACCAAAGGTATTCTCTACTTGGTGAACAGATTCAAGAACTTTCCTAAATAATGGAACTTCAGATGAATTAAATCTATAACTTGACAGCAATATGAAGAAGTCATGAGCTTTCTGAAACTAGAAAAAAAATTCTCAGATTTGTAAATAAGAATGAATATTTTATGCAAGAAAAGAATGACTGGATATTTTTTATAGCAGATTTATTGAGATATAATTCATGTACTTTAAAATTTACCCTCTCAAAGTGTACAATTTAGTGATTTTTAGTATATTCACACACTTGTGCAATTATTAGCTCTATCTCATTTTAGAACACTTTCACTGTGTCCAAAAGAAATTCCATACTCATTACCAGCCCCTTTCAACCATAAATTTACTTTTTTATCTTTATGGATTTCCCTATTCTGGAATCTCATAGAAATAAAATTATACAATATGTAGCCTTTTGTATCTGGCTTCTTTCATTTAGAATATTGTTTCAAGGTTTATCGATGATGTAGCATGCATAAGAACTTCATGCCTTTTCATGGCAGAATAATATTCCATTGTATGAATATATCACAATTTAACTATTCATCTGTTGATGGACATTTGTATTGGTTCTACTTTATGGCTATTATAAATAATGTTACTATAAAGTTCATGTACAAGTTTTTTTTATGAACACATGTTTTCAATTCTCTTTGGGTATATACTTAGGAGCAGAATTGTTGTTCATGCAATAACTCTTTTAACTTTTGAGAAATTGCCAGACTGTTTTCCAAAGTGGCTGCACCATTTTACCTTCTCACCAGCAGTGCACGGCAGGTGATGATTTCCCCACATCCTGGCTAACATTTTTTATTATCTATCTTTTTGATTATAGTCATCCTACTGGGTGTGAAGTAGTATCATATTGTAGTTTCGATTTGCAGTTCCCTAATAAATAATATTGAACATTTTTTATGTGCTACTGGCCATTTCTATATCTTCTTTAAAGAAATATTTATTCAAATATGTGGTAGGCTGAATAATGGCCTTCTAAAAAGTCCAAGTCCTCATCTCTGACCTGTGAATATGTTATATTATAAGCCAAAGAGACTTTACAGATGTGGATAAATTAAGAATTTTGAGATAGGGAGATTATCCTAAATTATGTGGATGAGTTAAATATAATCACAGGAATTTAAAGAAGGAGGCAGTCAAGTTATAGTCAGAGGAGAGATTTGACAGAAGCAAAGGTTGAACTGATGCTCTCTGAAGATGGAGAAGAGGGTTACGAGTCAAGCAATTCAGGTGGCCTCAAGAAGCTGGGAAAAAGCAAGGAAATGGATTGTCCCATAGATTCTCTGGAGCTGCCCTATGAACATCTTGAGTTTATTTCAATGAGTCTGATTTTGGATTTCTGACCTCCATAACTACAAGATAATAAATTTGTGTTATTTTAAGCCACCAAGTTTTTTACAATGTATTACAGTATCAATAGGAAATGACTGCAAGTCCTTTGCCAATTTTTTAATTAGGTTGTCTTTTTTTTTTTAAATTTTTTAAATTTTTGGCTGTGTTGGGTCTTTGTTGCTGCTTGCAGGCTTTCTTTAGTTGCGGCGAGCGGGGGCTACTCTTCGTTGCGGTGCTAGGGCTTCTCATCGCGGTGGCTTCTCTTGTTGCAGAACACGGGCTCTAGGCGCATGGGCTCAGTAGTTGTGGCTTGCCGGCTCTAGGGTGCAGGCTCAGTAGTTGTGGTGCATGGGCTTCGCTGCTCCGCGGCATGTGGGATCTTCCCAGACCAGGGCTCGAACCTGTGTCCCCTGCGTTGGCAGGTGGATTCTTAACCACTGCACCACCAGGGAAGCCCAGGTTGTCTTTTTATTGTTGAGCTGTAAAAGCTCTTTACATATTCTGAATACAAGTCCCTTATCAGATATATTATTGTGAATATTTTCTCCCATTCTGTGGGTTGTTTTCTAACTTCCTTAATGGTGGCCTTTGAAGCAGAAAAGCTTTTAATTTTGATGAAGTCTAATTTATCTGCTTTTGTTTTTGTTGTTGCTTTTAATGTTATGATAAGAAAGCACTGCCTAATCCAAGGTCATGAAGAATTACTCCTATATTTTCTTCTAAGAGTTTTATAAGTTTAGCTCTTACATTTAGGTCTATGATTCATATTTAGTTAATTTTTGTGTATGGTATGAGGTAAAGCCCAACTTATTCTTTTGAGTGTGGATATTCAGGAGTCTTGGCACAATTTGTTAAAAAAGAGGGGGTGTGTTTGCTAAAAAGCTATTTCATTTAACCCATAGAGAGATTTATTTTATTAGATTATGTAACAGTTGATGAAAATCAGAAAACTGTTGGATATGCCTTTCTAGCTGTGAAAGACTGCACTTGTATACTTGGCATACTACCAGATATGTAGCTGAAATTATTCTTCTTGTTTAGAAATTTTCCTATGTAGTTCTAAATTGTTGAGGACTTGTTATTACCAGTCACTATGGAACTACTTGCTAATTGTTTTTTTTCTTGTCTAAACAGGTTGTCAGCATATTTAGGGCTGATAATTTTTTTTCTTTTTTTTTTGGGGGGGCTGATAATATTGATAGAGGAAATCAAAGGACAGAGGACTGTTCCCTCTTACCCCTTTTCATTCTGTGGGCAGAGATGGAAGGAAATAATCTGAGTCCACTGAGATCCCAATCATACTTTTTTTCTAAGGAGAGTGCTGGTGTAATTTGCACTGGATAATGAAATCTCCCTTCTCATGAAAATCTTCTTGTTCAGGGCAATGGTTGGGCTTATGTGCTGCTTTTGCCTCAAAACGATAATGAAAGAAAAGTTCACACGGCTTTGAAGACATTGAGAGTCTTTGTCTTTGAATGAAAAATTTAGCATTACTGTAGTCATTTGGTGCAAGAGTCACACATTTGGTGGAAGTTGACATGTTGGACTTGGTAACTCAAGGTTTTTGTTTCCCACCATCCAAACTCATGCAAGTTCAATGTGGAGAGGTATTCTATGGAGTTAGCAATCTCTTATGCTGTTTCATGTACGGGAAATCTTTTATTTCCTTAAACAGTCTGAAAGTGAGTCTTGGGAGTAAGTTTCAGACTGTGATGCTTGAAAGTTGCTCCCTTTCCTCTGCTTAGTGCTTCTCATCGGCAGAGAAAAAATTTTAATTTAGGTTTGCCTTCTCCATTTCTAAGTTATGTGATGTCTTCATCTCCTGATGATCACCAGTGTTTCTTCTTCTTCTTCTTCCTTTTCCTTTTTCTCCCTCTGTTCTTCCCCTTTGCCTCTCTTTTCCTCATGTTATTATTTAAAAATTACGAGTGAGTTAATGGGTATAATTAATGAAAAATCAAAAGGATGAATTGCCGTATGACAGCCAAAGGATGATGTTGTAATTTATACACAGAGGTTGTGTTCTTGAAACATTGGTCCTTTACCTCTCGACTTCAGTCGGTATAGTCAAGCCTCAGTATGAACAATAGCATTCTTATTTGAAATCAACATATATGGCTTTTATAAGGACGAAGCCAATGTTACTTGTAAACAGACATAGAAGGAACAAATGAAGCAATGAACTTAAAGAAAACTTGTTTTTTGGCTTTTTTTTCCATCTTGTCTGGGAGTAGAAATGATTGTGCTGAGGGCTAAGAGATTAAATTGTGTCACTTGTCAGGAAATTGGCAAGTAGCCATCTCTTCTGCCTGCCACTACATGCTGCTTTTGTGCTGTGGATGGGTTTAATAAATGCACTGTTGTGTAAAATGTCATTGCTGCTTTGCCAAGCAGAGGCTGTCATGTGATAGCTCTTCCCCAGGATGACAGATCAATATTGGTCCTCAGCAATCCTGAGACTTGAAGCCACACAGAGGGCATTTTTATGGTTCAGATATAAAAGTTGAAATAAAAACCATTCTTCAAAGCATGGACATATATCTATTTTGCTCTGGAAGAAAGCCTAATGTTCTTTCAAAAATGTTCTAACTTTAAAGATAGGTAATGTTATCAAATTTTAATGACAACTTCTAGAAGAAATAATACAAATGACTTGTTACATTTTTTAAAAAGTTCAATCTTTCTGTTAATCAAATAAATGCAAAGCAAAGCAAGGAAATATACCATTGTTTGCCTTGGTAAACAGCCTTAAATCATATACATTCAAGCACATGAAATGCTGATGACATATTGTAAAATAGTCCCTCCCTAACATCAGTGGTAGAAGTAAAATTTGGTACAGTCCTTCTGGAAGGAAATTTAGAATTATGTATCAAAATTCTTTAGAATGTTCATACCTTTTGGTGCAGAAATTCTACTGCTAGAAATATATCCTAAGGAATTTATGAGAAACAGAGTCAGCAATGTCTTCCAAAAGATTGCCAGTTATTTAAATTGTGGAGAAACTGAAAACAACCTAAACTCCTAACAATGTAAACAGTAAATATATTATTAAACAGCAATTAAAATATGTATAAGGCTTTTTAAAAAATGGGGAAAGGTTTATGAAATAAAGTTATGTGAAATTAAACAAATGCTAAATATTATATACAGTGTGATCTAAACTAAATAAAAATAAGTAAAATAGCAAAAAAATTACCAGAAATAAGTGTACAAAAATGTTAATACTTATTGACTCTATTTAGTGTAAACATGAATGTGTTGTGTTTTGTTTAGTTTTTATCTACTTTTCTGAATTTTATACATATTCCGCAAAGGACAATTATCGTATCTATAAAAATATATACACAAGAAAAAGAGGTTGCACAGGAAAAGGATCACTATCCAAAGAAATTCATTTAAACCCTCATATGCTCTCTTGCCTTGCCTTTTAACTTAGCCTTCATCTCATATTTTCCTTATAGCTTCTGGCTCTCACCCTCCCTCCAGCCCAGACTAACATCCCCAGCCATCAGATGTAACAGTGTATTTCAGCTAATCTCTGTATCTGCTGTCCCTCACCTTGGGGGACTGGTTTCTTCCCTATTTCTGACCTTGATCCACCCCTTGTTTCTGATTGCTTTTCACATCTTGCCTCCAGGTGTGTGAAGGGCCTGAGCCCAGCCATGAGGCCTGATCAGTGTTTCTGAAGATCAGAGTGAGGTAGTGCTGGCAGAGACAAGCCAGTCTGCACCTCAGCCTAAGTGAATATTAGGGTCCAAAATGCCATAGAGTCCATATTAGCTTTTTATTGCTCCTTGACAAGTTACCACAGCAGTTGCAGTTTAAAGCAACGCATTACAGCTTCCTAATATATATGCTCCTACTTACAATTTACCAGTAAGGGAACTGGAGCACAGAGAGCTTAAAGAAAGGTCCAAGGTCACTGAGCTAGAAAGGAACACTTGAAACCCAGGTCCTCTACTCCAAGTAGTATGTTCTTTCTCCTATATCTCTCTTCTGGGGCAACCACTGGGACTTGAGTTCAGTTTGGAGTCTGATCTAATTAAGGAGAAAGTCACCTCTCACCTTATCTGTGTCTTAAACCTACACACTTGCTTTATATTGGGTGTGATGGAGCACATACAGGAAGACTTTTCATAACGAACTCAGAACTCCTCGAATAATGTAGATATTAATGTTTTGTTGCTCCTTACAAAATTACCACAGATTTAGCAGCTTAAAACAAGACCTATTTGTTAGCTCACTGTCTGTATAAGTCAGAAGTCTGACACAGTGTGGCTGGAATCTCTGCTCAGGTTCTCACAAGGCTGAAATCCAGGTGTCAACCGACTACATTCTCATCTGGAGCTGTGGGTCTTCTTCCCAGATTAAAAGGTTGTGGTAAGACACAGGTCCTTGCAGTTGTGAGATGGAGGTCCCTGCTTCCTCGTTAGCTATCAGCCGGAGGCCTCTGTGTGCTCCTAGAGGCCAACCTTGTACTTTCTCACACGGCCTCCTCCATCTTCAAACCAGGAACAGTGCCGAGTACTTCACAGATTTTGAATCTCTTTGACTTCCTCTTCTGCCACCAGCCAGAGAAAGCTCTCTACTTTTAGGGCTCATGTGATTAGATCAGGCTCACCTGAATATTCTCCCTATCTTAGGTCAACTATGCCATGCAATGTAACAAAATCACAGGAGTGATAGTTCATCAAAGTCCCAGGTTCTATGGATTAGGGTGTGGAATCATGAGGAGTGGCATTTTTAGAATACTGCTTACCACAGTGTGTCTTTTAAATGTCATTCTTCTTCCCCCTGCAGTATAACTTAGAACATAAATACATGGACATTAGACGCAGACTGCCTACGTTCAAAGTCTGGCTCTAACATTTACTAGCCGTACAATCTTGCTAAGTTACTTAACTTCTTATCTCAGTTCCTTGATTTTCTTACCTGAAAAGAGGGAATAATAAAAGTATAGGTCTCGTCAAGTTGTTATACACTTTAAATGAGCTAATGTGTCAGAAAAGTACTTGGCACACTGAAGTACTATGTTGTCCTTGCTATTATTATTATTGACCTGATTATTATATATCCACTGAAAAGTCCAGATTACTACTCTCCTTGGAGCAGACCCAACACCTCACTTTTCTGGGCCTCAGCTTCTCTTTCAATTTTAGTATGACTTAACTGTCAAAAATATAATTTATAATGTGAAGGATACATCAGAAAAATGTTTACAAGTTCCTAACTCACAGCACCAAAGAATTTGTCAAGTTAAAAAAAACCAAAACAAAACTATGTTTAGTTTTTGGTCTTAGTTTTTAAGTAAGGGAAACATAGCAGATTCAGTTGACTGTATTATAAACTTGAGAATAGAAACACAGAACCTTTTTTAGTACCATACCTGATTCTAAATGGGTTTTAATTTCATGTTATGATCAGAGAAAAGGGCATGTGAAAAGATAGGAACAGGAAGCTTAGGGAAGGCCGTAGAGGATGAACGGGAACTGAAAGAAAGGTGGAAGGGATGAGAGGAGAGAAAAAGAAGAAGGAATGGAAGCAATAGAAGAGGAAAGACCACTGAGAGGTAGAGAGGGCTGGTAAGGAAAAGGGGGAAACATTACTAAAATTTACTGAGCATGTACTATATGCTTGGCCTATCTAGGGACTTAGGTTATCTCACTGAATTCTCAGAACAGGTATAATTGTCATCACTTTATAGATGAGAAAACAGCAACCAAAAGAGTTTAATCTTTCCAAAATCAACTATGTTAGTATACAGGCATCAGAACCTACATCTTTCCAGAGTTCATTGTTATTTGCTGACTCCATGTTCACAAGGACTAATGGTGAGATAGAAAGTACTCCTCACACATTGTTAGTCCAGCTTCAAAGAGTGTTCCTGTTACACTGAGAAAAGACTTCTTAGATGGGCTTAGGTGTTACTGCCACTTAACACTACCTTAGATCATTAATTACTTGAGTCAAGACATTTGGAGTCTAAGGGTCCGAAAGGATACATGCACCCCAATGTTCATTGCAGCACTGTTTACAATAGCCAAGACATGGAAGCACCCTAAATGTCCACCGACAGAGGAATGGATAAAGAAGATGTGGCACATATATACAATGGAATATTACTCAGACACTAAAAAGAATGAAATAATGCTTGCAGCAACATGGACGGACCTGGAGATTGTCAAACTGAGTGAAGCAAGTCAGACAGAGAAAGAGAAATATCGTATGGTATTGTATGGTATCGCTTATATGTGGAATCTAAAAAGAAATGATACAAATGAACTTATTTACAAAACAGAAACAGACTCACAGACCTAGAGAACGAACTTATGGTTACCAGGTGGGAAGGGTCAGGGGAACGGATATTTAGGGAGTTTGGGATTGACATGTACACACTCCTATGTTTAAAATGGATAACCAACAAGCACCTACTGTATGGCACAGGGAACTCTGCTCAATATTTTGTAACAACCTAAATGGGAAAATAATTTGAAAAAGAATAGATACATGTATATGTATAACTGAATCACTTTGAGGTCCACTTGAAACTATCACAGCATTGTTAATCAACTATACTCCAATATAAAATAAAAAGTTAAAAAAAAAGACGTTTGGAGTCTAGTTAAAACAGACCCCCCAAATGATTTATGCCTCAGGATAAATCACTCGTCTGAGCCTCAGCTTTCCCATCTGTAAAATGTAGGCTTTGAACCAGATAAATTGCTAAATTCTGAAATCTATCTTAATGTCACGCTGCCAGATTTTCAACTAAGTGTTATTCTTGAACTATCAGATGTCCCCAAACCATTCAAGTTCATGGCAGGAAGGAGTAAGGTGGGAAACAGTCTCAGTGGTAGTAGCAAAGATCTATCACAAAGCTCTGACCATTGTTCAGAGCTTTTCAGGTCATTCACTGCACAAGCTCACCAGGCAAAATTCACATACACAGTCATAGGCCATGGCCCTGGCTCCAGGAAGCCAGAATGAAGACCAGTGGGTAGAGTTCATAATAAAAACAACTGTGGCTCAGTATAAAAATAGCAAACTTTGTAATTGTTCAGAGTTGCGCATTACCATTTTGAAAAACTTTATCTTTGGGAATTTTTAGGCCAGGACCACATGAGGTAGGGGATTCTACTATTGAATTAGAGTTTAGAGAGTACTTAAGCGATATACAGGACTTGATTTTGGAATGTATTCAAAGTTAGATTGGTGATCTTCTTAAAATATTTAATTCTTAATTTCCTGAGTCCATATTATTATGGCCATAATAACTGTACCTGCCTCATATGGCTGTGGTAAGTGTATAGAAGATTGTGTGTCTGTGTGTGTCTGTGTGTACCTACATCTCTATTTATATTATCAACCTATCTGTCAATCAATCTATGTATCCATCCATCCAACCATCCACCCACCTACCAACCTATCTACCTACCTACCTATCTATCTTAGCCCAATGCTCCACACATGATAAAAGCTCAATAAATGTTAGCTGTCATTATGATTATTCTCTTTACAACTATTGAATGACGCTCCCAACACAGCAGAACTTCCTTTTATCTCCGTAGGCATGAGCAAAGAGTGGTGGTACTCTAAGAGATGCCATTTTTCATTCTTAATTGTTGAATAAGCACATAACATGAAGTTTATTTTATCTGAAACTTAGGGCCAAAGTTTGGCTGAGGCGAAAGTTCCCCTACTTCTAGGTAAAGAGTGATATGAAATAATGATTGTGGCCCACTTTTCTGAAGTTTCCTTTAACAACTTTATTTCTAAACTTTTTAAATGGAGCTTCTCCAGGGTCCAGTATTAGCAATCAGTATCCCCGCCATGAGTCCTAGAATTACACAGCATCTAGTTCCAATCTCTCACTCTGCAGCATGGACATTCCCTCACCCAGAAATTAATTTAGTCAATTCAGCCTGAAAATTCTATTCAAAAAGCATGTGTTTCCTGTAGGAGCGTCACTCATGTCTTTTCTTGTTGATAGGGGATGCCGATGTACCTGAAAAAAAGCGTGATTTTCCTCTGCAAGCTGCAAAGATGCAGCTGTCAAAAGTAATCACTGCATCAGAACAGTTGGATAGGGAAAAAGTGTCCTTGGCTGCTTTCTAAAAAAACAGTAAGCTAGCTTCTGTATGCTTAAAAAAGCAGACTGAGGAAGGGCTACAAAGCTTACATGTCTGCCACTTAGGTCACAGTTTTCAGTGTGGCTCCATGCAAGCTAAAACCATTCTTACCTACAGGCCTTGGCCTGTGCTACCCTCTCTCCCCACTCATTAATTTACCCTCCTTTCTCTTCTCATTTTAGTCACTTATTCATTCATTCAAAAACTCTCTCATTCATTCAGCAAGAATTTATGGATTCACATCTATAATATAACTGCTTGGCCTGAGGAGATTTACAATCTAGTAGAGGTGCTAAAATAACATTGGGACATGTTTTTCTCCCCAAGGAAATCTCTCCTAGTTGTTCAATCTACAATTCCTTTAGCTGGTGTTTTATTTATTTACTTATTTGTTTGTTTATTTATTTTTGGCTGCATTGGGTCTTCGTTGCTGTGTGCAGGCTTTCTCTAGTTGCGGCGAGTGGGGGCTACTCTTCATTGAGGTGCACGGACTTCTCATTACGGTGGCTTCTCTTGTTGTGGAGCACGGACTCTAGGTGCGCGGGCTTCAGTAGTTGTGGCACGCGGGCTCCGTAGTTGTGGCTCGCGGGCTCTAGAGCGCAGGCTCAGTAGTTGTGGCGCATGGGCTTAGTTGCTCCGCGGCACGTGGGATCTTCCCGGTCGAGGGCTCAAACCTGTGTCCCCTGTGTTGGCAGGCGGATTCTTAACCACTGTGCCACCAGGGAAGTCCCTAGCTAGTGTTTTGATCTCTGATAGAATTTTATATTATTTACCAAGAGCCCCATGTGGGTGACTCTTATTTTGCCAAATAATCTTTAGTTCTTTAAAGAGAGGGTCCCTGGCTCAAGCCACCACTATTCTATCCTGAGCAAGATCTGGCTCCACTCCAGCTACAGAACCTCACCTGGTGTTTTTCATCCAAGACACGTGATTTCCTTCTTTCCTGGGACCACTTGCTTCTTCTCCCTGTGGGTTCTCATTCAGGTTTGTGGGGTTAATAAATTATTTTTTTAAGACTCAGACTGGAATCTTCTTACAGAATAGCTTTTCAGACTCTTTCCATCCAAACTCCTACAGAAAGCCCTTATAAATGGTTGCCAAATCCATGAACACACACAAGGTGCACAACATGGAATTTCTTTGCTAATACTACAACAGTTACAATATATTGTTCTCTACACATTTTATTATTTGCTCATCAGCTCATAGCATTCTTCTTTCCAATCGGACTGAAGGCCTCATGGAACAAAAGATACATCTGTATCCCTTCCTCACACTGCCTGGCTCAATGTTGAATGTGGTAGCCATCAACAAACACAAATTAACTACTAGCTGAAATTCAGTAAGTAATAAGAGATCTGGAAAGTCATTACAGAAAGCTTGCTTTGACAGTCTTCTCTTTCAAGTACAGAACTTTTGGAGAATTATTACTCTCCAAAGGCACAAGTACGTCTCACTGATGTGGCAGATTTACTTTCCAAATAATTCTAACATTTCAGATCTTTACCTGAGTCTGCCATCCTCTGCTGCAGCACCTCCAGGTATAATCTTCGTAATAAATATGCCAGGGTCATCTCCAATGTGGGGATTATCTGTCCCTCCAGCAATACTGAATCCCAGGCCAGAATTCCCCTGCAGAAACAATAAGCAGACATTAAATGTTGTGGCTGCCACCTAAACCTAGTTCCCCTTGTACTCTGTGTTATCATCTTACTACTCAAATGGAAAGCAGGTGATAACAGCCTTGTATGCAAAGCTATAAAGTACACTGTCAGCAGACAAAGGAAGGTCAGAAACAACACTCAGGTTTGTCCCTGCATTGCAAGAATTCAAGGGCCTTATATTTTTGCTTCTAAGAAATGCTTCCTTTATTAGCAATTAAAATGATCGTTATGAAGTAGGAAATAAAAGCTTACATACTGTGTAATATGAGAAAATGTAAAAAAAATCATTAGTGTCCATTGTAAAAATTATACACACATACGAAAAAGAATGGAAGGAAATGAGTCACATGAAAAACATTTGATTTGATAGAGTAGTGAAATTTAGGTGTTTTCATTCTGCTATTTCTGGTCTTGTTGCTCTAATACTATTTATCCAGCAAAGAAACGTGTTTTCCTGTTAATAAGGAACTTTGACTTCAGAAGGCAGGGACCTGTTCTAGAGTCATAGCAAATGTGAGACACTTTTCAGTAATAAACAGGTTTTAATTTGCTGTAGATACAGACAAGGAATGCATTATTGTTGCAGCATGTAAATTTGAATAGTTTATACTCTAATATAGCTTTCATACTTACTCCTGTAGACTATAGTAATTGACATCCAATGTACATATAGC
Organism: Eubalaena glacialis; assembly: GCF_028564815.1. NCBI lineage: Eukaryota > Metazoa > Chordata > Mammalia > Artiodactyla > Balaenidae > Eubalaena > Eubalaena glacialis. The sequence continues at coordinate 59,248,766 of NC_083725.1, read as the reverse complement.
CCTCTAAAATTTGTATGTAATACATAATTAAACATCTCTCCCAAATTCACAAACCGTCTTACTTATTTTTTATTTTCATATGCTTTTTAAATCTCCATCTCCATGGCTACATTATGTTTCCATACTATATTCTATTTTTTTTTTCTAATTCACATTATATTTTAAGCCATTTCCATACAGCTAGATAGTCTTTATAATTATCCATTTAAATGACTAAATAATATTTCACCCAGGTCATTTATTTAACCAGTCCCTTGTCACTGGATATTTAATTTCTCTATATACTCTTACAACAAATATAGCTTACTAAATTTATGATCACTTGATTAAATTTTGCTCTTGGGTAAAAAGAGATGAGGAATAAGAATTTAGTAGTTAAACCAGAAAAATTAATTAGGGCACTCAGTCAGAAAAGTTCAATGTTAAGATAAGATCAAGTATAAGTTGACAGTTATACTACCACTGCAAATGTCAAGGTAATGCTTAGCAATTTTTATTGACTGAATTAATAAAACTGAATTTCAGAAGGTTGTTTTCACAATTATACATTGAAAGATTGAAGTTAATAATTCAACCACAGCCACTAAAATCTCGTCTTTGTACTTCTGACTTCTCTCTAATTCTGTTTTCTTTGAAAAATTCCAGTGTTCTTTGAACAGAGATATTACTTAGCAGTAGTCAGATAATGAATTTATTTAATATTTATTAAACACCAGCTTTGTGCCTGGCACTGGACTAAGCCCTGGAGCTACAGCAGTGAATCTTTCAGTTTATGAGGCATACGAAAGGCAAGTGCAGAGTGCAAGAGTGGGTAACAGGAAAGCCACACATAGGGACTTCTCCTGAAGGTGAAGAGCACTTAGTTACTTTTAAGTGGGTCAGGGTGGGAGTTGGAGAGGAGGACAGAATGTTCCAGGCAGAGGGAAGAACATATATAAAATCCCTGAAGTAAGAAAGGGTATGCCAGGTCCAAGTAACAGACGATGAGGCTAGAATGAAGAAAGCAAGAAGGAAAATTGGATGAGATGTGCCTTGATCATGAGGTTCTTCAGAGCAGAATGTATGTGAATCCATTTTTGGTTTTAATTACCTATTGACACCAGATGACTGCATTGGTGTTATATGAATATCTTCTATGTGACTGTCCTGAAGCTAAGGCTTTAGGGATTAAGACCAGGTGATTTCTGCCTTCATGGAATTCAAGGCAGAGCAGAAAAGACAGTGATAGTTTGGTGTTCGGTGATCAGTACATTTTCACTGTATAACCTCAACTACACTGTCAGGTCTATAGCCACCAAGACAGTATTTAGGTGACTTAATGAGGCAGTAGAAACTTACAGAATAAGATCTTGGGTTTTAGAAGGAAACGATGGGAAGATGAGTATTTCTAATGTAATTTGGGTTAGCTCCAAAAACATCACCTAGAGTATATTGGTCTTACCAGAGCTGACACCTCAGGGATAACAATTTCTTCATTAATAGGGGTAGGGAAGGAGGCAAGCAGAGATTGGGAGATATTCCAATGATTTCTCCTGATAATATCAAAATTTTTGGAGAGGGCTCTGAATACTTTGTCATTTGAGAAAAATATTCATGATCTAGCTCTTAACCCTGTCTCCTTTATATCTAGCTTCATACTTGAGCCCCCAGGAACACTGAACTAAACTGCTGTCTCTTTCCTGCACAGTACACACAATAGCTCATCTCTTGGCCTTTACTCATGCTGCATTCTCTACAAGAAATCTCCCTCCTCCCCCTTGATGGTTTAGATGGCATCTGCTCCAGGAAATATTAAATGCCCACCACAACTCCTCTTCATTGAGTAAGTCACTCCTCTTTTGAGTTTTTGTAAATTTCTCTGCTTAGCTATGTCATATACTGTGTTATTTTGACATTATATATTTATGAGTCTATCTTTCCTTCAAACTGACCTTATAGTAGGCAGGAACTATACAATATTCATCTTTGTTTCTTGGTGCCTTGTGTGGCACACAGTATTGTTCACTAAATATTTGATGAATGAATGAACAGACCAGTTTATTGAGAATATTCAAGTTCTAAAGGGAAGACTCAGAAAGGACACAACAGAAGTCCACAATGTGTTAAGGAATATAATACAGCAGTAGAAGCCATTTTGTTCTGTGTGGCTCCAAGAATAAAAATGGAAAGCCCAGAAATTCAAATTGTGGCTTAGCTGAACGATGAATGATGAGACAAGAGCTGTTCAAATTGGGAATAGGCTGCTTTGCAAGGGAGGGAGGATCCTTCACTCAATGGGCAGCTGGCTAGACACTGGACATGAGGGATCCAAACATCTACTGAGAGGTTAAACTGGATGACTACAAAGGATTCTTCTGGATCTCTGGCTAGATTTGCAGGAAAACGGTTCTTGCCAGCAGAAAAAAAGGGAATGCTATAGGAAACTTTAGAGGGGGAGGTAGGTCACTGCTGTATTTTTTAAAACTTATTGTATGAATTCACAGACCTTTGAAGCAACAGCTTTGATGACAACCTAACAGTATGTAACCATCGTTTTTAGAATTGACTCTCATATGGAGAATATGGTGGCTCTGGCATTTACTAACATACATGCCCCTGCCCTCAAATCCACTCTGAGGAAAGGAATGAATGAAAAAGGAATGAATGAATCAGAGAATCCACAATGAAAAGAGGTAGGTAGAATTCTCTGGCAGTCCAGTGGTTGGGACTTGGAGCTTTCACTGCCAGGGGCCAAGGTTCAAACCCTGGTTGGGGAACTAAGATCCTGCAAGCCAGGTGGCGTGGCCAAAAAAAAAAAAGAGGTAGGTAGAGACAGAGTATAACTGGACCTGTGTTTCCAGTCCCAAGGATTCCCAAAAGCTTTTGTATTTCAATTAAAACCAGTCTGCCAGTTGGGCCTACACCGTCGCCATGGTTCCTTAGAAGAGGCTCATCTGAATTCAGCTAAGGAAATTATTTAAAGTGCTTTCCCTTCTTCCCTTATTATTCTCTCCCAGCCGTCCCTTTCAGGCCTTTGCTACCAGCAGCAGCATTCAGTGGAGAGGGAGAGATAAAAAGCAGCAGTGAAATTACTGCCTGCTGTTCTCCATGGCTGAACCTCTCCAGTCCCCTGACAACCATCCCAGAGCCAGCCAGCTGCAAGGGCAGACCCCAGAACCTCTCTCCTCTGAGCAGCCATCTTTCCATGTGAACAGGCACACCCCTGGCTGACATCCTTAGATCCTGAAAATTGTGACTAATTAACTGAGTGTTGATACCTGACACAGTCAATGGAAACTGCAAGGTACCATCCTGGTGAGGGCAGCCTCTGTATAGAGTTCCAGGTGGGATGCTGTTTCCTTGCAGTTGGGCAGATTCCATGCCTGAGAATGTGGCTGGCAGGGACCATTCTTTCTCCTGGTTCCCAGTCCTCCACATTGGCTGACTCTCCCCCAGGAGCACGAGCCCATTGTCTAGCCAAGTTGTACTTTCTCTTTCATGTACTACACTCTATCTCCTCTCGGGAAAAAAAAAAAAAAATTAGCAAAAAGAAAAGAAAATTTACCATTTAATTGATGGTTGCAAATATAAATACAGTATCCTCAGAAACTCCTCTTTCATTAAAAAATTATTCTCTAACAGAAAATTACCCCCAAAATGGGGTTGTAAAAAAGAAGAGGAAAATAAAGTGATATCATAGTCATATATATTTATAGAATGTCCTACTGACAAAGAATTTCTTTGATTGTCAGAAGTTCCTACTTTAAAATACTATTTAATCAGGTAATTCAATTCTAGGAATTTATCCTAAAGAAATAATCAGAGATGTGTACAATGATTTATGTTCAAAGCTTTGTGGCAGTATCATGCTTCTCCTTCTAAAAACAAAACAAAACAGAAAACAACTCGTAACCGGAAACATCCAAACAATGGAGAAATGGTTAAAAATACTGTGGTATGTCTATTTGAATGTGGGAGTATTTTGGAGCCATTAAAACTGTAGTGATATTTAATGACAATAGAAAATGTTCATTATATAAATGTGAGAGGAATAAAAAGTGTATGAAATTTTAATTAAAGTATGATCACCACTAAAATATTAAAAATGACTTGTTTTCAGTAAGAACATTATTACTTACTAATTAGTAATAGTAAAACTGTAATAATTACTATTATTATAATATTAAGTAATAATTCAAACTACCTAAAAGGGAGACTTTTTTTAAGTTATAAAGTTCTTAGTAAAATTCTAAAAATGTCCTCAAGGGAACTAACATTTATTGCATTTTTCTTTTTATGCTAAACACCAAGCTAGGCTTCTTACAATCCTCTATCTGGTAGACAGTATTTTCCCCTTTTTATATATTAGAAAACAGAACACAAAAACATATAAAAACAAAAGAAAAACGCTGAGGCTGAGAAGAGTGAAGTAACTTACATAAAGACAGAAAGCAAGTAAATAGTGGAATTCAGATTCAAACAGGATTTTTTAGGCTCCAAATACTAATTTTTTCCCTGTTACATCATACTGCGTCTTCTGGGTTAAACAAATAATTTGATGGTAAGGAAATAATAAAAACAATAGCAATAATAAACCATTAAATTTTTTTTTTGAAAAGAGTCTAAACCACTCCTATCAGTATCATAAAAATATTCAAAAAATTTGTAATGGAAAAGCATGTACTTGGACCATTCAGACCTGGGTTTGAGTACCAGTTTTGCCCTTGCTGGATGTTTGACATTAGGTACCTTTCTTAACTTTGAGTCTAGTTTCCTTGTCTGTAAAATGTATGTAATAGTAACTACTTCACAGAATTGTCTGAAAGATGAAAGTAAATGACATATGTACTAGCAGAGCATAGATCCTGGCACATGGGTGATGATCAGTCAATGTTAGTTCACTTCCTTTGGTTTGACACAGCACTGTTAAAAGGGTCCTTACAAACATGAGGACAATAAAGGCAAATAGAAGTTAGACAACGTATTCTTTCATTCATACCTTCATTTATTCATCCAACAAGTATTTGTTGATGAATTTTAACCTACAATTTTACTATATGTTATTTTGCTTGGTAAAGATAATTTAGTTACACATTCTAAATATGGGAGAAGGGATGTTTAGGTAGGTAGTATTGAGAATTGTTAGGTAAACAAAAGCTAGATAAGGGAAGACTCAAACACTATTTTTTAAACTTTCAACACCTATGGCCTGTTTTGATACATAGAATTTTTTTTTTTAAACATCTTTATTGGAGTATAATTGCTTTACAATGGTGTGTTAGTTTCTGCTTTATAACAAAGTAAATCAGCTATACATATACATATGTTCCCATATCTCTTCCCTCTTGCATCTCCCTCCCTCCCACCCTCCCTATCCCACCCCTCTAGGTGGTCACAAAGCACCGAGCTGATCTCCCAGTGCTATGCAGCTGCTTCCCACTAGCTATCTATTTTACGTTTGGTAGTGTATATATGTCCATGCCACTCTCTCACTTTGTCACAGCTTACCCTTCCCCCTCCCCATATCCTCAAGTCCATTCTCTAGTAGGTCTGTGTCTTTATTCCCGTCTTGCCCCTAGGTTCTTCATGACATTTTTTTTTTCTTAGATTCCATATATATGTGTTAGCATATGGTATTTGTTTTTCTCTTTCTGACTTACTTCACTCTGTATGACAGACTCTAGGTCCATCCACCTCACTACAAATAACTCAATTTCGTTTCTTTTTATGGCTGAGTAATATTCTATTGTATATATGTACCACACCTATGGCCTGTTTTGATACATTGAATTTTTGTATATCCCCTTACCAACCCCAAGATTTCGGTGCATTCCCCTCATTTCAGCAAGATCTATATGTTCCTTTCACTCCCTGCCAAGAATGTCAAACAAGCCTATTGTCTGCATATCTGCTCCAGCAAAGACATTTATTTTTATTTACTATACTTTATACTATAAAATAATATATATGTTATTTTCAAGTATATAATTATACCTTAGCCTCCCATCTGTAAATTTCTGACATGCACTGAGATTGAAAATTACTAGTGCACAACTTGATAACTGATCAACAAATACAATAGAATGGTGACCAATATAAGTAGGTAGAATAAAGATATTATTAAAAAAGTTAAAACAGATAATAACATATTAAAGAATTCTGTAGGCTATATGCCAAGATAAAGCATCACTTGATAGAAAGGTCTATTAGCTGGCAAATAATCTTCTAAATTTTCCTGAAAGTAATTTTATTTTAGGCAGTAAATCTAGAATGGCACAGAAAATAAAAAGATATCTTTTTCATAGTTATTACCTGTTGAAAATCATTCAAAGTCTTTCTCTCATCCACTTTCTACAACATACTGCAATATTAAAAGATGAATGGCCCCAGGCCCATTATTAGGGTATAAACATATGAATGTAACACAGACATTCCTAACTACTGTTGCTTACGATTAACAACAACAAAAAATTTTCCCCCTCAAATTTTCCTTTTTTTTTTCCTTCTTAACATGCTAACAATCCATGTATCTTTGGTTAAAGGTCTTAGCCCAGGAATAAGAGATGCCTGTTTTCACTCAGTTACAACTTCTAGGAGTTGCATTTAGGATGTCCCAACGTTTGCTTTATTAAACTGTGTTTTTCTGGAAGCTGCTGAGTAGAGGAGCCATCAGGAGATCTGCATTCGGGGATTGGTAACTGTTTAGGGGAAAGCGTTTTAAGGGGATGGCGGAGAGGAAGCAGTTTCAACAAACAGGTGGGCAGAGAATGCCAGATTACAGTAGACCAAAAAATTTATGAGAAGGAAATGGGTGACATAGTGAAGGCAGATTCCTGTTTCTGTGAAAGAGTTCTGTTCTTAGGGGGGATACATGGTAGTATCTGATGAGAAGGAGGCAGGGTAGTAGAAAGATTTTAGAGGATGGCAGGGAGGGGACTCAGCATGTCTGTGGCGTAGGGGGAAGAAGCCCATGGAAAGGGAGACTGAAGGTATAGGTGAGAAGGAGAGCGCGTGGGAAACAAATCCTGACAAAGGAGGAGTGAGAAGAGGGTCTAGAGTCCAGATTCTCTGAGTCCTACCTAGGTACTGGTTAAATACATGTGCTATAGCCATACCAAGGAATACAATGATATCATGAGATGAAAAGATCTTTAGAGTACATCTTTAGATAAAGAAAATAGAATACAATATAGGATTTAAACTTTGATCTCGCTTTGTAATATATATGCATAGAAGAAATTTGGAAGTATGTTCACCAACATGTTAATATTGCTCATAGATATCAGAATTATAGACCTTTTATTCTTTTGTCATTTTGAGCTAGTCCATCATTAATTTTTCCTTATAAGTTATAAACACACACACATTATATTTGTAAAACTTGTCTAGCAAAAGAACAAAGGAAACTTTGCCTTTAAGATAGCATAACTCAGCCTTGGCTTGGGAGAGGGATACCTTTTCTTCTTTACCAAGTCCATTTTGTCTCACCCTTTAGATAAAATTATAGTGTTATTTTAAGGGGGAAGAAGTTATACGGTCCTTTTAAGGTAGAGGAGAAGGAAACCGAAGGAGTTCTTGACTGACGACATGTCCTTGCTCTATATATTTAGATGTCAGGACATTAGAGGGAAAAGTCTAGAATGAATGTGGAGACTTAAGTAAAGCAGTAAAGGGTTGGAATTGCAGCTGTGAGGGAAGAGAGACACGTTGGGATCGGTAGGGGTCTGGTGAGCATCACTGAGGTGGGACATCGTCAGCGTGATCATGAGATTTTCTCCCACAGAGTTTAGTAATCTTGAACAGCAAAAAGGGAAGGTTTGATTGCCTTAGGGCTGAGGTTTGAAAAGCAAATGCGGTTGACTTTCAAAGGAATGAGTATATAAATCACAAAGGATAGGAAAGGAAGAGAAGCACAGAGGATGCTCAGAGACTGGATAGATAGACTGAGGTCATAACAAGGTCAAATGATGGATTTATGGGGGACTGGGGACAGAAGAGAGGGTGGCAAGCTGTGGACACGATGGGATTTTAGGGTTCAAGATTTAAGAGATGAAGCAACACTCATTGATAGTCATGGGAGTGCATAAATGTCAAATCATGTGAATGTATTAACGTGATGGGCAAGTCAGAGTTGTAGCCGACACTGAAGTTTCCTTGGAAGAAAGAAAGAGACAAAATAGACAAAAGGAAAAAAAAAAAGGGCCAAAATTGTTCGGTGAGAGTGAGGAAAGACCCAGAGTAAAGATGAGGAGAGGACTAGGATGTGAGGCAGTGTGGCAGCTGAAAGGGTTCCAAGCAGAGGAACGAGATGTGCCAAGCCCCCATAACATCTCCTTGAGGGTGTACGTGAAAGTTTTCTGAATACCAGACCTAGGAGTATAGGTTCCTGGAGAAACTAGGTTTTCTTCATAAGGCATGACATGATAAATGTGGAATTTTACTACGATTAATTCAAAGACTTTGTATAGGATGAATTAAGAATAGGCTTGATGGATTGAGTCAGAAAGCAAGGAGAGTAATTTGGGATCCAAAGTAGTGTTTGAGCTGTGAACTCTTAAGATCTGATTTAGGACATTGTCAGTGACACTCCAACTGCAAAATGTTTAAGTAACATCTATCTTGTACCCTGCAATAGTATTTAACTGAATGCCACTAGAAGCTAATATATACTTCTCAACAGCTACCTCCATAGTCTCTTAACGTCTTGATCATTTTTTCAATGCAAGCTGTTAACAATGGAGTCCCTCTCTTGCATGCCCATTAAGCCTTCTATTTCCAATGACATCTCTTCTTGTGTTTTCTGAAAACTTGCTGGCATATGAAGGATTAAAGTATATATCTGTTTAGGACAGTTTATAGAAAATAAGAAAGAAATGGGGAAGCTTATGAACTACTCAGTTACCACATCAAGGAATCTGATAGCCATCCTTGACTCCTACCTACCTATCAGTCCCCGCATTTTATTAAACATCATGACTTGTCAATTCTCTCTTTGAAAGATCCCTCAAATCCATCCAGCTCCTCTCAACTTCAATTATCACTGCCCGGCTTAGAACTTCATTAGTTCTCCTCATTGATCCTGTGGCTTCCGGGCCTGTGTCACTTCACCCTATCCTTCTCATGGCAGAATGTGATCAAAATAATGGATCTCAAACTCAAATGACAATGAAGGCAGACAAGACATATAGGATGGCAAAATGGGCCCAGGAGAGGTAAAACAACAGAGCAAGAGTGTTAAATGGCAACTGGTCTTCGTGTTGGGAATAAAATAGGGAAGAGCTGGGATCGAGCATATATCTCATCTAAAGGGAAGAGGTACTATTCAGCTCTTATGGATGGTGGGCACTCTAGAATGTGGGCCTAATGTTGGAGATTGTTTTTCCCCGCTGAGGGAAGCTAGGAATCAAATTTTCTTAAGTAAAATACCAATTTTTAAATGTTGGAAAATTATTAAATTGAAATATATATAGGTTCTTAGTCAACTATACTCCCTGTAACTGGCAGTTTGAGAGGCACATTCCATGACTGCCACACAGTGCAACATTGTGAAGACCAAAGAAAATATGTCCCCAAGCCAGAGATATGATCTAAGCATCAGCATTTTGTAACTTGCTCACTATTTGACTAAGTTGTATTTTCTTCTATGTAGCTTTATATGCCCCTTTGTAGCATGTAAAGAAAAAATGCCTGACCCAGAGTAGATCCTCACTTTCTCCTTCATTTTCTTCTCTATATTATTTTGTGCTTGGTTCACAACTTTACTGTCATACGCAGCACATTGTATTGTATTGTTTACTTGCTTATCTTCCCTATTCTATTGTGAGCATCAATCCAAAGCATCAAAACTGAGTTATACAGTTTCTTTGCTCGAATCATGTAGTACCTATGCATGAAAAGAACTGAATGCATTCTTGCATGAACTAAATTGAAGGGCTTCTTCTGCCTGAAATACTTCTTCTCTTGTTGAATTCCTGTTCAGACACCAAAATTTACCTCAAATACTATCTGCGATGTTTTCTCCAACTGCTCAGGCATACATGATTGCCCTTTCTTCTGCGATTCCACACAATTTCATTCATAATGTGATTAAGACCACAAAGTTGTTTGTATATGTGTCCCTCTTCCTCTAGATTCTTAGCATCTGGAGGACAGGGGATACACTATATTTGCAATCCAATTCCTGGTAAGAGCAAATGTTCAGTAAATGTTTGCTGAGTTAAAATAAACTGAAGATACTATATATAAAATAGATAACCAACAAGGACCTACTGTATAGCACAGGGAACTATACTAAATATCTTGTAATAACCAGTAATGGAAGAGAATGTAAAAAAAGAATATATATATATATATATATATATATATATATATATATATATATATAAAACTGAATCACTTTGCTGTACACCTGAAACTAACACAACATTGTAAATCAACTGTATTTCAATAAAAATTTTTAAAAAACCCTGAAGAATACTCTAAATCATTTGTATGAATGAGCTAATAAGGAAAGGTCAGGTGAAGGGGTTAAAGGGGAGTTACTTGATTTTAATATAAGAGGGCTAAAGGTTAAATCACCTAATTAATTCTATATTTATTTATTTGAGTACCTACTATGTGCTCAACATTGTATCAAATTCTGTAAACAAAAGAAAATAAAACACATTCTATTTCTTTCTTTTTTTTTTATGATATCACTTATATGTGGAATCTAAAAAAATGATACAAATGAACTCATTTACAAAACAGAAACAGACTCAGTGACTTTGAAAACAAACTTATGGTTACCAAAGGGGAAAAGTGGGGGGAGGGATAAATTAGGAGGTTGGGATTAACATACACACACTGCTATATATAAAATAGATAATCAACAGGGACCTACAATATAGCACAGGGAACTCTATTCAATATTCTATAATAACCTATATGGGAAAAGAATCAGAAAAAGAATGGATATATGTGTATATATAACTGAATCACTTTGCTGTACACCTGAAACTAACACAACATTGTAAACCAACTGTACGCTAATATAAAATAAAAATTAAATTTAAAAAACCCAAAATTTATCACTTACACAAATTTACCACTAATTTAATTAGTGATACTAATTTATCACATACAAAAATTTTGATCTAGATGGATGAAAATTCAAAATTAAGATAAAATAGATTTTTTTTCTTACAGAAAAAATAATGAACGATTTTTATTGTCTTTGAGTGTTGTAACTAAGTAAAGCTCATACTGACTCCAGCAGCAAGTAAATAAATAATAGAATTTCAATAATGAATTGTTCATATACATCTCTTTTTTTTTCCCACACACACACACTGTATTGTATTTTTACAAGAGATAGACTGTCACCAAGCATTGTAAATGGATGACCACAACAAAAGCAACAATGATTGCAATTACCGAACATGAAACACACTCATACTATGTCATAATATTGACATTCAGTCCAGTAATCCTTCATTGTAACAGCTCCTTTCCTTTGCAGTGAAAATTGATTTGTATATTTTTTGCCTCTGAGTCCTTGTGGGATTTTGGTTTTTTTTATTCAAACAGAAAGTCACAATAATCATCCTCATCAGTTCACTCAGTCCCATGTAATTAAATTTTTTTTTCATCTTGATCTTTTGTTAGCATTTTTATGAGTGCATCAGTTTCCCATTAGAGTTCTGAAAATGCTTATTCATTCAGTTCAGCAGTACAGTCAGTTACCAGAAACCTGTACTCAACATTGTGCTCAACATTGTATCAAATTCTGTGAACAAAAGAAAATAAAAGACGTGGTTCTATTTCTGAAGGAGCTTAAATCTAGTTGGGGAGATGTGCCATATACATGGGAACAGGGTGGGGGGTGGCATGACAGTTCAAATTTATCTTTTGCTCTTCCTCTCCCTAGGCCTTCTCCTCCATCATTTGCTAAGTTTTGTTCATTCTACCTATTGAGTACTTCTTGTTTTCATCCTCTTATTTCTATTCTCACTTCCTCTATCCCAGCTAATTTCCTCATTTCCTATTGCCCAGGATACTGCAAAATCCCAGTGCCTGGGAATGATCAGTTTATACACCATTTCTTTTGATTCACTGTATTTCAAAAGTATAATTTTTCCCAATTTCTCTAATATCAACAATTTAGATCTTCTTCTGTATTCTATTCCAAATCTTTGAAAACCACCAACCTTTGAACAAAACAATCTTTTCACTCTTTACTGAACCATGAGGATTTTTTTAAAAGGCTGATTCCTAGAGTTTTTTCTTTTTCTTTTTCTGGCAGTGTACACTTATTCTTTCTTTTTACTACTTCTTGGCAGTACTCTAGGTGCTTATTTGTTACAACCTACAACTAAAAACTTATGTCCCTTAAAAGTAACTTTCCTTTGAAGTGGTAACTTGGGAATAACTAACTGTGGCTCTGATTTAACAAGCCTTCAACCCATACCCCTATCTCTACCAATCTTGACTAGGCCAAGAGGGATGGAGATGGGCACTTGCTATAACCTATTAGGCACCACTCTCTTGGAACGGATTAAGAAACCAAGCTCCAGAGTCATTCCTGCTGTGTTTAGATCCTAGCTCTACCACTTCTTGGCTTGTGATTCTGAACAATTCTTTTAAGTTCTCTGAAGTATAGCTTCCTCATCTGAAAAAAAGGAATAATAACAGCTTTTGTGTTGGTTATAAACTAGCAGTACTCAAAATGTCTTCAAGGTTAAAAGTGTTTTCATAATAACAAGATATTATTTGTCTTTCTCACCATGTTTACCTTTGCACTGATGGTGCAAAAGCAATGGTGGGTAAAACTGTTGGTGCCTTAGAATAAAACAAGGCAGTGGTACCAAAGTGGACTAGTAATCATTGGATTCTTTACTAAACATACATTCACAACAAAAACAAAGAAATGTCAGTTTTACTTAAGAATTATCTTTGATGAAGCAGTGAAGATTATTAATTTTATAAAATCATTACTTTCGAGTCCATAACATTATAATATTCTGTTTGATGAAATGACAGGTATGCCTAAAGTACTTTTGTATATTGCACATGGTTTTCCCAAGAAAAAAAAAAGTGTAATCATTTGAGTTGCAAGCTAAACTAACCACATTTTCATTGATTGTCATTTTTACTTGAGAAAAAATGACTGACATACAAACTTCGATTATTCAGTCTTGGGTATTTGGCAAAAACTTTCCGGAAAATTGATGAAGTGAGTTTGTTTTTTCAAGGAAACAGCTGATAGTGTTTGTTGTCAATTGTAAAGTTTGAGTTTTCAAGTATCCACCACCATGAGCATGACAGCTTCCCAAGACGTAAAAGACTTTTCTGATGGGATGGGTCATAATACTGACAAATAGGATTTTTTGGTATTGTATAATGAAATAAGTCAACATTTGGGTGATCTCTGTAATTCAGTGAACCATTATTTTCCAGCTAACTAATATATGATTTTACAAGCCCACACATGAGTAAAAGGTCCATTTAAAGCTTAAGATAGATAGATTAATTTTATTATAACATAGTACAAAAAGTTCATTGATATGGTTTCAGATTCTACATTGCAACTAATCTTTAAAAAACTATGATTTGTCAAGTTTTGATGTAGTATCAAAGAAGAATACCCACAATTACCTGAAAAGATTATAAAAACATTTCACCTTTCTGCATTCATATCTGTGAAGTAACCACATTTTCCTCATTTACTTTGACTAAAACAACTTACACAACAGATTAAATACAGATGAAGATAAGAGAATTCAGATTTATTATATTAAGCCAGAGTTAAGAGATTTGAAAAATATAAAATAATGCCAGTCTTCTTGCTAATCTTTTTTTGCTTTAAAAAATATTGTTATTTTTAGTAAAAAGTTACTTATGTTAGCATGTAATGAATTTATTATTGTTACTTATAAATTAATGAATAAATACTTTTAAGTGCTCAGTTTTAATCTTTAATACAATATATATTGACAGATAAAACACATATAAACAATACAGGAGTTCTCAATAATTTTGAATGAAAAGGGGTCCTGAGGCCAAAATGTTTAAGGAATGCAGTCATAAATAGTCTATGAGATAATTCTTACAAAGCACTTAACATGGAGTAATCCAAAAATGGGCAGAAGACCTAGATAGACATTTCTGCAAAGAAGATATACAGATTGCCAACAAACACATGAAAGGATGCTCAACATCACTAATCATTAGACAAATGTAAATCAAAACTGCAATGAGGTATCACCTCACACCAGTCAGAATGGCCACCATCAAAAAATCTACAAACAATAAATGCTGGAGAGGGTGTGGAGAAAAGGGAACCCTCTTGCACTGCTGGTGGGAATGTAAATTGATACAGCCACTATGGAGAACAGTATGGAGGTTCCTTAAAAAACTAAAAATAGAACTACCATATGACCCAGTAATCGCACTACTGGGCCTGTACCCTGAGAAAACCATAATTCAAAAAGTGTCATGTACCACAATGTTCATTGCAGCACTGTTTACAATAACCAGGACATGGAATCAACCTAAGTGTCCACTGACAGATGAATGGATAAAGACGATGTGGCACATATATACAACGGAATATTACTCAGCCATAAAAAGAAATGAAATTGAGTTATTTGTAGTGAGGTGGATGGAGTTAGAGTCTGTCATACAGAGTGAAGTAAGTCAGAAAGAGAAAAACAAAGAGCGTATGCTAACACATATATATGGAATCTATCAGAGCTTTTTGAGAATCAAGACCATGTTTAATTAACTCTTCTTTCATGATCCTGTCTCACAATGTGCTAAACACAATGTCTCTTCTTAGCTTTTGGATACTGTTTAACCTTTGCTCAGCCCACAAAAGCCCTTCATATTCTGTCCCATCCCATCTCCCTCCATTCCTCCTCTCCACTCCTACTTATAGTCTCTTGAATACAATCATGACATTTCCATTTCCATGCCAACTCCCCCCCCCTCCCATTTATCTAAACTCAGCTCAAGCATCATCTGTCCTGCGAATCTTATGTGACTCACTAATTGGGCTCAAATAGGCTTTCTTTTGTGCTCCCAGTGTACACTGATCTTGCTCCTGCTGCCAACAGTTATCAGATTACATTATAAAAGTTGTATTCATAGGGAAGAAACCATGTTAATTTTACTTTTGGGCACATCATAAATCTGTAATAAGTATTTGTTGAATAAATGAATGAATGAGAGCTTTATTTTTATTGATTATTACTATGTTAAGCACTTTATGGGCTTTATCTTAGATATTCCTTAAGATAGTATATTTAAATACCTGTTTCTTTCTATTTATTCTTGCTTCTACCAGTTACCAAAAACTAAGCAGTTTACCTTTTGAAGAAGGAAAAAAAAACAAACTCGTTCAGTCTCCTGCTGTATCAAGAGGTACACTAGAATAATAGTTTGCCCAATAGAAACCTGAAGGCACTAATTCACCTCTATGGTTTCCCCTTAATTCCCTAATCACAGGCAGAATCCAATCAGACTTTAAAAGAAAATGAGGCTTGAAATCTACTTTATATTCCTCTCAGAGTCTTCTCTCATCTATTGAAATTCTGCCTCTATCATTTTTCTTTAAAGAGCACATATTTGACAAAGGATTTAAGAATACAATATAAAGCATTTAATTCTCAGCATCAACTCTAGACTATTTCTACATCTGAAGGTAAAGTAAATAAACTAAATTGGAGTGCAACAGAGAGGTATATATTTCTTTTAGAAGGTACTTAACTAGAATATAAAAAATCTCTTTGGTTCTATACTTAGCCTTTTAGAAGCAGAAGCAGAAATACGGGGTATTTACTTTCTTCTATTTTGCAATGGAAATAAATTTTATTTTTATGATTCAGGCAACAAAAAGATATTTTCTGCTTACTTCTTTGATTCCCTAAAGTATCTTTCAGACACTGAAGTCCAAGGGTAAGGAGAGCTGACAAAAAAGCGTTGGTCTATCATTGTACTTGAGGCAGGTTAATAATTCTCCTTGAGGCATAAACATGAATTGCCACATTCTGCCACTTTCAATCTTTTGGGAATACACTTCAAAAGCACAATGTGTTTATAAAGTCCTCTAGTATCTGCCACATCACAATAAATGATGAAGCAGCTTCCAGAATATTGGCTCGGACCTCAAGCAAATTATGCAATAATGCTTCCTTGAAAGTTTTTGTGCATGCAGCTCCTTCTCTCCCAGAAGATACATCCACCAGATGGCAAAAGTGACAACCTCAGAAAAAATGAAAGCTGGTTTGAAAACAGAAGCTTCTTTAGACGGTCAGGGCACAAATCTCTGGTAGCAAAGCATAGCACAGCATGTTAGAGACAAAACCTTATTACCCCAATATGGCTATTTCACAGCACTTAATGTTGGGTGGGTAGTATGTCTGCGTAAGGGTCTATTGCTCTCTCATCCTAGGATAAGGCCAAAGATTTTAACTACGTGGCAAAGCAGGGGCAGATAAGACTATGCAGATGAGGGTTTTAGGATGCTACCACCAAATTCACATAAGTATATATGAATTCATATAAGTGTACGTAAATTTCACTTATACAACATATAAACACATAAATATGCTCATATATGCATGAATATATACTATATACCTACACACACAAACACATAGACACAAACCACAATGAAACACAATTTCATGAATTTATATTTATACATATCCCATTGAAAGGCCACTTCGAGACATCTTAGAAGCCTTCCCCTAAAAGCACTAGCAGAATTTCTTGCACAGGTGAAAGAATTCCCATAACCACTTCTCATGGCAGGCCTGAAGAGTGAACAGTTCCCATTTTTTAAGCCAGATTGTACAGGACAGCATTTGGATGAAGAAGAGTTTCCCAATCGCAGGCTAGAACAGTCATTCATTCTTCCATTTATTCAATCACTTATTCATTTAAAAATACTGAACTTGTACTATAAATCAGGATTGTATTTGTTTAGCCGATAGTCATATCTAGATTAAATCAGGAGATATTAAAAAAGTTAAGCAGAAAAAAGTCTTTTTTAAAAAAAATGTGCCCCATTTTTACCTAGCTCGAAAAAGCACGTATATCAAGTTTATAAAACAGAGCAAACCTCTAAGCATTTTACTTCTTAAGATGCTCAGGGACAGTACACGAATCTTTCTGTATTTTGCTTAAAACATCTTATTAGGTTACCTATTAACAAGGCCTTACTTAGAACCTAAAGGACCATTTCTTGAAAAGTGTGGGTGTGTTTATGAATAAATCCAAGTGCAATGAAAGAAAAGAGAATGAATCTGGTATCAAATGCATCCTACTGACTTTGTACTGGAACATTTGTTTCCTTTTGTGAGTAGGATATAGGCAGCAAAATTTCTACTAACTGCTTTTTTTTTTTTTTTTTTTTTGGCTGGGAGGAGAGGAGTAGGAAGACAATTGGCTTGACGCCTGAACTTGCTTTTGTCCTTAGATGAATTTCAATTCATCTAAAGACAAAAGCAAGAATTGTCCAGGCTTTGGGTAAGGTAGATTCTTTTTTACTCCTTGAAAAAGTAACTAATTCTCAAAAGTGCCTAAAGTCTACAGGCTTATTTAATATTCTGTCTTCTGTTTGTAAACTATGAAACCTTACCCACTGGCCAGGAATTTTGCTATGTTAAAGATTTCACACGTCAGTATGCAGCTTGAAAATGGGTAAACAGTATCCCCAGATGATGAAATAGAGTGAGCACTTCAATCACTCAAGAAAGCTGCTAATTTTGGATACCCCGTTCATTTCTCTTAACCCTAAGGAAAAGACAGAAACTATTTGATTATGTGACTGGTGATATACAGGTAATAATTTAACATCTATTCTTTTAAAACTGTTCCTCATTGTGGCTCTGAGAAAGGTTTGTATCAGTATCTCTACATCAAAGATAAGGAAAAAAAGGCCCAGTTAAATTAAGTGGTGGTCTAGACAGACTCACATGACAGGTCTTCAATAGAAGTGGGTAAGGATGCTGTATGATAGACACTGAGCCTTAAACTGCTTGGGCTGCAAAGATAAAATATGCTTCTTTCATTACAAATTAATCAAAGAATCTAGACTGAGTGGCTTGCAGTAGCTCAGCAGTTTGTACCCACTCAGCAAATTTTTATTGTGCCCAGTCATCAAAATAGAACTAAAAGCATAAGAAGAAAGGTAAGATAGTCATTTATGGAGGTGCCAATGTAAAATTTCTGAGCTGTGTTTAAAAGCACAGTAAATATATAACCTTATATTAGTATGTAGTGCCTAGTCTTCCAAATAACTACACTCCCAAATTTGGTCACTGTGTGTTGGTGCAGGTGGTTGGCTGGGAAATGTGTATCTATAAATGCACAGCAAAACAATGAATTCCAAGTTACAAACATTCCTCTAGTTTCTTATGCCTTTCTTCTACTCCATACAAACTCTTGTTCATTAATTCATTCGTTTATCCATTTATTCACTCATTTATTTATTTATTGAACATCTACTCTTTGCTTGGCAATGAGTGACGTGCTGGATGTACAGGGTGAACTAAAAAGGCACAGTCCTGACTTCATGGATCCCTCATTAACCGAAGAAGTTTTATGAATGAACAGGATTCACAGCTATAATTGTATGCAAGTTACTTAATCTCTCTGAGTCTCAGTTTCCTCCTCTGTAAAATGGGGTTAATAATATCTTCCTTGCAGGGCTTTTGTGTTCCTGTGTTGTTCACAGCTGCGTATCCCTGATTACTTGGCATATAGTGGGCACTATATGTTCATGACAGAGTCAAGGAATGCATCAAAGAGTGAATATATAGATCAGTTAAACAGTGGGTATACATTAAATGGTAGCTAATATTATGAATAATATTGTTTCTCCTTCCTCTTTGTAGCCACTGTTGTAGAAGATAACAGCAGTAACTGTGACAATTTATATTTGTCTAGCTGCTCACTTTTTGCCCCTTGCTTATTTTTAAAGATAATTTGTACAAATTTCCATGTTATATCTTTAAATAATGCTGTGACATAGTCAGCTCAGGGCTTGTTAGCCCCATTTTCCCACTGAAGATGTAGACACTCAGAGAGGTTGACTTATCCAAACTAAAACAGCCAATCAGTGGTAAATATAATTGTTGAATCCAGATTTTCTCGCTGGGAATTCAGGGCATGCAGAACATCTCAGGAGAGGATATTGCAATGTCCCATAAAGCTGGAGACTCATAAATCAAGTGATGACCAGGGATGCCTCTCCTCACTGCAATTTTTTGTTCTTAATTTTGTCCCTGGAGTCATGTGGCCTATGAGCTCACAACTCTAAATCCACTGCATACGAGAGGCTTAACTTTGAACATTCATCATACTAGGGCAAATAAGAAAAGGTGTCAAGGCTGTATTTTGGGAGATGTTAACTCATTTTAAGCATGTATTAAGGGCTTAAAAAGCATCTATGAACATAAATAAACTATTGTTCTTTTCACCAAAGCAGTTCTTAGATGTATTGCTTAAAATGAGGCGGCATTAACCCTAAATTTAATTAAGGGTATCTCATAATCTTGTGGGAGAGACAGAGACCAAACACCCAGCACCATGTGCACACTCACATGTTAATTAGTGAGAAGGAGAAAACTATTTATTTATTTTACCTAAGGAGAGAGAAAGAATTATGGTTCTAAAGTGTAGGCACTTTTTAAAAGCTATATCATCTAAGAATGGTCTAGAGAGATGACATAAAATATAATCTGCATGTTCTCTGATAAAACGAATCTGCCTGTGAGTTGTTATTTTTACCTGACAATGGAAAAGAGCAGCCTAGGAAAAGTCCTCAATGGTGTTATCTCCAAGAAGGTTCCCCTTAACTCCCAGGCTATAAGATCACCTCCACTGTGAGTCTACAGAACCTCATTCTTCAAGTTCTATCATATAAATTAAGGGAAGAAATTATTTGTGGAATGTGTTTACCTCGTTATGCTCTCTAGTAGGGTGGGAAATAATTTATATTCATCTATAGATTGTTATTGTGGAACAAAGGTTTCTGCTTATGGTAGGTGCTTAACAAATATTTAGTGACAGATCTCTCTCCTGTCATCTTATCCCTAGCTTTACCATAAACCTGATAGTAGCAGCCCCAAGCAATATGTACTGAAGACATTTAAGTCTTCCATGACCAAGGAACTCTGATTATCTAGCCTACCATGGACATCCTATTTTGAAAGATTTAATGTGCCAAACAAACTTAATTGATCGTGTCTAGAGATGGTACATGAATACTGCCAACATTTTTTTGTTGTTCCTCCTAGGAAATCTTATTTATAGAGAAATAATTTTTTTCACTTTAATTAATGAAATATGTATATAATTGCCAGTCGCAGCTCCTGGTTAGCCTAAGATAACCAATGTGACGACAGTGGGTTGGCAGAACTAGAGGCAAAAGCAAAGGCAATTGATTTTTCAGTTAGTTGTTGTGTGTGGTCTTATCTCCAATACAATTTCAATTTCTGTTAGGCTTTTAGAAATATGTATATTTCTAAATACACACATACACATACACACATATATATACACACATACATAGGCATACATACACATATGCATGTACTTGCAGTGTATATGTGTGTGTGTGTGTGTGTATATATATATATATATATATATATATATATTATGTATGCTTGAGGATAGTATCCTAAAAGAATAATATACCATAAGCAAGTAGAATTTATTCAGAGAATATAAAGTTAGGTCAATATTAATATATTTCATCATATCAACTACATGACCATCTTGGAAGATCATATAAACACATTTAATAAAATTCAGCACCCATTCCTAATCTAAAAAGCCCCACATTTCATAAACATTGTACATAATACCTTTCTGAGTCTAGAACTAACACAGACCATAACTCCATCATTACAATTATTTACAATTATTCAAAATATTCTAGCAAACACAATAAGGCAAAACAAATAAGCGGTATAGTTATCATTGAGGAAACAATATAATCTGCGGATAATATATCTTTGAGTCTGGAAACAGAAGCAACTGAACTAAAAAAAAAAAAAAAAAGAACCAATGACAGAGCTGAGTAAATTCACCAGTTACAAAATATATTTTAAAAGTTTTCCTGTATACTAATTGTAACCACTTATAAAGTGCCATCCACAACATGAGCCTAAAGATATGCAGAATTTACATGAAAATAAAAAGCTATAAAATTTACTAAGACGCTAGTACATATGATCATTCAATAAATATTTATTGAATACCTGTCATGTGCAAGGTATTATACTAAATTCTGGGAATATAATGATAAAATAGAGCTGGTCCCTCCACGCATATCTTTCAGTGGTAGAAATCAGGGGCAGATATTAGGCAACTAATTATATTGTAAATTATTTGATTTATGATGGCTCTAGGTGCTACAAAGGAGAAGAGAGCATATAGGAAAATATAGCAAGAAGACCTGCCCAGCTCTGGGTAGTTAAGGAAGGTTTCTTTGAGTAAATGGTATTTGAATTAGCAGAAATTAACTAAATTAATTGAGTGCAAGGGAGAGCATTCTGAGGAGAGAAAACAGTGTGTGTGAGGTCTCTGAGGTAGAACGAAGCATAGCATAATGGATGAAACAAAAGAATAGCCTAGTGTCTTAAGCACAGGGAGAGGAGTACACTTTGGCACTGGCTAAGATTGGAGAAGTAGATAGGTGCCAGATCATGCTGGGCCTTATAAGCCATGTTAAGAATTCTGAATTCTATTCTACATGCCAGGCAATATTCTCTTTTGCATGTGTTAAACCATTTAATTCTTATATCACTCTATGAGATAGGAACTATTAATATCTCTATCTTACATATGAGAAAAGTGAAACACAGAAAGATTAAGTAACTCAAGGGATTGCAGTGACCCTGGCTACAATGTGAAGGAGAGGTAGATAGGACAGAAAAAGAAAGTAGCAAGATTGATTGGGAGTCTACTATGCCAATGCCTAATGGAAAATGAGGTAGCTTAAACTAGTTTGCTGACAGTGAAGATACAGGGAGTGAATATATTAGAGAGATGCTAGAAGGTAAAAAGATAGGATTAGGTTACTGTTTGGAAATGGCAATGAAGCAAAGAGAAATTCCAATTGTTAGGTCTCTGGCTTATAAGACTAGATGCCCTGTGCATTAAGATAGAGAATTCTGCGGGAGGTGAGTTTGGAGGATCAGATTATTAGATTAATTTTGACATGTTGAATTTGAGTGCCTATATGACATGTTATTGGAAGTGCTGAGTAGTCAATTAGGTATCCAGGTCTGGAGCACAAAGGAAATGTTTGGTTTGAAGGTATATATTTGCAAATTAATTACAGATAGGTGGGCTTGAAGCCATCAGAATGTGTGAGGTCATCCAAGGAGAGAGTGGAGAATAAGAAGACTCAGGACTGAGGCTGGAGCCTCCCAGTCATTAGAAGTTGGGTGGAAGAGGAACTGATAAGGCTGACTAAGAAAGACTGACCAGAGAGAGACATGTAAATCAAGAGAGGCTACTATCAAGAAAGACAAAAGACATTATCTCAAGATAAGGGAGTGACAAACAGTATTAAACACTGCTGAGAGGTCAGTAAGAGACAAAAAACGCCTATGAGAGGCATAATATTTTTAAAATATTAAACTGATATATTTTTAAAAATTTATTTTATTCAAGTATAGTTGATTTACAATGTTGTGTTAATTTCTGCTGTATAGCAAATTGATTCAGTTATACCTATATATAATTCTTTTTTATATTCTTTTCCGTTATGGTTTATCACAGGATATTGAAAATAGTTCCCTGTGCTATATATCAACAGATGTATTTTTAATTTTTCTTAAAGAATGCTGCCCTGGGGCTTGTTGTCCATTGAAACAATAGTCCAGGGGAAGGAAAGGCCTTGAACAAGAAGTCCTTAAAGGAAGGACGGACTTAGGATTCAATAGAAGGGAAGATCCTACCAAACAGGAAAAGGAAGTACAAAGAGTCCTCCAAAAGGGAGAAGGCAAGGGCAAAGGGTCAAAAAGGTACGACCCTGATCCTTCCTCTAGGTCAAAATCCCACATGCTGGAGGTAGGAGTGAGTGGAGGCATGTTGGAAACGACTGTGTAGATTTGGGGGCAAACTTCCAGAAGAGCGGGGATTGTGTCTCACTAGCCTTTTGGTACTCTGAGGAAAAGTGCTCCTTGGAGTCTGTAATACAGTAAAAGTGGAAGTGGTTGTTTAGAGGCAGAGGGAGAGTAAAGCTGAGACAGTATTTGTCATACTATATATCCAACCTCCCACTCACAGTTTCCTAGCTCTTCATGGCTTTTACATGATATGGAGGATAAACAGAAGTTCCCATGTGCTTCTTGTAGAATTTCAAAGGAAATCAACCAGTGGACCTTCCCATAGTACTGTCATGCTGAAGAACAAGGTGACCCCTAAGCAGGCATTTCTAGATAAACAACCTATGTCAAGATCATTTAGAAGATGTGGTTATGATGCTGAGGATCTCTAGAGCCAGCAAGATCTGAGATGGGGGCAAGTACACCAAGGGGATAACTGGGCTCTCACAATGTCTAAAGCATAGACCACAAGTTCTCCGGCTGCAGGCTGCAGGCAAATGCCAGCAAGATGCCCAATGGCCAGGAATGATGGAAAGAGCCACATCATTCAGCAAGGACTCAGAGGACAGCCTGAGGAACCTCATGCAAACCAGCTACAAGTTCCTATCACCATGAGAGCATGTAAGATTTCTTCTATACCAAGTTTACCTATAAAAAACTGCTTTAAATTAAAAAACAAAACAAAACTGAGATACCTTTAATGGACAGATCAAGATTTTCTTTTTTTAAATAAAGAGGATGGAATCATCTGTTGAAATAAAGAATATTGTGTTTTAACTTTTCCATCTCTGAGTATCTGCAAATCCATTTGACGAACTGATGTGGAGGTCACTAGAGACATTAGCAAGAGTTGTAGTGGGACTCGTTGGTCGTAGAAACAGTAGTAGGGTGATTTGAGGAATGAGAAGAAGATGAGGAAATAGAGGAGCAAGAGAAATGTGCCTGTGAAGAGCTGGTACACTTAGGATGGTTACCTGGGGTATGGAAGAAAGGATTCCATTTATGTTGGTAAACAATTGAAGAAATTTAAATGTTAATGGGAGACACCAAAAGAGAGAGATTGAAAATTCAAGAAAAAGAAGAAAATTGATGGAGAATGTAGAACAGAAGTACAGTAGAAAAAAAATATAGGGGCATGTCAAACCTGAAGGAGAGGATGATCTTTTTAAACATAATACCAAAGAAAGAAAATTCTACAAGAAATACTAACAGAGTTGACCATTTGCATGCATCAGAAATCATCTGATAAAAATTTAAAAGACAAAATATAGATAGCTTTAACATAGAATAAGATTTAAAGACCCAATAAGGTAATGTGTAAGCATATGAATTAGAAAATGGACAAGGGGCATATACTGATAATTCAGAAAAGAAAAAAGTACAATTCAATCAGTAGGCTTATAAAACTACGTCCAACCTCACTAGTAATAAAATGCAAATTAAAACAGTAAGAAACAATCTTGCCTATCCAACTGGCATAGATAAAAATTAGACCATCTGTTTATTTCCTTTGTAATACTTGAAATATTTTATAACTATTTTATATACTGGTCTGCTCATTTACTTTAATCTCTTACTTGCCCACTAAACTGGACATTTTGAGAAGGTAATAAAATGCCTGTCTAGATAACTTTTGTATTTTCAATTCCTTGTGCAATGTCTGGCCCATGATAGGTCCTCAATAGACACGTACTGAATGAATAAATGCATGCATGAATGAATGTTGGTGAGGGAGCGAGGCCCTTGCATATTATGTTGGAGGAGCATGAAGTGGTACGACCCACATGGAGAGAAGCTTGAAAATATCTATCAAAGGTCAGTGTTATATTTTTCAAGCTAGCAAATACATTTTTAGGAATTTATTCAAAATAAATAATATTTGCATAATGTAGGATAAGGATGTTCATCAAAGGTTATCTATACTCTGATTATAATTTATAAGTAATTTAAATGTCCATTAATAAATATCCAATTAAATAAATTATGATACATAAGTTTAATTATATACTAACTAAACAACTGTTAGAATTAAGATTTTAGAATTATTTTTATGGCATAGAAAAATGCTCAAATATATTGTTAAATGAGAAAATTACATTTTAAAACAATACGTATGATACAACCTCAATTTTGTTTAAAAAACAACTTGGGATGTATAAACACAAAAAATATACAGAATTTATCTTCTTTGAGTTTTTTTCTGTCTTCCAAAATTTCTACATAGGACATGAAAAATATTTTAAACATAGCTTAAGAATTTCTTCCAGGACTCTTTAGAACTTAGAAAAATCTAAATTTCTTCCCACCATGTTTGGAAGAGAGAAAACTGATGGCCTATTTTTATAAATTTCAAATCATTCCTAATTACTCTAATTTTAACTCCAACCTTTAAAAACATTTGCATGCACAGAGTTTTCTTATTTTTACAGCACTATATTTTTTTATCTGTCCTTTAAAAAAATTCTGTTTTTAGAATCATCTTAAATACTTACTTAAGTCTAACAACATATTTAAGCCAAACTTAGATTAGACTCTTCATCCGAAGGATTTAAGGCAGATGTGAAAATTTAATGACCTCATTAATTATAGAATTTAACTGCAATCTCTAAACAGAATTGTGTATATTTTTATGATTCCTGTGGCTTTTATTAGCTAATAGAGTAATTCTGGTTTTGTAGTAACTCATTTGTGCTATTTGCATTAGAATAAAGCCTCTTTCTTTACAAAGTTTCCCATTCAGAAGACAAACCACTTTTATTTCTGTTTCCTGTTCTTTTCTAGAACAAATGCCCTAATGCATATGCACAGGTGTTTTTGATGCATATTTCTAGCTCAGCATCGATAGTGCTGCTTTAAGGGGCAATAGCATTCTTAGGCAGGGCTAGGATATTTTGTTTAGAAAATGTCACTTCCCCAATTTGTCTACTGCTCCTTTAATCCTGACATTGCATTTGTCTACTGCTCCTTTAATCCTGACATTGTTTCCTCCATAAAACTCACAACTCTTCTCACTTCGTCTGATTCATGAGAACAGTGGGATTAGTTCAAATCATCATCTCATTCTTGGCCTAGATCTAACTGTGGTGATAAGATGAGAAAGAAGCTCTGGAAGGCTATGGAACAAAGTAAAAATGTGCATATTGTGGATCGGATAATAATAGGGCACATAGCCTGTAGTTTAATCATTGAAGGTACTGGAACTGTCTAGTCTGAACACCTCACGTTATATGGCACAAATAGAGGAAACAGTAAATATTTGTTTAGTTCATGGATGATTAAAAGTAGGTGGACAGCAGTAAATGTGTCTTGGGGAGTGGGAAATTACAGTATGTAATGGAAAAAGGATGGGGTGGAAGTTCCTGAAGAGTCTCATAATTTTCCCTGGGTCTCAACAGGGCTACACCAGGCCCATGTTAGAATAGTTCAGTGTTAAGAATTTTACACGCGTGATTTCATTTGCTTTTCAGAATAACTCTATGAAGCAGTATGATTTTCCCTATTCTAGAGATGGTGAAACTGAGGCACAGAGAGAATGAGTGGATGGCTGCACCAGAATCTGAACCTAGACTGACCGATTCCCAGGAGTATCTCAAATCACTACACAGATAGCTTGCAGAAGAACCCAAGTGATGAAGCCAGTTGTTTAAGTCGAGGGTTAAACTCAGCAGGTACCCAATTCTGATACAGATTCCAATATTCCTTAGTGATCATAAGGTTCCCACTCACATTTAGCTCTGAACTACCAGCCTTTCCAATTCTGCTTCTGCTAAAGCTCTATGTGATCTTTTGGTCCTCTAAATAATTGTTTTAATTACTACTACTTGAGTATACCAGAACTGACCAGTCTTGATGATATTATTCCTCATTTCAGGGCCTGGAATGCCTTCCTTTGTTCTCTCTGACTACTTATCCTATTTATACAATAGAGCAAAATTCCATATCCACTGCAAAGCCTTCTTATAATTCCCTAATCCTGTGGAACAATTCCCTTTTCTGAACACCTAGAATTCTCTACCTGCCACTTATTTTGCAATTGACATACATCATCTTGTATGATCTTGAAGAAAATATAAAATACATACATATGTATGATAAAATTTAGAGAAACACTACAAATAGTACAGAGCATTAATAGAAAATACGATTTTACATATTCCCTCCTTTTGAATTAGATCCTGGGCATCTGGAAAGCAGGGGCTCAATTACCTTTGTCCTCTCCTCCCAACAATTCAGGAGAGTTGCCTGCACATAGTATGTGTCCAGTGTCCTCACTGTTGAGACTGATGTAATTATAAATAACAGTCATAAAAGCCACAAAGTAGTAGGCATTGCCCACAGGGCATTCATATGTACTATGTACCACACTTAGCATTTTATGTGCATTATCTCATTTATTCTTCCCAACGATCCTATGAGCTAGTAACAGATGAGGAAACTAAGACACAGAAAGGATAATTAACTTGCCCAAGCATTTTAGAGTGCTTACTCTTCTCACTATTTTGTTTCAGAAAATATAGCTTGTTTTTTCATAAAAGTGCCATAATGTTAACAATAGGTTTTTATCATCAATTTTAAATGAATTAATGAACAGTTTTAAAATATGTTAGTTTTAGTTTCATAGTGTCAGTAGATATAAGACATATAAGCAAAAGCTCTGTAGTGTCCTCAACAATTTTAAGAGTATAAAGTAGTCCTGTGACCCAAGCATTTGAGAAGCATGACTTGCCTGAGAAAAGCTGACCTCCTAATTCCTCTGTCATCTCATTTCTTACCATTTCCCACCTTGCTCAGTCTCTCTATTATTAGAACATGACAGCCTCATTTGTCTCTCATTTTGTACTTGCTGTTGCCTCTGATTATTTGCAGGACTTGCTCCTTCATCTTCAAGTCCAAGTTCAAATGCCATCATTTCAGTGCAATCTGACCACATCACTTAAAATTTCAACTCCTGACACTCCCTACTGCCTTTCCCTACTTATTTTTTTTTTCCTTAACCCTTGTATTAGTTTGCTAGGGCTGCCGTAACAAAGCACCACAAATTGGGTGGCTTAAGAGAAACTGATTATCTCACAGTTCTGGAGGCTAGATTTCAAAACAGCCCATTACCATTTAAGGGCTTACTTGTAACAAAAACAATTCTTCCTGCTAGAGATGTGGATAATATACATATGCCTAGATACATCTAATTGTTCATTTTTTCCCCCTTCTATCAGATTCCTTCTTAATTTTGTCAGCCTGCATTGGAATTGCCTCTAATATATTCAAAATTTCCCCCTTTGTTGTACCATGAGGTCTTCGGCTAATTAGATCAATAAGGCGTTTAGGGGGCAATACCCACTTGACTGATATGAAGTTTGAGATCAAGGTGTTGGCAAGGTTGATTCCTTCTGAGGACTGTGAGGGAAAATCTGTTCCATGCTTTTCTTCTAGCTTCTGGTGGTTTGCCGGAAACCTTTGACATTCCTTGGCTTGTAGGAATGTCCATCCTGCCTTCATCTTCACATGGTGTCCTTCCTGTGTATGTGTGTGTGTGTGTGTGTGTGTGTGTGTGTGTGTGTGTTTCTAAATTTCCATTTTTTACAAGGATGCCAGTCATATTGGATTAGGGCCCACTCTAATGACCTCATCTTAATATGAACATCTACAAAGACCCTATTTTCAAATGAGGTCACATTTACAGGCACTGAGGGTTAGGACTTCATCGTTTTTCTGGGGGGAACAATTCAAGCCATAATAACTCTGACACCTTCTAACATACCGTAAAACTTTTGTTTGCTTGTTTATTGAAAGTATTCTCCCTTAAGAATTTTTATTTCTTGGCGTAATAGTTTGCTAATTCACTGTTATATGCCCAGGGCATAAAACTGGACCAGCACACAGTAGGTGCTTTAAAAAATATGTGTGGAATGAATGAACTGTAGCCATTTGGTGGAGTAGGGAGCTGGATAGGTAGGAGGAGGATGTAAGATAATGTTAGACCAGTAGTTGAGACCCAGATCAAGATGGCCTTGCGTTCTTGATACACTTAGGAATCTGTGTAGTTAGTTATATCCCATGTCTGCTTATAAAAAACTGTCCTGCTTTGCTGTGCTAAATGCTATCAATATATACTTTAAGGGATTATTTCGCTTAATAATTAAATTGCATTTTAGTGATTAAACACTTTTACATTATTGATTTCTCATACAGTTCTATATTTTACCAATAGTCTATACATTTACTATCACTTACAAATTTCAGAACAGCCCTTCATCATTTAGGGCCTTAGTTACAACAAGAATAATTCTTCCTGCTAGAGATGTGGATAATACACATATGACCAGATACATCTTACTGTTCTTTTTTTTTTTCCTCTATCAGATTCTTTCTCAATTTTGTCAGCCTGCATTGGATATATATATATATACACATATATATATACATATGTATATATATATATATATATTCAAAACTCTCCCACCCCTCTGTTGCACCATGAGTAAGAAATTTTAAACTTTGGCTAATTGGATCAATAAGGCGTTTAGGGGGCCATACCCACTTGATTGATGTAATCAACTGAGGCTGTGCACCTGGTAAACCAGGAAAAATAAGGGGAAACAACACAAGCAGCAGCAGTTTAAGTTGAACAAATGTGTGAGTTTTAAAAATACTTCTCACTTCAGAGTTCACCCTACAATTTATAAAGTAATTCATCTTTTTTGGGCATTTTCTGCTAGGGACTTCTAAGCTGTCAATTAGCATTCTTAAAAGCAGTCTTTTTATTTTAGCTTAATGACCCTGAACGCAAGCAAAGTCATTCAGTCTCTGGCAGATGAAAATGAAGCGAAACAGTACACCAACTGGGTCGAGGAAAAAGCGTTTCAGGGACCTGCACAGGTTTTATTTTACAGGTTTTTTTTTTTTCCAGAATGACTGAAGAGAAAATATTTAGATGTAATATGCTCAGTCCTTCAGGCCTAGAAGGAAACTTTTAAATTTGGGAAGGACCAAGAGGTTATCTAACTGAACCTCTATATATTTACACAGCAGAAGGTATAGGCCCAAAGAGTAAAGTGATTTCTCTAAAGACCTTTGGCTTTAAGAGGATGGCAGCAGGAAGGTCTGGTGCCTGGGAGAGCACTTGTGAAAACCTTAGCCTGTAATCTGAATTTTCCATGATGATCCCAATTTTAATACCTAGGCTACATGTGCCAATAATTTTCAAATTTGAATGCTGCGTACAATTTCACTGTCAAATGATATATTACAAAGAATGAGTTCTTGATGGGGACACCTGCCATCTTGATTCAGAATAGCCATAGCAGGTAGAAGGGCAAGGAGTTTATAGCTGTTTTTCCTTAGAAGGTAAAATATGCATTCCTAAGTTAATTTACTCTGCAAATATTCTGCTAGAGGAAAAACTGAGGGGATAATCTGAACCTCAATCATAAATCTTACAGTGAATAAGATCTATATTCTGTGATCATGAAGTCTTAAATATGTATTTTAGGCATTCACCCTGCACCTCCCCTTAGCTCCCTCAAAGAAATTTCTTAAAAGTGAGTTATCTGTGGCCAAGAAGCACATGAAAAGCTGCTCAACATCACTGATTATTAGAGAAATGCAAATCAAAACTACAATGAGGTATCACCTCACACCAGTTAGATGGAAAGGTAAATTGATACAGCCACTATGGAGAACAGTATGGAGGTTCCTTAAAAAACTAAAAATAGAATTACCATGTGACCCAGCAATCCCACTACTGGGCATATACCCAGAGAAAGCCATAATTCAAAAAGACACATGCACCTCAATGTTCATTGCAGCACTATTTACAATAGCCAGGTCATGGAAGCAACCTAAATGCCCATCGACAGATGAATGGATAAAGAAGATGTGGTACATATATACAATGGAGTATTAGCCATAAAAAGGAACGAAATTGGGTCATTTGTAGAGACGTGGATGGATCTAGAGACTGTCATACAGAGTGAAGTAAGTCAGAAAGAGAAAAACAAATATCGTATATTAACGCATATATGTGGAACCTAGAAAAGTGGCACAGATGAACTGGTTTGCAGGGCAGAAATAGAGACACAGATGTAGAGAACAAACATATGGACACCAAGGGGGGAAAGCGGCTGGGGGTGGTGGTGGTGGTGTGATGAACTGAGAGATCGGGATTGACATGTATACACTGATTACACTGATGTATATAAAATGGATGACTAATAAGAACCTGCTGTATAAAAAATAAATAAAATAAAATTCAAAAATTCAAAAAAAAATTGAGTTATCTGTGATTTAAATCTCAAAAAACAAAACAAAACTATAAGTGACTGTATTTCCAGAAACTTAC
Source organism: Eubalaena glacialis (assembly GCF_028564815.1). Classification (NCBI taxonomy): domain Eukaryota; kingdom Metazoa; phylum Chordata; class Mammalia; order Artiodactyla; family Balaenidae; genus Eubalaena; species Eubalaena glacialis. The sequence continues at coordinate 59,217,341 of NC_083725.1, read as the reverse complement.
TGTTTCTTTATTCTCAAGCTTAGAACTTTCATATTATTAACATAGAGTAACATAGTATTTAGTACCATATTAAATACTTAATACTTTCACAGATAATAATAAAAAGTACTAAAGTATTTAGTACTATACTAAGTACTTAGTAATTTCACATAAGTTCTAGCTTATAAAGCTATTCCTTAGCTTTACCAATTATAAGTTATATATATATATACATGTATATGTATTCTTGCAATAGCACATAATGAATATATCCCATGACACATAAAATAGAAGGCCTAGACTGACCTATCACAACCTCAAAAAGGGGGAGTATGAATCTGAAACTATTTTCTACACATAAGTTAAAATTTTTTTAATAAACTATTTCAAAATGAATCAACCTATGACAGTGTTAAAAATACCATTGTAACATTTTTGTTCTACATAAGAAGACAAGTTAAATACTTGCTAATTCCCCTGGAATCAAGAGAAAAATCACACCTTCACTAACACCTACAACAGGCAAAACTTTATTTTAGGCACTGTCAAGGATACAAAGAAATACAGGGCATAGATGTTATATAGGGCAATCTCTATAAGAACTTATCAAATATGTACAAGTAGAAAAGTAGCAGTATATATCTACAAGAATGATCATTCCTAAGCAACTACTAGGGTAAAATAATCATATATCACTGCTTCTTCAGTACCCCATTTGTGTCCAGCTTCTGAACCAAATGGTCACAAGAGCAGAAGTAAACCACTTTTCTCAAAATGGATAAAAATCCAAGTAGAGCATAAAATGCATGAAATTTATACTTGTAAACTTAGAAGTAAATGGGCCAGATTGACTCTCCTCTTCAAAATGCTTTTAGGGAAGCATCTCAGATTTCAAGTGGGACTACCTGCTCTGAGAAACAAAATCACACAGAGAACAGAAAAACTAAGGGGAGGTCATCATTCAGAAGACAAACATATCAGAAAACACTGGGATGAAGATAGTGTAATCCAGATGTTGAAATCAGAAAACCTAGCATTTACATGTACTTTGTAGGTGGGCAAGTGTATGCGTGGCACAACCTGTGTCCCCGATTATGACAGCCAGAGCCTGGGCATGTCCTCTTTGACACAGGCTGGAAAGGCGTTGTGGAGAAGATAAGAGGTAAAGCTGGTTTTGAAAGCGGAAAGGGATGAGGTTCCTCTACAGAGAGAAGGAGGCAACTTAGGAAACATAGGTATAGTGAGGAATGGAGGACCAGTTGTCCAAAGCAGGGAAGCAGGGAAGAGAGAGTTGAGTGAAGAGGGAGATGAGCCAGCTTAGATGATCACAGCCTATGATAAAATTCCAGTGTTTTAAGGATAAATATGCCTTCGTATCCTCTAAAGTAGATCTGATCCCTTTCAGATTTGTGTGTGTGTGCGCATACATGCAGATACATACACATGCACACACACATACATACATAAATGGGGTCTATTTGTTCACCTGCTTACTCTAAGCACTGAGGTTTTGGTACCTTCTTCTCTTGGACTCCATAAGATTTCATTCATTCGCCTATTATTTGTCAAGAGTCTACTCTCAGTTAAGTACTAGGGCACTAGGATTATAATGATGAACCGTATCCACATGTAGTACAGCAGGTGTGAGGTAGAGTGGTCATGCGTGCAGATGGAAAGGTGACTCAGGTATGACCACACTGGGCCATGAAGAATTAGGATTGAGGTGTAAAGAATGAAGAAACAAAAAGAAGACAGAAGAAAATTCTTCTGACATATATCAGGATTACTTCTTTAATTATGATGTCTCACATGGAGCTCTCTAATCCTTTCTGCTTCCTAGATGCTTATGTATATTGAAAGCAGGATATGAACTGAGTCTTTCCTGGCTTGAGCTTAGGTCAAGGCTTTCAGTTGAATGGAGGTGGTTATAAAAGAACTTAGCATATGCACAGCTTAGTCTAAGTGTTTGTTTTAAAACGTTTTGCACTGAAATACTGACGTGAGCAGAGCAGATTCACCAAGGTGTTATCAGGATATCTGCTATGTAGTGGCTTTGGGTTTGTGCTTGCAGAATTCTGCCATGTGATGGGATGGTGATGGAGAGGTGCTTAGAAAAGAACACAGAAAGCATGATAAAATTATTTGACACCCTACTGTACTCTTCTCACTCTTCCAGTTGGCAATAATTCCTAAACACACACATTGCTTATAAAAGTGAACACCAGGACAATGTTACATTAAAAAAAAACACAAAACCCAGAATTTTTACCACCCGACACTTGGAAAAAGTTTCTTTTAATGTACCCCTTAATTTATTGAGAGCCTACTGTGTGCAAGGCACTATGCTGGATGCTACATAGTCACTGGTGAAAAAAACAAGGATGGTATCTTCTTTTGTAGAGTTTAATATCTAATGGTAGAGGCAGATGTTAAAAAGAGAAATAAGCAAACACAAAATCACAAGTACTATGGGAGTGAGTAACAACAGGGGCTGGCTAATTTAGATTCAAAGGTCAGAGACAGCTTCTTTGAGGAAGTAACAGTTAAACTAAGACCTGAAGGATGGCTGAAAGTTGCTAGGAAAAGAGAGATGAAACGGCATTTCGGCTGAAGAATTAGCATTTTTTAAATCTTGGATTTTCATGGCATGAAAGTGTCTGAGCCTTAAATAGGAAACAGGGAAAATAAAACAAAATTATCAGGAGCAAACAGCTAGAATATCTTTAAAGGAAAGCTGTATTTACAGAAGTTAAGTCAGAAGATTATTACCCTTGACCAAAGGTCACTGCAAATATATTGAAAAGCTGTAAAAAAAAAAAAAAAAAATTAAAAGTTTAAACAGTTAAGCTGAGGTTGGCATTCTGTGACACAGACAACCAGGCAGGAAGTTTGAAGGAATATTTTTCCCTCAAATCTTTCTCCTCTGAAATAGTGATAAGATGAAGTCACAAGAATCAGAATATATATATATATATATATATATATATATATATATATATATACACACTAAAAAAGAAATTCAAAAGTCTAGTATCTTCAAGGGAACAGAATGAACATTTCAAGGCAAATAAAGGAGGAAATATATTCTATTCCTATTTTGGATGTTTTCAGTTCTGGAGGCATAACTGATGTCACATGATTTCTTCGGGTAGAAAAAAAGAAACTGGTGGAAATATCATCTCAGAATGACCAGTTTTGGCTAGAGGAGGTTGTACCTGCTAAATATTTATAGGATTTTTTTATTTTAAGCATTCTGTTTTAGGTTGGAGTTGGAGCCAAACCACATATGAAAAATACTGTGATGCAAAATGTACATAGCTAAACTGAAGTAGTTCATTCTCATTTAAAAAATACCTTACAATAAAATAAATCATTTTATTTTTGATTGCTTGAAAGAGGATATGTTTTATTAGTATATATAATTATCAGAAATTTCCTACCAGAGGAAGAAATGATATGGGGTATATATTTTTTGCCCTAATATTAGGTTCCTGTGTTGACTCTGGGTAAGCCCTTGCAACCTCTGTGACACTCCATTTTCCTTATCTATCAAAATCAAATTATAGGTTTGAATTAGCTGTTAACCTTCTCCAGCTCCAATATTTTCTGATTCCATAATTTGAATTCCCTACTTTAGTAGAAACCCATTTTCCTTTCTTCAAGTATTTCTTACTAGGTAGATGCTTGGAATTCAGCAATAAATGATACTGCCCTCAAGGAAGCCCAGTTTGGCAGCGGGATAGAATGGGGTGACTGACCAGGAAACAGGCAATCGTGATATAGTGTGATACGTGTCTGGGTGTCACGGTAGCATCTAGGAGGAATGCCTGCTCCAACTAAGGAAGTAGAGTTTTCCCGAGGAGGAAGGAACAAACAATTATTTAGCAAATATAGCTTTACAGCAACTAAACTTTGCTCTCTTGAATTATTTTCTTGGTTCCACCGAAAAGACGTAATTTTAATATGGGTTGAGAAGTGCTACTTCTCAAAGTTTATGAAACATGGGGACTCTGAGGACAAGTACCGGGGGTCTACATCTTATTTCAGGCCTTGACAATGCTCAGAAGCCCATTCATATTCAAAGCTTAACTTCTTATCTTCTGAACATCCGTCAGGGCACACACAGTGCCTTTTGACCTAGTCAATTCCCAGTCACCCAGTTACCAGTGAAATAGGTCTGGTTTCCAGCACCAAATATTTGAAGGTGCCATCTTCTGAGATAAAAGTAGAGTTCTATCACATGTAATCCTGTCTCAAAGAACCTCCTTTGTTAGGGTGTGTGCATGTGTGTCTGTGTGTGTGTGTCTGTGTGTGTCTGTGTGTGTCTGTGTCTGTGTCTGTGTGAAGTAACATAATCTGAGACTGGGACTGTTTTTAAGTCTGTACTACTGATATATTTGTAGAATGACCCTGATGCGTCTGCAAGAGCAACACTTGCTAATTTCATACTTCCACTTTTCTGGAGGTGCCTGGGGTCCATCCAGAAGGGAGTAATTATCACATCACTCATCCATACTAGTCAAGGGATGAAGAACAATGACCATTTTAAATGACAATTCCCATTTCAGGGGGAAACATTAAATGGCTTTTATCTCTTACGGCAACTGAGGTCAATATAAATTTGCACCATTTTTTCTCCAGAGCACTTATTGACATCTAATATAATATTCATTTTACTTATTTATTTAATGTACTTAATGTCTCCACCACTAGAATACAAGCTCTCTAAGGGTAAGAATTTTTATTTGTTTTGCCTACTGTTATATGGCCTGAGACTTAAATAGTACATAATATATGACAGTTGATCAACAAATATTTATAGGCTGACTGACTGAATGAATGTCGCTAAACCAGCAGCAACTCAACATCTGATTCCATCTCTAGGTGGATTCTCGTAGGGTGGAAAATTTGTACCAATGAATGGCTGCACAATTGTGGCAGAGAAGGCAACTAGGTCACTCTATTTTTTTCTCTTTAATTAAATGTACTCTTTTTTGAAGGATAAAAAAATTGGGGCTGTTAATATTAATTTGAGCAGCTACCAAGGGACATCAACTCATAAGTTCTGAAAAAGGGACTGTAAGTCTTCTTGCTAGAGGACATTCAAACAACCAATAGAAGAAGAAGGTACTTGAGAGTTAAGGGATGTGCTGGGGAAGGCTCCTAGAAGGAGATAATACCTAAACTCCCACATGAAGTTTGAGCAGGCATTAGTGAGGCAAATGGGGTGGGGCGTGGAGAAGAGCATTCGTAGGAAAGAGGAGGTGAGAAAAAGAGAATCCTATGCGTTTGGGAAATTTGAAGTCATACCATATGGGTGGAATACAGACGCAAGGAAAGAATGATAAGGGATGAACTGGAGCTTAAATGAGAGGTAGAAAGAACATGTAAGGCCTTGGATGCTGAGCCAAGAAGGTTGGATTTTACCTAAAAGTCAATGTGGAGTACTGAGTATCACAGTCATGCTTTAGGGTAAGAAAGATCACACTGGCTACAGTGTGGATAATGCACTGAAGGGGGCTAAAGACTGGGACATAACAACCAGTTTGGAGGCTGCTGTAATCCTGGTGAGAGACGATAGTGGCCTGAAGTAGGTAGTGTGTCTGGGGAAAAATAGGTGGATTTGAAAGGGATTAAAGAGGTGGAATTGACTCAGTGGCTGCTTAGGTGTGAACAGTAAGAGCTGCTTTCTGGCTAAATAGATGGTAATCCCAAGATGAGAATACTAGAGAAGGATAATACTAGAATGCTCTAGAGATACACAGTGCATGATTTTTCTCTATCCCTGGCTTTTTCAAATAAATCCTGAACATTGGGTAAATCCCTGAACTCAGTTTCTTCATCTGTATAAGGTTTTTAATAACAGCTACCACATAGGTTTATAGCAAGAAACAGGACTTGCACAGATATAATCAAATGAGTTGGGACTGAATTCTGGCCCCAGAATAGCAATGATTTTAAATCCAAGTTACTTAAGTACTATCATCTTCAGTTTTCCTATCTTCCCAACGAGGATAAAAAAGCTAAATTGTTATTTGTTGTAGAGCTCAAATAAAATAATGGAGGCTTCAATAGTATATCTCAAATACTTAGGAGCTATTATTAGTATAATCATCACATGTATGTTAAAAGTAAATGGCATATTATAAACTATTCTGTTCATTTAGTGGGCCAGTTTCTAAAGAAGTGAAGGATATGGCTTGGTATACTTGGGAAAGGGCAATGAGCAAAATTTTAACAGTGAACTCAAGAGGCAGAATAATGAACAGGAAACAATTGGTTCGAACTGAGATTTTTCAGCTAATGTATGGCAGGAAACACTGGGTCAGGAACTCTGCAGTTGGCTAACAGTTAATTTGTGTCTACGGTCAAGGCAAAGTCTCTGGAGGGCTCTATGTGGCAAGGCAAGTGGGTAACAGCACTTGTTAAAACTTAGTGCACTTCCACTCAGGCCCAATAAAACAGGAGATTCAAAGTTGCTGGGAGCTGAAAGGTCTACTGTACTGACTACACTCATCCAAAGCAGAAGGTGGAAATGTTTCACTGAATTTTTCTTTTGGAATTTCTACTAAGGATTCTGGTCTGCCCAAAGAAACTTCATACCAAGGACAGAACTGAACGGAGAGGGGCACAATAGAAATAAAAACACTACAAAATGTTCCACATTCTCATTCTAACCAGACTGTGGGCCCAGTACGTGCAGGGGGGAGCTTATGATGAGAATCACAGATTTTCCAGCACAGAGTATGTTTCTGGCTGCAACTATGTCGGCTATGGCAACTTACCAGACAGCCAGGAAATTCTGTGATGGTTTGGGGCCCTGGTAATTCTTTGGTGGCTTATAAATGTTCAGAAGGCTCAACTTTCTCCTGAGGTTTTTCAACTATGCAGTTTTGACATGCTTCATAGGAAACTGCCTAAGTATGGTTATTTAATCTCCTTTTGTAGACTTTTTAAGAACTCACAACCATATTTCTACCATTAAAAAAACAGCCCCACGTATTCACAGTGAAGCTGTTTCTGTGAATGAGGTTTCAGCAATGCTGGTGGGCATACTTTTTTGAGGTGACATGATCAAATTGTGTGTGTGTGGGGGGGGGTGTGTGTGTGTGAGCATGCACGCGTGCGTTTAAAATGTTGTCTCCACATCCTGTATTCATTATTACAGTAGACATTTTATAGCTCAAGCAAGATTGGGAAACACCAATTTGTTCTCAAGGTTATTATCAACAGATGTTTTATTATTTTGATCACAGAAGACAAGTCAGTTAGAAGACCCGCTGTATGTGGGGCAACCAACATAAAATAATCTGAAAGAATGAAAGAATGTTTCCACCATATGGCTGAGTCTGCATGTGACTATAAATTGTGCATTATGGATGTGAACTGGGTTAATACTCAATTTCTTTTCTCAGAATTCCAAGAATGATACACAGCCTTCTAAGACTAATTCATTAATTCAAGAACCCTGAGATTTAAAAGGTAACTGATTTCACAGTCAGTGCTGCCTTCACTTAATGTCATTAATGTCATTACTCTTCCTTCCCCACTGAGCACAAATGCAGACACTGTATTCAAGTTGAGAAACATCGCTTTGGAAACCAGAGGCAAGAATCCTCACATCAGCTGTTCAAATGCCAAGCTTTCCAAAGGGAAAATCACCATGCCATGTGAAACAACAACACAGGCAGCCTTGACCATGGGTGGAGAGACACTGAAATTATAGAGCAAGAGGTTCTTTGGGAAACTTTAGCATTGAACCCATCTCAGTTCAGATTTCTGCTGTATCCCCTTTCGAGCTGTGCAATCTTGGACACATCAATCTATCACTCAATGCCTCAGTGTGCAAGATAGTATGATGATAATTACTTCATAGAGTTGCTGCCAGAAAGATTACATAAAGTAACACAAATAAATTGAATCACATAGTTCAGATTTTCAGAATATTTTTCTATATATTTGAAAAAGAAATCCCCTGCTTATTCAGAAGAACAGCCAAATCTGAGTGATGCATAGGTGGTCCAAGCAAAGCAATGTACTGAGTTTCAATTGCATCCTCAAGTGTTGGCACAGGAGTTGGTCCATTCACCTAAGGGCATCCTTGTAGGCACTGCCAAAATGATAGACTGCTCTGAAAAGCATGTGTTGTAATTTCTGTTGGAACAGCCCAGGCTGAAGACAGCCTGTCCCTAAAGTAACATGCTTGCAGAGAAGGTGGTTAAATAACACTGACATGAGTTTAATTTTGAAGCAGTAATAAATAGCCCTCACGAAATACTTTGCCACTTGTATATTTTATCATTGAACGCAGACACAGAGAAACATACCACGAACTAAGAAACACTCACTGTAATAAGCGGCCAGTGCAAAGGCCTGGGTTTTCATTTTACCACAGGAAAGTATGAAAAGCACTTTTCTTTTTTTCAGGCTTATGTCATAGATAGTTGTATAAAACAAGAAGATGACAAGCCTGGTCAACACTCCACAGTAGTAAACAGATCTCCCTGAAGTAATGACTCTCATTCACATGTCTGTCTCCATTACTGGCTCTTAAGCTCTCTGAGGGCAGAGACTATCTCATTTATTACTTATTCACAGCCTCTAATACACCTGTCACAGAAGAGATGCTCAATTAATGCTTGTTGAGTGAACAAAGCATGAATTCCAGGCATCACAATCAATGCATATCTGTAGAATGAAAGAACATTTTAGGAGGGAAGGTAAGAGTCAGGAGCACTGACAGAGGAAGAAGACTGTGTAGGAAATAATTAAAGAAATAGGGGAGTAGTGGTGATTCTGCAGAAGAAAGAGTCCAGGGACAAAGTAGATGTTGATTTCTTTTTTGTTAAAATTCAAGGCCTCTCACATGAAGAGAACTAGACCAGTAATAATTACTAGCTCTTTTATAGTACTTATTAGAGCCAGGCACTGTTTTAAGTACCTCCTTTTATATTTATGAACACATTTAGTCTTCACAACAATCCTATGAGAGAAGGTATCATTATCATCCCTATTTTACAGATGAGTATACTGAGGTACAGACAGGCTCAGTGACTTGGTCACATTCACAAAGTTGGTAAGTGGTAAAGCCACAGTTTGATCTTAGGCTAAATGGCTGTAAAGCCCACCCTTGAAATACTTTGTTATGTTGTTAAAATAGTTTGGAAGAAATTACTAAAAGAGAATTCAAATCAATATAAGAAATATTAAACAGTGATGTTCAAACTTTAGAGGGTTAAAGGGTTTTTCCCACTTACTGGCAGTGGAAGATAAAAACTTGGTATACGGAAGTGCTTCTCATCAGTCCAAACATTTATGATAGTTGCTTTAAGAAAAGCAAGTTTAAGTGATTTGGGGTGATTTAAAATCCAATTTGACATGAGAGAAAGTTTTCTTCTGATCTCTTAGTTTGAGAAATTAATGACCACATTTTGATATTTTTAGTTTGTTCTACCTGAATAGGCCAGTTATTTGGATTTGTTTGCTGTTAAAACAAAACCCAAACAGCAAGAGATGGAGACAAATGAGCAAGGCCGGAAGTTAACGATGTGATTTAGACCAGCCTTTGCTCTGTATTGAGTGACCTTGAGAAACCTATGGCAACATTTTCTGAGCCTTCGCTTCCTCATTTGCAAAATGAGGAGTGGCAAGTTTTCTTTTCCTAAATCACAGGGTAGTTTGACAGATGAAAAGACATATCTGAAAAAAAAATTGGAAATAATGAAGTAATCTTAAAGTATGAGATGTATCAGAATGTGTATATCAATTGAGTGAAATAATAATACTGTATGCATAGTAGAACTACCAACCTCACCAATTTTAGCTTCATAAAACCTGGGTATATTTTCAGGAGGAAAGTTTTAAAAGCACAACTGGAACACTGCTTGAATTGGATTTCTTGAATTAGGAGAGTGCTAAATTTGCAAGATGTGGTATCATTTTTGTTGTTGTTTTTCCCAAGTTAGGGTAGCATTACTGAGCTTTGAGTAAAGTTTAAGTAAATCAGGGGAGATGGGTGTGGCTTATTTCTCAAACATTAAGAAATAATCCTACAGAGAAATAAAGGCATCTCCATCCACCTATGACTGTCTTTGTCTTTTGCTTGAAGCTGCTTTCAGCCTTCTGATGCTAACCTAAGCCATTTTGCCATTTGGCTTAGTGTTTCCTTTTGATAAATATATAAACCTTAAAGGTAATCTGAATATATCATGGCTGGTCTGAGAATATCTTACTCCAAAAAGTCTTCCATATTTTTCATGCTTACTGATGGCACCTCATAGTGATTGAAGACCAATCAACCAGCTCTGCCATATACTAGTTTTGTGACCATGGATAGATGCCTTAACTTCGTTGACCTACAGTTTGCTTCTCTGTAAAAGAGAGGTCCTAAAACTTATGTAATAGACTAATTGCTAAGATTTGAGATAACCAAAAAAGAGTAAGTAACATACAAAGCTAAAATTTCAATAAATGATGTTGATACACTTAGTGTGGCACCAGCATTAGTAAGAGCGTGAGCATAGGCTCTGGCTTAAAAGAAGATCCTATCTGTCTCTCTATCTGTCTATCTGTCTGTCTATCTATCTATCTGTCTGTCTGTCTATCTATCTATCTATCTATCTATCTATCTATCTATCCATCCATCTACAAACACATGTAAATACAAATACATGAAAGAAATGTATATATCACAAAATGTACATAAAATTTATACATGTATGTGCATGTGCATATATATATATGTATGTGTATACACACACACAATCAGGATGAGAATCAAATCTCTATATCTTGTCAAAAGACTTAAATATTCTTCTAGTGGTTCTGTTAGCGATATACTTTGTTATTCTAGTGATTAAAAACAGCCAGATGTAAAAATGCCAAATTAAAAGGATTTTAGCCTCTAAGGGCCTCAAAATTTATATAAAAGGTAGACAGGATATGAACACAGGGGACGATGAGAAAGCCCTGAGGTGATGAAAAGGATGGATAAGCTAACTCTGACTGGGGAACTTGACAATGCTTTTCAGAGGAGGTAACACATAAGCTGGGTTTTCAGTAAGAGCTTCTCAGGCAAAAATAGTGAGGGTGTGAAGAGCAATATTAGGATCAGTAGAACCTAGCTGGTGATCCTGAATTAAATGCAAGGTGACATCCTTCTCAATGACTAAATGTGCTTTGTTTAATTTAGGCTGAGTCTATACAGTCCGAACATTTTTAAACTATAGAACTAGGTAATGCACCTTGGAGGTTCTGGTATCTATGAAAATTTTCATATTATGTACATTTTGTTTCTCCAAAGGATAGATGATTTGAAAGTATAAAAATGCATCAAGCTTATCAAGCTAAGTAGATAACATATAAGCTTTTAAATCAACTAGTTCTAATCATTTCTCAAATGCTTGAAATAACTTTCAGTTTTCCTACTGTGTATCTCTATTTTGAGATACTAGTATTTTTTTCTTCCCCCTGTATTTTTCCTTTCCCTTTCTCCCCATTAAAGCAGTTATTCATTGTAGGGGGAGGTAAGAGGGAGTTGAAATCAGAAGCAGTCTGCAAAGATCTCCCTGCTTTCGTTTCCAAAAACCTAAGCCGTTTGAAGAAATTAAAGGGTTTTTGGAGGAAGTAAAAGGGGGAAGAGGAGTCCTCTGCAGAGCGAATAAGCGTGAGGCTTCCCAAATGGGGAGGGGGGCAGGGTGGGGAGAGATTCACTGAACTAGAATAAGAAGGGAGAAAGAATAATTTTCAAAGATAAATGATTTTGAGGCATGTCTAAGAAGATGGGGCCCTAAACAGTTTCCTAAAGAGTCTCATGACCCATTTATGTCATTTAGGATTTGTTTAGTTGCAAGTAACAAAACTCACAATTTAAACTGGCTAACACAATAAAGGAGATTAACAAAAATTCAGAAGGAGTGCTTCAGAGATGGTTTGCTTCATGGTCTCAGGATGTCACCAAGACCGTTTTTTACCCCATTTACCTACTCTGCCATCTAAAATGGTACTTCATTCTAAAGCTGGAATCCTTTTCTGGTCATAAAATGGCTCCAAGCTACTATCTGAGCTATAGGCTCCCTCACTTCATGAAATGTGGAAAAGAGTGGGTTTCTATCTCAGAATTCTAAGCAAGAGTCACAGAATTCATTGTGATTGTACTGGATTAGGTTGCATAGTCACCACTGATGGAGGCTAAGGGCCTCTATCAGTGCTCATTGGCTTAAATCAATAAGGACCTACCCCTTGAGTTCAGAGTCACCTTAGCTTCCATCACAGTACCTGCGTTGTGTGGGAGAAGGCAGACATCTGAACTAATATCCGGGCACAGTTAGCAAAAGGGAAGGGGTGAAAAGAATGAAATGGATAGATAACTGACAAATGTCCACTATATTGGAAAGGTGTAGCAGAAACGGACAGACTGAAAGGGACAACTCAGAGAGGAACTATGGGTGTTGCAGCAGTCACCTGTGAGGAAACATGGCCAAACAATGTGTAGGTTGTCTTGTCACTGTATAAGGCCATAGAACTATGGGATAATTCCGGAGGTGGTTGAAGTGTTTGAGAAAAAAGGCACTAAGAGTGACTCAGTTTACATTTGCTACTAGCCTGATAGTTGACCTACAGAAAAATAGAGCTACATCACTCAGAGTTTGTTCAGTTGCAAGTAATAAAATCCCCAGCTTTTCAGTTCTCAAGATCTAGTGTTTAGTGACTCAGGTGTGATTGCTGGGCCCCCGTCCTGTATTGCTTCTTGGGTCTTTGCTTTCCAGTAGTCTCAGGATCTAGTACCTCCATCAGGGTCCTGAAGTCTCAGGACATCCCTGAGTTAGAGCTTTCCTTGCCAAACCTCCTTAACCATCCACAGCTCATTGACACAAGTCAGGAAAATAGATCTACTCTGATTAGAAAACTCAATTGGGAATAATGGAGCTTTGTCATTTCTGTGCAAGTCTTTCCATTGTAGATTTTGTCTAAAAGCTGTTAGTTTTAGAAGTACCATTATACTAGCATCAGATGTGCTTGTAATAATCAAGAGCCATGTTGAAAAAAGATAGGGGTGATAGTATAACAAGTGGTTCGCAGAAGAAAATATACTGGTCAGTTTAGATGATGTGAGGGCACTAAGGCTCAGACTAAGGAACTGGGAGAGAGCACTTGTTAATACTCTGGTGATGGTGTGTGGGGTGAAAGAAGGGAGATAAATCAGCTGGGAGCTATAAAGGAAATGGAGAAGGCTGGAGACAGCAGCTGAATTTCAGCTAAATGCATTTTGTGCCAATTCGTCTATATCAGGCCTTTGAAGTATGTTTACCAGGCGATCTTCAATCCTGAGACTATGATGCTTACATCTAAAGAAAAGTTAGATTAATGACCCACCCAAATGTCTGTAAACCATATTTCTAACAGTCAATTTTTTTCTGAAATCTGAGGCCAATAGTTAACACTGCAAACATGTACAAAAACTTGCTAGTTTCCAAACCTGTCTAGTTTCTAGACAGTAGAGACCTAAATTCATAGACCTGTCACTAGGCATTCTCTTTACTTGCCACTTTTTAAAAATTGTTCTTTAATTCTGGGAGTTGAAACACAGTAATGGGTTACTTTAAAGGGGATGGTATGTGTAAGCTTTGGGGTATTAAGGTTTATTGCAACCTGCCAACAACATTCTCTACCGGAGGGCTTTGCTTTATGACCTTACCTCAGCGGTAAGAGGCACAATTAGAATTTAGAGAAGATAAATCTAAGCAAGGTGACATTTATTTTCAGAACAGGCTATGGCAGCATGAGCCTAGGGAAGGACCTATTCAACAACTTCCACACAGTGATAACTAAAATACAGCACCAAGATACATTTGTATAAGTCCACTCGTTGGCAAGTTATGGATGATGGATTTGAACTAGTCTGGCTAAAGAATTTAAGGGAAGGGCTCATTTAGCCATTGGAAACAGAGTGGCTGTCTGGTGGGGTCTTTAGGACAGATATAACATAGAAATTGGATGCTTCCAGTTCTTTCTCTCTCTTTCTCTCCCTCTTTGTCATCTTCTGTCTCTGGCTCTCTCGGCAGGAAGCCTCATTTTCTCAGATGAGCTTACTCCATGAGGCAGGAAATTCATATGGCAGCCACTCTCACGCCTCACATCTCACAGCTATACTGCACAGTTGGAAAGCAGCACCTCTCATCCCCCAAACTCCAGGGCGAAAAATCCTGAGAAGCACTCTTATTGTCTCAGTTTGGCTCAGGTATCAGTCTGTAAACTGTACATCAAATCCCTAAGAAAAGTTTTAAGAGTAAAGATTTCTCATGTTCCACACTCCTGAGGTTCTGATTTATTTGGTCTAGGGCACGGCTCAGGTATCTGTATTCATTTTTTACTAGCTTGCCTGGTAATTCCAATGAGTAGCACTAGACCAATCAACTGTATGACCATGGGTACTGTGATTGGCAGTTGTTCCCAGAATGATGTGGTTGGAATGGGGCAAGGAGCAGTTCCCCCAAAGGACGATGTTCTTCTTGCCAGTTGTAATGTGCAAACAAAAAGAATAGTTGCTCACTATATCTCTACAAAATATTTTAAGGAGGTAATAGAGCATCTGAAGCAAATATCATAGCCTGAAGCTATTGAAAACAAAAGAAAACACTGTAACTGCTTGTCTAGCTGGGAACTAAATTCTTATGAGCTAACAAAGAAGGGAAGCTAGAGCAACAAATAGTGTGGGGTTATTCTAGAGGAAGCTATGGCTGCAAACTCAGGGCAGACTCCTTTTATATACTTAACATGCTTAAAAAACACATTGATAACTGGGCACACAGACATTTTGGAGATTACTTAAGGAGCTTATCATTTACCGTAAATACAGTCTCTCTCTCTCTCTCTCTCTCTCTCTCACACACACACACGCACGCACACACAAAAGAAAAGCATACATTTGCCACCTGACTTAGCCCTAGAATCATAGCCTGAAGTTATACCAACAGTGACATCTTTAAAAATAATGAGGCTTAGATAAAGGTGTGAGTATTCACTTTATAAAAACTAATAATACTGAGAATCTATGCTGTTCTATGAACTATTTTAGGCATTTTACATATGTTATTTCTATTTTTCACAGCAAGGCTGTTAGATAGATATCAGTATCGCATTCATCATGAAGAAAACTGAGGCTTAATAAGTTGTCACTTGTTCAAGGTCACATAGAAAGTGGTTGATTCTGGATTCAAAATAAGGTCTGAGTTCAAAGATTGTGCTTCTTTTCACTGCTTATGTGAATCTACTTTTGTTCTATAAATCTTGCAATACCTTCCACAAAGCCAATAAAACTTTGATCAAAATTCATACATATTAAATGTTTTTATATCTAAATACACACTTAGGTTTGGATGGTATCTATGTCCTTAAACATACATATGTGTGCATATATTTCAAACACACTAAAATATACACTGATAATTGGAAATACATAAAATTTAAGAAAATTATCTAGCATTAAAAATTATTTAACTAAAATAGAATAAGACTGTGCTATAGCTGACTATATGAAACCCCCTCAAATATCTTCAGGACTCTGGCTTTTTGTTCCTGTTACTACTAATTTGAAATAGCTAAAGAGACCCAGAAAAAAATCAGACATTTAGAAACCTAAAGCCTCTACATTACTTGAAGCAACAGACCCTTAATTCCATTTGAATTTAGGAATTTTCATCTTCATGAAAATTCAATAGTGTGAGATAAACAAATTTGGCCTAAGTGATTCAGACATCCAATGAATTTCTAACTAATTTGATACCTGGATGAGTCTGAAAAGTCCATCAGTAGACAACTTTAATGGGTCACTTCTTACCTGCGGTTCACAAATACTGTTTAAAAAATTCCCATATTACCCACCTTATACCCCAAACTCGGTTCATCTGTAGGAATTTGCAGGGTGCAATAAATCAGTCACTTTTCTCTGCCCTACAAATCTGTTTATTTTAGCATGGGTCAAATATTAAGTAACAAAAGTCAATGATTTATATTTGGGAAGATGGCTCAGCTCTTTGATTTTTTTTAAATTGCAAAAGAATATCCCTGACTTGTCAGACAGAACATTCGTATAGTGTCACATGGTCATAAATTCTGCAGCTGTCAGGAAAGCACTGCAAATGTTCTTTTTTTTTTTAGAGGCTGGGGGTAGGGGTCGGCAGATGGTCAGATAGTCACTTCAACATCTCTGCTAAATTGTAGTCATGCATGCTGGTCAGGGTTATGAAGGCATGATGAATCTATTATCCATGCTGGGTCAACTAGCTTCTCTTGATACAGATCATATTAGGGGTACATAACCTATTAACTTCATACATGGATAATGGATAAATCACTCAGAGGCATGAACTTTATACTCAGCTACCTTTATTAATGTCACAAGAGCTGAGGTTGTCAGAAAGGCTTGAAATATCACAGGTGTCCATCGCTGAGAGGCCCAGATTGTGTTAATGAATTTCTTGGATTATTGTCTAGGCATCTTTGAGTTCCTTGCTCTCTCTAGCATTTTCCCATCCTACAAAACATCAGAATCTGTTCTTCTAACATTCTTAACATATTTTGAATCATCTCCTCTTTCATCACCATTGACAGAATTTAGCCATTAATTATATGTCTTAAATGGCATACCTGCATCATCTCCTGAATCCCATGAAATGTACACCCAATATTGCAGCTAAAGTGATCTTTTGAAACCACAAGTATGATTATGTCACTTTTTCTGCTTAAAATTCTCCAAAGGCTCTCCACTGCCTTCAAGATAAAATTTAAAATTTAAGTTTAAATGTTATCCAAGGCATCTGTATTCCCAGTCCTCTCCATCTCTCCAGCCTGGTCTCTCTCTCTCCGAGTCCTACTTCATACCTTGAAATGCAGTCAGTCATCCTGAACTACTTGCATTTCCTTCAGCATGTTGCTTTTCCATGGACCCTTGAACACTTGCACTCGCTGTTTCCTGAGAGGCCCTCTTCTTCTACTCCCTTCTCCATGGCTAGCTTCCTCTCACCTTTCCTAACCCAAGTTCAGGTATAATGCCTCAGGAAAGTACTCCATTCTGGGCCAGGTAGCCACAGCATTCTGTTCTTCTTTATGGTTTCTGCCTAGTTACTTCTCTGTGTCCTCCACCAGGTGGTGAAATTTTATGAAACAAGGACTGTGCCCAATGCCCTTGTTCAGAAAGTGTTCAACACCTAAATGTACAGAAGACATGTGTGGGATTCACCATGTGTGGCGAGTGGTCAATGCATTGACCAGTGATGCTCTAGGAGAGGAGTCATCGGCTTGTCCTCAAATTGTCCAGTGGCTTTCCCTTTTCTTTTTATATCCTCATAGTAATATAAAGAACACTATAATAAAATTCCTTCCATCAGAGAACTCACAGATCAGTGGAAAAGACATTTTATTCATCATTTAGTGTGAGAAATTCCCTCCTTGTGTTAATTTATGAAGGGGCACCTTTCCTAAGAGGGGAAGTCAAGAAAAGTTTCTTGGAGAAAAAACACTTGAGCTTAATTTGGTGCAGTTTAACTTAGTGGCAATGAGCTTAGGTTTTCATGTCTGTTGGGTATGGGGCTGAATCCTAATTCCATTTTTACTAAGATTGTGACTTTTGACAAGTGAGTTAATTTCTGAGTTTAATTTAAACTCATTTAAATTATGAGTGTCCTAATGTGTTAAATGAAGTTAGCAATATCCACCTCACAGGGATGTTACTAAAGGTGGTTAGTTTATTACTAAATTAAATGTTATAGAGATGGAATATAGAAAAAGTGTAAGCTGCAAACACATATAGCAAAGACCATAACTTCATCATTGGATGTCTGACATCTAACCAAGTAACTGGGGAAGAAAAAAAGAAAAAAAAAGGGAAAGCTGGTATGAAAGGAGTTCTTGTTAGATTAGTGTAAATTGTTCATTGACACTGGGAAGCTAGGTTTTAAGCTTCCACAATGATCCTGATAAATAACACTTGTGAGAACTACCACATTAGCATAAAGGAAATGTTAAGAATAATTATGATGCATGCTATTCTAAACCTTTATCTTAACTCATGTAATACTCACAAGAGTCCTAGGAGGTGATTACAAATACCTTAGCCTCATTTTCAGATGTAGAAACTGAGGCACAGAAAGGTTAAGTATTCAGCTCAAAGTAACTTGACCAGCAAGTGATAGAGCCAGGAGTCAAACATAGGCCATGTGTCTCTACTTCACTGTATTTACAGAGGCAGAGCACAGGCATAATCCAATCATCCACCAAATAGTCACCGAATGCATACTACATTCCAGATACTGTTCTAGGCAAATTGGATATAGAGTTGACTATATATTTATATATAGTATATATTTAGCGGGTACATAGATGTTAACAAAGTAAACAATAATAAGTACTATAAATTTCAGATATTAGTAAGTACAATTATAAAAGAATAAAGCTATGAAAAGGAAAAAAGCGTGATAGAGAAGCTGGCACTACTTTAAATGGGGTACAAAGGAAAGATTTTTTCTGAGAAGGAGACATTTGAGTTGACATTTAAACGATGAAATGAGCAAACCTTATAAAGAGCTGACAGGAGACTTTCCCAGGCATATAGAATACCATATATAAAGGCCTCGAGGTGAGAAAAGCTTGGCATTTGAGGACTGATGAGAAAGTCAGTATGGCTGAAGTGAAATGTTCTCGAAGTTGATGGTTAGGGCATAATATTGGAGAGAGAAGCAGAGGTCAGATTGTATAAAGCCTTGTAGGTGATGATAATGAGTGTAATTATCACCTCTCAGAGGGTTTTAGGAATAAAAGTGGTATGATCTGGTTTATATTTTGAAAAAGATTACTCTGGCTACTTTGTGGAGAAGAATGGGCAAAAGTAGAAGTTATTACAGTGGTTCAGGCATGGGATGATATTGATTTGGACCAGGATTCAGCAGAGCAGGTAGTAAGATGCAACTGATTTTGAAATATATTTTTATGGTAGCACCAGTAGGACTTGTTCTGGATACTGAGGGAAAACAGTAATTATACAAGACTCCTAGATATTATTATTATTTTTGGGGGCCTGAATTACAAGGAAAATAATAGAGCCAATTAGTTAAGATGACGAATATTAGGGTAGAAGCAGCTTTGGCCCTAAGGATAGTGAGTGCAGGGAAATCATGAATTCTGTTAGGAATATATCAAGTTTAGAAGATCTTCTTAATGTTCAGGAGAGATGCCAACTGGACAGCTAGCTGTACACATTTGGAATGTGAGAAAGAGGTCATGACTTCAGATTTGGGAATCTGAAGTTGACAGTTGGTATTTAAAGCCATGGGTCTGGATGAAATAACCAAGGGAATGAGGAGAGATTAAGAAGAGGTCTGTGCACTGGATTTCTGGAGTGTTCCAACAATTAGAGGAAAAGCTGGTGAGGAGACTGAGAAAGGGCACTGAAGACACGGTAAATAAACAGGAGAGTGTTTTGTTCTGGAAGCTGAGAAATTAACATCTTTGAGGAAGGAGGCAGTGACAGCTGCATCAAATGCTGCTGAGAAGTCAGGTAGGACTGTGAACTGATGCTTGTACTTAGCAAGATGGAACCTGCTGTGACTTTGATAGGGACTGTTTTAGGACTACTGTGAGGATGAAAACGTGAAATAGGTTAAAATAAGAAAAGGAGGTACTAAAGTGGAGTTGATGCAAATAGACAATTTCCCTAGATTTTTGGTTAAGCAAAATAGAGTAATGAGGCAATAATGGGGGTGGGGAAGATTGGGTCAAGGGACATACTTTTTCTTTAAGATGAGAGATATTACATCATGTAATAGATGTAATTAAATTAAATTAATTAAATTTATAGATGTAATTAAATTAAATTAAATTAAATTTATCTGGGAAAAAGCAAGAGAGAAACTGATATTGCAGGAGAGAGAGGAGAAAACTCCAGAAGCAAAGTCCTTAAATGGATAAGAGGTTATGGAGACCAGGTCACAGGTGAAGAGCTGGCCTTGGAAAGCAGCAGGCAAAATTCCTTCATCGTAACGGGGAGAGCACACTAGTGGACCTGGTGGTAGGAAAGTAAGGTGGTTTTCATTTGATTGCTTGGATTTTCTCAAGGCCACACGAAGAGAGATCAATAGATAAGAGTGAGGATGAGGAAGGGGGTGTTTGAGATTTGAGGGAAGCAAATGAGATATGAAACTTTTGTCCCAGAGAAAGAGAAAATGATTCTTCTAAAGAAATTTATAAGAATTGCTCGGGTGTTTTGAGGGTTCATTTGAAACCAACAGTTATAAATTTAAAGTGAGATGACTAGGTGCTTCTCTAGCTATGTTCAGTTACCCAGGTGCTGGCATGGAGTAAGTAGGAAGGTGTAAGTTTAACTAGGGTAGATTAACAAGGGCTGAGAGTTTGCTGGATGAACACAAAAAAAGAGAGAGGAAAAAAAAATGTTGAGCGTGCGAGAAGGAGAATTAGAGTGATGGGACCAGGAAACATATGCTATAGGGGAGGAGGAAGGGGAGGGCATAAAGAAGGGTGAAAACAGGAGGTAAATGGTGAAATCAATAATTCAAGGTCCCAATGGGGGTGAAGAATTTTGGGAGTGGGGGCAGTAGAATAAATGTTAAAGGCAGATAGGAGGTGGTGTTCTGAGAAGATGATGCTTGACACAGAGGTCTTGGAGGGGGTACAGCTAATGGCCACGACAAGGTTCAGAGTGTGATCAGGAACCCTAGGGCAGGAAGTAAGGGAAGTGAGATGGCAAGCTGTCTCATGAAGCAAGTAAGCATCAGAACACATACTAGAACCCACAATTGTCTGACTCCTAGACAATGTTCTACCTCACACCAATGTTAGCTTCTAACTATTTCTGACTTGTAAAGCCAGGGTAACTAAATGGCGTTATAGTCAAGATGTATATATGTGTGGGGTTCAGAGACAGAGAGGTTGGCCTCATAAGCGTGAGATCTGTGTAGTTGAACAAGGTCCTACATTTAGAAGGCTCCTGCTGTTGCCATCTTTTAATTCTTACTAGTTTTTAAACAAGGGCCTCATGTTTTCATTTTGCACTGCATCCCACAATTTATGTAGCTAATTCCAGAGAGAAGATTAGTAATTTAGAAGGAGAAATATCTTCTCTTTTCTCATTGGGGCTAATTTTCCACAAACCTCACTTTTCTCCATTTAACATGCCTTTAAAATTTTATCAAAGTTCATAATGGAAGTTTTAAAGAACCCATCTGTCAAACTCTTAACTTTTAATGTAAATTTCCTTTTAAAGCCACTCACAATAAAAATTAGGCTGGAAGTAAGAAATTCCCTGACTCAGGAAAGTGAATGATCAGTAAACTGAAAAGGAAAAATACATGTAAATGTAGATCTAGAGTCTGAGTTCATGCTTGAATGATAGCTTAGGAAAAATACTTACATTTTTATTTTTTAATATATGTGTATTACATGTTATTATGGAAAGTGTAGGAAATAAATATAAACAAAAACAAGTAACTAAAAACTACTCAAAAATCCTTAAGAAGAGTTAACCACTTTTAACATTTTGGTGTATATCCTTCCAGGCTTTATGTAAATATTTGTGAATGTGTATTATTCATATATAGCTTTATTTGTGTTTATTGGATTATATTTAAATGTCATTTTTAAACTTGATTTTTAATTTAATAATAGAGTCTGGTTGGACCTCCTATCCTTGTAATTAAATATTTTTCTAAAATACTATTAATATAACTCAATTTTCTGTTATGTGGACATATAATAATGTATTATTAAACACTTGGCTTTTTCAGTCTTCACTGTTATAAACAATACCAATATGAACGTTCTTTGTAGACTTGTGTATTTCTATAACTCCTGGGTCAAAAAGTGTCCATTTTAAAGCTTTTGATCCATGTTTCTAAACTGCTCTTTCATGGCTACTCCAATTTCCAGGCCCACTCAATGGCAGTGAACATTAACCTTTCTTTTAAATGTTTTGCCAATGGGGTTGACAAAAACTGTTTAGTACCATTGTTTTCTTTGTTTAATAATAAAGTTGAGCAGGTTTTTGGATGTTATTGGCCTTTTCTTTTTTGATGAATGTCCTGTTAATACCTTTCAGTCATTTTTTTTTCTAGGCGGTCTTTGGCCTTTCTTTTGTTCTTCTGTAAAATATCTTTATATATTTGGGTTATGGTACACAGAATTTCCCTAATTTGTCAAACCCATGCCAAGGTCTTAACAACACACTGGCAGAGCTCTGCAGGGTTGCTATGTTTTTCTCTATGGGGGAGGTTTTAAAATCCATCACTTGTTTTTTTAAACTAAAAAATGCATGGTAATGGTAGTTATGAAGATAGTACTAATGTCACATAAATGAAAATATTTTATAATATATCTTAAAATGTATAGAAAAACATTTATAATGAAAACAACAGGAAAAGAGTATCATACAAGCTCACTGAATATTTATCTTTCCTATTCATTTCTCCAAATCCTGGCAATGTAGTTTACATACTGAACATTCTGGTGATTCGGTCTGCTTGTCTCCATGCCCTCCACTGCAAGCATTTCATTAATATTCTCATTGTGAGCGCTGTTAGACATTTCCAGGGTATAAGACACAATTGCACATTTTCACAAGACAACCCATTAGGATGCAGAATGTGGAATGCAAGATTAGGGTTTTGGATTATTGGGTTTTTGACTTACCCTCTCCAGTGTAATTTCTTCAAACTCATATTCAATTTCTGTCCCATTGACCTGTAAATAGGAAAAAAATAGAGAGAAAGATTAAATACATTTTGAGGAGGAGAGAGCTGCACTTTACATAACATTAGGGGGTTAAATTTCATCCTGGCTATGAATAAACCACACTTTATTGATGTTTGTGATTGTATGTTTTCATCCAAATGAAATATAATCCAAGCTATTCTAAAATATGAGTGAGACTCTAGAAAAAAACGCTTATTGCATCCCTTAGAATTTTGTGATGTTTGGGGGAGAGGAAACAATACAAAATGTGCACTGTGAGTTTACAAAGAATAAACCAACCAGGGGCAATGTTACAGTTACAAGGGGAAAAATTTTCCTAATATCTTTAAGATTTTCCATGAAGAGACACTAAAATATGACCTTAAGAAATCAGTGGCAAGGGCAGCACAACCATATGACATTTCTGGCTGGAAAACAGCATTAAGAATGACCATGTCAGATAAGAAATGCCTTTTCTTTATTGGTTCAAGCTCTTTATTGGTTCAAGCTCAGGTAATTTATCCCCATTATCCTCTTGTTATATGTGTCGGGAAGCCCTGGACCGTGTAACCATGCCTTCAGTAGCAATGAGAAAAGAAAAAACCAGGACATGTCTGAAATTCCTAATGAGAAAGCATTTTCACCATCCAACCAACCCTTAAATTTATTTAAACTTACAGAGAGAAACATTTTAAATATAGCCAGGCAACATAAAACATATGCCTTAGATTTCAACAGACATGAATATAGAATATATGAAGAGCTACTTTAAAATAATCTAACAAATATTCAATTCCCACTTTTATCTATCACAGAGCCCTTCTCAGCCAGGCAAAACCTCTGAGCAAGAAAATTCTTGAATAGGCGGTTTCTTTTTTCTTATATATGTCTTGGCAACATCATTAACATTTAGAAATCAGCCAGAAAAATCTAATTTTCAACCAAAAAGCCATAATTTTTGTAATGTTCTAACTTCAGTTTACTGTCCCTTCTTTAGAAGAATTTAAATATAGTTCTTGCATATTGAGAGCTCTCTGGAAGGCAAGGATCAGATAGCCCCATTACCTAATAGAGGCTGGCAAAAAAGAAATGATGAAGGGGAAAGAAAGTGAATGAATGAATGACTGAACTAAGTACTTAAATTATTTATCTGATTTATAAACACAGACGCTTGTGGGTTCTCTTCCATAAGGAATTTGTATATGGTATCATTAATTGAAGGCATAAAACTATCATCAGCAAATATAAAGAATGACAATAGACTTTACTTATGTGTGTCCACCAGCCACTTAGAGCATGTTTTTGATTTTCTAATTACACGAGCTAATTGGGGAATCACATTTTACTGTGTTACTACATTATCAAACAGCCCTAAACCAAATTTGATTTTCTGGGCTTCAGCAACTTAATGACCCAGAGAAGAGAACTTGATGATGTTAGAACTAAGCTTTAGCAACTTTATAGACATATTTTTGTTCTTCGCACGTAAAAGTACAAAAGGAAACTCAAAACTCCCTGTATGTGTGTGTTTCCATATTAATCCTTTTTATTCATAACTTTTTTTAGTTGACAGAGAGAAGGCAGAGAGGGAAGGCTGAGTTAATGTGATGTGTTTTAATTCTCGCAGTATGGCTCCATGAAGCTCTTCTTTGCTTCAGTGCTTCTCTAGAGTGGAGCCCTTCACGTTATTAAAGTGTTGCAAACTGCAGAGAAAAAGACAACTTCAAAGAGAAGAAAACAAGCCTCTGATAATAAATATCAGAGGTGAAAATTCTGTTAGGAAGTGCTTAAAAGACAAGAATATTTTAGTGACACACATTGCATAGCTGGGGTCTACCAAAATCTTTGCTGAACATTTGTATGATCATATATGTTGACTTTTAGATCCTAAAAGCATTATTTATACACAACCTAATTTGTATTCAGAAGTTCCCCAGTCAGCTAGGTGAACCATTGATGGCTTACATTTACTCCATGGGTCTTTAGTTTTCAACCCAAGAAAATTATGTCATTTGCCTAGTTCAGTAGTATCCAGGATCTCTTTTTAAGAGGGGAAGATGACATCCAGGTTGGGATGTAACCTTACCTTTAAAAGAAAATATTCCATGACTACAACAGGATTTAGTGAAATTATAAAGAAGTGAAAGGATTTTAGCATAGGTGAAGCAATATTTCAACCTTTAATTGAGGAGCATTTAAAACATGGAATAATAAGAGCCAGAGTGGGAATTTAGGAAAGACATTTAAGAGGTTCTAGTGTTTATTGTTTCATCACTAGGAGAGCATCATCTATGTTCTGCCTAAGAACCTCTAAGATAAGAAATCCTACAAGGTCCCTTGGCAAAGACCTTGGGGGAAAGAATGAAATAGAAAGAACTAAGAATACCTCCATTCTAAACAGAGGTATATAAGAGTGCGCTGTGACATTTGTGAAAATTTAGTTAACTTTTCAGAGGAGTACACCAATTCAACAGTCTTTAAATATTTTTTGTTCACATTTGCTTAGAAGAATAGTTGCTTACTGAGTGGTAAGGAGACAAAAGGCATGAACAGTAATTCCCTCCTAGCCATAATTTCATGTATTCTTATTCAGAAAAACCAAGAAAAACTGTTGTGAATGGCTCCCATCATCTGCTGGGGGGGCGTGGTTTACAGACAGTCTATTGTCTGAACTTGTCTCAGTGGCCTCACTCTACTCCCAATTAGTTTGACAATATATGCCTTTTAATTCACAGAGGATTCTCTTCCTGAAAAATACTGCCACTTATATATGTTTTTTTTTTTTTCTTGACCAGTAATACTTCCTGTGATATTTAAGCACCCTGGTAATGTTTTATGATCCTGATAGTTTGGAGCCTGTACAGCAGCATGGAGAGGGCTCTCATTATTTCAGATCTGGCTCTGACCATCACTGACAGTCTCCCCTCCACCTGGAAAAGTGAGCGGATTGGCAGTATTTTAGACATGGAGGGTCACTAAAGTAGATGGAATTTCCCAGTTTTGAAATACGTTTTTCTTCAGATACTTGATTTTTCTGAACCTAATGGTTATGTAGTGACAGCTGGTAGGTTTCCATGGTGGCTAGAAAACCAAATTGATGCCAGACATTGTCCTGCATAGTTCTGGGCATGTAGCCTTCCTGGCCTCATATGGAAGTTAAGACAAGAGCATAACTTACTGAAATTCAAATTTGGTATTTAAAGTTCTAATTTCATAAACTTTGAATACTTTTCATATATTTTTCTCTCTCTGACAGTCTTTAGGTTAATTTCACTGACTTTTTTTTTTTCCCTTGAGTGCTATAGTACCACCTGCCTGGGTGATAATATAATTTGATTTGAGATCTACTTTTATCTCCTGAAAAGAGGTTTTTCATGAATAACACATGTGAACTAGTCCATGTTTTAATGTTCTTTAATTGGAATCTTAAGTAATGATTTCTTTGATTTTTTTTGTTCTTTTCCACATTTGTAATTTCATTAAAACTAACAGCATACCAAAATGTAAGATGAATGAATTTTTATACATTCCCATATCACAGATTAAAACAAATGCTAAAACATGAATATCAAAGTGTTGGCTTCTTAGGACTAAACACAATTCCACCCAATGAACAAGTATTGAGCATGCATGGTGTGCCAAGTGATGTGACAGGTAGTGAGAAAATAAAGATTTTACGACATTATCGCTATTCTCAAGAAACATACAGTCCTTAAAGAGGTACCAAACACAAACATATTAAAACCTCACAGAAGTGTGATATCCAATACACAAAATATACAAGTGGACTTGAGCCACAGCCCCACTGTTGCCACATGCAAGATCTGTACAGATATATTTACTATTTGTTGTATATATATATTTGATTCCTTAGTAGTATAGAATATGACAGATAATGTACTAATTCTGCCCTTTATTATAAGTGATTATAATATAGTAAATAAGACATCTCTGAATCTTATGGTTTTAGCATATAAAGCAGAGTGATGAACGTGAACCATATTTAAAGATATCTGCGACAACTGTCTTAAAATAAAAAATGGGGGGGACCTTCAAGATGGCAGAGGAGTAAGACGTGGAGATCACCTTCCTCCCCACAAATACATCAAAAATACAACTACATGTGGAACAACTCCTACAGAACACCTACTGAATGCTGGCAGAAGACCTCAGACTTCCCAAAAGGCAAGAAAACCCCCACATACATGGGTAGGGCAAAAGAAAAAAGAAAAAACAGAGACAAAAGAATATGGACGGGACCTGCACCTCTGGGAGGGAGCTGTGAAGGAGGAAAAGTTTCCAAAGACTAGGAAGCCCCTTCACTGGCAGAGACAGGGTGTTGGTGCAGGGGAAGCTTCAGAACCATGGAGGAGAGTGCAGCAACAGGGGTGCAGAGGGCAAAGCGGTGAGATTCCCGCACAGAGGATCAGTGCCCACCAACACTCAACAGCCTGAGAGGCTTGTCTGCTTACCCACCAGGGCAGGTGGGGGCTGGGAACTGAGGCTCTAGGTTTGGAGGTCAGACCCCAGGGAGAGGACTGGGGTTGGCTGCATGAACACAGCCTGAAGGGGGCTAGTGTGCCACAACTAGCCAGGAGGGCATCCAGGAAAAAGTCTGGACCTGCCTAAGAGGCAAGAGACCATTGTTTTGGGGTGCGCGAGGAGAGGGGATGCCTTCCCTGTCTGCCCACAGAAGACAGAGCACTGCTTAAATGAGCTCCAGAAATGGGCGTGAGCTGAGTCTATCAGCTTGAACCCCAGAGATGGGCATGAAACGCTAACGCTGCTGCTGCAGCCACCAAGAACCCTGTGTGCAAGCACAGGTCACTATCCAAACACCAAAGGGGGCCTGTGCAGCCCGCCACTGCCAGGGTCCCGTGATCAAGGGACAACTTCCCTGGGAGAACACACGGCACACCTCAGGCTGTTGCAACCTCACATCGGCCTCTGCCGCCGCAGGCTCACCCTGCATTCCAATTATAACTACCATACCCCTCCTTCCCCCCAGCCTGAATGAGCAAGAGCCCCCTAATCAGCCGCTGCTTTAACACTGTCCTGTCTGCACATGAACAGATGCCTGAGGGTGACCTACACGCAGAGGCGGGGCCAAAACCAAAGCTGAACACCAGGAGCTGTGCGAACAAAGAAGAGAAAGGGAAATTTCTCCCAGCAGCCTCAGGAGCAGAGGATTAAATCCCCACAATCAACTTGATGTACCCTGCATCTGTGGAATACCTGAACAGACAACGAATCAACCCAAAATTGAGGCGGTGGACTTTGGGAGCAACTGCAGATTTGAGGTTTGCTGTTTGTGACTGATTGTTTCTGATTTTTATGTTTATCTTAGTATAGTTTTTAGTGCTTGTTATCATTGGTGGATTTCTTTATTGGTTTGGTTGCTCTCTTCTTTTTTTTTCTTTTTATTATTACTTTAAAAAATTTTTTATTTTACTAATTAAAAAAATTTTTTTAAGTTCATAATTTATTTATTTATTTTATTTATCAGTTTTTTTTTTTTTCTTTTTTTCTGCCTTTTCTTCTGAGCCCTGGGGCTGACAGGGTCTTGGTGTTCCGGCTGGGTGTCAGGCCTATGCCTCTGAGGTGGGAAAGCCGAGATCAGGACATTGGAACACCAGAGACCTCCCAGCCCCACATAATATCAATCAGCGAGAGCTCTCCCAGAGACCTCCGTCTCAACGCTAAGACCCAGCTCCACCCAATGGCCAGCAAGCTCCAGTGCTGCACGCACCACGCCAAACAACTAGCAAGACAGGAACACAACCCCACACATTAGCAGACAGGCTGCCTAAAATCATAATAAGTTTCCAGACACCACAAAACACACCACCAGACTCAGCCCTGCCCACCAGAAAGACAAGAACACAGAACACAGGCACCAGTCCCCTCCACCAGGAAGCCTACAAAAGCCACTGAACCAACCTTACCCACTGGGGGCAGACACCAAAAACAACAGAAACTATGAACCTGCAGCTTGTGAAAAGGAGACCCCAAACACAGTAAGTTAAGCAAAAGGAGAAGACAGACAAATATGCAGCAGATGAAGGAGCAAGGTAAAAACCCACCAGACCAAACAAATGAAGAGGAAATAGGCAGTCTACCTGAAAAAGAATTCAAAGTAATGATAGTAAAAATGATGTAAAATCTTGGAAATAGAATGGAGAAAATACAAGAAACGTTTAACAGGGACCTAGAAGAACTAAAGAGCAAACAAAAAATGAACAACACAATTAATGAAATTAAAAATTCTCTAGAAGGAATCAGTAGCAGAATAACTGAGGCAGAAGAACAGATAAGTGACCTGGAAGAAAAAATAGTGGAAATAACTACTGCAGAGCAGAGTAAAGAAAAAAGAATGAAAAGAATTGAGGACAGTCTCAGAGACTTCTGGGACAACATTAAACACACCAACTTTAGAATTACAGGGGTCCCAGAAGAAGAAGAGAAAATGAAAGGGTCTGAGAAAATATTTGAAGAGATTATAGTTGAAAACTTCCCTAACATGGGAAAAGAAATAGTCAATCAAGTCCAGGAAGTGCAGAGAGTCCCATACAGGATAAATCCAAGGAGAAACATACCAAGACACATATTAATCAAATTATCAAAATTAAGTACAAAGAAAAAATATTAAAAGCAGCAAGGGAAGAGCAACAAATAACATACAAGGGAATCCCCATAAGGTTAACAGCTGATCTTTCAGCAGAAGCTCTGCAAGCCAGAAGGGAGTGGCAGGACATATTTAAAGTGATGAAAGGAAAAAACCTACAACCAAGATTACTCTACCCAGCCAGGATCACATTCAGGTTTGACAGAGAAATTAAAACCTTTACAGACAAGCAAAAGTTAAAAGAATTCAGCACCACTAAACCAGCTTTACAACAAATGCTAAAGGAACTTCTCTAGGCTGGAAACACAAGAGAAGGAAAAGACCTACAAAAACAAACCCAAAACAATTAAGAAAATGGTAATAGGAACATACATATCAATAATTACCTTAAATGTAAATGGATTAAATGTTCCAACCAAAAGATATAGACTGGCTGAATGGATACAGAAACAAGACCTGTATATATGCTATCTACAAGAGACCCACCTCAGACCTAGGAACACATTCAGACTGAAAGTGAGGGGATGGAAGAAGATATTAGATGCAAATGGAAATCAAAAGAAAGCTGGAGTAGCAATTCTCATATCAGATAAAACAGACTTTAAAATAAAGACAATTACAAGAGACAAAGAAGGACACTACACACTACATAATGATCAAGGGATCAATCCAAGAAGAAGATATAAAAATGGTAAATATTTATGCACCCAACACAGGAGCACCTCAATACATAAGGCAAATGCTAACAGACATAAAAGGGGAAATTGACAGTAACACAAGAATAGTAGGGGACTTTAAAACCTCACTTTCACCAATGGACAGATCGTCCAAATTGAAAATAAATAAGGAAACACAAGCTTTAAATGACACATTAATCAAGATGGACTTAATTGATATTTATAGGACATTCCATTCAAAAACAACAGGATACACTTTCTTCTCAAGTGCTCAGGGAACATTCTCCAGGATAGATCATATCTTGGGTCACAAATCAAGCCTTGGTAAATTTATGAAAATTGAAATCATATCAAGTATCTTTTCTGACCACAGCGCTATGAGACTCGATATCAATTACAGGAAAAAAACTGTAAAAAATACAAACACATGGAGGTTAAACAGTACACTACTAAATAACCAAGAGATCACTGAAGAAATCAAAGAGGAAATCCAAAAATACCTAGAAATAAATGACAATGAAAACACGATGACCCAAAACCTATGGGATGCAGCAAAAGCAGTTCTAAGAGGGAAGTTTATAGCAATACAATCCTACCTTAAGAAACAAGAAACATCTCAAATAAACAACCAAACATTACACCTAAAGCAATTAGAGAAAGAACAAAAGAACCCCAAAGTTAGCGGAAGGAAAGAAATCATAAAGATCAGACCAGAAATAAATGAAAAAGAAACAATAGCAAAGATCAATAAAACTAAAAGCTGGTTCTTTGAGATATAAACAAAATTGATAAACCACTAGCCAGATTCATCAAGAAAAAAAGGGAGAACACTCACATGAACAGAATTAGAAATGAAAACCGAGAAGAAACAACTGACACTTCAGAAATATAAAGGATCATGAGAGATTACTACAAGCAACTATATGCAATAAAATGGACAACCTGGAAGAAATGGACAAATTCTTAGAAAACCACCACCTTCTGAGACTGAACCAGGAAGAAATAGAAAATATGAACAGACCAATCACAAGCACTGATATTGAAACTGTGATTAAAAATCTTCCAACAAACAAAAGCCCAGGACCAGATGGCTTCACAGGTGAACTCTATCAAACATTTGGAGAAGAGCTAACACATATCCTTCTCAAGCTCTTCCAAAATATAGCAGCAGGAGGAACATTCCCAAACTCATTCTACGAGCCCACCATCACCCTGATACCAAAACCAAAGATGTCACAAAAAAGAAAACTACAGGCCAATATTACTGATGAACATAGATGCAAAAATCCTCAACAAAATACCAGCAAACAGAATCCAACAGCACATTAAAAGGATCATACACTATGATCAGTGGGGTTTATTCCAGGAATGCAAGGATTCTTCAATATATGCAAATCAATCAATGTGATACACCATATTAACAAAATGAAGGATAAAAATCATATGATCATCTCAATAGATGCAGAAAAAGCTTTTGACAAAATTTAGTACCCATTTATGATAAAAACCCTCCAGAAAGTAGGCACAGAGGGAACTTACCTCAACATAATAAAGGCCACATATGACAAACCCACGACCAACATCATTCTCAATGGTGAAAAACTGAAGCCATTTCCTCTAAAATCAGGAAAAAGACAAGCTTGCCCACTCTCACCACTATTATTCAACATAGTTTTGGAAGTGTTAGCCACAGCAATCAGAGAAGAAAAAGAAATAAAAGGAATCCAAATCGGGAAAGAAGAAGCAAAACTGTCATTGTTTGCAGATGGCATGATACTATACATAGAGAATCCTAAAGATGCTACCAGAAAACTAATAGAGCTAATCAATGAATTTGGTAAAGTAGCAGGATACAAAATTAATGCACAGAAATCTCTTCCATTCCTATAAACTAATGGTGAAAAATCTGAAAGAGAAATTAAGGAAACACTCCCATTTACCAGTGCAACAAAAAGAATAAAATACCACCAGTCTCAGTAAGTCTAAAATAGAACTAATCATCTTGCTTAATTATAACTATCATTTCCTCCAGGCTACTCTATATACTTGTTAAGGGAATCCTCTTTTTCATATATATCCTTTATATTTGTTATCCATACCCACTATCCTATTTTAAGACCTAAACTATCACTTTCGTAGGACCATCAATATAATTTCCTAAAAATATCTCTGCCTCTATCATTTTTCAATATCAATCTATTTTTCATATCCTTTGAGATTTATCTTTCTAAAAAGCAACATTTTCATTGTATAATTTTGCTGCACAAATAGCTTTAAGTAACTTTTCTTTATTCTTAAAGAACATTCCAGAATATCCACCAGCTGTCCCCAGTCTACCTGTCTAGCTACAGACCCTACTTCTTATCTTCAAAGACATTTTCTAGCCAAGTAACTGAAATTAAATAAAGCATATCCTCTCTTTGGTATCTTTATTAATGTCATATACCCCACCCTAAATATATTTAATCTATGCTTATTAAAATACTAATTAATTTAGAAAAATATATTTGAATGCTGAGAATTTCCCAGGTACTATGTTAGGTCCTAGGGATACAGTAGTAAACAAAACACAGTCCCTACCCTCATAGAGCTAGATTCTATTTGGGGATACGGGAAGCTTCCATTTCTGTCAGCCAAAGGCTGCTTCTTCTATAAAGTCAAAAAGATTTTTCTTAACAATCCTCTGAAAATCATCACTCTATTCCCTAAATTACCCCTCCATGCTAGTAACAATAATGATACTACTACTACTACTGCGACTATTACTACTGCTGCTTTTTTTTTTAAAAGTATCTACTATATGCCAGTCACCATGATCAGTTGATCTAAAAATTAAAATAATCCTGAGAGCTAGACATTTTAACATTAATTTTACTACTGAGAAAGCCAAGTTTCTACATTAAGCAACTTCTCCAAGGTTATATAGTTGTAAGTAACATGAAACTAGGACTATCTTGTTCATCTCTTTCATCACTTAGTGATGGGAAGTATATGCTCAATCCAGATTTGTGGAAGAAAATTAAAGAAGGAGTGGCTATAAGGAGAGAGGAAAGAATGGAAGTATCTATTGTTTGAATCAAGGGAAGTCTAATGTTAAAACACTAACCTTTCTCCCTGGTCATACATAGCACAGTCTCTCTCTCACTGTACTTGTGGTCTTCCTCATGGTCCAGTGCTTTATCTTTCCTGATATACTGTCCTACTGTACAGATGAGGCACTATCTTTTGCGGCACCTATCGTAATGACTTGCCCATAGCAGCCATTTCATAAATAGTTATTGAAGAAATAGATCAATTGAACCTTATGGGAAGGGATTCTTATTTGCCATGAATCTTTTAAAATCCCTTTGTACTCGAAAGTGCTACTCACCATTGTCAGTTTCCAAAGGAGTAAACTGTCTTAATTTCTCTCTACTCATTTTACTTCAAAACTTGCTAACAATAAGCTGTCTCCCTTTTCATCTGAATACAGCTCACCCCTTCAGCAGCCTTCAACATCAATCCATCCATCAACAAATATTTATTGAGTGACTTTCCCCACCTTCTTTGCCAGCTCATATGATCTCTTTTCACCTGATTTTAAAAGTACATCAGTATCTTCACAACCTTGGAAAAGAGCTAGAGAGCTATATCACTCCACTAATTCATCTGCTCTTTCATCAAGATCACATGAAGAAGTTTTTTAAGTTCTGTGATTCTGGAAAAATGCTTTGGTACGCTTGTTATAAGAAAAAAGGTCAGATCAATCTTTCTGGATCAGATGCTAAGGGAGATCATTCTGCTGCTTTATGTTATTTCACCTTTCTTGAATCCCCTTAGGATCAAGACGGGGAGCTGAGTATTAATGCTGTTTCTGTCCCCAGCCGCCTAGCCTGTTGATAAAATATGGAAATTGTAAGGTTTCAAGTTGTTTATATGTAATCTTTTTCGGATTATGCTAACAGCAGCATTAATCATTAACATACTATTTTCACATACATTATTATTTGGTCCTCATAACAGTCCTATGAGGGTTGATATCTCCATTTTATAGATGAATAAATAGCTAAGAGATGATAAGTTGCTCAACATTGCTCATCTAGTAATGTTGGAGTTTTGATACAAATCTAGGTTTTCTGGACTCTGAATCTAGAGCTGATCCCACTACCTTATGCTACACACATAGCTTATCCTCTAAAAGTGAGAGAGAATCTGATTGAATCGTTTGAAGTTGCAGATGTTTAACTGTTTCTGACTTACAAAATGGCAGTTCTGCATGGTTCAACCTGAGAGTTTAAAATGACTTAGCATGGTGGTTAGGAGCTAGAATTCTGGAGGCAGATTGCCTGGGTTCATAGCATGATTCTCTCACTCTCTAGCTATAAAACTTTGGGTGAGTTACTTAACCTCTCTGAGCCTTGGTGTCCTTATTTACAAAATGGATGGTAATTATACTTATCTTATTGGGTTGTATAAGGACTGAATGATACAATTTTGTAACAGTTTAGTGTTTAGCACCTACTGAACCCTCAAAAATATTAACTGCAATTATTTTAAAGTTTTTCCTAGGTCTGCCATTGGCATATTTTAAGTCCTGCCTATTCACTCTTCTAAACAGAAACCAGTGTAGGCATATGTGAGTGTTGGGGCAGAGGGAAAATGGCAGGTGTAGAGATGAATGCCTATTGTTTGTAGGAAATTTTATAAAAATTAATGTATATTTGTTAAGTTGTGCACAATATTCCCACAGAGGACTTGAGTTACCCCTCTTTCCCCTGTGAGATTCAATTAACTTAGATCAAATAGAAACCTACAGTGACAAAAAAAGTATAATATATTTTTCAAAGAAAAATTTAAAAGCTCAAGTTTCTACATTTATATCAGTGCTTCCTAAACTGGATCCGGGCGTTTAGAAGCGGTTATGCATACTGAAGTTGTGGCTGACAACCGCTAGTCACAACAGGGACCTCTGGGCTGCAAATTGGATGCACCAAATCTTTCTCTCTCTGGACTCTTGTCTGCCCACCCCCCAGGGCTTTTAAGTGTTCTGGCACAGTGTTAACTGGGAAGATGATAGCATAAGCTCTAAACAGTGCATCATGATTAACCATAAGTCATTGTTGCTTTTTTTTTTTTTAATATCCTCTTGGAACAGGAATACTCAAAAGGGTACCAACATAAATCCCCAATTACATTAAATTAAATAAATTCCATAAATAGCTTAAGCATAGTAAACAAATATTAATCAGACAGTAAATCTTGGGTGGGAAGCACCAAGGACTGAAGGCAGTTTGTAGGAAGGGAGAAGATATGAAGGGAAATTAAAAATCATATTTTCACCCCACTATCATTTTTCTTAATGACCTTAGGATGATCTTGTTTGCCACGTTTTCGCTGTGTAATTCCTTTTTATGCTTCCAAAAAAATTTCCATGATTCCTCTCCCTTTCCAGCTATCTAATGCTACCATAAACCCTGGCTTTCTTTCTCTAGCCCTCCTATACAAAGGCCAGGTTGTGCTAATGTCATTTCTCTGTGTTTACAGAGTACTTGTGTAGATCTTTTGCCCTGATTGTATAAGGTGTTGGCTACCAGCTTCTGGCTTTAGGTTCAATCAGACATGGATGCTAATCCTAAATTGGCCACTTACTAGAGTTGTGACTTTAAAGAAGTTACATGGCTTCAGTTCCTCCTCAGTAAAATCTTATTTACTTCAATACAGTTGTTAGGAATTTTAAATTAAATAAGAAGTATAGCACAGTGCTCAAGAGTACATACACTAGATACTCCAGTTGATAAAATATAGAAATTGTAAGGTTACTTATACTCTAGAGCCAGATTGCCTGAGTTTGACTCTGCCAGTTACTAGCTGTGAGATATCTGCCTCAGTTCTCTCATCTGTAAAAGAGAGTTCATAATCTCATAGGATTGTGAAGACTGAATGAATTAGTGAATTAGTATAAATGAAAAGAATAAGTAAAATACTTGGAACAATAGCCTGGGACATGGTGGGTGTAACTGTTACTACACTATCCATTATTATTACAGAATGGTGGAGTAAGGTACTCAGAAAATCCTCACCCCAAAGAACAACTTTAAAACTGAATTGCCAAAAATAGCCATTTCTGGACTCTGGAAACTGACTAAGGGCATATAGAAAATTGAAAAACTTTGATTCAAGAACCTCAGTTAACAACAGTGGGAATCTGGTGTTCTAGGCCTGCGACTGCTCTTACACATCCCCTCCCCCAAATTCTGTGCATGCAATAACTCTACGAGGGCAGGAAAGGCTATAAAACAGAAGCTTTGCTGCCACAGGGGACCAACTTCACTTGGAGCAGCATGTGGGCAAACCTCATAATCAGGGATGTTGTTAAAAACAATAGTGATTTTGGTGGTAAATATTAGAAAAAGTAAACACTGCAGTAACTTAAGTTAGCAATACTAGTTGGCGAAAGCTACAGGCTGTCCAGACTAGCTAGAAATATATCCGGAAAATCTGTTGAACCATGGCAGGCCTTGATAGCTCCAAACGATCTCTGCCAGGCTGGAAGACTGAGTGCATGTGCAAGGTCATTCATAGAGTCAGTAGAGACTGGAGAAGGTCCTAGCCATCTACACATCCCTAGCTGAATGTGAGGCCTTGCACATATGCAGGGGAGTCATAATAGGTCTATTATAAAATAAAATCTCAGGCAGATTTGTAAACTGTTTGAATTTAAACACATTTCCCTGTCCATACACAAATCCATTGGCAAAGGATGGAAGACTTACTGGCTCAAAGTGTTTAAGTGTAATCTCTGACCAATCATTGGCTCACCACTAAGCTATGCTGATCTAGAGGCAACACTAGGATGCCAGAATTTAAAAAGAAAAAAAAAAAAAAGAAAGAAAACTCAAAAGAGATATCAGTAGCTATACACTTCAAGAAAGATAGACTCTACAGATCTAGCCCAAATATGTGACTAAACATACAAACAAGCAAACACAAAGAAACAGCAAATGGCAAATAAGAATTAGGAGTTACTATAACATTATTTCAATGGCCTGTTTTCAAAAAGAAATTACGAGACATTCAAAGAAAGCAAAATATGACCCACACATAAGAAAATAATTAGCAAAAATAAACTGTTTCTGAGACATTTTAGATGTTGGAATTGATAGAAAAAACATCAAAGCAGCTATAAATATGTGCAAAGAACTAAAGGAATCCTCTTTAAAAAAGTAAAAGGAAGTATGACAACAATGAATAATCAGATAGAGACTATCAATAAAGAAGCATAAATTATAAAATAAAATTATGTAAAAATTTGGGAGTTGAAAAGTATGACAACTGACATGAAAAATCCACTAGAGGTTCCAGTTTTTGTCTAGCATGTAAGAATCACAAGTCACCACTTTGTCCTAACAACAAATAGAAAGCTAAACAAACTGAAAAATCAACTCTGTCAGAGAAGTGAGGTCACAGAGTAAACTGCTGTCCCCCAAATTGGAGAGACAGGTGGGCAGATAGAGAGAATCACTATTACTAGGGCAGAAATCGCCACAGGAACCAGTGCCAGGGTAGGAAAAACTTAAACTGTAATTGATGAATTGTGGAGGCTCAGTGTGGACAAATTTGAGGATTAAACAGGGTTTGATCCAGAGAGGTTCAATCTTTGGGGTTACAGCCATATTTTAGTGAGTTTTACCTCTAGTAAATCTACCAGGTTCTCAAAGTGAAGAGTGGAGAAAAATTCCTCATGCTTCCAGCAGACGAGGGAAAAAGGAACTATTTTGAAACATGTAGAAGCATTCTGTTCTTCTTAACAAGGTCTATCCTCAGGAGCAACTATTTTATCAGAGCCTAACCTGCTGTGGTTTTACCAGAGCCTAATCTACCCGGGGAAGGGAAATACCAACTTCAGCACCCTTTAGCTATTCAGTACCACCTGAAAGGGGGAAAAACTGAAAAGCACTGGTGACATTCACAGTCCAGAGACACAAGCTCACTAAAAGACTGAAACCAAGTCATAAGAGTATAGAACACTAACCCCTCCTCTGCTACTTTACTACTACATTTCTAAAGGGCTATTTACTGCAGTTCCTTTTACCCAGCACATGATGTCTTTCAACAAAAAATTACAAAGCATAATAAAAGGCAAAACACACAGTTTGAAGAGATTGGGCAAGTATCAACCAGAGTCAGATATGGCAGGAATGTCAGAATTATCAGAACAGGAGTTAAAAAAAAATAATTGATATTCTAAAAGGTTTAATGGACAGAGTAGACAACATGCAAGAACAGGTAAATAATGTAAGTAGAGAGATGGAAATTCTTGGAAATGTCCAAAAAGAAATGTTAGAGATTAAAAAAAAAAACCAAAACCCACTGTAACAGAAATGAAGAATGTTTTTGGTGGGCTCATTAGTAGACAGGGCATGATTGAGGAAAGAATCTCTAAGTTTGAAAATGTGATAATAGAAACTTCCAAAACTGAAAAAGCAAAGAAAAAAAAAAGACTGAATAAAACCCGCAACCAAACAGAATATCCAAAAACTGTGGCGCACCTACAAAAGGTGTAATATACATGTAATACCAAAAGGAGAAGAAACAGGGAGAGGAATGAAAACAATATTAAAAGCAATAATGACTGGGAAGTTTTTCCAAATTAATGTCAGACATCAAACCACAGATCCAGGAAGCTCTGTGAGTAACAGAAATACCTAGGCATATTATATACAAACTTCAGAAAATCAAAGGTAAAGAAAAAATTTTGAAAGAAGCCAGAGGAAAAAAGCACCTTATCTATAAAAGAGCAAAAATAAGAACTACATTTGACTTCTCCTCAGAAACAATGCAAACAAGAAGAGAATGGAATGAAATATTTTAAACGTTGAGAGAAAATAAAAAACCAACCCAGAATTCTGTACTCTGCAAAATTATCCTTCAAAAGTGAAAGAGAAATAAAGACTTTCTCAGACAAAAAAGAAAAACTGACAAAATGTGTTGCCAGACCTGCTTTGCAAGAAATGCTAAAAGAATTTCTTCAGAATGAAAGAAAATGATATAGGTCAGAAAAATAGATCTACATAAAGAAAGAGTATCAGAGAATAAATAAAGTCAAACAAAAACCACCACTTTATTTTTCTTATTCTTAACTGACCTAACAGATTTTTCAAAATAGTAACATCAACAGTATATTCAATTATGTGTTTTTATGTGTGTGTGTATATACATATACATATATATATACACATATATGTATATATATATTTAGGTATGCATGGAATGAATGACAGAAATAATACAAGGGATGGTATGGAGTAATTAGGAAAATTTTGTTATTATTAGGTACTTGCACTACCTATGAATCAGCATAGTATTATTTGAAAGTAGCTTGAATTAGTAAATGTATAGAGAAAACTCTAGGACAATCACTAAAAAAAGTAAAAGAATTAGAATAATTGATATGCTAAGAAATGAGAAAAAATGTAATTATATAAAATGCTCCATTAAAACCAAAAAAGGCATGAAAAGTTTGGGAAAAAATAGAAACAAACAACAAGGGCAACAAATAGAAACTAGGAAAGATGGTGGATATTAATCGAACACTATAAATAGTCACTATAAATGTCAATGATCTAAATACAACAATTAAAATACAGAGACTGTCAGAGTGGATCAAAAAAACAAGACCCAACTACATATTTTCTACACGAAACCTACTTTAAATATAGAGGTATATATAGAGATTAAAAGTAAAGAGATGGATAAAATATACCATGCTAACACTAATCACAGGAAACTGAGAGTAGCTATATTAATTTCAGAAAGACTTCAGAGCAAGGAAAATTATTAGGGATAATGAGGTGCATTATATAATTATAAAGAAGTCAGTACACCAAGAAGTCCTAACAATCTTTATTGTGTATGCCCCTAGCAACAGTGAGGCAAAAATGATAAGAATTCAAGGAGAAACAAATGAATCCACTATTACAGTTGGAGACTTTCACACCCCTCTATCAGAAATGCACCATTCAGCACCATGCAGAAAATCACCAAGGACATAGTTGAACTCAACAGCACCATTAATCAACTGGATACAATTAACGTCTGTAGACTACTTCGCACAACAATAGCAGATTACACATTCTTCTCAAGCTCACGTGGAACATTTACCAAGATAGACCACTTTCTGGGCCATAAATCACACCTTAACAAATTAAAAAAAAAAAAAAGAAATCATACAGTGTCTGCTCTCAGACCATAATGGAATTAAACTAGAAATCAAAACCAGAAGGATAATTGGAAAAATTCTAAAATACTTGGACATCAAATAACACACTTCTAAATAACACAGGGAGCAAAGAAGAAATCTCAAGAGAAATTTAAAAATATTTGGAACTAATTGAAAATGAAAATACAACTTAACAAAATTAGTGGGATGCATTAAAGGCAGTAATTAGAGGGAAATCTATAGCACTGAATGCATACAAAAAAAGAAAAATGATGTAAAATCAATAATCTAAGCTTCCATCTTAGAAAACTAGATAAAGAAGAGTAAGTTAAATACAAAGCAAGCAAAAAAAAAAAACGAAAGAAAGAGAAAAAAAAACCCCAGCAGAAATCAATGAAATTGAATAAAGGAAATCAATAGAGAAAATCAACAAAAGCAAAAGACAGTTCCCTGAAAAGATCAATAAAATCAATGACCCTCTAGCCAGGCTAAATAAGAAAAAAATGTGAGGTGATACAAATTACTAATATCAGAAAGGAGAGAGGGGACATCAATACAGAGCCCATGGACATTAGAAGGATAATAGAGGAATATTATGAAAAACTCTATGCCCCCAACTTTGATAAGCTAAATGAAATGAACCATTTCCTGAAAGGCAATCTGCCGAAACTCAGAATCTAAGAAGAAAAAGACAATCTGAACATACGTATTTCCTAACCAGGAAACCAGACAAAGACATTATAAAAAAGAAAACTACAGACCAATACTGCTCATGAACATGGATGTAAAAATCCTCCACTATTATTTGTATCTTCATCACTGTCATCTTTGTAGCACTTATTATAATTATACTATACAGCAATTGTCTATCTATTTCCCTATTCCATTAGACCTCCACTTCCCCAAGGGCAGGAATCATTTCTTATTCATCTTTCTATACATTGTACCTAGCAGAGTATCTGGTATACAGTAGATATTTAATAAATATATGTTAAATTGAACTTCATCAGATCCAAACCTAGGGGTTCTTAAAATCTGCTTCAGGGGCTCACAGAGTTGTACATATACTAGGTAAGTGTATATATGCTGCCTAAGGACACTGTTTCTACCTAGATACCCAGTTGCAGTTACAGGCTCCAAATAAAATTTAAAATGATAGAGAATGAATTTTTTAAAAGTATATTTATATAATCAATTCACCAACATCATCAGCTTCATTAAAATAGCAGCGTTATGCTGACTTGCATTAAGGCTGGATAATTATTTTTGAAGCAGAAATAAATAAGACTTAAGTAAGTGAATGGAAGCTAAAATTACCTGCTAGTAGCAAAGCTGTGAGTATGAATAGTAATTATTGAGAAATATCTTTCTGAAAAGAATTAAGTACCACTCAGTTGTTTATTTCAACTTGCTTTTATCCTTGTAACTGGAGAGAAATATGGTGAGTGCTATGGGCATTTACTTCACTTGACACTGATGTTTACACAAAATCTATCCTTGGAGGTTTATACATATATATGCGTATACATGCATATACCCATATAAAATTATATATATATATATGTGTGTGTATGTGTGTGTATATATATATATATATATATACACACACACACACACAGAATACATATCTTAAGATGTCGATGTTTCAACTGAAATAATGTGATAAAACGATAGCATTCTTTCTTAGTAAAAATTGGTAAGAAAAGAGCTGGTATATTTCTACTATATTCATTATCTTTATAATACTTTTCCAGATATCTAGGCTTACAAAAGAAGACAGATAAAATGCAGTTCCCATTTTCAGAGCACAAGTTTTGTTTTAAAGGCCTCTTGAGGGTGGTTTGTCAATTTCCTTTGAAATCAAGGTGCCTATAGAGATTCAGAGGCAGTGTACTTGTATGGATTTTATCCCTTGTCATCACAAGGAATAAAAGATGCCTCTGTC
Source organism: Eubalaena glacialis (assembly GCF_028564815.1). Classification (NCBI taxonomy): domain Eukaryota; kingdom Metazoa; phylum Chordata; class Mammalia; order Artiodactyla; family Balaenidae; genus Eubalaena; species Eubalaena glacialis. The sequence goes on along the minus strand of NC_083725.1, from coordinate 59,175,180 downwards.
TTGTTTGAGCTACGAATCAAACTGGACCAAGGACTATTTCATGCAATTGCTGTTTTGGAATTTGGGCATCTTAAAACCAAAAGAGAAAATACATTTTAAACCAAGAACCCACTTTTTCTACGTCTAGGCTTAAGTGAATTTTCCCCTTGTTTTTGCTAAGTATTCTTGGTATGTCATCAGCAGAATCTGCCCATATGAGCATTATTCTAGGTAAAAAGAATAGTGATTGCTTTATACCTCTTATCTGTTAGAGTTGATGTAGGATATCTTTATGGAGGGTTCACAGTAAAGGCCTTCTTCAGCTGATAGAACAGGAATATTCTTTTAGTAATATATATGATCACTTTAAACATAGGGTTAAAAAACAGAAAGCACTCAACATAAATCAAATTGCCTTGGCAACGTGGCATGTATTCTTTAGAAGAGATCTTTAGACAGACTCTAAAGTGTAACCACTACTGCCTAAAATCTTAGCAGAATGCCCACAGCATTTGGCTTTCCCAATATCAAATAGGATACAATTACTTTGCTGGTTTATGGTCAACATTCAAATTCATTTTAAATGCAGCATCCTATAAACTTGCCAGTATCCAAATATTCAAACGGTCTTGTGAGAACAAATTTTTGGACCAACGATTCAGTTACTAGAGCAGGAAAAAGCTTTTGGAATCTTGAGGGAGCCACTTAGACTTAAAAACAAAGCAGTTATATTCTTTTAAAATCTTCAGTCCCTCAATTACAGACACATTTTAAGTAATAAATCATTGTTTCGTAATAATATCTCAAGGTGTTCTCACATACATTATCTTACTATGAGATAAGCAATGATTTTATCCCCACTTTACACATGAAGAAACTGAAGTTTAGAGAGGTTAAGTACCTTGACCAAGTTCAGTGAACAAGTTATGAAGTTGGGGTGAGCATTTATATTTTTTGATTCCTGGTTCAGGATTCCCACTGAAAACTTGGGAACTTCAACAAATTTTCATAAGCTTTGCAAGAAAATGTTTTCCCACTGAGCTAATATTGGAGTAAAAACTTAAAACAAGAATCATTCCTTATTAAAAAAAAACTGGCTTCAAAATTGCAACCCCAAAGCCACAACTCTCCCTAAATATTCCCTTCTGCTCCTCCTACTTCTCCATTAGGGAGGTGTTGGCAAAGAGTTGCTTATTTTTTTGCCAAAAAACACCCTTAAAGGAGCAGCCCACTAAGCCAGAAAGCAGAATTATTAGGGGAAAAAACCAAAAAAGACAGACTGTAACAAGGCCTTGAGTGTGCTTGCAGTAAAAATCCTTAGTGCCCATCTTAAAAGATTTTTTATGTCACTGTATTATCTGTTTCACTAGGTTCAAAGTTGAACCAAGAAGTAGTAGGGTGTGCAATGAAGCCCATTAATAAAATTTGCTCATTCATTCATTCATTCGTATATGTCTTAGGTGACTACCATGTTCTGGAAATGTTGAACAATGTAGGTTTAAAGAGGGTCAGTGCTAACGTTAGGACCAATGAATGATCAATGCTAAAGTATTATGACTTAAGGAACTTTATAAAATCTTAGAGACTAGTGTGAAGGACAGACAGCACAGTAATGTAAGTGTCATGATAAAGGTGATGAGATGGTGCTGTGGGAGTCTATAGAAGATACACATAACCTGACTGGAGCACAAGAGGTATCCAGGGAAAGTTTTTGCAGAGGTGGCAATGCTTAAACAGTCTTGAAGGATGAATAGACAATACAATGGAGAATTGAGGAGAAGGGAAGTGTTCTCTAGAGGTCCAGATAAATGGCTCCAGGCACATAAACACCAAGAGGAAATAAAGAGAAAGTATCTGATGAACTCTCTGGACTACAAGGAGTTTACCATGACTAGAAAATGTAGCAAAGTTTAAGTCTGTAGTTTCCAAAATGGATCTGATTTAATATACCTTATTGTTACACAGTTGGATTTGGAACCAGAAGCCGACTCAAACTATGCATGTAAGGCACATAATTTTGCTAAAATAATTCAGGGTTTTAATTTTCAGACACTTTAAATTAGTTTTTAGAACATGAAAGTTCCTCTTTCTGAAAAGAAAATGGGCTAGTATATTCTAGGAAATAGCAACTGCCTGGGCTTTTTGGAAGCCCACCAGGGATTCCTTGCTGGGAGATTTGCGATGATCTGCAATATTCTAGGGCTAAAAGAAAAGGGCAGCTAGGTGGCCTTTCTTCACACTCAAAAATTTCTTGCCATCCAAAATGATTTCCCTCATTTCTTTGTCGATTGATAAATTCCTTTCAAGACTTCATGCAATTAGAAAATAGCTCTCCTACAAAAAACAGTTGGGAGACTCTGGCTTATTGATAAAGAGAAAAATAACTACTGGTCAATTAGTATTATGTATATTAAAATAATGATAATGCTCAATTAAATATTTACTGAGCAGTCTTTGAAACAATTTTAAGAGAAGGGCAAAGAACATCAGACGCAAAAAAGAGGGTAAAAACATTAAAAGTTTGTTCATTTAAACTGCAGCCTGGTTTGTGGTCTGGGAATCAGGAGACCTGGAGTCTAGCCCCGACTCTACTGCCAACCAAATGTACGATCTGGAGAAAGCTGGATCTTCTACTTGGCCTGTTTCTGAATCTATAATGTTAGGTAGTTGAGCAATGATCTCTAAGGTTTCGTTTTGTTTTTGTTTTTATTTTTTAATATCCAAAACATTCACGATTATCAGAAATTTCAATTTTAAGACGAAAGGAAAATGATTGGTCATGTGAGCTTTGCAAGATAGGACTCCAGGACTCCAGACAGAATTATTCAAATGGACTGTCTTAGTCTTTCATTCCTAGTCTTACTGTATGTGATTTTAGCTGGAAAACAAAGAGCGAAAAATAATTTGGATATGGTTGCCCCATAAAAGGAAAGACCACCAAATCTTTGGACAAGATGGCTTACTCCCTTTTCAAAAATTACAATAGAAACTGCATAGAATATATATACCCCATAACACATATCCCATTTCTTAAGAAAACTTTGGCCGAATTTTTTTTAAAGGGCCATATAAATGGGAACTGAAAAAGGCTGGTTGTTAATGAACTGTTACAAATATCCAAAGTTAGAACTTCTGAAATATTTTATCACACTTTTGGTGGCATTTTCTTAAAGAAAATCCTTAGCTAGAAGAAGTAGCTTATATTAAATAATTTTTGCAGGGATCCTGGAACAGATGGTTATTATCAGTTAATCAATCATCATTGACAACTGAATACAGTCTGTTACTTGAATCTACAAAGTGGGTAGGGAGAGCGGTGGTAGTGGGGATAAGAACTGTGGACATTTAGTTCAGCTTCCCATTCTGGCAGCCAACTCAAGAACAAACTGTAATTTGTACATAGAACCTTCTGTTAAATCTGCCACTGAAAGTTTAAAAAAAAAAAAAAAAAAAAAAGCTGAGCATAAAGAAACCCAAGCATGGAGTAGCATCTTGGAATTTCCCTGAGCTACCATTATCAACTAGCCCGTTCCTGTTATAGAACTGGGGCATTCTAATAACACCATGAGGATTTGCTAGAACATAAATGAAAATTTAAAAGGACACAAAAAGGTTAGGTTAGTTCAAAGTGTGCCATTAAGGTACTATTGCTGCCCATGGGAGCCTGAGTTCAGGAGTCTGGACTCCTTTTTATTAGTACTTTACCAGTAGAGAAACTGTATGATTCAGAAAACAGGGAAGAGGAGACATATACCTCCCAGTCCTGGGTAAAAAAGGAAGTTTGTTTTTAATATGTTAAAAACAAGAGGAAATATTTTAAGTCAGCAAGAGTGGATGAGTATTATAAATATGACATTGTCTTCCGTATAACTTTTAAAATCTGGCCTCCATGTAATGGTAAGATAATTTAGGGGCTTGCCAAGTGAGAGAGATCTAAAACACTTTCTGAATAAAGTTAACAGTTTAATAAGTTAAAAAAAGACACACATATAAAGAACACATGGGCCTTCTCCAAAGAGACATTCTCTTTTGATCAGAAGAAATTGGGAAAGAAAGACAATTTTAATAAAAAATTCCTTATAAATGAAACTGTATTGACATCTGAGAGACCCCCAATGTAAACATTCCTAATCATGACAAATGCAATACACATTGCTATTTAGGTGATGTCTACTCTTCAGAAAATGTTTGGGGGAAAGAAGCACATATTCTCATATTAAATCAGAATTGATTCTACGTTATAAATTACTTTATTGAATGTTTGCTTTAAAATAATCATTTTTAATCCACTGAAGAATGATTTTTGTAACTATTTCTTAAGTGGTGGACAATGAATGCAGTTGATTGGTTAACTGACAAGAATTTATTAAGCACCTATGGTATGGGTGGTATAGAGGGGCATCTACATGACAACATAATTAATGCAATCTAGTTAAAAAGTCATCCCTGGAGAATAATAAATTAAGACAATATCCAAGACCTCCAGATTTGGCAGGAACTTAGGAGGGGAACACTTGATACAACCATGGATCTAAACAGTGACTCAGGGAGACTAATTTTAGGAAAAAACAACCAGCCCCATCTCCTAGCGGTAGACTGACCTGGGATTCGTAGATACTGAACTAACATATAGGCAGCCCAGAGAAAAGACACCTGGACAGGAAGTGAATGTTGGTGATTAAAAGAGGGACTCCGGGGGCTTCCCTGGTGGCACAGTGGTTGGGAGTCTGCCTGCCAATGCAGGGGAAACGGGTTCGAGCCCTGGTCTGGGAGGATCCCACGTGCCGTGGAGCAGCTGGGCCTGTGGGCCACAACTACTGAGCCTGCACTCTAGGGCAAACGAGCCACAGCTGCTGAGCCCACGTGCCACAACTGCTGAAGCCCATGTGCCTAGAGCCCGTGCTCCGCAACAAGGGAAGCCACCACTCACCGCAACCAGAGAAAAGCCTGCGCGCAGCAACAGGGACCCAACACAGCCAAAAATAAATAAATTAATTAAATAAAATGATAATAAATAAATTAATTAAAAAAGAAAAAAAAGAGGGACTTGGGACCAGACTGTGAGGGTAAAATGAGTCAACATATGAAAAGAGCGCTTAGAACAGTGGCTGGCATATAATAAATAATGAATAAATATGAAATGTTTTTATATAGTGAACCATCCATCCTCAGAGCAAAATGACCACTAATTCTCTCTGTCTTCTATGGAATATTTTGGGAATTTTTTCCTTTTTGGATTAAACCCATATATTTCATTTTATTTGAATTTCACCTTGGAAAGACACATACCATAGTTTGCTCTGGGTCCTATGCTCTATAGGGAATTGTGTACCGTATCTTACAGGTCAAATTAGACGACTCTGACTGATTTAGTTGAAATTATGGTGAGAACTACAATATTATAGATATTTCTTATGAAATATCCTCCTTTGTTCCATTGTGCCTCCATTTGAAAGGAGAAGACAGGAAATTCTAGGCAAGGAAAGCTGCATGAGAAAGTGTTAAGATGTCAGAATGACTCTCAAAGACTATGAATGATAATTATGAGGCCGGTTTGAGGTGTAAAAAAAAGATTCTATTGAGGGGTTATGAAGTATAACAGTGGGGATAAGTTGCAAAGTATTAAGTCAGTTTGGGGAAATAGAATTTTATCCTGATGTTAATGGGAAACTATTGAAGAATTTTAAATAATATAGTCAAGTGATGTTTCAGGAAGACTGACTTCCAGTTAATTTGCCAGTGTAGTTTATCATAAATTAAAGGGAAGGAGTTGATTCTGTCACTTAAATTTATTTCTGTATATGCTGTGTTTTCTAGGTTAGAAATCAAAATAAAGTTCAGATGAATATCTATTTTTAAATAGAAGGATTTGGAACATATGTTGAATAATTTGATACTAAGTGTGATCTAAGGTATATTAAATATACAGGAGAAATGAAAGTTGATTTCCAAATTACCTCTAGGCCCACATGCCTAATACACTCATTTCCCTTTGAATAGGTCCCTAATGACTTATATCATGTTATTTTTGAAAAGGGGGGATACATGATGTGTGAGGTAGTCTATATGTATAATCAAAATATAATAAAAAATCTCCCATGCATAAAATTATGATAGTATAGTTAAAATGCAATGAATTTACATTATCATTTTTTACTTATTCTCCCCAAAAAATTAAGGATAACCTATTGTTCAACTCAGGACGAGGGCAATGATTCCCATGTCACCCATGTCATGTGAATCAAATGCAAATCACTAAAAAGCCTCCAAAGTATCAAGAAACTATTAACATTTAAAAAAAAATGTATACACTAAGTGGGGAATATTTCAACACTATGGGACTTAAAAAGATTTTTAAAAAATTTTAATAACATTTCCTATATCAAAGGTAAAATAAAACAACCTAAATGTCAACAATAAAAGTGTGGCACATTATTGACTAAAAAAATTTCTAAAGCTAAATTATGGGCCAGATATGTACTCAGTAACTAAAATAACAGCCAAGGTTTAGTTAGCCCCTGCTGTGTGCCAAGCAATTCTGGACACTGTTTATGGGTCAACCTAGAGGTTTCCAAATATTTTCACTAAACTGTGTAATGGCTACAAAACGATTGAATTGGGAGACAAAATATTTGGAGGTATAGCTTACATACTGCTTCCCTAGCCCCTATCCAAAGTTAATTATTATCTCATACTTCATCTTTAAAATTAAAACAATATATATATGATACTAATATACTTCTCCCTCAAACCTCTGCATAACGATCTAAGAAAATGAGCCATATTTTTCCTTTGGTTTGAGTACCTTCCTGGACCACTTCTGTTTACCCAAAGGTATAGATAGTCTGGCTTGATAATTAATTTAAGCTTCACACCCACTGTATGAAGTAAATACTATTACCCCCATTTTATACATGAGGACATGTCTAGCCCAAGGTCATGCAGGACAAAATGGTAGCAAGTGTATATTAATTCCCATTCTTCAGAAACTAAAGCCTGTGATGTTCTTTCTATGATATCATAATGCTTTCAATGCAAAATGCAGGAAGTAAAGTTAGAGCCTACACTTACTGAAATTTTTTGTCTATTAGGAATTCTCAGAAGGAGCAAGAGTTTTAGGGAAATGTATTTGAGAAAAGGTAAACAGATTTTTTCTTGATTTTATTTTTAAAGAAACTGAAATGTACTGAACAGGCCTACAATTGACAGTTTACTCCAGTTGTAGGAGAGCACAAGGGAACAAATACTGGCACAACAGTTATTATTTTATAGATAACGTAACATCAAAATACACGGAAAAAAATGAATATTTTTGTAAATAAATTGCACAGCTCCTTAAAAAAGACATAAAACCAAGACAACTATGTAAAAATAGTCAAATAAATGGTACATCAGAATTAGGGGTAAGATTGGAAAGTATGAAAGGAGTGCTAACCCTTTATCAGTATTAGGGAAACTGGAACTTACATAAACAGAGCAGAGGAAAGTCAGGTAGGAAAATTCTGCATGTGGTTTCGGATGGGAAAAAGTGTAGATAAATCATGCTAGATCAACTAGATATCTGTATAGGCAAAATTGAACCTCAACATCTATCTCACATCATACACAAAAACTAATTTGTGATGGATTAAAGACCTATACGTAAAAGCTAGAATTATATAATTCATAGAAGAAAACATTTTAAAAAATCATTTTAAAAGAAGAATTTTGTGACCTGGAGATAGGCAAAGGTATTTTAGAATGCAAAAGGCACTAACCATAAAAGAAAATTTGATAAACTGGACTTCATAAAAATTTCAACTTCTTCTTGTCAAAAGTCACTGTAAAGAAAATAAAAATGTAAGTAACAGTCTGGGAAAGAATATTTGCAAAGTAAACATCCCAAAACTAACTGCATCCTGAATATATAAAAAAATCCTTACAAGTGAATAATAAAAAAGTACACAACACAATTATTTTTTAAATGGGAAAAAAGGAGGAGACCTAAGTAACTTTGGAAAATGTTGTTTTGACCAGAAACTATATGGTTAAAAATAAAAGGACCCATATACTGTACATAAACACTGTATTCCGATACATTTATTTCTCACAAGAATTCAAGCAAAAAAGTTTGAGACTACTTTACATGTGCACTAGTATTAAACAAGTAAGCAAAAGGATGGTAGATGGTGGAAGGCAGGCTTCTCACTGTCAGAGGGTAGGGGGGTGGGAAGTTACAGATAAGAAAGAGAGGAAGTCTAGAATAAATCCTATCAAACTGGATTAGAGTCAGAGACATCAATAAGAACTCCTGTTTATATAGACTCAACACACAAACGAAAAGATATACAAATTATAGATTATAATGGTTACATGGGATAATATACATACAAATACTACCTAGTACTCTCCCTTGAAAGAACCTAGAAACATTACTTTAACCAAGTGATAAAGGTTAACATTGCCAGGAATGACATGTAGATATCATATATCCCCTCATATAATGTGATGAGAACACTTGATTTCTGTGGTATTCTTTCAACAATCCATAACTCTAATCATGAAAGAGAAAAAAATCAGACAAATCCAGATTGGGGTCATTCTATAGGATACCTGGTCAATATTCCTCAAGATCATCAAGGTCACAAGAAACAAGGAAAGAAAGACTGAGAAACTGTCACAGACTAGAGGACATGGAATCACATGAGAAAGAAATGCAATGTGGAACCTTGGACTGAATCTTGGAAGAGAAAGTGTACAGTCATGGAAACACTGATGAAATCTAAATAAAGTCTGGAATTAGCTAATAGTAGTGTACCAATGTTGGGTTCTTAATATTGACAAATATACCATGGTAATGTAAAGTGTTATCAATGGGAAAAACTGGGTGAGAGGTATAAAGGAACTCCCTGCACAATCATTTCAAATATTTTGTAAATCTATAATTATTCCAAAATAAGAAGTCTATTTTAAAAATGGGCAAAGACTTAGACTGACACTTTGCAGGAGAGGATATATGAATGAGCAATAAATATATAAAAAGATGCTCAAAATTGTTAGCCATAAGGGAAATGCAAATCAAAACTATAGAGATGTCACTCTATACTCACTGGAATGGCTAAAATTAAAATGACTAACAATACCAAATGTTGGAGAGGATGCAGAGCTACTTGCTCTCTCATACATTGCTGGTATGAGTGTAAAATGGAACAACCAATATAGAAATTTGTCTGGCAGGTCCTTATTAAACACTTGCAGTTTCTTGTTAGAGTAAAACACATGTCTACTTAATGATCTAGAAACTCTACTTTCAGATATTTACCCAAAATAAAACACATGTCCACAGAAAGACTTGTACAAGAATCTTCATTGCAGCTTTATTCACAATAGCAAAATATAGGAAACTGAAATGCCTATTAATAGGTAAATAGATAAACAAGTTGTGATATATTCATACAATGGAATACTACTTAGAAATAAAAGGGACAAGTTCCTGATACACACTGCAATATGGATAAATCTTTAAAACATGTTGAGTGAAAGAAACCAGAACAAAGCACATATGTACATAATTCCACTTATATGAGTTTAAGGACAGGCAAAACTCATTTATGGAGAAAGAAATCAGAGTACTGGCTGCTTCTGGGAGGGCACATCTTGTGCAAGAGAAGCTTTCAAAAATTATTTTGAATAATTTAATTTTAAAAGGTTAAAAAAGGAAAAAAAGATAAGCCTACAGGTATATATCACACGAGCACGCCTACTATCCAAATTTTCCCTATTGCTTTAGACAAAAAATAACACTAAAAAAAAATAGAAAACAAAATTTTTAACCAAGAGCAAGTAGACCTTCCTCAGGATTATATTATGACTATGTTTAAAAAAGATGTTAACCAGTTTTATCACCTACAAGAAACTTAGGCTATAAGAATCAAATTTAACTGTGTAGGGAAAAAAAGGACTAATTATATTCAGACATTTGTTTGTGGTGGAGATAAGACACATTACTCAAAATTAAATAGAGTACATGGCTTCAATATTTCCAAACTTAGAATATATGCTATACTTCCATTCTAATATAAGGGAAAGAGGATGGATTTGTATAGATCCTCAAGGAGCGGGGCTCAGTACATTGCACATCAACAGTTATGCCAAGATGCTGATTTCATTATGACCCATCTACAGTAAGCACTGTTCACTTCATGCAGGCTGTTCTGTGTTTTCCTGTTACTTTCAAATGAAATCATCCATCTGTAGAAAATGAGCAAATGGAATATTCATGAGCAAGAGATAATTTTTATCATCCCTGGAGAGTTCCTTTCTTTGGGTTGTTTATTACCTGCAGAGCTCAACTGTATGAAAATTGATTAAATATAATTTACCAATTATAGTGATGCCAGAGCACATTCCTCAAAGCAAACACTAAAACCGTAATCATTCTTACAATAGAAGGTATGCTTTCAGGGGTGGAGCCAGGTTTCGTGGAGTCTGAATCTTACACAATTTGGGGAGCTTTTTTTTTTTTAAAGACATAAAATTACAAGAACAAGTTTGCTAAAAATTTTCCCTAGGGTCTTAGAAAGGGCTGTTAAAATAAACGACCTGGAGCATATGACCTTTAAGCATATTAACTTAAAGATAAATCTACCTTTGCAAATAAGTTTTTTTAAGAGGTGATGACAAGAGGTCAAAGGATTTGTCTACTTAAAACCTATATAGAAACCATCAAGTAAGCATTTGAATTTTCTTAATCTGAATTGAAAATAAGTGGTTCATGACTCATTTCTAATTGGTAATTTAACTGAATTCAACTATTGTACTTGCTTTCACTTTTTTTTTTTTTTTTTTTTGGTCGGTGGGGAGATGAGGATAGTTCCCATCTGAAATTGCTGTCAGGTTGTGAGCCACATTCTTAGTATTCTTTACTTGTAAGAGTAGCTGCTCACATAGTTTACCAATTCCTTAGGCCTTGTTCCAGCAAAGATAAATCCTCAAAATGAAAGAACTCCTACTTCTTAAGTCTTAGGTCAGAGGAAGTCTTTCATTGCCAGCTCCCACCTTCTTGCTGCACTGCAAGAAGAATTAATCACTCCCTATCTGACCTTCTATAGTCTTTGTAGTCATCTCAATTACACTACTTTTTAAGTTTTTCATTAGTTATTTGCGTTTGAGCTTAACTTTGCTAGAATGGAAGCTCCTTAAGAGCAAGGAAATGTCCTATCTTTAAATCTAAAAGGCCTAGCTCATATTGGGGGCTTAATAAATATCCATTGACTGACTGACTGAATGAATGAATGCTTTAGAGGTAAGCAACTTAAAGTAAGGACCAAAGCATATATCAGTAGCATCAGCATCATCAGACAGCTTCTTAAAAATGCAAAATTTCCAGAACTATCCCAGACCTACTGAATCAAAATGTGAATTTTAACAAGATATTTGGGTGATTCCTGGGCACATTAAAATTTGATAAATACACAGACTCTGGGAGGGCTCACGCCGGGGGGTGCTTCCCGGGGCTTCTGCTGCCAGTGTTCTTGTCCCCGCGGTGAAGCGGAGCCACCCCCCACCTCTGCGGGAGACCTTCCAGCACTAGCAGGGAACTTGTGCTTAGAAACATGAATTAGAAGACTTAAGATCTGGAGTGGATTTCTTACAACCATAGCAAATTTTTAGTCTGGCACATATTCAGCATTCATTGTTGGAAGATTTTATACGAATGGATAGATGGTAGAAATGTTTACAGGCCAGTGACATGTTGATGATATGCAGAAAGCTACGAGGTTGATCAGAGGAGGATAAAGCTCACTGAATGCAAAGGTTGGTTTCTATTCCTTTGGCTTGGGAGAGGAACCAAGATGGCAGAATAGAAGGACGTGCTCTCACTCCCTCTTGCGAGAACACCAGAATCACAATTAGCTGCTGGACAATCATCAACAGGAAGACACTGGAACTCACCAAAAAAGATACCCCACATCCAAAGACAAAGGAGAAGCCACAATGAGACGGTAAGAGGGGCGCAATCAGAGTAAAATCAAATCCCATAACTGCTGGGTGGGTGACTCACAGACTGGCAAACACTTATACCACAGAACTCCACCCACTGGAGTGAAGGTTCTGAGCCTCACGTCAGGCTTCCCAACCTGGGGATCCGGCAACGGGAGGAGGAATTCATAGAGAATCAGACTTTGAAGCCTAGTGGGAATTGATTGCAGGACTTCGACAGGACTGGGGGAAACAGAGACCCCACTCTTGGAGGGCGCACACAAAATAGTGTGCGCATCAGGACCCAGGGGAAGGAGCAGTGACCCCGGGGGAGACTGAACCAGACCTACCTGCTAGTGTTGGAGGGTCTCCTGCAGAGGCGGGGGGTGGCTCTGTTTCACCCTGGGGACCGGGACACTGGCAGCAGAGGTTCTGGGAGGTGCTCCTTGGCGTGAGCCCTCCCAGAGTCTGTCATTAGCCCCACCAAAGAGCCCAGGTAGGCTCCAGTGTTGGGTTGCCTCAGGCAAAACAACCAACAGGGAGGGAACGCAGCCCCACCCATCAACAGTCAAGTGGATTAAAGTTTTACTGAGCTCTGACCACCACAGCAACAGTCAGTTCTACCCACCACCAGAGCCTCCCATCAAGCCTCTTAGTTAGCCTCAACCACCAGAGGACAGACAGCAGAAGCAAGAAAAACTACAATCCTGCAGCCTGAGGAACAAAAACCACATTCACAGAAAGATAGACAAGATGAAAAGGCAGAGGGCTATATACCAGATGAAGGAACAAGATAAAACCCCCAGAAAAACAACTAAATGAAGTGGAGATAGGCAACCTTCCAGAAAAAGAATTCAGAATAATGATGGTGAAGATGATCCAGGACCTCAGAATAAGAATGGAGGCAAAGATCGAGAAGATGCAAGAAATGTTTAACAAAGACCTAGAAGAATTAAAGAACAAACAAATAGAGATGAACAATACAATAACTGAAATGAAAACTACACTAGAAGGAATCAATAGCAGAATAACTGAGGCAGAAGAACGGATAAGTGACCTGGAAGACAGAATGCTGGAATTCACTGCTGCAGAACAGACTAAAGAAAAAAGAATGAAAAGAAATGAAGACAGCCTAAGAGACCTCTGGGACAACATGAAACGCAACAACATTCGCATTATAGGGGTCCCAGAAGGAGAAGAGAGAGAGAAAGGACCCAAAAAAATATTTGAAGAGATTATAGTCGAAAAATTCCCTAACGTGGGAAAGGAAATAGCCACCCAAGTCCAGGAAGCGCAGAGAGTCCCATACAGGATAAACCCAAGGAGAAACACGCCGAGACACATAGTAATCAAAATGGCAAAAATTAAAGACAAAGAAAAATTATTGAAAGCAGCAAGGGAAAAACGACAAATAACATACAAGGGAACTCCCATAAGGTTAACAGCTGATTTCTCAGCGGAAACTCTACAAGCCAGAAGGGAGTGGCATGAGATACTTAAAGTGATGAAAGGGAAGAACCTACAACCAAGATTACTCTACCCGGAAAGGATCTCATTTAGATTTGAGGGAGAAATCAAAAGCTTGGCAGACAAGCAAAAGCTAAGAGAATTCAGCACCACCAAACCAGCTCTACAACAAATGCTAAAGGAACTTCTCTAAGTGGGAAACACAAGAGAAGAAAAGGACCTACAAAAACAAACCCAAAACAATTAAGAAAATGGTCACAGGAACATACATATCGATCATTACCTTAAACGTGAATGGATTAAATGCTCCAGCCAAAAGACACAGGCTTGCTGAATGGATACAAAAACAAGACCCATATATATGCTGTCTACAAGAGACCCACTTCAGACCTAGGGACACATACAGACTGAAAGTGAGGGGATGGAAAATGATATTCCATGCAAATGGAAATCAAAAGAAAGCTGGAGTAGCTATACTCATATCAGATAAAATAGACTTTAAAATAAAGAATGTTACAAGAGACAAGGAAGGACACTATATAATGATCAAGGGATCAATCCAAGAAGAAGATATAACAATTATAAATATATATGCACCCAACATAGGAGCACCTCAATACATAAGGCAACTGCTAACAGCTATAAAAGAGGAAATCGACAGTAACACAATAATAGTGGGGGAGTTTAACACCTCACTTACACCAATGGACAGATCATCCAAAATGAAAATAAATAAGGAAACAGAAGCTTTAAATGACACAATAGACCAGATAGATTTAATTGATATTCATAGGACATTCCATCCAAAAACAGCAGATTACACTTTCTTCTCAAGGGCACACAGAACATTCTCCAGGATAGATCACATCTTGGGTCACAAATCAAGCCTCAGTAAATTTAAGAAAATTGAAATCATATCAAGCATCTTTTCTGACCACAACGCTATGAGATTAGAAATGAATTACAGGGAAAAAAACGTGAAAAGCACAAACACATGGAGGCTAAACAATACGTTACTAAATAACCAAGAGATCACTGAAGAAATCAAAGAGGAAATCAAAAAATACCTAGAGACAAATGACCATGAAAACACGACGATCCAAAACCTATGGGATGCAGCAAAAGCAGTTCTAAGAGGGAAGTTTATAGCTATACAAGCCTACCTAAAGAAACAAGAAAAATCTCAAGTAAACAATCTAACCTTACACCTAAAGGAACTAGAGAAAGAAGAACAAACAAAACCCAAAGTTAGCAGAAGGAAAGAAATCATAAAGATCAGAGCAGAAATAAATGAAATAGAAACAAAGAAAACAATAGCAAAGATCAATAAAACAAAAAGCCGGTTCTTTGAGAAGATAAACAAAATTGATAAGCCATTAGCCAGACTCATCAAGAAAAAGAGGGAGAGGACTCAAATCAATAAAATTAGAAATGAAAAAGGAGAAGTTACAACAGACACCGCAGAAATACAAAGCATCCTAAGAGACTACTACAAGCAACTCTATGCCAATAAAATGGACAACCTGGAAGAAATGGACGAATTCTTAGAAAGGTATAACCTTCCAAGACAGAACCAGGAAGAAACAGAAAATATGAACAGACCAATCACAAGTAATGAAATTGAAACTGTGATTAAAAATCTTCCAACAAGCAAAAGTCCAGGACCAGATGGCTTCACAGGTGAATTCTATCAAACATTTAGAGAAGAGCTAACACCCATCCTTCTCAAACTCTTCCAAAAAATTGCAGAGGAAGGAACACTCCCAAACTCATTCTATGAGGCCACCATCACCCTGATACCAAAACCAGACAAAGATACTACCAAAAAAGAAAATTACAGACCAATATCACTGATGAATACACATGCAAAAATCCTCAACAAAATACTAGGAAACTGAATCCAACAACACATTAAAAGGATCATAAACCACGATCAAGTGGGATTTGTCCCAGGGATGCAAGGATTCTTCAATATATGCAAATCAATCAATGTGATACACCATATTAACCAATTGAAGAATAAAAACCATATGATCATCTCAATAGATGCAGAAAAAGCTTTTGACAAAATTCAACACCCATTTATGATAAAAACTCTCCAGAAAGTGGGCATAGAGGGAACCTACCTCAACATAATAAAGGCCATATACGACAAACCCACAGCAAACATCATTCTCAACGGTGAAAAACAGAAAGCATTTCCTCTAAGATCGGGAATGAGACAAGGATGTCCACTCTCACCACTATTATTCAACATAGTTTTGGAAGTCCTAGCCACGGCAATCAGAGAAGAAAAAGAAATAAAAGGAATACAAATTGGAAAAGAAGAAGTAAAACTGTCACTGTTTGCAGATGACATGATACTATACATAGAGAATCCTAAAAATGCCACCAGAAAACTACTAGAGCTAATCAATGAATTTGGTAAAGTTGCAGGATACAAAATTAATGCACAGAAATCTCTTGCATTCCTATACACTAATGATGAAAAATCTGAAAGAGAAATTATGGAAACACTCCCATTTACCATTGCAACAAAAAGAATAAAATACCTAGGAATAAACCTACCTAGGGAGACAAAAGACCTGTATGCAGAAAACTATACAACACTGATGAAAGAAATTAAAGATGATACCAACAGATGGAGAGATATACCATGTTCTTGGATTGGAAGAATCAACATTGTGAAAATGACTAAACTACCCAAAGCAATCTACAGATTCAATGCAATCCCTATCAAATTACCAATGGCATTTTTTACGGAACTAGAACAAATCATCTTAAAATTTGTATGGAGACACAAAAGACCCCGAATAGCCAAAGCAGTCTTGAGGGAAAAAAACGGAGCTGGAGGAATCAGACTCCCTGACTTCAGACTATACTACAAAGCTACAGTAATCAAGACAATATGGTACTGGCACAAAAACAGAAACATAGATCAATGGAACAAGATAGAAAGCCCAGAGATAAACCCATGCACCTATGGTCAACTAATCTATGACAAAGGAGGCAAAGATATACAATGGAGAAAAGACAACCTCTTCAATAAGTGGTGCTGGGAAAACTGGACAGCTACATGTAAAAGAATGAAATTAGAATACTCCCTAACACCATACACAAAAATAAACTCAAAATGGATTAGAGACCTAAATGTAAGACTGGACACTATAAAACTCTTAGAGGAAAACATAGGAAGAACACTCTTTGACATAAATCACAGCAAGATCTTTTTTGATCCACCTCCTAGAGAAATGGAAATAAAAACAAAAATAAACAAATGGGACCTAATGAAACTTAAAAGCTTTTGCACAGCAAAGGAAACCATAAACCAGACGAAAAGACAACCCTCAGAATGGGAGAAAATATTTGCAAACGAATCAACGGACAAAGGATTAATCTCCAAAATATATAAACAGCTCATTCAGCTCAAAATTAAAGAAACAAACAACCCAATCCAAAAATGGGCAGAAGACTTAAATAGACATTTCTCCAAAGAAGACATACAGATGGCCAAGAAGCACATGAAAAGATTCTCAACATCACTAATTATTAGAGAAATGCAAATCAAAACTACAATGAGGTATCACCTCACACCAGTTAGAATGGGCATCATCAGAAAATCTACAAACAACAAATGCTGGAGAGGGTGTGGAGAAAAGGGAACCCTCTTGCACTGTTGGTGGGAATGTAAATTGATACAGCCACTATGGAGAACAATATGGAGGTTCCTTAAAAAACTAAAAATAGAATTACCATATGATCCAGCAATACCACTACTGGGCATATACCCAGAGAAAACCGTAATTCAAAAAGACACATGCACCCCAATGTTCATTGCAGCACTATTTACAATAGCCAGGTCATGGAAGCAACCCAAATGCCCATCGACAGACGAATGGATAAAGAAGATGTGGTACATATATACAATGGAATATTACTCAGCCATAAGAAGGAACAAAATTGAGTCATTTGTTGAGACGTGGGTGGATCTAGAGACTGTCATACAGAGTGAAGTAAGTCAGAAAGAGAAATACATATATCGTATATTAAAGCATGTATGTGGAACCTAGAAAAATGGTACAGATGAACCGGTTTGCAGGGCAGAAGTTGAGACACAGATGTAGAGAACAAACGTATGGACACCAAGGGGGGAAAACCGTGGTGGGGTGGGGATGGTGGTGTGCTGAATTGGGCGATTGGGGTTGACATGTATACACTGATGTGTATAAAATTGATGACTGATAAGAACCTGCAGTACAAACAAACAAACAAACAAAACAAGTAATACTAAAAAAAAAAAAAAAAAAAAGGAATGAAACACTGATACACACTACAGCATGGCTGAATCTTGAAAGCATGGTCTCACTGAAAGAAGCCAGACACGACAGGCCACATATTGAATGATTCCATTTCTATGAAATGACCCAAAGTGGTAAATCCATGGAGACAGAAAGCAGAGCAATGGTGACCAGGGACTGGGGTGACAGGAATGAGGAATGACTGCTTATGGGGGGGGTGGGATTATCTCTTGTGTTGATGAAAATGTTCTAAAATTGGTTCTGGTGTTGGTTGCACAAGTCTGAATATACTAAAAAACCACTGAATTGTGTACTTTAAATGGGAGAATTGTGTGATATATTATCTCAATAAAGTGGTTTATGAAAATAAAAAAAAAATTTGAGAAATATTGTGGTTTTTATTCCACTAGCTTTAAAGGAGGAGACCATATCAAAAATAACGTAGTCTTAAATTTCACTACAATCATTTCTTCATTTGTTCTTAATATGTTTGGCTACATTAGTCGCACAAAGGTCAGATGACCCAATGGACTATTATTCTACTTATTCTTTCTTGTCAGTAACAAAATAAAATACTAATTTAAAAAACAAACAAGAAATAAAAGAAATTTAATATTTAGTGAAAAAAACACAAACATAGTATAATTGGTGGAAAGAAGATGATGATGAATATTACAAATACTGACATAAATGCTGAGCTATAAATTCAGATCCCAAACTGGTGTCTTGTCCCATTTTTTAAATAAATAAATCCTTCAAAAGCCCAAGCCTGATCACTGCAAACTTTGTAGATCATTGCTTCTCTGCTCTGGGAGCTCAAGATGGAGAACTAATGTTGGAAATTAGATAAAATCAAATTTAGCCAGAGTGCATTCTCAGCTCAGCTTTTAAAATGTATGTGCCTATGAATTCTCAGGTTGGAAATTAAAGTTCAGCTAGTTTTAATTTCACAAGAGAACCATAACTAGTACATTCAATTTACAGCTCTCCTCCTCATCCCCCTTGTTGAACAGATCACCAACTGTCTGGATGTTTCCCAACTTGACTGTGAGAGAAAATCATCTTGGTTCTATCTTAAGAGTGGCTATCTTTTCAGGCAGTTAGGTAATCTATTGAAAAGAGTTATCACATATTATAAATGTGATTAAGTTTGGATAGGTATAAACATATCCATTTGAAGAAGATACATTTCAATGCAAATCTTAAAAAAGAAAAGAAAGAGAAAGACTGCAAAGAACTGTCACCTATGGCAGAAGCTATTAGTCATGTCACAGTGAAGAAATAATGACTGTCTTGGAGATGCTCAGTTCTTCAAGGTGAGCTTCAAAAGAATGAAGCAACTTCAAAGAAAATCACAGGAAAAAGAGTATGGATCACAGTAGAGACTTTGCTTGGAGGAATTAAGCATGTGCCTGTTTTAATCAATACACAAGTCCAAAACTTGTCAAAACTTAGTTTTGCTTTTCAAAAATCATATTCTGAATTTTCATTCAACACAAATTAGAAAACTTCCACGTGATTTTAGGCATAGTGTCTTGGTTTGATTTCTATATAATCAAGAATAATCCAGAAACCTAGCAAAATATTGTCACTGGGTAGAACTTATCCTTGCTCTACCTGCATTGGTCAGGATAGGTTAGGTTATACTGTTGAACAAAATTAACCCCTGAACTTCAGTACCTTAATGCTACAAATTTTGTTTCTTACACAAATCTTAAAGTTGAGCAGTTCTCCAGGCCATTCTTTAAAAGCCGAAGGTCAAGAGGGGGCTTTTCACCACCTCAGTTCATAGTCCATTGGCTAGAATTAATCACAAGACCCTGCCTAAACTCCGAGAGGCTAGGAAATGTATTGTTCTATGTGCCCATGAAGGAGAGGAGAACCAGATACTGGGGATATTGGGGAGCACTAGTAATGTTACTAGTGAGCATGATAAGTTTGATGATATCAACAGAGGGTCTAGCGTCAGGAGAAACAAAAAATCACTGATGAAGGGGAATAAATAGAGGCATAGTACGGCATGAAAAGAGAAGAAGCACCATCACTGGTCATGAACAGGATTACCTCATTTTTAGTGTAGAAATATCTAGAAAAGGAATGTATTGGGCAATTTCTTTGAACCAACATATAACTTTAGTGTATTACAATTGCTCACTGCTTAAAAAATTCCAGTATGGCTGTTCTGGAAAGGGAAGAACTGACTTGTTCCCTATGTTTTAGTTTTCTATCGCTACATAACAAGTTGCCACAAATTTAGTGGCTTAAGACAATAGTTATTTATTACCTCCTATCTCTCTAGGTCAGAAGTCTGACATGGCATGACTAGATTCCACACTCAGAGTCTCACTGGGATAAATCAAGGTATCATCCAGGGTTGCGGTTTTCATCTGGAGCTTAGGGTTCAGGTTCACTGGTTGAACTGATTTCTTTCTCACACTTTTCATGTGGTCTTTTAACCCTTCAAGCAGCAATGACAGGCCAGTCCTTTGCATGCTTCAGACCTCTCTGACTTCCTCTCCTGATTTTAAGGGATCCTGTAATTATATTGGACCCATCTGGAAAATCCAAGATAATCTATCTTAAGGTCAGCTTATTAGGAATCTTAGTTGCATCTGCATATTTCCTTTTGCCATGTAATGCAGTGACATTACACAGGAATGACACCAATTGGCAGAGATCACGGGGACCAAAACTCTGCCTACCACACTGTAATAGAAATCTGTATCTCTAATATTTCTGTTTTATATGTAAGCATTTTGTTTGTCTAATAGGTTATTACAAAATGGACATAATTGCAATGTATTTGGGTTCAAATGAGTGATGAGTTAAGAAAGAGAAAGATGTAAAGAATAAACTTGTCTACTTTGGGGATGGGGGAAAATGAAGACAAAGAATAGGGAACAGAGCAAACTATGACATATGTTGAAAAGTGTAGACATAAATAAGGAGAATAAAAGAAGCAGGGGATGTGCAATTGGAAGCATGAAGGATATAATAAGGTTGATAGAGGGAATCAGTGGAGAGATTTTATAGTGGGTTGTAATATGGGTTATTAACAGCATAAAGAACGTTATATTGCCTGTGGTAATTAAGGTATTAAGAAGCTTAAATATGGTGAAAATTTTATGATTCCCCACTACATAAATGAATTATAATGAATAAAGCGGTTCTGTATTCTGCATTCAATAACTGACATTATGCAATCATCAAAATAAAGTAACAACTGGAAGAGACAGTACGTATATGAGCGGTTAGCTCATATTCAGCTCCTAAAAAAATGAGTTAACGGTAGAAAGAAGTTCAATTACTAAAAAAGCCTGATCTTATTAGCCAATATCAAATCAATAGATGGGGCTAGGCAGAATGCCTTCTAAACTAACAAATCAATGAATACAGTCAAACTGTCCATTACCCGTTTGAGCTTCTTCCTGCCCATTATCTAGTCAAGGTTCTAATACCTCTCAAAGGAACCAGAAATAAACTGGCAGGAAAAAGAGGAAAAGTAAGAGACATGATGACCATTTTCCAGGGTTCAGTAGAACACTGATATTACCTCAAAATAACCCCAAAAAGCAAGGAAGAGATTCCATAAATCAAATACATTCGAGGCATATTGAATTACACAAAGTTGAACAAATATATTTCATGCTGAACTGTTCAGAGACTTTAAAGTGTTAATGTGCTTTGTGAGTCTTTAATGGAGTAATATAATTTGAAGATTTTCCGAACATCTATGACTAGGGAAATTTCTTTTAGTTCAGACTATGGCAGAGATGGCTAGCTGTTCAAAGTTGTGCTTTCTTTTCCATAGTAGAAAGTGGAATGGGAAAAAACTTCCAGCTAAGGAGTATATTTCCTGGCTCCTTTTGCTACTAAGTATGACCACGTGACTGATTCATGCCAATGGAATTTAAGGGAAAATCATGTGAGTAACTTCCTGAAACAAGGCTTTTGAGAAATGGGTATTCCTTCCCTATGATCTCTTACTCCTCTGTCAGCTGGTACTGAGGACAATGGCAGGCCCTCAAGATGAAAGAAACTTGGGCTTTTGTATCACTGTGTGGAGGAAAGTTCTCAGTAGCCAGAATATATATTAGACCAGTGATTTTTGTCTCTGAGGAGGCATTTGGCAATATCCGGAAATATTTTTGGTTATCACATTTGAGGAGGAGGTGGTACTGACATTACTGGGTAGAGGCAGGGAATGCTGCTGTTATTCCATGATGCACAGAACAGCCCCCAACAACAAAGAATTATCTAGTCCAAAATGTTAATAGTGCTAAGGTTGAGAAACCCTTCATTAGACTGTTAGGTGAAAAAAAAGTATTTCTATTGTACTAAGAGCCTGAACTCTCAGGGTTTGGTACAGCAGCTACTGTTACCTTAACTCCTATGTAGTTTCTCCCAGAGCTCATGTTCCAAAGACCATACTTCAGGAAAAACAGACCATATAATGAATACTGTAAATACCAAGATAATACATTACATTGGTTGCCAAGACACGCTGACTCTACCCTCAGAGAATTTCTGAAATCTATTCCAATCTCTATTTTCACTGGTAATATCTTACACATACACATTTTCTCCTTCCTGATCTGTTATAACAGTTTCTTAAATGGGTTCTTTGTCTCTAGTTGGATTAGATATTGTCACAACATTAAGTAGTGGCTGAACCCGAACTTGAACTCAAGGTTTTGCCTCTAAATCCTTTGTACTTTTTCTCTGGAGTAGGAGATAGCCTAATGTAGAGAGAGCTTGGACTTGAGGATTGAAAAGACATATTTAAATCCTAGTTTTGATACTAAAATTATAATTTTTGAAAAATCACTAAGTATATCTCTTTGAGTTGTACCTCATTTGTAAAATAGAAATAAAGAAAACTTTGTTTAGGGTTTATTTTTTAGAATTAATATAGTACTTGGAACATGGTAAGTATTTACTAAATCATAACAAATCATTAGGGAAAAAGAAACAGATTGTACCAGGATCCCTGAACTATTTGCTATTCCTCTCTCTTGAGGCAAATGTTTGCTTACCCTTCAATGAGTTTCTTTAGGGTGGTGAGAAATCCCTAAGATTGTTCAAGCACTCTCCTTCCACCCAGAGATACATACGTGGGCCTGGACGGAATATTCAGACTTATGGCTAACGTTTTGTTTTTGTAATACTCAGGACCTGCAGTCAGCTCACATCTGGGTTTCTTTTGGTAGTCATTCAATCTTTTTAGTGTATTGGTTTTAAAGTTGCCCCTTTGTATGTACTGTAACTAGGTTCTTATTTTTAGTTGTTTATTTATAATAAATTCAGATTCTAAAGAACAATTAGAAAAATAAACAAAAAAAATCTAGGTAAAACCTTATGCTGCTCCTCCTTTCTGGAATTCCTTCATGTCAAAATTCTACCACTCTACCAAATGTCTCACTTTCACCCTGAAAATTTCCCTGAGACATCTGCTAAAAATAATCTCCTTAGTCAGTATCTCACTTTGTGTGTTCTTTCACTTCATTGATTTATTCATTCCGCAAATATTCATTAAGTACCAAGCTCTGTGCAGAGACTCATCACTTTGGGCCCTGAACTTTGGTAATATCTTCTCTTATCTCTTCTACTAGACTAGATTCCTTAAGGGAGTAGACCACAGATTACTGATTTATACACAGTATGTAGACCTGCACATACTTAGTGCTTAATATATCTCTCTAATACTCATTGCTTCACACAAAAGCTAGAGATTATTACTATTTTTTAACCATATGTTTTTCAAATATCCCAGTGACCCCAAGGAGAGAATTCACGAAACATACAAAAAAACTTAATTCCATTGGTTCCTATGTTTCACCTGTGGTGTTAACAAACTCAATTGAAAATTAAGATAGAGTTGCATAAAACAAAACTATAATTTGGGCAATGTTGATCTATAAATTAGTATACTCAGGGAATAATATCAATCTTCTAACACATGTATAACAATTACACACTTAAGAAGTTTTGCTAATGAAAGAGGAATAAAAGCCCAATAATGTATAAAAATTACATTATTTTTAATGTATGCTCAATTCCCTTAACCAAATGAGTTAAGGGGATTGAGCATACTCACTGTTTATATTACGAAGAATTTATATTAGCTGAAATAGTATCACAAGCAGTCTCTGAAACATCCTGATTATGTGAAATAAAAAAAGGCCTGTATTTGTACAACCATTAACATTTAATATTAGGAAGCAAATCTTTCCAATTAATGCTATTTATGTAAAGTGCTGAATAGCAAAGAATTTTTTAAGTTTCCTCCAGGATATTTTTCTATCAAAAGTTTTCTTACGTATACCTGTTCAGTTTGATGTTCACATGCCACATTTAAAGAAAACTCCTTTTACATGCCCTGTTTTTGCCAAGAAGATTCCTTTCAACTTTTCTAAGAAATATCAGAGAATGCTTTCTCTTAAGAGAACTGGGAGTTGGGGTTAGCTTAGGCATTTGAAAGCTGGAACTCTCTTTTCATTTGCTTATCACTAGTAACTAGTGCAACATTTGCCTCATGTTAGAAACTTAGCAAATGCTTGCTGAGTGAATGAATGAATGAATGAATTTGATCTTCCTATGACATTCAATTTTAAATACATAGAAAAAACCATATCCATTTTTCTATTTCTTTTAACATTTACAGTTATTATTCTATTAATGTTAAATAAATGGCTAAAGAACTAATAGTACATACTGTTAGCACATTGATACAATGTTAGTCTTAATATAGCAATCAGTGTATTTCAATATTTTTAAGTGCTGGTGTTTATAATACATTAATTTCTGATGACATTTCACAGAGATGTCATACTATAACATCTTTTTTAAGTTTTAATACACTTACGAATATAATTCAGAATTCAACTACAGTTCATATTGCAAGAAAGACACAAATGAGAAGAAAGGTCTATAAAGCAGACTTCTCTTCCTTGGTTATTTAATAACAATAACAATATCCAATTTTCCTTATGTCCACTAAAGTTTATAAAATATTTTCACATATATCATCTAATCTCATCTCACCACAACTCTAGGAGATGGGTATCAATATTCTGGTCGTACAGCCTGAGAGCCCGACACTCACCCAGAGAGATCAGTAGGCATGTACAAAGTCACACGCTGTAGCTTCTACTTACTCCACTCTCATCAATTTATAGAAATCCACTCTAGAGCTTAATGATGGATGTAGAAACATATGTTTAAAACTAATTAAATGACTAATAAAAACCCTCTCTAATTCCTATTAATGGGAAAGATACTAAGATCAGATGACTAATTTGGTGAGATTGCAAATGAACAAAAAAGGTAATAAAATCCTTGGCTAATGCATGGCATAATGAAGATGTTAATGAGTTTAATACTTGGGTATATTTTATGAAACTCAGCAGGTCTGTGTAATGGGAATCCTGAGCATGTCTCTCTGCTATTAAACCTTCCTCCAATGTGGCAGGAATATAGCGGGGTCAGATTCCTGAACAGGCCAAAATGTTCTAGGATCTGTTATTGTTCAGCTCCCAAATAATATTAAGATGAGCATGATTAGAGCTTATAAGGACTAATTCAATACTAAGATGGGATGGCAATAGAAAACGTCAGGTTGTATTGTAAAAATAGGACACATGACCCAACAATGAGGAGAGATTCAGTGGTGGTTAGACCAGGAAGCACCACAGAATTGAACAAAATGTTACTGTCCTGGATAAGAAATTGCCTGAGACAGAAAATAGTGTGGAAAATGTGCTTTTCTGGGTGGATAAATCTAAACAACAGATTTCTAGAAATTTAACTTCTCTTAAGATACTTCCCTGTATTTTTCTATACACCGATATCCACACATTTTATTATCCTGTGTGCAGCATTCAGTGGGCCATGTTATACATGGTTGAACCAGGGCCAGCCCACCATAGAGCCTCTTGTTCCTGTCCCAGGCTTTGGAGGTACACAGGTCTCTCTCTTAAGGCCATTAATTGGAAAAAAAATACAACAATTTTCATCATACATGGATATAAAGGTCACATCATCTTTTCTACACTTCTACCCTCTTTTTGACACACACTCTAATATCAACCCACCAAGAAGGCCAGGTGAGAGAAGAGTGGTCTCCTCCCACCTTTACAGAGGCCTGCCTTTCTAGTCAAGGGTCAGGGTCTAGGAGTCCAGGTCCTTGGCAGGAAGAAGTGGAGAATGGAAGATAGAGAGCTTCTCCATCCACACAACACTCATCTCCCCATCTCCTCCCACATGTCCATCCCCACTGCTGCCCAGACATCACCGACTTTATTTCAACAGAAAGGTTATAAAGACTTTGAAGAAGTGTGCAACAGAGACCTCTAACCTAGGCTAGAGGAAGTTAAGAGTGGTCATTTCCTGAGTACAGGAATTTAGCCAGGAAGAATGGTGTTGCCAGGAGGAAGGTTGGAGCAGCCAGTTAAGAGTCAGGCAACCCCATCCTGGGTTGCCTCTATCTCAATGACCAAGCCTGACAAAGCTCTTTCACTGTCTGCCTCACTTTTATGTTGGGAATCCTTCAATAAAATAATACATGGGAAAGTCAGAATAAAGGATCAATGGCAGTATACATTATTTCCTAGGAATAGGCTGGGGGAAGTCATGATAATAGTAACAACTAAGACATATACTCTATATGATGCTCTAGGCACTTTTCTCAGGACCTTACATATATTACCTGATGTAGTCCTCAAACAACTTTATGATAGGTACTATTGTTAACCCCATCTCATGGAGGAGGAAGCTAAGGTCACTGCTCAAGGTCATGCGGGCCACAGAGCAGGAATTCAAACCCCAGCAGTCTGGATGAGCCAATGCTCTTAACCATTGTATCATGCTATACTGCTATAGTAACAACCACCTGTTCTGTCATCTCTCCCCACTCCTCAGCTTGCAGACCTTATTCCTACTACTCCAAACTAGAAACAGCTTACTGCATTTGCTAAGCTTTCCCTGAGTCTTTCTTTTTTTTAATTTTATTTTATTTCTTTTAATTTAATTTATTTTTTTATACAGCAGGTTCTTATTAGTTATCTATTTTATACATATTAGTGTATACATGTAAATCCCAATCTCCCTGAGTTTTTCTTTATATTTTCCTTTCCCCATGGATTGCCCTTCCCTAAACCTTATCTCCCTTGGGGACTCCTTTCTATACATTAAGATTTTTTAAAAATCTTACATAAGTAAGATTTTTATAAAATCTTTTTTAAAAATAAAGATTTATTTATTAAAACATTTGTCTCTACTGAACTCAGTAATATTAATTACACCCTTGCTTGTGTCCCACAGTACTTCTTACTCCCTCTTCATAGTTATCATATCGAGTTTCATTTGTCTTTTTATATATCTTTATCATCTACAAGCCTGAGACCTCCATGAAGACATGGGCTCTGTACCTTATTCCTCTTTGCTGCATTGGTACATCACATAAGGTCTCATGCATAGTAAATGTATTTAATAAATATTTCTGTAATAAATGAATGAATGACTTATTAACAACAATATATGGATAGCATTTAAGAGCTTACGGTATGATTTTTATGCATTCCCTTATTTTTCTACATAGACACACACACACACATACATATGACAAACATTCATGCAAACTGTACGGCAGGGATCATTAGCCTCACTGACAACTGAGAAAGCTAGGTTCAGAGAGATTAGCATCAGTTCCTCCAACTTTAAACCCTGCTCTGGGGATCTGGAGATGACAATTGTTTCCCCAACACCAGGAAGGTCTTGTGTCAGGGTTTTTAATCATCCCAAATTGACTTATTCATTTTTATGCAGGATATTCTATTATTTTTTTTTAATTGAAGTATAGTTGATTTACATTGTTGTGTTAATTTCAGGTGGACAGCAAAGTGATTCAGTTATACATATACATATATATCTATTTTTTCAGATTCTTTTCCCCTATAGGTTATTACAAAATGTTAAGCATAGTTCCCTGTGCTATACAGTAGGTCCTTGTTGGTTATCTATTTTATATATAGTAGTGTGTATATGTTAACCCCAAACTCCTAATTTATCCCTCCCCCCCTTTCCAAAGGATATTCTACTATGGATCATTCCACTAGAATATGATTCAAGGCAGTTTTGTCTTTTGTTGCGCTTCTTTTGCCACCAGCTCTGTGCCACCGTGATGGGACACACACAGCAATGGGACATGGAGGTGCACTTCCCTCCAAACCTCGTCCTTTCCCCCAATGTAGATTCCTTGGAGGATGAAGTTTCTATATTTCTCACCTTTATGTTTTCCATAGCATTAATCACACTCTTTTACCTAGAGAAGTTGCTCCAAAATATATTTATAAAATAAATATGTAAGCTTAAACACTATCTTTGTATAGTCAGCTTATTGCTCATATTTATATTGCAAACTACATGTTTGTTTGTTTTCTTCTTCCAGTTTTATTGAGATACAATTGGCATATAGCACTGTATAAGCTTAAGGTGCATAGCATAATGATTTGACTTACATACGTCATAAAATGATTACAACAATAAGTTTAGTGAGCATCCATCATCTCATATAGATAGAAAGTTAAAGAAATAGAAAAAATGTTTGTGATGAGAACTCAGGATTTACTCTCTTAACAACTTTCACATATAACACGCAGCAGTCTTAATTATATGTATCATGTTGTACGCTAGATCCCTAGTACTTCTATATCCTGTAACTGGAAGTTTGTACTGTTTGACTGCCTTTATCCAGTGTGTCCTATCACCAATCCCTGCCTCTGATAACCACGAATCTGATCTCTTTTCCTACGAGTTTATTTGTTTGTTTGATTTTGAAGTATAATTGACCTACAACATTATGTTAGTTCCTGTTACACAACATAGTGATTTGGTATTTCTATACATTTCAAAGTGATCACCATGATAAGTCTATGTAAATTTATTGCTCAATTTTTTTTTTAATAAATTTATTTATTTATTTTTGGCTGTGTTGGGTCTTTGTTGCTGCGCGTGGGCTTTTCTCTACTTGTGGCGAGCAGGGGTTACTCTTCACTGTGGTGCGCAGGCTTCTCATTGCCGTGGCTTCTCTTGTTGCAGAGCATGGGCCCTAGGCACACGGGCTTCAGTAGATGTGGCATGCGGGCTCAGTAGTTGTGGCTTGTGGGCTCTAGAGCACAGGCTCAGTAGTTGTGGAGCACGGGCCTAGCTGCTCCGCGGCATGTGGGATCTTCCCGGACCAGGGCTCAAACCCATGTCTCCTGCATTGCCAGGCGGATTCTTAACCACTGCACCACCAGGGAAGCCCTATTGCTCAATTTTTATTCAAAATTTTGTTAGACTTATAAGCAATCTTCCAACTAGGATACTGACATGTTTTAAGCATATTTTAACAGAAATATTTTTGTGTTATTACTTATTAAGGATGGTATTCATTTAACTTATGCTTATTGATTTTGATTCATTTGGAACAGCAGATTACAAATTCTCTAGTTTTTCAGAGCTGCCTAGCTTAAACAGGCACCTCCTGAAATCGGGCATAATGTTTAAGAAAGTTAATTCACTCATAAAGGACCAGCCTGATACTCTTCATTCTAATTCAGAAATGGAAATGCCATATAAATCCCTAACAATGTGAAGATAGGTCAAACACAGACTCCTTAGTCAAACAGGCTTTTAAACCTCAAATAGGTCAGTGTAGAATCAATTAGGAGTACTACTGCCAAGAGCACATGTATCATAATATGTATCAACTGACTATCTGTATCATGGGCCAAAAAAGGAAATAGGTTAAAGAAAGACTTAAATCAACTTATTTCATCCCTTTGTGTGTCAAAAACCAAACCAAACCAAACCAAAATCACTTCCTGGAAGCCCAATACACATCAGGCACTCTGATAAATCTTGGGGCAGATATAAAGACAGAATCTTTGCCTCTGGGAGTTACAGATGAATAACCAAATATAATGTGACATGTGCTACAACAGAGCTAAGTTTAAACTTCACTGGAACACAGAGGAGGGTGCAATTAACAGGAGAAGGGGGAAGGCTTCACAGAGAAGGTGGCATTTCAGGAGGCTCTGCCCTAAAGAGGAACCAGATTTTGTCGGAGATAAAAAAAGACACTCCAGGCATAGAGGAGAACATATGCAAAAGCATGCAGGTTAGGAAAGATCATGGAATGACTCGAAAAACAAATTCTGTGTGACCAGAGGGATTGAGGCCTAGGGAGAGAAACATACAGTGGATATGGATATAAAGGAAGCCAGGCATTGGATGAGATTCGCTCAGGTCATGAAGATCATGGAAAACTGCAAAGAGAATTGAGCACCCCCATATTTGGGTACCCAATGAGCCATTTATCTGCTTCTGTCATGGCACCTATAACGAGTTATAGTTATTTGTCCACCATAGTTTAGTTTTCTCCTATTAAACTATAAACATCTTGAGGGCAGAAGCCAAGACATACTGATGGCCACTAAGCACATGAAAAGATGTTCAACACTGCTAATTATTAAGTAAATACAAATCAAAACTACAATGAGGTATCACCTCACACCAGTCAGAGTGGTCATCATCAAAAAGTCTACAAATAATAAATGTTGGAGAGGCTGTAGAGAAGAGAGAACCCTCCTACACTGCTGGCAGGAATGTAAATTGGTGCAGCCACTATGGAGAACACTATGGAGGTTCCTTAAAAAACTAAAAATAGAGTTTCCATATGATCCAGTAATCCCACTCCTGAGCATTTATTTGGAGAAAACTCTAATTTGAAAAGATACTTGCACTCCAATGTTCATAGCAGCACTATTTACAATAGGCAAGACATGGAAGCAAACTAAATGTCTATCAACCGATGAATGGATATAGAAACAGTGGTATGTGTATACAATGGAATACTACTCAGCCATAAAAAAGAATTCAGTAATGCCATTTGCAGCAACATGGATGGACCTAGACATTATCATACTAAGTAAGTCACACAGAGAAAGACAAATATCATATTGTATCACTAATATGCAGAATCTAAAATATGATACAAATGAACTTATTTACTAAACAGACTCATAGACATGGAAAACAAACTTATGATTACCAAAGGGAAAAGGGGGGTGGTGGATAAATTCAGAATTCGGGATTAGCAGGTACAGACTACTATACATAAAAGAGATAAACAACAAGTTCCTACTGTATTGCACAGGGAACTATATTCAATATCTCATAATAAACTATAATGGAAAAGAATATGAAAAAGTTATATATATATAACTGAATCACTTTGCTGTATATAAGAAACTAATACAACATTGCAAATTAACTATACTTCAATAAAAAATTAAAACAACAACAACAAAAAGTATGTTGAATGAGTAAATTACACCTTCTCATACCACAAAATCTGGACTCAAAGGCTTGAATCTATGGTGCTATATGGGAAGACTGTAAAATTTTATGTTCATTTTAATTAAAACTAAGATGACAAACTATTTCATGAATGCTTTTTTCTAAGTATCTGACATCTTCTTCTGGTTGCCTCATTGATAGGATGGATTTTCGTATTCCTCTAATACCTCTTTTTTTGACTATCAGTCTCTTACTCCCCTTCCAGCTTCCATTGAACTTGACTATTTGGGGACAGTTTCCAGAATTCTTCTATTGCTTTTTTAGTCAGATCCAATCATGCCTCTTTTAATTGCATTGGTCATAAACTTACTATGATTCAAAGGGATTTGGAGACTAATTGCTTTCGGCACACTAGCCCTTGACACCTTTATCTTGAACCTCACTGGCACTTATGCAATTGATGCTTCTTGGCAACTGCTCAATTGTTAGTTATTACCAATAGGGAATCAGATTTTAATCAGAGTTTTACTCTTAACTATGTATTGCAAATTCATATGTGGTCCATGCCAGCCAATTTTGGGGGAAAAAAATTCCAAGTGGTTCTCAGAGTTTTGGCTAAGTGTTCTCCAAAACTAACACCCATGTTATTCTAATTCAATGCTACACATTCTCATCCAATATGATGTATGAAAGAAAAGGGGGCTGTTTGAACAATAAGATGTTTGAAACATTTATCATTTAAAAAGTATAATTTTGTGAGACCAAAGTTATAATTTAGAAACACAAGTAAGGTAACAACCGCCTTTCAGGATCTAGCAAAAAACAATGTGTAAATCCTACTACTGTTATGCCCATTTCTACACTTGCTGCTTGTGATGAAATCCTGGCTGGCTGGTGTCGTACACTGGTAAAGCCGGGGGGCTCTGGAGTCAGATTGCCTGAGTTCAACTCCAGTTCCATTGTTTACAATCTGTGAGCCTTGGGTATGCTTTTAAACTCTCTGGGCCTCAGTTTCCTCATGTCTTAAATGAGGATCATAATCATATCTCCATGAGAAAATTGTGGTGAGGATCAAATGAATTACCTAAGGAAGAAAACCACTTGGCACAGTTCACGGTTTCTCACGTATACTCTATGGAAGCTGGAGATTGTAATTATACCCCGGTATGCACTCAGATAACTGTGAGACAAAATGATAAAGTACTATAAGAAAGGTACAGATAAAACTCTCTGGCCATACTGTCTTTCACATTACTTTTTAATGGAAAAGTTATAAACCAGAGAAAGAAGAAAATGATGCTGGCAGGTATCCCTGTAATAAAAAAGAGCAAACACAGAGAGAGAAAATCAATGGAGGATTTAAAATGTTCTTTTCACGTTGACATGTAACCTCCTGCTTCCAAATTTTTCCAATGTAATAGGAGAACCACTTTTAATGATGAGATGATACTTCATTTCTCTTAATCCACATGACCCAAGTGGTTCGCAAAACAGAGGTCAATGGTGTCAGTATTTTTGACAAATATTTTAATTAAATCTCAACAAGCAGACAAATTCCCAGAGTGGATGTAGCATTCTGATATAGAATGTAAGAGATGGAAAGTGCATATTCTCTGAGCAAGCACTTATGTGGCCGGGGGCTACAAGAAGATACAAAGTGTATGGCCCAGAAATAAAGGGAACTAAATAAACACTTGGCATTTGAGAGTATACCCAAACTTAAGCTGGTCTAAGGTAGTATAGAATAGTGGTTTAGACCAGCACTTCTCCAATTTTGATATGAATTTGGATTATCTGAGAATCTTACTAAAAAATACGGATTCAGATTCAGTAGTTCTGGGGTGGGCCTGAGAGTCTGCATTTTTAACAAGCTGCCCAATGGTACTGATGCTGTTGGTCTGGGGGCTCTTCTTTTGAGCAGTGAGGGTGTAAAGCACAGACTCTGCTTGGGCTTGGGTCGTGGCTCCTTCACTTACCAGCTACATGACCTTGGCCATATTAGTTAACCTACCTTTGTGTCAGTTTTTTTTTTAAATCTGTAAGATGACGATTAGATCATTATCTAAAATGGTTGATGTGAGGACTAAATTAATTAATGAATGTAAAGCATTTAAAACAGCACCCAGTACTGAACAAGCACTCAATAAATATAATTTATGAATAAGTAAGGGTTTCTCATTATAAACATTTAGCCAGTCAACAGAAATAAACATCCCACAAATTTTAATTGAGTTTAATTCACCACAATAATTTATTTTAAGCCATTAATGTCAGCAATCACATTAATCTCCATATCCAGAGCTTGGCATGTTATAATTTTTCAAGTCACTGAACTCAAAAAAGAAGTTAATTAACAATTCTCTTGGTGGTAACCATACTCAGAGGCATGAATTTGTCATGATAGAACACAAACTTCTTAATCTACTTTTTTCCATGAAGAATGCAACAAAAATAAGAACTAAAAATGTTTATGAATAACTGAAGTGTATCGTACTAGTAGTTCCACAGCATTATAGGTACTTGTTTTTTTCCCCTTTGTATTAATCTCTTTCACAACTAGAATTATTCTATTTGTTTATGGCCTATCTCCCTCATCGTGAATTTAAACTCCTTAAGGGGGGGACAGTCATTGTCTTACACACCGCTGTATCTCAGTATCCAGCTTGCTGCTTGATATTAGACATACCATTAATAAACAAATGTTTGCAAAAAAATATGAAATAAGTGGCTGAATATACACCTCCATTGCACATTTCATTCATTTATTCAAGAATGCATTGAGTGTGATTTTTTTTTTTTTCTGGTCATGTTCTAGGTGCTGAGGATTTAGAAATAAATAAGCCATAGTCTGTATTTTCAAGGAGCTCATGGTCTAGTTGGGGGAAGGTATGTGAACAAATAGTTGAAAATAAGATCAGTCGAAGATGGATAGGGGATGGATACAGAGAGTGCTCATAGACTAGAGGTAGGAGTGGGATAGAGCATTCCAATTAAAGGAAAAATCATGCAATTTTACAAAAGTGTGAAGTAGACAAACAGAAACCTTAGATAGAATGGGTACTGAGGAGGATGAATAGTCCTGGAAATTAATAGTAGAGACAAAGGCAAGGTCCAGATAATAGATGACAACATAGGTGTCTTCTATTCTATAGCAGGCATGGTTATGTTAGAAGAATGAGAACTTAAAAGATAAACCCTAAAAGAATAAACCTCCTCATAAGGAACACTACTATACAGAGCGACTGTAGCAGATCCTGCTAGCTGCTTATGAATATCTATTCTCTTCTCCTTAGAAACTGTCATGACACTAAAGAATTAAATACCTTAACTTCTCTCAGTTAGATGTAGCCATATAACCATCTTTGGTCAGTGAATGAGTTGACTCTTGTGTGTAATTTCTGGAAGTGTCCTTAAAAATAGGGAGCACACTCTTCTTAATGTTCCTTCCTGCTGCCTGAAATGTGATGTAATGGTTGGAGCTAGAGCAGCCATTTGAGCCATGAGGTGCTCAAGAAACAGGGATCCTTGTGCTAGAATGTTAGAAAAGTTAAGATGGAATGACTCTAGGTCTCTTGAACCCATATCAACTATGGGTTGTCTAGCTTTCAACTTCATTTATGTGAGAGAAAAATGATTTTTTTCTCACTGATTTTGCTGCTCTTATTTTGGGGTTTGTATGCCACTTATTCTAATTCTCAATGTTACACATACAGAAATATGGAAGGGCTTCAATAAAGATGTGAAGTAGTTACTGAAGGAAAGGAAGGAGATTACTAGGAAACAGGGCATCAAAGAAGGACCAACATGTGCATGGAAATCATCAAGAATACAGTGTGTTCAGGAAACTGATAGAACTTCTGTGTAGTGGGAACACAGACTGTATTGTGGGAAAGAAGGTGGGGAGAACTGGGAAGGGATGACAGGCACCAGTAAAAAGCCTTAAATGTCAAACTAAAAAGTTTAGATTTTATGAAGCAATTAAGGGCCATTAAAGGTTTTCAGGTAGTTAAATGATGGGACCATAACTGGCTTTTATAATAACGCAGAGAGCTACGAGGACTAGAAGAAGTAAAAGCAAGAAACAGAGAGACAAGTTCCGAGGAAACTGCAGGAATCCTGGAGAGTGAAGAGGTCTGGACTAAGGGCCTTGACAATGAAGAATATGGGACAGAGACAAGATATTTAGCAATCATACTATGTAAGAATTAGTAACCACATAAGGGAAGTGCTATGAAGCAGAAGGAAGTCAGGATGACTCCTAGAAATGTAAAATGGCTTGGTCAGTTGAGTTAAAGGTGATGTTCACTAAGACAGGGAATGAAGGAGCAAGCAAGAGAAATAAAAAATGCAAATGAAAGTCAGGTTTTGGGGACTAGGTAGAGGGAAAAATACAAAAGAAAAACAGGAATAATGAAAGCATTTCTGGCTTTTACTTGTAGTTAGGTTACAACTTAAATATCACTTCCTCCAAGAAGCCGTCTCCAAATCCTCTTTCTAAAGAAGCCACTGCCCTCTCCAGTCCCACTATCATATCACTTTATTTTCTTCAGAGCACTATTACTTTATAACGTCCTTTTTTTTTTTTTTAATTTTTTTAGGCATAATCACCATGTGTGGTTATGGTTTTCTTGTTTTGTTGGGTTTTTTTTTTAAATTTTATTTATTTTATTTTTGGATGTGTTGGGTCTTCGTTGCTGCATGCAGGCTTTTCTAGTTGTGGCGAGCGGGGGCTACTCTTCATTGCGGTGCGTGGGCTTCTCATTGCAGTGGCTTCTCTTGTTGTAGAGCACAGGCTCTAGGCGCGTGGGCTTCAGTAGTTGCAGCACATGGGCTTCAGTAGTTGCAGCACATGGGCTCAGTAGTTGTGGCATGCGGGCTTCAGTAGTTGTGGCTCACAGGCTCTAGAGCACATGCTCAGTAGTTGTGGCCCACGGGCTTAGTTGCTGCGCGGCACGTGGGATCTTCCCAGACCAGGGCTCGAACCCGTGCCCCTGCATTAGCAGGTGGATTCTTAACCACTGCACCATCAGGGAGACCCTCCTTTTTGTTTATTGTGTACTTCGATTAGAATATAAGCTCCATGAGAGTAGAAATTTGTTTGCTCCTAATAATTGAATTCAAGAGTGCCTGACACACAGGCGGCACTCAAAATTTTTTGTTATATGAATTTATCACAGTACCTAACAGCAGTGTGGAACCCTGAGATCATAAATACAAATTACAAAATTGAAGGGACCAAAGCCATCACATAGGCGAGCTCCCTCATCTGATGGAGGACAAGGAAGGTGAGCTCCAACAGTGTCTATAAAGACCTGCCCCAAATGACATAGCCAGTTATGTGGCAGAAGGCAGAAGACCTGAGTTCAAGTCCAATTTGCTATTTACTAATGACACAAGCTTTACGAACTTCATGATCTCAAAGCATCTTTGTTTCCTTAGCTTTAAAAAATATTGCTTCCTTCAAGAATGTTTTGAGAATTAAATAAAATACAATACATGAAAGTGTGTTGTTCAGGATTTTCACCCAATCTCTCATTCTCAATTCCTATTTATTATTTATTACATACAATGACATCATTAATACCTCTTCCATGATCTCCTCCCAGCTTGTTTTAACTTTCACAACATATTTTATATATATGCAAATTTCCTCTATTTACCACATTGTATTGATAGAACAACTTTCCTCTCTTTGCAGCTCTTTGACCTTTTATCAATGAGCTGTAAAACTATATTCTGTTTGACCTTCGCTGCTTTTGTGTCTTTCTCAGTCTCTTAAGTGAGTAACTCAGCAAATTAAATTTCATTGCAACTACTGAGATGCAGGGAGCATAACGTAATTCTTATTGCAGGCCCCTCAGTACATGCTGTGTGACCTTGGACAAGTTAAGAATCTATCTCTTGCCTAAGATTCCTCACCTGTAAAGTGGAGATAACAATATACTTCACAGGGTTATTGTGGTGATTGCATAAATTAACACATGAAAAAAAATTTAATAGTGCCCAGCATATGGTTCAAAGATTATTAGTGTTTATTATTCTTCCCATTTATTAAACCACATATGAAATTGCTCAGACAATTCTCTTACCAGTACTGTGAAATTATTTCCAGTTTTCCCCATTTTACCACATACAATACCAAGGCTCTGAGAGTTTAAGTAACTTCCTCAAGTTCACATAGGTAGTGACGTGGCAGTGTTGATAATCAAATTCAAAATCCACTTCCGTTGAACCCCAAGTCTATGCTCTTGGCCGTGTCAACAAAATGCTCCACTTTAATGGAGCCAGATCATTTCCCCATCAAAGCAGACATTTATTAACCCAAGTTGCCATCAAATAAACTTGAATTAAATAAACTTTTGACCAGTATATTTCTTAAACAAAGAGCAATAGGCATTAAGATAAGAGGAAAGTTCAGTGAGATGGGTTGTCAGTGAGATGCGTTGTCAGTGAGATGGGAAAGCTTCTGGAGGACTTGAGAAGAGTCTAGATATTTGACTCTTTCTAATTAGCCCCAGGTTACTACAATGACCTACCTAAAGGTCAACCCCAGACCAGCTTTCGTCAGTAATCTGGCCTGCAAATTTCTTTTCTCAGTTTTGCTGGGGGCCCTTAGGCCAAAATGCTTGACCACAGGCCATGTCTCTCTTTTTAATTAACTGAAAATGATGACATGTGTCATCAGAACAACCCCTGGAGGGGCATTTCCTTAATGTGATCATGTCTGAACCTAGAGGCATGTGCCTGGCAAGGACAGCTTTGTTAGCTGTGGCTGTGTCTGTTACCAAGTTAACAGGGGGCAAGCTCAGTTTATTACCGATAATGAGCCCACTCAACTAGTGATTCCCACTGGAAGGCCTTTCCAGAATCACAATGGATTAGACAGACCAGATGCTTTAACATTCTTGATGATTTATGACATAGTCCACATTGTGGTTACTGGTTTTCTCCCCTTCAAAATAATAAGTAGTGTTAAGTGCTGGCATCTAATTTTATCATTTCAATATAGGTCAACGCTTTCCTTTTTTTTTTTGGTATCTTCTTTTTTTTTAATTTAATTTTTATTTTATATTGGGGTACAGTTGATTTACAATGTTGTTAGTTTCAGGTGTACAGCAAAGTGGTTCAGTTATACATATATTTACATATATCTTCTTTTTCAGATCCTTTTCCCATATAGGTTATTACAGAATACTGAGCAGAGTTCCCTGTGCTATACAGTTAGGTGCTTGTTGATTATCTATTTTATATATATTACTGCGTATATGTTAATCCCAAACTCTTGATTTATCCCTGCCCCCCACCTTTTCCCTTTGGTAACCATAAGTTTGTTTTCAAACTCTGTGAGTCTGTTTCTGTTTTGTAAATAAGTTCGCTTGTATCATCTTTTTAAATTGCACGTATAAGTGATATTATATGACATTTGTCTTTCTCTGTCTGGCTTACTTCACTTAGTATGATAATCTCTAGGTCCATCCATGTTTCTGCAAATGGCATTATTTCATTCTTCTTTATGGCTGAGTAATACTCCATTGTATATATGTACCACATCTTTATCCATTCATCTGTTGATTGACATTTAGGTTGATTCCACGTCTTGGCTATTGTAAATAGTGCTGCAGTGAACATTGGGGAGCATGTGTCTTTTCGAATCATGGTTTTTCTCCAGATGTATGCCCAGGAGTGGGATGACTGGATCATACGGTAGCTTTATTTTTAGTTTTTTTAAGGAACCCACATACTGTTCTCCATAGTGGTTGTACCAATTTACATTCCCACCAACAGTGCAAGAGGGTTCCCTTTTCTCCACACCCTCTCCAGCATTTATTGTTTGTAGACTTTTTGATGATGGCCATTCTGACTGGTGTGAGGGGATACCTCATTGTAGTTTTAATTTGCATTTCTCTAACAATTAGCGATGTTGAACATCTTTTCATGTGATCTCTGGCCATTTCTATGTCTTCTTCGGAGAAATGTCTATTTAGATCTGCCAATTTTTTGATTAGGTTGTTTTTTGTTTTCTTGTTTTTTTGATATTGAGCTGCATGAGCTGTTTGTATATTTTGGAGATTAATGCCTTATCAGTTGCTTCATTTGCAAACATTTTCTCCCATTCTGAGGGTTGTCTTTTCACTTTCTTTATGGTTTCCTTTGCTGTGCAAAAGCTTTTAAGTTTCATTAGGTCCCATTTGTTTATTTTTGTTTTTATTTCCATTACTCCAGGAGGTGGATCGAAAAAGATTTTGCTGCAATTTATGTCAAAGAGTGTTCTGCCTATGTTTTCCCTAAGAGTTTTATAGTATCCAGTCTTACATTTAGGTCTTTAATCCATTTTGAGTTTATTTTTCTGTATGGTGTTAGAGAATGTTCTAATTTCATTCTTTTACATGTAGCTGTCCAGTTTTCCCAGCACCATTTATTGAAGAGACTGTCTTTTCTCCATTGTACACTCTTGCCTCCTTCGTCATAGATTAATTGACCATAGGTGCATGGGTTTATTTCTGGGCTTTCTATCCTGTTCCACTGACCTATATTTCTGTTTTTGTGTTTTGATTACTGTAGCTATGAAGTATAGTCTGAAGTCAGGGAGCCTGATTCCTCCAGTACTGTTTTTCTTTCTCAGGATTACTTTGGCTATTCGGGGTCTTTTGTATTTCCATACAAATTATAAAATTTTTTGTTCTAGTTCTGTGAAAAATGCCATTGGTAATTTGATAAGGATCACACTGAATCTGTAGATTGCCTTGGGTAGTATAGTCATTTTGACAATATTGATTCTTCCAATCCAAGAACATGGTATATCTTTCCATCTGTTTGTGTCATCTTTGATTTCTTTCATCAGCATCTTATAGTTTTCAGAGTACAGGTCTTTTGTCCCCTTAGGTAGGTTTATTCCTAGTTATTTTATTCTTTTTGATGCGATGGTAAATGGGATTGTTTCCTTAATTTCTCTTTGTGATCTTTCGTTGTTAGTGTATAGGAGTGCAAGAGATTTCTGTGTATTAATTTTTGAAAAAATATTTATTTATTTATTTGGCTGCGCTGGGTGTTAATTGTGGCACACAGGATCTTCATTGCCATGTGCAGGATCTTTAGTTGCGGCATGCGGGATCTAGTTCCCTGACCAGGGATTGAACCCGGGCCCCCTGCATTGGGAGTGTGGAGTCTTAACCACTGAACCACCAGGGAAGTCTCTCTGTGTATTAATTTTGTATCCTGCAACTTTACCAAATTCACTGATTAGCTCTAGTAGTTTTCTGGTAGCATCCTTAGGATTTTCTATGTATAGTATCATGTCATCTGCAAACAGTGACAGTTTTACTTCTTTTCCAATTTGGATTCCTTTTATTTCTTTTTCTTCTCCGATTGCCATTGCTAGGACTTCCAAAACATGTTGAATAAAAGTGGTGAGAGTAGACATCCTTATCTTGTTCCTGATCTTAGAGGAAATGCTTTTAGCTGTTCACTGTTGAGTTTAGCTGAGGGTTTGTCAAATATGGCCTTTATTATGTTGAGGTAGATTCCATCTATGCCCACTTTCTGGAGAGTTTTTATCACAAATCGGTGTTGAATTTTGTCAAAAGCTTTTTCTGCAACTACTGAGATGATCATATGGTTTTTATTCTTCAGTTTGTTAATGTGGTGTATCACAGATTGATTTGCAGATATTGAAAAATCCTTCCATACCTGGGATAAATCCCACTTGATCATGGTGTATGATCCTTTTAATGTATTGTCAGATTTGATCTGCTAGTATTTTGTTGAGGATTTTTGTGTCTCTTTTCATCAGTGATATTGGCCTGCAATTTTCTTTTTCTGTGGTATCTTTGTCTGGTTTTGGTATCAAGGTGATGGTGGCCTCATAGAATGAGTTTGGTAGTGTTCCTACCTCTGTAATTTTTTGGAATAGTTTCATAAGGATAGGTGTGAACTCTCCTTTAAAAGTTTGATAGCATTCCCTTGTAAGCTATCTGGTCTTGGACTTTTGTTTGTTGGAAGTTTTTTAATCATGGTTTCAATGTCAGTACTTGTGATTGGTCTGTTCATATTTTCTATTTCTTCCTGGTTCAGCATTGGAAGATTGTACCTTTTTAAGAATTTGTCCACTTCTTCTAGGTTGCCCATTTTATTGGCATATAGTTGCTTGTAGTAGTCTCTTATGATTCTTTGTATTTCTGTGGTGTCCACTGTAACTTCTCCCTTTTCATTTCTAATTTTATTGATTTGAGCCCTTTTCCTTTTTCTTGATGAGTCTGGCTAATGGTTTATCAATTTGTTTATCTTCTAAAAGACCCAGCTTTTAGTTTCATTGATCTTTTCTAATTTTTTTTTTCTGTGTCTTTATTTCATTTATTTCTGCTCTGACCTTTATGATTTCTTTCCTTCTACTAACACTGGGTTTTATTTGTTCTTCTTTCTCTAGTTACTTTAGGTGTAAGGTTAGGTTGTTTATTTTAAGATTAGGTATTTTTTTATTTCCTCTTTAATTTCTTTGGTGATCTGTTTGTTGTTTAGTAGCATATTGTTTAGCCTCCATGTGTTTGTATTTTTTAGTTTTTCTTGTAGTTGATTTCTAATCTCATAGCATTGTGGTCAGAAAAGATGCCTGATATAATTTCAATTTTCTTAAATTTACTGAAGTTCACTTTGTGGCCCAGCATGTGATCTATCCTGGAGAAAGTTCCATGTGCACGTGAGAAGAATGTATATTCTGCTGATTTTGGATCAAATGTTCTATAAATATCAATTAAGTTCATCTGGTCTAATGTGTCATTTAAGGCCTGTGTTTCCTTATTGATTTTCTGTATGGATGATCTGTCCCTTGATGTAAGGTGTTAAAGTCCCCCACTATTATTCTGTTACTGTTGATTTCTCTTTTTTTGGCTGTTAGAATTTGCCTTATATATTGAGGTGCTCCTATGTTGGGTGCATATACATTTACGATTGTTATATCTTCCTCTTGGATTGATCCCTTGATCCTAATGTAGTGTCCTTCTTTGTCTCTTGTAACAGTCTTTTTTTTAAAGACTATTTTATCTGATATGAGTACTGCTACTCCAGCTTTCTTTTGATTTCCTTTTGCATGGAATATCTTTTTCCATGTGCTCACTTTCAGTCTGTATGTATCACTAGATCTGAATTGGGTCTCTTGTAGACAGCATATATACGGGTCTTGTTTTCATATCCATTCAGCTAGTTTATGTCTTTTGGTTGGAGCATTTAATCCAGTTACATTTAAGGTAATTATTTATATGTACATTCTTATTGTATCTTGTTAGTTGTTTTGAATTGCTTTTGTAGGTCTTTTTTCTTCCCTTCCTCTTTTG
Source organism: Eubalaena glacialis (assembly GCF_028564815.1). Classification (NCBI taxonomy): domain Eukaryota; kingdom Metazoa; phylum Chordata; class Mammalia; order Artiodactyla; family Balaenidae; genus Eubalaena; species Eubalaena glacialis. The sequence continues at coordinate 59,132,807 of NC_083725.1, read as the reverse complement.
TTCTCTTCTCTTGTGATTTGATGACTATCTTTAAGGTTGAGTTTGGATTACTTTTTCTTTTGTGTGTGTGTATCTATTGTAGATTTTTGGTTTGTAGTTACCATGAGGTTTTGATATAGCAGTCTATACATATACAAGATTGTTTTAAGTTGCTGGTCTCTTAATTTCAAATGCATTTCCAATATCTTGCATTTGCACTCTCCTCTTCTCATGATTGTTGGTTTTGATATCATATTTGTGTAGGGATGATTTCCTACCTTTACTGTATGTTTGCCTTTACTGGTGAGCTTTTTCGTTTGCAATTTTCTTGCTTCTAGTTGTGGCCTTTTATTTCCCACCTAGAGAAATTCCTTTAGCATTTATTGTAATGCTGGTGTGGTGGTGCTGAATTCTCTTAACTTTTGCTTGTCTGTAAAGCTTTTGATTTCTCTGTCGAATCTGCATGAGACCCTTGTTGGGTAGAGTATTCTTGGTTGTAGGTTTTTCCCTTTCATCACTTTAAATATGTCCTGCCACTCCCTTCTGGCTTGCAGAGTTTCTGCTGAAAAATCAGCCAATAACCATATGGGGATTCCCTTTTATGATATTTGTTGCTTTTCCCTTGTTGCTTTTAATATTTCTCTTCGTCTTTAATTTTTGTCAATTTGGTTAATATATGTCTTGGTGTGTTCCTCCTTGGGTTTATCCTGTATGCGACTCTGCACTTCCTGGATTTGAGTGAGTGTTTCCTTTCCCATGTTATGGAAGTTTTCGGCTATTATCTCTTCAAATGTTTTCTCAGGCCCTTTCTTTCTCTCTTCACCTTCTGGGACCCCTATAATGTGAATATTGGTGCATTTAATGTTGTCCCAGAGGTCTCTAAGACTCTCCTCATTTCTTTTCATTCTTTATTCTGTTTCACAGCAGTGATTTCCACCAATCTGTCTTCCAGCTCAGTTTTTTGTTCTTCTGCCTCACTTATTCTGCTACTGATTCCTTCTACTGTATTTTTCATTTCAGTTATTGTATTGCTCATCTTTGTTTGTTCTTTAAATCTTCTAGCTCTTTGTTAAACATTTCTTGTATCTTCTTGGTCTGTGCCTCCATTCTTTTTCTGAGACCTTGGATCATCTTTACTTTCATTATTCTGAATTCTTTTTCAAGCAGATTGCCTATCTCCACCTCACTTAGTTGTTCTTCTGGGGTTTTATCTTGTTCCTTACTCTGAAACATATTTTTCTGCCATCTCATTTTGTCTAAATTTCTGTGTTTGTGGTCTCTGTTTCTCAGGCTCCAGGTTTGTAGTTCCTCTTGCTTCTGGTGTTTACCCCCTGGGGGATGAGGTCCAGGGGCTTGTGCAGGCTTCCTGGTGGGAGGGACTGGTGCCTGCCCTCTTGTGGGTGGAGCTGGGTCTTATCCCTCTGGTGGTCAGGGTCGTGTCAAGGGGTGTGTTTAGAGGAGGCTGTACACTCAGGATGACTTTAAGCAGCCTGTCTGATGATGGGTGGGGCTGTGCTCTCACCTTGTTGGTTGTTTGGCTTGAGGTGTCCCAGCACTGGAGCCTGCAGGCTGTTGGGTGGGGCCAGGTCTTGGTGCCAAAATGGCAACCTCCAGCAGAGCTCACACTGATGAATATTCCCTGGGGCCTCTGCCAGCAGTGTCCTTGTCCCCACAGTGAGCCAGAGCTGACCCCCATCTCCCCAGGGGACCTTCTAAGACCCGCAAGTGGGTTTGGCCCAGGCTCCTATGGAGTCACTGCTTTGCCCTGGGTCCCAGTGCACGTGAAATCTTGTGTGCACCTTCCAAAAGTGAAGTCTCTGTTTCCCCCAGTCCTGTGCAGCTCCTGCACTCAAGCCTCACTGGCCTTCAAAGCCAAATGCTCTGGGGGCTCCTCTTCCTGATGACAGACCCTCAGGCTGGGGAGCCTGACATGGGGCTCAGAACTCTCACCCCTATGGGAGAACCTCTGTGATATAATTATTTTCCAATTTGTGGGTTGCCTATCTGGCAGGTATGGGATTTGATTATATCACGAAAGCACGCCTCCTACCATATCATTGGATGTAGAATATCTTTAGATATAGAATCGTTGGATGTAGAATATCTTGTTTGGTAGGTTCCAGTGTGTTTTGTTGATGGTTGTTCAGCAGTTAGTTGTGATTTTAGTGTTTTCATGAGAGGAGTTGAGCTCAAGTCCTTCTACTCTGCCATCTTGTCTCCACCCTCCTCCAACACTCTCCATTTAACAACTCTAAGTCAGTGGTTCTCAACCTTGGCTGCACAATGGAATCACGTGGAGAGGTTTTCAATATCTCAGTGTTGATACCCAGCTACACTCAGGCCCAATAAGGACTCTGTTACTGGAATCCAGGCATCAGTATATTTAAAGCACACAAACAGATAAAATGTGACGCTAAAGTTGAGAATCACTGCTTCAGGGGATCAGGAAAAGTATTAGCAATTTGTTTAAGAGCAACAAACAAACAAAAATTCCCTGAGATTGTCTTTAAAGAGATACTGATTATGATGGGCTATTGTTTATCTGCTCCTCTCAGCACGCTGCTTGAATGATCTGGCTTTTTGTTTCCTGACTACATTTCCTTCATGTAATACCTCATTAGAATGCTATTCTTTGAGTTTTATGCTCCTGAGTTTCCAAAAAAAAAACACCTCTGGGCAAAACATCATTTGGATCACTTGGTGGAAATCAGGATAATCAAAACATATTGCTATTAAAGCTGCTTGTGAAGCAGCAACTATGCTTTTTCACCAAAGGAAAAGCTCATGAAAGTTCATCTTGCTAATCAAATATTCAAACAAACCTGGAACTCCTAAGTGACAACTGAGGAGACATAATTTAGGCTGAGATATAATACACTGAGAAAAGAGAAAACAGTTGGGGAAGTCAACCATTGAAAGCCATGTGGTAGAAGACCTCCAGACTATATCCATGTGCGACAATGCCGCTTTGACTTAGATCCTGTTGTTATAGACATAGGAGACTGAATCACTTGCATCTTTTAAAAACCAAATCTTCAAAAAATATTTTTGCTCAAAACGTTAATTATGTTAAAGATGGATTTCTTCTACAAAAAATCATAGATCTGAGGTAATTGACTGCTCTGTGCCAGGTTCAATATTAGATGGTTGTATTCATTACTTCATTTAATGAATGAATCTATGAGGTAGGTGATGTTATCCCATTTTATAGGTGAGGAAACTGAGGTGCAGAACTTTTAGGTAACTTGCTCAGTGTTATAGGACTAGTAGGTAAACCAAGAAAGATATGAACTTATGCCTGCCAGAAAAGAAAACCAAAGTAACTCCATGGCCAATATTATAGAGTTCTCAGAAAGATAACTAGCCACTAAGAAAAAGACTGTTCTTTTTTAAAAAGGGCCTGTATCCTGGGGATGAACCAAAGGGGGATGAACATCAATGGAAAGAAGATTTTCATAAATTCAAATAGTGATGTGTGGGCACCAAAAGAATGATTTATATTAAAATAGTCACAAAAGAAACACGGGGTTTGCCTAATTTTCCGGAGAATAAGTAACTGTAGTCACCCTTCAAGAACCGATTCCTGAACAATATCAGTGCAGAAAAGTCCATTTAAAAGTCCAACAAAATTTAACAAGGGAGAGGCAAGATTATAAACTACTCTAAGCATCACATAAAATTCCTGAGGTGCTAGGAAATAATCTTTTAGTATTTCTACTTTTTTTTTTTTTTTAAAAAAAAGCTTGAAGTACGGGTTTCTAACTTCATTCCAATGATAGTGTTCTAAAATTTGAAGGAAGATAATGTAAAGATTTTAAGCCATTTCTCTTTATTACTCTGCTATCATTTCCTTTACTGATCTTGCTTTTTACTCAACTATCATTCTTTTCTCTTTCTTCTATTTGAGCTCACGTAACTAACCATGATCTCCTTTATAATATATGACTGCCTATATTTTCTTTCAAAAATGCACTTGAGAAAAAAAGCATTTTAAAAGCATTTTACTTTGAAAGGAGTTGTTATGAACAAACATGTTAAACATCTGCAAATTAAGCCAATAAATTGGGCACCCCACTCTTGGATGGCAGCATGTATCTCAATCCATGTGATCATATGGCTCAAACTAAAACACAATTTTACCTGACAAATCACATTGTGAAATAAAAATGTATTCTTTATTAAAACAACTAAATTTGAATAATACAACAGAATGTAACAGTGACAAACTCAAGTTTTATTGAAATCCTACTCTATGCATGGACTTGAGTTTAGATAATCCCTGAGATTTAAAGATAAGCTAAATATTTTGGCTAATATTGAATGATGATGATCATTAAACAAGGAAGAATGTCATAAATACTAATTCTGCACAGTAACAATGGTCATCACTGTTGAACATTTATTGTGAGTCAGGCAATATCTAACTGTTGTCTCTAATGCTTCCAACCAGTGATTGTTATAGTTTTTTATTGATTGTTTCTATCTGTAAAATGTTTGTGAGCATGCATCCCCTATATGTGCTAATCTGTAAAGTATATATTTGTACAACTGTGATAATACATTATATTTATTATAAAATATATTCAAATGTTGAGATTAGAAATGATGAGAAAATATAAAGAAAAAGCATCCAGTATTTCATAGATCATCTTTAGCATTTCCTGGGAGAAAGCTCTCACACCGGAGAATACAGCTAACTATGCTGTGTGGCAGAGACCGCTGGTAGTCCCCAAATATTCAATATCTTTTCCTTCCATAGTGATTGGATCCCCAATTTTTACCTGGGCCCAAGTCAGCTCAGAATAAAGATTACATGTTTCATCTTCCATTGCAGGTAGGTGTGTCTTGTGCCTAAGTTCTAACCCTTGGGATACAATGGGAAATTGTGTTTACAACTTCCCAGAGGTGCTTTGAAAGGGAGGAACCGTGCATACCTCTCTGTAATTCTTCTCACCTGCTTCTTGGTATGTCATCATGGTGACTATGTGCACAAAGGTGATGTGCAAGGGTGGTAGAGCAAGAAGATAAGGTGGTTTAGTCTACTTAAGACCCTGTAGAACAGAATAGACATTTCATTTCTGGACAACTCACTCATGGACTGTTATATGTGGGAGAAATACATTACTGTCTTGCAAAAGCACTGTTATTTTGGTCTCTGTTAAATGTAAATGAAAATATATACTAAATAACACACCATGAAAGACAGTTACTACTCTATACTTGAGGGAAAAGATGAGGGGAAAGTATCAGAAAAGTTAATTTTCCAAGGTTAGCCAGCTAGTATATGGTAGGATCAAAAGAGCCCAGAGTTCATCCTCTTTCCACTAAAGCAGGCAACCTTCTGTGAGTAAAATACTATAAAATCAAGGAGGAGGGAGACATTAATTGTGCCTAGAGGGACTGATGAGGGCTTGCTGATAGAGGTGGCAATTTAATGGGATCTTAATATATGGGTATGGAGGAAAACAGCTTTCTGGGCTAATGGAACAAAGTGAACAATGGCAGGGAGATAAGGAAGTATAGCAAAGGCTCAAGAAAACCTTGTGCCTCGTTGTTGTTAAATGATCACTATTGCTTTTTGGCTTTATTTATTCAACATATATTTCAGAGTACCAACCACATAGCAGGCACAGACAAGGTCCAAGAGGTAGAGTAGTGAAAAAAGATGTCTACAAATTCCCAAATATATGGCAAGATGATACTAATGGACCAGATAAAGTTCAAATCTCATATCAAGCAAACAAGGTCTTCATAATCAGACTCAGCCCTACCTTCCCAGCCTCATGTTATACTACTGCTCTATGCTTCAGCCACACAGAACTGAGGACATATGAGTTTCCAGGTGTCTGATCATTGCCCAAACAGTTCCCTCTCCTTGAAATGTTTTTCTGTACTTTGCCTGGATATGTCTTACTTATTCTTCAAGAGCCAGCTAAAATTCTACCTTTCTCTGACTTCCTCCAGTGGGATGGTTCCTTATAGCATATTCCCTTAAAGCAGTTTCTACACATCTCCATTCATTCAATTATTCAGCCAGCCAGTCCAGCAAAAATGTGCCAGGTTATAAAGGTACAATGGTGGGAAAGAGGAAGCAATTTTTCTCTGTGCTTATGGTGTTTATACTCTAGGAAGAAGTATCAGCCATTAAAGAAACAGTTATAAGGTAGTGTGATAAATTCTATGAAGGGAAATCAGAGTCTGAAGTGGAAGCATGCAACAGGGAGTACTATGCCTAACCTTAGCTTCCCAGAAGGAGCATTATTTAAACTGAATCCTTTTGGATGAGTAAGAGTGAGCCAGGCTATCACTCTGCATTATCCGCTGGATTCCACTAGACTATGAGCGTCAGTGCTTTTTAAAAGCATCCCACATGATTAAACAACAACAACACCAGGATTAAATGCTGGCTCAGATTAATTCTAAATGTGTTACATTGTACTTTAGTGAGTCCCTATAGCTTTATTTCATTCTTCCTGTATGCAGTATTTCCTACCCTACCCTTCACCCCTTCTTCAGCCTAGCATCCAGAAGCTTCTTTGGGTGTCCACTAGCATCTCTCAAATTTTAGTGTGCATAAGAATCACCTGGGGTGCTTGTAAAAACATAGATTCCTTGGCCCTACCTTCAGAGATTCTGATTCTTTAGGTCTCTGGCGGAGCTGGAGATTCAGAAATTCTAGTAATCTTCCTGGTAAAATCTGATGCTACCAGTTCAGAGACTGCATCTTGAGTAGCAATGTTGTAGAGAAACTATAAAAATCCTTCCCAGGATTATTTACCCTTGTTCTTAACCTGCTCTGCCAGGCTGAGCTCCTTGGAGAAACAGTGGCTTCTTTGCCTAGGTATATGGGGCATGTGCCTTCAAAGGAACCATTACAGAAAGAAGGGCCTGTGTGTGACTCTCATCCATCAATCACATTCTTCACTTGGACAACTGTTATATTTTCTCATTGCTTCCCACCATAGGTCCAATACGACAAGCCTACTTACAGGCTTCCCAGGGGATGAGGAGTGATGAGTAGAGTAGGCAGCAAAGTGCCCTCTATAAGGGAACCACAGGGAAAAAAGATTGAAGTAGGTTTGTGAATGAATAAGTAGATCAAGTCTTCTACTGGAATAATTAAAAGAATTATTCCAGTCTAAACAGGAGTTTTATAATTTCATGGAAAAAAAATGATGGGAGAATCAGTGAACTTTTAAGAAAGCTTTTAGTAACTGCTTGCATTTGCTTCCGGGTGTGTCATGTATAAGAGCCTTTAAATTTGACAAACACTTAAGGGCCATGAGGACAGGGACCATGTCTTCCACATGAACATACCCAACAATTTCCTAGGAGAGTGATGACTATTTAGAAGATTTGAAAATACTTAATTCTAAGAAGGAAATGAAACCAACTCACAAAAGTTGGGAGGGTAATTTTATCATTAATTAGGTAATATATATAAAACACCTAGAATAAAGTGGTCCTTCAATAAATATTAGCTCCCTTCCCCTTCTATTTTTCCCTTATGATTACCTAGGACAGCTCTGTCCAATAGAACTTCCTGGAATGATGAACATATTCTATATCTGCATTGTTGAATATGGCACCCACTAACCATCCTGGCTACTGAGCACTTCAAATGTGGCTAGTACAACTAAGGAACTGAATTTTAAACTTTATATTATTTTAATTAAATTTAAATAACCACATGAGGCTTGAAGCTACTGCCTTGGAGAGCACAGGTCTAAAAGCTTATACAACATACTGGTTGGCCATTACATGTGTCTATTTGCTGAACTGAATTGATCCTTTTTCCTACAGATATGCATATATTTAAGGTGAACGAGTGAAAAGGACAGCTGCCCCAAGGGCAGACCAAAAGGTGTGGTGAAAGAACAAAGACAGCAGGATCCAAACTGAAAAAAGAAGTTTCTGCCATATTGACCAAGCTTCTCAAAATTTAATATGCATACTAATCACTGGGGTTATTCTTAAGAACACAGATTCTGATTTAGTAGGTCTTGAGTGAGATTCTATGATCATAAGCTTCCAGGTAATAATGATGCTGCTAGTCAATGGGCCACATTTTAAGAAGTAAAGATCTAGATGTAGGTCAGCCCACGAACCTACATAACTGCTATTGGCCCTACCGCTGAACTAGCTATGACTTCCGCATTCTTGTCTCAACAGTTCAAGATTAAGTCAAAGGCATGCTCTGTTTTATCAAAGGCACCCCCCCCAATCTTATGATGAACATTTATTAAGCATCTTCTACATACTAGGAAGAATATTTATAACAACCCCTGAAAGGCAAATATTATTACTCTCGGGCTTCCCTGGTGGCGCGGTGGTTGAGAGTCCTCCTGCTAATGCAGGGGACACGGGTTCGAGCCCTGGTCTGGGAAGATCCCACATGCCGCGGAGCAACTAGGCCCGTGAGCCACAACTACTGAGCCTGCGCGTCTGGAGCCTGTGCTCCGCAACAACAGAGGCCGCGATAATGAGAGGCCCGCGCACCGCGATGAAGAGTGGCCCCCACTCGCCGCAACTAGAGAAAGCCCTCGCACAGAAATGAAGACCCAACACAGCAAAAATAAATAAATAAATTTATAAAGTTCCTACCAAAATTCTTAAAAAAAAGAAAAAAAAATATTATTACTCTCGTTTTACAAATAATAAAACAGAGGCTTAGATGGATAATTTGACTTAACCTGACTCGCCTGACTTATCTCAGGCAAGTACTAACTGGCAGAGGTGGGCTTAGAACCCAGTTGCTACTGAATTCAAAGGCTAGTCTCTCTCATTAGACTCTTGTTACACAATGTGTGATGCACAATTGAGCAGCAGCTTCACCTGGAAACTTATTAGAAATGCATACTCTCAGGAGCCTTCCTATACCTACTAAATCAGAATCTGCATTTATGATCTCCAGGTGATTCTTATGTACATTAATATTTGAGAAATACTAAAGGATGTTCCACTTTTTGCCTTTTAGAGCAAAGTAACAAATGGAAAGGGATCTGCTGATTGTGGCGGTTGAGAAATGGATTTAGGTTGGCTAGGTTTGATTGTGGAACAAATATTGATAGCACTGCCTCTATTGCTAAATTCCTATTGCCTCATGGGCATAGTTAAGCCAATATTAAGCTGTTTTCTGGCGTGTAAGTATATTTCATTTTGGATAATACTACAAATCCAACAGATAAAAATATCAACAACATAGTTTTAACAGTGTTCATGGGAAACACCACCAAAAGAAACAAACGTGTTTGCTGAAAAATAAATGTACTAAAATCAGCAAATTCTTCCAAACTATCTCCATTATTAATCACTGCCAGAATGGTTCAAAGAAACAAATAATTCTGCTTTCTCTCCCTTCATGGATAATTCTGGAAAACCATCCAATTAAAAGTGAATAGTAGCCTAAATCACAAGGGTCTGTTTTTGTACAAAGTGACTCAAAGAAGTTAATGCCTCACTCTCCAGCTCTATGACCAAGTGCTTGGTCATCCCATTTCTGCAATATGGCAACTTCCTCCTCAGAGATTTCTTATTCTCAGCTTCCTGCCGCTGGGATCAATCAGAAATGCATTTTAAATCTTGTTTAACAACACCTCTTGGTCTCAAGCCCATTCTTTGGCTCCCGAATGAAACTCACTGCTAATTTGATTGTTTCTCTATGTCCCTGAATCCACATTATCTTTTATTTTCTCTCATCCCTCTCTCTTCTCACCAATCTTTCACTCACACTGTCAGCCTTTCCTAGGGTCGTTTTATCCCCTTTAAATCACTCTCTTGTCCTCTGCCCCAGAATCATAGTTCTATTTTCATCCAGTGACCTTTCACATTTAAAGCTCTCTATAAAAATCTCACTGATAATATTATAAGAATATTATGATGGCTTTCAAACTGCTTTTACATAAATGATCTTCTTGGCAGTCAAATACAATGCGTGATAGTACTAAGGACTCTCAACATTTTTGTGACCTAACTCTTCCTTCTTCTTTTCTCTCATCTACTCTCCTCTCTTTTCTCTCTCTCTCACTTTCTTGGGAGGTTTTCCAAGACACAATCCTCGAATTTCTGGAACAAAGTTCCTTGTCTCCACTGTTATTTCTACCTCTGGAAATAAAGTGGCAGACAACAAAATGTCTCACAGGAAAGCAAAATCATTATACTGCTAATACTAGCTAGATGTTCCTTTTATTTTCAATATTTTCCCTTAGACATCCTTGATAATGTAGACAATCACTCTCCATACCAGTTGAATCAGTTCCCCTTGGCACTTTGTTTATTTCTACCAATATTTTTAAAGTGTAAGATTCTTTCTTTTGTACCTATTTTTTTTCTTACAATGGGACATATACAGATTCTTAGCCCTTTTATTTAAGGCTTTGGTGGGGTAAATTAGTTTCTTGTTTAGCAAATATTCACTCCTTCCTCTACTTTGAATTTGACAATATGACTTACTTTGGCCACTGGGGTGTTAGTAGATGGGATATGAGCAGAGGCTGTAACTGAACTTGTGTCTTGGGCTTGTATATTCTTGCCTCCTTTATCGAAAATAAGGTGACCATATGTGCGTGGGTTTACGTCTGGGCTTTCTATCCTGTTCCATTGATCTATATTTCTGTTTTTGTGCCAGTACCATACTTGATTACTGTAGTTTTGTAGTATAGTCTGAAGTCTGGGAGCTTGATTCCTCCAGCTCCGTTTTTCTTTCTCAAGATTGCTTTGGCCATTCGGAGTCTTTTGTGTTTCCATACACATTCTGAAATTTTTTGTTCTAGTTCTGTGAACTAGAACATTGCCATTGGTAGTTTGATAGGGATTGCATTGAATCTGTAGATTTTCACAATGTTGATTCTACCAATCCAAGAACATGTTATATCTCTCCATCTGTTTGTATCATCTTTAATTTCTTTCATCAGTATCTTATAGTTTTCTGCATACAGGTCTTTTGTCTCCTTAGGTAGGTTTATTCCTAGGTATTTTATTCTTTTTGTTGCAATGGTGAATGGGAGTGTTTCTTTAATTTCTCTTTCAGATTTTTTCATCATTAGTGTATAGGAATGTAAGAGATTACTGTGCATTAATTTTGTATCCTGCTACTTTACCAAATTCATTGATTAGCTCTAGTAGTTTTCTGGTAGCATCCTTAGGATTATCTATGTTTAGTATCATGTCATCTGCAAACAGTGACAGCTTTACTTCTTTTCCGATTTGGATTCCTTTTATTTCTTTTTCGTCTCTGATTGCTGTGGCTAAAACTTCCAAAACTATGTTGAATAACAGTGGTGAGAGTGGACAACCTTGTCTTGTTCCTGATCTTAGAGGAAATGCTCTCAGTTTTTCACCATTGAGAATGATGTTGGCCGTGGGTTTGTCATATATGGCCTTTATTATGTTGACCTAAGTTCCCTCTATGCCTACTTTCTGGAGGGTTTTTATCATAAGTGGGTGTTGAATTTTGTTGAAAGATTTTTCTGCATCTATTGAGATGATCATATGGTTTTTCTCCTTCAATTTGTTAATATGGTGTATCACATTGACTGATTTGCATATATTGAAGAATCCTTGCATTCCTGAGATAAACCCCACTTGATCATGGTGCATGATCCTTTTAATGTACTGTTGGATTCTGTTTGCTAGTATTTTGTTGAGGATTTTTGCATCTATGTTCATCACTGATATTGGCCTCTAGTTTTCTTTCTTTGTGACATCTTTGTCTGGTTTTGGTATCAGGGTGATGGTGGCCTCATAGACTGAGTTTGGGAGTATTCCTCCCTCTGCTATATTTTGGAAGAGTTTGAGGATAGATGTTATCTCTTCTCTAAATGTTTGATAGATTTTACCTGTGAAGCCATCTGGTCCTGGGCTTTTGTTTGTTGGAAGATTTTTAAGCACAGTTTCAATTTTAGTGCTTGTGACTGGTCTGCTTATATTTTCTATTTCTTCCTGGTTCAGTCTTGGAAGGTTGTGCTTTTCTAAGAATTTGTCCATTTCTTCCAGGTTGTCCATTTTAGGGGCATATAGTTGCTTGTAGTAATCTCTCATGATCCTTTGTATTTCTGCAGTGTCAGTTGTTACTTCTCCTGTTTCATTTCTAATTCTATTGATTTGAATCTTCTCCCTTTTTTTCTTGATGAGTCTGGTTAACGGTTTATCAATTTTGTTTATCTTTTCAAAGAACGAGCTTTTACTTTTACTGATCTTTTCTATTGTTTCCTTCATTTCTTTTTCATTTATTTCTGAGCTGATCTTTATGATTTCTTTCCTTCTGCTAACTTTGGGGTTCTTTTGTTCTTCTTTCTCCAATTGCTTTAGGTGTAAGGTTAGGTTGTTTATTTGAGATGCTTCTTGTTTCTTGAGGTAGGATTGTATTGCTATAAACTTCCCTCTTAGAACTGTTTTTGCTGCGTTCCATAGGTTTTGGGTCGTCATGTTTTCATTGTCATTTTTTTCTAGGTATTTTTTGATTTCCTCTTTGATTTCTTTAGTGATCTCTTGGTTATTTAGTAGAGTATTGTTTAGTCTCCATGTGTTTGTATTTTTTACAGATTTTTTCATGTAATTGATATGTAGTCTCATAGCGTTGTGGTCAGAAAAGCTACTTGATATGATCTCAATTTTCTTAAATTTACCAAGGCTTGATTTGTAACCCGAGACATGATCTATGTTCCCTGAGCACTTGAAAAGAAAGTGTTTTCTGTTGTTTTTGGATGGAATGTCCTATAAATATCAATCAAGTCCATCTTGATTAATGTAACATTTAAAGCTTGTGTTTCCTTATTTATTTTCATTTTGGTTGATCTGTCCATTGGTGAAAGTGGGATGTTAAAGTCCCCTACTATGACTGTGTTACTGTCGATTTCCCATTTTATGGCCGTTATCATTTTCCTTATGTATTGAGGTACTCCTATGTTGGGTGCATAAATATTTACAACTGTTACACCTTCTTGGATTACCCCTTGATCATTATGTAGTGTCCTTCTTTCTCTCTTGTAATAGTCTTTATATTAAAGTTTATTTTGTCTGATATAAGAATTGCCACTCCAACTTTCTTTTGATTTCCATTTGCATGGAATATTTTTTTCCATCCCCTTACTTTCAGTCTGTATGTGTCCCTAGGTCTGAAGTGGGTCTCTTGTAGACAGCATATATACAGGTCTTGTTTTTGTATCCATTCAGCCAATCTATGTCTTTTGGTTGGAGCATTTAATCCATTTACATTAAAGGTAGTTATCAGTATGTATGTTTCTATTACCATTTTCTTAATTGTTTTGGGTTTGTTGTTGTAGGTCTTTTCCTTCTCTTGTGTTTCCTGCCTAGAGAAGTTCCTTTAGCATTTGTTGTAAAGCTGGTTTGGTGGTGCTGAATTCTCTTAGCTTTTGCTTGTCTGTAAAGGATTTAATTTTTCTGTCGAATCTGAATGAGATCCTTGCTGGGTAGAGTAGTCTTGGTTGTAGGTTTTTCCCTTTCATCACTTTAAATATGTCCTGCCACTCCCTTCTGGCTTGCAGAGTTTCTGCTGAAAGATCAGCTGTTCATCTTATGGGGATTCCCTTGTATGTTATTTGTTGTTTTTCCCTTGCTGCTTTTAATATTTTTTCTTTGTACTTAATTTTTGATACTTTGATTAATATGTGTCTTGGTGTGTTTCTCCTTGGGTTTATCCTGTATGGGACTCTCTGTCCTTTCTGGACTTGATTGACTATTTCCGTTCCCATGTTAGGGAAGTTTTCAACTATAATCCCTTCAAACATTTTCTCAGTCCCTTTCATTTTCTCTTCTTCTTCTGGGACACCTGTAATTTGAATGTTGGTGTATTTAATGTTGTCCCAGAGGTCTCTGAGACTGTCCTCAATTCTTTTCATTCTTTTTTCTTTATTCTGCTCTGCAGTAGTTATTTCCACTATTTTATCTTCCAGGTCACTTATCTGTTCTTCTGCCTCACTTATTCAGCTATTGATTCCTTCTAGAGAATTTTTAATTTCATTTATTGTGTTGTTCATTTGCTCTTTAGTTCTTCTGGGTCCTTGTTAAACGTTTCTTGTATTTTCTCCATTCTATTTCTAAGATTTTGGATCATCTTTATTATCATTACTCTGAATTCTTTTTCAGGTAGACTGCCTATTTCCTCTTCATTTGTTTGGTCTGATGGGTTTTGACCTTGCTCCTTCATCTGCTGTGTATTTCTCTGTCTTCTCATTTTGCTTAACTTACTGTGTTTGGGGTCTCCTTTTCACAGGCTGCAGGTTCGTAGTTCCCATTGTTTTTGGTGTCTGCCCCCAGTGGGTAAGGTGGGTTCAGTGGGTTGTGTAGGCTTTCTGGTGGAGGGGACTGGTGCCTGTGTTCTGGTGGATGAGGCTGGATCTTGTCTTTCTGGTGGGCAGGACTGTGTCTGGTAGTGTTTCTTGGGGTGTCTGTGACCTTATTATGACTTTTGGCAGCTCTCTGCTAATGGGTGGGGTTGTGTTCCTGTCTTGCTAGTTGTTTGGCATAGGGTGTCCAGCACTGTAGCTTGCTGGTCGGTCATTGAGTGGAGTTGGGTTTTAGTGTTGAGATGGAGATCTCTGGGAAAGCTTTCCCCGTTTGATATTACATGGAGCTGGGAGGTCTCTGGTGGACCAATGTCCTGAACTCAGCTCTCCCATCTCAGAGGCACAGGCTTGACACCCAGACAGAGCACCGAGACACTGTCAGCCACACGTCTGGTATGTGGGGAGTTTCTTGCCTTTTGGGAAGTCTGAGGTCTTCTGCCAGCATTCAGTAGGTGTTCTGTAGGAGTTGTTCCACATGTAGATGTATTTCTGATGTATCTGTGGGGAGGAAGGTGATCTCCACATCTTACTCCTCCACCATCTTGAAGGTCTCTCAAAGCTCATGATTCTTGAGTATACCACTTCCCACGGTATATTTCCAGAAAACAGGTCAAAGTATAACCACTATGAAATGAATGCTAGAGAAGGGTGGACAGAAAAGGCATTCTAGAACCTCTCTAACTTTATTTTTCTAAAGCAGAAAGAATGGGATTTATTTGGATGGTGTTCAATATAGAACTCTGAGGGGTCTGCTGAAGGGAAGAAGTATGTCCAGAGAGGAGGTTTCCATGCCAGTTGGCTACAGAGTACCAAGAGGGGAGCCTGCTACCTTTTCACCAAGTCAACCCAGGGGAGCTGGACTTACAGATCACACACAGGCTCTCTCATTCTAAACTCTGCCAGAACAGAGTGTTTTTAATACCTGTCATAAGACAATATTCAATATATAATGGGGAACAATAAAACGATTGAGCGAAAATGGAAACTACAGAGTGTTGAAATGGGGATTTTCTTCTTCTCTCCTTGTTTTTCCCTCAGTGATTTTAATCTTCAAATAGGGGATTCCTGCTTTGCATCAGATGCTGGACTGTGCCATATGTAAGAGGCTATTCAACCCTAAAATATCATGATCTCTTACAACAATGAGTTTATTTGAAACATTCATGCTTAAGAAACTTAGTGACCCCTTTGTTAATGATAGACACTTAAGGAGCTCTAAGATCCCTTAACTTACCTTCCTTTTTTTAAAAAAAGCAGAATTCTCTTTAAATATCTTTTTTATTTAAAGTCTATTTTGTCTGACATGAGAATTGCTACTCCAGCTTTCTTCTGATTTCCATTTGTGTGGAATATCGTTTTCCATCCCCTCACTTTCAGTCTGTATGTGTCCCTAGGTCTGAAGTGGGTCTCTTGTAGACAGCATATATATGGGTCTTGTTTTTGTATCCATTCAGCCAATCTATGTCTTTTGGTTGGAGCATTTAATCCATTTACATTTAAGGTAATTATTGATATGTATGTTCCTATTACCATTTTCTTAATTGTTTTGGGTTTGTTATTGTAGGTCTTTTCCTTCTCTTGTGTTTCCTACCTAGAGAAGTTCCTTTAGCATTTGTTGTAAAGCTGGTTTGGCAGTGCTGAATTATCTTAGCTTTTACTTGTCTGTAAAGGTTTTTAAAACAAATACTATGACAAGAGACAAAGAAGGACACTACATAATGATCAAAGGATCAATCCAAGAAGAAGATATAACAATTGTAAATATTTATGCACCCAACATAGGAGCACCTCAATACATAAGGCAAATACTAACAGCCATAAAAGGGGAAATCAACAGTAACACAATCATAGTAGGGGAATTTAACACCCCACTTTCACCAATGGACAGATCATCCAAAATAAAAATAAATAAGGAAACACAAGCTTTAAATGATACATTAAACAAGATGGACTTGATTGATATTTATAGGACATTCCATCCAAAAACAACAGAATACACTTTCTTCTCAAGTGCTCATGGAGCATTCTCCAAGATAGATAGACCAATCACAAGCACTGAAATTGAAACTGTGATTAAAAATCTTCCAACAAACAAAAGCCCAGGACCAGATGCCTTCACAGAGGACCATATATTTCTAAAACCAAATTTGCTCTTTGGCAAAATTAATACATTTACTTGTAATGAAATTATTTTTGGGGAGGACTTTAATATATAAGTTAAAATTTGTCATTTAGGTAATATTTTAAGGAAGGAAATGTTCTTATGCAATATGACTGAAATGCTCTGGGGAACTCTGAAATTGTTTTTTCATTAAATAGAGCTGAAATTATGTGAACAACTAGAACATTTGACACAAAAGAGGAAAACAAAGTATAGAACACCAGGGAATGAGAAAATAGACTGCAAAAGGAACAGTGATTTGTTCGAGGTCACCCAGTGAGTCAGGAACAAAAGGGACGGTTAGGCCTATGTCCAGACACAAAGCACATTCATCTACATTAATGCTTGTGTGCTAAATCTGCCATTTTGCAATACATAATATAGTTATGTTTCTTATACATGGGGGAAGATATATTAATATTTAATATTCTCTCAGGGTCTAGCACATGTTACTGCATAAGTATTTATTGAATTAAATAATAAATAAATAAACCCCCATTAACCGGAAGTTAATGAAGCATGATTTCATATACATAACCTTATTAGATCCTCACTATCACCTCTGAGGTAGATATTATAATTCCTATCTTATATATCAATTTAGGTCCAGAAGGAGTAAATGAATAGATCAACAACACACTGCCATGAGAATTGGGACAGTTTCATCATACTTAGCAAATGTCTCTAAAGATCCTACTCTTAAGGAAGCTCAAAGAGGGTTTGCATTAAGTACAAAAAAGTTGAAGATAATTTTTAAAAATCCCTCTGAAGAACTCAAAATCAGATACAAAATTGATATTTAGGAGAATGAGAGCAATTTGATTAATTTGTTATACGTGGTTGATTTTACTAGCTAATCAGTTGGGCTACCAATCAAGCATGTCTATTCAAAATCCTTAGATTCTTATTCATAAATTATTTGTACATGAGGGCATCTGGAAGTTAGTCATGAGAACCCTAATAGAAGGCTTTGAATAAATATAGGTCTATCACAAGAAAGCAGTCCTACTTAACACGGTCAAGTCTCTGTGCTCCATGTCTACTTCAAAGCACTGCTCATCTGCTTTAGATGATGCCAATGGATATAGTAAAGAGATTCACTATATTAAAGACATAGAATCCCTTAATATATATATGGATCCCTGCCTCAAGGGTATTGAAGCTTCTGTGACAACTTGTCATCCACCCAAAGCTACACATTGTTGAGGAGTAAGTAACAAAACTTTATTCTCAAGCTGAGAGGCAGAAAAGGAGGGAGTGAAGGAGGAAACACAAGCAGCAGAAAGATCAGAGTTAAGTAAGATCTCAAACTCTACAGCCAGGATACCTAGATTCATTCTTGGCTCTGCCTCTTACTGTGCAATTTTGAGAAAGTTATTTAACTTCTTTATGACTCAGTTTCCTCATCCGTAAAATGGAGAAATCAATAGTACCTGTCTCATAGGGTTGTTACGAGGATTAAATGAGTTAATATTTGATAAGTGCTTAAAGCAGCGTCAGGCATACAATAATCCCAATATAAGTGTTTGAAAAACAAAGGAGGGTAGGAAGAGTGAGAGATAGAATAGGGAATACTATGTGTCTTTAACATTTGCTTTGTTTCCTTCCAACAGAGTCGTTTACTTTCCACAGCTGGGGCCACTTGATTCCTACCGGTAAGCTTAACCCCATTTCCAGTCTGACCCTAAATGACTCTTGTTCAGAAAGATTTAAGAAGCCCTAGTTCAGTAGTTCAGGTGATTCAGCATTAAGTCAAGCTCGCTGTTATTCTTGTCCTGACCCTGCGTCCCAGTTTTAATCACTTGTCCCTGTAATCAAGTCCCAACTTGCACTCCAGTTCTGGCATTCTGCTCCCCTGTGGCCAAGTCCCGGCTTGCAGAACCTGCTCAGGACCTCCAGTTCCTCTGAGGCAGGTATCTCACAAAGGGAAGACTTTAGACTAGACACACTTTGGCACAGAGTGTTTGAACTTTTGAGAATTAGTTGCCTGTAAAATTGTATAAAAATCCGAATTTCTGATTTCTCTTGAGAAACTGAATGATCTGGCAACTCTTGATCCCATTTCCCTTTGGTACCCACCCACTGGAGCCAAGTGGCAGCTGCTCCCACTTTGGAAGATCACGTGCTCTCTATTCCCCACTCTCCCCATGCCTCCTGCTCTATCTATTTCTGCGACTCGCTTGGTCCTTGTAGGCATTTGAGGTTGGGGTCTAAGACTGAGAATAGCCAATACTTACCAAGCACTTTGTACTCATTTAATCAAAGACCAGGGATCTGTTTGTTCTTGTGCATTATGCCTGCTGCCCTTCTCTTTGCTTCAAACCTTCTGTCTGCATGCATCTGTGTCCCATCTTCCTAAATCACTCCCCTCTATCCATCAGCTAGGGCGACTCACAAAGCTTTACGACTTTATGGACCTCCATAAAGTCAACCACTCATACCACTGTGGCCCAGCACCACTCTCCAATCACCCCTCCCCAGCCAGACTGTCGTCAAGAATTTTGGCCATCATAGTGGTTATATTTCAGATACAGAATTTTGGGCTTTACTGATCTGCCTGTGCCTTTTATCTCATGCCCCATGCTTTTATAAAACCATACATCTTATTATATATAGATAGAATTCACCCTCCCAAAATTTTGTTCCAATTCTTGTTATAAGCCTAGCAAAATCCATCAAATATTTATTGATCACTTATTATGTTCTAGACTCTATCATATAAATTGATTTGAGTATTCCTTTATTAAGAAACCCAGAGAAGTTTGTTCAATCTCTTTTCAGGGAACCACTTAAGAAACTAACATTATTTGATCACAATTGGCTGTGGTTTTTTCTTCTCATGATAGGCCCTTGTGCTTTACAAAACAATGAATCAAAGAGGAAAATGTCAGCATGCCTAAGCTGTGAGTTAGCAAATATCAAAAGAAAACTCACAAAACTCATGCTACACATCATTTCATGAGATTATCTGGATTGGGTAAAACGGAATATGTACAAAATTTTAAATTCAGCTGATTGAGTTCTATCAGTTTTTAAAGATAGTCTTAATAAAAATGTTACTTACATAAGGAATCGTGTCCAAAGTATCTGTGTTGACAATTATAGGAGCAGGGCTGGCCTAAAAAAGAGAAATAGAAAAAAGTTTTAAATAACAAGTCGTCTATTCTGAGATAGGATCTGTTAACTTATTTAACCAAGAGCTCAACAGTATTTCTTGAGAACCTGTATAGGCACTATGTCAGGTGATGTGGGGGGATAAATGAAGTGGCTCAAAGTTCCCTTCACCCTCTTCCCTTCAAATATTTGTTTGCTACATTGACCACATAATGAAATGAAGTAAGCAACAGAACTCAAAGGTGAGGAAGTGAGGACTTGTGCAGTGTAAGAGGCAAGGACTTCTAATAAATTTGGCGAGGAGTTAAAAATTTCTTTTTTTTTTTTTAAAGATTTATTGATTGATTGATTGATTGATTGATTGCTATGTTGGATCTTCGTTTCTGTGCTAGGGCTTTCTCTAGTTGCGGCAAGCGGGGACCACTCTTCATCGCGGTGCGCAGGCCTCTCACTATCGCGGCCTCTCTTGTTGCGGAGCACAGGCTCCAGACGCGCAGGCTCAGTAATTGTGGCTCACAGGCCCAGTTGCTCCGCGGCATGTGGGATCTTCCCAGACCGGGGCTCGAACCTGTGTCCCCTGCATTAGCAGGCAGACTCTCAACCACTGCGCCACCAGGGAAGCCCTAAAAATTTCTTTATGAGATGGCTGTGCTAAAGAATTTTGATTTCTCTCTCATGGAAGCAAAATTAAACCTAAAACAATCTAACTCTTTTCTTTAAACTGGCTTTTGAGAGTATGTTGTATACAAAGCAAAATAGAAGGGTTCACTTATTGACATCTTACATATATTTACCTATTTTTCATGCTGTGTCATACCTTTTCTTTGTCATTTATGCACCTTTGACGATATACTTTAGATACCCTTAGAAAATTAAAAATTAGTCAAAGGTGGCAGAAAATCATATTAGATATGCTAAAGTTTCTTTAAAAAAATTTGTACAGAATACAGCCATTCCATTTAAAGTTGAATAGGAATCTATGTAAAACTGATACAGGAGTGTTACAAGCCAAGTCATTAGAAAATAAGAGATTGCAATCTATTTGCATCAACCAATCTGACTTCATGAATATTAAGTAGCTCTATCTTTATTTTCTGTTTCTAGAATATTCACAGCAACTTTTCCTTCATCCCCCGAAGGATCTTTAATCTCCTTCCCAAACTTCAGATTTCATTTAGATAGAGGAAATAGCCTCATCATGATTAATCGAGAGCTGTCCTATACGACACGGTAGTTTGCGCAAGTACTCAACTTTGGGGACATTTCATTAGCTATGCCCTCTGGAGTTAATAGAGTTAACAGCTTTTTAATGTCAATCTGTGCCTATGGAATCTTAATCTAATGGCAAAACAAATGGCAATCCAGCAGATTTTACAGAACAAAATTCCATGTTTTAACTAAAATCACTGGTCAGTGAAAACACGACCCTGTTCTACATATCTGCATAGTGGGTCAACTAAATATTCATGGTTTACTTGTTAACTCCTAATATCAAGTACCTTGTGGATAAATAGGAGCTCTGGAGAAAGACAGTTTCCACTGGACCTCACCAAAAAACAGTGTTTGTTAAGAGGCCTGTAGTATAGGGAGAAGAACATGAGGTTTGGAATCAGAAGACCTGGGCTCAAGTTTGGTTTACCAACTTCCTGATTATATGATTTGGGGACTCAGCAACTTCTTGGTAATTTGATCTGGGGGCAAGCCCACTAACTCTCTTTGCCTCATTTTCCTTCTCTGTAGAATAGAAATAGAAATAATCACCTTCTAAAAAGGTTGTCTGAAGAATAAATGAGGTGATATATTTGAATGTGCTTTGTAAACATAAATTTCAGAATCAATGTTAAATACTATCATTAGTTAAAGCCCCTAAAGATGGACTATCATAAGGATAAAATATCATTGGATGGTTTGTGAATTGTTTATGCCCCAGAGATCTCAATGCTAGGTTAGTGGCCCAGCTGCACTAAAGAGAACTGATTAGATCATGAAAATTACCATTTATTACACACATATTACTTGTCCATTTATAAGAATATATACATATATATATCTTAATTTAATCTCCACAAAACCATACTGATGAGGCATGATTGTCACTATCCCTATGTTATAGATGAGAAAACTGAGGCTCAGAGAAAATGACAGCTGAGATTTCACACCAGCCTTTCTGATCCATTTTTTCTACACTGAGTTGTTCTATGATTCCATTATCCAGGAGTCTCCATCACAAGAGTCCTGCAGTGATTTGAGATCTCTAGCAAGAGCAGCAAATAAGACCCAGGCAAAGCAAAGACCACCCTGAAGGTAAGAGATGCCACAGGATCTTGCATATTAGATGTTAAAAGCAACCTGTTAATTCCTTAATGGTTTTTGTTGTTGTTGTTTGTTTTTTAGTTTTGATGATGTTTCTTCTGTGCTTTCTAATTGGTTCCCAGGACTCCCAAAAGATGTGTGTCTTGTCCCCTTGACTAGACTTCAAACTTTCTGAGTATCATATGCAATACTTGTATTTCCCCTTATTATCTACTACACTTTGATCAATAAATACGCATTGATTTGATTTGGGACTTTCAACTCATCTTACTCTTGTTTTCCTTCTTATAAATTGCATTAATGTAGTCTGGAAATAAATTTTATGCATAGGCCCAGTTCCTATACAATGCCATTTATCACTTTTGTATGTTTCTATTGCTATTTTCCATTTCATGTATGTAAATTTGGTCTTTCCAATGAGACTCTCTCAATGACAAGGATTGTATACGTTCTTAGATTTTTTTCACAGCACCTGGGTACACAGAAGGAGCTCAGGAAATACTTAGGATTACTGACTAAATGTAGCTATAAAGTATAGTACAAAGGAAAGTAATATCTCACTGAAAGCTTTGGAGAGCATTTCTGAGATAACCCCAAAATATCTTATGTTACCAACAAAACTGTGATGACTTTTCCAATATCCACTATCACCTCCTTTCTTTAACCAGGCACCAACACTTAATTATCCAGTTTTTTGAAATAATAATTATTTCATAAATGCAGGAGGTAAAGGCATTTATGCATTTATGCACTGAAATACAATCTATGTAATGTGGAAAATTCATTGCTCCTTCTTGGTGTTAAAAAGATCCAGAAGCACAGTTAATTCCTACATCTAGAGAAGTCACTAAAAATGCATGAACAAATGTGTGTGGATTGTGTGAACAAACATACATCACATACATCTGACATTGGCAACTCCCTGATGTGAGTGCCGAGGAGATGCCAGGGTGGGCTATTCTGAATAACACAATATCCCACTACATCAGACTTTCTGAAGATTCCCCATTGCTCTGCTCCGGGACCCCCACAGCCCTCCCCAGACCATTTCCCCAGAAGCTTCCTGGAATCTTTTAGGTGCTCAATGGCACATAATAGCAGAGAATAAAAGCCCCAAGTTGTAGTAGCACAGAGTGCAGTAGAATTCTAGGTATGGCCCATGAATGTGCTTTTCTCTCCAGCTGTTAACTTCAGATTTTCTCTTGGCTCAGCCTGACTCCTGTTTCTTTTCTCTCTTTTGAGATCGTGTGAGTCCATGCCTAGTTTGATCAAGTGTGGTTTCTGAGTCTGAAAACCAGTTCCCCAGTTACTTTGATAATTCCCTCTAAGCTTCATCTCCACACTTCACACTGCCTTGCCATACACACCTTCTCTCTCCATATTGGATATTCTCTTTAACTGAACCCCTAAATCAAATGGATGACTTAGCAGATTCCAGCATCCCCCTTCAATATGCTTATTTCCATTAACTGGAAAGAGATTTCAGTACCAAATACAAAAAAAAACCCCAAAAATTCTCCTTTAAACCAGAAGCTTAAAGGCTTGTCTTCATGTAAATATAAAGGCTTAAGAAAATTCATCTCTCTTGCATGACCCAACTATAAGATATAAATGGTTTGCCTCTTATATTACATTCTCTTCCATGTGGAAAAAAAACTAGCTTATAGCAAGAGGGAAGAATAAAGCTAATCATAGAGAAGCCAGATGCAAGCAGAGAAAATCCTGATACAATTTAAATTATTAGATCAAGTTATTCATAAATTCCTGCCACCTTCCTGTCCTTGGGTTCCATGGGATACCCAAATATTACATCAATAACTTTGTTTATGATAGTAAAAGAGAAACTAAACTTCTGTTGCTTGCCACTAGGAGAATGTAACTAATAAAGAATCTTATATAGTGAATGCAAATTTTCAAAGAAGTTCATTAATTCCAACTGATGTGATATTTGTTAAGCGCCAGATCTGTGAAATAGCTCTGACATAAATGGGCAGGTGGTCACCAAGCCAGAGGAAGACTCTTCAAGCAAAGGTATTGGCAGGGGTGGTAGAGCAGCCAGTCAGTCAAAGAACATACTCTGCGAGGCGTAGGTCCGACAAGTACAGGCTAACTAGTGGGAGGGTCAAAAGACTGAATCCAGGCCTATACCTAAACTTTTAAGAAGCGAAGTAGAGAAGAAGAGAAACCCACACAGCCAAGTGACCCAGATATAGCACGAACTGAATAGTAACATTGATGGGGCTAGGAATTGTGCAGGGATTTCAACTGACCTGGAACATGCAAGTAGAAGGCAGGTAGTTGACAGTAGGCCAAATTAAACAGGAGGTAAATATGGCAAAAATAACTTGTGAGCTGTTTTGGGGGCCTAGAATCTTTGGCTTATCTTCTTAAAGGACAAGGCTCCTGACTATGCAAGAAGTAACACAGGCTCTATCTACAGTGTGGCATGACAACTTAAAACAAAATGGAACTCACTGAAAGTTTTAAAATGAGTCCATTTGTGTGTGCATATGATTTCACTGAGAGAGGTGGAGATCCCAGAACCTCAAGATAAATATTAGCTGGTTTAGATTGGCTGCTACAAGATACCATATTAACAGTCTTTTAGCTTCACAATTCCCACAGAGGGCTGTCATCAGGGTGAGCCCCAATCAGACCATGTCCCGATCCTAACCAGGGAAGTAGAACATGGGGGTTACTACCCACATACCCAATCAGGTCTGAAATGAGATATCTCCCGTTAAGTACTGAATTGGTATGCTAAAGACTGAACTCAGGACAACGTTATTTTTATTAGGTTTTCTCCCTAATCCTCCATCATGTTGGCCCATTCTGGAAATTAAAAAATGTGATGTGGTTGGGGGGACTTCTGCCTCAATTTACTGCCTGTAGTTCTCTTCTGGACCGAAACCCTTTCTTCCTTCTTCTTTCCCACAGTCTGTTGGGTGGAGCCACACATCCCTAGTTGTCGGCAGGGTCCTACTCTTACTTGAAGGAGATACCAGGATTTACCTACTTGAAGGATCTGTAGTTGCCTGGTTGATCATCATCACTGGCTGAGCATCATGACTACCTAGAATCTCATGGTACCATGACCCACCGCACACAGATCTCCTGCTATGTTAACACTGGGATGGATAATAATAAAGGCAAATACTCATACGGCACTTATTTATATCAATTAACTTATTTAATCCTCACATAACCTAATGAGACACTGTTATTCTCAATTTACAGGTGAGAAAATAGAGGTTAGGTAACTTTCCCGAAGTCAGACATCTGGTAAATAGATTGTCTTCAAACCCAAACAATCTGACAGTCTGGCTCTGAGTCCATGCTCTTTTTTTTTTTTTAAGCTATATAATTTTATTTTATTTATTTATTTTTGACCATATTTTAAATTGAAGTATAGTTAATTTACAATGTTGTGTTAGTTTTAGGTATACAGCAAAGTGATTTAGTTACACATACATATATGTATTCATTTTTATGTATTTTTTTCAGATTCTTTTCCATTATAGGTTATTACAAGATAATGAATAGAGTTCCCTGTGCTATACAGTAGGTGCTTGTTGTTTATCTATTTTATATATAGTAGTGTGTATCTGCTAATCCCAGACTCCTAATTTATCCTCCCCCCAACCCCGAGGCCATGCTCTTGACAACCATGCTCTACTGCCTTTCAGAATGGAATCACACTTTACCAGAACTCTTTAGATTCTAATTTTGACTGTTCACCAACAACTCAGAGGCCAGCTGAAAGCCAGATTAGACATCCACCTTGATCCAGGATGGTTCCAAAACCCGCCCCTCCTCCCTCTGGCCCTAATGCATTGTATGAACAAGCCTGAAGTTGCCATGACTTGGGAGAAGGCTAAGCACAGGCACACGCAGGCTGACTCAATCAGGATTTCTTTGAGTAAGCTCCAGAGAAACTCTTTGGTAAATGACTGATTAAAGACATATTGATGGTTATATGAGAGAGGAGGAAACAAAACAGGAAGAACAAATCTACCCTAGAATCATAAAACTTGAAGCTGAGGCCTTAAGAATCATTTAATTCTACCTTTCATTTTACAAATATGAAATGGAGACAGAGAAAGGAAGAGGCATGCCCCAGAGCTCACAATTATTTAGTATCAAAACAGAAGACAGGACAATAGCAACAAGAATAACAATAATAAAATATTAAGCATTTATTGAATGAATATTATGTTCCAGGGTTGTGATAAATACTTAAGATACATCGATGCATTTACTTCCCAAGATGTTCTAAGGAAAACATTATCATTCTCATTTAAAAAAAGAAGAAAGGAAAAAAGAAAGAAGGGGAGGCTCAAAGTGGCTAAATCACTTGCCTAAGGTCACAAATCTAAGAGGTACCACAACCAGGTGTCAAACCCAGGCCTTTCCAGCCCCAGAACCCATGCTGGTAACCACCAACATCTCCTGATTCCCTCTCCTGAGTTTTTCCAGTTAAGGCCAAAAAATGCAGTTATTTTCTGCCCCGAAAGTTGCTAGTTTCTCTTTGCCAGTCTGAAGAGAAATTTCTCACCGTACTGACTCAGATTCAATTCCCAATTCTCAGAGGGTTTCTAGGTCCCTTAATCTCTTTCAAAACCCCACTTAAAAAATGGGACAATGCTATTTTGCAGTTAACCTATTTCTCAAGAAGTTAGCTAGGGAAATAATGCACGTGAAGTGAGAAAGAGAGGCGCTCTATAGATATAAGGTTATATTATTTATTACTGTGGTTATTTTTTGCTTTCCTGGATTTTCTCTCCCTTTTCATATTCCCTCTCCGCAAGACCAGCCAGTTGGGTGCAATTTGATCTGAGTCATCACCAAGAGTAGCACCAAGTGGTTCTGGCCTGTCACCTGGTTTGCCCTTACCCTGCAGTGACATAGGGCAACCACCCTCACAGGTGAGGACACTGAGGCAATAACAGGTGAGTGGGTGAGTGAGCAATGTGAGCGCCCAAGGCTTGGCTAGCCAAGGCATAACTGCAGGTTAATGGCCATGGCAGGATGTCTCAAGGGAACAACTTTGGAGGAAGCTAATACCCTGGTTCCTCTCCCTAGCACTTAATAAAATGCAGGGATCATTACCTACCTAGCTTACCACCAGACTGGCTCGGAAAATGGGAAGAAATAATGTCAGATTTATGTTTGGCTTGAACTCGATTCATCTCTGCTTGCCTGACCTCTCTTAATAATAATAATAATAAAAAAAAAATCCTCACTCTACAGAAAACTGAGGCACAGAGATGTTAAGCAGTTTGTTCAAGGTCATCCAGCTGGTAACAGCAAGGTCAGGAGTCAAACCTATCAGCCTAGTTCCAAAGTGGGTAACACTTAAATACAAAATATTTGCTTCTGTTCCCTATTAAAATTTGATACGTATCCAGAAGTCTGTTTCAGTCAACACAAGTTCTTTCACTGATCTTTGAAAATACACCATTAGTATTTCTTCCCTTTGGATTAAAGTGATAACATGTCTGTTTGATCCTCCCTTAAAATACAAGGTACTGTAATATTTTGCAAAATATGAATGATATCCTAAAGGCCTCAGTTAGGCTGAGTTGGGCACCTCTTTATCCCTAGTACAGAAAAGATGGGGCAGCCTGGAGAATGAGAAAGTAAAGACCCAGAACTAAACAGAGTTTTCCTTACTTTATAAGTTTTCTCTAGAATCAATCCCACTTGGAGAAACAGATATAAATTGCTTGAGCTGTTAGTTATGAAGACTCTTCAGACCTCCATCCTACACCCTCTCCACATACCTCTTTGCAGTTAGTGTAAAAGGCTAAAATAAAAGACTCACCAAAACTAGGTCTGTAGATCATCACTCAAACTCAAATAGTTAATTATATTAGATTGGCCACCTATATCACGCTTCATAATTTATAAAGTGTGTCCACACACATTAGATCATTTCATTCCCACAGGCAGAGGAAAGGGAACTAACATTCATTGACCAATACCCGCTGTGTGTCAGGAAATATGCTAAGCTCTTCGCCTCTGCTTTCTTATCTGCTCTTCACAGAACCCCAGAGGGACCGGTGGAACTTTCCCTTGTCTATCGGTAAGTAAAACAGAACCCCAGAGTGATTCAGTGTATTTCCCAAAGTCAGACATCTAGAGAAAAGCAACGCTGAGATTCAAACCTAGGTCTTCTGACTGTAAGCCCCTTGCTTTTTCCCATTATTAGTCCATGATGCCACAAGTCCCACTGATTCACACTGAGCATTTACAGATCTAACTGCTTCATTTGTGCCAATGCTCTCTGAAGTTCGCACGAAGAATGGAGTCATTAGCTCAAGTCTCAGATGTGGTTTAGTCAATGTGCCCCATGCCACAATCACCATACCTACTTAATTCACTGTTTCACTCCACGTGGTGCTATTCCTGGAAAGAGCCATGTGGATACCATCTGCTCCATTTTGCAAAGCCACCAAAGAGCTATAATCTTAGCAGTACAGTTGTATTTTCCAGATTTAGGGTACCAGAATTCTGAGCAAGCTGTCAAATCTTGCTCAAAGCCGGTTCATCAGGCTGAGGCGGGGCCTGTTTCTTCTGTGGTACCTGGATCAGGGCCTCGCACACAGTGGGTGATCCATCAATGATTGCTGTTTAGTTTCCTTCTCTCATCTCCTTTACTTCCATCAGGCCAGGACTCTCACTACTCCAAGCAGACGCCTACTATAAGGTCACTGTTTACATTTCTTCCTTCTCCCACATCCTGAACCAACCATGGTCCCCTCTCTTATCTTCCTAACCAAACTCCCTCCATCCTGCAAGGACAATCTAAAGCCCCGGACTCTCCATGAAAGCTTCCTCAATCCTCACTGCAGGCCTCAATCTGTCCATCCTGCCCCTCTCAAATGTTAAAACATTCATTATTTGTACTGCTTCAGTTCACATTAAATTACAAAGGAAAAGAAATTACTTGAAAGCACCAAGTTCTGCCATTCTTAATGAACGTTTCTTTCTGTTCTTACACGTGTTGATGGCTAAGTGGTTCATGTATGACATTTGTACCTCCTTGATGAAACTGTAGTCATTGTGAGGGCAGGGCCCTCATCCTACTTCATTTCTTCACCAGCCACTTCCACCAACACTCCTAACAGTGCTCGGCATACAATACACTCAAAAGATGTTTGTTAATGAGTTTTTAGACCTTTGGAACTAGAACCACAGCAACAAGAGATAAGATTCATGAGAAACCTGTGAGGCAACAGATTAGGTGAAATGGGTAGAAAGGGGTAATTGCACGCTGCCCTCTGGTGACAAGCTGTTGTATCACACTGCCTGGAGCTATTGATCTGAGCACCTGGGGCTGACAGGCACGACAGACCATGCTACTCGGAACCATGGCATGTAAGTTAGGGAAAGTTATAAACAGAAGGAGTCTTCAATGTCTACCATATGCTGTTCCTTTACACTCATTCTTTTCTACTTCTCATTACAAGCCTATGAGTTGCATGCTATAATTATGCTCATTATACAGATAAGGAGAGTGAGGCATGAACCTGTAACAAAACTTGCCCAAAGTCACTAGACTAAAAATTAGTGGAGCCAAGGCTCACTCTTTTTGACTCCAAATCCATATTTCTGTGGTATCACCACCCTGTGTGGAGCAAGGAAATGTTCCGTGCTCTAATTTACTACCCCGCTGTACATTTCAGAAGTTGGAGAGGTGAGAGGAAGCCTGAGATCTGGTGAAAAAGCTAAGGACTCAAAGATTGTGAAAAAAGTAAAATGGCATCCTCAGAATTTCTTAAACTTCTCAGATGAGCGTGAAGATATATCCCAAAAGATCTACCCCAAACTGGACATTTATTTGACATTTCATGTTGTATCTTTAAAAAAATTGTGTAGTTTTAAAAAGATTTTACTCCATAACCATCTATTTTTTAATATAAACATGTTTCAAGTTATTTATAATGGAGTCAACCTGACATCTCAGGTAGGTCCATGGCTATCAAAAATCGGGTACTCTATCTCCCTGGCAATAACCACAATCCAGCCAAGGGATTATGTCACTGGCATAAAGATGGTTGACTGGGAATCAGGAGATCTTAGTTTTAGACCCATCACATTCAGTAACTCACGGTGAAAAGGCAATTCACTGAGCCTCCCAATTTATTTGTATATTTGAGAAATAAAGAGTGAAATGGATGACCTCTAAGAGTCTATGTCTCATCAAGGATCTGATTTCACTCAACATAAATTTGGACCTGCTGGGAAATACTGGAAAGAAGGCAGGGATGCTATACAAGTCTTCTTTCTGGATGGTGATGACCTCTGCTTTTATCATTCAGATACAGAAAGTCAGAAGACATGACATTAAGAAAGGCACGCAGAAAAAAGACCAAAGTCGAATTGGGAAAAGATCAATAATATAAAGTGGCTTCTAATGAACTGGATAAAGGATGAAGTTCTGATGTCTTAGACAAGGCACCTCAAAAATCCACTTATGATCATTTTTATAATCTGTATTTTGTATGATCATGTTTAGAGCCTGTATTCTGTTTTTCTTGGGAATAAGTTACTTTTCTGGCCATAAGACCATGCAATTAGTGGCATAATATTCTTTTCCATATTAAAGAGCCAAAAAGATTTGAAGTGAAACAGATAATTATCACCAAGCTCTTTCTTCCATTCTTGCCTTTCTCCATGTTCTATAAGCCTTAACTCCAGGAAAAGTTTCTTAACATCTAAGGTCTGCTTGATTTCTTTCCCCTACCAATCATAATTTGATACTAGATAATATGCTCAAAGTTTAAAACATAACAGCCATGGAGAAAGTCTTAAAATATTTCATATCTAGAATGTTTTTCTAGGGTGTGTATGAGAGGAAATGTAAGGGAGAGGGATGAAAAGGAGGTGTGAGTTTGGTTTACTACTTCATCAGTAGTAAGAGATAATGTTCTTGTGTTCATGTTAGACCTGGAAGATGTTTCAATACCTGCTTTTAAACGATGGCACTTGGGCTGGGTTGTGGAAAAAACAGAGTAGACAACATTTTAGATCAATTTCCCTTATTTTAAATTCTGAAAACATCTATACGTCTATTAATCTCCCTTCTATCCACTTTTTCTTCAAAATTAATGTCTTATTTGAAATCATTTTCAATGAGGAAAAACATGGGGGAGAGAATAGATAAAAAGGAGAAGTGAATGAGGACTAGAAGAAGAGAGGTTGGCTAAATACTGCCAGCGTTTGCTGGTGCCAGAGAATATATTCTGCAGATGTGTTTGTACACTGTCATTGACTAGGCAATGAACTCTTTGTTTCACAGCCAAGAGCCTACAAATCCCTAGGTCCAAAAATGCCACCCAGTTCCTAGCCCTGCAGCTGCCTTAGCTTCCCAGAGTGGCAATATCTACCTTACTTTGGGTTTCTCAGTTTTCCAGTGGCTTTCTTACCCTTTGTTATTCTGCAAGCAAGGGTTCTGTTCGCCAATTTACCTCCTCCTGGGCCGAGGATAATGCTACAATTGTGCCTATCAGAGGAAAGATGAAGGGATATTATCTGTTGCTGTGGGCTAGAGGAAAGAGGGTAGCAGTGAGAGAGAAGAATGAAATGAAGAGAAAGAAGGCAGAAAGGAGGTTGTTCGCTGGTACATGGGGACTCTGTCACAAGTTGGAGAGTGAAATGATGGTTCCCAGGCTGACTCTCCTCTGTTCTCTCAGACCACTTTGTCCACTGGAATTATAAACTCAGACACGTCGGAACCTTCATTCGTTTTATAAGGGATTTCCCCAACCAACTGGAAAGGAGATGATGACTTCCTTATGGATGTAATGTTTGTAACCTTACATCTCATGACCCCTTCCTTGCCCATTCTAACTTGACAAACATCATTTGCATGTTATGCTTTTATGTTATAGGAAGAGCACCTCCCAGCCCTATACTTGGAGTCAGCAGATGAGGCATCTAGGGACGGCTGAACCACTGCAGAACTTGATCAGGTCACTTAACTCCCTAAATTATTTCTAAGGCTACATTCAACTATTAATATAAATAAGAATTGGATGATTCCTGATTTTATACTAACCTAATTTTTAATATCATAAAAGCAGTAATAAAAAGAGTTTAGGGTTTGGGTCATCTAAGATTTAAGACATTTCTTCTTACTTTTATGATGGTCTTAGTCAATTAATTTAACCTCTCTGAAATTTCTGTTCATGTACAAATGGAGATTATAAATTATTATTTGGTCAACCTCATGTGCTTCTTCAAGAAGCAGATGGGATCATATATAAAAACCCTATGCATAACAAGCAAACAAAACACCCTATACAATTTGTAAAAGGATACATTTGGGCTAATATTAAAAATTAGCAACATTAATAATGGCAATCCTTACTGGTCACTTTCTTTGCTTAGCTGTTTTGCTAAGGGTTTAACTCACATTATGTCATTTAAACCACAAACAAACCTAAAACGATCTGTATAATATCTAATTTTACAGAGGATGAAAGTGAGGTACAGAGAAGTTAAGCATTTACCCAAGATAGCAAGTGGTAGAGCCAGGATTCAGACCTAGATTTTTTAAGCTAAAACTCTGAATCTGAGCAAAAGTGCAGTAGATTGAGAGTCTAGCCCTACTATATTATGTTTTACTACTTAACCACTTCTGACCCCAGCCACTTCAATTTTTTGAACTTCAATTTTCTTATGAACAATATGGGATATTAAAACCTGTCTTGCAAAGTTGTAGTGAGAGAGTATCTAGTTTACACTGCTTTGAAAATCGCAATAAGATAAAAAAAGATAAGGAAAATATAAGGTGGTAGTAATAGTGTAGTGGGGGGTCTCAGCAGCAGCAATAGTAAAAACATTAGTACAGTATATTTTCTGGTGTCTACACAAGATAAAAATTAGAAACTCCATTGTTCTTAGGCATGTTCCTGCTAAATAAAAATATCTAAACGAAGCTCAAAAGAGTACTATTTTTCTAGTATTAGCTTATTAAAGGTTTTGAGGGTTTGATATGTGTGTGTTTTAATTTTGTTTTGTTACTTGTAAGAGGACTGCTATTATTAACCCTGAACAACTGTCTATTTTTCTGTTCTGTAACAAATATGTTTGGGGCCCTATTTTTGTAATTTCTGGAGTAGGTGAGGAAAGTGGGAGAAGCAGAGGATGGGCTTACTCTGCTGTACCATAACATATATCTGCACTAATACCCTATTTTGATGAGTCAACACAAACATTTTACAATGAGAAATACTGATACAAAGAGAAGCCATCCTGCACCGGGCGTTAATTTTTCATGGACTCCAGATACCTATGCACAGAAATCATAAGACCAGCAGTCAAAGAAATGCAAACTGCACAAGAGAGGAAGATAATAAGACGGCAAGTTTTGTCTTTTGTTCAAAAACAAAAGTGACAATTTCATTCCATTTTACCACAAATCTGCAAACGTTCATTCAGATCCAGGCTGTTGCAATTATCCAGGTCGCTTCAGATATGGTTCTTTCTTTCCCCTTTAGGTTGAACATCTCTATAGATTAAGTGTCACCTTTATTCCTTTACTAATAGAAATTCCATTAATAGCCTTGCTCATATTCTTTGGAAGGAAATAGACTAAAAACTGGGGTATTACTAGACAGAAGTGCAAAGTGAGGCTAAGAGGAATGAAATAGAAAAAGGCATCTGGCATGATTGAGGATGATGAGTCAAGTAATATTTAGAATCCAGAAAGGACAAAACACACTTGGAACACCATGAACTAGGACTGAAACTCATCATTGAACAAATCCTATTTAGAGCTGACCTAAGCTTATGATGGTTCAAATTTGACATCCAGGGGCTGGAGGCAGGGTCTGTGGAAGGGATGGTTGAGCTGAGGAGGCAGGTTTCAAGGATGTGCTTGAGACAAGAAGGATTATTTCCTCATTATCATCTCACTGCTGCCTAAGTTCTTACATTTTAAGTATTAATCAGCCCATACAGATTTGTTTAGCAAACATCATATTTAAGGCACTGTACTTGGGACTGCAGAATCTAGGAAGAGGAAACACATGGTTTTGCTCTGCAAAGAGCTTACAGTGTCCTGTGGAAACAAGAGAAATCCTCCGAATGCTTCTAATACAAAGCAGAGAAACATCACAAGAGAAATAGGGCAAAGTACCACGGTGGGTGTGAAGGAGAAAGGCAGGTGGGATTAGGGTCAGAAGGCCTGGTTTCTCTCCTGGTCTTAGCATCTATATGATTTTAAACAAGGTACTGATCTTCTAAAATGGAGACAATAATATTGGGGCCATTTCATATTGGTATTGCGATGATTAAAGGAGAAAGTATAGACTAAAGCTGTGTGGAAGTAGGTTTCCTACTCTTATTTTTCTTCAAGGAGTGTTAATCAGGGTTGAAATAATGAGGGAGAAGGCATATCATTTGGTTACATAGTATGAGGCAAGTCTCACCGAAGGGGATGTGAGTTAAGTCTTGAAGGATGGAACTTCACCTTGAAGCTTAATGTACTCTGTCGATTTGCTCACCTTTTCTCCAGCTGTTGTTCTGCCCTTTCTTGTAGGGATGGATCCTGTCCCTGGACCACTAGCCACTAACCAGTCCCTGTTGTAATTAAGGTTCTCTGGTTGCAGGGAACAGAAAGCCACTTGCACTAGCTCAGGCAAAATGTGAACATATCTGGTTAAAAGGAGAAGAAGCTCAGCAGTCAGGCACTTGATAGATAGGAACTAAGAACTGGGAGTTCTGAGGGACCCAGGAAGCCACAGCCCAGCCTCTCCCAACCTCTCACTATTTCTGGCAGACTCATCTCTCTCATTATCCTTCTTTGGGACCACTTGGTTTCTTATTTTCTTTTCTCTTTCTACATTTGTTTCATTCTTTCATATTTGTGCACAAGCTTTTTCTGCTTCTCCACGTGTATGTCCTCAGTTCCAGGCATAGACAGGTGTTAACCTGTGGGCCAGGCCATATGTAGTGGAGGTAATAAAGCTAGGTCTGAAAGTCATCTCTTTGTCCACTGGAGATTTTCTTCTAAGGCTCCATAAGTATTCAGTTCTTCCTTTCTGATTGACCTACAGGATCTTTACCTTAAATAAATGACCCAACTCTCATCCTTGTTGTTCCCGACATTCCTTCCGAATGCTCAAAGAGGAAGATCAGGACTTGAGGCAAGTTGATAAATACCCCTCACTCCATACTGTTCTTTCACGCCTAAGTGCCTTTGCACCTACCGTTGCAGCCTCACTCTCCTCCTTCATCTGATAAACCACTATTTTAAAACCATCCAAAGACTTCTCTCCTCTTTTCAGCCTTCCTTGGTCATCTTTCCTCTCCATTACAAGCAGATGGATCACTCCCACCTTGTTGCATTTACTGTGGTTTGTATATCCCTTGATTACTGCTTTTAGCATGCTGTGCTGCAGTTGATTTGGTTTCAGTGGTTTTCTCCTTATTCTAGTGAACCTATTAAGAAAATGGGCTCTGGAGCCAGATAACTAGTTTCAAGGTCTGGCCTTTCCATTTATTAGCTATGTGATCATGAAGGAGTTACTTAACCTCTGTAAACTTTGTAAAATGGAAATTATAGTGCCCACATCAGAGAGTTGTTGACAGAACTGAGTGAAATAATATGTGAAGGGTTTAGAACAGTACGTGACACACAATAGGTGCTCAATAAATACTATCACTTTTATACTAAAGTACCAAGTCCAGCATGTATCAGACAGGATGTACTAACTCTTTGCTAAAGAAATTAACATGTGTTTTAAGACTACAAAATATTTGGGAAAGAATGATTTATTTGTTTTGCTTGTAGTGGCTTTGCAAAATATCTACAGTTGCTATACTATTCTGATAATAGATATATATCTGTGTATGTATATGTGCAATATTAAATTACAATTGTGAGAAAT
This sequence comes from Eubalaena glacialis, assembly GCF_028564815.1. Taxonomy (NCBI): domain Eukaryota; kingdom Metazoa; phylum Chordata; class Mammalia; order Artiodactyla; family Balaenidae; genus Eubalaena; species Eubalaena glacialis. The sequence goes on along the minus strand of NC_083725.1, from coordinate 59,097,033 downwards.
GCTATGAACAACTTTTACAGGATAGGATTCAAGTGTGCAGTACAGATGTATATGTAACTATTCATTTAATGTTTGTCTCATCCATTTGAATGTAAATGCCCTCAGGGTAGGGTTTGAACTTGTGCTATTTATTGCTATATGCCTAGGCATATAACACAGTTTCTGATACATAAAAGGTATCTGATAAATATTGGTTAAGTGAATGATCAGTTGGAAAATGAACCATGAGTACACAATTAGTAAGTACCTTTACTATTCCTTTCTACTGGGAATGCCCTCTTCCACCATCATAACTACATATCAAAATTCTATTTGATCTTCACAACTCAGCTGAGATACCCTTCCACGAAGCCTGGCAGCCCTTTTCTTAATTCTTATGGTAATTCATGGGTACTTAAGGGACTCAACACTTTTTATCTGGTGTTAGAGTGATTTGTGTGTCCATTTGAAAATTCCCAGTGGGCAGAATTCCATGTAAGTATCTTCAGGGATTCTCCTGATTTATTCATTTTAGTATTTGAACCAATGCTTGGCAAGCTGCATGACCCTCACATTAGACCAAATCCAAACATGATGACTACCAGAGTAGGGAAAATCAACTTTGTTCATGGCAACAAAAGACAGTAAGGTACCATTTGGGCAAGGGGTAATGCAGTCTCTATTCCAAAGTGATGGTGTCACAAAGAAGTTGAAGTGCACCTTCAGGTCCTTATCCTGTGCCTAGGACCATGCCTAGAACATAGTAGGGGCTCAATAAAATCTGAGTGAAGTGAATGAACTAATAAGTAAATAGAAACACAGGCAAGTCTCTATGAAAATAACTACTAAATATGGGACAGTTTTTTATAAGCATATCCGCTCATTTGAGTGATAAAACAGCAAAGCCTTTGATTTGCTGATATACAAAGATACTGACTATCTAGAAGGATGCTCTTACAGCTCCAGTGATGGAACTAATTTATAGGACTTCATGAGAGAGCTTTTTCTTAGTCATTCATTCAATAAATATTTAGGTTACATTGGCTGGCACTTATGCTAAAGATGTGGGAAATTCTGCATTGCTGTTTTATACTCAAGGCTCTTGGGTCAAGTAGATGAACCTGCTTGAGAATCCAGATTTGATCTCCACCTCATCATTACAGGGCATGATCTGTTATGTGAAATCAAATACTGAAACTTCGAGAGTCTATAGTTTGTCTTCCTTTTTTCTACAGACTGTTTTGGGCAGTACACTATCCAGGTAACAGCTGCTTTAAGTTTCCCCTCTCCAATGTATATTTTAGGCTGTATGTGGAGGTTCTCTGGGGAAGACTGTATTATAGCTTGAGATTTTATGTCAGGTTTATTATTAGTACACGGAACTGCACTGACTGAAAAACCACTTGTGATCTATGGCTTATTGCGCACATGAGAGATGGTCCAAACCATCTAGGTGGCTCTGTATTCTAACGATGTGTTAGTAATCCACACTCACAGGAGATGCACAGACAGCTTGTGAAGTTTTCAGGTCAGTGTTTCTAAGATCAGCTACATCAATGTATGTCTATACTTCCTACATACTATTCATTTCCAAGTACTTTATTTTAAAAGATAACCAGGTCTATTCTAAAGGAGGCAACTGATTGAGTCAATATAGTTTTTCATTTCCTTAACATGCTTAATGCATCATTGTAAAGATATGTATTTTAAGGATTTATTTGGATATCCTAAATAATGAAGGGTATCATTGGCCAAGAATGCCACATATTCGTGTATGTATATGTGTGTGTGTGTGTGTGTGTGTGTGTGTGTATGAAGTACATATCACTGGGCTTAAAAAGTACATAAAATATGGAATAAATGAAGCCCTTTTCCTGAGATCTAAATTATATATTCTAACAATGAAATAAATTGAGGCTCAATTTAAACAGAATTATTCTCAACTGATAGTAATATTTTAATAATGTCTATGTTTTCTAAAAGCAGTCCTTGTAAAATTATGATGACATAATGATACATTTAATGCAAGACTTGGAAGAAATTTGAGAAGAGTTGAGAGACTGGTAAGTTCCTAATACCTGCTGAAAAAAGATTTAGAGCAGTCAAAATGAAGCAAACCTGAATAAAACTTGAATACGTCTATGTGAATGCCTGCAGTATGGGGAAACAGACACGAGAATAGAAGAGTAGCCCGTGGACTATGGGAATTGAATCCAAGGCTACTTTTTCCCATAAAGGTCTATCTCCTGCACTAACACATTACCACTCCCACCATCACCCCATGGCAATGCTTTAGTCAAGGTTTATTGTTATGTGCAGATGTATCTGAATAGAAACAATTTTATGAGGTCAGTATAGACAAAGCTGGTGATGAAAACTGCCATGTAGTAACTAGAAATGCTGGAACTGGAGACTCTAGTTAGTTGATTTCATTCATTCCTCACGTGTTCACCAGGCACTCTTTGCTTTGCCAAGCACTGTGTTAGACCCTAGGAATAGATGCTGCCTATATTCAAAGAGTTCGAGACAGGAAAATAAGGAAACAAACAAATATCAGTTCCTTTCTCCAACTTACTTTCCTTTTCTCCTTAGCTCCAAGAAGTTACAATATAATTAGAGAGACAGAAAAGAAAATACTTACAATAAAATATGTTGGGTGATAAATCAGAGGTGCATGCAAGGAACCGAGATAGAAGAAAATAACTCTGCCTAGCCAGAGAAAGCTCTACGAAGGAGGAGACACGTGAGCTTCATAAGGGGTATCATAATCTTCTTGATAAAACAAAGGAGGAAGAGTTTAATAAAGATAGGAGAAGCAAACTATACACAGCAGATTCCAGTTCAGAGTAGAATAATTATAACTTAATCTGATTTAGAAAGCTTCCCACCATTAGTGTTTTAAATCCTTGCAAAAATTATATATTTTATGTCTTTAACAGTTAAGATCAACTTACAGAGATCCAATTAGAGAATAGTATTCAATGAGAAGAACTTTAAACATAGTACAGTCTTTGAAACAGGTGATTCCCAAGTTACAGAGAAAAATATGGCATCTGACTTGAGTCACTTGAAAATAACTTGAATTTCAAATAAGATTGAATCCAACTATTTCTATGTCAGAAATAATGTTTTTCTTAACGAATTCCAAATAATTTTTTGCAGGTCTTAATTTTTAAGAGTGTTCTCTTATTTCTAACAGATTATCTCAATCCTTCAAAATAGATCTATTTAAAGAATCAAATATTTTTATATTCTTCTTCCAAGTCCCATTTACCCCACCTCAGCCTATCAAATGTAGCCAGCCTGGTTCTTCTAGTTGGATAACTATAAGCACAAATATTATATCTGCAATGGAAAACACAATGGCACTGACTCAATTAATTCACTTTATATATCTATGCACTTTTTTTTTTTTTTTACAAATTTCTAAGCCATTTTTACAAATCTCTAAGTAGTACGTTACTACTAAAGGAATAATCACACTTTTCAAGAGAGGTTTTATGGTAGATTTTACTTGAATAAGCAAAGAATCAAAATGTAAGAACTAACTTTTGGCTTCCTGATCTATGTATCAAACCCACTGCAAAAGATATTCAAGCCATTCTAAGTACTTTGGGGGAACCAACCAGGAAATACCCACTGTAAGCTGTTTCAAATATTAATATGAAGAATATCAATCTTGTGCCCTTTCTTTAGTACATGTTACTATTAGAACCTACAATCTTCAGTGGAATAAGTTTGCTTGGATCACTGTTTACTCTTTCTCACTGATGAATATTTGACCATATTAATAATTCAGATTTCACACAGAGCAAAAAGAGACATGTTTATCCCAAACAAGAACTACAGATAAGATACCACATCTTTAAATACATAGAATACATGACATTTATCTATAGCTGTAAAGGAAAAAATAGGAGAAAAATAAAAGAATCCCTAGGAAAATAAAAGGAAATTTTCCTTACCGGTATAAATGCATGTTGCATAGCTTGTTCACATTGTTTTAAGGAAGCAATAGTATCCCACAGAAGCTGATAATTTTCAGCCCGGGAAGCACTTTGCCGTTGCATGGCGAAAGCTAGTAACACTCAAACTGAGCTCAAAGAACCCAGTTGAAGGAGGAAAAAAAACCCCTGCAGATCTGTTACATAAACTTCTTAATTAGATCTGCTACACAAACTGCTATCTTAAGACTTTAAAAAAAATGTTAATCAGAACATTTCTTTTGGGGGATAACTGGGCATGACTTGAACAGAGACAGATGTTTTCATTGGGAAGGATTTTCGTTCCCACACTTGTGAAAAGCAATCCCATCAGTGTTCCCCTGTCTTTACATGGGTCTGGCGAAACTGCACATACCATAAGTGTGTGGGGGGAAAGAAGTAGGAGGGAGAGAGATGTAAAAAAAATATTTCCACCAGAAGATTTGGGTGGCAGGCCATGGAGGTAGAATTTGAGCAGCTTGTGAAAAGTAGAATTGAAGGGAGTGGGTTACATATGCACATATATGTACATAGGCGGGTGTGTACACTTGTCTGCTCTGTGTGAAACACATGCCTTCTCACAGTGTCATTTAATATGTCCAACTCTCCTCTCAGTTTAGTTATGATCTAGATGTGATATGTTTTCCATCTACAGAGTATTACTGTCTTTATTAACTACAGAGTTATTTATCTGGGATTATTTCTAAAGACTAGCCAGAAAGTTCGTGAGCATAAAATGCAGTCAATTATTTATCTTAAAATTTAAGAGTAATTAGAATGTCTTTCTGTTGTCTTATATATTAGGTAAGAGTCATATTTATTTCTTTTTCTAGGTAGAATTTACATAAATAATGCCAGGAGAATTGAACCTTCACATATTCTTGGGACCCGAGAGTGGGCTACACATAATTGGAACGTGTTAATCCCAGAGAAATTGCTTGCACACTTTAACAAAAAAGGTATAAGCACTAAATAAAATCTGAACAACAGAATATAGCAACATCTTCTGAGTGTTCCTTAACTTAAGCCTACAAGGTAAGGGTCCACTAACCTCCCCCCTCCCCCCTGCCCCACAGACTCTGTGGGATCGTTGAGGCAGGCGGTAATGCACCTTGTAAGGTACCGAGCACTTTGAAGTTCCGAAGGAATCTATGCTCTCAGGGCTAGTTACACAGCCAACAATGGGGATATTTATTCAAGTATTTCTAGAGGTAAGGGGTAAACTGAGGGCAACACACAGCATAATGAATAAATTGTGCTTTTAATTGACCTAGAAAATCCAAGGAGTGTAAAACAAGGTACAAATTGTAGGAAACAGTGTGATAACATAAATGAAGGATTTTTGCTGTATTATTTTTAGAAGAGCTTCATGATTTGGGTTACCTAGTTTTTCTGCATTTGTACCCTGGTGATGGTGGATTACTTCATACTAATGACCTGGTGGTGTGAAAGTCTCAAAGGCAAAGTTTTCCCCTTATCTCAATTACTTTTCAATTTGGAATTGAAGGAATTGCAAGTAGAATTGATCTTTCAAAATTTCTACCTGGGCTAATTTGTAAGGAGATTGTTCTTCCTTAATATTTCATGAATACACACCATAAGGTTATTGCCATTAGACAGTTTATTTTTAATATCAATTCAACCAACCTTCTCTTTTTCTCATTCATGGTGTTCTGTTCAACTCACACCCACAGACCCTCCTCTGCCTTCATTCCTGCCCTTATACTCTTCCATCTGCCCCAACCACATGCTTCTTCCTCATGCACTGTCAACCAGCCAGCCCACAACTCCCAGAAAATACTTCTTTACTAGATGTTCTGTATTCCTTATCAAACAACAGGAAAATAAAAGTTGTTTTCTAAGGTATCCTCCAAAATTCTAATCTATTCTTTCTGAATTCCTTGAGCAAATGTTCATCATTATTCCAGACCCCAACCTCTAGGTCTTCTGTCATACCTTCGACTACTTCTATCTCTTGTTCATCAGATCCCTTCTGCTTTTCATTTAAGCAGCATCTTTTAAAAGATCCTTCTTTCCTTACTCTTTGACAAAAGGATAGAGAATCCACAGTCTCTGCAGGTAGAACCTCTACATTAAAAATGCCCTTGGAGTCATGCATTCATTCATTTATTTATTGATCCAACAAGCATATCAAGCATCTCCCATGTGCTATACTTTTTCATTGTATTACGGGCAAATGGATATCAGATGTTGATTTTGTCTTTAAGGAACTTAGAGTTTAATTGAAGGGATGATACATGGGCACAAATAACAAAAAGACAAGTTAAAAAAGGATAAGTGCCATAAAAGAGGTAGTATAAACTATTCACAAAACAATGAAAAAGAAAAATTACATTAACTGGGAAAATTAGGGCAGCTTCCAGAAGATTTAGCACTTAGCTAGAGCTTGAAGTTAGGGTAAAATTTGGACATGCAGAGATAGATAGGGGACATTCCTGAGTAAGAAATGGTAGAACAAAGGCACAGAGTGAGAAAGATCATTACTAGTGTTTTGGAAAGAACATGACACCAAGAAAGCTTAATACTCAGGATTGTTACTGGAGCCAAGTAACAATTATTGAATAAAATTATTATTCTTGAATAAAAAGTCAGTAGCTCCCTATCCCTAATGCTAATCAATTTTAGCTTTAACTAATTCTTAGAGCATCAGTGTGCATAAATTCAGGGAAACTGAACCTCATGAGATAGTAAATTTCATATATTTATTCCTCACTCTTTAAAATAGGAACATTGATATACTTCTAGAGGCTTTAGGTGGCTCAGTCATTTAGGTCATATTGCTTAATTAATTATTTAGTTTTTATTAGGTACATATAGCGTGTTTTGCACTCATGCCCCATCACTTTTATAAGTTCTAAAGTCTATTACCTTTGGTATTCAAATGGAGTCCACCATGAGTCTTATCTGATCTAATATTTGACATAATTCAATTTTGCTCAGTTTAACAAACATTTATTGAGCTCTACTATGTGCTAAGCACTGTGCTAGAAATACAGAGTACAAAGATAAATATTATATAATTTCAATTCTCTACTTCTTTTCAAGAACCACTCAGTGTGCATTTGCCTCTGCCCGCAAAGTAGAATGTTGTACATATTTTTTTTCCTGTTAGCACAATGTCTGATATGTAATGGCTACCATTTTTCTGTTAAACCCTTAGTCACTAGGCCATATGTCCATCATATCTAAATATACTGCCATGCTCTAAATTAGATTACAGGCCTCAGAATGTCTAAAAGTACTTTTTATATGGTTAGTACTATCGCCATGCTCAAAAGGTCTACATTTGAATGCTTTCTGCTGGTGACTGGTTTAAATATAACTTCACAAAATAAAAATGGAGTAACAGGGCTTAGATTTACATTCCTATCTGAAAAAAAAAAAAAACTGAACAAAATATATGAAACAATGAGTTTCAAAAATGGACATCAGAGAACAAAAAGTAGTGAACTCTAAGAGACAGGAAACAAGTCTTATGATTGCCCCATTTACAACCTTGAATGTCTAGGCTACATTGCAGGAGAGTGGATCCAGTTGAAACCCAGTGGACTTGCAGAATTGAGGATATAAAATTGGTTTTCCAGAGAAACCAAAGCAACAAGGAGAAATAGAGAAATTCATAATTATAGTTGGTGATTTTATTATCCTACTCTGAATAATTGATAGAATACGCAGGCAAAATCTATAAGGATATAGAAAACCTTTACAAAAACATCCATCGATTTAGGCTAATATACCTTTAAAAAATATTTCACCCTACAACAGCATTCTTTTCAAGTGCTCAGGAACAATTACCAAGGTAGAACATATTCTGAGCCATAAGTCAAATTTTAATAAATTTAAAAAGATTCAGGTCAAAGAAAACATATTCTCTGATCATAGTAAAATTAAGTTAGAAATCAACAATATAACAATTTCTGAAAATTCCCAAAATATTTTACAACTAAATGACACACTTTTAAATAACCCATTGGTCAAAGAAGAAATCAAAAGTAAGTTAGGATGCATTTTGAACTGAATGAAATAAAACCACAACATAGCAACATTTGTTAGATGTCTTTAAAGCAGTAGTTAAGGGAACATACATATCACTAAACACCTATATTTGAAAAGAAAGAAGGTCTCAAATTAATGATCTCAGCTTGCACCTTATTAAAATAAAAAAATATAGCAAATTAAAATCAAACAAAGCAGAAAAGTTAAAAGATTAGAAGGGAAAATAGAGAAAATAAATAAAACTAACAGCTAGTTTTTTTGAGAATATCAATAAAATTGATAACCCTCTAGCAAGACTAGTGAGGAAAGAGAGAAGAAATAAATTATCAAAATCAGAAATAAGAGAGGTTGCGTCACTACGGATTCTACAGCCATTAAAGGGCTAATAAGGAAATCTTAAAAAAAACTTTATGCCAATAAATTTGACACCTTATATGGAACAGACAAATTCTTTGAGAGATATAAACTACCAAAGGTCATTCAAGAAAAATAAGTACCCTAAATAGCCATACCATATATCTATTAAAGATATGGAATTTTTAATTAAAAACCTAACCACCAGGAAACTCCAGGCCCAGATGGCTTCTGATGAATTTTATTTAAGGAAAAAAAAAATAATTCTATACAAATTCTTTCAGAGAGCTGAAGAGGAAAAAATACTTTACAACTTGTTTTTTGAGGACAGCATTACCCTGGTACCAAACCAGATGAAGATATTACAAGAAAAGCAAATATTCACATGCCCTCATTAGTATATATGAAAAAAGTTCTAAACAAATTTTAGCAAATTGAATCCACCAATACATAAAGGGGGTAATGCATCATAATCAAGTAGGTTTAACCTCTGAAAACGACTTAATATAATTCATCATATTACAAACATTTAAAGAAAATAACCAACCAACCAACCAACCATATGGTCAATAGGCACAGAGAAAACATTTTGTAAAATCCAGTATCAATTCCTGGATAAGAAAAAAAAAAATCTCAGGACAAGATAAGGATGTCCCTTTTCACCACTTCTGTTCAGCATTGTCTAGAAGGTTCTAGACAGTTAACAAGTCAAGAAAAAGACATAAATATTGGAAAGGAAAAAATAAAAGTATCTTTCTTTATATTTGACATAACTGTCTACGTAGAAAATCTCATAGGATCTAAAGTAAACTTTAGAATTTATAAATGAGTTCAGCAAGGCTGCAGAATATAAGATCAGTATACAAGGACCAACTGTATTTCTCTTTACTAGCAATAAATAAATGGAAGGTGAAACAAAGATAATACTATTTACCATAGGGTAAAAAATATAAAATACTTAGGGATAAATTTATAAAACATTTGTAAGCCATGTGCACTGCAAACCACAAACCTTTCCTCAGTGAAATTAAAGACATATAAATGGAGAGATATGAAGTTCTTGGGTAATAAGACTCACTATTTTTAAGATGTCATACACTGAAAATTAATTTATAGGTTCAGTGCAATGCATACCCAGTCAAAACCCCAACAAGGTTATTTGTTTGTTTGCTTATTTGTTTGTTTTAGAGAAACTGACAAGCCAATTCTAAAATCATATGGAAATTCAAAGAATTTAGAGTAGCCAAAACAACTTTGAAAAGGAAAAATAAAATTGGAGAAAAAAATACTACCTGTTTTCTAGACTTATTATAAAGCTAAGGTAATCAAAACAGTGTGGCACTGGTGTAAAGATAAATAAATAGGTCAATGGAACAGAATAGAGACTCCAGGAATCAACCCACACATCGATAGCCAACTGATTTTCAACAAAGGTGCAAGGGCAGTTCAATAAAGAAAAGGTAATCTTTTCAACAAATGATGTTGAAACAATTAGATATCCATATGCAAAGTAACAAACTTTGATGTATACCTCTTACTACATATAAACTCAAAATAGATTATAGACCTACATGTAAAGCCTAAATAAAACTTCTAAAAGAAAACATAGAAAATCTTTGTGATCTAAAGGTTAGATACAACACCAAAAGCACAACCATAAGAGAAAAAAGTTGAAAAATTGGACATCAACAAATGGGAAATTTTGTTTCTTGAAATACTGTTAAGAGAATGAAAAGACAAGTCATAGAATGAAAGCAAAACTTATAAACTATGTATTTAACATAGGAGTTGTTTCTAAAGTATATAAAGAACTCTCAAAACTCAGTAATAAAACAATCCAATTAAAAATGAGCAAAACATTTGAACAGACACCATCAATGAAGATATATATGTATCAAACAAGCATGTGAAAGAGTATCAACATTGTGATTTATTAGAGAAATAAAAATTAAAATACTCACACTAATTATTAGAATGAATGATATTAAAAAAGACTGACCATATCAAGAGTTGGTAAAGATGTGGAAGACTGGACTTCTCATACACTGCTGGTAGGAATATAAATGCTACTTTCCCTTTGGAAACAGTTCAGTGGGTTCTTGAAAAGTTAAACATGCACCTACCATGATTTAACCATTCTACTCCTAGATATTTATCCAAGAGAAATGAAAGCATATGTTTATTCGAAGACTTATATGCAAATATTTATAGCAGCTTTATTTGTAATAGCGAAAAACTGGAAACCACAGGTGAGTGGATAAGTGAATTGTGATATATCCAAACAATGGAATACCATTCAGCACTAAAAAGGAATGACCTACTGATACACATAACACATGGATGAATCTAAAAATAATTATGCTGAATGAAAGAAGAGAAGTAATATACAAATATATTTGGTCCATATAATAATATGGACCAAATAATAATATGGTCCCATTTATATAAAATTATAGAAAATGCAGGCTAACCTATAGGGATAGAAAGGAGAAACTGGGAACGGGGAGGTACAGTGGGCAGGGGGAGGGAGTTGGATGAAGAGATTACAAAGAGGCATGAAGAAACTTTTGAGGGTGAAGGATATGTTCATTATCGTGAATGGATGGTTTCATATGTCAAAACATCAATTTGTACATCTTAAATATGTGCAGTTCATGGAATATCAATAGACTTCACTGAAGCCATTTTTTAAATTTCCTTAAAAAGTTCCTAGAAAAACCATCAGAAAGTCTCAATCTCCTGGACTTTATCCAAAGTGACAATTTCTGCTATCATTTACTGTTATAATCTTGTAGTTCGATCCATCTGCCCGAGGTGGAGAGGGGGTTAGAAAGCACTGACCTTCCCGCAGAAAGGGAAGCAAAGAATATAAAAAAGTTTAACCAGAGGAAAGGGCTGAGGTTTCATATCCAGGGGCCTTACTCTTAGTTATGATTCTTGCCCTAATTAGCAGTAAGATCTTGGTTCAGTCATTTCGCTTTGACAAGCTTCAATTACTCATCTACAAAATACAGAAGTTAGACTCAACCAACTCTCAAGTGTCTTTCAGAGCTATAATTCAGTGATCTATGGATAGATTTTAATCCTCAATAATCCTATTTTTCTCTCAACTAAGCATTTACAACTATGGCCTTAAATTTAGCAAAAATATCCCATGTAATTTTGAATTGTACATTATCATGCATGCTGATAATCTCTCTAGTAAGACAGTAAACTCTTGAGGTTAGGCTCCTCCATCTTAAAATTTCTAGTTTCCTCACAATATTTCATGTTCAGAGCCTACATCATTGTAATAGTGACATTGTAATTGGTATTAAAATTATAAAGATAGAAATCTACCATTGTACTTCTTAAAAAACTACTTTCCCATGCAGCACCCATCTTATTCCCATGAAAGTATTATTCTCAATTTACAGATAAATAGGCCCACAGAGGCTAATGTAACTTGCTTCACCATGTACCAGCCATGTGACCTTGGACAAGTTCCTTGGTTTCTCCTTTGTTCCTGTTGCGCATCTATAAAATAGAGATTATAACAGTACTTATCTCATAGGACTGTTGAGGATTAAATTAGTTAATATTTGTAAAACTTTAGAGTGGAGCCTAGCATACAGTTATCACTGTTATTCTTTGTGAAATTAACTTTAACTTACCTATTTAATAAGTAAGAATTAAATAGTAAGCAAGTAATAAAGAAAGAAGACCTAAGATAAATTCATATTTTTTGGCTCTTTGTTCAACACACGTTTGACCAGTGATCAGTAAATACTTAGGTACTTGCAGATTCACCTTTCCTGACAACCACACCCCAGTCTAAGTGTGTATCCTCCTAATGTTCTTTCTCCCTGAACCCTGTTTCTTTCCTTCATGGTTCCTATCTTAATTTGGAATATATTGATTTATTTACTTTTAATCTCTAGTCTCCCCAATTAAACTGTAGGGTCAGAAAAGAGAAGCCAGTGTACAGTCAGCGCCAGCACAGAGCCTGGAACATCACAGACTCTTTCAGGGTTCACTTGATATCATTTTTATTAATAGGGCCTAAAATAGATAAAAGCATATTAAAACTTCAAAAACATATGTTAGTATATTTACCCAAATCTTCTGTATTTCCAAAGATCTCTGGTGAGTTTGGCCATGGCTCTTATCAAAAGCTCATATCTGACCCATTTTCTCCTATTTAAGAAGAGTGACACTTCTTTTTTTGATGGGGTAAGACTCACACGACTTTACCAAAATAAAAGAGAGCATGAACTTTTACTGTATGCAATAGTGTTCCAGAGGGCATGATATGACCTGTGGGATACCAAACTTCATACAATAGAGAAGTGTGCTATATATTTGATCAATCAGTCAGTATATTTCATATGTGCTTAAGAGATGCAAGTCATTGTGGTAAAGTGCTATTCCATACACTCTGCAGTCTTTGGAATCATAAGCCCAGTTCCATAAGGGAGAGAAAGAGAAGCTGACTGAAGCAGGCAGGACAACAGGTCTTCTTTGAACGTAGTTCTACCGAATGCTAGGTCACAGCATGGAAACCTCAGGCCAGAGTTAAAGCTAGGGCCAACCCGGGATAGAACTACGGGGCAGATCAGATCAGTCTTCCTCATCTTTGCCCACTTCAAGAGACCTCAGCCCTTCTCCTCTGGACTCTCCTGACAGAAGGAAAGCTACACAAACTCATTTACAGGACGGTATTAAGAATTTACTGTCTAACCAACAAGGACCTACTGTATAGCACAGGGAACTCTGCTCAATATTATGTAACAACATAAATAGGAAAAGAATTTGAAAAAGAATAGATACATGTGTATGTATAACTGAGTTACTTTGCTGTACGCCTGAAACTAACACAACATTGTTTTTCACTTATACTCCAATATAAAATAAAAGGTTAAAAAAAGAAAAGAATTTTCTGTCTCCCCTCCACCCACTTGCTTTCTTGACTCCTTCTGTAAGGTCAATCTTATTCATCTTTTTACCCCAGGCCCTAGCACATTACCTAGCATATAACGAAGAGCAAAGGTTTGTTAAATAAATGGATGGATGTTAAAAGCATTGTACTTGATGCTTATAATAACAGGAATTCCTTATATTTGTAAAGCATGTTTCGAAAGACAAAGCACCTTTCACAGCTAGGAATTCTCTTTCCTTTTACTTTTTACCCTCTCTCTTTCTACTCACTTAAATATTAGTATGCCAGTGGATACCTCATTTATATTCTTGGCCCAGATTTCTTTCCTGAATTGGATATCCTGCTGCCTGCTGGTCATCTCCACTCAAATATCTCACAGACATCTCAGACTGAACGCCTTCAAACTCTGAGCTCTTATCCTCCTTCCTCCCCCTCAAATCTGCTTCTCTTTCATTTCCTCATCCGGTAAATCCCAGCTTCTTTCACTCAGTTGCTCAAGACAGATGCACGGGAACCCACAATATCCACTTCATCATGACCCTCCCGGCCCTGCATGGCCTTACCCCTTGGTCTTTCACCAATGTCATCTTCTGCTACGTCCCCCCACTCTTTTCCCCAGCTCCACAGGCCTGCTCCTGGTACTTAGGCTATGATGAAGTGCATTCTCATGTCAGTGCTAGTTACCCTGCCTCAAATTTTCTCCCACCTCTTCTCCAGAATTATCTCCCACTTATCCTTCAAATCTCAGTTCTACTGTGCATTGTAGGAGGCTTAGCAGTATCCCTCTCCTATACCCACTAGATGCCAGTAGCACTCCCCTCCCCCAGTTGTGACAACCAAATATGTCTCCAAACATTGCCAAATGTCCCCTGGGGGTTCAAAATCATACCCAGTTAAGAACCTCTGCCCTAGACCTTGATCAGGATATTCCATCATAGATTTTCATAGAACATAGTTTATAAATCTTTTTTGTGACTTCCAGATTATTGTTGGACTACCCTATTATGGATAGAGAAGAGCTCTTTTGTTTATCATTTTACACCTGTACGTACAGTGTCTAGCAATGACATAGGTGTTTAATGAATGTATGTTGAATAAATGAATGAATTTGATTATTGCAAAAACCTTATGGTGTATGTATAGCCAGAATTAACACAGCCACTTTAAATTGAGGTAACAGATACACTGAATGGTTAAATGACAGGCATGCAAATCACACTATCAATAAATGGCTGATACGGGACTTGAACTTAGGTTTTACCACTCTCAGTTCTTATCAGCATAGATCAGTTTACTACCATTACCATTTTTTAACCTTCTCAGATTACTTAACCTCTCTCCCTTCCAAGTTCTCCACTGCATTTTGTCCTTGCAGTATGTGCACTAGTAATACAGACCTAGCACTGTCTCAAAGGCTGAAATGCTCAGGGTCTCACAGTGGTTTCCAGTGATGCCTCACTATGATGCTTTTAGAAAATCACGGCATATTAAATAGAAGAGGGAGGTGGTTAGGGCTTCTCGTGTTGTAATAGGAATGCAAGAGGGGAAAAAAAATCAATAACTCTCTGGAATGAATTTGCTTTTATGGTACTCTTAGCCTTGTGGTTCACTCTAGTAAACAGCCTAGAGAAAAATAATCACATGACAGGTTAAGATACTCTGATCATAATGAAGGCATTGCCGAATTAACTAGAACGTGAAAGAACTTGTAAGTACACCTGATTGAAATCTCTTATTTCCATGTGGCTTAAGCATACCCAAGCAGAAAAATCTCAATTGGAAATAGAAAGTCTTTTAAATTGCACTTTCAACATGCCTAATACACTTCTATTTTCCAAGGTTTTGAAAAGCAGGATTTATACAGCACAGTTACTCAATTTTTTTTCCAAACTTTTTTAATAGCCTAAGTGCTTTGATAGCCAATATGGAAGTAGCTAAGGGAGGGCAGGGTACACTGTTGAGAGGTATACCTGACACAGAGGTGCCCTTCAGCCATGCAGAGGAACTGTGTTGGTGGGCTTTGTGGTGGTAGAATCTCCTTACTGGTAGCAAAGGGCTTCTCCTCTGCAAGCAATGCCTATTCTTTCCCATCTCATCGAAGAGGCAGAGAGGATAGTTAAGAGTATAAGATCTGGAGTCAGATTTCCTGGGCTAGAATCCTAGTTAGACTGCTTTTTAACTAACTGCATGACCTTGATCAGGTTACTCTACATGCTGGACCTCGGTTTTCTCTTCTGTAAAATGGGTTTGAGAATGGTATTTATGCCATGTGGTTGTTGTGAAGATTAAATGAGTCGGCTTATGTGACTAACATAAAATAAGCACCCAATAAATAATCATTAGCTATTAACTTTCTTCTTTACCTAAACATATTTTTATTTCTGTGTAATGCTAAGCTCTGTCCATATGTCAGATATTTATCATTTCACTAGTTCATAAGCACTTCAAGAACCTGATCTCCATTACATTTTCTTCATCATATAAGTATTTCATTTGATTCTTAAAACAATCCCATGAGGCTGGGATGGTTGTATCCATTTTACAGACAGGAAACTGAGACCCAGACTGATGTACCTATGATTATGCAATTAGATAGTGGCAGGGCCAGGACTAAAGCATTGGTCTTCTTAGGAATATTCTTTTGCTCTGTTAACACCAAAGAATTTTTTTACAGATTCACTTCTTGTCTCAACTCTTTTAAGATATCAAAATGGCCCTAAAGTAAAGCTCCCTGGAAATTTGTCCTCTCATTTCCTTGCTCTAATTGATACATCTCCACTGGGTAGCAACATGTTTTAGTCTGTTTGCATAAGTGTCTCTCTGTCTCAGCCTCTCTCTCCTTCCCTACCTCTCCCACTCCTCCTCTTTTTTCTCTTTCTTTCTCCCTTATCTCCACCTCTCTCCTGTCTTCCCCCTCATCTCTCTTTCTCTCCCGCTCCCTCTCCCACACACACGCACACACACACACACACTCAGAAATATCTTATTGGTCTATTTCACATGGAAGGAGAGGGTAGTATTAATAATGACTTTGAGGTTTCCAACTTATGTGATGAGACAACTGGGGTCAGGTGAGAGCCAATAAGAGGTAAGCCTGGATTACTAGGGCAGGCAAGGGGCAAGGATTAGATGAAAAAGCAAAGGAATAGAGTTTGGATTAAAAAAAAATAGTATGAAGAGGGAGACCGTCCTTGATTCTAGTAAAGCTTATAGGCAGGGAACAACAGCAATTAATAAAAAATCTTGCTGGGGGACAATAAATGGGTCTGTGTCTGCTGCATTAATTATTTACTGAGTAAATTTGGGAAAATTAGTTAACCTTGCCAAGCCTCAGTTTTCCCCCTTGTAAATTGGGAATAATAATAATGAACAATAATGTTATCAATCTCCTGGGATTATTGTGAGGATTGAATGAATTACTTATACTTAACACTTCTTAGAATAAGTAATAATAAATAAATGTTGGGTGTCATCAACATTATTATCATTATTATTAATATCATGAATGCTATCAGGAAGGAGAAGGTACAGGCTTCCAGGGTAAGGATTATAAATATCTGTTTGATACTTTAGGCAATAAAAATCTATAAGGAGAGAATATTTTTTATTGAAAGAATATTTATAGCTATTTGTCAGGAGACTAGAGAGGTAAGTACTGCAGATGCAGGGAGTTCAGGTAGGATTTATTTACAAGAACCAGGTGATTTTGGGCTAGAACAAGAGATCAATCTAAGTCTCAGAGTCATGAAAAGCATTTATTCTCAGCGCTCATGAGGTTCAGGCCTATTCATCCCAAAATGAAGTTGTATATGGAATGTTAACACATCAATGGCAAAACCCCCAATTAAATGAACTAAATCATTTGAAGTTATACTGTGAAGTCAAGACAGTAACAGGTAAACTATTCCAAAGTTGAAAGTCCAGCACCATCATCACAAATAATGGGTTTCACCAAAATAAGCCTTGCAAATTTGATTTCACTGAACTATGTTGATGTGATCAAAGGTCAGTCAGCATAGGGATTGCAAACATTTCGAGTGGGGTGAAGCTTTTGTGATATTCAGTTTTACAAGCACTGAGACTTAAATATTACTCCTGTGCAGAAATACAATGTTTTGTTGTCTTCAGGATTCTTTTTAAATCAGCAGTCTTTCCCCATAAAAAAGTCAAAAAGCAAGGCCCTTAATCATGTCGTATGCTTTTTGATGTCCTTTTACTCAGCAATAATTTCATTTAAAAAACATTTCAATGAACATTAATTGAACAGAAACTGTCAACTTTCCTTTCATAATGAAAGGAAAACTGCTGTGATGAAGAGTTTCTAATCATTATATCTAATTAAAAAGTTAATCCTTAGGTTTCTCATTTTTAAGTCCTTTCAAATGTAACAAAAGAATTGCTCTTTCAAAAATAGGAGACAAAAGCACAGCCATTAGGTAACACTACTTCTATGGTAAAGTCACAGAACTGGAATTAAAGAATATTGGCCCAAGCTATTGTGATGGAATTAGGAAAATTACAAGAATCAACCAAACCTTGGCCTTTATTGACCTATGTTTCTTAATACAGAAAAATCCCATATTGTACCATCAGTGGGGGATTGAAAAAGAAACTGTGATTTAAGTCTTCTGTACAATGGAGAGAGAAAAATGGGCTCTGCATCCCAGCTCATGGGGAATGTGATGTGATTCACTATCTTAATATGAATAAAAGTAATCTTTCGAGGTCCAGAGCTAGGAGCAAATTATCATTCTAAATAAGTGAGCCTTTACTCTAAGGTCCAGATTCACAGGCAATCTTTTACTATTACCCTCCAACTTTCCGGAGCCCAGTGGAGAAGCAAGGAGAGAATCCTAGATAATTATGGGAGATGATCCATCCACACATGACTGTCTCACTTGCATGATGAGTAAAAGGATGGGAATGGTTCGGAAAGCCTAAATGCAAACTGCAGGATTATGAGCAGATTGCATTAACCATTTCTACTTCCAGTTTATATGTTTTAAGTATTTTAGGGTGCTACGTGGTGATCAAAGAAAGAAAGTCTGTTTCAAAGTGCCATTTGCTGGATGGTCAACAGGCAATGGTAAACAGATCCATAATTTAGCAATGCATTTTATAAGGGGACTTCCCTGCTTTTCATTAACAAGGATCAGCGAGATCACTCTTGGCAACTAAGTTTACTCATTCTGATAATATGCAATGCAGCCTCTAACCTATTACAAAACAGTCCTCACTAAAAGCTGAGTATCTGCAGCTCTGAAATAAGCAAATACTATTAAATGTCAACTCAATTATGGCCTTCACTGAGGAAAGGGAACAATCTTCCTAATGGATCTTACTCTTCCTTCCTGAGTTCTTTCTAGATTTTTGCCTCTCAGGGAAAGGAGGGTTAGAAGATTGAGCAAATATCTTTTTGCAGAACATTTTTTCATATAGGAAACTTTTAGATTTTATCAATGTCCTTCCTTCTGCCTTCAGTGTAGTTGTTTTTCGAGAGGTAAATATTGTGTACTGAAAAGGAGTGAGAAACATAAAGCCCTTGCTCTGTTCCTGACGAGGTGTGTATGACCAAAACTAAGCCTTTTGACTTTTCTGAGCCCTTATTTTCTCGACTGTAAAACAGAAATAATAATCCTTGTTATACCAGGGATCTTAGGGGCTCAAATAAAAAAATACGGAAAAGCTTTGGAAACATAGGGAATATTATTTTTCTCTGTGAGGGAAAGAAAAAGGGATTTAGCATTTATTGAACATCCACCAAATACCAGGTACAACACTAAGCTCCTTCTGTACTAGGGCTTTTAATAAAGTAACCCCATGATATAGGCATCACGCCCATTCAACAGGCAAATAAAGGAAGTGGTAGAGAGATTGAGTAACAGAGCTAGGGTTGCAGAGCTTGTTATTTGTAAAGACAGAATTCAGTTCAATTCTGTCTCTCTCTAAAGACAGTGCTCAGCTTCCAGAAAGTGAGAATTATGCTTTTGGTAACACAGTGTAAAAATGCAAGAATTGAGAGTGAGTCAGCAAAAGCTTGAATTCTAACGCTGCCACTCAGTCAGTGTTGCCATGGGTAAGTTGCTTAAATTCTCTCTGAAGTTTTGTTGTCTCATCTGAAAATGGGGAAGACTAGTGACTAACCCACACAGTTGTTGTGAAGATTTCTAGAAAAAAATGCATATATAGCACTTAGCAGGATACTCGTCACAGGGTTAGCATTCAATACACATCAGTTATTATTGTTCTATCATTTAAGAAAAATTTGTTAGCAACCAGCTCAGTAAATGATCCAGGAAAATCTCATAATTCCTTATAATTTACTCCGAGTATTTTGAAGGTGAGGTAGATTTTATCACATACAACTAAACATTGACTAAAATGGTTGGAGGTCAGCTGGGTGAGCTCAGATATATCAGATTAAAGACATAAATCCAATAAGATATATGGGGAAAAGATAAAGATAATACAGAATGAATGAGGTCAGGAAAAAAGAAGGAATATTGCCAAATAAGACTAAATGGGCAACGCATAAATCTTAAAATTAAATATGTTGACTGACAGCTTAACCTATAGTCTACCTGGGCTACCCATTCATATGTTGTGTGACTTACATTATACCTTCTCAATGATATGAGACATAAGGTCTCCTCAATGAAAACATTAAAAAGTCAATATTAAAATGCTAACTTCTAAATATATACTCCCCCTTATCTATTTAAAAACTTATTTTAAAAGGCTAAAAAAACACGAGTGTGAGATTTTGTCCTTATGTTATGACTTTTATATCTGTTTAATTTATATTCTGAAAAACAATCTCAGTTTACAGATGACCCAAGGATCAGGGAGGTATAAGGGTTCATCTAAGAACAACAGGCCAACTTGGGTTTGAATATCGGCTCCACTGATAGTTAGGCAAAGTTCTATGAACCTCTCCCTTCATCTGAAAGATGACAGTAATATCTTCAGTTTCTCAGAGTTCTTGTGTAGATTAGGCGAGTTAATAGGAACAACTTTCCATCCCAGCTAGCACCTAGTAAGCAGTCATCGAAGTAAGTAATTTTCACTTAGTTTCCTTTTACGTATTTTAGAAAACATCTCTATTTAGTAAGCGCCCACAAGGTTCTAAACTCACTCTTAGGTATTGGTGAAGCATAACACAGCTCCTGACCTTCAGGATTTCACAGACCAGCTAATCATTTCACTAAACTGACATCACATACTAGAATGGAGTGAACATGGAGTGTAATGGAAAACAACATAGTTAAGTTGGTTAGGAGTCTAGGGGAGATGGGGAATAAGCAGACCAGGAAAAGCTACAGACAAAAACAAATATCGTTGAGGCTGGATGGGCAGGGGTAGCCAGAATTCCACAGAAAGACAGGGGAATAAAGGATTTTCCAGGCTCAGAGTAATGGTTTCAAGTAGAAAGACTTTCCCAGTGTAATGCTCTGGATCTCCTTCTCCATCCCCACAAGGAGAAGGAAGTTTTATGCTGGCTAAGTTTGTAAAAAGGAACTGGGGATGCTCAGCTCACTTATTCCTCTTGGGAACCGGCCAAGCTGCCTGAGCCTTGCATTCTCTTTCGCTATAAGATAAGCTTAGCAAGGCAGACTGTGGCTCTGCAGTTGGCAGTTTGGGGTATGGGGGTAAATCAAGTTCAGAGGATTTTGGTAAACCCATTTTACTGCCTGCCATAGCCATTTCCTCCAACCTAGCTTTTAGCAATAATAAATTTGATTTAAAAAAAAATCTCTACCAGAATCTGGCACCTCTGTCTTATCTGGTTTTAATCTTAAAATTTTTAAAAGGTGTTAATTACTAAGCCTCCTCAAACTTGATAGAGAATGAAATTTGGAAACAAGAGAGTGCATAGTGTATTCAAAATGTGACACTATATTTTTTCAGGAGAGTAATGTACTTAGGAAGGAAAATGGAGGAGAAATTGGTTTTAAGGTTTAAAGTTGGTCAGTCAGTGGGTTATGGGGCTTCTCTGTCACTTTAAGGAATTTGGACTGTATCCCACGTGCAGTGTGGCGCCACTGAAGGATTTTAAGCAGAATGACAAGACATTTTGTGGGAGGAGGGGGTATTAGAAATATTCTGACAACTTGAAATGGATGGGTTTTGTGGTGCATTGGAGGCAAAAGGCCAGTTTAAAGACTGTTCCAATACTCCTGGTAAGATCCTTGTGAGTAGATCTAGTCCTTGCTTCACTATTGATTTCTAAATTCCCTTATAATCTAAGAAATATAAGACAGAAGGCCAACATACCTTCCTTTGAAATCACAACTTTAAAACATCATAAAGGCCCAGGGCCGGGGGCTGGGGGGAAGCGGTGCACAATGAGAGTTCCAATAAGAGGGATACGCTAAAGCTCAGCTGTTGCTGAGATGAAGAGATGATTATGTGACCAATCTAGAACTCATCAGAAATAATCACACCTAATTTAAAAAGCATTGTCTAAGAGACAAGCCAAATTTTACCAGTCATGCAATAGTTAGATGTTCTGCAGAAAAAAAAGATACAATCCTCCTGTAAAATACCAGCTTCTCCCTCCCTCCCTGTACCAACATCATCACCATTAGAAAAAGAATATGCACATAATAGCACCTATATAACAGACTAGGACATAAAGGGTTCAAGAAAGATACCACATGACATGATTCATCTAATGATGTAATCCTGTAACCAGATAGGAGGCAAGTTCTAGTGGATAGAGAGCAGCCCTGAAAAATCACAGCTGCCTGCCTAACTCTGGTCCAGGTTCATCTTGCTAAACAAGCACTCTGTTTTTAATTTATTGAGTAGTACGTGTTTATATCTTAAAGTTATTATGCATAAGTAAAAGTGGGTAACTTGAGCTAGCTTTTTGAAGAACATCTCTTGTTCTCTACTGTAGAAATAAGAGATGAAACTTAGGAATGCAATATCCTATTTCTTTATTCAGCAATTATTTATGAAGGACTTATTGAATGTCATCTATTGTGTGGGATAAGGGACAGATCCGTCCCCCATTCTGCTGGAGAGAACAACTGCACCAGACACACTGGACCCTGAGCTTGGGAGTGAGAGTTATCCTTAAATCATCTTCAATTGTCTTCCAAATTTCAAAGGAGGCTAAAAAGTTTTCCTCATTCCAGAATTTGACATCTTTACTCCCATTAAAAAATTATGAAGTCTTAAGAAGTTAAAAAAAAATTAAACAGAGCTTCCAGAATATCTGTAAGTAAATTATTTTAAAAACTACATTGTTCCTACTTCATTCTCAAACCTATTCAATTTGCGGAGATCCATAATCATTATATTTTCAGCTGTGTAGTGACCTAAATAAGTTTAGTTCTCTGACAACTTCATGCTTATCAGCCTCTCATAAGTCAAGTCAACATCAACAAATGCAGGCTTACATATGAACCTGTAGAGAACAATGAAAGGAGTGGCCCTTTGGGGTCAGACCTGAGTTCCAACCATAAATCTGGTCCTTGTTAGAGGTATGAACTAGGGCAAGTTACTTTGCTTCTAAAAGTCCATTTGTTCATCTATAAAATGGGGATGAGATGACTTATCTTCCTGCATTATTTTGAAGGTTAAATTAAATTAAGATAATGGTATATAAGAAAAGCTTCACAAACGGTAGCTATTATCATAATTTATTATAATTATGTCATTCCCGTGAAGCACATGGCAACATTGAATGCCAGGGCTATCAATGGAATTAGAGATCTAGGGTCACACTGTTTTCTTTCTAATTCTGGCTGACTGTGCTAATTTTTACTGTCTTCTTTCCTGAGGGGCCTGATGTGGCCTCACCATCCTTCTTAGCACCATGGTCCATATCGCCATCATGAATCAATCTGAGTTGACACAGTCAAATGTATAAATCATGGTTTTTGTTTTTGTTTTTATTTTTAACTATTCTAACTTCCTCCAGTTGAGAGGTAGACCCTAACATTCTGAACCTTGGCTAGGGTGATTCAAAGAGTCCAGAGTAGCCCAGCTACAAGTACCCAGGTTTCCTGATCTCCAGTTCTGTATTTTTCCACTGCAGCACACTCACTCACTCACTCTCCTCTGAGTTATGAAATTCAAGCCTGAGTCCAAATTGGAAGAAACAGATCACTTAACATAGCCTGTCACTATGTGATTTCTGCTGAGGTATGAATTAAACCTCGGCCCTTGCAATATACAGTTACAGACTGATATGAAACAAGGAACTGTTTAGCAGACTATTCATGCACTCTGTCAAGGCCAGTGCTATCATGGGGTCGACAATACAGTAATTTTAGTGATGGGATAATGGACCTTCTGACAGGCTGCTGCCATGATAGCTACAGGCAGCTCATAATAGGAGGACACTTTCAGATACTATAAAATATGATTTATCAATTTCTACATCAATTTAGTCAATTGGTCTGGAATATATGAAGGGACTATCTGTTCCCACTGGCTGAAGTTTATTCCCAAAAATACAACTCATTCATTACTGTCTTGAAATAAAACTGAAGCTTAAAGAAAGAGTAACTCTTAGAAAAATGTTTGTTTTCCAAAAACACTCTTGAAATTTAATCAGCAAAATAACGAGCATCAACTCTTAAAATAAAAGATTCAGAATGAACAAGGGACACATACCTATGGCATCATTTTGTTACTTGAAGTTTAATGGCAGGAAACTGAGAGAGGATTCCATTTTAAATGGTCTCAATTTCCTATATCAATTCTCCTTCATATTTGGGGCAATTTCTAATAAACCCAATAAATGGTGTTCCAGGGATATACTCATGATTTCATAGCTCAACTGAAAAGTAAGAAATAAAAGGGGGCAAGGAGACCATAGGCTTCAACCATATACTCTAAGAAATTAAAATAGGTTTCTTTAGGGTCAAATGATTACTTTATGTCCTCCTTGGTATCCCATTCAAACTCTCTTTACCTGGTGACTTTCCTAGGTAAATGATATTCATCATCCAACATATTAAATTATATTAAATTTCAAATATCTCTCTCATGAAAGTATTAGAGAGAGGGGTCAAGGCCAGAGCTGAATAGGAAGAGGAGGGTCAACATCAGGTATTTGGTGAGCCATGATCTACTGCCTTGTGGTCAATATCTGGGGACTTTACTAAGATACCCTTCCAATTTCCAACTTAAACATGAGGTAAATTATGATCTCCCTAATAAGATCAAAACTCAGCCACACAAGGTAACCTTAAAGGAATGAAAGAACATCCAGGCCAGCAGAACTGATGACTACATTACCCTCTCTAAAGAAAAAACTGTATCAACCAGAAGTTTGGGATGAGGTTTGGGGTCAAGAAGGAAAGCAAATTAAAAGGGAAATCAGATAGTCAAGCTTTGTCCATCAATCTAGGACCTTACTGGTGGGAAGGAATCTGGACATCTGAGTTAAAATAATTAACAAATTTTGAAGATGGTTTGACCCCCAAAGAAAGAAGTCCAATACCTGGAAGTTACCCTTGACTTCTTATCTGCCTCATTTTGTTATATTCTGGCTCAAATAAACCCACGCTAGTTAATCCATCTTCTTGCTCTATATCCAAAATATATCCTCAATTCATACAGTGGATCTCCACAACCACTGCTGCTCAGTCAAGTCATCATAATCTCTCCCTTGAAGGTACTGCTGTATAGCATTCTAACTAGTTTCCCCTCCTTCCATAGCTCATCTCACTATGTACATTAGATCATGTCATGTGCTTATTTAAAATAACCCAATGGCTTCTTGTTGAACTTTGAATAAAATTCAGACTCACTTCCACAGTCTCCAAAGTCTACATGACCTGGCCTTACCTCACTCTCCAACCTCCATTCCTGTCCTTCTTCCCCATATTCTCTTTTTCCACACTAGGCTTCTTCTGTTGCAGGAATGTATCAAAGTTGTTCCTACCCTAGGGTCCTTGAACATGCTGTTATTTTATTTGTGACATCACCTGAAGATTGTCCCCTTTCCACCTTCATCTTTTAAATATCAATTCAAGTGTCTCCTCCTTACTAAGGCTTTCTCTTACTTTACTGTCTTATCCAAAGAAGTCCCACTTCCACCAGCCTATCCGCCATATCACATTGCTCTGGTTTATTTATTTTTTTATAGTATGTCACCATCTGAAGTAGTCTTATTTGTTTGTTAATTTTATGTATTTCTCAATATAAGCTCCAAATCTTGCCAACTGTATTTATTGCTGTATTTTCAACTTTCTAGAATAGGTCTGAACATCAACAGATGATCAATATATCTTTGTGAATGAATAAACAGATGAATTTTATGAACATGGGTGTTTCAATTCATCTAACAATTATATTTTTCACTGAAATAAATGATTTTGTCATAATGTGATGTCATGTATATTTTAGCCAATCTGAGTCAGCTTCTTAGTCCCAATTCCCTCTGGATACTTATCAGAATGGCTATCTGGGATTTAAGAGAGACGAAAATAGGATGGAGGGACCTGATCACAGTATTACCTAAAGAAGCACCCCGCCAGCATGCTTTGCCTAACACAACTCTATTTCCTCTTTACCAATTTTTAAAGATACCACTCTTTCAATCATTCAAAAAATATGTCAGGCCCTATCCTAGCAGGAAAGATGCAGAAATAAATAAGGCATGGATTGTGTTCTCCCAAAGCTTCCAATATGGTAAATGAAGCAGAAATGTGAGCAATCACAATGCTAAGTGAAAAGTAGGAGCACAGAGAAAGAGAAGCTTAAAGAAGATAACATTTGAGATGATCCTTGAATGGTGAATGAAATTTTACCAAACACAGAAACAGGGAGGGTCATTATAGACAGAGTGAGACATAGAAAAGATTTGGCAGGAGACTGCGTGGTGGCTTCAGGGAATCAGGGAATAGTGAATGGTGGGGTGTGACCAGAATACAATAGGAGTGGCTGGAGATAGGGTTGGTAATGCAGGTTGGGGCCAAATTGAAGACAACTTCTAATGCTTTGCTAGGGAAACAAGTTTTATTTTGTAAACTAGTGTTTGGCTAACTATGTTTTGTGAGATACTGGTAAACATGAATCCGTGAAAAAGAGATTTCATCATCACACACATTTAAGAAATGCTCTGCACACTCTACTTGCCTTTAGGAGATATAAAACCCCAAAGGCTTTGAAAAATCCTATAATAAAAAATAACTGCTTAACATGTTATCCAATATAAACCACCCATTAACATTTCCAGACATACTAGCCTTCTCCAGAAGTTAGAGTACATTTAAAGTGAAGCACTACATTTAAGTGATCTGGAGTTGTTAAATTATTTAAATCAATGAATGTTACGAATGGAACTGAGTGTAGAGATAAATTTGGCAACAAAAACACTTAGAATGGATGGAAGGAATCTGGGAGGCCACTGATGCTTGCAGATATCTTATGTGAATGATAATGCACATCTATACTCAAGCACCGAGAGTGTGAATGTAAAATGGGAAAATATTTGAGACACTCTAAGATAGAATTCTATATCAACCAGTCATCAATTAATTAGTGATCGCCCTGGGTGTAGAAAGGTGATGAAGCTAACGATGACTTCCTGATACTCTAACATGGTAAACTGAGTGAATTGTAAAACAGGTTTGAGAGCAGTGTGGGGTAGGAAAGAAGAAGAGTAATGAAAAATGGGCTGAAGCTTCTGCACAAAAAGGGATGAGGATCATAATGTCAACTGTTACCTGTTTTTGACTCAATTCTTGGAAAAATAATAACTAAGCCTACAAGGAACTTCCAATTATGCTAGGCTCTTTCATAAACTCAAGAGTTTCTGTCCTTAGTCTACTTACAATCCTCAACCTATTTTTCTGTCACCTTTCCATTCAGTCCTTTGAAAATGATGTTCTCTCTTATACTAGAAAACAGCTGCCCTCACATTACTGATATGTTGGCTTCACATTTTTTTTTTTTTTTTTTTTAGAATGGCCAGAAGGTGCTTAGTTTTGATAAGGGAGTCCATAGAGTTGTTGCATATGGAAGTTTAATTCTAAATATTGGTATCAGCAATGTAATAATGGTGTGGTTTTAAAGGATACAATTTCATACAATCATTCTAAGATATCATGGTTGACTTTCAGGGGCAGACTGCCTGCATTTTAAGACATGTGGATCGAACTCAACCTTGAATATGTCTATATACAAATTTCATGAAATTCTTAACCATATATAAACATACTATAAAACAGGCAGGAAATTTCCAGAATATTTCCCTTCCCCATCTGATCAGTTAGATCACTCTTCCTCTTCAACATCTCTTCCTGTCAATTTAATGACCATACTGCACTCCTCAGCAAATTCTCTGTTTACACAGTCAGATGGTCTGTCTACTTCTATCTGTTGTACTAATTACCTTTTCATCTGTCATTCAATTCAATCTTGCTCACCTACAGCAACGTGAAAAAAAGAGTTCTTTTTTTTTCAGCTCTTTTCCTTCTCGAGAACAGACACAAGGAAGAGTTACAGTGACGGGAGAAAAAGGGGCGTAAATCACTCATGAAGATGATTAAGAACTACCTTGCTATATTTAGGGTAGGTGGAAATTTCTCTTACCAGGACTTTTATTAATTTTATTTTATTTTTGGCTGCATTGGGTCGTCATCGCTGTGCACAGGCTTTCTCTAGTTGCCGTGAGTGAGGGTACTCTTCATTGTGGTGCATGGGCTTCTCATGACGGTGGCTTCTCTTGCTGCGGAGCATGGGCTCTAGGCATGCAGACTTCAGTAGTTGTGGCACATGGGCTCAGTAGTTGTGGCTCGCGGGCTCTAGAGCACAGGGTCAGTAGTTGTGGCGCACGGGCTTAGCTGCTCTGCGGTATGTGGGATCTTCCCGGACCAGGGATCGAACCTGTGTCCCCTGCACTGGCAGGTGGATTCTTAACCACTGCGCCACCAGGGAAGTCCCTTATCAGAACTTTTAAACAGAAACTACTCACCTATTTGTATATATATCCTTCCTTCCTTCTTTCTTTCCTTCCTTCCATCCATCCTATCATCCATCCAGTCAACAAATTAAGCATGTATTAAATTACCAACTGGGTATTATCATTATGCTAGGTGTTATAGAAGATGCCATAATAGTGTCCAAAATTGGCTGCAATCACACAAAAAGTATTCATCTTCATTAACTAATAAAAACAAATTTAAAAAGCAACAGCATGCAATTTTTAGCTTACCAAATTTATAAATGATTTTTATAAAGAAAGAACCATCAAGAGTACAGGAGGAAAGACATATTCACACACTCCTGGAATGGGAGGACTATAAATGTGTAAAGTCCTTTTAGAAGCAATTTGGCAATTAACTCTAAGCTCTATGGGGCAGGAATCAATCTCTTTTGTTTTCCATTATGTCCCCATTGATTAACACAGTGTTTTGGCATCTGGGAACTGTTCAATAATTAATTGTTGAATAAAAATCGACTGAACAACAACGTTATAAGCCTAAAAAAATTTACACCCTTCACTCACTGATTCCTTTCCTGAAAATATATCCTAATGAGAAAACTGATCAGAGGTTAATGTACACCAAAACTTACTTCAGTATTGTTTATATTAATTATTTAACCTAAATGTCCAACGATATGAGTTTTTGTAGAAACAGTAATATTTGGCAGTCATTAAAATTATGTCAAAAAGAAAAATATTTTACTAACAGAAAAATGTTCATAATTAATGTTAATGTAAAAGAAGCAATACAGTTTTATATTCTTAACTTCCCACTAGCAGACACATATAACCAATACTTTATATTTAGGTACATCTGTGAGCTCATGTTAATATAATATATTACATTTTTTTTCTGAAGATACATATGCAGAGACAATTGAAGAAACTAAAAAGGTATCAAAATACTAACTGTGGTTACCTCTAGGTGGAATTACAGCTATTTTAATATTTTTCAAACATATCTTTAGCTTATAATATTTTTTACCATAAACTTGTATTATTTCCACATCAAAACCAAACAATAAAATTATTTTAAAAAAGTAATATAAATGCTCACTTTTAAACTAAGAGAATTTATGATTATCCACTTAGACTTTATTTTTATTTAAAAAAACTTCAAGTTGAAAACAGAGAATAAAAAATATATACACTGCAAGTATCTTCCTCTTAATTTTGCTGTGAAAGTGCTCTAAAAATATAAAGTCTTAAAAAAAACCCCAAAACATTGCAATAAAGTGCAATAATATGTGTGATGGAGAACAAATAAAATAGGTCAGAGAAATGAATGATCAGTATATAAACAGAATCAAAAAGCATTTTCTAAGATTGCCTTCCCAGTCTGGCAAAGGCAGATATATTTGCTAATCACTCTAAAATGTAATATAAATCTAGGAATTTTTATATAATTTTAAACTTAGTGCATTTTTAAACTACCTATTGAAGAACTATAACAATGTTGACCACTAACTAAATAGCACAGCCTATCAGAATAAAGTGCAAATGTATTCAATTATGGATTTTTAATGTGGTGCTGCCAACTACTATACTCTGAGCACTTATATTTAATGACGAAAATGAAGGAGAAAAAAGGTCGTGTAATCTACAATAGACTGTACAGAAACTAATTATAAAATAATAGTTCATGACATTATTTCAGCCTTCTAGAGAGCAAGTGACTCCTAAATTAGACAAAGAAACTGTGTAGAATCAGATTTTCTTTTTCTGATTGTCCTCTCAAAGTGCAGTTCAGTACCTTCCATCACTGAACAGCATGACCCACTTGAATGCAGAATATAATTTCTGAACAGTGATTCCCATATTTTAACAGCACCACCAAAAAGAAGAATCTGAGTCAAACTAAAAACAAGACAAATATGCAAAGCAATAAATCTGTGCTAACAACTTTTTATTACAACCTGTTTGTTATTAAATAGAGCTACTTTAAGGACAGAAGATGTCACTCTTGATCTTAAGGCACTTGTATAATGAGTAATAATAATAATAAATCAAATTTGAAACTTAAGTACCTTTACATACAAGGTCCCGTGCTAATATTCATTCAGAAATCAACAACACTTAGTTGACTGATTGCTACATGCTGGGTTACCGGGAAAACAAGGGTAAATAAACAGATTGTGCTCTAATTGAATTCAGCTTAGAGAAGCAGATAGATACTTATTCATAACTGTGATACAATGTGATAGGTGAATTGTGCATGGTGCCCAGCTAGACATAAAGGTAGACAAGACATAGTCTTTTCTCTCCACAGCCAACAATGCAGCTGAGAAGTCAGGGTCCAAAAACAGAACTTAATAGTGATACTACAAAATTGTCACAAAGAGATGAATGGACAGCTGGTGACTATGAGTTAGGCACATGAGGAATCTTTCACTCTCTAATCAGGAGACCGAGAAGGAAACAACTAACCACAATGCCAGGTAATGTGCTAACTGTGCAGGACACCACATTAAGTAGAGGTTTTAGGAGCTAAAATGGACTGGAAAGGATTAGAGAGGAGGGTGCTTAAACCAGACTTTTAAGTAACATATAGGCTTTGTTACGCAGAATGGGACATTCCATCAGAAGGAAATAGAAAGCTGAAAGTCTAGTGCAGAGGTTGAGCACGGCTGTGCTCCAATAAAGCTTTCTTTATAAATAGTATAATTGGGATTTCATATAATTTTTCACAAAATTATATTAAATATTATTATTCTTATTTTCTTCAACGATTAAAAATATTTTAAAAAATTCTTGGCTCAGAGGCTATACAAAAACAGGTAGCAAGTTGGATTTGACCTATAGGCTATACTTTGCTGACTCCTGGTCTAGTTAGAAGGCAAGCTAAATACACACACATAACAATACACAGAACAACTTCAAATATCTAACCAGTGTTCTCAATTCTACCCAGCCTTTCCATTTTATAATACATGTTTTGTAATACCCTCTTTTCTCCATCTGAAATGAAATTCATGGATAATACAACTGCCTACACATTTTTAAATAATGCCTTAACTGAAGTAAAAGAAGAAATAAAAAGAAAGTACTTTATGTTAAGATAGTATATTTTCAATATGGCAATCTGTGAGCCCAACTATACTAGAAAATGTAATAAAGTAGTCACATGCTTACGTGTACTTATAATGAATAAATTTAGATTTAAATGGAATAAAGAGACCAGATATATCTGCAAGAAACACAGGAAAAGTGAAAGAGTAGACATATGAAGAGTAGACACATATGAAAATTTGTGTTGGAAGAAGTAATAATGGTTCATTTGTATATAATAAGAGAGCAAATGAAATACTTTAGTTGAAATATACATAATCTAACAAGATTGCTGATAAAGTGGAGAAAGTAAAAGTGTCATATTTTTGCAAATAAACTGATAACTTAGTGTCAAAATAATTACTTATAACTTAGTGTCAAAATAATTCCCTGCTTTATATGGGGCAGACCAGTGAGGAAGTTTATCTATCTATCTATGTATCTATCTATCTATCTATCATCATCATCACCTCTCTATCCCTATTCGGAATTACCCCTCATGTAAAGATAGACATTTGATTTGACTTCTAGCGCTTCAATAGATCTTGGGACTCTGTCCTTTGATAAAAAATGAGGACTAGAGAACCCCAGCCACCTAAGATCCTACAGGGAAACTGAGTATAGATGACCTTTGGAACAATATCAGAGTAATACTGAAAACAACAGAAAACTCTAAAATAAATAATTCCACATAATTTTCACAAAATAGATTTCTTATAGTGTGATAACATTTTAAAAATAAATATAAGGTATGGCAATCAAATAAAATATTTTTTAAAACAATCTTATTGAAATTTGGTGAACTATTTGTATTTCAAGTGATGCTGCCACTTTAAAATGTTTGGTTCTATGTCTATTAAAAGGACCTCAAGTCTCCTCAATTACATATTTGCAGGTGACATTTACAAATGTAAACTGATGCAGGAGAGGTGTATCGACGACATAAATACCAGGAGCAGCAATATTGCTCAAGATAGGGATTTTCCAAACTGGGAACCAACTCCTGATAAAATTCCTAACAGAACAAAGTACAATGATCCCTTGATTTACATAGGAGTTACAATTCTAGAATATTAAATGATTATTAAATCCTTACAGAAAATACTTTGTTTGTAAAACTGAATTTTATTTTAGGTTTAGAAAATTAAAAATAAAAAAAACCTTCATGAGGGGCTTCCCTGGTGGTGCAGTGGTTGAGAATCCGCCTGCCAACGCAGGGGACACGGGTTCGAGCCCTGGTCTGGGAAGATCCTACATGCCGCGGAGCAACTAGGCCCGTGAGCCACAATTACTGAGCCTGCGCGTCTGGAGCCTGTGCTCCGCAATAGGAGAGGCCGCGATAGTGAGAGGCCCGCGCACCGCGATGAAGAGTGGCCCCCACTTGCTGCAACTGAGAAAAGCCCTCGCACAGAAACGAAGACCCAACATAGCCAAACATAAATAAATAAATAAAGTGCTTTAAAAAAAAAAAAAAACCTTCATGAATATGAAGTGAAATGTTAAAAACTGTGCAGTTAATGGGGTCATTCTTTATTGTTCAGGACTGCTCTGCACATTATAGTGCATTTAGCATCCCTGGCCCCCTTCTCCTAATGCCAGTACCACCTCCCAGTCATTATCAATACGTAAGTCCCTCCATGTGTTTGTAAAATGATTTCTAATGGCTCGTCTCTCTCCTAATCTCTTTGGGGACTGCTGGTCTGAATTATAAGAATGTAGAAATTAGGTTTATGTAATTTTTTATATAATGTCCAACACTGCATTATCAACAAATTGCAGGCTTAATAATTTTCTTGTCAGTAATTACGCTTCGTGAAGAGGAGCACATAAGGGTTAAGAGAGGGAAAGCTGCCTGAAAGAGTAAAAAGAATCCTGAGTTCAAAGACACTGGCCAATTCTGCCACAAACTGAATGACCTTGGGCAAGTCTTTTTAACTTTTCTAGGCTTCAGGTTCTCCTTTGGAAAATACACTAGATGACCTCTAAATTCCCATCCAGCTCTGACATAATTATAAAATATCTATCTATCTATCTATCTATCTATATATGCCTTTGGGAAATTAAAGGAATGAAAGTAGAGAATGGAGAATAAAATCAGGTGATGCTACATTTGTAACAGATCAAACAATATCAAAAAGAAAACCCCAAAACGAAGAAGATGGCCAATGGAGATGGTGGTATTAAAGGGAGGTATTTGATTCTTGGCATAATAGATGCATAGGTAGGTAGACAATGTGTATGAGATTCACATTCATTCAGCAATGTGAGATGATGCTCTTGGACTTAAGAAAGACAAACTCTACATGTACTTTTATTTTGTACTTATATTAAGTTTAAAATACATGGTTCCTGATTCCTTACCATAAATGTTGCAAGATTAAATCCAATTTGCAAATAACCACCAATGATGGGGTCTTTCTAAGAGCAAGTATCTTACAATGGAATATTACTCAGCCATAAAAAGAAACGAAATGGAGTTATTTGTAGTGAGGTGGATGGAGTTAAGAGTCTGTCATACAGAGTGAAGTAAGTCAGAAAGAGAAAAACAAATACAGTATGCTAACACATATATATGGAATCTAAGGGAAAAAAAAAAAAGGTCATGAAGAACCTAGTGGAAAGACAGGAATAAAGACACAGACCTACTAGAGAATGGACTTGAGGATATGGGGAGGGGGAAGGGTAAGATATGACAAAGTGAGAGAGTGGCGTGGACATATATACACTACCAAGCGTAAAATAGATAGCCAGTGGGAAGCAACCGCATAGCACAGGGAGATCAGCTCTGTGCTTTGTGACCACCTAGAGGGGTGGGACAGGGAGAGTGGGAGGGAGGGAGATGCAAGAGGGAAGAGAGATGGGAACATAAGTATATGTATAACTGATTCACTTTGTTATAAAGCAGAAACTAACACACAATTGTAAAGCAATTATACTACAACAAAGATGTTAAAAAAAAAAAAAAAGAGCAAGTATCTTATTCTGGTATCAGTGCTGTGGGAATCTACTCCACTGCTTCAGATCAGCATAGTTCTTAACCTCCATCACAGAGCAAAGGGCTCTTTAAGGGCTCAACCAACTCAGGGTTCCTGAGACCAGAAAACGAAGTAGAATGGGGAAATCTGGGATTCTGCTAGGAGGTGTCAGTCCTCCCAACCATGTAAAACACTCCAATTCCTTAAGGAAATTTCCTGTTAAATTAAAGAATTAAAGAAGTCTCTGCGGGTATTCTCCCTTCCAGTGTACCTCAAATAGGCCTTTCTGTAAGATGTAGTAGAAAGGTTAAGGAGTCTGATAGAACTTTATTTGAAACTAGTTCTGCCTTTATCAGTTGTGCCCTCGTGAGCAAGTTACTCTTAGCCTCAGTTGCCATATCTGAAAAATGGGAATTATATAATCACTCTTTTACTGTTGTTGGAAGAATTCCAAGTAATGATTAATGTAAAGACCCTAGCACAGGGCTTTACACATTGTGGGTGTTGAGAGTATTCGATAAATACTGTCACCTTTGCTCTTTTCTTTTCCACCCTCTGTACTTTGTCTCTCCTGCCCTGCCCTAGAAAGAAGGCTCTGCTGATGTCAGCATTCAGAAGCAGAGGTGCCAGGAGTGTTGACCGATTGGCTTCAGATCTGCCCAAGGCATACTCAGTGCTTTTATTCCTTCTGTGATACCTCTTATTCTCTTATGTTTCCCTTGCCTGGAGGCTGCTGATGTTTCCCAGAGACTAAAAAGTCTTATTCTTCCTTAGTAAGGGACCCTCTATGGAAGGAATCAGTAGAAGCAGCCACAGAGTTAAAACAAACTGTTAGATCTTTCTAACCAGACAAACGCTGAGCCTGAGATTGCAGCCTAGGGCAACCTTACTTCTTGGACTAAAAAATCCCCCGCACTCAAGTTCCTGTAAACTGCTATTTCTGGAGGAGCTGTAGAGGGACTGTTAGGGAAGATTTACACAGTTTGGCTAAATACTTCAAATGTAGTTTTTCTAGCAGTATGTACTGAGAAAATCTAACATCACCCACCTCTGAATGCAAGCTTATGAAAATGCTAGTTTATTAATACAAGTCTATTTTACATGTTTTTTTTCCTTAGTGTACACCATTGTAAACCTCTGAGAACGCTGAAGGACAAAATGACACCCCATCATCACGTGGTACTGTGTCAAGTGTTTCTGAACAGTTGCCTGGCCTAACCTTCATCACTATAAGCGAGGCATCAGAAAATTCAGTGGACAAACTAGAAACTCTGATGAAGGACCACAATACTGATAATTAATTCGATGGATAATACGTTTTTCAGGTTAAAAAACACAATTTGGATATCACTGGTCATCATAAATACCATTTTTTAAATTGAACAATTCCTGTGTTCTAAGTGCCATGCTTGGCTCTTTAGATAGAGTACTTTCAATTCTTATTACACTTTTCTGCAACGTGATTGTATCATTCTAAGTTTTACAGAGGGGCAGATGAGTCTTAAAGAGGTTAAGCAAGTGAGATCACACAGAGCTAGTAAGTTCAAACTTTGGATTATCTGGCTCTAAAGCATAAATCCTTTCCAAAGTGTGTCTCATTCATTAATGGATGTCAGGTGACAGAGCCACAGAATATTAGCTTTGGAAGGGATACAGAGGTTCATTTAGGAAAATCAGTTTTCTTAGAAACAGAGAAACTGAGGCCTAGAAGGGTTCCTTAACCATGAAGCCTAACACAGAGTGTGGCAGAACCCTCTAATCCTACGGTGGCTCAGTGCTGCTGACTCAGCAGAGTCTTCACCAAGGCCCACCAGGCTTTCTGTGACCGATCCCCTGGCCATCTCTCCATGGGCAGACAGAAATAAGAGCAGTTCTACACAGACACCAGGGTGTTACATGTGTTTCTGTTTTTGTTATTTTTGCCCCCAAAGCCTATCTCTCTTGGCCGACTTGATAAACACACATTTTTTCAAGATTCAATTCACTTCCATCCAAGTATCACTACCTCTACGAAGTCTTCACTAATTCACCTCTCTTCTCTTCCCAGAAAAACAGTTATAATGAATTAAGGAATAGGTTAATAGAAGCCAACTTTTATTGTGGATTTATGATTCATTCATTCATCCATTCCACAAATATTTATTGGGTCTCTACTATATGTAAGCACTGTGCTAACTGCTTTATATGTATTATGTCAATCATTCCTCACCATAATCCTATGAGTTAAGTACTATTTTTATCCTAATTTTACAAAACAGGAAATGTAGGCATAAAGAGATACAGTATCTTTTCTTAAAAAAAAAAAAGGATATTTTTGTCTTACTCCTTTGTGGTCCCTTTATATCCTGAATACACATTTACTATGGAATTTGCAGCACTCCGTGGAACTTTGTTTCACTTCCAAATTTTGATTTATGACGCTATTATTCTGTGTATATAATGATATATTTGCTAAGTATCGTATACTATTGTAGGTCGTAAGCTCCATAATGGTAGAGGTGGTATCTACTTTGTTTCCTATTATATCCACAGGGCCTGACAGAGTGGCACATAGTAGGTACTCAGGAAATGATAGTTGAATAAAGAAATGAAGAATGAATGAATGAATGAAGAACAAATGCATAGAACCCTGGTCGCCGAGTCTTCACTGTCTGTGCTGCCTTCCCAGACCAGTCTGCACTGGGTAGAAAAGCCGCATAAGCAGCGATGGACATGTTTTTTTGGGTTTTTTTTTCCCCAAGGCCGATACTATTATCTTGGATGTGCATTCTAGAACTCACTTCTGGACACTATAATTTTCCATTTTCTTACCTATTATTATGGTTATATTAATTCTACAGATCCAAATGGAATGGAAACTTATTTGAGAAGGGACAGGAGCTGTTTTTTATTCCTGCTGAGGAATAACATAATGACAAAGTCCTGTTAGTACAGAGCACCCCCAAATAACAGGAGTTTGGCAAAGAGCCTTGGGAGGAACTCAAGTCATTACCGTGGCCCTATATTATAGCAGCCGGAAATCACACTGCTGATTTCCACGTAACACAGTAACTATCTCCAAGGGCAAGATCCCAGCTCCCAGACACTTAATAGCCCTCAGGCACGTTCTGTACCACATATGGGTCCCTAGGCAACTCTAAAACATACACTTTCCTTCTTTCTGCTTTATCAAGGAGTCTAATGTTTACTATCATTAGCCTCTATCTTTTATTTTACAATATTTCACAGGATATCTTTAGTTAATTTAAGGGATAAAAATGGTATCCAAAAATTCTCAAAACAGACTTAGTTTTAATGGACACATATTCATACACACACACTCTTGTTTCTGTGATAGTTTACATGGGCATATAGTACATACACATATCTGTATATTTCAAATATTAGACATATTTTATAGATGTATATGTAAATGAATACAGATATATATATACATAGAACAGCATTTTTGAGTACCTATCAGAAGTAAAGGCAACATACTTTACAGAGAGAAAAAACATTATAAGAACAGCTAGTAATTTCTAGGAGAGAAAAGAATAATATAGAACTTTAATTTTTATATGTGTATATGTATATGCATGTATATATATATGTATAATTATATACACATGAAAATATGTTAATACATGCAAGTAGATATCATAGAGATATTTAAATATATATCTCTATATTAATATAGATATTTAAATATATATCTCTATATTAATATAGAGATATTTAAATATATATATATGCACATATGCATATACAGACACATTAAAAATTATTCAACATATTTGAAAGGGCACGGGAGTGGAATGAAGAGAGATTGATCAGTCTAGTATAGCACATTTTTAGGACTAAGATGGTAAAAGGGTGGAAGAGTCAGTTGATAGAAGAGTGTCACAACACTGAAGATCCTAAAAGATATGGTATTGGTTCTCCATTATTTGGGGAGTAACTGTTCTTAGCAAGTAATAAAGTACATGTGAATAAGAGAGAAAAATGTAGAGAAATGTGTATACAAAAGAATAATGGGAGATGGTGGCTGCCTCATTTCATTGCCTTCTCATATGTCACTGGATCTTTAATTATCAGCACAGAGTCTATTTCAATCTTTAAAGCATTAAATGGCTATAAATTTAAGCAAGTAGGAGGCTGACTTTGTTAAAAACCAAGGAAGGGAAAAGTTTCCCTTGGTTGATGAAAAATGTACCAAGATTTTTTGAGCATAGTTATTATAATATAGTATTAGAGATTTTGGTTTGAGCAATGATGAAAAGTTTATTACATCTTAGATAAAAAGAATTGTAAAAATAAAGCATGTTTGCGTATTCTACTCTGTGCAAAATCCATAAGCTAGATGTGTTTGCCTTCTCTGCCTATGTAAGCCTTGAGAATTTAACATAATCAATAAAGAGATATAGGCTAAAGACATTTAAACACATGTGTTTGTTAAAGAATAGGGACTTCATAATTGTTGACTGTTTATTCAGTTCGGAATTCATGTTAACTTTAAAAAATAACTGAGTTTCCAAACATCAGGCTCCACTTCAAGGTGAACTAATTTAATTCTAAAATGACAATATATTCTTGATTTAAATCAAGATGCTGAAATGCATGATATTAATGCCTCAAAAGCCATATATAAGGCTATGTATATGTAGCATTAAGATCTAGTGATATATACTTACAAGTACTTAAAAAAAAAAAACTAATAGTAAAATTGGAATGTTGGCTACACCTCTCAGATCATAACATTTTACTCATGATCAATACCCACTTCTTAATTATGCTAAAATCATATTAAAATCAAGAGAGGATTTTTTTCTGCAAACACAGATTTTTCTCTTTTTAGTGATTTTTATGAACAGAGTTCTATATTTATGACAATGATTACAGGTGCCTTTTATTTATATTTTATAGCATTTACAGGAAGTTGTTTTCCCTCTTCTGGATGGAGACAGGAAAAAATGAGCCAATTTCGTTTCTGGTACAATGCTAGTAGTTTGGGGCAAGAATAAGCTAGGAATCAAATTAAGGGACTCTGCATATCTGCTTCCGAAATATGTTACAGGGGAATACGAGTTATACTTTTTAATATAAATAACCTTATTGCTTCTATGAATAAATGAAATGTTTCATTATTTTATTCTGAGTGTAATTGTCCTCTAGCTTGCTTCCAATTGTATTCCTTTTGTTTATAAAATGAATTATTTAGTACAAACACATTTTCTTCTCCATCACTGAAAAGGTATACAGCATTATAAGAGTAAAATTAGAATAGGATACTTTAAATCGCTGCTTTCCATAGCTGAAGAAATAAATGTTTTTTCAAATCTTTAAAGAGATGGAAAGTATCTGATTAAAGTTCATTTTCTCTTTCTTCCTTAAAAACAAGACAAAACTCTAGGCTAGGCAGAATAGAAAAAGTTAACAATGATTAGAAGTAAAAGTGCTGCTAAAGTCTATGATGCAGAATAGTAAAATCATCTGAGGACTAGAGAAGTTGAATTTGGGGAAAAGTCACTGAAAGAAACTGAGCACAGCATCCCTTGACTTTCACAGGCCACACAGAGGTGTGAGCCCACAAACACCTGTGAAAATTACAGGATTTCCTGGCCTACCATTTATCAAACAGGCGTACCCAGTCAGCAAGGAGGACTCAGCAAAGTTTCCAAACCATACTAGCCTTCCCCAGCGTGCTCTCAGTTTCTTCCAATACTCACGGAAAAGTCACAAGGAAAAGGCTCACCTGTGCTGGGCTGAACCAGCCATGTGGGCAGGCACAATGCTCCCCACAAGTCCCTTTGCCTTTGGTGCTCGTCTTGTGGGAGCTTTTCCGCACACTGTCCCACAAGGTGACCAGCTTGGTCCTGTTTGAAGCTGGGCCCCCAGGTCCCGAGGAGGGCATAGTCTGAGAACTGTACCCGAGCCCCTGAGAACTCCTCTGCCAGCCACAAGCGCAGTGGGCATCCCTGATCAGTGTGGGTGCGCTCCTGCCGGCATCCATCCCATCGGACCCCCGGCTGCAGCTGTGTTGCTTGGTGAGGTATGCATTCATACTGCACTGATGCCTACTCTTGCCTTTGGTCAGCTCTGCACAGGAATGTCTCCTCCCTCACACCCCTTTCTTCCAGGCAGTTGTAAAAGTCTTTTTTTTTTTTTTTTTTTTCTCTCTCGTGGTTCCCTCAGTATCTTTGACAGCTGCTATAGCAGTGCATCGTGGGAGCAGCTCCGCACAGCATTATCTGCGGGCTGGTAGCTCTTTGTCAATAGATGACTCAACTCACAGAGCAACTTGACAGTATCCCTGCTCTAGGCAGAAGCAATCAATGCTCCACACAGCTGGGCTACAAGACTGTACACTGTTACAAACCCTTTTTGGATGGAGCCCCACAGTAAAGCATACTCTTCGCAATTTGGCATTCTGGCTTTTCCCTCTCTAGCTGATCCCCACGCAAAATACAGACCTCAGGAAAGAGAGCTTCTTATCAGACTAGCAGGACCCTTCTTTCCAGAAAGAATATATCTAGGCTGAAACAATATAGCGTAAGCAATGCAAAATGATGGGGAAGTTAACCTGTGAAAGAATTTCCAACATTTACAGGAATCACTTATTTAGAGAGAGGTTTGCCAAGACACAGACCAAATCATGAGGTAACTAAATAAGAGCATCAGTATTAACTCTAAAGAACATTGATTCATTCAGAAAAATCACTTAGATCACAGCCTTATACCAGAGTGCTTTAAAATTTGGAAGTTTGTTTTAGAACATGATTATATATTATAGTCCAGACATATATTATTTATGCTATGAACAATTATTAATTCTTTCTGATTCAAAAATAAAGCAATTTCCAAAGTTCCAAACTGATGGGTTGGCTTATTTTAACACAGTGTTTTTCCTTACCCCAAATTATTCTGAGGATTTCCTTTCAAATACTTTACCACAACAAATACATTCACCACAGAGAGAGTCTGCATTTTAAAGTGAAAGACATCTAATTCTGCCATCCAGTATTTTGGTTTCCAAAGACAGAATTTTCAAATTCTTTCACTAAAAAACGAGTGAAATCTATCCAATTTAAAGCAATTGCCTTCCAAAGAGGACATGATTGTTTTAAATTTTAAATTTTAGTATGTTTGCAGAAGCCATGCATAGTGTTTTCAGGAAAGGGAAAGGCTAATTACTACAGCACTTAGAATTTTTATTCTGTTTGAAACTTTCCATATCTATTGCCAAAATGCCTATCCCTATCACATATCCCTAAGGAAATAATTTTGGTTTGATTGGGAAGCAAACTGCCATCTATGCAGCACCAAACAAGTGTGATATAATCCCATGATATAGTTATTCTATTTATAGACCATCAGGTGCCATCAGACCCACTTTCGCAGTGGACTAACCAGGTGCTGGGGCAGTGTAGACCTCATTTCTATCTGAGTTCACAAGGTTCTTGTTTCAAAAGCCATGATTACAACATATTCTACATTTCAACACTAGGACTCCCTGGATAAATCACTGTTATATATAAAAGTCCTGAAAGGGAGGAGCAGGATTTTCTCTTTTCGTGTATCTGCATGAACGAGACCTTTCCCAAATTCTGTGCAAGGGGTTGATATAAGTACCTTGCCTGGCACAGTAAGCATTCAAAACACCTTTGCTAAATAATAATGACCCATATGTGTCAGTTCAAAGGGCAGGCCTGGGTCTGTTATTGACTATTTTTTCCCAAGCTCCTAGCCCACTGCCTGCCCAGCACATCATAGCAGGCTTATGATAAATACATTTTTGGATGGATGAATAGATGCTTGGGTGGATGTCTAATAGAAGGAAAGAGTAGAAGAATGATGGAGTTGACTAACACTTTTTGAAAATAATATTTGATTCAGCAGTGCTCCAGAAACAAACTATTTTTTAAGGTTGGCTTTAGTGTTGATTTTGAGATATTAAGGAAATTTGCCACAAAAACGTGAAGACTTGAACTGTTGGGTAGATATAACAATGGCATTAATGGTATTTCTTTCTGAAAGAGGAACAAGGAATCACTATCAATACCTACAAACATAAAATTGAGGCAAATAGATCATCATGTGATACGCAGTGAGAAAAGGAGCAGAAAGTTTTCTCCCTTTCTTTTTCTCTTCTTCTTCCTCTTCCTTCCTCCCTCCCTCCCCCCCTCCTCATTTTTTTATGCTGAATCAAGGGATAATGGCTGAATGACCTTCTGGGTCAAATAAAGCCCTAGAGAACTTCATATTTATCTGGTGTCACCATGATGCACGGCTGTACAGTAGGACTTGATGTGAGATGGCAATCCATCACCCTCCAAATGAGAATGTAAGGAAGTGATAAGTTTGGCTCTATCCAATCTTATCTAACCATAGATGCTTCTCCAGTTTTTCAGGCAGATTTCATTGCTCAGAGGCCCATTGAATCTTCAGGGAATACATGCCCTGTTCTCATCCATTTGCCTCTCAAGTATGAGAATCAATCTGTGCAGGAGTCAATGTGAATTTGTTATAATTTTGTAATGGTGTGTGCAGCTTGCAGCAAGACAGAAAATTTCCTGGCTGGGCACTACTCAGAGATATTATAAATCTTCATAGGGACCTAAATCTGTTATGAATGAGTTCTTTGGAATCAGCTATTTCTTCCCATCACAAAGACAAGAGAATTGCTGTTTTAATAACCTTTGCATGTCATTTCTATATAGAAAAATAAATATTACATATTGCCTAACTAATGTGACTTTCCTCCAAAGATCTTAAAGACCACAGCAAACTTCCGTTAAACATACTTCAAAACTATTGAAATTGTACTTTCCCTTTAATACGTATAAAATAATTCTAGCCTCCTCTCTCCCCCTCCCCCCCCAGTTATTTTTTTCTTTTCAAAAATGTTTGGCTTTCCAAGTCTGTGGACAGACCACTTAAAACAGATAAATATGTCCTGCTAGCCCACTGTACTATGAAACAGACCTACTAATTAAAGATAATTCAATTCGATCAACTGTAATTGGTCAATTGTAATGACCACAGGATGACATGAAAGTCTGGCAAAACGAGAATTACTGGTGCACAAGTCCACATCTTACTTATCATTGTGATTTAACATGGGCATATGGTGCACAGAGCAATGCCTAGATGAGATACATCTTATTGACCTCGCTTTGACCTGGTAGTGCCTCCATAGAACAACCACTAGAAGGTTTTTGTTTATTTTATTTTATTTAAAATTTGTTTTTACTGAATGAAAGTTTCTTTAAATTCTATAGTGCTTTACCATTTTCAAAAGTTTCACACACATGGTTTCATATAATCCCATTTTAAAGCAAGGGCTTAAAACTAAAATCCTGGCTTGATTTGTTTAATAAAAAATAAATAGAAAAGATGAACTGCTAAATAAATTGTACTGCACTAAAACACTATGCAGATTCTTTTCCAGATAAAATTTCCTTCAGGCGCTCTATGCATATGAGAAATGAAAATATTAATTACGAAAGAAGAGCTAAGTGCTTGCTAAAGGATGGCTGGGTAGCAGAAAAGCCCTTTAGCAGCCACAAGTAATGTGTTAGATAATCAAAAAATGGTATAAAGTATTAGACACAATTTCTCTTGATTTGAAAAGTATGTACAGTGAATTCCTGTGACCGCAAAGACTAGAGATGTTACAAATGCTAACAAATTAATATT
Organism: Eubalaena glacialis; assembly: GCF_028564815.1. Classification (NCBI taxonomy): domain Eukaryota; kingdom Metazoa; phylum Chordata; class Mammalia; order Artiodactyla; family Balaenidae; genus Eubalaena; species Eubalaena glacialis. The sequence continues at coordinate 59,053,128 of NC_083725.1, read as the reverse complement.
CTTCTACATCTAAAACCTTCAGCCTAGGCAATCTCCAGAACTAAGCACAATTACCTTCTAAAATAAGAGAGAACCCAGAATAGTTAAGGTAATTTAGGTTCTAAAATTATTTCCAAAATACTTATACCAGTTTAATCATAAATCTTATGAGGCAAAAGTAAGCATGAATTAACAGTGTGCAAGGACACATCCTTATTGCTACAGAGATTTAACTTGGACAGAGGATTTAATAGGGAGTAGAAAAAAAATTTTAAAGGTCCGAAATTCTCACTAATATACTTGGATTTGGGTGGATGCTGGTGGGGAGGGGATTAATCTGAATTGAAAAGGCTAAATTGTCAAATGGTTTTCAGGAAATGCATATTTATTCTATTCTAACCAACTCTGTAACACTATTAGAGAAATAAGAGCACAGGTTATATGACATTTCTTAGAGAATCTGAAAGGAATATTGATAAAAGGTAATAATCATTTATAATTTACATATTTTAACAATTTAACCTAAATGATGAACCACAGTATTACAAGAAAGTTGTTCTCAGCCTTCCAGATTAAAGTAACGTCACGTCTCCTGTGACTCTTTCCAGATCCACCTGGCATATTCAGTTATACTCTACAGTATTTGTCTGTGTAAGTGTCTTCTACTTTTGTCTATTCCTCTCAATCACCATGATGACCATCCTAGTCTAAGCTACCATTCACTTCTCCGTAAAACTTGTGAAACAGCTTCGGAACTGGCCTCTGGCACCACTTTTACTCCAATTCATGCTCATGTAGTGGCCAGAGTGACTTCTTCCAAGGTGAGAATCTGATTAGGTTCTACCTTGCTTGATAACTAATAAAGTCTCGTTTTCTGTGAATCTTTATCCCCACAGAGAATACAATCTTTAAAGTGGCTTGCACGGTCCTTAATCCTGCCCTGTGCGACCCAGCCTCCACTGCTTTTCCCAGTCTCACCCATCCCTCACTCCCTTGTTTAACCCTCCAACTATCATGTTCTCTTTCCCTCTTCACACCTCCACATAATTCATTCCTACTCACCCTTCTGTAGGGTGCATCAAGATACAACCTCCCAAAAGTCATCTCAAGGAAACACACAATACAATCTAAAAAGAGTGGGCTCATTATGAAATACAGCTCCAAAACAAGTCTACCAGAGCTTACTTCCCACCAGATTGCCATCCCAAAGCCTCTTCTATTCAGAAATTCTGGAGTCCTCCCTGCATTCCAGAGCTCAACTCAAATGTCACCTTTTAAGAGAGCATTCCCTGGACACTGCCCCACCCCCTTCCAGAACAGATTAAGTCATCCCCCCATTAAACATTCATTTAGCACCTGTGCTCCTCTATTGTGATACTTACGACAACTACAATTAAAACAAGAATTGCACTATTACTTGTTTTGTGCCATTCTCCTCAAACAGAATGTAAGTAACAGCCATTAGGGAAGGGAGACGGCTCTTTTTTTGCATTTGCATCCTCTGAACCAAGCACAAAAGGCATTTAGTGTTTATTAAAATAAATTAAGCAAGAAAGAAGATAAAATTGTTCTTCAGTGGTTATTCCAACATAGGTATCTGGGTCTATGTTCTACATCTTAGTGTAAAATGAACAAATAAGCATTTTGAATTTAAACACAAAATAGCAATGTGTTCTTAAGGTCATTCATTATGTAAAACATTTCAGTGGCTGAGTGGTGTAAGTGTACAAATTTATCTTTTTGAAGAAATTTGCTAGTGGTCTTATAATACTAAAACATAGAAATGGCTTCTGTTTATTTTAGCCAGATCTTCATTCATAAAAGCTGCTCTTCCTGACAGCTGTGTTTTTCTCTCAAGTGTTTTCAGGCTGTTCTCCCTTTATAGCTAGATGGTACAAAACGGGGAGTGGTTCCCCGAGTCAGAAGCCAGTCAGTGGTAAAGCAGGGAGAGAATCCCAAACTCCAGCCACCAAAGTCACGTTCCTCTTAAAATGATATAGTCCAAAAGGTGTACTGATTTCACAGTATATTACAAGTATGTATTAGGGAGCAGAAAGGCACGATGACATCTCTTCTTCCTCTCCACCAAGTTAGAAAGTTAAAAAATTAAACAGCATTATTATCCATAATAGTCATCCCCTTTAGTTCCCTTTAAAAAAATTATGGTTAAAAAATACATAATATTAGATCTACCCTCCAAACGAAGGTTTGAGTGTACAGTACAATATTGTTAACTATAAAGCACAATGTTGCATAGCAGATCTCTAGAACTGTTCCATCTTGCATGACTAAAATTCTATTCCCATTGCACAGTGACTCTTCATTTCCCTCCTCCCAGCCCCTGCCAACCACCACTCTACTTCCTGCTTTTATGAATTTCACTACTTTTGCATACCTCATATAGTATAAATGGAATCATGAAGTATTTGTCTTTCTGTGACTGGCTTATTTCATTTCATATAATGTCCTCAAGGTTCATCCATATTATAGCACATGACTGGATTTCCTCTATCTATGGCTGAATAATATTCCACTGTATGTATATACCATATTTTCTTTATCTATTAATCTGTCAGTGGAGAATTAGGCTGCTTCCACCTCTTGGCTAATGTGAATAATGCCTCAGTGAACACAGGAGTGCAAATATCTCTTTAAGATCCCAATTTCAATTCATCTGGATAAATACCCAGAAGTAGGGTTGCTGGATCATATGGTACTTTTATTTTTAATTTTTTTGAGGAACCTCCATACTGTTTTCCTCAGCAGCTGAGCCATTTTACATTCCCACTTACCACCAACAGTGCACAGGGTTCCAATTTTCTCCACATTCTCACTAATACATTTTCTAGGTTTTGTTGTTGTTGTTGTCGTTGCTTTTGATATTGGTCATACTAACAGATGTGAGCTTCATCTTCCTTTCTCAAAATTGTTTTATCTATCCAGAGTCTTTTGTGTTTCCACAAGAATTTTAGGATTTTTTTTTTCTATTTCTGTAAAGAATGCCATAGAGACATTTGCAGGGATCTCACTGAATCTGTAGATTGCTTTGAGTAGTATATTTTAAACTGTTGTCTTCCAATCTTTGAACATTTGTGTCTTTTTTTCATGTCTTTCATCAATGTTTTGTAGTTTACAGTGTACAGGTCTTTCCCTCCCTTGGTTAAGTTTATTCCTATTTTATTCTTTTTGTTGTTATTGTAAATGAGTTTGTTTTCTTAATTTTCTATTGAAATTGTTCATTGTTAGTATGTAGAAAGACAACTAATTTTTGTATATTGATTTTGCATACTGCAACTTTGCTGAATTCATTTATTAGTTCTAACAGTATTTTTGTGTGTGCATGTATGTGTAGAATCTTTAGGGCTTTTTAAACATGAAATAATGTTTTCTATGAACAGAGATAATTTTACTTCTCCCTTTCTGATTTGTAAGACGTTTATTTGTTTTCCTTGCCTAATTGCTCTGGTTAGAACTTGCGATACAACATTGAATAGAAATGGTGACAGTGGGAATCTTTATCTTGTTACTGATCCTAGATAAAAGCTTTCAGTTTTTCACCATTGAGTATGATGTTAGCTATAGGCCTTCCATCTATGGCCTTTATTAGGTTAAAGTCATTTCCCTCTATTCCTAGTTTGTTGAGTATTTTTATCATGAAAGAATGTTGAGATTTGTCAGTGTGTCTCTGCATCTGTTGAGATGATCACTGATGTTTATCCTTTGTTCTGCTAATGTGATCACATTGATTGTTTTTCATATGTTGAACCATCTTTGCATCCCAAGGATAAATCACACTTGGTCATGGTGTGTGATCTTTTTAATGTGTTGTTGAATTCAGTTTGCTATTTTGTGAAGGATTTTGCATTCATTCATTAGGAATATTGGCCTGAAGTTTTTTTGTTGTGTCTTTTTCTGGCTTTGGTATCATATTAATGTGGGCTCATGAGAAGTATTTCTGAATTTTCAATTTTTTGGAAGAGTTTGAGAAGGATTGACATTTTTTCCTGTTAAATGTTTGGTAGATTTCACCAGTGAAGCCATCTGGTCCTGAGCTTTTTCATTTTGGAAGGTTTTTGATTATTGATTTAATCTCCTTACTATTTATAGGTCTGTTCAGATTTTTTATTTCTTCATGATACAGTCTTTGTAGGTTGTATGTTTCTAAGAATTTACCCATTTCTTCTAAGTTATCCAACTTGTTGGTATATAATTGTTCATAGTAGTCCCAATCCTTTTAATTTCTGTGGCATCAAATGTAACTCTCCTCTTTCATTCTTTATTTTATTCATTTGAGTCTTTTCTTTTTTCCTTAGTTAATGTAGCTAAAGGTTTGTCAATTTTGTTTATCTTTTTAAAAATAGCTCTTAATTTTGTTGGTTTTTTCTTTTGTTTCTCTATTCTCTACTTCATTTACTTCTGTCCTAATCTTAACCATTTTCTTCCTTCTGCTAACTTTGGATTTAGTTTGTTCTTTTTCTAGGTGTAAAGTTAGGTGTAAAGTTAGGTTGTTTATTTCAGACCTTTTCTCTTATTTAAATATAGTCATTTATCACTATAAACTACCCTCTTAGTACTGCATTTGCCTCATTCCACAAGTTTTGGTATGTTGTGTTTTGTTTTTGTTTCTCAAGATATTTTTAAATTTCTCATTTGCTTTGTTCTTTGACCCACTGATTGTTCAAGAATGTGTTGTTTAAGTTCCAAATATTTGTGAATTTTCTAGTTTTCCTTCTGCCACTGATTTTTAGTTTCATTCCATGTGGTTGGAAATATACTTGGTATGATTTCCATCTTCTTAAAACTGCTAAGCCTTATTTTGTAACCTAACATGTGATCTATCCTGTAGAATGTTCCTTGAACACTTGAGAAGAATGTGTATCCTGCTGCTATCGGGTGGAATGCTCTGTATATGTCTGTTAGGTTCTTTTGAACTGTAGTATTGTTTGACTCCTCTGTTTCCTTATTGATCTTCCGTCTGGGTGTTCTATCTGTTGTTGAAAGTGGGGTTTTGAAATCCTCTAGTATTGTGTTGCTATTCATTTCTCCCTTCAGTTCTGTCAATGTTTGCTTCATATACAGACTATCTCTGACTTGCAATGGTTCAATTTATAATTTTTCTACTTTACTATGATGTGAAAGTGATACACATTAGTAGGAACTGTACTTCAAATTTTGATTTTTGATCTTTTCACAGGCTAGTGATATGCAGTATGATACTTGGCAACAGGAGCAATCCACAGCTCCCAGTCAGTCGTGTGATCACAAGGGTAAATAACTAATACACTTACAAACATTCTGTACCCATACAACCATTCTGTTTTTCACGTTCAGTACAGTATTCAATAAATCACATGAGATATTCAACACTTTGTTATAAAATAGGCTTTGTGTTAGATGCTTTTGTCCAACTGTAGGCTAATGCAAATGTTCTCAGCATGTTTAAGGTAGGCTAGGCTAAGCCATGATGTTTGGTAGGTCAGGTATATTAAATGCATTTTTGGCTGATGACATTTTCAATATATTTTAATTCCACTGTAAGTCAAGGAAGATTTGTATTTGGATGCTCTGATGTTGCATATATATTTATAACTGTTATATCTTCTTGGTGAATTGACCCTTTTATGATTATATAATGTCTCTCTTGACAGTTCCTGACTTAGTCTATTTTGTCTGATATAAGTATGGTTACCCCTGCTTGCTTTTGGTTACCATTTATTTGCCTGGAATATCTTTTCCCATCCTTTTACTTTCAGCCCATATGTATCCTTAAGTCTAAAGTGCCTCTCTTATAGACAGTGCATAGTTTAATCTTTTTTTTTTTTTTTTCCAGCCACTCTATGTCTTTGGACTGTGAAGTTTAACCCATTTACATTTAAAGTAATTATTGATAGGGAAGGACTAACTATTGTCATTTTGTTAATTGTTTTCTGTCTGTCTTGTAGCTTTCTTGTACCTCTTTTCTACTCTTGCTATCTTCCTTTGTGTTTCATTGACTTTTTTTTCTTTTTGTAGTGACATGATTTGATTCCTTTCTCATTTTCTTTTGTGTATCTTCTATAGGTATTTTCTCTGTGGTTACCATGTGGCTTACATGAAATATCTTACAGTTATAACAATCTATTTTAACCTGATAAGCTGATAACAATTTAACTTCAAGTGTATATAAATACTCTACATTTTTACTTCTCTCCCACACTTTGTCATCAATGTCGCAAATTACATCTTTTTGTAGTGTGTATCCATTAACATAGTTTTGTACTCATAGTTATTTTTTATACTCTTGTCTTTACCTTCTTTAGTTCTTAATACAGTAACTACAGCACTTATCACTGAGCTTATTGCATATAAGACAACAATGTGCTCTTGTCCAAGCCTTAATAAACTTGAAAGTCAATTTAAATAAAGTATATTGATTTAAATGGGTGGGGGGAACTCTTGGCTTTTGATCAGACTCTTGGGAGTCTAACATGTGTAACATTCTGAGTGTGTTATTTCCAAGTGCTGGTCTCATTCTTCCAATGCTAGATGCTCTACTGACTCTTTCCTGGTTTCTAGGAGCAGGCAAAGTAGTGTGGGGTTCCTAGGCAGGGCACAGGCATGTGCCATCCCCTGTGCTGAGTTTCATGAGAGAGGAAATGTATGAAAAATAAAATGTGCAAAACTAATATTATGGTATTGACTCATGACTGAAAAAAGAGAGAGAGAGGAAGGGGAGGAAGAAGGAAGGGAGGAAGGAAGTGAGGAAGAAAGGAAGAGAGGAAGGAAGGAAGGAAGGAAGGGCAAAAAGAAGAAAGCAAAGGAGGGAGGAAACAGTCACAAACTGAGGAAATAAATCTCAGAAAAGATAAAACACAAGAGTCAGGTTGAATGATGCTATGCACAGAATCAAACTGGAACAAATATAAAATGGACCTTCCTCTGACTGTGGGACAGTCTGACACATACCACTGAGATCCCCTTGAAGCAATCTACCTGGAGTTTGGGGGCTGTGACACTCAGGATTTGAGAAAGAACCATAAACTGGAATCAGCCTTTCTTTGGTCTAAGTTTTACATGCTCTTATTTTTCTGATGAATGATTTGTAATAGATATTTTCTAAATTTATCAAAAGGTTAAAAAAAAAAAAACTTCTCAGTTAAAAATAAACCAGATTCTGACTTGTCAGAGGTAATTTATCTGTGGATTGGCCTAAAGGCAGGCGTATGGATTAATAGAAATGACAGGCCCTCTTCCAGCTCAATGATCTCCTCTCCTTAGAGACTTGACATTTCAGTAAAGTTTTACCTAATTGGCTTTGCTTTGGCCTGTACATTTCAAATTCACATTTAATTAATCATTCCCTCCTCTGTGATTCCACATTATTTTGCTCTTGTGCCTTTTCACTTTGTTCAATAAATATTTATTGAGTTCCTATGCTGTACCAGGAACTATGCTAGGGATAAATTAGCGAACTATAGCTAACAATTTAGCAGGGCAGAACTCCTTGAATAAACAAATGTGCTGAGTGATGAAAGGGAGACATACAGTGACAGCATGTGGGATCTTCCCTGCTATTGAAGTCATTCCATTATGGTGAGTTTTATAATTATATGTGGTCATGTTTGCCTTTCCTACTAGATTATAAGCTTCTCAAGAGCAAGGGCCATCTTTTATTTGTAAACTCACACCTTCCTTGTCATTGCCTCACAATATAATTATTATTGCTCAGTAAATATTTGTTGAATTAAATTTGGAAAATATGGGACTTGGGTTTAGGAAATGTGCTCTAGTTCCAGCTCTGCCACTAACTAGCTATCTCACCTTGGGCAATTTATTGAAACTTGTTAAGTTTTAATGACCCCATTTGTGAAATTAAGGGGGTGGACTAAAGTGTCTATGCGTCCATATTTAGTGGTTGCTGAAAGACAAGCAGAGCTGGCGAGTGATGACCTGTCGACAACTCTAGGTTTAATCATAATGCCTCCCAATTGACTATAGAAATACAGATTTAATATATTATTATTGTAAACATGTAGGTTTATTATTTTTAACACATAGCAAGATTATTAAAGGGTATGGCATGGTGAATTTTTTGGCTTATTTTCTCAATTTCACTCTTTCAATAAGATTTTGCCAAATAGGGAGATGGTATGATATAGTGGCTAGAAGCATGGCCTCTGAAGTCACAGCTGAGCACATTTTCATTGCTGCATAAATATCTGAAGTCTGCTGGAACTTCCTCCTGATTTTGAACATTTTTTCTATATTTTTACATAATGTGATAAAGTTTTGTACAACATTTATGTACTTCTTTTCTCTCATTCATAGTAGACAAAGCATGAGTTCTAGAATCAGACTTCTGAGTAAACGTCCCAACTCTGATCATCATTAGCTTAGGACTTGAGCAAGTTACTTAACCTCTCTGTGTCCCAGTTTCCTCATCTAAAGAATAAGATTGATAATATCAATAGTTCCTATTTCATAGGATTGATGTGAGGATAAGATGGATTAATTTCTGTAAAGTACTTAGTACAGTGCCTGGCACATAATAATATACAACAAGCTTTATCTATCCTCCTCCTCATCATGATCATTATCCTTGCCCCCCTCCCTACTCCAATTATAATAAGTAGCAGATACTGACGTTTAAAAATTCTGCAGTGCCTATATAGAGACGTTCAAAAAAGGTCAACTGATTTCAACTGAATGTCAGGATCCCATATTGGTCCTAAACTTCTTTCCAACTCCTATATTTGGCCAGGGCATTCTGCCCTTGGGCCAGGTGCTAAATAACATCATCAATAACAACAACATATCTACCATTTATTGAGTACTTACAATGTGTCCCAAGCATAAGTATTTCATTTGATCCTAACAATCATATATGGTAAACACTGAGATGCCAATTTAAATACAGAAATCGGCTTAGACAGATTCTATAATGTTCCCATGGTCACAGTATTAGTAAAGAATGGAACCAGGAGTAAAATCAAGAGTCACACAACACTGGAGCCTGTGAATAAAAAAATTGTGCAAAATAGCATCTCATTTTTCTGTTGGACTTCGGTTTCCAGAAGTACCATTATAACCTTTATTCCTCTTAATTTTCAAAATAGCTCCATATGGTAGGCAGGGCAGGAGAAAAACAGAAGCTCATTGCTGTGAAATAGTGTATCAAGGGTCAGACAGCTGTTAAGTGATATTGTTGGAACCACAATTCAAAACTCAGTGTTCAGTCCAAAATCTGTCCACTATTCCATCCTCTTTTCCCACACAACACTTCCTTTTTAGGGGTGTACACATAGCATCTTGTCACTCCCTTTGGCATCAAAAATTGGGTAAAAGATAAGGAACATTTCGTGAACCTAGAATTTAAGGTTTTAAGTTTGGTGTTAGCATAAAATGTGCGTTTGCCTTTTCGGTTCCTATTTATAATCCTAAGGAAAGGATTCATCAGAATTTTGAGAGATCTGAAGAATGGCTGAAATGAAAATAAAGTTTTTGTCTTAATTACATTTTCTCATACAAGTCCAGGAGCGTCTGCGGTTTCTTGCAGCCATGAGAAAGAGGCTTGAGTTTATGTAAACCTCCTGTCTTTCTGGCTGTAGAACAGCTTTAATCATAGCAGCTGCAGCTACCATTTATTGATCATCTGCTCTGAATGTGCCAAGAAATATACAGAACTAGAGCTAATTCTTTCAACAGCCCTGAGAGGCAAATATTATTCTCTTTAATAGATGAAAAAATTGAGGTTCAGAGAAGATAAGTAATTGCTCAAGGTCATACAGCTATTAAATAGTAAAGTCATGATTCAAACCCAATTTAGTGTGATTGCAAATCTTGATGCTTTCTGTTCCACCATGTTGCTTTTCTCCAAAAACAACAAACAAAAACAAACAAAAAAGGTGAATAAAAGTGATATGAGTCTTCTACCTTACTTTGGCTAATATAAGTACTTTAAAGGTTAAACTCTGAGTCAAGCTGTGGGGGGCTTTGGGAAAACAATGCAAACTCTGATTATATAAAACCCATGTTGGTGAGAAGTCCAAGCAGAAATGAGTGATCAGCTTCTTTGGGGTGGAGTTCTTTGACACCTGACAGTGAGTATTCATTTAGGCCTGCTGGGCTAAATGAAATGTAGTATTGTACACTTGGTGCCAAAGTGCCCACTGTGAGACCTTTTGAGCAAATCTTTATTCTAGATCTCACTCATGAGCCAACAAAGGAAACACGATACGCAAAGTATTTGTGGGTTGGGTTCTGCAGAATTGGTGTTGGGCTTAAGACACCCCACTTGGAGCCCAGGCACCAACACTGAAAATACATGTGGGAGGATTCATCTGGTACAAATTTATTACCATGCAGTTAACGATAAAATATTTTCTTTTCTGCAGAAAGGTCACTGATTTCATTCTTAGAATATGTTCTTTTGGTGTAATTTGTGCAGCAAAGATTGTATATCACTTTCTTTTCAATTTCCTAAATAATGATCTGTTTCTAAAGAAAAATATAAAACCAATTATCTGATATTTCTCCTTCCATATTTTTACAATTCCCCATTGAAGACAACAATACTGCTTGCCCTCCTTTAAGTAGGTAATGTGTAATCTGTCTGGAGGGCAATAGGGAACGTACTGCCTGTATCCAATCTGCTAGGTGGCCTTTTTCAACTAGGCAGGCAGCACATCAGAAAGAGCACCTCATTCCACCTGGACCAAATTACTAGTCAACCTAAGGAGGACCTTGATATGAATGGTCATCTCCTCTCCACTGATATGGTTACTGTGTCACGGTGGCAAGGCCCCCTTTTAGCTCCAGAAAGCACAAGACTATTCAGGATAGAAATCAATCTCATTCAAGGTAGAAAAGAAAATGAATTAAAAGCAGTAAAGTAAACCATTCCAGGTTGGAGGATCAAACAGGAAGTCTCGATTATAAAGTTTCAGTGCAGGCTCTTGATGAGACCCAGTAGTATCCAGGTGAGTGGCTAAGTAGGGGTTTTGCACACTTGAACATCATTTACATGTGCCATTTGCATCCTTGCCCACTGTTCAGATATCCCCATGACTTTTCCTATCCACTGTCTTTTGGCTATTCACATCAAAGCCCGTTTCTTTACAAAGAATTCTACAAGGATAAATGGGAAGGACTGATACTCCTCTGTTGCCTTGGTCCAAGAAAAGGTCTTCTGAAAATTGCCCAAAGGGTCTCTGAAAATTAAACTGTGCTGTTAAGCATCTGCATTCCAAATGGTTCCCCAACTAGTGAAAAATGCAACTGCTTTTGCTTTAAATTAGGCTCAGATTAAAATATGTTCTTTTATGATCTAGGGCCGTGTCAACACTTGGGTTTGGTCCATGACTGACTTGGCATTCAGTTGACAGTTTCTTCTTTGTGACATTGCTGATCTTTGCTACATCCTTCCACTGGACCAGAAACGAGCTGGCCCCCTTTCAAAGGTAATCTAAAGCAATCACTTCTGTTTCCTAGTAACTTTGGCAGTTAATGTGTACAATTCAGTTACAGGAAAGTAAAAGGCTATTTACACTTTTTTCTTAAAGCCAAGCTCTTTGAGAATGAAGAAAGCCACATGCGAACAGCATTCACAATAAAATAAATCTGTCTCTAAACAAAAAAGGATGATAGTAACGATACCACCGTTATCTTAACGTTAAAATCCATAATACTTAATTTTACATTTCAGTTCTCTGAAAGTCAGTTCTGTGAGCCTTTAGATCTCTAATCCTCATAATAATCACACATACTGGGAATTACCTTAGTCTAAGCATATAAGGTCTTAGACAAATAATTTAAAGCTTACAAGTACCTGAGGATGTCACTGTCACAAATACAATGACACTCTTAAGAAGAATGGTGGGGTTCAGAGAAAATAAGCTGAGTTGTGTGAGTGTGAGTATGTTGGAGGTGAGGATGGGGGCCAGGGCGAAGAAAGAGGTGATGCCCAGAAGTATCTGCTATCACACTTTCGCATGGGATACTTCCACATGCCCTGCAGGCTGGCATCTCCCACAATACTGAAATATTTGTTAAACACAGTTTCCCAGAGTAACAGGCTCTGGGACCTTCACAAAATCAATATTTAAATTGGAAATTATTCTCAAAATCTCCTTCCTTAAGATAATGTTAATCTTATGTTTCAGTCTCCTGGAATCTCACACAAAGTCAGGATAGAGGAAAGCTTTTGCTGCCGAAATCCTGAAATGTTTGGCTTTTATGTAAACAATGCTCATATTTTTCCAGAGATAAACCCTAGGACTTCTGAGGTCTGACCTGCATTAGTGACCATACACATTATAGAAGTCTGCGGGGATGCTTCTGTGCATTCTGCTACTTCTTCCACACGACTTAATTGCTATTCTCACTCACTAGCAGATACAGAGGTGTTAATTTACCAGAGAGAAGGGACACATGACATAGTTTTCTCAGTCTCTGTTCACTTTCAGGCCACCATTGCCTGTTGACCTTTTCAGTTCTCAAAGGCAGCAAACTATTGACATAGCTGAAACCTATTTGTCCACAAGATTAAAAATCAAATACAAGAAATAATTAGGGATGGAGAATTTTGTTCATTCACTCAATAAATATTAATTGCATAACTACTATAATCCAACACTGTGCTTGACATTTAGTTTACAGCAGGGGATAAGGTAGATATAGTCCCTACCCTCATGTTGATTTCATACTAAGGGGGGAGACCTTGAATAAATAACTAGATACATTATTGTTTAACTACAACTTTGATAATGGTGATAAAGGAGAAGTTCAGAGACTATGAGAGTATGCAAGAGAGGCCTTAGGGGCAGCTTTCCTGAGGAAATAACATCTCAACCAAGAAAGATGGTGGATATGAGAGTAAAATCTGTTGCACTCTTGGTCAGCTTGGCAAATCAAATCAGGACGCGTTAAGTTAATTTACAATCTGAAATGAACACAGCTCCACATGAAAAAAAAATGCATTCCAAAATGCAAATAGCTAAAATTCACAGCCCCTAAAATGTTTCCTTATTACTTAAAACTGATGCTAGCCAGAACCAAGTCATAACCTTATATTTTAAGTAAAGTCCTTTACTACAAAAAAAAAAAGAAAGAAAAAAGAATAAAGCAAAAAAGCAAGCAAGAAAGAGAAGAAAGGAAGGAAGGAGGAAGGAACGGAGGAAGAGAGGAAGGAAGGGGAAGGAGAAAGAAAGGGAGGGAGGAAAAGGTGGACAACAATTTTCACATGGGTTCAAAAACAGTACAAATAAGTTAATACCACTGTTGGCCACTGCATTGGTAGCAACACGGTGCTGCTTGGATAAACTAAAAAAGAACCAAAAAACAAAAAAAGCCAAAAAACTAAGACTTCTCTTATTATGATAATAAGGACATGCCCAGGTGGGAATTACTGAAATACCTGCCCAGTAAGAGGGTGGCACTACTGACAGATCTGAGGAATTCTGGACCAAACATCCAAGCTGAGACACTCCTTTGAGAGCAAAATAGATATGCTGAAAATTTAGGTTTTCCAACCATTTCAAACTGTTTAAACCTGGAGTTTGTATGTCATTTCTAATTCCTTACATTGCTAATAATGCACCTTTGACTCACAGAATACTTAAAAGCTCCCGGAGGAGAGAAAAATGGGTTTGAATCTCAGCTCCACCATCTATCAGCTGTGGGACCTCAGACAAGTCACTTAACCTCTCTCTCAGCCTCAGTCCTGTCATCTGTGATATGAAGGTGATGCTTACCTTTTAGGATTGTTGTGAGGATTAAATGAGGTAAAGCTTGTAATGCGTTGAGGGCTCTGACTATCTGATACATTGCAAGAGCTTAAATTTTAGTGTTCTTTGTGGTGATGGTGATAATGATACAGATGAGTATGAAGAAGCCCACTGCAATGACAGGGCTCGATTCAGATGTTTAATAACTCTGGGCCCTGGAAAGATTACCAGACTCATTAATATAATTAAAAATAAATTTTAACTCTTTTAATTAATGTTATTCATATTTATGCTGCAATTAAAATAGCTTCTTTCCAGATTTTTCTGATTGAAAAATTTGGGGTACATTTAACAATAGGGTCTTTTCTCAATTTTTAATGCCCATGCTTTGCTAGTTCCCTAAGCACATCCTGAGTTTGCCTGTCTGGTCATTCAACATTGCACACCACGATGATTGGGAGACATTAAAAAAGAAAATCAAAGAAGGGGATTTCCCTGATTAAATGCTACTGCAATCAGAGGATAGTTGTTATAGCCTCTTGGTGAAGAACTATTTGACTTCTTTAGCCCCATCTCTCCCTGTTCCCCAATCTTCTATTGCAAGTCTGGTGTCTTTTGTACTTGATTCAATTCAGTTCCTTCTAACCATTTTCAACCCTCACCTAACACCATGCTTGTCATGCCAGAAAAGACTACCTACCAATGGAGTGATGAGCGACTCATAAAGTTTGCTCCCTTATGTTCACAGACAGTTTGATCTTATCAAGACCATTGAGGCCCAGGATAGTCACGTGGATCGACTTCATCTCCTGGCTTCTGATTTTTGACCCATTTTCTTGGCTCTCATCACCCCCCCTCCCTCTGGTGGGTTATCATCTCTAGTGCTAAGCCCTGAGTCAGCAACCATATTAAATGACCAGCATGGCTCACCAGGAGCCAAGTCTGGGAAGATAGCCAGTCTTCCCACCCTGGAGCAAGCCTATGGCTGTGCAGCTCTTCTGGGTTGGAGAGATGCAGAGCATGGATGACTGTAGCAAGAGGGGAGGAGGAGAAGACAGACTAGATAAATTTGCTAAGTGGAGATGTAACTGAGTATATACCAACTGAATATTCTTGTCCTTATCCTCGTACCTCTCATTTCCAAAAGCATATCCCCCCCACCGCCCTCTCACTACCTCTCTACACACGCACACATACACACACACACACATATTAAATTTTTTGTGATCTTGATAAAAATCCATTTGTGAGATTTCACTGTAATTAACATGATTGAGTCTGACAATCTTTATTAGGATAATTTTCTTTCACCTTTATTCTATTGCTTTCATATGTTCACATTTTATGTGAACACAGGCAAGTGTATTAAACTCTATAAGCCTTAGTTTTCTTACGTATAAAATTGGGCTTTATAGCAGTATCTAACCCAGAAAGATGTTGTGAGACAATACACGTGAGACACCTAGCCTAGCCTATTTCTTAACACACCTATTAAAAGGGGAACCCAGGATCCAAACCCATGTGGTCTGACCTCAGAGCAGACAGAGCCCATGGTGAGCTCACTATCATGAGAACTCAATAAAAGTTGGCTATCCTTACTACTGTTATTGTAACTATTGCATTCACTGTGGAAAAATGTGAAAATTCAGATGAGCAAAAAGAAAAATTACCCACAGTCCCTTTCATAGAGATAACAGTTTTTAATATTTTGGTACTATCCTCCCATTCTTTTTTGGATATAAATTTTTTCTCCAAAAGTAGGATCATACTATGCTTGCTGTTTTTAATCTGATTTTATGTTTAATATATTGTTGATAATTGTTTCACATCAATAAGTATCTTTTCAGTAGATTTTATAGACTAAGAAAAATTTGGTGTAAGTGACTGGATGATCTGGTATCTCTGACTAGGTCTCTCATCATCATAGTGGTCTTGAAACCCATATTCCTTGTATTGTTTTAGCCTTACAAATAGCCTCTGAGGCTTATGGGCAAGTTCCCCAGTTCACTGACTCATGAAAGAACTTACTTGACAGAAGCCACAGCACACATAAGACCTCAGAAATGAAGGGATTTTTCTCTCCATCACATAAATATTAAGAAAGAAACAGCACTTCGTAAAATATTATTACAGCACAGTGACCATGGTTTTCACTAAGAGCTGGCAATTTAGTCAGCATCTGGTACAAAACCCACATAGGAGCTCCTCATGGATGGAAGACAAATATCAATAGACCAAGCAGGAAGGGAAGAAACTTTATCAGCATACTTAGAAATATGAAAATAGAAAGTCAAAAGGACAACTCACTGGATGCATATGTCTACTGAAGTACCACAATACGCAGCATGCATCTGAGAACCAAAATGTAAATAAGGGGGACGTTCATTCATTTATTCATTCATCCATTCGTTCATCCATGAATAAATTTTTCAAAAACAAAGTTTGAGCCAGGTATCAAATTTGTACAGGTCAAAGCTCCACCCACATGAATCTTAATCCCCCACCTTGGTGCAACTGTCTATGACCATTTGTCTACCTGATATGCCCTTTCTCTTCATCACCTACTCGGATTGTCAGTCCAAGCCTTATTACCTTAATGAATTCCAATATGAGAAAGCAACCTGATCATCCTCTTCTCTGAAAAATTTTCTATGTAATTGGGTTTAAACACTTGGTTTAATATTTTGGAATATCAAAAAAGAGGCATTTACAGTAAGTGGATTTTCCAGATAGTTTAAAATTTTCCTAGTGACTTTCTTTGTACTGTAGTCTTGAACAAGTTCCTTAACAACTATGAGCCTTGGTTTCCTTATATATAAAGTGTCAGTAATACATACTTTGAAATGTTCATGTGAGAATTAAATAACATTATATATATATATATATATATATATATATATATATATATGGCAGCTATCATATTCCTTCATGTATAGAAGTAGTTATTGTTTTATTAGTTATTAATATGGATTTGCTAACTAGGATCATAAATTACAAATATCTATATTATAATGGATTACATTACAGTGTCATCTATACAGACGATAGTGGCTTATTTCCCCTTATGTTTAATATCCAAAAGCTGCTATGACACCTTAAGCATCCATGTCCCCATATTATAGAGGGTTTTAGTATTTCTTTTCCCCTCTACATCACAGCACCATTTCAGCTGGTACTGAATTCCCTAACTCTCTATCTCTACTTCAATCAATCTGAGAGGAAGGAGGGTTATGGGATAATCAACCAGATGATAAAACTTCTTAGGACTGTGTTAAAAGCAAAAATAAAAGCGTGAAAGGAACCTGTGTTTATGAAGTATTAATGTGCCAACTGCTATTAGAACCATCACTTCATTAAATCCTCAAGAAACTTTTTGAAGTGGACCTTGTTCATCATTTCCATTTTACAGTCCAAGCTGAGACCTAGAAAGGTTAACTACTTGCCATTTTTTATCCTCTGTAGTGGACACAGCGGACATCCAATAAATTCATGTTGATATTTGTTCCTCTCTTTGCATGTCTCTTTATTTTTTTATTTTTTTTTATTTTTTTTTAAACATCTTTATTGGAGTATAATTGCTTTACAATGGTGTGTTAGTTTCTGCTTTATAACAAAGTGAATCAGTTATACATATACATATATCCCCATATCTCTTCCCTCTTGCATCTCCCTCCCTCCCACCCTCCCTATCCCACCCCTCTAGGTGGTCACAAAGCACCGAGCTGATCTCCCTGTGCTATGCGGCTGCTTCCCACTAGCTATCTATTTTACATTTGGTAGTGTATATATGTCCATGACACTCTCTCACCCTGTCACATCTCACCCCTCCCCCTCCCCCTCCCCATATCCTCAAGTCCATTCTCTAGTAGGTCTGTGTCTTTATTCCCATCTTGCCACTAGGTTCTTCATGACCTTTTTTTTTTTTTTCCTTAGATTCCATATATATGTGTTAGCATACTGTATTTGTTTTTCTCTTTCTCACTTACTTCACTCTGTATGACAGACTCTAACTCCATCCACCTCATTACAAATACCTCCATTTCATTTCTTTTTATGGCTGAGTAATATTCCATTGTATATATGTGCCACATCTTCTTTATCCATTCATCCAATGATGGACACTTAGGTTGCTTCCATGTACTGGCTATTGTATATAGAGCTGCAATGAACATTTTGGTACATGACTCTTTTTGAATTATGGTTTTCTCAGGGTATATGCCCAGTAGTGGGATTGCTGGATCTTTTGGTAGTTCTATTTTTAGTTTTTTAAGGAACCTCCATACTGTTCTCCATAGTGGCTGTATCAATTTACATTCCCACCAACAGTGCAAGAGGGTTCCCTTTTCTCCACACCCTCTCCAGCATTTATTGTTTCTAGATTTTTTGATGATGGCCATTCTGACTGGTGTGAGATGATACCTCATTGTAGTTTTGATTTGCATTTCTCTAATGATTAATGATGTTGAGCATTCTTTCATGTGTCTGTTGGCCATCTGTATATCTTCTTTGGAGAAATGTCTATTTAGGTCTTCTGCCCGTTTTTGGATTGGGTTGTTTGTTTTTTTGTTATTGAGCTGCATGAGCTGCTTGTAAATCTTGGAGATTAATCCTTTGTCAGTTGCTTCATTTGCAAATATTTTCTCCCATTCTGAGGGTTGTCTTTTGGTCTTGTTTATGGTTTCCTTTGCTGTGCAAAAGCTTTTAAGTTTCATTAGGTCCCATTTGTTTATTTGTGTTTTTATTTCCATTTCTCTAGGAGCTGGGTCAAAAAGGATCTTGCTGTGATTTATGTCATAGAGTGTTCTGCCTATGTTTTCCACTAAGAGTTTGATAGTGTCTGGCCTTACACTTAGGTCTTTAATCCATTTTGAGTTTATTTTTGTGTATGGTGTCAGGGAGTGTTCTAATTTCATACTTTTACATGTACCTGTCCAATTTTCCCAGCACCACTTATTGAAGAGGCTGTCTTTTCTCCACTGTATATGCTTGCCTCCTTTATCAAAGATAAGGTGACCATATGTGCGTGGGCTTATCTCTGGGCTTTCTATCCTGTTCCATTGATCTATATTTCTGTTTTTGTGCCAGTACCAAACTGTCTTGGTTACTGCAGCTTTGTAATATAGTCTGAAGTCAGGGAGCCTGATTCCTCCAGCTCCATTTTTCGTTCTCAAGATTGCTTTGGCTATTCGGGGTCTTTTGTGTTTCCATACAAATTGTGAAATTTTTTGTTCTAGTTCTGTGAAGAATGCCAGTGGTAGTTTGATAGGGATTGCATTGAATCTGTAGATTGCTTTGGGTAGCAGAGTCATTTTCACAATGTTGATTCTTCCAATCCAAGAGCATGGTATATCTCTCCATCTGTTTGTATCATCTTTAATTTCTTTCATCAGTGTCCTATAATTTTCTGCATACAGGTCTTTTGTCTCCTTAGGTAGGTTTATTCCTAGATATTTTATTCTTTTTGTTGCAATGGTAAACGGGAGTGTTTTCTTAATTTCACTTTCAGATTTTTCATCATTAGTATATAGGAATGCAAGAGATTTCTGTGCATTAATTTTGTATCCTGCTACTTTACCAAATTCATTGATTAGCTCTAGTAGTTTTCTGGTAGCATCTTTAGGATTCTCTAGGTATAGTATCATGTCATCTGCAAACAGTGACAGCTTTACTTCTTCTTTTCCGATTTGGATTCCTTTTATTTCTTTTTCTTCTCTGATTGCTGTGGCTAACACTTCCAAAACTATGTTGAATAATAGTGGTGAGAGTGGGCAACCTTGTCTTGTTCCTGATCTTAGTGGAAATGGTTTCAGTTTTTCACCATTGAGGACAATGTTGGCTGTGGGTTTGTCATATATGGCCTTTATTATGTTGAGGAAAGTTCCCTCTATGCCTACTTTCTGCAGGGCTTTTATCATAAATGGGTGTTGAATTTTGTCAAAAGCTTTCTCTGCATCTATTGAGATGATCATATGGTTTTTCTCCTTCAATTTGTTAATATGATGTATCACGTTGATTGATTTGCGTATATTGAAGAATCCTTGCATTCCTGGAATAAACCCCACTTGATCATGGTGTATAATCCTTTTAATGTGCTGTTGGATTCTGTTTGCTAGTATTTTGTTGAGGATTTTTGCATCTATGTTCATCAGTGATATTGGCCTGTAGTTTTCTTTCTTTGTGACATCTTTGTCTGGTTTTGGTATCAGGGTGATGGTGGCCTCGTAGAATGAGTTGGGGAGTGTTCCTCCCTCTGCAATATTTTGGAAGAGTTTGAGAAGGATAGGTGTTAGCTCTTCTCTAAATGTTTGATAGAATTCGCCTGTGAAGCCATCTGGTCCTGGGCTTTTGTGTGTTGGAAGATTTTTAATCACAGTTTCAATTTCAGTGCTTGTGATTGGTCTGTTCATATTTTCTATTTCTTCCTGGTTCAGTCTCGGCAGGTTGTGCATGTCTAAGAATCTGTCCATTTCTTCCAGGTTGTCCATTTTATTGGCATAGAGTTGCTTGTAGTAATCTCTCATGATCGTTTGTATTTCTGCAGTGTCAGTGGTTACTTCTCCTTTTTCATTTCTAATTCTATTGATTTGAGTCTTCTCCCTTTTTCTCTTGATGAGTCTGGCTAATGGTTTATCAATTTTGTTTATCTTCTCAAAGAACCAGCTTTTAGTTTCATTGATTTTTGCTATTGTTTCCTTCATTTCTTTTTCATTTATTTCTGATCTGATCTTTATGATTTCTTTCCTTCTGCTAGCTTTGGGGTTTTTTTGTTCTTCTTTCTCTAATTGCTTTAGGTGCAAGTTTGGTTGTTTATTCGAGATGTTTCCTGTTTCTTGAGGTAGGCTTGTATTGCTATAAACTTCCCTCTTAGCACTGCTTTCACTGCATCCCATAGGTTTTGGGTCGTCATGTCTCCATTGTCATTTGTTTCTAGGTATTTTTTGATTTCCCCTTTGATTTCTTCAGTGATCACTTCGTTATTAAGTAGTGTATTGTGTAGCCTCCATGTGTTTGTATTTTTTACAGATCTTTTCCTGTAATTGATATCTAGTCTCATAGCGTTGTGGTCGGAAAAGATACTTGATACGATTTCAATTTTCTTAAATTTACCAAGGCTTGATTTGTGACCCAAGATATGATCTATCCTGGAGAATGTTCCATGAGCACTTGAGAAAAATGTGTATTCTGTTGTTTTTGGGTGGAATGTCCTATAAATATCAATTAAGTCCATCTTGTTTACTGTATCATTTAAAGCTTGTGTTTCCTTATTTATTTTCATTTTGGATGATCTGTCCATTGGTGAAAGTGGGGTGTTAAAGTCCCCTACTATGATTGTGTTACTGTCGATTTCCCCTTTTCTGGCTGTTAGTATTTGCCTTATGTATTGAGGTGCTCCTATGTTGGGTGCATAAATATTTACAATTGTTATACCTTCCTCTTGGATCGATCCCTTGATCATTATATAGTGTCCTTCTTTGTCTCTTGTAATAGTCTTTATTTTAAAGTCTATTTTGTCTGATATGAGAATTGCTACTCCAGCTTTCTTTTGATTTCCATTTGCATGGAATATCTTTTTCCATTTCCTCACTTTCAGTCTGTATGTGTCCCTAGGTCTGAAGTGGGTCTCTTGTAGACAGCATATATATGGGTCTTGTTTTGGTATCCATTCAGCCAGTCTGTGTCTTTTGGTGGGAGCATTTAATCCATTTACATTTAAGGTAATTATTGATATGTATGTTCCTATTCCCATTTTCTTAAATGTTTTGGGTTTGTTATTGTAGGTGTTTTCCTTGTCTTGTGTTTCTTGCCTAGAGAAGTTCCTTTAGCATTTGTTGTAAAGCTGGTTTGGTGGTGCTGAACTCTCTCAGCTTTTGCTTGTCTGTAAAGGTTTTAATTTCTCCATCAAATCTGAATGAGATCCTTGCTGGGTAGAGTAATCTTGGTTGTAGGTTTTTCTCCTTCATCACTTTAAGTATATCCTGCCACTCCCTTCTGGCTTGCAGAGTTTCTGCTGAAAGATCAGCTGTTAACCTTATGGGGATTCCCTTGTGTGTTATTTGTTGTTTTTCCCTTGCTGCTTTTAATATGTTTTCTTTATATTTAATTTTGGATAGTTTGATTAATATGTGTCTTGGCGTGTTTCTCCTTGGATTTATCCTGTATGGGACTCTCTGTGCTTCCAGGACTTGATTAACTATTTCCTTTCCCATATTAGGGAAGTTTTCAACTATAATCTCTTCAAATATTTTCTCAGTCCCTTTCTTTTTCTCTTCTTCTTCTGGGACCCCTATAATTCGAATGTTGGTGCGTTTAATGTTGTCCCAGAGGTCTCTGAGACTGTCCTCAGTTCTTTTCATTCTTTTTTCTTTCTTCTGGTCTGCAGTAGTTATTTCCACCATTTTATCTTCCAGGTCACTTATCCGTTCTTCTGCCTCAGTTATTCTCCTATTGATCCCATCTAGAGTATTTTTAATTTCATTTATTGTGTTTTTCATCATTGCTTGGTTCCTCTTTAGTTCTTCTACGTCCTTGTTAAATGTTTCTTGCATTTTGTCTATTCTATTTCCAAGATTTTGGATCATCCTTACTATCATTATTCTGAATTCTTTTTCAGGTAGACTACCTATTTCCTCTTCATTTGTTAGGTCTGGTGTGTTTTGACCCTGCTCCTTCATCTGCTGTGTGTTTTTCTGTCTTCTCATTTTGCTTATCTTACTGTGTTTGGGGTCTCCTTTTCACAGGCTGCAGGTTCGTAGTTCCTGTTGTTTTTGGTATCTGTCCCCAGTGGCTAAGGTTGGTTCAGTGCATTGTGTAGGCTTCCTGGTGGAGGGAACTAGTGCCTGTGTTCTGGTGGATGAGGCTGGATCTTGTCTTTCTGGTGGGCACGTCCACGTCTGGTGGTGTGTTTTGGGGTGTCTGTGGCCTTATTATTATTTTAGGCAGCCTCTCTGTTAATGGATGGGGCTGTGTTCCTGTCTTGCTAGTTGTTTGGCATAGGGTGTCCAGCACTGTAGCTTGCTGGTTGTTGAGTGAAGCTGGGTCTTGATGTTGAGATGGAGATCTCTGAAAGATTTTCGCCGTTTGGTATTATGTGGAGCTGGGAGATCTCTTGTGGACCAGTGTCCTGAAGTTGGCTCTCCCACCTCAGAGGCACAGCCCTGATGCCTGGCTGGAGCACCAAGAGCCTTTCATCCACACAGCTCATAGAACTTTGGGAATCAGTTCATGTTAAGTGCTTACAACAGTGCTTGGCTCACAGTATACGCCTAGATAGACTCTCCCCAGTCAGCCTCGGTTACGAAGGAGCCCTTCCGCTCACACCCGCCTCTCCAGCATCCCTTTTGGACCCGGGCATCCCTGCGGGCGCCCAAACCAAACGCCAGCAGCGGGACTGTGCCGGTTACCTGGCCCCGCTCTCCTGCTCCTACTCTGGCTTCCTCGGATCGCGCTGTTTGTCTCTTTATTTTTAAGGAAATCCTGGGGCAAAGAATTTTAAAAGATGATCCCTTCTGCTTTCAGCTGACTGCACATGTCTTATGCCATCATCTCTCCCACCTCCATGTGATGCAACGATATACAGTTTTTCCAATTCTGGACTTCAGTGTGATGTTCTTTGCTCAGTGTCTCCATCAAGATCACCCTTTACAAAGCAGAGCTGAACTCTGCACCCTGGAGTTCCAGCATCTCCTCAAGGAAGAAGCCCTCATTAAAACAATCTCCTTTAGAGAAGGGCCTTACTTTTATGCATATGGCATTGTTGGTATATGTGAAGCTGAAGATTATAAACTATATTTTATCAACGTGTGAGTAGCTTTGCTTTTGCTCTCCAGAGAATGAAGTATAGAAAAATAATTATGGGGAATTTAATTTCTTCAGTATCAGTAAATCTCCTGGCCATACATTCATCTAAGAGCTACACTGGTCACTTAGAGATTAGGTTTGTGTGTGAATGGGCACTAGCATACTCACTGAGCTGCTTGAACCCAATTATAGAAAGCCCCCCAGTAAGCACAGCCAGATATATGGTCACAGAGAAAAAGTAAAGAAAACAATGAGGTATCTCTCAGGAAGGTATGGTTTATTTGCTAATTGGTAGTAACAAAAGAAGGCAATACTGAAAAATGCAGCCACACTAGCAGTATTTTCTCAGCCAATAATCTAAAATTGCTTTTAACACAAAGTCCCACCAGTTGCCTTAATCTCCGAGAGTTCCATTGTCCACACTGCCTCAGGAGAAAAACAGTCTTCTACTGGACAGATACATAAAGCCTAGGTCTGCATGCACTGTATATTTACATTAAATTCAAAGATCCTCCGGGGAAATAAGTGGAACACTAGACAAATGTTAGTAGATCTGCAACACCTCAGTAATATTTGTTGTGGTCATTAATTATGACTATTTAGACAGGGATGTAAAAGGTAGAAAGGAGAGAAAAAAGGAAATAAATACTTGCCTAGAGCCTACTATGAATCAGACCATGTGCCAGGAAACTTGCACATAGATCTCCGGAAAAGCAGGTAGTATGATCCATTTTACCAACAAGGACACAGGTTCAGAGAAACTAGGTAATATCACAAGGACACTCAGCTGGTAAATAGTGGAACAGGGACCTGAACAGCATCTCTTGACTCTGATATCTGTTACTCTTCCTGTTTCCTCCAGGGAAGCCTGGCTATGAGGTAACTTTTGGGTAATAGTCATACATTAGGAGGTAGGTATAAGACAAAAAGATGCAGAAGGAAAATCAAAGGTGTGGGGCTGGTATCAGAGGGACCACTCTTGGAATGGGGTGGAAAGCTTCACAGCTGCTTGAGGGATATGGGAGGTAGGGGATGGTTGGGAATGGGAGTAGTGGGGTCCACATGATTGAAGGCGAGCTGGCTAGAGGAACAGTGCATTCAATCCAGATAAATGGGTAGAAGAAGAGTATCTTCGATTAGCAACATTTTTCAGCAGGATAGGAAGGCAAAGGGAAATGCAACAACTGCTAAGCCAGGTCTCCAACTTCAAGGAGCATACAGCTGGCAAGGAGAGTACAGAGTGGAGCTCAGACTTTGGGGTCCCCATCCATTGCATAGTAGCTGTGAGATTATTACCTAACTGCTCTGAGCTTCAATCTCCTCATTATAAGCTGGATATCATAATACCATTCTTGAAGACTTGTTAGCTCCTGAGATATATATTAAAACCTGGTTGCATCACAGGTGCGTGACGATGATTGTGGTGGTGCTAGTTGTGGTTTTGGAATATAAACAGCTATTACTCTAATAAAAGAGAAAAATGGCAAGAGAAAATAGGTAATAAACTGAAATAAATAAGTATGCCTCTTTTTGTTGGCATTCAGTTCCTGTAAGTAAAGTGGATCTCAACCTGGCTGCACATGAGAATCAGAAAACTTGTAAAAAAAACAAAAAAACAAAAAAAAAAAAAAACAAAGTATATTTTTTTGTATAAAAAAAGATATATATAAAGTGCTTCTTCTCCACCCACCTCTCCAGTGACTCTGATTTAATTATTCTGGGGAGGTACCCAGGCATCCGTTGTTTTTTTTTTTTTTTTTAACTCCTCAGTAAGTCCAATATGCAAAAAGGATTGAGAATCACTGTTGAACAATACAACTCTGTCCAAGGGTGACTCTACCTCAAGGCATCTTAGCCCTGGGTGAATTCACTTGCTAGAGGTAAGGGTTGAAGAAAAATTCCATTTCCATACGGCCTTGTGTTTTGCCTTTGGGCAGTGAGTGATAGTGGAGTGTCAATCAGGCAGAATCTGGAATCATACAGCCACAGAATCTCTGTGTCCCTTTTTAAAAATGGCTAGTGATTGTCTTATTAATCTATGTTGAGATTCACTAGAGTAAAGAATCATATCAGATTAGCAATGTTTTTAAAGTAACATGCCATGATTTTGAAAGAAACAACATTTTAGTGGAGGAAGTGTGACATTTGGAGTCCAAAGACCTGGATTCATGTTTACTCATTCAATTACTTAGTTCACCTCCATTCTACCAAATTCTAACATATACAGATGTCTCAGCCTGAACTTTCCTATCAGCACCCGGAGCCCAGAATCCTGGTGCATCACAATGGGCTGTCTGTGTGTTCTGTTATTGGGGGCACACCAAGCAAACTGTTAACTCTGAAGGCAGTGCCCTGAGTATCACTAATGATCAAGCTCCAGATCCCAATCAGGGATGAATGTAGATTCTATTTGCTTGTTGCTCCAATTTTACCACAGCCAGAATGGGATGTCCATTTCACTTTTAAAATTAAGTAATAATACAGCAGAGGTGTGATCTAGGGCTCCTGTTGAAAGAAGCTATGATTTGAAGCTGGGCTTATTTTTTAACTACTGTTATTTATTTCCACTCTTTTACAGAGCCTGTGTGTTAGATTTTTAAGAATTTGTGAATCAGAGGCAGGGTAGAGGGTAGAAGAACTACTAAATGGATTGACTTTTGAGTAACTGTTCGTTGAAATGGTCAATGGCACAATAATCGTTTAGTCCAAGGTGAAGACTTTCATATCTGCCTTGGGGTAGATAATATTTACTACTTTATAATGAAGACTAACCAGGAAGGTGTATATAAAGCACTTAGCACAATACATGACTCCAAACCATAGCTATTATTATTAGTTCATGATTACTTTTTAAGTAAATACAAAGATCTTACTGCTAAAACAATTCACCTACAGATAACAGGCTCAAGGAAAAGAAGGAATTTGGGGGCACCAACACTATATTCATTTGGTATAAACTAGTATAATAGGACTTGGCACCAACACTGACAATGCCACATGTTAATAACAAAGCCACGTAAAAAGCTTAACCTGGGTCCTTCCTGTGAATTAGAATTTGTACTCATTCAGAATAAATGTTATGCTTTAGATCCCTTCCTGATAATACATGCAGCATGCCAGGCACCGGGGTAAATGTAATGCTCTACCCTGTGGCACCTTTTAATCTAATGAGAAAGACATACCTAGAAATAATGGCAATACAGTGCTACACAACAATGAGATAGGTGAATGGAAAGTAATGTGGGAGCTCAGATAAAGAGGAACAAACTGTCTGGAGAGGAGAAAGCTTTGCAGAGAAGGTAACTCATTTAGGGATTTGAAGAATTGATAGTGCGAGTGAAGTGCAATCAGACATTGACAAACTTGTCTTTTTCATCTATTAAAGGGAACAGGTTCAATTTCAAACTCTTTTCTACCTGAAAAATATCTCCATCTTCTAATTTAATCACAGTAACTTATCTGTCCAAAGGGCTTCCCAGTCATTCCCAATGATTCTATTCCACCTGAGGTCGTCTGTCTGAAGAAAAGAGGTACCCAGATTAGTACTCAGGTTAGCAAAATTTCAGAGCCAAAGATGACTTGATGGCTGAAAGACAATATCACATTTTGCCATATTTTTCATTTCTATTCATTATTTCTTTCACTTCCTGGAAGGTTAGGATGGGACACACAGCCTTTTATTTGGATTATACAGTATGCATAGATTTTGTATATTTGGAAATATATGATATTCCAATCTTGCAAATTTAATAAAAGTCAAAGTGGAAAAAGAGTCAAACCTCATCATATTATTTTTCAATCCTTTGCAAAGCAATCCTAATGCTATGTATATATTTGAGATCCCTAACCAAAGCTCACTTTGGCTGAAGCATCCAGTTGCATTAGCAAGTGCCTTGAAGGAGGTGCTGTAAATGCAACGTTAGGCAATTAAGGGAGAGGAAAAGAAAAGAAATGTCGGCCAGATCATTTGTTTTCCCATAGATTATCTTTCCAAATGTAGACAAGCAGGAACAATTTTTATGCTAACTTTGGAAAATTACTGCAGGAAGTTGTACGTGAAACGTAGATTTGGAAATTTTGAAACAAGCATAGTTGGAGAATGTGAAAATAGCATTTTGGAATAAAACAACAGTTCTATACATAGGTGAATACTAAGTCTCAACAAAGCACGTTGAAATCTTACTCTTATACAGGTTGTGATGTTTAAGCTTTTTAGGCCATTGACCCTATTTCTAAGCTTCTAAACTATTAATAATTTTCCATTCTCTTAGATTTTGGAACAGTCCACAGAATTGTAATAAAAACCTTTAAAAAAATTTTTTGGACTGATCATGATTGTGTAATGTCCCAAGAGAGTCACATGAAAACTTTATCTCTTAGAGTGAGAATCACATGTTGAAAGTAAAGATGGTGTCACAATCTATATTTCTGTTGTCTTTTTCCCCTTAGGTTTCATAGTCCTTCTCTGATACTTTGTGATAAGAGATTCATCCATAGAGCTAGCAGAGCTGGATTAGCCGTTAGGCTTCATGGTATAGAACAAGAGATGGCAAACTGCAACTTATGGGCCAAATCGTGCTCATCTCCTGTTTTTTTTGGGGGGGGGGTGGTTTGTAAATATTTATTGAAATATAGCCATGCTATTTGTTTGTCAATGACTGTTTTTGTGCTGCAACAGCGGAGTTGAGTATTTGTATCAGAGACAGTTTGGTCTACAAAGCCAAACATATGCACCACCTGAAACTTTATAGAAAAAATGCGTTGACCTTTGCTGTAGATGAAAAAGCAGTGGGTTAAGAAGTAGGTAAGAAAATGACATTTCTGAAGGTGTTACTGATTTATCACTGCAGTCATTGGATGTCTATAGTATCTCTTTTTATAAAAATTAGCATGAGTTTATATATTATTTCTCAGCTGGAGTATTGTTTTTGAAACTAATCACCAAGATGAATTCTGTCATGTTGCCCTTCAAGATTCTCAGCTCAGTCATATCCAATTCTGCAAAGCCTTCTTCAATACTCACAAATGGATCTAACTACTCTTTTCTATGTGTACTCTCATTTATTCCAGTATTAGAGAGTATTTCACTTATTTATTCACAGTCTACCCTTCCTTCTAACCTGTAAGCTCCTCCCAATTAAGCACAGTGTCGTAATAAGCTTTGTATCCATCTCTTACATACTGCCTGTTGTATAATAGATGCTCAGTGAATGTCTATTGAAGTTAGCTGAAGAAGAAAAAGAGGTAAGCAGAAGTCTTGAGAAATTAACTTCCTTAAGGTCACACAGCCAGCATGTAATGAAGCTAGGATTTGAACCCAGATCTGCAAATAAGTCAAGTATTTTTTCCATTTATTTAGCTGCATCTAATCAGGAGACTGGAGTTTTCATTTTGGTTCTGCTATTGAGAATATGGATTCTAGTGACTTTATCTCTAAAATAAGGATGTTATGTTATACCTTTCAAGACCTCTTCTCTAGCATCTGATGTGTTCTAGGATAGTCATTTTACTAAATCATCACAGAGATTAGTAAAAGAAACAACTGTGGTAAATGGCTATTATGTAGGAATAATTGCATCCATTTAATGGGTGAGAAAACTGAATCTCAAAGAGGTTAAGTAATTTGCCAAAGATCAGACAGCTAGCAAATGACAGAATTGGAATTTTATCTATACCTCACTCTAAATCCTATATTTTTCTCCCATGTCTGTGTTTTCCTTCCATCCAAGATATTCCACAGGATGTTCATAGGTATGCTGAAGAGAGTAAGATTTAGAGAACTCTGGGATAAAATTAACTCAGATTTAATGTAGAATTTCTCAGAACCTTTAATATACTAACACATGTGGTGAATCTTCAAGGGGGGTCATAATAATGAGTGTTTCCCATTTTTA
Source organism: Eubalaena glacialis (assembly GCF_028564815.1). Taxonomy (NCBI): domain Eukaryota; kingdom Metazoa; phylum Chordata; class Mammalia; order Artiodactyla; family Balaenidae; genus Eubalaena; species Eubalaena glacialis. Next base: position 59,023,754 of record NC_083725.1, on the reverse strand, counting down.
TGGTATGCATGGTGTTATGAGTTGAATTTTGTCCCTCTAAAAAGATGTGTTGAAATCCTAATACCCAGTACTGTAGAACATACTTATTTAGAAATAGTGTCTTTGTAAAAGTAGTCAAGTTAAGATGAGGTCATTAATAAAGGCTGTAATCAAATATGACTAGTATCCGTATAAAAAGAGGAAATTTGGATACAGAGACAGACACACACACAGTGATGATGCCATGTAAAGATAAAGACAGAGATTGAAGTGATGTATCTACAACCCAAGGAATGCCAAAGATTGTCAGCAAATCACTAGAAGCTTGGAAAGAAATGTGGAACAGATTCTCTCTCACAGGCCTCAGAAGGAACTAGCCCTGCAGACACCTTGATCTTGGACTTCTAGCCTCCAGAACTGTGAGACAATAAATTGCTGTTGCTTAAGCTACTTGGTTTGTGATACTTTGTTATGGCAGCACTAGCAAATTAATATACATGGAAAAAATTTTTTGGAAAAGGTTTTTGATTATATTACCTCTGAATTTTTCTTCTTCAGGTTGATCAACCCAAGTTCCTATAGCCATTTCTCATGCAGTATGAGCTAAATGCATGAGCTCACTATAAACCTCAAGTTACTAATATATAAACAGGATCTTTACCTTATTAATAAAGCCAGAATAGGGATATTGAAGACAGAATATTGATGGATCAAAAAATAGTTTCCAAGGGGGTGGTGTATAAAGCAGGTGTATTATAAGTCCCCTCTTTTTGATTCAAACTTGAATGACCAGATAAAGTTCTGGATATTTAAGGTATAGGGGCATTACTTCCCATAAAGTATTTTTTATGAAATTTGTAAAATGTATCCTTTCTTTTACATTTTATTTCCATCTTTTAAAAAATTATCTGAATACTCATATTTTGTTAGAAAAAGAAATGTTGCTATTGAAAAGCTATCATAAAAAATATAAAAATTTATGATCTCTATATTGTGAGTAATACTCCCTTAGCTGTGGAGCTCTTGTGCAGTGTACAACCTGAACAAGCATGCATGGCAGCTCTAACATGGCCATGCTATAGTGACCACAAATATAGATATCCTCCACAGGTAGTTGATTTGGTTTTATCTTCATGAATTCTGATCAGACTTAATTAACAAAAAGCCCTATTATGTAATTGCTGCAGAAGGGATTCACAATGATAAATATAAGCCAATGTGGTTACCTTTGGCAGAGATTCCACCAACATGTAATTTATTGGGAGCTATACACAATATCTTCTCATTTATTTAACTAGGTATGATTTTTCCAGTCAGTTTGTCTCAATGAGTATACCAGGTAGTTGCTTTATTAAAGTAACATTAAATTCTATGGGTGGTTTACCAAAAAATATATATAGCCAAGATAGATCTTTGATTATTCAGGCTTTAAAAAAAAAACAAAAAAACCCAGGCTAAAATTACTAGGGCTATGCTCTTCAATAGCTTTTAACCTGAAAAAGTTCATGGGTGTGTTCCAGGGGCTTCATAAATCATTTGTGTTTTTCAAGGGATGACTCCATAACTTTCATCAGATATGCAAAGGGGTACGTGTCACAGAATGGGTTAAAAAACCACTGCTCTATAGTATAGAACCTTGAGGCCTTACTCACCTATATCTATGTGGGAGAGTGAATCTAGGACTTCTTGAGAACCTGCCTCTGACCACAGATGCAACTTCAGCCAACTTCCATGCAGAGGTAGAGGCCCTTGTCAATACTGGGTTCCTAAACCTTCCAAAAAGACTGGGGAGTATTGAATGAGATGATGCATGTAGAACACTTAATACAGAGTCTAGCGTACAGTAATCATTCAATAAATGTTCTCTAGTATTATTATTCTTAGTTTGGCTGATGCCATATAGCTTTGCTTTTACCACCATGCAAAATACTCATACTGCAGGTATAATCTCTTACTCAGTCCATTTCGTATTTATCAAAATTTGATTAAACAAAACAGTTTTTGTGGAATATTTACTGAATAATTTGTCCTTCATCTGGTCTTTTAGACACTCTAAAATCTACCTTTGAGATAATTCTAGGCCATCAGTGAGCAACATATCTGGAAATCAATGTTTTCCTATTCCCATCCCACTCCCTTTTCAAGACAAGGAATTACTTTTAGAGAGTCATGCTTTGGCATCAGCCCATCTACATCTATTAAAGAATTTTATTTTTTTAAGCCCGACAGATTTCATTATTGTATTTGTTATAAAGATATTTCTGAGGGTACTGTAAACTCTATTATACAGAGCTCTTTTTATGTGAGGAACAACAGGAAATATCTCTTTGCTTTCAGTTCCAGGAAAAATTATGTTTCTCCAGGAAAAAAAAAAGTTTATTTCAAATCTTAGGGCATTGTAAATAATAACTCTTATCATCTGTTCTCCTTTCCACTGGCTGCTAAAAGACCCAGAGTCAGGTTTTTTATTTACTTTTAACAAATATAGAGGATCCCTTTGGCATACATGCTACATATAATGCTACTGATGACATCACCTATTTTAAACACTTATTATATCCTATTTCTGTTTCCCTAATTTTATTTGTACTTTACTTAGTGTTTTATATTCATATTTATAATACAAGTTAAACTCCTTCTTAAGAGGGGATATACATACATGTATACATATATAAATACATAAAGAATATGCAAATAAATAAATAATGCATGGAACTCATCTACTGTGGCAAAGTAATTAACCTCTCTAAACTTCATTGCTTTTACTTTATTTTATTTTATTTATTTATTTTTTTAATGGAAGGGTTGAGATTGGGGCTCAGGACTTTTTTTTTTTTAATTTTTATTTATTTATTTATGGCTGTGTTGGGTCTTCGTTTCTGTGCGAGGGCTTTCTCTAGTTGCGGCAAGTGAGGGCCACTCTTCATCGCAGTGCGCGGGCCTCTCATTATCGCAGCCTCTCTTGTTGCGGAGCACAGGCTCCAGACACACAGGCTCAGTAATTGTGGCTCACGGGCCTAGTTGCTCCGCGGCATGTGGGATCCTCCCAGACCAGGACTCGAACCTGTGTCCCCTGCATTGGCAGGCAGACCCCCAACCACCGCGCCACCAGGGAAGCCCCATTGCTTTTAAATTTAAAAATATTAACGATAGATACTTCATAGGACTGTAATATATATAATAACATTTGATTTATTGATATATTTTAATTAGGAGTCTGGAACAGAGTGGGCACTCCATCAGTATTTGTTCTTTTACTGTCTTTCTAAAGAACTTGCAATTTTGACAAATTGGTAGTCAGCAGAAATATTAATTTGCCAGTAATCCTAGGAAAGTGGTGATTCTGGTTCTTGGCATGAGGTGAAGACTTAAAAGGACCTTGCCTCAGCAGATTTAGGTTGAAACGCTAATTAGAACAGACTGTAATGATGGGGGAGGAGTAGAACAGACACACTGTGCTTCATATCTAAATTCATATAGTAATTAAAATGTAGTCGTAATTCTCAATAATGACAGCTCTTAGGCAAGAAGATTTTAGGGCCAAAATATTAGGATTGTTGAATTCAGATGAAGTTTTATCAAACAAATTGCTTGAGGCAGATAGTGCATATCTTTGTGCTTAAACCACACAACATCTTTCTCTGAACTTTACCTTTGGAAAGGTGTATTGACTCATAGAATCTTTTTAAACAAATGAGGCAATGCAATCTGAGAAAATATGGAGGTTAGGGTTCCACCAAACCAAATGAAGACCTTTTTTTTTTTTTTTTTCCCTATAGCATGAAGTGCATGTGTTTTTCTTCCACTAGGTTAAAAAGCACCAAACTAGAAGTCCTGAAACCTTGACTTCTATTACAGCTCTACCATCGTCTAGACCATGGACCTTGGGAAAGATAGGATGTTTCCTTGTTTATAAATAGGGGTAATGATAAACACACCCCACAGGGTAGCTGTGAAGATTAAATGAGGAAATATACGTCAAGCATGTGGCAAAATGTTTGGCATACAGTGCTCAAGTGCCTATGTGTAAAAGGGGGAAATGATAGAAAAATAAATCACATAGTGAGACCAAGTTATATAATAAAGTTGTTTTAGTGATTTGGTAATGTATTAATGTGGAAAGACTGAATAGACTTACCAGAATTCCATTTCTTTTACATTTCCAGTTGACTGAACCACAGGAGAGATTCTGTGGGAGACTTAGGGTGCAAGCAAAGCAGCAGCCATTTTGTAACACAAATCTGCTGGCTCACCTCACTGGTATAGGCATCAGCTAGACCAAGGCATTAAGATATTTTTAATGTCTCAAAATAACTTTGTGGTATAGTATTTCAGATATTCCCTGAAATGCTGGGAAGGGGTAATATTCCACCTGGCAACTGTTCCTTAAAACAGATTTTATGGAACTTTATGAAAGAGGAAAGCAAAGTATTTATAAAAATGATTGGTAGATAGTAGGTTCTCAAAAAATATTTTTAATTTCAGGATGACTAAAGAGAAAACAGGAGTTTTACTCCTTTCTCCGGTACTCTGGATTCTATCCTCTTCCTTATAATATGCACTGTTCCTCTTTCTAGCTTCAGAACATTCAAGTTCTCCCATTATACCAGATATTTTTCATGGGCATTTAAATGTATTCAAAACTCTGTCCCATTTTTAAAAACATTCTTTCTCCAGCTATCACTGTGTCCCTCCTTCTACTTACAACCAAACTTCTCAAAAATAGTTATCTCTACTCTGTCCATTTTGTCATCTCCCACTTGCTTCTCAACTAACTCCAAACTGGTTTCTACTATCAATACTTGCCTTAAGGCTATTGAAGATTTCCATGGTACCAAATTCAATGGACAGTTTTAGGATCTATTTAGCAATACAATTTGAAAGCCTTAGAGATATCTCACTCTTCAAATATCCCAAACCAAATTCACATTCTTCTCCCTAAAAATTTGGTCTTCCCCCAGTGTTTCTTCTGTTGGTGACTAGTACTACTATTCACCCAGCTAAAACCAGAAATCTGAGAGAGGGTGGAAGAAAGAAATTGGTTGTTTCCATTTCTTAGCTTCTACAATGGTTTCTAGTCAAAATCAAAAGGCTCCTCATCTATGGGCCACATTACTTCCTCTCCAGATCATGCGGCTTACTTTTCCAGCCATAGTTTCGTTAAACACAATTTTTTAAATAAATTCCAAATGGCAATCATTGTTCTTTGAGTAAAATCTCAAATCCTTAATGCGGACCTCAAAATGTATATGATACGTTTCTGTCTTCATTTTTCTCCTCTCTGCTTGGCTCTCTGCTCTCCTGCCACTCCAGCCTTGCTCTTTCCCACCTCATAATGCTTGCAAAGGTTGATTCCCCTGTTTGTAACAGTTTTCTTCCATAATTTTATTATTCAGTTTACAAACCACTTCCCACTAATCCTTTAGCTCTCACATTTAAGTTTTGTTGTCTTCCTCAACCTCCCTGATAGGTCAGACATCTCTGATAGAAGATCCCTTACACTCATTGCACTTCTCCTTTGTGATACAGTAACCAAATATATATATATGTAGCTCAAATATATATATATTTGGGCTATATGTATATCTCAAATATAGCTCAAATATAACTTCCAGGACGTTAGAGGCTGTGTACAGCTTATTCCCTACTATATTATTAGCAACTAGCACAATATAAGTTCTCAATAAGTTTTTGAATTGATGAACTTTCTGATTCAATCATTATTCTAATTCCTCCATAAAGTATTTAAATATAAACACTTTCCTCTTTAATAGCCAAGTAAAATAGTATAATACCAAATAAAATTAAACATACAAAAATGTTTCAAAGTGGAAGATTTTAGCAGCCAAGTCTTTGCACTAAAATCAAGTTCCCCATGCATTATAGATATTCAATAAATATTTGTTAACTATGTGAATTATAAAGGTGTATTAGCCTGCTTACTTATAATCTTTTAGGCAATGAAATTGCATTAAACTCAAACAAATCATACTTGCTGGCATATTGGTCTCCTTTTCTCCTCCTCCGTTTATTTTTATTTCCCTAATTTTGAGAAGGAAATACACTTTTTCTTGTTCTCTCAAAACAGTTTCTTTCTGGCAGAATAACTTTGTTTTCAGAGATTAGAAAAAAGGTATTTGCTGGGAATGCAAAGAAAGATTTCTTATTACAGTGAATAAACTGTGGAAAATTACTCTCACTGACACCTTAGAAGTGTTGTCTTTAGAAGAACAGGAGTAGATAATTAAGTTCCAGACCGTAAAACCAACTGTCAACCCCCCGGGTTTATCACATCATGACCTGTCACCCACTTCTGCAACCCAGAGTCAGCCCTAGGAACTAGTAGTACCTACCAGCAGTGGGGAAGATTCTGGACTCCTCTGAAAAGTTCTACTCCCACCAATCTCACTGAAGCTGGTGATTATACCATTAGGTTTACTGCATCAATTTGATTTAAATGGGGCTTTACTTTCTTTTCCTTCTTTTGACAAACAATTTTTGGGCATCTATTATATAGCAAGCGTTAATTCTGCCCTGTGCAAGGTAATATTTCATGGCAATGAGTGATAAATACATAGACTCTGCTTAGTTCATAATCTATAGGGCCTCCTGGCAAAAAGGATAAGGATGATACAAGCATGAGCAGGGTGTTCTGGCAGCAGAGAAGCTTGACCTGCAAAGTCTTCTTGGAGGTGGTAATGATTGAGCTAGGATCTCAAGGGCAAGTAAGTGAGTCAGGTGATGCAGGAGCACAAAAGGGAGAGAAGAGATGGTGTGAAGGCACAAAAGGCATCCACTGTGGTGATAGCTTTAGAGGCTCAGTAGTATATTTAGAATATGGGAGGGGTTGGATAAAGAAACAGAAAAAAAAGATCACAAAGGGTCTTTTTCCTGAAGCCTCTAAAATTTTGAAGCAAATGTGACACTTTATGAAAATTATGCTGGAGGATGCATTAGAAGAGTTAGGATACCCGGAAGGGAAGAATAGGACTTTCACCCTATTCCCCCAGCATCTTGCACAGCCAAATATAAGTCAGTGTTTGATAAATATGTATTGTATGTTTTTTCTGAATGAAATCATTTAAAAGCTTGTTTCATTGAGGTACCACTAAGTCATAACTCAGCTGTCTATATACCACAAGTAAAAGATTTCCGGTCATGTATAAAGAGAAAGTTAACAGGGGAAGGAGGAGAGGGCGTTGGGCACTGAAGACCTGACAGTGGAGGCAAAAGCAGAGGGTGAAGGATGTTGAAATGGGAGGATGAGGGCACCTGAGATGTTTCAGACTCAATAATTTTTCTAGGGGCAATAACTCCCAACTCCACATGTCAATTTTCATTATGTACAGTTATGGTAAATGTAATTACCATAACTGTACGTAATAAAGACTAGCTTTAGCTAGGCACCACCCTAAGTGCTTTCAGGCACAAACATTCACTGTACACATGGCAGTGTTGAGGCCCCACAGATACAGTCCCTGTCATGGAGCTAAGGTGCCAACAAGAAGACAGAGAACAAACAAGGAAAACAATAACTATTTAGCATACTTCCAAGCTGAGAGACAGCAGAGCATAATTGTTAAGAGCATGATATTTGGAATTAAGACTCTCTGGCCCTAAATTCTTGCTTGACCACTTGGCTGTGGCTGTGTGACCTTAGGTAAGTTACATAACTGCTCTTATTCCCTTACCTGTAAAATAAGGTTAATAGTAATTATGTATGTCTTTATGTTATGCAGAGTATTAAATGAGTTAACAGGTATAAAGAATTTAGAAGAGAGCCTGGCAAATAGTAAATATCGTTAGTAGAAAAGATTATTATTGTGGTTTTCTTATAACAATTAGCATTATCAATAAGTTCTATGAAGAAAACTCAAAGCAGGGTAAAGGAAAAGAGAACCAGGTAATGCAAGGGTAGGAAATGGGACTAGGAGGAAATAATTGAAATAAAGGGATCAGGAAAAGTAATTCTGAGGAGATAACATTTCAGCAAGAGACCTGAAAGAAATGGGACAGTGCGTCATGTGAATATTTGGAGGGAGCATTTCAGAGAGAGAAGGGCAAATACAGAATGACCCAGTGCTATTGGGCAGAAACCAGTTTGGCTTGATGGGATTAAGGAGTAGTAAGAAAACTGCTGTGACTAGAAATAGGTGGTGAGCAAGGCAGGGAACGGAGGTGATATGGTAGGAGGTGAGGCAGGAGAAGGGAGAAATGGCGAATTCATTTGGGGCCTTATGGGCCATTGGAAAGATCTGAGATTTTTTACTGAGATTTAAAGCCACTCTGCTGTGAGTAGAGACACCGCATATCTGGATGTCATTTTAAAAAAGATCTCTCTGACTACGTATAAAGAATGGACTGCAGAGGGGCGAGGGTGGTAGCAGGCAATTCCTGCTGTACATTTAATCCATACATCAAGCATGCGAGATAAACATCAATGTTCCTATTTTATGGTAAACAACATGAGGTTCAGAAATAGTTTATCAAAAGGCACACAGGTATTTTGACTCTAAACCCCTGTGTGTTTTTCAGTCTGTAGGAAAGTCTTCCTGGGCCTCCCTGACTCGGTCAGATTGTCCACTACATTTTCTCATGGCAGCATGTTCCCCACCTTTCCAGCACCTATCACAGTCTGATTTTATACTAGGTGGGTGATTACTTGTTTCATGTGTAAGAGCAGTGGCAGTGTATACCAGTTCGTCCTCAGGGTCTATTTAGTACCTGGAACAGGTGCTCAAGAATTATTTGTTAAATGAATGAATAAATTGTACTACTAAAGTAGAGGGAGCAAAATGAGAAGCATGTGAATAAATAGGGTAACAACATGAATAAATGAGAAATTAAATTTAACACAGTAACAACAAAGACCCACTATACCTGAGTATCTGCCATTTTTTTTTAAATCTAGGCATTATTTTTCAAATGATTAGTAGTAAATTTAAAAAGTATTTGTTAATCAAGGCAAATATAAACTCTGAAAATTATTTTTTAAATCATTTTTTAAAAATCAGAGCATTAAACAAAACGCAGATCTTTCCCCAAACTTCTTAATGTACAGGAGCATTATTTTAATGACTTTCTACAAGTTGGCCATGCCAAAGAATTAAGACCGTGGTATACCTACAGTGTTGGAAACAGACAATAAATGAAATGAAAAGAATTCAAAATATTACTACTATAATATTAGCAAAGGCAATTGCTATGTTTGCATAGTGCTTTCCAATTTCCAAAGAACTGCTGCATATATTATCTCATTGTTCATTCAGCAGGTACTCAACGTTTCAGCCATCACTTACACACACACATACACACACACACACACACTTTCTGGATCATTTCTGCAGAGATCTCCTTTACAGTGGCCTTGATAAAAGCTGACTGTGACATTTTATTAAATTCAGCCCCCATTAAGACTTGGCATTGTTTGAAGCATTATCAGATGATGCTGAGCTCAGTAAGGGCACTTGTTCTTATACCTTCTATCTTCAAACAGCAAGTCCCAGTCTTTCTTTTTGGGAGATGGAACTAGAAACTAGCTTCTCTTTTCATTGGTATGTGATACCAATTTCCATGCTTTCGTTTTCTTTTTTGGGGGCCAGATACTAAGTAGATGAAAATGATTCCCTGTTCTTAACTCTAACACCTCTGAAATTAAGCCTGGGGGAAGCTAGTGATAACTCTGAAGTTGTGACTTCTCTCTAGGCTGTTTGGAAAAATAACTCTACCAACCCTCCAGCAACAAGACTTGGCTATTATCACATTACAGCACATCAGTGGCTGCTAGGACATGGTGAAGAGATGAGGCACAGTGTCAGCAAATGTGCCATTCCAGCTCTGACAACTAGGACATACTCAATTTTACAACTGGATGATTTATGTTTAATAATATTTTTTTTAAATGTCACTTACTAGGCACCTACTATACACCAAACAAATGGCTTTGCTCTTGCTATACAGTAACTCATTTAATCCTAAGAACAATCCATAAGATGTATATTATTATCTCCTAAATCTCATTTCTATGTACATTAAAAAAAGAAAAGACTGAAGACCAGGTAAATCAGGCAACTTATTCAAGTCCACACAGCTGGAAGATAGTAGAGCTGGGATTTGAACCCAGGTAAATTCTCTTACATTGTTATTTTTGCTTTGTCAGTTTCATGAAGGAGAGATAGAACATATGGGGTTTTGTTAGGAGACATAGGTATCTGAGTATATATGATAATAAGTAGAAGAATTATAATTTAAGCTCAGGTATAGCTTACTCCAAATTGTAGGTTCCTTCCACTGCCAACAAAATGATCCCCTTTCCAATTCAGTAACATGTTTCCTTAGGGTGAATAAACCTTTAAAAATACTCTCTTTTGGAGAATTAAAAACTTTTCCCAAGTTGATTTGAGGTACATATATATTCTAAAACAGTGGTAAAACTCAGAAATGAACGACTATGCATTGTTCTAATCTGTTAACCTCCTGCTTAGTAAATCTCAATGATGCAGACTCAAGAACAAGGTCTAAACACCCTATCTCTGTTAGATGTGTTAACTCTTTTAGGCTACTAGTGATTATTGAGGAATTTGTTGACTTAAACTTCATTAAGGTTGTCCTGGAGATCTGAAAGAGTTAATACATTTCTAGACATACTTACTTGTATTAATAAAGGTTATGCTGCCTGAAAATGATTGTCTAGGGCATCTGGAATTTATATTTTAAATTAGAGAAAGTCCACTGGCTTCTGGAGAGTATATGGAACTAAGGAAAAAGAAATTTCATCTTATATGAAATCCTCAAGGATGCTTGCAAATGATTCTTTTTAAAAAGATGTTAAAAGGAATGCTTATTACACTTTGGCCTCCTACTCTAATTTCTCTAGCCTTCCCTAAGGTTGAATGAGGAATAAAATGTCATCCTTTTTTCTTAGGGCTATTAGGGCTTTTCATGGCTCCCCATACATCAAGATTACAGACCCTATTCCGCTTCTTCCACATTAAACGTTTGATTTTAAATCTGTGCATTTTGGTCCATCAAATTTTGTTAATTTATATTTCACAGTAAATTTCCTGCTATGTTTGATAAGTTAATTCTTAAGACTGAGGAAAAAAAATCAGGGTTTCTAAACTCATATTCAAAGAAAATATAATTGGTAACCTAGGAATATAATCCACTCCCTGTCACCCCAAACAATTAATGGGATGGAATCAACAGTATTGGTGAACAGGTGAACTTTCAGCAGGAGGAAAGAGGGTAAATATGCTTGTGAAGGGTGATAACTTATTAAGGAAAGGTAAGAAAATGAGGGAGAAAATGCCTTCTAAGACAAATTATCTCAATATTTTAAGGAAGGCCAGTTCTTAAGAGTAAGGTGTTACTATTTTGGTAGAAGGCTTGGAAAGTAAAGGTTTGCAGTAATTAGTCAATGAAAAGAATGGAGAATTAAGTTGGCTAAATACAAATAAATGAAAAAATTTAGGCTCAAGGGCCAAATTCCTAACTATACTTTTAGGCTCAAATGTCAACTCAAATGTCACATCTTCCTTATAAATTCTTCCCTACCTTCTCTAGGGAATTAGTAGTTTGTGCCTCTGGAGACCTAAAGAAAATATTGTACAATTATCTATTATATCTCATAACTCATTTACAATAATTGTGACTTCCACCTCTACCCAGGAAGAATTAGTCACTAGGGAAATTACCTCCAACCATAGATAACTAGAAAATCAGACAAAATATATAAACCAACAATTTTCAGTCATTTGGTAATAGCTATCCCTGTGATCGCCAAAAGGAAGGAAACAAATGAGGTGAGCTCAACAATGGCCCCAGCTTATTGCCTGGAGACAGTTTCTAGGAGAGAAGAAATATGGAACCCAAACAGAGCTCAGTTTCTTCCATACATTGAGAAGATAGAAAATGGAGTTTAGGGTGACCTAGGCAGGTAGAATCTGCAGGCAGGATACCAGAGAGAGACAGAAAGAGAAAGAACACCCCAGAGATCTGAAAAGCACCCTCCTTGTTCTGGCCAATTCTCTGATTGTATAATAATCTAGGCATGCATAGGTTGAGGGTCCATGAGACCAGAGAAAGAATCACTGAAAAGTAATAGACTGAACAATTCCCAGGGCTCACATAGAGCTGGGAATATTTCACATTTCCAGCAGCCAGAGTAGAGAGACCTTATATTATTGGGGCAGCAGGTAAAGGATAAAGAAGGATATTGCTCTAGTTATAGGGTAAATTAACACTAATTAACCATAGATTTAGGAAAGGCTTACCTTAAAAAAAAAAAGAAAAAGATTACAAGCAAGCCTCAAAAGCCCTAAACCGATTCCATGTAACTTAAGAGTTGTCAGAGAAAATCCAATAGCCTGAAGGAATACAGCAACCTCAGAAACAAACAGCATTAAGTACAAAATGTCTAGCATCCAAAAAAAAAAAATTACCAAGCATGCAAAGAATCAGGAAAAGATGATCCATAATCAGGATAAAAAATTAATAGATACAGAGCCGAAATTATGGAGGTGATGAAGTTAGAGGAATGTTTGAAAAGCTAACACAAAAATATGCTCCATATACTTAAAAATGTAGAGAAAAACATGAACAGGATGAGGAGAATGAGGAAGGAAACAGAATATATAAAAATAAAAATTAGATACCTGAAGCGAAAATGCACTGGATTGGAGTAACCATAAATTAAGATGCTACAGAAGAAGACAACCAGTGAACATGAAGAAATAGTGATGGAAACTATTCAAAGTGAAACACAGAGATTTAAAAGGACTGAAAAAAAAAAATGAACAGAGCATCAATGGTATGCTGAATAATATCAAGTTTGCTCTAACACATGTGCAAATGGAGTCTAGAAAGTGGGAGAGGGAAGAAAAATTATTTGAAAAAATAGTGACCAATAATTTTCCAAATTTAATGACAACTATAAATCCTCAGATCTAAGAAGCTGAACAAACCCCAAGCAGAATGAACATAAGAGAAAATACCAATTCACCTCATGATCAAAATTAACCCAAAAAACAGCAGGAGAAAGGGAAAAAAGGAGCAAAGAACAGAGGATAAATATATAGAAAGCAAACAGCAAAATGGCAGATTGAAGCTCTAGCTTGTAGAAATAATTACATCAAAGGTAAATAGTTTAAACTCTTAAATTAAAAGGCAGAGATTAATGGACTGACTAAAGCAAGATTCAACTATATGACATCTATAAGAAACTGAAATTAAATAAAAGATACAATATTAACTCCCCATAAACTGTGAACTCTTTAAGGACATGGGTTATATCTAACTCAATTTGTGTTTCTAGTGCCTAGTTCGGTACTAGTACTCAAAATCTACTCAACAATATTTGTTCAAAGAGTGCTTGTATTTAAAACTTCTTATTTCATAAGACATGCAAGGATAATTCCAGGAAAGCCTTGGTGAAATATTCACTTTCTCCATATTAATAGATTCATAAAAACGGGTTTTATGACAACTACTTAAAAAACACACTTATTTTAAGAGGACATTGCATGATTTCTGATTGTTTTATGGTTAATTTATCTATTTCATCTGAAAACTCCAGAATTTGGTTAATCTCCTAAGTCAGGTGTTAGCAAAATTTTTCTGTAAGGGGCCTGATGGTAAATATTTCAGGCTTTGAGAGCCATACATTCTCTGTAGCAACTACTCAACTCTGACATTGTAGAAAGAAAGCAGCCATAGACACTACCTAAACGAATGATATGGCCATGTTCCGATAGAACTTTATTTACAAAAACCAGTAGTAGGCCAGATTTGGCCTATGAACTGTAGATTGCTAAGTCTCATTCTAAGCACAGGATGATTGCTCAAAGTCTCTGTGGCTATGTGTTATCTATTCCTGGAATGAGGCACTTATCACTACTCTAGAAAGCTTTGATCAGTGCCAGTAGGAGATGCACATATCTCCTTATACTTACCCTGTATCTACTTTTCTTGGTTAATGCAAATAGAAAAGACAAGATCTCACACAGTGACAGCTAATTTACTTCCTATATCCAAGCTCTTCAAAGCTGTTTTGTGCGTTCATTGTATTGTCACAGCCTATACAGCTAGTAACTTTGAAAACAATCCTAAACTGTTAAAAGTGTCCAAAGTCACCACTGTCAATTTGTATTTTCAGTGAGGTTGAAGGTTTGATCAATTGTATTCAGGATATGTAATACACATTGCAATAATCTGCTCAATTTGTTTTTCCCAAATACCTTGCATTGGCCTTTTGCTCAGCACGTCACAACTTCCTTTCTTACCTTTTGATAATTTTCTCATCATTTTACAATTACTAATAATGATGTATTTTATGTTTGCCTACTCTTCGTGGTGTTCTATGTAAACATTCTTACAAAATAAAGACTTAATGTTCCATTAATGACCATTTGGTCAATAAAATGAGCATGTTGTCAAAACTGTCATTGTATCAAATAAATTACATAAATTCTATTTAAGGCAAATTATTCATTCAGGAAAAATGGTACGATTCATAAAGGAAAATTATACATTTGGTGTCAACATGCCTGTCTAAGGTACAGATTAGGAATTCAGGATTTAGATTTCTGATTCTGTGTTTTATTAGCAGCAGTATAACCCTAGACAAGTTATTTAGCCTTTAAGATTCTGTTTTCTCATCTATTAAAGGTAAAAACAAGGTATACTTCATCAGGAGTGATATGAAATTTAATGAAGTAATGCATGAAAAGCTTAGAACAGAGTTTCATAAGGAAGCTTATCCATGAGCATTCAATTCATGTTTAGTATTATTTTTATTTTGTGTGCTTGAAACACAGTAAGTGTTCAGTAAGTAAGAGAGAAAAATATACTTGTACATAACCTAGAACTCATGCCGTACCAATTTTTTTTCTATAACCTCCAGAGTCTAGTATTGTGTCTGATAACTACTAGGCACTCAAATATTGTCTGTTGAAACTGAAATGAATGAAGTCTCTGCATATGGGATACCTTTTCCCACATTATAATGGCTTTGCCTTGTTAAACAATTTATCACTTCCACTACCTAAGAGGGTCATTTGAAATCTCCAACTTGATTCCACTTAAATTTATATTTTTATACTGTAATACGTTAGATGTTTTATATATATATCATATAACTTATATAAGTGTAGTTAACTATTCAACCCTTGAACTTAGGTACTATTATTCTAACTTAGAAATGAGAAAAAATAAGTTCCAGAGAAGTTATCCCAGCCACCATGCAGGAAAATTAGGTTGAAACTTACGTTTGACACGGTTGGGAATTCATTTTTTAAACCACTGTGCTGTTTTATCTCTCATAAGTACAAGTTCCTACAAACTGCTAATGATTTCAACAAGAAGGGGAAGAAAAAGTTCCTATTTCTCATGCATCTAAAACATCTCATTTATTAAGGAATCATGACATTTCAAGGCAGATATGATAATTCTATCTTTCAGATGAGGAAACTGAGGCTTAACTAAGCAAAGGAACTTGCCTAAGGTCATACATTGCTTTTCTTCAGGGAATTAAAAAAAAAAAAAAACATACAAAGAACAGCCTCATTTACTTTAACTGTTTTATGGAAAGTGTCTCTCTCTTCAATTAGGCATTTAGCCAAGGCAATAAAGGGCTTCATGCCACAGACATGGTTGAAGCATTAGAAACATGCCTTTCCCAAATTTGATAATGTCACATAAAGACTGCTGGATGGGACAGCCGTATACAACCCTGTACCGAGACATCACAGGGCCACTCTACCAGGCTAAGAATCATATAAAATGAAACAGAACATGTATTGTTTACCACGTGCCAGGTATATGCAGGTACATGTGAGCTTCACAACAACATGTGAGGCAAACTTTATCCCCTCACCTTACTTATAAGGGAACTGAAATTCAGAGAAACTATCTAACTTGCTCTAAGTTTCTCAGCTGGTAAATGATAGGGCCAATTTTTTTCATGCTTTTGCTAAAACACTATAAACAAAATTTCAAATGGACAATATAAATAACTATGATAATGCTGAAGGGAGGGTTTTGTCTCTTCCCTTCAAGAAAAGAACCTAAACTCTTACTGGGAAGAGGAAACTCCTCTTTCCTGGTGAGCATGCACTTCCTTTTATGCGTGTTGAAGCTGCTTGAAATACACAATCCATTCAAAGACTTAATATTTAACAATTTCATAGATCTGAGTTGCCTCTCACTTACATGGTGAGAGGTGTATTTTTTCAACTTTATTAGGTACTTAGAATCCCAATGAAAACTTGAATTGTTATTCATTTAAGAGAAGAAAAAAAAACCTATGTAATTACATTTTATAATCCACCCTCTCTGAGAAACCTTCCCAGTTTCGCCTGATTGGAAATAAAGAAAGTAGCAAGGTAATAGTACAGTGTTTGTGGAGTCAGATTGACAGACAGGCATACCTGGGTCTAAGTTCTGGCACACTACTGAAATCCCTTATCCACATAAGATTTTTGGGAAAATTGGATGTGACAAGGAAGGCAGAATACCTACCCCATTGTGTGGTACACTGTGGGGTCCTGGAAAACAACCTCTTCTCCTCTGTACTACTTTTTTTTGAGCCATTAGCATTTTACTAAGGGGTGCATAGGAAATAGTTAAGAGAACCATATGTATCTTTGCATTAAATATGCATAACATTTGAATAAAATTTGAGTAAATTTGTCAAAATAGTTTAACATGTGCATTAAATTAAATTAATTAATTAATTTCAAAAATAGTTCACCCATTTCTCTTAACCCCAGTCCCCTGCCTCTGGCAACCACCAGTCTGCTCTCTGTTACTTATTAAGCATAGTTCTGTTTTGTTTTTTAATTTTTAGATTCCACATATGAGAGAGATTGTATGCTAATTTGTTTTTCTGTCTGACTTATTTCACTAAGCATAATGTCTTCCAGGTCCATCCACATTGTCAAAAATGGCAAGATTTCATTCTTTCTTATGGCCAAATATTATTCTTGTGTGTGTGTGTGTGTGTGTGTGTGTGTATATCACTTTTTTATCCATTCATCTATCGATGGACACTTAGGTTGTTTCCATTATCTTGGCTATTGTGAATAATGCTGCAATGAACATGAGGGTGCATATGTCTTTTTGAATTAGTGTCTGTGCTCTTTGAATAAATATCAGACGTTGAATTGCTGGATTATATGGTAGCTCTATTTTTAATTTTTTGAGGAACCTCCATACTGTTTTCCATAGTGGCTGCACCAATTTCCAATCCCACCAACAGTGCGCAAGGGTTCTTTTCTCCTTGCCAACACTTGCTATTTCTAGTCTTTTTGATAATAGCCATTCTAAGAGGTGTGAGTTGATATTTCATTGTGGTTTTGATTTGCATTTCCCTGATAATTAATTATGTAGAGCACCTTTTCATGTGTCTGCTGATCACCTATATGCCTTCTTTGGAAAAATGCCTATTCAGATAGTCTGCCTATTTTTTAATTGGATTGTTTCTTTTTTTTTTTTTTTTTTTGCTATTGAGTTGTATGAGTTCTTTATATGTTTTGGATACTAGCCCCTTATAAGATAAATGCTTTACAAATGTTTTCTCCTATTCAGTAGGTTGCCTTCTCATTCCATTGATGGTTTCCTTTTCTGTGCAGGAGATTTTTATTTTGATGTAGTCTTACTTGTTTATTTTTGCTTTTGCTTTTGGAGTCAGATCCAAAAAATCATCGGCAAGACCTAGTTAAGGAGCTTACTGCTTATGTTTTCTTCGAGGAGTTTTATGGCTTCAGGTCTTACAGTCAAGTTTTTAATTCATATTAATTTTTGTATATGGTTTAAGATAATGGTCCAGTTTCATTCTTTTTCATGTGGCTATCTGATTTTCCCAATACCATTTATTGAAGAGACTGTCCTTTCCCCATTGTATATTCTTGGCTCCTTTGTCGTAAATTAATTGACCATACATGCATGGGTTTATTTCTGGGCTCTCTACCCTGGTCCATTGATCTATATGTCTGTTTTTATGCCAAAACTATAATGTTTTAATTACTATAGCTTTGTAATATAGTTTGAAATCAGGGGTCTTCTTCTTTCTCAAGATTGCTTTGGTGACAGGGTTCTTTTCTATTAGCATGAATAACATATATATCCACTCTCCCCTACAAGAGTATCAGTTTCTGGAATGCAGTGACTAAATCTTAATCACCTATTAGGTCTCTATAAGTGTTCAAGAAATTATTGGTGAATTGAAATTATAGGAAGTAGGCTCCTGTAGCAGAATAAGGGAACCAAGACACAAAACAAAATATTGGACTTTGACCTAGCTAGTAAGTGCTAATGAAGGCTGCTGTAATCATATGTGTGGGCAGGTGGTAGAAAGAGGATATCTGGGAGTCTATTTTATGGAAGGCCAGCTGATGGAGAAATGTGCCCACTGCATCCTCAGTCAATCTTCACATTTTCCATTCTGGCTGTTTCACAAATCCATTTGCCCCCTTATGTCCAAAGAACCAAAGTCTATGGCTTTAGCTCTAAGGAGGTTAATGATGTGGGGCTAATTAATTTCTACTGGTCTCTTTCAGCCCTTGGTTCACATCATTGAAAAGAAAAACATCACATTACTTTTATAATATGGCACCACTTTATTATTCATAGATAAAAAAATTCAGAAAATATGTTTCTCCTAGTCAAGAGACTATTCTATCTATATCTATATTCATACCTATATCTATATATTTGCATGCAGCACACACAATCTTTTATACTAGCATAGAAACTTTGCTTAATTTGTTGGTGAAAATCAATATACTACTAAGATCAATTACTAATTTTTAATTTATGGCTGAACATGTTTTGCCAGTATCTCTCTCCAAAAAAAAAGAGTAAATAATATTCCCATACTTCTTATGGTCAACTCACCTAGTTACCTAATATAAAAGTCCTGATAGCCTATATTAAAATTTTGTACTATTATATGGAAATTTTTTGTAAATGTACCATAAATTTACATATTAGAAAATAATCTTTCCTGCATGATATATGGGGAAGATTTATTTCATTTCCTACCAGCTAGACTCTCATTTTGCACTGTTACAAAGAAACCCTATTTCATAGAAAAAAGGAAGACCTTTTGAGAAATCAGTGTTCTAAAATGGCTTCATTTAAGAATGCTATAGGAAAGTCTGTATTTTCCTCTCAGGTGGCAGACCTTTGAGATTTACCTTCAAGGATTTTAAGAGGTAATTTGTGTAAAGTATATTTACATTTAAATTAATCTGATAAAATGCAAATGGGGACATAGGGGAAAATTAATGACTTACATTTAGATTTATATTATAAAAAGGTGCATTGAAGTATTGTTTGATAATGATTGGATTCAATCCAATTAGAATTTTAAAAGTTCAGAAAGTATCTGAAGTATGTTTAGCAAATTCATAGCTTTATAATAATAATACCATAATTTCAGTGTTGCTTTATATTTCACAAAGTAATTATGCTGGACTACATATGCAGATTTTAACTATACATAACAAAGAATGGCTTAAATAGGACTTCCTGAAAAGGTCCATTTGCTTATAAAAAGCTGTGATTTTTGTATTTAAATAAATGAAATTTGTATTTAATAAAAGCAGAATGTGTAAATTAGCTTTCACTGTCTTTGCCTTACAGCAGATTCAAAATTGTAGAAATCTGAAAATTATAGCTTTAACTTCCCATGAACTATCCTTGCATTGCTTCAATTTGTGGTTGCTTAGAAACATTATAGGCAAAAGGATTGATTCTTTCCAGATGCTACTAGTCTAACCACACTTTATGCTTTTGATTTAAGGCTATTCTGTTTAATAGTGTTATAAATACATGTTTCTCTAAAAAGTCACAAACGTACAAATCAAGTTCTGTTAGTGGTGCGTCTTTGGAATCTATTCCTTATTCACATATAAAAAAGCCTTTTCTGTGTTCAGCTTCCATAGGCTTTACTAAAGGCAAAGTTATGCTGAATGACCTGTGCTATTACAGTTATTTATCTGCAGAATTTATTTCCCTAGATTCCAACTATGTCTCTGATCGAGTACTTTTGATAGCACTAAGTCATTCACATTCATTTATCAAATGCTCATTGAAGAGACACTTTGGCCTTTTACAAAATAATCAGTAATCTTACTGAGTACTCAAAAATGTAGCAAAAGATGAAACCACAGAGTTGCTAGCATATTTGAACAATGACCTGAGCTAATAACTACAGATTCCACTTTGGCGGACACTTCAGAAAAATAGCTGAAGACACACACACACACACACACAGAGAGAGAGAGAGAGAGAGAGAGAGAGAGAGAGGGAGGGAGAGAGAGATTGAAGCAACTGAGGCCTCAAAGTGAACTTTTATCAGTTGTGGAGGAGACTCATGCAAGACCAATGCTTAAATTCTGGCTCACTGACTCTGGATGTTCTCAATAATGTCACTTAATTTCTCTGAATTTTGTTTATCCCAAATAAGAAAGAGGGAAATTTTAAAAATACCTATTAAGGTGCTTGTGAGGAAAAATTCTGAAACAATAATGGAGGAAAACTGCTTGTCATACTGTCAAGAAGTAAACAATAGTTGAATTGTCACATTGTCACTAAATTTAACAAAAAAAACTTATTTTTGATAGGTTTTTGTTTTCAAGAGGTTTTTGTTTTTAAAAAGCCTTTGAAATCTCCAAATCCCCCAAAATTCCTTACAACTCTCTGTCTTTCTCTAAAGTTTGAACAAAATATGTGTACCTTCCATTAAATCTCTATGAATCAAGATCGAAGGTAACCCTGGGCCTAATCTCACAATACGGATTCAAAATGGAAACCCAAGGATGATAATTTTTACATACCAACATTGTGAAAATTTACATCAAAAGGTCCTTTGAGCTTCTTGATGCTTTAGAAGAACACATTTGTTCCATATTCATAAGGTTTGACTACTGTTTTCTTTTTTTTCTTTTACAGGCAGAGAAAGTATCCTTTGTTTTAACACAAGTTCACCAAGCTGAATCAAATCCCAAATAGATAGCTTGACGCTTCCCTTCTAAAATTATTTGTTTAATGAGGACAAGGATATCTCTAAGCCACCATCCCTCACAGCCCTTCCTGGGTATTCTTCAGCTCCCTAAACCTCTATATGCCCCAAATCAGGCTCAGGTAGCTTTTCCCTAAAATCTGTTCCTCCAACTGTTCTTGATTCAATGCCATTGTAATCTACCCAATTTGGCTACTTTAGAATAATTCCTCATTATTTCTCTCTGTAACCCATGATGCTCAACTGTTCCTCTAGTCTAAATGATTCTATGTTGTAAAGCACTCCTGAAATTGTCACTTTTTTGGGTATTCTTACTACCACTACCTGGGTTCAACTCTGGCAATACTCTCCAAACTCATTTTTCTGCCTACAACCTTTCCCCACCTTCATCTTATCCCTCACAAACCACAGAAGTGGTGACTACATAAAATTGCATCAAAACCTTTGCTGGATGCCTATAAACACTGGAGTTTATAAGCCCAAGCTTCTTCTCATGGCACCCGATCTTCCTCATCTTTACCCAATACTATGGAGTATCATCTCCTGCCATTCTCTCTCATGCACTCTCTACTCCAATCACACAGAACTATGTATTCCTTGTGAACCCCACATGCTGTTCTATACTTTCCTACTTCTACAAACGTAATTGATTCCCTACTTTTGAATTGATATACCCCATTTCTCCAGTTGGTGGACTAGTATTCAACCTTTCAACATCCAAATCTAAAGTTACTTCCTTGGAAAAGCTCTTTCTAGCTTACCCAGCAAAAGAACCCCCATTCTTTTCAAGTCATCCAAAGTACAGCCTCTATATTTCCAATGTAACATTTTTCATAGTCAACTACTACTGTTTCTGTGCATAATTCTCCAAAGAGACTGTGAGCTCATAAACGAAGGGTCCTTGTCTTATTAATATTTATTTTCTTAGAGCTTGGAACTATACCTGGCACATAATATTAGACATATGTTTGCTGAGTGAATGACTGACATAATTATCAGGCAGCTTTTCTTTACCAATTGGTTCTTTGAAACAGCATATATAAAACTTACCAAGTGACAATGCTGTTTTGTCTGATGACATGATATGCTGTGTTAATCTCATTTTACAAAAAACACATTGCATTTTTACATATTTTATGTAGATATACAAGAAGACTTTATCAATAAAGCATTTAAAATTAGACTTTATGTACATGTCTTTCTGTCTATATACTGAATATTACAACTTTGCCACACAGCTTCATCTTGTTTAATATTAAACTACAGGTTACCTTTGGAAGAACTAATGGAATTTTTTTTTTTAATTATAGACTTAGCTACCCATATTTTAATACTAATAATTATTGAGGCCAGATCCTTTCTACCTAAAACAACATATCTGCCCCAAGTTTGTCATTTATATAATACATTTACCTTTTCATTAGACTACTCATATTCATTATAGATTATCATACATGGTTTGTGACCAGCTGGAATGTGTCCTACTTGGTTGTTAAACACATTAATGCAGAGCCTTTCTTTGGGTATAACCTAATTAGTAAAATCTTGTTCAGTGACTTGTTTGTGATTATTTCCATAACTGCTACTTCATACAAACTTGACCCATTTGCCTTTTAAATAAGCTTTTTGTACTATGTTGATGTCTTCATTTTGTCCACATAATAAGATATTGATAAAATGAAGGTCAGGAAGAGAAATAGGCATGTTAATGAATTTTTTCACAAAGCATTCTTTCTAAGTTTGCTTAAAGTACCATCAATCTTTTCTTTGGAGGCTAAGAAATTCACTTCTAGAAGCTTTAATTCTCTCTCTCTTTTTAATTCTTATTAGCATAACTTAGAAAACAAATCACTATTTGACTGCTTTATTACACATATTAATCCTTTGCTGAGTAAAGGAGATTAGGAATAGGCTTTTTATTTATCTCAACCCAAATTCTATGGATGAGGGCAGGGGGGTTGAGGGGAATGAAATACTAGAAAAAATATTAGAAAAATAATTATTGAAATATAGGATCACATTGACCTTAAAGGATAAACAAGAAGTTTAAAAACAATGAAAATACTAAGGATAAGACTTAGAGGGATCTTAGTGAGAGGTAGATGAGCAAACTGGCTGGAGCACCAAAAGAGAGAAGGAGAAAAGAAAACCAGATTGGAGGGACTCCATGATTCTTCTCCAAGGTATTTCTAAATGGGCTTAGGAGATTAGCATGCTTCATTTCCAGAATGTTTCTGCAGTGATTCAGCTGTGTGGCTGACAGGGTCTTGGTGCTCCGGCCAGGTGTCAGGCCTGTGCCTCTGAGATGGGAGAGCCGAGTTCACGATATTGGTCCACCAGACACCTCCTAGCTCCACGTAATATCAAATGGCGAAAGCTCTCCCAGAGATCTCCATCTCAACACTAAGACCCAGCTCCCCTCAACAACTAGCAAGCTACAGTGCTGAACACCCTATGCCAAACAACTAGTAAGACAGGAACACAACCCCACCCATTAGCAGAGAGGCTGCCTAAAATCATAATAAAGTCACAGACACCGCAAAAACACACCACCAGACGCGGTCCAGACCACAGAAAGACAAGATACAGCCTAATGCACCAGAACACAGGCACTAGTCCCCTCCACCAGGGAGCCTACACAACCCACTGAACCAACCTTAGCCACTGGGGGCAGACACCAAAAACAATGGGAACAACAAACCTGCAGCCTGCAAAATGGAGACGCCAAACACAGTAAGTTAAGGAAAATGAGAAGACAGAGAAACGCACAGCAGATGAAGGAGCAAGGTCAAAACCCACCAGACCAAACAAATGAAGAGGAAATAGGCAGTCTACTTGAAAAAGAACTCAGAATAATGATAGTAAAGATGATCCAAAATCTTGGAAATAGAATGGAAAAAATACAAGAAACATTTAACAAGGGCCTAGAAGAACTAAACAGCAAACAAAAAATGATGAACAACACAATAAATGAAATTAAAAATTCTCTAGAAGGAATCAATAGCAGAATAACTGAGGCAGAAGAACGGATAAGTGACCTGGAAAATAAAATAGTGGAAATAACTACTGGAGAGCAGAATAAAGAAAAAAGAATGAAAAGAATTGAGGACAGTCTTAGAGACCTCTGGGACAACATTAAACGCACCAATATTCGAATTACAGGGGTCCCAGAAGAAGAAGACAAAAACAAAGGGACTGGGAAAATATTAGAAGAGATTATAGTTGAAAAATTCCCTAATATGGGAAAGGAAAGAGTCAATCAAGTCCAGGAAGCGCAGAGAGTCCCCTACAGGATAAATCCAAGGAGAAACACGCCAAGACACATATTAATCAAACTACCAAAAATTAAATACAAAGAAAAAATATTAAAAGCAGCAAGGGAAAGCAACAAAAAACATACAAGGGAATCCCCATAAGGTGAACAGCTGATCTTGCAGCAGAAATTCTGCAAGCCAGAAGGGAGTGGCAAGAAATATTTAGAGTGATGAAAGGGAAAAACCTAAAATCAAGATTACTCTACCTAGCAAGGATCTCATTCAGATTTGACAGAGAAATTAAAACCTTTACAGACAAGCAAAAGCTAACAGAATTCAGCACCGCCAAACCAGCTTTACAACAAATGCTAAAGGAACTTCTCTAGGCAGGAAACACAAGAGAAGGAAAAGACCTAAAATAACAAACACAAAACAACTAAGAAAATGGTAACAGGAACAGATATATCGATAATTATCTTAAATGTAAAGGATTAAATGCTCCCACCAAAAGACACAGACTGGCTGAATGGATACAAAAACAAGACCTGTATATATGCTGTCAACAAGAGACCCATTTCAGATCTAGGGACACATACAGACTGAAAGTGAGGGGATGGAAAAAGATATTCCATGGAATATCAAAATTTGATTTCCAAATGGAAATCAAAAGAAAGATGGAGTAGCAATTCTCATATCAGACAAAATAGACTTTAAAAGAAAGACTATCACAAGAGACAAAGAAGGAAACTACATAATGATCAAGGGATCAATCCAAGAAGAAGATATAACAATTGTAAATATTTATGCACCCAACACAGGAGCACCTCAATACATAAGGCAAATGCTAACAGCCATAAAAGGGGAAATCGACAGTTACACAAACATAGTAGGGGACTTTACACCCCACTTTCACCAATGGACAGATCAACCAAAATGAAAACAAATAAGGAAACACAAGCTTTAAATGATACATTAAACAAGATGGACTTAATTGATATTTATAGGACATTCCATCCAAAACAACAAAATACACTTCCTTCTCAAGTGCTATTGAACATTCTACAGGATGGATCATCCCTTGGGTCACAAAACAAGCCTTAGTAAATTTATGAAAATTGAAATCATATCAAGTATCTTTTCCAACCACAATGCTATGAGACTAGGTATCAATTACAAGAAAAAAATCTGTAAAAACTACAAGCACATGGAGGCTAAACAATACACTACTTAATAACCAAGAGATCACTGAAGAAATCAGAGAGAAAATCAAAAAATACCTCAAAACAAATGACAATGAAACCACGATGACCCAAAACCTATGGGATGCAGCAAAAGCAGTTCTAAGAGGGAAGTTTATAGCAATACAATCCTACTTCAAGAAACATCTCAAATAAACAATCTAAATTACACCTAAAGCAATTAGCAAAAGAAAAACAGAAAAACCCCAAAGTTAGCAGAAGGAAAGAAATCATAAAGATCAGATCAGAACTAAATGAAAAACATAGGATGGAAACAATAGCAAAGATCAATAAAACTAAAAGCTGGTTCTTTGAGAAAATAAACAAAATTGACAAACCATTAGCCAGACTCATCAAGAAAAAAAGGGAGAAGACTCAAATCAATAGAATTAGAACTGAAAAAGGAGAAGTAACAACTGACACTGCAGAAATACAAAGGATCATGAGAGATTACTACAAGAAACTATATGCCAGTAAAATGGACAACCTGGAAGAAATGGACAAATTCTTAGAAAAGCACCACCTTCCAAAACTGAACCAGGAAGAAATAGAAAATATAAACAGACCAATCACAAGCACTGAAATTGAGACTGTGATGAAAAGTCTTCCAACAAACAAAAGCCCAGGACCAGATGGCTTCACAGGTGAATTCTATCAAACATTTAGAGAAGAGCTAACACCTATCCTTCTCAAACTTTTCCAAAATATAGAGGGAGGAATACTCCCCAGCTCATTCTATGAGGCCACCATCACCCTGATAACCAAAACCAGACAAAGATGTCACAACGAAAGAAAACTACAGGCCAATATCACTGATGCACATAGATGCAAAAATCCTCAACAAAATACTAGCAAACAGAATCCAACAGCACATTAAAAGGATCATACACCATGATCAAGTGGGGTTTATCCCAGGAACGCAAGGATTCTTCAATATATGCAAATAAATCAATTTGATACACCATATTAACAAATTGAAGGAGAAAATCCATATGATCATCTCAATAGATGCAGAAAAAGCTTCTGACAAAATTCAACACCATGTATGATAAAAACCCTCCAGAAAGTAGGCATAGAGGGAACTTACCTCAACATAATAAAGGCCATATATGACAAACCCACAGCAAACATTGTTCTCAATGGTGAAAAACTGAAACACTTTCCTCTAAGATCAGGAACAAGACAAGGTTGTCCACTCTCACCACTATTATTCAACATAGTTTTGGAAGTTTTAGCCACAGCAATCAGAGAAGAAAAAGAAATAAAACGAATCCAAATTGGAAATGAAGAAGTATAGCTGTCACTGTTTGCAGATGACATGATACTATACATAGAGAATCCTAAAGATGCTACCAGAAAACTACTAGAGCTAATCAATGAATTTGGTAAAGTAGCAGGTTACAAAATTAACACACAGAAATCTCTTGCATTCCTGTACTCTAATGATGAAAAATCTGAAAGAGAAATTAGGGAAACACTCCCATTTACCATTGCAACAAAAAGAAAAAAATACCTAGGAATAAACCTACCTAAGGAGACAAAAGACCTGTATGCATAAAACTATAAGACACTGATGAAAGAAATTAAAGATGATACAAACAGATGGAGAGATATACCATGCTCTTGCGTTGGAAGTATCAACATTGTGAAAATGACTATACTACCCAAAGCAATCTACAGATTCAATGCAATCCCTATCAAACTGCCAATGGCAATTTTTACAAAACTAGAACAAAAAATTTCACAATTTGTATGGAAACACATAAGACCCCGAATAGCCAAAGCAATCTTGAGAAAGAAAAACAGAGCTGGAGAAATCAGGCTCCTGGACATCAGATTACACTACAAAGCTACAGTAATCAAGACAGTATGGTACTGGCACAAAAACAGAAATATAGATCAATGGAACAGGATAGAAAGCCCAGAGATCAACCCATGCACATATGGTCACCTTATTTTTGGTAAAGGAGGCAAGAATATACAATGGAGAAAAGACAACCTCTTCAATAAGTGGTGATGGTAAAACTGGACAGCTACATGTAAAAGAATGAAATTAGAACACTCCCTAACACCATACACAAAAATAAACTCAAAATGGATTAAAGACCTAAATGTAAAGCCAGACACTGTAACACTCTTAGAGGAAAACATAGGCAGAACACTCTATGACGTAAATCACAGCAAGATCCTTGTTGACCCACCTCCTAGAGAAATGGAAATAAAAACAAAAATAAACAAATGGGACCTAATGAAACTTAAAAGCTTTTGCACAGCAAAGGAAACCTTAAACAAGATGAAAAGACAACCCTCAGAATGGGAGAAAATACTTGCAAATGAAGCAACGGACAAAGGATTAATCTCCAAAATTTACAAGCAGCTCATGCAGCTCAATATCAAAAAAACAAACAACCTAATCCAAAAATGGGCAGAAGACCTAAATAGACATTAGGGAACAGTGTCTTTCACTGTTGGTGGGAATGTAAATTGATACAGCCACTATGGAAAACAGTATGCAGGTTCCTTAAAAAGCTAAAAATAGAACTACCATACGACCCAGCAATCCCACTACTGGGCATACACTCTGAGAAAACCATAATTCAAAAAGAGTCATGCACCACAATGTTCATTGCAGCTCTATTTACAATAGCCAGGACATGGAAGCAACCTAAGTGTCCATCGACAGATGAATGGATAAAGAAGATGTGGCACATATATACAATGGAATATTACTCAGCCATAAAAAGAAACAAAATTGAGTTATTTGTAGTGAGGTGGATGGCCCTAGAGACTGTCAGACAGAGTGAAGTAAGTCAGAAAGAGAAAAACAAATACTGTATGCTAACACATATATATGGAATCTAAAAAAAAAAAAGTGGTTCTGAAGAACCTAGGGGCAGGACAGGAATAAAGACACAGACATAGAGAATGGACTTGAGGACATGGGGAGGGGGAAGGGTAAGCTGGGATGAAGTGAGAGTGGCATGGACATATATACACTACCAAATGCAAAATAGATAGCTAGTGGGAAGCAGCCACATAGCACAGGGAGATCAGCTCCGTGCTTTGTGACCACCTAGAGGGGTGGGATAGGGAGGGTGGGAGGGAGACGTAAGAGGGAGGAGATATGAGGATATGTATAGCTGATTCACTTTGTAATAAAGCAGAAACTAACACACCATTGTAAAGCAATTATACTCTAATAAAGGTGTTAGAAAAAAAAGACTTAAAGGACTGGGAAATTTAATATTGAATGCTTATCAAAGTAAGAACTACTTTTTTGTCAATATAAAGTTTTTTGCTTATATCTCAGAAAATGGCAGGTCCAACAACTTTTCATGAACCCAAGAAACACTAATCCAAATTGTAGTAATTTCGTAGTAAGTGTTCTTGCTTTTTTATTTTCTATTTATATTCCCTCTTGTAAAAGCAACTTGAAGTGCCTCATTATAGAAGACATAAAACTAAACAAAATTTACAAAATCACTGGTCAGCACTGGAGGCACTAGGGTAGTAACCATTTACTATGATCATTGGTAAGTAAAGAAGACAAATTAAACATTTATCCTCTCTTTTCTATACAAACTTAAGTTTAGAGTCCACTAACAACTCTAGTTTGTGAGCAAAAATTCTTTTTGGAAAATTTCCATCTAATAAATATAGAGAAAATTATAGAATTAGAAAATCACCAATTGGCAACCTCTTGAAAAAACTGAAGAAGGTAACAATCATCAACAGATGGTAAAAGTATTAGATGAAAGGTTAATGAGAATCTTCACAATGAAAGGGTCAGAGTGACAAAAACTACACCACCAATTAAGTCTCAATAACACTAAAATTATGATTACCAGACATAGTACCTTCTGATTTAATGCAATATAAAGTACACAGCACTACCTATGAAGTATGCTAAAGAAATTGAATCCAAATGTAATCCAGTCTTTATATCTATTTTCTAGTTTATAGGAATTATAAATAGAGAAACATTGTATACACCATAAGTAGCAATTTTACTGACTTAATTTTCAATGAGTCTTTGGAATTTTTTTAAAAATTGGGAGCGGGGGTAACCATTCTAGATTAAAGGGAAGTTAAAAAAACAAACAAAAAATGTAAGACATACACCTTGTTTGGATCCAGATTTAAACAAAGCAACTATAGAATAATATTTTTAAATAATAAGAGTCAATTGAATATAGACTAAGTATTGGATAATATTAAAGACTTACTGGTAACTTTCTAGTTAATTATGTAGAAATTATCTTTATTTGTCGAGTTACATTAGTATTGCCTAGTCAAATAGTGTGATATTGTAGCTTTAAAATACTATAGTAAGTTTGATAAAATGTTGATGCTTACTGTACCTAGGGGATAGGTATACAGGAGCTTGTTATATCTTCCCTACTATTTTATCTACTTTGGTGCATCACAAAAGTCCAAAAACTTCTATGATAAAATGTTTTAAAATATAGGATGAAATATAAATACACACATACATTGATTGACTGATTGATTGATTGACTGTATAACTAATCTGAACAGAAACCACAGGAAATTCTCAGAAGCCACAAATGAATCCAGAGGTAGAACTAAGTACTGAAGCCACCAGCTTCCCTAGAGACGTTTGTCATTCCCAATTGCCTAAAGAGTCACTTCTAATGAACTCATAGAACAGAAGACTTACCCTAGGGCACACACAAGGTGAGGGGTCAGAGCAAAAATCCCTGTATAAAACTAGGAGCCCAGATGCTCATATCCTCAATGAAAGAGTCTACTAAGAAAGTATCTATCCAGCTGTTACGGATCGAATGTTTGTATTCTCTCAAAATTTATGTGTTGAATCCCTAACCCCCAGTGTGGCTAAATTTGGAAATGGGCCTTTTAAGTAGGTAAGTAAGGTTAAATGAGCTCATAAGGGTGGGACCTTGATCTGACAGAATTAGTGTCCTTATAAGAAGAGACACCAGAGGGCTAGCTCCCTCTCCATGTATATCACCAAGGAAAGGTCATGTGAGAGCATAGCAAAAAGTCAGCCATTTACAAGCTAGGAAGAATGCTGTCACCAGAAACCAAATTTGCTGACACTTTGATTTGGACTTCTCAGCCTCCAGAGCTATGAGAAAATAAATTTCCATTCTGTAGTATTTTGTTACAGCAACACAAGCATACCAATATATCCACAAAAAAGATGGTGAGGATGTTTATCAATCTTGGCATTGACAGTGAATGGAAGGGGGAAAAATCTCCCCTGAGAATCTGTAATCACAACCTTGCCCTTTTTTCAGATTTAGGGCTCAATTTCCTACTACCTGTGTACAAAAAAGCACCAACATAAGAGTATAACTTAAAATTGTCCCCCAGATGTCTGGAAGAAAAATATACATGCTTTTTCTTTACAAAATCACCCTCAACCTAGGCCTCAGAGAATTAGCACAGATAAATCTCCAGAAAACGTGAGCTCAAAGTTAAACAATAAAAACAATAATAGGGGCTTCCCTGGTGGCGCAGTGGTTGAGAATCTGCCTGCCAATGCAGGGGACACGGGTTCGAACCCTGGTCTGGGAGGATCCCACATGCCACGGAGCAACTAGGCCCGTGAGCCACAACTACTGAGCCTGCGCGTCTGGAGCCTGTGCTCCGCAACAAGAGAGGCCGCGATGATGAGAGGCCCGCGCACCGCGATGAAGAGTGGCCCCCACTTGCCACAACTAGAGGAAGCCCTAGCACAGAAATGAAGACCCAACACAGCCATAAATAAATAAATAAATAAATAAAATTAAAAAAAAAAAAAAAAACAATAATAAAAATTTTAAGAAAATCATCATGATTGACAGTCAGCATAAGAAAACAACAGAGTAAAATACAAACACTTTAAACCACAGGGTAAATAATAAACAATAACTATGTGTTAATATGTTCAAAGACATAAAAGATAAAATCAAAGGTATGAGTTAATCACTAAAGACTACTAAAAATAACAAGCAGATCCAAACAAAGAGTCAAATAAAATTTCCAGAAATGAAAAAATAGCCATTTAAAATAAATCTTTAAAGAATAAACAACAGATTAGACTCAACTGAATAGAGAATTAGAAAATAGATTTGGGAAAGTTTCCCTAGAAGACATCACTAAGGATTATAACATGAGAAATGAGACAGAAAAATTAAGAAAGTGGAGTATAGAACAAAATGGCCCAGCATAGAGTACCACAGATAGCTCATAAAATACCTTTGAGAAAATTAGAAAAGAGGCAGCACAGTTGGACAAACACAGATCCTCAGGCACACAGGTTGGCAAGGAGAGCATGGGCTGGCATTCAGGCCTTAATTTTTCCCTCACCTGGGCACCTTGTATAGAGCAGAACTTGTATGGGCATTCAAAGCCTCTTGCCAGTATGCTTCTAATGAGAGTTCCAATAGTTAGGAAGGGGGAGAGAGGCATTGTTCCAAAAAAGGTTGGCTGTGAATTTTCCAGAATTGAAATATACAAGTCCCTAGATTTAGGTAGCATAATAAGCCCCACCAGTATTTATTTTCAACAAAACAAAGACAAACAAAAAACCTAGACTCACCATAGTAAAGAACACCAAAGATATAGAATAGGTCTTAAAATCAGCTAGAAAGAAGAGGTAGATTACCTACAAAGTAACACAACTTGATAGGGAGTAAAATGGAAGCTGTAAGAGAGTAGAATTATATCTTCAGAGTTCACAGAAAAAACTAACTCAAATTTTATACCAGGTAAATATATGTTAGGAGACTACACATTCTTCAAAACATGAAACATTTACAAAAATTTATCCCTCACTGGGCCATAGATCAAGTCTCAACAAATGTCCAATAATCTGTACCACAAAGACAATGTTGTTGACCATTAAATAACTAGAAATCAAGAATAAATAGCTTTGAAAACACATATATTTGGAAATTTTAAAAGTTCATTTCTAAATAACTTAGGAGTTAAGACAACTAAACAGCAATAATAATACTACATACCAAAGTGTGTGGGATGCTGCTAAAACGATTGAAAGAGAAAAATTTAGAGCCTTGGGTGTTCATATTAGTAAAGAAGAAACTCTGAAAACCAATAAGCAAAGTATCCAAATTAAGAAGTTGGAAAAAAATAATAAATCCAACATACATTTAGGAAGAAGATAGTTAAAAAAAGAACGAATTACTAAAAATAGAAAATAAATACAATAAGGAGAATCAACAAAGCCAATAAAACTGACAAAATTTTGCAAAGATCTCTCCAAAAAAAAAGAAAGAAAAGACCAGAACAACACTTTGCATAACTCCAGGGGCCACATGTATGTTATACTCTACATAAATGATGTATCCTGGGATTATGATCAGGGGAATCTGACTTAAATAGAATAATACAATATTAATCATGTCCCTTAAAGTTATACAAAAGGTAAGTATTACAAAACGTACAAATAAACAATTTAGGAATGAAAAGAGACAACTATAGATGCAGCAGAACATTTAAAAGGATAATAAGAAAAACTTTTCCCCAATAAATTTAAAAATCTGAAAGAAATGGACAAATTCCTTGAAAATCATTACTAAACTTGACTCAGAAAGAAACAGAAAGCCCGAATAATCTTAAAACTATTAAAGATAGCAAATAAAAAATTTAAATATTTCTATGAGGAAAACATTAGGCTTAGACAGTTTTGCAGATAAGTTCTATCAACCAATCAAGAGGGAGAACATTTCAAACTTATAGGAACTCTTTTTACAGAATAAAGAGATACACTCACCGACTCAATTTTGAGACTAATAGATGCTAAAATTAGGCAGTCTCACTATAATCATAGATACAAAAACCCTTACCAAAATCTTGCCATACTGAATCTAGCTATATATATATAAATCTACATTTTAATATATAAATTCATCATGACCAAACTGACTCTATTCCAGAAATGCAAATTGAGTTAAATATTAGAGAAGTTATTAATGTGATTCAACCTATTAATATTAAGATAAGCTTATACTTCATGACACTTCGGTGATGATAAAATAAGGTAGGTAAAATATCTAACAGAGTGTCCGACAGCTGATAGCTCATAAACACTATTTTCTCCTCCTTTCTGAAATGCTAATGAGCTACTGTATCATTTTCTTTGGTTGTAAACAACTAACTCTGACAGACTTAATCGGAAAGGAAATTGGAAGGATGTGGGAAAGCTAAAGGATAAAAGAACAAGATATGGAAAAGGCAGCTGCTGGAATGATTAAATTCCAACAGAATTTTAGATTGTCTATCTGCCTCCTGAGAGAGGGCACCATCTGGCAGAAGGGGCAGATTACAGCCTCTGGGTATGGGGTTAACTTCCACTCCTGGAGTATGGGGACATGTATCTTGATTTAGAGGCACAACAAAATTGCCCTCAGTGGTAGAGAGGTGATTCCCCAGAAGAAAGTGGAGTGCAATTAGAAAGAGAAAAAATGAATGCTGGCCAGACAAAAAGACAAAAAATATCCACTCCAACATTTAGCTAGGAGCAGCCTGATACGGAACAGAACAAACAGCTTCCACAAATCAGCTTCTCTGCTAGAAATGAGTTTAAGCCTCTCTAATTTAGCTTCTTCTCACTATATAGATGTCTACAAGGGTGCCAGATCTCTTTCCTCAAACTGATCCTTTCTCAGTGCTTAGAGATATAGGTAAAACCACCAGGCGGCTCTCATCAAACTCCTCTAGAGACAGTGAAAAAGGTATCAAGCCAATCTCTGCTAATGGGAGTACTTTTCCAGCTGCCTCCCCAGTCCTGTGCCAGAATATAATGTTTGCTTATTGCTGATGACAAAATGACCCAAGATTATACCTTCCTCCTAAAATCGGACTCAAGTGAAAGTAACCGAGCGGCTCCTCTCAAATAGAACATTAGATGATGAAGTATTACGAAGCTTCCGGTCTTCCTTTACTCACTCAAGGTAGGGATTGGTTATCTGTTGTAGACCCTGCACCTGGTTACAGGTGAGAGAATTCATCCTACAGATTTTGTTTAATCATAGCCACTTGGCTTTAAATACCCATCTGGTTTTATATAATGGATTCAGCACATTTACAGACACATCAGTGCCCTTCAGTTATGAAACCGTTAAACGTTAAAAGTCATATTTCACCTGAAAGAAGTCTACTGGCTTTAAATACACACAAAAATACCCTTAAATTCTCTCTTACCACGAACTCTATACTATTGATATCAAATACTGTGACTGTATTTCCTAAATATTTTCTGTATCCAGATGCTACTCTACTGCTTGAGCTGTCTGCCATGTGACACTGAATATAGCATCTCATTTATTTCCCTGCCTCTTATGCTCCTCCCACCTGTTCTCTATATTGCCGCCAGAATGGCATGTATCATGTATACCATGGACCTCTGACCACTGTACTTCCTGTCTGGTACTCACCCATTTTCCCCATTTCTTTTGGTGTACTCCTTAACTCACAAAGTGAGGCTCTTTGTGATCTGACCCTGGCCCACTTGCCCACTCTTCCTTCACTCTTCCATATGTCAGCAAAGCTATTCTCTCAGCTTGGTTTGTTTTCCTGTTTTTTTTTAATCTACATGGAAAAAATCATACATCTCATCACAATGTCCACTTTGAGGTGAAGTCTTCCTTAACTGAGAAGTCTTCCCTGACTCTCTGGATAAATTTTTTTCAGCTCTGACACACTCATGCTAAGATGGCCTCCAATAATTCCTGTCTCCTGGTGTCCAGGCCTTTGTGTAATACCTTCTTCCCTTTGAGTTCAGGTAGAAGCAGTGGTGACTGGCATCTAACTAAAAGAATATGGTGAAGATGATAGGATGTCATTCTCTTCATTAGGTTACATTAAATGACAAAGATGATGGAATATTATGCTCATGATTACCTTACATTATAGAAGACTCTGTCTTAGAAGACTGGAGAGAGATTCTCACGCTGGCCTTGAAGAAGCAAACAGCAATGTTATAAACTGCCTCTGGAGAGGGTTACATGGCAGGGAACTATGGGTGGCTTCTAATACCTGAAGTGGCCTCCAACTAACAGGCAATGAAAAGGCGGGGCCCTCATTCATACAACAACAAGGAAATAAATTCTGCCAACTACCCGAGGAATCTTGAAAGTGGATCTTTTCCCAGTTGAGCTTCTGATGAGGCTACAGCCCTAAATGACACCTGGATTGCAGCCAATGAGACCCGGAAGCAGAGAATCCTGCTAAGCTGTGTTTGGACTCTCAACCAATGGAAACTGTGAAGTAATAAAGGTGTAGTGTTCTAAGTTATTAAACTTGTAGTAATTTATTACACAGCATAGAAAATGAATACATTAGCAACTCAAGATACTTATCATTGGGGTCCGACTGAACTTTTCACATATCTCCATCAAGCAACTTAAATTTTTATATTCAAATAAATTGTTTTCCAATAGATAAAAATGTAACAGCATTTATTATATATTTTTAATTTTGCATCTCTGGCATCTAACACAGGATGTACTCCATGACTCTTTGTTGCAACAAATAAAATAAAGGACTAAAGTAAAAGCGTAAAACTGGAAGAATATTAAATAAACTATTGAAAGCATTTTGTCATGGGG
Organism: Eubalaena glacialis; assembly: GCF_028564815.1. Lineage (NCBI taxonomy): Eukaryota > Metazoa > Chordata > Mammalia > Artiodactyla > Balaenidae > Eubalaena > Eubalaena glacialis. Next base: position 58,987,660 of record NC_083725.1, on the reverse strand, counting down.
CATATAGTTTCTTTACAGTTGTAATCTCTGAGCCTGCATCTTAAAAAATTGAATATGGGAAAACTGAATAGGGCTATTATTTATTAAGTGCCTATTATGGTGCTGACCTAATAGATTTGGAAAATGCAGTTGAAATAAGACCCTTTTATAATTTTTTTTGTGGTTTATATGTAAAAATATGAGCTGTATGCAAGCAGCATTCATTGGATTTGTAACTCTTTGGATAAACATTGTCAAAGGTGATTAGGATAGTCAACTTTGCAAAATTAAACAAGCTCTTCTAGAGATGGTTAAGCTGAGACAGCAGCCTCTCCTATTAGAAGGATAATAAGAGGCATTCTAATATTGGATTGGATAATCTGTGAGGACTCTTCCAGTTCTAAGATTCCATGATACTTAAAATTGCAATTTGGAAATCATTGTTTTGTGGCAGCTAAAGAATTACAGCCAATGATATGGTATCTACATTGCACAAAATATATATTGGAAAACTAAGTCTAAATGTATTCTCATGAATCTTGAATAACTATATCCCTTTAAATAAAGTGTCTGCCCATAAAACCTAACCTAATACACATAGCCCCAATGAAAGTTTAAGGAACAGGTGCTGATTTTGAGTTCTGTATGTGCTGCAATGACTCCAGAAGCCACATGGTGGCAGAGTGCTGGCACAGTGTTTCTAATTCACAAGACTTCATAACAGGAATTCTTTATACATTCAAAGGCAGCTTTAATGGAGAATTTGGATTCTTCCATCTGTTTCCATTGTGCCAGATGCTGGGATTGGATGGAGGAACTGAGATGTCTATCTGGAGGCTCTAGAAAACGGAGACGGCAGGATATAAAATCATGTATATTTAAAGAAAAACTATTCATGGATACTACTCCCAATTTGCATGTGACCCCAAAATTACCACTATCTATCCTGATCACTGCCTTCTCCAATTATTCCTGTAACATTCACCCTCCCACACAAACTGGTGCAAATTCACAAATACATAACTCTCATTTAGATCCCCCAAATCCAAAGGAACAAAAATTGTTTGATCTCTTAATAGGGCTTTAGTAATAAAAAATGAATACCCTTATGTTTATTCCTGTACATTCCCACAGCTCACAGCCACAAATGAATATTATTTCAGTGCTATGAACAAGGGTGGGAAGCTTTTTCTCATTCTTCAAGATCAGGCCTTAGAGACCTCTATTGCGTGACACATTTCCATAGAACTCATTTCTTTTCTTCTGAAAGGTAGAGTCTATTCCAGGGGTCATGAACTCTTTGATAGTATTTGAACTGGAATATTCTACAAGTTCCTTCATTCTACAGATACTTAGAGTACTGTCACAGCATAATAAGTCAACCACATAGTACGCAGTAGGTACACGGTGCCTTTCGGGGGGAACTAGTAGACTCTAAGAGAATGAGGACTCTTTTATAGCAGCCATTGTATCTACAAGGCCTAGATAGTGCCTGACACAAAATAAACACTCAAAGAATACTGACAAAATAATAAACTTTACATGTATACTTAACAAATTGAAGTACTTTCGTAACTTGAGTCCATGGAGAGCCATGCAAGTAGTAGTTTCCTAATAAATGTTAGTTGAATTAACAAGGAACAGACCTGTATACTCCCAGAAATTTGCGTTTGTTATTAAAAAATTGATATAAAAGCTCCAGTAGTCAAGATGTATGTATTTTGATTGAGTAATCCTTGTGTTTGACTCTATGAGTAACCCTCAAGAAATTCAATGCCTAACCCCAAGGATTTAACTGTGGCAGAGATGAAACATAGGAGGTAATAAGCAATCAAGTAAGAGCAGCATTCTGCTTTAACCAATTTAGGTGTTATTTTTCATTTATTCTTATTGCTTTTAAAGTAACACATGTAAATACACCTATTTATATTTTCATACAATCTGTCTAGAAAAGCTTAGAATCTCCCACCCCAACACATTCTTCTTTAACTCCTGACATTCTTCTAGGAATTTAAACTGTTTCCACTTTATATTCTTTCCTAGGTTATCTCTGAACTACTATACAATGTGAATATACCTCTAATTTTTGATTTGTCCATTTTAACATCTATTGACTTCCTCTTACGAAAGATGAGGATTTAAGTCACTTACACTACTCTCCTACTCCCAATTTCTCTTCAGGTGTTTGGTATTTGTAATATTATTTTAGTCATTTTAACAGTTATCTCTGTAACTGGAAATAATTTCTTAAAAATTGATATCTTATTTCATCACTTTTCAGTAGGCATTCTCAACTCCACAATTTTTAAGATGTCAATTTGCCCATTATTCTTCCTTCAACTTTACTATTCTTTCTCTCTTCTGTCAGCTGAACGTTTATATTTTCAAGATTGTTGATATTTATATTTTGTCATATGACTATAACAATGCCTTCTGTATTTTGTCATAGGTTATCTCTCAAAGTTGAAAAATCAATAAATGGCTTTTGCATTGCAATTATTCTGTAAATAATTGTTCAGGGCCAAGCCAGGTAATATGTTAGCATTATATATAATATTTTTTTCTCTACATATCCAATGTTATGTCTTGGATCACTCATGGGAGAATGTTCCTCACATTAAGGTTAAATGGATTATTTTTTTCCCTTCACAAATCATGCATTTAAAAATGTATTACATTTAAAAAAAAATTATTACTTTCTTGTATAGTTTGCTTTGTAGTTGGCCTGTAAAATATAGCCCTTCCCTTAGCCCTCACCCCACAGTTTCTAACTGCCTTTGTCTTTTTCCTACATTATTTGCCTTTACCATCATACTTTCAGTTATCTGCAGACTCTTGATTATATCATTTATTCTATCAAGACATTGTTTCTCTGAGCTTCTTCCAGAAGCTTCTGACCTTTTTTTTTTAATCTAAACTGCTCTCCAGGCCATTTGTACACCCGTCATTTTGAGACTTCCCACCACTATCTCTTCCTTGCTCTTCTGAGTTTACACCACTGTTCGTTATGCCTGTGGCTTCCTCTCTCTGGGTGTACCCCCTTATTGAGTACAAGCTCATGAAACTTCCAATGCAAGAGTGTATGTGATGCAAACTTTCCAAGTGCTCATACCATTACAAATATCTTTATTCTTATACTCGATTGGTACTTGGGCTAGTTATGGTACTTTGGCTAGTTATGGAATTCTAGATTAAGAAAAGTTTCCCTCAAAATTGTGAAAGCATTGCTCTATCGTCTTCTACATAGCGGAGCTCATTAAATATTAGGTGAATTAACAACCCAGAAATTTTCTTGCTCTTTTACATGGTAATTTTTATTACTGACATTTGATCAACCTGTGGTGGTTGCGTGTCTCTTAAAATCTAGACATTAAACTTGAACATCAGCATAATCAATTTGAGTGGTGTAGGGCATGGAGGAGGGCACTGTAACTATATCTAAGTTCAGCTGACTCTTTATGCCACAAGGGCAGATTTGTCTGGTTACATCCGCAAGTAAAAAGGGGGCTAGGTAATCATGAGTGGACCTTTCACAAGTGAATTTAAGATGTTAACAGCAAGAACACCAATCACTTTGCCCAAATTGATTAGCTTTTTAATAAGTTCCTTAAAACAATTTATTCTCTCTAATATAAGTATAGACAAGGTGTAGATGGAGCTTTCATTTGAGGGGAGAAGGGAATGAGGATGGAGGACTGGAAACCCACATGCTTTTTAAACTGCAGTAACTTTGAAGGAAAATAAACTGCACACAATATAAAGCAAACTAATCATCTACAATGAAAACTAAAAATTTTACAAAACATCAATGATTAATTTTAATGTGCTCAATAGGGAAAATATAATTATAGGGAAATGGTTGTATTTAGGGCCATCACCAGTATATATTTTATTTTAAAAACTTGGCACTACATTATCTTTCAATTAGAATAAATATTAAGCTATTACAAGTTTAATTTAACAAAAACAAATTATGAATTACTTTGTGAGCCCCTACTGCATGCCAGACAATGTACTTGAAATGTTCACATACTGCCTTTATTAGAACCTCAGAAGGAGTTTGTGGACTGCAAAATGATCTGTATTTTACAAATATGGAAACTAAGGCTTGACTCTGAAACATCTAAGTGATGTGTCTAGAGTCACACAGGTAGTGAATAAGAGTTAGGCCTCCACACCTTCCTGCTGTAGGTTCCGTGTTTTATGCACTTATCACACTGCCTTTAACTTTATGCCATCCCATATCAACACCCACAGGTTTGCAAAATATACTTCTATAATGAAACCTTAAATTTCTAGCTCTTTTCTCTTCCAGGGAAGCCAAATCACTTTGAATATATGATTAAAATTCTCCTCATAACATCTTTATCAGTTCAAATAATATGATCTCCAATCAAAATTGAGAATTGCCAGTCTTGCCTAGATAAAAAAGGAAAATAATAATAATAACTCAATAATTAAAAAAATACAATATGTACTGAAAGCTTATTCTATGACAGGCACTGCGCTAATCGCGTACATGTACTGACTCATTTAATCTCCCCAACTATCTTACAAAGCAGGTATTATTGCTGCCTCTGTGTTACAAGTACAGCTGTAATTTCTTTGGATTTCTTATATGAAAATGATTATATCACACAGTCCATCTATTTTATATTCAGATAACTGAACTCATCAGAACATGATTAAATAGAATAAATATATCCATATAATAATTTCATTCATCATGGTTATGTGGAACCAAGCTGCCCAAGCAATAATCAACTTCTAAGACTGAAAAATACCAAACTAGCCACAGGACATTCAAGTCAACTGAGATACAGAGAAGTTAGGTGGCTTTAAGCAACGTAATACAAGCACTCACTAGTAAAGGTAAGAACTTAATACCTCAATATAAAATAAAAAGTTAAAAAAATTAAAAAAAAAGAACTTAACACAGGTATATCAGTGAAAACAGTTTTAGTTTGTTCCCTTTAAGATCATAATATGAGGTCTACTACTGTTGATGTTGTTTTTTAACTTTAAAAACTGAAAACGAATTAAATAAATGTAACAAACTAATAGATTCTATAATCTCAATTTAACATTATAAATACTAACTCTAATATAGAGTTTAAAATTTTTAATCATTTAACTAATATAACCGTAATATAAAAAGTGTGGGAAAAGATATTTAAAAAAGTGTTATCAATTATCACATCACTATTACCTCCTGGAATATCCTTCAAGTTAAAAGCTATTGTAACAATTCCATTCCTGGCTATAGATTGCTAATCTCCTTCTCAACTATTTTTTCATTTGCATTTTCCCATCTCATTTCTTTCTTTTTTTTTTTTTTTTTCTTCCCTATGATGATACATGCCCACAGTTTGAGTCTGGAATGTATTCTGCTTTTTTTTTTTTTTTTTTTTTAAGAATTCAACCAAGGTTGAAATCATATATGGTCTTAATACAAAGCATTTCCTTTCATTTGACTTAGACTTTCATTTTTTTAGACTCTTTCATTTTAAATACCATTAGAATTTAGGTTAATTTCCTCAGATAAGGAAGCTAAATATAAAAATCAGTAAGTAAGTTTTTGAGAGTACAGTGCCTACTTTCTCAAGTTCTGAACTTTGCTGAACTTTTCTTAAAAATAATGGCATTTTGTTAGTTTACCTGTGAACCTAATGAACATCTTTGCCTACAAACCTCCAGTACCTTGCAAAGCACTTAGCATAACCATAAAATGGGAACATTTCCAAATAAAAGAATTGTGTTTTAAGTAGCAAAAGAAAAATTACTAGAACTACAATTAAAATATCATTAAGAACATCTTAATCCTGACAATACTTCAGTAGCAACTTTCCTCAATCCATTCAAGAAATGCCGAGTATCCTTCTTAGTCTAATATTTCATTGTCAACATAAAATTAAGTGTATTCTTAGAAGAATATACTTCCTATATCCATTCAATATGGGAAACACCTAAATATTGAAAAGTATGTGTAATATGGGAAATACAAGGTATTATCTGTAAGCTTCTATGTGCTATAAGTTTTGAGTCCAAGTGACGCTGAACTGGTGTGATGCTATGACTCATTTTTAGATTGTATGAGTGACTATTCCAGGTTGTGCATGAACCCCCCTTGTTGAGATACTTCTCATTTACACCAAAAAGTGCAAAAATGCAACAAAGAAGTTAGTTATATAGAAAAAGAAAAATACTCCAATTCCCCCATAAGAAAATAAATAACCAGCTATGGTCAATGATTTGCTTTGTTGACTAGCCCCTTAAGCTACTTTGACAAAGAACCACAACTAAGACATGGCAAGCCCATGTCTAAGACATGGTTAGGTGTGGAGGAACATGCAAAAGATAAATAAAAGACCCCAATCCTGTCCCAAGAAAGTCCACAAGTGCCATAAATATCAAATATCGGAATTACATTTGTATACCATATTATGAATTTATGTCTACAATGTCCTTTTTTTTTTTAAACATCTTTATTGGAGTATAATTGCTTTACAATGTTGTGTTAGTTTCTGCTGTGTAACAAAGTGAATCAGCTATACGTATACATATATCCCCATATCCCCTTCCTCTTGTGTCTCCCTCCCACCCTCTTTATCCCACCGCTCTAGGTGGTCACAAAGCACCGAGCTCATCTCCCTGTGCTATGTGGCTGCTTATCACTAGCTATCTGTTCTAAATTTGGTAGTGTATATATGTCAGTGCCACTCTCTCACTTTGTCCCAGCTTCCCCTTCCCCTTCCCCATGTCCTCAAGCCCATTTTCTATGTCTACGTCTTTATTCCTGTCCTGCCCCTAGGTTCCTGAGAACCGTTTTTTTTTTTTTAGATTCCATACATATGTGTTAGCATACAGTATTGGTTTTTCTCTTTCTGACTTACTTCACTCTGTATGACAGACTCTAGGTCCATCCACCTCATTACAAATAACTCAATTTCGTTTCTTTTTATGGATGAGTAATATTCCATTGTATATATGTGCCACATCTTCTTTATCTATTCATCTGTCGATAGACACTTAGGTTGCTTCCATGTCCTGGCTATTGTAAATAGAGCTGCAATGAACATTTTGGTACATGACTCTTTTTGAACTATGGTTTTCTCAGGGTATATGCCCAGTAGTGGGATTGCTGGGTCGTATGGTAGTTCTATTTTTAGTTTTTTAAGGAACCTCCATACTGTTCTCCGTAGTGGCTGTATCAATTTACATTCCCACCAACAGTGCAAGAGGGTTCCCTTTTCTCCACACCCTCTCCAGCATTTATTGTTTCTAGATTTTTTGATGATGGCCATTCTTACCAGTGTGAAGTGATACCTCATTGTGGTTTTGATTTGCATTTCTCTAATGATTAGTGATGTTGAGCATCCTTTCATGTGTTTGTTGGCAATCTGTATATCTTCTTTGGAGAAATGTCTGTTTAGGTCTTCTGCCCATTTTTGGATTGGGTTGTTTGTTTTTTTGTTATTGAGCTGCATGAGCTGCTTGCAAATCTTGGAGATTAATCCTTTGTCAGTTGCTTCATTTGCAAATATTTTCTCCCATTCTGAGGGTTGTCTTTTGGTCTTGTTTAAGGTTTTCTTTGCTGTGCAAAAGCTCCCAAGTTCCACTAGGTCCCATTTGTTTGTCTTTATTTCCATTTCTCTAGGAGGTGGGTCAAAAAGGATCTTGCTGTGATTTATGTCATAGAGTGTTCTGCCTATGTTTTCCTCTAAGAGTTTGATAGTGTCTGGCCTTACATTTAGGTCTCTAATCCATTTTGAGTTTATTTTTGTGTATGGTGTTAGGGAGTGTTCCAATTTCATTCTTTTACATGTAGCTATCCAGTTTTCCCAGCACCACTTATTGAAGAGGTCATCTTCTCTCTGTAAACTTCTGCCTCCTTTATCAAAGATAAGGTGACCATATGTGCGTGGGTTTATCTCTGGGCTCTCTATCCTGTTCTACTGATCCATATTTCTGATTCTGTGCCAGTATCATACTGTCTTGCTTACTGTAGCTGTGTAGCACAGTCTGTAGTCAGGGAGCCTGATTCCTCCAGCTCCATTCTTCCCTCCCAAGACTGCCCCGGGCATTGAGGGTCCTCTGTGTCTCCATACAAATTGTGAAATTTTTTGCTCCAGTTCCACATAAAACGCCATTGGCCATTCGACAGGGATTGGATCAAATCTGGATATTGCTTTGGGTAGCACAGTCATTTCCACAATGTTGATTCTTCCGATCCAAGAACATAGTACATCTCTTCATCTGTTTGTATCATCCTTAATTTCTTTCATCAGTGTCTTATAGTTTTCTGCAAACAGGTCTTTTGTCTCCTTAGGTAGGTTTATTCCTATGCATTTTATTCTTTTTGTTGCAATAGTAAATGGGAGTGTTTCCTTAATTTATCTTTCAGATTTTTCATCATCAGTGTATAGGAATGCAAGAGATTTCTGTGTATTAATTTTGTATCCTGCTACTTTACCAAATTCATTGATTAGCTTTAGTAGTTTTCTGGTAGCATCCTTAGGATTATCTATGTATAGTATCATGTCATCTGCAAACAGTGACAGTTTTACTTCTTTTCTGATTTGGATTCCATTTATTTCTTTTTCTTCTCGGATTACTGTGGCTAAAAGTTCCAAAACTATGTTGAATAATAGTGGTGAGAGTGGGCAACTTTGTCTTGTTCCTGATCTTAGTGGAAATGGTTTCAGTTTTTCACCATTGAGAACGATGTTTGCTGTGGGCTTGTCATATATAGCCTTTATTATGTTGAGGTAAGTTCCCTCTATGCCTACTTTCTGGAGGGTTTTTATCATAAATGGGTGTTGAATTTTGTCAAAAGCTTATTCTGCATCTACTGAGATGATCATATGGTTTTTCTCCTTCAATTTGTTAATATGGTGTATCACATTGATGGATTTGCATATATTGAAGAATCCTTGCGTTCCTGGGATAAACCCCACTTGATCATGGTGTATGATCCTTTTAATGTGCTGCTGGATTCTGTTTGCTAGTATTTTGTTGAAGATTTTTGCATCTATGTTCATCAGTGATATTGGCCTGTAGTTTTCTTTCTTTGTGACATCTTTGTCTGGTTTTGGTTATCAGGGTGATGGTGGCCTCGTAGAATGAGTTGGGGAGTGTTCCTCCCTCTGCTATATTTTGGAAGACTTTGAGAAGGATAGGTGTTAGCTCGTCTCTAAATGTTTGATAGAATTCACCTGTGAAGCCATCTGGTCCTGGGCTTTTGTGTGTTGGAAGATTTTTAATCACAGTCTCAGTTTCAGTGCTTGTGATTGGTCTGTTTATATTTTCTATTTCTTCCTGGTTCAATCCCAGAAGATTGTGCTTTTCTAAGAATTTGTCCATTTCTTCCAGGTTGTCCATTTTATTGGCATAGAGTTGCTCGTAGTAAACTCTCACAATCCTTTGTATTTCTGTAGTGTCAGTTGTTACTTCTTTTTCATTTCTGATTCTGTTGATTTGAGTCTTTTTTCCCTTTTTTTCTTGATGAGTCTAATGATTTATTAATTTTGTTTATCTTCTCAAAGAACCAGCTTTTAGTTTTATTGATGTTTGCTATTGTTTCCTTCATTTCTTTTTCATTTATTTCTGATCTGATTTTATGACTTCTTTCCTTTTGCTAACTTTTGGGGCTTTTTTGTTCTTCTTTCTCCAATTGCTTTAGGTGTAAGGTTAGGTTGTTTATTTGAGATGCTTCTTGTTTCTTGAGGTAGGATTGCATTGCTATAAACTTCCATCTTAGAACTGCCTTTGTTGCATTCCATAGGTTTTGGGTCATCGTGTTTTCATTGTCATACGTTTCTAGGTATTTTTTGATTTCCTCTTTGAGTTCTTCAGTGATCTCATGGTTATTTAGTAGTGTATTATTTAGCCTCCATGTGTTTGTATTTTTTACAGATTTTTCCTGTAACTGATATCTAGTCTCATAGTACTGTGGTCAGAAAAGATACTTGATACCATCTCAATTTTCTTAAATTTACCAAGGCTTGATTTGTGGCCCAAGATATGAGCTATCCTAGAGAATGTTCCATGAGCACTTGAGAAGAAAGTGTTTTCTGTTGTTTTTGGATGGAATGTCCTATAAATATCAATTAAGTCCATCTTGTTTAATGTGTCATTTAAAGCTTGTTTTTCCCTGTTTATTTTCATATTGGTTGATCTGTCCATTGGTGAAAGTGGGGTGTTAAAGTCCCCTACTATGATTGTGTTACTGTCGATTTCCCCTTTTATGGCTGTTAGCATTTGCCTTATGTATTGAGGTGTTCCTATGCTGGGTGCATAAATATTTATAATTGTTATATCTTCTTCTTGGATTGATCCTTTGATCATTACGTAGTGTCCTTCTTTGTCTCTTGTAATTGTCTTTATTTTAAAGTTGATTTTTCTGATAGGAGAATTGCTACTCCAGCTTTCTTTTGATTTCCATTTGCATGGAATATCTTTTTCCATCCTCTCACTTTCAGTCTGTATGTGTTCGTAGGTCTGAATTGGGTCTCTTGTAGACAGCATATATACAGGTCTTGTTTTTGTATCCATTCAGCCAGTCTATGTCTTTTGGTGGGAGCATTTAATCTATTTACATTTAAGGTAATTATCGATATGTACGTTCCTATGACCATTTTCTTAATTGTTTTGGGTTTGTTTTTGTAGGTGTTTTCCTTCTCTTGTGTTCCCTGCCTAGAGAAGTTCCTTTAGCATTTGTTGTAAAGCTGGTTTGGTGGTGCTGAATTCTCTTAGCTTTTGCTTGTCTGTAAAGTTTTTAATTTCTCTGTCGAACCTGAATGAGATCCTTGCTGGGTAGAGTAATCTTGATTGTAGGTTTTTCCCTTTCATCACTTTAAATATGTCCTGCCACTTCTTTCTCACTTACAGAGCTTCTGCTGAAAGATCAGCTATTAACCTTATGGGGATTCCCTTGTATTTTATTTTTTGCTTTTCCCTTGCTGCTTTTATTATTTTTTCTTTGTATTTAATTTTTGATAATTTGATTAATATGTGTCTTGGCGTGTTTCTCCTTGGATTTATCCTGTATGGGACTCTCTGCACTTCCTGGAGTTGATTGACTATTTCCTTTCCCATGTTAGGGAAATTTTCAACTATAATCTCTTCGAATATTTTCTCAGTCCCTTTCTTTTTCTCTTCTTCTTTTGGGACCCCTATAATTTGAATGTTGATATGTTTAATGTTGTCCCAGAGGTCTCTGAGACTGTCCTCAATTCTTTTCATTCTTTTTTTTTTATTCTGCTCTGTGGTAGTTATTTCCACTATTTTATCTTCCAGATCACTTATCTGTTCTTCTGCCTCAGTTATTCTGCTATTGATTCCTTCTAGAGAATTTTTAATTTCATTTATTGTGTTGTTCATCATTGTTTGTTTGCTCTTTAGTTCTTCTACGTCCTTGTTAAACATTTCTTATATTTTCTCCATTCTATATCCAAGAATTTGGATCATCTTTACTATCATTACTATGAGTTTTTTCAGGTAGACTGCCTATTTCCTCCTCATTTGTTTGGTCTGGTGGATTTCTACTTTGCTCCTTCATTTGCTGCATATTTCTCTGTCTTCTCATTTTCCTTAACTTACTGTGTTTGGGGTCTCCTTTTCACAGGCTGCAAGTTTGTAGTTACTGTTTTGTTTGGTGTCTGCCCCCAGTGGGTACGGTTGGTTCAGTGGGTTGTGTAGGCTTCCTGGTGGAGGGGACTGGTGCCTGTGTTCTGGTGGATGAGGCTGTTTCTTGTCTTTCTGGTGGGCAGGACTGCATCCAGCGGTGTGTTTTGGGGTGTCTGTGAACTTATTATAATTTTAGGCAGCCTCCCTGCTAATGGGTGGGGTTGTGTTCTTGTCTTGCTAGTTGTTTGGCATGGGGTGTCCAGCACTGTAGCTTGCTGGTCGTTGAGTGGAGCTGGGTCTTAGTGTTGAGACAGAGATCTCTGGGAGAGCTCTCGCTGATTAATATTACATGGGCCTGGGAGGTCTCTGAAGGTCCAATGTCCTGAACTCGGCTCTCCCACCTCAGAGGCTCAGGCCTGACACCTGGTCAGAGCACCAAGACCCTGTCAGCCACACAGCTCAGAAGAAAAGGAAGAAAGAAAAGAAAGAAAAAATAAAATAAAATAAAATAAAATATATAACGTTATTAAAATAAAAATATTATTAAAATTAAAAAAGTAATTAAAAAAAAGAAGAGAGCAACCAAACCAATAAAGAAATCCACCAATGATAAGAAGTGCTAAAATCTATACTAAGATAAACTTAAAAATCAGAAACTAGTCAGTCGCATACAGCAAACCCCAAGTCTACAGTTGCTCCCAAAGTCTACCACCTCAATTTTGGGAAGATTCATTGTCTATTCAGGTATTCCACAGATGCAGAGGACATCAAATTGACTGTGGAGATTTAATCCGCTGCTCCTGAGGCTGCACGGAGAGATTTCCCTTTCTCTTCTTTGTTCGCACAGCTCCTGGTGTTCAGCTTTGGATTTGGCCTCGCCTCTACATTTAGGTCACCCTCTGGCATCTGTTCTTCGCCCAGACAGGAGGCGGTTAATGGAGCGGCTGATTAGGGGGCTCTGGCTCACTCAGGCTTGGGGGAGGGAGGGGTATGGAACGCAGGGCGAGCCTGTGGAGGCACAGGCTGGCATGACATTGCAACAACCTGAGGCATGCTGTGTGTTCTCCCGGACAAGTTGTCCCTGGATCACGGGACCCTGGCAGTGGTAGGCTGCACAGGCTCCCCAGGAGGGGAGGTGTGGATAGTGACCTGTGTTTGCACACAGGATTCTTGCTGGCTGCAGCAGCAGCGTTAGCATTTCATGCCCGTCTCTGGAGCTCGTTTAGGTGGTGCTCTGAATCCTGTGTCCTTGCGCACACTGAAACAACGGTCTCTTGCCTCTTAGGCAGTTCCAGACTTTTTCCTGGACTCCCTCCTGGCTAGCTGTGGTGCAATAGCCCCCTTCAGGCTGTGTTCACGCAGCCAACCCCAGTTCTCTCCCTGGGATCTGACCTCCGAAGCCCAAGCCTCAGCTCCCAGCCCCCACCTGCCCTGGCGGGTGAGCAGACACGCCTCTCGGGCTGGTGAGTGCTGGTCGGCACCGATGCTCTGTGCGGGAATCTCTCTGCTTTGCCCTCTGCACCCCTCTTGCTGCGCTCTCCTCCGTGGCTCCGAAGCTTCCCCGCTGCTACCTCCCGTCTCCGCCAGTGAAGGGGCTTCCTAGTGTGTGGAGACTTTTCCTCCTTCACAGCTCCCTCCCAGAGGTGCAAGTCCCGTCCCTATTCTTTTGTCTCTGTTTTTTCTTTTCTCTTTTGCCCTACCCAGGTACGTGGGGAGTTTCTTGCCTTTTGGGAAGTCTGAAGTCTTCTGCCAGCTGTCAGTAGGTGTTCTGTAGGACCTGTTCCACATGTAGATGTATTTTTGATGTATTTGCGGGGAGGAAGGTGATCTCCACGTCTTACTCCTCCAACATATTGAAGGTCCTCTCTCTACAGTATCCTTTTGCCTTGCTTACAATTCAAGTATCTTTCCACTGTTTAATTTTACTCATAAGACCGAAGGATATGTATTACCTAAAACCAGCTCAAGCTACAGTCATGGTCCTTCAGTCTGCTCTTCTATACTCTGGTGAAGCCTCAACACAGTCAGAAAGGCTGGCGGATTGTGTGACTGGAGCCTTGCCACTGTCCCCATTACAAAGCCCATGAACATTCTCTCTGAAGCCAATTCCAGGGTCATCATCTTTAGTGTGGAAGTGTTCTTCTCTTGCAAAAGTATCTCATTTGTTTCTTGGAATTAATGACACCTCCTTCAGCAATCCCTTATGGCTATTACTATAACCAAGAAAAAAATTCTTCTAATCTCAATTTCTCAAATTTACCCAAAATATTTTGTACTTTTGGTGTTACATTCCTTTATTATTCAACTCTTTCAGCTAAAGAGACTGAAAAATTGATTTGTGATTTGTATACTTCTTAAAGCTATACTCTAAGATGTCTTCATTTGATCCCATCTTAGAGATTTAGGACCCAGCTCTGCCTAACTTCCAACTCTCAACCAGAAATAACTGTAAGTCAGAAAAAAAAAGTTTACTCTCAAGTCCTACTTTTTGCCTATTGGTCCACTCATGTTACAGTTTTCTATCCAGCCATGGTCAAACACTGCATCGTAAGTGCAAACACGTATTAGGAACATATAGTGAAAAACAGCTTTGCTGACAAATATATATTCAATTTATCCTAGAGATAGAATCCCAAGAGTAACAGGGCCTGGGAGTGAAGAACTATGAATACAGTTTGGATGGCCATGTCATTAATTACTAAGAGGCTATAGATTCTATCATGCAAACTAAACAAAATCTTTAAAGACCATCAATCCCAAAGTACCCATCCAAACAAGGACACATCTCTTCCACTTCTAATAATTTTCCAAGTTGCCTTCAGGGGGAAATCTAAAAGTCTGGTCTAATAACAGGATACCTCCCACTGTTCTTTGGTTTGCTGTGTGTGTGTGTGTGTGTGTGTGTGTGTGTGTGTGTGTGTGTGTGTGTTTTGGTGAAGTAGGAAGGGTGAGTGGGAGGGCTGTTTTCAGAAGAGGTAGGTAATGGAAAAGAGGGTAGCTTTTTCTTTTTAATTTATAGTTACCTAATTTATTAAAATGTAAAATCTATACATTGTAGATTGCAATTATTTCAATACCCTATGTTTCCAGAAATGTCACGGTTTAGAAGAACCCATTCGTGGCTATTAGAAAAAGCAGAAAAGGAAAGAAAACCTCACAATAGAGGAGTGTGTGATGTGAGATAAGAAAGAAAGGAAAGGAGCAAGGAGGGAAAAGTAGGTGAAAATAAAAGAGGATGTCAGGGATTGGGAACAGAAATATGTAGAAACCATTTGTTTCGTCATTATAGAAATCGTTATTAATAATCATAATAAAGTCATTCTTGTTTCTGCTTAAATGTGTATCCTTCTTTATGCTAACAACATAAAAATTCATGATGCCATTTTTAGACTCTTAGGGCTTCCACTTTTTTTCCTGGAATATTTAGTTTAGAGACAGAGTTTGCATCCACGAAAGGAGGTGACAATTTCTACAGCTTTCACATAGACTAGGTTGTTGCTTCTAAAAGCCTTTGTGAAAGAACATATCAGCTCCTTACTTGCACTTTATTTTTTGCAAAGTATTAGAGAGCACCATGGACATCTCTATAGCTAATGTTGCTGGAAGATTAATTTGATAAGAACCTGCTAATACTTTTGAGGTTTCCTCCGCAAAGCCCAATAGAAGTAGTATTTCATTGTATATTATTTCTTTGTGTCACTTAAAGTTTGTAACCTGACTAGTTGTTAAATGAGATTTTAGGACGTGGCTACTTTGCACAGTTCTGTAAAGCAGAGACAAATGTAAAATTACTAGCAAGCAAGAGAGAAAGAGAGAGAGAGACTGACTGACTTTTGTTTTATTCCTGTTCTTTAATTGAACCACCACAAAAAAACCTGTCCCAAATCAATAACAAAATGCTGAATTCAGATTTTTTGTACAAGTAATATAAATAAAAATATATTACATAATATGTATTATTTTATATCCATTGTGTTCTTGATATTGTTTGGTTCTTAATAATGAGTTTGTTCACACTGAAACAAAATTTAAAGAAATTTAGAGTTGATTTATTTTCTTAGCTCTTGCAGTTTAAGCACGACAATATCTTATTTTCATTTTTTAGCTCTTCAAAATTTCCAAGACAACTAGATTTATCCTCCAGAACAATTCCACACATTTTCTTCACTTAAATTAGTTAAATCAATATGAAAAATAACCAACAGTTTTGAATATTTGTTTCTTTTTTGAATAAGCATCTAGCCTTTGTCAACAGAAATAAAATTGTATTTCAAAATCCCTATTTTATAAAAATGCAGCTAGCTCTGAAGGAATATCACATTCAACTCATGAACATTTTTAAACACAAGATTATGTATGGGCTCACTTCAAATTCATGAGGTAACAACATGCAAATAATTATGCCTTGGAATGTTATGGTTAAAAATGCTAAAAAAAGTTATTCTGACTTGATTATGAGTTAGCGGCATCATTTAGGTCTAGATGTTCGATATGAATATTCAGTGTGATACATTGTTTTTAATATTGCCTTAAATGGTACAATCATCCTTGGATGACATACGTACTGTTGCACAATCCATCTCAGTTACAAAGGAATGATTCCCTGGATGTTTAACTGAAAATTATATGAGCTACTTTTCTGTAGCCCTGCCATCCAATTCTCTGATTAAGCAGCACCCTCAGAGATGAACCTTAAAACCAAGCTGTTAGAGAAAAAAAAAATCAAGGAATCCTATAGTGTGTAACTTACATGAATTCTTCCTAATAGAATCCACGGGCCAACAATTATTTATTGAATATCAGCTATATCCATGGTATGTTTCATTGGAGGCTATAAGATATAATATCTACCACCATTTATTGAATACCTACTCCAGACACTGTACTGGTAACTATCTTCTGTATGCTGGTATGGGCAGGCTTGAATGTCAGGCTAAAACATCTAGAACTGATCCTGTAGGCAGTTGGTAACCTTTAAAGGGTTTTTTTTTTAGAGGGTCAGGGAAACATGCATGTGTTTTAAGAACAGAGAGAAAGATTAATCTGGCAGCAATGTGCATGGACAGTTAGAGTTCAAGATTAGCAGCAAGGGGATTGCCAGGTGGTAAACAGAACGGGTCTAAACTAGGGCTGTGTCAATGGCATGTGAGGCCAGGGCTGGAGATGAGAAGCACAGGGATGAATTAGAGGGTCTGATGAAAACCTAGTCTTAGAGATTATGAGAAGAAGTTACAGTTGAAATTCCACGTTGGGGACTTTATTTCATAACTATATTTGTACATATGTGAAGAGATAGTTTTGTATTAAAAAAACAATAGGTGATGCTGTAGTAACCACAACATCTCAGGGGCCTAACATGATGACAGTTTCTCTCTCAGTCACAGCACAGTCAGATGCTAGTGGGGTAGCACCCCTTCATATTATAATTCTACCATCTGAAACACATGATTTCCAAGGGGTCTTTACGTGAGAACAGAGTATTGGAGGGTTACACAGAATAGTTTTAAGGTTTAGGCCTGGAAATGGCTTATATTAATTTTACCCTTATCTCACTGGCTATAACCCAGGCACATATCCCCATCCTAACCACACAGAAGGCTAGAAACTTGGAACCGCTCATATATTCAGGGAACACTAATGTCAGCAGGTTTAGTTGTAAGAGCAAAAGATTACAACAACCCAAACACTTGTTAATTGGGAGCTAGTTAATAAATTATGCTACATGTACACATTGGAAAGTGCTAAAAACAAGTACTAATATGGGAAGGTCTTGAAGATACATCAAGTGAAAAAAAAAATGAAGTGCAGACAAGTATGTATACTATGTTACCTTTCAGTGAAAAGGAGCAAATCTGAAATACTTGATTGAATTATAAAGAAACTCTGAAAGGATACATAAGAAATCAATGACAATGGTTACCTATTTAAAGAAGGGGTTGAATGAGTGAAAACACCCTTCAAAGACAGCCTAGGTTTTATTTTCACCCATAACCCAATTCAAACAAATGAGTTTGGTATTTTACCTTTTCTATTATACAAACCATGTTTACATTATATTTTAACAAGAAATGTCAAACAATGTATGTCTCAGTGTGACCTAAAAACGAATGAATTCAAGCATAATTACAAGGTAACAAACTCCAAGACAGACCAATGGTGGAATGCCACCAGAGATGTGGATTTGTTTGGATACTTTCTGAGCATTTAATAGTGAAACTATAGCTGGTTTGTATTCTGAGACTTCTTAATGGAAGACAAACAAAACTAGATGCTGATTATTTTTCCTTGAATTGTGTCTTTCTAAAAGCCCAATTTAAATTTAGCTTGGGATTTCCTGTTAATGCTTAAAAAAATGTCAAAGCAGCTGTTTGCTGTTTACGGTTTGGTGTGCTAGAATTTGGCTCACTGTGGATTCCAGACTTTGCCTGCTAAGGGAGAACTAAGAGAACCTTAAGTGCCATCTAAGTAGGTTTTTCATTTCAGGAGAATCACAGCGCATTTCTGGAAATGAGGGAAACAACCCCATCTAGCCAGCCATCCTGTCTGCACCTCAGCTTCCCTACCTGTAAAATAGGGGTTGGCTATCTTCATAACAGGGTTTTCGTGAAGAATCAATGATGAGATAGTCTATCAGAGATTTGTACACTGGGAAGCGCTAATTGTCAATTATTTTTCTGTAAAGTTCTTCTTGATGTCTTAAATAAGACTAGGACCTGATGTCAACCTGCTCCCGTTGCACCTGTGCCTCTTCTTCCAATGATTCAATGTTTGTTTTTCCTCTCTCCTGCTAGTGTGCAGTGCCTTGCACAATACAGTATTCCAAGTGTCTACTGCAGAGACAGGTATATAGCTCAATTATTCATTATTGAATTAAATGAGTGACTATAAGAAATTCTTGATCCTCCCTCTGATTCACACTCTTTCCCCATGGTCAGCACTAACCACCAGAACTCCTCGGGCAAGAAGAGTGTCTAGGAGATTAGTTAGTCAATATTCCTGAAGGAGCAGATTAATATTTGTCTTTTAGGTTGGCCATACCATATTTTACTAATTATAGGTATAATGTTACAAGGGATGTGATTTGTGCTGAAGTCAAATCCATTTTGTTCTATGCTTGTAATAATAAAGTATTTGTAAACATATATTGAATACTTAATATGTGCTAGACATTGTTTTAGACAGTTTACATTTAATCCTCTCAACAATCCCATGGGATCGATCCTGTTATTGTTCTCATTTTACAGATGAGGAAACTGAGAAACAGGTAAAATATCTTGCCCATGTTTCCACAGCTTCTGTTGGCAGAGCTAGGATATTGATTTAGGCAGTTTGGGTCCAGAGGCTACATTCTTAGCTCCTCTACTATACCTTTTTATAATGAGAAACTATTTTTAACATAGCATAAGCACCATTGAAAATATACAAGGTAATTCTAAGTTAACTTGGAAATGGATATTTTAAATGGTCAGTTTTGGTGCCAAAAGAAAGGCTTGGGTACTCATGCATTCCTGGTTGCAATAGAAGATGACATAAATTTTTTGGTAAAATAACAGTATGTGGAATGTAATGTATACTCTATGAAAATGGCCAAAAATCAGACAGGGTTGACTTTGAATCACTGTTACTAATGGTTTGACTCATTGATCTCCATTTCTGGTAGTCTGCTCAAAAGAAATAATAAAGAAACACAAGGAAATGCTTACATAGCAAAGATGTATACAAAATCATTTGTGTATTTATTTGCCTACCTTTTAGGAACATTCTTACTGGAATATGTATATAAAATATATTTGTAGAAAAGTATATAAAACATATATGTACAGTTTAAGAAACAATCATAAAGAGCCACTCCCCAAATATTCCCCTTTCTGAATGCTTATGGGTAACCACTACCCTGGCTCTTCTAATAATTATATCCTTATTTTTCTTTACAGATTTTACCACCCTGCATTATTTGACAATATAGTATAGTTTTACCTATTTTGAAATACATAGAATCACACAAAATGTATTCCTTGGGCGACTTGTCTGTTCCTCTTACCATTCTATTGTGACATTTACTCAGCTATCTGGTTCATGTAGCAGTCATTTCATTAATATTTAATGTAATGAGTGACATATTTGGCTTTCTAGCTACATTCTTATTTTTCTTTTGATTTGTCCCACTTGTTTTGTATTTCTATAGTTCTCACTTTTTTGCCATTTTGTATTGATTTTTTTAATTATGTGATTTATTTTTCCTCTCTACTTATTTTTGGGTTTTTAGTGGTGACCCTTGAAATTATAACATGTATACTTATCAAAATCGAAACTTATTCAATACTTTTACTCTACTACAAATATATATATATATTTTATAAAATGGATATTCATTTAGATTAACTCACATATATAGCACTGTGTTTGCCCTTCTTTTAGCAGCTCAGATTTTCCATCTAGGATCACTTTTCTTCTTCCTAGGAGGCATTTTTTAGAAAATCCTTTAGTGAGGGTCTGCTGGTGATAAACTCAGGTTCTGTTTTTCTGAAATATCTTTACTTAGCCTTTACTTTTTAAAGATAAAATTACAGAATGAGATTTATTTTCTCAACATATGTTGGGATATACACTGTCTCTCCTCCCCAGCTATTATTAAGATATGTTTTATCTTTGGTGTTCTGCATTTTCACCATGCAATAACTGGCATGGACTTTAAAAATCTGTTTGGGATTCATGAATCCCCTTAAATATGTGTACCTGTGCATTTTATCAATTCCAGAAACTTCTTGACCATTTCTCTTTTCAAATATTGCCTCTTCCATATTCTATATATCCTCTCCTCCTGCGACTCCTATTAGATACTGATCAGTCCTTCTCAACTATCTGCAATGTCTCTTAGCTTCTCATATTTTCCAACGCTTTGTCTCTCTGCATTCTAGATCATTTCTTCTGAACTATCTTCTAGTTCACTCATTGTTTCTCCAGCTTTGACTAATCTGCTGTTATACTTCTCAACTTTGTCTTTAATTTCAATTTTGTTTCTTTTAGTGAAGTTCTCTAACTTTTTTTTTCCAAATCTGCTGTGACAGTTTTTATAGTTTTCTGTACTATTCACTCAAGCTTATCTTTAATTAATTTAAACAGTGAGGATAAGTATTTTAAAATTTATATCTTACAACTCCAATCTGAAGTCTTTGTTGATTAGTTTCAAAGTTCAAGTTCACTTGGTTCAGCAAATGCCTTCAGGGCAGAAGTAGCTTTAGTGCAACACCAACTCTCTGGGTTCCTGTCTTCACTTAGGTTTCTGCCTGATAATTCTTTACTATCTTGTTAGTTGCCTGGTACTTTTAAGAAGTTTTGTTTGTTTGTTTTTTTAATTTGTTATATCCAACATTTTTAGTTGTGGTCAGAGGGGGAAGATGGTCCAAATAACGTAATCCAACATATTACCAGAAACACAAATCCCTGTTTTGAATTGTTTAGTCATTCAGCTGCTCAAGGGTACTGGGCTAGGCTAAATAATCTTTCACATATTCTTCTCCTATAATGTTTATAGAATCATTATGGCATATCAACAATAAGAGGGTTAATAAAAGACAAAGTTTTAATATGAGCATATGCACCTGGAAATTAAGAGACCTGAGTTTTTCTTGGCCACTGACATTCTACCATGTGATGTTAGCAATATATGTAATTTACTTAATGCTTTAATTATCCCACTTGTGAACCAGAATGAAAATATATTTCACTTACAGTTCCATTTTTCCCATAAAGATTCTCTCAGCTAAGTGAAGAGTTCCCAGGAGAGACTGAATAATTCAATGTACTAAGTCTACATGAGCTAAATATCTTCATAGTTGGTTTTCACTGCAAAACGAGAAACATTAGCAACAAAAGTCTTTAACCATATCTCTTCAGAGAAAGTTCTCATAAAAGATGCTTAGGACCAATAAATGGTGGAATTGTACTCTGATTTTTTTTTTTTTTTTTAAACCATAGGAAAGAAACATCCTGTACCAGATGACAGTTGCTTTCCTGCATGGGCACTGACTGAGAACTCTCCTACTTAAATTATTTGTGATAAATTCACTTGAGCTTTAGATTTAATATTTTACTTATTTTGCAAATGTCTGTGATTTACGGGCATACATCAAGGAGAAAGTGCACTTCACAGAAATTAGGGAGAGAAAAACCTCAGTAAGCCATTCTGCCTAAGAAGTACAATGGGGACTCCTCCCTAGTGCAGATGAGACGAGAGAGTTGGTGAAAACAAACTCTCTAGTGAGTCATCCTAATGCCATTGGGACGACAGTCATCACATTCCCATGGACTGGGCAGCTAACAACCCCTACCCCAACAAAATGAAAAATCTGTAAAGTCTGTGAACTACCACAACTAGGGACATTCCTTCCCTCACCCAAATGTGGTTTGAATGAAAGAAAATGTCCTAAATGCAAAGGACTGAAAGAGGTTTAATTGTAAATGTCACCTGTATTAATATTCTTCACACTGTTTTTACTAATCATACAAATAATAATAACATTATCATTTATTGACTACTTCCTATTTTGCATACATTATCTCATTTTATCATCACAGCATCTTCTTGTTAGGTATCTTGATTCCCAACGATTGAATGAGAAAATTCAAGAATAAAGAAAAAGACCTCAGAGAAGGCAACAGGTCAATAAAAGTAAAGAAAAATTTGTACTAAAGTTGACATGACTCCAAAGTCTGTGCTTTTAACTGTTATATATACTGCCTCTCTTTATTAGAGCTTCTTGAGGAAGAATTATTTTTGAAACAGGAAACAGGAGTGGGAATTATATTGATAAATTATAAAATAATCACTTCATTATAAATTATAAAATTCTTTCAGAGACACTCCTATGTATTCACCAAATTGCTATCTTTTTTCCTGGACCCACAAGCTGATGACTTTTCCCAGCCTTGCTTGATAGGAGATTGGCGTCATTGATTGTGTTCTGTCCAGTAGAATGTGGGCAGAGATGATATGGGCCAATGCAGGCCTTGTCATGAAACCTCTTATACAATTCTCCAAGCCCTCTTTTTCTATTATTTGACAATCTTGGAGGTCAAGTGATGAAAGTGGCAGTGACAAAGTTGGAAGGAGTAGGGCTCTGTGGTCCAGAGGTCTATCACCAACTACACGGGACTCTGATGTGAGAGCTATAGGATTGCATTGCATTAAGTCACCACTGTCTGTTACAGAAGTTGGCTTACATTGCCGCATATACTACCTTTTAACCATGAGAAAAAATACCCAGTAAAGCCACTAATGTCATGCTGACATTTTCAATTTCTTCTCTACTTCTAAGGACTCAGGCTTATTACTAGGTTTTGCAAGTTGTAATAACTACTAGTCTAGTTTAGGAGAAAATGCTTTTGTCAGTATATGAAAATTAACAATGGTTCTGTTTTCATCTGGGACAAATGAACCATAATTTGCTTTGATGCAGAAATCAATTATACGTGAATTCTTTCTTCACAATGCTTTATTTTTATAACAATGAATTTTATCTAGAAAAAAATAGACTATAAGAATCCAAGTGCTTCTCCTACTTAAAATGTCTCAGATCTGAAAGCTTTCCTTTCACTTTTGCTACAGTTCTTTTAACCAGATGATACACAGAGCTTTGATGACGTATAACAAGAATTGAAAGGAATATAACGGTGCCACGGTAATCGTAGTGGATTCATCAGATCACCTGTAGAGGGAGTGTCAGCCAAGTGGTATGTTTGAAAGCTCTTAAAAGGCAGCGTGTGGACAGGACCAGAGGTATGGGAGAACAGGGAGGAAAGCAGAGGGCAAAAATGTCAAGGAATAGGAGAAAGAGAAGACAGATACTAGTGGTACTATAAAGAAAGAGAGTGGAGCTCATGCTAGATTGGAGGATTAATTATGACCTGCAAGGCAGGAAGGACTGCTGTTCCATATCTACTTCCATCCCTCCAACCAGGTACCAATAGGAATGAGAATTTTAAGGCCCCTAACCTTATCCTTGTTGATTAAAACTTCTTTTCATATTTTCATTTTAAGGGTATGTTAAGCAATGCAATGTAGCCGATATTCCTAGATGTTTTAGGTAAGAGCAAAGGTAAATCAAACAAAATAACCCACAAACATTACTCACACCTCAGTAAGGGATAGAGCTGGCAGTGGGTTTACACAATTCTTACTGTGCAAAATAAGAGTCTGTATGATTTATGTTGTAACATCAGCTGCAATATTCTGGGTCAGCCCAATTTATGAAGCACATTATGTGTTCTAGACCCAGAATTACTGCTGACTCAAAACACTCAGTAAAGAAGCAGCTTAAAGAGCTGATATTTATTTTGTATTTAGACTTCTACAGTGAATTCATTTTCAGAACTCTATGACACTTTCTCAGTTACAGCTTCACATTTTCACCTTTTAATATGTATATTATAGGTAAAGAATAAATTAGGGCTGGTATGCATAAAAAGGGAGGAACCACTAACAAATTAACTAATTGGGGTCTTAATTATGTCTCTCATGAGGGATACATATCTCTTGGCTTAAACAAGAACCTGAGCCTCCCTTAGGCTGTTCACCACATGAAAATAGGGACTGAAAATGCCTGGAATGCCCTTCTCTCCTTCGGTGCCCTGACAGTGTTCCTTCTCCTACACTCAAGCCTTACCCCTCCTGAGAAGCCTTCCCTGGCCTGCCCATGGGGCTCCTTTCTAATTTCCTAGTCCTTTATAGATAATTCCATCTCAGAGCTTCTCAAATTGTACTACATGCATGTATCTCTCCTACCCCACTAGGTGGTGGGCTCCTTGAGGGTAGGAGCCATGTTGGTATTTTTGTCCTTTCTTGCACTCAATAAAAGTTTATTTAGTGAATAAAAGTAAGTGGAGAATGACTATTCTTTGATTTGTGATTCTGCAAATGTCCAAGGTGCTTGTCTTTGCTTGAAGTTTGGCTTCATTGACAAACCTGAAAACTTTGTTCAACAGGTCTGGCCCACCCACTACCTTTGGCTGTATGCTTATCTAAGAAAGCTACATACTTTGGTTTGTTACCATGTCACCCACTAGAAATGTTGTGCTCCTGTGCCTCTCCAAGCAACTTTTCTGATTTCTTCAAACGTGGTAGACCCTCTACAGCTCAGTCAATATGTGCTTGGAAATCTTGCTCTGGTCACCTATTTGGGAGACACTAAAACAAATATGGCATCCTCTTGATACTCCAGGGGCTTATAAATGGTTTTGGGAAGACAGAAAATTTACGTGTAAAAATATAAGGTCCAAATGATGGTAATAATATTATGAAAAATAATTTTAGGCTTAACTACTACCTTAAAATTTCAAAAAACATTCACATACATCATCTCATTCAATGCTCACTATCCCTTACAAGATCTTAGGTCTACCTAAAGTAGATGTAATTCATAAAGGAAGCATGAAATTCATTGGCTAAATATGTCGCATTTCATTGCTATTTTACAAAAGGAGAAACTGAGGCTCACAGAGATGATCTAGACCACGCAGCTCATTGGAAAGGGAGAGACAGGGCTGGAAGCAAGGACTGCAGGCTTCAGTTTAGTCCCCTTTTCACTTCGCCACTCTCCTGAGAATGCGTTAGGACCTCAATGATAGTGAATTTGTCTGATGTGCCTTCTTATGCTTCTGTGATCACTCTTACAAGAAAGCCCTCCTCTCCAAATCCTTCACTGACAGTTATCTTAGAAACCTGAAGATCACCACTGCTTTATCACCAAAAGAGCAGACCAGAATTTGAAATTAAGTGTCTTCCTCTCACTCTTTCTTGCTAAAACTCTCTGGACTCTGTCAGCATATAGTCAAAAAAGAGACTAGGCAGGGGATTTTAGATATTGTTTTTTTGTGTGTATTTAAGGATTTTCTCTAATATTTTGGTTATTTTATATATATCTTTTTCTAAGGAACAAATATTAGCCTGAGTATCAAGAGTACAGAATTGTAAATTACTAACTGTCCCAACTACTACATCATCATCACCGTTGTCACCATACCATCACCCTCCTCCTTCTCCTCCTCTTGTCTAACATGCTTCATATTCTTTGAGCACTTAACTACATGCCAAGCACATGCAGTTCTGTTTTTCCCTTCATTTAATCCTCATAACAATCTTACCAGGTTGGTATTTCTGTTCCATTTTATGGTTGAGAAAACTGAACCCTGGTGAGATTAAGTAATTTACCTAAGGTCAGGCAGCAGGACAGTTATTTGGTAGGTAAAACTCTGGTCAATCTGTCCTATGAGTAGCAATAAAAAGCAACATAGACCAACTTCAAGCATAAAAGATGCAAAGCACATTAAAGATGGCTGTAAGCTCTTCAAAGGCAGAGACTTACAGATCCTCCTATTATATGCTTTCCAAACACCCTGTACTTTTTTTTTTTTCATAGAACTTATCACAGCTTATAATTATGTACTTAGTTTTGTGATCATTTATTTAATGTCCTTCTTCCTGCTACGCTGTTCCTTCAATGAGGAGAAGAAATGCTCCTGTTCTAAAAGCTTACTTCTGTTTGTCCAGTGCTTAGCACAGTGCCTCATGCATAGTAGGTACTCTATAAATAGCTGTTGAATAGATGAATCTCCTCTGGCCTCTGTGTCTAAGTGGCTTCATTGAGGATTTCTTTGGTACTCTTAATTAATATTTTAGGACTCAACGTAAACATCTATGGAGCTCATTTCTAGCAGAAGAAAAAAGTGTACTGGACCCTGACCTGGCTTCATGTCTTAATCTTTATGCTTAGCCACAGGGTAATTTTAGGTGGTGACCCCAAAGAACTTAACTACTATACTTTAGCTATAGACACACTTTTGAAGAGAACTAGTCATTTTCATAGCAGCTATCTTTCAATTGCATGTTCGGTATATCTGAAGCAGATGAACTTTCATAAGGTACAGACACTAATATGAATTTTTAACAGCATAAATTGCACTTTTCTAAGGAGTAGCCTCTACACTTTGAAAATTATATTTTAAATGTCAGAAATAAAAAAATTGTCCTCGCTTTTCCCTAGATTATTGGAGTTTTCAGATAAGCCATTCCTCTCTATGGTCCAACAGCTTAACCAAAAACTCAATTCTTTGAACATTATTTCCACCCAAAGAAATTTTACAAAAAAAGGAGGAGGAGGCAAAAAAGAAAGAAAAGCTTTCTGTAGGCTGAAGAAATAATAAATATTATGTCAGCCTAGCCAGTAGGCTAGTGTTTTAAGAAGGATAAAATGTATCTATATTATCTTATCCCTCTTAATCTTCTGCCACAGTGGGGAAATTCTGGGGCAGTTATTGATAAAGAACAAGTCCAAGGTCATTGTATGATGAAAGGTCAGAGCTTGAATTTGACTCTGGGTTTGAACACAGAGTCCAGGTTTTTTCCTCTGTATCCATGGTTCTCGTGTTTTAGTGCTCATGAGGATTCCCTGAAGGGCCTTTTAAGTCACAAAACTCTGAGTATCACCCTCAGAGTTTCTGACTCAGTATATGTCTAGGGTGAGCCCGATCATTTGTATTTTTTAAAAGTCCCTAGTTTTGCTAGTCTGAGGACCACTTTTTAAAAACCATCACTTTACACAGTGCAGATGTGGCACTCTTTCTGTGACATAACACAAAATATGACCAATTATTTTGGGATTCTAATGAAGAACTGGCAAATTTGTGATCAAGCTTTTTTGGCTATCAACCTTTATTATCTAATATAACACCTTTCCCCTATTGGCCAATGATATGTGTTTAGAGATTCACAGATCTGGTCCACGACAGTTTGAATTTTTACACTGAAGTACCTCGCTAGGTCTGATGATATTAGGATTGTATCACTCATATACATCAACTCACTTGATCCTTATAACAACTCTATGACTTAGGCAAGGCAGGTAATGGTATCTTCATTTTACAGATGGGAAATCTAAGACCTAGAGACCTTAAGTGAAAATACAGCTTATATCTCAAATAAATAATAGAGATAAATTCAAAACTTTCTCATTTTATTACAGGTCCAGGGCTTTTTCTACTAGTGGCACTGCCTTCTCATTTGAATCATTTTAAGATTAGTCTTTCATTAAAAAAAAAAAACTTGGCAATATAAGTCATAGAACTTGTTATATATTTTATGTGTCTTAGCATAAGCTTTATATAAGAGAAAAGGAGAAATTCCTTCCCACCCCAACTATCTTTTTTCCAGAGCATGCAATGCTGCAAAATAATGTTCTCAGTCTGTTTTTTTAAACATCTAATATTTCTCAAATTCATTTTCCAGAAGATATCCTCTGTTGGTAGGAATAGATTGTTCAGTTGATTGCTAATAGGACATGGAAATAATTGTTAGTAGGTTAACATTGAAAACTCAGTTCATTTGGGAGTCACCCAAAAACTGCTACAGTAATAACACAGCTATTTGTGGCATGTGGGCAAGATATCATGTGGTTATCAGTCTGTACTCCAGGACACCACATGTATAACCTACCTCAAAGGTTTGTACAGAAGACCAAATAAAATGAGGTGTTGACAATGTTATGAAGTCTTTAAACCTCTTCCATGTTCTGTAGCAGCCAATCAGTTGCCTAGTCCTGTTCATTTTACCACCATAATATCTTTTGCATCCTTTCCATTCCCACTACCACAACCCTCATTCAAGCCTTTATTGACTCCGGCCTAGTCTTTTGTGCCAGACTCCCGACCGTTCTCATTCCCTCCAACCTCTATTCTTTCCAACCATTCTCATTCCCTCCAACCTCTATTCTTTCTATTCTTTCCAATCTCCCTTACACTTTGCTGTGTGATTAATCTCCCTGAAAACAGATATGATCATGCACATGTCAGCTTGGAATCCTTCAATGACTCCTGTTTACTTACATAATAAAATTTAAATAGCTGGATATTCAAACCTTTCCACCCTCACTTCTGCTTTTTGATCTATTTCTCACTCATGTAATTCAGGTGTCTGTCTTATACTCCAGCCAGAATTATTGGCTTGCCATTCCCCATATATCACCTGGGCTTTCATATCTCCCTAACCTTCCCAATGTTGGCCTTCTGTAGAAAATGTCCTTGATGACTCACAGTTCCCATTCTTACATGCCTTAATCCTATTCCTTTTTCAAAGCTCAGGTCCAAAGGCACCTCTTCCATTAATACTTCTTCAATGTTCTCAGAGGAAGTAATCTTACTCTTCTGAATTTTTATTGTATTATTTATGCATCCCTTTTATTTTTCCCATCTCACTGACTTTTGCCTCACTCCAATCCTCCAAATATAAAATTTTATCATACTTTCCTGTGTTTATAACCTGTATTGATTTTCCATCGCTCTGAGGCAGAAGAGCAAAATCCTTGATGTGGTTTATAGCATTCTACACAATGTGGTCTTTGTATACTGTTCTAGTCTAACTTTCCCCTTGCTGCTCTCATCCACGCTGGCCTTCTTTTAATCTTTTAATGAGACATGCCTTTCCTGTCTCGGGGCCTCCAAACATGCCGTTCCCTATACTTAGACTTCTCCTCTCCAACTCCACCTCTCCTTACCTAGTTCATTTTTATTCAGCCTTTAGAGTTCAACTCAAATATCACCTCTCTGAAGAAGCTTCTCTTACTACCTAGGCAAAGCAAGCACCCCACATGAAATTTTTCATTGTAGTACATACTACAAACATTTAGTGTTTGTGCCCTCAGCTAGTATGTAATTTCTATAAGGGCAGGGACTTGGGTTTGTCTTACTTCCTACTGGATCCGCATTGCCTAACACAGTGCCTGGATACATAGATATTGGGCAAATATTTGTTAAGTGACTTAAACATAAATAGGTAGAACACAAATTAGATATGAATATCTATTAAATTATTGAAAGTGTGGTTTTGCCTGATTTCCTCTCTCTCTTACCAGGCTGTAAACTCCTTGATTTAGTTCTGTACTCCCAACAACCCAACCCTTTATAGCTAGTAAATGCAAAGGAAATACGTGCTGAACAAGAGAATAAGTGAATGAAGGGGAAAAATGGACAAATGAACAGATGAAAAATAAAGTAGTAACCTAACTCTTCACAAAATTTTCAAATTCTCATACCTTTTAGAATCTTTTAACATTTCTAGATATGAAAAATAACCAAGCCATTCACATTTTACAGGCCAAATGGCTTGGTATTTACTGAGAACTGATGTTTATTGAGGGAAAAAGGAAAAAAGAAAGGAAACAGAAACACTATTATACTATGGAAAAGAGGCAGTATTGATATATGATGCCCAAATTCAGAGGATCCTTTATTCTTGTAACAATGCCTGATGTGCGTGTGCGTGTGTGTGGGGGGGATTCACAAATAGGGACAGCAAAGGACAAAATGGATGAGAATAGTCCTTGGAAGAAAGAAACAATTGTTTCAGTATGTTTCAGTTACAAAAGGAAATCTAATGATTTATCTGTTTTATGTTGGTAAGTTTCTGTTTATTGACATCAGGAATGACCTGTAGCTGCAGTGTCTCTTCACCAGCCAGGCCATGACACCTTCACCCTTATTTCCTCTCCTGCATGTCAATCAGCCCCTGGGAGACCAGGCGCCACACACTTGCAGACCCTTCACTTCTTATTTTCTCTGCTTGACGTGCTCCGTGTGCCACCTTGGGCCAATCACTTCTGCCTTCTGTAAAATAAAGTGTCTAGTCTGGTCTCTAGTGTTCCTCTAATGTCAAATATCCTATGACTGTATGTCTTTCCGTGCTATAAGTTTTGGTCCATGGCTGCTGGTGCCTTGATTTCATTCAATGTTTACTGTCTACTATATGCTAGGGAGTGTTGTAAGTGCTAGGGATATAAGGGTAAAACACTGATCTTAAATGACAAAAGCTTTGTCCTCAGAGAGCTACCTTCTAATGGGAGGAGATACAAAACAAACAAGATAAATAAAATATGTGATATGATAGGTACTACAAAGTATTAAGGAGAAAAAAAGTCAGGAAGGGAGACTGGGAATGTGGTGAGGACGTATTGAACAAGTAGCCAGAGAAGGTTTCACTAGGAGAGTGACATTTAAGGAAAGACTCAATCCTGTTTCCTAGCTGTTTGCTCCCGGCTCCTAGCAATTGCTTATGACTTAGCTTAGTTGCAGCTTTGTGGGCCCCTTGCCTCTTTCCTTTAAATCTGATGTTTTAGTTCATTTTCACTGCTACAGTCATGGTTCCATCCCTGTTGTCTCTTGCCAGGACCATAAGTAATGGCCTCCTTCTTGGTCTCACTGTTACCACCTTCTCTATACTCCACCTTGTTCTCTTTTCTGCTAAGAATGTTATCTTCCTTGTAATCAACTCTAGTACACCTGCTTTTGGAAAATTCCCCATTTACTTCCCTCATTGATCTCTGAGAACACCCCGCCACCCGCCTGCTATCACCACACTTAACCCCTTATATTCTCTGAACATGTCCATTCCATGCCTACACACAAAGCCAGTTCCCTCTGCCCATTCGCCACCTTTCTACCTGGCAAACTGCCACCTGCCCTTCAAGGCTCTGTTCAGAGCGCTTCCTCTGGGACATGGTCCTCACTTCCTCCGGATGGAATTGGCTTCTAACTCCTCAGTGCCCTCTGTACCTTGCACATATCTCTCTGCTGCATTTATCACGTTGTGTTTTGATTTTACATTTTCCTGTTCCTAGCTCTCTTTCCCGAGAGCATTCCTTACTCCTACATACTTTACATTTAGTAAATTCTCAATGAAACTGATGAGGGCAGAGATACTGAGGGGAGAGGAGAGGGTGGGGAAGGGAAAGGAGACGGTCAGTCAGCCGTAGAAGACGGGCAGCTAAAAGATAGGAGAAATCACTGCTTCCTAAAAGCTGTGGATTAGAAGAGACCTCACAGTATCCCAAATTCTAAAACTTGAGGCTTCAGCAGTAACCTTCCTTCTATTAATCTAGCCCTGCCCTTTTGTCCCAGTTCTTATAACTGGGCTTCTGCAACTCAGTCCCCACCTGGTGGCCCAGTTCTGAGAATTTGCCTTCTGTCTTGCCCCTCTCTCTGCAATCTCCCTTTTGGAGACCTGCCTAATATGTCAGGCTGGCCAAGCCTGGAGCTCTGTCTTGCTCTTATCCCCCTCCCCTTTCTCCCTTTTTAATCTCTGCCCTGCCCATGAACCCAGGCAGGTGGCCAGGACCCTGCTAATCCCTGACAGACTTCCATGACTCTGACTCCTGAGCATTCCATGCTCCTGGGTTCCCTCCTTGCCTCTCACTATCTGCCTGCTGTGGCCACAATCCCCCCTATCCCTCTTGCCATCTGACTATTTAGATGACCACCTGCTCTCTAAGACTATACCTTTTGGATTCTGGACCTTGCCTATTCAACTGGAGTGCTTCCTAAAAACCTCTGGGCCTAGGACTGGTTATTTTTCCTTTTTTCCCTTCTGCTTCTAGATCCTGGACCCATCCACGTTTGCCTTGCTTCTTTCTCTGCTCTGTAGGACCAGGAACACTTAATAGTGAAAGATGCTCTTGGGGCTATCAAGCCCACTTTAAGATATCTAACAGTATTTGAATATTGGAGAGCTATATTTAAAGCTCTAGTCCAACACTTCCATTTTACAGATGAGGGCACTGAAGCCCAAAAGGGGAAGTGACTTTCCCCAGGCTGCACAGTTAGCCTGTGGCCGAACCACTGCTAAAGTCCAAGTTCCCTGTGTCACTGTCAAGAAGTGTCCTTTTCACTATACTCTTTCACCTTGGAAGACCTGCTTTTCACAAATCAGAGTTCTGTAAAACAAGGATCATAGACTCACATGCAGGCACTATGAAGAGGGTGTTGATACTAACCTACAGCCAGCACCTTTTCAAACTAAATAGATCGAATTTGATTAATCTAATCTCCTTCAAGGACATTGGAGTATGTAAAGAACCAGGAAGAGACAGTAGCTTTAATTTATTCCAAATAGCATAACATTTTTGAATTTCTCTTCTGGGTGTCAATAAGCTTAGAGAAGATGGTCTAGGGATTCAGAGCAATTAATCAATTAAGAAAAGGAAAGAAATCAGAAAATGGTAAATAATGAATCACCGAGTGGGTCATAAATTGCATTCCACAGGAGACATTCCTGAGACCAAGGTCCTTAAAAACAATTTAATCTGAAGACATGGAACATATGCCAAATATATCTGTCTAGTCAAGTGATAAGCGGCTCATAATTAAGACGATTGACCAGCCCTTACTGGGGATTCATTAAACCTGAGCTTTATCACAAGTTTAAAATCAAGTGGGGGAGATGGCTGTGCACACAAATAGGAATAAGTCAAGGCATGCAATGAGTGTGGTATAAACAGGAACGCAACGGAACTGTTGCAAAAGAAGTGACTTCTCCCACCAAGATAGACTAGCAAGAATACCATGGAAGCAAGGGCTTCTGGGATCTCAGAGGTAGCCTGACCTAATGGGCCAAACTGAAGCCCTCAGAGTTACCCTGGATGCCACCTTTGTTTTACCTCCTATATCCAGGCAGTCATCAAGTCTGTCAATTTCAATACCTAAACTACCTTGCAGACCAGCTTTTTCCCTGTGCCGCTACCTTAGTTCAGGGCCTTGTCATTTCTCAGTAGATGTCTGAAGTAAGGCCCTGGCTGATCTTAAGCCTACAGTCTCACCTTCTTTCAATTCATCCTCCACACTGCTGACAGAATGATCTCACTGCTAATCTGATCACATCACTCTGGAGTTTAAAATCCTCCGATGACTCACCCTTTGCAAGGCCTTCCCTGATCTGGCCCCTATTTTCTGCTCAGGTCCTTCTATTCCTTTCCTTGCACATTACGTTTCAGTAATATTGAATTCCCCGCACTTCCCCTAAAAAAAGCCTTTCTCTCTTTATACCTCCATGATTCTTCCCTGGGTCCTCCTCCAAAGTGCATGGTTAACAGAAGAGCCATTCGGCAATCGGGAGGAATCACGTTCACTGCAGGACTTAGAAGGGCCCTCATGCCAGTGGTTCTCTCTTCTCCACAGAATTTTCCTAGCAACATCACTCCATCCTAATCAATATCAAGTGTAGAATCTCAACCTTGTTTGTGGATCTTTGGTTGAAACCTTTACATCAAGTAAGAGTGAAACTGTTGGCAGGGAAATCATGAGGGCCAGTTACAGGGAAGTGAACAGGACGATAAAAAGGAAAATACCAGTCCTTAAGTACATACAATGTGCTTCATGCATTACACATTCTATTTGCTACGTGTACCACATTTAATCTTTATAACAAATTGGCAATCTTTGTTCCTTTAAAGATAAGGAAAATAAGGCTTATACAAACTGATTGCTTCCTCAATGTCACTTAGTAAGGAGTAAGGATCACTTAGTAAAGATCCCAACCCTAATCTCTTATCTTTCTACCTTCTTATCAAGGACCACAGCATGGTAACCGTGCCCCCAAATTGCTTTCTGAACCATTCAAAACAAACATGTTGAATTTAGTTTTAGTGCAATCAACTTTTTTCCCTGGTTCTCTGAAAATGTGCATATTGTAGATGTGTCACACCTTCTCCCTCCCCTCACCAGGAAGTCCGGAGGCAAAGACAGAGCACAGCCCATACAAGCAGATCCCAGTTTTTCCTTTCTGGACAAGAGAATTAGACTTGTGACTTTATAGAACTTAAAGTAACTTGAGAGGCTATTTAATGAAATGCTATCTTTTTATAGAACAGAAAACTGGGACCACAAAAATCATACAGTACATGAGCAGCAGAGACCAGACTGGAAACTCCCAGGCGAGACTGGCTCATTTCCTGAGCCCTGATGGCCGAGCACTCCCCCATGTTGCTTCCGTTAATCCTTACAAAATACCTGTAGAGTAGGTATTGTTACCTCTATCTCACAAATGGAGGTTAAGTGACTCAACCCAAGTCACACAGCTGGTTACAGGTGGTGCATCAGGCATTCAAACCCAGGTCTACACCAGGAAGCTTCTGGCTTCAACCCCCCACTCCTCATGAACATTTCAAGTTCCATCTTCAAATATCCATGGACCGAAAGGAGGGTTTTTTGCTAGAGGCTAGAGCCTTGTGACTGAAGTTGCACAGTCAATTTAGATGGATCCTTTGGCAGCTCACTCCAAACAAGATAGAACACCAAACAATGACTCCACTGTAGGAACAATCATTTCTCTTAAACACTTAAACTTTAAGGATTTTTTTTTTAAGAGCTTATGTACATCATAGTAAAGTTCTTAGAATATTGAACTTATTTTACTTATAGAAAGCCATTTTCTTGTCTTTGTACTTAAAAATAGTGAGTACTGACTTCTAAAAATAAAATCAAATAAACACATACCCTTGCTCCATACACCTATGAAAACTAGAGTGATGCAGTAAAAAGGCAGAAAACGTAGCTCTTTAATAATCAAGGGTAGAATCACACCATGTAGAAAAATAAAATATTAGCAGACCTCTGAAGGTGGAAACAAGACCCTGTTAAAAACTGCTGACTTTTATTTCTATCATTTAGAAAACTCCAAGGGCAAAAACAAAAACCTGAAACGCTGATTCTAAAAATCCTTGATGAAATACCCATTTAGAAATTAATATTTATCACATTTTCAGTGTTCCTGACACAACAGCTCCTTATATGCTGGTGTTTATGAATACAAATTTGCTGGCTCTGTGGACATATATTATCTTTTCAGAAAATAACAAGGGAGGCAGATGCCTTCTTATGATTACTAGAGCTAGAATTCTACCAAGAATGGACAGCAACATTTATGACAAATAAAACTGAAATCAATGGACCACAGAGATCTTAGTCATACACTGATTCAATTAATTATAATGAGAAAATAGACAATGACTCTCTTACCATTTAAGACAATTTAGAAAACATCGGTGATGTGCTTTCTGTCTTATTCTCTCTTAGATTAACATGGAAGAAATAAATAAAAGGTGGAGGGATGGTGGAGATACAGTTGGCGAGGGTTTCAGAGAGCATAAGATCACATCCAATGGCTCTGAACTAAGTGTCTATAGCATCACAAAGCACTTAGTATCATATTTCAAATATCATTATTATGCTACAATTGTTCCTTAATATTTCCTTTACATAAGTTTAAAAGCCCCAGTAAATAACAATGAACAAACCATAGACTGGTTTTAATTCTTGCTACAGATTTTGGAGACATTTCTGGACTTTTTTTCTGGCTGAGTCATTCTTTTGTGCAACATAACCTGAAAATGTCAGATGCTGTGCACTTGAACCTATAATCTAATAAGACAGACAAATAGAATTTCCACAGCACTGACATAAAGTTTAGATGTAAGCGTCATAATGGAGAAGTGTGTGAATTCCTGCTTCTGCATCTGTAATCTCTAGCACCCTATAGCCGCGCTTAGCTAAAGTCTGTCCCATAACACATGGTTACAATATGTATGGTTGTGATGGTGATGGTAATAGTGATGATGATAATGATGATATTACCATTAATTGAGACCTTGGATACATGAGACACTGCACAGGGAGTTAAATGTCCATTGAACTCTCAGAATAACCCAGAGAAGTAATTATGATTAATCTTCATTTTAAATGAAGCAACCTAGCCTGCTGAAGTTAAGAGAATTGCCCAAGGTAGCACAGCTACTAACTGACACAAAGTTAGGGGAAAAAATAGATCCCAGTTCAATAGGAACATAAAACAAAGAGTGTTTTATACTGTCTTCGGCCCCATGTGATGGAGCTAAGCACCAGCCATCCTTCCAAACTGACAGCTCTGAGTCTGCTCTGTTGCCAGCTGAAGCACCTGCCCCAGGAAAGGCCCCATGATTTTAAGCTTTAGTTTTCCAACCATTCTCCTACACTCTGGTTCCCAGGACTTACTCTAGTGGCCTCTGTTCTAAGGACTGGAGTTCTATGCCAGAAGCACAGCCCAGCATGTGAGGTCTACAGGCGATCCCCAAGATAATAACTTCTGGAACTCACACTCTGTCTATGATTCCTCCTAGTCTAGGCTCTTTGAAGACTAGAAACAAGTCTTTTAATCTCCACTAACTGACAGTGCCTGACATTGAATCATGATGAATGAATGCCCTTATCAGGCTCAGAGGTCGCTGCCTCATTCACTGGATCTACTTCCCGCTGTCAGATGCCTCAGCCCTGGGTCCACTCTTCCATGCAAGGCCTTTAGGCCTGGCTCAGTCCTTTATCTCTGCTTACCTGTAACCATCACGCCACTGCCTGGTTCTGCAGATATGAAAGGAGTACAGCAGAGAGCGTGGAGTAAATGGAACTACTAGGTCCACAGTGATACTTGACTTGGGTCTTAAGGAATAGTTAAGAGCCTTCTAGAAGAAAAAGAGATGTAAGCAAAGGCAGAAGAGTTCTAAGTGTAGACAGTATATTTGAAGAATGTCACCAGCCCAATGGGACTAAAACAAAGAGGCAGAGCAGTTTTGTGGTAGTAGAAGGATAGACAGCAAAGAGTTCCAGAAATGTAAGGCGCCCTCACTATTGCACTCATCCCCAAGACACACGAAGCATTCATAGGAATATGTGATCGCACGGTCAAGTGCAATCCACTGTTCTCAGATTGCCTGTGTGTTTTGCAGAGCCTCCACACTTGGTAAACTCCCTGCAGGGGTCAGTCACAGGTTTTCAGAACATACCCAGTCAATACCTGCTGACATCAGCTATCAAATGGGGCATTACTTGAAAATAAGGAAGGAATATGATTATCCCTGATGAGGGCATCTCAGTGAACCTTTCCTCTGCACTTATCCATCCTTCTCCCTGACAGATATGGTAATGCAGAAGGTGTTTATCCTTCAGAATAATCATCAACTCAGATATTCTGATCCCTCCAGGAGGAAACTAGCTGAGAGCTTGCTGGGAACCTTCAATTCCATTCAATGGTATAAAACATCTATTATGTGTGAGTGATCTTTATCATGGTATCAATACTAAGTTCAAAGCAAACCCCAGCCAGTTCTAAGAGAACACCTATGTCTTACACATGCAGGAAACAACAATCACATGCCATCGTTATTATGTTCTTTTGTTTTTCCTCTTTTTTTTTTTTAATTTCTAAGAGAGATCATGCTCTGATAGATTACCTAACTTCTCTGTGCCTCTGTCTCCTCATCTGTAACACAAGAATAACAATACTTACCTTACAGTACTATGGTGAGGATTAAATAGGTGGGTATATCTAAAGTGCTTCACACAGGATCTGGTAAAAGTTTACTCATTACTTTATTGGCATCATCATCATTAATAAAGTATTCAGTGCAGTCTGTTTTAACTACTTGTTCACCACAGCTGATAAAAATTTAAGGCAGGTAGGCGAATCTGAAATGTCTACTTTTACCGTTGCCGAACAACCCCAAAAAGAAATGGCTTATTCCCTACTTTATCCACTATAGGGTTTTGATGTACAAATTGAGGCACAAACTTGGACTAACTTATTGATATCTATGATAAAATCCATTTTATTTGATTATTGTGAAATGGATCAGCATTATATGTGGGTTAAACTTTTGGCTCCTTAGATTTTATCTGAAAAGCTCAGGTGAGTGGCCTTTGATCACTCTGCTTAAAGGACATATCCAAATGCAGTATATAATCAAGAATGACCTATCCAATGACACTTGGAGAAAATGAAACAGGAATAAAAACAGTGCTTAAGACTATGAAACTATTTATATATAATCTCCCTAACTCAGGATGCTGCTTGAGAGTAGCTTCTTGCCACTTCCAAGTTTTAATGCCTTAATTATGGAGCAATGTTTAATTATGTATTTTATTATGTATAACAAATATAAATTACATACCTGATTTTTCAAAATTATATTAAAAATATGTATCATTTATCCTTGAAAGTGAAAGGCCTTTTTCAGGATGGATAAAGCTGTTTGGGGAATAGAGTATGGGTGGAATTAATGGTCCCCACATTAATCATTTATTTTATGAAAATGTGAAGGTCATTCTCCACTTTAAGATGCCTCTGAATTCCTTTTGCAAGGTCTGGTAGCTGAATTTCAATATGCAAAGCGGAGGATTATACACTGCGCACTACTATCCCCCTAAGGGCATACAGCTTTTATTTAATAAAGATGTTATTCCAAGAAGCTTTACTATAGCATTGTCGCATACAAGAACTTGTCTTGGAAAGGTGATTAGTATTAGTAAGGACAGATGGCTTGTCTCTTTGGGTAGAAGTATGGATGTCATTGCACATGCCTGTGAATATTTCCAGAGTCAGAGGCTAAGGCTCACGATGGCAAATCTATAGATACCATTTGCTGAGTACCTTCTGGGAGCCAGGTATTGCGTTAAAACATTTTATTATATTTTATATACTGTTATGAACATGAATCAAGTACAAGACACCATGTAAAAGTTCAGCATTCATTTTAGATAATTTTTATATTATGTTCTCCCATCTTATAGATGAAGACAATAAAGCATCTTGCTGAAAATCATGCAACTAGAAATGACCGCCAAACTCCAAAGGCCAAGTTCTTTCATTATCACTGATGCATGTTATCACGAGGGAAAATTAGCATCCATGAACTCAAGGTGGGGTTTTGGAGCAGGTGAGGCCAGGGCCCATGAGTCACAG
This sequence comes from Eubalaena glacialis, assembly GCF_028564815.1. Classification (NCBI taxonomy): domain Eukaryota; kingdom Metazoa; phylum Chordata; class Mammalia; order Artiodactyla; family Balaenidae; genus Eubalaena; species Eubalaena glacialis. The sequence continues at coordinate 58,948,467 of NC_083725.1, read as the reverse complement.
GGCCTGTTTCTGGACCTTCAGGTTTGACTCACTCTGATGGTTGAGATGGTAGTCAATGGCTAAAACATTAAGGCCAGATAGAAATGGGCTTCATTCTGGCTTCACTGGTTGTGTGACCTTTTTCAGATCATTTCACTGCTCTAAAACTCAGTTTCTCATCTATAAAGGAGTGATCATGGCACCTATTTCATACATGTGTTGAGAGGACCGAATGATTAACATGTTGAATGCTTTGTGCAGCATATCATAAGCCATCAATAAATGTTAGCTGTTATGGTTGTTATTTTTTCCTCCTCCTCTAATGATCTTAATTACCATTTTGGGTTTCTGCAAATTAAATGACCCCCTTCCATTTCTTTCCCTGTTCACTTTGAATCTAAAATTTGAAACGTGTAGAACCTAAAACATCAAAGGTTCATACAACTCTCCCTTTTCCACTTTATGTCCCAGCCTTGACACCAATATCCCTTCTTTCTTGATCTCATCTCATTGCTCTTTGTTCTATTTTAGTCTCTCCAAGATACATGTCGAAAATCAACCCCACAATCATTACTCCTGGATAGCTTAGCAAGAGCAAAAGAAAGACTACCATTAAATGCTGTTAAGAAAAATGTTCCCCAACCAAGAAGAAACGGAATCTCACATGTTCTGTCCAAGCAAATCAGTGTTTCACTAGATGTGTGCTGTGGCACATCTATGGATGTGCAGCAAAACCATTTTTTCTTTTCTTTTTTTTCTAATTAAGGAAGAGGATGAAACTGTCTCCTGCAAGTAAAAGCATTTAGAACACCAGTAACCAACTGCAAAGATCATGAATTAGAGTGAAAGTTCACTAAGTCTGACTAACCAGGAGAAAGGATGGTCTGCCTCACTAACATACTCTGTTAAATAATAAGGTTGTATCACCTAATGATTAAGAGCACGTGGTTTGTGGTAAGACATTCTGGGATCTGAAATCCTGGTCTGCCATTTATTGGCTGTGCAATCTCAGCAAAGTTACTTAACCTTTCGAAGCCTGAGTTTTCACATATAAAATATGTATGGGAATAGTTCTAACTTATGTACTTCTGCTTAGGATTAAACGAAATAATATAAAGCATTATCTTAACACAGGTCCTGGCACACAGTATACGCTCAATAAAAGGTTGCTGTGACTGTTATTAACATTACTGTTATCATCATCTTCATCATCATTATAGTACTGCACATAAACAGAAATAAATGAAAAAAAAAACTCATAAAATGATGCCAAATATTGATCTTTGTGTGTCCTTGGGGAATAAATAAGGATGGCTTGTAATTACCTGGTAATTGTTGACGTATAAATTTGGATTCAACTAACAAGACTGAGTGGCTACTGTGTGAAAGAGCTTTGCATTAGGTTAGATTATTACAGAATTTAATCCTCACACAAGTCTATTTAACAGTTTAGAAAACAGTCACAGAAAAGTGGCTCTTCCAAGATTACATAGTTAGCAGAGCAAGAAGGTAAACACAGTGACACAGTGTCCTGCCCACAGTAAGGGCTGGATGATTAGTTACTGAATGAATGAATGGATGAAGGATATTGGTGTGGTTTTGTCTTAATACTGAATTTAAAGTTCCTGATTGTAAATATTCTAGTTGGATTTCTTAATTCTCACTTACTGACTGTGTGATCTTGATAGAGTTGTTTCATCTGACCCTCAGTTTTCCTGCCTGTAAAATAGGGATAAATATATCTGCCCCACAGAATTAATGTGAGAATGAAATGAGATAAAATATAAACAGTATCTAGCATCATGCCTGGTTCATAGCAAGTGCTTAATACATGCTAGTGTCCCTGCCTTTTTCCCGTGAACTGAAGTCTATCAGTTCCCCAAACTCTCACAGCCTTCTCCTTACCATAGATGGTCCATTATCACCATTTCCCCCCCTCTCCAGGACCATCATTTATTTGCCTTCCAAGACAGTTTGAAAATCCAGACTCTGTATTACTTTCTTTGAGTGTAAAGACATTCACTAGGGTGCCATACACACGTCTCAGTCCCAGTCATGCCCATTTTCTCTCCAACTTTGTCTTTTCAGGTCTTCTTTAAGATACAGTCTTACAGATATTCCTCACCTCTTCACCTCTCACTGGGACCCTCTGCCTTCTTCCAAACAGTGCCAGAATTCATAAGGTCATGACATGTTTTTTTCTTACCTTATCTGTCAATATATCATTTGCCAGGTTTTAAGCAGCATTAGAAATCCACCTCCTCCAGGAAGTTTTCCTAGATTAAACTCATAAAATTGAATTTCTTTTTTCACCCTGTATCATTTGGGAATGGACTTCCTATTTTCCTAGCCCTCACTCCACTTGTACATTTAGGGTATCACTCAACCCTGATTTAGACCTTTAGTTTACACAAAATATAAATTCCTTATTGTCCATTAATATGTTGGGTTATGTCTAAGTTTCTTATAACTATATCGTAAGATAATGTGAATGTGTTCTTTTGACTATAAGCTCTTAGAATGTATCAATTTGTTCACGCTCCAAACCCTTTATAAACAGTTTGCATTATAGCACTGTAGTACAATTCCTTATTTACCTGTTGGACTCTTATTCGTCTTTGTGTTACCAGTGTTTTTCATAAGCCCTAGCAGATAATAAGGCTCAAAAAGACCCTGAATAAAATGCCTGCTACTTTCTAGTCTACTTCTATGAAGACACAGGGGCTTACAATTCTTTTAGCTTAAGTCACAAAGGAAAAAGAGGAGAAAAAGAAAAACAGCAATACTGGTTAAGAATTATAGCTGGGTGCTATACTAAGGGCTTTATATACATCATTTAACTTAGTCTCTATAACAAGCACATGAAGGAGGTATCATTATTTTTAAAGATGAGGGAATTGAGGCACAGAGACATTAAATAACTTTCTCAAACTTAAGCAATAAACAAAAGCCTAGGTTTGAAACCTTGGTACAGCCTGTGTTTTTAACCATTATTAAACAATGTATTGTTTTGTCTAAGTGGTTTCTGAATTCGTTATTTATTCGTATGTTTTCCTTCTATTCATGGAATTAGATTCTAGCTTCTTATTATATGCGCAAGGCTTTCACCAATCTGGCCCAACCCTTCCTTCCAGATGCAACTCTCAGTACCCTCTCTGATACCGAGCTCTCCAGCCAGAATAAATACACTCAGTTTCCTTAAAATGCTCCTGTCTCTCTGCTCTGTTTTCTCACCCTGGAATGCTGTCCTACCTTCCTCTGCCTATTAAAATCCCCCTTGTTCTTTATGATCACTTTGTTTTCAATAGTCTCTGCAAAGTGTAGTCTATGCCTGGCTGGTATTCTTTGTTTCTTCTTTGGTGTGTCCAAACTCTTGGTTTTTAACTGGAGATACAAACTGCTTTGTGGTTGATTAGTGGCATGCCTACCTCTGACATTAAAATGTAAACTTCTTGAAGGCAAAAGTTCTGTCTTATCAGTCTTGGTACAGTCACAGTGTCTTACACATTCCTTAGTAAACACGTACTCACAGTTTTGTGAATGGATGATAAAGTAAAAAAAAGAAAGGGGAGGAGGGGAGAAGAGGGAAAAGAGAGAGGGCAGGGAGTCGGAGTCAGAGGCAGAGAGAGGGAGAGATTACTTAATTGGTGGCTCATATAAGATCCCTAGTGCTTAATTAACTCAAACCTGCTCTTATTTTGAAATTAAAATGCATTCCAAGCTCTATATATGCTTTCAAAACACTCATTTCCTTTAATATCTGGTCAATATCTATCCCTATACCTGGGAGAAATTTACACTAACTAATGTAATAATACTTTATCTTAGTAAATATTTATGAGCTGCAATATTAGGCAATCACGTCAAGTGCTTGCAGAAGTACAATATGTTTATTCTGGACATTACTGAGAGCATCCTGAATATACTGTCTCATATACAAGACAACCCTCAAAAGCCCTTCCATTACAAGCCCAATAACTGAGACACACAAATATTTGTATGCTCTTCTCCACTATGGACACACACATGCACACAGAAGGAAGGAGGAAGGAAAAAATCCTCCAAATTACACAATCAATTCTCTCTTCAAAACATCCCACTACAACACTCTCTACTCCACACTAGTGCAGGTTTGTAGAGAAGGCTCTGAGCCCCTGTTCGTGAGCGCGAAGTCTCAAGTGTGAGGTAATCCCATTATATTCATTGCAATTACAGGCCTGTGTCCTGAGCCTCCTGCTGACAGAAGGCTACCTCATCTCATTCCTAATTAAGAGCACAAAATTTTTCCCCAGCCACCTTATTACACACAGTGTACTTGGATCTTTCAGGCAATACCCTCACATTCTGGAAGAATCAACGGCCTCTTTGAAATCTGAGGTAACCACCACAGAGTTAAAGATGTCAATTGAAACCTTTTTCCTACAGTCAGCAGATGAAGCCCATTTCCCTAGAACAACAATGGGACTATAAGAAAAAGAAACCGTGGTTACAATAAAAGATCATTAGAGAGATCATGTTCGGATTAAAAACAAACACATGCACCAAATAAACAAAAATCTTATCTGACCAAGAGTCAAGGATCATACAAACCTTCTTATTAAAGTATATGCTTACTTAAAAAATTGGAATAGTGAAACAACATAAAAGCAGCCAGATTTGTTTCCCTTTGACCATAATACAGCGGAAAGCACAGGGAATGTGGACGGATCAGAATGCAAGTCTCTTCTGCAGCAGCGCCTTGCATCAGAGACCCATCTCCTTAGATAACCAGCCCTGTGACCGGGGACACATCTCTTCTCTGCAATCCGAATTGACTTCTTCATTTAACAACAACCACAAGAAAGGAATTTGAGTTAAGAAATTCCCAAGGTCGGTTTCCTGCATTAACATTCACTGAGGGCCCCAGGTTTCTTTGATACACTCTGACCCTGGTAGGCAACAGCTGGTGCACTTTATTTCACCTAATACCCTCCAGCATTATCAAATGCCTCAGGCAAAGAAATACTAGCCGAGCAAAATCTCAGCATGCAAAAATGTATCATAAGGGTACTTCTAATCAATGAGGCCCTGACAATTTCATTCACAACCTCTGACAATTTCATTCACAACCTCTGACAATTTCATTCACAACTTCTATTTCACTGCTGCAGTACAAGTCCTGGTTAGCCCCTTATCATTTTTATGGACGTGATCCTCAGAATAGGGTCTTATTAAGAATGCAAATTCTTGTTCCTCATTCCAGACCTACTGAATCCAAAACCCTGAGAATAGAGCTCAGTAATCTGTGGTTTAACAAGACCGCCAGGTGATTCTGATGCATGTTGAAGTTTGAGAATACTGCAACAGTCACCTGAAGTGTCACCTTGCCTCTGCTCTTGCTCACCTCTAATACATTCTTCATACTCCCACTAGATCAGTTTTCCTAAAGTCTGAATCTGATTCCCTCCCTCTCTCCATCCCTCCTCTCCCTCCCTTCCCCACTACAGCTCCCCCCACCCCGCCCTGCCCTGCCCCCCTCCTACCATCCTCATTTCTTAAAACCCCCTTCGGTGACACTGGTGATCCATCCCTCATCAAATACAATACAAACTTCTTAGCAAGCCAAGCCTTTCACCATCTGGCCCCATTCGACCTTTCCAAAGTCTCTTCTTCCCACTCACCCATGCGCATTGCACTCTGAGCTCAGGCCACGATGAACCTCCTGCTGTTCCATGAAAAGGCTATGTTCTTTGAGGAATCTGTGCTTTGCTCAAGCTGATTTCTCAGAATGACTTCCCTCACCCCATCTGCTTGGCAAAATCCTTCTCATCCTGTTAGACTCTTCCTAAGCATCATTCCCCTCTCTGAGGTCTCTTCATTCATCTCCGCTTCTCCCTTTATGCCTCCAAATCAAGTTGATTCTACAGTATTTCTCTTATTGCACAATTTGATGAATACATTTCAGCTGTCATGCTATATGGTAGTCTATTTACATAACTGTCTCCCTCACTTGCCTGAACTCTTCAGAGAACTTGGGGAGGATACTTTGGTAGTTTATTTCTATTTTATTTTTATATCCTTAACTGAGAATATATTAGGCATTTATTAAGAATTCCAATTACTATTTGAGTGAATAAATTGACTTTGGAACATCTACTATCGACAGCACTGCTATGCTAGTGAGTTGCCACTTTTAACTCTATTTTACAGATGGAAAAACTGAGCCTCAGAGAAGTTAAAGAACGTTGCCAGCTAGTAGTAAAAGGCAAAGCTGATTCAAGTGCAGGTCTTTCAGACTCTAAAGCTGTTGCTTCCTCAACCAAACCACAGTGTTTTCCCAAATAAACTAAAGATGGAGTGACGATGCACAGCCATATCTTCCTTGGCATGTTTTCACATTGTCCTTACATATAGTTCCCATTATATGAAGTAAAACCTTAGGTTATGACTGAGCTGATTTATGAAGACAAATATTGGATATGTAAAGCTAAATATTTCTGGGCCTCAATTTCTTCATCTGCAAAAAGGCTTGTTATATATTACTAATATCATTATTATTATATATAATATTTAAAATAATAATTATTATACATAATAATTAATAATAATATAAATAATAGTTATTATATATAATAATAATTATATAATTATATTATTACTAATATATTATTATTATTAGCTATTAGTATTATAATAACTTCTAGGCATAATAATCTATGATTGTGAACTGGGTTCTTCATGTCTGATTATGCTGTTTCAGTAACTTAGCTCAATTCTGGGCACATTCATGATGCTCTTTAAAATTTATTTAATTGACTGGTTGCTATTGCAATTGTGTCAATTCTCATTAAAAATGTTTTGACTGAATAAGGGTATGAAGTTGACGAGAAAGTCTCTCTCCCCAATGAATATTTAATCCCGGTTTAGATTTGTCAATCAAAATTCATAAAGAAGACAGTTGGAAACTGATTTTTATCTTTACAACTAGTCACACATATTCTATTTTCCCTATTTTATCCTTGGTTGGTGCAGCTAAACCATCGCAACAGTTATTATCACTCTCATAGTTGTTTTACTTCAGACTCTCAAGTTAATACATGCTAAGGAAGATTTTAATTAGCTGAAACCTAAATTGTCATTATTAATTTACTAGTTACATTACAATACCTTGTAAAACATTTATACTGCAGTAAATGGAGCACCCATTTTCCAATGATCACGTGGCAAAGCTAATTTACTACACAGCTAAATATTTAATTGCTAATCTTAGTAAAGCTAAAGGTACTCAGCTAGATTACATTACTTGTAACAAAATGCTTAACATCATTACTTCAAATGTTATAAAATCTTATCAAAGAAATAATGGAAGTTCAGACATTTGTAAGTATTTCTGAAACATTCTTAGAATAGCCTTGACAGCTAAATGGAACTATTATAAATTAATCAGTAGATTTTTAGGAAGGTCAAATAGGGAAAGTCCGAAAGTTTTTACATTTAGACTATCAGGATGGGTAGAGAGTTTCTGTTTGGGATGATAGAAGTTCTGGAAATGGATAGTGGTGATAGTTGCACAACATTGTAAATGTACTTAATGGCACAAATTGTAAACTTAAAAGTGGTTAAAATGGTAAATTTCATGTTATGTATATTTTGTCACAATAGACAAATAGACTATCAAAAATAGACTACACTCAAGTTGGAGTATTGTCTTCCGCATCCACTACACAATGTATTCCTTGAGTACTGAGTAGGCTGTATTCACCATCACACCCCAGCTTCCTAGCATATTGTAAGGCACATATCAGATGAATACATTTATGGATTGTTAAAATTTTTTTCTGCCCAGTACTCAAAGTTAATGTTCAGTTTCTTTAAAGAAAATAGTTCTATTTCAGAAAGACATGCTATTGCTCCATCAGTGATAAAATTGTATAAATTAGAAATAGGTAGGATACGGGAAAAGAGGCAACACATATTCTAGAACATAAAATGTTAATTAGAAATAAAAAGTAAGCTGTCTCCAGTACTTGAATGTTCTCATATCCGTTGAACAGCTCCTAAGAGCACAGAAACACATGGAAGTATCTATATCACTGAGCAACAAATAGTGATGACGGATGTTGATTCCTTTCCAAAAGCAGAGCTGGTGCTTTGGGAAGACAGAAGTTCATTATACTAATTAGAGGCCCTTGCCCTACATCCTCAGAGGATGTTCTCTTGGGTAGATATCAAGGCAGACACTCTTGGGTAGATGTTTTTCAAATTAATGACTCAACAACCAAATGGCAGTAATCCTAGCGTCTCTGGTGAGACCAACTGCTTCCATTAGGGCTGCAGATAAGAGTCACCTTCCAAAAGCTCAGTAAAGCTCAGGGTTTTTGTACTGGGGCAGTGCTTTGCTTGCCCATCTGTGCTGATGTTGTGGAGCACATGATTATGAAGCAGTTCAAAGTGGCTGTACTGCAAGTCAAAATCAGAGTCAGAACATGGGATGGGAGAATTGGCTACTCATTTGAAAGGTTCCACAGAACTGCACTCAACCCAAAATCTCTTTAAAAAAAAAAAAAATGACCTATCTCATAGTATGTATTTAAAAGCACCTAACTGTAATGCCTTTACATCACAAATATTTCCTCAGTCCTCATAACAACCCTATAAGAGAGGTCCTATTATTCTCACTTTATAGATGAGAAAACTGAAGCACAGCAAGTTTAAATAACTTGCTCAAAGTCCCACAGCTAGTAGCAATGCTGGGACTTGAACTCAGGAAGTCTGGATCCAGAAATTGTGTTCTTAAATACTCCACTCTTCTGTCCCAATATATCTTAAGAGAAGTATTAAAAATAAGAAGAGTTTCTTTAAGATTTTTTTTTTCCTAAGACACTATGCATGTCCACATGTGCTACCTAAGAGCATAATCAGACCAGGTGTATTTTATTCTAATCTTGGAAAACAGGGTTCTGTGAATGAGATATATGCCAGGTGGTTTACAATCAGGCACAGCTAGATTTACAATCTAGGCACATTCTAGATCCCACAGCTCTAGAATGCTACGATTCAGCAAAAAAGCACCGAGGGTTTGGCAAGGCAGAAGAAATAAATGTGTTATTTATACTGCTAAAGCAGACCTAAGAGTTTGTTTTAATTGTATATATTTCATTTTTTCCTAACCTATACCTGAACTTCCTCAGCATAGAGACCATGGCTTGATCATTTCTGCATCCTTCATAAATCCCAGCACAGTATCAGTAGTAGTAGGGTGCAAGTAAGTCTTTGTTCAATACCAAGAGACAAATAAGCATTGTGAATTGTTAATTGCCTTAAAAGGCCACAGATAACTCATTTACTTGAATTTTATTCTTCTGGGGCCAACCTGGGGTCAATCTGGAGACATGAAAAAATATGACTTTGAATCTGTTGAGGACAACCAGATAGGTGAATTTTAGGAAACCAGGAGAGGAAAAGCATAAATTAATCTGAAATGTATTTAAATTTGTTTTCTAAAAGGCATAGTGTAGTTCATAACTGCCAACAAGCACCGTTTCATTATGCTACATTTCATCCTGTTTTTCTCAAAATACTGGAGAAATGACGGATACTAAAAGAAATTCCTACTTGTGTATTACATACGCCATTTCCATAGAGCTCTTGCAAATTCTAGAGATATGCAAGGGGAAAAATACAACTTTAATAAAATAATGGATCATATTTGAATTAAACATGATATTCAAAATGTTACACTTGGGGAGTTAACAGAATGTTGTATGCTGAGAGAGCAAGAGGCAAAAATGTCCTATAACATCCCATACCCTCCATAAATTAAATCTGAGAACATTAAAAATGGTGATAACAATGAAAAGGATTACTTATGGAACGAAAATGGAAAACAGAAACAGATTAGTGAAGATATTTTCCTCTAAAAATCTCAAAACTGTGCATCCTAGAGCTGAGGTAATAAAGGTGGTTATTTCTAAGAAATAGATCCAAAGTGTCTCCATTCAATTCACAGCAGGAACATCTAAAGTAGCAATTAATGCAACCACTGGTGTGGAATTGTTTTCCAAATGCCTCCCTGTTGGATGACTTTTTTTTTTTTAATGGAAGCAGGGCTCATAAGTCAAGATGAATTTGGAACAGTTATTTACTGAAAATATCATCATAGGTTATTAACACCACCATCCAATATTATGAATATAACCGATAATACTTTTGGTGAAATGGAAGGAACCTATCGGCGGCTGTTTATCTTGGACTACAAGGGTAATGCTTGAAACTCCTTGAGATTTGATCATGGGAAATAAACGTAGGGGAACTCATGTCAATGGTGTGTGGAGTCACTAGGTCTCCTGTCAGAAGAAGGGATAGACTGGCATTCAGAAGATCTGAGTTCAAATCTCAAAAGTTTGGCTGCCAACGATTTACACTGGGCAAGAAACTTCCCAAACCTCATGTTGCCTAGAGACTCAGTTTGCTCAACAGAAAGACATGGGAAATAATGCAGCACCGTGCTTAAGAATGCAGACTCAGATCCAGGGTGCTTGGGTTCATATCCTGGTTCCAGAACATGCTAATTTTGTGTCTCTGGGCACATTAATTGATTTCTGTGCCTCATCTGTAAAAATATGGATATAATAGTACTTAGCCCATGGGATCATTGTGAGGGTTAGGTGAGTTAGAACACGTAAAATCTTAGAATAGTGACTTGCCCATAGTAAGGACTCATTAAGTGGTCATTAATGTTACAGTTATCATTTATGAAAGGAAGGTTCATTCAGGTTATGAAATTCAGTGTAACACTGCATGAAGCTCTTCCTCTCCCCTTTTCCCCCAAGACCTGAAATAAAGCTATAAAGGTGATGTGATGCAGTCACCAGCTGGGAGATGAGCACCTTGAGTCATTCCATACATATCGCTTCACTTCAAATGAGAAGTAATATGCCTTGATTGACATTCACCAAACAGAGAATGTGCTTTTTATAAGGATGATCTAGCATTCATGTATTAAAAAGCAAATGAAAACCTAGAATTTCCTCATAGTCAGCGTACTGACAATTTTTACTTAAAATGTCCTCAGTAATTTTCCCCCCTCTAATTAGCAGCAGAGATATAGTCTCCTCACTCTATAAAACCAGGATGGGAAGACAAGTCCATTCTGAAACCCAAGGGAGTAGTAGAGTAAAAGGAATCATTAATGAAGAAGTTATCAAAAGCTGCTTTGCATCCTTTCTGGAACTATGCGGAGTATTAAAATGAATGGAAGGAAGGAAAGGAGAGAGAAGGAGGGAAGGAGGGAGGAGAGAAGGGAAGGAGGAACAAAGGAAGAAAGGAAGGAAGCAGGGAAGGAAGCAAGGGAGGGAGGAGGGAGTGAAGGAAACATCAAGTGTTTCACAATGGACCAGATACTTTACATGCAGTTTTTAATCGAATCAGAAAACCATACAAGGATGGCTATCACTATTTTTAATATATGAGAACACTAATAATTAAAAAGATGCATTCAGTATAACTGATTCACTTTGTTATAAAGCAGAAACTAACACACCATTGTAAAGCAATTATACTTCAATAAAGATGTTTAAAAAAAAAAAAAAAAGATGCATTCATTTGCTCAAGGTCACCCAACCAGTGAGGTGTTGAGTCAAACTCAAACTTGAGTCTGTAGTCTTTCACTGCATCCCATTGTTCGTGGATGTGCCAACAAGAGGATTCACAAAATGTATGAAGGAAAGGGGTCAATAAAGATGACAAAGACCCTATCCAAAGAGCTTAGAAAACAATGAAAATAAGTCCTAGGTCAGGATGGTGTTCAGAGAAGAAGAAATATATTTTTCTTATTCTCTTATACCTTCCCAAGTACAATCCCCTCCAAATCTCCCACCCCCAACACAATTTTTCCTCTCCCACAGTACATCAGTTTCCACCCTTCCTGTGCTAGGGATTCACCAAAACTTCTCATGTGAAATAACATAGTTCAATAGTGCTATGGTCATGAACACCATGGACAGACTTCCTAACCTGGACAGTGTTCCTTTCATCGTACCATGCTGTAAACTCTGGTGAAAAGTCAGAAGCCCTCCTCATAGTAGAAACGTCCGCCCATATTGAGGAATTGTGGAGTTGATGGTATGAAAAGCAAATCAATTCTATTTATAAGTCAGAGTAACCTAGAGCAACAAGGAGGTGTGGAAAGGAAGGATAGTATTTGATGAGTTTTACTTTATTTTCATATTTTATCAAATTTGCTGGTTGAACAGTTAGCAAATCTGATAAAATATGTTGCTTTCTTGGTTAGACCACAGAATATGAAGACAAGCACAGTGATCCTCTAAAAGCAGCTCATTCATTCCCTTTACCTTCTACATCGTCGCCTTTTTCCTACTATATTACTAATTTTAATAACCCTTCCTAGAAGATATTGACACTGCAGAGGCTGTGCGTTTATTAGAATTTACATGCTTTGGATTAAAAAGGACACTCAACTGGTTACATATTTCTCCCTAGCAATGAGACCTTGACCCTGGGCACTAGAAAATCATTGAACATCACCATGTAAGGCCATCATGGCATCATGGTATATTAGTCTGCTCAGGCTGCCATAACAAAATACCATAGACTGGGTGGCTTAGACAACAGAAGTACACTTCCTCACAATTCTGGAGGATGGGACATCCAAGATCAAGGTCTGGCAGGGTTTGATTTCTGGTAAGAGAGCTCTTTCTGGCTTGCGGATGGCCAACTTTTTGCTATGTCCTCACATGGCAGAGAGAGAGAGAGAGAGATAGATCTCTTTCTTCTTCTAAGGCCACTAATCCTATTAGATTAAGACCTCACTATTATAATCTCATTTAACCTTAATTATCTCCTAAAAGCCTTTTCTCCACATCTCCACAATCACACTGGGGGTTAGGGCTCTAAAATATGAATAGGGAAGGCACAATTCAGTCCACAGCAAATGAGGTGAGGATTCGCTACATAACTAGAATTTTCAGATTAAGAAAGTACAAGAAATAAATATTTCATGCTCAAACATAAACCTGTAATCTTTTGGCATGTGGGACAAAACAGCTGGAAAATCTTACAGTTTGACATATCATTGTTGGTGGTTGAAGAGGACTCTGGTATTCTGGTTTCACTTTCACTTGTTTGTGGTATGGACAATGGGAAAGGAAGGGATGGGAGCCTTCAGCCCCAGTGCTATAAAATGCCTCATATTCCCTTTTCTTTACAAGGCAGTAAAGAAAGCAAAGTCCTGAGTATCTCTTACTTGGCTGCCACCTTGAAATTAGGTAGATTCTCCATTATATTCTTATTGCTAATGGTTAAAGACATCCTAGGCCTCTTGTATACATGCATTTGACATAAATTTTATTAGTTTTGCTTAGTGCTGGGCATTGTGCTAGGTCCTGGGAGTACGAAGACGAATGAGATCAAATCCTTCCCTTTAAGGACTCCGCAGTCTTACAGCAAATCAGGATTAGAATTCAAAGAAAGTTAGAGTTGGAAGGAGTCTGGTTGCAGATGAAGAACTCAGGCCCCGAGAGATTAAGAGACTTTAGCCAAGGTGGCACAGATGGTTGGGACAGGGCCAGTTAACATACAGGTCTACTGACCCCTAATTCATCCTGTGCAGCTCAGAGTCCTCCATCCAAGTCAATAATTTAACCAGGGTTTATTTAGAGCCTACTGTGTACCAGGTATCCTGAGTGGGACAGAATTTATAATGATTTAATAATTTAATTAGCAATTTAATAATTTATTTGGAGAAATAAGACTACCTAAAATAAAATTATTAGTGAATACTACAAGGCATGATTTAAAGTGAGATGGTTTTTCCATTAACTCCATAAACATAATACATATGCAAATAAGATGTGTACATTATTTGATTATTAAATTTATCTCTACAATGATCATCATGGTTGAGCTACTATTGCTGGATGGGAGAGTTTTCCTTACATCTTCATCCCTCATGTAATAAATACCACTGAATAATACCAGGTAGAGGAAGACCATTCTAAAGGTATATCGAGGGTAAAACAAATCAAAACAAACAAATAAAAAAAACAATTTGCAACTAAAATTCTGTAAACTGGACTGAAGGTAGACTATCTGGATATCTGGTTCCTGGAGGACCCCCAATAAGAAATCAGGTCTTCTGTCTAGCCACATAGTTACTCAACAGCGATGAAGCACAGGCAGATGAGAAGATGGTTGTTGTGTTGGTCTATCCTTTCTCCACATCACTATCTCACCCAATCCAAGAAAGGTTTAAAAAGCACAGGGTCTGAGTGGTTAGGGTGACAGGCTCTGGATTCAACCAGACCTAGCCCTGAGTGCTGGTTCCACTACTTATGATCTTGGGCAAAATCTGTAACATCTTACACCTCAGTTTGTTCATCTGTAAAATGGGGGCTAATAACAAGATTATCTTAGATGGTTGTAGCGTGGATTAAATGAGATGATACATGCAAAGTGCACGTCATAGTGCCTGAGTAAACTGCTCAATAAATAGGCATTACTATTATCAATAACAATTTTACAGTGGTTTTGTGACCTGTTATCTTTCTCTCCAGCCCGCTCTCCCCCTCCTTCATTTTAGCCATTTCTCTGATCCTGTCCTTTCCTTGTGTCTCCCTCCCTGTCCTGCTAACAGCTGTCCCTGTGCTCTTCCAAGGTGGGCAACTGTGTTGGGACCTCAGAACAGGTGCTACTGTCCATTTTGCTGCTTGATTCACATGCCAGGTGACAGGGGAGAACTGCAGGGCTGCATTTAGCGTGGACAAACACCTGTCCTCTCTGTCACCACAGCTAGACAGACACTGGTGCTGAGTCATGTTGCTGCTCACGACTGATGAGCTCTCAAAGACTCAGACGCTCTGAGAAAGAGACCTGAGAGGACAATCTGTCCATCCTCTCTCCAGGTCAGGTTACTCTTCAATCTACCATGAGGCAAAAATAGACATAGGAAGATTCTACCATTCACCGAGGATTGGAGAATCTTCAACATCAGGACATTTCTTCTTACGCCTATGCTCAATTACAGATTTTGCATTTAAATTCACTTTTTACATTTATCTTTCATAGGGAAAAATAAACTTGATATCTAGGTCATTGTAAACATATATCATGTATACAGTATATTACGTAATATGCAGTACTCCGTATGTATGTGTGTATACATACAGAGTATTCCTTATTGATTAAGAGCTTGAGCTCTATAGTCAGCCACCCAGTCTAATCCCGGTCACCTACCGGTGATGTGTTTTTGTTCTAAAAATTAATAATAAGAGTAATGATCTCACTAGATCCTTGTATAAGCACAGTTCTCAGTTCATAGAAAGAATTCAACAGAAGTTAACTATCATTGTTGTTGTTATTTAGACATATAAGTATATGCTGAGAAGCCAGGAGCCTTCTTAAAGGTTTCTCTTTTGCAACCTAAATGGCTCCAGTTTGATTATGGCTTTTAAGCAATTTCTTCTATAACCTTCATTTTCATTTTTCCCTCTATTTATTTACCTTCCTAAATCCAGAATAGCATATGTAATGCTGGTTGAGTCTGATCAGCACAGGACAAAATGTATGATATATTTTAGGGTTGTCTATTATAGTTTCCTATGCAAACTATTATTATGATTTGCAAAGAAATAAAAGTGATTTGAAAGCAAGTGTAACCTTTAAACATTTTATTTATATTAACTCATGTAATCCTCAAAATAAACCCATTCATTATTCATTCTTTCAGCTATGCCATACTTCATTGATTCTAAAAATAAACTTTTTTTTTCACATTTTAACATCTCTGAAATCAATGCAATCTTACAGTTGATGATATGTTATAGTTCCACTGACAATCTTTATTTTTCTTTGTAATACATGAAAAAATGGTGCATCTTGCAACTGATGACAACCTAGAGTTGATGAAATAGGATATGAGAGACAACCATATTCCAGGCACTCTTTTAGGCCCTAGAGATATGGTGAAAAAGATTGAATAGTCCTTCATTTCACAGAATCCACATTCTAATGAGAAATGAGAAACAAAGATGATTACAACTGACATACAAGCTGCTGTGGGAGCTGATGGAAGACCCATCCTGGGCTTGTAGGGGCCAGGGAAGGTTTCCTAGTGATGATAATGTCACCTAAGTTTAGAGTTAGGGGTACGGCTAGTCTGTGGTTTAGTAGTCAGCCAAACAGGATAAGCGAAATCCTAGAAGCTAGAAAAAGCATGGGACATTCAGGAATTTGAAAATAGTTCAGAATGCTGATTTAGAGCAGAGAGAAAAGCAGAAGCTATATCATGATGGGCCATGTAGACGTGGTAAGGGGTTTGGAGTGTATCCTGAGACACTGGGGTTCTACTGAAGTATAGGTGTTAACTTCTATTTGACAAAGAGAAAACTGAGGCCTAGAGAAGGCATACGACTGGCTTCAGGCTAAATAGCAAAGAACACGACTATAATTCCCTCCAAGTCCTCACTTTAAGCCCAATGATCTTTATGCTATACCAGGATCACCCAGGACAGTATTCTCTTTTGTTGGCCATACTGCTAGCAAATACATTACTAAATTTCCCCTTATGTTGGTTTACGTTGAATTAATGTGTTTGGTTTAGATGGGGAGGAGGGTAGAACCAGTGTGTTGGTTCTTAAAGAATTCTCCAAGGTGAATAGTGCCTAATGTCAGAATATTTGTGCTCAGTTACATCACTCATAGAATATATATCACAGCCAAGCTCATCCACAGTTGTGTCTGTTAGATGATGGATACTGATGCCAGTCTTTTCTAAATGCATCATGCATCTACTTTCATGGTATATGCTTAAAATCAAAATAAATAAATATAAAAATTAAAAACAAATCAAAGAAGCTGATGCAGAAGTGAAGGTTCACAACTTCAAGTGTTTTATACTCTTGCATATGATTATGTCACCAGAAATTGCAGTTCAATTTATCTTACAGCTGCCCTTTTACAGTAATACAATCTAGAGACTGATTAAATTGAGCAATTTAAGTTGAAATGTGGCAAACAAGTAAGACACTAGCTTCTGAATTAAGAACACAGGGTCAAAAAAATTATTTGAATGAAGGTATTCTATTGCAGCCAGGAAGTCTTGATTTCATAGTATCACATTTAAAATAATTTCATTCACAGAATTTGTTAGTATGCACATACTGTCTTTTTAATGAAAGAATAGCTAAGAGCCTTTTCTTTTTCTTTTTTAGAACAATGACAAGGTGAATCAGCTAACATCTTTGACTTACTCTAAAAAGAGAGTGCAACTACAATTGCCAAGCATTTAGGTTTTTGTTTTTTTTTTTTGGTGAAAGACACCTTTGGTTTTTATAGGATAAGTAATGAATACAAATGCCATTGTTTAGGTTATGATGATATAACAATTACTAGCTAGTAAAAAGGAATAATAGGTGCCAAGATGATAGCTTGGGACACTTATTTAAAGGGGACAAAGAGTGTAAAGTCTTTATAACGGGACAGACAACTGTCTATTTAAGATAGCTTAGGTACAGTCTTATCTGAAATAAGGGGGTTGAGTTACACCATCAGTAACTTTGATTCGGTAAGCCTCATGACTTATTAAGACAGGTAAATGATAGGTGGATGGAAGAGAGGGCTAGAGACTCAGAGTCATTTTTAGAATAGCTTGGATAAACTCAGTTTCCAATCCTAGCATTAATACTTACTACTAACTCTGTGACCTTGGGCTAGTTACTCTTCTCTCTAGGACTCAAGAAAAACAATTTCTACCTTAGAGGATTAAGTGAAACTCTATGGTCTAAAGCATTATGTGTACATGAACAGGGACTATCGTTAATATTGCTACTGTTGTGATTGTTTTATCATTATTATTATTACTACATTCCATGCTGTTGTTTAATTCTATTGGCATTAGATGAGGTAAAACAGTAGGCCAGGCAACCATGAATAAGGTATCCTGCATGCTTAGGGATGGCATTTAGGCTTGCACATTCCCAATTAGCTTTTCAATTAACCCCAGCCTTGAGGAATATACTTCCCCAAGCACACCTGAATGCTAAAGTAGGACTGATGGGCTATGATGGGTGAAGGTTTTTTTTAATTAGAATAGGAGAAAATAAACCATGTTACCTATAGCAAAAAGAAGCCCAAATTTATAGAAGGTACTAAAACAAAATCAGTCACTGTCTCTGATACAGATTTATACCCCCAAATGCTAAAATCTCCTCTGAAGCTATCAATAGTTCTTTCACACTTAAGTATACCGGTCATTTTCTAAATAAAACTCAACAATAATCTTGCTTCATCTGTCTTCCTTCTCTTTATAATAAAGCATGACAACGTATAGTCAGCAGCACCTTACATCCCCCTTCCTGTTTACACTTATGTGATCTCTGCTGTTACAGTAATACATTACAGGAATTTATCCAGCTTGCAGTATCACTTGTTAACTGCCTTCTCGGTTGAAGTATATTACTGTACTCACTAGACAAATATTAAAATTCACAGAGTTGGTTTTACATAAGCCATATGATAAAATGAGATACTCAGAATAAATAAACCATTTCCATTCGCTAAGCACCGACTGAGGGCCTTGTTGTTCATTGTTCAAGGCAGCACACCTTTTAATTTATTCCAGAAACGCTGTGAATACAAATTCTATGGGAAAAAAAAAAAAAACCGAGACGCTATTTTCATGTTAGTTATCATCATTTAGTGTTCAAAATTAACTCCTCTTAGTTCCTCTGGCTAACGCAAGGGCATTAGAGTTAATAATTTTTCCTTTAGTCTTTATCACTCAGGGAGCAAAACTTCAGTTCTCTAATGTTGATTTCCTTACTCTCTGAGTAACACAAATAAAGTATTATCTCTGAGTAAGATATATAAAGTATTAAAAACCCTTAACCCCACATTTGGTTTCTTCTTGCTTGTTCCAAGCAATGGCCATTACAGAAATGAAATGGAGATACTGAAGGCCCCTTACTAGCTTCTTCCCACACTCAAGAAGCAGAAGCCCGTGTTCCTTGGATTAACATCCTTTTAGGTTCTGTACACTGAATTTCATAGCGCTGGTGTTCTCCACATTCAGGCCCAAGCCTGAATTCAGTGTCACTGGGAGATTCTACTTTTCTTTGCATACTAATTTGGCATAAGGCATTATCTCCCAGTGGCTTTCAGAGCCATGTGTGGTCCCTGACAGTCCCCTCATCCATACAACCTATAATTTTCATAGGAAGAACGCACTTTTTCAAAATATTTGCTCCAATAAAAGACCCACTTTCAAGTCTCTTTGCTTAAAGCAGAACAAAACAACACAAAGCAAAACCCTCAAAACCCAACTCTTCACGATATATGGTGCTGGTATATGATAATTAGGTTTGTAATCGTTTTACCTGCGATATATGGAAAAGGAAAGGAATCCATTCTACCCCACCCTTGCCTCGCTCTACTACTCCTCCAGCAAAAGTGCCATTAAATAACAAGTCTGTCAACATTCTACAATCCTCAGATCTGGACATTCTGAAAGGCTACAACCCTAATGTCAGAACTCCAGTGACCTTTTTTTCTCTTTTCACACTACAATCATCTTGGTTTATCACTGGATTCTTGTCCATTTTATCAACATTCCCACTCTGAAGGAATAAATAGCAAGTTAAAGTGAAGGAATCTTTGCAGTTGAGAGCAAGGACTGTGCCACAGGCCAGGAAAGCCTCCTCTGGGTCAATCTCAAGAGTAGGTCTAAGCTCTAAGAAAGGATGCTTGACCAAAGATCACATCCTCAAAATAATATGGAAAATCTCAGTTTCATAAAATGTTGTTTTCTTTGGAAGTTTCCCCATCACCTAACAAATTGGATACCAATTTCCTAAATATGACAGTTTGGCCAGTGCCTCTGAAAGCATAAGGCAAATTAGAGACGCAAGCTTGTTATGCAGCTTAGGACTTACAGGCCTTTTTCATTTCTTAGAGAAAGAAAACTAATGAGGTAAATCTACATAGAGGTTCTCTGGAAACAACCAGTCATGCTGAATAAAAGAAATACAAAGCCATTCTCTAAATGGCCAGGACTATCCAATTATAAATAGAATTCTTGCTCATTGTAAACTCTTTTGAAGTGATGGCTTTGTTGATTTGAGAAGATATCAAGCACTCCTGTGGAGTCTGGTCAATGTTACTGAGAGTCCCAAATATGTGCTCCTAGGACACACACTAGGACACAAGTACTGGAGGAAGGCTCAGGGATTTACAATGCCCCCTTCAGAACCAAAGGTTTTAGTAATAAAAATAATCCAGTGTAGCAACAAGTTTACTAGAGAGCTCCCTGAAGAAGCAAAGATTTCAGCTGCTCAATTGCTTTCACCCTGTGCCATTTAAAGTAATATTAAGCCTCTGTTGAGACACTATCAATTGATGATTTCACCAAATATTTTGTTTGAACAGCTAATGACTCTGCTTGACCGCCCCAGGCCTCTCTCCCAAGTAGCCAGGCTCCAAGAGTTCCCCCTTCTGCAAGTGGCATGGACTACATTCCCAGCGAGAGGCAAGTTCGCATCCCAAGCTAAAAAAGCCTGCGTCTGTATTCAGTCAGACCAGCAATCCAGAGCAGGCAGCTGGCAAATCGAAAAGCTAATCTCCATCCCCACTCATTCCCTACCTTTTCGGATTTCGCCTTCCTGGCGTTGTGCACGAACCTGCGACCCAGCTTCTTGGCATACCAGATAGAGGCAAACATAGCGATGCCAATGGAAGGAATTCGCAATGAAGCTGCTGCACAATCAACTTCCCACCTCGGCTCAGAGACAAGCGGAATCGGTCTGGAGCTGTCACTTGCAGGCTGTTGCTTTCTCAGTTCCTCTCATGCTGGTTAGCCGAGGGAGAGGGTGGGAGGAGGGAGGGGGCTGGGGGGAAGGGCAGTCCTGTTTGGCCAGTCCGCAGGTATATTTACATCCTGCCAACAGGAGGTCCGGGTCAGGCGGGCGGGCGCTGCCTTCCCAGCCAGCGCACACACATCCAGGCGGCTAAGTATCTGTCTGCAGTTCTTCGGTTCCGTCACCACCAAACTCCATGCGTGTCAGGAGGAAGGGAAGCCGCAGTCAACTCCTCCGGGAGGTGGCTCACCTCCCGCTCTGGGCTCCGGCAGTTGCCTTCCTCGCTTGGCTTCCCTCTGCCTTGACAGTACGTGCTGGCGGCAGTGGCCGCGGAAAGACAGATCCACACACAGCCTCGCAGGTATATCAGCCAATACAGGAGCTGCCAGGCACGGAGGAGAGGTAGGGCCACCACGGACTCGGCCCTGTGGGCACAAACAGGTGTCCCCGGAGCTTGAAGCACGCTCTGATCCTCCGAGAAGATCGGGCTGTTAGGGTGGCTGGAAACAGAAGTGTCCTTCCTTTGCCCCCTCCTCAACTCCATTTGGTCCAAGGAAAATCCTACGTGTGCTCATCAGCCAGTCTTACCCACAGTTTGCAAGAATAACACTTTATTTCTTTGGAGGCTGGCCCGGGACCAAGGGCGAAGTGAACAGGATGAAAATGTATTCCCTAATGGCGGAGTGAAGGTCCTCAGCTTTTAAACTCATTGGTTCCACCTCTAAAGCAACCTGGGCTGCTTTTATAAGCACAGGTTTACTGCCTGAAGACTGAGTAATGGAGAGGAGCTTAAATCTACCTCCAAATTAAAATAGAACAATTTACTCCCTTTTCTTTTAACAAGGGAGTTTTCTTGTAGTGATAGCCAGTGTTAAATGGAGGACTGTAATATCACTTTTGAGAAGGTAGATTTACGGCAACTCTTAAACCATTCTCCTTTGAAGAATTCTCCCATTTGATTCTACCACCAAGTGCTTCCAATTTCAATTACCTTACTAGGGTTTAGACTATTATGTGAGGCATTTTAAAGGTAAAGTCAATTTTAAGAGACAAGTGTTTCCTCCAGTGAGAGATAATGTCTAAGCCTTTGCCCATCCTACTAGAGGACAAAAAAATAAACTGCTCACCTCAGCAAGGAAAACCTTCCATCCACTGATCCACAAATGAGACTCAATCCAGTAAATGTTTTCCAGTTGATCTGAAAGACTTGCCCTAGGGAGCATCTGTTGACCAAAGAGTGTCAACACACTTGCAGAAAATTGGAAAAGAATTCCCTTCTCTCACTATAAGTCACTTGAGGTTTACCCCCAAAGAGTGTTGGGTCTCCATTGAACAGAATGCCATTTTATAAAGTACACTGAATATCCTCATAAGCAATCGGAGGTAGAACAAGGCAGTGTGGGATCAGGACCCATGTCCATGTTACTCACTAAAGTAACCCTGGTGCCTAGAACAGTGTTGAACACAATGCATTCAATGTATGTTTGCTGAATAAATGAATAATCTGGGTTCAAACCCTGGCTTTGTTTCTAAATTGTTTCCTTGTTTTCTCTGAGCTTGATTTGCCTCATCTGTAAAATAAGGTAATTGGGCAGAAGATTTTTTAGGCCCCTTCCTGCCCTGTGAGTCTATGATTCTGATTCCTAGTCTATGGGTCTCCATGTGAGTATTGAACAGAAATGTCTAGTGCTCACCGGGGGCACAGGCTCTGATAAAATGATTCAGTGTTCTGAAAAGCCAACAGTGGTACCCTTGGGGCAGCCCAGATTCTTCTACCTTCTTCAACATGCCTAACTGCCACCTGGGGTTTGGTTTTGCCATTAGCTGTTACTTTTGCTCTGTGTTCTCATTTCCTATGCACTCTACTTTCCTTTAATTTCCTTTTGACACTCTTAGACAACCCTTCTGCAAAATTCACCACATCACACCTTGTACTCTTTGGGAAAAAAAAGTGCCACAGAAATCCAACAAATAAATTAATGACAACTCCTGCTTAGCTTTCAAAGAGCTACTCAGTAGGACCACAGCTTACCCCAATATTGCTGTGATGTTAAAGGAATTCATTATTCCTGCATGTGCGTTTGTCTAAGCTGTGATTTAGTTAAAAGACTGTTCAGTTAACAGAATAAAGTTGATGAAAAGGGGAGGGGGAGCAATCGTCCCTATATTAATGAGTAGAAATTTCCGTTTTTAATATTTTAAGATGGAATCCAACAATAAAGAAGTGAGAAAAAAATACCGAGCTTTCAAATCACTGATATCATAGAGGAAATCAAAGAATGTTAATTTACTCTGATGAGACTGCCAGATCATAAAACAATTTTTGCACTTTCTTCATAAGTTAAGGTTTCTTAAGTCACTAAAACTGGCGCTTGGCAAGATCTTTGACGCTTGATCATTTTGTTGGTTGGTTTTGCTGTTATATTGAACCCTTAATGACCTTCTTCACACACCTGACCCAGAGGCTTTATAAACTTTTATAGGATGGAGTTCTTAAGAAAATAAATTGGGCCTACCAGCTGAGATTTAACTTTAAAGATAACAGTAATAACTATTATTCCTTAAACAGGCATTTGGAGATAGAAAGGGCAGTGTGGAATAGGTCATTTGTAGTCAGGGCCTACATGTAAGGCAAATGCTTAGCACAATGTAGGTATTCAAAATATATTTTTTGAATATGTCTATGGCAAAATAAGAGAATCCACACACTTGGAAAGTCTAGAAGAGGCAATAGAAGCATATCCACAATTTTCAGTTGTAAAAGATTTTTTAAAGATGGGTATCATGTCGATGGAATGAAGTCATTGCCATAGTTATACAACCATCTTTGCTGGGCTCTCTCCGGGCAGGTGTACCTGCTACAAAGAAGGCGGCAGCTGCCTACAGTAAATCCTAATAGTCTCTAACCATTGCTCTGCTGATTGAGACAAATAACTTCTGCAGCTCTGCTGTGTACGGAAAACAAGTTTTTCAGACGCTTTCCGTCTGTATATCATCACTACCTGGACAGACCTTTTCCTTTATAATTTCATTTTTAATACCTCTCATATGACAGAAGCCTACCATTGCAGCTGAGTTTGAGACGCAACATTAATCCTTTTAAGCAGCTTTTGGTCCATGCCTCAACACACACAGTGTGAGTCTCCTCTGAATTCTCAAGGTAAATGCAATATTTAAATCAAGCCATTAAGAATTATACAGCTACATTTTCCGCCTAGCACACACATGATTTTCTTTTAAAAATCATCTAAATATATCATAAATAATTATAAAAACAGAGAATATTAAGCCCTAGAAATTAATATCTGGTAGCTTGAAAAGCTATCTAGGTTAGGTGTATGGTATATACCAAAGAAAATTCATGTTTGAAATGTAAAAAGTTAATGTACAAAACCAATAAACATTTAAATATTTGTTTGATTTGTTTGCATATATGATATACATAGCTGATAGCCCTTAAAGTCCGATATTAGTCTATTATCAAACAGCAGGTGTCAAATAGACACTACATAGAATTTATGACTAAAAGAAGATAAACATAATATTTAACTTTAATTCACAGGGATGCCAAAATGTTGATGTTAGTTACCTCTGTAGAGAGTAGTGAAAAGGGAGGATAAAAACAGTTACATTTTAGTCTATACAGTTGTGCAATATTTGAGTCTTCTACAATGAGAATATACTCATGTTATTACTTATATGATTAAAAAGGTAAGCAATACTTTTCCACAAAAATGTATTAATTATTATCACTATTGTCAAGCACTGGGGACCACAAACTGAATAAGATACAGTCCCTCCTCTCAAGGAGTTGTATATAGCTGGGGATATAGATGCATAAAATGATAAATTTCAATGCAGAATGGCATAATAACAGATGTGTGAAAAATAATGTGGGAGCTCAGAGAGAAAATTACTGTTTTTTTGGTTTCTATATAAGCCCAATAATGAATGTCAACTGGAAAAAGCGCAATAATTAGTGTCGATGTACATAAAAAGGCAAAGGAATAGCTCACACTTTCTGCATGTTTTATCTGTATGGACAATAGGAAAAATGGTCACTCTAGTTGTATACGTACATTAAAACCAATGACCCAGTTGCAAACAGTTATTTTTCTGCCCCAAAGAACCAACCAGTCATGGATAAGTGTGAAAAAATGTTTGAGTCACTACAAATAACAAACCTATTGACTCTTAATTATAATGAGCTAGGCCGCCTTCTTTTTTCTGCTCTCAAAATCATCACAATCAATTCTTTAGTCTTTCAATATCTCATTTGTCCTTTCTTTTAAATGTTTGATTATATTTAGGCACCCGGAGATACAAGAAACTAATATAACACTCACCCATGTACATACCACCTAGATTTATTAAATGTTAACACTTTGCCATATTTGATTCAGATTGATTTTAAAGAAATAAACTCTTCAGAATATAATCAAAATCTCCCACCTCACTCCATTCCACCTTGAATTCATCTCAAAATAATGTTCAAGAAACATTCTTGTACCTCTCTCTTTAAGGACATACAACTTTATCTAGAGTAGATACTTCAAAATGTAATTGATGGATCATAGGATGTGTCCATTGGCAGTTTATGTGAGTCCTATATTCTAGAGGACATGTTATAATCAGACATTAATTTTTTCAAACATAATGTATACTGTTAACTCTTTGTAGTTTTGATGTGCATTTTCTTAATCACTGGTGAGGCTTAGCATTTTTTCATATATTTATTGTCTATTTGAACTTCCTTCTATTCATAGCCTTTGTTCATTTTTAAATTAGGTTATATCTTACTGATTTATAAAAGTATTTTGTGTATTCTGGACACTAATTCTTTACTACATGCACTGAAAATGTCTGCTCCCAATCTCTGACTTGTCTTTTAATTTCATTTATGTTTTATCATATACAGTTCTCACGTACTGAAACTTATCAATGTTTTCCTTTATGTGTGTACATTTTGTATCTTAAGAAAATTTTCCCCATCTCAAGTTCATAAATAAATCATCTTATATTTTCTTCTAAGTCTTAAATTTTTTAAAATAATTTTATGGTGTGAGATGGGAATCTATTCCCCCCCATATTTATGGCCAGTTGTCTATCTTTATCCTAAGTCATATGCTTAGATCACATGAGTGTGCATTTAATTATTTCTGGGTTCTTTTTTGATTGTTCTATTTTTATTTACCTGTGCTAATACCACATTATCTTGATTACTATGCTTTATAATAAATATTGACACTTGAAGTGCTAATCACCCTTTTCATTTGATCTAATTTTTCAAATTAAGTTTTATAAAGTTGTACAATTGATGATTTTAATACTACACCCAATAGTCCATGTTATTATTTGATAGTATTTTAGTTCCGTCTTGTTGTAGTAGTTCTATTCCAGACCAAATCTGTCATTATTATCACCATTATTTATTACTTTACAATTAATAGTCAAAATAACTCCCACATGTATTAATTTATTTTCTCATTATTTTTAGCATCCTAACCCTCCTAATTTTCCTTCTTACTGATGTATATAGTTTAATAGTTATTTCTGCAAAAGTCTGTGATGGTTAAATATGTTCAATCTTTTTATATTTTTCCTGAACTGTCTACATTCACCTTAGAGTTTGAAGGATAACATAGGTAAATAAAGATTTCTAGATTGACAGTGATTTTCCCTCAGCACTTTGAAGATATTATCTCATACCTCTTCTGGTATCTATTTTTATGATAAGATGTCTGCTGTCGATCCAATTGCTCTATTTTAAGAATATGTCTCTTTTCTATGATTTGTTTGAAGACTTTTTGTCTTTTTGAGCTACAGTTGCAATACAATATTTTTCTAAAATTCTGCTTGGAATTCATTATGTTTCTTCAGTCTGATTAGTTATAAACAAGTATCAGTCATTATTTCTTCCAATACGTCTTCCCCTTCATTCTCTCTATTCTCTCCTCCTAATATCCTGTTATATTTTTCCTGGACCTTTTCATGTGACCCATCCTATTGCTTTTATACCTCCTATTATTATTCTCCTCCCTGGTTTGTGCTTCTTTCAGGGTTATATTCTCAGACCTCATTCTTATTTTTTATCTTAAGTTTTAATCTATTGTCTTACCTATCTACAGAGTGATTATTTTTAATGAATTATTATATATATATATTTTTAAATTTCTAGGCATTCTATATATTAAAATCCTCCCAGTCTCTTATCATGATGTTCTATTCTTTTATTATGATATTTATTCCTTCCTCTATCATGTTTTTAATTTAAAACATATTCAATTTGTAGTCTTTATCTGGTACTCTTTTCATCTAATATTCTTGGAAGTCTAATCCTGTTGATTCTACTCATGGTGGGTAGCTTCTGCATGTCACTGTACATTTTTATTCTAAGATCTTCTTTAGTAAGATTGTACTTCCTGTGGGAGTCCCAGGGACCTTTAATTGTGTAATTGTTGCTACAGAATAATTTTGCATATTCTTCTGCTAGTTGCCCAGAGATTTCACTAGTTCAGGAGCAGTCCCATGTTTAATATATTTGGCTTAGTGTTATTCTGTTCACACAAAAGTGTTAAATTTACTTTTTTTTTTTTCATTTTTCTACTCATAATAGAAATACTCTTCATTATTGCTTCCCTGGGCTAATGCATGAAGTTTTTAGAAGCCCTCTCATTAAATGAGAATGCTTTTAAGTTTTCAGTTTTACGCAGGGCTCTCAGTTTCATTTTTATTCCTTTGGTGATCCTAAGGTCAACTCTCTTGCCCTGATCAAAACCCCACACTCTTACTCCAAGGGCACCTATTGAGTCCCATATATCCTGGGATGCCATAGTCAGCTCAAGAAATCACTGCTCTAACCATCACTTCATACAAACTCAGATAAGTCAAACTGGCTTGCCTCTAACTTAACACTCCCTCCACCTCCCCCCAAATAAAACCTAGAGAATTTAACTGGCCTACATGTGAGGTTTTACTGTTTAATAAGCATGTCTGACAATAGCATGTATAAGATTTATTGTGAAATGTTTCATGCAAGAGATTGCCAGGAAGTCACCTAATTAAAATGCTATTTAAAAGACACTCTCATATGATAATTAACTACCTCAAGTTAGATGTGAGATAGACTACCACCATCATATTTGTGACCTTGGACAAGTAATGTCAATTCTATAAAGTGGGTAATAATGGAAACTATGCCATTGTGTTGATAATAAAAATCAAATGAGATAATACATGTAAACTGTTTAGAGCAGTACCTGACACACAGTATGGGTGCAATAAAAATGTTTATTTTTATTTTTTATTCATCCTCTAATCTTCAGGGAAGGCCAAAAAAAAAAAAAAAAGAAAAAGAAAAAGAAAAAAACAACAACAACGATAGTCTAGACAGAGAACACGTGCTTAGTATTATGAAGCAGAGAATTTTTTTAAAAACTCTTTTTATGATTGTATTTAATCATCCTCAATGTTAGGAAGTCTACCTTCTTAAGTTCTTTCCTCTTTTTTATTCCATTAGTGCAGAAAACAAATCAGTTTCCAAACCCTTGTAAAAATCTTTCATAAATTTGAAGACTTTAAGTTTCACAAATGTCTCTTTTCTGAGCCAAATGAATATTTTCTTAAGCTTTCTAAATAGCTTTTTTTTTTTTTTTTGAGAGTCTTCTCAGAGCCTCTTTTCATTTTACAGATTACTCATAAAAAGAAAAACTCAAATGGATCCTGAATTTATATAGTAGTTCTGAATCCACATGTTGTGATTTGCCACATGCTTACAATTAAATTTTGCTACAACTGGGGATATAGATTGATATGGCAATAACTATCAAAGGAATGTAGAACTGAGTGGATATAGGTGAGGAGCAAAGTTCAAGAATATCAAGCCAGCAGCCAAGAAAGAATGGATATCAAATGGAACATGCAAGAACTTTAACTTGTGAGTACAAAAATCAATGCAATAAACAAGACCATAGACAGCTTTCCTGAAAAAGCTACACAATGCTAAAAGATGGGTAGTTGAGTAATTTTGTAACAGAGAATTCCATTCAATCCCTTCAAATTTACATGCTTTGCCAAAGCTTGCCACAAATAGAGACATTTAAACACCACCCATCTAATTAGAGCCCTTCGGCATGGGTACGTTCTTATCAATTATGATTCAGTTATACAGTCCAGTATTCTAGCTATCTCAACAGCAGGATTTCTCCCATCCATGGAAGTGGGGTGCTAATTTTGGAGTCACTGCTTTTCGCTTTAATTTCACTTTTACCAGTTGTCTTACCTCTGGGTATTGGACTCTATAATCAATTTCTAAAGTCACCCTAAACAAATAATCTGTTAGTCCATAACAATAAGACCCAAGAATTGATCTATAAGAGAGTGTTCTTTTAAGTCCAATGGCCATCTTTGATGAAGTTATCCCCTTGCCATATCATCTTTTGGGTCTTCACCAAAGTATTTTCTGTTTCCCAGACACACACATTCTATGTGATTGAATCATTGTACATGCTGTTTCCTCTGCCTGCAGTCCTAACTCTTCACCTCACTTCCTGCTCCTTTTTGTCTTTGTCGTTTGACAAATCTTTACACATTTTTTGAGACTTGGCTCAGTAATTCTCTATGAAACCTTTCCTGATCCCTTGAGACAGGGCCAGTTTGTACTAATGCACTAAAACTAACATTTCCTATTGCACTTGTACACATCTCGGGTTTGGCTCTTATGACATTCATTTGTGATTACTTTGAACATAAGTGTTCCCCCCTAAATGACTGTGAACAAGTCAAGAAAATCCCTTATTTATTTTTGTATCCTCATAGTCCTTTGCACATGGCAGCCACTCAATAAATATATCTGAATAATTTAATAGTTATTTGCTGAATGAATAAACAAATGAATGAGCATATCACTTGAATTAAACTCCTTCATACTCCTGGGAGAAGCAAGGAAGGCACTATATAGACCCACATTAAGCATTTATGATTACCCTCTATTTGTATTTTTACCTCATATTCATCTTCATACATTAAGAGATAAATCAAAGTCACTGTTAGAAGGGTTCAAAGTGCTTTGAAAACCAATGTTTCAAAAGATAAATCAATGAGACTTGTTGATTCGTGGCCTACCAGCTGTCCATTTTTTCACTTTGTAATTCCACCCCTTCCATAGATAGATACAGATGATCTTTTGCAAAATTTAATACAGAAAACTATATTCATAAATAACTCCTTCTTTCATTTCCTTAAAAATGAGACCCACTAATGAAAACACATAATCTATTCCTTTTCCATCCTGCCTCCTACATAAAACAGAAACAGCAGCTGCTGAAATCCTCAGTGCAAATGTCAATTGCAGATAGTGTTACTGAAAATATTCCTGATATTAATTGTAACCTCTCTCCGGCTTAAAGAATACAAAGGAGACCAACTTGCTAGGTGCCTCCGCTATGTTAGCTACTTTACCTTAAGTATCTTTACATGAAATTAATGTATTTCATCTTTAAGGTATACAAAGTATTTTGCCCACAAAAGTATTTAACATGCCTTACCTCAGTATTTATCCACCCTCATCCATTTTTGCATGTTCACATAATACCTCTATTGTTGTTAATGTTCTTTTAAAACTTAATTTGACTCACTTTTTATTTAAATAAATTTATTTTAAATAAACTTGTTATCAGCAGAATAAACAAAAGTAAGACTCATCTCCATAAGTAATAAGTAATCATCCATTTTTGCATGTTCACATAATACCTCTATTGTTGTTTAGGTTATTTTAAAATTTAATTTGACTCACTTTTTATTTAAATAAATTTATTTTAAATAAACTTGTCATCACCAGAATAAACAAAAGTAAGACATCTCCATAAGTAATAAGTAACATGTAAATAATACATGTTTATTAATAAGATTAAAAAGTAAAATAAAAACCAGAAATAATTTATAAAGTCTAGTTGAAAAGAGAATTGATGGTTTATATTCTAGTTCCAATTTTTCTTTTCTAATTTAAATTAAAATTAAAGTATAAGTATTTTTTAAATGTTTGCCATGTATCATCTTAAGTAAACCACAATTCTCTTTGAAAAGAGAATTGATGGTTTATATTCTCGTTCCAATTTTTCTTTTCCAATTTAAATTAAAATTAAAGTATAAATATTTTTTAAATGTTTGCCATGTACCATCTTAAGTAAACCACACTTTAGGAAATAGTCTCATCTCATTTGATCATCTCAAGAAATCTCTGAGTCAGATAACATTATCTACCTTTTACATATTAGAAAGTGATATTTCTAAGACATTAAGAAACTTAATCCGGGTTTGCTCCTCCCTTAATTCTTGATTTTCAAAACTTGTCTGGTCTTCAATGTTCCTGTCTTTAAGACAGAGTGTAACAGTACAAAAAATATCATGCAATAGCTTATGATGAAATAAAAATAAATAAAGAAGGGGCAAGTGCTGTGAGTTCAGATAATATTCACTAGCCCACGTGCTGGAGTAGAGAAGACAGACTTTCAATAAGAAAGGAAATTTGAGTTGGCGCTGAGAAAACAGATCAAGACAAAAAGTATATGTATTGCTTGAAACAGCATGAGTAAAAGTAAAAAGGTTGGAAAACATGAGATGTGTTTGAGGAATAGTGGGAAAGAAGGAAGAAAAGGCTGTAGCCATACTGTAATTAGAGAATGCCAATAAACACTTAATCATGACAAATATGGTCAGAGTTGGAGAGTCGGCAGAATGATAGAGGCAGAAGAGATAATGAGGGTCTTAGGGTGATGATGGCAGGAAAAAGGCAAGAAGCAATGTAAGAAACATTCTTTCTTGACACCTTAGATGAGATTTGGATCCCTGACTCAGTCCCTTAACACAATACATTACTTTTCACAATATTTGTCACATTGACGATGATCTGTTTAGTATATATATTTTCCTTGCTTTCCTTGTGGAATATTCCAGGAAAGTAGGGAACATGCTTGTGTTTTCACCATTGTATCTCCTGTGTCTAACAAAGTGCCTGGTGCATAATAAGTGCTCTAAAACAATTTTTCTAAATGCATGAATAAAAAAAGGAATAACTAAGGAGATAGAATCTGTAAAAATGTGACAGGTGCTTTATAGGCTGAGCACTTGAAGTCAAATGTAGCTGGAGATTCGAGCCCAGGGAACTTGGAGATACCTCTAAGACAAAGGAAACATTTGCTTTAGAGTACCCCCTTCTTTCATTTTACTTTCTATTTCTCCCCTTGTCTCATTATAATTTTTTAAAATTTATTTATTTTATTTATTTATTTTTGGCTGCACTGGGTCTTTGTTGCTGTGAGCGGGCTTTCTCTAGTTGCGGCGAGCAGGGGCTACTCTTCGTTGCAGTGTGCAGGCTTCTCATTGCGGTGGCTTCTCTTGTTGCAGAGCATGGGCCCTAGGTGCACGGGCTTCAGTAGTTGTGGCTCGCAGGCTCTAGAGCACAGGCTCAGTAGCTGTGACGCACGGGCTTAGTTGCCCCGTGGCATGTGGGATCTTCCTGGACCAGGGCTGGAACCCGTGTCCCCTGCATTGGCAGGCGGATTCCTAACCACTGCACCACCAGGGAAGCCCCTCATTATAATTTTAAGTATTCTTATTTTATAGTCTCTTATGAAATTTTCACTAATGAATTTCTTAGAGATTTAATATATATATATATATATTTCTTAGAGATTTAATATAATTTGTTGATTATTCCTCGTGGTCAATAGTGTCCATGTGAGAGTTCTTTGTAAGCTCCTCTAAAGCAGAGGATTTTTTTAAAGGAAATGTTGTTGACATTTTCTATTTCAGTGTATTCTAGGAGGTTTAACCTGTGCCTTGGGGATTTCTACATCCATATAAAAAGTGAAAGGGGTAATGGTGTGTTAATTTTTAGATCTGTTCAAGTTGTGATGGCTCTGGAAAAGATAGGAGTATACATGTCAAGTAAGCAAAGTAATGAAAAAAAAAACCCTTCCTCCATTCATTCATTTATTCAACACTTTTGAGGGTTACTCTGCACCCACCGTATTTCTAAGCAATGGGAATATAACAATGAACTAAACAGACAACAATCCCTACCTCATGTTTACATTTTAGTGTAGGGAGGAAATAATAAGAAAGATAAATAGCAACACATATCATCTACTAAATATTGATACAAGCTAAAGAAAAAATAGAACAGATAAATGGAATAAAAAGTGTTAGAGTGGTTAAATTTTTTGATAGGCTGATTGAGGTAAACCTCATTGAAAAAGTCACTCTTGAGTAGAGATCTTAAGGAAATGAGAGTAAGCTAGAAGGATATATGGGAAATGA
Source organism: Eubalaena glacialis (assembly GCF_028564815.1). Taxonomy (NCBI): domain Eukaryota; kingdom Metazoa; phylum Chordata; class Mammalia; order Artiodactyla; family Balaenidae; genus Eubalaena; species Eubalaena glacialis. The sequence goes on along the minus strand of NC_083725.1, from coordinate 58,915,324 downwards.
ATATTCTATGCGAAAGACTATGGCTGGCTTGTCTGATGACAGTAAGGAGGTCAGAGTAGCTGAAGCAGAGTAAGAAGAAAGACAGTATAAAATAAGATCAGAAAGGTAGAGAGGTGAGTGAAGGGAGAATGTAGAAAGTAGAACTTGTAAGCCTCATAAGCTATTGTGGGCACGTTGGCTTTTGCTGTGAATGAGGTTGGGAGCAATTTCAGAGTAGTAACACGATATGAATAATGTTTTAATAAGGTCATTCTTGCTGCTGTCTTGAAAATTTTGACTGTAGGGGGTCAAGGCTGGAAGCAGAGATAATAATTAAGAAAGTATTGCAATGATCAAGTTTAAAGGTAATGGTAGCTTGGACAAAACTAATGCACATGGAAATAAAAAACAATGGTTGGGTTCTGAACACATTTTTAAGATAGTGGATGTGGGTATGAGAGAAAGAGAGGAGCAAGGATGACTCCAGACCTATTGACATGAGCAACTAGAAGGCTACATTTACCATCAGCTGAAATGAATTTTGTGGATAGAGCAGGTTTCTCGGGGAAAAATAAGAAGTTTGGTTCTGGACATGTTAATTTTGAGATATTTTTAGACATCTGAGTGGAAACATCAAGGGAACTGCTGGATATACAGGTCTAGCATTTCAAAGAAGATATTGGCATATAGCTGGTATACAAAGCCACGATCACTAGCTGAGTTAGTGAAAAAGCTCAAAACCAAGTCCTTGAGCATTGCAACATTTACAGTTGTCTATTTAATACATAGTTTCCTTAATGAATGGTGAATTCTGTGAAAACAAGGGACAAAGTGAAAGTAAAACAAGAAAGTGGAGAATTTATGCAACAGAAGTGATTAGAATGAATTTCTACCAGATTTAAACTGGGTAGGAAAAGTAGTAAAGCTAGGAGAGAGGTGATAACCAGAAAAAAGATAAGATCAATGAATATAAGATAAGGTAGGGGTCAAAAGATCATTGGAGTCAAGGTACATACAGATATCTAAGGCTTGTATTGGATTTTATATGGTTAAAATGTTTATCAAATTTAACATCAAGTATTTAATATGAGTCAAACAATTACTTATTTTATTCAATCTTAAAAGAATTCTATGAGGTGGCTCCAGTCTACACATAAGTAGACTCAGAGAAGTTAAGGAACTTGCTGGAGGTCACTCAACTAACAGTGGCACTGTGTGAATCCAGCCAAGGTCTGCCTCAGAATCCCCTCTCCTGACTACAGATGGGGGCAGGGTGCCTGTCCTTTGGTACCAGTCCTCTTTCCCTGGGGCAGGGACTTCAGCTCCTATGAGCATGCTAGCTGTGTGAGGGATCAGAAAACCCTCTTCTTATTCTCTGTGTTCATATCCCTTGATGTCTTTGGTGAAGTATTCAGTGCAGTCTTTGTGAAAGTTCCATCCTGTCTCACAGGAGTTGAAAAGAGTTAAAGAGAGGTTTTATTCATGATAGGGCGAAATCATGCCAGGAAGCAGTTCTACCCTGGGTTCTGCCAAAGGAAAGAGAATTCAGGGGAACTGAGCTAGGGCATGGATCCAGTGCCCCATCTTCATAGTCTCATAAAAGTACTAGTAAAGTAGATGATTAGCTAATTAGCAGTTGGAATTGCAGAGCTGAAGATCCAGAGGAAGATGATAACTAGAGGCATAAATTTGGGAGCTATCCTCATGGTGAAGATAGAGGAAATAGATATGTTCTTACAGCCAACTGAACTCAGGAAAATGTCCAGCCAGTGAGAGAGATAAGTGTGCAAATGTAGAATGGAATAATCACTTTGGGGATGGAAAATAGTATAACCACTCTGGAAAGGTTTGGCAGTTTCTTAACAAGTTAGACGTGTATCTACAACATGTCCCAGCAATTCTACTCCTAGGCATTTACCCAACATAAATGAAAACATATGTTCATTTAAAGATAGTGTATAGAGTTCACAACAGTTTTATTTGTAATAGCCAAAAACTGGGAAAAAAACACAAATGTCCATCAACAGATGAATAAACAAACTGTATTATATTCATACAATGAAATACTACTCAGCAATAAAAAGGAATGCTATTGGTATGAGCAAAAGCATGGACAAATCCCAGAATAATCAGGCTAAGTGAAATAAGCCAGACTAAAAGAGCACATACCATATGATTCCATTATGGTTCCATTTATATAAAATGCTAGAAGATGTAAACAAATCTTTAGGGACACAGAGCATATCAGTTGTTGACTGATACTGGACAGGGTGAGAGGAGGGAAGGTTTATGAAAAAACACAAGCAAACTTTAGGGGATGGTAGACGTGTTCACTATCTTGATTATGGTGATGGATCTACAGATGGAGACATATGTCAAAATCTATCAAATTATACACTTTAAACATGTGGTTTATCATATGTCATTATACCTCAATAAAGTTGTTAAAACAAGACATAAAAGGATGCTTGTCATCTAAATCTTGAATGTATTTGGTTTTCTTAAAATGGGAGGGGTTTAAAACAGACAAAATGACTTCATAAAAAAGAAGTATGAAATAATGAAGAAAAGAAGCAGAAACTAGGACAATTTAGCCAAAACTTCTATTTTTTTTTTTTTTTATTCTATCTCTACCTAACTTCTGTTCTTCTCTTCCCTCTCACCTACAGCAATTTTCCTAATGAAATTTCACACCTGTCCATTTCTGACACCATTTAACATTTTAGGAACAGTGAAAGTATTTTGGCTATATGTTTCTGTCTGGCCTGCATTACAAGTGGATCAATAAAGAATTTAAGAAAACCCAATTAATCTGTTTTTCTTTTCCATTTTATCTAGTTTGGTTTTGGTATAGAAACAGACAACCATGGTACTTAATTTTGACTTCAGAAATTGATTTTGACTCTATTTTTCGCTGTTGCTTAGGAAACAAAGTTTCCAAAGTCTATAAACTAGTAATCTCAGCAATCTTCGACAGAGGAACTACTCCAAGAGATCTTGGGAATACTTTGTGCTCCCTTTCTTTGTCCAAATGCAAGGAAATTATTTGCAATTGTTTTCCCAATTTGGAAGGAATAAAAAGAAAATGTCACTAAGGATCATGCATGCAACAGTACATACTAGAACCTCATTCCATTTTCCATTGAGCATTTAAAAGGGCATATTTGAAAATATGTTCAAGGGCTTAACAGCAAATCTAAATTAGGACTCCACATCCAGGAACATTTGGGAATTTAACTGCATCATGTTGGAAAGTCTTCCCTGATGGGGAAGGGCTTCTTCAGATTCAGGTATGTGGGCCAAAATGATCAATTTGTTTCCAGTTGGCACAGCTCAAATTACATTCTTGACTCAGTAACGCTGAGCTCTTTCCAGCACATCCATTAAGGGAACTTGGCTCACGTTGAGGATGTCTGTAAGACCTAATGTCTATGAGAGCGACCATAACCATCACCAAGGGAGTATGGAACACTGGGTTCTGAGCAGCAGGGCCTTTACCTCAACACTGTAACTTTGCATGAAATGCCTGCTGAGCAATCCCATGCCAGATATCTCTGGGCATTTGGATAGGACAAATTCAAACTCCCTCAGCTCATTCACGGAAGCTCCGTGGACACATTTTAAATAATAATTTTATTCAGAAACATGAATAAGTAGTTATCCCCCAGGAATAAAGAATACATAGCAAGTAGTTAGTTATGCAAGGAAATAATGTATCAGAATCAAGTAGGCTTGACCTAGACATGTTTTCACCCTAAAAAGGCATCAGTGTATGGTGCTTTTTTCTAGCAATGTTCTGAGAGTCTAGCTCATGTAATTCACATAATGATGATAAATAATACTTATCAATTATTTGATATGTACAAGACTTTGTGCTAAGTGCTTTACATGCAGTTTATACCTCATCACAACTTTGCAAAGTCAGGTATAGATCTTCTATACCTTTCAGTATAGATCTTCTAATGGGTCACTGTTTTTTTCGGTCCTTGTGCTTTAAATATACCAAGAGCACACCCTCCTCAGGTCTCATGACTTGCTCTAGCTTCTGCCTGGAATTCTCATTCTGAGATAGCCATAGGATCACTCCCTCGCCTCCTTCAAGTCTTTGCTAAAATGACACTTTTCCAATGAAGCTTTTTTTTGGTTGTTCCCTTTTTATTTTTCAAAACTAAATTTATCAGCACCTAACATCATTTTCACTTATTTATTTCCTCTCCCACCATCCTCATTAGAATGCAAGTTCTATGAAGGCAGGGAATTTTACCTTTTTTTATTTACTAGCTTGAATGATGCCTGTTCCATTATAGGTACTTATCAAATATTTGGAAGTGGTAAGTGGAAATGAGGTAGCTTTAAGTAACAACCACTTGTTATCATAAATTAGGCTACAAACAATAGCAAAATCTTTAAATAAATCCTTGTTCATTGTTTAAGGTTAACTACTAGTTGTGGTAATAAGCCATGTTCAGATAATTTCATCTAAACTTACTTTGCAAAACAAAAGGTTAAACAATTTATGTGGGCAATACTTCTGAGTTTATTAGCAGGTATTAGGTGCAAAAATAGTATGTGACATCCTAGGCTTTGCTTTCCTGAAACTTCCAATCTCGGCAGAAAAAAAATAGAATCTGAAACAATTAGAAGACAATATATTAAATAGTTATTTCTCATTTATTCTATTTATTCATGTAACAAATTACTACCTTCATGTGCAAGATATTCTGGGTGAGGCCCAGGAGGTATAGAAGTGAATAAGGTATAGTTCCCGACTTCAAGGAGTTTACAGTCTGGTAGAAGAAGTAGGACTTACTACAAGATAAAACTTGCTGAATAAATAAAAACTTTATAAATGGAATAAAATGTGCTAAAATTGAATAAAAAGATAAAATACTTTGAGAGTTCATAAGATGGAGAAATTCCAAAGACAGTATATTATGAAGCACTAAACTGTAATCAAATGCCAAACTGTATGGCAGAGACAAAAAAATGCTATTGCCTATCACTCCTGCAGTTGAAATACACCAGGGATTTTGGTAAGCTTTCATGCAAAAAATAACATATGCCAAGACTCATATTTCTCTTAGTTCCCTGTGAAAGGGCACTGAACATTAAACAGAATACAACACTGAATGATGTTTCCAGCTGTTTCTGAGAGCAATTTCATAACCTCAGTTTTGTTCTTCACTCTCAAGTTTTACAAACAAACTAAAAAGAAAGTCTAATATTAATTTTCCAAAGGTTAAATTTAAAATTAAATTCATGCAAAATTGATGAAATACAACAAAATCTCACAAACGCAAGTTGTCACTTGAATACTCTATCTGTTCTTTCTTTGATTCGTATGAAGGATTCCTTCATCCTATATGACATTATTGTTTACACTAAGCTCTATTTCACAGTTAGCCATTCTACTGAATTGGCCTGCAAGTTCTTGTGTCAGCACTGCACCATTTTTAAATTGTTACAGCTTTGTAATGCTTATTAATGTATGCTATTAATGCATATGTGCAGTAGGACAAATAGTGCATTCATTATTCTACCCTTTGACAACTAATATTATTCTTACCATCCATTTATTAGTCTAAGCAAACATAGAATCCTTCTGTTAGGTTTAAATACTTTATTATTTGGTCTAGGATGAATTGTATTAAATATTGAAAATTTTTTATTTTTTTTCAATTTCACATTTCATATGCAGGAATATGGGTTAACTTATCATTTATTCAAATACCCTTTGACATCAGTCAGTAAAATTGTATGGTTTTCTTCATCTATATCCTGCATAGATAGTACTAGAGTTATTCCTAGGTATGTTGTGCTTTTTGCTGCTATTGTAAATGGAATATTTAAAACTATATTTTTTCTTTATTGGAGTAATTAGGGAAGCAACTGATTTTTTTAAATACCTGTCTTATATTAGGCGCATCTTGAGTTTTGGGGGAACAAAAGGAATTAATCTTCTATTGGATATGTCTCATTCTGTTTCATGTTATATTTCAGTGCTCAGAAATTTCAAATAATGCTAAAGCATAACACTAACAACAATTATCTTTCTTTTCCCCCAACTTTAATGGGGATTCTTTTAGTCTTTCAACATTAAGTATGAAAAAGATTGTAAGTCTGGGATAGTTGTTATTTACAAAGTTAAATATGTAGCCTTTTATTTTTAGTTTTCTAAGAGCTTTTGTCAGGATGAGTGTTGAATTTTATCAAATGCCTTTAACATATATTAGAATGATACTTTTTTGTTTATTTAATTTTAGATGTTATGATTTATGATAATAGATTTCTAATTAAACCATCTTTGCCTTCCAGGGATTCATTCTCACTTATCCTTCATAGATGATTCTTCAATTGATATTAATTTTTGCTGGATGTATTTTATTTAGAATCTATTCATTCTTACTTATTAATGAGAATAGGTCATAGTATTATTTTTATGCTTGTCTGTTTTGACATCCAGATAATATTAAATTTATAAAGTGAACAAATAAATTAACAAATGACAAATTATACTTGGAGGATGTACTAGATAAGCATTCCAAGAACGAAAACTTAATATTTCTACAATATACAGAATTAACTTAGGTATCATATAGCTCTCAAATTAGTTCCCTTGGGGATGTCCTGTACTTTAGTTTTTCTATTAGGGAAAATGTCATTATATTCACTTAATAAATACATCCATGAAGTAGACCTTCTTAATGTTATTTACAACAAACATTAACAAATGAGTTTGGGCCTGTTATTTATCAAATATACGTAACATTTAAGTTTTACAATAGTGCAATTAATTTATTTACTCATTTATTCAAGAAGTTTTATTGAGTATGTATTATGTACCAGCCACTTCTAGTGCTGATGGTACTGTGAGGAATAAGACAGGTGAGGTTCTGGCCTTGTAAAGGCCAGAACTTTGATATACATGAAGAATGTGAAGCTGATCAAGGAAAGCAATTTGCCCAAATCCATGTATGTTATAAATGAAGAAATTATTTTATTGTACTACCCTATAAGAGACTCAATGGAAAAATTTTCAAGAAGTAGCTTCCACATATGTGTAGTATTTTGCAATCAGTTTGACCTAACGGCAGAGAAATAGACAGGCTAACCCCTGGAAATTTCTTTAAGCTCTAATTCTGCAAGGTTGCAAACTCTCTCAATTCACTAAAACTGCATTGCCAGGAATATGAAAAATAGCAAAATTATAGCAATATTGACTTTAACTCCTCAAAGGCTAGGAGTTATAATTATTACTTGTTGAGCACATTCTCTTTCAGGCCCTATACTCTGGACTATACATGCATTCACTTTAGCATCCTGAAAGCATTTCAAGGTAGGTATTATTATTTCCATTTTAGGCTTGAGAAAATGGAGATTCAGAATTTAAAATAAATTGCCCAATGTCATACATGTAGCAAGTAAAGGGTCTAGACCTCAAATCCAGGGCAGTCTCTCTTCTATGCCTTTCTCACATGTATGTCTCATTACTATATTAACTGCAAGAGTATTATGTGAAGAATAAGTGTTTCTAAAATTTTTTAATCTGAGTTATGCTTTTAGATACTTCTTTTAAAAAATGGCCAGAAATGGGAAAAAGTTAATTGGCCTGCCAATCAATCATAAATAGTCAACAGTCCAAAAATGCTAAAGAAATTGATCAAGTATAATGGGCTCAATACTGTCATGACTTCATTGAAGCCTTGATAAAAGAATAAGCCTTGGATAAGAATTCAAAAGTTATTTAAGGAGTAAAGAACCTAAGGTTAAAAGTTAATTGACAGGGCTTTACCAGAATTCTATTGAATCAATCCATCCTGAAATATTCTTTTTGGAGTAGAGAAAGGTACCAGTTTATAACTTTTCTCTGATACGTGAAACAGTGAGTTCTGGTAGAGAAGCAACCACATTTATTTATTGTTGGGTTACTAGTACCTGGCACAATGCTTGCCACATAATAGCCATTCAGTAAACGCTTCGGTAGATGAATGAATGAGCCTCTGTAGCCCTAGAGAAGTCAGTGCAGATGATAGAAAGCCACCAGAAAGACAGTCAGCAGGTCCAGTTCCTTGGCCTGATTCTGCTACTAATAGTCACCAATGTTGAACAGAGTTTTAACTTCTTTATGCCTCAGTTTCTTCATCAGTGAAGTAAACAGACTGAGCTGAATGATCCCACAGGTCTTTATTAACTCTAAAATTCTATGATCTCCAATTAATAATATCAGCATTTTCTTACAGACTTCTTACCCATCAGAGAGGTGAAGCTCCCACTTATCAAAATGACTCCCAAGCAGTCAGGGACTCCAACCACAGATTAAACCACTTCCAGCCTTCCTGGAAGGGATTGCAAGAGGTCCTAGATCCCTGTTTTCCTCAGATACTCTCTTTAATACCTATAAAATAATATTTTTAAAAACGTTTTTCCCATGATTATTTAATAGTGCAAATAAATATATGCAAGAGCTGAATTTAATTGTCAGATATAATGACAGCTGTGTTTTTAGACATACATATAAATCTAATTTTCTAGAAAGCAGAAACATATTACTCAGCCTCTCCAATGCACTACTTGTCCAACAACTGAGAAATGACCCAATGTTAACGAGCGAATACAGTCATCCTTCTTGCACAAGCTATAAAGTCATGATTAATCATTTTTCTACACTTAGGGCAAAATATTTATTTGTATTTAGAGGGATGTCAGTTTGGTTCCACAGAAATAAGAATTACAAATGGCTTAACTATGTAATACTTTTTACTTTTTCTTTTCTTTAATGCTAAAGTAGAAATGACTACATCATCACCCACTAGGGATTAGAAATGCAAAATTTCAATAGTGTCTTTACTTTGACTTCAGCTGAGCAGAACTGTTACTGTACTGTCCTGCTTAACAACTGGCCCCTATCTTTGTAGGAACAGTCACAGAATCTACAAAGAGTTCAGCAGCCCCACCCATAAAAATCACACACCTGATCGTTTTTGCTACAAAGAAAGAATATTGTACCAAATCCCAGCAACATAAGGGCTAACTCTGGGAACTGTCAGATGCATAAATGGGGGTAGGCATTTGTTATATAATGTCCCAATTTACTTTTATTGGTTACAAACCTTCAAAGAGATAGAATGTCAGAAGAGGAAAAAGACCAGAGATCTCTGAGCCAGCCCACTTGCCTTAGAGATGAAAGATCTAGGTCTCAGAGAGGTTCAGGTCTTGTCCAAGGTCACACCCAGGAACCAAGCCAGGTCACAGACTTTGCTCTCTACTTCCCAGTGCAATTTTCTTTTCTCTATTACCACACAGTCTCTGTTCCTTGGACAGAAACACATTATTACAGCATTCCTCATTGGATGCATCCTCTGAGAACACAGCTGCTCTGAATAAGGATAGCTCAGGAACAAGGGGTCAGGGTATGGCCCATTCTCTTCAGAAATTTCAGAGAAGTTTGAAGAGGAGGAGGAAGGGTACAAGAGAAAGGTGATAATTCAAGAGCTTGAGCTAAACTTATTCTGAATGAAATTAAAAATAGATATGGATTACAGGGGAAAATAAATACCAATCAATGCTGTATCAGAAAATGTCTTCTCCCAAAATAGATAAATGGATAAGACGTGAGATACACACACACACGTACACACACATACACACACACACACACACACACATACAAAATGGAATATTACTCAGCCATTAAAAAATAAAATTTTGCCATTTGCAACAACATGGATGAATCTAGAGGATATTATGCTAAGTGAAATAAGTCAGACAGAGAAAGACAAATACCATAAAATCTCTCTTATATGTGGAAACTAAAAAGCAGAACAAACACACAAAAATAAACAAAATTAAAATGGAAAAAGGAAAACAGACTCATAGATACAGAGAACAAACAAATTGTTGCCATAGAGGAGGGGGTAGAAGGTTGGGGGAAATAGGTGAAGGGGATTAAGAGGTATAATTCTCCAGTTATAAAATAAATAAACCATGGGGATATAATATACAGCATAAGGAATATGGTCAATAATATTTTAATAACTTTGTATGGGGACAGATGATTACTAGACTTAGCATGATGATCATTTCATAACGTATGCAAATGTCAAATCACTATGTAGTACACCTGAATCTAACATAATATTGTACATCAACTATATATTTCAATAAAAAATTCAAGATGATGTACAGAAAAGGGACTTGATGTCATAAAAGTCACTAACAATAAACAAATCTCACTTACAGCCCTACTAGATTTATGATCACTGCCAAAACTCACAGAACATTCCAGGTGGAATGTTGTTGGCTGTTGGCATGGCCTTATATCTAGAATATTGCAGTGAAGTTATTCCAAATAGGACACCATCACACATCAATCCATTTTTATTACCACAGCCCCACAGCAGGATATGCTGCCTGCTTTGGTAACTCCGAGTTCTTTTGTACAACGAACCGTGATTACTTCATAAAGGTCAGTTCTCCCAAATCCCTGTAAACCATGGCACATCAACCCACCAAGATCATAGAAGCAATTAAAAGTGTTTAACCGGGAAGGTTGCCAGGACCAGATGGCTTCTGCCAGTGGGCTTTTGTTTTTGTTTTAAACTGCGCAACACTAGGGAAACAGAATTTATTTGTCTCATATCTATTTTCTAGTGGTTTTTTTTTCATATTTATAAAATAATGCATTCATCATAGGGATTCTCATTACATGGACATTAGAATGTGGGTCATAAGAGACAATAATAGAGATTCTCTCCCCCTACCCCCCGTGTCCATTACGGCTCAGATCAGCTCAAAGTTTGCCATATATACTCTAATAGTATGTATGCATATAAAATCCTACTTCTGGAAGTAAAGGGTTCTTCAAGAGCTTTTGGAATTAGACTATAGGATAATCCATATATTAGGAAAGGGGTCAGAAGACTTTTAACAAGATAATCATTTTGTGCTACAAAAACTACTCTGCACCCCTAATTTTTGTAGTTTACAACTACCAACACAACTTATTATCGATAGGATAACTATATCAGATAACTTATTTAACTGAGATAACGATGCTGCTTAGAAGCTTATTTAAATCATACAAACATAGGGTTGCCATGGATCAAATCCTGGCTCTAATTTTTTTTTCAATAAATTGACCTCGGGAAAACCATAATCTCTTCTGACCTTTGGAGACTATTATTATCCATAATTAAAACAGTATGATATTTGCACATTTACTTAAAGTACAAAAAAAAAAAGGTTGAGAAAAAGACCCAAATATATACATTGAATTTGGTGTATGATAAAGTGACATCTCAAATCAGTGAGAAAAAAAATAAACTTTAAAATAGTATTGAGACAACTGGATAGTCACATGGAAAAAGAAAAAATTAGATCAGTACCTCACACTGTACACTAGAATGAATTCCAAATGGATCTGAGAGCTGGATGTAAAAAAGAAAAAAAAAGAGGAAAACATGATTAATTCCTTAAAACATAAGAGAGGAGAAAGCTTCTGTAAATATAACTCAAAATCCACAAGCAATAACATATATACATACATATGTATGCGAATATATATAATATGAGCAATAAAACCATATACATGTATATATTTACATTTTTCAAAATATGAATAACAAACCGTAAAAATATACTTGCAACTTAGTTCACAGGCACAAAGATCTAATACTTTAACATAGAAAGAGCCTCTAGAAATCTGGAAGAAAAATACCAAAGGCCCAAGAGAACAGTGGACAGAAGACATGAACAGACTGCACCCAAAAAGAAAGACAAAAGGCCCTCAAACATATGAAAAGACGCTTAACATCACTTATAAGAGAAGTAAAATTCTACTAAGATACTCTTTTCTATTATTTGATTGGCAAAAATTCCAAAGTTTGATAACAACTTAGTTGACAAAAGAAGCAGGGATTCTCATATAATTGCTAGTGGGAGTACAAAGCATTAGATCTCCTATGACAGTGCATTTGACAGTACCTAACAAAATTACATATGTGTTTTCCCTCCAATCCAGAAATCTCACTTCTAGGAAACTACACTACAATCATGCCTCTATAAATACCAAAGAGCATATCCACAAGGTTATTTGTGACAACATTGTATATAACAGCAAGACACTGAAGAATTTCAAATATCCAATCAACAGGGAATTTGTTGAATAAGCCATGGTCATCTACCCAATAAGGTGCTATATGGTTATAAAAAAGAATGAAGAAGATCTCTGTAGACTGTTATGGAATAATTTTAAGTATACTTAATAAGTGAAATAGCAAGCAAGATGTTTTTATCTCGTTAGAAAGGAAGAAAAGAATAAACACACACACACACACACACACACACACACACACACACACTTCATTACTTTTGTGGTAAGAGATGCCAAATGGTAAACAAAAAATAATAATAATTGGTAACAATGTAAGCCCACCAATGAAAATCATTTTGTCCAGGATAGAATCTTTTATTTTTAAACTTGCTTTATTACACATGTATATATGTTATTTTTAATATATAAAGACTTTTAGATATTCTTAAAAGTTTTTAAAGAGTTGCTTTAGTGTGTGACTATTTTACTTGTCCTCTGATAAGATAAAATTAGGCTTCAGTCAATACTTAAGTATTTCAAAAATTATGAATTATAATTATTTTAAGTAATCCATTTCCTTCTCAAAAGTATCCTGCTTGGACAATGAATTATATATGACTACACCTACAGGGGAATGGGAGAAATGGAAAAAATGGAAGCAATACCTCTCTGCTATACCTTTTACCACAGTTTTTACTTCTGAATCATGTAAATATACAAAATAAATAAAATTTAAGGGAAAGAAAACAATAAATTCTAACAGTGCAAACAAATTCAAACAACCTAGCCTGTGTATCAGACTACTAATTTAATCCCAAAGAGAAAATAATTATTTCAAGTGACTTTTGAATACAGTTTATCTTATTTTGAGTGCATTCTAAGGGAAAAGGTTGAACTGCAAAATCCCTACATTTTATTCAATAGTTTCATTGTTTATTTGTATTATTAGTGTTATAATTTTGAAGCTATTTGGTGTATAATGTAGAATAAAGCAAATAAGTAAAAATATTATTAAGAAAACAAACATTTTTAGTGTAAGAGAAAGGAGTTATAAAGTCAAGGAATTTTAAGGAAATACTATGTAATGTTAGATTTGAATTGGAAATATCATTATCTACTCATGACATTTGAAAAAATATATCTATTCCCTATCTGTTCACTAAAAGGGCCTAAGAAACAACACCCCAGTAGTCAGGAACATAACTAGCACCAAGATCTTGCTTTCTAATGATCATTTTCTACTGAAAGGAGCCAGAGTTCCTTGGAGAGATGACTAATTTTATATTTGGGGCAGGAAAAGTTCCAGAACATGAGAGCCAATTTGAAGGGTTTCCTCTTGACCAAATGCGGACATCAAAGAGAATGTTGGTACTTTTTTAAAAATTGAAAGAGAACATTTGCCATCCTTAGAGTTGATTTTTATACTAACTCCTTATTCTAAGGGAAATGTATTAAGTCATCCTGCATTCACATAAGTAACATCTTAAGACAATGAAGGGAAACATTTTTATAGAAAAATGGCCTGTAGAAGAAGTAGAATTAGAGCAAGTGAGCTACAGAGAGCAAATGTGGCAAAATGCTAACAATTGGTGAATAAGGTAAAGTTGTATAATGGTGTTTGTTTCCTGTTCTTTCAACTTTTCTGTAGGTTTTTAATTATTCAAAATAAAAGTGGGGGGAAAGCTCAGTGTTATGGGAAAAAGCTGAGGAGATGATTAGATTAAAACATACTAAAGATATAAGATCCAAATATAATTCATGAACCATGATTGGATCCTGGTTTGGAAAAAAAGAAATTACTACAAACAATTGAGGAGGCTAGTTGGGGAACTTGCATATGAACTGGATATTAATAACATTAAGAAGTAATTATTAGTTGTCTTTTGTGTGGTAATGCTGTTATGGTTATGTAGGAGATAAATATTGAAGTCATTCTGTCTGCAAGTTACCTTCAAATGGTTCTGTGAAAACAATTCTAGCTATCTGCATAGATCAGGGAAGATAAATTAATAGGTAAGATAATTTCATAAATAGAAAGAGAGATAATACACATTTGGCATATTGCTAACAATTGTTGAATCCAGAAAGTATGGGAGTTCGTTATATTATTCTTTCAACATTGTACTAACTTTTAAAATTTGTCTAATAAAATGCTGAAAAAATTAAAATTAAAGACAATATTGGGGGTTATAACAGCATTACATATAAATAAAATAAAGTATACAATTTGTGTACATGGTCGTGCCATCTTAAGATTCAGCTTCTGAATAAATGTTATTTTACCCTCTTCCTCTACTATCCTGTATTTTATGACACAGAATGCAATTAACATAGGAAGGAAATTGGGGATGCCTTATTGGATTGAGTGGACAACTCTGGGTTTAGTGAACATGAGATTAAGAAGGTTGAATTACTATAAAATGGTCCCTTGACTTCCATGTGTGTTAATTGGATCTTGTTGGCTAGTTCTGTATTTCCCAAAGGAAGAGAGAAATGTTGATTTTCCTACTCTCTGTTCGAGCCCTTCCATTTAAACTCAGCCAAGTGAAGAATAACAATAATCCTCCGTGTGCACATCCCCCCCACACACCAAACCTCCCACGTACATACCGGTGATACACTAATTTAACACACCGATTAAAGACTCCAATTACCATATTCGTATAACTTTGCCTTTAGCTCCCTTACTTCCACTGCAGGCAGAACTGCTGTTAGTATTTCAGATGAGTACCTTGTCAATCCTTTCAATTTTGCCCATCACTGAGCCCCTGTCCTAGGATTAGACCAAGACGTGTTTTAGCAGTTCAGCTCTTTCTTTAAAGTACTGTGTTCCCCAAATCTACTTACGTTAAAAAAATTTTTTACCAAAAGGTGCTAAAATATTTAGAATATATATAACTCAAAGTTTCATATATTAGATCAAGTTCTGGGTTCTCCTTTGTTATCTCATTTTGCTTTAAAATTTTAATCCTTGCCATTTTGCTTTCCAGTACTATTATATTCTGCTCTGGAGAAAAGAGACAAAGAGAGAGACTTTGAATTCATAGATTAATTCATAGATGTAAGGAATTATTAAGACATTTGAATGAAGTAGTAAATTCCTAGTTCACCTTTAAGTGCCCGCTGATATATTTCCCTTGCAAGTCTTCCCAAACACCTAGACAGGGACCAAACCAATCTATACCCCAGTAACTAGCACATTACAAGGACTGGTAAAGACTCATTAAATATTTCTTGAATGAATAATGTATCCATCCCTACAATGTTTACCATACTATGGTATAACTATTTCAACATATCAGTCTCCCTTCAATGGATCTAACATCGAACGTTTTTATCTTGGTTGAGTGAGATGATGGATAGTCTTGGGAAAATTAATCTGGCAAGAGTTTCCAGGGAGAGGGGTAAATTTGAGGAAGAACACATTGAAGGAATAAGGAAGACTAGCTGTATATAATTTGTATGTAAAGCCACAGAAATTCCTTTAGAGCCGAGGATTGAACCTAAGATCAGGGACAATCCATTCCTATTCTTAAAACATTAGGCTGATGGCACAACGAAGCCCAGTGACTTACTTGTGTGGCCTTGGAATTAAAGTTAAAATTCAGGAACTCACTTAAACCTTTAAAGCCTTAGCAAAAAAGTAAGAAAATGTATGGGAGCTATTTCAGTGGCAACAAATCTTTGTAGCGGAGATTTACATTGCATGATTGTGGCAATTGCTTTATTTTCATTCTGTATATTGTAGTGAATCCACATTGCCATCATTAAATATTTATTCAGTACTTCTGCTAAGTTGCTGTAGCAAAATGATTTTTTAACATCTCTTCCTATCTAATTATAGACAAAATAGATAATATGAATATAAAAAGGCATGAACACAAAACAAATAACATTCATATTGAAATATTTACAGCTTTATTGAAACAGTCACATGGGGAGAGCTGTATGAAAAGACAAAGTATATAGAAAATATGGTCTAATGAAAATAAATGAAATGAAATATAGAAAGCACAAGTGTTGGCAAACATAGTTGAACTCAAATACATAAAGATAAGAGTGAAATAGAAAAACTGGAAAGTGAAGTGCCTGGGGATTAGTGAGGGTAAATCAAGGAGGGTTTCAAAGAAGAGGTGAGGGTAAAGTGGATATTCACTTAAGTAGACTTCACTTCCCTCTTCTTATTCACCAAAATGTTTACAAGAATCTTTTCTGTGTCAGCCATGCTAGGTGCAAAAAATGCAGATATAAATAAGCCATTGTTCCTATTGTCTAGGAGTTTACAGTCTAAAAGAAAGGCATAAAAAAATAATTGCCATTCAGTGAGGTAAATGCTTGGGGAGGAACTTGGAGTTAGGAAAGACTCAAGAAATTGAGATCTGAGGCTGAGTAAAAGTTTGCTGGGCACAGAAAGCAAAGAACAGCATTCTCACAAAAGAGACTGCATGTGCAATGCTTACACATAAAGGATTTATTTGTATAAATTGTTAGGACCATACTCCCTGGCAGAAGCAAATACATGCACAAGTCAATATCTGCAGACGAAATAGTAAAGTTTGAGTGTGTACAGAGGGATGATGGAAAAGGCATATGAGCAATTTGGCAGAAGGCAGTTTGGAAAGGACTTTTTATGGTATACTGATGATTCTGGACTTTATTCCATAGGTAATCATTAGGTAAGTGAAGGTTCTAAGAAGGGACAATCAGATAAACAATTCAGAAGCCATTAATATATGCAGTGTTAGGACAAGGATGGGACATTCTTAGCATCTTCCATTTTTGTGCTTCTGGGTAGGTTTAAGGGTCAGATACTCAGCTCAATAGCACTCAGAAAAATAGGTGTTGACGAGGTATTTGGGGGACATTCAATCAAGGTCAGGTTGTGGGAATATGACTGTACTAGCAACTAAAAAAAATAAAAACATATTTTCTTCATACTTTCCCATTAATATTTATCCTCAAATTCCTGTTAACTTCAGGGATCACCATTGGATTTTGTCACAAATTAAAATCTTTATCATTAGGAATATTCAATCAAGTATCACAAAACCTCATTCCTGCCACTCAAGACTTAAATTTGCAAAATATTAAGTGCCTCGAGCCAGCCAGGAGATGTCCCAGACCTAGGGTGACAGTAGTGCAAAGGCTGGAAGGACCTAAGCATTAATGTAGTCTAATCTCTACTTCACAAATAGGGAGATAGATATCCAGAGTTGTCATATGACTTGTCTGAAGTTCATACAACTAGTTTTATAGAACTAGAGTTTTAAGTTCTATCTTTTGATTCCCTGTCCAGTGCTTGTTCTGCAACACTGGACTGCCTCTCTTCAATGAAGGGGGTCATTCTTTAAGGATGTGGCTCTGTCCATTAGGATAGCATTACAGTGTCCTCATTTTGAGGCCACTAAAGCCTGACTCACAAATAGCCTAGGTGAATGTAACAGCATTTCTATATCTTTATATCGAAGAAATATATAAAATGCTCCATGAAATGAGCATGAAGCTTCCTGGAGGAAAGTGTACAGTTGTCTTTTACAAAACATTGTGCCTGGGGAAGGCAAATCACCCTAAAGGAGACTGAACATATGCTCTGAAAAGCCTACTTGATGTCATTCACAGAAACTGCACAGTAAATACGCAAGATACAGAGAAGTGACATATTATTTTTACCAGGTAATGTCAAATGAGCAGAGAAAAGTAAGGATTAGCTCTATTGGAAGTAGTCTAAAGCCATTTTCTCCAGGGGTAATTGAAAAAAAACAAAAAACAAAAAAGCTAGCCTATCCAGTGAGGCATGTTTTTGAAGATACTTTGCAAAACAAACTCTCTGAAAAGCAAGTTGTTTCCCTGCCTCCTTTACATTTTGAAGAAATGGTACCAAATACCATAAGACTGGGTAAAAGAAGTTTTCTCAGTTGATTGCTCCTCTAATCATTCTCAATATTTATACTTTAAAAGCAAATATTTTTCCAAAGTTTGATTAAAATGTTGATCTTTATGTCTAGGTAAAACTCATCTAGCTGATCCACCATTGGTGAGCTATAGACTTTCAGCTGTACCTTTGAATGAGGTGGTAGAAGTAGTTCATTCTCATATTTATGATATCCTGTGGCGATGGGCAATGGGCATGCTTCTGTGGAATTAGTAGCTTCCAACTGGGGTAAGACTCTCAACACCTCTTCTTCCATTCTTCTGTGCTCCTCTCAATATCACCTTTCTTTAAACCCTATTTCTGATCCTCTGCATGTTCCTTCATTGTTGCAGTGAATATGCTGATCAGTTTACAGATGCACCCAGCACACAGTAGACGTTCATTAAATAATTATTGCATGCTCTTAAAGGGATGCTACCTAATTTAATCCTCACAACAATGCTTTGATGATGATACTATTAACAATTGTAGATACTATTTATTTTACTCCCACTCTGTGTCAGATAGGGTACTGAAAACTTGACATATATTCCTTTTAACCTGTGAGGTAGAATTCTCATTCTATAGATGAGGCAACAGGCTCAGAGGAATCAAGTAACTTGTTCAAGTTCACATATCCAATAGGTATCAGATTCTAAGTACAAACCTGGGTCTTCTATTAGCTGCTGCTGCTACTATTCTACTACTGCTACTACTATTAATACTACTACTACTACTACCACCAGTAGCACCAGTATTTTTCTTCTCTTTGATCAAATTGGCTGAGTCCAACTTCTAAACAATAATCTTCCTGAGGGGTGGGAGCAAGTCTTATTTATATTTGTTGAATTCAAGTGAATATAATGGAATCAAAGGGAGGTCACACTAGCCTTTCCCCTATTGAGGAATGCCTTTGTCTAAATCTTTCTACCTCCTTTGTGTTAGGATACAAAACCAAAATAAAGTCAAACACAACTTAACAGAAATAAAGTTAAAAACAATCCAACAACCAAGTCTTTGATTATAGTTTAACCTTCATTTCTGATGACAAATGAAAAAAAATGACATTTGCTGTAACCATAAAGTCTGCTAGATATGACCAAAAAATAGAATTATGAGCCGATAGGGCATGATGATCTGTAACAAGATGTAACCAATAGGTTATTTTTTTCTTGGCTGGCATAGCCTGGCTTCTCTCCAATACAAGACTTGTGACATCATCTCCTGTCTCCTCTCCTCCCAAACCATCTTGTGGAAGTGTATCTCATTTTTAAAAAAATGATTATAGCACATTTTTTTCTTTTCACAGTACATTGAAACATAATGTTCTAAAATGTTTCTACTTGTCTTCCATAAGATTGAAATCAATAAGAGTTTGTGAAGAAATATTTTTTCTCAGTCAAACGGAGATAATCTGGTGGGGGAGGGAAAGGCATACCTACTATGAAACTGCTTTTAGCCCTAGAAGCCCTTCTGTTTTACCATGGGAACTGCTCATAGGATGTTTCATATCTAAGGGAAGTTATGAGGTCTCAGGATTATTTTCTGGCAGTTGCTTGACTTTCACTCTTTGCTAATGGGTGTGCTGGAGTTGGCTCCTATAGGCGAGTGAGAGATAATTGTTTTGTGAGCTAGTTGTCAAAATGTTGGTAGCCTGAAATCAGTCATGGTGCGAGTATTTACACCATGGATATCAGCAAATGCTACAAATCAGAGCCTTTTTTTAAAGAGCCTGCTTATAGCACATCATTGCATTTCACTCTGGTTATGAGGACCTCTATCACAAACAACTAAAATTATCATGAAATAGGAAGGCACTGGGCCACCGTATATGATTGTGCAAGCCATTCTGTGCCCCAAGGAACCTACCTGAGCAAGGACTGAAATTCAGCCCACATTCTGGTCCCTGAGCTGTGTGCCTTGGCGTGGTGCAGTGATCTTCCTGAGGAGGATGTATTTTTCCATTTTGCAAAAAGCTCCTTTGTGAGCTAGCAGTGTCTCTGTATACATCAGATTGCATACGTTCCTACCCTGATGCTCCGCAAGTCACCTCCAGTGTCACAATTTCAAATTACGTCAGTCATGTCATTCCTTCTGTGCCCTTTATTTCAAATTACAAGGACTAAAATTACTGATTGGTTAAGGTCGCCTGTGCTCTGAGGATAGCCATTTCTTATTTTATAGATGAATATCCTGTATTTCAGAGAGGTTAAGAAATTTGTCCCAAATTGCATAGCTAATAAGAGAATAGGAGTTCAAATCTCCATATATCTGTCTCTAAGAGCTCCCCAAACGAATAGTATGCTGACCAAACTATGGCACATATGGAGATTATTTCTCTAGAATACAGGTTCCTAGGAAAGTTTTAAAACTTGTGAGGTAAAATGAATACACAAAATGCATTTCACTTTTTAAAACAAAGTTTTAATCATCATTTTAACGTAGTTATTATCTGTGGTGTAATTCTTATCATCACCCCCATTTTATGGAGGAAAAAAATCCTCAAATCAGAGAAGTTAAAGAGTTGAGAATTGTCCATAAACACTGAAAAGTCTTGGCATTCAACCGTACTGAACACCATTAACAAGTAACATATGTAAAGAGTTTTAGTTTACAGATATTACCATATTAAAGGAAAACAAAGTAAAAGTGTGTTATGTGATTTCTGAGGCTAGGTCATAAAAAGGATAACACTTCTGCCTGGCTCTCTCTCTTAGGATGCTTGCCTTTGGAACTCATCCTCTATGTTGTGAGCGAGTCCAGGCCACATGGAGAGGCCACGTGTAGATGTTCCAGGCTACAAACACAGTTAAGAAGGCAGCAGACAGCCAGCATTTACTACCAGACATTTGAGTGTTGAAACTTTGGATGATTCCAGGCCCTGTGAGTCTCCTGGCTGAGACCCCAGACATATGAACCAGAGACATGTCATCCTTGCTGTGTCTTATATGAATTTCTGGTTACAGAAACTATGAGATAAAAACCATGAGTGGCAAGTCACTAAGGTTTCAGGTCACTAAGGTTTCAGGTAATTTCTTAGGCAGAGTAGATAATGAATATAGTCATCATTGGGTAGAGAACAGGAAATACTAGCAGACAGACCCTAGAACCATGCCTGGAACACAGTGGGCACTCAACAAATATGTGCTGAATGAAGAAAAGAAGCCCAACATAAAAATAATATAGACTTCTAATTATAGTCTGGTAAGGATCATAACTTTTCATGACCAATATATTTTTTGTCCTTTTCTTGTAAATGATAAAAACTCCCCCACGAAACCACTGAGAACAATATTCCTAGGATGAGAAAGCTCTGCAAATAATTCAGAGTAAAGTACTTGTAAAATCTCTAGGGATTAGAGTGCAAATACATAAGGCTGTTTTGTTTTGTTTGTTTTATTTCACATGAAATCCTATTCAAACAACATGCTCTAGCCCTTCAGTGGGGAAAACTTAAAGGTGAATTATGTGACCACCTAGAGGGGTGGGATAGGGAAGGTGGGAGGGAGATGCAAGAGGGAGGAGATATGGGGATATATGTATATGTATAGCTGATT
This sequence comes from Eubalaena glacialis, assembly GCF_028564815.1. Taxonomy (NCBI): domain Eukaryota; kingdom Metazoa; phylum Chordata; class Mammalia; order Artiodactyla; family Balaenidae; genus Eubalaena; species Eubalaena glacialis. The sequence continues at coordinate 58,893,786 of NC_083725.1, read as the reverse complement.
CACTTTGTTATAAAGCAGAAACTAACACACACACACAAAGAAATATATGAAAATACCCCTCCCCCCCCCAAAAAAGGTGAATTAACTCATTTGTAATCTTGGGAGAATATGAGTATTACAGTGCTTAGCCAGGGATACTGGTCTAGAAGAATCAGTATGTAGATGAAAGAATTTGTACTGGAGTTAAACCAAGTTTCAAATTCTGATTCTACCCCATCTTAGCCCTGTGGCAGATTTAGTGTCTGTTAACACTTAAAAAATATTTTTCCTATCCCAGGCACCAGTTTAAGTAATATATATGCATTAACGTGTTTAATACGTACAGAAACTATAAATCATTGTTAATCCTGCTTTAATCCTGAGGACCCTGAGGCCCAGAGAAGCTAAGGAACTTCAAAGTAACACCACTAGTAAGTGACAGAAGCAAGATCCAGGTTCATGCTCTTGAGTAATATGCCACCTGTAAGCCTCCATGCACTCAGTAAAAGAGTTTAATAGATGGCCATTATTAATATTGTATTGTTCATTATTATGGATTTTTTAGGAAGCAGTGGTAAGAATATCACAGTGGTAAAGAACATGGACTCAGGTTCAAGTACTGGAACCATTGACTATGTGTTGTTGGGCAAGTTATTTTACATTTCAGTGCTTCAGGTTTTTTTTTTTTAATATAAAAATGATATTAATAGTAAGGCCTGTAAGAGTTATTTTATAAATGAAATGAGATGATACATGTAAAAGACTTACAATAGTGTTTGGAATATAGCACACAATAAACAATTTTTGCCCATATTTCTCAAATATACTTAGTTTTAAAAAATAAAATCATGCTATACATTTTTCTGTCACCTGCTTTTTCTCCATATGATAGCGTATCTTAATTAAAGTACATCTATCAACATTTTCATTGGCAGCATATAATTCTAATGTATCACTATACTATAATTCAACTAATTTCGTATTGTTAGATATCTAGGTCTTTTAAATTTTCTTGTCTAGTGTAAACAACATTGTATATGAACACCCATATGCATGAATTTCTGCATAGTTTACCTTAGGATAAATCCCTAAGACTGCAACTTCTAACTTAATAGTCACATAATTTTAACAATAAAGAAAGAAATCATACAGAGGAGTTAAATGACCTATTTAAAATCTTTCAGAACCAACCTGAGTGTCCTAATTAGAAAGAATAGCCTCCAAAACCACAGTTACATAATTACATTCTTTTTCTCAATGCAAAGATTTAAAAGGGACTAAGGCTCCTCAGCTAGTAAAAGACCAGGCTAAATTTGAACCCAGATGTGTTTGATTCCCAGACTTCACTCTTTAACTTATAAAAGGTGATGTGTGTAAGGCATCTTCTTTACTTAATAATACAATCTGAATAACTGGCTTAGGTGCCTTGGCATATTCAGATGAAGAGCTTCAATAGACATAGGTATTGAATTCTTTGCATCCTGGTGAATCACTGCTTTTTTTATTTATTATACTTCTAAGAAATAAAAAAACATGCTACATAAAAGGACAGTCTTGCTGGAAAATCTTATTTAAATTTGCTTCTAAGAGAGGAAAATGTATCTTTTTCAATAAAGACTGATGTTTCTAAACCCCAAATATCACTCATTCAAATACCCATTACCACCACGTGCTCAACCCCTTCATCAATATTTTAAGAAAACAACAAAACTTGTTTTGGAAAATAATTCTTTCATTTTTGCAGTAAGTTGTTTCACCACTAACAAAACTAGATAAATGCCCTTAATTAGGACAAACTACTTCTCTTAGGTTTGAGTCAAGAGATGCCAGAATGAGTTCTCGGATGGTGGCATTAAGGATCTCTCAGGTCTATCTTTCCTAATGTAAACATTTTCTTCCCTTTATTCTATCCCACTCTTGTTTATATACAATTTAATTCAATTAAAAATCATATTTATTTCCAATCAACTAATTACTTTATTCCTTAATGTTTTGAGGGTCTGCTATGTCCTGGAAATAAAACCTGAAGATAATATAGTTTCTTCCTATGAGAAACTCCTAGTCTAACAGATGGATAATGTGTCCTTAAATTTTTTCTGAAATATAATGCCTTACAAATTCAAACTAGGCTTAAATAGGTGCTATATATTGTGGTGAAAAACTGGAACACACACAAAGGAAACACAAAACATATGCTAACCAAAAAGAGGTGGTAGAAAAAATATTTTTAATTGATGCCATGGCAAATTTAAATTTTACAAATTACTGTGGGACTTTAATATAATAGAATGGAAGGCACAGTTTAAGTGCATCCACATTAGGACAACTCAACATACTAAAAATATAATCAAATGAAAGTTATATGTTGTAATTGCCATGAAGAGAAATAATTATTTGTCTTAAGGGGGAAAAAAGTCTATTGGCACTTAAGGAACAAAAATAGCAGTTTGCTGTTATAATGTATCCTCCTTTTCTCATTTCTCTATGAGAATCTCAGAACTTCATTTCCCTTGTTTCTTAAATATGTATACTTCAAAAAAGAGCTCAGACTCTTAAGAGATGTTTTGCTCTCACTCTTCCCATCTTATATATTATTTCATGGACACAATGCACGGAATGAAAATGATTTTAAATGAGTCTTCATTACACTCCTTAGCAACTTCATAGAAATATGGAAATCTATGATTTTAATATCTTTTTAAAAAATCATTAAAACCCTAGTCTTTAAATTGTTTCCTGTACCCATGACTCTTTAGCTATCCTTATAACGCTTTGTCTTATCTACAAAAGCAAAAGAGTGAGTGATGTTTGCTCCATAGCTGGTGAAAGCTGTCAGTATGCATGGAATTGTGATAAACTCCCATGTTCTGGTCATAAGGCTGTTTACTTCCTGAGAGTTACACCAGTGAAAAAGTCAGTGGATGAGATTAGCCATCTTTACTGAGGGGAAAATATGCTTCCCAAATCAGATAAGAGGTGCAAGGGCCTGGCAATATTTCCCTCATAGGAAATAGGGTCTAGTTTCAGGAAGATATAACTAAAATATAATGTTACAAAAGAAAGCTATAGACTGGGCTAATCCCATTGTTGGTATCCAGCAGGTCAAAGAAATAGTGATTAAGTGCCTAGGCTCTGGGGTCAGCATATCTGGGCTCAAAACTCAGCTCCACTTCTTACTGTCTGACAGAAATATTCACCTATTCTCTTTGGCTCATCAGTATCCTCATACATAAATAAAGATAATAAGAATTCCCTCATAGGATTGTTCTGAGGATTAAAAGAAAGAAAATACATGGAAGTACATAAAACAAGGCCTGGAATATGGCTAACACTCAATAAACAGTACCAGTTATTATTAATTTTTTGACTGTCATTTAGATTTTTACTATATCTGGATTTCTAATTGCCTTTTTTCTTTTCCTATATCTTTCCTTAATTTCTATTATTTTCAAACACTATATCATGTTTTTCTTGCCTTATTCCCAATTATTTTTAAACTCTGCCTCATTATATCTATTCTGTCACATCTTCTTTCACCCAGAGGCTTCTTACTACAGTTCTTTGGTCATCTGAAGGAAATTGCACAAGTTTCTCTCTTGTCCTGTTTTTGCAAATATTGCCCATCTCTCAGAGTAGCTAAGAGAATTTCAGGATGTAATTTACACTAATGGTCATCAATAATGCCAGGCATAGAGCATAGAGTTACTCAGTTGATGGTAGTAAATATTATTTTTATCCAGAGTGTCCTTTGTTTTTTTTTTCTGGCTAGCTCCTGGTCAATCTTCAGGTATTAGTTCAGAAATAGCTTCCCCTAAGTGTAAGGCCAGACACTATCAAACTCTTAGAGGAAAACATAGGCAGAACACTCTATGACATAAATCACAGCAAGATCCTTTTTGACCCACCTCCTAGAGAAATGGAAATAAAAACACAAATAAACAAATGGGACCTAATGAAACTCAAAAGCTTTTGCACAGCAAAGGAAACCATAAACAAGACCAAAAGACAACCCTCAGAATGGGAGAAAATATTTGCAAATGAAGCAACTGACAAAGGATTAATCTCCAAGATTTGCAAGCAGCTCATGCAGCTCAATAACAAAAAAACAAACAACCCAATCCAAAAATGGGCAGAAGACCTAAACAGACATTTCTCCAAAGAAGATATACAGATTGCCAACAGACACATGAAAGAATGCTCAACATCATTAATCATTAGAGAAATGCAAATCAAAACTACAATGAGATATCATCTCACACCGGTCAGAATGGCCATCATCAAAAAATCTACAAACAATAAATGCTGGAGAGGGTGTGGAGAAAAGGGAACACTCTTGCACTGTTGGTGGGAATGTAAATTGATACAGCCACTATGGAGAACAGTATGGAGGTTCCTTAAAAAACTAAAAATAGAACTACCATACGACCCAGCAATCCCACTGCTGGGCATATACCCTGAGAAAACCATAATTCAAAAAGAGTCATGTACCAAAATGTTCGTTGCAGCTCTATTTACAATAGCCAGGACATGGAAGCAACCTAAGTGTCCATCGTCGGATGAATGGATAAAGAAGATGTGGCACATATATACGATGGAATATTACTCAGCCATAAAAAGAAATGAAATGGAGGTATTTGTAGTGAGATGGATGGAGTTAGAGTCTGTCATACAGAGTGAAGTAAGTCAGAAAGAGAAAAACAAACACAGTATGCTAACACATATATATGGAATCTAAGGAAAAGAAAAGAAAATAAAGGTCATGAAGAACCTAGTGGCAAGATGGGAATAAAGACACAGACCTACTAGAGAATGGACTTGAGGATATGGGGAGGGGGAGGGGTAAGATGTGACAGGGTGAGAGAGTGGCATGGACATATATACACTACCAAATGTAAAATAGATAGCTAGTGGGAAGCAGCTGCATAGCACAGGGAGATCAGCTCGGTGCTTTGTGACCGCCTGGAGGGGTGGGATGGGGAGGGGGGGAGGGAGGGAGTCGCAGGAGGGAGGAGATGTGGGAACGTATGTATATGTATGACTGATTCACTTTGTTATGAAGCAGACACTGGCACACCATTGTAAAGCAATTATACTCCAATAAAGATGTTTAAAAACAACAACAAAAAAAAAAGTGATTGAAATAAAAATAGATTGCTATTGAAAAGAAAAAAAAAAAAAAAGAAGTAGCTTCCTGTGAGAGACTTATCTCATTGTTCCCCAAACTGTTCTTGGATTTTAGTCCATTCTTCCAACACCCATCTCCAACTCTGTGCTTTCTACTCACAAAACACTTTATAGTTCAAGCATTTTCTCTCTTGTATTGAAACTCTCCACTTTTCTGTCTCCCCCCCAGTGGAACTTCAAGATCTTTGAGAGCCAGGAGCATGTCTTATTGTAACTTCCTTTCCTAACTCAGTGTGGGGTAACATAAGCACTCAAGACAAGTTTATTGAACTGTTTCTACATAACTTAGGATAAGGCAAAGACTTTGACAAACTCATCAAGGTTCTGTCCCTGAAGTTTTAAGTGAATATTCAACAGCCTTCTTCTCTGATATCTTTATTTCAGTCTTTTTAACTTAAGAAAATTTTCTCTTCTATCACATTATATTTTTATTTTTCTTCACTTTCATTTACAGAAGAAATTCATTTCTAGCATTCTTCCAAATTTCTCTATAAGATGAGCAATGAAATGTGAAGAAATACATTTATACAGATAATAAAAGCTACCTATGTTTCTGGAAAGAGAATTCAAAACAAAACCTTGTTCTTCAAATGGTAAATCAACAAAAGAATAAACATGCATGTAACCCATATGAAAAATTTTTAAAGTGGCTACATCCAAACAAGTGTTGATCTCTGTTGCAGACCTTATTTCCTGTAATATAGCTTCATGAAAGTTAACTTTCACCAAATCAGGACATCTTGGTATTCCTGTAACTTGTAGTGCCAAATGATCCAGGCAATAGGACTGGTTGGGAATCCAGGATCAAAAGTGCTGTAGGCACAGGATTTAAAATAAGCCTATAGTATGAGAACATTTTAGAAAATGTGGATTATGTCAGTTAAAAATAATGAAATTTTGAGCAAGTTGCTTAACTTCAATAAACTTGTATTGACTCATCTGTAAAAGAGGGTAACACTACCTTCCACAGAACTGTTGAGAGGATTACATGAGATCATTTATTAGAAAGTTCTTTGTAAACTTGGAAGAATAAATCTAATAGGATGGTTAAATATTGTAAAGCCCTCAAGTTGGCTAGTTCTGAATTTCAGCACAAAGTACTCTTCTTGCTTTCATTTAATACTTCTAACAATTTGGGCCTATGTTTTTCTGTCTCTCCAAAATGAAGTCCTTTGAAGGCAATATTATCTTATTCCTCATCTTGTTTCCCAAAGCATATGGCTTTCAACATAGTAGGTATTCTAAAGTCTGCTGAATGTATGAAAGAATGACAAAGAATGGAATAAATGAGCAATAAGTAACAAAAAAGTTAAATGAATACATTACTCTTCTGACTTGAGGAAACTATCTGTTAAAGGATTTTAGCAGAAAAGAAAAATGTTGACTATGGTTGACAAATGTAGAACTGTTCAAAGTACAATCATCCCATGTACCCCAAAGTAGGGGGGAACTGGATATTGGTGAGTACACTTGGTAAAGGAGGTAGGTAGAACAAAGGTGGTTTCATTCTAAGTTTTGAATGCTTAATGCCATAATGCCCATAAGCCTGCTGTCCCTCTAGCCACATAAAGGTGTAGTCACCAGATGCCTACACCCTCATAAAGTTCTATTGGCAGAGCATCTTCTCCCTGGAATAGAACTAGGATGTGAACTGTCAAGCTTTGCCTCAGTGACTCTCTATTTCCTCTTCGCTGGCTGACCAACCTCATTCTCATAGATATATTTTTATTTATACCCATGAATTCCCTCATTTAGATGACATTCAGGTCTTGCTGACCTGGGAGCCCTCCAGTCTCTCTCAGATAACCTACATATCCAGATCTAGTAAGGCTTGATTTTATAAGTTAACTCTGAGGTTAATCTTATTTTCTTCATTTCACAGTTCAGGGGTACCTAACTGCTCTTTCTCCCCTCCCCCTCCCACAATGTACTTCCTACAGATTCAAAAAGGTTTTGAATAACTTCACAGTGATACATCTGTTTCAGATTATTGGAAACTAGTTACGAATATTTGGGGGGGGCATCAGGTCCTCTTCCTACTTAACATGTGCTCTCCCATCCTTCTGTGTCAGAATGACTGTGCAGAAAGGAATGCTGGCCTGCTTAGCTGACCGGAGTGGCTTAAACTTAAGTATAGCATATTGATTTACTTTGGCCAATGAAATGTGCCATTTCATTGTCGAGGTTATGTGCCATTTCTTGCATTTTTAAAACAAGTGCAAGGTCCTTATCATTCCTTCCCTTTTGCTGCAGCAGCTTCATGAAGTGGAGCGTCTGTCATCCTGGGTTCCTGAGTAAGGATGTTAAAGTCAAATATCCCACCACCCCCATCATGAAACATGAAGTTTGAGAGATACATGAGCCTTGGTGTTTAAAGACACAGATTTTGTGGTTGTCTCTCCCACATAATCTAGCCTATTCAGACCCAGGTAAGCTTACCGTTATCATTTGGCTCCCCCTTACAATTTCTGTAGCAACAGGTAATGAACTGGTTCGAGTATGTGGGCACTTAGTCAGCTTAGAAACTTTTTCTCATTAAAATGAATAAATTCCAATAAGTATCTATTCATCTCCATCAGTATCTTATGAGATTTGCTAATATGGATCAGTATCCCTGAGTTTGATTGACTGTAATTCTGCTGAGTTAGAGTTTTGGGGCTTGCAAAACAAAAGCCTGACCCTGGAGCTTGATGAGTTCACCAAGGTAATTCTCATTAACAATAGTCATTGATGTTTTAAACTTGAATAACCTACTGGGGTAATACATTCCATGTATTTAAAGGGCAAACTGAGTCTCTAACACTATTGTACATCTATAATGCACCACATCACATGTGCTTTTATACGTATTCTACTCTATAATTTTCTTACATGACAACCATGTAAGGTAAATTTACCTATACTCACTTTATAGAGGAGTGGCTTAGTTAAGTGATCTGATTGTATAGTTTATATGGAGCCAGAATTTCAACCCAGTTATTCTTGCTCTAAGTCCAGAAGTCATTATACACTGTAAAGAATTTTATTGGATGTTTATCATTCAGCTAAAAGAGCCTCCTATCTTCTACATGCAATGATCTGGTAAACACGTCCCTATTTACCCTCTCTCTATGGCACTTAATTTGATATACTTTGAATACATAATACTTCTATTTTTCATTTTATTCATTAGCAAGAATGAACAATACCCAATAATGAGACTAAATAACATAATTCCTATGGACCAAAGTGAGTCATATGCAATAATTTACAAGAAACACCCAAATAACTCTAAAGGATGATAATTGAATATGCATTATGACACAAATATGCTTAACTCATTCCAAAGTGGCTTACCCTGACTCCGTGATCACTCACCTAATCAATATTAATTTTTCTTAAATAAGTAGGCAATACATATGGCTGTCAGAAGGCAGGTCTGTAATATTTCTGCTTTAAGACAGAAGAGGGAGAGTAGAAGCAGTTGTGAACATAGTTGTCCATATCACTTTGCCTCTGTATTTTTCAGTGTCCTCTGTTACCCCCAACCTTGACTGCTTTGGCTCTGGTCTTAGTACCTTAATTCTAACTTTGATCATTGGGCTAGATTCTTTTGACAGCAGTTTCTACACCCAAAGGACCTTAGTCTGGACCAGAGAATTATCCCTTGCTCATGCCTACAGGGCATTTGGTCCCCATTTTAGGTGACACCCTATACTCACATTACACCCTACTGTCTGGCTCCCTCCTTAGGAATAAAGAGACTTTGTAGGCCTCAATTGTGCTTGCTCAAAACTTCTATTGGCCTTAAAAGTTAGCAAGTACATGCTAATGGAAGTCAACATGGTGTCACTGAAACAGGATGGGGTTGGGAGAAACCCCATTGGTTGAGACTCAAACAAATTTATTGACAGACCATCTCTATCTTTTGCTGTCCACAAGGTCATCAAATCTTACAGCCTCAATGTATTCATCAGTAAAATGGAGATTATAATAACTACCTCACAGAGGTTTTGTGGAAAATAATAAAACAACAACAGAAACAGCAGACCATATGAATGTCCTAGTACAGTGTAGGCACATAGTGGGTGCTCAATCAGTGTTAATTCTTGTCCTCTCTCCCTCTGAGTTACTCAGGATAGGTTAGGTTTGTTGTAAGAATACAGTAAATCTCAGTAGCTTAATAAAACTAAGGTTAGTTCTCACTCAAGCTACATCATTGCAGGTCAGCAGGGCACTCTGCTCTACATAACTGCTCAGGGATCTAGAATAAGAGACTCCAAATTTTGTAGCTACACCATCTCTGTGTCAGGAGAAGAACATACTGGAGGGAAGATGCATTGATATTGCTTAGGCCTGGGTATGACACATATCACTTTTCTCACAGTCTATTGGCCAGTACTATTCATATGACTCATTCTAATTACAAAGGGGTAAGCAATAAAGAGTGGCAGGTGAGGTAACACCACTCTCTTTGCCATTTCTTCTCTATTCCTATATAAGAAGTAGATCTCAATGAGATATTGAGTGATACAAATATTACCTGTGAGTAGGCCTTCTAAGAGATCTTCGGCAAGGCTCAGACAACTCAGATTTTGAAGACTCTGTTTCATTAGATCATTCCCCCAGCTCAGGTTTAACCCAAAGTCAGTGGGTTTCAGTTAAGAGTGGCCAAAATCAACATATGATGCTTTTTGTTTCCTCTGAACAAATTGTCCAAAATCAGAGAGGACTCTTCAAGCTGGTTGCCAAATGAGCTGGCTGAATCTGCTTTTTGATAGGTCCTTCCTAGGAGTACAGCAAAATTAAGTCCCCAAATTGCAAGGTGGTGTGAATCGCTGATTAATTATTTATATGTCAATACCAGTGAGAGGATGAATTCCATCTATTGAAAAATAGGTGTAAAAATCTGCCTAAAATAACATTTTTCATTCCCAGAGACAGAAAAGAAGGTAAAAAGTCCTTTCAGCTAAGGCAGAACAGTATCTTATGAACATCCTTGGAGTAACGGAGCAACATCTGCCACTAAGGAAGCTCATTATCATTGGCTTAAAAAAATCAGAAGCTTCAAGATAAAGTACAGAAACATCTTTCTATCTATTCGATAGCTCATTCAACAGTTATTTGGTACATGCGATGTGGCAGCCACTAAGTTAAACACTGGACATACAAAGATAAGTAAGACACTACTCTCAGTAGGCTCATGGCAATGAAAAACGTGCCTCCTGATAAGTTGATGACGTAGTACATTTTGTAGTACAATTAAGAAGTCTCTACATAAAGAGAATGTAGGTTCTTTTTAATCTGACCTGGAAAAGCCAAGAAAATGCAATATAAGAAATCTACACCACCAAATTGGGAGTGAGCGTCTTAGGGAAAATTATACAGAAACTTTTTGATTTTGGAAAATATATCTAGCTGTCATACTTGACTTCATCTACCTAGTTGCTTAGGCAACCAGAAAACATAAGAGAAACAATGGGAAAATGCACCGAATGGTTAATCAATAGCAATTTAGTTTTCCTTTTCAGATTCTGAATTTGTCTGAAAGTTATTATGTTTTCTTGGTTCTACAATATATGGGTTCCAATGGCAATAAAACTCATCTAAGTAATTCAAGATAAACCACAAACTCAGTGCTTATAAAATTATTGTTTATTTTAAAATACTTAGTATATTGTCTGGTATAAATAAAATACTCAATAAAATTTAGCCACTGTGATTACATTTGCACAAGAATTTGCATTGTTATCACAATCCCAACAATAACAGAGGGGCAGAGAATGTCTTTGGATATACAGCTTACAGTCACCAGGTGGAAAATGTTACATATATTTTTGTTATCACATTTCTAAAATAATATAAAGCTTACTCACTTCAGCATGGCTTAATAATGTGGGTATTTTTTGAAAGCTTTTCAATTCAAACTTTTCCAAATAGAAGTATGGTGAAAGGTAATATAAAATCTGTGAGATACTGTGAAATACAGTAAGATACTGCTCCAGTGCTTAGGGAGTTTACAAACTAGTAAGAATGTTAAGAGAAATAGACAGATAACTATGATGAGATTGGGCCAGAGGAGAGTTAAGGAAAACCATGGAGATTCAATAAAGGGCACATCTTGGAAATTGAGGAAATGCTCCATCGAGGAGGTACCACTAAAATGGCATTGAAAAATAGATGGGAGGATTTCAACAGGCTGAGACAAAGGAGATTTAACCAACTGGGGGAAGTGGCAGTATATTCCAAATGAACAAGCATGGAGGCAAAAAGCATCTAATATATTCCAGAAAGATAATCCCACTTCACTGGAGAAAAGGGATTGTTGGAAGGTATGGCTAGAGAGGCACAATTAAACCAAATTAGAAATAAGTTTGAATGGCAGAGTAAAAAGCTAAATAAATTTGTAGGTATCAAGAAATACTATCTTTATACTTGTAGTCTCTCTCCCTCATTGTCATGAAAGGAACTTCCAGCATTGCCACTGCATCTCAGAAACCAAAAGGAAAAACAAATAAGGCAGATAGAGCCAGAGTTTAGTCTTCTGAATTACAAAACAAGCTATTGAAAGTCAAAATCAGGGAACAAAGGGAAGTTCTGCAAAGAGTTTCATTATGGCAAAGGAATTAGAAAGAGAATTAGAGATAGAAAGAGGCCTCACTAGTGACTTTACTGGAGGAGAGTCCTGGGATCTGAGAGGTAATTACAGGTGGAGTGGGAATGGTGATGACCTCCAGATCTGGTCAGAGTTGGGGGAAGCCTTTGTTGATGGCTGTGGTCAAAGCCAGGATGCTGTGCCAACTGAGCCTTGTTAGTCTTTAGTCTCTTTGCTGTAGGATATAGGCTTTCCAGGCTGTGACTTGTCCACAGAAGGATCCCTTTCCTCGGCCCACAGACTTGGATGGATTTCTCTTAACTGCTCTTCCGTGTGTGACCAGCACCCCTCATTTTCCTATGGTCAAGGACACGGGAAGACAGCTTACTCCACTTCCCCTTCACTGTTTCACTGCCTCTGAGCCAGAAAGTGGGCTGGAATACAATAGAGTGGTGACTGTGTGAAAGAGGGCTTTCACTTCAGGTATCTTAAAGGGACTAGACAATGGTGAAACCTATTACAAAGGTGAAGAAGAATGATCAAGATATCTGACAAGGTTGGTGGAAGTAACAAATACTGTAGTTTATATGAGATGCAAAAAGGTCTAAGATTTTACATCTAAATGCACACTTAATATTTATAGATGTGATCCAATAAACTAAATATCACCTAAGGGATAAAGATATGCTTCCTCTTCTTCAAGAGTACCCATGTAAGGTGTATTAACTGGAATATGCAAAGATGAGGCCTGATCCACCATAATTGCTCAAATGTTTGGTAATAATAGCAGTTCATAAGACTCAGAAATATTGAATAACTTCATCCAAAATTATATACCTGATAAGTTGCAGAGAAGGCTCAAATCAGTTGTTCTGCCTCTTTCCACAATACCACAGATCCATCCTCCACTGCTTTATCTTTGACACGTAGAGGATAAAGATATTTTAAAATTTATCATACTATAAAACAAACTGCACAGTAGTATCTTTCTCTTTTTATTTTGCTAACTCCTCATTAGCACCACTATCTGCCCAATTACCCCAGTTTGAATCCCTAAAAGCTCTGCTGAAACCTCTTTTCTTGTCCGAAACATAATAAGCTTCCAGCTCTTTTCAGTTATATTTCTATAATTTCTCTCATATCCACCTCCTCTTTTTTTCCCACTACTATGACCCTAATGAACATCAGTCGCTTTTAATCATGGCATTTTGACATGAGGCTTTGACATTCTTGGATGATGCAAAGAGTAATGAGATGGATTTCAAGAAATTGGTTACTATTAATAAAAGCAAAATTTGGACATAATTTTATTAAAAAATGAATTAGAAAAAATCTAAGTCCATCCTCCTAATAATAGGATTCTAACTCACTTGCATCCCTATCTGTACACCTTATTGAGAGTAGAGAAAGGGGTAGAGTTCCAGCTATTGAAATGCTGAATGTACATTCCCCAGGTTACATCCTTGGTCTGTATGGATGTCAATGTCATCCTTCATTTGGTTTTTGACAGAAACCAAGTTTGACAACAATAGCCAAACTACCACTTTGCCTGCAATTTCCTTTTCCTCTAATTCATCCTATATGCTGCCAGAAGATCATTTTTCTTAAAGGACAATTCTCTGAAAATATAATGTCCATGCTTAAAAATATCCTGTGGCTCCCCATAACCCAGAGTTGAGTCCAAATCCCTCACATTGAAATATCAAGCTCCCCTCAACCTAGCCTCACTTTATTATCTAGCTCCTAATAATTTTCCTCAGTCACCCTTCATTTCAACCAAACCAAAATGCTGACTCTACCCTTCCACATTAATGCTAGTAGGATGCCTGTATTTATACCATTCCTTCCTTCTGGAATGGTTTGCATGAATTTGTCCATGCACCCAAATGCAACTGAGCCTTTAATCACCACCTCAAAACTACCTCCTCCACAAACTGCTTCCTAATCATTGACATTCAAAATGTCTTTTCTTCATAACTCTTAATACTCTCTATCATGTATAAGCATTATTTTTGCCTGAGGAGGAAGAGGATGATAAAGTAGAGAAGAAAGAAGAGAAAAATGAGGATGAAGAGGTGGAGGAGAAGGAGAGAAAAAAAAGTTGGCAAAAGAGAAAGAGGAGGAAGAGGAAGAATCAAAGAAAAGACAGAGGAAAATGGAAGATGTCTTCAGAAGTGTTTGAAGGAATTCTATTAAGAAGGAGTATGAAAAAGGCAACCTTTAGCAAATCTTGGAAAAGCAGAATGTTCAGTGGTTAATAAGAACATGAGCTCTTAAGTCAGAGAGAATGGGTTCAAGCCCCAGCTCTCTGATTTGCTAGATCTGTCATATTAGGCAAGCACAGTTTTCTTATCTGTTAAATGGAAATAACAGTAGTAGCTATCTCACAAGATTGCTGTGAGGAAGAAGTAAGATTATATTAGTGATGTACTTAAGATAGAATCTGGCATATGATTTTGAGTTCTATAAACTGAAACTGCTATTACACAGTATGAGAAATGATTTTTACAATTTCTCTTAAAGTAGGAAGATGGTGGCTGGGAATCAGGAGAAGAGCTGAAATGTATATATTCCAAATTCCATTATTGTAAAGTAAATGAGGGCTGGGCAGCAGTCAGGGCTGATTAATATTACTAAGTGAAAAGTGTGGAGAACTGAATCCTGATTTAATAACCTACTGGAATCTGTTTAATCATAGCTCTTGATGACTTTCAGTGGATATTAATTTTTGGTCCCTAGAAATAGGCTATTGATATCTTGACAGAAAACAAGCAGAATAGCAACTTCCTGTTGGTCAACAGGAGTAGGCAAAAAGACTAGAGGCCTCAGCAGAAGAAGCTCAGATTTAAAGACCAGATCTAAAGGTGCTTTGGAAAAAGTCATGAGAATTTCCTGAAAGGGACAAGAAATATATGTACTTATATGTAGTTCAAAACGCAATATAACCTAGTTCTCTTCTTTTGACATCCTCTATCTTCTGGAGTCTGGAGAGTAGGGATAATAACAGCTGACACAGCTTATTCCACTAGATCGTCTAAATGGGGTGTGTGTGTGTGTGTGTGTGTGTGTGTGTGTGTGTGTGTATCACTTCTTTTAATTCTTATCAACTCTCTAAGATGGGTTCTGTTACTATCTTCATTTTGCATATTGTGAAACTGAGACTCAAAGAGATTAAAACATTTATTCAAGTGGTCTAAAAGTTAGTGGTAAAGCTATGGTGTGAAGCCAAGCAGGCTTGCTCCAGCCCTGTGCTCTAAACAATTAAGAGGTATCTTCTGCACCCTGAATCACCTCAGTGGTAGAGATACATAATTTCTTTTCTACTTCTATCTTTTATGTTTCTCAGTCAGGGCATGCACACACAATAAATGAGAAGAAGCATTTGCCCATGACTTATCCCTGCCGTATCTAAGTCAGAAGATCCTGAAGAGGACATCCTCTGAGTTATACCAACCCATTACTAAGACTATATCTTGCTTTCCATTCTAGGTTCATTCAGTAAATATTCACCCAGCACCTGATGGTTTGTGACTCTTGATTTAAAGGTGGAGTTGGCTAATGATAAACCACAATAGGACAAGTGATTTAAAATCTTTGAGTCTTCCTTTTCTCGTCTGTACATAACGGATACTGATAATGCCTTCCTTGTCTCCCTTATTAGATCAATCTATTTTGCTCTCTCTCTTATTCTTTGGGATAAGATCTATGTCTTCATCCCTATTACAGTGCCTGGGATTTAATAGATAGTCAGAGATGTTTGCTGACTAATTGACTGGATGAATAAGTGAATAAGTAATGATTAAAGCACTTTGAATGACATATAAAAGTAATTATTTCCCAATTGCCGGAGGAGTGAGCATAGAGAAATCAGCAAGACTAAGATGCCAGAGCTACTCCTCAATATAAAAGCAAAAGCGTGGGAAGAGACAGAATGTCAGGACACATTGCCAATGTCAGGGGAAATCTGATGCTAGTGGCAGATACAAAAAAGATGGAGCCCTAGTCCAGGACAGAGAAGGAGGATAGGTGTATGACCACACCTTGCTTGTTAAAATCGAGTCTTCCTTTTGGCTCTAACACAGCTGCCATAAAGCAGCCATCTTTGAGAAGTGTTTTCTGGACCATTTCTGACAGCCAAAGCAAGTGGTAGTTTTGCTCATGGCCTGTAGAGCCTACCTCAAAGTTTTAAAAATATTTTCAACTCCCACTTGCATGAAGTTCCATGGTTCTTAAAAATTACAGAAATGTTTTTCTTGCCATAACTGTCTCTAAAACTTTCACACTGCCAGGGTCAAACAGGGCTTTCACCTCATTCAGTTGCCCTGGTGCCCTGGCTTGATCCCTGACTCAGCTCCTTTTCCAAGATCCACATCCACATTTAAATCTTTTGACTTCATCTGCTATGGCAAGAAGTTTACTAGTCTCCTTTTCTATTGTAGAGGTGGTTGCTAAAGAAAAGAAGGTTTATGGTGTTTTGGATGATTTTCAAAAGACATTTTAAGTAAACATGAGGTAAAAAATTATGATACAACACAATTTATAACATAGGGTATTAATCTAATTTCACACACCAGAGATATAAACTTAAGGCTTTTTAGGCTGGAATATATTACATTTCAGAACAGAGGCACCAACTGTTCCAGTATCAGTAAAACGTTTCCATTTATTTTTTTTACCCCACAGATTCCATGCACTGAAGAATTTTCCTACCAAGCCAACTGCATATAATAAGTGATGATTTGATCCTTATTTAAAAAAAAACAAAAAAACAAAAACTACAGTCAATATGTCTGGAACCATCATAACAAGCTTCCAATCAGGCTGAACAAATCATTGTTAGCAGAGTGGGTGATATAACTCCAGCCTAAAGCAAAGGAAGCAGTTTCTTTATTTAGAATACACAAGAATTTTGTAGAGCCAATGTTCTATTGGATTAGGCTTTCTGAAATATTGCAAGTAGCCTGGTTAGGAACTCAGGCTTTGTAGTAGGCAGATGTGAGTTTGAATAGTGGTTCTATCATTTAATGTCTGTTAGATGCTGTATGTACAAGACACTTAATTAACCCCTTTAAGTTTCAGTTTCCCCAGCTATACGATGGGAAAAATAACAGTACATAACTCACAAAACTGTGAAGAGTAAGATAATGGATGTAAAATGCTTAGTGCGATGCCCTGCAAATTCAGTAAATGTTAGTTGCTGTTTCTGTCATCATCACTATTCTCATTATTATCATCACCATCATCACCATCATCATCATCATCATCATCATCATCATCATCATCATCATCATGATGTCATCCTTATCTTCACTAGATTCAAGAAGTATAAGACATGATTTCTAGTCGCATTCCCTTTCCTACCTGAAATGTCCATCAGCCTGGGGACACGGTATGATGGTGAATTAATCAGGTCAGACTCAAACATCATCCAGTTGATTACTACTGGCTCATTGGGAATCTCTACCTTTGGCAGAGGTTCAGACTTGTGATGTATTTTACTATCTAGATAAAAGTAATTTGCCATTACCAAGCAGAGAAATCAGTTTTTCTAAGAAGAACAAAGGCGATTCTCAGTCCCTCCTTCTCTAAATCTAAGTAGTGGTGGGTTTTGGAATTGGTAGGTTAGGCAACTTTCCCCCAACTCACCCATCAACTGCCTCCCCCTCCCACCCAGTCTCCATCCTCTCCAGCTAACCCCTGCCTGAGTCATAATAACGGCTCTTATTTTGGATGTGTTTTTATATATTACATATTGGTCAGGTCTTTGGATACTGTGGTAGGCAGAAGTATGGCCTGCCAAAGGTGTCTAAAGAAACAGTGAGTGAGTATTAGAGTCACTCAAACTGGGTTCAGATCCCAGCTCTAACCACTCACATAGGTCACAATTGATCCAGGGGGGAAGAATACACAGGCCCATGCAGGACATGGTGGGGCTTTCAACTCTAAATTGGGGATTATATGCTCTACTTTGCTAGGTCCCTGATAATGTATCTAAAGTGCTTAGAACAATGCTTAGCACATGATAGGCATTCAAAAAATAGACGTTTCATAAAACGATTACTGATGTTTAACATGTCTTCATTTACTTAATCAGGAGCATGATGTCTGAAAGGATCATTTTTGCTGAGGTGAGCATCTTGGCCTGGAACAGAATTAATGAGAAGTTTTCAAGAGCCTTGTCACAGTCTAATGTAGTTAGATCCATGAATGGATTCAGTCGATACAGGTGAGGTGCTTTAAAAGCAGATAGTGTGGGCAGTAGGTACCACTGTCATGGTGTGTAAAAGGCAGAGACTTCTGTGCTCAAAATTATCTTCCTCTTAGATATTTGAACACCCATCTTCGAAGACTGACGACATTTGCATATACTCTGCCCTCAATTTTTTTCCAGGGTCCCTCTGCAAAATGTTTCTTGTGTGTGAAAGGGGAAAAACAGAAGATAACACGTGGAGTTCTAACTCTTACCTGGAAACAATGTGCAGCCCACGCCCTTTGTCTGGGACCACTGTGCCCTCGGTGATGGGGGAAAGAGAGGAAGAAGGTAAAAAGCGCTCTGAAAGGGGCAGTGACAGTAAAGACTACCTTTGTCTGTAGCATACTTTGACTTCAAGTAGAATACTAAAATCTAACACTTTCTTCTCCAAAACTGGCTGCTCAGGGACTTCCACATCGGGAAGGCCTGAGACCCCAGACACTGGGCCACCCCAAAGAGAGAGGGACATGGGCTTAGAAATTGACCCAGGCAAACAGAGAAGAGTTTAGAGTTCGGACTATGCAAGGCATTGGACTGCAGCCTAGGCAGGTGACCTGCCAGAACAAAGTCCCGGAGGATGACTGACAGATAAATTTGGTTTCGAGGACAAGGGCCAGGTGAAAAGCAGTGATCCCGGCAGAGGACTAGCTGCAGGCACACTGGATGGTGGGTACAAAACCTCAGCTATGACGGGAAGAAACAGAAGCCATGCAGAGTCATGGGATCTGGGATCTGAGTGCTGGCTGGCTTATCCAGGGTTATCCAGAATATATCTAGAGGTCAACCTTGACTTCCTGCAACAGCTTCCAAAGGAGTGTCCTGGCCTCCAATTTCCACTCCTTTCTCCTTTTAAAACCCGTCAGTGGCTTTGCATTGCCCTGAGAAGAATTCCAAAATTGTTTAGCACCACAAGTTTGCCTCCCATTACTTTTCTCTGTTCCTGCCACCACTGAAGCACACATACACACATACTCACACATGCTTATACACACGTACACTCCCCTTTAAAAACAGCCCAATTGTGACATTCCTTTGTCAAAAATCTCCCAATAGTTTTCCATTTCAGTCCCATTGTGCCCTAGAAGGTTTATGTAATCTTCCCCCAGGCCATCTCTGACCTCATTTCCTGCTATTCTCCCCCTTGGTCACTCTTGCTGTTCCTCTGACACAGCAGTTACTGTCTCAAGGTCCTTGTGCTTTTTGGTTTTCTGTGCCTAGATATCTTGTTGGCTTGCTTTCTCATCTTCTTCAGGGCTCTGCTCAAAATGTTACCTCAGAATTCTAGAGGCCTGATCTGACGGCACTAACACAAATGTATCACCCCACTCGGCACACAAGCCTGAACCATCATTCCCCTTCTCTTGCTTTGTTTTCCTTCACAGCTCTCAACACCACCTTCAAACTGATGGTAATTAGCATGTCTGCTTTCCATAAGACAAGGGACTTAATTGTGCTCACTTTACTGCTCTGTCATTAGTTCATTGAATAGTGACTGCTGGACACTCAATAAATTTTTTTGAATAAATGTATTAGTTATCACCTATTTTAAGGAGACTCTCTGACCACCCTCAAACTGGTTGAGTTTCTCCTCTGTGCTTCCACAATACCCTGTGCTTATCTCTATATTAGCACCAAACACATTCACACTGGGCAGAATGACCTCTTTCCTTACACGGTCTCCCCCTCTATTCTCCAAGCTCTGTAAGGTCCTGGACTCAGGCTTTCTCACTCAAGCAGATGAGGTGCACAGTAGGCAACCATGAATGTTTGAAGAATGAATGAAGGGTAGTGACTAGGCACAATGTCAAAGGAACAAGGATGCTCTGATGCTGATTCCACTGAGCCACAGAATTAGTGTTCCTCATATTCTCCCAGGTCATGGTGGCTTCCAGGGTGCAAAGCAGGGCTGAGTCTACAGGTGGGGCTCAAGTAAGGATAGGGACTAGGGATCAGGAAGGTCATTATATCCACTGCTTCTAACAGATAATGGCATTTACTTGTTATGTAGATTAAATAACAGATGTGAAAGTGTTAAGCACAAGGTTTGCAGATAGAAGATGTTCGGTTCATATTAGGATCTCTTCCTTTCTCTTCTCATAGGAGAGAAACAAATAAATTGCTATGGGATTTCAGAGGAATTATGATATTCATTTTTTTAATATGTGAAACTTGAGGGTCCTAAGACATTAAATGACTTGCCTGAAGTCACACAGCTAATGAGAGGCAGAATTGGGGCTGGTTCTGAGCTCTCCCAAATCCTAGATTACTGCTATTACCACCATATCCCCTGGTCTCTAAAGCCCCAGAGCTGGGGCTGTACCTAAAACATCCTAGATCTGAGTATCTATCCCACTATCCAATCAGAAAGGCAGTGATTTTTGTAAGAGAGATTGGGACCAAGGAGTTAGAAATCCAGAAGTTTTCCTTAGATTCCCCTGGGAGCATATTGCTATCTTCAAAGGAGACCCCTGAGGAAATCGCTGAAATTTTAATTTAAGCAAAATTATAAGTTCATTTGCCCTCTGTATGGCTCACATAAAACTAATTAGAATTCTCATGTCATGAATTGGGGAACCTTGGAATTCATACAAAACATGTTTATTATTTTGCAGAATGAAATACGTCAACCTCCATGGAAATTAAAGCAACTAATCATCTCTTATCAATGACATTCAAATGCCATCACACCTCCACTGAATGTCAGTTCTGTTCAGGTCTGTCATGGATCCATATTACTTTGATCTGACAGCAGGCAGCCACATAGGTTTCAAGGAAGGAGATATTAAAAGGTATCCACTGATTGAGCTGTGGCTTGTAACCAACTGGCAATCAAAATGCACGCTACACCAGATGACAGAACCAAGGCACTCACGGTAAGAAAATAAATGACTACAAACCCACATGAAAAGACAATCATTTTCTACATGACAGCTTCCCACAGATTGTTTCCAAAGGTAGACGTGCTCAGTGGTGTGGAGACTGGGGTACTCACTCCCTGCCTATCAGCTTAGTGTGTCTTCTGATACTAAAACTGAAAGTGATAACTAGTGATGGGCAACAATAAGTAAGTTATGAAATGTCTTGGCATGATATTCAACATTTCCTAGGCTCGGCTTAAATTCTCTGAAATGCTTACACTGTTTTTCTATTTTAATCTGCAATGATTAAGAAACTAAGATCCAAAGAAGCTAAGTAATAGGTCTTCATTAATTCAGTCAATGACAAGGGGCTGACTGGGCGCCAGGTATTATGTGCGGGTCAGGGGATGCAGATGAATAAACCACAGTCTTCATCCTAATGAAACCCATCTTCTGAGACATCAACAAACAAAACTACAACATTCTAAAGCTCTGTTAAGGAGATAGTCAGAGTATGTCAGTAGCAAAAATTAATCACCTAAATAATTTATCAAAGCTACTGGTCAAAAACAAAAAAATAAAACAAAACAAAGCAAAAAAGGTGTAAATGGAAATTTTGGCTGAAACACCAAAGCGATAATCTCTTGTGCTAAGAGAAAGCCATATTTTAAAAAATAATATCTATTAAATGCTGAGGCAGTCATTATCTAAAATTCCTAATCCCTGGCACTATAATTTTCTAAACAGTTTCTGACATATTATCTTTCTTAATCTCCATGTGTCAGGTTATTATTTTTTCATCCTACAGTTATGGAACTGAAGCAGATAGAAATACAGTGATTTGTACAAGGTAACAGAGACAGGCAATGGTAAAGCTGGGGTTGGATGCAGGCATCTGAGAGGCAGGTACAAGGCTTTTTTCCAATACTGCACAGGATGAACTGCTTAATATCATGTAGACACACAGTATCACAGCTACTCCCAGAACCTACATTTAGTAATGCCTAATCCCAGGCTGCTTCCACTGCAGATACTGAATCTTACTTATTATTTAATCCTTAGTAATTTGTTTAAATATAAATGACGCTTCTTTTCAAGGATTTTAATATCTTCTAAACATAGTTGAGTGGTTAAGAATTTGGAGTAGGGAGTCCCAAACCTGATGCCGAATACTCTTACTGACACTGCCTAGGTAGTTTACTTACATTCTCTGAATTGTTTCCTCAACTGTAGAATGGGATAATGATGTCTGCCTCACAGGCTAATTGTGGTACAGATTAAGTGAAATAATGTATATTAAGTGCCTAATGTAATCCTGGATAATGGCAGATTTTAGATGGAATAGCCATTTACTAAACAATAGGGCCAGTGACAATTTAGTGGCTCAAATTCATCCAGGGACTCAGAAATGCCATACTTTTCACAACCCCATCCCATGACCTTTATTCCAAAGAGATGCTAAAACACAAGCTCTGTGTTATATATTACTAGTGGGAGGCTCTGTGCAATCTACAGACTCATAACCCTGCTACTACCAAAACTGCCGTACTAAACGAAAAGACACTTGCCACCTTAATGGATATCTTAGATGAAAATGCTTTACTGGCTTAAACAGAAAGCAAAGATTCACAGTTTCACTTTAGTTAAGAGCTTTGGGTTGGCACTAAATGCAAACAATTTGCCAGGTTAGCAGATAGAAGCAGATATTTCCGTTTTCTTCAACATTCTTTCTTTCTTTCTCTCTCACTGTGTCTGTGTACCTCTCTCTCTCTTTTTTTCATGCACCTATGTGTGTGCACGTACACGTCAACTACTTGCTTTTAAACTGCCCACGAAGGCTGAATGTAGACATCAGGTTACTTCAGTCTAAATCCAGTCTCTTCCTCTTAAAAGCTGTGTGATCAAGGGCAAGATTATTCATTTATCCATTCATTCGTTTAAAACAATTAGCTGATGACCTACTATTTGCCAAGCATTGTCACTATTTCTAGGGATACAGAGATGAATATGATACACGAGGTCCCTGTCCTCAAGGAGATTACATTTTGGGAGTAAAGACACAATACAGAGATAAAAATAAACAAACAATAAAATCAAATTGTGATAAAGAAAATAAAACAAACATGGTTATGTGATAGACTGATTTGGAGAGGGACGACTAGGTTGAGTGGTTTTAATAAAACCTCTTTGTGGAGGTGATTTTTTGAGTAGAAATGTGAAGTATGAGAAGGAGCCAGTCAGAGTACTAGAGGAAGATCGCTCTGCTCCGAGTTTCAGCTCCCCCCTAATTTGGGGTTGGAAGAGGGAACTGACAGTTTTCACCCAAGAGTGCAATAAACTCTATTCACACACAGATGATGTCTCAGCCAGAGTTATTTGGTTGCAAGGGAAAACAAAAAGCAAACAAACAAATGGCTTTGGTTAAATTAAGGAAAAAAGGAATTTATTGCTAGAAAATTGGATAGCTTAAAGAATCAATGAAATATTGGAAAACTAGGTTCAGACGTGGACAGAAAACAATAAAGCCTGTAGGGGGTATGAATACAAAGAACTGCTTAATGTCTTTTCAGAGTATTTCCCATCTTTGCATTCACTCCAGTCTGGCCAGGAAGTGTGATCTAGCTTGGGTTACCTAAGCACACTGCCTAAGGCAGGTTAGGGCACCTGCATTTGCAGCCCCAGAGTATCAAAGGAAGTACTCTTGTCCATTTGAACCTGGGATATTAAGCAAAGGCCATTTGAAGGCCTCAATTCTCACATACTTTAATAAGATTCAAGGTCCAGGGTACATTGGAACTGGAAAATGTACCTGGTTTTCCACAATTGAAAAGCTAATGAACTTTGTTCACCATCAGGACTGTTTATTGAGCAACTATGAAGGAAGAGTCCTCGTTGTTTACAGGTGTTTGGACAGGCACATGTCACTCTAATTTTCAATCAGGAAGAAGAATTAACCAAATGCTCAGCCTGCCCCCCGGAACCAGAATAGGGCCTGAAGCAATCCTGTGGTTTTGCGGCCAGCTCCCACAACATAGTACTAATGTTGACAACAGTTCTCATGCTAACCAATTTTTCCAGGCAGAGAGGAGCTTGTCCTAAAGTACAGTAGTTTAAAGGTCCTTATTCCATGATTCGGATGAATTTCAGATAGCAATTCACAAATACTTTCTAAAAGACCCTACAGTAAATCTTACTTAATCATGCTGTTGATATCTATTGAATTCAGTGCATCTGACTCTACACAACGGGATTTTTGGGAAGGGCACCCTCCCTTCCTTCCCCCAACCCAGTTTCCTTCCTTGTTTGCCCCATAGTAGGTTCTCAAACAGAAGTTACTAATACTGGGATATAGACATGATGTTTCCAACTCTCAGACTTCGTAACCATCTAACTACTCCAACATGGAAAACATAAATCCCCAAATGTAAAATTTATGTTTCAAAGTGGTAAATTAGGAAACCTTCAAAAGATATACAAAATAATCACTTATTAACTGGATACATTCTGAAATGTTTACAGAAGAAATGGTAAAATACATGGGATTAGGGAGCAAGTAGGGGAAATGGGACAGAGCTAATAATAGTTGTAACTGAGTAATGGGGGAAAAAGGAGTTCAATATATGATTTTTTCTCTTTTTTGCATGTACTTTTGCCTTTAATTCCTCATCTATGGAATTGGGATAAAAATATTTTGCTTACATCATGGGGATTTTGTGAGAAACAAGTGTATGTAGTTTTTTGTAAACTCTTAGCACAATGTAAATGTTAGGGATTTTATTATCTGTAATGATAAAAATTGAACTAATGTCCTCTAAATTATATTCTAGTTCCAAAATTGTCTTCAATGATACAATTACCTTACCAAGTCACTATAAGAGTAATTTGTTAAGAAGAAATAAATGATACAGTGGAAAGACCACTAGAATAAGAGTGGAGGACTTCTTTTTAAAGTTTAAATATACTGATTCCCAGGAGACTTTATTTTAGATCCTGCTTTTGCCCCCAACCAAGGTTATGAACCCAAGAAATCTGCTCACCTTGGATTTTCCTCATCTGTAAAATGAAGGCATTGAATTATCCCATTTTAGACAATTTTCGTAAAATTCTCTGAACATTTTCTACAGGTGTTTATTTCTTTATTATAGAGGTCTATAAGTTATCCAGTCCTCTAAGGATCTTACTCTTAAAAATGGAAAACACAGACGTAGGTAAACATGTACAGGGGAGAAAAGGAGAACAAAAACCTTAACTCAAAGAAAACCAAACAGAAAAGGAGTGTATCATCACTCACATCTCAGGAGAAATCCTCTGTGGGGAGGAAGGTCAGGGATAAGTGCCCCACTGGAATGGTTAGGAAAGAAAAAGGCAGAGAACTGACCAGAGCTGAACTATGCAAAGTGGAACTGAATAGAGTCTCCCATAATACATTCTAAAAATCCTCCTGGAAGTGGTGGTTCCAATAACGACTTGAAGGATAAGAGTAAATGTTAGTGGTATACAGCAGAGGGATAATTGGTTGAAAAAGCTAGGGCCAAATGGAACACAACTGCCTAGGGAAGAGGCCTTTTGCAGTGGTCTCCTTTTGTAGATAGAGAACTGCTCAAAGATAAGGAAACAGCTTTATTCATCTCTGAATACCCCATACAATTTTACAGGGTTGTCTTAGGATGAAATGAGTTAATATGTGCAAAGGGTCTAACAGTGAGTATGGCAGAGTAGACACATAATAAATGTCTCTGAATTATATTTTGGGGAGAGGTTAGTGAGTAAAGAGTGGAACAAATGGATGACGATTATTTGAAGCAGGGGAATAGAATGTCAAAGTTTGGACCTTTCGCTAACACAGCCTGCTCTCTGGGATGTCTAGGCCCTCCGTTGGAAGGGCAGTCAGCCTGTGTGCTTCTTAGAACAGAGTCTCTTGGCTTTCCTCAGAGAGTGTCACAGATATTTTCATGAGAACAGATGAGATGAGAGACCTTTGTGGCCAAGTTGTCCTCATCTCCAACTAAGCAATCTGTCTTTGCCACATGTTCCAGATTCAGGGCTAGACTGCCTGGTAAGTTAAAGTGATAGATGGTCCTTAAGAAAAGTCTGACTCAGCGGGTTCAACAGTATAGGCATTTATCTTAGGACTTTAATAAAAACCCAGAAATACTCGAGAAACAGATCTCAGTGAAGCAATTGAAATATTATCCCATAAGCATAGCTGCACCATTCTTATCATCATGTTAGGTTTGTAAGGTACCTTTAAATTCTGGGACTCCTCAATGTTTATTCCTTCTTAACTTTACAAACACTCTGTAAGGAGATCACTATGTATTTTTCCCTATAATGCACTCTGATGGCTTTTGAGTGTGAATTTGAGTGTGAATTTGAAAATTTCTTCATAACTGCAATATGGATGCAGATTTTCCCCCAACATGATTATTAATATTATTGATGAAAATAATAACTAAAAAATTAATAAACAGAAACCTCAATTAAATTGAGTTGGGATACCAGAAAGGGGAGCTCTCACACCTTGTGATGATAGCAGAGCCCAACAGGAAGAAGAAAGACTCCTCTTATTTCCTGACAAGGATTCAGCCAATGAAAAGCCAAGAACTGTGTTTACTCTAGCCCTCCCCTCTATAAAAGTGTTCTCTTTCCTTTTTTTGTGTGGGGATTTGCACGTGGCTTGTCATGGTTGCAGACCCCAAATCGCAGTTCTCTGCTGATCCCAAGTAAAACCATCATTGCTGGAGAAATATCTGTCAGTCTATCTGTTTCAGGCCAACACAACAAAAAGAGCTTCTGCCATTTGCTGAGCACTCACTAAGTACCAGACCCTATTCTAGGCCTTTTTCATGTGTTACCTCATTTAGTAATCCTATGAGGTAGTAGCATTGCACATCCATGTTACAGATAAGAGAACTGAAGCTCAGAGATATAAGGAAGAGCCCAAGCTTCAACTCAGGTTTGCTTGACACTGAAGCCCCTGGTCTTCCCACTATCCTCTACGAAAGGTTAGAAAGTTTCAACTATTTAGATACTAACTTACATCAGGGAAATCACAGACACAATTGTTTGCATTTGCGAGGCCAAATCCTACCTACTAAATGTTTGGTTCAGCAGAAGCCATGCTGAGTATTACTGATTCTCAATTATTAATGGCATCCCTTTTATTATCAAACACTGCTATGACTAGATATTTTAGTCCAGTATGTGAACCTCATTACTTATTTATCAAAGATACAACTTAAGCCTTACTTCAAAGATAAACCCTGAGATTGTGCTGACCTGATTGCCAACAATTCTTTTTCATCTTCAGGTTTTTTTTTTTTCCCCCCTAAAACCCAAACTTGATTAAATGGTAAAGTAAGAAATTGTGTAATAACTTTTTCCAGGCATTTAAATCAACCTTTTTAAAAAGACATTTTTAACACCAAAATCTTCACAGAGCACTACTTCTTGTTAGGAATAGAAGTGATGACCCAAAGCATCATATATAGATTATGGAGGCTGACAGTTTGAAGAGCTTTACCTGAAAAAAAAAATTCAATATGTTGATTCTATGTTTCAGCAGCAACATCTATGGGTCAATTCTAAAATTTGGCTGTTCTTAGACTGGGTGAATTATCCATTTACAGGTGACTCCAAATATAACCTTCCCTTCAAAACATGCATGTATAGAAATGTACATAATAGAAATATTTGTTCTCACTGCTATGCAATATTATAGAGAGTGTGTTTGCCATTCAGTGTCACATTCTTCTGTGTCACATTAGTTGAAATTGCCAGTGGGTTGAAGCGCTGCACTTGGATTCAGGAGAACTGGCCCTGTTGGTGTCTTCCTATATGACAATCTTTCTATACCTCAATTTTGACCACAGTGAAATGATTGTATTAAAACATATCCTATTTGTTTCACATAATGAGTAACATGGAGCAATGGAACAGTGGTAAATGATCTGCTGGCTTTGGGGAGCAGCCATTGGGACCCTCCCACTCCTGACAGAGCCCATTGAGACATCTGGATGGGTTTTAAACAGAACGAGTATGTAAAAGTGACATAGTCTTCCTTCCTTGAAAGCTGGCATTAAACGAAAAAACAAAAATAAAAAATAATTAGTATAAGATATCATGAGGGAGGAGATATGGGGATATATGTATACATATAGCTGATTCACTTTGTTATACAGCAGAAACTAACACAACATTGTAAAGCAATTATACTCCAATAAAGATGTTAAAAAATATATCATGATGTAGGGAATAAAATTTAAGATTTTGTTTTTAAATAAAAAGTAACATTCCATAAGCATATACTATAGAACAGTCACTGTGTTAAACATTTGCATACATTACATGTAGCATCTCATTTGTCCTCACAAAATTCCTGTGGGATAGGTACTATTCCCATTGGTAGTTAGGCAATCTGAGACTTAGAAAGGTTAAGACTCTAAACCTCGTAAAAATCCAAACATGTCTAAGACTCCAGACTTTGTAAAAATTATTGCAGGTTTTGAAAGAGACAGTTTGAATTCCAGCTCCATCATTTATTGGTTAAATGGCTTTGAGAAAGCATATAAATTTTTCTCAACTTCAGAAAATAAGGAAACTTGCAGAATTGTTGTAGGTACTAAATGGGATAAAATATTTCTAGGCTAGTTCCCCATTTGTTCAGCAATAAAGATTGTAGTTTATTATTATTACTATTATTATTATCATTTTTTAAAGTACAGTGGAAAAAATTGTGAATTATTTTCAGACACCTTGTAAATGTTTGTCGAGATTTGGGGAACAAAAGCTATGAGAAATCAGCACCACCAAACCAGCACTACAACAAATCCTAAAGGAACTTCTCTAGGTGGAAAAGAAAAGGCCACAAATAGAATCAAGAAAATTACAAATGGGGAAGCTCACCGGTAAAGGCAATCATAAAGTAAAGGTAGGAAATCATCCACACACAAATATGATATCAAAGCCAGCAATCATGAGAAGAGGAGAGATTTGGGGAACAAAAAATATGCTGGGTATTGTTGCAGGATAGAATGTAAGTGGAGAACAGTATACTTTACAGTATAATCTGTTACATCTTGGCTTAACTTTCTAAAGAAAGAGTGTCAGGGTTGTGGTAGGCAGAATAATGTTCTTCCAAAGATGTCCATGTTCTAATCCCTGGAATTTACAAATATGTTGCCTTACATGGCAAAAGTACCTTTGCAGACAAGATTAAATTAAGGACCTTGAGATGGAAAGATTATCCTTGATTATCTAGGAGGGTCCAATGTAATCACAGTGTCCTTTAAAAAAGTCAGAAAAGAATATGCTTGGACAGAAAGAGAGTCAGAAAGGAATTTAAGGATGCTATGCTTCTGGCTTTAAAGATGGAGAAGAGGCCAAGGAATACAGGTATCCTCTAGAAGCTGGAAAATGTAAGGAAACTGATTTCCCCCTACAGTCTTCAGAAAGAACAGAGCTCTGTGGACACTTTAATTTTACCCAGAGAGACCCATTTTGGACTCCTGATATCTAGAACTATAAGAAAACATGTTTATGTTGCTTTAAGCTACAAATTTTGTGGTAACTAGTTACAGCAGTTATGGGTAGTATAATACGAATGATGTTGATCTAACTGAAATCTGAAGAAGGAGAGAAAAATAATGAGAATCTACTGCAACCTCAAAAACTTCCCAGAGGAAATGATACACCAGTAGACTACTGACGATTATTCTTCTCCTTCAGCTAGTCTATCCTTAGTGGAGATGATGACATGGGGTAACCATGGCTTAAGGGTATCAGTGGTCGGTTCCTTAAAGCAGGGGTCCCCAAACCCCAGGCCGTGGACTGCTATCGGTCCCCGGCCTGTTGGGAACCGGGCCGCACAGCAGGAGGTGAGCTGCAGACAAGAGAGCGAAGCTTCATCTGTCGCTCCCCATCGTTTCCCATCGCTCGCATTACCGCCTGAACCATCCTCCCACCCACTGCCCGTGGAAAACTGTCTTCCACGAAACTGGTCCCTGGTGCCAGAAAGGCTGGGGACCGCTGCCTTAAGGGGGCAGATCTAGGGCTATATTTTAACAATGCTTTTATGCCTTAAAACCTGTGCTACTGTCGTTGTCTGAAGCGTGTAGCCAGCACACACAGCCCCTGCAATGCAGGTGACTCCCAGCCTCTTCTCTCCCCAGGAAAAGAATGGAAGCTTTTTTTGTTGTTGTTCTAGAGAAATCTTTGTTTTATAGTTAAGAGAGTCAGGTGAGTGTACAGTAGAAGCCTACACAACCATACAAAAGGATGTTCAGGAACTGGTTTTAGTTGCATGGGAAATATTGATTCTATGATTAGAAGGGGAAAATACAGCCTGAAAAATTATACCCCCAGTGAGATCTCAGAGAGAACAAATGCATTACAGAAGGATTAAATGAAATACACTGGTATGTTAACACAAATTGCTTCTGGGTGGTGGAATTATGGGTGACTTTTGCTTATGTGTATGTTTCTCTAACTTTCTAATTTTCTATAAAATGCATATATTATCTTTACAAAATGAAACTAATATAAACTATAAGAAAATAATAAAACCAGGGGAAAAAGGGTATCAGTGGTCCAAGTCATTCATTTTAATTCCCTTGCTCTGATTCTGGGTTCATTCTATAAACTTTTTATTATAATTTGGCTTCCCAAGTAGACATTTCTACTGGAAAGACTGACTGAACTGCCAATAAAGTTTTCTCCTCACTTGGCAGATTTATCCCTCACTGCAGATTGATTAGTGGGCATCAGATTTCTATTCACTCATTCACTCATATATTCAACAAATATTCATTGAGCCTCCTTATTTGTCAGGCACGATACTGTTCCAGATATAGAAATAAATCAAATACAATTCCTACCCTCACAGAGTTCACAGTCTGATAAGGGAAACAGCCTGAAGATCTATAAACTAATAATTACAGTGCAGTGTTGTAAGTGCTAAGGCAGGGGTAAATATAGGGTATTATAGAAGCATCAAGAGGATAGCTAATCTAGATTCCTGGGATCTGGGAAGGCTCTGCAGAGAAGTGATGTGTACATTGAGATTAAAAATCTTATTAATTTGGTTGACATGAATCAATACTTTGAACCTGATCACTTCTGGATATACTGACAAAACTGAGCTCCTGTTTTTACAAAGCTGATGTACTAAATGCTAACAAATAATAATAGAGTGTGGAATGCTCTGTTGGAACATCCATCCTCTCTGACATTTTGGACATACCTTTACGTATAACTATATATATATATATATATATATATATATATATATGCACTGTAAAATGCAAGAACCTTTTAGTGATAATCAGATATTGGCTTTCCTGTAGTTCTTTCAAGTTCAATTCAAGGCAAACAGACTCTCATACTATGTATTCTTCTAGGAGTCAGATAATCTCCTAGCCAGGAAAGAAGACTTCAAAAGAAGTCATTCGACCTTAAAAATGTATCATAAGAAATAGGATGAATTAGTATAGAGTAATGATTACATTTGGAATTTACACTAATTCTATTCTCAAATTCAAACTTGCTCTACATTTTATTAGAAACAGCTATATCTCTACGTACCACTGCTTCAAATAAAAATCCTAAGATGTGGTTGGGAGAAGGTAAAGGTATTTTAATTCTTGACTAGAAATGTGTTTGGTTTGTAAAAATCATCCCAGATCTATAAAAGCTAAACTTTATTAGGTAATTCTTTTTCTATACTAGTTCATGCTTAGCAAGCAAGGAGACAATATTTGATTTCTGTAATATAGACAGAGATAGTCTATTCTCTACAGAGCAGCCAAAAAGATACATTCCAAAATATAAATTGCATCTTTTTATTCTCCTACTCAAAACCCTCCACTGGTTTCTTATCTCATTCTGAATGAAACCACAAGTCCTTACTTTGGTTTATAAGACACATGTGAGGTGCCTGCCTCATTCATTTTAGCTTCTACCATACCTCTCTGACCTCACTTCCTACCATAATTCTTCTTGTTCAGTGCACCATTCTGGCCTTTTGGTTGTTCCTTGAACATAGTAAATACGGTCTAGCCTCATGGCCTTTGCACTAGCTGTTACCTTTCATTGGGCTACTCCATTATATGCATAGCTAACTTTATTTTCTTAGGCTTTTGCTCAAATGTCATCTTAACAGAAATTTCTTCCCTCATCCTTCTATCTAAAATAGTCTCTCATTGTCATTCTTCTCATAATCACTTCCCCATATCACCATTTTTTTATTCTGCTTTTTTTTCATAGCATTTACCACCATCTGGTATTATCTTATATGCTTATTTGTTTATTGTCTGTCTACTCCACCATAATTAAGTTTGTGAGGATAGGAGCTTCTGTTTTATTTACCAGTGCTATCTTTAGTGCCTTCATTGGTGACTGATATAAAGTAGATACTCAATAAGTGTTTATTGCTGACTTAATGTAGGTATATAAACTACATGGACTCCTACAAAATGGCTGACCCTCCTAATACTAATGTATAAAAATTCTGGATAAAATGTAAAAATAAATATAGAGCTGAGCTCAAACTCAAGAATTGGAAATTCCTAGGTACCAGAAATGGAGCAGAAACTTGAAGCCAGAACAATCATCTTATAATCCAACAGTAATATATATATAGACTATATAAACCAAAATAGCTTGAAACTGGTGTTTTAATGCCCACTTGCGGATAGGAGATATGGCATGGATTTAAAACTGTGACCCTTGTAGAGGTCTGAATTCTGGCAAAGCTTCCCCTTAGATAAAGAGAACTAATCTGATCTTGTCTTAAGAAAGCAACAAGAAAGATGGTCTCTGCTTTAAATTAAAAAAAAAAAAAAAGTCTATTGAAAGAATTTGAATCTGCAAGCCAGGTTGTCCTGTGGATGTGTATTCCAAACCTATAGTTCCCATGTAGTATGAGACGCTCTTCAGTTGAGAAATTAATGTAAAAAACTGTGGTTCTGGACAAGTGAAACCTGTGAAGTGTTCAGCAGAAGTAATCACACAATTTTTCTCTAGTGATACCTTTCAACTCATGGCAAGAGTAATGACCATTAATAAAACAGTTCTACCAAAGTTGAACTCACAACGTTAAATGACAAACTACATGAGGAAATGCTCCACCAGGAGGGAGAGGCAGCACACATGACAAATGGAAGGATTAGTATATGAAGAATCTGAAAGAAAAAAAAAAAAAACAACAACTGGATAATTTGGGAGGAAGTACAAAATTTACGTGTTTAAAATGACAAAATAGTGGGTGAATTGAACAGCAGATTTTTCATAGCTGAAAAGGGAATTGGTGAATTGAAAATTATGCACAATACAAACTATGAAGAAAACGTGATGAAATATATGAAAAAGACTGGGATATGGAGAATAGAATGAGCAGCTCGATTTACATCTACTCAGAAGGAGGTGATAGAGTGAAGAAGAGGCAATACTGGAAGATTCAATGGTTGGAAATTTTAAAAAACAAGGAAAGACATGAATCTTCATGTTTAAAAAAGTATACCAAATTCTAAGCAACATAAAGAAAGATAAATTCAGTTCTAAGCACCTTTTAGTTAAACTGCAGACTGCCAGTGATAAAAAGAAAACCTTAAAGACAATCAGAACTTAATTAGGGTTCATTTATTCTTACTGGGCTTATCACACAATAATTAGAAACAGTAAATTAAATAAGGTGAAGTTGCCATTCTGGAAGTCCAAAGAAGTGGTAGTTGTTGTTAGTCTGGTAAAATTGTAAAGGAAAAGCTAACTTTGATGAGCAACTACTGTGTGCCAGATACTAAGTTAGATTTTTTTTAAAACATGTTATCTAATTTAATACCCAAGAATCCTCAAGATCATATTAACCACATTTTATTTAAAAAGTGAAAGTGAGTTCAGACATAGGTATCTTGCCCAATCATGCTACTGATAAATGAAAGAGTCAGAATTCCTGAGGATTTGGCCCCAAATTACACTAAACAGATACAGGAACTCAGAACAGAACACAACAAAACCACATAGCTGTGCTACTAACCTGGTTGTGTAATTTTATTTTTATTAATTAATTTATTTTTTTGGTTGTGTAATTTTAGAGAAGCTATAGCTTGAGACTGTTTTCTCATCTGTAAAATGGAAGTAAAAATAGTACTAACCTTATAGGATTGTTGTGAGGAATAGTTATCGTATGTGGGTAATATACAATTTGGCACATGTTGGATACTTTGTAAATGCTAGCTATTTGTATTAATTATAGCTAATTAATTCATTATAGCTAACTAATAAAAGTTAATTATGACATTTGGCAGTCACTCATTCTAGGAAGACAACATGTTTTATTCATTTTTTGTTCTCTATAACCCTACATAATAGGAATTTTATTAACATTGAGTGAATTATTAAAGTATGATAATTTATGTTCATAGTACTGACTATGGAACAACAAAAGAAGGTTAGACTTTGGTATTCTCTAAGATTGGAACAGCCAAGTAATCCATTTAGAAAATTTCCCATCAAAAGTGGTAATTTGCAAAACTTTAAAGAACAAATTTAAGTTCTCAGGAAAACTTTTTACATGAAACAACATCTGCCCTCATGTTTAGGATTCAATGGCTAAGGACTTACTGTACTCCAGAAGGAGCAAAATATGTCTGTTTCTCAGAAAATGTTCTCTGGATTAAAAAAAAAAAAAAGTTAATAACATCTATCACATGGGCTTGATGGGCGTGCCAGGAAAATGATAATGCATTAAAGGAAGATTACAACCCCCAGCTTACAATTTCCTGATGTACAGTGTGGAAACACTTTTTTTTTTCTAAATTTGTCGTTAAAACATTTTTTAAGCTATAATGTCGTTCTCCCTTCAATCTCATGTAGGAATAATCAAGTGAAATGAATAAGCGTATGAATAATAAAAATGAACACAATCTTTGGCATGCTTGCCGTACTTTTTCTTTGGACTCCAGAATGAAAAAATTCCTCCTCCGAGAACTGTTGAAAATTATTTCAGATTATATCAGAGTTTATATACAATTTGTCCAGCATCTGGAATAATGCCAGTATTTAGTAAGTGATTTAATTAGATAACTTAGACTGACAACTACTGAAGTGCCAACTAGTATGCTAATAGCCAAGGATGTCAGGACCGAAATAGCCCAGTGCTTATATGAATGCTACCATCAACAACAATCTTCAATGTTAAGTAACCGTTAAGGAGTGTGTATGGTACCTGCTGAGTGCCAGGCAACAGTGATGGCCCTTTACATACTTTGATTCCCAAAACTGCCTAATGATAAAAATCATCTGAGATGTATGTTTAAAATGCAGTTCAGTCCCCTGCCTGGAAATTCTGATTCTGTAAGTCTAAATGGACTCAGGTTTGTAGATTTTTTAGAAGGATGGTTCTTATGATTACGTAATATTTGGTAAAAAAAAAACAAACACACCTCCACACACAAAAACAGTATTTTAAACCACACAGCAACCCTTTGAGGTAAATGAGGTGAATTTATTGAGACTCAGAACCATTTTGTGACATCCTCAAGGTCACACATCTAGCAAATGACAGAACTAGGATTCAAAATTAGTTCTGCATTCCCCAAACCCTGCAAGTCTACTGTCCGACATTCTCAGCCAAGGCAAGCAAAAGGCTTTCAGATGATCGCTGTTCCTCAAACTTGAGGAAGCTGTGAAGCGAATGCCCTCAAACTAGGCCCTTGGATAAAGTGAGGCCAATTTCCAACCAACTTAACTGGGACCAGAATGCAGAGAGTAACTGTGGTCAGAGCTGGAGTGGGTCTGGTTTGGTTTAAACTCTGCTCCAGTCTGAGAAGAAAAAAATCAGCTGTTTGGGAGTCTCTGCCTTTGCCCCTGAGTGCAAAGGCAAGCTCTTTTTTTTTAGCCAAGGCAAGCAAAGGGCTTTAGGATTATTGCTATTCCTTTTCACATATGGGCAACAGGCCAGGCAGCATTTCCAAAGGTAATAGGCTTTTCTTAGTAATAGAGACAGCTCTGCCTGTACCCTCCCACTAGGAGCACCGCTGTACCTTTTGTGTTATACTAACCTTTCTTTAGCTTTTCTGCAACTCCTGTCTGTCCTCACATTTCTGAGTAAACAATGTCAATATTTACCAAGAACATCTAGGTGCATAGAGAACACTGTGGGCAAAGTAGATCCAACTGTCAGGATGCAGTGTCTTAAAAACATCAGGTATGAGAGAATATGAGGGGGAAAGGGACTACTCTGTCCTGTCAGCTTCCACTTTATTTACCTTATTTATGTGTTTATCTTCTGCACTTGACTTTGAGCTCCTTTAGAACAGGGATTGTTTGTCATTGGATTTCTAGGGGTCTGCACAGGGTAGAACATAATGAATGCACAGTACGTTTGTACTATGAATTTGTGAATGAATTTATGTGATTTTAAGCAAATAGACTAATCTCATTTGGTCTCAGTTTCTTTCCCTGAAAGATGTAGGTAATAATAACCGGCCACCTATTTCACAGGGTTGTTGTACTACTGAACGGAGACACATGAGAACACCCTGTAAACCGTAAAACAACATATACGAATACAAGGCAGATGGATTAGGTCCCATCATCATCTTACCCAGTGCATAGTATTTATCACGGTGCCTGGCCCAGAGTAAGGACTCAGTGTTTGACAACTAACCTGAACCTTAATTTACCATGAACACAGCAGCACAATTTCACTGAATTCTCACTTCAGCCCCGTAAAGTAGCTACAATATTATCATGTACTACATGAAAAAGCAAAACCTAGAGAGACCAATGACTTGCTCAAGGTCACACACAGAGAGTTATGCAAGAGCTTGGACTGACCATGTGGGTATCATTTCAAAGTCTCTCTCCTTAACAATTAATGAGCAAGAACAGAGCTGGAACTGACAGGGCGTGGGGTGGGGAGCTAAAAAAGAAGAGGCGGAAAGAGAATTAAATACAGAGGATAATACCTCAGCTCATGGATGCTAACACCTAGGCAATATAGAGAAGACAGCAAATAATATTCCTAGGCATAAAATGGATTTAAATCTAACATATTTTCTTTAAAACAAACATTCATGGCCTCAATACAGTTTCCTTAAGCAAACAAAAAGCAAACAAACTCTGTAATCAATTCCTTCAACAAATTTCACTACCAAAGTATGATGAGTATATTGAAAGCGCTTGAAACTGTCAGCATCTGCTTTGCTGGGGCCCATCTCATCTGATCATTTATTTGACAGAGGAACAGCTCCAGCTTCTGCAGTTTTCCTTAAATTGCTGAGATTTTTCCCCCCAATTAAATCACCCAGTGACAGCAGCAATTCTATCACGCTACTTTCTTAACTGGGTCAGAAGGCAGAAAGGTAACAAGGTAAGGCTTGCAACAATATATCATGTTAAGAACCATCACTCAGTGGCTTCAGATCCAAATCAAAACCATGAAAGACAGGATGACATTAGATGTTGAAATGAAAAATACCAACCATGTTTCTCTGAGGCTCAGACATTAATACACAGCCACATTTTATATAACAGTCGGCTCAGAGGATTAGTAAAACAGAGGCTGCAAAACCTGGAAATCCTCCTACCTACATTAAGCTAATTGAGTTGGAGACATCCAATTCATCACATTTGCAGCCTGATTTATAAGCAACTCACCCTGCCCTAAAGCAGAAAGTGAAATGTTATGAGCTAGCTATTCTTAAAATTTCAAGCCCAGCAACTCTGAACCTGTCAATATCTTAATGGTATAGAGAAAAGGAAGAATCCAATTCAAGTGCACTTCTGTGACCCTGATGAAAAAAAAAATATCCAGTGCACACCTTATGACTGACATTTCCATAAAGAGTCTAGCCACGTATCGGAAATCCTCTGTGCCTGAATCGTATAGAAAATGCATCATCTTTTTAGCAAGGTGATGGGGTAATTTAAAATCAGTTCTTTGCTAGGATGCAACTTCCATTCAGCATAAAGAAAACAATCTTATGACAGTTAAAAGTCAAATTCAGACAGACAAGATATTATAGCTCTTGGCTTGCATAGCTAGGAAAAGCTTGTGATACTAACTAATGAACACAGAAAATTGCCTTAGGACTATACATCAAAAATACTAATCGGAATGGAATCATAAGCAGAAGTCCTGCATTTCGAGCACTCTCCTGAAGCAAATGGACCCTCAGTCCTTCTCCTTGTCTGGGGGAACCTGTTGATCCCTGTGTAGACTGGTCTTTTATATATGGATTCTTTAAAATTTGTTTTTAAAGAGCTATTTCATCAGTGGTTACACAAATATTCGAAGCCATATCAGAGGTAACTAATGATGAGGCAGATGTTATTCTTATTGAATCCAACTGATACATGCAGTTTCACTGGAGAGATTGAGGATGAGAGATATTTTTGTCCATTTTCAACAATGTCAGTTTGGCCCTTTGAGAAAGCTGAAAATTGGCATCAACAAATAAAAAGTTGGTGATAACAATTTCCAGCAACATTTCCTGGAAATTGGAATAAGTAAACCTCTGTGACCTGCTATGTAGAACACACCTGCTTATCTACTTCTTTTGAGAAATAGAGGAATAAACTCTGGCCTGGGAGTCTGGGACCCAGATTCCTGTTTCAGCTTTAGCATTAAGTGTGTGTCTGCCTGGGGAAAATCTCATAACCTATCTGACACTTAGTTTCTTTATGTGTAAAGTAATGGAGTTAGACTGTGACTTCACATGTTCCCACTCAGTTCTAAGCTCTATAGTTCTATGGTCTTACTATTGAACACTAGGTCATCTGGCTCTTTAGGGAATTTATTGCCTAGGTCCATGCAGCACATTCTCTAAGTTATATCAGGGTATCACATCGTCTAAGTAGGACCTCCCTTTTCTGACTCATATAAATATGTTGAATGTCTAGTGGCAGCTCTGCTTTAATTGTTCATAATAGAGAAATGAAGCCTGTTTTTGAAATTCTATATTTAAGTTTTGTTTTTTTAAAAAATAAATTTATTTATTTATTTTTGGCTGCGTTGGGTCTTCGTTGCTGTGCACGGGCTTTCTCTAGTTGCGGTGTGCGGGCTTTTCATTGCGGTGGCTTCTCTCGTTGCGGAGCATGGGCTCTAGGCGTGCGGGCTTCAGTAGTTGTGGCACACGGGCTCAGTAGTTGTGGCTCACGGGCTCTAGAGCGCAGGCTCAGTAGTTGTGGCGCATGGGCTCAGTTGCTCCACGGCATGCGGTATCTTCCTGGACCAGGGCTCAAACCCGTGTCCCCTAGCGTTGGCAGGCGGATTCTTAACCACTGCGCCACCAGGGAAGCCCCAAGAAATTCTATATTTAAGTTTCATATTGCTTGTTTATAAGTAAAAGCTGGTTATATAAATGTCTTATTGTTCCCTGTGAAAATAAACCACCAATAAAACAACTTATTAAATTCCCTCACATATAACATGAAATGATAAAACCAGAACATCTCTAGAGCACCCGATCTGAGGTTCAATCACTAGAATTTCAAACTGAGTTCTGAAATGACTTCCACGTGTGCCCTGTGGTTTAATGGCCCATCAGGTGGGGGTGGGGTAGGCTGTCCTGCCTGGTGCTATGGGCAGAGAGACCCCAACAAGAGCCTCTAGAGTGCACTTTAAATGCACTTACCTGTGACTCCAAATTGGCCACAAGCTCAAGCACACTCAGTGTTCTGGCATTACAGAAGGAACAAATCATCCGCCCTCAGAGTGATT
The DNA here is from genome assembly GCF_028564815.1 of Eubalaena glacialis. Taxonomy (NCBI): domain Eukaryota; kingdom Metazoa; phylum Chordata; class Mammalia; order Artiodactyla; family Balaenidae; genus Eubalaena; species Eubalaena glacialis. The sequence continues at coordinate 58,854,217 of NC_083725.1, read as the reverse complement.
TTGGTGAGTCAGTTGGCCTGGGAGTGCTGCTTTGGGGTTAAATTCACTCACTTGACGCTGGCAATTCCTCTGAGAGTTGGGGAAAAATCAATTCAATTTTCTCTACCATATTTTCTCATAGAACGTTCTCTCAAATAAACCTCATGAGGCTTCTTTTGTCCATGCCTATAGAGGAATTTGAAAACTGCCTCCTGGAATGCCATTCGTACTTACTAAGTGAGGTTAAATAAACCCTGAGTTATATAGTTTCTGTTCACTAAACGATTTGTGCACATCTTGATTTCCTTAATATATTTAAGTTTTTCATAGAGAAAAGCTCTATCTCTTATTTCTTTTATTGTCTCCCATGGTGTTTAGTAAAGCCCTGGTAATACACATGGCAGTCATTCGATAAACACTGTGGCATCATGGAGTTCAAGACAGCAGTTCCCAATGTTAGTAACAAAGTCACCTGGAGAGGAAATAAAAATACAGAGCCCAGGATTGGTGAAGTGGGATGGGGCTGGGCTGATACACACCTAGTTTCAGAACTACTTGTGTAAGTGTCTCAGTTGGTAGTAATGGCAGCCACAACAGACACTGATGGAGAAAACAGCAGTGGTTAATACTATAAAGTGTTCAAGTTCAGTCTCCGCCATTTCTGATGATATGTTTTTAGGAAATTATTTAAGTTCTCTGGGCCTAAGGTTTTCTTCCCCACCTACCTTCCTTCTGTACTATGGGAAAGTTGGACCAGATCAGTGGCTTCCTGACTTTCTTGACCTTGATTACAAAAAGAAACATACTTTACATTGTGAGTAAAGTATACACCCACACTTAACTGAAGCAAAGGTTTCTACCTGTGATGTACTCTCATATTTTCTATTCTGTTCTTTCATTCTATTCTAAAATTATCAGGTAAATTGATTTCACATCTGCTAATGGGTCAGTTGCAGTTTGAAAACCCTGAACTTGGTGATTTCTACTGTCCCCTTCAGTTTTAAAACTGTTTGGTTCTCATTTGCTGGTGAATAATTCAGCAGTGTGACTAAGAGTGAGGGGTCTGATGTCAGGCTAGCCGAACTCATACCCCAGATCTATCAAGGACTCAACGTGTAACCGTAGAAAAGTTTTTCTAACTTCTTAGCACTCATTTTCCTTGTCCATGAAGTGGGAATAATAAGAAAACCTACCTTACAGGGTGGTTAAATGGAATAACCCAATGCATGTAAAGCATTTGGAATAGTGCCAGCATATATTAGGAATTCAATAAATACTACATTTTATATTGTTATTATTTCTCCTAAAACAAACTCTAGACAGAAAACTTGGTGAGTGAATATGAATACAAAGAAAGAAAAATTCATGAAATTGAATTTTAGACCTTAGCGGCTGCCTCATAGTGCTCCCCCGCCGGACCCCACCAAAGGAACCTAGTAGTTTTGTTGAACAAATATAAATGAACAAATACAAACTATTGATATAACCAAAATCTCCTTGTTAAAGAAAACCCCAGGTAACATACACTTGATTTCAACAACAACAAAATTACACCATACAAAATCGTGCTAGAGTCATCCCTTTGAGTTTAAAGAAGTGGGATTTGATCTGTATTTAGAATTAGTGGAGTATGATTATAAATACACTGCTAGACGTAGAACAAAAACTATTTCCATCTTCATGGGTTAATAATATTCTCTAGACTTAAACGGTTCATGTGTGAATTTAATAAGTGTGTTAAATATCTCTATTTTATTACCCAACACTTACTGGATAGCCACTTGTTACTATGAAGTAATGCTTTTTAATTTTTTAACTAATTTTTTTTTTTAATAGCTGCTTTATTTATTTATTTATTTATTTATTTATTTATTTATTTATTTATTTATGGCTGTGTTGGGTCTTCGTTTTCGTGCGAGGGCTTTCTCTAATTGCGGCAAGCGGGGGCCGCTCTTCATCACGGTGCGCGAGCCTCTCACTGTCCCGGCCTCTTGTTGCGGAGCACAGGCTCCAGACGCGCAGGCTCAGTAGTTGTGGCTCACGGGCCCACTTGCTCCGCGGCATGTGGGATCCTCCCAGACCAGGGCTCGAACCCGTGTCCCCTGCATTAGCAGGCAGATTCTCAACCACTGCGCCACCAGGGAAGCCCTAATACTTTTTTTTTTTTTTTTTCCACACACACTATTTTATTTTTACAAGAGATAAATAGACTGACACCAAGCATTGTACATGGATGACCACAACAAAAGCAACAATGATTGCAATTACCAAACATGAAACACACTCATACTATGTCATAATATTGACATTCAGTCCAGTAATCCTCCACTGTAACAGCTCCTTTACTTTGCAGTGAAAATTGATTTGTATATTCTTTGCCTCTGAGTCCTTGTGGGATTTTTTCTTTTTTTTAAATTCAAACAGAAAGTCACAAAAATTATACTCATCCTCATCAGTTCACTCAGTCCCATGTAATTAATTTTTTTTTTTTATCTTGATCTTTTGTTAGCACTTTTATGAGCTCATCAGTTTTTCATTAGAGTTCTGAAAATGCTTATTCATTCAGTTCAGCAGTACAGTCAGGTACCAGAAACCTGTACTTGTCAGAGTCTTTTCCATGAATTTACTGAAGATGAAACCCTTTTATAGGAACATATTTACAAAAGCATCAGAGTACACCCAGAACTGTCTGTAAATGACAAAAGACTTAAAAATGACCACGGTTAAAGATTTGATGACCTAATACATTTTTAAGTAATACAAAATTATATATTTAAATCAATGCTTCCCTCCAAGTAGCTACCTTGAGAGATTGTACACGTGTTCTAACATCCTCCAAAACCAGCCACAAAGCAGAGTACATTTCTTTATGCTTCAGCACAGTCTTGTTTGGATCACTCAAAACCTGGCTGTGTTCCCAACTTACTTGCTATACTTTATTGGAACTAGCCAAAGAGACATTCACTTTCATGTGAAAGACAACAATTTTGGATAATCCAACTTTGCTTAGCTGAGATGGGGTATTCTATAGTGTAAAACCATTCTCTTAAGGACAGCAAGTGTGAAAATATAACAAGAGCCCATGTCTACTGAGAGTTCAAAGAGCTGATTAATTTTAAATTCAGATTTGCTCTTGCATACACATACATTTTCTACTTTATAAATAATTACTATTTACTGAGCACCTACTAGGTGCCTAATCCTATTCTAAAGACTTCCCATGTATTATCTTAAGTAATTCTTAAAATAACCCTGTGAGTTCCATGTGATTATTTATAATAGGGGAAAGTCAATAGATTTGCTAAAGGGCACAGCTAGAAAGCAAAACAGCCAGAATTTGAATATAAGTAGGTCCGATTCTAAAATCCATCTGCTTTCCCCTGTAAGCTATTGCTTTTCTGGATTAGCTGGGAAAGAGTTAAAAATTCTAAAGCCCAATCAATGTCAACACTTATTTATGAATGAATGTGTGAGATTTGAAATAATTTCTATATATCTTTGCTAATAAAAAAAGAATTGAAAACATACTTGCTAAAAGGTTACGACTCCGATTTTTTTTAATGGGGGAACTACTGATGGGCAGCCTTTATGAGCTTTATGTATATTATTTCTAATTCTTATAGAAAGCCTTGGCAGTGATCCTAGTCTTGAGAAGAACTGTGTTGAGTCTTGAGTTAACTCTTTAGGAATATCTTAAATCTACAAATAATCACTAATGACAGTTAGGATTGTTCTAAACACTTTTCATTTTTTAAAAAACTTATTATGCCTTTAATACACATAACAATCTAATATTTCTTAGAGAAAATTCATTACTATTGTTGTTATATTTATTACATAGCCGAGAGAAATAGGAGATTTGGATGTCATTCCGCTGACTTATCTTTCCAGAGCCATGGTGGGGACCCATTAACCCATGGTGGGCTAGTTCTAGAGAGCATTCTTGAATTGTGAGGTGCTGCGGTAGGTCCTATGCCCACCATTTGCTTCTTCCCTTTTTCCAACTTCTGGCTTAAATACCCAGGATTATTTGAGGTATGCTGTTGGTACCCTTTCCAATTAATGATAATTGAAGCAAGAATTGTTTCATTTGCTGAGAATTTTGACCAGGAGCTTTTGTGCCTGGATTCAGTATATGTCTGTCAAGGCCATATTTCACTCAACCATTTTCCTCTCACCAAGGTTTGGGGCTGGAACAAAATGCATTATTCACAAATATGCAAATCTCTGCCAAACCCTTCTTAGGTTTTTAGTAACTAAGAGCTTCTCAATTTAGCCTCACAAATCTGTTTTTTTTTTTCTCCCCGCCAAGACCAGATGCTTCCTGAACCATCAGGTCAGCTGCTTCTACCATCTAGTGGTGAGAGACTGAAATGAACGAATGTTACATTTTTGAAAATTACTTTTTTTCTAAGATAGCAAAATCAGCTTAGTTTTCTCATTAGTAATATTACTAAAGGCACTATGGCTAGAAAGGAAAAAATTAATACATTTTTTTCAGTTGATGGTCAAGATCCCATGACTATTGGAGTCAAATATATCTCATAAGGTTTTTTCTTTCCTTCTTCCTTCCTTCCTTTTTCCCTCCCTCTCTCTCACCCTCTGCCTCTTTTTTCCTTCCTTTCTTTCCTTCTTTCTTCCTTTCTTTCCTTCTTTCCTTCTTTCCTTCTTCCCTTCCTTCCTTCCTTCTTTCTTTCCTCCTTCCCTCCCTCCCTCCTTCCTAAAATTTGTGATCAAGTAACAAGGCATGTAGGGACTTCCCTGGTGGCGCAGAGGTTGAGAATCCGCCTGCCAATGCAGGGGACACGGGTTCGATCCCTGGTCCGGGAAGATCCCACATGCCACGGAGCAAGCCCGTGTGCCACAACTACTGAGCCTGTGCTCTAGGGCCCGCGAGCCACAACTACTGAGCCCGCGCACCACAGCTACTGAAGCCCGTGCGCTCTAGGGCCCGCGTGCCGCAATTACTGACCCCGCGTGCTGCAACTACTGAAGCCTGTGTGCCTAGAGCCCGTGCTCTGCAACAAGAGAAGCCACCACAATGAGAAGCCCACGCACCGCAATGAAGAGTAGCTCCCAGCCACTGCAACTAGAGAGAAAAGCCCGTGTGCAGCAACGAAGACCCAACGCAGCCCAAAAAAATTAATTAATTAATTAAATTTTTTAAAAAGTCATCTAGTGTTTGGTCAACTCGATTCTAGGCACTATAGAGGTGCCACATTTTTTTGATGTATAAGATATGATCCTCTTTTACTAGAAATGTATAACGCAGTTTAAAAAAGAGAAACATTAGACTACTAAGGGTTAAACATTGTGGTAAATTACTCACTGCTTCATGGTCTCCTCAGTGGTCCTCTCTGTCCATAAAACCCCTAACATGGTGGTATTGTTCCCTGTGTTTCAGTCCCCAGCAGCCTCCTCTTCCTTTCCTGAGCAATCCCATCCATACTGCTTCAACTACACAGAAGATGCCTAAGTCTCCATTTCCAGATCAGATCTCTCTAAATTCCCAGATCTTTATTTCAAACTGCCTGTTAAACCCTTCTACCTGAGTGCAACATCAATATCTCAAACTCAGTTATTCAGATCTAACCTCAAAATCTTTTCACCCCATCCTTAAATCTATTCTTCCTCTAGCAGTCTTGATTACATTTCACGATACCTCCTCTACACAACTGGTCAAATAAAAAATGTGTGGATTAACCTCTATTTCTTTCTCTCCTCTATCTTCTATACTTAATAGGTCTCAAGTTCCTGATGATATCTTTTCCTCAATAATCTTTCTAGTTTATTCCGTCCTCCATCCCCAATGTCTCTGCTGTATCTCAGAGCTTGTCCACCTGTTGCATTTTGCCTGATGTCCTTGATTGTGATACACCCTTTTCTTGTTTTTCCTCCACTCTGCTATATGACATGACTAATGGTCTAATTTGCAAATCTGACCAGGTCTCTCCTCTTTTTAAATTGCATAGTCATTCCTCATTACCTACAAGGTGAAGTCCAATCTCCACATAAGGCCCTTCATTACCTGTTCCCATCTATCTACCTTGCTTGATGGCATGCTCTGGACCCACTTCTGTACCCCTTCTTAATCCTTATATTCCATCCCTCTGCCCTACTCAATTATAAATAAAAATAACCTGCTATTTCTAGAGTTCTTCCATACTGATAGACAACTGCTGGAGTCTGGGACAAACTTGACCTTTCTGCTTTATCTCCAACTTCCTTCAAGTCAAAATAAGCTCCCCTATAATGCTTTCTCTGACCATACCTGTCCCTAGATCTCCAGCTCAGAGAAAATTAAACCATTTCTCTAGGTCTTGGGAGCATTTTCCTCTTCTTTGCTACTTTCTTTATTGCACATAACATGACATGTTATAATGTATACATCTCCAAGTTTGTGAATCTAACTATTGCTTGTAAGCAACTTGAAGGCATATTCCTCTTTGTATCTTCAGGGAATAACATAGAGCCCAGCATACAGGAGAAGGTCGAAGAGATTTTACTGTACAAATGAATGAACGGATAAATAAATGAATCAATCAATACACATAAGAGGTTCTGTTCATATTAAACTTAACTGCATCTCAGAAATGCTAGATGATTTTCCTGAGGTTACCCGTCAGAAAGTACAGTCTGGATTCAAACATTTATTTTTTTGGCTCCAAAGTCCATGATGTTTTACAATAACCACACTACTTTCTGCCTGAAAGTAATGAAAACCTGAACAGGGATAATAGCTGTGGATAAAGAGAGGAAGATGAGAACACTAAGACATTTGAAAACAAAGGAGAGATTAAAATGAAAAAGAAATCCATAAATAAGTTTCTAGTTTAGAATATTAAAATAATACTAATACATACTAATATCAAAACATCAATAGCAATAAGGATAGCTGCCATTTTTGTGTATTTCTTATGTGTCAAACACTGAGCTCTTTTTACAGAGCTCAAACTTCATAGAAACATATGAGTGAATGCCATTATTTTACAAATAAAAAAACTGAGGCTGAAGGAGGTTAAAAAAACTTAAGCAAGCTCACACAGCCAGTAAGTAGAGGACCAGGTATTCAATCTGACTGAGGCTGCTTCTAAGGCCAGAATAAATTTTTATGTTAAACTTTTCTATTGGTTGTAATCGTCATCATATATGTGTCTGTTATAGTATTTTCGGAAGTGTATGTGTCCAAACAAAAAACAATTTTATTTGGGAAAAATGGTCTCATGACCAAACATGTTTGGAAAATACTGTGTATTAATCATATCCCCATCTTAGAGGTTTATATTTCATATTATCATATTAAAGACCGAGAAATCATTCAATAAGTTAATGGATTTAACCTCTCAAATGTTTTCAGCATTCATCCCTTTCTTTTCCTTATAATGCTGACAAAATCCCACCAGACGCACTTTGGGAAATCCTGGTTTAGTTTCACTGTAGATGTCAATGAGGGAGAAAGAAGAAAAATAAAACAAAACAAAAATAAGATGTGGTCCAGTTCACAGGAGCTTACACATTTATTAGGAGCAAGATAAATGGAATATCTAAAGGAAAGGACAATACCTAATTCCACAAAATTATTTCGATTAATAGAATATGGTGCATATAAAAAAGCTAACTATGCAAACTCCATGTGTCATAGGACGTTATAACCAAGTGCAGTCGGTCAAGAGTTAATAGGAAAGACTTCACGAAGAAAGATTAACTGTACTGTTGGCTAAAACATACTTTCCTATAAGGCAGGCTCTGGCAACTCTGTTAAGAAAATAGTTGTGCAACAAAGTACACTTTATCTTTCCTGCCTGCAGTTCTGTATATTAGCTTCCTCATTTGTGAGCAATCACCCTCTATAATTTCCCCAAACTTGCACTGCCTCCAGATTCTCCATTGTTTTTCCATATATATTCAACAAATGACCAGTTGTTCAAGGGTATAAGAGTCTATCCTAACTTCTTATATTCTCACTTTCTGGTAAATCTTCCCAGAACTGTTTATTCTGGTCTCAATGAGAATTAGAAGATAGAAAATCATATTTATCTGATTAAAGCAATTCACACCAATCTATGAAAAAAACCCTTTAATCTTCCTTGTAAATAATCATTGCTGACTTTGACTGTAAGACATACCATTTTTTATGCACCCTAGGAGATGCTGCCAATTTTAATTGCAAGATGTCATTGATTTTAGGACACATCCAGATTTCAGATATGTAATACATGAGGAAATATCAGGTTTAAAATTGATGAAATTCTGTATCAATGATTAGGGGACAACAGATAGAGAAAAACAAGAAGTCTGTACCTTAATTTCTTGCTTATTTTAATATCAATGTCACTAATCCACCAGAAGGCAATTATTCATAACTGTTCATATTGCCATTTACAAATAATTAATTTAACAAAGTATGTGTTAAAGGACTGAGAATATAATAATGAGTAAAACCAACATACACCCTGACCTTGAGGGTGTTCATATAATGATGACATACTGACAGTAAATTTATTAAAACAAAACTAATGGTTATGAATAAAAGTAGAATCAAAACAACTGGTTGGATTTCTGGTCTAACAAATACCATGTTAATGTGAAACAGAGCATAGAGAGTAGCTTTATTCATTTATTGATCAATGTTTGAATGTGTAACTTCTACATTGCTCATTTCTGAAAATTATAAGATAGTTTATAAAATTAAACACACTTGGAATGAACATTTTAAAAGATGAATAACCAAATAAAAATGACAGAAATAGATCTTGCCGGGTCCTGGGAAGGAGAAGCATGAGGGTTGTAGTGTGGACTTACCTGGGTTCTCTTCACCTAGTGTGAGGACTGTATCTCAATGCAGAAAACTCTCCAATTGCTCAAAACCAAGTGTGTCTCTCTTGCTGAGAAACAAATTCTTACAATCTCAAGGGATTCTTCAAAAGGGAACTAGCTCCCAAATAACTACTTTTTGTCATGGGAGAGCAACATAATCCTTGGACGTTTACTACTGGATGAATTGAAATATTTTAAAGATAGAACCTATTTTCCTTCTATTTCCTCATCATGCTCCCATCTATCACCACTCTTCATCGTTCTCATTTAGGAAACTAAATTTCTTACACATTTGCTTACATTTTATATTTGCTTAACTTTTAAGAATAAGGTTATATGAAAAAAATGCCCTTCAAATTTTACACACCTGGAGCCAAGGAAGGAAAATGTGACGCTAAGATCTCTTTAAAAATAGTAGAACCATTTAGAGGAAGGTAATATAACACAGGAGTGATAAAGAATACAGATTTTGTATCCAGAAAGACCCGAGACACAAATATTGGCATTCCTATTCACTAGTTCTGTGGTTGAAGGGAACTATTTAATTTTAACATCAGGTATAATATCTCATAGAGGTCAAATGAGATAAATAAAATAAATGATTTTGAAGTATTTGTCATGGTAGCAGGTTGATGATAATAACAAGATGAAAAGTGACATTTGGTTGTGCTTACTATGTGCCAGACACTTACTAAACAGTTTACATGTATTATTTCATTTAATTAGTATAAAAATCCTATGAGATAAATATTATTGGTACCTTCATTTTACAGTTGAAGAACCTGAGATAGAGAGTTAACAGATACTCTGTAAAGAGTACTCTGCTAGATGCTTGGGGTCTCACAGTACCTAAGATTCAGAAATTTGAAATCCTACTGTAGAGTGAAGATAAGTCATACATAATTAGAACTGAGGTTCCCTAGGAGAGTGATGCGCATATTTATTTATTTATTTATTTTTAACATCTTTATTGGAGTATAATTGCTTTACAATGGTGTGTTAGTTTCTGCTTTACAACAAAGTGAATCAGCTATATATACATATATCCTCATATCTCCTCCCTCTTGTGTCTCCCTCCCTCCCTCCCTATCCCACCCCTCTAGGGGGTCACAAAGCACCGAGCTGATCTCCCTGTGCTATGTGGCTGCTTCCCACCAGCTATCTATTTTACATTTGGTACAGTATATATGTCCATGCCACTCTTTCACTTCATCCCAGCTTACAGTTTCCCCTCCCCGTGTCCTTAAGTCCATTCGCTACGTCTGCGTCTTTATTCCTGTCCTGCCCCTAGGTTCTTCAGAACCTTTTTTTTTTTTTTTTTAGATTCCATATATATGTGTTAGCATACAGTATTTGTTTTTCTCTTTCTGACTTACTTCACTCTGTATGACAGTCTCTAGGTCCATCCACCTCACTACAAATAACTCAATTTCGTTTCTTTTTATGGCTGGGTAATATTCCATTGTATATATGTGCCACATCTTCTTTAACCATTCATCTGTTGATGGACACTTAGGTTGCTTCCATGTCCTGGCTATTGTAAATAGAGCTGCAGTGAACATTGTGGTACATGACTCTTTTTGAATTATGGTTTTCTCAGGGTATATGCCCAGTAGTGGGATGACTGGGTCATAAGGTAGTTCTATTTTTAGTTTTTTAAGAAACCTCCATACTGTCCTCCATAGTGGCTGTTTCAATTTACATTCCCACCAGCAGTGCAAGAGGGTTCCCTTTTCTCCACATCCTCTCCAGCATTTATTGTTTGTAGATTTTTTGATGAAGGCCATTCTGACTGGTGTGAGGTGATACCTCATTGTAGTTTTGATTTGCATTTCTCTAATGATTAGTGATGTTTAGCATCCTTTCATGTGTTTGTTGGCAATCTGTATATCTTCTTTGGAGAAATGTCTATTTAGGTCTTCTGCTCATTTTTGGATTGGGTTGTTTGTCTTTTTGATATTGAGCTGCATGAGCTGCTTGTAAATTTTGGAGATAAATCCTTTGTCCATTGCTTCCTTTGCAAAATACCTAGGAATAAACCTACCTAAGGAGACAAAGACCTGTATGCAGAAAACTATAAGACACTGATGAAAGAAATTAAAGATGACACAAACCGATGGAGAGATATACCATGTTCTTGGATTGGAAGAATCAACATTGTGAAAATGACTATACTACCCAAAGCAATCTACAGATTCAGTGCATTCCCTATCAAACTATCAATAGCATTTTTCACAGAACTAGAACAAAATATTTCACAATTTGTATGGAAACACAGAAGACCCTGAATAGCCAAAGCAATCTTGAGAAAGAAAAACAGAGCTGGAGGAATCAGGCTCCTGGACTTCAGACTATACTACAAAGATACAGTAATCAAGACAGTATGGTACTGGCACAAACACAGAAATATAGATCAATGGAACAGGATGGAAAGCCCAGAGATAAACCCACACACATATGGTCACCTTATTTTTGAGAAAGGAGGCAAGAATATACAATGGAGTAAAGACAGCCTCTTCAATAAGTGGTGCTGGGAAAACTGGACAGCTACATGGAAAAGAATGAAATTAGAATACTCCCTAACACCATACACAAAAATAAACTCAAAATGGATTAAAGACCTAAATGTAAGGTCAGACACTATAAAACTCTTAGAGGAAAACATAGGCAGAACACTCTATGACATAAATCACAGCAAGATCCCTTTTGACCGACCTCCTAGAGCAATGGAAATAAAAACAAAAACAAAAACAAACAAATGGGACCTAATGAAACTTAAAAGCTTCTGCACAGCAAAGGAAACCATAAACAAGACAAAAAGACAACTCTCAGAATGGGAGAAAATATTTGCAAATGATGCGCATATTTAAAATCATGTTTTACTGCCCTTTGTTTCCCCACCACCTATTATGATACACCTAGTAGATAGTCAATGAATACTTATTGAATTGATCTAAACTGAAAAGAAAATGTCCATACTTTATTACAGGCCAATTTCTTTTGTGGAAGATTCTAAGGTAGCATCTGAAGAGAAAGCATCCCCATCTGGAGGCAAGGAAAATAAACCGCTAAATTGCATTTCTCCTTCCAACCCCATACTTCACACTGGCCAAGGCACTCTAATGAAAACAGGCTAAGCAAGCCCATCTATCAGCCAGGCAGCTGTTGTGCTCCAAAGGCAGATGAATCTTAGAACTGAGGTTTCAAGTGCTATGCGGTGATGGAAGAAATGACTGTCAAACCTGCAACAGTGAGATAACCCAGCGAATGGTTCAGAGCCCGCTGAATGCAACATTTAAACTGTTCTCCAGCAATCTCACACTCTGTTCAGGCATGCCACATGTAAGTTCCTAATTAATACTAGAGAACCCCATTGTCTTCTAAGTAGGATTCAGGGAGCGCTATATGATTGTGTGTTTTGCCTCCTCACTCTTCCCCCTTTTAATGCTTGACCCAAGAGCACCAGACAGATCAAAGAAGCAACAACGTTGAAAATATGCCAGGTCTAATGGAGTATTTGTACCCTCTTAGCATTTCTATGACTTTAATAGGCTTCCTTTATGAGAAAATAACACATTCAATTTTAATCATGGCAGGTTTGCCAAACACTTGAACTGTGATAATATAATAACCTCTTAACAACTTGATTAGGAAATGTGTCCTGTTGCTGTAAAAATACACGTGCTTGAGCCTGATAGTGCTGTCCTGGGCCAACTCGTCCTGTCTCATGAGAGCCTCATGTGCCCATCTTTGCAAATATATTCAGTAGCTTCAGGTTGGTAGCCTGAAATCAGCAATGCTGGGAGAGTTTACACCACGAAATTGGCAAACTCAACACATTGGGGTGTTTTCTTTGCTGGAAAAACTGTGCACATTTATCTCTATCATTGTTGCTGATAGAAGAAAGGTACACAGTCTCGTCATTAAGACAATCTAAGAGTGTATCTTGTTCAGCACAAACAACACCTCTAGAGGGTCATGAAGGAAAAGTCCTGGTCCCAAAATAGCTACCTCACAGGATGGGTGCAGAAGTCCTGGATGAGCTCACCTTTCCACTCTCTTCACAATACACTGGGGGGTCACACCACTGAGCTGGTGATTCCAAAAAGGAAGGAAAGCCTATTCTAACCTTGATGTTTCATATCAGAGATTTATTATTCACAGGTGGCTACTTTTAAAGCAGATGTGGGAAACCTTCGATAAAAGACATCACTATGGTAAAAACATAAAAACCAAAAATTTTTTTAAAGAACATAGTAAGAAATAAGATAGAATGGAGCAACAGAAACAGAAAACCTAAGCTAAGGAAAAGCCACCAAAGTGGAAGACATTTAACTCTGCGATTCCTAGAATCAAGGGATAAAGGGGAGATAGGAAAGATTCCTTTATATCTGAGATATGATCTTCAGAAAAAGCAAAATTTCCTTCAACTCTAATAGACATTTTCCAAATGAGGCATGAAGTAGCATAACACATGGTATAATCACCAAACTGTAGATGTTCAGATAATTATATTATCAAGTATATGCTAAAAATTTAATATATAAAATGAAGATCTGATAGTGCTTTTATTATTTTGTTCCTATTTTTTACTGTTGCCAGGCTAGCTTTAGACTAGTCTCCATTGTCCTTCTTAGCTTAAAGCCATTGGGAGCTATGCTCTAGAGCTGATTAAAAAAGGAAGTGGTAGGAAGCGGGGAAAGACAAGTTGGGAGGACAAAAAGGAAGGGAGGCTTCATGGAGGTTCTTACAGGGATTCTTTCATCTGGTTAGAAAGAAAAACATCTGAAGTGTAAATACTCTCTGTGCAGTCCAGTCTCCCAGCTCTGCCCTTTCTCAGTTTACACTGGTCAGCACAGATTAAGGATGAGCAATTGTTCGCAAAGATGAAAGGTCCTTAAAGCAGGAAGGTATTCATCTGACCACAGGATAGAATCATTGACTCCTATAGTTAGACTGGAACTTAGAGACAATTTTGTGTGCCCTCCTGCTGAAAAAGGAGTCCTTTCCACCATACCACTGCCAGGTCATCATGCAAGCCTGATTTCTAGGGACAGGGAATTCCTGCTTCGCAAAGTAGTACTTTTTGGGGGTAGTTCTAACTGTCAGAAGTTGTGGTCTTATAATGATCCCAAATATACATTCCCGTTAATCATGCACAGTGGTTCTGCTTCTGCCCTCCAATACGGATGGAGTTTCCTACATGACAGCCCTAAGTATAAGAAGGTAAATTCCTGTTCTCCAACCTTTAATCTACTCTTCTCCTGGCTAAAAATACCTATTTCCATCCATCAGTCAATGATTTCCAAAGAGACTCTGGGAAGAATTGAACAATTGATTCCAGAGGCAAAATATATACATATTTTTACATATTATAAAATATTTACTGGAATTTGACAATTAGCCTAATATTCTAACTAATTTGTGGTAACTAGCACTAGTTTATTTGATAATGCGGTTTTAGGATGCCAGGGTATTAAAATATACCAACTTTTGGAACTATATTAAACATAATTTAGCCTTTCTTTGATGTTCTAGAAGGTATAATAAGATCCCAGAAGGCATCAGGGCAAGCTTCATGGCTACATTTTTTTATTGCAGCACAGCTATATGAAAGTGCTAGTGAAGTGAATGTTGTAACTAACAAAATAAAAGAAAAAAATTTTTAGCAATATCAAGGGGTTATTTGGTAGTTTTTTGTTTTGTTTTGTTTTACATTTCAATTGTCTTCTATTACGTCACTGACTCTAGTTCTATTTTTCCTTTTTTGACTTTAATCAACATTTATAAGCTTTTATCCAAGACACAAAATCCATAGCATCAGCAAAACAAAAGACAGAGTAAACTGCAACCAAGGAACACAGAAAATCCTTACTCTCATTTCATTGTCCCTCTTGTCAAAATAGCGTTTATCAAGAAATTGTTTTAAATTAAAGAAAAAAAGTAGAAAACGTTGGAAAAGTATGACACCACATAGAAAGAAATATAAAATAGAGCTGTTGATGAACCAACTCACGCATTTTCCTTTTTAGTCTACATGGTAAGGCAATTACTAGGTGTCATCATGTTATATTTACTTCCTTTGTTTTATCTGGAGCCAAGAATAGAGATGGAGAGATAGATCTGAACAAAACTTGATGTCCTCCTGGACTTTGTATATACATGGTCAGCTTATTTTCCCTTTTAGTTCCTCACTGTTTGCTCTTTCCTTAGCCCATTCTCAACAACTAAAAGGACTTGCCAGACATTTCAACAAATAACTGTAAGAAGAACTTCCCTGTGTCAGGAATTCCCAGTAAGCCTCCAAACCACAGAAAGACCCTTTGGCAACCATGTCTCACTGTAGTGTTTTCAAAGAGCCTCACTTAAGGCCAGCAAACATCTCCCTTAGCAATGCAAACCAGTCACTGCCGCCCCCTCTAAGAGCAAAAGAACTGACCTTCAGAGGAGAGATGTGAGACTGCAAGACGTATCCATGGACATTTTCTATTTGAGACAGGTTCTTTTCCGATACATGCACAAGTTCAGGGCCTCTCACTTCGTGGGTCAGTCGAGGTAAGGAATGATCATGTGGCGCGTCCTCATCTTGATAGCGATACTTCTGGGAAAAAAGACAAGAAAGAGAAAAGCATTAGCGTTTGCAAAGGGTACAGTTCTGAACTTCACATTCTCATTTCATTTACAGGACACAGTGTGTACCTACTGCTGACCTCACCAAACAGGCTTTGCTGCAGTCTCTTTTGGTGGTCACCATTAACCAAGTCAAGTGGAAGCAATACTGAACCAAACATCAATACCAACCAATGCTTGTTTTTGCCTGATAATGCACTATCTCTGTTTATAAAATACAGCAGGGTGATAACAAATAAGACTGAGACTACTTACCTATGTAGGTGAGGAGGTAACCCTCCAAATGACCAGAGTAGCTAAATATGTGCTAAAAATTCTAGGTCAAGGATGGAAAAGAAAAAGTACTGAGCAAGAAGACAGAATTCTGATACAATCATTCAGGAAACCTAATTTTGATTCAGATTATGTCCAAGCCTTAAGTTCTCTAGGATATAAGGGAAAATTTTTGCCACCTGAATTTTTTGTATTGGCCTCAAAGGAAGACAATCTTTTCTTCCTTTCATATCCAAGGTAGAGGAGTGTTGATTTGGGTTAGTTGGACTCCAGGACAAAAGATCACAATTTCCGAAGATGGAGTTTTCTTTTAAAGAACTTAAAAATCAAGGCAAAGGGTCTGCCTATATTATATTGATACGATTCCCTGAGGGGAAAGAGATAATAGTTCCTTCTCTCTTGGTCCCTTTTCCTCTTTGTCATCTTCCTTCTATATGCCTATAATAGTAAGAGCATCCTCTGGCAAAGGCCGTGCTTTGAGTCTTCCAAGCAGACCTAAGGAAGCTGGCAGAGAAGGAAAAGGGTCAGGACAAGGCGTGGTCTGTGGGAGAGTAGACATGGCCATGGGTCAACCTCCATCTCCAGCCTTGGCCTGGGTTTCCCTCTTTTCTGTCTCTCTTTGCTTCTCACCCCTTTTCCTTCAGACCTGTCCCATTAGAGTCTCATTATTTCAAGGCTACTGGTCTACTTGGGAAAGAAAAAAGGGAACACTCTATATCCTATCCCCAGCCCAGTTAATAAAATGTTAGTTTGCCTTGCTTTGTTTTTGTTCCCTTTGAATGGCACAGGGATATTAGGGGCAATGGTCCAAACATTGTCGTAACACTATCTCGGGCTTACCTGTGATGTCTGACCTCATCCCACTACCCATTTATTATCATCACCAACAGTTATTTTTATCACATCAGGTTACTAACAACACATCTTCTTAACAAAATCATGCCTATGTTTCTTTCATTTTTAGGTGAAAAATATAACTTCTTGGACATCGGTTCTCTGTCTGACTCATAAACTGACAGTAACAAGAAGAACCACCCGGGGTTGGCAATTCAATCTGATGTCCATTCTTACTCAGAAGTTGATTATCATTACTTGTATTTTCCAGGGAGGCTTTCTACAATGTTCCAAGCTTAATATTAGTTTCAAAACAAAATTTCAGCTAACAATATCTTGACTGAAGTTTGCAAAGATGCTCATCTATTTCTTTCACTGCAATTCTTCTTATCTATGATGCTCCATTTTGCTTATGAGAAAACTCACATTCAGAGAGGTTGTCCAGGGTCCCTTAACTAGTGGTCCTTAGAGCTGGGACCCTGTCCAGATAATTTGAATCTGAATCCTCTTTCTACTCTCATCATCCCCTCCTCTACTCACATAAGGAGATGAAGCCCAAGCCTGATAACAGAATCAGCAGCTTGGTAAAAAACACTTCATGGAGAACACACAACAACCGCCATGGAGGTTAGAACATTTCTGTGAATTACAAAATACCATACTTTCATTTTCCTAACTCTATGAATAATTTGGGCAGGTAATCTGCCTCAGAAACATGGATCCAGTTTAACATTCATTCTTGATCCGTTATGTATTGTTCATTGGAAGTGGAATAATGTCATACATATGCCCATTTTAGTGTCTCTGGCTTTCAGCCCATCTGCCCTCCACATCTCCTCCCCCTCTTCAATTTTCTCTCGGGGAGGCACTACCATCTATGCAATCACCCGAGCCAGAAAAGTAGGAATCAGTGAGCCTCCATCCTCTCTTTCACCACCCCCTACCATCTGTCAATTTACTAAATCACTGAGTCTGCCTAATTTATATCTTAAATAGTTCTTGAGTCTACCCCATCCTCATCCCCCACCACCTCCACTAACCACTGCCCACGTTCAGGTTTTCAGCTCTCAGCTGGACCACAGCAACAGCCTCTGGACTGGTTAGGCTGCTGCTGAGATTGCCCCTTTCCCATCCATCCTGTACAATACGCCAGGGAGCTGGCTTTCTGGATCTCAAACTGACAGAGTCCTTCTCTTCAAAACCCTTCAGTGGCCCCCACTGCCCACCTGACAAAGCTTAAGCTTCCTTATCCTGCCATAAGCCACCTCCCAACACCACTACATGAGCTGAGTCCCCACTACTTCTAAACTCTTTTATCTCACCACTCTTACCTCAGGGTTATGGAATAAATATAAACAAATCATTATTTCCAGTTTTTTAAAGATCTTTTAAAAATGTTAAATACACATAACATAAAATTTACCATCTGAACCATTTTTAAGTGTACAGTTCAGTAGTACTAAGTATATTCACACTGATGTGTAACCAATCTTCAGAATCTTTTCATCTTGCAAAACTGAAACTCTATATACCCATTAAACAACTGCCCATTTTCCCCTTCTCCAGCCCCTGGCAACCACCATTCTACTTTCTATTTCTATGAATTTGACTATTCTAGATACCTTACATCACTGGAATCATACAGTATTTGCTTCTCATGACTGGCTTGTTTCATAATGCCTTCAAGGTTCCTCCATATTGTAGCATGTGACAGGATTTCCTTCTTTTTAAGGCTGAATAATATCCCATTTTATGTATATACCACATTTTGCTTATTCATTCATCTGTAGATGGGCAGTTGATTGCTTCTACCTCTTGGCTATTGTGCATAATGTTGCTATGAACATGCATGTACAAAAATGTCTTTTGAACTATGCTTTCAATTCTTTTGGATAGATACCCAGAAGTGGAATTGCTAGTTCATATGGTAATTCCATTTTTAGTTTTTTGAGGAATTTTTTTAAGCTTTTTAAAATTTAACATATGTAAAGCCATATTCATGTCACTCATAACAGTCAGGAAACGCTTGTGTTCTAAAACATAAAGATCCAAGAGCACCAAAAGTAAAATTTTTCAAAGTTAAAATGACTACGGAAGCTCCTCAAAGATTCCTGCAGTAGGATTCAGCTGGTTTAGAGAAAGATTTCATTCATTAAAAATAGACATCTCACTGAATTGTTTGTAGAAATAACTATCAGGACACAGATAATAAACTTATGTGGTATCTCAAAGAACTTACATAAATTACTTATTTTCATAAAATTATAACCCATTTTGAAGACTGATAGAGGCTTAAGTTAGACTGTAAAACCAACCTTGATGCTCAATTAATGCTTTATTGGTAAAAATTGTTCATTTTAACATACATTGATCCTCTGGCCTCAACTTTGACATTACCTTTTCTGCGAAGCTTTCATGAACTGCAAATCTGAGGTTTTGTGGGTGTTCCCATAGCTCCCTATACTCTCCAAATCACAACTTTTATCATGCTATATGATTGTGTATATTTTGAGTTTTTACAGTGAACTATAAGGTTTTGTGAGAACTGGGGCCATTTGGTCTTGTTTATCCTTGTACCTTCAGTCCTTAGCCAAGTGCCTGGCACATATGCTCAATAACTATTCATTGAATAAAGTTATGAGTGACAGTTGAACAAATGGATGAAATGGGTATAACTTGCTCAAGCTACAAAGTTATTTTGGTTGCTGGATGCAATCTCTTTCATTGCGCGTAACATTATGAACTCAGGTTTAAGCAAAAGAAGACAACCACATCTTTGGCTCGACACAATCTTAAAGGACATCAGATTCTTAAGTATTATATATCTCTCACCACATCTTTTCTTTCAGTAATATATGCTAAGAATACAAACTGAATAGGAACCAGTTCTTGACCTTAAGAAGACCATAAATTATTAAGTGAGTATACATATGGGCAGGTAAGTCACAATGCATAGTGGTAATGACTGTAAGTATAAACTGAGTTTTGTGGGAGCAGAAATGGGTCATCACCAACTCTGTCTGAGGCTTTCCAGTTTGCAATAGGATCTAGAAAGATAACAGAAAGAGGTAAGGGAAATTCTAAGCAAAGACAACAATATATGCAGAGGAGATAAGTAATAAGAGGGGAAGATGTTCTGAGGGAATAGGGAGATCTTGAAGTAGATTGTAGCAGATGCTATTGCCCCAGCCCAAATCCATGGAAATCCCGTCTATGCATTTAAGGCCCACATCTGCATACTTCACAGTAAGATTGTCCTTGCGTGATTGAAGCCTCCTCACTTAGATGTGTCTGGGAGTTATACTAGAAACCCCAAATCCTACACCTCAAACTGAAACAAACTGCCCTGCAAATTACCCTCCAAAGCACCTGATAGCATCAGTCTGAAGCTAGACTGCCCCTGGACCTACGTTCTTGCAGAACTCCTTGGTGCTTTCCTTACTCCTTTAAGGGCCTTTCTTGGGAACTGCCTTCCGGAAATCATAGGTACACTACTACCCATTTTAGGTCTGCTTCTGGTGAACTGATGTTTAAGAATGGGATGTGAGGTGGAGTATGGCAGGAGACAAGGCTGAAAGGCAGACTGCTATCTATTGTAGGCAATAGGGACCATCCAAGAGACCTAAAGAGTACTCTTCCTGGTACCAGCCAGGTATTCCTCCTCCTTTAGTTTTGCAGTTTTCTCAAAGAGATGACTAAGCAAAAGATGACAAGAACCAGTGAGAAGTACCATATTTAACTGAAACATGAGCCTCCAGAGGAATCACCCTGGTATGGTTTAGTAAAATCTCTCTGCTTGGATTCAATTTCGGCTGGACCAAAAATGATTTTTTTCCGTAATACTAAGACTACTATTAATATTAACACTATTAACAGAAATATTAATCCTAACACTAATAGTAATATTAAAACCAATAATAATAGCAGTTAATGTGCCAGGAACTACGCTAAATGCTTTAGACACATCATCACACCTGTGAGATAGGTGTTCTCATTCTCCTCACCTGAGGCTTGGTTAGTTAGACAGTTTTTTCCAAGCTTACATACCTGGTGAGTGGCAAACCAGGATTCAAACACAAGTTTGACTCTAGAGCTAGAGCACTTAAATATTCTTCTAAACTAATTAGGACTCAAAGATCTTAAGAGACTAACTTTATCTTCAGGAAACATAATTCTTAGGAAATCTTCAAGAGTCATCTAACAAGGGAGATTAAACAACTTCACAGAGGTCATACCCTGATTTAAGAATCAGCTCTAATTTTCTGGGCAATTCTGAGTCCTCTCTCATTTCCAGGGCTTGTCTCTTAGGTACTGATGCCATACTGGGCACCTTTGAGGGTTTCTGCGTTGCCTGTAAAAGGAGGGCCATTGAGGAAGGCCTCTGTTTTGAAACCTGTGCCGCCTTCTTTTCCTCTCCTCAGCTTGGTCCTTTGGAGGGGACTCTGGAGCAACAGAACTTTTGTAAACAGATTATATCTTCTCTCCCAGCTCTAAGAGGAGTGAGGCAGAAGTGCTCAGGACGGGAAAGACTGATTATTATTCACGTCCCCTGTCATAGATCATTTTGTCCCTGACTTCTGGAATCCTATCCCTTTCCCCCTTCTGAAGTTTAGCCTCTACCACTGGGCTCCTTCATCAGGCAAACTTTGTCAGGTCCTTGATAATCAGATTGGGTGTCATCACCTCTTGGAAGCATTCTCTGACTGCTAAGGTTAAAAGGATGTCCTTTCTTTATGCTCCCAGAGTGTTCTGCATGGATTCCTGTTATTGAATAGCAACAACTCTGTACCACAATGATCTGTGTGCCCATCTCTCCTACTAGCCCATGAGAGCCTCTGAGCAGAGATGGAGTCATATTCATCTCAATCTCCAGTGCCCCATAGTAAGATGCATAGTAAGAGACCAACGCATGTGACTTTAACTGAACTAAACTTAAATCATTTGAGCAATAAATTTGACCAAAAAGCCCTCCCAGCTGAACCTGCAAGTAATCATACTGGCACTCCTTTTCTACCACAGGACCTCCATGTGGATGGCCAAAGGCTGGGAAATTCAACCAGATTCCGCTCACCACATTCTGTTGATGCCTGTGTGAATCAGAACCGTCCTAAGTTACCCAAGATTCAAACGCAGGCGCCTACATGCATCTGATCCATCACTGGATGTTCTGCACAGTTTGGAAGATGGTGCTGCACCATGGGCACAGTGTATACCAGCCGAGGGAGAAGTCACAAATCTTTCGAGGCCTCATAAATAAAAACCTGAATCTATCTTTGTTTCTGCATAAAAAGTGCTCTGCTTCCCCCTTACAGCAGGAGTTGGCACTGCTCTGATGAGACAGAGAAACAAATCAAACTCTGAGAACCGGAATATGTTTGGTGCTCTTGAAAGGTAAGTAATATTATAATGCCTAACAGTTAGTGAATATTGCCCACTTTTCTAAGAGTGTTATAGAAAGTATCCCATTTAAGACTTACAGCAACACTATAGAGCAGGTACAAAATTAAGGAAGGATTACAGTTTCTTCCACAAAGGCTGACATTGAGGAAATGCTCAAAACCTCTTAGTTCCTTGGCTTCTGTTACTATAGCAACAAATAGCATTTTCTGCGTCAAGTCTTATCTCCCCCTCTGGAATCTAAGTTCTTTGAGGCCAGGAGCCTCTGCCATCTCTCTTTGTCTCCCGCAGAGTGTCAGGCCAGAACAATGGCCACAGAGAGTGTGGCCAATGGAGCCGGCTGACAACGCTGCCGCTGGAAAGAAGTCTCTCAGTTTTAAAAATGTGCTTTGGCAGAAGAGAAGCACAGATTTTAGGAGAAGCATGAAGTCGCTTAGAAAGTTGAAAATAAATAACAGACTTGCAAAGAGTGATGATCCCTAAGAAAGAAGTGAATGCAGCTCAGAAAACAGGAAAAACCCAAAGAGGCCGGAAAGCAGTCTTGAAAAATGAATTACATGGAAATGAAGGGTTTTCACTTCCTCTCAAGACTGTATACGTTTAACTTTCAAAACAGGGTCTTCTCATCCAGGCCCTGCCAGCCACCATCTTATTTTGAGGAAAATATTTTGTTTAAATACTTTGCTATTTCTTTACCAGAATTTTATTTACCAGAGACTCCGGCAGTATGTAGCCAGCCAACTCTCTTTTCCAGCTGCTTCCTTTTTGCATGATGTCTTAGCCTATCTGTGACCTGTGACCCACCTCCACTGCCACACCTACGGCATCCTCTCTCTAACCCACTGCCTCCCTTTCTGGAGGGAAAACATGGATAAAAGAAAGAAACAAGAGAAGGTAAAAGAATGGTTAATGCAGTGATCAGATCAGTATTTATATTCATTTCTTTGATTTGAAATAAATTCTCCGCTATTTTGGCTAGCGCAGGATTCTCTTTCCCCTTTCCATCCTTTTTGTCCACTATCCCAATCTATTCCTCCAGAACAGTTGCATGCACGTTGCAAATCTGGAGGAGAGGGGTTTAGAGAGGAGGAAAATGGGAGGAGGAAGGGCCAGACAGAAATACCTAATTTCCCCCTTTACTTCCTCAAGGAACCCTCCTGGCTTCTCAGATTAGGGGATTCTCCTCCCCGTATCTCACTGCTCCCTGCCTCTCAGGATTTCAGGGTACCGTGTATTCATTTTTCATAAAACTCGTCGCATTTTTATTTTACATTTATTTCTGTGATCATTTGCTTAATGTCTGCCTCCCCCACTAAATTGAAACCTCTGGGGGGTCTGGAACACCACCTGCTTGGTTCACTACTGACCTCTAGTGCCTGCTACATGGCAGGTTCTCAACCAACATTCATTGAACAAATAGTAGCCTGTGGCCAAATCTCTTTCCAAAATCCACTACTCAAAACAGTTAATAAAAGTGGGTCAAAGCTCACTGATGGCTGATTGCACAGATCTTCCCCAAGTGAAGTTATCCTTAAAAAAAAAAAAAAAAAAAAAGACCCACAATCGGCAATACAGCTTGCCCAAAGGACATTTGAAATAGGAATTTTTCGAAGAGGGGAGCAGGATGTAAGTAACAGGACAGAGGTGAGGGATGAAAAGCACTCCCAGGGGGCTTCCCTGGTGGCGCAGTGGTTGAGAATCTGCCTGCCAATGCAGGGGACACGGGTTCGAGCCCTGGTCTCTGAAGATCCCACATGCCACGGAGCAACTAGGCCTGTGAGCCACAACTACTGAGCCTGTGCGTCTGGACCCTGTGCTCCGCAACAAGAGAGGCCGCGACAGTGAGAGGCCCGCGCACTGCGATGAAGAGTGGTCCCCGCTCGCCACAACTAGAGAAAGTCCTCGCACAGAAACAAAGACCCAACACAGCCAAACATAAATAAATAAATTCAAATAGCTAACATTTAAAAAAAAAAAAAAAAGCACTCCCAGGTACTCCATTTGAACTTTTTTCAAACAAAACTCACAAATGAAAGGAAATACTTTCCCACTTTTTGCCCAAAGAACAGGACAAGCCAGGATGTTAATTAAATTACAAATCAGCTGTCTGCTTGCAGCTGACAGAGCTTTGTGTGCTTCCAAGCAATGTCAGATATTTTAAATCCTCTGTAAGTACCTACAATGAGGGAGCTGCCAGGAAGAATGCTTTCATGAATATTTAATGGATCTTAAGATCCTTTTTAAAGAACTGATGATTTAAATAATCATGAGGGTACTTTAGCTCAGTGCTGCCCTCCATCTGTTAACTGAAGCTGCAGGAAATGGAGCTTGGCAAGCTTTCCCTCCTAAAACTCAGAGAGAGGCCCGAGAAGGCCAGGCTCACCCAGGAGAGGTCACTGTAGGATTAGACAGCCGAAGGTCTCTGGAAAAGTCAGAATGGGACCACAGACATATGATCTGGGAAAATAATGGGTGTGGAATTGGAAAATGAATTTGTATAAGATGTCACACATGCGGGTTGCTATTTACAATTTACAAAGCACTGTCAGAAACACTGTCTCAAGTAATTCTCTTAAGAATTGGAAAAGGAAGATATTATCACTTTGATTTCCAAATGAGAAAACAGGATCAGAGAGTCTCCAAGGCGTTAAACAAATGGCAAAGCTGGGTTTCAAACCGACATAGCCAGCTGAGCCCAAAAGGCAGCCCAATACAGCGGAATGTGAATGAATTCTGGCATTAGAAATACGGGTTCAAATCTTGCATCATTTGTCAAGTTGCTGGTATCTCTGATCTTCAGGTGACTGAAGCTATAAACTGGGAATTACAGGATCAACCTTGTAGAAATATGAGCATTGGATGAGACACTGTATTGCTACCGCATAGTAGCTGCTCGATCAACCCTAACGCTCTCCTTTCTGGAACTGTCAAGTTTTGCACTTTGCAGGTCTAGCAGCATAAAAACTGGTGCCTAAGAGTGAACTCTTCAGACTGTTAGTGCTGTCAGCAGAACGGAAACAAATGTGAATGGTCATTTGTAGCTTCTAAATATGATTCTTGACTTTCTCCTCCTTAGACCCTCATTCTAGAATAACTTTCTAAAACCTCAGTTATAGCATAGTGGCTAAGACTGCCTGGATCAATTCCCAATTCTATCGTGTACTACATGACCTTGGGCAACTTATCAAACTCTGTGAGACTTGATACTCTTATCTGTAAAATGGAACTAGTACTCACTTCACAGAATTTTTGAGAAGGCCAAGTGAGATAATGCATGGAAGGCACTTAGTGTCTGTGACCTAGTAGGTATTCACTTAATATCAGCTATGATTATTTTACTGTAACATTAGATTTTTTATTTGACTATAAAAGACTTTAGAAATATAAAGTATAACTAACTGAAGGAAAAAATATAGCTTTATTTATTTATTTATTTATTTGCTTTCCATTTCTTCAAAGCATACAATTACAACTTTCCCCACTACTCTAACCTGTGCTCCAATCTCACAGCTCTCCTGACCCCATGAAGGACTCTGAAACCTTCTTTTATGTTATCTTCAAGCTTGAAAACCTTCCAGGCTTTCCCAAACCATCTCCACTCAACTCAGTCTGCTCTGACCATTCCACCTCCTATTTCTGCTCTCTCCTCTCAATTTTTGCACTTAACAAGAATTTATTTCTAGTTATAAAATAAATAAGCCATGGGGAGGTAGTGTACAGCAATGGTGACTGTAGCTAATAACACTGTTTTTTAAAAAAAGAATTTCTTGAGCACCTACTATGTGCCAGACATTGTAACTGCCAGGGATGCGACAGTGAACCAGAAAGACAAATCCCCTCCCTATGCTTTGTTCTTGATGTCTTCTCTTCCTCTAATAACCTTCCCAATTGTCTCTCACCTGGCTATTGCTCAATGTTAAAACTTAGCTCATGTATGATTTCTTCAGAGATGCTTTCCCTGGACACCCAGGTTTGGCTGTGCCTTTTTCCTGTGCTCACATAACTGATACCCTGAGAATCCCTCTTTTTTAAAAAAAAAAGCGCGTATGCATCTGCTTTTCTCATGGGAACATAAAGACTTCTTCATTCATTATGGTCACATCGGCAGCAAATATTCTGCCTGGGACCCGAGGTGCTTAAGAAATGTTTCTGAACTGAACTACACCCTGTGGAGATGTAAATTCCTAGGACTCTTGTGTATTCTACCACACCTAGCACATTCTAAAGATAGCATGTACTCAAGAAACCTGTCTGGAGGCTATAGGAGATCTGATTATGGAACAGCACCCTGTCAGATTTTGAGTAATAAAATGAGAAACTGGTTCACTGTGTCGCACAGGTAGTGAAGCGGGGTAGTTTTCATTTAAACTGAACTGTTCAAGTTTTGGGTGTGAGACACGTGGGAAGGAGTGTTGGCTGGTGGCTTTCTGGAGCAAGGAGTTGAGAGGAGGAAAAATTATAATATGCAAGACAGGAACTGAGGGACCTCTCTCTTCTCCCCTAGTCTGCCAGCATTGAGTTAGAGCAACTAAGGAAGCACAACACATAAATGAGGCCACGCCAAGTAATTTTACCTGAGACTCTCTAAACCCCAGGCCAGCAGCTTGGCACAGAGACGAGTGTACCAACCTTGAGAAGCACGATAGAATATATTAAAGTGGATGCAAGGCAGGGAAGAACTCTGGAAGCATGTACACTATGCTGACGGTCGTTGTCTCTGGGTAACCATTAATTTCATTTTTTGAGCTACATGTCTTACTTCGAGAATAAAAATAATGAACAAAACAGAATATGTAAGAGATGAGCAAGTATTTGCTTTGTTGTCATGGAGAAGGTCCAGTGGACTGCCAGCTTTACGGTGAGGGAAAATTCTCCAGCCCTGGAAAAGGTTTATACAGATTTGGTTGAGCTAACTTTGGCTGAAGGATGCAAGGATGATTGGCAGCTGACAAATGAAGGAGGCGGAGCTGGGAAGGAAGAAAGCTTGAAGTCAAATTGCTTTGTTCCCAAGAAATCAAAGCAATGATTTGGGAACCAACTCAACAGTTAGTTTGTCCATTTGAAGCACAACTTCAAATACTGTCTGAGTAATGCTCCAGGGATAATTGCCACTGGATTCAAGCCGTGGCAGTAAGATCTTGTGGGCTGTCACTGTCTGACTCAATCCACCAGCTGTGCCACAGCTGCAGCATCTGTGAGAGTCATTCACTGCTGTGTTCTGCTGAGGGTGCCTGGTGCCCAGAAAAGATGAAATGTTTATTTCAGCAGAACGCTTATTCAAGTGACGCCAACTCTCCGCACCTCAGTTTCCTGCGTTTAAATTCTGTTCCTGTCACTAATCAGCAATGCGACTTCAGGCAAGTGTGGAAGCTCTCTGAAACTCAGATTCCTCATTTGTAAAATGCGGCTAATAATACTCATAACAGTGTTGCTATGCGAAATTGATGAGATAATATGCATAAATGTCTTGGCATAGGGCCTGACTCCTGACTGATGCTTAGGAAATCTAAGCCTCTTCCTATTGCTGTATGTGTCATATACTCATCATTTCAAGTATTGTCAGAAGGGTCACAACACACACACACACACACACACGCACACACACGCATGTACCTATTCAATTCAACCTTATTACTTTATAGGGAACTGGTTTCCTCCATGTTTTCGCAAGTATCCCAGCAGCATTATAGATCAGCACAAATCCCCTAAGGGAGGCTGACTGAGTTGCAAAGGCCTTGCCTCCACTGCTCCAAGATTCAGTTTCTCTTCTGTATGTGAGGACATCTTACTCTTTTAATCAATGTTTCCACCTGGGCCAAGGCTCCTGGCCTCCTCTGTCCATGAGCATCATTTCCGTCCAGCAGGCAGAGAGAAAACAGTCTCAGACACAGGTGCTGAACGCGCTACCACTGCCCACTCACACTCCCCTTCTGACCTATTTGAGGTTCTGGACCTTAGAACCTGCTGTGGAATTGGCACCTGCCCAACGCTTCCATCCATATCTGACTTCCCGAGACTAGACCACTCGCCCACCTGAAACTAGAACTTCTTCTGGATTCTTTCTGGCCGGCCGTGTGCCTGCTCCTGGGTTTTCCTGGACAGCCTGTCTGCATGTGCTTCCTCTTTGACACCAGAGAGAGTAAAATCCCTTCCTAATAAGAAGCATCATCACCCTTTCATTCAACAAACTATTTATCAAGCACCTTATATACTAATCACTAAATTTTAAGTGCTGGGAATACAGTAGTAAAAAAATATATGACCTCTTAGAGTTAAATTTTAGTTACATTAGGTAATATAGCTCTTTTCCTGAATTCTCTTTTTCTTTTTTGCCCCTCATCATGCTTCCTTTACCCAAAAGCAAGCATGAACAGTTGTGTTCTCCATGGAAAGATGCCAGGTGGTCTAAGTGGGCAACCAGTCCAAATTGTCTCTGGTGGTGGCCCAAGTGGGCTTGATCCATCCAGCTTTTCTTATCCAGCTGCCTTTGTCCCCAAGTCCCTCATGACGGGCTACTCTTAGTGACACTGGAACACGGAACAGGTGAAAGATCAAAGACAAAAGGTGTGGCCTTGACTCTGGCCTCATTGGCAGTGGGTTCCAGTCAAAGAGGATTATTTGGCCACCAGATACTGTCATAAAAATACTAATATTTCCTCAGATAAAGTTGTTTCATAATCCATGCTTGGTTATGGTGGTTTAATCTCCAAATAAGATATGCTTCCCTTGGGAAGTCATTTCTATACTTAATCTAGGTTATTTAAATATACGATTGAATACACAATTGTAGGATGCTATTTTGTGCTTATTACAACCTTAAGATGTAAGCCCCAAATCAAGAAAACCTAGAAAGTTTTCTCATTTTCTTGTCCTGATGCCCTACTGGGAACTGACAGTATCACCTTTCAGATGACTGGCTACAAGATAGCATGCGTACATATTGATGCTTTACAGGTATTTGTTTATTTACTCCTTACAACAAACTTATATTAGTTACTCTTTTATTTCCCTCATTTTACAGATGAGAAATTAGAGGCGGAGAGAAATTAAGTAACTAGTTCATACAACTAGCAGAGAAGCTAAGATTCGTACCTCACTATTCTCATAATCCTTACCTTTAATCCTGTACTATATAGTATCTCTCAGGTATTGTGCATTTCTTATACTCTGACTCAAGTATTTCTTCTGTGTATGGTAGATACTTTGGTTCTTTGCTTTAAAAGTCAAGGTCTGGGGAATTCCCTGGCGGTCTAGTGGTTAAGACTCTACGCTTTCACTGCCGAGGGCCCGGGTTCGATCCCTGGTGGGGGAAGTAATAGCCCACAAACAGTGCAGTGCGGCCAAAAAAAATTTATTTTTTTAATTAAAAAAAAGTCAAGGTCTGGAAGTTTCCCTTTATCCTTGCGGAGACATAGAATGCCATTGAGAGAAAGTATAAATAGAAATAACCTAGTTGATGATACTGCCATTTCCGTGGTCACCCAAATACAAAACTCCACAGATGAAGATAATCCTTCAGTTTCTTTCCCTTCGCATGACTTCCAGAGTAAGATCAACATAATTCAGTTGGCAGAACATGACACTTCATATGAGGGTCAAGGCCAAAAGGAATCTGATGAAGGTATTGATGCTATATTTGTAGCCATCTCAGGACCCCTCTAGCGTGTAGGAGGGATTTAGTCATTTTACCAAGTGAATAAGTCTAATACAGGTTAAATGCATTCTACTTCAGCAGGGAGTCTTCTTCTTTTCTCTTTTTTCATTTCCATTGCCCTTTGCCCCACCAGGCCCTGTTTCCTCTCCCCAGAATATTGCACTTGCCTCCTACTTCTCTTTCCAAGCGCATTCTTACCTCTTCCCTACCCTTCCTTTCCCTTCCTCTCCATCTTTTCCCACTCCATCCTCCCACAGTCTATCATTCCACCATTCTGAATTCTTTGTGACTTGAAGTAATATATCACCTCTGGAACTTTGCACTTGCTACCTCCCGGATGCCTTTTGTCATGGATTCACTTTCAGGGCTCAGCTAAGAAGATACTTCCTCCCAGGAGCCTCCTTGATTGATCCACTTCTCCTGTCATCTGTGCCCAGTCCCAGACTGGGGTCGGGACACATGGCAACCTGTGCACACACAGAACACTCTTTATTTTATAATTTTTCTTGTTTATTTGATAGTTTACCTTTATAGATGATACGATCTTTGAATACAAGATTGAATCTTACTTATTGCTATGACACCTGTGTCAGGTACTCAATAGGCGTTGGATATGTGTTTGTTAAAAGAATAATAGCCACCTAGTAACTAGTTTTCTTATCTGTATTCTCTTCACCAACCGATTCATTTAACAAATCACCCCCAGATACATCTTTAAGCACAACTTTGGCCATATCACTCACCCCTTTAAAGCCCTTGAGTTGTTCAGTACTGCTCAAGAATAGAACATGGACACTTGGGCATGGTATTCATGCCACCCCCAAACCCCCTCTAAAGTCCTATGTCTATCTATGCCTCTTTACCCATTTACATTCCATCCAAAGTAGCCAAGCAACATTTTTCTGAAGTCTCACTCATCTTTCCCACTTTCCTGTCTCATGCTCTTCCTTCTGCTTTGAATGATGCTCCTTGAATCACAGGTGAATATTTTGCTCTTTTCTGAGGTTCTGTTCCAATGTCTCTTTTTCCAGTCTCCCCTGATCTTTCTCAAACAGATGTGATCTTTCTTTATCTTTACTTTATACTGGTCTTGCAATGAAATTGTCCATCATTGAGTTTGAGTTTTTTCCATCCATCCACCTTATCATTAAGCACTTACAGTGAGTTACTGAGACACCGTAATAGACAGTGATAATAGAGAGACAAAACACAGCCCTAGTCCTCACTGAGTTCCCTTTCAGGAGCTGAGACTAACAAATATAATCAATCTGAGAAGTCATTGATAGACACATCCTTATTTCAGAGATGTTAAATATTAGAAAGTACCTCTTAGAATTGATGAAATACCACACTAAAGTGTAGTATATACAGGTTCCCATGGAGGTGCACTTAACCTAGCTTTGGGGATAGAAGGCAACAGTTTCCTGGAGAATAAGATGCCTGTGATTTCTCTTAGAGAATGAAAAGGCATTAGCCAAGAGGCAGCAAAGGAACAGCAGGTTCAAAGTCAGGGAGGAGTGATGACAGAGCATGACTTCTTAAGATATTAAAATGCTTGAAGTCAGGTTCTTACTCACATTTGTTTCCTCCAGAGGGTTTAGTATGGAGCCTTAAACAGTTATGTTAGATTGAAATTAAATATATTCTGGGACATAGAAATATTAGCCAAAGGATATCACCATTTACATGCTACAATATAAATAAGCTTGTCACCTGCTCCTTAAAATTTGCAACATGAAATAACAGTTGAGGAAATTTTGAAGAATGAATGGCTTGGGATAAATAACCAATTCAAAATCTGAAATACAACTAATAAATTTATCATCCACAAGAACAGGGTCTGAATGATTACACTGTTATATAACTTGGACTTTCATAAACTAGTAGACTTGTCAGGGCTAATAGAGGTCAGGGCTAATAGAGGTGCACGTTCCCTATTCATCATCATCATCATAAAAAAAGAAAAAAAACCTTAGCTCTAAAAGCTATGTATGAGCAACTTCCGGACTCTATTTGGACCTACTTTGGTCCATTCAGTTCTTGGCTACATTTCCAGTTTTTTGTGTTTTATTTTCTTCTTCCATGTAAAGGTTCTACCTAGATATGAAAAATTAACAATTATAGGGAAGTTTTTTCAAACATGCCACTCTTTAGTCTAAAAATAGTTACACCAACTTTGATTTGGATAGAACTTGTTCAAACTTGAGTATAGAATAATCTGTAGGTTTATTAGGTGCACTCGCTGCTGGGATTCAATAATGAACAAGACAAACAATATTTTTCCTCTTATGAAGCTACCCTTCTAGTAGACATGACAGACAAAACAGAATTAACAAATAACTAAAATAATCCCAGGTTGTCAAGGCAAAGTGAAGGTGCTCCAAGAGAGCACCAAGGAGAAAACTTACTCAGTAGAGAAGGTCAAGGGACATTTTCTATAATGATGATGTAAAAGGTGAATCCTGAAGAATAGGAGAATTTCCATGTAAGGACCTGTGCAGACAACATTCCAGATGAAAGGTAGAACAACCATGAAAGGCTCTGAGTTGGAAAAAAGCTTGGTGGGTTTTACATCTGACAGTTTCTGAAGCAGGAGGAGTGAGTACAATGTGAGACAGGAAAGGTAACGGGGGCCAGACCACACAGGGCCCTGGAGGTCTCGGGAAGGATTGAGATCCCCATTATGAGAAAAATGGGAAGCCAACAAAGGATTTCAACAGGAAAGTTATGGATCTGATTTGTATTTCTTAAAGCACACTCTTGCACCAGTAGTGAGCTTGTAAAATGGTGCAACCACTATGGAAAATAGTATGGAAGTTCCTCAAAAAAATAAAAGTAGAACAACCATAGATCCAGCGATCTCTTCTCGGTATATGTTTAAGAGAATTGAAAGCAGGGTCTCAAAGAGATATTTGCACACCCATGTTTATAGCAGCATTATTCACAATAGCAAAGAGGTGGCAGCAATCCAATGTCCACCGACAAATGAATGGATAAACACAATGCGGTATATATGTACAGTGGAATACTATTTAGCTTTAAAAAGAGAAAATTTTGTCATATGATACAATCCTTGAGGATATTAAAAGAAAGAAGCCAGTCACAAAAAGACAAATACTGTATGATGCCACTTACATGAGGTATTTAGAGTAGTTAAAATCATAGAAAGATAAAGTAGACCTGGTGGGTACCAGGGGCAAGGAGAAGGGGACAATGGGAGTTGTTTTCTAATAAATATTGTTTCAATTTTTCAAGATGAAAAATTCTGGAGATCTGTTATACAACAATGTGAATGTACTAAACACTACTGAATTGTACACTTAAAAATGGGTAAGATGGTAAGTTGTACGTTGTGTGTTTTTTACCACAGCACTCTGGCAGCTGGCGGAGAATGGATTAGAAGGGGGAGAGGACAGAAGTGGGGAGACTAGCTGGGAGGCTCTCAGAGGACCCAGGCTGGTGCCTGGGACAGGCGGGCAGCAGAGTCTGCAGGGCAGTGCACTCTGCCTCTGCATTCCCTATAGTGAGGAAGCATCCAGGGCCCACAGCTCTAAGTTCTCACTTGCTCACCCATAAAAATATTCCAAATGCCCACATACCTCATTCCTTCAACCTTACAACATCTTGCCTCAGAAGAGATAAGAAGTAATAAAAATTTAACTCTCTAACAGCTAGTGGCAAATTGGCTCTCACCTGGGCCCATCTTTTGCCTGGGAGGAAAAAGGACGAGGTCAGGTAGCAGATGGACCTGAAGTAACTGTTACATATTCTGCCTGGGGTATTAGATATTGTGTCAGTCTCCCACCAAAAATGGCCTCCTCATTGTTTTTAACAAACCTGAGCATTGGCCTAACACCAAGTTAGACATTCTTCTTCCTGACTCACCTTTCTGATTTGGGTCATAGCAGCAATCCTAAATGGCCAAAGCACATGAGGGCAGAGAGGAGAGCCCAACCCCTCAGCTTATACAGGGGGAATTGCTATATTCTTAGAAAATAATTATTTTGTATTTTGATAAAAATCATATTGAAAATTCATTCTGAAGTCTTTCCTGAATACACAATAATTTGTATCAGCCATACAAGCTATAAAGAATATAAACTCCCTCGTATCTATCACTCAGCTTTAAGAGGTGGAGTATTTTCAACGCAGTGGGAGCTGCTGGGTACCCATCCCCAGTTGTATCTATCTCCCTCTCCTCAAAAGTCACGGTTAAATTTTGTGTTCACAATTCCCTGATTTTCTCAATGGTTTCACTACGTAGATATGCATCTGTGAAGGTTAATTTTACGTGTCAACTTGACTAAACTATAGTACCCCATTATTTAATCTAGGTGTTGCTCTAAAGGAATTTTGTAACTGTGGTTAACATTGACAATAAATTGATTTTAAGGAAAAGAGATTAACCTCAACCTAGGTGGGCCTGGTCTAATCAGTTGAAGGGATTTACAAGCAAAACAGATTTCTGAGAAGAAGAAATCTCATTTGTGGACTGTTGCTGCAGCTCCTGCCTGAGAATTTCCAGCCTGTCAGTCTGCCCTATGGATTTCGGACTAGTCATCCCCCACAATCACATGAGCCAATTCCCTAAAACAATTCTTGAATACACACACACACACGCGTGCACACACACACACACACACACACACACACACACTGGTTTTGTTTCTGTGGTAGGACCTTGATTGATATGGAATCCCTAAAAAATGTGTAGCTTTTGTCTTTTTTGAAACTTTAAATAAGCAGTTTCATATTGCAGCTCTTTTTCTGCAATACTATGAAATTCATGCATGTTGGTGTATATAGGTCTAGTTCATTTCTTTTAAATTTTGTACAGTATGTCGTTGTATGAGACACCACATGCACCATTTTCTTGCTAAAGTGCATTCAGACTATTTTTCTTTTCCTTTCTGGAATAATAACACAATTATAACAACATGGCTATAACATTCTTGTATATGTTTTTTGGTATACATATGTAAGAATCTCATTAGGGCATATGGCTAGGAGTAGAATTTCTGGATCATAGAGTATATGCATCTTCAACTTTCCTAGGTAACTAAATTGTTCCAGAATGGTTGTATCTATCATCAGAAATATACCAGTTTGCACCCTGCCATCAATATGTAACAGCTACGATTATTCTGTGTTCTCACTAAAACCTGAAATTATCAATAAAAACACTTCTAACAAGGACAGATATCAGACCTATTTGGAAACTGAATCAACAGGGTTTAAGGAGGCATTATATATGAGAGTGAAAGAGAAAAGGAGTCAAGGATCATTTTCAGATTTTTGGCTTTTGTAATAATTAATATTTGCTCTGAGTTTCTTTTTTTGTTTTTTTCTTCCTCTTTATCTCAAGTGCTTGTGATAAACTTGAACATACACTTGTTTAGTTCCCTAACTGCTTTGGGGTTGGTCTATGTCTCAGATTAAACATCTCCTATGTGCAGGATCTTCCTTAAGCCACAAGGTGGCAAGCTAAGCATCTTCAAATTTAAAGCACAATGCTGAGATCTGAGTGAACTTGACTCAGAAAGTTTACAAAGCAAGAATTCTTTCCTCAGTAGATTCTTTATGGATATAATACATATGATTCTTGCATATTGTAATGTTTTCATATTTACCACTTTCTTTCTTCTATAAAGGAGTGATCAGAAGTCTTTTTTCTTTACTTTTTTTTTTAACCCTGAACCTGTTGCTGCTCTGCTAACATCCGTATTTGATTCCCTTTAATTACAGCGTGCATTGTAGACTCCTTGACTGACATGTAAGACCTTCTATAAACTGTCTGGAACTTGCATTTCTCACTTCCCTTACTCCAAACGCACTCCACACTATTTTCTCTGTCTCTGCACATTCCAGCCTCAGGGCATGACCAGATTCCTCCTAGATCTGTACCATGCTGTTCACACTTCCATGGCATGGTGAGGGCTGTTGACTTTGACTACTCTCCTATTTCTTTTCCGTCTATTCAATTGAAACTCAAATATGAGTCTCAGTTGCAATACCACCTTCTGGAGGGGTCAATCCATCACTCCTCTAAGCCCCTTAAAACGTTTTTCTGTATGACCATTAAAGCTGTCTTGTTGTGTTCTGACATTTTTACCTTTTTGTCTCCCGCTCCCCAAATGTTTGTTACTTCCCAACAGGGAGACATGATAGATTTTTCTCTGACTCTGTTCTAGGGCCTTACACTATGTCTACCTAGCTGATAGGTCTCAATGAATGTTGAGTAGCTTGCTGAATGAATGAATGAACATTGTATGAAGGTGAATATTGTAATTTTGAGTGATTTATATTTTCCATCAGTATGTCTAGTACTTAACACAGTGCTTATATTGTTAGAACTTCTACCTATTATTATTTTTATTTTATTAAACTAAAATGATTTAAAAGTAAACAAACACTGAGATGGCGTGAAGAAGACGCTGCTTCTGCCCATGAGGAGCTACGTCAGGAGGACTTGGGGAGACGGCACAGCTCAGGAAACAGAGACCCAGGCAATGAGTACACATGTGAATCAGTACTGAATACTGACATAGTAAAGTCATTCACTGAATAAATGTGATTAAATTATTGGGTTTAGCCATTGGCATGAGAAGTTTCCATAATTCAGTTGACATGTCAAATATTTTTCTCAGCAAACGTATTATTGATTTTCCACAAAGGTTACAATTTAACAAACACATAATATTGATTTTTTTAAGGGTCTCAATCCAGAGCTGCTATAAGGATCTCAGCGGAACTGTAATTCCTTCTAATTAAAAGCTTCAACATGCAAATATGTGCCATAAGGCGCTAGGTACCATATGCTGCACTGCAATCCAAACTTAACTTCATCTCTTTAGTCCTGTGAATATAAAGTCTTTCCTGATCAATAATATTTTGCATTTAATCTGCTTGTGGTTAGACCTAGAAGATTTCCTCTCTGTATTAACTCATACTAGAATTTTTATTCAATTTTAATTGAAAATTGATTATATCGATGGTTATGGAACACCGACTGAGTAGAAGGAAGTAGTCTGTGCCCTAACATATTGCTTGTCACACACTGACACGCTCCTATTTATTTTTAGCTATTATTTTGATAAAGGGCTACTCTGTGCCAGATATTCTTCTAGGAGTAAGAATCTAAGTATCAAAGATTTATATTAGTATGCTTGAGGATCTTGTCTATTTGTTGGGAATACACAGAAAGAAGTTCATCCTAAAAGTTTTTGCCTAAAATTTTCAGATTCTTTAAAGAGAATAGCCGCTAAAGATTATATATATTCTGGGTCCCAAATTTGGAAACTTGATCTTTATTCCTTAAGTCAAATCTAGTAGGAAAACCACATAATATTGATT
Organism: Eubalaena glacialis; assembly: GCF_028564815.1. Taxonomy (NCBI): domain Eukaryota; kingdom Metazoa; phylum Chordata; class Mammalia; order Artiodactyla; family Balaenidae; genus Eubalaena; species Eubalaena glacialis. The sequence continues at coordinate 58,817,280 of NC_083725.1, read as the reverse complement.
TTAGCCAACATTCTCAAATGGAGCAAGTTAAGTCAGCATATAAATTGCTGTTGACTATTATTGAATACCCACAGTATGCTAGGCACTATTAATTCAGCTGAAACTCATTAATTCAAGTGAATAACTAGGTCCCCATTAGGAGGGCTCACATTTTACAAATGACCAAGCAAGAGAAAAACACCCAGCTGAACGGCAACAGAACTGGCAGGCAGTTTCATCATCTGCTGTTAATTGCAAGAAGTAGAACTTAATTCTATTCAGAATAATGCTTCATCATGGCTTTGGAAAGTAATGAAGCCTCAGGGGATCTGAAAGGGCTCCTCTAAACTTTCCAAGACACACGGCAGATTGGTTGAAGGAGGAGAGGGGTCTTCTTATAAAGTTTTAAGGGCTGTGGGGAGGTTAAAATGAATTAAATCTACAGCTTTGTGCCAAAAGTACCAGAGAAATCACATTATTTTCCCTGGCTCTCCATGGACTGTTTACTTTGAGGCCAATTTATGGATGAGAGTAATGGAGGGTTGAAAGAAGAAAATGAGGGCCATGCTGAACTTGAGTTCCAGATGGAGCACCTACTCCCCTAAGAGCTCTGGGTGCCTTCCCTTGCTGTGAAAGAAATTAATAAACTGATATTCTGGAGTTAGAGTACTCACATTTTTTATATGACTTGATCCTGCATCTTCTTAATAATAATCCATTCCTTACTAGTATCTTCCGATCACTACATATTATTTTAACACATATTTATTAGGCATCTCTATTGAGCTAGGCACTCTGCTAGCTACTCCTAGATATTAGGAATATAATAATCAACAAAACAATTTGATCCCCTGTCCCCATGGAGTTTACAGTCTAGTAGGGAAGGTGGGTATTAAATGTACAGATGACTGCTTAATTATAGCCATAATAAAGCCATGAAGAAAAAGCATACTGGACATTTGGAGTATGTACCAGTAACCAGCAACGCATACAGGTCTGGATAATAATACAAACGATAGTTTCTCTTTACGGATCACCTACTCTGTTCTTGGCACTATGCTAAATACTTTGCATTATTTCTTATTTGCACAACGACTGTGTGAATAAGAATCAGATAACCTCCTGTCACAGATGAGACTCTTCCCTGTGGACTTCATGATGCCAGACGCTACCAAACATATCTCAACAACGGGCTGGTTATAGCCTGAGGGCTGCCATTTTGTCATCTCTCTTTTAAGACTCAGTTTAAATGTTTTCTTGTCTATGAAGTCTTCTATCCAGGAAGCCAATGTTTTCTCTTTTGTGCTTTCCAATACTCTTGGTTTAAACTCCAATATGTACTTGGTCTATTTATATGGGTTATAATCTTCTTGAGGAAGGAGACTAAGTTTTAACTGTTTTAATTTATTTTTATATCCCTTGCATCTTGTAAGCTCAGTACGTGATATTTATAGGTACTCAATAAATATTTATTGAATCATTGTTGAGTGAAATAAAATTTGTTTTTATAGTCTATAGCAAAACTGCAACACAAATTGGAAAATACAGATAGCATTTCATTTGAATTACTGAGAAAATATTTGAAAGGCAAATTGTTCATTAATAAGTATCTAGAATAGACCACGCACCTGGTACACAATACATATTAATTTGAAGATTTAAAACAGGCAATTTCTTTATTTCCTGTGTTGATGAACATGATAAATGTCAAATAAAATAGCAACTAGGTTTCATCCAAAGAGAATGCACTTAGATAATTTAGCCTGGCACTTATTTTGCAATCTTGACTTGTGCCAATTGTAATGGGACAAAACGTGCTGTGAAAAAGTACACTTTTACAATATCATGCAAGGTCTACTAGAATCAATGACCCTGGAGCTGGAGGGACTCTGACACATCCTTTGGTTCAGTCTCCTGTCCAAGGGAGGACTGACCTGCTCAGGCCTGATGATTTTCACAGGCTGAACAATGACTACCACACCCAGGTCTCCTGACTCCTACCCAATGTGAGCTCTTCCTATGACTTCCTTTCTATACTCTGCTGAATACTAGGCTCTAAAACACTATTAAATGTAAAAGAAAAAAAAAAGAAAGAGAAAAAAATGTCACTTCCTATTTCCTTCTCTGAATCGAGACAAATCACTTGTTTCTGAGGGAGAGTCCAACTCAATTCAAATTCCCAAGGCCTATGTGAAGCCTTCCAGGTTTGCTTCCTCTGAAGGTGCTCTCTCCCTCTATGTTTTATCACTCAACACTTATAATAGTTAGCTTGAAATCAAACTATAGTATTTTGGAATTGCTTGCATCATTTATTTAGGTAAGAATCTCAGAGATGTATGCATTCCACCTTACAACTAAATTAATTTTAACAGTACTCTTGTCTTATATTTCTCGATAATATCCCTCCAGGCAACTAGAATAATCTCTGCACTTTGAGCTATTATAATAAGGATGCAAAAAACTTTAAAATGCATTTCTTAGAAGAAAAAAATCCAACTTTTTTAAACAATTCAATTCCATATAAATAAGTTTATCTTGGGTGACATTTCTATAAAAATCCACTCACTGTCAGGCCACATTCCTTGTGCCTAGCATAGTGACTAGACTATAACCGTCTCTGAATAAATATATGTTGAGTGAGTGAATGAAGGAAGACTCCACTGACAACTGTGGCCTTTCTAGCTACATCTAACAGTGGGCTGTCCCCAAACACTATCATGAGTAAATGAGTGAATGAATCCACATTCACACGTCCATGCACGCAGGGAACACTACACATAATACTATTGTGATCTGTTTTTTTTTAATTATATTTAATATAAATGTTGATACATTTTTTAAAAGTCTGACATTTTTTGAGGCCTTTTCCTAACATAATTAGTGAGAAGTAAAGACTGGATGACCTTTTGACCACCATCTCCAGAGCTGGAAGAAATTATGCTTTTCTCCAGAACCTGGCGTTTCTGCTGTGAGCAGCCGCACTGGGGGCTCACTGGAAGGGTCAAGATGTGTCCTAGTGCACGGCAAGGTGACACAGCTGACAGGTGGGGTTCGGATGCTATCCCTGTAGCAGCAGTTAAAAGGCAGACCCTAAAATCAGTTTGTTCTTACAACTCCTTGTAACTCCAGAGCTCTTAGCTCCAGAAAGTTTCTGTAAAGCTGCTAAATGAACACAGTATGACTACAATGGCTCTTAAGCCTTGGTCCTGGTTCTGCCTCTAAGTAGACATGTGACTTTAGCCAAGTCTTCTCTTTCCTTCTCTGGTAGACAGATGCCTCATACCAAATGTTTTAGGGAACTAGGTTAGAACAGCGGTTCTCTGTTGTGCTGGGGAGTTACACTGATGTGTCATGTTCACGTGTGAGAAGTACTGCAGGTATTCTGATATTATTAATGGAGTGATTGTAAATCATTTACCTGAGAAAAGGGAGAGCAGATTTCAGAGGCTATAACATCAGATCTCATTCACTTGCTTTCTGGTGTTTTTGCTTTAAAGGAAGAGAAGGGAGTCAGATTACAGTAAATTCACCTAGAAGAAAGCACAGCTATTTTATCTAGGTTAGAACTATTGTAAGGGACCCTAACTGATGCTGTGACAATAACATGTGGCTGCAGAGTGTTCTCTTTCTCTGCAATGTTTTGAGGGATTTAATCCAAACTTGGGTATGTTGATAGGAATGAGTTGCCTGCCATAGAAGAAAAACTGCTGAGAACAGTGGGCAAGAGGCTGGCTAAATCCTTGCTAGCCCTGAGCTGCAGCAATTTGGATCAGAGTGGACCTCAGGGGACTGGCTCTGCAGAGTCACCGGGGATACCACAAATGTCCCTAAAGGAAGACATCTGCCTCCTAAAAGAACCTTACCCAATAGGGTACTGTACTCTTTCATAATTTGGTGAGACTGGAGGAGGGCTGGTTGGAAAAGAATAGTAAGACAAAGAACTCAAAAAAGCTTAAAATACATCTCACTTTAAATATTACCATAAATTGCTCCACCAATTCTTTTTTATTCTGCATATAATGTGCTTTAATTAATATTTATATAGATTTTTCTTTAATAAAAAGCAATCCTCACAGAATTATGTTGATTCATGGTTATAGGTGTCAAATTTTCAAATGGTTTGGACTAAGGCCCCCTTGCCTCTGATTCCGTGATTTTCTTAAATAGCAGAGATGGGGGTGTATGACTACTGCCACCTTGTGGCAGCTACCTGAACTATATTTATTAAAGCAGGAAGTCATTCCTGTTTTCTAGTTGTGCTTGCAGTTTCAATCCTGTTCAGTGATAACATCACAGTGCAACGTGATGTGATGAATTTGTAAATTGAAATGGCCTCACGAGATAATCTAGTCCACGTGATTTTGTGAGACATAAAAAATTGTATTCTAATTTTAAAGACCTCTAGAGATAGATTCTCCAACTTCTCTTGTGTCACCAGTTCTGTTTAACCACGTCTGAAGTTCTCCCTGGTATTAATCCTTCCTGATGTATTACTGATGTATATGTTTAAAGCATTTTCTTCTAAACTCCAAAGCAAATCTAAAATTTTTTCATCTTTGTTAGATGAAATTAAAAGAACATCTAAGTGGCCAGCTGTCCATATACATAGGTGTTAACCCTGTTTCCAGTAGAGGTTCCTGACACATAAAATAGTTCTCTCTCAACCAGTACCATGCACTTAAAATACCCATAAAATGTCTCCATTAGCTGAAAGCATGGGTTGTCAAAAGTAGCAGAAGGGGAAATCAGCATGGTTGTAGGAATTTGGTGTAAATCTACTCATCACTTGCTGTACAACACTGGGGAGATTAATTTCATGATCAGTTTCCATTTGCCCAAAGGGATAAAAGTTCCCACCTTATAAAGCTTATTTGATGAATAAACTGACTAGAACATAGCAGTGTCTAATAAATGTTAGCCAGCTCTGTAAGGCACACAGAGCACTGTGAACGCCACTGAAGGAAGATTTCCAACCCTGAGAAATACGCACAATGCCTACAGCACAGCATGTGCTCAACACATATCTGTTCAATGAATGAATGATCATTACTCACATTCAGATATTAGCTGGGAAGGGTCACTTGATAGGCATTGATGCGCTAGTTCAAATATATGTAGGTAGGAGATGAAACTGATCACAAAACAGGTGTTAGGAGAATAGGACCAAGATCATGTAACATATTGTTACAAATTACATTTAGCTGTCCTGATGCCAGCTTCCCCTATGAGCCTATGAACTCCTTGAAGGCAGGGTATACATTTTAAGTATCTTAACATCCTCCATACTGACCATAATGATCAACAAATATGACCTACTCAGTAAATATTTAATCTAATTGAGTAATGCTGGCCCCTAACATAACCACTGTTTCTAGATGAAATTTCACATGATGACGTAATTGTATTTCTCTTCTATATAAGAAAATGAAACTCTAATCAAATAGAAGCAGAAGCGCTTTCTCAGATACACATTATTGGTTTTAATCTTTAGTAAAACCAGATAACAGCCTAGGGCTTCCTTAGAAACTCACACACAAGTATCTATAGACATCAAGGTCAAAAAAATGGTTAAAAGTTGGATGCACAGAGAATTTAAGGGCTAAGTGAAAAGGCCCCCTGTCCCCCAAGATTTCACTGGTGTAAAAAATGCCAGGGGAAATCCTCTGTCACGATGTGACAAACCAAGTTGATAATCGACAACTATATGAGTGTTAAACCAGACCGTGTGGTTTCAGAAAAGCACAGCTGTTTGTTGTCAAGAGCAAGGCCACCACACTGCCACAGTTCCTCTAGCCTCATTCCACTTTCAAGCAGATTGCAGGATAAATTTTGTGAAAACTGTACTATAAAAAGGCCTGATGCAGTCCTTTCTCGGGTCTGCAGAATGAAGAGGGTCAGCTTTCCTTAAGTGATTGGCTTCCTGTTTTTCTTAATTATACAAAATGAGGACAATGCAAAACACAGCTGGTGGAAACTCAGATGTTGCTCAAAGCCTGAAACACATAACTACTCTGTGATGAAAAACAGAAAATACTTGCTGGTGAGGAGAGAGCAGCAGTGACACACTTCCAGGGGTGCACTCACTATAGCTGAAAAACTGACTTCACCTCAGAAAATAAGACAAGGTGAATGTCTTATTTGCTGTGGGGTGTAAATGGTAGCGTTTAACTTAGACACATGCATGTTACTGAAGAGAATAGAAAAGAAGAATGGAAAAAAGGGATGAGGGAGAGTATTGAATAATTGGTTTATGGGTGATTATGATTTTGATACCTAGAGGGCGACAAGGGATTTCTTTGGTATATATGAAAACTCAAACTACCCTAGGCAGTGAGAAAAGAAGCTGCAAAGTATACTGGTAAATAACTAGATAGTTGTTGAGCATGGCATGGAATGAGGCTTCCTGGGGAAGAGAGGCTGTATTGCTTAACCAGGATTTGGAACAGATACTTGGTACAACGTGACATTAAAGGAACTATTCATACATTTGATGACTCCTTGGTGGATTGCTACTCATCTTTCAAGGCTGAGTTCAAGTACTACCTCCTCTGTAATGCCTTTTGCCAACAATCAGGCTGAAATAACACACCTTCATTGCATTTCCTTGGTGTTGTGTAGCACTTACAAAAGTATCAAAATTAGTTGTGTATACATCTGCCTTCCTGCTATATTAGGAGCTCCTTAAATGTAGAGGGTGTAACTTGATCATTTTTCTAACTATCCCAGCAATTAGCATCATGCAAGACCTTAAGAGCTCAATAAATGTTAACTGAATGAGTTAATCAATCTGAATAAACATATGGTTGATAAAATATAGATGTCTTTATGTGTTCAACCTCATTGCTAGAGTGTGCAAATAAATACAATTCAACACACCTTCATCATGCACTTACTGTGTGTCAGGTGCTGTGCTTGATACTGTTACAAAGGTATCTCCTAAATCTGAAAGCTGGAATTAAACACTGATGCTGGACTGCTGCAGGTTTGAAGCCCTGAGTTCCAGGCTTCCATAGCCACCAATGGCCACACAACTGACCTATTGTATAAAATGGATACATGGCCTGACTTAGGCCAGAGTTATCTCACAATATCTATTTTCCTCTTCCACTATATTAACAAAACTTCAACTTTTTAGTTGAATATAAAGAGGTAAGAGGAAATTTCTTCTATGAGAGCTCAGACAATCCTAGAAAGTAAGAAAATAAGCTTCCAAGGACTGCTAACCCTGTTCAGCATTCCAGTATTGTATGAAATGAGGTTTCTTGAGAAACGAGGTCATATTGCTCAATTTGGATTTAAAATAAGTCTTGTGTGTTGTGTAATATTTTTTAAAAGCTGATTATATATGAGTGATGACTCTTTCATGAATTTCTACCTATCTTTCATAACTGCTACAGAATAATGCTCGTTACTCATTACTGTCACAAAGTAAGGTTATATTTCACAGCCTCCCTTGCAGCTACATGTGGTCATGTGATAAACGTTGACCAATGGAATGTAAGCAGAAGTATTTTGTGGCAGTTTCTGGAAATATTCCTAAAGGTAGGGTATTTATGCTCCCTTTCCTAATTCCTCTTTGTCATGCCATTTTGACTTAAGATTGAGGCCATCTGGGGTGGATCAGTAAGAGGGGAAAAGACTGGGTCACTGACACAGTAGTGACCTACCCCTGCACTGAATACCTGGGCTGTGCTATGAGAGAGAAACAAACTTCCACTCCAGTTAAGCTACTGCTAGTTTGGTTTCCTGTCAACTGGAAGCAGTGCCTAATCCCAACTAAACACCTCTGTTGACATTTGGGTTCTCAACTCAGTTATGGATGAGGTGGGAGTAGTGGTTAGATGGTGGGATGTATGAATGTATGGAAGGATGGACCTTCAAATAAGTAATGACTGAAAAATTCATTAAGGACTTTAAATCTATATTTGTAGAACAAAGATGGATTCTATGTCATGGCCCATAGGTCTTCTAGAACTACCTCACTTCCCAGCTTCCAAGTACACCCAATTACTGATAATCACCCACATCAGTCACCTTGCAGTTTCATGCCATCTTGTCACTGATTATGTTGCCCTCTGCTCACTTCTTTATATGACTGACTTTATATGACACAGCTCAGGTATTATCTCCCACAAGAAGGCTCTCCTCACTCCCTTCCTGGGGTTAGGTACCTCACCTGTACTCACTTACAGTCCCCAGTGCATATTTTTGACTAATCTTGCGTAACTGTAATCATTTGCTCTTTTGTCTATCTCTCCTCTATAAACTGTAAGATTCTTGAAAGACAGGATAGCTTTGTATTTCAAACAGGTATGTTTTTCAATGTCTGTCACATAGTAGGTGTCACATAATAGGTACCACCTGGAAAATAGTAAGTACTACATAGGTACCCCATCCCATTATCAGCTTTGCTTTCAATAATATGAAAGCTCTAAAATCTACTGCTGGTCAGTTCCTAGAGCCTGGATCTTCCCTGAATCCTGTAATGGACAGTTCTTTGATTTTCATTACCCTTGTCTCTGAGGACATCTTTCTTTCTCCTTTCTCCTCCCCCTTATCAATTTAGTTTTCAGAAAATATATTTTTGGTGTCTACTTGGCCAGATACTGGACTAGAAATATGTTTTAAAATCAATTTGTCAAAAAATTTCCTCTGCATTTTATTCTTTTCTGCCAATTTCTTCACAGAGTGAAGTTATCCTCGTGACTCTAAGCTTGAGGACTAGGAAAGGGGGTTGCAGGAAAATCTGTCTTTTGACATTTAAAAGATATGTGCTAAAATTAGAGAACAGTTAGCACTTCTGTTTAATAGTGAGATGAGGCCACACACATTTATGAACGTTCAAAATAGCCCAACTCTGTGTTCCTCCGGGCCACACAGGCCTACACTATAAAGGAGAGTGCATGGGAAGAACGGAGAAATCCTGTTTTGTCATGAATACAAGTTTTCGGCTGACAGGTTAGCCATTTCTTACTTGGGATACCTTTCTCCTCCCCCTCCTCCCCTTACTCCTTTATTCTTCTTCCCTTTCTCCTTCTTCTTCTCTTTCACCTTCATCATCTCTGCCTCTGTCTACTCCTTCTCCTCCTCTTTCTTTTTCTCTTTTTCCTCCTCCACCTCCTCCTCTTGCAATCAGAAGAAACCTATGACTATATCATGCCCATTTCAGAGGGATGCGTACCAACAGAACTCTTACAATGAACTGCTTATGAAGAGACCAGTTTGGTCTCTACCGTGTCTTCCTCTTGGTGGCTCAGCATGGCACCCTCCCCTCCTTCTGTTCATCAATGTCAAGTGCCCACGTGTACACCCTTCTTCTCAATGCCTTTTCCCCACTCATGGACCAACAGCACATTCTTCTCCCACAGAGCCTCAGGAGAGGTGACATGTAGATGCAAAAAGCCTCAGAATTCCAGTTACAATTAATAGTATAGATCTAGAATGAATGAATGAGTGGTGGGGGTCTGGAGGGAGGGAATGCCTGGGTTTCCAAATGCGTTCATCATTTCAGGGAACAGAAAACAATCATGGAAGGTACAGTAAACCACAGCTGGTTAAATGAACATGTGGACATTTGGGGTTTAATAACAACTACTTTTATTGATTGCACACTTACTATGTATCAGGCACTGCTCTAGGTTCTTCCTCTATTTCTTCTCAGTTTATATTTACATCACTATGAGGTAAACATGTTCTATCCTCATTTCACACAGAGAAAACTGAGACTCTGAGAGATTAAGCGGAGTCTAGGTTTAAATCTACACCTTTTTGAATCTGATGTTATAGCAGATTGCAAAATTAGCCACAAGTCTTTGTAGTACCTTCTATTAGGAGGTGGGGTCTATTATCTACCCCTTGAAAATGGGGTGGCTCATGACTTGCTTTGGCCAATGGAATGCAACAAAAGCGATGGTGTGGCAGTTTGGGCCCCGACTTCAAGAGGCCTCACTTCTCTCCTTCTTGGGACACCTGTCACCAGAGCCACATGAACAAGCCTGAGCTAGCCTCCTGGAGAAAAGGAGACTGTGTGGAGTGGAGATGATCCATTGCAACTGAAACACTTCAGGCCCAGCAGCCCCCAAGTGAGATCAGCCAAGCCTGGCCTAGATCAGCAGAACCCATCCAGCTGAGCCCAGCCCAGATTGCTGGCCTTCAGAATATTGCAAGCAGAAATTCACTGTGAGCCTTAATAGCTCCTGCATGTTCTTGCTGGGTATGCAAAGAATGAAATACCCTGGCCACTCTCCACTTGGGCCATTTTTCAGGGTTGTATTTGCAGTGAGCAAACTTGAAGGACGAGGCAATGTTTCCCTCTGGGACAAAAAGCCACTTATGGGGTAAGTGATCCACAAACGGACTGAGATAATTTTAGGAGTTAAATAAAAACGTTTCCTTTAATTTTAGCTATTTTTAAAATGTTTAACTATATTTACAACTACCTACTGATTAGCAAGTTTTGCCAGTTTCCATTTCTAGTACATATATACAATTAAATTAAAAAGTGAATTGATCTGAAGAAAATCATTAACAATAAGTAAAGGTGGTATTTGAATATGAAAAAACCATTATGACAGAACCTAAATGACTTATTTTTAGGAATCGCTATACATATCCATATTGCTTCTTATTGAAAGAAATGGGATCCCGGAAAAAGGATGCACCACTATCACTAAGGTGGGCTGGTAGATTGTGAATGATGTTACACTTCAAATACTACTGAGAAGAAAAGTTATTCTACCTTGAATCATATATACTTAAGAGAGTCTTTCCCTCAGATAAAGGCAGCCAGGCAAAGAACCAAATGCCATAGGCACCTAGGTTGGAACTACAAACATTCTGTTGGAACAGGAGAAGGATCTTTAACATAAAAGCCAACGTTCAGTTTCTATTACATCCAAGGAAAATCAGAGACTGCAGGGAGGAAAAGCAGCCCATGAACCCGGGTGTTATCATGGCACTGCCCCTCTCCAGGCATTTCCTCAGAGTGAAGATGTTGGCTTGCAATAATGGTTCATCTTCGTGCTCCAAGCTGTCAAGCTCTGAGTCACTCTCAAAGCTCCTTATGAACAACTGAGAAGAACTATGAAGATTTCTGAAAGGCAGCTGTGATGAGAGAATCATAGACAATGATAGTGGGGAAGGGACTTCATCAACTGTTCAACCGACTCCTTTATTTCACAGAAAAGGAAGTGACGACCAGGGAGGGGCATCACTTGTTCAGTCACACGGCAAGTCAGTAGTGACAGCATGGCGGCTCCAGGTCTCTTGTCTCTCGGCTCAGCTTTCTTCTGTGACTCAGCGCTCCCGTTCCCTCTGTGTTGTTCACTGAATGAAGGAGCCTAACTGACTGTGATGCAGAGACTGGGATTTAGGAAAATGCAGGTATCATTCCAAAACTGATTGTCCTCAGCAAGGGGGAGAGAAAGGTATCTACATGCTTACTGCTGCAGAGTTTATATCTTGCAGATAATGTTACGGGGCACATATTACTCCACTAAGCTAATGTTTCCCTTAAGTAGTAACACAAAAACAAAACACCTTAAACTTCTGAAACAGAAATGTCAAATTAACAAATTGGTGTCATGTTTGCCTGCTTGGTCTCGTCCTTTTTGGACCAGGCTTTATCTAAATATGTTCTAAATTTTACTACTTGGGAGCCTGATACCAATTAGACTTCTGTTACTTTATTTTAAAAAAAAATTGGAGCCAAGCTAAAGCTCTTTTAAATATCTTCTTGAGCTTTGAACATTGTCTATAATGATCTTAGGAACATGTTAGCACTCGTGAATCCACCTAGAAGAAAGTTCAAGTGAGCACAGGCTTTCCTGTGCCTGGTACCATAGTAAAAGATGTGGAATCCCAAGACACTCTCCACTCTCGGCCCGCTGGTCATCACCTCATGCCCGCTGCTCTTGGCACCTCAACTGTGGTATGTTCCAACCAGGAAGCCCCTTCCTTCCCTGAAATGTGCTCTTGCTTCTGGGTTTCCTATCCTGGTGACTGGAATAACCATCCTGCGCCTGCCCAAGTCAAAAACGTGGGCACTGTCTTACTCTTTCCATTGCTGTTTTTCCACCCGCAACAAGCCTCTAGAGTGCCAGGTAAAACATGGCATTTTTCTCAGCAACACCATTTTTGTGTGCAGCTAGCCTTGGGTACCACAGCACCATTTCTTGCAGACCAGAGTGCATTCTGTCAGGCAGCTAGACTTGAAAATTAGATGTTTAATGTGGTTGTGTGAAACTGTTGGGAATGTGCGTTTGGGGCATTAATGATGTTTGTCTGTTCTAGTTTCCCAAATTTTATTTAATGTCTTTCATATCTTTTTCATTTTAAGGATATGATTAAGATTTTTAAATAAAATAACTATTTCAAAATAAAAACAAAAAAAAACAAAAAAAAACCCAGCCAATCGATCATAACTAAGTCTGCCCAACTACACCTTGTTAATACGTCTCTGAGATTTTCCCCACCTCTACAAAACTTCCCTGTTTAGGACCGCCATCAGCTCTCTTCTGGACTACTTTAACACCCTTGTGATTGGCTGCCCTATTCTAAGCTGGGTCCTTTCCAAAAGATTTCCTGTCATTGCCACTGAAGCGATTTGCCATTTTGAGCTAACCAAATCCTGTCACTGGCTTCTGAAACACCATTAGTGTCTCACTGCACTCAGGATAAAATCAGAGTGCCTTAGCAGTCTACACAATCTTCTCTGAGATCTTAGCTCTCTCCACGTTTCTAGCTTCATCTCCTGTAAATCTCCATTTGTCAATATTGAATTGCTTATAGTTAGTTCCTTCTGACACATGGAATTCATGTGCATACCCTCCTCCAGGGGGCAGTCACACACTCTACCTCTCCCCCAACCACTCCTTTCTTAGTTACCTCCTATACATCAAGACTCAGTTCAGACTCCTCCAGAAAGCTTTAAGACTCCCAGGATGGATAAAGAGAAGGAAGTCCTCCCACAAGACTCTGTGCACAAGTTCCTTACAGCACTTTTCATGTTAAACTCTCAAGTATACGTGTTCACATGCCTATCTCCTACAAACTACAGGTTTCTTGAGACTTGAGATGATTTATGTTATCCTACATGCTGCATAGGGTTTTTCAGCTTTGGCTAAATAGTAGGATCACTGGGAAAACTTTTAAAAATACCTATGGCCAGGTCCCACTCTAGACCAATTAGAATCTCAGGGGCAGACAAGACACACTTCTCACCTCAGGACCTTTACACTGGCTGTTCCCTCCACCTGGAAAGCCGTTCTCACATGCTCACTCCCCCTCCTTCTGCAAGTCTTTCTCAGACGTCACTTTCTCAATGGGGCTTACTCTGATCTCTCTATTTAAACTTGGTAGCACCTTCCCCCCAAACTCTCCCTTTTAAATAGCACATATCGTTCTGCCATGTTATACAGTTCATTTTTTTTAATAGATTTTTATTGGAGTATAATTGCTTCACAATACTGTGTTAGTTTCTGTTGTACAACAAAGGGAATGAGTCTTATGTATACATATATCCCCATATCCCCTCCCTCTTGAGCCTCCCTCCCACCCCTCTAAGTGGACACAAAGCACCGCTGCTTCCCGCTAGCTCTCTATTTTACATTCGGTAGTGTATATATGTCGCTGCTACTCTCACTTCGCCCCAGCTTCTCCCTCTCCCACCGTGTTCTGTACCACAATGGTCATTGCAGCACTGTTTACAATAGCCAGGACATGGAAGCAACCTAAGTGTCCATCGACAGATGAATGGATAAAGAAGATGTGGCGCATATATATAGTTCACTTTTTAATTATGGTTATTATTTATTGTCTGCCTCCCCAAGTGCAAGAATCACTTATTTTGTTCACTAAGGTAGCATTAGTGGCTGGCACATAGTAGGTGTTTAGTATCTATCTACCTATCTTTAAATAGATAAATGAGTGTATTCTGTTTGCCATCTCTGGTTTAGTGGAAAGAGATGTTTATAAAAGTTATGAAAGCCTGTAGAAGTGGAACTGATGAATTCTGCCCCTAGGAATCAAGAGATGCTTCATGAAGGAGGAGATAATTAAGCTGAGCCTTGAAGGACTTTCTAGGCAGAGAAAGAGAGTAAGTTATTAAAATAAATAGTGTCTTGGTAAGTACCAAGCTCACAGTCCAACACATTGTAGTCACTCTATAAGGTCTCATTAACACTGAAAGACAATTCAGGCAGAGGGAACGGCACGAGCACTAAGAAGAGTAAGCACATGGACCATTCTGAATGGGTGTAGTGGGCAAGTCATAAGTAAAAAGACTGATGGATGAATTTTGACTAAATTCAATAATTTGTTTATTATTAGAAAATTAACTCATTTCTGCAATGTTATGGAGAATCAACATAATTTTTAGTATCTCATCCATATATATATATATCATCATATGATGATATTATATCATCATATGATATTATGATTATAATATCGTAATATGCTTATGATATTAAAATCTATTTGAGCTACTTACTGTCATTGATATACTTGTTAGTTTTCATATGTGCCTTCCATTATTATTCAACTGTGTGTGTGTGTGTGTTTATTTTCCACCCTCCTATAGTTAACCTCCAGTAATACAAATAAGGGCCTCATGATCTTTCTTTTGTGTTCATCGTAGTAGTATGTCCTAGCAGTGTGTAGGGCATATATATACTAGTAGTATGCCCTAGTAGTATGCCCATAGTATTGTCCATTAAGACTGTTAGCAAATAATAGCTCTTCTAGAAATTCATTCATGTTTTTATTCATTCAGACATATGCTTATTTGACTTCTATACCTACTATGTGCCAGACACTGTATTAAGGACTAGAGACACAGACATGAAATTCAACACCTGCTATCAAGTCCAGTGGCAGATAGAGAGAAACAATCACAGCTCAGGGATTAGGTGCTATACTGTGGGTAATCCTGGAGTACTTTATAAGCATGAATAGGTGCAGTTAATCTAATGGAGGCAAGAACCAGGGGAAACTTTCTGGACAATGTTATTCTTGGCTTTTTTTTTTTTTTTTGTCCTGAAAATGATGTACATGTCTGACATTTTATGTAGATTTAAATTATATTTTTAGAGATGTACTCTCATAGAGATAATTATGATACCATTAAAAAGAAACTACCCTGCTTAAATTACATATTAAAGGAGAAATATAGTTTTCTGATAAGACCTTAACCAATTCCTCTTTCATTCAAAAATCAATAATATACAATGCCCAAAAGTCTGTGGTTTCCTATGAGAAAAGGCAGAAAAAATAGTACTGGGATTTTGTTAAAGGGGGGAAAATTCTCAGCAGTTCCATCATTAAACTGTAATTGAAGATGAGTAATACTTAACACCACATGGAAAAGAGAAGGGAGGAAGGACATTCTAAGAATAGAATATATGTGGAAAGGCCCAAAAGCATAGGCAGAATGGCCAGTGTGAAGATCCTAAGAATATGTTGCTATAGTGTGGCAGGAATATGGGGAAGTTGGCAAAGTGAATCTGTGGGATATGGACATGATGCTAAAAATGCAGGAATAGGTCAAAATCATAAAGAGCTGGATAGACTGAGGAATTTGGACTGGATCTTAAAGTAATGACAGCCATAAACTAGGGATGTAGTAGGTGAGTAGGCAGGGAAGCAGACAGACCAATCAGTGATCCCTATAATAGTAATTCAGGCCAGTGATGAGAAAGGGCTAAATTAAAGCAATGTCAGTCCAGAGAGAGAATAACAGATGGAGGCGTACTTGACAGGACTTGGTGGGGGCTGATGGAGAACGAGATGTCTGGGATGACTCCCAAGTTTCTGGCTTTAGCAGCTGAGTGCCTGGAAGGTGCCACTCACCATGAGAATGAGTACAAGCGGAGGGGAAGATGCCCAGCAAGTTTTACGCATGTGAAGTTCAAGGTCCTGTTGTAGTAAGGTGAATATGTCTTATTGGCGGACTTTTGGAACTCAGGGAGAGGAAGTGCACTAGAGATGCAAATGTAGAGGTGCTATGGGCACCTGAGATCCTCAGTAACCCATTAATTGCTTATGTCCTTCTGCAGTGTACACGGGATCTGCCGTAATATGCCAGGGGCTTCATGAAACCACAGAGATTTTCCTGGGTTATAAATACACTTATAGATATGAAGAAAAATGCATGTTAAAACAAATATGAATATATAAAGGTCTGGAGTGTAAAATCTGCAAGAATTTTTAGGATCAAACCCGAGTCTTCAAATGAATTGCTGGCTCTGTGACTTGCACATACAATCTCATACTACATCCATAGACCCCTGAGCCGTGTGTTCACCCCCCTCTGTCTCTGGTCCTCTGGTGGAAACACTTAAATAAGACCACACTAAAGCAGTTCACAG
Source organism: Eubalaena glacialis (assembly GCF_028564815.1). Taxonomy (NCBI): domain Eukaryota; kingdom Metazoa; phylum Chordata; class Mammalia; order Artiodactyla; family Balaenidae; genus Eubalaena; species Eubalaena glacialis. The sequence continues at coordinate 58,800,934 of NC_083725.1, read as the reverse complement.
GCCCTGTGTGATTTGGGTCCCAGTGAGCAGCCCATTCAAGAGGTCAGCCTAGAAGAATCTGACACACCTTCTAGCTGCGAGTTAAAGGCAGCAATCTGCTGCTGTGCTCTCACTCAGCTCTGTCTCCTCGTGTTTTGAAAAGACTGAAAGGATCCTTGAACACTGAAATGTGGAAAGAAACGGCAAGCCATTTGGACTTTATAGTTCCTTTGGAGTGAATGTAGTACTTCGGAGTGAATATAGTATTGGGGTTGCAATTTTAGGGTTGCAATTTTATTCATACTCTACGCAAGACAACTCATTCACAGATCTTGAATTCACTTTATTCACTTTAGACATTACCTGCTAAGAGGTCAGATGCTTCTTTCATATTTAGTTGTTACCTGCCGCCTTCCAAAATACATAATACAAAGTGTAAAAAAACTCCTTTCACTCGCAGGTAGCCTCAAGGTAAAGAATACTCAGCATTTACTGATCCAAAACTAATAAAGTTTCAGTAGAAAAAAAAAAAAGGTATCTTTAAAAGTGCTAAAATCAGGTAGTGAAGCTCTTCTGTTTTTGAGAAGCATGGGAAGGTCATCCTGTCTTTATACACGACTGCAGCATATGTGGTTACACAGCTGCTTCCTTCCTTCCGGATGGTAGAACTCATCATTTTATTTTCTTTTACAAATATTTAATGAACAGAAGAAGCACTGCAGCAAACACCAATTATGAGAAGTTTGGGGTCTTTTTTCAATAAGAAACCTTCACTTCTGAGACCCATGATATAAGTTGTGACATGAATGCAAAGGGCTTTCCATCTTTGGAAGTCTGACAGAGTCGGTTTTTCTCCCTCGCATTCTCCTCGTCCAGCCAGGCCTTGCTTAGTAAAGGAAAAATCTCATCACCATGTACTATATTTATTTCCTCTATGAGTCACTCTTATCATGATCATTCCTCCAGCAATAAGCCAATATTTTTTTTCCTAAAGGGAGGAAGAGGGAGCTTTTTTATTTTAACTTTACTGAGTACCTCTTATGGGACATCTCTGCTAAGCTTTGCTGAAATCTAATTTAATCTTTACGACATGATAGGCATTACAATTCCAATTTTATAGTGTATCTCATGCCAAATCTATAATAATTACAAGGAATTCTATTAACCATTTTTAAAAAGTGATTTATCCATTTTTTCAAGTGGAGTCAGTTTTTTAAAAAAAAAAATCAACATTTATTTATTGCTCATGTTCACAAGTAAAGAAACAGGAGCTCTGAGTTGAAGTAACTGGTACTCATTTAGAAAGTGGTAGGACCAAGCTTCAAACTCAGGTCTGATGAGAAAGAAAAGGCTGGCAAGATAAAGTTAGGTGGGATGAAACACAGCTTTAAATTCTAGCCTGAGAAGCTGAACTTGATTGGACAAACATTCGGAAGTCAACGTAGTTCCATTAAGTAAAAAAGGCAGTGTAATGAAAATTACATTTTAGGAGGACTCATTATCAGGGACTTGGATTGCAGGAATAAAAATTATACTAAGTTTGGAGGGGGCAAAGATAAGACATTAAAAAAAAAAAGTTGGAGGAGTCAGTGTTATCCAAAATACTAAGAATTAAGGAACTATATAATTATATAGTGGCAGTAAATGATGGACCAAGTCTGCATTGTATATATTTGTATCTAGATCTAGATCTATAACTATATCTAAATATGCATCAGTGAATCATGGTAGTAAAAATCTGAAGAGTAATTTTATAATCTTCCAACTATAGTGAAAGAATGTTTATTAAATTATGAAACTAGCTGTTCTCCTCTGTAAGGTCAAGATGAAAGAAAAGAGTCTTGAATGGCAGAAACAGGGATTTAGATTGGATACAAGGTTTATAAGACAGGGGAATGATTTTGACCTGGAGTGATGATAGTATATCCCTTTCTAGAAATCCTTGTGGGTTAGGACAGGCGTGCATGTACATTTGCTATAAGCAGCTCAGCTAAGGACTAGGTATCCTCCTGATTCTATTTCTAAAAGAGCTGCCTAATATCAGTGGTTGTCAAGAATAAAGAATGCCAGTTTCATGGTTTTGCTTACATTGACCCAATGAAAAAAAGAAGAACTGCAAGCTTCCTTGAAAGGTCTGTTCTAGCCTGATGATTTTGTGGTTCTATGCTTCATTTCATCACTGAAAAACTCAGAAAATAGCCAACTCCTATCAATGACAATTCAACAGTCCCAGACATTTCAATTTCAGCTAAGATTAGGTTGTTCTCAAGTGTATCTGAAAGAAGCATGGCCAATCTGCTTCAAATGCAGCATATGAATAAGCATTTGCTTCTAATTCCACCCACTATTGCTCCCTCTTTCTGTTGCTTTTAAAAGCATCTGCTATCACAGATGCAGAAGATATGTCACTATGAACAACTGCTTTGTTTGGAAGAGCTGCATTTCATTTCTGTCATCTCTTCAAAGTAAAATTCAAATTCACTTTCAGGCACCACCAGTGCAATGAACACAGAAATCCTTACAGGTCCATCTTTATTTTAAGGGTTCAGTCTAAAAGGAAAACTTTCCACCTTAATGTACCCTAAGGGTACGTAACTTAAAATTTTTGACTATACTGTGCTTTTATATGCAAAAGAATATATGTAATGTAAAGGGAAGTTTTGAAGTATAGTAATAACATAAAGACCAACTTTGAAACTAGAATATGATGAAGAGTTTTGTACTATACTCTCTGCTACGAATCCTGTATTTCTATATCCCTTATGCTCTAACAACTGTCCTAAATATTTTTAGCACTTCTTTTATCATTTTATATGAATCTACCCAAAAAGATATTGTTCAGATTTGCTTGTTTTTGAGCTTCATGCAAATGTTATATCAGTTTTCTTTGACTTAGTTTTTCCACTCGGTATTGTTCCAAAGATTCATCCACATTCATTCATTTGTATTGCTCTATATTATTCCACTGTGTGAATATACCATAAATTAATTATATTTGCATCCTCTTGTTGATATACATTTGTGTTTTTCCAAGTTTTATTTATTTATTTATTAATTTATTTTTAGGAACAAAGTTGCCATGGTCAATGAATATTTACAAGAGTTTATCATATATAACCAGGAGTGGAAGTGCTAAGTCATAATGTTCAGTTTCATAAAACAATGTCAATTTGTTTTCTAAAATTCTCCAGTAGTGTAAAAGAAACGATCGTAACAGCATTTGGCGGTGTCAGGCTTCCTAATTTTATGCTCATATAAATGTATATAATATGGAACTGGGCTTAATTTATATTAATTCATTACTTAGGTGATTTGGTATCTTATTACATGTTTATTCATTTTTTGTTTACTTTCCTTTTTCAAATGTTTGATGATGTCTCTTGACCATTTTTTCCGCTACACTGGTTGTTTTTATTTTTATTGACTTGTAAGAGGTCTTTATACATTATAAAATTCTTATACATTATAAAATTCGATAAAATTCTTTGTTGGCTACTTCTGTTGCAAATACTCTCTCTCATTTTGGGATCTGGCTTTTCCTTTTCCTTGTGGTATCTTTTGATAAACAGAATTACTTTAATGTAAATGAGTCCAACGATCTTTTCATTTATGGGTTTGTATTTTGTTTAAGAAATACTTCCTAATGACAAGATCATAATGATATTCACTTATATTTCTTCTAAAATGTTGAAAACCTTGTTTTTTTCATTTATGTATTTAACCAGTCTTGTTTTCCACTATTTATTAATTGGTCTTCATTTCTTCAATGTTCTGCAGTGCCATTTCCATATAGTTAACAAATACTTATACAACGTCCCAGGCAGTCTTTTAAGAGTTTTAACTCAAAGTAAAACTTTTAAGTGTTCAATTAACTCATTAAATCTGCATAATAACCTTATCAAGTAGGTACTATTTTCATTCCTTTTTTAATAATAAGAAAACTGAGGCATGGATGAGTTAGTAACTTGGGTCAAGAATTGGTACCCTTAACTTCTGTTTCAAGGCCCTCTGTTTATTTAATTAGTTACTATGCTTATCCAATTCCACACTGTCTTCGTTGGAATTGGTTTAGTATATAGTATTTGTTTTCTGGTAGGCCAAGAACCCCACCTAGCTCTCCTTTTCAGGAGTGCCTTGGCTATTCCTTATCCTTTACTCTTCTCATTGATATTTTAAATTAGGTTGTCAAGCTTGTCAAAAAATCCTGTTGGGATTCTTATAGGAATTGTATTGACTCTACAGGTCAATTTGGAAGAAATGGCATCTTTACTGAATCTTTAGATCCATGTCATGGCATGCACTGCGTTTAAGTCTCGTTTAATACATCTCAATAAAGGTCAATACACAATTTTTTCTATAAAAGTTTTGCATATATGTTGTTTAATTAGCTCTTAAGCACCTAATTTTTTAATGGTTTTATTTGTATTTTAGCTGGAGGTGGTATACCACACTACTAGAAATAGTAAGTTTTAACCTCTTGATATAATAATCCAGAGGTATCTTATAATCTCTTGTTATGATGATGTATTTATTAATTTACCTCAATACCTTGTTTTGCTTCCCATATGTTAAGAATATTTTTATTAAGTGCACATAAGTTTAGAATTTTTTTTCATGAAATAAGCATTTTATCATTATATAATGATTTTCTTTAGCTCTAATAGTCCATTTTATTTAGAAGTCAAGTTTTCTTGTTTTTAGCATCTGCATAGTACATACTTTTTTCATTTACTTTCAAACTTTCTGTGTCCTTATATTTTAGGAGTGTCTCTTATCAAATGGCATGTTAGGTGGATTTTTTTATTATTCAAATGTTAATTTTCCTCTTTTAATTGGCATATTTAATCTATTTATCTTTGTGATTATTGTTATATTTGAAACTGTTTTCTATATTATTTTGTGTTTCTCTTCTCTTTCTTTTTTTTTTGCTTTTCATCCTTTATTGACTTTTTTGATTGATTAAAATTTATTTATTTTTTATTACATTTTATCCCTCTAGTAGTTTGACATTCATATACTATTAGTGATCTTCTAATAGTTACTTATTAAAATTGGCCATGCATTCATAACTTAAAATATAAAGTTTATTGGCATCTGAACCAACAACTCTGCACCCCCCATACACACACACACACACACACACACACACACACACACACACACTACAAAGACTCAAAATCCAATTACTCTCAGGTTTATATAGGAATCTCATATTTGACTTTCCACCTTGGGGCTCCAAGTCTTATCAGTAAAATCAGAAAATAAATCACCTTTTTGTAAAGAAATTTGAGTCATTTTCCTCAGGGTAACTTTGACCTCCCAATATATTATGGTTTACCGCTCCCTGTTCTAGATCAAGTCACTGTTATTCTGCTATACTGCTGGAAGCACATATCCAGGTGATAGGTTTTTTCTGCTCAGTTTGAAAGGAAAAACACTTTCAGCTATTGTGATTGGAATATAGTAAAAGGAAGTAGAGTTGCAAGGTAAGAAAATCCTGGGTTTATTTTCTTTGGCTTATGTGTTCTGGCTTTAACTGAGCTGAGTCTTTCTGTCACTGATTATGTTTATTTCTCTACCTTGTAGGTATTTTATGGGAGAACCTCTGATGAAAAGAAGGTACCCAATATTTCTCTCATTCCATCATTGTACCCTGATACCTTTGCTTCACATTACCATGCTCCCTGAGCCAACATTTATATGAACACATCCTGTAGAAGTCATTTTATATATGATGTTTAACAACATATATATCATGAAGTCTGAAAAATAACAAAAAAGTGGGTAAATTTTATTAAATTTACTATTAATTTAATTTTGTATTAAAACAGTAAATTAAGCTTAATGGCATGCGTAGCCTAATACAGAGATGCTTTTCTCTCATGACTTTTATTTTTTCTCATAAAGTTTCATTTCAGAGACAAAATAATGTATTTATCCTAGACGGGGGTTTTAACAGATGTCTTTTCCTGGTCTTTAAAAATGCAGTTCTGGCATTTGAATGACCCTAGCACATCTGATAGCTGACTTGCTCTAAGCTCCAAACTTCACTGAGTGGGCAGGTTCATTCCCGGGTCAGATTCACTCTTGCAGTGTCTGGCAAAATACTCTTAAGATTTGGCTCCCACTCCTATGAGTCTAAGGAACTCCATGAAAACCTAGTCCATCATGTTATCCAGTCCTTGCTATTTAGCTCTCTTCTCACTGGTGGAAAAATCAATGACCTTGCTGTAAAGAAATCGGGATTGTTTTCCTCTGGAGCCCAGCACCTCATACCTTCTTCACAGCTTACCCAAACCATGGCAACCATTTCATAACTGGACTTGGCTTTCAGTTACTTCTTTCTCCAGTGCACTTTCCATTCTGATAACATCCCTTCTCTGTTTAACAAGCCCATGCATCCCCCACTGCCTACAAAATAAAGTCCAAATATTTAAGGATGACCTACATAGCTGCGCTGCTTAAGGGAACCCCTAATCCCAGTTTCAATTCCCTCATTCCTCGCACACGTGCTGTTCCAGGCTCACCAAACCTATTGTCATTTCCTTAACATGTCTCACAATTCCAGTTCTCCTAACATTTACTGAGGACCTACTATGTACCAAACACTGGGGGTACAGACAATATGAAGATGTAATTCCATCCCCCAATCCATGTTGTTTCCCCTTGCCTAGAATATCCCTCAGGCAACTCCTAATAATCCTCCAAAACCCACTCAAACACCACTTTCATTTTTGTAGCTCTCTCTAACCACCTATTTTCAGACTGAATCACTCATTCTTCTGTACTCCTAGTATTTCTTTGATGATGGCGGGATAATTAGAATATTATGCTTTTATTTTCTCCCTATTTCTTAACAGGTGTCTTATTCTTTGCCTCTGGATTCTGACAAGGCTGGCAGCAGAATCACCCTGAAGTTACAGGTTCCTTGAAAGAACTATTCTAGGTGTCCTGGCTTTGGAGAGGGAGTGGAAAGATTATGGGTTATGAGTAGAAGGTAAAGAAGAAAGGGAGTGTCTTTGAGATTCTGGGAAGTGAGTAGGGGAGATTGCAGGAGTTTGAGAAGGAAATAGAAGTCTGTGGCTCTGGTTTGTGAGGTCTATGGATACAGGTCTGCGAGGTGCTTGTAGACAAGCCAAATCCTGGAGAGTGAGATTCCCATCTTCACCAGTGCTTCCCATGTCCCATGTGTGTCAGGGAAGCAGAAAGGCATGAGAACCGAAGAGACTGTGGAGGTTCAAGCAATGTACTCATGTCTTCATGGAAACCAATGTGCATTGTTTACTAATCACCTTAGAGGGTTCCATCCTGTGAAAAGTCAGTCTTGTGAAGGTCCTCAAAACTTTTGCATAATACTGAGGGTGGGAGGAGAATAACAATTCTCCTAGATGGGCTAGAAGTCTAGAATTCTCCTAAACAGTATTGAAGGCTAAGAGTCAGAAATGAAAATAAAGAAATATGATATTTAATGCACACCGGATTTTGTGTGGTAATATTCTTACCAGTTACACATTTTTCTATCATAACACATATCGATTTGTTCTGTAATTATCTATTTACCTCCCCCCTCTGAATTCTGAACTCTTTGAGGACAAGGATCATATCTTAATTATCTATGTCACCTCAGGTCATGGAACAGGGTTTTGCATACCATAAGAGCTCAATAATCTTTATCAAACAACTCTTAAAGTGACCAAATGTACATGGAAATAAACTGCAGAAATGTAACTTATTTTAAAATCTCATCTCCTAGAATACATTTCATTTGAGGTCTTTCCCCATACTTCCATACATATATAAGCCAAATATCGCAGTGTTTTCTTGCTGAAGCATATGATTTTCTACCATCTGTAATATGTATACAGAGTCAAATGTTTCCCAAGCACGGACATGCACTTTAGAAACGTTCACCTCTAAATATTATCTGAGACAAAGGGGAATAACTTAGGTATGGCAACTTTTACAATCAGCCCTTTTTCTCCCTGTTGGAAGGGCAGTGGTAAGCATCTAGGTTTGAGTTTATACTCACTGTCACACATAACAATCACTGCAGGGCAAATAATAATTAGTGTGTAATGAACAGTGTCCAATTGGGATCAGCTTCTGAATTACCGTCTAAATGTGGTGATGGCAGAAAATTTACCATGATTATTGCTGCCCAGCAAGTCCCAAGAGAGCCCATTCTTCTCAAAAATCTTACGATACTTAGCACAATTCTTTCTTTGTCTTCTTAAGCTATCATTTATGCTTGGTACCTCTTTTCTCCCAGTTAGATAAGCTCTGAGGTTAGGAGACATATCTTGAACTTTTTAAAAATTCCTGACAGCACAGGCCGTCGTGCTTTGGAATAGAATAGGTAGGCACTCCGTAAACACATACTGATCAATCTGAAAGCATCCGGAATAACAAAATTTAAAACAATCTCTTGTAAATATTTGCTGTCTATTTGCTGGATGGGAGGTGATGGCATGGAGGGGAAAAATAGAAAATAAAGATCTAATTTCAAATTTTGTGATTTAAGCCACTGGCAAAGTTTTGTACTTTAGAAGGTGAAGGCATTCATTACCTTTACATTGCTGTTGCATTCATTCAATAGATGCTGCATCTCTACCCAGCATCTCCTAAGGACTGTACAGCTGTGAATAATGCCAGAGTCCTTCTCTCATAGAGCACACAGTAAATCTTTTGAGAGGAAGATATACATCGATCAACCAAATAAGCACAGAGATTTAAAGCCTATGACGGGTGATGGGGGCAGAGTGATAATTAAGACATGGGCCCCCTCCTGAGGAGTACAAATTAGTAAGAAATGGACGTGACAAATCAAAGATGCAAATTGGATCATGCCACTCTCTGATTCAAACACCGAAACCCTTCTCATTTCTCTCACAATAAAGTTCACCATTTATTAGTGTCATACAAAACTCTCCAGGTTCAAGGCCTGATCTACATTTCTACTGTTGTCTTTCATCCCCCCTCCATCTTGTCAGCAGCTCTGATGCATTGCTGCAATTACCCTGAAAACCATACCGTCATACTCTGTGCCTTTGTCATGCTGACACCTCCCTCAACCTAAAATGACCTTCCCCAAATGGCACTCCAGCCTGCCTGACAAATGCCTACCACATAAAGGCATTTCTCCACAAAACTTTTCTTATCCATCCCAATTCCCTAAATAGAACTCACTGCAATTTTGTTTGTGCCCCTCTTATCCTCTAAGATTTTTAATGTAAACTCTGCTACACTTTGTTCCTGTATCACATGTATATTTGTCCTTTTCTAGTATTCCATAAGATTCGTCAGGGAGAAGACCATGTCTTCTTTATTTCTTCATCCTCAGCACTTAGTACTTAGGATGAATGAAAGAATGAACTAACATCTTGAGACAATGGGCAATGGTTCTCAACCTTGGCTGCACTTAGAATGACCTGGGATGGGTTTATAAGTCCCCATGCCCAGGCTGCATCCACAATCAATTAAATCAGAATCTCTGAGGGGTGGGGCCCAGGCAACAATCATTTTAAAGGTCCCCAGAAGCTGCAAAGTGTAGTCAGGATTGAAACCCACTGACTTACGGGTTCAGTGAGTTACCGTAACCTTTCTGGTTTAAGGTATGTGATGTAGGCATAAACCAGAGCTCACTGAGTTAAAGTATGAGCGTGAGAAAGTGCAAGGAAGCAAGTATAGACCAGTAGAAGGCTAGCCTCTTGAGATTCTCCCTATAGCCAATTAAGTTAGGAAACATATCCCTTTGGTGGCATTAGCATATTAAAGACTGAGCAATCATTCAACAAAGAACCCTGTTTACTGTTGTTTAATTCAATATTCTCTAAATTTACATGACTTCAAAACACTATTTTTTCCTGTCTAACACTTATAATTTTACAGAGAGATGACAATACAGACTTGTTTTTTCTTTCAAGAAATTAGGTGATAATGGAAGTGCAAGTAATGATATAGCTTAGAGAAAGGAAGGAAGAGTTGAGAGAAGGTTTTATATCTTTGAAAAAGGGAAGACTCCAGTCATATTTGCAAAATGAAAGGAAGGAGTCTCTGGAGAGGGAGAAATGGAAGATGCCATAACATTTATTTAGCAACTTCCCTGTGCCTAGTTTCAATACTCTGGAGACACAGAGAAGAGGTAACTCCCCATCTGGGGTCCAGCAAAGACCTCAACCAAGAAGTTTCATTTGAGTTGGTTTTTCAAAGGCTTGCAGAGAAGTTACCAGGAATAAAAAAGAGAAGATGGCGGACATAAGAAAGCATGAGAAAAGAGCATGATAGAGCAAGGTAGGAGCATAAAGGAAATTGTGGCTAAAATATGGGGTTCACTGATAGGACATGGGGCTGGAAAATTAGACTGGGCCATATATAGTGCTTTAAAGGACATGCACGGCCAAGTTTGGCATATATAAGACATAAAATAGGGAATGCCGTGCTATATTTGTCTTACAGAAAAACACTTTGACAGCAGTGTGAGTGACAGACTGGAGGTGGAGAGACCTGCAACAAAGCAAGCAGTTCTGAGCCTATTGCAATTATGGGACCATTGCAGGTTTCCATGGATACAACAAGGAATAGAGAATTAGTAACAGAGTACGGAACATCATGTGATCTTTATTGGTTTAAAGCAAACCTCCTACCTCAGGACTCTTGGGCATGTTTCCAAAATATAAACTCAGCATTTCAGTTAACTGCTGCTATGAAAGTTCTTTGGAATCATGGGATCACCCTTCATGCAAAAAGTAGATCACAAAATGTAGGTCGTTCAAAAAAAAATCACAACAGCACTTTGCAAAATGGAGATTTAAAATGATACTCATTTTAGATTTATTCTTTGGGTCTCATACTTTACTTGAAAGTATAGCTATGATGGAAAAATTTCTATTTCTGGGTTTTATTTTGAGACACCACAAACTGCATGTTAATGAAAGGTTTAGCAATTATCAGAGCTACCTCATGAAGAGGTAAAGCCCCTTTGTAGAAAGGGAACATGTTCTCTGCTTATTTGAATGGAACCAGTACACAAGCAGCTGAACCTTACCATGCCCAGCCCCTTGGGAGAGCCATGCAGGCACGAGCAGTTTCCCAGATCTGCACAGACCAGTTCTGCAAAGAGGAAACATTGTTTGGCTCTCCACTCAAGGTAGTAATGACTTCACAGGTTATTCCTGTTTTAATTCTTCCTGCAGTGATTTCAAGCTTTATTCAGATTGCTGATGAAAGCTTAATATGTTTTTTAACCATAAATAAAAGAACAAAAGAAGAAATGGCACAAAATTATGCAAATGTTCTTGATACTTTCTTGTTTTTTAGGTAATATATGAAAGACTGGTTTTGAAGCAGGGAGGTATAACCATTCTCTGGTCTGATTTTTTAAGCTTACTTTAAAAGAAACAATCACTTTTTAAATAACCAGATAGTACCGTATAGAGAAATCAACAAAAACAAATATACGGCATCTTAAGGGTAAGAGTTCAAGAAATGTTAATATAGAAAAAAACAAGCTCATGCAGCTCAATAACAAAAAAATGAACAACCCAATCCAAAAATGGGCAGAAGACCTAAATAGACATTTCTCCAAAGAAGAGATACAGATTGCCAACAGACACATGAAAGAATGCTCAACATCATTAATCATTAGAGAAATGCAAATCAAAACTACAATGAGATATCATCTCACACCGGTCAGAATGGCCATCATCAAAAAATCTAGAAACAATAAATGCTGGAGAGGGTGTGGAGGAAAGGGAACACTCTTGCACTGTTGGTGGGAATGTAAATTGATACAGCCACTATGGAGAACAGTATGGAGGTTCCTTAAAAAACTACAAATAGAACTACCATACAACCTAGCAATCCCACTACTGGGCATATACCCTGAGAAAACCATAGTTCAAAAAGAGTCATGTACCAAAAAGTTCATTGCAGCTCTATTTACAATAGCCAGGACATGGAAGCAACCTAGGTGTCCATCATCGGATGAATGGATAAAGAAGATGTGGCACATATATACAATGGAATATTACTCAGCCATAAAAAGAAATGAAATGGAGGTATTTGTTTTTTTTTTTTTTTAAACATCTTTATTGAAGTATAATTGCTTTACAATGGTGTGCCAGCTTCTGCCCTATAACAAAGTGAATCAGCTATACATATACATATGTTCCCATATCTCTTTGGAGGTATTTGTAATGAGGTGGATGGAGTTAGAGTCTGTCATACAGAGTGAAGTAAGTCAGAAAGAGAAAAACAAATACAGTATGCTAACACATATGTATGGAATCTAAGGAAGAAAAAAAAAAAGGCCATGAAGAACCCAGTGGCAAGACGGGAATAAAGACACAGACCTACTAGAGAATGGACTTGAGGATATGGGGAGGGGGAGGGGTGAGATGTGACAGGGTGAGAGAGTGTCATGGACATACATACACTACCAAATGTAAAATAGATAGCTAGTGGGAAGCAGCCGCATAGCACAGGGAGATCAGCTCGGTGCTTTGTGACCACCTAGAGGGGTGGGATGGAGAGGGTGGGAGGGAGGGAGATGCCAGAGGGAAGAGATATGGGAACATATGTATATGTATAACTGATTCACTTTGTTATAAAGCAGAAACTAACACACCATTGTAAAGCAATTATACTTCAATAAAGATGTTTAAAAAAGAAAAAAAAAATAGCCAGTCTTAACACATTTGAGTGTCCTAGTAACAGAGAGGTGCACCTTTATCCAGTTATCCCTGAAATATCCCTTCAATCACTGAAGTAACTCTTTTCTTTAAATCAAGACTATTTTAGATTTTTATTGTTAAAATCCATTTCAGTCTGTTCTATGTGCCGGAGGCACTGTGGTTCAATGTTAGTATTTCTATTTGTTCTGTATCTTGTTTGAATTCAGTTGCTCATGGATTATTGTAGTATTCTACTGTTTTTTTTTTTTTTTCTTTCTTTCATGGTGAGAACATCCCTGAGTGAATTTACAGCAATAAAATATAATTGTGTTGAAAAAAAAAAAAACAGCCAATGTCTGAGGAATTTAAATGAGATATTATAAGAAAAAGAGACTTTTTTTTTTATTTTCTACATGAACACCTATCACTGGCTAATTTTAGGGTGAAGACATTTATTAGGTAAACTACAAATGTTTCTTATCAAATGGAAAAATGATCAGCCTTACTCTGCTGAAATTCCTAAAGGAAGGATGAAATTTAGGTGCCAAATATCAGCTCAACTTAAGGAAGGCATTTCTAACAATTAGCACCATTGCTAGATGAAATATGCAGCAACTGAGAGGGAGTGTGGGGTCCTTCATTGCTGGAACTCCAGCAGAAGCTAAGGGGCCAGTGTGTGCTGCCTCAGAAAGCATTATATACGAACCAGATGACCTTTTTGATTTTGAGATGATATATTCTCAAAGAAAATCAAACTGAGGACTGAACTCAACTCTACTGCAAGAAATCCATCACTTTCCTAATCATTAACTCAAAATACTATTTCTGGAAGTCTTACTATGTATCAGGCTCCATGCTAGATGGTGATAGTAACAGACTGAATGTCTTGTGCTTGTGGAGCTTAGAGTCCATCTTGGAAGACAGACACATACACATTAATTATAAGGAAGGCTGATGACAGGGGAAGCACATGTATTTCTCTTCCTTATAACTATTATCATTATTGCTACAGGAACATCTTTTTTTTTTTTCCCCTGAAAAATTGATACTATTTTTGAAGCACTCCATTTTTCTCCAACTGAGCTTTACAAATGCTGGAGTCCACAAATTATATCAAAATGTTGTCTTAATGAGAACAATGAGGCCAGTGGTGATGGAGATTACAGTGAGAAAGGAGATGAACGGATATACACATTCTTGTACACTCTAGTTTTGGTATTAATTTGTTAGTAAAGTGAAGATGCTTTTCAAGAGGAAGTCTAGATGATACCACCATGGCAGCCATGAACCGTTAGAGCAGCAGTCAGTTATTGTGGTGTAAATAAAGAAAACCTATCTCTAAAACCTTGAATTTTATGTTTTATAATGGATGAATTAGGCTGACACCATCTGAACCCATTTATCAATTATGGCATCAATAAAACAGGGACAAGGCATCATGTGCCTCCTGATGTGAGGCAAAAGGAAGTGGCCAGTACTGCCCATAAAGTATTCCTGCCATTTGAAAACAGAAAACAAAACAAAAACACAAAAAATCTTCAATCTAGTCAGGCCTCTACCCAAATTAGCAAATTATAGGAAAAGGGATAGGAGAAAAGGAATAAATTAAAAGAAAACACAAGAATAGTGCTAGATAGCTCCAGAGTATTATCCAGGGTATGTATCCTAACTTCTTTAACATGCATGGGATGAAAAGAGAGGGGAAACTGATAGATTAAGAGATATTTAATCAAGAGCTTTTTAATCACATACAATTTGTAGATCTTGACTGAATCCTGATTAGAATAAACTGACTGTTAAAAACACAGCTTTTTTTTGTGGTAATCATTCTGTAACACATATGTCTATCAAATCATCACATTGTACACCAAATGTTATATGTCAATTATATCTCAATAAAGTTGGAAAAGAAAACAGTTTTAAGACATCGGGAAATATTGAACATGGACTAAATATTAGACATTATTCATGAATCATTGTTAATTGTGCTTAGTTTGATAATTATATTTTGGTTATATTAAAATAATAATTATCTTTTAGAAAAACATGCTGGGCTGTTTATGGGTAAAATTATATGACTTAAATTATCCTAGCAAGCATATTCAAATAAGTGGGAAGAGCAGGTAGATGAAACATGAATGTGAAAATGGGGGTTGATTATTCTATTCTCTCTACTTTTGGGTATGTTTGAAATTTCCATAATAAAAGTTTTTAAAGAACACTTTCCCTTGGTGATAGGAAGATATGTCTGGTTCTCATACTCAAACACCAGAGAAAATCTTCAGCTGTAAATATGAAGACTCTTCATAATTCCAAAAAGCTGAGAGATTCAAAAACAAGTTGGTACATGGAGCACAAGACCAGTTTCAGCAAATGATTGCAAATAAAAACCAAAAGCAATGTGAGGTCTTAGAGACTTGTTTTTGATGGAGTGTTGATAATGGGGTGTAGAGGCACCTTCTGAGAGATGAAAATAACAGTGATATGGAATGCCTGATGTCTGAATGTGTCAGATAATTCAAAAGACTCTCAGTACAAGACCTATTTTATATTTTGATTCATTTTACCTTGATTTTAAAAATTATTTCAGTCATGGCCAAAGTTGTAAACATACATATAAGAAAACAACATTTTTGAGAGGGGAAGAAGAGCTGGTACCCCAAGCACAAGTGAACAAGATCATGAGTAGAGGAGATGAACCTCTTTCAATATGATAGGAGGAAAGCAAAGGGCAGGCAAAGAAGAAAAGGCGTTGGTGGGATTGGTAGGAGAAGATGAGGGAGTTCAAAGGAGATGTCTTTCTTGGTGAAGTAGGGGGCAAAGTCTTTGGCTGAGAGCAAAGGAAGTGATGATAGTAATGGATGATGGAACGTTGGCAGGACAAGAAGAATGAATTCAAGAATGTATGATGGGTAGTTAGAAAGTGATGGGATTCAATGGATTGAAAGTCTCTGTGCAATCAATGGATTGTGCCAATAGATGTACTCAAGTAAATAAGCTTATGGATAAATCTCTGAATAATTGGGTATAAATGTAACTTTGCTCCAAATGAGTTAAAGAAAATAGAAATTGAAGGGAACTTTGTGGAAAAATCAGTTTGAAGGCAAAAGATGATCCTAAAATGTAAGGAACTGGGACCAAATTTATCCATTTTCTAAGTTTCATTCTTGTTTAGGTGAGTAATATTTAAGCATCTCCTACATCAGTGTTTCTTAATCTTATCTTCACATTAGAATCACCTGGGGAACTTTAGAAAGAATCCTGGAGTTCAAACTGCATTACAGATCAATTCAGTCAGACTCTCTGGGAGTGGTCCAGAAATTAGTATTTTCTAAGGCCCCCAAGGTGGTTCCATTTTGCAGCCAAGGTTGAGACACTGGTGTTGTGATAGTTATTCATCTAATCCCATTCCACTTTTTCCCATTTTATCTGATCTCATTCATCACTGAATTTTGAGAACCTTTCCCAGGTACAAGACCTAACCAAAGCATGAGTGTATGGGAGGAATTTTCTACCTGTTCTACCCAAATTTCCACTACTGTACCTTTATGTATTTTTAATAATCTGATAGGTCAGAGCTTAGGACATGGATTAAGCCATGGTTTGGTAGGGCCTATGAAAACTGCCTCACAGGATAGCACCTGTAAGTGGTGTTCTATCTTCTACTTCTGCTTCCATGCTCTAGGCTCACCTAGGTAGAGTCAGCTTTCTCCAGGCATATTGGGCCATCCTCTTTTTTCTTGCTGTTGTGCTTCCTGTCTGTGCAAAACTGAGCGGTGGCCCTGTGGGCAGACCCATTTAGGTCTCCCTCTTTCTATTTTAGATGCTCTATATCTGAATTTGAGTGGCACATTCAGACATCTCAGTTTCATAAAGGAAAGAGCAGGATACCCATCTTATACCTTCAGGTTTAAGCCACAATGGTTACTTACTTTTTACCAGACCTGTGCATTGGTAAAAAATCCACTGAAGAATTAATCTTCAGTTATGAAGTGGTACTCAGAAGCCAGGTTAGCTTCTATGCCTAATGTATACGTACCTTAATCAGAAATCTCATGAAAAGGGGGATGAGGTACAGAGCAAGCATAGGGAATTTCTTGGTCCCTGGCTATCATGCCATCCTTAGGAAAAAATTACAACCTAAACCCTAAGTATTTGTTATTACTTTATATACTTCTAGTGTCTTCTTTATCATTTACTTGCTAGACTCCTCCCCCCATACTCTCAATAATCCTGTGGGGTCAGCAGAATTGTTACTTTCTATAGATTATTCAGGATTATTGAGGTTAAGGAACTTGTTCTATAATACAAGTTGGTGAATAGGCCATGACTTGAACAAGCACCTTGTCTGTTATTTTGTGAAACCCATTCTTCACGAAGGTGAAAAGGAAATTTATCATGTACAAATACAATAGCAGGTGTTCAATGTCAGGATCTCACAGTTGATAAAAGTTAGTCAGAACTTTTGAGTATCTTTATTCCTAGACTAGCCTAGCATTCTTGGGTGTTTCTCAAATAACAACAGGAAACACAGAAATCTGTAAAATAAAACCAGGTCTTACCGTCATTCATTAAAGAATGAGACAAAAAAAAAATTGGAAAGCATAGCCTTTTATCATTTATCCTCCAAATCTGGTATATGATAGGTGTTCAAGAAATGTTCAAATGATTTCTATAAATGCTCGAAGCTCAAATATCCAAATAATAATTGGCTTAACAGAAGAGAAATATTCTTATCACAGAGGATCTTTATATTTGACTATTTAAAATATGACCTTTGTTCACTTCATTATGCTTGGAATGTGTGTACAAAGGTAGTGACTCAGCTATGCTGAAGCTGTCTCTGCTCTGTTATTTTTATGGAGATCGTACACTGGTAATTAGCATGTATTATCAAGAAAAGATAATGAGGAATGATGGTTGGTGTTGACGTGTTATTCTAGAAGCTGTAGTGATGCATTTGTCCCTGAAAGAATTATTTTGGAAAAAAGAAAAAAAGGATTATCCTTCAATATTAACACATTTTTCTGGTAATAGAGGCATCAAGAAAAATACCCACAGATACTGCTTTTGAGAAAGAAATTGGTAACGTCTTCTGGAAAGAAATATAGTGCTAATATTCATTATTTAAGTGCTTTAAAAATGGACCTAACTTTTGATCCAGCTATTATTTCACATCCAATAATTTATTCTAAGTAAATAATCAGAAGACAAGACAGACGATTTTGCAAAAAGGTGTCTGAGAGCATTATTTATGACGGTGAAAAACTGGAAGTTAAATATACAGCAATAAGAAATGACAAGACTTGGTATCTCTGTCAAATTGAACCCTAATAAACCATTAAAATGTTTTTAAAGAATATTTAGTCACAAAATAATTACTCACGTTAATGTTAAATGAAAGAGTCAAAGAAGTATGCCTAAATTTTGACATTGTTTATATAAGTAAATAATAAAACTATATTTTGTTCTCTACACAAGTGTATTCTCCAAATTGTCTTGAGTGAGTACACTTAACTACAGTTAGAATGTTGGGAAAACACAGTGTTTATTAATATTTTTAAAGTCTGTGGTAGAATAGACTAGACTAGAGGTTAGAGAGCCTGAGTCCCAAGTGGATCTGCCACTGTAGTTATTCATCTTTGTCACTGTAAGCCAACTCTTTAACACTTAGGGTCTCAATTTACCCTTTTGTTTAAAAAGTGGCTTAGATTTAAGAGGTCTAGAATTTAAACACCTTCAGGAATCCATCAGTTAATATAAAGACATGAAAAAGGTCAACTTCATACATTCATTCAAGAAAGAATTATTGAGTGCCTACTAGATGTCAGGCATGGTACAGGGCACTGGAATTACGGTGGTGGGAGAAACACATGTGGCCAGCTGCTTGTATCGCAACCAATTCAATCTTAATACCTTCCTAGAGGTGGGGGAGTAGGGTGGGCCACAATAGAGTGTCCAGATCAGTATTTTACATGCATTATCTCATTTCATTCTCTCAATATCTCTATGAGATACCTATTATTTTCTCCATTTTCCCATTTTATTGGTTAAAAAAGCAGACAGTGATCTTGAATTACTTGCCCAATTTCATAAAGGTATTAAGTAATGGAAAAATATTAAGTAATGGAAACCTTGCAATACTAAGCAATTCGATAACCTAGTAATACCAAGCAATTGCTTCAGTGAATTGAACTGAAATGAATTCAATTCAATCTTTCTATCAGTTTCTAAATAAGATAGAGACAAATAAAAGGTTGCACTAGATTACCATTCATTCCTTTTCAGTTCATACACCTTATGATTCTATTCTCAATCTAAATTTAGTTCCTTAGTCATATACCGGTGACATCTTCTTCATATATTAAAAGTCTATTGTCCTATTATCACCAAGATTCAGGTGTAATTTGATTTTGTTTTCATGTACCTTTGAGGATGCAGTGGGGAAATAAAGTGATCAAGCTGAGGCTCTTTGATTTTCTCATTTGGATTCTACCTTTTATTTTGCTTTAAAAAGTCACTTCCTCAACATGTTATCAGCTCTGCAGACTATCTTAAAAGTATGCTGAAAATTGTCACCTCAAAACATTAATTCATTCGGTGTTTCTTCACAACAGAGAGCTACTGTTGCTGAGTTAATTAAAAGAAGAAAGAAAAAGTGCAAAACAATTTACAGAAAACTAAAACCCAAAGCTAAATGATAGACATGAATTAGATAATGCTCTTTTATGAACACATTGAGAAAATTAGACAATTCTAGTTTAGAACCAAAGTATATCTTATCTTTGAAAGAAATATATTGGAGTAAAATGCTGAAAAGTGAACAGCATAAAAACCTAGGTCAAATGTAACATCATCCAAGAACCTTCTTTAAATCTGCTACTGAAAACTAATTGCTCTGTTCATGGTACTCCCAAAGGATATTATCTGAATCCTTAAGAAGGCCTATCAGTCTGTCTTGAACTTGTTAACTGTCTTTACCAATAAGTACTGAGCTGTTAAGGGCAGTGGTCAAGTCATTTAAATCTCTGTATACCCAGATCATGATGCTCTGTACATTGTAGACCTTCCATATATATTTCTAAATAAGCAAATGACTAATTTAAATAAAATTACATTTTTTCTACCTGGAATAGGACTTTCCTTCTATTCAAACATGACTTCAAGCAAACCATTTACCTCTGAACTTCAATTTGCTTATTGGTAGAAGGGGATATACATCTGTATTGCCTACAACATAAAGTTTTGGACGTCAAAGAATATAATAAATCTAAGAGCCCTTTAGGTTAGCTGTGAAAGCATAAAGACAAAAAATAATTCTTAGGTGTCAACAGGAAGGGCCAAGACTAGTCATTCATTTTATTCCTCTCTCTTAATGGTTTTGCCATTTTTCTAGTCTCCAGTACCTGACCCTGAGTCATCCTTGACTCTCACTCTTTCTCACTCTACTCCATTGCCAAGATCTGTCTTCTAGGTTCCTACAATATATCTTCGCTCAACTGTATTGCTTTATGCAAAGATTATCCAATTCAGTCATTTTATTACAAACATTTTCTAAGCACCTACTATAGGCCAGACACGGTGTTGTGGGTACTCTGGTGAACACAATGACCTCCATCTTCGATCCCATGGAGCTTATACTCTAGTAAGATCCAAATAAATGGGCAATGATACACAATAATTCATTTTTCACTAAAGAATAATGGCACCTAACTCATCCTGGGGTAGGAAGTTTTCCCCAAAAGGTGACATCAGTATCACTACAACTACCACACCACAAGCCATTGTCATCATTGTCACCATCATCACCGTCATCATCTTAACATGTAATAGATTGCCACTGTGCATCAGCTGTCCTCAGTGCTTTTCATGTATTAACTCATTTATTCTCACAACAACCTTATGAGAGAGGTACTATTATTTTTACTTTACACATGAGTATATTTAAACAACAACAACAAACCTTGACTAAGGTTTCTTAACTAATCTGATGTTTAAATCCAGAGCCAGTGACCTTAAGCCAAAATACTGCTTAAATTATTCTGATATCAGAGGAATGAACAGGGTTAAGAAAGAGAAGAACTCAGTTAATTTTTCAAGAAGCAAGAATAACATGTACAAAGGTCTGGAGATGAAAGAGAAGGGTATATTAAGTTAACTGAAGAAAGTTCAATGTGTACAGATCCTGGAGAGGATGGAGGTGGGGATAAGATAATGAAGTTAGAGAGGGTGGCAGGAGCCAAATTATGTAGGGACTTATAATTGTAATTAAGGTGTTTAGATTTTATTTTAAAAGCCAACTATTGCAATAGCTGTTCAACAGGCATTTATTTCATTCAACTCATTTATGTGAAGCAACTTTCATTCGGGTGATGTTCTAAGTGTTGGAGATACAGCAAGGAACAAGATAAGCAAGGTCCTTAATCTCAGCAAAATAATTTAAAAAATAAACCAGAAGGTAAGATATATTGCTAAATACTATCAATGTAATGGACTGAAAACAGAATAACTTGATAGGAAATGGTGAGGTCAACACTGGATGATATGGAAAGGTGTCTCAGAGAACATTGACTTTCATCTTTGCCCTTATATTCCTTCTGGTTTATACTCAAACCTGTAGCTAAAACAACGTTTTTAATAATCTCTTCTTAACCACTTATCAAAATACTTTAAATTTTTGTTTGTAAATTACACATCCATTTAAGAAACATAGATGGATTTAAAGTGAAAGTGAAATTACTTTTTATTTCTACTCTAAAGTGATAACCATTATTAGCTATTTGGTATACATCCTTCTTGATAATTATTTCCATATGAAGTTTTTGCTTTCACATAAATGAGATCAGAGTTACTGTTTGATATGTTTGGTTTGTTTTTTAACATATGATGAACATCATTCCAAGTTAGTACAGAACTAATTCATCCTTTTGGAAAAGCACAATTACAAGCATATTGTCCAAAGTTTATGCCATAATTTATTTAAGATACCCCAATTAATGGACATTTCAGTTGCTACTAATGTTATAATGTTAGATAACATACTACTATTGATATCATGTACAATCACTTTTGAGTATTGCTCAGTTGTGACCTTAGGATAGATATATTAGTACAAGTAGGACTGCCAAGTATAAAAGTATGCATGTATTAAATATTGGTGCATTCTACCATATTGTTTTCCAGAAAATTTATGCCAATTTCCAGTCTCATAATTATGCACTATTTACATCAGTGATGACACTACCTATTTTTCACTTGTTAGTGGCTAGTACTAACCACTATTAATCTTTTAAAATCTTTGTTAATCTGATAGGTGAAAATGATCTTGCATTGCTTTAATCTTCATTCCTTTGTTATTAGTGATATTGAGCATCTTTGCATATAAGCACCTCTTTATGAGGATCAATCTGTAACACTGCATAAGCATCTGTGAAAAAATCCCAGAGTTCTTCACTGTCTATTTAAAAGGTGTTAGGAAGTTTTTTGTTAGTTTGCTCCACAAAATGCCTGACTAGGGTTTGCATTTACCATGGAGTTGATTTTTTTCCCCCAGTTCTACTGAGCTATAATTGACATATAACCTTGTATTAGCTTAAGGTGTACAACATAATGATTTGACATATGTATATATTATGAAATGATGACCTCAATAAATTTAGTTAACATTCATCACCTCACATAGTTAATGTGACATTTATGGCTTCTGGCTACAATTTACCTTGCTAGGCTTCTGGTCTACAATTTCCTTGCATGGCTCCTACAAATAGATCTGCTTAGTAATCTTTATAGTCTTTGTGTCCCATCTCTGTACTTGTGATTATGTTGTGGAACTGCTAATCCTATCGTTCAAGCCCTGGCTCAAGTTCTGCTTTTCTTCATGACAACTCTCTTATCACTCCAATCATAAATTCTCTAAAATTCTTCAGTGCTTTTCCTGTTCTCTCCTTACAATATTGATTATTTTCTATTTGTCTTACTTTTCCTACTGGATGGTTGGCTATCCAAAGCCACCTGTCACATAGTACCTGGAAGACAGCAGCTGCTCAAATACCTCTAAAAGAAATAATTAACTCCACCAAAAAATTAATTCTATTTATTCCACATCCAAGACTACACTTTAAAGAAATAATAAAAAATATGATGTTTCTATACTCAAGTAAAACAGTTGCACAGGTACAAGGGAAGGGGAATGGGGATGGAAAGGAAAATGACTTCTACATTCTTGCCGTGGAAACAAGGAAATAAAAAGGGAAGGGGAAAGTCATAGGAAAAATTGATGGTTTAAGTTCTCCCTTTTGCCTGTGTAGCTTCTATCCCTGACCCCCACCTTCTGCCCCAAGACCTATTCAAACCCCTCCCCGCCAGAAGGCCTTCCCTAAAGCCTCACTAGTACCAGTCTCCACTTTCTCTGGATTCTGTTTTATTTACTGCAAATGTCACATTATAAAGCATTTAATTTGTCTCTAAATTATTTCTACTTTTTATCCTTTCTTTATATCCAGGACCCAAGGGCATCAAGGGTAGGACATTTAGACTTTTAGTTCTTCAATCACCTAAAACAGTAAGACACTTTGGGTGCTTAGCAAATATCTTCAGAAGAGCTTCTTTCACCCAGACAGTGAGTAATCAAAATGTCTCACTAGGAAGGGGGAAAGGACTAGAATTTATTAAGCCATAACTATAGTCTAGCTGATTAACAATAACGATTTTATATGTCATGCCAACCTCACAAACCTCACAAACAAATCATGCTCTCCATTTGCGAGTCAGCAGCAGGTATACAGATAGAATTCAGCTCAGTGAGGCTCCAAAGCTCCTGTCTTTCTTCCACCCTGCCCCATTGAGACAGGCAAATAAAAGTCTCAACTTCTTGATGCATAACCTTGCTGAAACTGAACTAAATAGGCTATAGCAATGCACTCATAAGGAAAGGTGTGAGTAAGATTATTTGATGATAAAAGAAGAGAGGCCATTTCTTCAGGAAGGTGATGCCAGTGGACTTTAAAAATCCCTCACTCTGGCACTGTCTCTATTAAAGAAAGAATCTGGTTAGGATTTCTAAGATACTGAATTCAAGTTTTTTCTTTAAAATGATCCCTCTAAGGAAATAATGCCTAGAGTGGGAAATACAAGGACTCTAGAGCCAGACAGATCTAAGGTCAAATTCTGGGCTCTACCTCTTCCTAGCTCTGGACCTAATCAGGTTATTCTCACCCCAGTTGATTAATAAGCATCAGTTCCCACATCTGCTGAAAGACACAATCGCCCCACAGGGTTGATTCAAGGTTTAAGATGACCATATCTCTAACATGGGTCCTGGTCTATGATAAGCTGTCTCAAAGTGTTAGTGGACTTCCTCTCACACATCCTTTGTCCACTGGGAAGAGAATAGTTCTTCACTGCAGACTTTTCATGTCACTCAAAGTGCTGAGCTCTCGGAACACTTTTTTTTTTTTTTCCCAGTCAGGAGGTATAAGGAGAGGGCCCTCTGTCAGATAATGATTCGTGTGATTATGTCAAGTTAGGCTTGGGAAAATCAACCTCTTACCTCAAACGGAAGACAGTTCCTCAGAAGCATTTCTCTAGAGACTGATACAGGAGACTGTGCTGTCTTTAAAGGCAGGACCAGGATCAAATTCTTGTTTGTACTCAGAGCCTAGCACAGAGCCCAGCACCAGCCAGGGAGCAACATTAGGGATTCGGTTCAACTCATTCAAAGCAAAATTCCTTTTTGGAGAATTTACAGTATGAAAGACCAAAATAAAATAATCATACCTGATCCTGTCTGTTTGTTTGTCTGTTTGTTTTCACCTGCAGTACCAGTCCCTAGAGATACAGACTTGACCAAGGGCAGAAGCAAGCTGTACCACATCTGCTAACAGTCCTGAAAAGGCATTCTTCACACACTTATCTGCCAAAGCAGTGACTCACGAAATTCAGAACGTGCTAAGATTTGGTGAGGAACGCTTCATATAAAATTAACATAAGCGAAAGGTTACCTGAGGGAACAGTGCACTACTTTTTTAGGTGACCCAGTTATGGCTAAATTTGGAAAGTTGGCAAGGCTGATTCTACCCTTTAAAACAGATCTCACAGAAACATAAGATACTATGCAACCTTGGGGCCCAGATCTTTGCTGGGCCATCAATAGTGGGAAAGGCCTTTGAAAACGCCAGACACTGTGGATGTGTCTGGTTACCTCACCTTGCCATTGAGATCACCATTTCCTAGAGTGTGGTTTGTGAGAGAGGAATCAGAAGGGAAGAACTCATAAACTACAACCTATTTAACAACACTCAAATAGCGGTAAGTATATGCCAAGCACTATGTAAAGTACCATACAAATGCTTATTCCCATAACAACCTTATAAGATGCTGACTATTATTATCTCCATTTTATGGACGAAGAACTCAGAAATAGAGAGATTAAGTATCTTGCCACAAGGCAATGCAGCTAGTAAGTGGCAGATCCTGGATGCAAACAGAGGTAGTTTGGTTCCAAAAATCTGTGTTCTTGATCCTTACACCGCCTTTTAATGTGATGTAATGTTACTACATATAGTAAGACAACATCTATTGTTTGGTTTCTGGCAGAAACTGACAACTGTTTCTGAGAGGCAATGCAGTGGAGGTTCAGAATGCTGACTCCAGAGCAGACTGCTTGGCTTGAATCCTGCATTATATGCCCATAAACCAAGTATTCTGGGCAACGTAGTTAATCTCTCTGTGCCTCAGTTTCCTCATCTGTATATTGGGTATAATAATAGACCCTATGTCATTCGGTTTGGAGGATTAAATAAGTTAATAGCTTTAAAGCACTCAGAACAGCACATAGTAATGATCAACGATTAACTATTATCATTTATCAAAACAAAAAGAGACACTCTCTTGCTTCTGGGTTACAAAAGAAACACCATAATTCTCACTGATTTTTGTGAGAAGACACGTATAGATGGAAGAATATGATCTTTGGTATGTGGTAGACTCTGGTTAAAGTCTCACCTCCAACTCAGCCCAAAAACTTGGGAGAGTCACTTAATCACCCTGAGCCTTAGTTTCTTCACCTGTAGAATGGGTTAACACACACCTGACACAGTTGAGGTGCAAATTAAGTGAGATAATGTGTATAAAAATATGGAAACCGAAACCTGGCCAATACACAAATAAAATTACCAGATTCCCTGCCTTCCCTTTATATGACTGGCTATACTACTGGAGGACATTGAGTGATTTTACCAGACTCAAGCATTCTTACCAACCTGAAATGTGTCATGACTGGCAGCATTTAATTGACAGGCCCAAAGACACCTAAGGGCTTAAGGGTATTTTTTAACTTATTTATGAGAATAAAATTTGGAGACTATCTAAACATCCAGTAATAGGAGGCAGGGTAGTTAAATGCATCAACTATATGTTATTTTATGCACTCCTTTAAAGTTATGACATTTGCCTTATATCCCAACAATTACACCTTTATAAATTTATTTTATGTCACTAAATCTTATATGATAATATATATGATTTATCATGTCATAATTGTAAAGGGAAACAGCTGGAGTGACCCATTATTTATCAGTAGTGACCCATTATTTACCCATTATTTATCAGACCCATTACTTATCAGTATTTATGTATTTTAAATACATAAGGGTTTAGATACAATGAGATGTGCAGATAGATAATACTAAAAGGAAAAATTTTAAACTATGCCACCTCTGAATATTTCAGTAATGTTTGTTTTCTTCCTCACGCTTTTGTGATTTCCAACTTTTCTATAATACACATATTAAAAGTCATAATTGATAATAATAATTATCCTATAATGAGCATCTATTACCTTTGTAATCAGAAAACAAATACTTTACAGAATATTTTAGTAGTATTTTTTTACCCCGATACTTCTTAAAAGTCCTTCATAGGAAGCACACATTAAAAACACAAAAAGCAAAAAACAAAACCTTTTACCAATATGGTCATCATCATAAGTTCATGACAGGTCCCAGATAGTGACCCAAACCAGAACTAACCTGGGGGAAAAGTCAGGTGGCTTGTTAGGCTCTGAACTAAAAGACACGAAATCTACTCCACTACTGATGAAGAAGGGGAGGGAGCAAGAGGTCAGCTGATGGTGGGAGGCCTGAGCCACAGGGTCAGTGGCAAACTCTTTTCTGGCCTGGCCCCAGGCCTGCTGACAATGCCCTTGCCATCCTTACTCTTACTTCCCTAATCTTGCCAATCTTGCCTTTATAGTGTCAGCCTGCCAATCTCTTCTGAAAAGGGCCGCCTAGGCCAAGGGCAGCAGCTTGAGTATGTAGCCCTGGTCATTCACTACCACACCAGCATCAGAGTCATAGACATACCCACAGAGTACTGTCAGACCTCCTCTCCCTCTAGTATCTTCTACATGCTGTTTATTCTGCCTGAAGCATCCTCCTCCCTCTCTCCCTAAGTTTCTCCGCCTGACTCTTCCTTTTCCAGTTACCAGCCGAGGTGTCACTTCTTCTAGAAAGTCTATCCTAATGCTTTAGGCTGGGATACATGTATCTGCTAGATGTTCCCCAATGGCTTATGCCTCGGGTTGGGCCAATCGCCCCCTATTCTAATTTATTATTTACTTACTGGTTTCTCAAAAATTACTATAAGCTTTTAAAGCCAGGAATTATGTATTATTCATAGCTTTATCCTTAGTATGAATCCAATGTTTGGTATATAGTTCAAGCTCAGCAATTTTTTTTTGTATGAACAAATGAATGGTCAATGTTGAAGTAAAAGGTCCATGCAGCACCTTTATACATCCCCTATAGCGAAAACACCACTGACTAACAAGGAAAGTAAGCACCTAGAAGTGACTGGATGATCAGAGTAGTTGACTATTGAACAGAATGGTTGGTAGTATATACAGATCAATAGGGATAGTTGACGAGGCCCCTGAAATCCTGAGGGGGTCAGATGCTTAGAGAAACTCAAAATTCCATCACGACTGGTCTCCTGACTGAGACTCCTGGTTTTACAACTCTAATTGTAACCTGTGTGCCCTTATGCTTCTATTTTTATCAGTGGCCCAGGTGGTGGTACCTGGAAACCAGTGATAACAATCATTAAAAAACAAAGTAGCTAGTGAATCTACCGTACACATAACTCCCTCATAAGAACACCTACACTAATGAAGAGTGAACTACAAAGAATTTCATGTGCCATTCTCACCCAATGAAAGATGATTTCACCATTAGTTGATTCTAAGAGAAAGCAAATAATATATAATAGCTTTATGCCAAAGATGTTCATTGCAATTTTGTTTTTAAGAGCAAAATCCTGGAAGCAATCTGAACATAAATGAGTGGGGAAAGTCTCACTATTATAGTGTGATTTCCCCCAAGATATATAATTTTTATTTTTACAGTTTTTTAAAAGTATTACTGGACTTATAATAAACTACACATATTTAAAGTATACAATTTTATGACTTTTAAGCTGTATAAATTCCTGTGAAACCATCAGCTCGGTTAAGATATTGAACATATCCATCACTCCAAAAAGTTTCCTTGTGCACCTTTGTAATCTTTCCCTTCCACCTCTTCTTATTCCTAAGCAACCACTTTTCTGCTTTCTTTCATTGAAGACTGATTTGAGTTTTTTAGAATTTCCTGTAAATGGGATTGCATAGTAAGCACTCTTATTTGTCTGGTTTCTTTCATTTAGCATACAGTACTTATTTTGAGATTTACACACGTCACTGCATGTATCAATAGTTTATTCCTTTCTGTTGCTGAGTAGTATACCATTGTATGGATATGTCATAATGTCTTTATCCGTTTTCCTGTTGATGGATATTTGGGTATTTTCACAATTTTGCTATTAAAAATAAAGCTGCTATAAACATTAGAGTACAAGTCTTTATGGACTTATATAACATATGGCTTCATTTCTCTTCAGTAAATATGTAGGAGTGGAATGACTGAGTTGCTTAGTAGATGATGTCTATGAAAGTGTGTATAATGTAATCCTAAGTGAAAGGGCAGGATTTAAACATAGCCATATGAAAAATGACAAGAAAATTTAGTGTAATGACAAAATACACTAAAATGACAAGAAAATTTAGTGTAATGACAAAATACACTAAAACTTAGAGTGGCTTTTTAATTTGTGTGGTGGGAGTATAGGTAATATATTTTCTTTTCTCATTTGTAAAAGTTTTGTAATATTTTCATATTATTTAAAATACTTTTAAATAAAGGGGAGGAGTAATAATATTTGTTAAACACCCACTATATGTGGGAATATATATAGAGAGAGATAGATCTATATCTGTATCTATACTACTTTGTCTTTACAATGACTTCATGAGATAATTATATTGGCTCAGTTTCACAGATGAATCAACTGAGGCTTAGAAAGATAAGTTATTTGCCTAATACTCCATAGCTGGTAAGTGGCAGGGCTGTGATTTGAGCCCAAGACTATCTGGCTCCAAAGTCTTGTCCTTTCAAATCCTTAATCATGTATACCAGATCATATATCTTTATAAAACGGAGGGCACAGATGGAACATTATGAATTCCTGAATGCAAGTACAAGGTGATGAAGATTCCGTTGAACAAGTTTGCACTGCAGCGTTCTGTGGGGCAGCCAGGCTGAGTAGGAGCACGGCAACACGCTAGGGACTGGCTTGATCTAATTTGAATTCCTCCAAGCAATACTATCAGGACAACTGATCTCTCTTGAGGTACCAAGACTTCACACAATGTTCAGGATAACCGAATCAGGAAGGAAATATTGGTATTTTATATCTGATATATACTATTAGGCAGCTTACAAGCACCAGATAGCAGTTCATCAAAGTCAGGCTAGGAAAAGACTCTCTGTGATCCAAGTCATCAAAGAGAAGCTCAGTTCTTGGCAAGTAACCTCTAAAATTTCATACTAGGCTAATGATGTCAGCCAGCCCCCTTCAGAGGGGAGAGTTCTGGCTCTGCCATTCACCAGCTATTTGGCTTGGGCAAGGTATTGGATTCACTCTGAGATTCGACTTCTTCAACTGTAAAGTGAGGAAAAGCGTACCTATGAAAAGAATTGGTTTTGAGAGTTGAGAAAAGGCATGTAAGAGTCGGCATGATGCCCTGCACAAAGTAAGTGAATAACAACTGCTCTTATTGCTTCTGCAATTGTTGTTGATGCTTTTAGTCAATGCCATAGACTCAATGCCTAAATGCCAAGATAAAATGATGAGCTGAGAAGAGTACAGAATAAAAGGTTTTCATCCTTCTCTGGAATTCTTCAAGATTTTTTAGAACCTGCTATTCTAAGCTTTCCTACCTCCGGTCATTTAAATCAATGGTGGAAATCCCTTGCCCAAGAACAGCTAAAATGGTCAGATTTAGAGCACTCACAGCAAGAATACACATTCTCAGGTTGAAGTGACATCATATGGTCACCAAGTGGGAGGCAGATTTATCTTTCCTGAGCCTCCCTATTCACAGCTGTAAATTAGGCCCTCGCCTACCTATGCATCTCATGTTATCTCTGTGGTCAGATGGAATGAGAGGCATGAACACTTTTGATCAACTGTGAAGAACTATGAATATGTAACAGTGGTTTCAGATAAAGTGAGGTAGGATAAATAGCATTATATATTATTCATTCATGTATTAATTTGTTCAATAAATATGTGTTGAGTGCCTATTATATGCCTGAAACTCTGCCAGATGCTAGAAAAACAGAAACAAATGGGCACTGAGTTCAGCTAAGAGAAGCAGATTTATAAAAAAGTCAGTGCTATCTTTTGATAGAGAACTATAGAGACTGGGGAGACCACGGAAAAAAGTTCTTCGGGGAAAAGCAAGGAAAGTCAGCAGATGCTTTAAAAAAGCAGGTAATGTTTGAGCTGACACTGAACATGAGCAAACAACAGAAACAGTGTGAGTAAAGAAAGGTGTGGAAGCCTGACAGACACACTCGCGGGGGGTAAAAAGGAATAAAGGGTGAAAGAAAAAATTAAATTAGATTAAAATTAAGGCTGGCGAGGCAAGGAGGAGCTAGATCATGAGATGCCTGTAGACAAATGTTACAGTGTTTGAATTTTAACTCATAACAATGTAGCGAAATTGGTTTTATATAATAGAGAAAGCAGGTTAAGTTTGCATTTAGAACAATCTCGTGTCAGTAAACTGTCGCCAGGGAGACCATTTAGCTTGGAGTCAGACAAGTGCTAACTAATAATTTTTTTCTTACTCATCTGTTTCCTTATCTCTAAAATACCTTCCTGTCTACTTAACAAGTTTAATCATCTTGAGAGTATGTGAGTGGAAGTTTTATAAGATGAAGAACACCACATAATGCGAGATGTATAATGATCGCTGTTATTCTGTCTTGTCATTTTCACCATCTGGACAATCAATTCAGCTACAGGGGTTAAATCAATTGTGCTACAATCTACATCTGCTGTTTTACAGGACTTTCAAAGTAGCCATATGAACCCTGCCATGATTCTTAATTTTTCATGAGTTAATCCAATAAGAAGAAAATAAACATAACTGATTGAACTCTTAAGTGAAAGCCACACTTAATTACTCAACCAAGCACTCAAGCAAGCACCCAACTCATAAGGATGATACAGTTCAATGGAATATTTCCCCATTGATTTGTTTTGTCACTTCTAATTGCTCTGAGTGAGAGTTACATAACATGGAAGGTGTTAGGTGTCATGATTGTAATTCTGGGGTGGAGAGACCAATGAAAAATAAGTGTAGCTTTAGTTTCCTTAGATGAGTTCAATAGCTCTGTACCTAACACAGGCACCTTACACATAGTAGACTCTCAATAAATGCAGATTGAAAGCAAATGGAGTCACCAGAACCGTCGAACACCCACTAACTACTGCTCTTGGTCACCTTAAGTGTTAGTTCAAAAAGTATGGAAATGTTCACTATCTAGCACTATCATTAGAAGATAAATGAAATTACATTTGTGAAGGTACTTAGTAAATCTTAAATAACTACATAAGTTTAAGACATTAGAGTTTTTATTATTGTTAGCTTCACTTTGAAGTTGATGGGGAATATTTTCCCTTTTTTTGCAGATGAGTAAATGAAAGCACAAAGGAGTTAAAGAACTTTTACAAAGAAATGTTGCTAGAAAGGTGAGTCAGAGCTCATTGTCCAGTTCTAAGTATCCCTCCTTCCTTCCCTTTCTTTTATATTTTCATTCATTCAACAACTACAATGATATTATTAGGATAAAAATATAATTCCACACCCAAAGTGGGCACTTTTCAAAAACCAAAGTGAGTACTATTAATCATTACCCTGGGAAAACCAGAGATGAAAGCCAGGACTTTCTTGGGTAACCTCGCTGCCACAGATGGAATATTTACATTCCTCCAAAATTCATATGTTGAAGCTGAATCCCCAATGTAACGGTATTTGGAGGTGAGGATTTGGGGAGGTGATTAGGTCATGAGGGTGGAGCCCTTATGAATAGGTTTAGTGCCTTTATAAAAGAGCCCTCGAAGAGATCCCCTGCCCCTTCTGTCATGTGAGGACACAATAAAAAGACTGCTATCTATAAAAGAAGAAGCAGACTCTCACCAGGCAGTGAATCCGTTGGTGCCTTGACGTTGGACTTTCCAGACTCCAGAACTGTGAGAAATAAATTTCTTTTGTTTATAAGCCACCCAGTCTATGGTATTCTGTAATAGCTGTCAGAACTAAGAGATTAGCGTATTTGATCACCCTAAATATTATGCGCTGGAAATAGAGGAATAAACAAGAAACAGCCGTTTCTCTCAGAGCCTAATGGAAAAAATAGAAAAAACAAGCAATGAAAGTAATGTAGTGCTATAAAAGCTAAAATAAAGGTTATGGGAATTTGGAAGAGGGGCACTTCAACTAGTCTTTGGGTTTAGAAAACACTTAAAAAAGGATGTGATCTGTGCACTGAAACTCAAAAGCTGAAGTATCCTGAAAGATAAATAGTAAAAAGCCTCTGAAGCAGCAGAAAGAGTCTTTAAAAAGTGTGTCATATTCAGGAAATTACAAAGATGTTGGTATAGAAGAGTACAGGTTCATATGGGTAAGTAAAGGGAAAGAAGATAAGAGAGGTGGGAAGAGAGATGATCTTGGGGCCTTAATGCTTTTGCTAAAGAGATTGTACTTAAACCTGAAGGTTACTGGAGGATTTTAAGCAGGAAATCAATGCCATCAAAATCTGCATTAAAATGTTCCCACTTCCATCAGTATTGTACACAAGGCACTCACTCTAGTGGGCCTCCTGCTGCAGTGCATTTGTGTCTAATAAATTCTAACCATCACATGTTAAATGAATCACAGACATACAAGAATGTGAGAATAATCAGCAAGACCAAAACAAACAACAAAGCATCAAGTAAAATCCTGTCAACCAAAACCAGAAAAGTGGGCTGTAGGAAAATGAAAGCCAGGGATGCCTGAGGAAAAAATAATGTTTTCAGGTCTGAGACCACAGAACATGAAAATCTAAAATTAAAAGAACCCTCAAAAGAAACCAAAGTACTCCCAATTCCAAAGAATTCTTTGGCTCTACTGAAAAGCAAAGTCTAATCCTTTCTGGAAGAAAATACCCCCCAGTTTTGACCCTCAGAATTCCCATTATTTAAGTTCAGCAAAAATATAAAGTCACAATTAAGGAGACATAATGAAACAGACCACCATGAGAAACAAGAACAGATTTAGACTTACAAGGACTTCAGATATTAAGATTATCAGATACGTAACTTAAAATGACTATGTGAAAAGTTTAAAGAAACACAAGAAGATATTGTAGAATATTCACAAATCCACTATCCAAGAGGGAGATTATAAGCTGATCACATTGACTTATTGATAGGGTAAATAAGTAAAAATTTAGCAAAGGTATAGAAGATTTGAAGAACATAACTAGCAAACTTGACCTACTGAATATAGTTAGAAACCTACATCCAACGATTAGAAAACACATTTTTCCAGGTAAAGATAGAACACTGGCAAAATACTGGCCATATTTTAGGCTAAAATACATTTAAAAGAATATTTATTTATTTATACAATTTTTCCTGGACATTATTTAATTAAATTAGAAATCAATAACAGAAAGGAAAAAAATCCCCATATTTTTGAAAATTAAAGGAAAAAAAAAAACTTCTAAATAACTCTTGGCTCAAAGAAATCATAAAATAAATTTTTATAAAAAGTTTTATTTGAATGTTAATAAAAATACTGCATATCAAATGTGATGGGATGCCAATGTACCTAAAATATTTTGAGGAAAATGTATTTAATGCTAATATGAAAGAAAAGGGCTGATTCTATGAGCTAATCATCCATCTTAGGCATTCACAAAGATAAAAACAGAGGAAACCTAAAATAAGGCAGAAGAAAAATGATGAAAATAATAACAGCAGAATTATGAAATTAAAGCAAAAATAGAAAAAGAGGAAGAAAGAAAAAAGGAAAGGAGGAAGGAAGGGAGAAAGAAAAGGAAAACATCTTACACCAGGGATACAAAGTTGGTTTAACTCTTATAACTCAATCAATGTAATTAGTCTCATGAACAGGGTAAGGGAGAAAAATTATATGCTCCTTTCAATAGATAAGGGGTGGGGGAGAGATACTATCAATAACAATAAAGGAACCTGATGAAAAATCTTACAAAAGTTTTTCAAAGTTAATGTAAGATATTTATGGAGAAAATTATAACACTTTATTGAAAGACACAAAAGATCCAAATAAATGCAAAATAGTCCAAATTTATAGAAGGAAGACTCAATATCAGACAAAGATCAATCTTCCTAAATTGACTTAGAGGTTCAGGCAATTCCAGTGGTAACCTCAAAAAAGATTTCTGTGGGACTTTCCAAGTTCATTCTAAAATTCACAGAAAGAGTAAAACCTAAACAAAGCCAAGACACTCCTGAAGCAAAACAAGGTAGAAGAATTTGATCTATTAGACATCACGATTAATTATAAAAATCTTAATTAAGATAATGTGGATTTTGCACAGGGATACACAAATTGACCAATGAAACAGAATAGATAACACAGAAAGAGGCCCACATAGTATAGAAATATAATATAGGCCAGAGTGAGTAGTGCAGATAACTAGAGGGAAAAGGAAGGAAGACTATTTAATAAATAGCACTTTGACAATTATTTATTTATCTGTAAAAAAGAATACACAAGAATCAAAACCAGATTGATTAAATACTTAAATATATAAAAGACAAAAGTTATAGCTTGATAACCTTATGATCTTGGGGTAGGAAGATGTTTTTAAAACAAGACAGAGAAAGTGCCAACTATAAAGAAAGAATTGATATATTTAACTACATTAAAATCAAGAGCTTAATCTACAAAGTGGGAGAAGCTATCCACAACACTTATATCAATAGTGAATCAGTACAAGATATCAAATACTTCTATAAATCAGTAACAAAAAAGGCAATGTAATAAAATATAGGCAAACAGCATTGAACGGTCATTTCACAGAAACAGAAACATGAATGTTAAATAAACATATTAAAAGATCCTCATTACTACTCTTCATCCAGAAAACACAAAGTAAGTAAAGCAAAATGCTCAATGACATTTCACACCTGCTAAATGGGAAATAAGTACACAAGCAATTTGGAAGAGCACTAAAAGCAGGGGCTGCTGGCTGATTCACTGCCCAGTTGGTCAGTTCCTACTAATAAGCATTTGCAATTAGCTGGACAAAAGTGAAAGTCAGTCCAAGTGGGCAGCTGCAGATCTTACATTCACCAGTATGGGTGGTAACTGTGTCCTAGGAACAATGAAGGAGTGACAGTGCGTGCATGTGGGATAATTGGGGGGAAAGGGGGTGTCTGCTTAGAAAACTGCCAAGCCAAAAACTATCAACATATAGTGCTAGAAAACAATCCTAATTACGTACCAGGAAGCATGAGGAGCCTATAACATAGGAAGTTGCTTGTTGAAATTGTGCATTAATAGAACGATTTTTTAAAGCTGTTATTAGACTCTTAAAAGTCCAACAGTAAGTGAAAAGGTAGGGACCCCTCTTTCCCATGTTACACATCAGAGGGCATTGTTTGATATAATTTACCACTTACTGGTTTATCTTCAGAGAATGGGCTGCTTTGTATTTAGGGATTTTGCTACAAAAGTAACCTTTGGAAAAGCCAACATGATTGAGGGCAGAGAAGTGCCTTCCTTTGTGTCAGAGAAAAACATTGGTATTTTGGAGGTAACTTTATTCTGAATGACTTCTTTCTTGTCTAACAACTTTGATAGATAATTTGGTATAATTTTCAGTCTGTCACCAGAAATAGTCTTTCTTGACAGGAGTGTGTGATTGAACAGCATGCTCCGACAACAGCACTGGCTCACTGATATTAGGTATCATAAGTGGGATCGGTCTGATCACAAGGGTTCTTGAATATAGAACCCAAAAGCTATCAGATTCCTTCATAAGAATCTGATCCCACAATGGATTGCAAACTTTAAACATCAGTACTGATTACAGAGTAAACCCTAACTTTTGCATACATTGATTCTGGCGAATGAAGGTAGCAACATGTTAGCTGCTTCAAGGAAGGAGACAGGAATTCTAACTGCTGGGGGTGGAGGCGGGGAGCATATACCAGGGAAGGTGACTATTTAGCTTGCAACTGAAGGATGAGAGCATTCTACCTGTGTTGGAATTGGTGTTACAGGCAGAGGAGATAGCATAAGAAAAATATCAGACTGGGTCACAGAATGAGGAACGAACGATTTACTACGGCAATAGCATACAATTAATTAAAAGGTCAAAATGGCCCATCAAGGCCTGAACTTGGAAAGATTTGAATGTCATGCTCTAGCTCTATTTTGCAGGAAACGGAGGATATCAGCCACTATGACACTTCCTCAAAAGCTCTTTCAAATCAGTGTTGGCCATGGTGGTATATCAGAGGAGTTTGAGCGATAAAACAACCTCTGATGGTCAATCACTGTACTATCTCTTATATCCACTTCCTCCTTTCTACTCCTACAGCCTCTAACCAAGTTCAGGCTCTTATTAACTCCAGCCTTCTAACTCACTCTGTACTTTTGTTCCTCTGATTTTCAGAGCATCCTATCAACTACAGACAGAATATTCTCCAAAACACAGCTCTTTGGTTATGCCGCTCTTTTGCCTGCTGTTGAATGGCTTCCTACTGATGACTAGATATATCCCAACTAACTTAATCCTAAGCTTTCCTATTTACCTGTATTTACTTATGCCGCTCCCTTCACCATGTGGAGAAGGATCACTGTGACGACCCTGTCCCTTTGCAAGAGAAGGAATTGGAATGCTTTCTTGTCTCCCCAACATAAGCTCTTCCTCTCCATATCCAAATCCTATCATTAAAGCTCAGTTTAAGGAAAAATCTTTCCATGAAATCTTCCCTGATCTTTCCAGATACATATAACAAAAACAACTAGTGTTTGTATAGTACTTTCAAGTTAATATAGCATTTTATAATTTATGTAGCACTTAAATCTGTGAGAGTATGGCAAAGGTAGAGCAGGAATATTATTACATTTTGACAGATGAGGAAATAGAAAATCAGAGTTTTAGTGACGTAGTGTTAATCGTGGAACTTTGGACTCCAAATATCACGTTCTAAACCCCATATGTCATTCTCATCCAGAAAATCCTTAGGAATTTTCCCTACATACATTGTTCTGATGATTATTATCTTGATTATCTGTTTTTAACGCAATGCATACACATAGTATTTAATAAACAAATGTCCTGCTAATATACCTATTTCAAATGATTAGACTAATCTGAAATAAATTCTGGCTTTTTCCCAACCACCACAGTATACTGAGTGCTTGCACACAGCAGACACTTAAGGAGTATTAGTTGAGATGCTTACTAGAATGGTGAAGTCTGATAGATAACCTTTGAAAAATGTGACCATGACCAGACATTCACATGTGCAGTCCTTCTACTTGGGTCAAAGATTTGGGAAAGAGATCAGGAGACAA
Organism: Eubalaena glacialis; assembly: GCF_028564815.1. Taxonomy (NCBI): domain Eukaryota; kingdom Metazoa; phylum Chordata; class Mammalia; order Artiodactyla; family Balaenidae; genus Eubalaena; species Eubalaena glacialis. The sequence goes on along the minus strand of NC_083725.1, from coordinate 58,763,281 downwards.
CATCGAGGTTCTAAGAACTGTACTGCTTTTGAAAGAGCTTGGGAAAGTTTGGTGTGCATATAGTCCTGTTATTTATACTGTGCCTATGTCTATACCACTGAGGTGATAGAAATTCTATTACAACATTCTTATTATTACTACTACCACCATCCCTACCACCACTATATCTACAAGTAATTCTAAAATGGGATGATAACAGCATCTTACTTCACAGGGCTATTTCCATAATTAAAATAATGGATATAAAGCTTTAACACACTGCCTCCAACTTAGTAAACATAGAACAATTGATTGCTATTATTTTATTTCTATTAGTTTTATTATCACTATTAGAACAACTATCAGAATGTAACCACTGTGGCTATCACTCCTACCATGAGTTGCCGTGTATTGAGCACATATTACTCAGACATTGTATGAGATCTATCATATACATTATTGTTATTCCTCACAATAATCCCACAAGGTTCTCATTGCCATTCCCATTTAACAGAGACAGAAAGTAAGGACTCAAGATTTGCTCATCAAGATCCGCCCTGTGGCATCCTGCCTCTTATTCATCGTAAGCATTTCCAAGGACCGTCATAGTTCAAATAGTACATGTACCCCCCTCTGACCCACACCACTGCCCCATCTTTTTTTTTTTTTTTTTTTTTTTTTTTTAATATTTTTTGATTGATGCCTTGACCTTATTGTGGGCCTTTTTTTTTTTTTTTTTTTAATTTTATTTATTTATTTATTTATTATTTATGGCTGTGTTGGGTCTTCATTTCTGTGCGAGGGCTTTCTCTAGTTGTGGCAAGTGGGGGCCACTCTTCATCGCGGTGCGCGGGCCTCTCACTATTGCGGCCTCTCTTGTTGCGGAGCACAGGCTCCAGACGCGCAGGCTCAGTAATTGTGGCTCACGGGCCTAGTTGCTCCGCGGCATATGGGATCCTCCCAGACCAGGGCTCGAACCCGTGTCCCCTGCATTGGCAGGCAGATTCTCAACCACTGCACCACCAGGGAAGCCCACTGCCCCATCTTAAGAATATCATAATAAAATTCTCAAGCAATGTAGTTACCCCCCAGAAGGGATCCATGTTTCATCCAAGTCAAAAGCCCTTAACAATTTTGAGAATTATAAATCTAAAGTTTAATATCACTCCCACACCCCCAAAGCCACTACATGTCCCCAAGACACCACTCCACACAAATCACTCTGTACCAGAGTCTACTTTATTCATTCCTGGCAACTGCACTAGAAACAGGAAGCAGCAACTGGGCTGAATTACAAAACTGTCTGCTCCAATTTTTCTGTACAAGCTGTTTCTGTATTACTTATGCCTAGTTCCCATCAAGACTGGGGCTAATTATGTAGTTTCTCTACTCAAGGTTACTCTATAAGTGTCACCTAGAAGTCAAATCAAGTCTGGGGTTTCTTCTCAGAACATCTGCTCATAACTTCCAGGTACTCTGAGAATACAGTCTTATAATCCACAAAATAGATCTTCCAACTGAAAGCCAGACCCCATTTCTTTTGGAAGGAAATTATAAAAGTACTAAAACTTCAGACAGAAACACATTTGGCCTAGATTACCTTCACTTAAGGCTCAAATGGCAGACATTTGCCTAAAAATATCAGTACATAGACAATTTGAAGTCTGAGATTATCCGAAGTTTTGACTATTTTTCTTAATTCATTAAACCCTGTGTTTTTCCCACGATGGGCCAGACCATAGCTTAACATGTGGAAGAAAATCATGCAATTTGGAAAGGCTAAATACTGATTTAGATTATAAGAGAATAAGAGAATAATCACAGCTGCGTTATCGCAAAATCTACTAATCGTATCAATATATTCTCTTTTCCCTTACATTGTAAATGTGAAATTTAGTAAAAGCTTTAGGGCAGGGATAAAGAATTAGATGTCAAACATAGAATATACTCTTCTTTGTCTTCATTACCATCATCCGTTTTATAATAACTACAATGGTAAGTGCTATTACTTATTGAGGACCAATTATTTGGGGACTAGTTTGGGTGATTTAGATGCATTATCTTTTAGTACTACGAATATATAAAGCAGGTGTGTTGCCCCCATATTAAATAATGTGTCCCTCTTTCAACTATACCAGGAGATCTTAAAAGAACACATGTATAATTCATCACTGGTTTCCAAATTTACATGGTGGGGAGTAGGAGGCAGATTATTTTCTGTGGGGAGCCCTTATCTCTGGCACCACTGGCAACAAAGTCCTGGGCAGGATTTCTCTTCACTTTGAAATACCACACTTCAGGACCTTGAAGACTGGGGTGGGAGGGAAGCCATGGGCAGCCCGCGCAGCATTGGGAAGGTCCACTCTATCTGGAATCCTCCTCCACACCATTGATTCATCCAGCAAATGTGCACTTTTGGAAGCATGTGGGACCTGGGGCGGAAAGCTGGTGGAGTCAGTCACTGCCCACGAGTCAGAGGTCTGAAGGCAGCAGAGCTTTGTGACACGTAAGGCTGAAAAATATCGTTTGGCCTGAACTGAGAGAAAAAGGAAGGAAAAAAAAGATCACATCCTTATAAACCCTAAAAATTGAAAAAGATGCTGCTTAGAAAACCAGCAACAAGCTGCAGGGTGTGGAAATAGGAGGCCAGCACTACGCCGGCAGGAAGGAGCTATGGGAGAGGGGCAGCTACCAGGGCAGTAAGCCCAAGCTAGTACTACCCAAGGTTTTCTAAGCAGTGCTCTAGAAGCACTCTCTTCTCCACATTTGTTATATTTATGCTCTCACTCTCTATGGAGGCCAATGAGTCATCAACTACACAGTTAAAGTATCCAGAACACAGTACATCAAGCAGTCTAACATAGGCAACTTCAGAAACACTTGCTTTAAACACAGGGCTATGCACAATCGTTTATTCAACAGTCTCATTTGTTATTCATTTATTTTGTTTCATGTATCATTTACCAGTAGTAAGTTAAATAGAAAGCTTCTCGAACCTACAAAATACAGGGGGAAAAAGCTACTTTTCAACTCCATTTCTCTGAACTTCTACAGAATTTACATTTACTAGAAAAATTAAATTATCAACTGGTTGTGTAATTTCACATTATTCATTATTATAAATGAGCATGTTTTGCAGCACTCTCCCCAAAGCATGGTAGTAGACATTTCAGTAAAGGTTTGCACCTAAAAGTAGAAACGTAGGCTGTAGAGAAAGACAGACCTAAGTTTGAATCGTGCTTCTGGCCATATATTAGCTACGGCACCATGGTAAATTACTTGACTTCCCAAAGCTTCAAATGCCTATTCTGAAAAATGGGGAGATATATGTGTGTATGTATTTATATATGTATATATGCATATATATATGAAAAACCTCATGAGACTATTGTGAATATTAATTAGCATAATATATGTAAATCTCCTAACACAGGGCCTGGCCTACAGTAAGAACTCAATATTCCTCTTTCTCTCTACCTCTCTCCTTTAGAAGCAATAATTCAACATTGCCAAGGATTACTCTCTGATTATCCCAAGGTCTTCATTTACTGAGTGCCTATATGTCAAGCACTACATTACATGCTGGCTATGCAAAGAAAATATTATATAATCTCTGCCCTTGAGGGATTTCGACTATACCCTTCTTAACAAAATTGACCTGTGAACAAATTGTTGATTTAAAAGTCTTTCAATATAGAAGTTAATTAACTTGGCTGTATTCCAGTTTGTCCTGAAATACCTCTTGCTCCATCTTCTACCATTCTTGGCTCTATCATGCACTCTTATTGTACAAACTGTGTAGATTTCCTTGAATTTTATGAGTATTTGCTCATCTTCCTGACCTTGCATATGCTACATCTTTTGCTTAGAATGTTTCTCCCCTCCAGGTTAACCTGGGGAAGTCTTCCTGGATATACTTCAAGTCTTTCTCAGGAGCTTTCTCCAAACTCTTGGGTAATTTGAAGAGCTCTACCTCCCTGCTTTTGTGGTTACCTGTAGAAGTTTCTGTCTCAGAAGCCACTTGATTGGTGGTGGGAGAGGAGGATGTCAGTTTCCTTGTCAGTCTCCTCTATAAAATAAAGACCTACTTGATGGCAAGGATTTTTTTATGATTTATCTCTGTGTTTCTATACTCAGCAGTGTGCCTGGTGAATAGATCGTGATCGATAATTATTAAATGACGAGTTGAATTTAATAACGAATGGCCTGGCTGTGGTCCAAAAAAGAGAACCGGTGACTGGGGTTCGCCAGCACACAAAGCAGGTTTTCTCAGTCCATTTGTCTGGAACAGCCCTCCTGGCTTTCTGCACAAGGCCAGGTTTCTCTGACAAGAACATTTGGTTTCCAAATTACATACTGCACAGCATGAATCCTTCCTTTCCTGCAACTGCCTGTTAATTATAGTGTCACCTTCGCTCTGTCTTTTCCTGAATCTCCTAATTCCTGAGACACAATAGCCAGTTTTACTTAGTGAGGATATTCTGACCTTTAAAAGCAAGTCCCTCTGCCCCAACCCTTTTGTAAAAACTATTTAAAAAACCAGAGGAGTCTGACTAGAGTTCAAAGGTACTATAACATTATTAAAAAATTATTTCAGAGTAAAAAAATACTCCCCTTTGTTCCTTATTCACATGGGATAGTAAAAACCGGCCTGCTTTGGGGAGCAGCTGTGGGAATGCTAGGAGCTGTCACTGGGGAAAAGAAGCATCTTCAAGCTCTTAAAGCTGACAGCTCCTAGAAGCCAACTGAGAGATTCAACAGCTGACTTCATTTGATCACACTGGCAGAAGTGCCTGGGAAAAGTTGCTGTTCTTCGTGCAAAAAATTTCGAAGATTTCAAATTCTTTCTCGGGTTTTAAAATGTTGCAAGTGTTCTGACAACACTTTGTCATTCTCTATTTTTTTATGGAGAGATACTGGGCCTGTCTTATTCACTGGTGTCCCTGGTACCTAACAGAACTTGACAAAGTAGGTGCTCACAAAAAAAAAAAAAAAAGAAAGAAAAAAAAGGCATGTGGAAAGAAGGGAGGGAAGGGCATGGTTGAGAAAGAGAAAGGAAAAGGAGGAAAAACAGAGAGAGAGAGAAAGTTACAGGGAGAGCTGCTGAGGGGGAGACAGGGAGACGTGGAAGAAAAATGGAGGGAGACAAAGAGGAAGAGTAAAGGGAGATCAAGTTCCTCACACCTTTTCCCCATAACCTTACAAGACACAGAGTCTTAAAAATAAAACAAAACAAGTTCAAACCACTTACAGGGCTTCCCTGGTGGCGCAGTGGTTGAGAATCTGCCTGCCAATGCAGGGGACACGGGTTCGAGTCCTGGTCTGGGAAGATCCCACATGCCGCGGAGCAACTGGGCCCGTGAGCCACAACTACTGAGCCTGTGCGTCTGGAGCCTGTGCTCCGCAACAAGAGAGGCCGCGATAGTGAGAGGCCCGCGCACCGCAATAAAGAGTGGCCCCCGCTTGCCACAACTAGAGAAAGCCCTCGCACAGAAACGAAGACGCAACGCAGCCATAAAAAAAAATAAAAAAAATAAAAAAACCACTTACAGTTACTGTGAGGACAAAGTTCCCTCTCAGACCGTTGCTGTCTCCTGGGGCAACTGGGGTCATATAGAAAGTGACACATTCAAGGTGTCTTGTCCTACCTGAGAAGGCTATCAGCCTCAGGGAATGAGTGATAACCCTCAACCCTTTCCCTTAGTGACCCATCAAGACCTCCTTAGTGCCAGGCCATGACCATAGCCATGGTATATGCTCACATCATCTATTCAGCTTCGGCAGACCCAGGACTATCCTAACAGTCCATAGAGCAGGGGCAAGGACCGTAAGAACCAGAGTCTGAGTAAATAATTCGAAGTAGCAGCAGGTTCCTTTAAAAACTGTTTGGAAGAGTTTCTTCACTGCCTTTCTAAGCCCAGAGATTAGGTTTTGGATAGCTCTTGCTGTTACTATGATTTTCAGTCTAATTTTCAATCCAGGTACATTTTACTTTGGAATTTGCAGTGCTTTTAACTGCATGGCTTTTATTTTTATAACAATTTTTAAACTATAATAAAGTGCATTTGTTATATGACAAAAGCAATGACTTTATTATAGAAACTTCACAAAAAAAGAGAATTAAAAAAATAAATCCATAATCTTATCTTTCAAAGGTAGTCACTAATACTATATTAGTCTTTCTTATATACCCTGAGACATATATTGATTGTCTTGAGAATAAGATGATGTTGTACATAGTTTCTAACTTGCTATTTTTAACGGAATGATATATTATGAAAATTTTCTTTCATTAAAGATTCACCTCAATATAACTCTGCTGGCTTAACTCTCTATGTTCTAGCAATTTCTGGGTCAGGAGGAAGGGAGTGAAGAAAGCTCTGGGTCTCCAGCAGTCGGCTTCACTGTTCTCTTCAACACCTGCACTCACTGTTCCTTCTTTTCTTGATATAGGGTGACAGCCAGTCACAAGTGCTACCTTATCATTTGTTTGATTTGTCTGTTGGTTTTAGGAAATATGGTGCCAATCCTGTGAACTCAGTCTGGGTGTTTCTCAAATGCTTTCCTCTCACAAAAACATGTTTTGTTTCTCCTATGAGTTATCTTCATGGAGCATCAAGGCTACCAAAAGTAATGGCAGGTTGCATACTGCAAATAATCCACTAAGTTGTGTGTGTTCATTGTAGGGTAGGGACTCTCTATCTTTTTCATTCTTATTTGTCTCAGGCCAAAACCAGCGATTGGCCTATAAAAGACATTCAATTCATCAATAAATGCCTGTTGAATGAATGAAACTGAAGTGAATGAACGTAAAAAGGCAGTTAAGGAGACGGGACATAAAATAATAAAATTTTCTGACCTAGTCACGTTAGTTTTGGGAAGAATGAAATATACTATAGAGAAAACAATGTAGGATTTAGTCAGAGATCCACTTTATTTATTTATTTATTTATTTATTTATTTATGGCTGTGTTGGGTCTTCGTTTCTGTGTGAGGGCTTTCTCTAGTTGCGGCAGGTGGGGGCCACTCTTCATCGCGGAGCGCAGGCCTCTCACTATCGCGGCCTCTCTTGTTGTGGAGCACAGGCTCCAGACGCGCAGGCTCAGTAATTGTGGCTCACGGGCCTAGTTGCTCCGCGGCATGTGGGATCTTCCCAGACCAGGGCTCGAACCCGTGTCCCCTGCATTGGCAGGCGGATTCTCAACCACTGCGCCACCAGGGAAGCCCCAGAGATCCACTTTAATATGTACAATAGCAATACAACTTTACTGATCCTCCTTTCTTGTCTGTGAAAGAGTCACAGTAACTAAGTGTCCTCATAGATGTTACAGTGATCAAATGAGGTGATAGCTTAGTATATCAGAGAAACCTAGAACTTCAAGGTATCCCAGGGCCTCAGGAGACCATAACCAATTGCAAGTTCAAAGTTTATGTTACAATAGGACATGCTTCATTACCAACTGCCCTGCTCCCAGTCCCAACACATACACACATAAAAAGACAGCAATTACAATTTAAAAAAATAACTTCACTGAAAAGAAAGTTTTTAAATGGGTGCCAGGAAGATGAGGTACCAGCTGGTACTATTTCAGGTAGTATGAAATAGTAAAAAGAAGATGGATTGGGAGATTGACCTGGGCACAAAGTTTGGTTTTGTCACTTCTTTGCTGTATAATTTTAGACAAGTTGCTTTTCTGACACACTTTTTTCTTTTGATAAATAAAATTCTTTTTAACAACTTATGCTCCTTAGTATTATTATGACAATTAAATTAAAGAAGGGGTAATTGATAACTAATAAGAACGTGCTGTATAAAAAATAAAATAAAATTCAAATATTAAAAAAAAAAAGAAGGGGTAACTGCCCTGGCATACTAGGTGTTCAATAAATATTATTTCACTTACCTTTCCTTGATGTCACACCCCAGCCCCTATCTGAACCAGTGACAGGAGTATATCATTCATATTCAACAATTTTGCCTAAAGCCTTGCCCACTATCAGACCTGAATGCCAACTTGCCAAACAGAAGTTTGCTGTGTTGAAATATTCATACCAGACTTCAAATACAGGAACTCGGAGCTCAGTCTATCGAAAGCTTAGCACCTGTCATCAAGAGCAGCAGAGACTCAGGAAATCCTACCAACATCCATATCAATGTCTTTTTCAAGACATTCCACAGAGGTAGCTCTAACCCTCCCAAATAATATCTTTAAAATTACAGGTTATTTTATCGTGTTTGAAGGAAAAAAATATTAGAAATACGAACCTCAATGGAATCTTCTGGTTTTGAAGTCAACTGACCTAGAAAAAAAGAGTGCTCCCTTTCAGAGTAAGGTGAAGCTCTCTGAAAAGGAAGACATACCCTGGAATATGTTTTACAAATGTTGCTGAGAGGAACATTTACAATAATAAGGCCTGAAGTCAGATTTAAATCTGAAGTGCTCCAGCTTCCGGTGGGAATGTAAATTGGTACAGCCACTATGGAAAACAGCATGGAGGTTCCTCAATAAACTAAAAATAGAGTTGCCATATGATCCTGCAATCCCACTTCTGGGCATATATTCAGACAAAACTACTATCATTCAAAACGATACACGCACCCCTAAATTAATAGCAGCACTATTCACAATAGCCAAGACATGGAAACAACTTAAATGTCCATTGACAGATGAGTGGATAAAGAAGATGTGGTACGTATGTACAATGGAATACTCCTCAGCCATAAAAAAGAAGAATGAAATAATGCTATTTGCAGCAACATGAATGGACCTAGAGATTATCATACTAAGTGAAATAAGTCAGACAAAGACAAATACCATATGATATCACTTATTTGTGGAATCTAAGATATGACACATGAATTTATCTACAAAACAGACTCACAGACATAGAGATCAGACTTGTGGCTGCCTAGGGGCTGGGGGGTGGAAAGATGGATTAGGAGTTTGGGATTAGCAGATACAAACCATTATATATAGAATGGATAAACAGCAAGATCCTACTGTATAGCTCAGGGAACTATATTCAATATCCTATGATAAAACATCATAGAACAGAATATGAAAAAGAAGGCATATATATATGTGTGTGTGTGTGTATATATACATATATGTATGTAACCGAATCACTTTGCTGTACAGTAGAAATTAACACATTGTAAATCAACTCTATTTGAATAAAATAAATTTTTAAAAATGTTAATGAAGTGCTCCACTTCTACTAAGTGAATCATGTCTAGCAGTGAGGACAGATCATCCAAGCAAATTTTCAGATCATTCTTCTAACCCAGTTAAGCCATCCTTGAAGGTAAATGTTGAAATTATTTAATAACTCAAGCTTTAGGCTTTGTGGCTTGGGCTTTTCCTTTAACCTTTTTGGATGCCACTAGAAATGTGGCCATATTTTAAAGTGTCTTCTAGCTCAGAAAAGACAACACTCCCAAATTTTCACCTCTTTCAGTTTTATTTCAGGTGATTCCTACCGGGATAATAAAAATCTATCCTGATTTACAAATAAAACAACAGAATAAATGTACACTTTCTTCAAAAACCAGTAACTACGAAATATTTTTTAGCAATTCCACAGCTCCACCCTTGGGCAAGCTCCTGAGCCTTAAATGGGACTCTGCTCTTGAGGTGGAAAGACGGGCTGGCTGCGCGGAATTCAAATAATGTTTATGATACACGTACATGAACAGTGCATCCATTTAGAGAAAGTCTGGGACTACTTAACAGTAATCATTCTGAACTCCTTCCAATCAATTCTCCATACTGCAGCTTGAATAATTTTTCTAAAATGTATAATTGACTGAATTACTCCCCTGTTTGAAATCCTTCAGTAGCTCATCTTTGTTTTTAGAATAAAATTCAGAGTTCTCAGCATATTATACAAAGCTTTTCTTGATCTGGTCCCAACAACATCTGCAATGCTTCCTCTTTTCCTGGATCACTTATTTTAGCCACACTTAACTACTGGCCATTACCATGACTCTGCTGTGTGCCTTTTTCCATCTTGCTCCCTCTCTCTGGGATATTCTTCCTCTTCCTACCACCCCAACTCACAGCTACACATTGTTTTTTTTTTAATCTAAGTATCTCCTACTCATCTATTAAGATACAGCTCATTCATTACTTCAGAAAATACTCCTGTCCACCTTTTCTTCCTCTCTCCCCAGACACCAATAGGGGGGCCTGTCCTCTAGTCTCCCACAACATTGTGTAAAAGTTTATCATAGCATTTTTTTCACCCTGTATTGTAATTATCTGTTAAGAAATAAGTTCCTTCAAAGTAGGTTCTGTATCTTATTCTTCATTATATATTTACACAGAAACTGTTACTTAGTAGATGCTCATTACGTTTTCATTGTTACTGTTGAATGATGGATGGATGGATGTTTGGTTCTGGATCAGGCTTATTTACTAGAAACATACAACTTTAGGGCCACCTTTAGGATACAGGAGCTGAGTAAATCAGACACACACTGGCCTTTTCTCAATTGCTGTGGTCCCAGTAAATTTGGATTAAGTGGGATAACAAAAGCAACTCTAAAAAGGAAAAGTTAAACAGTAATAAAAAGCAAGTCACCTTAGAGCAGTGTGCTGCCTCACCACAGAAACTGAAGTAGTGTATGTAGTGGGGAGGCCCAGCTCACTGGCACATTTAGCCATATTCTCTTAAAGAAACGTAGATAGACAGAGAGATAGATAGATAAAACAAAAATGCTCTGCACAACTGCCCTATTTGCACTGAAGGCATTTTTTGCAGCTTAATCATTAAAACACCTATGAAGAGTGTGTCAGGAGATCTGAATTCAGAAACCTGGGTTTGAGACTTAGCTTTGCTTCTAGACAACTGCGTGGCCCTGGATGAGCCACTTCCTCTCCCTGGTTCTGTCTTCCTCTCAGATGATCTCTGACATCCTTTTTAGTTTAAAAATCTCCTCTCTTTTGATACTGTTTGCTGGGAGAGCACCTGACACACAGAAAGTATTAAAAATATGTGTCAAATGAATAAATGAATGAATGGCGATCTCCTTCCCTGGCTGCTTTTTGAGTTTTGCACAGTGAGCTACAAGCTAAGGTCGTGTCTCACCAGCATTAAGAGTTTTAGCAGCACCCACTCTTTTCGCAATCTGCTTACATAGGCCCTTTAATGAAACAGCATCAGAGTAGAAAATGGAGAAATGCTGAAAAACCTCAAAACCAACAAGGACATGAAAAGGTGAGAGATGAAGATTATAGGAGTAATCCAGAGGCTCACAGGAGGGTCACAACAATTCAAGGAACCACTGGAGGGGAAGATGGGAATGGGGGCCTCTGCACAGAGCAAGAAGCTGATCCTTTGAAGAAAACAAAGCTTTAATTTTCTTAATAAGTTCTTCAGAGAAAATAAAAACAAAAAAAACTTTTCTCTGGCTCTTCCCAGGAAGCAGAAATTGAAGACACAGATCAGCATATTCAGTCTCAAAACCCACAGCCTGGATGTAGCCTGTATGAAAAGGACTATTGGGCAGCTGCTGGCAGAAAGCCCAATGCTACCTCTCTCATGAGGGCTGCACAGCGAGCCCTTCTCCGTTCCACACCCACCCTCCTCTGGGGTCAACAGTGATACCCTTTGCCACCTCTGACCTTTAACCTGAAAACCCCACATCCACTGTGGTCTTAATTTCTTGCCTAGCAAATGCTTAAAGAGGAATGTGAAGAATGTACAAGCATTCATGGAAAACTGAAGCATTTAGAACTTTGAGCACCTTGCTCACAATCAATACCTAATACATATTTGTTAGTTAAACAGATGATTTGAATTATAAATATACAAGGACAGACTATTCCTCCTCTTTCTCTCCAACTATACACTTCTCTCATTATTTTGTTTAGAACCTTAACTTGATAGTTAAAAACAAAGGTAAAGGCACTTACTATATTCCAGGCATTGTAGTAAGTCTTCACCCACATTATTTCACTTAATTCCTTCAAGAACTCCGTCATCTCCCTCATTTTACAGATGAGGAAACTGAAGCTGAGAGGGGTTAAGTAACTCCCCCTAAAATGGGACTAAAGGCATGGGAAGAACTATGCTGGCATTTGCTGAGCAACTAAGTGGGTTGCCTGTGTCAATGTATGTGTGTGAAAATCAAAGGTTCAGATACAACTTTTGAGACTTTAGGGAAAGTAGCCCAGAAATAATTACAACCACAAGGATTAGCAAAATTGTACTCCAAATGACATCCAAGACATGCATGGACACATGCATGGGTTCCTAATCTCAAGGGGTGCCCACTTGAATGGACAAATTAACAGAAGTATAGTAAGTGCTCAAACAGAGAGAGCGCCAATGGGCTTTGAAGGTCAGAGGACAGGCCACAAGGGGAGTCAGGGAAGGCCACCTGGAGAAGGTTTCAAAGAGTTTCCCTTACAAACATTACAAAGGAGTTATAAAGAGTTCCCCAAATCCCCAGGCTGTGTGATAATTCTTTCCTTGGAACCCAGTATGTGGTTTAAAGCTTTGTCCCAATATGGTCCATATTGAACTGAATGACTGTTTAATTACCTGGCTCTGATGCTAGACAGTGAGCAACTTAAGAGCAGTGGCTATGACATTGACTAAGATGAATTTTCAGTATCTCCCATAGGGTCTAACACAGCGAAGGGGCTTGGTAAACGCCCACAGGAACTGAGCTGAATTCACATGGATCTCTGAAAGTGCAGGTGATTAAACAGCATAAGGAACTAAAACCCGACACTGCAGGGGCAGGGGTAAGGCCAGCTGCTTGAGATCTAAGGGAGACAACACTCAGAAAAAGATGATTTCATCTGTTCTTGTTGAAGGAAATTTGGGTTCAGAGGAAAGAAATGCCGAAGGCAAAAGTGCCAGACACTACTCTCCAGACTCCTCACCTCTCTCTGTGGCCAGTGATTTTACTCTGGTTTAGATCTGAGGTCCATGGCCCAAGATGACTTTAGTGTGAAGCTTCTGGTTTATAATGCAGGCTCTTCAAAGCATGGCACAGGAAGAGGTACAAATTTTATTCTTATCGTATTTCCTAGAAAAACTCCAAATTTTTGTGAGGTTTAGAAAAAGTTAAAAATTTAAGACATGTCCATATGAAGTTCTTTTAGCCTCTGGTAATGACATCAATGCCTTTCTTAACTACACTGTATTCTACCTAGTTTCTCAATCTTATGTTTGCCTTAGAGAACTAGAATGGAAATCTCTTTGCCTGGTTGGATGATTTCATCTTTAACAGCTTTAACCTCCACTTTCATTTTGATTCAGTATTAGATGTGCTTGTTCAATTCATCGTCTTGAAATCTTGCCAGATTACAAATAAGCAATTTCAACAAGAGTAATAAAAATGAACAGAACATCATGAAGAACATCAGTTGTGACCTTTGTTTAACCTCCTACATAGTCCAAGTATGTCCTTGGCCCCAGCTGAAAAGTGAAAAAGAAATATACATAGATAATTTTACTTTCACTAAAATTCAGTGGTTAATAGCACCACTGAAAGGATGGGAAGAAGAAATGAAATCAGTATTTTGAGTGTATCTACTATGTGACAGGCACTATCCCACAGCAACGTGACAAAATAAGCATCATTCTCATTTTTGCAAGGGAAGTTCAGACTCAAAGAAGTTAAGATGAGCAATCACTTAAGGTAAAGAAAACAACAAAATGATGGCACATATACCCCTTTGTCTATCTGGCTCCAGTGTCTATATTTTACCCATTACAAAATTTAGCTTAAATTAAATCATAGAACTATAGTATGAACTAGAAGGGACAGAGGAAATCAAAAATTTTAGAGACTTCATAATTTATCACAAGATAGAACTTCTATTATCTTGAGAAATAATTTGTTTTCATATTTGAGAAATAATTTGTTTTCATATTTGTGCATGTACACGTGTGTATGTGTGTGTGTGTTCAGCAACTTAGAGTTTCTGATCAGCATGTCATCAGCATTCTACTAATGGAATTCCAAGATAAAACATGGTGCCTTCATTAGCTTGGTTGGATGTTATCACCAGCATATTTATATTGAAATATTGATGATAACTCAAGGACCTCCATTACTATACAGGCATATCCAACCTGAGGACCACTGATAAAATCTGAAACAACCCAGTGTGACCTTAGATCACATCTGCATGAATATAGTCAGCTTTAGGTTTTAGCTCTCTTTGAGCTTTTAATTTAGTTATTCTATCAAGCGTGTTATGAGGCCTTTCTTATTCCTTTGAGCTGCCTTCTTTAATAAACCAATATTGTAATGACTGTATCCCAGACCCTAGTGTTTGGAAAAAGTTGCTCATTTTGACACTTTATTCTGGCATTAGAATAAATCTAAGAAAGAATATCATTTTTGGAAATTGTTCAACTAGCCATAATTTTTTGCTTCATTGATATTTTTTTGGGCTGAACATATTTTTTCATGTTTTGAAAATGACAATATGATTGTGGCATATTCCAAATATCTGTTTTTGGCTAAAAAGTGACCTTTTGATTATGTTTATTTTGTAAAACCAAGGAATCATTAAGGCTTCTATAAATAAAGTATAAACAAATAACAGCTGTTGTTAACTTACAACATTGACAATTTTAATATTTACTATAAAGGTTCGCTTGACCCCAAGGTTTTAAACTGTATGTGGAAGCATTTGACAAATTATTTCCAAGGTAACAATGAAGTCACGGGGCTCACTACTGACACTCAAACCCCATGCTCCTGGACTTGTAGGCTAATGTCTGTCGGCTACTCGGGGCTGCAGGTGGGCCTTTGGTTGCTCAATGCCAGTGCTCTTCCCCAGAACCAGAGCTTTCTGAGCTCTTTCATCGGGATATATTCACTCCCTTCCTGGAATCAGTGTAACTCTCTCTCCCAGGGAGCTCACTACACCTTCTCCTTGGGTTTCCCCTTCCCTCCAGCCTGACATCCCTCATCACCTCTCATTCTATTAGTTTCCTGAAGATAAGCCTATGAGCTCTTTTAATTCTAAGAGTTTCACTGTATAGCACAGGGAACTATACTCAATATCTTGTAATAACCTATAAGGGAAAAGAATCTGAAAAAGAAAAAGAATCCAAAAAAGAAAAAGAATATATATATATATATATATATATATATATATATATATATATATATATATATAAAAGAATATATATATATATCTGAATCACTTTGCTGCACACCTAAAACTAACACAACATTGTAAATCAATTATAATTCAATAAAAAATAAAATTTGAAAAAGTTTATAAATTTCAAAAAAAAATTCTGAGACTTTTACTTGTGATCACTCTTCTCTGTGGGAAAACAGGTCAGGGAACCAAGATAACAAACAGGCTGAACTGGCAGAGCTGTGTGAGGTCTTAAGAGACGTAATCTATGGTCTCTTTTCTTTGAGGCCCTAACAGTGTAATGGTTAAGAGCACAGACCTTGAATCCAGGCTCCCTGAATTTGAGCACCAGATTCTGCCTCTCAGCTGCCCATTCTTCAGCAAATTATTGAGCTTCTCTGTGCCTCAGCTTCATCATATGTAAAATGAAGATAATGATAATACCTCTTTTAAAGGGTTATATTGAAGATGAAATACGTTAATTCACACAAGTATTTAGAATAGTGCCTAGCCCATAGTGAGCACTCAGTAACTGCTAGCTTGTATTAGCTACTATTGATTCCTCTCTGAGATGCTCTTCTCAGCTGCTCTTCTCTTTGATCTTCTGAATCCATACTTAAACCTGCTCAAAGCCTAATGATGAAGCAAACTGCAAGTGCTCCAAACTGCAAGGGAGTCAGCAAGTCTCAAGTGCTCCGGAGTTGGTGTACCCTGCACATTAGCCTCGCCTTGACTTATCCCTACCGGGTGCTTTTTCAGTGAGGCAGCATATTTTAAAAGGTTCTAGAGTCAGATTGCCTGGTTGGAAACTCCATTCTACTTCTTCTTACCTGGATGACCTCGGGCAAGGGCTTAATCTTGCTATTCATAATGATAGTACCAAACTCACAGGGTTATTATGAGGATTAAATTAGTTCAGTATTCATAAAATTCTTAGAACATTACTTGCACATAACAAATTCTAAGTGAGTTGGTTAAATAAATACCAACTCCAATTAGGAGAAGGAGAAATGTCAATTTTTGTCAAAGAGTGAAATTGTGGGGTAGGGGTGTTAAGAAGGATTGATTCCTTTTCAGGTTGTTATAAGAACTTGAACTATAAAGATTTACTCCTAATTTACTACTAAACTTTCTTCAATGAATTTCAAATTAACAGTAGTCATATTCACTCAATTAATTAATGTGGCAAAGTCCTGAAAAATAATTCTTAGAGTAAATTAAACCCAACTCCTGTAACTCTGTATATATAAAACTTTTCCTACTTAAATTGCATAGGAATATATTTATACCAGTATATATAGGGTATAAACCAAGTCAAGATAAATATGTTTCAATATAATGAGAACTTTTATAAGATGATAGAAAGATATGCACTTTAAGTGAATTTCTGCAATCATTCAGAGATTTAAAAAATTTCATTCTGAGTACCTACTATGTACCAAACAGTGTGTTAAGTTCTGGGTGAACAATGGGAGAACAATAGAGAATACCTGCCTTTCTGTTGCTTACCATCAAAAGGGTAGGCAGATAGGGATAAACAATAATAGGGTCCACCAACAATAAAGCAGGAGAGAGGCCACACACCTGCTTGCTGTGCCACCTGCAAACCATGACTGGCCCTCACTGGTCCCCCACTCTACAGGAAGTCTTACTTCCCTGGCTGGAATGAGGGAGAGGGAGAGACTTGGTGCTTTTCTTTTTCAAACACAATGTACATTGAACTACTGGTAAATGTGTGCAACTTTGTAATACACCTGAGAAATGATACAAAGAAAAGTAAAGACAGTCTTTTCATTTTCTATCAAAAAACCCAGAGAGTACTTGCAGATTGATTTAGCTATTTAAAAAGAATCCAAAGAAAGGACTTTCATGAAGAAGAAGAGTATTTAAAATAATGCTATAGTAATTTTTTCTCTCCAGGAAGACTGTCTAAGCTAGTAGTTAAAGAGAGTAAAATATCCTGCATTCTAAACTTAATTCCACTCTCCTCAAGCTCTGGCCACAGTTAAATTGATTCCTTTTCCATCACCACATATACATCTATTAAACACATTTGAAGGTAGATCCTCTGGGTACCTCTGGGTACACAGCTGGCACTTCTGAGGCTTTGCTAGTTACTTGAGGGCCAGGATGGGAGGTGGTTGGGTTGCAGAAGCAGTCTTTCTGGGCAGGCCAGCTCAGGAACTGGGCTCTTTTAGTAAATTCACTGAAGCTGTAACTTTCTAAAGGAAACCTCTGCATTCTAAAAACAGCTAATACAGCTTCTGTAACTTCTTACCTTAGAAACAGAAAGAGCAGTTTTAATCATTATATAAAAGCAGCTGAAGCATAGGCTGTAGAGTCTGATGAGCTGGCCCTACGCTTCCCAGGTGTGTTACCTTGATTTGCTCACCTGCAATGCTAAGGGACAAAATAGATTTTGCTTGCAGAAAAAAAAAAAAATCATAATGCAGGTTAGTAAAATCATATTGTACACTGTAAAATTTTTTCTATAGTTGTTAGTCCCTCAAATCTGAAAGAATGAATCTGGAAAAATTTTATCTCTTGTAAAGTAGCAGTCTCGCCTATACCTTGAGAACCCATTTAAAGCACTGGTCACTTTGGGTTTTTTGCTTGTTTTTTAGGTTAAAACTTCTCTGTAGATGAATAGGCTTACAGAGCTCTCAACTTGTCTTTCACTACTCGGCACAACAGCAAAAAACTATCTTTAAAGCCAATGGGCATAGAAGGCTGCTTCTTATAAGGCAATGTCAGCTTTTTCTTAAATATGCCAAGACCATAAGAGCAACCAGGTATTAAAGCCCTACTTCAAAGCCCTATCCAGACATTGTGCCAGGTAGTTTATATATGTTACTTCAAATTCTTATAACCACTCACACAAATGTTGCTAATCATTCCCATTTTATAAATGAGCAAATAAGCTCAAAGTGTCAGTTTCTTGCCCAGAGATACCCAGCTAGTAAATAGTATCAATAGATCGGGAATTTTAACCTAATCTGCCTGTTTCTAAAGGTTGAGTGTTTGTTCCTCACCAACTGGCCTACTGCAAGTACAGATGCAGTTATATTAAATCTCAGAAGACGATTTCTGAGTTTCTGAAGACAATTTCTAAAACCTGGGAGCCAAGGGGGTTTTATAGGAGGCCCATTTGCACACTCTAGGCCTATCTCACTGTTTTACCTAGAATGAAACTCAACCTGATTCAGAAGAAAGAGAACTTCATATCTGTGTGAGCATTTCCATGGGTGAAAGAGGTTCCTTCACCTCCTCCAAAAGTAAGAGATTACCTTTACTTTTCTGTCTGGCAACGTTTTCTTTCAGAAGAGTGCCTTGAAAATGTAGGGTAAAAAAGCACTAAAAATATATGTAAGATGTCTGATTGGAATGAAGTAATTTTTTAAGTAGGCCAAGAAAAGAAAATGGAGAGGGTAGAAAAAGAATCATTCTTCTAGGTACGGAACAGTGAGAGTAATGCAGGTACCTGAGAAAGGTGTAGGTAAAGCAGGAAATTTGAGTCACTAAATCAAAGGCCTCCCTCACACTTTGCCACTGTTTCAAGACACAAAACGTCTCTTGAATTTGGAACCTGCAGTGCTAAGGAAAAACACGGCTCTCATCTATAGGAAAACCACATTGCAGCCAATTCTTGATTATCTGTACCCCTAGAGAGTTGCAGTAAGAGAGTTAACATCCTAGCATGGAAATTTACCCACCAGCTTCAAAACCATGAGCTCACCCTCCTTACTTCTACTTTCAAAACTGGATAAAGAGGAAGCAGTCAGGAATAAGAAAGAGGGAACCGGCTTTGAAGGCAGACAGTTCGTATCCTTGCTCCTCCAGCACCAGCTATGTGTTCTTGGAAAACTTTTGAACTTCACTAAACCTCAAAATACTATCAATAAAATGGGGGTTATAAGACCTACCTCTTACTGTTTTTCTAAGGGTAAATGAAATAATACATGTAAAATAACTTTCAAAACACCTGGTACATAATAGGGCCTAAACAGAAACTAGTCATTTTTACCCAGAGCCTTGGGAACAGATTGTACTTCCCTTCATCTGAGAGCTTGAGAAAGATTCCCATCTTACACAAAGGTAAGTCAGAAAGTGAATATCCACAATTATATTTAGTAACGTCTTTGCAAAAGGGGTAAACATCACTGGTGAGTATTTCCCATGCTTTATTTATTAATTGCCTGTGCTCCTGTGAAGCGCGTATCCAGTGGGGGCATCTCTCCCACTAGGATGGACATAAGAAATCTGGCCCCCAGCGTTCAGACCAACTCACTGAAAAATACATGATATGACAATTTGCCATATTTCTTCCACGAAGACAATGGTGCAAGACATCTTCCTAAAAATGTCCAAGAAGAGTGTCAGCTTTGAAATCTTTACAGTTTTTTGTTTGTTTTGATTTTTGTTGCTAGCTTTCTGTGAAAAACGAAGCTGAGATCCTTAAAAATTCCCCGGATGGGGCAAGGGGGATGCTGTTCTCCAAACATCACAGGCTTACAGGAGTTAGCAAGAATTTATGTGGCTTCAGATAATCTCTGCCCAGAGTAGATGGGAAAAAAATAGCTGCTTCCTCCTGAAAAATGCAAATAACTCAGTATAGGTTCTTTAAATGCAAATAACTCAGTACAGATCACTTGGCACTACAGGGTTTGACCATCTCCATGGCTGTAAATGTAAAAAGGTCTTGTCAAAAGCATGTGAACCAGGCAAAAACAAAGGATGCCAGTTGTTTATAGAATCTGGCAGTTAAAATAGTGTCTGTGGGTAAGCAAAGAAAGCAGCTTCTTTTTCTTTCTTTTTTTTTTTTTAAATTAATTAATTTATTTGTTTTTGGCTGCGTTGGGTCTTCGTTGCTGCATGCGGGTTTTCTCTAGTTGCGGCGAGCGGGGGCTACTCTTCGTTGCCGTGCGCGGGCTTATCATTGCAGTGGCTTCTCTCATTGTGGAGCACGGGCTCTAGAGCGCAGGCTCAGTAGCTGTGGTCCACGGGCTTAGTTGCTCTGTGGCATGTGGGCTCTTCCCGGACCAGGGGTTGAACCTGTGTCCCCTGCATTGGCAGACAGATTCTTAACCACTGTGCCACCAGGGAAGTCCAGAAAGCAGCTTCTTGACAAAGTCTTTGGACCTTAATTCTTTGAAGTTTACTTGATATCTTTGTCAGGACCAGGCAGGGGTCCAGAATGACTACTGCAAACTTCGCATCACCCAAGAGACAGGCACAGCATGAACCACTTGGATCCATTAGTCTGACAGAAACAACCAGAATCCAATGCTTTATAATATATAAGCCCCTATGCTGAAAACCAATGGCCTGGAAGGTCAATTTTGGTTTAAAAACAAAAAATACCGTAAACCTCAGAGTACACGATTTTACATTCAAAAAAAGGGAAAAATACAAAAATAAAGGAATTAGTCAGTCCCTGCTTAATACTATGTACTGAGGGTTTGGTTTAATTAAAACCATCAAACCTTTACTGCCTGTATATGCAATAAGCACTATGCTAGGCCCTGAGATGCAAAATATTATCTGGCAGATGTCTAATGAGAAAACTTGTTCTTCACACATGAGCAGAGCAAGTTAAAACTAAGGCACAGTCTTTGTCATTAAAGGGCTCACAGTGTACGTCTTTGTGTGTGACTTGTGTATGTAGGTATTGAGAGAGAGAATGAGATAATATTAAACAAACGTAATACAAATTTATAAATTCTAGAGACATTTATATAATACTTAATATGTTATTAATATATAATCTGTATGTACTATATATAACATATATAATAAATGTTATATGTATGAATAGCACAAAAAGAGGTATAAAAGCCCACGGAAAGAAACAATTCTGCCTGAATGAACTGAAGAAGGCTTCACATAGGAGATACATTTTAACTGTACCAAGAAGGGTAAGTACAATTTTGCCAGTTGAAGAAATTGCAGAAGGGAATGGTTTGGTCATAACAATCCTTACACTTATACCCAAATAAATGATGACAATGATGCCTACTATAGATCTACAGCTACTATCATCACCAAGTTAATATCTGTCAATGAAATAGGTGATAAGACATATTTGGCTGTAATTTAATCAATAAAATATATAATAATATAGACAAGCATTAATCAGATCCTAGGTGTGTCAGACCACAATTATTCTCACCAAGGTATTTGCAATAGATCAGGGGGTAGAAATGTTTTGAAAACTAAGTATGATAGCCAGAATTCTGTCCTGTGTAAAGAGAAAATTTATAAGACTAATTCCATTCATCTATTCATCTACTTCTGTATTCTTTCATTACAAAAAGTTCTTTATTAAACACCTATAGGATGTCAAGCAGTCATTAGATCATACTGTCCTTGAGGATCCATTATGTTCTCATTAAACTGTCTGAGCTGACTTGTAGGGGAGAGCTCACAGGTAGTTTGTCACAGAGACAAATAAATAACATCTGTTCAGTATGATAACCCCTGTTGCAGAGGTGTGAACAGTATCTGGGGGACAAAAATCACCAACCACTAGACTTGCTCGCATTTTATTACCCAAATGGGATGTGAATATACAGTAAAGTGATTTCCATGTCATTTATTGGGCCTCTGTCTTGTGATAATTATGATGCTCAGTGTTTGTGATAATTACGATGCTCATACATTGCTTCATTTCATCCTCACAACAATTCTATAAAGTAGGAGTTACTAGCTTCTTTTACAGATGAAGGAAAATGAGGCCTAGAAAGTTTAGGTAATGTATCCAAGGTAACAAAGCTAAAAAAACATGAACTAGATTGTGAATAAGATCTTACTGCTGCCAAAACCTGTGCTCTTCTACTTTATTTATTTGGCTCTTTTGATTAAAACTACCATGAGAAAAGAGGCCACAAAGAATGATAAGCATGTTAGAACTAAAAGGGACCTTAAAGAGGGATTGTTCACACTCTTTACTTCAGAGAGGCAGAAACAGGCTGGCTCTGTTATCTTGGTTACCAGGGATCTATTTTGTTATCAGTGCAAAAGGCACATGTATAGATGAACAGATTCAGAATAAATACCAGTCCTTCCCAGTCTAAAACAGAGACCCAAGGAGATGAAGTGCATATGAAGAACTGAAATCCAAGGGCAAGACTCTAGCTATTTGACTACCATTTTATTTTATTTCATTTCTCTGTTATACCACATTGCCTCACTTCTGGGTAATTATGATTTCCTATGAATAAATTATTATATTTTCTAAAGCAACCAAAGTTAATCAAATATAAAATTTTAACCAAAGACACTAAGGGTTTTCTTTGATTTCTTCCCCAATGATTCAGTGTTAGAGCCTCAAAATACTCAACAAATATAAGCTTTGCATTAAGGCCATTTTTTTGGGGGGGGGAGGTTTTGTTCTTTGTTTTCCTCCCTGCATCTTGAGTACTGCCATGTGTTCCAAAGTTCAACAAACCTTTGAGCCCTTGAATATGACTGTTAAGAATTCTCTTGTGTTTCTGTTTTTGTGCCAGTACCATACTGTCTTGATTACCGTAGCTTTGTAGTATAGTCTGAAGTCAGGGAGCCTGATTCCTCCAGCTCCGTTTTTCTTTCTCAAGATTGCTTTGGCTATTCGGGGTCTTTTTTGTTTCCATACAAATTGTGAAATTTTTTGTTCTAGTTCTGTGAAAAATGCCATTGGTAGTTTGATAGGGATTGCATTGAATCTGTAGCTTGCTTTGGGTAGTATAGTCATTTTCACACTGTTGATTCTTCCAATCCAAGAACATGGTATATCTCTCCAACTGTTTGTATCATGTTTAATTTCTTTCATCAGTGTCTTATAGTTTTCTGCATACAGGTCTTTTGTCTCCTTAGGTAGGTTTATTCCTAGGTATTTGTTGTTGTTGTTGTTTCAATGGTAAATGGGAGTGTTTCCTTAATTTCTCTTTCAGATTTTTCGTCATTAGTGTATAGGAATGCAAGAGATTTCTGTGCATTAATTGTGTATCCTGCTACTTTACCAAATTCATTGATTAGCTCTAGTAGTTTTCTGGTAGCTTCTTTAGGATTCTCTATGTATAGTATCATGTCATCTGCAAACACTGACAGCTTTACTTCTTCTTTTCCGATTTGGATTCCTTTTATTTCTTTTTCTTCTCTGATTGCTGTGGCTAACACTTCCAAAACTATGTTGAATAATAGTGGTGAGAGTGGGCAACCTTGTCTTGTTCCTGATCTTAGTGGAAATGGTTTCAGTTTTTTACCATTGAGAACGATGTTGGCCGTGGGTTTGTCATATATGGCCTTTATTATGTTGAGGTAAGTTCCCACTATGCCTACTTTCTGGAGGGTTTTTATCATAAATGGGTGTTGAATTTTGTCAAAAGCTTTTTCTGTATCTATTGAGATGATCATATGGTTTTTCTCCTTCAATTTGTTAATATGGTGTATCACATTGATGGATTTGCATATATTGAAGAATCCTTGCATTCCTGGGATAAACCCCACTTGATCATGGTGTATGATCCTTTTAATGTGCTGTTGGATTCTGTTTGCTAGTATTTTGTTGAGGATTTTTGTTATAAAGCAGAAACTAACACACCATTGTAAAGCAATTATACTCCAATAAAGATGTTTAAAAAAAAAAAAGAATTCTCTCATGAAAGAAATATTCTGCTGGTTCCCTAGTAATGTTTCTTTAGAGTGTTACAATGTACATCCTACTTTCAAAAAAGGTTACAGTAAAGTATCAAAATGAATTGTGATACTCAACAGAAAATACTCATTTTTGATAATGAGACCAATTCAACATCCCATAGAATAAAGCCCTAAGAGGTAGATATTAGGAGCGAAGGAGAAAGGCAGTGTAATGAATAGGGTGGTGAGAACTTCATGTATTAAATAAAGCAACCCAAGTGTTTGAATTTGATGTGTTGATGAATTAGGTGCTAATGCATAAAGCCATTCACAGTGGCTGTGATTTGTTGAGCTAGTCAATGTTTTGGATTATGTTTTTAAACAGGGAAATCAATGTCTTGCTGTTTCAAGAGGGAATTTATACAAAATTTCCTCTCTATTTGATAGACTGTGTTTCCTCCTGGAGCTAGCCTGAAGCAAAACTAGGAAGGGCAGATCTTGTCTTTGGCCCTTTTGTGTTGGGGTTCCTCTGAGACAGCCCGCAGCCTGGCCCCAAAGGCATGCTCTATGCCTGCAGCCCTGCTTCTGGGGCTTCCAGGGAAAATCACAGAGCCACTCTGATCCCATAAACCTACGATTTCCATAATCAGACCTGGTCTTAGTACTACTCAGAAATCCTAGGGAATGACTCTAGGAAGCTCTCCTTTCCCATTTTTCTTCAGAGACCATCCCAATCACCACCACACTCTTTGAATCCCTAACGTCATCTCCTCTCTCCTGTAGAAAGCAAATAGGAGTTATTAAGCAGGAACCCTCTTAGCTTCCAGTTTTTCCTATGTGGAGGCTCTGGGTGTGTGTATTCTAGTAGCTCTATTCCAAAACTAATGCACCGCCTGAACTGAGAACCTTCTCCATCCTTTCCTACCTCCTTAGCAACCTCACGTCTTTAAATACACCTCTCTCCTCTATTTTAACGTTTCCCTCTGTAGCTGCTCCAAAAGTCTGCCTACACTTGCTCCATCTCTTCCACACCTCTCACCCCTTCCTTCTCCCACTGCAGTTGGGCTCTGCCTCGCTCCTCCACTGAAACCAGCTGGTAGAGGTCTCCACTAGCTTCCTAGTTGCCAAATGCAAAAAACTTTCTCTCTCTCTCTTGTTGTAGCTATTGGTGATGTGGGAGTCCTGGCATGAGACTGGATATTTTAATTACTGAATTGAGAAAAAGGTTCAGAAAAACAAGGGCCAACTGGAGAGTTTACCTAAAGTGAAGGATAGTAGGAGAGGCACAGAGAAATTAAGACACTTCCCAGTATTCTGTAACTGGTAAGTAGCAGTTCTGAACTTTGAAGCCAAGAAGCTAGGGCTTCTGCTTTTAACCTCTCACTAAACTGCTATTTGTAGTCTCCTGTATTTTTTTCTAACAATGTGCGTCAGACTTTCCCCATAAGTATGTATTGATCTCAGTGTTTAATAGCTGCATTACGTTCTTTTGTGTAGATATACTATATTTACTCAGTCATCTGTTGAGGGGTATTTAGGTCATTTTCAGCTTTCGCTATAACAAAAATAAAGTTGTAATCAACTTTCTTATAGATATGTTTTGTGTTCTTGTGGAAGTATATTTGTATGATAAATTCCTAGAAATGAAATTACTGAGTTAAAGGGTCTATGCTTTATGAAAAGAGATGGATACTATCAATATAAAGGATGTACCAATGTTCATGAAAGTAAGTATGATTTTACTCCATATTTCTGAACTACTTGACTTGATTGACTTCTTTCTCCTTCTCAATGCCTTTTTTTTTCATGGCACCATTTTCTTTCAGTTGATTTTCTACCTCTCTGGCTATTGTTTCTCCATACTTTTAGAGCCTCCTCTTCCTCCATCCTCTCCTTTAGTGCTGGGCTTTCCCAAGGGCTCAGTCTGTTTCTCTTGGTCTATAGATAGCTTTTCCCCAAGTAATTACATCCATGCCAATTGTTTCAACTATGACTTTAATGTACTGATGCTGTCTAATAAATCTAGTCCAGACCCATCTTCTTGGCTCTAGATCTTTGTATCCCATAGCGTTCTAAAATATCTTTTCTAGAAACAAAATTGAGTTATTTGTAGTGAGGTGGATGGACCTAGATTCTGTCATACAGAGTGAAGTAAGTCAGAAAGAGAAAAACAAATACCATATGTTAACACATATATATGGCATCTAAAAAAAAAAAAAAAAGGTTCTGAAGAACCTAGGGGCAGGACAGGAATAAAGACGCAGACGTAGAGAATGGACTTGAGGACACAGGGAGTGGGAAGGGTAAGCTGGGTAAGGGAGAGAGTGGCATGGACATATATACCCTACCAAATGTAAAATAGATAGCTAGTGGGAAGCAGCCACATAGCACAGGGAGATCAGCTCAGTGCTTTGTTACCACCTAGAGGGGTGGGATAGGGAGGGTGGGAGGGAGACGCAAGAGGGAGGGATATATGTATATGTATAGCTGATCACTTTGTTATAACACACCATTGTAAAGCAATTATACTCCAATAAAGATATTTAAAAAAATAAAAAAATAAATATCTTTTCTTAGACATTCCATAGACAATTTGATTTCAGATGTCAAAAGCTGATTTCATTACCTTCCTCTTCAAACTTGTTCTTTCCCCTATTTTGCCTGTGCCAGGGAAAGCCACGATGACCCAGCTAGTCTCCTGAGATAGAAGCTTGTGCATTATTCTACATTCCCTCCCTTAGCCAACATGGCCAATCAATAACCAGTTGTTGTTGGATCTATTTCTTCATTAACTCTCATATATCTCCCATCCCTATGTCATCTCTTATTGAACTATTATAAAAATCAAGAAATAAAACAAAAAACGTATGCAAACACACAGATGTCTTATTTGGGTTTGCATTAAACCTGTGACTTGCTTTGGAAAGAAGTGACATGTTTACAATATTTAGTCTTCCAGGAACATGAGGCATTTCCTCATTTATTCAAATAGTTTATGCTTCTTACTAATATTTTATCACTTCTATCACAATTGTCTGGCCGTCATTCTTCTAGGCTAACCCATGTTTTCTTGATTTCCCTCTAAAATTCTTCTGCCATATATTCTTGATCTCCCAATGTATTTCCTCCACCTTCTAATAATTATGACCACTACATTGTTAGTGGCATTAAAACCTAAATATTCTTACACCTGACTCTTCGGGCTCTTAAAACCTATGAAAAAGTGAGAGGCTGGACTAGCTTACAGAGTTTTTAGCTTTCATGGTGCTTTTCAGGATCATGGTGGCAAGGTTATAGATGTCTCCTAACCGGCTGACAAGGTTATATTTTCCCACAGGTTATGCAAATTAAAAAATAAAACTTTCCCCACTCAAAAACTCCCAAAGCCTTATCAGTTACAGTTTTCATCATATCAATACAAGAATCTACATGTCATAGTCTCTTATAGAGCACCAACGGTTCCATCTGAATCTAGACTCCAACCGTCTGTGACCATCTCAAGCAGTGCCAGATTTACCATGAGACAGATGAGGATTGACCTCTGCCCTCAGCATGGCTTTGGAGGTTTCCATTTTTATTTGTCTGATGACACATAACATCCTCCTATGAACACGGAAAGGTTTTCTGGATCTGCGTTTTACTGAATTACTTGGCATCAAGAATGTCACTTGAGCCCTCTCTTAATACATTCAAAATTACACAAATACTACTTAACAAGAGGAAACATGAAGGTTTTCTAAGACAAAATGGAGTACAGTTTAACTGCTGCAGTCCTTTTTTAACAGATATCCTAATAAAAATGACAGTAATAATTGCTTTGTGAGCCAGGTCCATTTCACAGAAGGGACCAGGCTCAACTCCTATAGGAATTCTTTTATTTAAACTTTTAAACTACCCTATAAGGTATTTATCATTACTATTTTATATTTTATAGATGAGAAAACTGAAGTTTAAGAGATTTAGTGGCTCATCCAATGTCACGGAGTTAGCAAGCAGAAGAACCTGGATATAAATCCAGGCAGTCTGAATTGAGAGTCAGTGTGATTAACTAGATAGTACAGAATAATGGTGAGCTATAATAGAAGGCAACCTTAAATTTTCAATAACCAAAGTTGAGATGATTCCAGACCTGAAACATGTAGGAGGAATTACAAAGAAGTTTCAGTCTTAACTGAAGCCTTTTTAAAAAGTTTCATCTCATATTATGTTGAAATGAGCCTCATGGTAACTTCCATCGTCCATTTGCAATCTCTGAAATCAACAGAACAAAGCCACAGTCTCATTAGGGTCAGTTATTTGAAGCCAGCAATCAGTCTCCTTATTCTCACCACCAATGACTTCCCTATTACCTCACCATCTTCTCTCATTTAAGTAAACATGCTTACCTCCTTAGACTGTCTCTTACATGACCAACTGGACTGTCCTCGCTTGGGCCAGTTCCCTTTTGTGGGTTCTCCTCTTACACTATGGTGTCAGAAGCAAACTCATTATGCATTCAAGAGAGACT
This sequence comes from Eubalaena glacialis, assembly GCF_028564815.1. Classification (NCBI taxonomy): domain Eukaryota; kingdom Metazoa; phylum Chordata; class Mammalia; order Artiodactyla; family Balaenidae; genus Eubalaena; species Eubalaena glacialis. The sequence continues at coordinate 58,735,063 of NC_083725.1, read as the reverse complement.
ATCTTGTCCCTTAGTTATAATTCTACCAGGATATTTTTAAGTCCTCCTAACTCATGGACCATTATAGTGCATGTTTCTACTTGAGTCTCAAGAAAGTGTCTTCTACTTCTCTCTGCGTCAGGTATTCTCTTGGCTCTTGGGTGCAATAAGGAGCTGGGTCACAACTGAGGGAAAGGATGAGGCAATTAGTAGCTTACTGCCTCTCTAAGCATTTCTTGGGAGAAAGCATTTTTGTACCTGATCACTCTGCAAGATTCTGAGACAGACGGATCTCTAGCTTTAGTTTCCTTATGCACATACAGCATTAATTGTAACTCAGCTGTTCTGTTTGCAGATGGCTGTGTGCGTAAACGATTTCTTTGTAGAATATGAAGTGGTACCTTGTAGGTCTAGCAACATAGTACACTACATCCGCAAGCCGTAACATGAGCGTATCTTGTAGAGATCCAAAAGCTTTCTACTCTACTACTGTCTGCACCAGCTCCCCCATGGAACCTCTTTTTAACCCCCAAAATCCTCTAAGTTTTGTGTGATTCCTCACCTCATCTCACCTCACACTAAATCTTGGGGACTATCATATCTGTCTAATTCCTCCTCATTTACTATGAACCCTTCAAGGGCAGGGACTACGGATCACTTATCTTTATATTCCATATAGCATCTAAAACATAACTGGACATGCATAAATATTTGTTTGCTTAAAGAATTAAGAAGAGCCTACCATAGATCACTTTCCTCGGGGGCGGGGGGTGATACGTGGCTATATTTCACTTGCTAGTTGTGCAATTTTTGCCCAGTCACTTAACCTCTCTGACTCCTAGTTCTTCACCTGTAATTGGTAATAAAACAGTATATGCCTTAAACAGTTATTAGGAGAATCTAATCAAATAATAAATGTACAGAATAAACCTGGCCCATATTCACCACTTAATAGGTCCTACCATTCTTACCGTTATTCTTACTTCTACAAAAAGACTTGCTGTTTTGTTTTGTGATATTTGTTTGTTTTCTTTTCTTGCTGGCTGGTGAGTCCAAGGTCAGAGCCTGAGTCTTACTTATTTTTGTACTTGGCACAAAAGAAATGTTTATTGGATCAAAAGCTACCTCGCATCAACCTTCTGCTTCATCACATTTGTTCCCTTACTACAGGAGTGTCTTCTGGCATGCAGTTCAGAGGGAGAAGTTTGCTGCCGCCCTTCTCTTGGGACTCCCAGGTAGCTGTAGTTCCAGCAGGCTTCCTAGCACTCTCTTCTTCCCCATTTCCAGTCCTCAACAGATCACCTGTCTCTTAACCACACAGAGCTTTGAAATAGCTCTATATTTTTCTTATCCTGCTTCTTTAAACAAGCACGCTTCTTGAAGGAGAAACATATCTAAAGTTTCAGACACTTTCTGAATTTCTGTTCCTTTTAATTGAAGTTCTATGTGTAACATAGAGATAGATAGAGAATGCAACCTAAATGTCCCTCGATAGAGGAATGGATAAAGCCAATGTGGTACATAAATACAATGGAATATTACTTAGCCATAAAAAAGAACAAAATAATGCCATTTGCAGCAACATGGATGGACCTAGAGATTATCATACTAAGTGAAGTAAGTCAGACAAAGACAAATGTCATATATCACTCATATGTGGAATCTAATTTTTAAAAAATGATACTAAATGAACTTATTTACAAAACAGAAACAGACTCACAGATATCAAAAACAAACTTATGGTTACCAAAGGAGAAATGTGGGGAGGGGGGGATAAATCAGGAGCTTGGGGTTAACATATACACACTATTATATATAAGATAGATAACCAACAAGGACCTGCTGTATAGCACAGGGAACTCTACTCAATATTCTGTGATAACCTATATGAGAAAAGAATCTGAAAAAGAATGAATATATGTACCAGCTGAATCACTTTGCTGTACACCTGAAACTAACACAACATTGTAAATCAACTATACTCCAATAAAATTAAAAACAAGAATGCATCATAAAAGACTTGCTCCCCTGAAAAACTGAAATGCTGGCCAGCCATCTATCTCTGACATAAGAAAGGCTCTGATCTGCCCCATGCATTGTACCCATTACTGAGAGATTTGCAAGGTGACATTACCCATTCTATTGCCTCCTACCCCACTGCCTTTCATCTCATATCTTATAAAAAATGGAAACGGAGGCAGAACATTGACCTATGACCCACGGTTACTCAGTTTCTACAAAGAGTGCCAAAAGCCTCAGGACAACGCAAGCGTATTTGACTCCACACATTTTAATGTCGAGTAGCCTACTTGGGGGTTCTAAGTGGGGAAAAGACTATTAATCCAATGACACAAATAATCCTCAACTTCCTTTTAGCCAAGAGTTGAAATTTTCTGTTATCTTGAATGTTTTACTAGGGGACAGAGCAGAAAATAAAGTTCATGGGTCACTGAATGCCACTGATTAAGCGAAAACTACCAAGTCACAGAGAAAAGGAGTATTCAGAGGCAAAGGCTCAGGTTTGGAGAGAAAGAGATGCCCAGAAGACAGAGCAGCAGAGTTTAGAGCCAGGAGATCTGGGTGTGAGTTGTGTTTCTGTCACTTTATTTTGTGACCTTGGGCAAGTCACAGTCTCTCTATCCTCTTCATCCTCATCTGCAAAATGATGACAAAAATCTACTTTGTTTTCTTTATAGGGTAGTTGCGAGAATTAGATGTATGTGCAAATGTTTACAAATGGCAAGAAACTATGCAAATGCTCCTCTTCATTTCTCTCGGGGGGCCTGTTCATCCACCCATGCACATGTTTCATTTGCCAGGGCTCAAATCTTCTGGATGGCATTTTGCCAGTTCATTTCCATTCACTAAAACAATCAACATTCAACAATCGACAGCAGAATATTGCTCTGGGCCCCAGAGTAGAAAGCAAGACATTTATTCATGACTTGATAACAGAAAAAGAGAAAACTTGTTACCTCAGGTCAATTTCCACCAGGCACAAGAAAGGCAAGGAGACCTACAGACACAGTTAACAAGTCTCACTCTGGCATACAACCTCTGCGTGGAGAGAAACACCATACAAAGAGCCGATTGTTGGTCCATATGGCACGCATAGATGGGTTAAAATCATGATACATTCAGTTCCAATGCATCTGTCAGTAGCAAAGGATCTCTTCCATGTGTATAACCAGTCCAATCCTCCTAAAGTATTTGGAAATAGATCCAACATCTGTTCAATTCTCTGCAAAGGCATCTATTAGACTCACTCAAACTAAGGAGGAAAATAAAAATCACCCCAAAATTATATAAGGCTGTTTTCTAAAAAGGTCAATCAGTATATAAAAATGTGAATCAATAAAACAATATAAAACGCTGAAAGTTAAGAAAAACAGAAAAACTTTATCTTACTAAGAATACAGCTGAAGGTTGTGAAAAAGGAAATATAAGTTAAATATAGCATAGTAGGGAGGAAAGAGAAGGACTCTGGGCTAGCTATTAGAGATCTAATAACCTGCCACGAATTGTATTTAGGATCGTGGAAAAGTCTCTGGGTTTTGTTGTGCCCCATTTCCTTAATTGGAAATAGGATAGTTGAATTTAAATAATCTGAAGTATAATGGAACCAGACAGACCTGGGTTTAAATCTCAGTTCTAGCACTAATGAAGTAACCGTGCAGAATCACAAAATTATTAGACCTTTGGTATCCTCATCTGTTAAGTGGAAATAAGATTAACTCCCTCAAAAGATTGTTACAGGTGTTAGATAACATGCATTTAAAATACCTGGGGCCATAGTAGGCTGAACCACTATGATTGAACCACTTTAATTATCCTCTCCAAGAGTCTATGTTGGAGATACATATAAACATATACGTCTATGTTTATCATGTCAAGATCAGATAAAGCTAACAGTTTTACCTATAATAATTGCTATTTATTGAGCCCCAACTCTGGATCAGGTATTGCCTCTATCTCTAATCTTAACAACTATTCTGAAAGGAGGTATTACTGGCCCCATTTTATGTACGGTAAAACTGAGGTCCAGAGAGATTAAGAATCTTTCTCAGGGTCATGTGACTAGTAAAAGCTAGAGCAGATATTCAAAACCAAGCATGACTGACTCACGCAAATGTACTAGTCCCTTTCCCAGTAGGACTTCAATTAAAAAAAGAAACATGTATACTAACCTTATGGCAAGAAAGTGTACACCAGAAATGTTTCAGAGCACTGAAGCTTGTGGAGCCCCACATAACAACATGTGGGGAAAACCAAGCAATGGCAAACAGTAATAATCTGTGATGGAATGACTGTAGATAGGAATGTTATGAGGAACCACTGAGGGAGCCAAGAGCCATAGCCATGGCAGTGACCAGCTGGCTCTCTGCTCCTGCAGCACTCTTCCTAAGAAAGCAGCCACCCGGTCCATACATCAGTCTAATCTCAGCTATAGGCTCTGGCTTCAACACCATCCCCAGTCAAAATTTAATGTAGTTGTCCATTGACCCAATATTATAGCAGAGGCTGCTAATTATCCTCCTACAGTAATTTATTCCTTCTTCCTTAGATTTCCCCAGTTTTTAATTGGGTACAGGGCTCATAACCATCTAAAATAAAGATGACATTTCCCAGCCTCTTCGGTATCTAGGTATGGCTATTTGACTTAGTGCTGGACAATGCAATTTAAGTAGACTTGTTCTGTAGAGGAACTATTCCTAAATGGGGAGTGAATAGCTTCTTCGCCCCTTTGTCCTTCTTCCATCCTTCCTCCCTCCTGCAGGATGGAATGTAGGCATGATGGCTTAATCTTGAACTGCCATCTTGAGTAGGAGATGGATTTCTTATGTTGAGGTTGATTGAACAACAAGATAGAAGGATCCTGTGTCCCTGATAATCGTGTTATTGTCATCCTTGATTGGACTGCTTATTTCTAGGTTTCAGTAATGTGAGAGAGAAAGGAACTTCTACCTTTTATTTCAAGTTTTCAGTCACTCACAGGCAAATTTAATTCTAACTGACACAAGTGTCAGGTCAACTTGTGTTAGCTCTAATCTAATCTTGTATTTCAGGGTGGAGCTTTGTCTTGCTTTTGCCAGCTCGCTTTTGTTTGAAGTCCTGTCTGTCTCTGGATCCTGGACCTAAGGAATGGGCTCTGTAATCTGCTCCCCAGCCTCCACTGGATCTCCTACATTGCTTTTCCAAGATTCCCCTTTAGTTTTCTTTGGGTCTGGACAGGAATGACATCTTCTTTACGTAACTCTTGGCTGCCAATGAACTTTTCTTGATATTTTCTGGATATCTAGGTATGCCCATTGTTAGAAGCTCTACCAGTTCTTTGGGGCTGGACAGTGCTTTTGTGACTGTGGAGCAAGGAACACACACACATACATACAGATCTCACAGATATTAGAAATAAAAAATGTGAAGTCAACTAAATTATCTGACAGTCCCTCACTCCTTTTCCCAGTTTCTGGTCCTTATAATTCTCTGGACACTGGTTTTCAGCATCACATCTGTGAGGCATTTAGGCCAACTCTTAAGTTTTAGAGGGCACACAGGGCACAGAAGACCACCCTCCCTTCTGACACCAATTGTAAGCTTGCAGGTTTCCCCAAGCCACTCTCAGTTCTAATACATTAGAAGGACTCACAGAACTCACTGAAAGCTGTTATAGTCACAATTTTGGCTTATTACAAGGTGAGGGTAGAGATTAAAATCAACCAAGGAAAGAAGTCCAGTCCATCAAGCAGAGTTCAGATAAGGTAACCAAAGTGGAGGTTTTGTTGTCTTCTCCTTACAGAGTCAAGGATGCATGGCTCTCCTGACACTGATCTATGATAATATGCACAGAGTATTACCAGCCAGGAAGCTCACCTGAATTTCAGGGCTCAGAGTTTTACTGGGGCTGAACCACACACTGCCCACATAGTTGACCTTTATTCTCCGGCCCTTCCAGAGGTAAAACTGATAATATAGAGCCCCAAATCCTCATTATAAATCACACTCAGACCTTCTGGGACCAAAACGCCCAAGCAAAGGGGGGTTTCTATCAGACATAATATTCCAAGCGTCGAGAGGGCAAAGCTGAACCTCTCCTTGGATAAGATTAAATTCTTTACCACACAGCACCTCTCTCAGCTCCCAGGATCCTGGACTTCATATTGGCAACTCCAATATTTCACTGGACACCCTGACACTCCATCTGGATTATCTCCAGATGACCCCCTGAAGCCTGGTCTGATACCTCTCTTAAGTACTAACAAGGAAGAAATTTGATGGACAAACCAACCTGACCCCAGAGTAGAAATACTATGATCTGAGGCAGCAAGAAAGAGGGATGCTTTTGTTGACGCCTAAAGAAAATATTCTTAGCTTCAAACTAGACCATGATGGAACAGGCTGTAAGAGAGGGAAAATGTACATCCCACACCAGCCTTTTGATCTATGCTTTTTCACATGAAAGCCATTTCCATCAGCAGCATTGAATATGAAGAGATATATAAATATACACACTGACCCAGGCAATGGGAAATATACCACAGATGCAGATCTTATTCCTTCTGACAAGGGCAAGGTGACTGAGTAGGCCAGTTCCTTTTCTTACTTCCTGAATTTGTGATTTAATTGAAATTGGGGCCAGGCCATAAAATGTTTCACCGCATGTTATAAATAAACTCTTTGGCCTGAAGGACTCAAATTAACTTCAAGTTGTACATTTTTATAAAGAATACATTACAGTTTAATGTGGGAGTGGGAGGATCTAAAACAATTCAAGCAGTGATGATTAATTAAAGTTAGTCTGCAACATTTCCCAGGGTCTGCAGATGGATCATAAAATAAAGTTTTATGACTTTGTTACCACATATACTCCCCACTCAACTCACTACAGGTAAAGCCACTTAGATTTTCTGTGTGTAGAAAACAATACCAGAATACAATTCTTGTTGTCCTTGTAGGTAGCATCTATTTCCTGCATGTTCTAGGGATGTTATGAGACAGTTTCCTAGCTTGAGGGCCCTTGAATAACAATGAATGGTTTTATTTTTTTCTTCTGAGAGCATCACATGCATTTACCTTGCAGAATGAAGGGAAATAAGTTGCACTCACAAATGTAGCAACATAATTTAGAGAGTGGACCAGATTCAAAGCAGGGAGTCTTGAGCTCTTCCTCTGACTTAAACTGCATATGACCATGGGGGTTTGCTTCAACTTCTGAGCCTCAGTTTCTTCTCACAAAAAATTAAAATACGACTAATGCCTATCTCACTAGGGATTATAAATATATTTGTAAAACGGGCCTTAAAACTATAGAGTGCCATGAAAACAATTTCTATTGTGTGTGCTGTTAAGTGGAAATGTATCACCACTTAATAATGTAGTATTTACTGTGGGCCAAGACCTGAGGTAGAAGCTTGGGGCACAATAGTGAATAAGACATGAACCCACCCTGTGAAGTGCTCATAATTTAGTATGTCTGTAGGTGTGTGTGTTTGTGTTGTGAGTATGTGTGTATGTGTGACTGTGAGTATGTCTGTGTGAGGTGGGGTTCTCTAAGTTTCTAGAATCTACAAAAACCATTTGGTAGCATAGTCCTTGATCATTAAAGGTATTTGATATAAATATTTATATATTGATCATTTAATGTAAATCCAGAGATTTCTCTTTTCAAGTTTGCTTAAGAATAAAAAGTATAAGACATACTGAATCAAGGTTAAAGAGAAAGGGAGTACAATATCACCTATACAAAGTCCACCTCCACTTTTATTTATTTGGGGGGGGGTGGCTTTAACTTTTTTCCTTTAAGATTTCTCTAATTAGGGAACCAGAGATGGAAACACATGCAGTATGATGACATGGACTTAGAAGGCCACCTCTCCTCAAGCTATCTCTCTGCCTCTACGGCCATTCATTCAGATGTCAGTATCAGATTGTCAGTCCTTAGACTTAATTTCTCTATAAATCTCTTTTTAAAACCTGTCACTTCTGAGAAGGCATGATTTTGCCTAGTAGAGGTCCTGGTCAGATCCCTTCAGTCAGAGATAAAACCTGTGAAGCCATGAGTTTTACTCTTAACAAATTGGTACATTTCCTGAGCCAGTCAGCTAAAAGTAAGTCCTGAGAGGACACAAGTTATCAGGCCACATGATAACATCACCTTCTTCCAATTTCCTAGCCAATAAGACCAACTTCATGAGCTAAATTATTTCCGCTGTTTATTACTGGAAAGTTCCTTTTCCTTAGTATGTCTTCCTCTTGCACTTAACCTTCTCCCTTTTGAAGGTCACCTCAGATATCACCTATCCTAGGAAACCTCACCACATCCTCTTTTTCCCTCTCTTCCCTGATCCAAGGCTAGATCAGAGATGGATGCTCTGGGTTTGAGCATCAGTAAATCAGAACCTATTCCAACAGTCTATCAACAGGATAACTTGGAAGGCAGGTACCACATCTTATACATCTGTGCTTCCACAAAGTAGACACAAAAGCACAGCAAATATTTGCTGAATAAATACATGAATGAATGCGATAAGAATATAGAATGGTACTTATTTGCTCTCTCCTTTCTCTAGATCCCTTTATGTCCTGTTTGTCTAGGACTGTCCTGATTTATGACTATTAACCCAGCATACTTATGTGCTATCTTTCACTCCCCAGAATGAACAGGTTTGGATGATGAATTTATTTGGATGATAAATTTGTTCCTTTTTTTAAAGCCCCAGCCTTTTAATAAGCAAAAAGATGTTACAAAACTTTCTCCATCCCATTTGGAAGAATAGGTCTTGCTAAATGTACGTTATCAAAGATGTTACTGTTCAAAGAAATTATTAGAAAATGGAAAACAATACAAAATGCCCACTTTTAGTTACAGGTGAATTTATTTAATCTCAAAGTCAGAATTAGCTTAATATTGGCAGATATTAATTTTGGAAGAAGGCTCAATACCAAATTTCTTTTCTTTTTCTTTCTTTTTTATGTTAAAAAATTTGAAATTAAGATATAATTCATATACCATAAAATTCACCTTTTTATAATTCAATATATATAATTCAATGTTTTCAGTATGTTCACAACACCCTATTTATCCCTGAAGCTTTTTGTGGGCCCCTTATATGGATCTCAAGGTTCTCCCGTTCTTGGATCCAAGTTCCCATATCTAGTTATTGAGCACATGCTGACCTGGGGAAAATGTCCTTTATTTCAGCAGGTCTCACTGGTCTTATTCTCCCTCCACGCCTGCCTCTCCCCAGCTCAAATCAAAGGGGCTTGTAAATATCTAGACTCCAGATCTGATACTTGTATCCACGGCCAAGCCATGACTATAGGACTCCTATTTAGAAGTTCCAAGTTTCCTTTGTTGACAACTAGAATTTAGTTTTTTAATCCCAAAGTAAAGTTATAGGCAGAGTAACAAATGCTCTTTTATTCTTTAAGAGCCTTTCTTCTGAGTGAAGAAAAGTGGCAGCCACATTTTTATGAAATACTTGAACATTTTTCAAGTGATCCTTTTTATTCTATGGATAACCAACTGTATATAATCACAACTTAGTGCCAAGTATTAGCTGTCAACAACATTTGTGTACATATAGTCCCCTTTAAAAGGAGTTTCAATTCTAAGCCTCCTCCTCAAATCTCTCAAAAACAGAAAAACAAGCCTGAAATTATTTGCTCACTACAACTGCAAATTCCATCTATTTCAAATGGCTTAATTACAAAGTCACAGAATGTAATAAAAATGACAACTAACTCTGAGTTAGCAAGTACAATTATAATTAATAGGAGACTTTGACAAATGTTTATAGTGCTTTCAAAACAGGAGGTCAGAACATTGATTACAGTGGTAACATAAACTTTTTTTGTTTCCTATTTATAATTCAAATCCAAGTTACCACATATTGTAACATGTGGCAAAGGTCCCAGCTTTTCAAGCTTAAGCTTAGAGTACAGGTGACTGACTCATAGAACAAAACAGAACACCAGGCAGGACAGATGGGAGATAGGGCACTGTGGACCAAAAAGCTTGGAAAGTGTCCAAGAAATTAGAATTGATTTCCAGGTATGTTCTGGCCTCTGTGTTTCTTTCTACTGTACATCTTCCCCTCCCCCACCAGCACCCTACATAGAATAATAGGAAGATGCTGATATTCAATGATTATGTTAGACTGTATTATTGTTTTCAGTTATTAATAACTATCCACTGCTCTTTCTTTTAAAAAAATACACAATCCCGTCCTTTGATTTTGGTTTGGGTCATATTATATGCTTTGGCCAATGAAATATGAATGGGTATGACGTGTGTTATGTCTAAGCAGGAGCTGAGTTTCTGCCAATAATCTTGCTTTTACACTCTGCCATGAAAATGGCATGTCTCAGTTGGAGACATGTTAACCTTTCTCTAGCTTGGGTTCTAGGATGAGAGGACAAGGGGAGCAGGTACTCAGCCAGAGACTGGTCATAGTGACTCTCAGCCTACAAGTACATAAGTAAAGAATAAGGGGTTGTTTCTGTAAATCACTGAGATGCTGGGTATATTTGTTATCATAGCTGACTTATACAATGATAAAGATGATAGATAACATTTATGGAGCTTTACAATGTGCCAGACACTATTTTAAGTGCTTTCTGTATGTTATTTAATTCCATTTTGCAGATAAGGAAACTAAAGCAAAGAAAGTTAAGTAATTTGCATAAAGTTACATAGTGAGTAAGTGGTCAAGCCTAAATTTGATCCTAGGAATTCTAGTTTCAGAGGCTAAGATCATATCTATTATGCTTTACTGCCTCTCCATATATACATCAGTCATGTTTTTGATATTCTCCAAATATTCAAAACTCCTTCTCACCTCCATGATTTTCCACATGCTAATCCCCTGTCTAGAATTTCTTTGCACTCTTTTCTCACCCAGGAAACTCCTATTCATTCTTCCTAAACCAGCTCAGAGAGAAAATTTTTTTGTCAGTCTAACAGCTCTTTATCCACCAGCCCTCACTCCTACCCACCACCCCTCCAGCCCTTCCTGGACATAGTTGATTCTTTCCTTTATGATGACATCACATTTCATAAATACTTTTGTTATTACACCGTTAACTACTTTTTTCAGTCCTATCTTCTTCTCTAGATATTGAATTTTTCAAGGGTGGGAAAAATATTTCATTTATCTTTAAGTCTCTAGGGCCAACCAATTTGCCTGTGACTATGTAACTATGATACACAGTCAATGACCAGAAAAAGTTTGATGAATAAATGTAAGGGTTTCAGTGACCAATTTAATTTATTTTTAAAGCCAACCAAAAAAAGATCTGGGAATAGATGAACATTCTATTAGTGTATAGTTCTATTTTTGTGGCTGAGTTCACATTCTAAATCTAAAATAGTTACAGTGCTCAGCACATTAAATCCCCTCCACCTGTGACATGATCTCTTTAGCACGGGTGAAGCTGCTCCCCCCAACTCCCACCCTCTGAAGATTCCTATAGGCATAACCAGGAATTAGGCTAAAGCATTGTTACCTAAACCCCTTTCCTCCCATTTGCATTTCTTTGCCTCTCAGCCGAGAAAAACTTTTGGACCCAAAGGAATGGACATCTTTTTTCATGAAGGAGTTAGAGGCTTCATCATAGACCAATAGGGATTGTGATGGTTAATTTTATGTTTCAATTGGACTAATCCACATGGTACTCAGATGCTTAGTCCAACATTATTCTGGGTGCTTTTGTGAGGGTTGTTGAATGAGATTAACATTTAAATCTATAGACTGAGTAAAACAAACTGTCCTCCATTATGTATGTAAACCTCATCCAATTAGATGAAGGTCTGAATAGAACAAAAAGCTGATCCTCCTTCCTCCAAGGAAGAGAGAATTCTCCTGTCTAATGACCTCTGAAATGGGACTTTGGCTCTCTGGTTCTACAGCAGCTTCTGCCCTTTGGACTCAAACTAGGACATTGGCTCTGTAGATTATAGAATTGCCAGCCTGCCTAATCATGTGAGCCAATCCTTTAAAATAAATCTCTCTAGATAGATAGACAGATAGATGTAAATATAATGGATATCTATTGGTTCTGTTTCTCTGGAGAATTCTGACTAGTACAGGGATCAAACATCTAGGGACTTTCCCACTAACAGTGAAATAATTTGGTGCCAATTGAATATACTTTCCAAATAGCTAGCTCCATACGTCATTAGATGTGTGTTTATATATGTATATAGTATGTGTATTTACATGTATACACACACATATGTACAATATATATTTATATTTAAATAATTTCATAAATCTCAGAACAGTTTTCAGAGGTAATTATAATTATCCCCATTTAGTGGATGAAGAAACAAGGCTTAGGAAGGTTTACCTAAGGGTAGATCGCCAAGAAGTATGAAACTGAGATCAAAATAGGATCAACACCCAACTTTGAGTGACTCCAGAGGTCTAAGTTATTAATCACTACACCACACTATTGAAAATAAGCTTCATTTCATGGAGGGCAAACCTTATGTGTTCTCTTATCTTCTTTAACCCAGTTTCGCCTAAATTATGTGAGTTATATATTAGTCCATCTTATTTCACTTATTATTGATGAGAATGACACCACTTTGAGCATCTATTACATGACCATTATCACAGAGGTGTTTTGGATACACTGCCTCTAAAGGGGGTCTTTCTGAATACTCAGAGTTGGGCATTATCTACTCAACTTTACACATGTGGACACGAGGCTCAACGAAGTGTAATGGCATGTACAAGTTCAAGCAGCTAGAAAGTGACTGAGTGGTGGGAGGAGGGTGGTGAACCCAGGTCTGGCTCCACTCTTTTCCTTACACTGTTTCCCAGAAATAAGTCCTGTAACACCCAAGAGCACTCAAATGCTCTTTCACCCAACTACCCAGTTTAGTTCTGCTAAGTTTCTGGATTCAGAAGAAACATGGTGGGCTTGTGTTGGATATGGCTATAGCTTCTACAGTAGGCTTCTATAGGAAAGAAGAGGGCATGATATAGGCTCCTCCTGAATTTTGTACAAAGTCCTGATATGCACCCTGAGAGGCAGCATAGGAAGTAGTCAGGAGCATGGATTCTGGAGGAAGGTTGTCTGGGTTGAAGTCCCAGCCCTGTCATTTACCAACTGTGTGCCCTTGAGCAATCTGCTCAACCCCTCTGTGTCTCAATTTCTTTAATTGTAAAATAGAGCAATAATGTTTGCCTAATAGGATTGTGTAAGTATAAAATGAGTCAATATACATTTAAAAAAGGGAACTTGTGATTCGCACATACTAGGCTCTCTGTAAGTGTTAGCTATTATTGTTGTTAATACTGAATACTTCATGTTCTTATTTGCAATTTATGAGACGACAGAGAGAGAAAACACAAATGTGTTTCTAAATTCTGACACCATTCTCACTTGGCAGGTAAGTAATCAACATGATAAAATAGAAACATTAGGCTATCCAGATATTTCCACACAGTGATAAAAGCTAATGTATCTCTTGTAAAGGAGAAAGCACCATTAGTATGGAGCTATAGACATGGGTAATATGAAAATATGAATAATATAAGCATAAATAGTAAAAACACCGTAATGATAAAATATAAATTCATGTCCTATTCTTAGACAAATAAAGTATTTAAAGTCAGAATTGAAAGAAGAGGGGATAGAGTATAGATTGAGGTTTAATAAGTAGATTTTATTGTACAAAATTTATCTTTGTCTCCCTACACAAAAACATTAACTTTGGTAGAAAGAGCACTGAACTAAGAGTCAAACGACTTGAGTTGTTATTCTGGATAAATTTTTTCCACAGCTGAGCAACTTGTGGAGCGGTAATGTTGTTCTCTACCCTTGAGAAAGCAAACAGAAATAACACGGACTCTGAGTCAGACAGCTCTCACTATGGGCCCAGCTCGGCCACACACCTGCTGCATGACAGTTGTAAGTTAATCAATCTGCATATGAGTGCCAGAAGAAGACAGCAATGCCTATTCTGTATGAAGTATTTTGTAGAGGGCCCAACAGAGAGTACTCTCAATAAATATTTGAACCCTTGTCTCCGGTCTCCATTTTGCTCACCTATAAGTCCTTTCCATTATATTTCCATAATACTATGATCCTGAGTCCAACATTCTAGGCTGACTTTATTAAAGAAGTTGCTAAATGGATTCTTCTGGCATTTTCTATTCCACAGTGCATTTCTTTAAGCAGCTGAATTTTAAAGATAGGTTTCGGCAAATATTCTCAGCATCCCAAATTTATCCTTGACTAACCAAATAGAAAAAGACCAGCTTCCCAGATACCATTTCTGTGAAGAGAATTGCTGTGACCAAAATGCCTCCTTGACTGAATGACCTTTCTGATAAGACTAAATTGAAATGGCTTAAGTACTCATTATAGGTTTACTTAGCTCTACAGTTGATTCCTTCAAGCTGTATCCATCGAATGTTTGGACGGCATCAAAATCAGCATTCTGGGAAGAAACACTGAAACTTTCAAAACATTCCCTTGGTGGTTTCAGGTGTGTTCTTTCCAAGCAATAGCTTTTTAGTTCTAAGGCTGTGAGTCAAGCCACAGCACTGTTTACCAATAATTCTTATCTTCCTCTTCCCTCCTCCATTTCTTCACCTAATTGTCAAACATTTTGTGGCAATATTTTTACATCCAGTTGTTAAATTAATATCTTTCACTTTCATGCAACAAGACACAAAGCACTGTACAAAAAACAAACGGTGGCCATCCATTCAAAAATAGTTAAGGATCTGCAATGAGCCAGGCACTGTTCTAGGTGTGGGTGGTAGAAAAAAAAAATAGACAAAAATCCCTGACCTCACAGGTATATATTCAAGTAGGGGAAGATAACAGTGAACAAATGAATAAATACTTTATACAGTATATCTCATCTTGATAAATACGATGGAGAAAAATAACACAAGGAGGGGAAGAGGAAGTCTGGTGGCCAAGGAAGGACTCACAGAGATGATGATATTTGAGGTAAGATCTAAATGAGGTGAGGGACAAACATGTGGCTGCTGGGTGGGGGGGACGTTTCAGATCAGGGGAACAACAAGGTCCTGAGGTGGGATCACATATAGCATGTTTGGGAAATGGCAAGGAAGCTGAAACAAGGGCAAAAATGGTTGGGGGTGAAAACAGAAGGCCCTGAGGTGCCCAGATCCTGAGGAAAACATTCACCAGTCATGGGGACTATGTGTGCCAAGGCAGGAGAATGGCAAGCACTGGTTGTTCTCTGAAAATACCAGGCTGCCCATATTTTGTTGCCATTAATTGATACCCAAGAATTAATGCACTACTATCTATTTTGATATTCTACTCATCATATCTACTTATTTACTAATTCATTCTTAGAATTTTTCACTTATTTTGACAGATTATTAGTTAGCATCTATGGTGTAATGTGCTACAGAGGTAGGGATGAACAACACGCCCTCAAATATTATGGCAAAGATTCACCAAACCATGTTTCTTTCCCGCCCCCCACTGCCCCCAAACATAAAGCTTGACTACATTTCCCAGCCTCCTTTGAAGTCAGTAAGGGTCACCTGACAAAGTTTTGACCAAATGGAATGTCAGAAGAAGTGATGTACTCTATTTTTAGGCTTAGTCCCCTAAATACCTCCCGGGAGATCCTCCATGGTCTCTCTCTTCCCTCATCAGCTAGATGGATACAGAGAATCAGTTGGTGACTCTGAGACCCTGGGGATGGTTGGAGTCATTTGGATGGAAAGATCTAGATCTGGGATTGAATATCTATATGGAGCAGACTCTATTTTCTCTGCCACTCTCCATCCACCACAAAGATCTGGACTATGAAGAGAGAGAAACAAACCTTATCCTATTAAGCCATTGAGATTTGTTCAGCAGTTGGCCTGCATCGATTATTACAAGGAATTCACCTTCTGGTAGAAAAAAGAGCATTACAATATTGGTAGTAAGTGCTACAATAAGTAAAGTATACAATCCCCTGGGATTCAATCCACATATTGAAAGGATTGGGGAAAGTTTCTAAAAAGAGTTGAAGCTTGTGTCAGGATTTAATGAAAGGGTAGCATTGACCTGACAAAGAAAGGTGAGACAAGGACATTCCTTGCAGAGACCAGAACATGCAAAGGAACTGAGACACAACAAAACAGGGCCTGTTGTGGAAAATATAAAAATTTCTCTTGACTGGAGATGAGGGTGTATGGGGATGACGGCAGGATGGATTGGTAAAGATCAGATTTTACAGGCCCAATACACCATCCAAAGGAGTTAAGACTTAATCGTGAATGAGATGGAAAGAGAAATTATATGGTCAAGGTCCAATCCAACCTTCCTCCTGACCTCATTTGCACCTTTTCAGCTTCCCTGTGCTTCTTCACCATTCAGTGTTATCTCTCATTAACAAGATGTCCATATTCTCAATAAGATGAGTAAGTTCTCAGAGGGCAGGCTCTCTCTCTTCTTCTAATTTGGTTTACGAGATAGGAAGTACTCATTCAAAGTATTTATCATATTTAAATCTAGAGCACTTTTATTACATTTTTTTTTCAGTTTCTCATTTTATACCTCCAATATAAATATTGATAGATATAATCCTCATAAACTCTTTGGAGTCTTTAAAATTTCTTTATTTTATTATTTTTTGAATTTTTATTTTATTTTATTTTTTATAGGGCAGGTTCTTATTAGTTATCTATTTTATACATATTAGTGTATATATGTCAATCCCAATCTCCCAATTCATCCCACCACCACCCCCACCCTCTGCTTTCCCCTATTGGTGTCCATACATTTGTTCTTTACATCTGTGTATCTGTTTCTGCCTTGCAAGCCAGTTCATCTGTACCATTTTTCTAGATTCCACATATATGGGTAAATATACGATATTTGTTTTTCTCTTTCTGCTTTCTTCACTCTGTATGACAGTCTCTAGGTCCATCCATCTCTCTACAAATGACCCAATTTCGTTTCTTTTTATGGTTAAGTAATATTCCATTGTATATATGTACCACATTTTCTTTATCCATTTGTCTGCCGATGGGCATTTAGGTTGCTTCCATGACCTGACTATTGTAAACAGTACTGCAATGAACATTGGGGTGCATGTGTCTTTTTGAATTATGGTTTTCTCTGGGTATATGCCCAGTAGTGCGATTGCTAGGTCATATGGTAATTCTATTTTTAGTTTTTTAAGGAACCTCCATACTGTTCCCATAATGGCTGTATCAATTTACATTCCCACCAACAGTGCAAGAGGGTTCCCTTTCCTCCACACCATCTCCAGCATGTATTGTTTGTAGATTTTCTGATGATGCCCATTCTAACTGGTGTGAGGTGATACCTCATTGTAGTTTTGATTTGCATTTCTCTAATAATTAGTGATGTTGAGCAGTATTTCATGTGCCTCTTGGCCACCTGTATGTCTTCTTTGGAGAAATATCTATTTAGGTCTTCTGCCCATTTTTGGATTGGGTTGTTTTTTTTTTTAATATTGAGCTGCATGAGCTGTTTATATATTTTGGAGAGTAATGCTTTGTCCATTGATTCATTTGCAAATATTTTCTCCCATTCGGAGGGTTGTCTTTTTGTCCTGTCATAATTTCCTTTGCTGTACAAAAGCTTTTAAGCTTCATTAGGTCCCATTGGTTTATTTTTGTTTTTATTGCCACTGTTCTAGGAGGTGGGTCGGTCAAAAAAGATCTTGCTGTGATTTATGTCAAAGTGTGCTCTTCCTATGTTTTCCTCTAAGAGTTTTATTGTGTCCGGTCTTACATTTAGGTCTTTAATCCATTTTGAATTTATTTTTGTGTATGGTGTTAGGAAGTGTTCTAATTTCATTCTTTTCCATGTAGCTGTCCAGTTTTCCCAGCACCACTTATTGAAGAGACTGTCTTTTCTCCATTGTATACCCTTGCCTCCTTTGTCACAGATTAGTTGACCATCGATGTATGGGTTTATCTCTGGGCTTTCTATCCTGTTCCATTGATCTGTATTTCTGTTTTTGTGCCAGTACCATATTGTCTTGATTACTGTAGCTTTGTAGTATAGTCTGAAGTCAGGGGGTCTGATTCCCCCAGCTCTGTTTTTTTCCCTCAAGATTGCTTTGGCTATTTGGGGTTTTTTGTGTCTCCATACAAATTTTAAGATTTTTTGTTCTAGTTCTGAAAAAAATGCCATTGGTAATTTGATAGGGATTGCATTGAATCTGTAGATTGCTTTGAATACTATAGTCAATTTCACAATATTGATTCTTCCAGTCAAAGAACGTGGTATATCTCTCCAACTGTTTGTGTTGTCTTTGATTTCTTCCATCAGTGTCATAGTTTTCTGAGTACAGGTCTTTTACCTCCTTAGGTAGGTTTATTCCTAGGTATTTTATTCTGTTTGTTGCAATGGTGAATGGGAGTGTTTCCTTAATTTCTCTTTCTGATCTTTCGTTGTTAGTGTATAGGAATGCAAGAGATTTCTGTGCATTAATTTTGTATCTTGCAACCTTACCAAATTCATTCATTAGCTCTAGTAGTTTTCTGGTGGCATCTATAGGATTATCTATGAATAGTATCATGTAATCCACAAACAGTGACAGTTTTACTTCTTCCTTTCCAATTTGTATTCCTTTTCTCTTTTTCTTCTCTGATTGCTGTGGCTGGGACTTCCAAAACTATGTTGAATAATAGTGGCGAGAGTGGACATCCTTGTCTTGTTCCTGATCTTAGAGGAAATGCTTTCAGTTTTTCAACACTGAGAAGGATGTTTGCTGTGGGTTTGTCGTATATGGCCTTTATTATGTTGAGGTAGGTTCCCTCTATACCCACTTTCTAGAGAGTTTTTATCGTAAATGGTGTTGAATTTTGTCAAAAGCTTTTTCCGCATCTCTGGAGATGATCATATGGTTTTTCTTCTTCAATTTGTTAATATGGTGTGTCACATTGATTGATTTGCGTATATTGAAGAATCCTTGCATCCCTGGGATAAATCCCACTTGATCTTGGTGTATGATCCTTTTAATGTGTTGTTGGATTCTGTTTGCTAGTATTTTGTTGAGGATTTTTGCATCTATATTCATCAGTGATATTGGTCTGTAATTTTCTTTTTTTGTAGTATCTTTGTCTGGTTTTGGTATCAGGGCAATGTTGGCCTTGTAGAATGAGTTTGGGAGTGTTCCTTCCTCTGCAATTTTTTGGAAGAGTGTGAGAAGGATGGGTGTTAGCTCTTCTCTAAATGTTTGATAGAATTCACCTGTGAAGCCATTTGGTCCTGAACTTTTGTTTGTTGGAAGATTTCTAATCACAGTTTCAGTTTCATAACTTGTGATTGGTCTGTTCATGCTTTCTATTTCTTCCTGGTTCAGTCTTGGAAAGTTATATGTTTCTAAGAATTTGTCCATTTCTTCCAGGTTGTCCATTTTATTGGCATAGAGTTGCTTGTAGTAGTCTCTTAGGATGCTTTGTATTTCTGCGGTGTCTGTTGTAACTTCTCCTTTTTCATTTCTAATTTTATTGATTTGAGTCCTCTCCCTCTTTTTCTTGATTAGTCTGGCTAAAGGATTATCAATTTTGTTTATCTTCTCAAAGAACCAGCTTTTAGTTTTATTGATCTTTGCTATTGTTTTCTTTGTTTCTATTTCATTTATTTCTGCTCTGATATTTATGATTTCTTTCCTACTAACTCTGGGTTTTGTTTGTTCTTCTTCCTGTAGTTCCTTTAGGTGTAAGGTTAGATTGTTTATTTGAGATTTTTCCTGTTTCTTGAGGTAGCATTGTATTGCTATAAACTTCCCTCTTAGAATGGGTTTTGCTGCATCCCATAGGTTTTGGATCGTCGTGTTTTCATTGTCATTTGTCTCTAGGTATTTTTTGATTTCCTCTTTGATTTCTTCATTGGTCTCTTGGTTATTTAGTAACATATTGTTTAGCCTCCCTGTGTTTGTGTTTTTTACATTTTTTTTCCTATAATTGATTTCTAATCTCATAGTGTTGTGGTCGGAAAAGATGCTTGGCATGATTTCAATTTTCTTAAATTTACTGAGGCTTGATTTGTGACCCAAGATGTGATCTAGCCTAGAGAATGTTCCGTGTGCACTTGAGAAGAAAGTGTAATCTGCTGTTTTTGGATGGAATGTCCTATAAATATCAATTAAATTTATCTGGTCTATTATGGCATTTAAAGCTTGTGTTTCCTTATTAATTTTCTGTCTGGATGATCTGTCCATTGGTGTAAGTGAGGTGTTAAAGTCCCCCACTATTAGTGTGTTACTGTTGATTTCCTCTTTTAGAGCTGTTAGTATTTGCTTTATGTATTGAGGTGCCCCTATGTTGGGTGCACATATATTTATAATTGTTATATTTTCTCCTTGGATTGATCCCTTGATCATTATGTAGTGTCCTTCCTTGTCTCTTGTATCATTATTTTAAAGTCTATTTTATCTGATATGAGTATTGCTACTGCAGCTTTCTTTTGATTTCCATTTGCATGGAATATCTTTTTCCATCCCCTCACTTTCAGACTGTATGTATCCCTAGGTCTGAAGTGGGTCTCTTGTAGACAGCATATATATGGGTCTTGTTTTTGTATCCATTCAGCAAGCCTGTGGCTTTTGTTTGGAGCATTTAATCCATTCACATTTAAGGTTATTATCGATATGTATGTTCCTATTACCATTTTCTTAATTGTTTTGGTTTTGTTTTTGTAGGTCCTTTTCTTCTCTTGTGTATCTCACTTAGAGAAGTTCCTTTAGCATTTGTTGTAGAGCTGGTTTGGTGGTGCTGAATTCTCTTAGCTTTTGCTTGTCTGTAAAGCTTTTAATTTCTCTGTCCAAACTGAATGAGATCCTTGCCGGGTAGAGTAATCTTGGCTGTGGGTTCTTCCCTTTTATCACTTTAAATATATCATGCCACTCCCTTCTGGCTTGTAGAGTTTCTGCTGAGAAATCAGCTGTTAACCTTATGGGAGTTCCCTTGCATGTTATTTGTCATTTTTCCCTTGTTGCTTTTAATAATTTTTCTTTGTCTTTAATTTTTGTCAATTTGATTACTATGTGTCTTGGCATGTTTCTCCTTGGTGTTGTCCTGCCTGGGGCTCTCTGCACTTCCTGGACTTGGGTGGCTATTTCTTTTCCCACGTTAGGGAAGTTTTCGACTATAATCTCTTCAAATATTTTTTCGGGTCCTTTCTCTCTCTCTTCTCCTTCTGGGACCCCTATAATGCAAAGGTTGGTGCGTTTAATGTTGTCTCAGAGGTCTCTTAGGCTGTCTTCATTTCTTTTCATTCTTTTTTCTTTATTCTGTTCCATGGCAGTGAATCCCATTCTGTCTTCCATGTCATTTATCTGTTCTTCTGCCTCCGTTATTCTGCTATTGATTCCTTCTAGTGTATTTTTCATTTCAGTTATTGTATTGTTCATCTCTGTTTGTTGTTTAATTCTTCTAGGTGTTTGTTCTTTAATTCTTCTAGGTCTTTGTTAAACATTTCTTGCATCTTCTTGATCTTTGCCTCCATTCTTTTTCCGAGGTCCTAGATCATCTTCATTATCATTATTCTGAAGTCTTTTTCTGGAAGGTTGCCTATCTCCACTTCATTTACTTGTTTTTCTGGGGTTTTATCTTGTTCCTTCATCTGGTACATAGTCCTCTGCCTTTTCATTTTGTCTATCTTTCTGTGAATGTGATTTTCGTTCCACAGGCTGCAGGACTGTAGTTCTTCTTGCTTCTCTACATACGGTTTTGATTTATAAGTAAACCATGAGGAAAAGAAGTGAGTTCAGTTGTATATTCTATGGTGCCTCTGCTCTGGGCTGGGGCAGATCAAAGAGTAGGGTGTTTATGACGGGATGCCAGTGTGTCTATCAGAAGCTCTAGAACCTCAAGTTGTGGCCATTTCACAACAGACTCACTCAAAATTTCCCATTCTGCTACTATTGAGTATGGCAGCATAATAATTCAAACATCAAAGCAAACCATTTCTGATTAAACATATGCTGGGCACTTTACATACATTCTCACTAATCACAATAACCAACTGTTAGTATCTTCACTTTACAGATGAGAAAATAGTTTCTAAGAGTTTCAAAGTCATGCAAATACTGGTAGAGCCAGGATTTGAACCGAAGTCTGCCTGACCCAAAGCTCTGGTTCTCCCCATTATATCACTCCCACCCTAACATTACAGGAGCACAATCACTGTGCTTCTAGTGAGTCTGGGGGTTCACAGTCCAAAGCACCATTTGTTCTGAGACTTGTATTTTATCTTAAAAATTCCTATGAACTTAGTATTCTTCTTAATGACAGAGCTGATTTTTTAAAAATTATTACTTTCATGTTTTGAATTAATTAGCATAAGAAAAAGATTACAAATTTGTAACCTCCTCTCAGCAAGGCTTTAACAACAGTGACTTGCCATGATTATCTTGGGTTTTATGCTACTGGCACGAGGCCACACATCCCTACAGTGTATGCTCTGTAGGTTAAAAAGCCAAATGCTACATCAAGGGAGCCCTATCACCATCTTTCCACACTTCAGGGCTGTACCTGGGACAATGCCATTCTTGACCTTGGAGCAGCAGTGTCTCTGAAGACTTTGTAACTGTATAAATGCCCTATAGTTAGAGGAGCAAGATGACAGGTTTGGGGGGATGAGCTGTACAGCCTTCTGCTTGGAGGACCCATTTTCATATAAACACACTGAAAATTCCTCTCTTTGCCAAACAGAATGACTTTTTTGTCTTGGCTATTGCTCATGTACATGAGTCCTCAGCAGAGAAAAAAAGAATAAAATAAAAGGTGGCTTATACAGAAAATTCTGCAATAATTATGAATTATTTTGCAGGCACAGTGGGGCAAATTTTACCACTCTTTCAATGACTAGTGTTGGCTTCCCCCCTTGGTTTAATCTTGACTTCTGAAAATTCATCTGAGTCAATCACTACTCTGAGAAGAAACTCAAAAGTGGCTATAGTAACTTAGTGAGGAAAAGACAGCAGGCTTCAAACAGATTTATGAAATTAGATGTTTTGTTTTGGTTTGGTTTTGTCCTGCTGAATTTGTATCTTTGTCCTCCCTTGATGGAATATAGACTTCAAAGGCAGAGACTTAGGCCCATATCAACTTCTGTGATTTTAGAGAAGTTTGTTAATCATCCAGAACCTCATTTTCTTAAGTTGAGGTATAGTTGATTTACAATATTATATTAGTTTCAGGTGTACAACACAATGATTAAAAATTTTACAGATTATATTCCAGTTAAAGTTATTATAACATATCGGCTGTAATCCCTGTGCTGTACATATATCCTTGTAGCTTATTTATTTTATACATAGTAGCTTGTACCACTTAATCCCCTAGCACTATCTTGTCCCTCCCCCCTTCTTTATCCCCACTGGTAACAACTAGTTTGTTCTCTATATCTATGAGTCTCTCTATTTTGTTATATTCATTTGTTTGCTTTACTTTTTAGATTCTGCCTGTAAGTGATAACATACAGTATTTGTCTTTCTCTGTCTGACTTATTTCACTAAGCGTAATACCCCTCAGGTTCATTCATGTTGTTGCAAATGGCAAAATTTCATTCTTTTTTATGGCTGACTAGTATTCCATTTTATACACACACACACACACACACACACACACACACACACACACCACCTTTTCTTTATCCATTCATCTGTTGGTGGACACTTAGGTTGCTTCCATATCTTGGCTATTGTAAATAATGCTGCTATGAACATTGGGATGCATGTTTCTTTTCAAATTAGTGTTTTTGTTTTCTTTGAATAAGTACCCAGGAGTGAAATGGCTGGATTGTATGGTAGTTCTATTTTTAGTTTTTTAAGAAAACTCCATCCTGTTTTCCATAGTGGCTGTACCAATTTACATTCCCACCAACAGTGCACAAGGGTTCCCTTTTTCCCACATCCTCTCCAACATTTGTTATTTGTGGTCTTTTTGATGATAGCATCCAGAACCTCATTTGAATATCCCCCATATTTTCAGTAAATATTAACTGCACACCAGTTGTATTCTGGACTTGATTTCAAGTGCTAATGATATAATGGTGAACAAATCAAGGTCCTTATTTTAAGCAGCTCATTGCAATAAAACTAATAAAGTGTGGAAACTGCTTTGATAAGACTAAATGAAAGATACTATGTTAACCCAAATGGGGTGCTTAGTCAAATTATATCTTTCAAAAGGACAGAGAAATCTTCTCTGAGAGAGTTCTGAGTCAGTCAAAACCTAAACAGTGAGTTGGAAAGAGCCAGATGGCATATCTATGTGTTGAGAAAAGAGGGTAGACAGAGAGAGAGAGAAAGAGAAAGAGGGAGAGAGTCACATCTAGCAGATAAAAAAAAAAAAAAAAGATAAATGAAAAGCCAACAAATCTGAGGTTGTCTTAACTATGTCTTGGGCTCAATGTAAGTTTAAGTCTCATATTCACTCATTTCCATCCATCTGTTCATTCACTGTGCCAGGAACTATTCTAGGTGTTGGAGTTATAAATATGAATAAGTCATAAGTAAGTGAAAATCGATGGACAGGACTTCCAGAAAAAGTTCCTTAAAATGGAGACAGGCACCTGAGACACCACTTTTGCCAGCCCCTCTAATTCTTCCCTGCCAACTGGAATGCAAATCTGGTAGTTGAAGTCTCAGTGGACATCCTGAGCCATGACATGATTTTGGAGAAGGAAAGTACAGGCTAGGATAGTAGAGCAGGGAGAGATTCCGACAGTGTTGGAGATATCTTCCTTTGAATTTCTTCTACGTGACAGAAAAATAAAAATTATTTAATTAATATTATTTGGGGGTTAATCTATATTCAGCTGAACCTAATCCCAACTAATTTAGAGAGGTAGCACGGACTTTAGAGCCAGACCTGAATTTGAATCCTGACTCTGCCAAATGCAACCTGTGTTTCCTCCCATCAAAATGGAGCCTACATTACAGGATGGGTAAGGGGATTATAGATATTATGAATAAGTACCTAGCATATTGTAAGTGTTCAATAAATTGTGGCATTATTATCCGGATTAGGTGGAAATTTTTTTAAATGTTTTAACCTACAAACAAAAAATACCTAAAATCCCTTAAAAGCCTCCAAACTCCCTAGGTCCTAAAAAACCAAAAATCCCATTCAAGCAGAGAAGGCTGTGACAGTTAGGAATAGGAAACCTTCTGGGGAAGAACTGGAAGAAAATTTGAACTGAGATTAGAAAAATTACTGTATTACGTATATTTCAAAATAAGTGTATCTCCTTAACCAATATAGGAGTCTGTAAGATGTTAAAAGAGATAATTTATGGATACCTCCTCACCTATTATTCTACACCTATCAATTTATGTTGAAAGTCACACTACCTGCAATTTATTCACCACAACCAAAGCACCATCAGCCTGGGGACAGCAAAAAATACAAATATTGGTTTGTTCTGTTCTGAGGAACATGGGTAACAGCTTTCATTTACTTCCAGAGTTAATTAGCTTTGGCCTTAGGCCCAGACCCTGAATCATCAGTTCTTTTCCTCACTTGCTTGCCAATGAGCAGCAGAGTCCACAAGAGGTAAAGGATAATGGCTACAAGATACACATGCTCTAGGGTTAACCCCTGGGCAAATTTTTTGAAAACTGAAAGTTAAAAACAGAGCAGTGCATAATAGTGACAGTGACATATGCCCTTCTAAATTTTTCCATCTTTCTGAATTCTTTTTCATGAAGACTAGCTTATGTGTTCATGGTGGTACTATATTCAACAGCAAACTCTATTGGGGAAATATGTGTGACCCCAGGTCACTTTCTGATTGGTGACAGGTCTTCACATAGTCCACTTGATTAAAAAGCTTAAATTACATAAGTCTTCAAGAGATTTTTTCCCTCTAGGAAAACTTATCGTGATCATGACACCACATGCACGGACAAAATATAATTTATTCAATAAGTGTTTATTGACTCTTACTAAGTAACAGGCACCGTGGTAGTTGATCCTGCCTTCTAAAGTGTTGCTCCTCTTTCCTGCTAATGGCAGACTCATACATTTCTTCAACCTGCTAGTAAAACTGCATTTTCTTATTACACTATAGGTCCAGATATCCCTGGACAATATTCTACACAAGCCACATGTGACCATAGTGATACGCTCTATCCCACTGGATGGGATAAGAGAGATCTTTCAGGAATACCAAAAATTCATTTGCAACTTCTCATTGACCTCCTTTCAGCCTTTGACAATATAAGGACAGAAACCAGCTCTGAGTTAATCTTCACAACTGTAACACATGATTCTGTGTTTACATATATGTGAATACTACGTGTGTGTGTGTGTGTGTGTGTGTGTGTGTGTGTATACATGCATATGTACCTTCACTTTCTTTACAGGGTCTCACCTCTAATCTCTAAGGTCCTGACTTCAGACTCCACCTCGCCTAGCCTCTGAGCCAAGCTTGAATAAGGCTGTCCATATAACGATGTCTCTTCCCCGCCAGCTAATCAATTACGTTGTACTGTCACTAAATGTGTATTCTGGAAAACCTCTGGATTTATGGAGGCTCCCCAAGGGAGAACCTTCCTTTGACCTCTACGGCATAAGCCCAGTATATAACATCTGGCCTTCTGCTTCCTTTTCCTTGTTTGCACAAAGCTACAACTGGAGACCAGAAATAAACCTGACCTGCTAGGTAGATACTCTGTGATCCAGTCCAATGCTGTAGCCCCCTCTGTCCAGGGTCTTGATTTTGTTGCCTAGATTTCCAATACTTGCCCGAGTTCTTATTCTCAACAGATGAATGAATTAACTGACTACCTGAATTTCAATATTAGTGCTACTTAGACTCCTTGGCCAACTACTACCTCCTAGATTACACCTCCTTAGGTAACAATGTCAAATTCATTGTGCCCCTTTGGACACTGCCAGGCTGACCTTTCTCCTTGGGAACTAGCCACACAGCTGGCTTAGCTCCTGGAACCCTGGTCTCTCTCCTCTCATTGCCAGTCATGAGGGGAAAGTTGCAGCCTGCTCGTTGGCTAAGTCTCCCTGAGTTAAGACACACACATATGTGGCACTGTATTTATGTTTACATACCTGAAGAGCTATAAATATGAATATATGTATATGCAAATACATAGACACACAAATACCTATACATAAACTCTCAAAAGATTCACAGTATTATGGCAACTGCTTTAGAAAACACCACATGCATTCCATTGCCTTACTGACACTAGTCATGAAAATAAGCCTCTTGAGGTAAAAACCTAAAAGAAATTAGAAAAGAGAAGATATAAATACAACAATGGCTCTAAGGAGCAGGTTTTATCTTCTAGGGAGGTAACACTAAACTTAGGGAATAATATCAGAAGCTCCAGGAAGGCTCCCCAAGCCAACAATCTTTCCCAGGGGCTCTAAGATGCCTTTGAATAAGTTAAGTCCTGACATTCCACAAGTGGAATTTAGGTTTAAAACCCAAATGCCCCAGGGAAACCTGGACTGCTTGTTACCAGGAACCTGGTGCTCCTGGGCTATATATATATATATATATATTTTTTTTTTTTTTTTTTTTTTTGCTCTAGTTTACAAAAAACAAACCAACCAAAAAAAACCCCCTCAAATGCATTTTCTGGTTCCCGTGGTACCAGCTGCCTGAAACAGGTTCACTTTGCTTGTTTCTAGAAACTGCCTAATCCCTAATTGAAATGTACTGAATAACTGACATTTAAAGTAAAAATATTTTGTCCCTTCCCCCAGAGTCAAACAGTCCAAGCTCACTGTCCTCTTCTTACTCCTTTTCACAGAGGAAGACTGAGTTATTGGATCATGGCTATCCGTCCAGGTTCCCTGACTGAACAGTTATTTGCCAAAGGTGTTGTGCACAGGGAATTTGGCCTCTTTCTCTTCCCTACTCCACCCAAATCAGTGAGAAGTGGGTTCCTGGGTATGTGTGTCTCTTCTGAAGATTCTGTGTCCCTTGAGTAGATTGTTCCACCATCCAGTTACAGTGGTAGAAAGACAGCAGCTCCATCTGAACCTCACATAAGAGCTACATCCTCCAATTTGTCCTCTATCAGTAACAAAGATGCTATGATAGTTCTCCTCCTGCTGATATGTTTCTCAGTTGATACTGAAACCAGAGAGGGAAGATGAGAGCTATCCATTGAGCCCAATAAATGATATGAGCCTTTCCAATGAGAATAATTTGGATGATGGGTTGGCTCTCTGTATCTAGAAGATGAAGGGCCACCCTAGATGTGGAGAATACTTCAGATAGAAAGGCTGGAAACCTGAAAAAAAAAATTAACTTCATAATTAACCAGCTCTTTCTCTTTCCCCTTTACGTTGGCTTTTAAGGGAACCTGTGTTTCCAGGGATTTTTTAAAAATGAAATTTCTAAAGAAATTCTTGTAAAGGCAAGAAAACTGAAGCCCAGAAAGATGAGATGACACTCCAAAGACCACACAGCAGAGCTACAACTGGGACCCAAGGCCCTCTATCACTATCCAAGACCCTTTTATCAACAGGTACTACAGCAAAAGAAGCCATCAACAAAACGAAAAGGCAACCTGCTGAATGGGAGAAGATATTTCCAAATGATTTGTCCAATAGGGGTTAATATCCAAAATATATAAATACCTCATACAATCCAATGGCAAAAAAATGAAGAATTTGATTAAAAAATGAGCAGAGAACCTGAACAGGCATTTTTCCAAAGAAGACATACAGTTGGCCAAAAGGCACAAGAAAAGATACTAATCATCAGGGAAATGCAAATCAAAACTACAATGAGATATCACCTCACACCTGTTAGAATGGGTATCATCAAAAAGACAAGAAAATAATAAATGTTGGTGAAGATGTGAAGAAAAGGGAACCCTGGTGCACTTTTGGTGGGAATGTAAATTGGTGCAGCCAGTATGGAGAACAGAATAGAGGTTCCTCAAAAAATTTAAAAAATAGAACTACCACACAATCCAGCAATTCCACTCCTGGGTATTTATCCAACAAAACTCAAAAACACTAATTCAAAAAAATATGTGCATCCCAATGTTCATTATAGTATTATTTACAACAACCAAGATATAGAAGCAACCTAAGTATCCATTGGCAGATGAATAGATAAAGAAGATGTGGTGTATATGCAATGAATATTACTCAGCCATAAAATGAATGAAAATCTTGCCATTTGCAATCACATGGATGGACCTGGAGAGTATTATGCTGAATGAAATAAGTCAGACAGAGAAAAACAAATACTGTATGTTTTCACTTACATGTGGAATCTCAAAAACAAAACAAACAAACAAATATAACAAAACAGAAGCAGACTCACAGATACAGAGAACAAATAAGTGGTTGCCAGGGGGAGGGGGATGGGAAAACAGGTGAAAAAGATAGAGGCAATTAAAAGGTACAAATTGCCATTTATAAAATAAATAATCATAGGGATGTAATGTACAGCACAGGGAATATAGTTAACAATAGTGTAATAACTTGTTATGGTGTGTAATCCATAAAAATATCAAATCACTATGTGTACACCTGAAACTGATATAATACAGATTGTAAGGCAACTATACTTCAAAAAATTAAAATTAAAAAAAAATTGATCTAATTTAAGTAGGAGCACTTTATGCCAGACACTCTTCTAAGTGCTTGATATATCAACTAATTCATAAAACATTGTGTGTGACCAATGATGTACCTGATTCTGTACTACATGCTGCAAATACAGGTGTGAATCACAGAAGTGGCCCTTATCCTTAGTCTAGTAGGGGTGACAGACATAAACATAGTGTACTTATTAGCAAATCATTATTTAATTAGACTGCAATACTTGCTCAAGGAAACAGAGTATTATGACAGAATATAATGAAAGGCCTGAGACTTAACGGGTAGCAGCAAATGAGGATGTGAAGAGAACAGGGGAGGATGTGAAGAGAACAGGGAAGGATGTTCCAGGCAGACGGAACAGCATGTAGCAAAACCCTGCTGCAGAAAGGGGCTTTGTGAAAGCGTGAGTGGGGGTGGTGACAGGAGATAAGTACAGAGAGGTGGGGAAAAGATCATGAAGGACTCTGGAGGTCATAAAAAGAATTATGGATTTTATCCCAAGAGTGGCTGGAATCCATTGAAGGGTTTTAAGCAGAAAAGTGGCATGATCAGATGTGCATTTGAAAAAACATGCCAAGAATTTTGTAATAATAGGAAGAAAAATTTAGGTGCATGGCTAAATCTCAAAGGGTGGAATCCTAATGATTTCGGTTAAGGTTTTTCTTCTTCTTCTTCTTTTTTTGGCCACACTGCGTGGCATGCGGGATCTTAGTTTGGGATCAGGGATCGAACCTGGGCCCCCTGCAATGGAAGCCTGGAGTCTTAACCACTGGACTGCCAGGGAAGTCCCTGGTTAAGGTTTTCATTAAAGTAGGTTGTATAAATGTGGGAAAATGAGTCTGCTGTGATTTCTTTTGGGATTGTATTCAATCAGTCAGGGCATCCCCAAGATGGGTGCATTTCAGGGCATTCTAGTAGTTTCACTTATACCTATTTATGAGAGAAGTTTAGAACTTCACAGTCTGGAACTCTCCTGTTGACTACAAATGATTTGGGGAGCCATAAAATAAATTTGTTGGCTCCTCTTAAGCCAGTGAAGGCATTATTATAAGAAAAAAACCGTAAAAAAAGGTAATATTTCTCTAGTGACCAGACAGGAGAAAAAAATCTATTACCTAGAAATTAGAACTACTTACAAATCATTCCTTGTGATAGCATTCCTGCATAGAATCATTATAATCTGACACAGATCTTTCAGATTTCTACAGAAGATCATTTCTGACCATTAAAAAAAAGTCTGCTAACTCAGAGCACATGTACAAATTGCATACAGAACAATACTAAGCTAATATTCATACAAAGCAAAACTCTCCAGGGACTGAAGAAGAAATTCCAAACCTGCCCAATGCCATTAAGTTTCAAGGCAACTAACGAGTTGCAAAAGCTCACTTCTAACAAATTGTCTCCCTGAGGATTCATTAAAAGACTCCCTAGAAAAGCAGGCTCTCTCAGCCAACCACTTTTTCCTCCATCCACATCCAGATGGTGAGAGTCACCCCAGGACTCCATCACTGCTCTTCTGTTCCTTTCTCTCAGACGCTGGACGCTGTCATCTGTTCCCAAGGATTTGTGAATCAGATGTAAACTCATGACACACACATCTTTCTGTTTAGCTCTGATTTTTCTCCTCGGATGTTATCTTACTTACAAACAAGAGCAACAGCTGTCCCCGCCTGTTTTCAGTCTGCTCTACCCGCGATTCAACACGACATGCCGGGGAGAGGAGGCATGCATTTTATCCAGCCATTAAAGCAGCAGAATGTGGAGGTGATCAAAATGTGGAGTTTAGAGTCAAACGGAACTGAATTTGAATTCTAATCCTGCTACTCACTGATGGTGTGACCTTTGACACATTCCTCACTTCTAGGAGCATCGTTTTCTACATGTGTACATGGTGATAAGTCTAATCTCTCATGACTATTATGAGGCTTAACTAAGATCATACATTTAAGATGATGCCTGGCACATACTAATACCTGAAAACTTTGTAACTTCTACCATCATCATTATCATTTAACAGCTAGCCGGCTTCTCATTTGTAAATACATACTTATACCCTGATCTAACGTGTGTGTGTGGCAGGAGCGACTGGTGTACTGGACAAAAAATGAATAGAAATGGGCTCTAGTTCCTTCTCCTGTCCTGACTGCTATGTGACTTAGGTAAGTTATTTAAAATTCTAGAGCCCATATTTTTTATGTCTAATGTGGAAATAACAATACCTACTGTATAAGTGTTGAGAGTTCAACAAGATAATATATGGCTATGTAAAGTATGCATCTACATGTAAGAAAGTTCCTATTTGAGTCAGCTGTTCAGGATAAGGCATATACATTTCACAGGATGACGTTACGAAAGGCCCTTAAGTTTCCAAGCTAGCCCACAGCAATATATTCACCTCAAGCATAGCTTAAACATCATCCGTTTGCAATGGGAAAAAAATATTCCGAAGTAACAGCAATGACTCCAATAAGAGTAGCTAAGCAAAACAGAATAAAAAGGACAATACAGTTAAATAAGGAATAATGTTTTGTATCAAGTACTGATGCTGGAGGAAAGAAAACGTAATGAGAGGTGTCCGCAGAGGCTGATGGAGATGTGGAACTTCTGAGGTCAGTATGGGGGTTTTCATGGATTGTGGAGACTGATGACTGATTCCACCTGGCTTTTTTCCAAGGAAGTCTGGGTCATTTTTTTTCTCTTTCTCAATGTTTTAGGTTCCAAAATGGACCAGAGAGATAGTTAATCAGACAGGATTTTGTAAGCTAATAGGCAAGAATGAAAGAAATCAGGAAATAGGGGGAAAGAAAGAATATGAATATTTATGTGAAGGTGAGTTATCTCAGAAATAATCTCCAGAATTGTGATAAGTGATAGGGAAAAGATTTGAGAATAAAGGAAAAAGCAAGAAAAGTTACTTATAATAGTTAACATTTATTGAAAGTTTATTTTATGCCAGGACCTGTTCTAAATATTTCACGCGTATTAAAGTTATTTAATCTTCGTTCTTAGCCAAAAAAGGTAGTGTGATGGTGATTTTCTATTTTATAGATGAGGAAACTGAGACCCAGTTATAAATATAGTAAGTTGTAAAACCAGGATCTGAACCTAGACAGTCTGGATCCAGAGCCCATGCTTTGTGACAAGGCATAAATATTGCATTTGGGGTTATTTATTCACGTAAAATATTTGATATCAGAGAGTGTATACAAGTAAATATGCCAGTCATAGAAGCTTACAAACTAAGCCATCTTACTGAGTCAACAGGTGGTCCTGTGCATGGACATAACTTGGTTGCCCAGCAACACTAGGTGAAGGCACATCATCAGCTTTCCCAAACAGCAATCTTAGAGCCATTTCCAGCTCTGCACTTCTCTTCATGTTATTAACATTTTTCACTCTGTCCCTTGATCTCTCTGTTTCGACATATGGTCGCAGCCTCTGTTCAAGCTCTGGTCAGCTTCTTTCCTCCTCCTCCTCACCAGACTTCCTCTAGGCAAGACACCTCAATCATTTGCAAAGCTGCTTCCATCAGTCCCATCTGTCTCTTTGACCCTGTAACGATTCTACTTTTTGTCGAAAAACTCTAGACCACTAAGGGACTATGGCAATATGCCTAAGGCACTAAGTATTTGTACAAAGAAAATGATACTCTTTTTTAAGACCAACCATTGTCCTCTGGACTAACCAATACCCTGCCTCCTCACCTACTCATAATTCAAGGTGAGTCTAACTATTCCTGAAGTGCTGGTCCTCTCAGAAGGGACACTTTTTTATTATTCAAACTGATCTTGGAATTCAGGAAGTTATTTCACTTGTGGGGTAGAGAGGTTAACATTTCTTCAGTTAAAACTTTTCCTAATTATTTATCTAATTTGATGTGGTGAAATAAACATTGGCTTTGGATCCAGACATAATACTTTGATTCAAATTTCTGCTCTTCTACTTTTTACCTGTGTGACTTTGGACAAAGTTAACCTCACCATAAAGTAGGAGCTAACACCACAGCTTGTACATCTGGTGTGAGAATTAAAGGAAATGATGGCTAACACAATGCTTGCCTGTAATGCTCTCTTTTTCAGGTCAATTATCTCTTAATGGTTATAAACATGATCCTTAGTCTATGAATTTTTGAATGATAGAACTCAAATTGAGCATGCAGAGAAAAGGAGGTACTGGCCATTCTGTCATGTTTAAATGCTTCCAATCGATGCCTTGGATCATTATAACTATATATCATTCATTAATTTATTCAACAAACATTTATCAAGTACCTACCATGTGCCAGGCTCTAGTCAGGACACTGGGATGCAGTAGCCAACAAGATCCATAAATATCTATTAGAACCACACTGCATATCAGATTTTATGACTATATTGGAATAATTATTTTTCTGTTTAATTTACATTATCACCAGAACCTTGAATTTCTCTCAGTATAAAAGCCAATTTGGGAAATGTATTCAATAATCATATTGGAGATCAGTGACTGGTGATCCTGAGGATCCCTTCCAATTGTCCAATCCCCCGCAAACCTTTCTTCCCCTGATAGGAAGGAATGAGGGATAGAAGAGAATACGTGCCTGCCTCTATGCTAGGTGATTTAACTCATTTCTTTTTTATTCATTAGAAACTCCGCGAAGCAGAAAGTTCACAGACGGACAACCTGAAGTTCAGAAGGGTTGGGTAACTTGCAGAAGGCCACAAAGCTACTAAGCCAGATCTCTTTAGCTGCTTGCACACTGTTGGTTTGTGATTTCAAAATGTAGGCTATACAATGGTACACTTTAGGGAGTGGAGAGTATTGGTTTAAGTGTTTGAACATGCAGTTTCGTGCTCACAATGAGTGGTTCCAGGGTCTCTTAATGGCAGAATAAAACTTTAGAACACGGAAAAGTGGAGATGCTGGCTTTTCCAACCAGCACCTTTAAATGCTTTCAATTAATTCCTTGGATCTCTGCAGGTGGGGATCTGCAGATGAGACAATCCATCTGCAGTCAGTAATCGCTTCACTTTACCGTCCTGGGCTCCTGCAGTGGAGGCAATTAAAGGCATGGCCCTGCTGGGATTCAGATTCACTGATTCTTGCTGCTCACTTACAGGGAAAAGCAGAGACCAGTATGAAAAAAGAGTACCATGTAGAAAAGCTCTCCCCTTTCCCTTGCTGATCATTAGGCCTAGCATTGTTGCTAAGCATTTACAGAATACTGCTACTAGAAAATGAACCTACTAAGAGACAATTTCCATGATAGGTGAAGGGAGCTGTAGAAAGAGTAAATGATCAGCAGAGAGAAGCTGGGACATTGAGTGCGGGCTGGTAATTCATTAGATTGTGTCATGTCCATTATGTCTGCTCAGCAAATAAATTCGAATGAATTAGGGGGAAAGCCTGACAGAAAGATAGTGTAGTTCTCTATATCATTCTCTTACAGTATATAGAGAACAACAGAAAGAAGATGCCAGAAATGCTCTAAATGTCATGGTGCACATGGACCATGCTTCCTCTGGACCATAATTAAACTCGTGGTCCAGAGAAAACATAATTTATGATGAGGACTGTCTATGTAGGGTGAGCTCAGTAACTGAGTTTTGTTTAAAATGGGACAATGCACAAAATGAGGGAGCTAATAAAACTGTTTAACCCCTACTACAAACTAATATTTATGGATTCTTATATGTCAGGCACTATTCTATGTAAAGCCTGAAATAACTCATTTGTTGTTCACTGCGTTGCCCCATGTGGTAGGTACTATCACTATTCCACTTATATTACTGATATAAAACTGAGACACACAGAGGTTGAGGAACTTGTCCCAAATCACACAGCCAGTAAGCAGAGAAGCTGAGATTTGAAGCTAGGTAGTCTGATTCCAGAGTTTGATCAGAGCAAGGCTAGACTAAGATTCTGTTCTCGTGATCTCTCTCTAACGGTAACTGTGCACGGAAGGCTGGTCCATCCATGCTGCTGAGATACTATCCTCTCCTATGAGGCAGACAGACAGAGGAAGGTCATTACCATGCTGCTTTTGAGATAGTCTGATGCAGTGAAGAACGCACAGAAGCATAAATTGGGAGACTGCCATTCCTGTCCCAGTGCAGTCACTTGCTGGCTATGTGACACCCAGTAAATCACTTAACCTCTAGGTGACTCTATTTGACAGCTGTAGGAACAATGAGGATAATAGTACCTGGTCTGCTGACTTCGGGGCGCTTTTGTGAGGGTCAAGTGAAGCTCTTATGGTAAAAGGCTTTGAACACAGTCACACAAAATGAAAATGTAAGGAAGGTTTTGGTTCTCTCTCGCAGGGGCTCCGTGAGGTAGCTGCCAAGGGAAGTGTCCTGGAAAGGCCCTGGGGAGGGGAGAGTTCAGTGCTGCTCCTTGGCTTGCCTACTAGAGTTAGTATGAGCCTTTATTTCGATGGGGCTGCTGACTAGAGCTGGGCCTACAGCTCTGGGAGAAGGTCTGTGAGTTCTGCCACTGGACCACTGTGCCAACCTCCCTGCCCCCCACAAACCCCTCAGTCTCGATGGCTGGGGTCTCAGCATCAGGCCTTGCAGCCTCAGCTCTAGCTCAGGCTGACCTAATGTTAATCAGAGGACCCTAGGGAGCCCTAACTCCGGAATTCAGTGACGCAGCAATCAAACCGCCAGCTGCTCTATCGCTCTGATCTCGTCAGGCCCTCCTTCCTTCTAGGTCAGAGTTGTAAACAGCAGAAGGTATGGGTGGTAGAATTCTATGAACATAGATTCCAATATCAGATCTGCCATTGGGTTGGTTTTAAATAAGCAGTGCCAACTTTCCAAACCTCAGTTTTCTCTTTATCACGATGCAGAGATAAATAGCTGCTGCAGATCGAATTAGTTTGGGGGATTCGCAATGGGGTCTCTGAAGATACGTTAAGTAACTTTTAAGCCGGGGTCTGAAGGATGAGTGAAAATGATCAAACAGGAAGGGGAGGAAAAGTATTTCTGGCAGAAGAAAGCACTCTGTGAGCACCAGAAACAGATGAGTCCACGTGGTGTGACTGAGCAGGAAGAGGTGCAGAAAGAAAGACATGGTCAGGAATCAAGTTCAAAATGTGCTTCAATGTTATGATCAACTAGGAGAATTCAAGTGAATTTGAGGTTTTCCCTGGTTTTCTTAAGACTATCTGCATTCTCCCAGACTTACTCTCCTATGTCTGTGAGGTGGTGATACTTACACAGAGATTCAGGAACCCCTGCCATGTTAAGCTAAATTGTGTCTAGGTGCCCCTGTAAATTCTTCACTGCTTTACTGACAAGAGCTCATAGTAAAGCTTAAGAATCAGGGGCTACTATGATCCAGCAATCCCACTCCTGGGCATATATCCAGACAAAACTATAATTCAAAAAGATACATGCACCCTTTTGTTCATAGCAGCACTATTCACAATAGCCAAGACATGAAAACAACCTAAATGTCCATCGACAGATGAATGAATAAAGAAGATGTGGTACATATACACAGTGGAATACTACTCAGCCATAAAAAAGAAGGAAGTAATGCCATTTGCAGCAACATGGATGGACCTAGAGATTATCATACTAAGTGAAGTAAGTCAGAAAGAGAAAGACAAACACCATATGATATCATTTATATGTGGAATCTAAAATATGACACAAATGAACCTATCTATGAAGCAGAAACAGACTCACAGACATAGAGAACAGATCTGTGGTTGCCAACTGGGGGTGGTGAGGGAGGGATGGACTGGGAGTTTGGGGTTAGTAGATGCAAACTATTACATATAGAATGGATAAACAACAAGGCCCTACTGTATAGCACAGGGAACTATATTAAGTATCCTGTAATAAACCATAATAGAAAGGAATATATAAATATATATATATACACACACACATATATATAACTGAATCACTTTGCTGTACAGCAGAAATTAACATAACATTGTAAATCATCTATATGTCAATAAAATAAAATTTTCAAAACAGAATCATGGGCTAAATGTTTGATTTCAACCCAGGAATTAAAAAAAAAAAAAAGTACTCTTTAGGTTTTAGAAGAAAAACTGCCCATGCTCTATCAGCTGCTGAAAATACAAGCAGCCAAGGAACAGGGATTAACTAAGAGTTTTGTACTCAAAGTTTATCAGCCTCCAAGCAACCCAATCACCAGAGGGTCTGAGGGCTCTCAGATAACCACGTGCAGCTGGTAGGAAATAAGCTGCAGTTGCAGCACCAAGCCATGACGTGCAGGTGCGCTGAGAGCATCAATTAAGCCAGTAAGACAGTTTTGAGGAGAGAGGAAGGGTTTTGAGAAACAATTTCATTGTGAAACCAAGCTATACAGTGTCCTATTGCTGAACCCAGAAGAAAAGGAGACAGTCCTTGATATGAACAAGTAAGCTCTTGACACTGTTTTCTACATGGCAAAATATCCCAGTTATACATGCTGACTTGTTTTTAGAGGCAGGTTTCAGAAAACATCTATACCAACAAAACCAGGAACAAAGCATCTTGAATTTACACATTTCAAATAGAAAGTATCTGATTTAGCCTGGATGAATACAGCTTTTCATTCCCTAAGTAATTTGTTTCATATGGAGATTCCCTCATGAATAAAATATATTCTGGAAACTATATATTTTTTTGCATCACAGATATTTAATCAGCATCAGGCACGGGATAGGTGGAATGTGTATTTATTTTCTACTTTGGCTCCAATATCAGAGACTCAAGAAAAGTATTGGCAGATATGAAATGACAAACTGAAAATAGGAGATAATTCCCCGGAAGCATTTAGCACATGTATTCGTTTTAGCCTTTCCTTCAGTGTTAATTTTATTCTTCATCTCAGCCTGGGTGTCCATCCGCTTGCAGTTTGCTCCCTCGCACCATAGTCTATGTTGCCAGTGTCTTGGCTTCCTTTATACTACTTTCTTTTTCTTGTTCTCTGTCCAGAAATCTACTTTTAAGTGTCTCCACCCCACTCATCGATACACAGGATGTCTAGCGCTTCTCACAGTATGTCTTAGAACATGTTTATTGACAGGCTGCCTATGTCACAAGGAAGGAAGCACCAGCTTTGCACAGACACTTCTCTAGGGTTTGGTTTGCATGAGGTGCAGGAAAGGCCACCTGAACATGTGACTCAGACTTGGTTTCAAATCCCAAACTTGGTCATTTACAAGTCACATGACCTTTGGCAAGTTCCATCATCCTCTCTCAGACTATTTGCCTTCCGTTAAATGGGAGTAACAATTCCCACTTCACAGGATTGTTGTAAGACTTCCATAACACCACATAAATAAATCATTATATACAAAGCCTGGCATATAATCATTTTTGTTAAATGTGAGTTATTACTGCAGCCTAATAACTCCTATTTCTCTGTCTACTTTCTCATTCAATGAAATGTTTGGCTTTGAGAATTTTAGAGAATGATGTTTCTAGAGAAAGAACATATAAGATTTTTGTGTTGCTGAGGTGATTAAGACAGCTTTCATTTGTTTAGCGATTTCTCTCTTTACGATTCTTACCCAGACATTATCTCTTGCATCCTCAATAATCCCTTGTGGGATTTTCAAGCATCCACAGTCATCCCATTTGAGAGACATGGAAACTGAGGCCCAGGGAGGGGAAGTGACTTGTTCAAGGTCACACAGGTGATTTGTGGCAGAGAGAGGGCTAGAATCCCAGACTTCTGAATTCTTGTCCATCATCCCATCCAACCTCAGTTTTAGGAGCTCCAATAACCTGTGATTTCCTGGAAAGCAGCAATTGGTAACTAGAAAGCACCCTTTTCATCTTTGTGTCCTCACTGTCTAGCCAACTTCCTGGAACATAGGAAATACTCAACAAATCTTTATTGAGTGAGCAAATATCCTCTGGAAGCATTAACAGTGAACTACGGTGAGCCCTATAAACAGAACCTAGAGATGATCCCAGAATCATTAATGCTAAAGTTCTATTACCACCCAAGTAACTTTGCAGAGAGAAGGCAAGCTGAACCAAGTATAGCCCATCTCCCAGATCCAGTGGGTAATCAATACCCTCTGTTCCTCCCATACATATAGTACCCTTTCTTTCCTGAAGCTCACTCCCGCTATGGTGGGCTTTAGTTTTGTCTGCCAGAGGCACTGAAAGTTTCCAAATAAATGAAAGGCACGTTGAGAGAACATCAGAAACATGGCAGGATTTCCGAAAATGAAAACACATTTCGAAGTCATCTTTCATCCTATATTTTCTGTATTCTTTGGGCCAGAAGCAATTTCGATGCCTCAGGGAGGCTCTTCACTCATTTACAAGATCTGAAGCACTGAACAGAGATCTTCCTTCAAGAGCAGTGCCTAGTGGGTCCGACAGTCATTTTCAGGAACAGGAAATTTGGCTCAAGTCAGAAGCATATGGGCAGGCACTCGGTCAGCCTCTGACTCCAGTTCTGCCTGCTTGCCTAAGGTCAGACATGAAATGCTGCCTGTGAGTACAGTTCTCCAGAAGAGGCTGTCAAATCCATGTCTCTTGAGGTAAAGGCCTTTGTCCAAAAATACAGCATGATTTTTTTGGAATCATTTTTGAATACCCAGCCCCCTTGTTAACATCAATTTGTAGCATTCAGTAAGCCACCTTTCCCCCATGCTCTATGCCTGAAGATCGCAAATAACAAATTACCCAGAGTCTTTAAAACCTAAGGTTGTTTCTGTTTCCCTTTTCTAGGACTTTCTAAAGTAGTCTATTCTTATGTAAAATACTACTCAACTTAATGGCATTTCATTGCTCTTTCCAATCCTTAAGGTTCCATAGTATTAAAAGTCTGAAAAATTAAGTTATCATGAAATTGAACTATGTTTTATCTCACCTCATAATCCAAACTCTTCCCTGTGGATCTAATAAACAACTGACCCTGAGGTTCTTTTATTTCCTCTGCTAGACCATCTAAAATATGAGAGCCAGAAAAACCTTCATCCATAAGAATAATAGGAGTGGATAGTGAATCTCTATCACCACACTCCTTACTTTCTTGCATCCAAGAAAGGACCAGAGGGGCAGGAGGAAGGGGGAAGTCAAAGCATTTGTCCCTTTGTCCTTGCCTGCAAGGACATCCCCAGCAGCAGTATCACCCCTTTGTTGGCTACAGCTCTGCTGAATGGGCCCGCAGTGGTTCCAGATTCCTGTGGTTGGTCCTGCCCGCCCCACCCCCCCACCCCCCCCCCCCCCGCCCCGCCGCCCCAGCTTGGATCCTCCAGTTCAGGTGTGGGAGCATCTTCCTGCTGTGGTTAATCTCTAGGTCGCCCTGTCACTGCCTGGTTTTTTCTTAGCTGTTTCCATAGATGGTGTAATTTATTCATTTTATTAGATTTCTTCTATTTCAAATACTTAAAATTGTTTCTATTTTCCTCGTTGGACCCTGATGCACATTTTATTTCATTTTTCCTTGCCTTCTACAGAACATTGTGTTCTGTAGAAAATGAAAATTAGAGCCAGGCATACCTCGTCCAAATTCTAACCAGTACTTCTGCTGGAATAAGTAACCCAGCCTGAGTCTTCAGTTTCCTCATCAGTAAACTATAATGATGTAACTCATTTTATAGGATTGTCCTGGTGATTGAATGAGAATACGAATAAGTATAAGTCTCTAGTGCACAGTTTCCAATAAGTGCTAGTTATTATTTATCCAAACTCAGTTTTCGTACACTTGGTAGAATACCTAAATTCCATCATTCAACTTTCAA
This sequence comes from Eubalaena glacialis, assembly GCF_028564815.1. Lineage (NCBI taxonomy): Eukaryota > Metazoa > Chordata > Mammalia > Artiodactyla > Balaenidae > Eubalaena > Eubalaena glacialis. The sequence goes on along the minus strand of NC_083725.1, from coordinate 58,693,798 downwards.
TATATTTTCCTCAATAAAAGTTTCTAATTCCTACTTGAGTACCTCCATTAGTATCATTTACTGTTCTAAAAATCCCTCCCCTCTTTTCTCCAATCTGTGCCATGAACTTCTTCAAACTTCCTTGTCTTCTTAAATGAAGTCTATTTCATTCTCATGATTCATTCATGCTATAGCCTCCAGGTATTCAAAATGTACCAGGTCACTCTGTACTTCTGAAACATTTTTTTAATGATTAATATCACCCTGTTTTCTACATATCAGAGTTTCACTCCGAGTAAATCTTTGAGAATCAGAACTATGGTCACTATTAATTTTCCCTTCCTCATACATATACACATTAGATGCCAAACAAAAAGGAATATTCAAAGAAAAAAAGGAAAAAAATGATGCTAGTTACTGAGTGAGATAAATATATAATCAGGAGAATAGTGTTTGCTACAGTTTTACCCCATGAATTGAAAACTGAGGGTGGAAGGATTTCAGATGCAAATAAGTCCTACAGCAGGTGGTGTAATACATAAATACTGCACCTCACAGAGGTGGCATTTGTCTGCTGGCAAGCACAACTGAGTGCCATGCTCGAGGATGTATCAGATGTGTGTGTGACACCAGAGGGAGAGCAGAAAACACTAAAATGGTAGTCCCCAGTTCTCAGATGACTTTGCTAAATAGAGACATCACTGAGCAATAGGAAAGAGCCCGAGAACAAGAAATATTATAAAGTATAGAGATAACTTTTGTTGAGAAACCTACTAAGCACCATGAAAGTGAGAAGAACCTGACTTAAAGGCCTCTTGACATAGCAGGAAAGAGCTGTCAGTAGTTTCTTGAACTTTACTATATAAAAGTGTTATGTCTCACCACAGCCCACAATGGTCCAGTGGTTAGGACTCCTGCGCTTTCATTGCCGAGGGCCTGGGTTCAATCCCTGGTTGGGGAACTAAGGTCCTACAAGCCTCGAAGAAGAAAGAAAGGAAGGGAGGGAGGGAGTGAGGGGGAAGGAAGGGAGGAAGGAAGGAAGGAAGGGAGGGAGGGAGGGAGGGAGGGAGGGAGGGAGGAAGGAAGGAAGGAAGGAAGGAAGGAAGGAAGAAAGGAATCACTATGTCAAAATTAAGAAAAGGAGAAGGTATATCTCAAGGAAAACATCATTTTTCCAATAAAAATGCTTGACATCAAAGGCATGTGATTCAATTATGAGAAAGATATGCTCACTTGGAGTAATATCATTTCTTTCATTTATTTATTCACATAGGTACTGAGCCCTTGTTCCATGCCAAGCACTATTCTATGCATAGGGGAAGTAAAGATGTATGAAGCACACTTCTTGCTGTTAAGGAGAGAAGCACTCTCTAAAATAGCAAATATTAAATAAATATTGTGGGGAAGTGTCAAAATATATAATATATAACTAACTTTTATCATATAATCAAGAAATAAGGTCAGTGTGCTTCTTTCATTAATTTGAAAATTTGCCAGGTATCTTGGTTTTCTAAGGCTGCCATAACAAAATACCACAGACTGGGCAGCCTAAACAATAGAACTTTTATTTTCTCACAGTTCTGGAGGCTTGAAGTCCAAGATCAAGGTGCCAGCAGGGTTTATTTCTCCTGAGGCTTCTCTTCTTGGCTTGCAGATGGCCACCCTTTTGTTGCTTTTTCACATGGTCAACTCTCTGTACAAGTGCATCCTTGGTATCACTTCTTCTTATAAGGACACCATCCTTATGACCCCATTTAACCTTAGTTATCTCTTAAAGGCACTATCTCCAAATATAGTCACATTCTAAGGTATTGTGGGATAGGGCTTCTATACCTGAATCTTGGGGAAACACAGATCAGTCCATAACATAAGGTAAAGTAATTCTCTGTTAAATCTTTATTTTCTTAAAGTACTAGATAAAAATGTTATAAAGGGAAAAGCACAGGGAGTCAAACCACTGGATTCTAGAACCTGCTTTCTTCTGGGCCTGGGGCAAGACACTCAGCCTCTGCTTCCTCTGAATGAATATCTCTGCATGAGTATCTCTCATGCGTATGGGGCTACATGAGTATCTCTAAAGTTACTTCTGTTTCTAATAGCCCGAATTTTTAAACAACTCGATTTCAGCCTGCACACAGACCATGTAAAAGTCCAACTCTCCATTTATTGTAATCTCTATATTCTTTCTAAGTCTACAACTGATCCTTTAAAAAGAAGCTGTCTAGAGAGTCATAAATAAATAAAATTTTCATCTTTAGACAATGTGCCAATTCAATGGTCACAAGTCTTTAAGACTGCTCAGTGAAGTACCCAGTTACATGCAGGAGTCTCTGCCCTAAGACTCACGTTCTAAAAGAAACCCTTCTTTTAACTGTTTTACAACTAGACAGGCCCAAGCAGAATAATCAATATTAATAGCATTATGTCATTCCTTAAAGGACTACGTACACCCAGGCTCTTTGGATGTGCAGCTATAATTCAGTGAACAAAAATAATACAAATATAAATCCTTATTTGTAGTAGTCATCTCTTTACTTAATAACAATAAATCCCATTCTCTTTGCCAAAAATGTCCATTCTAGGACATTTCTTTCTCCACATGGAAAAAGCCCGTCAGGCACGATGAGCTCAGATGTGACCCTTCCCGTTTTCCTTGTCTACACCCCCAGCGTCTGCACCACAGCATACTTACTGCACATTATTAGGAGTCTCTCTCACCCACCTCCTCTCCCTGATGGATTACGAGATCCTCAAAAGCAAAAGTGGCAGTATATTATCTGTCAACACTTTCTGTTTACATTTAGTTAGCTCACAGAAATCAAATGACACTGGATTCGAATTTCTTAATCCGTAGAATGTGAAATAAAACCTTCCTCGTTGTGATATCAAACAGATTAGAGAGTATGCATGTAAAATGCTAGTGCAGTGGCTGGCAGTTACTTAATGCCGCAGTTTCTCAAGAAATGGTCGTCCTTCTTATTCGCTGGATTTTTCATTTACAAAACTTATTTTAATGACATATGCATATAGATATATGGATATAGATATGAAATGAGAAACTGCTTACATAGTTTCATCAGAAGAAAATGTGCAAATAACTTCCTGTTAAGTATACATTTATCATTTAATGACTTTTACTAGTAGTTCCAGAGATGGAATATCTGAGATCTTGTTTTCTTATCCATCCTCTCGAAGCAGGACCAACATCCAGAATGGAATGTAATTAAAAAAAGACCCTATTTTGGATCCTTTGAATTTTTTTAATGAACGTGTCCATTAAGAAACAATGTTTCAGAAAGAAATAGCATATTAGATATACTGTAGAATCATCCCTTCTCCTCAATAGAATACTTAACTTTAGCAACTACTGAGTCAAGGACAATGAGGACGTGACTCACTTCACTGGTGTTAAATAAAGGATGAGAATGAGCGGGTTCCTAAGTAATTGTTATACATTTAAATAGCTAAGTACTTCAGGATAAGCACCATGACATCACCTTTCTTGTAATTAATTCTATTTTCCCCTTCGTCCATACTTATACTATAGAAGTTTAAAAGAGGTTTGACAATTCTCTAGGTACAATTGATCATACATCAGTTTTCTCACCACGATAGCCATAAGAGCATAAAGCAGGAAACTACACATACAAAATTTTGGTCCTACCATGATTATACCTAATCTAATAGGAGGCAGCAAAATGAATAGCTAAGCAAGCACACACACACACATGCACTTGCACTCATGTACATGCACACATCACACCCATAATTAATCTAGGGAGGATGAATAGAGACAATTCCAAGCTTTGAACAGAGCCATGTAAATAATACTCAGAAAACATACTGCATGGCTTAGGTGTATGTTAAAATTCAAGTATATTAAACAAAATGAGAAGAAAACAAAGCAAGGGGACTTCGGAGTGTTTGTATTCCTTCTTCCACTCTCCCCTTATATTATCAACAAAACTCACTATGGCTATCTTGCCTTCCCTTCTCTCACTGAGAACAATGTGGAGCACGGGAAAGAAATTAAAAAGTCAATGTCTTTCTCAAGACCTATGTACCATTTAATGACAACTGTTTCTTGAATAATTATTATGTGTCAGCCACAGTGACAACAGGTACTTTATATTCATTATCTCGTTTAATTATTATACCAGTTCTGTGAGTAGAACATTATCATTCTTACCATTTTCATTTAAGGAAACCGTTTTAGAGAGGTTAAATGATTTATCCCAGATCACACACCTTAGAAGAGGCAGAACTGGTAATTCTAAGCCAGAATTGTCTGATTCCAGGGCCCACACATTTAACCACCATATTCATTGACAATGAGAGTATGAAATGGACAGATGTCACTATAACTGTGGTTTATATGATACTTTCCCTTCATATGGAAAGTCACAGAATTTTCATGACATAAATAAATGGCTTTCAGCTATAAAATAAAATGTTATTCATATTCCACAGGACAGTTTCCCATATCTCTGCTCCTTTTTTTATAATATTCTGCCCTTTCACCTTTAACTCCTTTCCAAATGTATAAATCTTAGTCATTCCATTGGGACCAGCTCAAATGTCACTTCTTTTAAGCTCTCCGTGATATTCTCCAGTTGGAAGTAATTCATTCCAATTTCAAACTCTCATACTTTTCTCTCATGATACCACTTATTGCCTTTAATTGTTTTTAATACTAACATATTACCACCTCTGCTACGCTATAAGATTCCTGAGGTAATGATCTATGCCCAAATCATATCTGTGTCTTATTTGTGCTCACAACGTATTCAGAAGTATTTAGAATTGGCAACAACTCAGACAAGATATACATTTTTTCATTGGCTAAAATTCTACTTGAGCTACCTATGAAAATATGAATATGTTAAATAATGAGAGGGAAAACAACAGAAAATTATTTAAGAACTAGCAAACAAACTATGTTAAAGCACAGTACATATACTTATTCACATCAGTCAATAGTTACAAGTCATTGTTAAATATTTTTTGAAGTAGATCTTTGGGTAACAGTCTTTGTCCAAAACATATTTAATATTATTTCTTACAGAAAATCATTTGGAAATAGAGTAATAGCCTATTCTATATTTTCATTCATTCAGTTTAGCTTTCCCTAGTTTAAATAGATGTGATTAACACAACCAATAACATTAGAATTATATGTATACACATGTTACTATTATATGTATAGCACTCCTGTTATTATAGATTCCCAACATGCACATGCATACACCAAACACATGTAGATTCTACAAAAATAAATATAAAATGTTTTGTATGTGTGTATTTTCATATACACACACGTATGTCTATCATGTAGGACATTCTGAGAATTTAATTTGGGTAGTTATTGTAATACAAATGTCACCACTAATTGAAGTGAGTATTGTATTTGGCAGTCCACTCAATGTAGCATGGCATAAAATATCAGCCAATACTTCAGTCCTGCCTCCCTTTTCTAGGCTCATTTTCCATAACTTCCTCCTTCCTCAGCATTCCATGATATTAGTGAAGCAACTTGCTTACAACTCCAAAGCATGCCATTCTCTCCACACCTCCGCCTTTCCCCTCTCCTTGCTGGCTTCCTCTCACCACAAACAGTGATTTTTATAGACCTCTATTGGCACTTATTGCATGTTCAACTCCACCACCAGACCACAAACTCTTCTTTCAGCCTCACCGATTAGCATTATGTTCAGCTTGCCACAGTATGTGTGAGTGCTCACAGATGAATTAATGAATGTGAGCCCACTTAAAATTCTCAAGGCTCAGGAATCACGTGGGTATTGAAAAAGAACAAACTTCCTTTCCCTTTCCTACATCCTGCTCTCTTAAACCAGCTGTAATTTTAGTGTGTTATGCTATACAAACTACCCTTACAAGCTGTAAAATTACAACTATCTCCATAATTAGTCATAATCAGTCACTAAATAATTTAGAAAATTCTGACAATATGTATCTGTTCATTATAGCCCTCCAGGAGCTAGAAATACAGAACGATTCACTTTGTTGCCTGCAACCATAGATCCTCCATTTAACAAAAAAAAAGTCTCTGCTCTTGTTTTCTCCCAGTTTATACCAGGTATATATGTATATTCCTTTAGATTTCATTTAGAATGAAAAAAATCTGGCTGTAAATGTGTTCATCTGAAACCAGTTTGCTTTCAGGCCCAGGTCAATTGCATGATTAAATAAACAAAAATTTTAATATATAAATGAAGGATTTACTATGGGTAATTTAAATTCAAATTAAACATTTATTAAGAACCATTAAAATATAAAACACTGTGCAAGGAGCTTTCACTGTGCAATTTCGGTTCTTATCCATGCTTCCCTGGTCACTACATTGGATGTAGTGTCTGAGATCACCTGAAATTTTATGCAAAAATTTGTGATACAGTAAATGGTAATGATACATTTACCATTTAATTAATAGTTGACATTTACAGAGGACTTACTATTTGCCAGGTACTAAGCTAAGCAGTTTACATTCATTATCTTATTTAATTTTCATTGCAACTCAATGAGGAAATTGAGACTTAAAGAAGTTACATAACCTGCCACATACTGATACTAGCTTAACGTGGGAAATTAACCCAGATCTGTTTGACCCAAACCTTATGTTCCTAACCACGATGTCAATTGCTTCTATCTTCTGAGGAAATGGCCTTAGCTTTCATTAGTTTCTCAAATGGTCTATGAGTTAAAAATTTTAAGAATGTCTTAGAAGTATTCATTAGTCAATCTTCAAAACATCTGGTCTTTAGGTGGTGTTACTATCTCCATTAATTGATGTGGAAAGTAAGACAAACATAACTTGCATGCGTGTAGACTTATTTAAGTACAATTTCCCTCTTTCGTATAACACAAGGACTGTTCTTCTTGATTGTTTCTGACTGATATTTAGAGACAGCCATGCTAGCAGCTAGCATTTTCCTGTTGCTGACTCAGCCCATCAGGACAGTGCTGCCATGTAATAACCTGGCATGAAGACCAAACTTGAGCCCTGTAGCTAACCTGAGGTCCACGAGAGAATTCTATAACCTGAAACTTACTCTGAACTATTATTTGTCCTGCCAGATTTTTACAATAGTCTCATAGCTGGTCTTCCTGCCACCAGAGTCTTTCCAAAATACCACATCCAGTTTCCAAACGCTATAGGAAAAAAAGTATTCTCTCTAAAAACAAGCTAAGGCACTCTCACGGTAAAAGAACTTCGCTGGCTTATCCTGCCTACAGGATAAAGCCCACAATCCCTCACATCCTTATAGGATCTGACCTTCCCCACCTCTCTGCGTTCCTTTCCCACCACTCCCATTTACGAGGACTGTAGTCCCACTATAGGGATCTTTGTATTATTCCCACTGAGTCTACAGAACTTCAGAACTGCCTCTCATATGCTCCTCCCTCCACCTGAAATGTTCTTCATGACTACCCACCTGGAAAACTTTGATTCGTTCTTCAAGATTATATTCAGGTCTTTTCCTCCACAACTTCCCCAAACTAGACATTCAAGTTAACTCTTTTCTATCCTCATATGGTCCCATGATTGATGCACTTGTCATATCATATGTAATTGCTTGAAGTTTATAGTTTCAAATAGACCACAGGCCTACTAAGAGCAGGACTGTCCCTTATTCACCTCTGTATCATATCATTTATAATTGTCACAGTACTTATCACAAAGTAGGAGCCAGATAAATATTGGAGAAAGGAAGGAAAGAAGGGAAAATAGAAGGGAGGAAAGAAGGAAAGGAAACCTCATCTGGTTCTCAAGACAGATCACCTTAGCCTTGTTATGAGTGTTCTTTTGAAGCAAATTATTCTAAGACAGCTGTGGTTTTGTTGTGATGTGAGGACACAATACACCGTGAAAGTATAACATCATGTATCCAACAGAAAGTGTTCATGTGAGCCCTTGAATGAAAATTTTACAGCCCTAGAAATTTGAGATGTGAGCTTTGCAATTGTTCCTTATAAGAAACTGCATTGTAGACATACAGTATATCTATTTCCTGAGCATCTCAACATATCAGTCTTATTGAATTCATGTAACATCTTCTTAGTTCTGAGGAGGGTATACATTTTATCTTTTTGTGATTGAGAAACTAAGGCATACTGATAAACCGACAACACTAGCTTCATTCCTTCCCTCTGTAGATCTATGACATAAATGCAATAAACCATTTTACTGACCCACTTTATTAGAGAATAAGCCATAATTTAAAAAATTCTCCTTTCAAGACCCTTGGATGAAAGGAACAAAGAAAGAGTGAATACCATGGGCCAATCACCTGAATTTGGTCTCTCTATTGGATCTTCTTTTACTTCTATTTTTAGGCAATAAATCAAATATTAATCCAGAATCAATTAAGTCCAAATATGGGTTTATAATACAGAGTGGGGTTAATATAAATGAAACTCCAGGATAGCAGATGGATTTAGCTATTGTTAAGTTAGCAGTGGTTTCCAAGAACATTTTGTATGTTCCAAATCATCTTTTGTATGCAGTTTTTCAGCAGTTAACATTCAGAAAATTGTTAAATTATTCACTCATCCCTCTGGGCTTTAGGGTACCTTGTAGTGCAGTGATGCTCATGAATGAATTCCTTACTAGTGGATAAGATAACATAATTAGGCTTCAGTAAAATGGTTGCTCTTTTAAAATCAGCATGGCTACTTTTGCTGAGCTGCTATTGTGTTCCAAACCTTCTTCACAGTACTGCAGAGTAGGTCTTATTGGACTCATTTTCCACAGGAGGAAACTGAGTTCAGAAAGATAAAATGACATGTCCAAGACTGTACTGCTGGCAGAGGTAAGATTTGAACCTTGAGCTTTTTAGCTTCAAATCACTCTGTGTTCAACTTCCACTGTTCTATGTGGGTTATATGATTACAAACACAATGCCAAAAGTGTTTCTGGATCATAATAACGCTAGACTCTCTACTCTGGGAATATCACATTTAAAAGTATTTAACATACGGTCCCCAAATTTAAGGTAGCGTGTACTTTTTAAAAATTACAGACATAATTACAGAAGGAATAAAATTACTAAAATAACTGACACTATAAAAATTATAATAGCTTTGTCTGAGAGCATGAAATGAGATTTCAACAATTTGCATGGAATGATTTGTAACAGAATTTTTTACATAGTCTATAAGTTGGGCCACAATTACAAATAAAGTATTTAAAGTGTATTGCACATTTACTATGTGAATGATACTATTGGACAGGAGGAATACTCTCTGCTCATAATTTAGACACAGTTTAATAGGGGAGATCAACACATAAATTATCTATTCAATAATTAACATTCATTGAGCAATGCATGTATGTGTTTTGTAGGTACAGAGACTGATAAGATATTTACCTCATCCTCAAAGAGACTGGAGCTTAGTGCTTGTTGTTTATTGAAATGAAATGTTTTTCCCTATACCAGGCTGCCTGCTCCATAAATACTGCTAAAAATAAAATTCCTACCAGTTTTCAAGTGAGAGCACCACCAAAGTAGATATTTACCCATTTTTCCTTTAATAAATATACCAATGATCTATCATGAGTCAGTTTTCAAACCATGTGCAAGGAACACAAAAATAGAAGGTCTAAGAAGAATTTTCAGTCTGGTATATGTAAAGTCATAGACATAAGCAAGACCGCGATAACATGAGGCAATGTATGCTCTGTCAGAACAATGAACTCCAGTCTACTTGCTATTATAGTTACTGACTCATAGTTTTTGAGCCTTTATTATGTGTCATGCACTGTGCTAAGCACATACATATATTGTCTCATTTAATCTTCATGTAATACCCTTAAATATGTCCTATCATTCACACAAATTTATAGATAAAATTGAGGCTTAGAGAAGTTGAGTAATTTGCCCAAGAACATTACATTAAATCCAGGCAGTGGAACTCCGGAATACACACTCTTGACCTTGATCTCCTAATGGGGTGCTGAGGAGTTTCTAGCTCTGTCAATGGGGAAATCAGAACGTCTTCCAAAAAGAAATATCCTTGAGCTAAGTATGAAAGGTGAACAGGATATGCAAGGCAGACAAAGGAGCTGAGGAGGAAGGGGTTATGTGGTGACAAACCAGGCAGAAGAAACAATAAACACAAAGTCACAGAAACAAAACCAAGAGAGAATGTCACTAGTTGGGTGAACAAAAGGCTCTTTGTTATGTCTAGGATATACATGGAGGAAGAAATGAGAAATAATATTAAGGGACCCTAAATTTGAGACATCTTACCATGTGTCACACAGGTAAGTAAATATTATCTTATTTTGTCCTTAAAACAACCAAGTGAAATAGGTACTATTGTTAATTCTAACTTTACATATAAGAAAACCTGTTGACTCCAGAGCCTGAAATCTTAACTTCTGAAACTGAAGAAGCAGGAGCAAGTCCATGAGGGCCTGGAGCTCCATCAAGGAGTTCAGGTTTGTTTGTTTGTTTGTTTTTTTCTACAAGCAATGTGAAGGCTGTTAATCAGAGATGTAATATTACCAGATTTCCATTTTAGAAAATTACCTCTTGTTACAGCATGGAGGAGAGAGAGGAGATTTGAGGCAGATTAGTCAAAAAGGTAAATTTTGAAGGTAAGAGGAAGTGAGAGTATAAACTTGGTCAGTGTCTGTGTAGATAAATGGGAGGGAAAAAAATTCAAAATATTAAGGAGATCCAATCAGCAAAACGAGGTACCTGAATAGACTTTGGAGGTAAGACAAATAGAAGAGTCGAGGAGAATAACTTCCAAATTTTTAGCTTTGGCAACAAGAGAAATGAAAACATTTTTTTTTCCCTCTGACTGTGGTTATAGGGCAAACAAAAGCATCACGGGAACAGCAGGAAAGATATAGGAAACCTAATCAGTTATTAGGTTTTGTTTCAAAAAGCTTAAGGGAGCACTGCTGGAATGGAACATGGAAATGTTTTCTGTGATTGTGTGACTACAGCTAGATTCCCTGAGGCAGTATAATCACAAAGAATCTAACGTGACAAGCCAACATCTTACAGAATGAACCTCTTTGTTCCTAGCCTAACTGGCATCCTAATCTATTCCTAAGTATAGGCACATTTTGAATACAAAACAAGTTAATGCTGGTGAACTTGGTTTTAATCAAATTCAGTTATAATTATTCAGATTTATAAACAAAATCAGGCAATGATTATTTACTTATTTAAAAACAAATTTTGTTAGAAAAAACACAATAAAATTGTCTGTACAGTCTTTCCAGTATATTTATATGGATTTGAAATACTATATACCTCTAATGCTTACACACTGACACATGCAATGTGCCTGATGGTTTCCATGTATTATCTCAATTAATTATCAAAACAATTCCACGAGTTGTACTATTATTATCTCTATTTTAATGATAAAGAAACCAAGGCTTAGAAAATGTACTTATCCAAAATCATTTCTGAAGAAGAATGAATATTCAAACTCAAGCTACTCTGCTCGAAAATGTATGTTGCCACCACATATTTTTCACAGTTTTCCTTTTTAAGGTATTTTTATGATAATTTAAAGTGCAAATTAATCAGGTACACATTGACTATGTTACAACTAGTTGGTTCAGAAGTATGAGATATATTTGTTTTCCATTATAAAAAGCAGTATGTTTAGTCATGATGTCCTTTGATGGAAACACAATTACTCTTGTACTGCTAATTTTTACACTGAATGGCTTTGAAAATTCAATTATTCTGTTCAATTAGTTATTTTATTTAATGTCTATCATCAAAGAAACACACATCAGTATAACATTAAACATATTCACTTGAAATTCTTAATTACTCTAAATATGTCAGGGGATTCAATCCGCTTTATGAAAAATACACAACAGTGCTTAAATGGGCCTCTTCATGTAAATCACTAAACAGATGATACAAAATATTATGAAAGCAGAGATTCAAATAGTGAGATGTAGCCATCTTGTCCAGACTTTAAAATTCATAATGTTTTTCTTTCACACACAGAACCGATTCACTTTCTCTCATTCTGATGTCAGACTACATGTTATCATTGTGCTAAATACTTTACAAATGTGATTTCATTTACTCATCAAAGCAAAACAATACAGTAGGTTTTAAATCGAGTCCACAAATGAGGACACTAAGGCTCAAAGAGATTAAGCTACTCTTCTGGCCACATAGGGATAAGTAGCAGAGCAAAAATCCCAACCTTGGTCATTTAGACGAAAAACAGAGTATATTTTTAAAATTATAAGTAATTATAAAAGACACTTAGTCTACATAATGTAATTTTAATTTAGAATCGATTTTCTCATATGTCATAGATGTGTAGACTTCACTCTAAGTTTAATTGTTCTTTTATAGCATATATCCCAAGATACACATCTGAAAAAATTAAATGTCCTTTTAAAGTAATCACTAAGATATCTGGAATTAATGACATAAACAAGAATACCTTTTAAATGTCCACTACTTTAAAAATGAGGACACGGTTAATTTCTCATAAACAAGACGAAAAGACAACACTTAGAATGGGAGAAAATATTTGCAAATGAAGCAACTGACAAAGGATTAATCTCCAAAATATACAAACAGCTCATGCAGCTTAATATCAAAAAAAAAAAAAAACAACCCAATCAAAAAATGGGCAGAAGACCTAAATAGACATTTCTCCGAAGAAGACATACAGATTGCCAACAAACACATGAAAGGATGCTCAACATCACTAATCATTAGAGAAATGCAAATCAAAACCACAATGGGGTATCACCTCACACCAGTCAGAATGGCCATCATCAAAAAATCTACAAACAATACATGCTGGAGAGGGTGTGGAGAAAAGGGAACCCTCAAGCACTGTTGGTGGGAATGTAAATTGATACAGCCACTGTGGAGAAGAGTATGGAGGTTCCTTAAAAAATTAAAAATAGAACCTCCATATGATCCAGCAATCCCACTACTGGGCACACGCCCAGAGAAAACCATAATTCAAAACGACACATGCACCCCAGTATTCATTGCAGCACTATTTACAATAGCCAGGACATGGCAGCAACCTAAATGTCCATCAACAGAAGAACGGATAAAGAAGATGTGGTACATATATACAATGGAATATTACTTAGCCATAAAAAGGAACAAAACTGGGTCATTTGTACAGACATGGATGGACCTAGAGACTGTCATACAGAGTGAAGAAAGCAGAAAGAGTAAAACAAATATCGTATATTAATGCATATACGTGGAATCTGAAAAAATTGGTATAGATGATCTTATTTACAAAGCAGAAATAGAGACACAGACGTAGAGAACAAAGTATGGATACCAAGGGGAAAAGCGGGGGGCTGGGATGAACTGGGAGATTGGGATTGACATATATACACTATTGATACTATATATAAAATAGATAACTAATGAGAACCTACTGTATAGCACAGGGAACTCTATTCGATGGTCTGTGGTGACCTAAATGAGAAGGAAATCCAAAAAAGAGGGGATATATATATATGTATAGCTGATTCACTCTGCTGTGCAGTATAAACTAACACAATATTGTAAAGCAACTATACTACATTAAAAAACAAAAAGTCAACCAAAACTACTTTGTATTTTTTGTTCTGCCATAATTCATCACTTTTGAATTCCTTTAGGGCATTTTAGGTAGCTATGAAAACACCCTGTTATTCAAACGTTAAAAATAAAATTTCATCTCCTCATATGCATACTGTGGAATAGTCATCAACCTTTGCTGCACTGTTATTTTTCTAACTCGGGGTTTACAGTCATCTTCGTATGGATAAAATCCCGTAGTCAGGGCGCCACTATAATGTTCATTTTCTTGCCACCAACCTCTGTGCCCCACTCCTACCTCCATTTCTTTCCCATCTCACTGCTGAGCATTCAGAATCCCCAGGTCCCTCCAGAACTCAGTTGTACATCCTCGATTCCTTCTTGGAAAAGTGTCAATGGATAGAAGTCAGAGGCAGGCAGCTTGGTGTAACGAAGAGTCAGAGACCTGGGTTTGGTTCCTTATCAACTATCAGGGCTTGGACATGTCCTAAATCTCATCAAATGTTTATGGCAGAGGGACATACTTCATTTGAAGGGATAGGGTAAGGCTTGGCAATAACCTCAATAAAATACTAGATGCATGGTGGGGGGGGATGCAATAACTGGTGGCTTTAATTTAATTACTATTAATATAAGGAAACCCTTTCCAATGATCTGACCTGCCCAACAACATGATGAGCTATCTGGTGAGGGGAAGAGCTTTCTGTCACCAAAAGTCCTTAGAAGAGGTTGGACAACGATTAATCCTAGATTCAAGAGAAATAAGGGATGATTGTTGGGATGCTACTAATCCAAACTCTCTTGAAGAAATCTCACCTGATCTGGTCCCAACCTGGAGTTCTGGTGTTTAGCTTAGAGTCTGGTACAGGGAAGGTGCTAAAAAAAAATCACATTTGATTTCTACCTCATCTATCACCTCCTCCCTTGCCTGTCCTCCTCTGCCTTCTCCTAATGGGCTGTGTACTGACTCACTACCTTATTTCTTGTTTGGGATAAACAGTTCTAAAGGACTCTTCCCTTCTATCCACTTCTTGTTTTGAGGTAATTGAGAAGGGGCTTTCATATAGAATGGCTTCCAGAATTCAAGAAAGCAAGTCTTATGTACTAATGACAGTGGTTAATGGGCTATATTAGAGAAAGTGCCTGAACTTGAATCTGAACATCTGTATGTCAAATGTGGGCTGTACCACTTCCTAGCAGTCTGACAGGAAGAAATTTATTTAACCCATCTGAGCTTATTTCTTCATCTTTAAAATGGGCTAACACTGGGACTTCCCTGGTGGTCCAGTGGTTGGGACTTCGGCTTCCAACGCAGGGGGTGCAGGTTCAATCCCTGGTCGGGGAGCTAAGATCCCACATGCCTCGCAGCCAAAAAACCAAAAACATAAAACAGAAGCAATATTGTAACAAATTCAATGAAGACTTTAAAAATGGTCCACATAAAAAAAAATCTTTAAAAAAAAAAAATGGGCTAATACCTATATGTTCATTTAGAGTATTAAAAAAATAAGGTATATGAAGCGCTCGGGATAGTTCCTTACATATAGTAGATATATAATAAACGTTACTTTTGTTCATTTATTCTCTTTGCTATTAATTAAAATTGACTCTTAGCCCAGCAAGAGAAACTTAAATTTGGTAAAACCTCGCAATGTTTATTAAAGACATTACTTTGTAACTAATTGTGTCATTTTAACATGTGGTGATACTGTATAAAGTAGTGATATTTATCTTATCCATTATAGTTTCCAGAGAAAATAATTACTTAAGATAATTTGGAGTACACTGAAATAATAGGAGTATCCAGTGAAGCCATTCTCAGAATACATAAAATAATCCTAAGTGCAAAAGCAAAAAAGGTGACAACAAAAAAATCTGCCTTCATTATCATGAGCGTTATATAAAAATTAATTTGTACTGAGACATTTTGAGAATTCTTTTTATAAGATCAGGTTTTGAAGTGAGAGAATGCAGTTATTCTGTGAGAAAAACTGACCAAATATGGCTAACTGAAAAAATAGAAATACAAATTTCCACAAAATCAGATTTCACTCAACTATCGTATCAATAACAACGTGGCATGGTAACAGTATTTGTAAGCCACGTCATATCCTGTGGCGAGTAGGGATGGTATACGAATTTGAATCTTGGCCTACTTTTTTTCCAGGTCCTCCTCTCTTTATTTGCACTGTGAATGATTATAGAAGACACACTGGATAACTTGAGCAATGAAAGGCAGAACGCCCCACACTACCAGCCAGCTTCTGGCTACCCTGACTCCTTGCCCAGCCTTGAGCCTGCAGTCAGCCTCGGTAGCACAGCCTGCCATCACTCCCTGGTCTCACACTTAAACTTCCTCCAAGACATATGTGTCAGTCCTGGATCCTGGACTGGCTCCAGTTCCTGCTTCTCCATTCTGGCTCTCAGGCTGCAGAACAGAATGCCGTACACAAGACCAGTCACAGGGCTGGGGGCACACCACAGACCTGGGTACCGCCACTTGGGTGGGGCTGTCTTGCCTTTCTCTTGGACCCACTGCCAATCATGATTGACCTAGACCTTTTCCACCCTTCATGGGCCCCTGTTCCCAAACCCCTTCTCTTACTCCCAACATATCATTTTCTATTTTCTTAAAGATGCAGAATTCCATTAGGAGAGAAAACTCTATCTCCTCTTATTTTCATGTCTGCCTGATTTGAATCTCAGCTCGTCTACTTATTTGCTGGTAACTTTGGTCAAGTCACTAAAACTCTATACTCTCGGGTTTCATATTTTTTAACACTAGAATTATGACGTTTGCTTTCAAGAGTTATTGTGAAGGAAAATGTGTCTAGCACAGTACCTTGCTCAAAATAGCTCTTACACGTATTATTATAGCTATTATAGTATGTTAGGTCGTATGCCCTCATTCTCACCCTGACCATCTCTTCTGGGACTTGTCTCCTTAAGTCAGTACTCTACTCTCTGGGACTTTTATCAATAAAATGTTAGAACTGGAAGGGACTTTAGAAGTATTTGAACCACCGCCACCTCTTTATACTTTGTACTGATAAGCAAAATGAAGCCCAGAAAATAGAAGGGATGCATTCATAGCAAAGCTGGTTTGGAAATTTAAGGATTACCATTCCTAATACTGGGCAGTTTCCTTTACACCCCACTTTCAGTGTCCTCTTTGTGTTTTCTTTCTGTAGCGCTGCCTAAGAGCCGGAGCAGAGCCTTCACTAGACCTTACAGACCATCCAGAACACATCCTATTTTTCTCCCTTCTTTTTCTGAAGATTTCCTCAAATAACACACAGCTGTGGCCTCTATCCTTCCCCCATTCCCTCTCCCCCAAACCACCCACAATTTAGCTTTCAACCTGTTGTCTTTACTGGAATTACCAAATCCCATTTTTTCTCAATAATTATTCTCCTCCTCTGGGCCATATGTCTGCTTTGTTCATCTTGATGCCCCACATGCCTAACACAAACTAGGAAGGTAGTATTCAATATGTATCATATTTGTAACATCAGCCCCCCTATTCTTGAGATTCTCTCCTTTATTTATTACTTATTTATTACTAAATCTCTTAGTCTCCTTTACTCAACTTCTTACTCCACCTCTCATCGTAGGCATTTCCAAACTTCTATTTCTCTCTACACGCCCCCCATTCTCACAGCATTAACAGTGGTCAACTCTCAAATCCGTGGCTGCAGCTGGACTCTCACTTGCTCAGTGCTGCATTGAAACTGGTTTGCCAAACAGTTGGATGGATCACTGTCACCCCAAACTTAATGTATAAATGCAAATAAAGCCAAATTCCTCCTCACTCCTAATTTCACTAGATCTGTTGACATTAACATCATTCCCCCAGAACTCTAGGCTTAAAACGTGGAAATGTCCTTTGACTCTCTCCTTGCTTTCACTTCCTTTCCCCATTTGTCAGTCACTAAACTTGATAATCCCCTCGAATATTTCCTTTTCCTCAACCTCACAGAAACTTCCACCTACCACCCATAGCCATTCTTCTTGACCTTCCTAAATCTAATTCATCCTTCCCAAATATTACTTCCTCAGGGGAAACTTCCATGACCTCTCAGTTTAAATCAGGCCTTGTATAATTCCCTATTTTGTCTTTTCCTTCTTTTTAACTGTTAGTGTATACGTATTTGTTTAGTCATCTGATTATAAATTCCAGGAAGGAGAGACCATCTCTCTTTTCTTCATCATTGCCTTCTCAGAGTCTCACACAGCATCTGTCACAAGAAAAGATCTATACATGCTTGTTAAATAGGAAATTAATTAATAATTATTTATTGAGACAACTTTTCCCCAAAGAGCTTTCATGCCTGTTTTCATTTGGTCCTCATAGTATTGTTGAAGCAGGAACGTTTATACTGTATTTCTAAAGAGTTTCATCAAAAAATGCTTTAAAATATGTTTTACACACTTAAAGGGGGCTTACTTTATTTGAGAAAAAAGTGCTTGAGTAGAATCTGCAATTTCCTTATTATGCTAGATGAATGAGGTGTTCCCATGCTTAGATTAATTGAGTCATCTTTCTTTTAAAAATGAATGTGCCGTCCTTATAAGAAAGACTGTAAGGTGCCACAGCTCACATGAATCACAGTTTCAATTGTGTCCCTGTAGTAGGACTTACTCAATTTCTCTGAAGAACACCCTGAGACCCTGACTTGTTCTAAGTCACTGACCTTTCTTTCTTCAGATTAGATCTGAATACAACCATAAGAAATTGAAGAACATGGTTTCTACCCAGACAGACTGGGTACTAAAACAAGTGGTTCATCAAACGAAAAAACAAATATTTACCATTCATATTTGCAAGGGTCAAGCAATTCTCTGCCACAAATGCTTCTCCTCTGAGATAAACAAATAAAGCTCAGTTCTATAAAATGCCCCACCCTAAATTACACTTTTGTCAAAACATTAACATATAATTGGATACTTGGATCTCAAGAGCTAGGGTTAGAGAAAAACTGGTTTAGGCGTATAAATGATGTTAATTAACATAAGCAAGTTGGCCAAGTCTTCAACTTTGAAGATATTTTCAGTTACAATGTTGAATAAGAGAATGAAAATAGCTTTGGGACTAGGAAGATCCACAGGAGTCATATTTTTTAGTCCCTTATAAACTTAAAAAATAGATTAAAAAATAGTACTACAAGTATTCAGTTATGCAAGATTACTTATTTATTCATTCATTTAGGTGTAATCTATTCCTCAGAACAACACATTATCACACTGTTTTCTCCTCTGTCTTAAGTAACAGTAATACTGTCAGTCAATATTTCTTAGCATAAACCATACTAAGTGCTTATATATGTAATTTTATTTACAACTTCATTTAATTCTTACAATGTGTGTTTAAATAAGCCACTAGTATTTCCATTTTGCACTTGAAGGCTAGTCTTCAGAAATATTGAGCATCTCCCTCATTTTCCTACCACTAATAAATGATAGAAGCTGAGTTTTCAATCCAGATCTTTTGAATTTGCGAATTCGTATCTCTACTTCTATGATACACTATCTTCACAAGTGCCAGTTCACAAGGCATGAAGTGTCCAGACTTAGGTCCTGTAAAGTATTTTAAAAAAGAAGCAACATTTCACTTCAGACTATAGTTTTCAGAGTTAGACCTGGGTTTGAAGCCTAGCTTAGCCTATTTCTCTCCATAAGCCTGCGGAATGTTATTTATTTTCATCCAATTCCTCACTGATAAAGTGGCACTACTATCTAGGCAGTCATTCCTTCATTTATACAGAAAATATTAATAAGCACCTACTATGTGCCAGGTATCATGCTAGGCAGTAGGGGTGGAGTGATGCATGAGTAAAAGAGAGCCGTGGCCCTCGTGCAGTACACAAGCTAGATTTTCTACCTGCAGTCCAGAATTCATACCACTATAATGATTTTAAAATATGGAGCACTTTGATATTCAAATGGCTTAACCACTACTGAGCAGAGCTCTTCCTAATTAATTAATTCATTTTCGTCTTCTTGATTGGCTCTTTTACACAGAAGCCCTGCTTAACCTGAATCGATAGGTAATGACTCATTTATTCATTTACATATGCATCTGTTATTTAAGTAGGCACGTGAGCATGTGCACATGTGCACAGACTCATATCTAGAAAGGATTTGAGGTAGCCTGTTAGTTAATTTAAGAACTTCTTAGCTGGTTGCTCTTAGCAACCGTCTTTAGCAGTTCTGCCTAGTTGGCCAGAACAATTTCTTAAAGGGAATGAAGCATTCAAAGTAGTTCAGCTAATAAATGGAAAATAAACTACTTTTAACTGGACTTAATTCAGAAGGACTTACACAGGGATTGATAATTCTCGTTTAGTTGGGATGGAGAAAATGCCGGTGCTGAGAAGCATGCCACAGCAAGGGGACTTTTCCAATGATCTCCTTTCCCAGAGCACCAAGGCTGCCAGGTCCTGTGGCAGCACTGAAGCCAAGCCTCAACCTATAAATACATGACCAGCTCTTCTCAAAGGCCTTACTACAAATCATTCAATTCTACTAAAGACATTGAACAATACCTGGATTCTGAGGCTGTCAGAGAGATGAAAGCTGGTGTCAGTTTATAAGCAATAGAAGCAAAAACAAATCCCTTCCAGCTGTTAGGAAACTGTAAATTGTTTTAAGATGGATTTAAACTAACTCACAAAATAAAGTTACCATGGGATGTTATGTTTATAGTCATTCATTTATCCATTCATTTCTTCACCAAGAACTTATCAAATAACTTCTCAGTGTCCGTGTTGGGAACTGAGGGATTTATTTATTTGTTCATTCAACTTATATTCATTGAGTACCTCATTTTCTTCCCTCTGCTTTCATGATATGAAATGGAGTTTGGTAGAAATTATATGCAGCTAAAGATACCCTAAAAATAAAGTATGATGGGTGTCATTTTGGGAGAAGCTAGAAAAGCATTAACAAAACTAGGACACTTCCTTTCTCTTTGAAATTAATAGTAGGTCTCCCTTGACTAAATAATTCAACGTAAAGATTACATAAACCATTTATTCAATAAACATATATTGAGCATTTAGTATGTTGCAAGCACCATACTAGTAGCTAAGTGTTCAAGATGTTAAGTCCCAGACTCTGACACCTCGTGGTATTTACAGCCTTGTGACAATTCAGCTCAGTATGGTAGAAAGAAGTTCACAACTCCATGGGAGCAGACAGATGATGTGGTGGCCAGGAATATCTTTCTTGAGAGATGACACAAACAGATCCTGAAGGAGAAGGAGGGATTAACTATACTATTAAAATTTCTTTGATCTCCTCCCTCCTGGGAAAGAACCCATAACATTGTAAGGCACTGGGTAAATATAGAAGAGGATAAATACGTAATTTATTTGCAAAATAAACTAACAATGTTCTTGCTGGGCAGGCAAGTAGAATGTTTATATGCAATCATTAAATAGCAGTACAAGGTGCCAGATGATTCATAGCTGAGAATGGCTATACAGAGAGCGTCTTGAGAGGTCTGAACAGCCAGCCTGTACGCAAGGCACAAACTTCAAACTGTTCAATACATCAGGATTATTCATTTGAAGGTAAGCAACTGTAGACACACCACATGAACCTCATTAATATTTTAAAATATTTTAAAATATTTAAATATTTTAATATTTAAAAATATTTAAAATATTAATCTCATTAATATTTTCTGAATGGCATATTGGAACACCTTAATAAATTCACTACAACTTAATATAGAATTAGAGTAAAGGGATGGAACTGCGTCTGTGATTGGTAATAAAGGATCCTCAAAACTATCATCTATGAGGCACAACATAAAGTTCTTAACATTAATACTCTGAGACTGACTAAGCTAATTTTGGTAAATCTTCTCCAGACAGGAAGTAATCTTGCTATGTACCTAGTTAAAAAAAAAAAAAAAAAAAAAAGTCGACCCTCTGTAGATCTATTTCAGTCCATTCATTACCTCCTCATTTGCTAAAATTCAGTTGCATTGAAATTGAAGTTACTGCACAGTTTTCCTAAACTGTTTCAAAGAGAAATGAAGTGAAATAAAACATCATCAATTAAATGTAAAGAGGACAAATTAACTGACACCTGCAAAAGAAACCTAAGGTTTGCCAGACAGATCTCTCCTCTAAAGATGTATATAAAGAAGACTTACATGCCAATGCCAAATCCTCATTTAAAATTCAGAACACCTAGCTGTGTTAGAGTAAAATAAAACATGTGGGGTTGCCCTTTTTTGGTCAGAAAATTTAGGAATTATCTTCCTGAATCCATATGAATGGAACCAAAAATATGCACGTGGATCTGACAACATCTGAAAATTAGCTAAGCCTACAAATACGATCATGCAAGCAAACACAGACTCTGCTTTTGTTCACAGAAAGCTGGTTCATCTGAAATCAATTTTATAAGCCATTTTTCTTTGCTTCCCTAGAACTCAAAAAGGCTACCCCCTAGACCATCTTTACACAGAGAGGAAGATTTTCTTCTTTCAAGGATATGATTGCATCCAGAAATCCCTGTGACAGAAGTGGCAGGGCTTTGACACATGTAGATACTTGTTGAGTTTCTTGGCTTAACACTAAAAGTATAAATAACTGAAAATGGAACTATGGATGAAACTGATTTGACTGGAAGTAGGAAGGTAATATCCCAGCCCTGGACTTTTAAGAGTGGGAAATAAAAAAATGAAAGAGAAAACCAGCAATACCTTCATCTGGCCTAACTACATACCCTCACTTCTATCTATTCCAGGAGCACAAAAGACATTGTATTTCCAGGCTAGGGGCTAAGTACAAGAGGTGAAGAATCACAGGAAGTAAGGGATCAATATATCGAAGTCATTCAACTCTACTTCTATCCTTACTATCTGAAAAGTTTCCCTGTCTTCATGGCAGCAATGCAATTTTCTTGATTTGGTACACATCTGCTGAATCCATGTACCGTACACCCTCAGCCCTTCAAGATTCAATATAGGTAACACGTACGCATCTTGATCACATAAATGAGTGTTATGGACAAGCACCAGTTCTGCCCTCTGTTCTTGGCAGGATACCAGAAATTTCTTGGTTGAATGCTTTGGAAGCATGGTCCGTCCCTAGGAAATGCTCAGGGAGGGACAAACAAGAAAAGAGAGTCCCTCCCTGGGCTTGCGATCAGAAACTTGAGCTTAAACCCCAGTGCCACCACTACATACTTTGTGACTTTGGGCAAGACATAGTGTCATTTAGGAAGTATGAATATGAAAGAGATTAAAAGGATCTCCAGTCCAACAAGTTATTTTATCACCTGAATAATATCTTGGAAAAAAAGTCTTCAGCCAGATACGTGAACATCCCTAGTGAAAAGATTTTAAACTCAATGTGCTTCAGTTTCCTCCTCTATAAATTATCTACTTCATAGAGCTGTTGTATTGAGGGATAAAAGATAACTCATTTCAGAATGCTGTCCATATAATAGTGATGACCATTATTTTAAAGTATGAATAAGATCAAGGTTAAAGTTTCTTTCTAAATAGTCAGATAAAACCACTACGAAGAGTAAGCCCGGCATGCAGCAAGCAAATACGTAGTCTCCATTTCCAGCCTCTTAAACCCTCTGACCATCTTCATTTGAGAACTTTATTGGAATTCAACTTACTACTTTACCGGAAGAACAAGGAGCAGTTTGTATAGCCCTGGTTTCCTATTTCTCTACAGTTATATATCTTTTTTCACTGCAAACTTTTCAAGATAAAGACCCAAAACCCCAGAGCTCTGGAGGATGCCTGATCTCCCTTCAGCCGAAACAGGCATCCGGTTTCTACAATAAATGAGATCATAGCATCCCTATTCATACTGCTGTAGATAAGAACGTGTCATCATTTTCATTATAAAACCTTTTTCTTCCCTCTGGCTTGAGAGACCAACCATAGCAATTTGCTGGGGAAATAGCTCCAGCAAAGGGCAATGCACAAGGCTCAAGCGCAGAGAGAAAATGTTTTCATCTTACAGAACTCAAGAAAGGTTTATTTGGAAATAATTAGGCAGGCTGCAGAATCCCAAGGAGAAATTCCTTCTGATGGTCATTTGGCCTTTTAAATAAAGAAAATAAGGTTTACTGATATGCAAAGCAAAATCTTCTTAGGCAGCAAATGTTAGGAACAGCAAATGTTAGGTTATCTACTTAGTTCCTTCAGGCACCAATACCTTGGGTAACAACAGCTATGATAACATACACATTACTGAATCTGTGCCCACGTGAAAGGTGTTTTGGGGGTTGGGAACAGTCTCTCACAGACTCTCTGAGGTAAAATCATGGGGGGAGGCGTACGCCAGAATTACTTCAAATAGGAGAAAATGGTATATACGTATTAATAATAACTAGGGATGATAAATTATATCTTCCTAGCAAAATGATGGCACACTGGACACTCAGTAAATGTGGGTTGAATATACCTAGTATCTGTTCTGGTTCACACAGTAAACTTTTTCTTTCCCACTCTTGAATCCTAGATGTGAAAGTGAAACAGCCTCTTTCTAGGCTCTTTCATACTACATTAATACAAATGAAAGTGAAATGGGACGGGGTTGCATCTTCCTAGGGAAAGGAAGAAAACTTACATCTATCTAATGGCTATTATATGCCAAACATATTAATTGCTTTCTTATTTGGTTGGTATAACAAGCCCACTAAATATATCTTTTCTCCATTGCATAGATGAGGAAACGGAAGCTCAGAGAAGTGAAAGAGCTTCCCCAATGTCACAAAGCTAAAGGTCCAATCACACAACACCTTCAGATAAAAGTCTCTACCCTCAGGACGTGCTTCCTACTTCTGTTGGCCTCCCCGAGAGCACACTCAGGCTTAAGTCACCTACGCCTAGCTTATCTCTCTGCTCATCACTCAGGCTTAGCATCTCTCTCTCCAGATGGCAGGATAGTGTCTAGCCTAACACTCTTCCCCTCTTCCTCCTCCTTTCTCCCTTCCCTTCTTCCACCCAAGGAAAAGGTACACCTTCAATGTCATGTCACCACCTTCTGATGTCATGTTCTTTCAACACTAGCAAAGAAGTGCTGGATCACAGATAGCAGTAGTAGACTTGAGTCCAAAGCCAAACTCTTTATTCTTTCTGACCTAGTCCAAGGCCTTGAAAAGTCCAGATTAATTCATTGCCTCCAAAAAGCCTTCTCTAACTATCCATAAGGCAATCATTCATTCTTGTGTCTTCTCATTGCCTGTTGCAGGGCTTCCTAACCTACTGAGGTATAAGACTACTTTTAAAATATATATATGTGTTAGCATAGTATTTGTTTTTCTCTTTCTGACTTACTTCACTCTGTCTATTTTGTGGATCCTCACTTGATATTAGTTGTACATATAAAGGGATGGTGTCACACAGGGATTAATAGCTCCCTTCATGGAGCTACTTTGACTAGTATATGAGTTAATTTACATAGAGTCCTTAGAACAGAACCTCGTGCATGAAGAATACCTAATAAGAGTTAGCCCAACCTACCGTGTTGATTGTGTTTTCCATGTGTATTTCTTACACTGGTTCACTAGCCAAACTGAAAGAGACCCAAGGCAGGGACTGTATCTTGTGTTTGAATAATCATGAGGTGCCCGCTATAATGCTAAATATAATAGAGAGGGGAGAGCTAGATATTGATTAATGGACAAATGTACCTGCCTTTCCTCAAAAATGGAGAGTTTTGCAAAACACAGGGAGGGTAGTTGGAGACATGGTTCCAAGTGAAAAATCAAAGTTTTCTAATCTTAGATAGCAAGTCAACTGACATGCTAGTAGCTACCATATTATTTGAAATCTTATAAAAGTGATATCATTAATCATTATTTGATGCTATCATTATTTGAGATATAATGCAGTGATATTAATTC
This sequence comes from Eubalaena glacialis, assembly GCF_028564815.1. Classification (NCBI taxonomy): domain Eukaryota; kingdom Metazoa; phylum Chordata; class Mammalia; order Artiodactyla; family Balaenidae; genus Eubalaena; species Eubalaena glacialis. The sequence continues at coordinate 58,668,356 of NC_083725.1, read as the reverse complement.
CTGATTGGTTTAATCTATACTGTGGAGATTAAGGCAGTCAGAATATATTAGAGCAGCATATTAGAGATTATGACTATTTTCAGTGTGCTCACTCATCAAATAAAATGTTTTAAATCACCTTAGAAACTTGGACACAATTTTAATAAACATAATTCAATGGAACATCATCAAAAATAATATATTTTATGTTAGAAGTTACACACACATATACAAAAATGATGTTGAAAAACATTCTGTTATTTATGAGGTTTCTAGAAGCCATAATATAAGACAATGTTCTTATTCCATTTGACCCAATCATTTAAATTTTCAGAGGGAAAAATTATTATTGAGTACTTAATCATCACTGCAATGTACAATGTATTCATAAGGCTAATGAACATTCATATATGTAAATGTAGATATAAATATAGATGGAAAAATCATTAAAGTAGCATTGAATGATTTCTACTGTACTACATCTGGAGTTATAATCTGTGATTTATAACAAAATAAGTCCATGACCTTCTGAAAAAAAAAGCTTAACTGAAACAACATCCTCATGGCATAGAGATTCAATTGTATTTATAATCTATTAGTTCCTCCGTAACTTACTAAACAAGAATGACTTACTAGTGATGACATGTCTAGGCATCTCACCCTAGACACCAGGTATATTACTCAGAGTTCTCCAGAGACAGAAAGAGATTTATTATAAGGGATCAGCTCATTTGATTATGGAGGCTGAGAAGTCCCAAGAAGCTGGAGACCTAGGAGAGCTGACATGTAGTTTTAGTCCAAGTCTGCAGCCCTGAGAACCAGGAGAGCCTATGGTGTAAGTTCTGGTCTGAAGGCCAGCAGGCCCGACATCCAAGAAGATTTGAAATTTCATTTTAAGACCAAAGGTCAGGAAAGACTGATATCCCAGGTCAAAGCAGTCAGGCAAAAGGAGTTTCTTCTTGCTCAGCCTTTTTGTTCTATTCAGATCTTCAACTGACTAGATGAGGCCCGCCTACCCACTCACTTTAAGAAGACCAACCTGCTTCATTCAGTCTAAAGATTCAAATGTTAATCTCATCCAGAAACACCCTCACAAAAGCACCCAGAATAACGTTTGGCCAAATGCCTGGGCACCCCATGGCCCACTCAAGCTCATACATAAAATTAACCATCATACCAGGGTAATACGTTGAGTAATGTGTAGTCTATGTTTCAGGGAACATAAGCTCTAGGAAGTTTGATAGCACAAGAGGTTCTCAGAGGCAAACTGCTAAAGAAAAATGACAAATAAAATACAGACCACTTATTTTTTAACAAATTCGTTCAGCTAATATTTACAAGCACCCATATAATTCATTCAATCATTCAACAAATATATATTGACTGCCTTGTATTGAATAGGCACAGGTCTATTTATCGGATCTTTTAGGTACTATACTGGATCTTTTAGGTACTATACTAAATGAATAGGATATGGCCCTTCCCCCAAGGAGCTCACAGTTTAGACAGACAAATAGAATAGGTAAACTGAATTTACAACTGAATATTAAAGTTAAGATTCAAGTATTGAGTACTGGATGCCATAGGAATCCAGTGGTAATTTAATTCAGAAGGGACTGAAGATGGTTTTACCACATGGACTTCAGAACTTTACCTGGATATCCATAAGCAAGTAGAAGGCAAAAGGCTTCATAACAAATATAAAAAGTAAGTCTGAGGTTTTTCATGATCCTGAATTCTATGATTCAACATTCCTTTTTGTGAATATATTTTAGTGACTGCATAATATTTAACCCTCTTTGTCTTTGGATTTTTAGAGTTTCCTCCCCAAAGTGTCTACTATTAAAAATAAAATTTGAAAAGGACCTTGAACTGGCAAGTACACTTTGTCAAATAGGACACAAAGCCTATGCAACCTGCTTCTTCGGGACATTCAGGACCTGTTTCATTCATTAGCTCATTTTTCATTTTCTCTTTCTGGGTCAGATTTAATCTAGGATTTTTTTTTTTTTGGTGTGAATTATGTAAACTTCTTGATTCTGCCTTTTGTGGCATTAAAACACTTTAACAATGTGTTGGTAGGTTAAAGTACTCCTCATTTGCTCTTGAGTGAATTTCGGTGTACTTGACTGAAGAACACCGTTCAGCTGACTATCAACAGTCTCCAAGTTTTTCACCAGTTTGCGAAGTGGCCTTAATAAAATAGGAGACAAAAATATGTATTGAAATGTAAAATAGACAGCTAGTGGGAAGCTGCCACATAGCACAGGGAGATCAGCTCGGTGCTTTGTGACCACCTAGAGGGGTGGGATAGGGAGGGTGGGAGGAAAAGGGAGGCGATGTGAGGATATATGTATACATATAGCTGATTCACTTTGTTTTACAGCAGCAACTAACACAACAATGTAAAGCAATTATACTCCAATAAAGATGTTAAAAAAATGTATGTATTGAATATTTACCACATTCCAGGCATTGTGCTAAATGTTTTCACATGTGATATATCACTTAATCCTTAAAGCAATCCTGTAAGCAAGGTGTTATTTTTCCTGCTTTCTACAGATAAAACTTGTCAATTTCTCTTCTCTCACCTTCATTCTCGGAAATTCTAGTTCATAGTTAGAGGTCATGGCATAGAAACATAATACCGAGTTAGAAATTAGGAGACCCGGTTCTAGCTATGGCTCTGTGACATGCTGTGTGATCTTCAGAAAGTCACCTCCTGTCTAGGTGGTTTAGTAACCTTACATGGGAAATGAGAACATGAAAACTATAGGATATGGTGTATTAGAGCAAACTCCTCTCTCAAAAAAAAAAAAGCAAAAAACATTTACAATAAGGCTGAATCTTCTGACAGATGTGCCTTGCATTCAGACTCATAGTTATTCTCAGAAAGGTAGGTATAAATTATATTTTTGCAAATTGACTCCTAACTTATAGGTCTTTAGAGGAAGTTGCCATTTGAAAGAACCCTATAGTTAATTCTGGAAATGAGTGTATGCTCTAGACATAAACTGCTTGGGCTCAAATTTTGGCTCTGCCACTTAAAAGTTATGTGACTTTAGGTAACTTAATTAAACTCTGTATGCCTCAGTTTCCCCATCCCTAACATGGAGATAACTATTATACCCATCTCTGAAGATTATAACGAGGATTAAGTGAGTTGACATTTGTAATGCATATAGGACAGTATCAGGCCCATGGTAGCAGGTTAGTGTGTATGTGCTGGGATAGGGATGAATGCCTTGACAGTGTAAATAGCTGTTGACTTAATGTACCCATTTTGAACACTTGGATTTTTGGATATTGTATATTTTTAAACTGGAACACACCAATATAGTCATGGGATTCCCCACCCCCCCCCCCCCAATTAACTCAATGTCTAATAGTGTTTTAAACTTTTTCAGAGGAGAACAAACTAATTACCTCATATTTATAAATCCACAAGGTAAAGGAAAACTATTTAAAGCTGGGGAATGTTATAACATATAATGTAACTTGTGGCAGTGCAAATTCATACTACCATGTTTAAAATGAATGTAGCCAATACCAATCACCAAGAGTCTTAAAATATTTAAAATATATCTCAGCAATTATACTTACTCTAGACTATTCAAAGGAAATAATTCCAAATCCAAAAAAAAGATTTATTCCCCAAGATATGTTTTTTATTTTGTTTTAATAGTAGAAAATTGTGGGAGGCAATTTTATCTTTGGATTAGATATCCAAAGATAAGGATGGTCATCTCTTATATAGCCATTAAAATATATATACAAATCCTAATATAAATTTAAAACATTCAAAAGTAAACTCAATATGATAACAACTAAATTTTTTAAATGAAGCTATATGTGGACCACCACAAACAACATAGTGCCAGGAAACTAGAAAAATATACTAAATTACTAAAATATTAATAGCTTTTATCTCCAGTCCTCTGGGACAATAGTATTTTCTAAAATTTGTTTTCTTTATGATTTTATGTTTTTTTAAAATGTATTTCAATGAACATGTATTAGTTTAAAATAAAAGCAAAGAACATACCAAAATGGTCAGACACTGGCAATATTCATGTATAGAAAAACTGTTCTACCAATACAAAAATATACACAGTGAGATATTGATTAATGAATCCTCTGAGACCACCACTCTTTTATAACAAAGTTTGCTATGCTTAAATAAACAAATGAGCAAACAAAACCACTTTTCCACCACAGAGACTAGTTTCTAGACTGAAAAAGGAAGTCTGGGAGAGGTTGGAGAATGCCTGCAGGCTCGTGGGAACTGTCCACCAGAGAGGTGCTGACAGCACTCCAATCTTGGGAGATTGTAAAAACACCCTCTGGAGGTTGGGATCCCACAGCCCAATTCCCTTTCCTCTTTCTCCTCTTTCCTGATGTCTCTCCTTTCCCATCATCTTGTTGTACTTTTCTTCCTTCCTCTTTGCCTCTTCCTTTCTCTGTTTGTCTGATAACTATGGAGATTGGAAAAAATGACCCTGGAAAGCATCTAACCTTCGTAGATGTTTAATCAAGCTGAATTCTTTTTTCCCTTCCTTTTATTTCTCTAGTAAGAATTTCTTTCTTCTTTTGATTTCCTCTTCTTTTTTTCCTATTTTCTTTCATTTCAATCTCTTCCTTATTCTCATTCTTCTTTCTTTGGGAAGAGTAACCATATAGACAAGAAAAAGGTTGCTTTCTACCAGATGATTCTTTTCCTTTGAAGGGTGAAGCAGTTTTTGCAATGTCTATACATTCACCGGAAAAAGCAGGTTCCAGGACTTTACAATTTTTCCAAGAGCTTTTCCCTATCCTTTAATAAAGGATAAAGGTACCTGGTGCACCTAGGGGCTTGATGGTTTGATTCAGTTGAGTTGTTACATTAACAAATGACTATCTGGAGGGAAGAGAGAGGTTTTGTAAGGTATGAGCCATATTTCAATAGAATCTTATTTTGAGTTAAAAAAAAGAAAGTAAAGGAATAATTGCAGAGAATATAAGACTTTACGAAGTACTTTTATTAAGGAATAAAAAATATTAGGGAAATATTAGGTATTATTAGGATATTAGGAAATATTAGGGAAAATAACATCCTATATTTTTATGTTTTGCCTTGGAAATGGTGATTAGAAAAGGGAAAAGGAAGGGAAGGGGACACACGGGGGCTGCTGGTCCTTGCAATGCAGCAATGAACAAGATAAAGGAAAGAGAAACAATATATAGGATACTGTGAAATTACATTCAGAACTTGGATCTTTGCAGGTGGAGAAAATAGAGTTACACAAAGGTAAAGCTAATGCCTATTTTCACATAATGACACAGAAACTACTATGAGAAGAAAAAGCCTTTCAGAAGGCCTCCTTTTCCACGGAAAGCCCATTCCCATAAGCAGCATTATCTGGTAATACCATATGGACTGGGGCAAAAAGAGAATTGAAGCAACAGGAAAACTTTTCTGAACGATGGTGTTCTAATTTCTCTTATGAGACCTTAAGCTCAAGTGGGACTGTGGTTTTCTGTGGAATTCTGTGGAATTCAAGTGGAATTACCTCTCTCAATAGATTTGTAATTCCTGGAGAAAAGGAATGGTGTCATGCTTATATTTGTATCTCTAATGCCTATCACGGTGCCTGGGATAGAGCCTAGTACAGAAAGACACTTCACATTTATAGTCATAAGTAATATAGTCAGTTAACTAAACTGAATGACAACCAGGGTGCAGCAAGGGGGGAGGGGCTGGAGATTGCTAAGTGACAAAATAAAATTATTTGGGGTTTCTGCCTTGAAAGCTCAAGTTACTCAGAACCCTTCAAGCCATTACTAGGTTTGGGGGTAATAAGGACAGTTTAAGTGTTTTTGAAACGGACAAAGTCTGGCTTACACACAAACAAGGTTTTTGACTTTGCCATACTAATTATTTTCCAGGAAAGAAAATAAATGCCCATCCTAATAAACTTATTTTCAAACTTACTAGATAATATTGGAATGAATGCACTTTTGGAGCCTCCATATTGACATAGCTCCATGAGTTTTTTTCCCACAATTATTTAAATTCTACTTTCATTGCTCAAAGCAATATTCATGTATAGAAAAACTGTTCTACCAATACAAAAATATACACAGTGAGATATTGATTAATGAATCCTCTGAGACCACCACTCTTTTATAACAAAGTTTGCTATGCTTAAATAAACAAATGAGCAAACAAAACCACTTTTCCACCACAGAGACTAGAAAATCCTTATTTTATATGTTTCCTTAAATCATTATTGTAATTAGTATAGTTTGACTTCGAGATCCTGGGGACAAAAGCTGATTATTGCCACATCTCTAGTGTCTAGCATTTTATTGATTGCTCCATAAATATTTTTTGGTATCAGTTTTTCATTCATTTTTATAAACCCACTTTGTTTTATTAATGTTTTATCATTATATAAATTGTTCTTACATTTTATATAAACACTTAGCATAGAGAAAATAACATTAAGAGAAGTAATAATCAAGCTCATAGCAAAAATGAACAATTTATCGAAAGAACTACCCTAAGAGTAAAAGAGGTTCTTCCTATAAGTGATGAGCCCCCCTCAGTGGAGCTATGACAATAACCAAGGCCATATAAAAGTATCAGTCATTTAATGAATGCATACTTACTAAACACTGCATGTATCTCATTTAAATTGTACTCCTCTCAATGACATAGTAATATGTAATGCAGTAGTTATTACTGTGGCCATTTTATCTGTGAAAACACTGAGACTTAAAAAAATCATATATCTAGTAAGCGGGGTACATCCAGTTTTGCAACCCAGGCCTATACGATATGCAACTTTTCCACATTATGTTCTGTTGTCATCTGTCAAATAGTGTTGAAGAACTTCACTAGAGAAAGGCTAGCATAGAAGGCTCCATTATTTCCATATCTAAGATTCCAAGGTGGGAGCCTTACATTAGCCAGTAAATAATTAACCAACTGTTAAGTAAGGTTATAATACAATTATCAATCCCATTATATAAGGCTTTTAAGAATCATCTTATTCAAATATACTTGGCAAAATAAAATGGGATAGACTCTCTAAAAGTATTAATTTATTTTAAAGAAATTTGATTTCTTTTCCAAAGAACATTATCTACCAACACAGTCATTTAGGTATTTCACTCTATTGACATGGTTCTCTCACAAACTGACTTTTTTTTTTTTTTCTGACTTTTTTAAACTGAAACACCAAAAGGAATAAAACTTAGAGGAAGTTAAACTAAAGTAATTCCCCAACATTAAAAAAAAAAAAAAAAAAGAGCGTTTGTAAATATACCAATTCCCTGCAATATGATCTGAAAATCAGGGAAGATTTAACAGCATATAAGAAACTTCTTTTGAATGTCCCAGGTTGAATGCATATTCAACAACATTCTCCATACCAGTAGCTTATCTTATTTGATTATTAGCTGGTGTTTAATTTCCCCTGGCAAATAATTCACCTTTGTAAATAATCATTCTGCACTGCAAAGCAATTCTCATATGTTTATTGGAATAGATTTTAAACAGTAGCCATCGCTAAGATGCTGCTGGAAATACAACTAGAAGAGTAAGCGGATAGACGCATGGGGGAAGGGTGGCAGGTTGTGTGAGGAGAGGAGCTAACAAGTTAGTTATTGGTGCTGTTCAGTTACATACATCTTCCTGACAGTGATGAACACACAAACCTTCAACAACTCTCAGACCTTTTCAGGGGTTTCACAAGGAGCATCAGGCTACTGTTTAAGTATGATCAATACTTTTGTAACTAACTCTAAGGTGCAGCCTATCATACTGAGTAAAAAACATAAATCTCTGGCAGTAAATTTACCATTAAATGATTTTATGAAAAACATCACTGAAGAATGTTAGAGCTGTGGAGGATTATCTCATTCATACCTTTCATTTTATAGAAGAAAACCCGGGCTCAGAGAAGAGAGATTCTCTAGGCGTAGCCAGTATAAGACTCATGATTTTGACTCCCAATTTTTCCATTAAATCTACACCTCTTCTGAGCATTATCCATGAAGTTGAATGTATATGTTTCATTAACTCTACTGCCTAAGGTGCTTGCCAGCGTCCAGTGCAGTCACTGGTGTTATCCTTCAGGACGACAGAGATCATGTGATCTTTATTCACTTACAGAAGTGAATTTTCAGTTATTTCATATGCTGTTCTCTCTCTCTCGCCTTAGAGAACCACCATAGTGGCCACAAAAGTGTTTTATACAAACAGGTGAGACAATCCCCCCCCTCCCCCAGTTTTTCATAATGAAAAGAAGTGAAGGTGTGTATCTAGGAGTAAGGGGACATGGACTCAGACCGTTCATTGGCTAAGACTGCTCAAATTACGAGTTCTATGAATCTGTCTCAGGGGGTGCATCATCGCGTCCGCCAAAAAAAGTTTCAGACACTGAGCAATGAATGCTAACCTGCTTCAAAAACCTTCAAACCTCATTTCCTTGGGAACACCAATCCCCTTTACAAAAATCTGGGGTGGGACAGTTATTCACTAGAAACTCACTGAGTAATCGCGCCACCTCTGGATAAAATTTCTGAGTGTGGATTTCAAGTGGATTGTATAAGCTCAGAGAAAAATACACAATTGGGGGCAACATAAGCCTGGCTCCAGATTTTCTGTCTAAAATAAAAATAGGCTCCTCAGCTTGAAAAGTGTCAAACTGCAAACTGATATGCTCAATTTCATCTCAAGTACATCTACCACTCCAGCTAACCCTGACTGTGGGGCTCCAGGCGGTGGCAACCTGTGACGAGTTCAGGAGCTGGCGGAGGAGCCGCCAGAAACCCAGTCACTAGCTAAGTATATAAAGAGATCCCAAGCAGAGAGCCACCTAAGGCGCCCCCTTTCCGAGGCGGGCGTTATCTGCTCTTGGAGCCTCTGTACATTAGAGACAAGGGTCCCGTCAAGACTGAGTTTTTAACCCAACATCAGTGAGCTCTCCCGGCCCCCAAACCCAGCCGGCTCCCAGAGAGAGCAGAGCAAGTCGTAGCTTCTGTCACTCTCCCAACAGGCAGACACATAAACAAACAACAAAAGGAAAGGTTTGCTCCCCCAAGGGAGGCAGCATGCATTAAAAAGACATGAACCTCGTCCTACCTTGCATCCAAACATCAACGACAAAGTGTTATTGGTGCAAGCAACTTTGCAGTGGCAAATCATTGGTGTAAGACAGTCAGGGTCCTTAACAACGGGGCACACTCCTTCCGGGCTGCGGCAGTGGCAGCGCGCTGGGGGACCCGAACTCGGTGCTCACCCGGCACATGGAGCGACAGCCTAGACCCGGCGGCCACTTCGATCGCTGCCCCCTGCGCCCAGTGCGGCCATCTCAGCGCCGGGGTAGAAGCAACGCCGCGGGCAAGTACCAAGCGTCTCGGGGTCTCCCTTCCCTGGGGAACAAGGCGTGGGGGGGGGGCGGGGAGGGACAGAACCAAGAAGGGTTCCCCCCCCCTATGGTGAATTTGGGGGAGGTAAATTTTTTTAAAAAATTAAAAAAATAAAAGGAAGCCAGGCGCTTAGAGGAGGGTTCAAAGGAGGTGGGGCAGTATGTAAAAGGATGTGCCCGCCTACTCGCCCCAGTCACACAAGATTGTCATGCGAGCTGAAGGGGGCTGAAATTATTCTCCCTGAAGGAAAAAAAAAAAAAAAAATACTGCAGCTCCCGGTTTGGTAAAAAGCCAATGGCTTGCTGCAATCCAGAGTCACCGTGGGGAGCGCCGGCCGGGCAAGTGGGGTGGGAGGGAGGGGCCGGGAGAGGGAGGGAGCGCGAGCTCGCCAGCCTAGCCCAGCCCGCCTGTGCGCTCCTCGCCACACAGGAGTCCCTGGGGTCCGAGCCGGAGCGCTCCCGGCGCTGATGTGACCCGGAGATCTCACTCGGCTCTCATTGCCTCTGCTGCCCAAGGGTGGGCGACCTCCAAGGCCGAGCTCTCCAGGTGCGGGGGGAGGCCCGCACGGAACCTGCAGAGAGCATCCTCGCCTCCCTCCGACTTCAGCTTGCCTGAGTGGATGGCCGGCAAAGGCACCTGCGGTAGAAGTGGGCTGGAAACGGTTTCGCTAGGGCCCTGCATCCTTGACTTCTGTGTCAGCTAGCCTACTCACTCCCTGGGTGTTAGATTTGGCCTCAGAACCATGGCTTTATCTGATACAATATTTTCCAAACTCAAAAAGGAGGAGTCCGCCCCCTTCCCTACCTTGGGTGTCTTAGAGGCTCCAAGAAGCCCCAGAAGTATTACTGTTGTTCTGGAAGCATGAATGACAAGACTGGTGGTTGCTTTATCGGTTTTTTTCTTTTCTTTTTTTTTCTTTTGAAAGTGAAGCTGTCAAAATTGCAAAAGACCAAAAAAATTAAAAAAAATGAAAATAGCATGTGGCTGGCCCAGCTGCAAAACTGCTTGTTGGGGACAAAAAAAAAAAAAAAGTGATAGGAAGGTTGCAGAGTAGGAAGTGGGTAAAACTAGCACTCTTTGGGTGCCACCTAAGTGCCTGGCACTGTGCCTCACAATTGGCTGGTGGAAAGAGAGCAAGCCATCAGGATTTGGAATCAGACTCTGGCTCTGGTGCTGAGTATGGCTTTGTGTAAGTCACTTACAGTGTTTGAGCCTCTGTTTGCTTATCTGTAAAGTGGGGTTATTAACCCCTACCGTGCAGAGTTGTCATGAAGACTAGAGATGGTAAACAACACTTTCCTGTGGTAAGCCCTGGTAGTCCATGGCAGCTGCTCTGTACTTATATAGCTTAGCTCAAGTCTTAGCCTGAGAGGTAGATGTTATTGGACACATTTTTCTAGAGGAAGAAACTGATGCCCTGAGGGCTATACCACTTGCCCAAGTCACACAATCAATAAGCCATGAAGGTGAGATTCAAAGAAAAGTGGTGGAAGATAGTTTAAAAAGCAACATCATAGGAGACATCACACACCTCTCCAGAAGGATGTTCTAAAGTCTCCAGATTTATTTGAGAACAGTCAGGCCTGTCCCATTCACATAAACATAGTAGTTTCAAAAGTCTCTTTCTAAGTGGGCACGGAACTCAGATCTCACTTGAAATAGAGCAACAACACAGTCCTAAATATCCATAGCAAACTCTGCTGGAGCCAGGCCCTCCTGATGCAGTTCAACCAGAATACCAGACCACTTATACTCTAAATTAATAGAAGCCCAAATATCACTATGGGCTTCAACTTATAAAGTTCCAGTAAGAACAAAAGAACAAAAGAACTTGCAAACTGTCAAGTCAAATGCGGTACCCTATAAACTTTCCTTCACTTGCCCCTATCCAAAATACCCTAGCTTCCTGTCCCAAGTTAATGGAAACTAAACCTGATTGCATCGGAATTCTGTGGGTGTGCTTGTTAAAAAAGAAGAAAAGAAAGAAAAGAAAGAAAGAAAGAAAGGAAGGAAGGAAGGAAGGAAGAAAGAAAGAAAGAAAGAAAGGGAGAAAGAGAGAAAGAAAGGAAGAAAAGAAAGAAAGAAAGAGAAAGAAAGGAAGGAAGGAAGGTAGGAAGGAAGGAAGGAAAGATGGATTCTCAGGCCTAACCCTACATTCTCATCCCATAGGCCAAGAGGATATCAAGAAATCTACATTTTAATCAGCCCCGTGATGAGAGGAATATGGGTCCTGCCTACCAAATTAAGACCTCTTGAAGGGAAATTAATATGGAACAAAGTATGAGCAAAGATCAGCATGGGAAGGCAGTCAAAGTTGAGGCAAATCTGGTTCTAACTGAAGAGGGCAACTATGTCTCAGGCTTTGTGATTCTCACACAAATTTAGGTGTCCTTACCTAGTTGATTTCTCTATTAGGAATTGGGGTTGATTCAATCTGGTGCATATCTAGAGGCTGCTGGGGCTCAGAAGGTCATATATATATAAATGTGCTTAAACATACCAGGTCACATTTTAGGGGCAGAACTCTGGTCTTGTGCCTTCTGTGGAATCTTAAAGTCACACTCACAGGTTAAGTGTATCCCTTAGCATTCTTTCCCTTTATGTTAGCATAAAATGTGTGATTGTGTGAGCACTTCCACCTACAGAGCGTCTATAATTATGGCTGTTTTTCCAAAGGAGAATGGATTCTAAAAAAGTTGTACAATATTTCCCTTATTCATTAGCCTATAATTTGGATTTCAAACACCCCAAAAGTACTGTATGCTCTATATTGTGATGTTCCAATAATATCTAACACGGTCTTTCCCTAATGAATTACCCAAGTTAAGGCTGACCTCCTATTCTAGGGCAGCATTAAAGGCTGCTATGTTCAAGTTATTTCCCATTTTACAATTTGTGCTGGTTTAGATTGACAGAACGAAATGACAAAATACAAAGAAAATATATATTTTATTTCCTTGATCTTTTATTGTTTAACTTTAATCAATGAAACTTCATTGATTAAACCTCTCTATACCTCTCTCTTTCCACACGCACACACACACACACACATGTGTGTGTGTGTGTGTGTATGTATATTTGTTATCTGTTCATATATATCTGACAAAATGCTTTCCTTAATTCTTGTCTCTGGATAATAGCTCTGGGGTGAATTGAAAGGGGGGAGGAGGGAAAATGTTGTTTCCATGACAATGCATTCCATAGTTACAGCCAGTAACCACTACGGTTAACAAAATGAATCACTGTTACCTTAAGATATGAACACGCTGCATTGTTGGTCTGAAAAGCTAATTTGGGAGTATACTGCATGGGGGTGTACTGCAATATTTTTAGGAGGAGATATTACTAAGGAATGCCAGGAGATGATGCATTCGTTTTAATAGTCAAGATAACCACCCTTAATTAGACATTTTAATGACTGGTAACATATACAGTTCTTCCTAATAATCATCACTTTTACAAAATAATACATAACAACTACACAGTAGTAAATATTTTTCCTTATTACAACTTTCCTTAAAATAGACTCACAATCACAGAAGTCAGGTTTATCAATAAATGTGACCAGTGTTTAATTTTAATCTTTTATTTTTATTATCATTATTATTTCTAATCAGAAATTGGGACAAGGCAAGAGGCATTAGCTATTTACTTAACTTTTTAATTTCTTTGTTGATCCCTTTCATAGCAATTTTTAAGAGGTGGTTCATGTTGGAAGGGAAAAGAGTATATTGGACATCAGGAGCCATGATGTTTCTTCCTACTGACTGACTTTGAGCAAGCTACTCAGCCTCTCTGAGCCCCAATTCCCTTGTCTATTAAGATGAAATGGGTACACTAGAGTATCTCCAAGTTTACTTCCAGGGTTGAAGTTCTCTGAGTGGTCTTACAAATATAGGACCTTAAGGATGTAAAGGAAATTTGAGAAGCCATTTCATTCAGTCACCTGTCTTCAGAAAATAAACTCTTCTATAGCGCTTACTGTTTGATATGCTCTACTATAGTGTTTGCTACGTACGGTGTTTTACATTCAGCAGTGTGCTGGAGCCAGATTTGACTCTTGAGCGCCAATTGTGTGTATCTATTTCCAATTCTCCATTCAGTGATATCAGCTGGTAGCTTGAAATCAGCCACGGAGGAAGTATTTACACCACATAAATTGGAAAACACTACATATCAAGACTTTTGTCTTCAGAGAAACATCTACCACCGCAGCACTGGTTTCAGTACTTTATCTTCATTAACATATTTAATCCTCACAACCCCTCAAAATTACAAAAAGAAAGAAACTGAATCACAGATTAAGTAATTTGCCCAAGCTAACAAAACTGGTATACTAGTTAACTAAATGAATCAACTAACAAAAAAGTCTTGATGGCTTTCAATTATAAACGTTTATTTCTTCCTCATGTGAGACATCCTTCATAGCGTGACCCTGACTCTACCATGTTGTTCTATGAACAGAAGAGCAGCCACTATCATGTCCCTGATGTTCTCATGGCAGAAGAAAAAATGAACAATGGCTGAATATGCAATGACTCTTAACATTTCTTTTCAGACATTAAAAACGTCTCCCTGTGCACATCTTATTAGCATGTCATGTGGCCAAACCCAGGGCCTGTCCAGTGGGGAAGGATAATCCTCTCTCAGGGAGGAAGGAGAGAAAATTTGGGAACAATAATTTACTAGATAACAGCTTAGCTGGGTGATAGAATTGAAATTTGAACCCAAGAAATCTGACTTGATGAGCCAAGTTCTTAACAAGTAGGCCACTCTGCCTGTTACAGCTAACGTGTCTCTATTTTTCACCTATTTTCCATATTAGGGTTTGTTATTTAGTAACTCTTTAAGGGAGTGACTCCTATAAAGAAAGCATGGTAGATTTAGAAAACAAAAGAACTTGGAGCGAATCAGATATACTTGGTTTTGCCACTAATAGCTGTGTGATTTCAACCTTTAATTCCTTTCCCTCTACTCCCTTTCACTGCAAATTACAGTCCACTTATTTTTACTTAATCTTTAGTACTGATGTCTTCATGTAATTAATTCATCAATAAGTTCATAATACAAATTATGTTTTTTTATTGTTGAGTTTCCTGAAATACATAAGGCAAAGAGGCATATAAATATGTCTTTTTGCCATCAATGCGTTTATAAACTAATTGAAGAGATTCTCATAAAATAAAAACTAACAGCAGATCTTTCTAACAGTAAGAAATTATATATAATTAAGTACTAATAAATGTACTTGAAGTCCATAAGAATGCTTGACCAATCTAGTTAACTTCTCTGGACTATCATTTCCTGTTCTGTAAAATGGTATTGCTATAAGGCTTAAATGAGATAATGTATTTCAAAATGTCTGTCCCTCTTATCTGGTTTGCACTAACACTCAGTAAATTAGAGAAGCTTTATATTAACTTCCTGAGTTTTTTTTTTTTTCCCAATAAAAGTTTAGACCCACCCAGTATGTATAATCTCTTTATTCAGAACTCTTTAACCTTTCTTTACAAATTTTACTCTCCCAAAGACTCCTCAGGCCCTTTCTCAGGTCTCCTACATCCCTCTTACTGAGGAACACACAGTTGTAGTGAGGGTTTGTATTAGAGTCAGGACCCATAAAAACTGACTCTGAATCCATGATGCCTTCCCCATGATTGTCACCTCTTTGTCTTCTCTGTAATTTCTCAGTGTTCTACTCACCTGCCACTAAGTGTAGACCCCTTTGGGCCAGTCATGCTTAGTGACTGGTTGACCTTTATTTGAAGCATACTTACCATGTTTGCTTGACCTTTACTTGGAATAATTTTCTTATCTATTTGTAGTTTGGAACGATTGAGTCAATAAATGAAAGAATAAAGAACAAATAAATATATGGGTTAAGCCAGGCTTTCCATAGCTCCCACGCAGGCCCTAGGTGAACTAGTGTAGGTCTTTTTTTGTCTCCTAATTCAGCTCTTGCCCCCCAACTTCCTCATTGAAAGGATACAACCTTTATTGAGGAAATGCCATCCCACTGATTCAGAATCAATTCTGTCATTTTGTTTTAGTAGCAAGTATTTTGAAATAATAATTGTCCTTAGCCTCAATAAGATAAAGCACAATTTTGCCTCTAAGACTTCTCATGATATTCACTTTCACTCTTAGTGCCATTTTGAAAAAGCAACTCTAAAATATCACTCTCTGCACCACCTGTGAGAATTTCCTCAGTAGGAAAAATCAAATGAAAAACAACTCTTCTTAGATCTTGCTGTTTACCAAATTTGATTTCAGTGTTGAAAGAGAAAGGTTTGGGACTTGGGTTCCAATCTTAGCTTTGATACTTACTATGTAATTCTGAGTTAATCAGTTAGTCTCTTTGACAGTTAATTTTTTGATCCATTAAAAAAGGGGAGGGGTTGTTAAATAATAACACCTATATTACAGGGTTCCTTTGAGGATTAATTAAAATACCATGTGTGAAAGAACCTATCAAAGTGCCTGGCATACATATATTTTTTCATTCTCAAAGACAGCATTTATTTTTAATATTTTTTCTAAATACAAAATTAAAAGTTTAGTATAGAAATGATTTAAAAATATTGTCAGGCACAAAAAAAAAAACAATTTGAAAGTACTCACAATTCTATTGCCAGGGATAACTAACCTTAATACTTTGGAGGTATGTTTCCAGTAATGCTTCAACAAAATTGTATTCAAACTGTATATAACAGTGTAGGCTAATTTTGAAAATAATATATACCTTTGATACCAATCCATGCTTTTAGGCAGAAATCTTCCTATAAAAATACCATTAATGATGGCACAGCATTTCAATATTTCATGGTGTATTTCACAAGCCCCTTTTTGTCAGGGGTCAAAAATATTTCTGAATTCAATATAATGAGAAAAATTGAAATGTTCTGGTGGACAACTATTTGCACATATCCATAACAAAATTATTAGGCTAAAACTTATAGATAATGAATTCTTGGTGTAAAGAGCATGAACATTTAAAAAATTTTAATGTATAATAGTCGATTTATGTTTGTATTAATTTATATTTCCATTAAAAATTTTATGGGACTCATTATGTTCCATAAATAATATACTATAGGGGATACTTCGGCCAAACTCTGCTGGTAGATTTTTATTTTGATTTGTCTGAAGATGCTATTTTTATTTTATTTGGTTATTTTATTGACTTTTACATGACAGTTTAGCTCAGTATAAATTCTAGGCTGCCAGCTATTTTCTCCCAGGACTTTGTAGAGTCAATCCAGTTGTTTTTTTCTCTGTAAGTGCTTAATTATTTCCCACTGATCAATTTTATTAGTTGTTTTGGTGTTCTGGAGATTCACCCCAATGTAATAAGATATGGAGTTCACTTTTTTTTATCCTGTTTAGGTCTTCTTTTGATTGCTGCATCTAGGGATTCATGTCTTTAATCAATTATTTAAAAAAATGTGAAGGCATACCACTTTGCATTTTTCTCTCCCTCATGCTTTCTATCCTTTTTTCCCCTTAAATTGCAATCACATATATTTTTACTTTCCCTTTTTTTAAATACTTTTTATCTCTTTAGCTGCTTATGCTGCACTATGGGTAATTTCTTCACGTATCTTTCCATTTCTTAATTTTGCCTTTGGTTCTTTAAAACATTTGTTTTGTTTTAAATTTTAGTCATTATACTTTCAGTTCTGAAAGTCCTACTGTTTTTATTAAGATATAATTGAGATATTAAATTGTGTATGTTTAAGGTACACAATGTGTTTATATACTCATATATTGCCAAATGATGACCTCTGTAGTGTTGGGGAACACCTTCATCACCTCATATAATCACTATTTATTTTTTGTGGTAAGAACATTTAAGATCTACTCTTTTAACAACTCTCAAGCATATAGTTCAGTATCACTAACTGTAATCACCATACTGTACATTAGATCCCCAAAACATATTTATCTTATAACTGAAAGTGTATACCTTTGGACCAACATCTCCCCAATTCCCCTACTCCTCAGCCCCTGGTAACCACTATTCTACTCTCTGTTTCTATGAGTTTGGCTTTTTTCGATTTCATATATAAGTGATATCATACAGTATTTATCTGTCTCTGACTTATTTCACTTAGCATAATACCCTCAAGGTCCATCCATGTTTTTGCAAATGGCAGGATTTCCTTCTTTTTATGGCTGAATAATATTCCATTCTCTCTCTCTCTCTCCATATATATATATATATATATATATATATACACACACACACACACACACATCTTCTTTGCATTATTCGTCTGTTGATGGACACTTAGCTTGCTTCTATATGTTGGCTATTGTGAATAATGCTGCAATGAACATGGGACTGCAGATGTCTCTTCAATATCACTTTTCATTTCCTTTGGATATATACCCAGAAGTGGGATTGCTGATAGTTTAATTTTTAATTTTTTGTGGAACCTCCATACTGTTTCCACAGTAGCTATCCTGCACCAATTTACATTTCCACCAACAGTACACAAGTATTCCCTTTTCTCCACATCCTTACTAAGACTTGATATCTCTTGTTTTTTTGATGATAGTGATTCCAACATGTGTGAGGTGATATGTCATTGTGGTTTTGACTTGCATTCCCCTGATGATTAGTGATGATGAGCATATTTTCATGTACCTGTTGGCCATCTGTATGTCTTCCTTGGAAAAATATCTATTCAGTTTTTCTGCCCATTTTTAATTGGAATTTTTGTTTGTTTTTGGTACTGAGTTGTATGAGTTCTTTATATATTTTGGATATTAACCACTTATTAGGTATATGACTTGTAAATATGCCTCCCATTCTGTAGATTGGCTTTTTGTATTGTTGACTGTTTCTTTTCTGACCTGGCACCTATTATTAATGAATGCTTAATAGTATTCATTTGTTCACTCATTCATTCCTTTATTTATTCATTCATTATACACCAAAACTAGCTGAGAAATTTATTTCAAATATATGTCAACCAAACACAACAAAATTCCTGTGAAATCACTAATTCTATTTTTATACTGTGTTTGCCCATCTGTGAAACAAAGGCAGATTGTTCATTGTCCAAAAATAAATGCTAAATACGAGTTCAACTTTGAGAGCAGCAATTCAGGGGAAGACTGTGTCAAAAACATGGCTCAGTTTAAATGGCTTTATATTGCCACTGTGCTTCTTTACTACAAATAGATTTTCCTTATCAGCTTTCTTTCATCTGAACAATAGATGGCTCTTCTAGCTGCAAGAACTAAATGAGGTAACTTACCCTGAAGAACACCACTCTATTATGTTGCAAGCAGGGACCCTCAGCTAATCATATCCAAACTAAGTGAAATGATTACTCTATGAAACAGTTGCTCATTTGAAACTGTGAAGACATTAGGTCTCTCTTACAGTCTCCAGCTACAAACCAAAGAATTAAGATTATGACATAGTTATCTCTTTTTCTCTTAATAAGGTGCAAGCATGCTAGTTAAAGTCCCTGATGGCACTGAATTATAAATATAGCCTAACTAGATTTCCATTTCCCATTTGCTTAAAATAAGATCACTGTAGGAAAACTATTTTTTGGTACAATGTGTGAATTACTCCTATTGTAAAAATGCTGGTGCTCTCTTCCTTCATTACAAGGACAATCATTCTCAAGTATAATGTGTTGGAAGATCTGAATTGTGTTTGCTAAAGTTGATAGCATATGACCATAGAAAAGTCTTTGCTGGGTTCATGATATTAAGCACATTCACTTTATTTCCTCTTTTTGGTTCCCAATTACTATTTGATTATACATTAATTCATTCAACGAATATTTTCACATGTCTATTATATGTTAGGCAGGAATCTAAGTTTGGAATACAAGTACAGATCAATACAGTCTTGACCTCGTGGAGATTACAGACCAGTGAGGAAGGTGGATTGGGATAAGTGCTTTGAGCATATCTACATGGCTCTATGAGAGCATATAGGGGGAATCTCATTTAATAAGGGAGGTCAAAGAAGACATAATTGGGAAAGTGATTACTGAGTTGAGATCAGAAGGATGAGTGGGAATTTACCATACAAATGGAGGAAGGAAAAGCATCTCAAATAGAAAGAACATACAAAAAACACTTGGTGCCAGAAACAAGGAGGGCAGGAATGAACCAAGATTAGCTCACAATAGGTAGAACACAGAAAACAAGGGGAAACATCAAGTGAGAAGAGGCTGAAGAAAGTAGAGGTCAGATTATGCAGGCTACATTTAAGATTTGTGTTTTGCTCTAAAAGTCTTAGGAAACTACAGAAGAGATATTTTAAAGCAGCTTTATTGAAGTATAACTACAAATATCTAAAGTGTACAATTTGATAAGATTTGATATATGTATACATCCGTGAAACACTCAGCACAATCAAGATAGAAAACATATCTATCACCCTCAAAAGCTTCCTCATGCCCATTTATAACCCCTGCCCCTAAAACTCTTTCCTACTTCCCCAACTCAAAGCAACCACAGATCTGCTTTCTGTCATTATAGATTAGTTTACACTTTGTAGAAATTTATATAAATGAAATCATATAGTATGTGCTTTTTTTGTCTGATTTTTTTTCATTCAACATATCTATTCTGAGAGTCATCTAGGTTGTTGCATGTGTCAACAGTTCATTTCTGTTTTTTATTTCTGAGTAATATCACATTGTAAAGATACACTATAATTGTTTATCCATTCACCTGTTGATGGATATTTGGATTGTTTCCAGTTTTTGGATATATAACTGTCATGAATATTTGTGTATAAGTCTTTGAACAGATATATATTTCCTTTTCTATTGGATTGGGATAAGGTTATGACATGGCAGATGTACGTTTACATTTTTTTAAATTGTCAAACTGTTTTCCAAAGTGGTTGTACCATTTCACATTCCCACCAGCAGTGTACGAGAATTCCAGTCCCTTCAGATCTAAGTCAACATTTGGTATGATCAGTCAATTTAATTTTCGCCATTCTCATAGATGTATAGTAGTATCTTGCTATAATTTTAATTTGCACATCCATAATGACTAATAGTGTTGAACATCTTTTCATGTCTGTACTTGCTGCTTGTATGTCTTCTTTGGTAGTTTCTATTCAAATCTTTGGTCATCTTTGAAAGTGAATTGTTTCTTACTGTTGGTTTTAAGAGCTCTTTATATATTCCAGATTTAAGCTCTTAATTAGATATATGATTGCACATATTTTCCCAGTCTACAGTTTTTTTTTCTTTCTTTTAACAGTGTCTTTGTCCAATTAATTTTTTTTTTTATCGTTCATACTTCTTATGTCCTATCTAAGAAATCTGTGCCTACCTGAAGGGTACAAAGATGTTCTCTAATTTGTAGAATTTTTGTAGCTCTAGGTTTTACATTTAGGTCTACAATAAATTTGGGGTTAACTTTTATATACAGTGTGAGGTATGAATCCAAGTTTATATTTTTATATATGAATATCCAATTGTTCTAGCACCATTTGCTGAAATGCCTATCCTTTCTTTCTCCAGTGAACTGTGTGCCTTTGTCAAAAATCAGTTGTCCTTATACATCTGTTTTATTTCTGGACTCTCAGTTCCTTTCTATTGATCTAATTGTCTACCTTTACACAAATACCATCTTTATACCAGCTTTCTTTCAGAGCTCTTTTGACTCTCGTAGATACTTTGAATTTCCATATGAATTTTAGAATTAGCTTGCTGATATCTACAAACACTTCTACTCAAATTTTGGTACGATTTTGTTGGATCTCTAGATCAGTTTGGAGACAATGAACAACTTAACAATGTTGAGTCTTCCAAATCAGGAGCAAGGTATCTCTTCATTTATTTAGATCATCTTCAATTTTCCTCAGGAATATTCTATAATTTTGAAAGTATAGCTCTTTCACATCTTTTCACATCAGATTTATCTGTGAATATTTCATATTCTATGTTATTGTAAATGGAATTGCTTTATTGATTTCAATTTTCAACTGTTCATTCTTAGCATGTAGAAATACAATTGAGTTTTGTATATTGACTTTTATGCTGCAAACTTGCTAAACTCACCAATTTGTCTGGTAGCTTTTTTGTTATTGTCGATTCCATGAGATCATAACATGTCATCTGCAAATAAAAAGTCACACTTCTTCTTTCGTTTCTTTTTCTTGACTGAAGATGCTAGTAGAACATCCAGTACACTAGTGCATAAAAGTAGTAAGAGTAGATATTCCTCCTGTCTTGTTCCTGATCTTAAGGGGAGAGTATTCAGTCTTTCACTATTAAGTACGTTATTAGCTGTAGATTTTTCATAGATTTTTTATTCAGTTGAGGAAGGGCCCTTTTATTTTGTTGAGAATTTTTTTTTAAAAATCAGAAATAGATACTGGATTTTCTCAGAGATTTTTTTCCTACATCTATGGAGGGGATTATTTTTCTTAGTTTATTAATATGAGATTTTTGAATATTAAACAACTCAATGTTCTTGGGATAAACCTTACTTGGTCATGATGTATTTTAATTCTAATATAGTACTGGATTCCACTTGCTGAAGTTTTGTTTAGAATTTTGCATCTATGTTTATGAGGGATATTAGTCTATAGTATCTTTTTCTTATATTTGTCTGTTTTTTATATCAGGGTAATACTAGCTTCATAGAATGAGGTAGAAGATATTGCCTCCTCCCATATTTTGGAACAGTTTGCATAGAACTGGTATTATTTCTTCCTTCAATGTTTGGTAGAATTAATCAGAATGAAGCCATCTGGGCCAGAAGCGTATGTATGTGTGTATATCTTTTATATACCTTCCTATGTATGTGTGTGTGTGTGTGTGTGTGTATATATATATATATGTATATATATATACATATACACACACACACACACAGAGATTTCAGAAGGAATAGGGATGTGATATTATATTCATATTTCAAGAAAATCATTCTGGCTGCAACATGTAAGATTGGAAAGGGGCACTAATGACAGTGGGTCAAACATTTAGGAGGCACTTGCAGTAGTGCAGACAACAGATAGTGAAGATTTAGACTAGAGTATCACCAGTAGAAACAAAGGAAAGTGGTTAGATTCAAGGAACATTTTAGAAGTAAAAGTGAGAGGCATTGGTGCGGAATCAAATATGCAGGGAAATGAAGAATGACTTCTGGGTTTCTGGTTTATATAACTGGATAATTTGTAATGCCATTCATTGATATATGCTATACTTAAACAGGAGCAAAATAGAGTGTGTGTGTGTGTATGGGCTGGAAAGACATCACTGTTATTTTTTGTTTGTTTGCTTGTACATTTGAATTTAAGGTATCTTTTGTAACTCTAAGTTGGATACATGTATCTAGACCTCAGAGTAAATTTCTGGGATAGAAATAAAAATTAATACATTGCTTATAATGGGTTTTACTAAAACTTTGGGTATGGATGATATCATCTAACATCTTAGAGAAAAGCATAAGAAGAGAAAATTTCTGAGGATCAGGCTTTGAAGAACTCCAATATTTAATAATTTTCTTTTTTTCTATTTTTTACCCTCAGACCCCTTATTTTTCTTAGTAGCCACTCTGTTGACTATGCTTGACTCTTATATGATGTCCCCTTTTTCAATAGTGTAGAAACCATCTAGGTTGGGCCTTACTTGGCGCAAGGGAGGCAGCAAAGTGGTGTGAAACAATAAACATTGCAGCCAGAAAAAATAAAATGTAAGGACATGATAACTGCAATATCTACAGGGCTTACAGTTAGTCACCTTCTTGATTTCAGCCTATTAGGAATTCTGATCTGTTTGCTTGTTTTTCCCATAGAGATAGATTTGCTGTAAGAGACTGTAAAAATTATATTTTTCTTGTGATATTAAAAGATATGAATAGAATAAAAACTCAAGAAAAAAGTTCAATATTATTAGTCATCAGGGAAATGAAAATTAAAACCACAGTAAGATACCACTGTACACCCATTAAAATGACTAAAATTTTAAAAGATTGATAATTCCAAGTGTTGATGAAGATGTGGAGGAACCGAAGCTCTCATACACTGCTGGTAGGAATGTAAAATGGTCCAACCATATTGGAAAGTAGTTTGGTATTTCTTAAAAAGTTAGAAATAAATATAAGAGTCAGCCATTCTATTTCTAGGTAGTAAAGAACAATATTCACACAGATTTGTACACAAATGTTTGTAGAAGCTTTTTTCATAATATCCCCAAAGTGGAAACACCCACATGTACATCAATAAGTAAATGGACAAACAAAATAAGATACATCCATACAACTTCAAAATCGTTAATCCAATTGAAAGAAGACAGACACAAAAGTGCTCATATTGTACAATTCTACATACATAAAATTCTGAAAAATAAAAATTAACATATTGTGCTGACTAGACCTAGAGGTAGAGGGAGGGAAGGGCTGAAATGCAGCACGAAGAAACTTTCAGGGGTGATAGAAACTATCTGTATCTTTATTATGGCAGTGGTTTCACAGGTGTCTATATCTGTCAAAACACATCAAATTGTAAATTTTAAATTGATGCACTTTATTATATGTAAAGCATACCTCAATAACATTTATTAAAATATTTTAGATGATTTAAGGTTCAAGATCAAAGAATTACATTAATTTTCTAGGTGAATTATCAAATTAAACACCAATAGTGTAGGTTTTAACCAAAGCAGCTCTTAGCTTAATTTCTTCCTGTATGGGTATTACATAAGCTGGTGATGACCTACTTTGTTAGAAGATAGAATTCTACACCGGATTCAGTTTTCCAGAAGTAGAAAAATTTACTCTATAAGTTTGCTAAGACCTCTCAAACAGTTACTTTGTACATGCTTACATGAATTTTACCTAAGTTTTAAAAATATTTCATATCACTAGGAAAATATATACCTTTAAAAATGAAAAGTTTCTGTGCGAGCCACGGCTATTAGCGCGGACCCCAGAGGCGGGTGCGAGCCGCGGTTATCAGCGCGGACCACAGAGACGGGCAGGAGACGCTAAGGCTGCTGCTGCCACCACCAAGAAGCCTGTGGGCGAGCACAGGTCACTCTCCACACCTCCCCTCCCGGGAGCCTGTGCAGCCCGCCACTGCCAGGCTCCCGTGATCCAGGGACAACTTCCCCGGGAGAACGCATGGCATGCCTCAGGCTGCTGCGACGTCACGCCGGCCTCTGCCGCCGCAGGCTCGCCCTGCATCCGTACCCCTCCCTCCCCCCGTCCTGACTGAGCCAGAGCCCCCGAAGCAGCTGCTCCTTTAACCCCGTTCTGTCTGGGCGGGGAACAGACGCCCTCAGGCGACCTACATGCAGGGGCAGGGCCAAATCCAAAGCTGAACCCCGGGAGCTGTACGAACAAAGAAGAGAAAGGGAAATCTCTCCCAGCAGCCTCAGAAGCAGCGGATTAAAGCTCCACAAACAACTTGATGTGCCTGCATCTGTTGAATACCTGAATAGACAACGAATCATCCCAAATTCAGGAGGTGGACTTTGGGGGCAGGATATATTAATTTTTCCCCTTTTCCTTTTTTTGTGAGTGCATCTGTGTATGCTTCTGGGTGAGATTTTGTCTGTATAGCTCTGCTTTCATCATTAGTCCTAGGGTTAGGTCCGTCCGTTTTTTTTTTTTTCTTTTTTTTACTTAAAAAAATTTTTTTTTCCTAATAAATGTTTCCTTAATAATTTTTCCTTATTTTCTATTTTTAGAAATTAAAAAAACTTTTTAATAAGTTTTTTCATATTTTTTATTTTAAAAAATTGAAAATGTTTTTCTTAATAAATTTTTTCTTAATTTTTTTCCGTATTTTTTATCATAAAAAATTAATCTATTTTTAAAAATTAAAAAAATTTTTTTCTTAATAAATTTATTCTTAATAATTTTTTTCTTATTTTTTATTATAATAGCTTTATTTTATTTTATTTTATCCTCTTTCTTTCTTTCATTCTATTTTTTTCTCCCTTTTATTCTGAGCCGTGTGGATGAAAGGCTCTTGGTGCTCCACCCAGGCATCAGGGCTGTGCCTCTGAGGTGGGAGAGCCAACTTCAGGACACTGGTCCACAAGAGACCTCCCAGCTCCACGTAATACCAAACGGCGAAAATCTCTCAGAGATCTCCATCTCAACATCAAGACCCAGCTTCACTCAACGACCAGCAAGCTACAGTGCTGGACACCCTATGCCAAACAACTAGCAAGACAGGAACACAGCCCCATCCATTAGCAGAGAGGCTGCCTAAAATCATAAGGCCACAGACACCCCAAAACACACCACCAGACGTGGACGTGCCCACCAGAAAGACAAGATCCAGCCTCATCCACCAGAACACAGGCACTAGTCCCCTCCACCAGGAAGCCTACACAACCCACTGAACGAACCTTAGCCAGTGGGGACAGATACCAAAAACAACGGGAACTACGAACCTGCAGCCTGTGAAAAGGAGACCCCAAACACAGTAAGATAAGCAAAATGAGAAGACAAAAAAACACACAGCAGGTGAAGGAGCAGGGTCAAAACACACCAGACCTAACAAATGAAGAGGAAATAGGTAGTCTACCTGAAAAAGAATTCAGAATAATGATAGTAAAGATGATCCAAAATCTTGGAAATAGAATAGACAAAATGCAAGAAACATTTAACAAGGACGTAGAAGAACTAAAGAGGAACCAAGCAATGATGAAAAACACAATAAATGAAATTAAAAATACTCTAGACGGGATCAATAGCAGAATAACTGAGGCAGAAGAACGGATAAGTGACCTGGAAGATAAAATAGTGGAAATAACTACTGCAGACCAGAATAAAGAAAAAAGAATGAAAAGAACTGAGGACAGTCTCAGAGACCTCTGGGACAACATTAAACGCACCAACATTCGAATTATAGGGGTCCCAGAAGAAGAAGAGAAAAAGAAAGGGACTGAGAAAATATTTGAAGAGATTATAGTTGAAAACTTCCCTAATATGGGAAAGGAAATAGTTAATCAAGTCCTGGAAGCACAGAGAGTCCCATACAGGATAAATCCAAGGAGAAACACGCCAAGACACATATTAATCAAACTATCAAAAATTAAATATAAAGAAAACATATTAAAAGCAGCAAGGGAAAAACAACAAATAACACACAAGGGAATCCCCATAAGGTTAACAGCTGATCTTTCAGCAGAAATTCTGCAAGCCAGAAGGGAGTGGCAGGATATACTTAAAGGGATGAAGGAGAAAAACCTACAACCAAGGTTACTCTACCCAGCAAGGATCTCATTCAGATTTGATGGAGAAATTAAAACCTTTACAGACAAGCAAAAGCTGAGAGAGTTCAGCACCACCAAACCAGCTTTACAACAAATGCTAAAGGAACTTCTCTAGGCAAGAAACACAAGAGAAGGAAAACACCTACAATAACAAACCCAAAACATTTAAGAAAATGGGAATAGGAACATACATATCGATAATTACCTTAAATGTAAATGGATTAAATGCTCCCACCAAAAGACACAGACTGGCTGAATGGATACAAAAACAAGACCCATATATATGCTGTCTACAAGAGACCCACTTCAGACCTAGAGACACATACAGACTGAAAGTGAGGGGATGGAAAAAGATATTCCATGCAAATGGAAATCAAAAGAAAGCTGGAGTAGCAATTCTCATATCAGACAAAATAGACTTTAAAATAAACACTATTACAAGAGACAAAGAAGGACACTATATAATGATCAAGGGATCGATCAAAGAGGAAGGTATAACAATTGTAAATATTTATGCACCCAACATAGGAGCACCTCAATACATAAGGCAAATACTAACAGCCATAAAAGGGGAAATCGACAGTAACACAATCATAGTAGAGGACTTTAACACCCCACTTTCACCAATGGACAGATCATCCAAAATGAAAATAAATAAGGAAACACAAGCTTTAAATGATACGTTAAACAAGATGGACTTAATTGATATTTATAGGACATTCCACCCAAAAACAACAGAATACACATTTTTCTCAAGTGCTCATGGAACATTCTCCAGGATAGATCATATCTT
The DNA here is from genome assembly GCF_028564815.1 of Eubalaena glacialis. Taxonomy (NCBI): domain Eukaryota; kingdom Metazoa; phylum Chordata; class Mammalia; order Artiodactyla; family Balaenidae; genus Eubalaena; species Eubalaena glacialis. Next base: position 58,640,936 of record NC_083725.1, on the reverse strand, counting down.
GGGTCACAAATCAAGCCTTGGTAAATTTAAGAAAATTGAAATCGTATCAAGTATCTTTTTCGACCACAACACTATGAGACTAGATATCAATTACAGGAAAAGATCTGTAAAAAATACAAACACATGGAGGCTACACAATACACTACTTAATAACGAAGTGATCACTGAAGAAATCAAAGGGGAAATCAAAAAATACCTAGAAACAAATGACAATGGAGACACGACGACCCAAAACCTATGGGATGCAGCAAAAGCAGTTCTAAGAGGGAAGTTTATAGCAATACAAGCCTACATCAAGAAACAGGAAACATCGCGAATAAACAACCTAAACTTGCACCTAAAGCAATTAGAGAAAGAAGAGCAAAAAAACCCCAAAGCTAGCAGAAGGAAAGAAATCATAAAGATCAGATCAGAAATAAATGAAAAATAAATGAAGGAAACAATAGCAAAAATCAATGAAACTAAAAGCTGGTTCTTTGAGAAGATAAACAAAATTGATAAACCATTAGCCAGACTCATCAAGAGAAAAAGGGAGAAGACTCAAATCAATAGAATTAGAAATGAAAAAGGAGAAGTAACCACTGACACTGCAGAAATACAAACGATCATGAGAGATTACTACAAGCAACTCTATGCCAATAAAATGGACAACCTGGAAGAAATGGACAGATTCTTAGAAATGCACAACCTGCCGAGACTGAACCAGGAAGAAATAGAAAATATGAACAGACCATTCACAAGCACTGAAATTGAAACTGTGATTAAAAATCTTCCAACAAACAAAAGCCCAGGACCAGATGGCTTCACAGGCGAATTCTATCAAACATTTAGAGAAGAGCTAACACCTATCCTTCTCAAACTCTTCCAAAATATTGCAGAGGGAGGAACACTCCCCAACTCATTCTACGAGGCCACCATCACCCTGATACCAAAACCAGACAAAGATGTCACAAAGAAAGAAAACTACAGGCCAATATCACTGATGAACATAGATGCAAAAATCCTCAACAAAATACTAGCAAACAGAATCCAACAGCACATTAAAAGGATTATACACCATGATCAAGTGGGGTTTATTCCAGGAATGCAAGGATTCTTCAATATACGCAAATCAATCAACGTGATACATCATATTAACAAATTGAAGGAGAAAAACCATATGATAATCTCAATAGATGCAGAGAAAGCTTTCGACAAAATTCAACACCCATTTATGATAAAAGCCCTGCAGAAAGCAGGCATAGAGGGAACTTTCCTCAACATGATAAAGGCCATATATGACAAACCCACAGCCAACATTGTCCTCAATGGTGAAAAACTGAAACCATTTCCACTAAGATCAGGAACAAGACAAGGTTGCCCACTCTCACCACTATTATTCAACATAGTTTTGGAAGTGTTAGCCACAGCAATCAGAGAAGAAAAAGAAATAAAAGGAATCCAAATCGGAAAAGAAGAAGTAAAGCTGTCACTGCTTTGCAGATGACATGATACTATACATAGAGAATCCTAAAGATGCTACCAGAAAACTACTAGAGCTAATCAATGAATTTGGTAAAGTAGCAGGATACAAAATTAATGCACAGAGATCTCTTGCATTCCTATATACTAATGACGAAAAATCTGAAAGTGAAATTAAGAAAACACTCCCGTTTACCATTGCAACAAGAAGAATAAAATATCTAGGAATAAACCTACCTGAGACAAAAGACCTGTATGCAGAAAATTATAGGACACTGATGAAAGAAATTAAAGATGATACAAATAGATGGAGAGATATACCATGTTCTCGGATTGGAAGAATCAACATTGTGAAAATGACTCTACTACCCAAAGCAATCTACAGATTCAATGTAATCCCTATCAAACTACCACTGGCATTTTTCACAGAACTAGAACAAAAAATTTCACAATTTGTATGGAAACACAAAAGACCCCGAATAGCCAAAGCAATCTTGAGAACGAAAAATGGAGCTGGAGGAATCAGGCTCCCTGACTTCAGACTATATTACAAAGCTACAGTAATCAAGACAGTTTGGTACTGGCACAAAAACAGAAATATAGATCAATGGAACAGGATAGAAAGCCCAGAGATAAGCCCACGCACATATGGTCACCTTATCTTCGATAAAGGAGGCAAGCATATACAGTGGAGAAAAGACAGCCTCTTCAATAAGTGGTGCTGGGAAAATTGGACAGGTACATGTAAAAGTATGAAATTAGAACACTCCCTGACACCATACACAAAAATAAACTCAAAATGGATTAAAGACCTAAGTGTAAGGCCAGACACTATCAAACTCTTAGAGGAAAACATAGGCAGAACACTCTATGACATAAATCACAGCAAGATCCTTTTTGACCCAGTCCCTAGAGAAATGGAAATAAAAACACAAATAAACAAATGGGATCTAATGAAACTTAAAAGCTTTTGCACAGCAAAGGAAACCATAAACAAGACCAAAAGACAACCCTCAGCATGGGAGAAAATATTTGCAAATGAAGCAACTGACAAAGGATTAATCTCCAAGATTTACAAGCAGCTCATGCAACTCAATAACAAAAAAACAAACAACCCAATCAAAAAATGGGCAGAAGACCTAAATAGACATTTCTCCAAAGAAGATATACAGATGGCCAACAGACACATGAACGAATGCTCAACATCATTAATCATTAGAGAAATGCAAATCAAAACTACAATGAGGTATCATCTCACACCGGTCAGAATGGCCATCATCAAAAAATCTAGAAACAATAAATGCTGGAGAGGGTGTGGAGAAAAGGGAACACTCTTGCACTGTTGGTGGGAATGTAAATTGATACAGCCACTATGGAGAACAGTATGGAGGTTCCTTAAAAAACTAAAAATAGAACTACCATACGACCCAGCAATCCCACTGCTGGGCATATACCCTGAGAAAACCATAATTCAAAAAGAGTCATGTACCAAAATGTTCATTGCAGCTCTATTTACAATAGCCAGGACATGGAAGCAACCTAAGTGTCCATCATCGGATGAATGGATAAAGAAGATGTGGCACATATATACAATGGAATATTACTCAGCCATAAAAAGAAATGAAATGGAGGTATTTGTAATGAGGTGGATGGAGTTAGAGTCTGTCATACAGAGTGAAGTAAGTCAGAAAGAGAAAAACAAATACAGTATGCTAACACATATATATGGAATCTAAGGAAAAAAAAAAAAAGGTCACGAAGAACCTAGTGGCAAGACGGGAATAAAGACACAGACCTACTAGAGAATGGACTTGAGGATATGGGGAGGGGGAGGGGTAAGATGTGACAGGGTGAGAGAGTGGCATGGACATATATACACTACCAAATGTAAAATAGAGAGCTAGTGGGAAGCAGCCGCATAGCACAGGGAGATCAGCTCGGTGATTTGTGACCACCTAGAGGGGTGGGATAGGGAGGGTGGGAGGGAGGGAGATGCAAGAGGGAAGAGATATGGAAACATATGTATATGTATAACTGATTCACTTTGTTATAAAGCAGAAACTAACACACCATTGTAAAGCAATTATACTTCAATAAAGATGTTTAAAAAAAAATGAAAAGTTTCTGATGATTAAAGCTTAATGTTTTATAGTTGAAAATTGAAAAATATTGATGAAGCAACGAGTATGTGATTGAAGAATGAAAATTCCCTGGCTCAGGAATCTGAGACTTTTGTTTGAATGTTGATAACAGCCTCCATTTCTGACATCTGATAGTAGACCAGTAGAAGAAAAGCTAGGTGCAGGATCTACCCATTTCTCACAAAACAGTATCAAACTCAAGTAATAGTGCACAAAATTACCTCATTGGTGTGGGTAATACTAACTTGAATAATATTTTATTTATGCCCCATACAACCCTGTCATTCTAAAATCTAATTTAGGGAGAGGAGATCAAGATGGCAGAGTAGAGGGACATGGAGCTCACCTCCTCCCACAAATACATCACAAATACATCTACATGTGGAACAGTTCTCACAGAATACCTACCAAAAGCTTGCAGAAGATCTCATACAAACAAAGCTGCAAGAAAGGTCACCATATACCCAGGTTCACCCTGGGAACCTCCTTCACCAGCTGAGAGATCCACTGGGACAAACAGGGAGCTTCAGAGGCTGGAGAGGAGAGTGTGGAAACTGGTCTGTGGCCCTGCAGGGTAGAGAGAGACCAGCACAGACAGTCCTGGCCATGCACTTGCACATCCCAGCCCAAGACATGCGTCTACTTATGTGAGCAGCACCTGGGTGCTGAAACTTGGGTTTCAGGGGACAGACCCAGGGAGAGGACTTGGTTTGGCTGTGCAGAGACAGCTGAAAGGACCTGGAGTGTGGCCTGGGCCACAACTGGGGGCGCATACAGGATGGAGTGTGTGTCCACCATAAGAGCCACATTGTTAACACACAAAAGGAGGGGCATGGATAAGCCATAGCAGCCTCATTGTCAGCATGCTCACAGCAGGGTGTGGCTCCAGCTTCCACTGGTTCTATGAACTTTGTGAACACGCACACTTGGAGGCAGGGCTGAAATCTGAGCTCACTACCAGCAATCCCACTATAGGCACAGGGAAGCGGCTCAGACAGGTTCTCACTCTTGTGGATTTTTGGACCAGGGCCACGTACATGTGCATGAGGGACAACAGCCAATTATCTGCAGGCTCAGGGGAGGTGGTTCCAGTGGGTTTACATGCTGGTGGCTTTGTGAGCTCACATGCATGCCTAAGGGACCTCTGAGCCAATTACCAGAGCTCCCAAGCAGAGGCAGCCACTGAGGGCAGTGCGAGCAATAGTGATCTTTGTGAGCGCACACACCAGGTGGAAGGCAGCATCACAGAATCGCACGTTCTGGTGGATAGTTCCTGAGGAAGAAACGCAGCATCTCCTTTCCCAGCAGGAGTGCTCCAGTCCTACCTACCTCATGCTACTGGGTAGAATTGGATCTAGGGGCTTCTACTCCAACAACTGGAGGGCAGACACTGCTCCCAATTGGTCTGTGACAACCACAGAGCAAAGATGAGGCCCTGCTAAACATTGGAAGCTTTAGCCACAGTAATCAGACAAGAAAAAGAAATAAAATGTATCTAAATTGGAAGGGAAGAGGTAAAATTGTCATTATATGCAGATGACATGATACTCTATATAGAACACCCTAAAGACTCCACACAAAACCTATTAGAACTGATAAATGAATTCAGCAAGGTAGCAGGATTTCAAGATTAATATTAAGAAATCTGTTGCCCTTCTTTACACTAACAATGAAATATCAGAAAGAGAAAGCAAAAAAAAAATCCTGTTTAAAATCACATCAAAAAATAAAATACCTAGGAATATACCTAACCAAGGATTTGAAAGATTTATATGCTGAGAACTGTAGAACATTGATAAAGCAAATCAAAGATGATTCAAGGAAACAGAAAGATACCCCATGCTCTTGGATAAGAAATAATATAGTTAAGATGGTCATACTATCCAAAGCAATCTATAGATTTAATGCAATCCCTATCAAATTGCCCATGACATTTTCACAAAACTAGAACAAATAATCCCACAATCTATACGGAACCATAAAAGACCCAGAATTGCCAAAGCAATCCTGAGGAAAAGGAACAAAGCTGGTGGCATAATCCTTCCAGACTTCAGACAATACTACAAAGCTACAGTAATCAAAACAGTGTGGTATTGGCACAAAAACAGACATACAGAGCAATGGAACAGAATAGAGAGCCCAGAAATAAACCCACACACTACAGTCGATTAATCTTGACAAAGAAGGCAAGAATATACAATGCAGAAAAGACGTTCTCTTTAGCAAGTAGTATTGGGAAAGCTGGACAGCCACATGTAAATCAATGAAGTTAGAACATTCCCTCATACCATACACAAAAATAAACTCAAAATGGCTTAAAGACTTAAATATAAGACATGACACTATAGAACTCCTAGAAAAGAACATAGGCAAAACATTCTCTGATGTAAATCATAGCCATGTTTTCATAGGTCAGTCTCCCAAGGCAATAGAAAAAAAGCAAAAATAAACAGATGAGACCTAAACAAATTTATAAAATTTTGTACAGCAAAGGAAACCATAAACAAAATGAAAAAACCTACAAAGTGGGAAAAATATTTGCAAACAATGTAACCATCAAGGGCTTAATTTCCAAAATATACAAAAAGCTCATACAGCTCAATAACAAAAAAACAAACAACCCAATCAAAAAATGGGCACAAGACCTAAATAGACATTTCTCCAAAGAAGACATATAGATGGCCAACAGGCACATGAAAAGATGCTCAATATCACTAATTATTAGAGAACTGAAAATCAATACTACAATGAGATGTCACCTCACACCAGTCAGATTGGCCATCATCAAAAAGTCTACAAATAATAAATGCTGGAGAGGATGTGGAGAAAAGGGAACCCTCCTACAATGTTGGTGGGAATTTGAATTGGTGCAGCCACTACAGAAAACAGTATGGAGGTTCCTTAAAAAACTAAAAATAGAGTTACTATATGATACTGCAATCCCACTCCTGAGCATATATCCAGAGAAAACCATAATTCAAAAAGATGCATGCAACCCAACGTTCATTGAAGCACTATTTACAACAGCCAAGATATGGAAGCAACCTAAGTGTCCATCAAGAGATGAATGGATAAAGAAGATGTGGTATATATATCTATATATATTTATATATCTATATCTATATCTATCTATATATATATAATGGAAAATTACTCAGCCATAAAAAAGAATGAAATAATGTCATTTGCAGCAACATGGATGGACCTAGAGATTACCATACTAAGTGAAGTAAGTCAGAGAAAGATACATATTATATGATATCACTTATATGTGGAATCTAAAAATTAGTACAAATGAACTTATTTACAAAACAGAAACAGACAGAGAAAACAAACTTATGGTTACCAAAGGGGAAGGGGGGGAAGGATAAACTGGGAGTGTGGAATTAACAGATGCATATAACCATATATAAAATAGATAAACAACAAGGATTTACCATATACCACAGGGAACTGTTTTCAATATCTTGTAATAAACTATGATGAAAATAATCAAAAAAGTATAAATATATGTGCATGTATATACATACACGCACATATATATATGTAACTGAATCACTTTGCTTTACACCTGAAACTAATACCATATTGTAAATCAACTATACTTCAATTTATATATATATGTGTGTATGTGTGTGTACATATATATATATATATATATATATATATATATATATATATATATAATTTAGTGCAGCCTCCTGGGGCATTTTACAGGGTGTGATGAGGTGTCCCTTCAGCCCAAGCCTCAGTTAGACATTAGAGTACATTTTGACAGACTCGTGGCCCCATAACGCCTAGGTACACTTTGTATTTACCCCACATGGGAGGACTCAAAGTCCTAACTTCCAGAAATTGGAATATCATCACTGCTATTGCTTTCTATGGCAACTACTAAAAGAGAGAGGGGAGCTGCTGACAGTTGATGAGTAAGGCTCAGCAACTGTACTACTTGTGTTTGAATCCAGGATCAACCAGCTACTGGTCAAGGGTTCTTGGACAAATGTCTTAAAGTCTCTATACCTCAGTTTTCTCATCTGTAAAATGAGGGTTAGAAAAGTGTTTGTTTTAAAATCTTCAGAGATCCAAATGATTTAATACATAAAATGTTCTAAAATACTACCCATTATACAATAAGTATGACTCAGTGCTATTATTATTGTTATTATTTGTATAATTATTATTACCAGGGTCACTGTCACCGTTATTCATAATTGTACAGAAAATTCCTATTAAGTCTTTAAGAATCAATTTGAGTGTCATCCCTTTGAAGCCTTTACTGACGCTTACGACTCAGATATCGATGAGTAATAGTACCTGAGACAAAAAGGAAATGTACTCTACTCTTATAAAGCCATTTTTCCAATGTGGAAACAGACCATTAGAAAGATTCAAGACTCGTCCAGGATCACTTAGGGGAAAAGGGGTCAAGCTAGGGTACAGAGGCAACTTCAAAATTCTAAAGCCTGCATTATTTGTACTACACATTGGTGCCTCCCAGTTTATTGTATTTATTTACACTTCTTGTTTACATAAGTCTCTTTTCCACTGATATGTGCTTAGTTCAGTGCTAGGCACAAAGCTGATGCCCAAGAATTATTAGTTTAGTCAATCATTCAAATAAATGAATGAGTTAATAAATATAGTACAAATGACCCAATTTCATTCCTTTTTATGGCTGAGTAATATTCCATTGTAAATATGTACCACATCCTCTTTATCCATTCATCCATCGATGGGCATTTAGGTTGCTTCCATGTCCTGACTATTGTAAATAGTGCTGCAATAACCATTGCGGTGTATGTGTCTTTTTGAATTATGGTTTTCTCAGGGTATATGCCCTGTAGTGGGATTGCTGGGTCATATGGTAGTTCAATTTTAATTTTTTAAGAAACCTCCATACTGTTCTCCATAGTGGCTGTATCAATTTACATTCCCAACAACACTGCAAGAGGGTTCCCTTTTCTCCACACCCTCTCCAGTATTTATTGTTTGTAGAGTTTCTGATGATGGCCATTCTGACCGGTGTGAGGTGATACCTAGAGTCTGTCATACAGAGCGAAGTAAGTCAGAAAGAGAAAAACAAATATCGTATATTAACGCATATATGTGGAGTCTAAATAGAAAAATGGTACAAATGAACCTATTTGCAGGGCAGGAATAGAGACGCAGACATAGAGAACAAACGTGTGGACACAGGGTTGGGGGTGGGAAGGGGAGTGTGAGATTAATTGGGAGATTGGGATTGACATATATACACTACCATGTGTAAAACGGATAGCTAGTGGGAACCTGCTGTATAGTGCAGGGAGCACAGCTCAGTGCTCTGTGGTGACCTAGATGGGTGGGATGGGGGGGCCAGTGGGAGGGAGGTCCAAGAGGGAGGGGATATATGTATACATATGGCTTATTCACTTAGTTGTACAGCAGAAACTAACACAACATTGTAAAGCAACTATACCCCAATAAAAAATAAGTAAATAAATATAGTATAAATGACTTTTCAGTAAAATTTTTCTCAACAAGAAGTGTTTGTTGTTGTTGATAAGATATATGTAAAGTAAGCTGAAATGCATAAAAAAGACACATTAATTTCTCTTATATAAAATGTTTCTATATTTAAAATCTATTCTCCAGTAAAATCAATGAGATCTTTGGGGGGAAAAGGTAATCACAGTGATAATAATTGTTTTAAAGAGTCAAAGTGACTATCAAATGAGATTAGGATGATCATCAGGGGTCAACAGTCAAATGATAATTGCAAATAAGGCTGTAATGTTTCTATTATCAGAGTATTATTATTAATCTGCAAATGCTTCAAGCAGCCCTGGAATTCATTCTTAATAGAAACTACCTAAAAATATTTTTGGCACTGAGTATTTTATTTTATTCTCAAAAATTATGAAGAAATGAAATTTATATCCATCAACACTGTCACAACTCTTAAATATGCTTAAAATCAAGAAGTTCCATACTGATTGATAGCTCTGAGGAATCTTTAAGAGGTCAATTTGTCTGTCCACCACCTTTAGTTAGAACAATCTAAAAATAATTTTACAACAAATTGTTTCTATTTATTTATATTCTTATTTAGCTATCAATCCATCCATCTATTCAATATTCATTAAGTTCTATTATATTTTAGATACTGGGCTAGAAAGGAGAGATACAAAGATGAATAAAATACATTTTCCCCCTCTAAGAACTCACACACCAGAGAAGACAAATAGTCACACAAATAAGCAATTTATATGACAAAGTGAGAAGAGGGTTGACAGTGAATGTTTGCAGGCTATGGGAAACCCAGGGAGTGGCAACAAATTTGGCCTGGGGAATACAAAGAAGACTTTTAGTAAGATGTTATTCGATCATGATCTTGAGAAGAAGGAATTTGTCATGTGCATAAGTTGTGATGGGCTCCATGTAGAGGGAACAGCAGTGCCATAAAAGTCGAGTATCCTCAAGGAATAGTGAGAAGTTTTGCGTGGTTGGATCACAAGGTGCTTGGTGGGAAGTAATGGGACAAGAGGTTGGTTGGGCAGATTTTAACTAGAGTAAGGAGATTTGATTTCATCTCTTTTTTCAATTTATATGTAGAAGAACCCTCAACAACAACAACAAGCAACAACAAAGACATAGGCCAGAGATCCTCAATGAGCTACTAAATGTATTGAATTGAGAGAAAATGAATTGAATCACATTCTCTGTATATCAGACCATGTGTAATTTCTACACATAGAAATAGGTCAGATTAGGCACACCTTTTAACTCCTGCTCAATGCATTTGAGGTGCAGCTGGGGCTGGAAAGTATAGGCCTTGTGACACCTTCTTGAATGTTCTTTCTTACATACCCTGCTGTGGCAAATTTCAACATAAAACAAATTCTGAAAATGTAACTGAAACATGCTTTATGCAAACTCCTCCTGTATGAATACAGCTTTTCAGGCAGAATTCTTCCATTCCGACTGTACTAATTACAGAATTTACAGTTCTGTGTCCTCAAAAGAAATAGGCAGCACTTTTCTTTTAAAATGCTAAATATATTTAAATCTATTTTAAAGTCCAAATACTAAGCTAAAATGAGGCAGGCAGGAGCGAAGTCAAGTTTCCACCTGGGCTAATGTTTGTACATTCTTCTTCTCAATTATAAAAAAGCACATGGAGTTTCTCAAAAAGCTTTCTCTCACAGCCAGATACAAATGGAAAATAAATTGAGAAGAAAGACAAATCAATAAGTCTGAAGGGAAAACACTGGAAAGCCCACCTGCATTTTCAGGAAAGGGAGCTACTAAGCATGACATTTCTTTAAACCACAAAAGTTTCTCCTTTCCAGGTCCTGAAGTTCAAAGAAAAATAAACCCAAAAAACAGACAAATCACCTCTACAAAACACTGTGATCATCTTCTGAGAAATCGTCTCCAGAAAGATTACTTATTTCAAACCCTGAAAACTAGGAATACAGAAAACTCTGAAAATTCAAATAGAAATATCCAAAGTTTGCATATTAGAGTTCGTTATTCTAGAATCTATGAAAAAGAGGCACTCTCAGCCCCTTACTCAAAAACAGTGTGTTCTTACTTAACACGTGGTTCCAGATGTAGGTCTGGATTAGAATTTCAAGTCCATATTAGATTAAAAAATAAAAATAAAAAAGGGAGGGATCCTTTGCAAGCAATTAGAAAACATGGGAAGGTGAATAAATAAGTAAAAGGCAGCTTTATGAATTAAAAAATATCAGTGATTGTGGATCAGCCATCATAGGTTAAATGTTTGTGAACACTTGAGTAATTTCTGAGTATATTATTATATAAAATGGTTAAACTATATAGTTTACATTTTAAGAAAATAGGGACTAATGCAGTGAATTTAATAAAGATTCCTGTTCAGAAATGAATTGAACTGTAAAGGTTTGTGTATTTGAAATATTTAACCTTTACATATCTACAAAACTTCACTATCCAGAATGACTTGCTTCTCAAAAATTCCAGGTGGATTGTGGAGGCATAGTTCAGGTCTATCAACAGGAATTGACTGAATACTACGTGCCAAAAGTGGGGTACACAAAGAAAAATGAGATTCTGTTTCTTCTCTGGGATAGCTTAGATTGTGGGTGAGGTAGACAGAGGAATAGATAATTATGTGTTTGGTGGGTTAATCGTTGTAAGAAGGGTCACCGGGAACTCAGAAGAGGACTGCTCAGCTAACTCCAGGGATGAAGGTGAACATACAAAAAGATGATGATGTAATCTAAGAAAAGGAATCAAGTTTATCACATATTTCTTTGAGGATACAAAAAAAGTTTTATCTTTTGGAAGTGAGTTATAGGAAACCCAACTCAAATGTGCTTAAACAAAAAGAACATTTGTTGGAACAGCATTGAGGTCAACTTAATTCAAAGGGTTCAGGTCCATGTCCTTGCCAATCTCTTTGCCTGGCCTTCCTCTGTGTGGAGATGTGGTATCCTCAGGCAGGTAGCAAGATGGCTATAGCAGTTCTGGACTTCACCTCTATGGACTGCAATGTGCAGAAGAAAGGACATTGGAATCCAGAAGGTTTCTCAGAATATCAAGAACAACATTTCCCAGAAATCTCATGAAAATCCCTTCTTGCATTTTATAGACTTCAAATGGATCACACGGCCGATCCAGAACCAAACACTGGCAAGGGATTAACTTTAGCCAAGTTCCACTGGGATGGGATTAACCTTAGACAAGTCAGGCCAACCCTCAGAGCTTGAGAAAGTCATGCCTCTCCTGAGGCACATGGGTTTTGTGGTAGAGAAATAAATGCTCGAACAACAGATTCTGTGAGGAAGAAGGGAGGGGGCAAATGGATGCTAGGTAGGCAACCAAAGGCCCTTCTGAAAGCTATAATGGAAAATGTAATTTTCTTTCTTGTTAGAAAACCATTCAAATGACCAGAAATATTAGCATAATTTTAAAATTATATAATAATTCATCATATTCATACAACCTGTGCATATAATTGGTTTGAAGCTACCGTAAAAATGCATTTACCATGATAGAACTGAATTTCAGCTATTATACCAAAGGAAACAATCTCGTAGTCTTGAGGCAGAAGAAAATGCATAGGCTTTGCTGTCAGGCAAACATGGATTTGAATTCCAGTTCTGTAATAAACTATATATATGACCTCGGGAAATTCATGTAGACATTTCAACCTCTTCACAATAAAGTGGGAATAATATTAGCTGCCAAATAGAATTGCTATAAAAATAAAATGAAATAATATGAAAAACTCTTCCTTGTCCTAAGGTGTTTAATAAATATTAGTCCCACTGGCTGCCTTTCTCCCCCATCCCTAGTGCAGGCAGGTATCAGTATAGTTCAAATAACTGAAATCTAAAAATATCTTATGGCACATGCTTACTATATGCAATCATTTAGATACTGGGTATCCTGAAGGGTTAAAATGCAGTCCTTGCCATCAAAAGGTTAATTAAAAAGAGAACACAAATGTCTCAATAATTGACTCTACTACTAAGCAGAGTGGAAGGAGTTCTGTAGCAAAGTAGAAATAGACAATAGCCAGACCCCACTTATTTGTACTTCTAGATCAGCCCTAGTCATTTTCGCCTCTGTGTGGCCAAGTGCCATGTCTCCTCTGTGAGCACACGATGTAGGCTGCCATTCCCCTGTTCCTACAGTGTTGATGATTTGTCTGCAACCAGCTTCCTGTGGTTTCTCAAGTAGAATCAAAGACAGCTGACAGGGCAACATCTGCTCTCAGGCTGCGCAGCTACAGGACTCTTCCATTTGGATCCTGGGACAGGAAATCATGTATGAGAAGACCTGCTCTCTTGTTTAGAGACTAAGTACTTTCGAAAGCCCATCAATTAGATTACCCACCAACTTCTACTGTGACCTCCACCAAGCCAACTGGCATTCACTGAGCCCTTCTGAATGACAGGCATCATCAAACCTGAGATGAGGAAGATTTGGCCTCTACTCTCGGGCAGTTAGTAGTCACATGTTCAAAAAAGCATGTCTACTGATAACTATAATGTAAAGTTAAGAACAGTGAGGTGATAATTAGCATTTTCATTTGCATAACATTATAAAATTTTGTACACTCTATCTCCTTTCTCTTGAGAGATGGGCATGCATTTATAGATTTGTTTATTGAATAAACTTTTATTGAGTCCCTACTATGTGTTATCAAGGAGTATAAAAATGAGTATGTCATATATTCATTTTTTAACTTATTTTAATTTATTTGTGTATACCCTTCCTAAAGTGATCTAAAGAATAAATAAATATTAGTCCCATGTTCGTAAGCCATGAAGTCGATATCATTCTTAGTTTACAGCTAAGAAGCAAAGGCTTATAGAGACTTTATGTCATCTTTGTATACTTGGTTTCTGAGTCCTCTATTAATTCAATGTTCTCTTCCCTTAATACTTGACCTCTAAGAAGGCTACTAGAGTTCAAACAAAGACTTTATCCTTTCAGGAAAGCTAGGAAGAATTTATAGTGGCATTTCTTGAAAAATAGCTTGAAAAAGAGATGGTAGAGGAGTACGTGAAATGATCCTTCAAGCTTTATAACCCACTACTCCCTTACCTGTACACTACTCTCCACCAACTAGAATTTTTATTGTTCTTTGAGCAAACCCTGTTCTTCCCTGACCCTAGGTTTTTGCACACACATGCTGTCCCATCCATCTAGAAAGTCTTCTTCATCTCAAAAACAAAACAAACACAAAAGCAAAAAACATTTTCTACACAGTTATAATGAAAATGCAGCTTCCATACTTCTTCACCAGACCTGATTATAACTGACATTCAGAAACCTCAAAGAATATGGAATATACATATTTATACAATTCCTACTTTTTTAAAAAATAAAGAAATTAAGGCTTCAGGGTGAACTTCTCCCAGGTAGGATGTTATTCTCAGTCTCTTTGCATTCCTTCTGCTACACGTTACCAGAACTCCATAGGCGTGTCTCAACATTCAATCAATGTAAGCTAGAAGTTTTAAAAAGGCAGGGATTGTTGTCTATTCTGCTCACTGTTATATCTAAAATATCTAGAAGAGTGTCTAACAATAATAAGTGCTTATGAAGTATTTGTTGCATAAATTACTAAATGAAGATTTATTTAATTAAACTAATTTTCTCGAATAATACACAGCCAGGAAGAGGAAAACTTGAGGTTTGAAGTCAGGTGTTGTGACTCTAGACTCCACTACATCCTATTGTAAGACTTGAGATCAGGTCTGGCATAGGCAAGTATAGAAATTTTCCTGTTGCTGAGTCTACAGAGAAAAATCTTTGTTCAAAACTTTACTCAAATCTTTACTAAAAAACTAAATATCATATATAAATTATATCTCAATAAAGATTGTTTTAAAGTTATAAAAAAAACCCAACTATGTACCAAATGATACTCTTATGTTCAGCACAGAATTAACTCTCTGGCCAGAGATGATAGATTTCTGAAGCTGGCGATCGTAATCATCATTGTTTACCAATGCTATCCCACCGATCAGGGTGCTTCCTAAGAACACGGAGTACTTTTAAATAACTTTATAAAGATGCAAAGTTGAATGGCAAGCCAGAGAAGGTCAAAGATTTCAAAACACACTTGAATGGGATCTTAGGATGATATGTGTAATTTATGGCCTTATCAACTGGTTGAGTGTAAAATTGTTAAAAAGATCCCTAAGGTAATCCAATTTGCTTTTAGTACCTAATTAACACTTCCCAGTGGTTTCTGGGTTGCATAATTGAGAAATGCAATGCTTATAAAATTTATACCAGGCATTGTAGTATCCAGTTAAGCCAAGAATTTCCCTGTTATTGGGAATGAATTTAACTGATGACAAAGATAGTACTGGAAAAAAAGAATGGAGTAGATAATTATAAAAAATACGACAATTAGGTAGCTGAATTATCTGCACTTTTAGAGGAACTGATGGCAGATCCATGTTCAGCTTTTACATCACAACCACATTCTGGAGGGAAAGTTGGAAGTCAGAAAGGATGAATCAAAGGCACTCTGCGGAGGGGAAGAGACGAACACTAATTAATCGCCTGTTCAGGTACTGCTCCAATCAGTGTTATGTATAATACTTTATCTCAATTAATCTTTGAAAGAACAACTGAGGTATAAATATTATCACCTCCATTTTTTTATTGGAAGAAACTGAGGTTCGCAAAGCTTTCGTAACTTGCCTAAGATTTCAACCAGTTAAAAGGTGGCAGTGCTTGTTATTATCATAAAAACCATAGGCATTATTTATGAGAATTTATGGAGTACAAGGGTCACGTTTGGAACAGGTACTTCATTTTTAAAAGAAGGAAAAAACCCTGCCCAAGCAATTATATCCTGGAGAAATTCTCTCTCATACACATCAAAAATAACTTAGAACAGTGGTTCTCACCCTTCCTTCTCTGTGCTGTGACATACATGGAAGAAGGGACAGCATTCACGGGGAGCCACAATTTCATGGGCACCCCCAGATTACTAGGTGCAGCACAGCAAAAATCCAGCTGTGGTTACATGCAATTCTCTGAGCACTAGAGCTTAAGAAGGCACGCATAAAGGTAAAAGGATGTGTTGATATTGATATTCTTTAATAGACTCATTTGTTTTTTAAGTAAATAAAATAAATACTTCAACATTAGTAACAAATTACAATTGATCACAATGCACAAATGTATAGCAACACTGTGTTTGAGAACACTTACTTAGAAGAGGTTAGGATGCCAGGAGGCGGAAAAAAAAAATCCAAAAAACGTGGTTTTCTAAAGAACAAAATTAGATCAATTGATTTCTTTTTTACTTTCTTTGATTTAAGCAGTAGGCTACAGGCATGGGGGATGTAGAAGTTCTTATCTACTTTGTTTTTGGCAACTTTTGAACTATTTCACAGTTCATTCTTATCCAGAAAGGTAGAAGGCAATATCTTGGTTGACCCACTGGCAGATGGGGTATGGCTGATACCAGGGAAATATTCAAATTTTCAAGTTTTCCACACCCTAGTTCAACAGAAAGGCAATCTGATATATCGGAGAAAGCACGGATTTTAGAATCAGGTGGCTTGAGTTCAAGTTCTTTCCCTATTTCTTGCCTGGTTCTTTGCTCTTGGATAACTTAATCTCTTTACTTTGCTTTCCTTCATTCATTCAGATATACTTATTGAATAGCTACTGTTTGCTAGACACTGTTCTGGGTGTTAGAAATACAGGGGTAAACCAGACAAAGTCTTTGCTTTTAGAGAGCTTATATTCTGATGGAAGAAACAAGACAAACTATAAAGCTGTAACATTTATATAAAATATCAGATAGCAATAAGCTTTGTGAAGAACAAAACAAAAACAAAGCAGTGTAAGGAGAAAGAATGGCAGGCTGTGTATGGATTCTTTTAGATAAGGTACTTAAATAAGGCCTTTCTGAGTCAAGGACATTTGAGCAGAGACCTGAAAAAATGAGGGAATTATCCATCACAAGTTATGAGCAAATGGGTCAATGGTACTCATAAAGGTTCTTAGGCAAAAATGAGCTTTGGTTGTTCAAGGAACAGCAAAGCCTGTGGGGTTAGAGCAAGAAAAGAGGGCAGAGAGTTTAATTTCTTCTGTGACGTAAAGCTATTGAAGCTCGCTTCCTTTTTCAAGTGGATCATCCTGATTTCCGGGGGGAGATCTGAGACAATAAGGGAAGGAACAGAAGCAGGGAGACCAGATAGGAAACAATTCCCACAGTTTAGATGGTTTGAATGATCAGGCAGGTACAGACAGGTTAGCAAGGGTAGCAATGGTGAGAAAAAGTTGGATTTGGTGTTCTTTGAGTCTAACGCCTAAAGAATTTACTGGTAGGTTGGATGTAGGTTCTGAGGGAAAACAAAGAGTCAAAGATTAATTCTTTGTCTTTTTGCCTGGGAAGATGCTGAGGGTGGGAGGACTGAAGAGTTTTATTTTCACCTAAGTTTGAAGTCACTATTAGACATCCAAGCAGAGATCTTGAATATGCACTAAAGTATATACATATGGAGGTCAGGGCAGAGGTAGGGATTGAATATAGGATTTTTGGAATACTAAGCACATGTAACTTACTTAGTCACGGATCTGGCTTGATGGCATGAGGGAACATCACTAGAAGACAGAAGAGGTCCCAAGACTAAGCCCTGGTCAACAGCAATAATTAAAGACTGGAATAGCAGCAAGAGTCAATGAAAGAAAAATTTAGAAAGAGTGTCCAGAAATGTAGGCAGTAAGTCAGGTTTCATCATGCTAGAGCCAGGTAAAGAAAAAGTTTTAAGAAAGAATAAGTGATCAACTATGTACTATATAGTTGAGAGGTAGAGAAAGATAAGGCCTGAGAATTAGCCAGTGTATTTTGTAAGCTGGATATCATGAGTAACTGACCAAAGCTGCTTCAGAGAAATGACGGGGAGATAAGCCTTACTGAAGTGTGTTGAGGAACCTAGGGAATAGACTACTCCTTTGATGAGCTTTGTTAAATGAGGGTAACAAATGGGTGGAAGTAAATCAAATAAGGATAATGATCATATTTACCATCAAAAATTATTTTGAATATTAAATGAGTGAGTGGATAGAGAAGAGTTTTATACACTCTAAAACATTATACAAATATTATATATTTTGTATAAATATTTATACAAATTTTTATATTTTGTGGCAGAAAGGATGGGTGGAGAAAGGCAATGAAATATCTTGGACAAATCCTTTAAAGCACTGAGTCTATCTGCTCATTTTGAATGTTTTTGAAGTAAGTGTTTGATTTTCTTACGTATATAATCGTCTGGTGGAATAAAATAATCTGGAAATGTTTGAGTAAAGGTTCCTATTAAACAGATAAAGAGCAATTATATATTGTAAAATTGGGGGAAACTCCTGAAATTTAGAAAAGATTTCAAGTAATTATATACAAGATATATTTTATAGAGAACTTATTTTTAAAAGGTGTTGGGATCCTGGTTGTAAAAAACAAAAATCTTCGATAACTCATGGGACATTTTGAGAAAAGCATGATACTTGAACTAAATCTCTGATCTCTGCAACTTCTACAACATGTCTTTCAGTATCATACTCAAGGCCATACAGCAAGCTAGATTTAAACCAACATAAATTAAAAAAATATAGATCTGGAAAGAATGGAAGAGCCCCAGATGTCAAAGTGAATATTCTATAAGACATAGCTAATCACAAATTCAGTCTGAGTCAGAAAAAAACTTTCATCCTGAATAAATTGTGCACAACACCTGAATCAAAGATGGTACTCAATAAATGTCTGCTGAAGGATAATATGGATTGCATGAATGGGTGAATGTTTGCTTGCTTGTTAGAAAAAATAAATTTTCATATCTTGATAATCTTTATAACACCTCTGCCATCTTTCCTTTTCTTTCCATGTTGACAGGCTAATATTTACTGACCACTCATGCCAATTTATGGGTTAGGCCAATGGTTCTGGTCATTTCATCTCATAGCCATTTAGATCTTCAGTATATATCCCTTACCCAGGCTATCTAGGGTAGGTCAACAGATATCATTGTAAAAAATGTGTAAAAACAAAAAGAAAACCTGACCAATTTTCAGTATTTGCTAGGGTAAAAAGGCAAGGTCACTTTCAGCATGAGATTCAGGTGGATTAGCCAATATATCAGAGTGTAAGCTTATGTTCCCTTCATAACTATAATTTGGGATAAAATATTAATACTAATTTTTCAGTAGATACATAAACATTATTTTTAATGGAATTACAGGTATACTCTATAGGTATATATTACTACCAAAAAGATTATTAAAATAATTAGGAAACATATGTGGTGGTCAGGGTATAAAAGGCTAAGATGGACTATTGAGTAAAGCTGGGGATATGTAGGACTCTACTAAAAATGATTTTTAAAATCTTAACTATGATAAGTTTTAAAAGTAGAATATGTATTTGTAACGAACTTATAATAATTATAATTAAAGAATATCTTTCTATGCCTCTTTTTCCTAGTCCCTATGGAAGGCTTTGTTATAGCAACATAGGAGAATGAAGGAATGAATGGTTGTAAAGTCTCTTGCAAGCACAAAATGTTATGCAAATGGTAATAGCTATTAAAGGAAAGCATTTTCCTTCAAGAGCATGATACACCCAAGCTACTGACTGTATTTATACAATGACATGGTGAAAAGAGAAAGACTCTGTAGTCAAATAGACCTGGGCTTGCATCTGTTTCACCACCTTCTAGATGTGTTCATTTGGGTAAGTTGCTTACCTTTTCTGGGTTTTCGAAAAATATAGATAGTTCCACACACATTTGAGAGCTGTTGTGAGAATTTAATGAAATATTGTGTGTAGAGCCTAGTACTTACAAAGCAGGTACCTAACAGTCATTAGTTTTCTCTCCTCATCTCAGACAAAACATTAATTTCCAGTCAAAAGACTTAAAACCTATGAGAAACCATTATAATTGCCTAACTGGGTGGTAGAGGAATTAACCTACAGTGCCTAGGAGAATTATAATTTCTGGTATGTGTATGTAGATGTTTTTACAAAAATCCCTAGTCTTTAGGTGCCCTAAATGATAATAACTAACTAAGCTGGAGGAATGATGCTTGTTTATGTAACAGTGGGCAAGTCCCTTCTTCACTCCAGGCTTCCCCTCTTTTGTGCATAGGAGGAATGAGCTAGATCCGTGCTACTCAACATGTGATCTGTGGTCCAATACTAGTCTGCAAGCTCTTTGTTCCCCATCCACTACAAAGTCAGTATTGAAAAAGAGTAAGCACTTAGAAACTTTTACAACAGTTTGATAGACTCTCAGTCTTTATGTTTTTGGAAAAATAAAAAAATATATGGGATTGTACTTTATGCATTTTTGGTTTTGTTTCTTCATTTCATTTTTCTAGTAATTCATTTTCATTACATTTTAGAAATGTACTGGTCTGCAATAGATTGTAAATGTACACACACATACACACACACACATCTTTCACCACAGGTAATTTGAGGAACGTTGAACTAGATAATCTGTAAAATCCCTTCAGCCTTAATGTTTTACAAGACTGTATTCTCTGTCCATGTTGCCTGAGGTTGACCAACTACAGAGGAAGAAGAGATGATTACCGCCTGATGGCCTCCAAAGAGGCACCTTCCTTCCGGCAAAGAGATGATGATAATGAGGATGAGGATGAGGATTTTAATGATTAATAGTTCCTACTCAGGAGCTGTTTACCATGTGCTGGTCTCTTTACCTGCATAATTTCATTTAATCCCTTTTGTTTAATGTTATTACACCATTTCATAGAATGAGGAAACTAGAACTCAGAAGGAGACTCAGAGAGTAGCTTTAAAACCCACGTCTATTTTATTCCAAATCCCACATGCTTTCAACTGTACCATGTTGCTTTTAAGCTACAGTTACTTCCCAAATGAAGTTGTCTTCCCTTAGCCAGCTCTCTCCTTGCTTCCTGGGGATCCACTGGTGACATCAGCAGGACCATGAAGTCTCATTCTACAGGGCCTAACTTTTGTTCTAAGATCATGGGCATTTCTCTTTAGCCTGACCACGAAACCTCAGGATTTAAAAGTACCTTGTGAGTAATCTACCATCTCTAATCCAATGCTTGGGCCACTGCCACAACATACTTGACAATGAGTCACTGATTGTAAGTGTGAACATATCCAGTGAAGGGAACTCACTACCTCCAGAGGTACCTCATTTCCTCTCAGGATAGTCTTAGAGTCTAACAGTGATTCTTAGATTAATCTGAAATCTCTCTAACTTTCCTTCTTTGGGCCTAATTCTCCCTTGTGGAGCCATGAACAACCACACAGAATTGCTCTACATTGTAGCAACAAAATATGTATCTGGATTTTGAACAGGAAGCTATGGAGTTGTTAGTTAGACAGACCTTGGGTTGATTCCTGGCTCTAACATACAAATGAGACTTGAAGTAAGCTACTTAGCCTCAGTTATGCTGCCTATAAAATGAGGACAATAATCCCTACATCACAGAACTGTCATAAGAATTAAATGAGATTACAAGTGAAAGCCCATGGTAAGTACTCAAAAAAGTTTGTTGAACTGATTACTTTTACAATGTATTTTCTGATTATTTTACTATTCTGGACACTGTATTCTGATACTGACCCATTCTGTCTGCTCCTACAGGTTTCTTCTCTCCCAGGCCAATTCAGGAATTAAAAATTATATTATTTTAAATAACTCAACAAATGACAATAATGTGATGCTGTTCTGTCTACTAAATGTTTTCACGTTTTGATGTGAATTAATATTGACGTACATTCTGTGACTCTAGAAGAAGAACATATTCACATTTCATAGGTGTGGAGTTGAGGATCTTCATATACAAGGTCAAGTAGATTTATTAAGCGGCAAAGTTCCTAAAGGCTGTTTTTCCTAAGAAATGTACAAAGCAATGAATTTATTTATTTGTTAAATATAAAATTAAGTAACCACTGTTGTTAGATGCCAGATTAGCACCCAGAGATGAGTAAGACTGACACTGTGCCTGTCTTTTCTACACCTAAAGAAGAAAGATATTGAACAAGTATAATGAATATGGAGTCATGCAGGATGTTAACGCAAAATAAATCAGGCCAGCCTGGTCAGGTCTGAATTTGGCAACTGTTAGCTTATGGTGAGTTCTCAATCAGAACCACAGTTGTTTTGAGTCAGTGGTCCCCAGCCTTTTTGGCACCAGGGACCCGTTTCGCGGAAGACAATTTTTCCACGAACGTGGTGGGGGGATGGTTTCGGGATGATTCAAGCACATTACATTTATTGTGCACTTTATTTCTATTATTATTACATTGTAATATATAATGAAATAGTTATACAACTCACCATAATGCAGAATCAGTGGGAGCCCTGAGCTTGTTTTCCTGCAACTAGATGGTCCCATCTGGGGATGACGGTGACACCCGAAGCTCCACCTCAGATCATCAGGCATTAGATTCTTATAAGGAGCCCGCAACCTAGATCCCTCACATGCGCAGTTCACAGTAGGGTTCGTGCTCCTATGAGAATCGAATGCTGCCGCTGATCTGACAGGAGGCGGAGCTCAGGTGGTAACGTGAGCAATGGGGAGCGGCTACAAATACAGATGAAGCTTCGCTCGCTCACCCACCGCTCACCTCCTGCTGTGCGGCCCGGTTCCTAACAGGTCACGGACCAGTCCTGGGGGTTGGGGACCCCTGGTTTAAGTAATATCATAACCATCACAATAATACCATAGAATCATCTCTTTCCTATCTAGCCATATTTTATCATGAGGCCTGAGTTTTATGATAATCCATCTCCTTTCACATAAATTAGAAAATGCTAGAACATCAGTCAACTGAGTCTGAAAGCAAGTTTTTTGAAGGCAGTTATTGAGAATCATGAACCGCCTTGCTTTTCTATGATGAAACAATTTGCTCACACACTAGCAAAAGTGCCCCTGGTAAAAACACCATCCTTATTTCAAGAGAGGCAGGCATGATGATAGATGATGTTTTCCCTATTGCAACATAAACACTTCTCCATATGTTACTGGGGACTCTAGAAAGAAGAGATCATTTTTAATCCTGGTAAGTTCAGTCAAGACAATGACGATCCTTTGAAAAAATATATACACAGCGATCCAGGTATCTTTTCTGAATACTTTTCAAACTCACCTTGCAGTAACTATAGTTGCTGTGGAATTACAGTTTTAATGGGTATATTTTTTCTGTTCTAGGTACTCCTATAGTGTGGTACATTTATGCTATAATGGATTATTCACATGAAGTAAGAATCATTAGTTTTGTTTCTTCTATGTAACATGTTATAAAACATATCTCAGTTTAGAATCCTGGGCATCTCATCAACTTCCTTTCTTCCCAGAGGATTTAGATCAATAGTGGCCAAAATAGCCTATGTATGTACATAGTAAATTTTACTTTTCTGTTCCTGTGACTTCATTCTCTAGGTAATAAGCCTCTGAATAAATGGTTGTCTCACCATCTCTATCCTGGGCTGACATGTAACCTCACTGTCTTAGTTTTAATAAAGGTTCACCTTCAGCCTCCTGCTTCTTCTAATGGGCTTGCCAGTCTGCCTGCCCTTTTAGAGATTCATCCAAAGAAAAGGGCAAACTCAGAAAAAAAAAAAAAAAGGTCTCCACAAACCATTTAGTAAATTGGCTTCATTACCAAATGCTACATGTTTACCCATGGTCTGGGGTTTGACTCTCCTTAGGGGAGAGAAAAACAACCTGGCAAATAAGTGTTTCAGATACAATCAAGTCTTTAATCTCTGCTTCTAACTGGAATGTGATGGTCTGCACCTTTTTTGAAGCCTTCTCTTCATTGAGTTAGCAGCATCCCCAGAGCACTTTGTACACATCTCCATTACTGTACTTTTTACCTTATATTTAAATTATTTTTAATCTACATTTTTTGTGAGACTCTGAGTGTCTAGGCTGCAAGGATATTCTTCCGTGCATTCTTCCGTGCAGTTCTGTACCTACCATTAAGGGCACAGCCCTCAGTAAGTGTTTGCTGAATATTTGTTAGATAAGAATTGCATGTTTAATACCAGAGGCTATAATTCTTTCTCATCACCTTTTAATAATCGACCACTGGAAAGTACTTACTGGGAAGTCTCTATACAGAAGTACACACTATAAAATAGTTAAATATAACTCTGATCCTTTAATAACATTATATATAAAACACTTCTATAATAAATAAAAGTCATTTGCCTTATGTATCACCAACCACAAGCAAATTTAATAAGAAGTCTTTATATAAAATTATGAATGTGAGCTATAGCATAAAATTGGTTTCTTTAGAAAAACTATTAAAAGTTTAGGGATTAAAAATGTAACTTCCCTTAATATTGGCCCTAAGACAATATAGTTTATGATCTAATGCATTAAGTACAAACATCTCTCAAAGCCCCCTTACCTTGTTCTGGACGACTTCTCCAACCTGATCTCTCACTCACAACTTCACCATGCTATCAATGTGCCTGAGTCATTCCTATATACCTGCCTTTACCCATTCTTTAGGCTTAGATCACTTAACAAATTTCATTCATCCTTCAAGTCACACATGTTAGATTGACCATATTCTTCTTCTTTGAGGTCCTACAGCATTTACATAGTACTTACTCTTTGGGGTATGCAGCCCACTCTGACCCCTGCAACCGACTACCTCATCTTCAGACATGGATCACTACATGATCCCATCATTCAAGGCACATCTGATTAAATTAGAGATGGAAATTAGGGCTGTTCAGCCCTACGCATATCTCTCGCCCTCACCACTTCACTGTGTCCATCAACATCTAACTGCCAGTCTCAGCATATTTTTGCCTAAAGTCTTTCTCCAAAGCTGAAGAAGACCACTCTCTCTAAGTACACAGCAAGCCAGAAGTACTGGGGGATTGTTACCCCCTAATAACAGCCCTCAACCAGTGACTCATGGGAGTTGATGTGTAATTGGTCCTTTGCCAGTTGAAATGGGATAACTCTGAGTGTACGTTATACTGGGAATTTTTCAGTTTCCCCAGGGGATTATCCTCCAGTTACCCTCAGCAAGAGCTGGCTTGGTAACATCCTTTACTGGATGCCCTTTCTTCCGTTATACTTGCCCTTGTCCCTACTAATGTTTCTTGCACCTCCCCTAAATAATATATTTGCACTGAAACTCTTGTCTCAAGGCCTGCTTCTATGAGAATACAAAGTCCACACCTAAACCAAGTTGGCCAATAAGATTCTCTCTCTTGGGATTCTGTAATTGAAGCAATGCAATTTTACCTGGGATAGTCTCTTAAATGAAGTTAAGAAAATGTTTTCTTCCTTTTTTTTATTTTAGTCCATTTTGAAGGGTCAGTTCTGCCCTTGAGTTCTATTATTCATTTCTGTATTTATATAACAAATTCTTTTGGTTTTAGCTAAGCATAAAGTTGGGTTTTGTTACTTTGAACCAAAATATCTTATTATTTTATCATTCATTTTTATTTACTGGAACATGATATTTGAAAATAAGATAGGACCTCCATCAAGTCCAACCTTCATAGTTTACGTAAAAATTCAAAATGAAATTAATTGCCAAAAAACTCACTTAAACATTGTTATTATACTTTTCAAGTATCCAAATAATGTCTAAAAAATTAAGAGTACGTGCTTTTTTAGGTCTTAAGCATTCTTATATTTCTTTTTATCTTCATGGTACCTTACGCAGTAGGTATTCAATAAACATTTATTGAATTAAATTAAATGTTTGGAATCTGTGTAATTGTTGTAATTGTTGACAGCTGAATTTATTATGATCCCATTCTTAAATATTCTTTTGCAAGAGGATTTAAAGTAGCTTCTAAAGGTAATATAGGTAAGGCAGTTAATACAATTTCTTACTTTAAAAAAAAAAACTGACTGAAAACAAGCATAGAGATAAAAGGGCTTCCCTTTTTCTTCCTTCTATCCCCGTTGCCCCATCCTGGTACTAAATGCCAAGTGAAATTTCATATTTGAGACCCTACATCCATTCATATTCTCATTCATCTATTCATTCAACAAATATTTATTGAATGTCTATGTGCCAATCAGTGAGCTAGGCACTTGAAATATAACACAGAGACTGAGATATAACACAGAGATTAAAATTGCTTTTCTCAATAGAGTGCTCACAGTGGGGAATGCGACAGTAAGTGAGCAAGTGCAATAGCTCATACTAAGTGCGCCATGATGGGAGAAGTACAGGATCCTATGAGGATAGGTAGGGAGAAATCTAACGAAGACCCAGAATGCATGGAATATTTTTTAGAGAAAATGTTGAACTTAATGGCCTGTATTTGAGAAAAGCGTTTTATAACAAGTTCTCTCTTTCCCAGGACCTTCACAGACATTCCATTCCCTTTGCCAGGACTATTCTTCTCCTGACCTGACTTATCCCCCCTCCATTATCCGGCTAACCGCTGCAAAACCCTCAGGACAGGGACTGCATCTGTCTATACACTGCCACATCCCCACACTAGCAAAGTGTCTGCTTTAATATAGGAGCTCAGTAGGTATTTGAAAGGTAAAGAATATTTAACCACACTGTATTATAATATTGTTTGCATGACTAGGAGCTCCTCAAGGGCAGTAATGGTGCTTCACTTTTTCACCCTCAACAGGGCCTGTCTCTCCCTATCCCTCTAAATAAGCCCAGCTTTCTCATGCTAATAGGCTGGGAGTATATCATAAGCTCTCAGTGGTACCCACTCTCCAACTCTACAGTTAGATCAACTTCCATTTACCTATTTGCTTGCCTTTTCATTCTTGGTGGTGCTGTTTCCTTCACCTGTCACCTCATTTGGACCCATGTTCCCATGATCACATTTTGTTCAGCCCCTCTGATTGACAGGCTGGTTTGAACTCACTACAATTCTGATTTTGCCCTCAGTGCCTCCTCTGGGACACTATTATTCATTTTTCCCACCTGTGGCCACAGAAACCGGAAATACCTTGAGGTGCATCTGCTCTCTATTCACCCCTACCTCTCAACTGGCCCCTCCCCCAGGAGAAAAAAATGGGTTAGATAAGCATCCAGATCAGTGCCAGGGATACAGTAGTTACTTCATTGAATTGAGGTTTTCAGAATGATTTTTTCAAATGTCATCAGTTTTCCAGTGGAAGTCAACGTAGGAGTATTATTTGGTCTACGAGATCTGCTTCACATATTTTGTGAACTATACCTGTATCATTTAC
This sequence comes from Eubalaena glacialis, assembly GCF_028564815.1. Lineage (NCBI taxonomy): Eukaryota > Metazoa > Chordata > Mammalia > Artiodactyla > Balaenidae > Eubalaena > Eubalaena glacialis. The sequence continues at coordinate 58,613,610 of NC_083725.1, read as the reverse complement.
CTCCTCCAAAATATCTTGCAGAATTTTAGGAGCTGGGCTTTTGAAGGGAGAAACTGTATGAGCAACAAACTCAGGGAAGATTTTTATTTTATTCTCTAATATTCTATTATGGATACTGACAGATGCATTTATTATAAAATCTGCCTAGCTTATACTTAGTGAAGAGTCTACCTAGAGAGCTTGCAGTTTATGCTATTTTCAGTCAACACTACAAACCTGCAATTTCTTTTCATCTCACCATGTTATTGGCTCCCCCAGGAGACACTGAGAGACAGCAAAAGAGAAGGAAATTAAACTTGCAGGAGGAATGCTTTCCAAAACATATCTTAGCACTTGGCTCTCTGTTGACAGTGAGTCGGGGGGTGGGTATGGAGGTATCTAAATCTCCCAGTGCTATACTCTACCTGACTCTAACTTTATCCTGTAATGACTTTCTCCCCACAGTTTACCTCCACCTCTACTTACCAAAACCTACCTAGTCTTCCATTTCAAAAGTTTCCACTCGTACAAAGACTTCAATGACTCTCCCTCTTCCATACAGTTCCACAGTTTTTCTCATCAATATTTCTGGGCACTTAACAATAATAATTTACACCTATGTGTTGCTCATTATGTGCCAGGCACTGTTATAAACACTTTATTTATCATAACTAATTGAATCCTCACAACAACTGTATCTGGTAGATACTATTCGTATCCTGGTTTTACAGATGAGGAAACAGAGGCACTGAGAGGTTAAGTAATTTATCCACATCATATGGTTAGAAAAGGGGAACAATTAGGATTAAACCCAAGCAGTCTCACTCTAAAATCTATACTCTCAACTGTTCTACTATACTTTATTCTCAGACATTAGCTACTTGGAGTAGCAAGACAGATAAGATATGACCCCTGGCATCAGGGATGTTACTTTATAGTGTGGAGAGAGACATGCAAGTTGGCCATTCCAAAATGAAGTGCTATGAGAGAGGGATATACCGGCCACTATGGCGGCACAGAGGAGGGGCACTGACAGCAAACGTAGATGTTAGAGCAGGTAAGTCTTGAAGGATGAGTCCCTAGATGGTAATCAGATGAAGAAAGACATTCCACTCAGAGAGAACATCACTCATAGATACATGAAGACATGAAACAGAATGGTTTGAGTATTCATAAATTTATTCAAAAATTATTATTTTTTAACATCAGCTATGTGCTAAGCATTGTGCTCAGTGTGTAGTTCTGGGAGTGATGGTAGCAAGGGAAAAAGAAAGTGCTGCAAGCAGTTTACTACTACCAAGGTATAAAATCTGGAAATGCAGGCAGGGTCAATTCATGGAGGATTTCACGTGCAATGCTAAGCAGCTTATACTTGATCTACTAGGTGTTGGGGAAAACAAAAGAGCTTTAAGAGAAGGAATGGGAACATGGTTATATTTGATACCTAATGGCAGAGAGTGATCTCTTTATTCCTATATTTTCAGAATACTTTGTAAATTTCCTATTATTTATCATATATTGCCTTATAGCGTAATTGAAATTTATAAAATATAAATTTATATTTATATTAAATACCTCTAGATTTTAAGCTGCTAACGGATGACGAACTTGATTGCTGAGTCTTTCGACCCTCCACGAAGCACAGGACAGACTGCACTTTGTACTCAAATGTGTTCAGTAAATACTTGTTGAATTGAACAGAATTGTCTCTTTACTTACACTTGCATCAGACTTCTCCCAGCAACGCCATTTGTCTTAACAGGCTGAGCACAGGCAGCAAATACTATAACATGAAGGATGCTCCACATTTGCAGTAGATAAAGCAAGCTTTCTCGGGCAATGGGACATCTGACAGTGCGGTCCCAGCCTCCCAGACTACTTCACAAGAACATGCTCCCTTCATCTAATCACTGCCTTCTCAAAAGCTTGGATCATGCCCTGTTACACAAGAATTGGACAAAAGTCTGAAAAATATAATTTTTCAAGATCTTCTGTTGAGTAATTTTAAGGTCTTTGAGGAAAATTTCAGACTTACTTGAGCCCAAAGATATATATACCTAACTGACTGTTATCTGAGCGAAGTATGGAATCATTTCATCATACTTAATTTCTAAACTGTTTAAGCAAGCAATTCACTTTTTATTCTGCTACTGAAAATGACCACCTTTAGGAGATATAAAAATAACTCATAGAAATAAGGTATTCAGTCTCCTAGGTCACTCTATTTTGGCACAGGGTTGTTTTCATATAGAAGTCAAGAGAACTTCTCTGGAGAAATTCTACCTTTTTCTGCCCTCCCTCACCAGTGAAGTAAGTCCATTTTATTATATCAAGCATCAACTTTTCTTGACGACTTTTTCTTGAGCTTTTGACCCAGATGACAGCATTCATGCATAAAGTAATCTGAACACTCTTTAGAAGAACGTTAATAAGTATTCCCACAACACCTTCAGTTCACTTCAACAGACATCTAATGAGGTGCAATCCTCCTTCCATAGGGGCACTGAGCATCACTCAACTTACTATTATTGACACATCCATCATAGGGTTCAAGAAGATTTTGGAGATGAATAATTGAATGGTGCTATTTATAGAAGACCGCTGATCCCATAAGGCAGTAATGTAATATTAGCCTTCATGAGTGAACAGTAAATTTGTATGAGGGAGAAACTGATTGGATTTTTCCCTTCCTGGTTTTCATCATAAGTGCTTTTCCATTCAGATTAGATCAGGTAACCCTGCTATCCACTGTCATAGCACCTTTTACTTTTCTTCCTACCATAGTAGTAATTTTACATTTATTTGAAATTTTCATGAGCACAATGACCATGTCTTGTTGTTGTTGTTATTATTTTATTTATTTGTTTGTTTAGCTCATCATTATATGCCAGGAACTCAGCCAGGAGTGATACTCAAAACAGTTAGCAACAGGTCTGGCACAGGCATTAATCTATTAGAATGGATGCTTCCTCGGTCACCACATTGTTGTGTACCAGTTGAAAATCAGCTTGGTACCTGGCATAGCAAGTCAGCAGGAAGTAATCATTAAATGAATAGATGGATGGAGGAATTAACTAACATACTAGATCAGAACTAACTCCTATCCAGTTTCAAATAATTTAATATTTCAATACTTTTATTCTATTCAATCAATAAATCACTTTATTAAATCTCTGCAAAGTAGATACTCTGTTAATTGTTTAGGGTAATTAGTGGAGAGGGGAAAGAGGAAGAATAGAAAGTTAAATAATTCATGCCCTCAAGATGCTTATAATTTAGCATGAGAGACAAGATATCTTCATAAATAATGATGGAACAAAGGTGAACAAAAAGTAATGGTGGCTGACTTTTGGGGACAACTGTGATTCAAAAGTAGACCTGCTGAATACCAAAGACCATGTGTTTCTCACTGTGTAAAACATGGGAATTGGAATCCAATAGACCTGGATTTGAATCTTAGCTCCACCATTTCCTGGTTGAGTAGGTAATCTTGGGAACATCAATAAATAATTTTCAGTCTCAGTTTCATGATCTTTAAAATGGGGGTGATAGTACCTACCCCTCAGAGCATGTGTGAGTTTTAAATATGATAATATTATATTTAGCACAATGCCTGGTATATAGTAGATGCTAAATTAGAGATTAATGGTTTTGCATATGCAAATTCAATTTATCTTTATGTTGGAATACTGGAATTATGGTAGTCAGAAAAGTATATTTTTTAAGAGAAAGGGAAATTATTAGCTTTTAAGAATTCATACTAGGTAGGGCAAAGGCTTAGGAGTCAGACAGACCAAAAGAGAGTTATTCTATGACTCACTAGCTCTATGGCTTGGAACATACTACCTAACATATTTATACCTCTAATTTCCTCATCTATACATTGGAGCTACACAAAGCAATTAGGATTGCTGTATGGATTTAAATGAAAGAAGATGCTTGTCACACAGTAAATGCTCAAAATGTGATTTCGAAAACAGGGACTCACAAAGGGCCCTGGGTAGAGGTGATAAAGTCCTCACTTTCCATCTTAAAACTGAAATCCAGATTGATGAGATTTTTGCCTAGTCCAGAATGTTTTCTTGCCCATTTTTTTTTTTATTAAGCTATGTGAAAGAATGATTGATCCCACTGGAAAACCTGAGGTGAATAAAACACTCAAGAGAGACTGCCTATAAAGAAAAGGTGGACCTGAAAAGGAATGTTTGGAGAAACTAAGAGTGTTGTTTGCACAATAGTTGTACCCTGGTCCCCAGAGTAGACAGCTTATATTCTACATGATGGGACTCCAGGACCTGAAGACAGACTTTACTCAATTGACCTACGGGAGGTATTTATGAGTTTGTCTCCTTTTGGCCTTCCCCTAAAACCCTGGTTCTTCTATGACAGGCAATCTCCTACATGTATTATCAGGAGCAGCCCAGTGCAGAGCAGACCTGTACCAGCATCAAAAGAGGGAGCTGGAGTGATGGAACGAGCAGTAAGAAGTAGGACTTATTTTGAGGCTCAGGTCCTGCCACTTCTCAGCAATGTTATCCTAGGCCAATTAGCCCATCTTTTCAATCCTTCTTTATTTCATCTGTGAAATGAGAATGTAGATGCTTATGAGCCTATCAACTTTCAATGTTTATATATTTATAAATATGAATAAAGTTATGCACAAAGGAAAAGCACATACACAGACCATTCCCACCCGACCTCAAGATGTCACTATCGCTCATTTGTGGCAATTTTAGTCTGAGTCATCACATTATTCCATAGCTTATACTTATTTGCTGTGCTGATGCTTATTTTGAGGTATTTTTAAAACAATGCTAACCCCATAATGAAACAATTTAACTCCACATTGCCCACTAAATGTGAAAGCAGTAGTAAAGTTTATTTTTTTTTATAAATATGTATGTTTGGTTACTTGTATAATGTCACTTCAGAATTAAAAGTAATGGGAATTTTGAAATAGACTACCCTGTTTGACAGTAGAGGATCTCTGAAATGGTAATAACTTCCTAACTGTGCTGTGCAGTAAACAAGAGTAGAAATGCTTGGTAAATTAAAAAATATAATCAAAATGTTCTTCAATAGTGCATGTCTACCACACAAAGCAGTACTAGATAGATTCACTGTTACAAAGAAAGTCAAAGCATCCTAGAGCCAAAAATTTGATACATCTATAAACCCTAGGACAGATTATAAACAAATAGAACTTTTGGGGAAAAAACTTTTCATAAAATTATTACAAATAGGATGAGTCAATTTAAAATTTCTGCAGGGTATATGTGAAGAATTCTTTCTCATCTGTTTGTCTCAATTTCTCACTGCTGGCTCATGATACAATTAGCATCTGATAACTGATAGCCCTTCTCATTTTTTCAGTGAATGATAACCAAATCTGCCTGATTATTTAATCTGCTGTTTTAAAGTATTTGATCCCCCTTTTTTATTGAGGTACATCTTATTAGGTGTACAGTTAGTTCTATGACTTTCGATAAACTTTTAAAGTCATGTAACCACTGCTATAATCAATCAAGATAGAGAAAATTTTCCTCATTCTAATAGTTCTCTCATATCTCTTAGTAATCCATCCCCTCTCTCAACCCCCAGCCCTTGGCAACCACGGATATGATTTCTGTCCCTATAGTTTTCTGTTTTCCATAAAGCCATCATAATGGAACTATATAATATGTATGATTTTGAGTCTTTTGAGTCTGACTTCTTTTAGTTAGCAAAAGGCATTTGTGATCCATCCATGTTGTCATGTGTATCAACAGTTTACTCATTCATATTGCAGAGAAGTATTCCATTATGTAGATGTAGCACAGTTTGTGTATCCATTATTTAGTTGATGGAATTTAGGTTGTTTCCAGTTTTTGATAATTATGAATACAGTTATATAAACATTTGTGTACAGATGTCTGTGTGAAGATATATTTTTCATTTCTTTTGGATAAATGCCTAAGAATGGAATTGCTGGGCGATATGGTAAGTTTATGTTTAACATTATAAGAAACTGCCAAACTGTTTTCCAGAGCTGCTGTGCTATTTTGCATTCCCATCAGCAGTGTGCATGCATTCTGATTACTTCATCTCCTCCTCAACATTTCATATTGTCATTTGTCATTGTTGTTGTTTTGAGTTGTTCTAATAGGTATGTAGCGGCATTGTCTTTGGTTTAATTTTCTTTTTCATTTTACCCAAAAATATTTCAAACTTTTAGATATTTCTCTATAGCTCCAGTGTCTAAATTTAGATATCACTGTTGTAAAAACTGTGAATGGATTTAATAAGTTCCCTCTTCCAGGTATATGCAATGCTGTTCTCATTTCAATGATCAAGGGGTCAGCTTCCTTTATGCCATTACAGTTTTTGCCCACTAGATGGCAACTGCTCAATTGTTTGGAACTGCCATGCAGCTAAAAAGAAGGAAATTGTTGTATAATACAAGAATAGAGTCAGGCTACAAATTGTGAAGTACTTTACTCCATGATTGTAAAAAAAAAAAAAAAAAAAAAGACAACACTTCATTGACTGCCAAGTTAGAGCTCATCATAACCTAATGTGTGTGCTTTCTAAATCATTTCCATCTAAGTTTGGAACTACCAAATGTAGATGGAACACAGCATAAAAAAATACAAAACAAGGTGTCTTTTGAACAAATCAGTGGAATATGGCAAGCAAATACCTTGTAGCAAACATCATTCAGAAACTGGAACTAGTTTCTTTAAACAGTATATACTTTTCAAGAACATCCTTTGAAATACAGATATTTATAAGTTTTAAGATACCATACTGACACATTTTCTAAAACAGCTATAGATAAACTGAGAAGTTAAGTGTTTTTTGGTTTTTTTTTGGTTTTTTGTTACTGTTATTTTGGCAACATACAGGACACTTCTCTGAATTAATTTCATTCATTAATCAAATATTTACTAAGTTCCTCTTATGCCCCAAGCTTTGTGATAGGCATTAGGAATATTAAAAGGAAAAAGACCTAATCTGTGAGGCTGCTGCTGAAGAAGAAGAAGAAGAAGGAGAAGGAGGAGAAGGAGAGGGAGAAGGAGAAGGAAAGAAGAAGAAGAAGAAGGGGAGGAGGAGGGGGAGGAGGAGAACAATAAAAGCAATAGTCCCTTAAATACCAAGACTTATTCTAGATGTTTATAAACATTATCCTGCTTAATCTTTATTACCACACACTTATGAGATATTGTCCCTATTTTACAGATGTGGAGACTGAGGCTCCGTGCCAACAGGGGTAACTACAGTTGAGACAAAAATGATTTCAAGTCGTATTTAGGTAAAGAGTGGGTTGGAGATGTCATTCGAGAGTCACTCTTTGCAGCTAAGTGATACGGAAGCAAACCAGGTATCTCTATTCCCTTAGTGTTGGACAACATTTCACAGCTGAGAGCCTTCAAGCCTACCCTTAGAGCTTCAGTGCTGATCACAGAGCAGAGGTGGCAGAAGGGAGGGTCTAAGCCATAGGCTGGATGCAAGAGAGACCTAGGATACAAGGGACAGGCCTGAAGTACCAGCTGGCGTCAACATGGAGCCAATTCATCAAGCTCCATTCATGCCAAAAGAAGATTCTGGGAATGTCACCAGCCACAATCTACAGCTGTGGATATCAGCATGATTCTTAGAAAGCAAAACAAGGAATACTTCCATGGATACCAGCAAAGCGCCAGAGATCACAGACACACACGTGAGGTCCTGTTGCTTACTCTTGTTACCATGAGGACATGTAAACTTTCTCCCACCCCCACATACAAAATTCAGGACGGTTAGGAGGGAGAGAGAAAATGTTTTGAGAGAAAATAAATATAACTTGGTTTAATATTTATCCCAAATGATATCGTTTTAAATACATAACCATACACATTTAAGTTCTTAACCTTTTGGCTAAGATGACTTTGAGGATCTGTTAAAAGTTACGACACTCACTTCTACTAGCCCACCCCCACCTGCCCCCCAGACAAATAAATTTACAAATTTTCACATATCTCCACAGCATTTAGATAACAATTGATGCTCAGTGATCAACTCTCTGAAGATCCATAGTTGCCAGATTAAGAAATCCTAGTGGTGGAAATGGCACCAGACTTGACTTTTGACTCAGTTGTTTATCATCCATGTGACCTTGGATAAATTAACTCTTCTCTCTGAATTTCAGGTTTCTCACTGTGTTTGCTGAATGACTATTAAATGGGGGGTGGAATAGAGATGGCTATGTAGTTTTTAAATTGCATCTTCTATACCAAGTTCTGTAATATATTAATCTACTTATAGTCCTATGTGGTCTTATAAAGTTATTTTAGATCTGTCATCAAGAGCTTCTAATTGTCCCCTTAAGAGTCCGCCCCTTTCTCTCCATCCCACCAGCATCAGCATACCTCTGGGGCAGTCCGCGTGCTCTCGTACGAGGAGCTGCAATAGCATTCCATGTTATCTTGCTATTTCAACCCTTACTCCTTCTCATGCACGAAGTACACTCTTCTCAAGCCACCACTTCTTCCGATAATTCTCCTGCTAAAAACTATACTAAACCTCTCAATCCCTGAAGGGATCACATTTAAAACCTAATGGTCAGAGTCTTTCTGTTTTAAATCAATGTGTCTTACCTTGCTTAATCAATCTTACCTCCCCAGTTCTAGTCAGCTAAATCTTACCGCTAAGAGGAAGCTTTCACAGGAGGAAAAATAGTGATGATTGGAGTCCTTGGCTCAGCCACTTACTAGCTGTTTCCAGCATGGGCAAAGCACTTATTCTATCAGGGCCTTAGCTTCCTCAATTCTTTCTTTCTTTCTTTCTTTTTTTTTTTTTTTTTTAGCATCTTTATTGGAGTATAATTGCGTTACCATGGTGTGTTAGTTTCTGCTGTATAACAAAGTGAATCAGCTATACATATACATATATCCCCATATCCCCTCCCTCGTGCATCTCCTTCCCACCCTCCCTAGCCCACCCCTCTAGGTGGTCACAAAGCACTGAGCTGAACTCCTGTGCCATGCGGCTGCCTCCCACTAGCTATCTATTTTACATTTGGTAGTGTATATATGTCCATGCCACTCCCTCACTTCGTCCCAGAGCTAGACTATTTCCAAGATCCCTTCCAGCTCTGATATTCTCTGTCTCCATGACTCTGTGCCCCGTAAATGCTCTATTCATTCCACTCTGAATCCTTGCTCCCACTGTGCTCTTCTTCTGCAGTGTTCTTTCTGTCAAAGTAAACAGTTTCTGTTCTCCAAGGTTCAACTTACGCACTCCTTCATTCATGAAATCTTCCTATTCCTGAACCTATGAGAAGGATTTTCTTCTTTGAGTTCTCATGACACCTAAATTCTGTACTAATCAATAAGAGTATCTTATGCCGATATAATACTATAGTTATTTGGCTTTTACATATATTATTTCACTGGAGCCTCTCAAAAGCCCACTAAAGTAACCACTATTCATTCTCAGAGAAACAAAGTGACCAGTCTAAAACTCCTCAGCTCTAAGGCAACTGACCTAGGGCCAGAATTGAAACCTGACTTCTATTTCAAAGTTACATATTCAACATTTCAAATAATTAGTTGTTTCTGTATGTTTCACATACACAGACATGATTTAATTCAATAAACATGTATTAAGCCCCTACTTTGTACAATCTTTAGACACAAGTTATGGCTAAGAGGGGTGGGGATCAAATGGAGTTTTCTACCATACTCTTATAATGCTTATGTATCCTGATAACCCTTAATAAATTACATATTAACTATTATGGAGCATAGAAAATAAGAACACTGATTATGGAGTCAGAAATACCTAAGTTCTCTTTTCTTCTTTCTTCCTTTCTTTTGTCTTCCCTTCCTTCCTTTTTTTCCTTCCTTTCTCTATCTCGCTTTGTCTATTTTACTTTTTGTTAAGGAAAAATTTAAATATATTAAAAGAAGAGAGCATAGTATTATCTACCACCATATGTATCCTCATCCAGCTTCAACAGTGATTAACCCATAACAAAAGTAATTTAACCTACACTCCTAACCACTCCCTTATATTATTTTGAAGCAAAATCAGGCATCATTTCACTTCATCTGTAAATATTTTAGTCAGAAGATTTAAATATAACAACTCTTTCTTTTTAACATAACTCCAGTACCAACAAAAATTCTTTAATTATCATCAAACAGCTAATAGGATTTAAATTTTCCTGATTGTCTAATTTTTTGTAAAAGTTTATTCAAATTAGGATTCAAAACAAATCCGTACATGCTTTATGTGTCTCTTAAGTCTCTTTTAATCTGCAGGATCCCATACACATACCCTCACCCCCGTTCGTACACACGCACACACATGCACACACATGTATTTGTTAAGAGAACAAAACCAAACCAAACCAGATTTTTTGTCCTGTAAAGCTGTCTACCGTCTGGATTTTCTTGATTGTATTGTCTCATGTATTGTCCCCTGTAACTCCTATGAAATGAGAATTAAATCTAGAGACTTGGTCACACTCAAGCTCTATATTTAGGGCAAGACCACTTCATAAATGGTGAGATGTATTGCCATCAGAAATCCCATGATGCCTGACTGTCTCTCTTTTTATGATGTTGCAGCCATGGCAAATATATTCTAGATCTATTCATTTAAAATGGTGACATTCTATCACTCCTTCCTAATTTACTAAGTAGAAACTTCTATAAAGAGACATTTCCTTTCAAACATTTGCTTATCTTAAATTTCAGTTTGTACAAAACCAATAGGAAACTGTTTGACTCTTTCCCTTTATTTACCAGTTTTCAAAATAATGAATAGATTTCCTAACTTCCTACAAAGCTGGAAAGGAGGTGATTTTTAAATAATATCACTCTGAAATCATGAATTTAAACATATTTGGTGTGTTTTAATTCATTGTAATTTTATCCTTATCAATGCTCAGCTTGCCTCATTTTGGCTTCTGACTCCTTTTAACATGACACTACATATCTTGATAGATAGCTTATTTGCTTTTGACATAAAATATTCCAGGTTTATGTTGTATTTTTCCTACTTCAGACCTAGAACTAGCTTTATTCTTGAAAAGTTATATTTTTTCAAGAAGCCCTGGCTCTTTTCACTGGGAAACGGTATTTAGAAACCACACTCAAGCCACTAGTGGTGTTCACAGCTACTCAGCTGTTATTGCCTCTGGCCCTAGTGGACAGAACTAGGAAATACTCTTTTTTAAAATACATCATGACTCATTCTGAACTTACAATTCAAATTTTGCTTAACCTTATCAGTCTTACAAGAACCTGGGTTCTTATCCCAGCTCCATTATCAGTAGAATAAGTAATAGAATCTGTAATGATTCTAAATCCTCAATTCTGTACCTGAAAAATGAGATTAATAAGACCAGCTTCACACTGAGTATTCAAAAAAAAAAAAAAGGAAAGAAAAACGAGATGATATCTGGTTTATCCCCAACACATAGCAAATACTGAAATACCATGTACCACTGGCATATATGGATATATGGAGCTCCCCATTTGGATTTATCGTATGTAAAAGTGGAAAATTAAAGCCACAAAATTCTTAATTCCAAACGGGGACATTCCATAAAGTTACTAATTAAATACAGCTAGAAAGTTATACTAGAAATTACAGGATGATTCGTGATTTTATGACCACCTTCTAAGGTAGAGGACTGAGCTCCCTTACTCTGTACTGCCTTCCTTCTAGTCACAAAAACACTGGCTTCCCAAATAAAACATCAACTCCACTGTCTGTCTCTCTTCATGTGGGATCTGAATGAAGCCCCACTGAGCCAGAGAAAATCTTCCCTGAAGCATTCTTCCCCTTGACCTGGGCTGCCTCAACCAATAGTTCCATTGCAGCAGCAATAAAATAGTGCTGCAGAAAATCCTCCAAAGAACCACTGCAGCCACAGAAATAACTGGCACTATAAACCTCTCCGGGACACCACCACCCTATGTTCAGAGAGACAGGCAAAGCTCTCCTCTTTGTTCAGACTTTCCCTTAATTAGGGCTCAGAGGGTCGGGAAAATTCTCTGAAGTAAGTCTTGGCACTGCTCTGGCTTTTGAAGAGTAATGGCCTTGGTGGGGAAGAAATGTTTTAAAAATCCAGCTCTCTTAACTAGGAACCCAAACCAATCTAATTAGAGTGGCTGAGCACTGGGATATTCACTAATGAGACCAAGGAACCAACAAAGGAGAAACAGTGATTTTTGCTCTGGGTGCCCTCAGGCTGCCTTAGATGTGTCTTACACTCACCCATGCCCAGGACCCCAGGAGCAGAGCCACGCCCCCTTCCTAGACCAACTCTCTGTAAGCCTTTCTGGTGAGTCTTCCTTTAGGGGGAGGGGGATTCTTCTACTTCCCACTGCCTCTGCATTTGCCTCCACTATTCTTTTTTCCTCTACTCACTCCCTAACCTGGGATGTTTCAGATTCCCATGGTTCGATTTTTTTTTTTTTTTTTTTTTTACTGATGTCCTACTCTAGCCAAATCCAATTACTTGTTCTATACTTCTGTATCTTTGTTCATGCTGTTCCTTCTGCACAGAACTCCTTTCTTTCTCTAAATAATTCTTCCATCTAAGCTTTCATAGCTCCTCTACAAAGTTTTTCTATACTTTTCTCTTTACTCCATCTCTACCATGAGGAAGAAATGCTCATTTTCTCTGTTATACCTCTTCATCCAATATATACCTCTATCATCCCATTTGGTATGGCAATTAAGCACTTCTATGGATGTTTCCTCTATAATATTCTGAGCCTCATGAGTAAAGAGAATGTGCTAATTGCTCATTTATTTTTCTGTCTCCAATTCCTATCTTAGTTCCTAGTACATCATAGGACATTCATGAATATTTGCAAGCTTCTCGCTAGTGAAAGATGTATTACAGAACATCCAGTAAACAAGTAGAGTTACATTCAAAGTTTGGTGGGAATATAAAAAAAGGAAGAAACTACATCCAAGACACGAGACACAACTGATTAATTTCCAGACCGCAGGTCACTCAGGTGAGGAGGCCACAAATAAGTGGGGTCTTTCCCCATCATACTTCTCACTTTCTCTTCTATGAGAGATTCAAAGAGCAAACAGCATCCTATCCAAACTACAATCACTGTCATTATCCAGCACATTACTTGGAACATAATAGGTGGTCAAAAGCTATTTACTGAATAAATCCATGCAAGAAGTAACTTGTGTACCACTTTCAGAAATGTCTCTGTCATTGTGGCCTAATAATCCCATCCAGGGTCATAAAATACGTGCATGTGACCCTGGGTTATTCTCAACATACACTCTCATATCTTCTAATACATTTTCTTTCTTTTATTTATATTACTTCTATTAATATGCCATTATATAGTTAGTTATATTGTTTTATCTCATGTATAAAATGTTTCCCTCAACTGTATATTCACTGTAAATATATATTTATAAGTGTGTGTTATATATTAAATAATATAGTTATAATATGATTATTTAGCTGTCTATCTCACCTACTACTGTGAAAGTTCCATGAGAAGGAGAGAACTGTCATTGTTTTGGTCAAAAATTTTTGCTCTCCAACAACCCAGCAAAGTCCCAGAGGCATGGCCATCCCACAATAAAAGGGGTTGAATCAATTTAAAAAAGTACCTAAATTCTCAGATCTGAGCTGTATGGGTTTCCTCACATTATGATTGTTTCCCAGCCTTATTTTCGACAGACCTCATCGGGACTCAGGGCAGTTCCATTTTGTTCATTGAGAGGAAAATTGAAGATGGCGCTATCAAATGGAGTTTTCTAAATCCAAAATGAACTTGGCCCTATAACTTCTCTACAGAATCAACCGGAAGATGATAAAGGAGATTGAAACAAAGAGAGACATATAAAAGAAATAATCCTGGCACAGCATCTTGCAAATCAATCCTCTATGCCCTTATTTCCAAACTGTCCTGTAAGGTGGAGGCCTAGAAATCACAGCCATTTCATGGTGATTGCTGGACAGGCATTTACCGGTATTCACTTGCTTTTCTTAGAGTTTCTAGCAAGACTACTAATAAATATCCAGATCCAGATTTTACCCAGTCCCCGGGCTTTCTTATCATGGCTGTAGTGATCTTTCTCCATCCAAAGTTATGCAAAGCACTCAAAAACATCCCCTAAGTCTCCACTACTGTTCTTCAAAGTCTGTTAAAGAGCATCAAGGCAGTGGTTAAGTATTTTACAATACTTGGGACTTCCCTGTGGTGCAGTGGTTAAGAATCCGCCTGCCAATGCAGGGGACACGGGTTCGAGCCCTGGTCCAGGAAGATCCCACATGCCACAGAGCAACTAAGCCCGTGTGCTACAACTACTGAGCCTGCGCTCTAGAGCCCGCGAGCCACACCTACTAAGCCTGCATGCCGCAACTACTGAAGCCTGCGCACCACAACTACTGAAGCCTGTGTACCTAGAGCCCGTGCTCCGCAACAAGAGAAGGCACCGCAATGAGAAGCCCGCGCACAGCTACGAAGAGTAGCCCCCGTTATCTGCAACTAGAGAAAGCCTGCGCACAGCAGCAAAGACCCAACATAGCCATAAATTAATTAATTAATTAATTAATTAATTAAGTATTTTACAATACGGCTTTATTTCCGATCTCCTTTCAATATCTCAGATCCAGAGGAAAGACGCTTTTAGACTCTTTCTTTTCATTTGTTCTTTTCCCCCTTCTCAATTTCACCTCTCAAATTGAACCACAAAGTGTTAAATTCAAAGATTTCCAGGAAACACTCAAGTGATAGTTTTTTTCTGTCCCAGGTTCTCTGTCCTATTCTTATTCACCTGTTTTCTACCTTTGGTTATATTTTCATTTTTCTTTTGTATTTTAAATCAGTAACAGTAATAAATAATATCTCAGAACCAGTGTACAGCTGAACATTGGATAATAATAATACTTTCCATTTATATTGTGCTTTTTAGAAAGCTCTTTCACTCATTTGTCTGAACTCAAAGTACCTCCATAGGATAAATCGGGCATAAAATAGAAAGTCAGTCAATACCACATCATCTAGTTTGATAAGGTGAGTGTACTACTTTTGACAGAAAAACAGGTTTTACCCTATATTGAGGGGAGAATATGAAATTTTACAAAGTTGCACAAAGTTGGAAAAGAGATTAAGAACCAATACATAGCAACATAAAAGATAGCTGTAGTTATTTTGGAAGAGAAACACAACTAGTTCAGGCATCATTCTCCCTCTCACCACTGTTTACATACATTCACTATAAATATAGATTCACAGGTGTATGTATTCATTTTAGTTTTAAGATTCCTAATACTTAAAGAAAATAATTTTAAAGATGGTGTTTCAAAATACAGTGTACAGAGCCTCTGAAATTTTTAATTAGCTAGTTTTACAATTTAAAAATTTTAGCTAGAAATTACATATTATAATTAAGAGGGTTTAAAGCATAGTTTAATAAAACATTACTTTATACTTGAAACTTTATAAAATTACAAATGAGGCAGGAATCATACTCTTGTTTTGCAGATAAGGATACAGAGGCTAAGAACGACACCCAAAGCCACAGAACTGGCAAGAGGAGGCCTAGATCCAGAAACCATCAATTCTGATCACAGTGCAACATTGTTTCCACCACCTCCAAGAAGGTATAATAGACTATTATAAGAAGTATGCAGGCTCATGCAGCTCAATATCAAAAACACAAACAACCCAATCCAAAAATGGGCAGAAGACCTAAATAGACATTTCTCCAAAGAAGAGATACAGATTGCCAACAAACACATGAAAGGATGCTCAACATCACTAATCATTAGAGAAATGCAAATCAAAACTACAATAAGGGATCACCTCACACCAGTCAGAATGGCCATCATCAAAAAATCTACAAACAATAAATGCTGGAGAGGGTGTGGAGAAAAGGGAACACTCTTGCACTGTTGGTGGGAATGTAAATTGATACAGCCACTATGGAAAACAAACTAAAAATAGAACTACCATACGACCCAGCAATCCCAGTACTGGGCATATACCCTGAGAAAACCATAATTCAAAAAGAGTCATGTACCACAATGGTCATTGCAGCTCTATTTACAATAGCCAGGACATGGAAGCGACCTAAGTGTCCATCGACAGATGAATGGATAAAGAAGATGTGGCACATATATACAATGGAATATTACTCAGCCATAAAAAGAAATGAAATTGAGTTATTTGTAGTGAGGTGGATGGACCTAGAGTCTGTCATACAGAGTGAAGTAAGTCAGAAAGAGAAAAACAAATACCGTATGCTAATACATATATATGGAATCTAAAAAAAAAAAAAAAAGGGTTCTCAAGAACCTAGGGGCAGGACAGGAATAAAGATGTAGACAATGGACTTGAGGACACGGGGAGGAGGAAGGGTACACTGGGACGCAGTGAGAGAGTGGCATGGACATATATACACGACCAAATGTAAAATAGATAGCTAGTGGGAAGCAGCCGCATAGCACAGGGAGATCAGCTCGGTGCTTTGTGACCACCTAGAGGGGTGGGATAGGGAGGGTGGGAGGGAGATGCAAGAAGGAGGAGATAAGGGGATATATGTATATGTATAGCTGATTCATTTTGTTATAAAGCAGAAACTATCACACCATTGTAAAGCAATTATACTCCAATAAAGATGTTAAAAAGAAAAGTATGCAATAAAATTTTTGACACCTGTTGTTTGTCTAATTTATGGTTCAGTCTCTTTTCTCTAGTTGTTATGACTGTATTGAACCAAGAAAAAAAAGTTACACTTTACAGATAGATTTTAACAATTTTATACACAGAATATTTTAAAAATTATTTTCACTAATCTACAAAAATGTTCTAACCTGAGTGAGGTCTAAAAATGCCATGTTTAGAGACAGTAGAAAATTTATAGATAATAAGAAAGTCCTTATTATCATACATGATTTCCCAGGAATATTGTTGCCACCACATGGGGGTGTAGAGTTCTTAATATGCACTTTGCAGGAATTCTGAGCAGCTCAGATGAGCAAGCCTGGGAAGTAGCAGGGAGAGGTGAATTTTACTGGCAAAGACAAAGCAATTTGTCTTATCTGCACCGAACATGAGGCCGGGGGCTAGGAGTGAAGTCCTAATTCATACTCAAAGTGTCTCCAATATGAAATTATCTTCATAGTATTAATATGGCTAAATTGTTCAATATAAAAAATATTTCACACTATGTGTGAGTTACCCATGGTAGGGCAGCAATTCCACTGAAAGCAGCCATATTAGTATGTGCCACGCTATGTTCTCCAGTCCAAGAAGTTGATTAGGAAATTGCTTAATTAAGCAATAGTTGCTTTTGTTGTTGGAATCACTGTGAGATAATTGACCATGATGGGAGCTGTGTCCCCAAGCTGAAAGCAAATCATAGGAGCCAATGTCAATTATCTTATATTAATGTCCACAGAGCAAAGAGCTATTGTGATAATCGTAAGACATAACTATAAAATACTTAAAGTCTTAAATGGTCAAACCTTTTCAACTACATTACAGTGATCACAGACCCAATGTAGTGCAATTTAAGTAAAACCACCACGTTGAACACCCATACAGATCAGAAAGGTTTCTAACTGTAGACAAATTTGATAATAAGAACACACCAAAAGAATTTCCCACATAGTTCATTACATCTGTATATGCAGGTTTTCTGCTTCTGTGTCTGTAGAGGGCACATTTGTAAAAGACTGACCTGTATGAACAATTGCTTCTTAAGTCTATGGTGGTCATTTTAGGTGAGTCATTAACTCTTTCATATATATCTGATGTTTTGGGATAGGGGAGCATAGCTTAATTTTAGAAGAAAAAGCATAAACTTTGGAATCGAGCAGATTGAAGTTTGAAGCCTGGAAATTTCAGGTTTACCATGTACTAATTGTGTAACTTAACTACATCACAGGGGGTCCATAAAGGAAATAAAAGGCAATTCATATGGGATTCTGAAGGTAATTTAATGAAGGGAGGTATGGGCAGTGTTAAGGGAAGCAACAAGGAATAATGAGGCACTCAGGACACAAGAGCAGAAGCAAGAAGGCTTTACTTCCTCTAGGGCTTAGGGCAAGGCGGGGAAATAGAGAATTAGAGTCAGATGAGAGCTGGGGCCTTCACAGAAGTGTTTGTTGCCTGGCAGGAGCTACAATCATCTGTGACCAAATGCAACAGTACTAAAGCAGGAAATAAATTCCCTAGTCTTTTTCTTCTCTGGCCTTCTTATCTCTTGCAAGGGCCACCCTTTGTCTAAACTCAACCAGAAACAAGCTAGCAAGGAAGTCCTAGGTGGGTCAGACAATAGTGGTCAGCCCCTGAGGCACTGAAAAGAGCAGAGAACAGATAATGGTTCAGGGTTGGAAGAATGCAAACAGAGAAAAGCAGCTTATTCTGAGTCTTTTATCCTCATTTCTAAACAGAATGGAACAAACCCTTGCCCACTAAAATTGTAAAGATTAAGGGAAATATACAGAAAGTGCATAACACATAGCAGATGCTCAATAAATAGTAGCTAGGTCTTATTTTTAACAGTAACTAATCATTGTAAAGGTAAGTGTATATTCTTCCTTAAAAGCCAACAACCACTCAACAAGGTTACCCCTCAAGAAGCTATTTTGTTTCTTTTTCACAGAAAGCTGTTTTGTTTTCTTCTTTGCAAAATAGAGCACTAGCAGAGAGATGAAAGCACTAGAAAAATAAGTTCTCTAACGCTGTCAATCACATGCTTACTTCAGCTTTAATATGAGAGTCCTGAAAAAACAGTTGGTTATATATTTCTGACCAGCACAATCCTGCCCAAAGCGCACATGGGTGGGCTGTGATCTAAACTCAAGGTTCTAAACATTTTGTACCTTACATTCCATCACTAACCTATGGAACATCTGAAATGAAACAATGATTCCAATAGAAAGCAAAAGCTTGCCTTTTAGAGGATATGTATATGCCTTCAGGCTTTACATTCAAAATTATTAATAAGCATCAAAGGCACTGAGGTTGGGTAGACGGCTATTGCTCTTGTAGAGTGCCCATGTTGCACAGGTCTTCCGCAAGCATCCCCTGAAGTAGTCCCTGCTCTCCAGGCATTCTCCATCACATCTCCACTCCACGTTTTATTGTCTCTAAGATCTACGTCTATCTGAGGTCTTGTTTGTTGATTTATTTGCTTATATATTGCTTATCTCCTCCAGAGTGGGAAGAGAGTGGGAACCTAGGCGATCTTGTTCCTCTTTATGCCTAGTAGTACCTAGAACAGAACCTGATGGTAGATAATAAATAAGCTCATATATATACAGTGAAGCATGTACGTGAAAGCGATTGAGGTGCAGATTAGATTACATGATGTACTCAAACCACTTTGAAACAGGCACTCAAATATCGTAGCAATTATGATTGTTGTTTTCATTGTTATTGCTACTATTAAGAATAATGACAAAATGGTACACCCATGGTAAATATTATGGTGATGACAGACATTATTATTTTCCAATGACTGAGTCTTTGTCGTGCATGCCTGTACTTAGGGCAAGACTGTCAGTCTTTGTAATCAGCCTGTGACTACTGCCAACTTCATGTTTACAGTGACACTGCCAGCCAGATTTTGTAGCTTGGAATGATCTCTCTCAAGTTGTAGTGGCAATAATGTCCCAGATCCCAGGAAAAATGTCACATGCCAAATTCTAAGTGCTAAACAAATAATAAAAGGGAAGCCTATGTACTTTTACTTTGGGGAAGCTGAAGTAGAGGTACTTTTCCCAATTCCCTCTACTAAGTACAACTAGAAACCCTGGGCTTTATATATAGAACAAACATAAGACTAAAAGGTAGAAAAAAGCAAGCTGACCGGATAGAGACCTAGGGACTCAAGGAGCAATATGGTAGTGAGTTCCCTGGGTTTTCTTTTTGCTTCATATATTCCAGAGTTAGAGCTGAAGAAACTGGAAACCCAAAAGTGTCAACAGGTGCACACACATAAGGCTCTAACAAAAGCTAACCCTCTCCAGCCAAAGGGCCAGGAAAGGGGCAGCCTAGAAAGACAGAAAACATTTAGATTATAATTGCTCTCCTCCTGCCAAACACCACACACACACACACACAAACTACAGCCCTAATCGCATGCACACCAGCCAAGGCCAAGTCAGGAATCTAGGCTTCCACCCTTGTCAGCCTACAATGAGGTTTCCCAACACCCCTTCTGGGATAGTGTCAGAGAATGCCTAGTAGGGATTCGGGACATTCGTCTACTACACTGGGCAGTACTAAAGCCATCCCCATCAACAATAGTGTCAGTAGAGACTCCTTGGGAGGCTTGGACTTCTACTCGCACCTGGCAGTAACAAGGCATCCCTCCCTGTCAGTGGGGTGGTATCAGAGGATGCCTACTGGAGATTCAAGACTTTCATCACTGTCCAAGGTAATAAGATCACACCCTCCCACCTCCACCCGCCATGATGTCAATAGGGGCTATGTAGTGTGCAGTACCAGATGGGACTCCTATCCCTTTCAGCCAGGGAGGTATCAGTGAAAGCCTAGTGGGGAGCTGGAACCCTCACTTCCACTCAGCAATAATGGAGCCTTGCCTCTTTGGTGTCAACAGAGGCTGAGTGGGAAACCTGTACTTCTGCCCCCACTTGGCAATAATGAGGCGGCTCCTCCCTTTCTCCTGCCTCAAAAGTACAGGATTCAGTAGAAAATTACTCATCATACCAAGAACCAAGAAAATCTAAAGCTGAAAGAAAAAAGACAATCAATAGATACAACACCAAGATGACAGAGATGTTAAAATAATCCTACAAAAATTTTAGTTAGCCATCATAAAAATGCTTCAATGAGCAGTTATAAACATATCTGAAATGGGAAAATAGAAAGTCTCAAGAAAGAAAAAGTCTCAACAACAACAACAACAAAAATATAGAAGATATAAAGAAGATTCAAACTAAAGTTTTAGAACTGAAAAATACAATAATTGAAGTAAAAATCTCAGTGGATAGGTTCAATAAGGGAATGGAGGGGACAGAGGAAAGAATCAGTGAGCTGGAAGACAAAACAATATATTGGGTTGGCCAAAATTTTCGTTCGGGGTTTTCCATACGATGTTTTGGGAACCCGAACGAATATTTTGGCCAACCCAATACATTACAACAGAGAATAAATTAAATCAAAAAATTGCCAAGAGACTCAGGGATCTGTGGGACTATAACAAAAGATCTAACATTTGAGAGTCAGAGTCCCAGAAGGAGAAGAGAAAGAGGGCAGACCTGAAAAAGTACTCAAAGAAATAATGGCTGAAAACTTCTTAAATTTGGCATGTGTGCATACACACACACACACACACACACACACACACACACACACACACACACCTGTCCAGAATCAAGATGCTGAGCAAAACCCAAACAGGATAAGCTCAAAGAAATCTACACCAAGACACATCATAGTCAATATTATGAAACCTAAAGACAAAGAAAAAACTTGTGAAAGCAGCAACACAGAAATGGCATTTTACCTACAGAGGAAGATCTATCTGAATGACAGTGGATTTCTCATCAGAAATCCTTCCAGAAGCCATGAGGGAGCAACAGAACATTCTTCAAGTGTTGAAAGAGAAAAAGGACTATCAATCCAGCATACTATATCCAGTGAGAATTCTTCAAAAACTAAGAGAAAATCAAGACATTCTCAGATAAAGGAAAGCTAAGAGAATTTGTCTCCAGCAGATTTACACCCCCGATCAAAAAAATCTAAAGAAAATTCTTTAAACAGAAAGGAAATGATAAAAGAAAAAACACTTTGAATATCAAGAAAGAAAAAAAATAATAATGTGGTAAGGAAAAATGCAGCTAAATACAGTAGACTTTCCTTCTTCTTTTGAGTTTTCTAAATTATGTTTGATAATGGCAACAAACATTATAATGCATCTAATGTGGTTCTAAATGAATGTAGAAGAAATATTTAAGAAAGTTACACTGTAAATAGAGAAGAGTAAAGGCATATAAATGGAGGTAAGGCGTTTACACTTCGCTTCAACTGGTAAGAGGATGGTGTCAAAGCAAACAGAAGTAAGGAAATAATTTTAAAAAAGATAAGAGCAGAAATCAATGAAATTCAAAACTGAAAATCAATACATGACATCAATGAAACAAAGCCCTGGTTGTTTGAAAAGATCAATAAAATTGACAAACCTCTAGTAAGACTGACAAAGAAAAAAAGAAAGAAGGTATAAATTACTAATATCAGACCTCAAAAAGATAATAAATGAGTACTACAAGAAGTTCTACACGCATAAATTTGACAACTTAGGAAAAAATGGACCAATTCCTCAAAAAACACAAACTATCACAACCAACCCAATATGACATAGATAATTTAAATAGATCTACAGCAATCAAGGGAATTAAATTTATAAACTTAAAAACTCCCAACTTTTTTCCCAACTAAGAAATTTCCAGATCCAAAACTAAAAATACAATACCATTTACAATTGCCAAAAAAGGCATACTTAGCTGTAAATCTAATAAAACATGCACAGCAATTGTATGCCAGAAACTTCAGAACTTCAGAATGAGACCTTATTTGGAAATAGGGGTCTTTTCAGATATAATCACGTTATGATAAGGTTATACCAGATCAGGGTGAGACCTGATCCAATGACCAGGATCTTTCTAAGGAGAGAGAAATTTGGACATGAATTCTGAGGGGTCACTAATCAATCTAGTAGGTACAACATGCATCTGTTCAGGCCTATTCCTTATGTAAACAAAATTCTGCAAGTATTATTACAAATTGAAATCATGTTTGCACACATTGTTGTGCAATTTATTGTTTTCTCTAATATTATTGACATTAGCTCATGATACTACATATAGGTTCATCCCATTTTTAAAAAACTGTTTCATAGTATGTTTTATACTGTAGAATATGACACCAGAACTGAAGCTGTTTATATTACCACAGGTATTTCCTACCTACCATTCATCACTCACTATTCTAGGTTAAGATATAGACAAAAGCGTTGTAGGCATTGAAGATAGAAACAGCATGATCTGGGCAAATAGCAGCACCTCAAATAAAAATACTTACAATAACTAGCAAAGAACCACCCCAAATAAACATTAATTAAATTGAGTTGATTTGAATAGTGATAAACTAATATAGAAGTTTAATTAAATCCTTTTCATGTTGTGAAAAACAGCCTTAGACTTAGGACTCCAGATGTAACTATAAAATAATGAGGCTGAGTCAACTTTATAAGCTCACAGACATACTCACACACAATGTCACACCTTTATATAGCCATAAACTGTGTGAACTGATGCCTGAAATCAGAGAGAAGTCAACAAAGGACAATATAAAAACAGACACTAGTACTTAATACTTTCGTGTGCACAATAATATAAAAAAGCCTCCGATTACTTAGGCTCCTAGGCACAGATTGTGTTGTTCACTAACATGCTCAAATTAGTTATGCAAATCCTGTGCCATGTTATGTCTCTCCACCATATGTGACTAGTTACCACAGCAGTCAGCTTACGTGCATATTTTCCATAGCAACCATAGGAATCTTTACTCTACAGAGACGTAAGTGAGACAGAATTGAAAGCAATTCCACAAGCAATATGAAATATAAATGTTGGCAATATCCCCCGAATCTTTCTTTAAAACAACAAACTTAGCATTGACTTTTAAATACCACAGACTCTGGACAGTTCTCTTCTATATTATATCAGCAACTCTTTCCTGTTGGAAATATAAAACTCTTTGAAACATATATGATTTGGAGGCATAAAGGGGAGTTTTTCTCCAGGTTCATTCTAGAGAGTGGGTGAACTGGCCTCCATCTATAGTGCAGGAGAATTACAACAAAGGGTTAAGAAGACTGAAAGGTGCTGTCTGAACGCAAGCTGTAAACTGAAGTTCCATATAGTGATGCCATGCACTTGGCTTTTTCATTGGCTCACTGTGTTGTTACAGCTCAGACTACAGACTTGTACCTCAGTGCTTGTACCAAACTAAGCTGGAATTCTCCCTTGTTGTGTTGGTCATTTGAGAGCAGTTATCCAGCCAGTTATATTAATCTCATCTTTGATATTTAACAGGAAGGCTGTTTATCCTTAAAAGGTCTCCAGATCCACTGGCATATATGTATACAGAGGAAATATATTCATGAGAAACAGGATCCCAGATGCTTCATTCATTTACATTAGGTTTAATCCAGGTACAGAATTGAAGATACATACACACAAATTAAGCCTGTGCAGTGGTTCCGGTATTGGGTTAAATTTACTTGAGGATAACATTATCAGTGGCTGTCATTATTTGAGCATTTATGTGCCAGGCACTATACTTGTTCTCTAGATGCATTATGATGAATCGTCACAGCGATCCTGTGAGACATAGCAGACTGTCTGCATTTCCTCAATGAGACCACCAAGGCACAGAGAAGATACTTACCCCTCCCCCAAAGCTACCTGGCTAGAAAATAATAGGAGTAAGATCAAAAGCCAGGTTTGTGAACTCTAAGAACCAGCATCATTCCATTATTCTCTGGAATATATGGAAGAGAAAAAAGAGAAAAGAGTTAAGGCTCGGAAGAAAGAGCCCAGTGTGGGACCCAAAGCCATGCCCCAGATTGGGAATGCCAGACAAGAATGCCAGGTGGAGTAAGAGATTCTGAGGCAATCCTAGGCTACTCTCAGAACGATACCAGGTCTTTTGGGGATGTCGTCCTCAGTTAAGCAGTGGCTCCATCCATGGTTCTCCTGGATGCTTTACACATCATATCTTTAAACTTTTGGGACAAAAGATAACTTCTCTAACACTGATCACAAACCTACCAGAAAATTTTGCTATTACTCAGGTTTTTTCAGTATTTCAGTGTTATATCCCCTCACTCCCCTGCCAGCACATACACCTCCCATTGCAAAGGGACTGAACTTTTCTCATCCTTCTAGCATTTGGAAATGCAGGGTGCTGCCTATTTCAGAGCCAGAAGCTATAACAGATAGGAGAAGAAAGCATATTTTACTTATTCCTGCATTATTTGCCTGCAGAGCTATCACCTTAGGGGAAATAGTCTACCTGATCCCTAACACAGGATTATGAAAAGCAAAAGCAACCTACTGCTTAGTCTTTAGCAAAATAAGCTTATAGAATTTTACATTTGCTTCTCATATTACAAGACTCTCTCAAAGAAAGTTTGTCGCGGACTGCTCAGCTAGGTGGGAGGGAAGGGCTCCCATTTGCTGTGGCATCTGTGTGGGTCAGAGAGTGTGCCCAGGAGTCTCTGAGCCTGCACCTCAGCATGCTGGGCACTGGATGGGCAGACTGGTGTGCTATCGAAGAATTCACTATTGGGACCTCAAATTCTGTGAACTGGTTATGGACTAGATGATAATCTAAGCATTTCCTGCTCTGCATCTCTAGATTACAGATACCCATAGCCACTAGAGTGATCAAGCCAAAACAAAAATCCGTGTCTATCCCATGCTTTGGCCTGTCAGTGGCTCGCCACGGTCTGTGCGGTCAGATCTAAGCTCCCTAACACAACGCTTCAGAACCTCCCCGACCCAGCCCTTCTTGCCTCTCCAGCCTCAATTGCTACCACTCTCTCCACCGTCTTCTTGCTCTGAAACACTGAATTACTTGCAATTCCCTCCGTATATTATGCTGCTTCTCATCTCTAAACATTGGCTCATGTTCGTCCCTCTGCTTAGAAGGACCTACCTCCCTACCTCACCCTCACCTGCCGAATTTGTCTGGCCAACTTCACTCATTGGTTAGGATCACCACTCACTCCCTCCGGGCTAAGTGAGATACCCCTTCTCTGTGCTTCATAATATTCTTACACTGTTATTCATCACACTTACACTGTTGTATTATGATTATAACAGTATGGTGTTATTTATTTTCTGTAAATTACAGAAAGGTGTTATTTCCTTAGGAAAGTCTCTTGCAGTAAAAGATCTGCTTTTAAAAAAAGGCATGCTTTGATAAACCTGTGTAGATGCCTGGCCTGATAGGGCTGCTTCCTGCGATTCAAGCAGAGAAGTGGGGGATGCATGCAGAAGGAGAAAGGAGAGAAGGCTTTAGAAGAGGAAAATGAGTATGAAGGGACCAGCATCAGAGGCAGAGGTGAAGAGGAAGCCAGCAAGATAGTAGGAAAATCCGTGATCTGAAATGTGTGACACATTCACCGTGACTAGGCAGTTACTATCCAGCAAAATTACTCAACTCCCAATTTGTTGGTGGCAAATAAAAGTGGTGTCTGGGGCAAACTGAGAAAGAGGCTTTGCTTTATATTTGCACTTACTGGGAGAGTAGATAACAGTATCTGTGTTGATACAGAAACACTGGAACACTGGAGACAGGAAGACATAGAAAGTAAGTCACAGAAACTTGCAGAAAGTATGCAGAGAGGTTTTGACTATCCCAGGGTGTAGAATTGTGATTCAGTCGAAGTTTGACAACATGTCCAGAGGGAAGAAGTTCTTAGCAATTGCTGCCTTATATAATTATATGAAATATTTCTGCTTCCCTGACCAGCCTGGGAAATTCCCTCCTTGCTGCATTACCAAGGCTATTCTAGCCCCTGGCACATTGTAGATGTTCAGTAAGTACTAGGTAAATCAATATTATTAAGATTCTATATGAGCTGGTGGTTTAAAGTAAATTTACAAGAATTGCATCTCGAAAAATTTTCTGGGACCCTAGAGATAGCTAGAGATAGTCTGTTCATTAAGAAGAATGCGAGTTATAAATTAAGAGCCTAAGCAAAACTAAATTAAGAAGGTCAATTTGCTGAAAAATTCATTTAAGGATTTTCAAAGCCATGTATAAATGAGTCTTGGATTATCTGCCCCAGTGCTCACATCTATTAGCCAGGAGAAATGTAGAGAATGAATTATGATGGGATGTCTCCCACATGTGAGGAGATCAGACGCCATTAAACAGCACACCATCCCATAGGCGGGGACTCAAGCCAGCTCCCTCTCTCACCTGGAGCTGAAAGTGCATTCACGGCATTTTTCACGTATCAAGCCCCAGTGCAGGAACTGTCCCAATAGGGGTGACACTGGTATTGTCTGTTACTCTTTCATTTTGCTGCAAGCAGCTTTCAATTTGTCCTACCAGGCTACACCTGTCTGGGGTAAACATAAGCTCTGGATGGTCAAGTGTGACACCATGGGGATCGCCAGCTCACTTTGGAGTACTAATATAACACCTTTGGAAGGTGGTTTGCACACGTTCTGGCACCTGGAGCAAAGGGAACTTGATTTGATAGTAGGCTGACTTCAATTTATTCAAGGTGTAAACAGAGGTCTGCCTCCAGAGGAGAAGCAAACGCGGACACGTGGTACCATTTTATTGTTCCTAACTCCATTCATCTGAAAACGAAACCAGCCACTGAAAGACCTTAGAGCACAAGTTGTTCAAAACCTTCATCTGAAATCAAACTGGACCAAGAATGTTGGTAATGGTGGCCAGAGCCACCTGTACCTTCCACACCCCACGGACATTTACAAACACTTTTTTCTCTTAAGGAGCCTAGGAATCTAATGAATTTTCTTCTGCCTTTCCCCACGGTCTCAGTTTTCTCATTTGCAAAGCAGTCAAGGTATTTTTTGATTCATAGAATGGTTGATAATAACTGCAGTAGCTGCCACCTTTGGGGCATTTATTGGGTGTCAGAGGCTATACCATGTGGCTACTACACAGGATCTCTAATTCACACAACTGCCTTGCAAGAAAGCTGTTCTTAGACTCACAGACATAGAAAACAAACTTACGGTTACCAAAGGAGAAGGGGCGGGGGAGGGATAAATTAGGAATTGGGGATTAACAGATATACACTACTATATATAAAACAGATGAACAACAAGGACCTACTGTATAGCACAGGGAACTATATTCAATATCTTGTAATAACCTATAATGGAAAAGAATCTGAAAAACACATATATATGTAACTGAGTCATTTTGCTGTACACCAGAAACATTGTAAATCAGCTATACTTGAATTAAAAAAACTCCTTAAAAAAAAAGAAGATAGCTATTCTTATCCTCACTTTATCAAGAAGGAAACTGAGATCAGTGAAGTGACGTATCTTCAATATCACACAGCTAGTAAACAGTGATGCTGGAACTGGAATAGAGATCTAACTCATACTCTCAACCACTATGGTCAAATTTCCTTAGAAGTAAATGAAATAATATACATAAAAGCTTTTTGTAAACTGTAAATCAAAGCCAAAAATATAATGGCAAGAGAGTTATTTTGGACTTCAATGGCTTATGAACAGCCATCACCGCCGTTCTGTCATTGTATGGCCTTTGCCAAAGCACCAAACCTTCCAGTGCTTCAGTTTCTGCATCTGTAAAATGGGGATGTTATTACCTCTTTAATTACCTACTTCCTCTACGTTCTCCTCACCTGCAGAACTGGGGCTAAGAGCACAATAGATAACGGATGTGAAAGTTATTTGTAAACTGTAAAGCACAAGCATGAGGTGCTGTTTTTTGAAGGAAAAAGGCATAAATTGGGGCACTCAGGTCAATGCGGGCTTTGAAAGAGGAGAAAGACTCCCTCAGATTGGTGTTTAATCCACTGCCTACTTTGTGGAGGAAACTATTTCAGTGAGTAATTTGAGCATCCCAAAGCAAAGTGCTTTCCCCAGAGAACTGCCCTTTCACTATCAGTGCTGGTGACTGATCTAGCAAAGCAAAGGGGCCTCCTGAGGAGGGCGGTGGAGCCAAGCTTCCCGCTCACCAAGGACGTAAATCCTGAGAGAAGCAGCCTCCTTAGGCTTGGAGTGGGAACCCACATTCCCCTTTTTTCATACAGGAAGACATCTAGATGGGCCCAGCATGAAAGCTAACCAACGACACACATTCCTAAGCTTGCACCTCAGATTTGGGGGGCTGCTTTAGGGGGTGGATCTACAAAGATCCCCTGGATAACTAGCCAGTAAATTCTGAATCTCAGGTTGACAAAGATAGTGTCTACAAGAGCCAGCCTGCACCTACGCCCCAGCCACTTCTGATAATCTGTGGCTTATGTGTATAGGAGAGGATGACCATCCTGTTCTAGTCTTAGGTTAATACCTATCATGCACTTTCTATGGTGATTTGCTAGTGTAAGTGTAGCAATGCTTTTATCAATGGGTTAAGACCATTACTCTGGCAAAGAGGTATCTTCACCTTGAATGTCACAGAAAAATCATCTGCTACTCAGATGGTAGGGATGTGCCTTAAACAAGACAAGACTGAAAGAAGAAGGGGCGGGTGCTATTGCAGGTAAATCTGTGGACAAATAATTAAGGGGGTGATAGGACAGGTCATCTGCTGAGAATATTTTTTCTCCTCCTTTAAAGGAATCATAACCATAAAAGTATGTATGAATATTAATATTACCACTAATAGAATGGTATTAGTGCTTCACTCAATCCTGAACACATGCCAAGTAAATGTTTTATACATAAATAATTTTTTCTAATAATCTAAACTGATCCCTCACAACTCCTAAGTTCTGAAATATTTCTTTATACTATTTCATGATACTTCTCCATCAGTCAGGAGAATGTCCTCAAGACACTGCAGAATTCAAAACTTCCACATGGAGGACAGTGATTGACAGGCATTATGCCTTCAAGAAATTCTGTCTCTATTATTCATGCAAGGAATACTCTGTTTCACCTATGCTTAGTACAGTGTCTAGCACCTACATCCTCACTGAAGGTTTACTGTTTTGAAATCAATGTGCCCTGCATAAAGCTAGAGGAAATTTTTAGGTTTTTTTTTTTTAAGAAATCAAAACCTTCAGTGAGTTATTTCCCTCTCTTTTCCATCACTTTTGCATTTATTTCCACTCTAACTCAGGTTTAACTCATATTGACAAATTCATATTCATTTTTTTCACCAACATATCCAATAAATATTTATTATACTATTGTATTATATAAATATACTTATGTTCAAGAAACTCAGGCAGATTTACCATGAAGCTAATGAAGCTCCCTCACTTGCACGAGACCCTTCCAAAGCCCTGTATCTAATTTTGCAATTACAATTTGTTTTCATTTTCTTAAAGTTCTCCCTGCCAAATTATAGAATGTTTGGGCCCACAAAAATCGAGTCCATCTCTATAAAAACTTTATTATATGTTTTAATCGTGTAAGGTACATGCTGTATAGGCATAGGACCTGAGAATTATAGAGGTAAATGACTTGTCCAGGTTCTCATCTTGAGTGGCAAGCTAATGAATCAAGCTGAGATCTTTTGCCTCTAAATCCAGGACTTTTTGATTAAGCCATGATGCCTCCTTCTCAGATCTGAAGAACACTGCCATATTGTGTTCTCCAGGGTGTTCATTTTCATCATCACTGAAATAACCTATTTCTCTCAAAGGTGGTCAGAAATTAACACATTTGTTGAGAGCCCATTACACACCAGGGATTCTACCAGGTGCTTTGCATGTGCGCGCACACACACACACACACACACACACATACACACACACACACACACACACTCATGTACACATAAACGTACAATTTCTTTTTCTTGAGAAAAACAAGGCTTCAAAAGGGTGACTTGCTGGAAGTCTCATAATAGAAAGTGTGTGATATTTGCAACTACATCTACCTGACTCTGAAGCCTATGATTTTTCTATTATATAAGGCTGTTTCTCCTTTTTTGTGTCAAATCTAGACAAAGTAATCACTTCACAGAAGAAGTCATCTCTCGGACTTTCAGTGCATGTCAACAGTGGTTTTTCTTCATTGACACTGGGAAGCAAAAAGCCATCACCCAGTCCTCTTCAGATTCAAATGTCACAGGGGAGCAGCTGACACATATAACATCACTCAAACAGTCCATCTACTGAAAAAGTGACCTTTTCATACTTGTATCTCTAGTACTGTCATATTTCTTAGACAGGGGAGATAATCCTATAAAAACCTCCCCCTGCAATCCAAGCCTGCTGTAATCCCCAGATCCACCCCTCACAACCCAGATAAGACAAGCCATCTAAATTTCCATTGTCCTGCCAAGGAGCAGACTTCAATTTAATAGGAAACCTTGGATAATCAAGATGCAGTCTCACCGGAGACATTAGAAATGATGACAGCACATGCCCAGACTGAGCCAAATGACTCTGCAGCCCAGGAATTGAAAGCAGCAGCTGCAATTCCACACCTCAAGAGTAATCACATAGGGTGTGCCCCGCCGCCATGGGAGGAGCCCTGAACAGAGCTGTAGCACCACTGCTGTGTGGCATAGAGCCTCCCTCACCTCTGGACGCTGACACATCTGGGGACCCCTCTGGACCAGACTTGCACAGGCTTTCTTGGAGATTTGTGAATCTGCTACAAGGGTGGCCTCTCGGGCCCCTCCCAAAAGGAATCATGCTCAGGAAAGCTAGAACCCGGGTCGCCAGAGTAAAGAATCCCTCAGACTGGGTGTAGGACTACTGCTCATCGTGGAATTAAAAGCACAAGAGTCCACAGAAAATTACATATGTGGTTCAGAACAAAAATTAAATACAACAGCAATTAAAACGATTCTACCAAACACGGAAAATACCGCAGGACTCCCCTCTGCCACCAACCTCTGCCCTTCCCCCAGGATTAAAATCTGAGATGTTCAGAACCATTAGCAGGACTCAAGCTGATTCTAATACAAAAACAAGAAACAATATAATCTTTTCCTTTTCGATAGCCTCCTCATGATGGCCTTAGTTCACAATGACCCTCACCTTTCAACGGCTAGTCTCCCTTTCTAGTTTCTTTCCCCTCCAGTACATCTTCTACATGGCTGCTGGAGTATTTTTCTAAAGTGCACAGATAACCGTGCCTTGCCCCTCTCAGAATCCTCTGGCTCTGTATTGCCTGACGGATACAGTACAGGACCCCTGGTCTCACGGACAATGCTCTTCACAATCTTCACCAAACTTACTTTCTAACCCTGATGCACCTTTTACCCCCGCCTCATAATACACCTAATGTCGCCAAGACACACCATACTTTCTTATATCTCTTATGTCCAGTGGACCTTGGCTTCTGCTCCTAAGGAGACCTTTCCTATTTTAAGCATGGAGAATTGCTCTTCATCCTTCAGACCCAACTCAAATATCTTTTTTGTTTGAGAGACTGAGCCCCATTCCCCCATAATGAATCAATCTTTCTACCGGGATTCCACAGGATTTGCACATAAAACTATGGAAACACTCATTACAATGCATTGTAAGTGCTGCTCGAATGGGTATTTTCTCCAAGAGACTGTGAGTTTAGCAAGGGCTGAGTTCTTTGTTATTCTGCTTTACATTACTCTGGGTACTCAGCATGGAGTAGCTAGACTACAAATGTAGGTAGAATATAAAAGAATGAACGAATGGGCAATGAACAGATAATAGAAAAATCGAATATAAGCAAAAGCAGAAAAAAGCATCGAATATGACACAAGGGGATATAATATATAAATTAGTGCCTTTAAATTTTTTTACCTAATGATAACCATTTTCCCAAAGTCATTTCATTCGAGTGCTATACCATGGTTCTTTTCTATAGTAGAAGAAATAATGAACATCTATTTTTTCTCCAGAGACAGGTAATTTTACTTAGTACATGCTCATGATCCAATAATATATAGAACTCTAACAATAGCCTGTATCAGGGGGGTCAGTAAATCTTTTCTATAAAGTACAGACAGTAAATATTTTAGGCTTCGCAGGTGCTACGGTCCCTGTCATTTGTCCTTATAATGTGGAAGAACTGAATAGATAATACATAAATGAATGGACATGGAGTATTCTAATGAAACTTTATTCACGGGCACTGAAATTTGAATGTTATATCATTTTTGTGTTTCACAAAATATTTTTTTCTTGATTCTTTTTCAGCTATTTAAAAACGTAAAAAATCATGTATGAAACGAGTTGTACAAAAACAGGTGGTGGGCAAAATTTGGCCCATGAGCTATATGCTGAATTATCATTTATAAAATTTTTTTAAAAAACTTTGACTCAAATGTTAGTCATTGTTTTTTGGAGCTCTTTCTCAATATAAAAGATTCTTTGTCACTGAAAATAATAAACGCTTGAGCATTGCAAAGAGTCAGAAACATGAAATAAAAAGCAAGATGAATGATTTGTCACATTGACTGTAAAGACCTAAGTAGTTTATTGGTGTATTCACACTGCAGGATGGAAAATGGTGGCAACTTGTTTTTTCCTTCTCAAATAAGAAAGGCCAAAAGCAACCTGCAGGATGTCACACCAACAGATTAGTCATGATCAGTCTATGTTGACTGTTACGACCCTGATGAAAAATTCAAAATGTCTCATAAAACACCTTCATTGCCAAACATAACTGGGTGTTTTTGCTGAGATGTGCCACATATTGGTATCACAATCAATATTTTATCAAAGCAAAATTCTGAGAGAAAGAATCACTTTGGAGAATCATCTCCATTGCCTTCCAGAAGATGTAACCCATAGGCAGTAACTGCATCACTGCAGTTCAAACCTGTGCAGGAGCCAGATCAGGTCCCTTCTTAGAATGTCCAAAACACTTCACATGGCAAAGTGCTTTTCAATTATTTATTAGTTAATTAAACTCACTAGCTCCGCCTCCCACTCCCAGTGGTGTTGAGACAGCATTTTATAAATGGCGAAATCAAGACATTTATTATCTATAGAAAGTGATTGTTATGATTAGTAAATGATAATGGGAAGGAGGGGCAAGGTTCTCTTTTAAAGCAAATTAATGGGCAAGGAGTATAAATAATTAATTAGATAGAGATGGTGAAAGCATTTTAAATGCAAGGAAGCACCAGCTCAGTTATTAAAGTCTGTTTAGTTATTTTCCAAAAATTTACACTCCCCCCAAAAGTTTTTTATGAAACATTAGGGACCATTTTTATCCCCATTTCATTTTAGAAGATGAACCCTGTGGAGTATAAAGAAACTGTCAAGCTGAAATGGCAGGGTCACTCTGGCTTTCCAGGAGCTCAATGTGGCTAAGATGTAAAGATGGTAGTGCTTCTAAACGTGATGACATTTTCTTGCAGAAAGAGAAGGACTGGCACTTGGAAACCTTGACATATGTCTGGACTTCTCAGAAACACAAAGAACACAGAAGAAATACTGTCACCACAATTATATTTTCAAGGAAAAAACATGGGTAACAGGAACTGGTATTTGCTCCTTTATCAAAATTTCTCCACCTCGGTTGAGCCATACTACTTATAAACTAGCTTGTACACTGTGTACGTAGTTATCCCAATTCCTTTGTGAGATAAGGAATCTTTTGAAGATAGATACCATGTTTTAAAAATACTTTTGATGCATCAGTTTCTTCATCTAAAAATGGCAGTATAAAAGCAGCTACTTTATTAAGTTGTGTGAAGGTTATTTAAGAATGCTGACATGTACACACTGCTGTATTTTAAATGGATAACCCACAAGGACCTACTGTGTAGCACAGGGAACTCTGTTCAATATTCTGTAACAACCTAATTGGGAAAAGAATTTGAAAAAGAATAGGTACATGTACATGTATAATTGAATCATTTTGTTGTACCCCTGAAACTAACGCAACATTGTTAATCAACTATACTCCAATATAAAATAAAAATTGTAAAAATAAAATGTACATGAAACATATTTCTTAGTATAAAGCAAGTACTCAATACATGTAAGCTCTAATTAAAAGTGCTCAGTAGATATTTGTTGAATAATGAATTGATGAAAGAAGGAATAAATGAATTAATGAATGAATAACGTTGTAGCATCTGATCACTGTGTAGAGCTTGCAAATTTTCACTGACTCTTAGGAATCCACTGAAGAAAGCCATCAAGTCCTTAAGATGAGCACTAGATATTACAGGAAGTTCATTTCCTGTTATATTCATACTTCTCCACTGCAGCCACCCCAGCCTGGCCTGTTTGTTCCTTGAAAATGCGAGACGTGCTTCTACGTCTAAGCCTTTTCACTTGCTATTCTCTCTGCCTTTCTCCGGGTATTACAGGGCTTGGTCTCTCACCTCCTGAAGGTATTTACTTGAATGTCACCTTCTCACAGAGGCCTTCCTGAACCATCCTATTTAAAATTTACCCTCTCCCCCCAACTACACACACGTCCTATTCCCTTACCCTGCTCTGTTTTCTCTACAGCATATATCATCACCAGACATAACAAAATATTGGGTTGGCCCAAAAGTTCGTTCGGGTTTTCCGTAAGAGCCTACCAAAAACCCGAACGAACTTTTTGGCCAGGCCCAATATATTCCTCTTATTTTCATTTGGAATGTAAGCTCCATTATGTCTGGCATTCCAGTCTGTTTTGTTCACTACTTTAGAAGAAAAGCCTTTAGAACAATGTCTGGTACACAGCAGGTGCTCAATGACATTTGATGAATGGATGAATGAACCACACAAACATAAATATAACATAAAGAACAAAAGTAGCATGGCTCTGCTCATTCATTACAAAAATATTGATCGGCAGGAATTATGAAAGGCACCTGAGTGAGTTATAAAGATAAGTAAGACAGTCTCTGTACGGAGGATGGAATTAACAAGCTGGCATTGTGGGTTTCAACAGCACTACTTCCTTCTTGCCCAAAACTCAGCCCTTGCTCTGTGCCCCTCTCACCCATAGCAAATCCAAAATCCTCGCAATCCTAACAGCCAAACACCCTGCAGGCAGAACTGCAGCCTAGCAAGAAAAACACTGACTTCAAGCTGCGCTCTCATCTTCTGTTCACATCTTCACAAATTCAGGCAGCTGATAAACATTTAATGAAGGCCTACAAGGTCCTTGCTCTTTGCTAGGTACTGCAGGCATTCAGAGGATTTAAGGAATAGTTGCTGACTTTCACAGAAGAGGAAACAATGTTAAAATTATGAAGAGGTGACTAACAAAAAAAAATCCTCAGTAACTGTAAAATGTTTGATTCCAAACAGCAAGTGCTATGGGATTTGTAAGGAAGGAAAGAGAAATCGCCTCATCTGGGATGATTCCTGGGTAATAATTTAATGAGTGACGTGGGAGATGATGTATCCTCTTTCTTGAGAAGCTTGTTTCTATGAAATTAGAAGAAAATGAATCCTTATCTACCACTACCAAGCGATAAGGCATCATGCTAGGTACGTTCACCTAAGTTTTTATATAATCCTTGTGACAACTCAGCAAACTTGGTCATATTATTCCCATTTTTATGGAAAAATTAAGGCTCAGAGAGGTTATACTACTTGCCAAAGGTGCCGCAGAGTTGCCCAATGCCAACGGCCGTGTTCTGAGGACCACACAGGACTGTGTATGGTCGTGTACCAAACTGTGTGGCTGAGACTTAAGCGTTGCAACGTTCAAAGCTAACAATTACTAGACGGCCACAGTGCACATGGCAGCTTACGAGGGCTCTCGTGTCAGCAGGTGGCCTCCCCCACAGCTGACACCTCCTGCATTATAGGGATTCAGGCATTTGTTCTCCACCAGACACATTGTTTCTATCTAAACTGACCTTGATTGTGGGCTCCTGACATTTGGAACCTTCAGAACTGTAAGGAAAAATCAACGTGGGTGTGAGAAATACCCTTTAAAGTCTGTAAATTAATGTACTTAATCACTTATTCATCTTGATTTAATCTCCTAAGACTGAGAGACAGTCTCCAACAAGAAACAATCTTTGGTGGGGAGTTATGTGCTCAAGCTCTGGGTACAGTGCTGTATGGCCTTTGAACAGCCACGAAGGGACAGTGTGATACAGCACCCAGTTCACTCGACTTCAGGTCCAAGTATCAGGAGATCTGACTTTGAATCCCAGCTTGATATCCACACACTGGAAGTCCATGACAAGATCCCCCTACTGTATTCACATTTGTACAATGAGGAAGAGAAGGTAGACAGAATGTGCTGTTCCTTCTAATTCTTAAGGCCTGAGCTGACAAACTAAACATACTCATGGGAGGCTTCTATAAACTATAAGGACCTTGCAACTTTTCTATGAAGCTCTTGACCTGATGGGACCCTTCTCAACTTAACTGTTTCTCCTGAAAGAGTCACCATCTCTGAGAAATGTGCTATTTAAAAAGCCACCAAAAAAACAAAAGCAATTAAATCCAGGAATGTAGTAAACTGTGATAAAGGTGTGTTCATTGACTCCTGCTGGTGTTTATATTGCTATTTCTCTTCTGCCTGTCAGACTCATTTCAGACTCCTATAATTACTGAGGGCAACCATCTCATCCCAAGGCATCCTAACAGTTTAGTCTGTCTGAATTAGCAGGTGATTTCATCAACTTCTGTTCAGCATCCTTATTATTTCAAATCACATTATAAACCAGCAGGATGCAAAATTATACTGGTTCACATAGTGTTTCAATTACTGTCTTTTCCATAGACATGCACCCTTCCTCACTCGTTCACCTTCTGCATCAGTTACAGAATGTTTTCTTTCCCTTCTTTTTCTCCCTCTAAATGTGGCTTTGTTACCCTGCCTTGCCTGAGATCTTCTCCAACCCTTCTCTTATCTCTTAGCTTCTTCTCCTTCCAACCAGGAAAATATCAATATGTAATGATTTGATATAGAGCACACCTCCTCAGTGCTTAGCTTTTGTGTTTTTGATTTTGGGGGGTTTTGTTTTATTTTTCGGTCCTCAGCACGCATCCTATTCTAACTTCTACTAACACGCTCCAATATTTGACTTCTGGAATTCATTCTGCATCTACAGACTTGCTAAAGTGTAAGAGATGGAGTAGGGAGACTCTTGGAGGCAAAACATACAAACTTGTCCCCATCACATGGCTTGCAGCTCAGCGCTGCCTTCCCCAAACAAATAACTGGAATTTTCTCTTGAAATTGTTCTTCAACTCTTCAGTTTGAAAAATACTATTTCTCCCAAGCTATGATGTCTTTACCTTTGACATTTATACTTTCACATTTATACTTGAGTTAGTTAGCCCAGTCCTATTTTGGGCCCCAGGGAGGGGCCCAGAAATAGTGCTTTATTCAGCTGTATGTGACATGGTCGAGAAACAGAATACAAAGGCACACTGCTACTGTCATTGCCATGTCCTAAGTTGCCATGTCCTCTCATAAGGGCTACTTTTGCAGCTACCTCCAGTCTCAATTTCCATTGATCCTTCTTCCACGTAGCAGTCAGAGTGATCTTTCCAAACGGAAGCCTTATATTTCCAGTTTCCTGTTCAAACCATTCAATATTTGATAAAGTCCAAGCCCAGATATTCAATAAAGAATGGAAATAGAAAGACTTTCTAAAAAGGTTTTTCTGGAGAATGGAGCCCACATTTCTGCAGAGCTGGAACTCCCGGCTCGGGGTCTCTTCCCTCTGCCATCACTGAACTGCCCTGGAGCGCGAGGGGAGGGCGGCCTCACTGAGGCTGCAGCTCTGGAGGGGCCCCAGCAGCCGAAGCCGCGACAGTCCTAGGGACCGCGGGCCGGATAACTCATCCTGGGGTAAGCCAGCTGCTGTGTCATGAGGACACTCAAGCAGCCCTAAGGAGAGATCCATGTGGCAAGGAACTGAGGCCTCCTACCTACAGCCATGTGACTGAGTCATCTCAGAAGTCAAAAGATTTAATTTTATTTATTTTTGGTTATGGTGGGTCTTCATTGCTGCAAAGGGCTTCCCAGCCTGGGGGTCCAGCAACGGGAGGAGGAATTCCTAGAGAATCAGACTTTGAAGGCTACTGGGATTTGATTGCAAGACTTCGACAGAACTGGGGGAAAAAGAGACTCCACTCTTGGAGGGCACACACAAAGTACTGTGAGCATCGGGACCCAGGGGAAGGAGCAGTGACCACAGGGGAGACTGAACCAGATCGACCTGCTAGTGTTGGGGGGTCTCTTGCAGAGGCAGGGGGTGGCTGTGGCTCACCATGGGGACAAGGACACTGGCAGCAGAAGTTCTGGGAAGTACTCCTTGGCGTGAGCCCTCCCAGACTCCTCCATTAGCCCCACCAAAGAGCCCGGGTAGGCTCCAGTGTTGGGTTGCCTCAGGCCAAACAACCAACAGGGAGGGAACCCAGCCCCACTCATCAGCAGTCAAGCAGATTAAAGTTATACTGAGCTCTGCCCACCAGAGCAATAGTCAGCTCTACCCACCACCAGTCC
The DNA here is from genome assembly GCF_028564815.1 of Eubalaena glacialis. NCBI lineage: Eukaryota > Metazoa > Chordata > Mammalia > Artiodactyla > Balaenidae > Eubalaena > Eubalaena glacialis. The sequence goes on along the minus strand of NC_083725.1, from coordinate 58,574,504 downwards.
CTCCCATCAGGAAACTTGCATAAGCCTCTTAGGTAGCCTCATCCACCAGAGGGCAGACAGCAGAAGCAAGAAGAACTACAACCCTGCAGCCTGTGGAACAAAAACCACATTCACAGAGAGACAAGATGAAAAGGCAGACAGCTATGTACCAGATGAAGGAACAAGATAAAACCCCAGAAAAACAACTAAATGAAGTGGAGATAGGCAACCTTCCAGAAGAAGAATTCAGAATAATGATAGTGAAGATGATCCAGGACCTCAGAAAAAGAATGGAGGCAAAGATCGAGAAGATGCAAGGAATGTTTAACAAAGACCTAGAAGAATTAAAGAACGAACAGAGATGAACAATACAATAACTGAAATGAAAACTACACTAGAAGGAATCAATAGCAGAATAACTGAGGCAGAAGAATGGACAAGTGACCTGGAAGACAGAATGGTGGAATTCACTGCTGTGGAACAGAATAAAGAAAAAAGAATGAAAACAAATGCAGACAGCCTAAGAGACCTCTGGGACAACATTAAACTCAACAACATTCGCATTATAGGGGTCCCAGAAGGAGAACAGAGAGAGAAAGGACCAGAGAATATATTTGAAGAGATTATAATCGAAAATTTCCCTAACATGGGAAAGGAAATAGCCACCCAAGACCAGGAAGCGCAGAGAGTCCCATACAGGATAAACCCAAGGAGAAACACGCCGAGACACATAGTAATCAAAGTGGCAAAAATTAAAGACAAAGAAAAATTATTGAAAGCAGCAAGGGAAAAATGACAAATAACATACAAGGGAACTCCCATAAGGTTAACAGCTGATTTCTCAGCAGAAACTCTACAAGCCAGAAGGGAGTGGCATGATATACTTAAAGTGATGAAAGGGAAGAACCTACAACCAAGATTACTCTACCCGGCATTCAGATTTGATGGAGAAATCAAAAGCTTTACAGACAAGCAAAAGCTAAGAGAATTCAGCACCACCAAACCAGCTCTACAACAAATGCTAAAGGAACTTCTCTAAGTGGGAAACACAAGAGAAGAAAAGGACCTACAAAAACAACCCCAAAACAATTAAGAAAATGGTCATAGGAATGTACATATCGATAATTACCTTAAACATGAATGGATTAAATGCTCCAACCAAAAGACACAGGCTTGCTGAATGGATACAAAAACAAGACCCATATATATGCTGTCTACAAGAGACCCACTTCAGACCTAGGGACACGTTCAGACTGAAAGTGAGGGGATGAAAACAGATATTCCATGCAAATGGAAATCAAAAGAAAGCTGGAGTAGCTATACTCATATCAGATAAAATAGACTTTAAAATAAAGAATGCTACAAAAGACAAGGAAGGACACTACATAATGATCAAGGGATCAATCCAAGAAGAAGATATAACAATTATAAATATATATGCACCCAACATAGGAGCACCTCAATACAAAAGGCAACTGCTAACAGCTATAAGAGAGGAAATCGACAGTAAAACAATAACAGTGGGGGACTTTAACACCTCACTTACACCAATGGACAGATCATCCAAAATGAAAATAAATAAGGAAACACAAGCTTTAAATGACACAAGAGACCAGATAGATTTAATTGATATTTATAGGACATTCTATCCAAAAACAGCACATTACACTTTCTTCTCAAGTGCGCATGGAACATTCCCCAGGATAGATCACATCTTGGGTCACAAATCAAGCCTCAGTAAATTTAAGAAAATTGAAATCATATCAAGCATCTTTTCCAACCACAACACTATGAGATTAGAAATCAATTATAGGAAAAAAAATGTAAAAAACACAAACACAGGGAGGCTAAGCAATATGTTACTAAATAACCAAGAGACCAATGAAGAAATCAAAGAGGAAATCAAAAAATACCTAGAGACAAATGACAATGAAAACACGACAACCCAAAACCTATGGGATGCAGCAAAAGCCGTTCTAAGAGGGAAGTTTATAGCAATACAATGCTACCTCAAGAAACAGGAAAAATCTCAAATAAACAATCTAACCTTACACCTAAAGGAACTAGAGAAAGAAGAACAAACAAAACCCAGAGTTAGTAGGAAAGAAATCATAAATATCAAAGCAGAAATAAATGAAATAGAAACAAAGAAAACAATAGCAAAGATCAATAAAACTAAAAGCTGGTTCTTTGAGAAGATAAACTAAATTGATAAACCATTAGCCAGACTCATCAAGAAAAAGAGGTAGAGGACTCAAATCAATAAAATTAGAAATGAAAAAGGAGAAGTTACAACAGACTCCGCAGAAATACAAAGCATCCTAAGAGACTACTACAAACAACTCTATGCCAATAAAATGGACAACCTGGAAGAAATGGACAAATTCTTAGAAAGGTATAACCTTCCAAGACTGAACCAGGAAGAAACAGAAAATATGAACAGACCAATCACAAGTAATGAAATTGAAACTGTGATTAAAAATCTTCCAACAAACAAAAGTCCAGGACCAGATGGCTTCACAGGTGAATTCTATCAAACATTTAGAGAAGAGCTAACACCCATCCTTTTCAAACTCTTCCAAAACATTGCAGAGGAAGGAACACTCCCAAACTCATTCTATGAGGCCACCATCACCCTGATACCAAAACCAGACAAAGATACTAAAAAAAAGAAAATTAAAGACCAATATCACTGATGAATATAGATGCAAAAATCCTCAACAAAATACTAGCAAACAGAATCCAACAACACATTAAAAGGATCATACACCACGATCAAGTGGGATTTATCCCAGGGGTGCAAGGATTCTTCAATATATGCAAATCAATCAATGTGATACACCATATTAACAAATTGAAGAATAAAAACCATATGATCATCTCAATAGATGCAGAAAAAGCTTTTGACAAAATTCAATACCCATTTATGATAAAAACTCTCCAGAAAGTCGGCATAGAGGGAAACGACCTCAACATAATAAAGGCCATATACGACAAACCCACAGCAAACATCATTCTCAATGGTGAAAAACTGAAAGCACTTCCTCTAAGATCAGGAACAAGACAAGGATGTCCACTCTCATCACTATTATTCAACATAGTTTTGGAAGTCCTAGCCACGGCAATCAGAGAAGAGAAAGAAATAAAAGGAATACAAATTGGAAAAGAAGAAGTAAAACTGTCACTGTTTGCAGATGACATGATACTATATGTAGAGAATCCTAAAGATGCCACCAGAAAACTACTAGAGCTGATCAATGAATTTGGTACAGTTGCAGGATAGAAAATTAGTGCACAGAAATCTCTTGCATTCCTATACACTAATGATGAAAAATCTGAAAGAGAAATTAAGGAAACATTCCCATTTACCATTGCAACAAAAAGAATAAAATACCTAGAAATAAACCCACCTAGGGAGACAAAAGACTTATATGCAGAAAACTATAGGACACTGATGAAAGAAATTAAAGCTGATACCAACAAATGGAGAGATATACCATGTTCTTGGATTGGAAGAATCAATATTGTGAAAATGACTATACTACCCAAAGCAATCTACAGATTCAATGCAATCCCTATTAAATTCCCAATGGCATTTTTTATGGAACTAGAACAAAAAATCTTAAAATTTGTATGGAGACACAAAAGACACCGAATAGCCAAAGCGGTATTGAGGGAAAAAAACGGAGCTGGAGGAATCCGACTCCCTGACTTCAGACTATACTATAAAGCTACAGTAATCAAGACAATATGGTACTGGCACAAAAACAGAAACATAGATCAATGGAACAGGATAGAAAGCCCAGAGATAAACCCACGCACCTATGGTCTACTAATCTATGACAAAGGAGGCAAGGATATACAATGGAGAAAAGACAGTCTCTTCAATAAGTGGTGCTGGGAAAACTGGACAGGTATATGTAAAAGTATGAAATTAGAACACTCCCTAACACCATACAGAAAAATAAACTCAAAATGGATTAAAGACCTAAATGTAAGGCCAGACACTACCAAACTCTTAGAGGAAAACATAGGCAGAACACTCTATGACATAAATCACAGCAAGATCCTTTTTGACCCACCTCCTAGAGAAATGGAAATAAAAACAAAAATAAACAAATGGGACCTAATGAAACTTAAAAGCTTTTGCACAGCAAAGGAAAACATAAACAAGACCAAAAGACAACCCTCAGAATGGGAGAAAATATTTGCAAATTAAGCAACTGACAAAGGATTAATCTCCAAAATTTACAAGCAGCTCATGCAGCTCAATATCAAAAAAACAAACAACCCAATCCAAAAATAAGCAGAAGACCTAAATAGACATTTCTCCAGAGAAGATATACAGATTGCCAACAAACACATGAAAGAATGCTCAACATCATTAATCATTAGAGAAATACAAATCAAAAGTACAATGAGGTATCATCTCACACCAGTGAGAAGGCCATCATCAAAAAATCTAGAAACAATTAATGCTGGAGAGGGTGTGGAGAAAAGGGAACACTCTTGCACTGTTGGTGGGAATGTAAATTGATACAGCCATTATGGAGAACAGTATGGAGGTTCCTTAAAAAACTAAAACTAGAACTACCATACGACCCAGCAATCCCACTACTGGGCATATACCCTGAGAAAACCATAATTCAAAAAGAGTCATGTACCACAATGGTCATTGCAGCTCTATTTACAATAGCCAGGACATGGAAGCAACCTAAGTGTCCATCAACAGATGAATGGATAAAGAAGATGTGGCACATATATACAATGGAATATTACTCAGCCATAAAAAGAAATGAAATGGAGGTATTTGTAGTGAGGTGGATGGAGTTAGAGTCTGTCATACAGAGTGAAGTAAGTCAGAAAGAGAAAAACAAATACCGTATGCTAACACATATATATGGAATCTAAGAAAAAAAAAAAAAAGGTCATGAAAAACCTAGGGGCAAGACGGGAATAAAGGCACAGACCTACTAGAGAATGGACTTGAGGATATGGGGAAGGGGAACGGTAAGCTGTGACAAAGTGAGAGAGTGGCATGGACATATATACACTACCAAATGTAAAATAGATAGCTAGTGGGAAGCAGCCGCATAGCACAGGGAGATCAGCTCGGTGCTTTGTGACCACCTAGAGGGGTGGGATAGGGAGGGTGGGAGGGAGGGAGACGCAAGAGGGAAGAGATATGGGAACATATGTATATGTATAACTGATTCACTTTGTTATAAAGCAGAAACTAACACACCATTGTAAAGCAATTATACTCCAATAAAGATGTTAAAAAAAAAAAAAAGACACATGCACCGCAATGTTCATTGCAGCACTATTTACAATAGCCAGATCATGGAAGCAACCTAAATGTCCATCGACAGATGAATGGATAAAGAAGAGGTGGTACATATATACAATGGAATATTACTCAGCCATACAAAGGAACAAAATTGGGTCATTTGTAGAGACCTGTATGGATCTGGAAACTGTCATACAGAGTGAAGTACGTCAGAAAGAGAAAAACAAATATCGTATATTAACGCATATATCTGAAAATATATGCGTTATCTAATATATCTAGGTATATATACCTAGAAAAATGGTACAGATGAACCGGTTTGCAGGGCAGAAAATGAGATACAGATGTAGAGAACAAACGTATGGACACCAAGCGGGGAAAGCAGCAGCGGGGGCGGGGGGTGGGGGTGGGCGTGGTGTTGGGATGAATTGGGTGATTGGGATTGACATGTTTACACTGATGTGTGTAAAATTGATGACTAATAAGAAGAACCTGCTGTATAAAAAAATAAATAAAATTCAAAAATTAAAGAAAAAAAAGGTTTTTCTGTAGGACATGAGGAGACTGGATGGAAAAGTATTGATAAAACTCAATTTGTTGACTATCTAATATAGTCCACATCCTTTAGAGAAAACATCTACTTAATCTTTTAATAATCCCATAGTGTATTAATAAGCCCATTGACAGATGGGGAAAATGTGAATGATCATACAAATGATGAGTGATACATAAATTGACCAAAGTTACACAGCTAGTAAGTGATGGGCTCAAGACTCAAACCAAATTTTCCTCACGTTAAAGTCTCTGCTCCTTCCACCACACCATGTTAGAAGGGGCATGACAGAGTGAGAAGGAAAAAGGATGAGCTAGATAGGAAGGTGGTAAAAATCATACAGAAAAATGAATGGGAATTTACCTCAACTAAAAGCCAGCTAAGAAACCAGCTAAGAAAAACTAAGATTTTTTATGTATGTCAGATCCATTTCAAATATGATTTCATAGAGGGATTTAAATTCCTGAGAGAATGTTCAGACTTGACTCATTAGGAAATAAAGAAATGATGTTAGATTATGAATTTAGGAAGGTGGTATTGACTGATCAAAATACAATTTTTCGAAGAGTAGTCTGGCTGTAGATGCAATTCCTATCTCAGGTGTTAGGAAGAGGAGCATGCCAGGACAAGAGCCCAAGATAAAGCTGTGGGAACAGGCGATGTTGACAGGAGGGCTGGAGAGATGACAATCCAGGCTGGAACTAAGTGCAAATGATCAAAAAAAAAAAAAAAAAAAAAAAAGGCCAAACCAGAAGAACAAACTTAGAGACTTTGACAGAACTTGAAAGTAAAGACTGAGAGCCAATTTCTTCTTTTGGTTGGTGGGTTCATAGGATTTTATTTTACTGTTATTCTTCAGAATCCAGATATAGGCCATGTGTATGTTCTCATATGCCTTAAATACTTCAGACTTTAAAATTGGGATAAAAAAAGACTGATAGACAAGTTTCGACATGGAGGTGGGGAAAGTTTGCCAAATTAAACATCCAGTTGCCATGCCAAGATAGGAAGCTGAAGATGAGGGTAGGTCCAAGAGGACTGGATAGGCAGGGGCAGGAGAGGTGCCATCAAGTAAGACAGATGGGGTCGGGGCTCTCATTGGCGTTGCCAAGATGTTATGTGTATATGCTCTGTGCAGCGCTCTGTAACCTGGGTGCTTAAAACTATCCCACCATTTTTTACATCGTTCATGGCAAAGGATGGAAGAAGCTACTAAAGACAGGAAGATAAGTTAGGAGGCTTTTATCGAGTTTGAGGTGTTGAGACCAGGACTAGAATAGTTGATGAGACACTGGAAACAAAAAATAAACTGAAGGTTCTATTTTAAAGGGAGAAATAGCAGTAACGATGGAAGCAAAGAGCACTTGTAGAAAAATCACATCAAAGATTTTCCTCTCCAGTTAACTCCTACGCTTATCTTCCTGTTATTGATCTTTTCATATTTAATCTGCCAATGAAGCCATAGGAGTTCTCCTATAATGGAAGCGGTGAGGAGGAACGAAGATGTGGAGGTGCCAAAGCTAAGATGCAATAAAATCACCTCCATACCATTAGCGTGGTGGAAAATGAAAATGCAATTCTAGCTCAGTACATCATCTCAGAAACACAATTTCAGCTCCATTGGCTACTGTGAAAATGCAAAATAATCATTTATCGAACTGCTATATGTTGGTGTGCTAAAAGATGATTTAGAGCAGTGAAAGAAATGAACTTGGCAAATGGTGGAACGGTCCCTGTATACAGATGCTGCCAACAGAAAAGGCCAGTATCTATCCCTGATAATACATTGTGCGTTAAATATGTCAAATCAATGGTGAGTCTCTAGCAGAGTTTCTCTTCTACTGAGCTCTCCTCGAACTGTCTCCTACCACCATCAGGGGTGTGTGCTTCGGGGAATACAAACACATTTTTATATGAGCCTGAGTAAAATAAAATTAGACAAGGAAAATAAATAAATCACATATAATATTATCATATATTTATTATTATTCTCAAATAATCGCTGCCCTCCCTGTGTGAGGAGTATACCTCCCTGCCCTGCTCACACTGGGCTTGGACATGTGATTTGTTTTGATCAATAGAATGTGAACAGAAGTGACATAGAGCCCTTCCGACTCAAAGCTTTAAGACTCCTCAGGAAGTCTCATCTTTGCTATTTTTTCCCCTACCTTAGGACATTCATATCAGAACACAGGGGCTGTTCCTTCAGACTGGGTCACAAAATAATGACCCATAATGGACATATAACATAAATGAGAAGTATACTTTGCTGTTATAAACCTTTACAATTTGAGATAACCCTGTCTGTACTGATGGAAACAATCATGAATTGCAAAGCCACTTGTACATTATTCTTAGATATGGAGAGTCAGCTTGGTGTAACGGAAAGACCATGAGTTGAGCAACTAAACACCCTACGTTTCGATCTTGTTTTAGCTACTTAAGTATAGTTTACCTCGGTCATTATTTAACCTCTCTGAACCCTAGTTTCCTCTCTAGTCCCAAAGTTAATAATGATCTTTCCTTTTGGAAGGGTTGTTGAGGATGAGGTATCACATGTAATATATGTAGTACAAATAAGGCCCTCAATAATGCTAGTTAAATCAAAAGATGTGTAAGATGTTGTATGTTTTTATTACTTATGGCAAAAGCGATTACATTTTCTTTACTAAAATTTGAGACATATGTTTACAAATAAACAGAATATAATATCCTAACTCAGGTCTATATTAAGAATCAGAATGTATGGTTCTTAAATTAGTAAGTGCAAAGAAAGGATTTGAGGCTAAGTCATCAACACTGCACAAAGGAAGCTTGCAATGAAGTTGGGTAACTGTTAATCACACAGGAAATATCAGTGAAAGACATATGACATTATACATAATGTACAAATATCAAACAGTAATTAGTACCATGTATTGAGTACTTTTTATGCAGCAGGTATTATACTCAGTTATATATATATATATATATATATATATATATATATGTAAAATATATATATGATAAGGAGAAACACAGGAATATATATATATATATATTGCATTTTATATGATGAGGTCACTCTCATCATTTTACAAATGAGGTCACTGGAGCTCAGAAAGGAAAAACCCAAGGTCAATGGCTAGGAATTGACAAAGGCTGCATACAAACCCAGGTCTATCGCTCTGCAGAGCTCTTAACCACAGCCTCCCTTCATTAACAGCATCCTTTCCTGCCCTGGTCTGAGGAGGCAAGCAGGAACGAAGATTAACCACTCTGTGAGAGTGAGATAGGTCATGTCTCCTTCATGGAGTGAAAACACAGAGACTCTCTATGTTTTCAAGGCTGTAGCACTCCCACCCTGCCTAAATGAAATTTTATCAGCAGGTCTCAGCAACTTTTTGCTTGGCAGGTGGAGTAACTCAAAGGAACAAGCAGAAGCCAATCTAAAAGGGAAAAGGTCTGGAGGTGAGGTGAGAAAGAGTGAAAAATGGTGTTCAGTTAATTTATCTAAGTTTATCTTCCAGCTGAGAAGTGAACTCTCATCACCTTGTGAAATAAAGCAAAACAAAAGCCTTCCCACACAAGTCCCAGGCGACTCCAATATGCAAAGAACTCGCCTTTGCCTTTCATACCTGTAGCATTAAGCTGGGTCAGGAGAAGCAGCTGGTATGATTCAAATGCAGGGATGCTCTGCCGACAGACTGTATAACTATAAAAATGAGAGGAATTTGGTAATAAGTAAACATATCAGTTAGCTTGTATCTAGATTCCTGGAGAAAACCAATCAAACTCTCCCTTAGAACACCTTTGCTTTTCAGTTTATAAGACACTATTTAGCCTGGCTTCACTTCAAAAATTACCTCTCTTTATGAAATATAAGAACATTTGTAATAAATAGCAATACAGTTATGAAGAAAACTTTCAGCACTTCCCAATCTCAAAAAAATGAAAAATTTAAGAGCCTTGAGCTGTTGAAATTCATACCAATAATCAAAGGAAGCAGTTTCCCTCTCTCTTTCTCTCCCCCCTCCCTTCCTCCTTCCCTCCCTCCCTCCACCCCCTCACCTCACGACCCCGCTCCCCAATATTAAAAAAGGAAGTATTTCATAGTACACTTTAAAGAACTGAAAAGGGGCCACGGGGCAACATATCTCCCAAGAAAACTGTTCTTTCTTTGAGAATGCATTTCTAGGGGTTGCACAGATACAGAATTCTGATATTTCTGAATACCAAAGCAACACAGATGTCCATATTTGCTTTCAACTCTTTAGAAACTGACAGAACAAGGGACATAAAGGCAGTGTAGACTATTTAAAAAGGGCAAGCCAGAGATGAGACAAGTTTGGGGCATAGGTGTATTTCTATTTTGTTATTTCTATGCTATCTATTTCAAAGAGCTGCTGCTCCAAGGTCTTCACTGAAAGTAAGAAACAGACAGGAATGTATTATCTATGTTGAATCATTTTATTTATCTCGAAAATAAACTGAGATAATTATCATTTCTATTTTATATCTTTGCAAACTGGGTGAGGGGGTATATAACAATTTAAAATCTCATCCAAGGTTACCCAGCAAGTTAGTGAAAAATGTCATGAATTTAAACTAACTCTGAAGCCTATGTTCTCTTTGCTTTACAGCGAAGAATTAAAGAAATAAAAAAAAGTAAAAATGACCCTTTCCTTGCTCCTGCATTGGGTCGTTGACAATTTACTGTTCTATGAACTCAACACTGCCGAACAAAGGTCTATATTCTTCATTTCTAGCTGTCTTTACCACCTCGTTTAATAATCCATCCCCCTCCAGTATCCAAATGGAAGACAAATACCCATATGCAACTGTTTCCTCTAGGGGTGTTTTAAAATGCAGTTACATTGGATGCCCTGCACCTAATGAAGCAGACATGGTGACTGCTTGCTCTCAGAGAGCTTGCAATTAAGTTCAGGAAACAGAGCATAAGCTCATTCAACAATTAAGGACCTCTTATAAGCCAGATACTGTTCAAAATTTCCAAAAACTGTTGAAAAAGTGTTTTGATTGAACAATGTGTGCCATAGACACAGGAGAAGTAATGATAATATGTGTCATGTGTCTGCCATCGCTATCCTATCCCATGCATAAAGAGGAATTCTGGGTTTCTCTTCCTTCCTTCCTTCCCTCCCTCCCTCCCTCCTTCCTTAGTTCCTCTTCGTCCCCTCCCTCCCTCCCTTCCTCTCTTTTCTTTCTTTCTTTCTTTTTCTCTTTCTTTCTTCCTCCCTTCCTCCCTCCCTCCCTTCCTTCCTTCCTTTCTCTTTCTTTTTTCTCTCTTTCTTCCTTCTTTCCTTCCTTCATCTCTCTTTTTTTTGTGTCTGTTTTAAGCTCACAGTTAGAAACTTTACTAAAAACAAGAACTGCAGGGACAACTCAGAGGGAGAATTTAATTAAATGAGTTTGTTTGTATCAGAAACTTAAACCTCTGGTTAGCACCAGCCTAATACCAAATGCTGAGTTAATTGAGACACTTAAGTTCCGTAAGGTTGATTTAGATTCTGAAGCAGCAAATCTTTTTGTTCTTCTGGGTGGATGTTCATTTTCCAGGTAATAAAAAGAAATGCTTCTGAAGCAGGACAAACAAAAGCCTGGTTCTTCTAGAAGTCTAGGAGTGGCCTTTCTGTTCTTCCAAATGGTTATGAACTTAACTACAATGAAACAAGGACAACTCCAGGGACAAAGCAAGGCAGAGTACAGAGGATGGTGACCAATGATTCTAGCAAAATAAAGCAAATCAACAAATACAATGAAGCTAACCAATTTTTATTCAACCAATGGATAATGCAACAATTCTTAGGCCTGAAAAGCAATATAAATAAGTAATCATGCATCATGGAATCAGTGATCTACACTGTCTGATTTTACTTATGAATCACTGTACTTGACTGTATTATTTATTTATGTTATTTACAGACATACGATTGAAATCCAAATACTCTGCTGAGAGCAAATTTCTTAAGCTTACAAAACTGCTGAAGTCCAGCACTCCAGAAAGCAATTTTTCCCCACTTTGGATTATATCCATGGCATTTAACACAAGTGATTAAACTGCTAATAGCAGTTTTGCTCAGCAACTTCACCAGCTTTTACTGTCTGTTTCCCAAAGCCTCATCTGTGCCAAGGCATATCATCTAAAGATGAAGCACAAGAATTGTATGGTGAATGTAAGGCATATATTTTGCTTAATTGGAACGTTGAACTGAGCTTTTTAATGAACAAAAGTCATACTTTTCAAATTGAGCTATAGTAAGATTTTATCAGTTTGTTCTCATTGAACCCATACTCCCAGGGAAGGTGTTTGAAAGCCTTCTCTACTTAGATTCACTAAGGGGAAAAAAAGAAAGAGTGTGTGATTGATTTTCCACTATGTCGCAGAGTGCCCCCTGCCCCTACCCCTTTCTTTCTCAGCAAGCTGAAGCTCCTGAACTTACTGAGCTAATGAATTCATGTCAGTGGGCAGAGGCAGCCAATACCTGTTCAACGTCTGAGCCTCACTACAGCAGAATGTTTATTTACTGCACATAGGATAACAAATGTGAACAAAATGGAATGGAAACCAGCATTCATCTCATCCTTACTACATGCCAGGCATTGCTCTAAGTCTTTTACACACATCCTGTAGGATAGGGACTTAGACCACACGGGGTTTGCACACTGACAGTATCACCTCTCAGTATGTTATTTTGCTTCTCTGAGACCCACTTTTCTCATCGTCAAAAAGGGACTAGTTATTCTTACCATAGTGGGTTGTTAGGAAATCAAACTAAGATAATGGAAGGTTGATTCGGGTCCAGAAGCAGCATACGCTTGTGATCTCCTGAGTTAAAGTCCATCTTAGAGGCAAAAAAATAATTGCTTTTCGCACAGAACAAACTTCAGGTTCTTCCTGAAGTCGAGTGGCTTCTCTGGACTTCCAAATGGCTATGGACTTCTCAGAAACAATGTGCACAGAGTTATGTACTTATTTGTCAAAGAGGGTATAAAGGGAAAGGGCAGACTTTTATTTCAGCACTTACCATGTGTTAATTTAGCATTTTACTGTTTATAAAATAGAACACACAGGTTGAAAGGCGCATCTTTTTGCAGAAAATAATAAATACGCATCTCTGGAAAGAAACAGCATTAGATATTCCTAAGATCTATAATTTTAGGGAGGCCTTTATAGAGGGCAGTGGAAACATTTCTAACATAATTAAATAACTGTTTCAAATAGAAGTTTTTGCTTCGAAAATAATAATGATAATTTTAGATCATATGTGTTTGATCTAAGATAATGTTTGATAATGTTTGATCATATGTGATAAGGAAAACAAATCATTCCCTTTAGTTTTTCCAAACTAAAAGTTTGAACTCCAAATCTATTCTGAGAACTCCATAAAGCCAAACAAAGAAAAAGGTTAACTACCCACCAGAGCCCACTTGCCAGCCCTCGTCCCCTGAGACAGACCTTTTCCTATCTGAGTAAACTTCTGCCTTTTCTTCTATTCATTCACAGACAACCTTTAAGGTAAACAGCTCTACTCTTTCCTATTCTTATTCCCAATGCTATAAATTCCTTGAAATTTTCTTTGCCTGTTGGGACAACCCTTGTAAACCTCCACAACTTCCTTCTTTTCAGCCCTTACCACACATTTGGACCTGGCATGAGCACACTGTGGGAACAATGGAGGGTGACATAATGGAGAGAGCTACACTTTCAAGAAAGATAGCTACGGAGGGAAGAGAGGCGGAGCGTAAGGAACGAGCATGGAGCCCTGTCAATCATGAGGCACATGACAAACATTTTTTGGAGAAACAAATAGAGACTATTAGCTCACAGCTGAGCTGCTCTAATACACACTGTATGAGTTTGGAGTGCAGGAAAACATGAACACCAAGGATTATAGCCCCCCTTATTTTTTTTTTTCCAGAAAAAACAAAGGGATTAAATATTAAAGAATTTTTCTAGCCCAGCATTTCCTAAACTATGTTCCACAGAATACTGGTGTCCTGATGGGTATTCATAGAAATGATCTGGGGAAAAAAGTTTGTTTTCAAATAATTTTAGAAAATGTTAATATTTTAAATAGCAGACCTTTGCATTGACTTTAATATAATAATATGTAATGTACATCTCTAAGAGAGGAATAACAGCATGCAGAGTTTCCCAAACTTATTAGAGTTAGGATTGCTATTTCCATTTTAAAAACAAAAACTGAAGACACCCTTGTTCCATGGAACATTATTTAGAAAACACTGTCTCATATTCACTCTGGGCTACTTATTCTATATTTAGAGCCAGGTTTCAACTCCCAGAGGGCATGGGTCTTTTATTTTGGTAATTCCTCTATCCTTAGGGCCTAAAATAAAGATGACACTCAATAAATATCTATAGGGTTAGTGTTTAGAGCTCCAGCTCTGGAGGTAGACCGGCCACATTCTAATCTTTCTGAGTTGGCTTTTTGACAAGTACGAATTTAGGTAATGTATTTAAACTTTCTAAGGCTCTAGTTTCTCATGGATAAAACGGGGACAAAAATAGAATTTTCTTCAGAGAAATGTATATAATTGGGGAGCAATGTATGTAATGCAAATAAAGAGCTTATAGCACAATAGCCCGCATCTGGGAGTTCTACAATAAATGCTATCTCTATTGTTGTTGTTATTATTAATATGTAATGATTTGTCCTAGTACATACAGTTTTTCAGCACCAAAGCTTCTCTGGCAAACAATCATCCATTTCAAAAGCTATTACATTGAATACATCTTTAATGTTATCTCATCAGTGAATACAGATATAATGATAAGGTGATTATACAAGTCACAGCAAAGAGTAATTTATGTTGATGTCTGGTTACCTCTTGTCCCATTTACACTGGAAAAATATAAAACTGAATAACAAAAACTCAAATGACCTTATACTTCTCTAGGCCCCCAAATCACCTCTGCTGCTAAAATAGAATCAAGAGTTACAGTTTGGCTTCACAGTCTGAGAATAAAGAAGACAGAGGAGCAGGAATTCTGAACTCAGAAATCCAGCTCTTAGTTTTTCCTCCACTGACTTACCCTGAGGCAGTTACACAGAATATTTAAGCTCCGTTTTCTCATTATCTCTGTAAAATATGGATGAATTTTACAGGATTCCTGTAAGGGAACTGCTAATTAATAATTGTACTAGGAAGTCTGAAAATACAGGTCATATTAGCCATAGATTTACCAATTTTAATACTGTGCTTTTTTTGTTAGGAAATTGGCAGGGCTGGAGTGAGGTGAATCAATATTATTTGAGTGCCGATGTGCCAGTCACTGGTTTTCATTTAAATTCCACCACAACGATCTTAGATGGGGAAGAGGACCCAGTCTTTGTTTAATAAACTAGAAAACTAGGTTTCAGAAAGATTAAGACAGTTGTCAAAAAACATCCAGACAGTAAAATCAGGATTTAAAACAACATCTGAGGGACTTCATAACACTTGTCTTTTCATTGTACTACTCTGACATTCCTTATCATTACTTTTCATTCATTTCTTTAACACTTGCTCTATGCCAGGGATTACCTTAACCTGAGGTTGTTAAAAAGTAAGATAGATACAAAGAAAATTAAAACCACAATGAGGTATCACCTCACACCTTTTAGAATGGCTATCATCTAAAAGACAAGAAATGAGAATTGTAGGCATGGACATGGAGAAAAGGGAACTCTTATGCACTGCTGGTGAGAATGTAAAGTGGTGTAGCCACTATGGAAACAGTATGGAGGTTTCTCAAAAAATTAAAAATAGAACTACCATGTGATTTAGCAATCCCAATTCTGGGTACAAATCCAAAGAAAATGAAATCACTATACAGAGGAGATATCTGCACCCCCATGTTCATTGCAGCATTATGTACAATAGCCAAGAAATGGAGACAACCTAAGTGTCCATCGATGGATGAATGGATAAAGAAGTTGGGTTGTATACACACACACACACACACACACACACACACACAATGGAATACTATTCAGTCATAAAAAAGAAGGAAATCCTGTCATTTGCAACAACATGGATGGACCTCAAAGGCACTGTCTAAGTGAAATAAGTCAGAAAGAGAGACAACTACTGTATAGCACAGGGAACTCTGCTCAATGTTATGTGGCAGCCTGGATGGGAGGGGGTCTGGGTGAGAATGGATACAAGTATATGTATGGCTGAGTCGCTTTGCTGTGCACCTGAAACTATCACAACATTGTTAATCGGATATACTCCAACATAAAATAAAAAGTTAAAAAAAAAGAACTGCAGGGAGATTTCTTTGATTACATAAATCATAAAAAAAAGAGAAAGACAAATACTTGGACACTTGGATTGCTCACTGCAGTATTATTTACAGTAGCCAAGATATGGAAACAATCTAAGTGTTCATTGACAGATAAATGGAATATTATTCAGCCATAAAAAAGAATGAAATCCTGTCATGTGTGATACCATGGATGGACCTCGAGGGCATTATACTAAGTGAAATAAGTCAGACAGAGAAAGACAAATACTGTATGATCTCACTTATATGTGGAATCTAAAAAAAAAAACTCATAGAAACAGTGAATGGATTGATGGTTGCCAGAGGCAGGGGGTGGTGATGCGGGAAACGAGTGAAGGTTAAAGACTACAAACCTCTGGTTATAAGATGGTTATAAGTTCTGAGAATATAATATATAGTATGGTGACTATGGTTAACAATACTGTATTGCGTACTCAAAAGTTGTTAACAAAGTAGATCTAAAAGTTCTCATCACAAGGAAAAATGTTATAACTATGTCAGGTGATGGACGTTAATTAAACTTATCATGGTAATCATTTTGCAATATATACATATATCAAATCACCTTAAATTAGCACAGTGTTACATGTCAACTATATCTCAATAAAACTGAAAAAAAAATAGGAAAGACAGCCTTTGCCCTCAAGGACCTTACTCCACCTCATCTTTTTGCAGTGCTTTTTGCAATGTTAGAAGTCCTTTGTACTATATCTTCTATTTATAACAACATCTAATACCATGCCAAAATACTGATTTTATTTTTGTTGTTAAAAATCTGTAATATTTTATTTGAAGTGTACCCTATACAGAGCTCCTAAATTAACAACTTATACCTAGTGTCCATAAAAAATACTTCCTAGGAAGTATACGCTTATGAATATATTTTCTACATACATGAATATATTTCAATTATATTTTTATTAACAAAAAGTTTTAAATAGAAAGCACAGAAAAAATTGGTCTAAAACTTGCACCTACTCAAGTGGGCAGATCCCCAGAATTCCATCTTGCTTCCTTTTTGCATGGTCGTGAAGTTCCTGAATTTATGTGGAAAACAATCCTAGTCAAGGGTTCAAAGAAAAAGAAAGCACTGAATATCTGAGTTTGAAGATGTTGAAGAGAAGGTAAGGCGGTGGAAAAGGGAGCAAGTTGGATGACCTTAAATTAAACTAAGAATACCCTGCAACCCCTGCCCATTCCCCTAGATGGCTCCCATTGTCAAGCAGCTCCCTATCAGCAAAAACTGCCCTAAATCTCCTGCTTATTTTAGCTCATTTGTAATCAGTCAGACAGGCAGAAAGAAGTAAAAAAAGTTCAATCCGTTTGTGATTTCATGAATCATTCCACAAATGTGCTGAGTGAGGAAGGAAGGTAGGACACTGTCCCATTGCTACAGGAATTGTCACCCTAATAAAGCATAGGGATATTCAGGGGATCCCCAATATTATATAGAGAGGAATATCACCAAGTTAATCAGTTGCATGATCCATCCTCCAACCCCCATGCAGCAGTGACATAACATTCTTACTGATACATATAGAATAGTGGTTCACAAAGTATGGTTCTCAGACCAGCAGGAAGGGCAACATCACTTGAGGACTTACAAGAAATGCAAACTCTCAGGCCTCACACCAGATTTACTGAATCAAAAACTGATTCAGCAGCTTGTGCCTTAACAAACCCTGCAGGTGATTCTGATGCATGCCAAAGTTAGAGACCATCCATCTACGCACATTTACACACATGAGCAAAGAGAGTTATTTAGTGTATTACCCTGAAAACTTTTTTTTAATTAATTAATTTATTTATTTTTGGCTGCGTTGGGTCTTCGTTGCTGCGCACGGGCTTCCTCTAGTTGCGGTGAGCGGGGGCTACTCTTCATTGCAGTGCACGGGCTTCTCATTGCGGTGGCTTCTCTTGTTGTGGAGCACGGGTTCTAGGCATGTGGGCTTCAAGTAGTTGTGGCTCGCAGGCTCTCGAGCACAGGTTCAGCAGTTGTGGCACACGGGCTTAGTTACTCCACGGCATGTGGGATCTTCCCGGACCAGGGACTGGGCCTGTGTCCCCTGCATTGGCAGGCGGATTCTTAAGCACTGCGCCACCAGGGAAGTCCCCTGAGAACTTTCTTAATTGGGAAGGAAAAGGAAGCAACACTAACTAATCTCCTATTGTGAATCAGACACCTGACATTTCATTCAATACCCATAACCTCATTAGGTACATGTTAGGAAACTTGACAAGGCATGAGAATCCACTGTAATTACTGTCAATAGTAAGCCTCCTTCAAAGTGCTCTCCATGGCTTATTTCTAGTTCCAAAGATGAGGCTTTCCGTCTGCCTAGGAACAGGGTCCTTCGCCAATTACTTATACTGGACTTGAGCATGGACCCTGTCTTTATTTTTTCCCAAGCCAATAAAGATTAAATGATTAAAAGAAAAAGGAGGATGCCACGTATCAAGCAGGTAAAAATGATTTAAGTATTGGTGAGGACGCCATGGAATACACATTGCTGTTGGGAGTGTCACTTGTTAAAACCATTTGTGAAGGCACCTGGGCAATATGCTTTAAAATTGAAGATGCACACATCCACCACTCAGGATTTTCACTTTTACGCATAAACCCTAGAAACTCTGGCACAATTGCACAATGAGTTGTGCATAAAAATGTTCACTGAAGAATTCTGCATAATAGCAAAAATTGGAAACAATCAGGAGGATAAACTGTTTAGTCATTCATTGCAATACTGTGGAACAGTAAAAATGAGTGAAATAAAAATTATTACATAAGGATAAACACTACATGATACCATTTATGTAAAGTTTTAAAACCAACAAAATAATATATATTGTTCATGGTTTTATATATATATATATGTAGAAAAAAATGAAAACGTAAATAGGTATGATATGTAACTACATTAGGAGTAACTTTGGGTAGGAAAGAAGGTGAAAGGGATGAAGGGATTCAGCTTTTGCTAAGCCTGTTTTTTAGTTTTTATTTTTCTTAGAAGTGGAGCTGGGAAGTGAATGAGAAATATTAACATCTGTTAGCTCTGCCTCCTAAGTACGTGAACGGGTATTGTGTTGTTTTCCATGTTTCTTTGTATGTTTCCAATGTTGCATAATTTTAAAAAATTTAGTTGAAAATTCAAATGTTAATGTGAACATAATAATACTTTGAAAAGTTTACAATGCACTCTGAAAACACTAGGTATAAGTTTTCAACTTTTTTTGCCTGTTTTGTTCACTGAGGTATTCATTATTTGTAGAATAGTAGCTAGTAAATGGTAGGTATCCCATAAATATTTATTCATGAACAAATGGATTTTATTTTTAAACAAATTTAAAACAAAATTTAAACATTGCTTTTTTAATCCTATCACACTACAAAACTTCTCCATTTTTCTGCATTCCTTTTTAGGCTTATTCAATATGCATATTATTTTATAGTATAACCAAAATGCATATATCATTTTTATTTTTCACTTAACATTATATAACAAATACAATTCCCTATTCTAATTCTTCCTAAGAAAAACCCTCATTTGATGTATTATAATTCACTGAATCACGTCTCTAGAGGTTTCTAATTTTTTTACTATTATAAATAACATTCTAATAAATATTGCTGTATAAATAGTTTTGTTCTTATAGCTTTCTTCTCTTTTTAAATTATTTCCTAAAGATAAATTTCCAGAAGTGGTATTCCTGGGTCAATGGGGCTTGAACATTTTTATGGCTATCTTCATCTACTATATTCTGAAGTAGTTATACAAATTTATACTGCCATCAGCAGGGTACAAGTATAGCATGTCATTCCTTTCTTTCCCTATGTATCTTACTAGACTCCCAGTTTCAGCACCATGGGATTAGGAGGGACTATAAAGATCTGGAAACCCAACCTTCCAATAATAAGGACGACTTACACTTAACTGGGTTTCTACTATAAACATGGCACTATCGTAAATGCTTAACATGAATTATCTCTGCTTCTCATAATAACCCTGCTTGGTAGGTATTATTATCTCTACTTTATAGATGTTAAAATTGAGGTTCCTGGAGTTTATTGACTTGTCCAGGATCACCAGCTAATGCATGATGTATAAGGATTCAAAGTCCACAATATTCCCATTATTTCACTATTTCTTCTTAACAAACAAGGTTTGAGATATGAAGGCAGAACCCATACTTTGACTATTGGGGCTGGGTGGCTTCAAAGAGATAAGTTCTAGATGTTCCTAACAGCCACAAGCAGGAAACGAATAGCTCAACTTTTGCTCTAAAACCCATTTTACTTCACATGGCCATACAACAAATGCCCCTGTCCGGAGCACTATAAAGCCGTTGTACATATTTACAATGGAATATTACTCAGCCATTAAAAAGAATGAAATAATGCCATTTGCAGCAACATTGATGTACCTAGAGATTGTCATACTGAGTGAAGTCAGTCAGACCGAGAGAGAGAAATATCATATCGCTTATATGTGGAATCTAAAAAGAAATGATACAAATGAACTTATTTACAAAACAGAAACAGACTCACAGACTTAGAGCAGGGGTCCCCAACTCCCAGGCCATGAACCGGTACTGGTCCGTGGCCTGTTAGGAACTGGCCGCACAGCAGGAGGTGAGCAGCAGGTGTGTGAGCAAAGCTTCATCTGTATTTACAGCTGCTCCCCATTGCTCACATCACCGCCTGAGCTCTGCCTCCTGTCAGATCAGCGGCAGCATTAGATTCTCATAAGAGCACAAACTCTACTGTTAACTGTGCGTGCGAGGGATCTAGGTTGCATGCTCCCTATGAGAATCTAATGTCTGATGATCTGAGGTGGAGCTGAGGCGGTGATGCTAGCGCTGGGGAGCGGCTGCAAATACAGATTATCATTAGCAGAAAGGTTTGACTACACAGAGACCATAATAAATCAATTGCTTGCAGATTCATATCACAACCATATCAGAGCGGCAAGTGAAAACAAGCTCAGGGCTCCCACTGATTCTGCATTATGGTGAGTTGTATAATTATTTCATTATATATTACAATGTAATAATAATAGAAATAAAGTGCACAATAAATGTAATGCGCTTGAATCATCCCAAAACCATCCCCCCACCACATTCGTGGAAAAATTGTCTTCCATGAAACTGGTCCCTGGTGCCAAAAAGGTTGGAGACGGCTGACTTAGAGAATAAACTTATGGTTACCAGGGGGGAAGGGTGGAGGGAAGTGTTAGGGAGTTTGGGATTGACATGTACACACTGCTATATTTAAAATGGATAAGCAACAAGGACCTACTGTATAGCACAGTGAACTCTGCTCAATATTATGTAACAACCTAAACGGGAAAAGAATTTGAAAAAAGAATATATACATGTATATGTACAAGTGAATCACTTTGCTGTACACCTGAAACTATCACAACACTGTTAATCAACTATACGCCAATATAAAATAAAAAGTTTAAAAAAAAAGAAAAAGAAAGGTCAGAGAAGTTTTCTGCAGCTCTACCTATCCACCAGCTCAAATGCCATTCTTACAGAAAAGTTGTGAGTAGTAGGAAAAGAATGTAAATAAATGGTCCCTGAGATTTAGAATGGAAGAGTAATACTGAGTACCCCTGAAGTTTTGGGATCATCAAGGGGAAGGTGTGTTTGTGTGTATGTATGTATGCATGCACGTGTGTGTGTATACAGACTCTGCCAATCTTGCTACGTTTCACTACCATCAAATTCATCCCATGTCTCAGTGCACATGCATGGGCAAAAATTGGCCAAGATATGTAAATAGCAGGGCTGTAAGGGATAGAAGTATGTATATTCCTACGAATTATGTGTGACTTGATGTTAAGAAGAGGAATTTGGAATCAGATCAGTCTTAAGATTCCCATGCCACCACTCACTCACTGTATGATCTCAGATAAGGTTACATGACTCAGTTTTTTTACCTATGTATCTAATAGCACCAACATCATTGGGTTAATTATAATGAACATAGTCCCAACATGTACTAAGCACTAAATTACTAAATATGTTCTAAATTAAATACATTTTAGCCATCACCACTATTATCATCATCATTCATCTGTTTAATGGAGAGATATATATGTATAAATAATTTTGCAGGTTCTTGAGTGAGGAGAGAGGATACATAAAGATAATACATATAAAGTGGTTGGCACAGCACCTAGCATAGCATAAAGTATATACAAAATGCATATATCTGTTTGGGTTTATATTGGTGATCTCAGGTACACGGGAAGGAAGAGGTCCTCCGCACATTCCAGAATCTCTTTTCATCATTCCAAGGACTGCATATCCTCAGGTACCTGAATGCTCTCAGAATCTTTCTTCCTCTTCCTCACTTCCCTTCAATGTCCTCCCTGTTTTCTCCTCATCCTCCTCTGTTCTCTGCTACTCTATCCCTCTTTCTTTCTCTTCCCTCATTTTTCTCTCTTTCTGTCAGCCTCTAGTTAACTCCTTCCCTTATCTGCTATCCTGTCTCTAGGTCTCCATACAGAATAAACTAATTGAAAGTCAAAGGGAACCAAGTAAATCAACTAACATGTATCATCATTTTAAGTAAAGTCTCTTGCATGTTATGTGTATGGACCTTTAAAAAATAATGCATTTAAAAAGATACATACACTAGGTTAAATTATCTGTTATTTTGCAATTCATATGTTTAAAAGACAGTTTTGGTTATATCATTTAATGTATTACTTATGTGAACATTTTCCCTGTTACTTGAAGTGCAAAATGAATTGATCAACATGTAAATCATATGCAAATTTTTAAATGTGCGTATTAATGTTGTTTTGAAGAACAGTTGCATTTTAAGATAGAAAGAACTTCCACAGAAGCAAATACCGATTTTATCATTCCAATCACAGACTGAATCAAACAACAATTACTATCACGATGGCTTTTAAAAATATACCCAACAGTTAACCACAAAACCTTCCCAGTTAACCTATGATCACATGACAGAACATTCCTAGTAGATGGTGATGGTTTAGTGAAAATAACAGGAGACTTCAGATTCAGATATCTGGATATGAAACATGGTTATCAAAGTTAGTCTCTGTGTGAATCTAACATTTCTGATCTTCAAGTTTTCTTTTCTATAAAGTGAAAATAATTATATTAACTTCCTAGGATTGTTGAATGATTAAATGAATGAATGGCACATATTATATGCCAGGTACAATTTTAGGTGGTATGGTACAACAATAAACAAAACAGAAAGAAGTTCCTGCCTGCTTACATTCTAATGCAGAATAAATAAATAACTACATAATGAATACATAAAAATAATACATATCAACGAACAACTTATTAGGATGAAATGAGGTAGTCACTTAAGACATCCAATGGACATCTCTCTGTCTTCATTTTACAGACTTATCAGCAGATTTAAACCAGCTAACCCATTGCTACATGTGAAAACAGTTTCCTCTCTGGCTTCTGTGATCCCCACTCTTTTGACTGTCATCATACCTCACTCTACACTTCTTCTCAGTCTTCTTTCCTGTCTCCTTTTCCCCCTCTTGACCTTTAAACATTGGAGTTCCTAGGCTCAATTCTGGGCTCTCTTCTCTTCCTCACCTGTATTTCTTCCTAGGTGATTTCATTTAGAATCTCATGGTTTTAAATATCATGTATAGCTGATGATTATGAAATATGTACCTCCAGCCCTGGCCTTCTTCTCCTCACCTACAGATGTGTGTGTTTACCTCTTTATTTGAAATCTTTACTTATATGTTTCACTTAACATGTCATATATCTCTCATACTTAAATCAAAAACAGAACTATTGGTTGTCAATGCTTTAAGCCTCTGTCTACCACAGTCTAACCCATCTCAGTAAATGACACCCAACTTTCAATCTGTTGCATATCCCTAAAAAGTGAGAAATCACCCTCTGATTTCTCCCTATTATTCATCCCTCATGACCAATACATCAAGCCCTTTCAAATCTACTTCTAAATATACCTTGAATGGTTTACTCCTTTCCATCTCTCCATTACCTCCTCTGTAATAAGCCACAATTATCTCTCATTTATACTAGTTAATAGTGTCCCCCCAAATTCATTCTCTCCACAGCAATTAGAGTAAACTTTTGGAGACTTAAGTCACAACATGTGTGGTAGCTAGTCTCCAAAGATTGCCCCCAATAAACTCTGTTTCTTGGTATTCAAACCCCTTGTAGTCCCCTTCCACACTGAACCTGGACTGTCTATGGCTTGCTTCAACTAATGTAATATGTCAGAAGTTACCTTATGCCAGTCTGGGCCTAAACCTTAAGAAATCTTGGCAGCTTCTGCTTTGGGGAGCTATGAGTCTCTAGGTAAGAATTCTGGCTCAGTCATCCCAACACCCCAGTCAAATTTCCAGATGAGTTCAGCCTTGGATACCATCTGAATACAGCTTCTTAAGACACCCCAAACAAGACCACAGAAGAATTTCCCAGCTGAGCCTAACTAACCCACAGAAAAATGAGAGATAATAATAAATTGTTGCTTTAAGCCACTAAGTTTTGGGATGTTTTATTACATAGAAATAAAAAAACCAAAATAGGAATTGATATCTGGAAGCGGATCCTGCCATAACTAAAACCTAACATATAGCACTGGCTTTGGAACTGGGTGGCAAGCAGAAACTAGAAGGGCCTATAGCAGATGGTTAATGAAGTCTGGGAGGAAAGGGAAGACATTGTTATTGGAGGCTGGAGAAAAGGCTGTTTGTGTTATATTAAAGTGGAAATTTTAACATCATCTCTGTATCAACATGAAAAATAGAAAATATAAAAAATGAACTTATCTATTTGGCTAAAGAGATTTCCAGGAAGAATACTGAAAGTGTCAACTGTTTTTTGTTTTTAACTTTGTATTAATAAGTTCTATAACAACCAACCAAAGAAGGAAATGTTGAATTTTCAAGTAAAATCTACACGAGATATTACCAATCCAGGACTTTCTAGCTTGGAAAAGAAAAGTGTTCCTCAATCCTAGTTCACCAGCCAGCAAGGCTCTAGAGTAAAGAATGGCTTCAGATCAAAAAAACAAAGCCAGAGCACTACCAATAAAACATGGACTTAGAAAAGAGATTAGATCAAAGGTATTATACCTCAGAAAAATTTGAGGCCATTCTGGGTAGACTCTCTCAGCTAGAAAAGACAGCTTCTAAGTCTCTTAAGGATGTTGTCCCATAGCAACTCTGAGCCCGAAGTTGAAAGGAGCCTATCTCAGAGATTTATGGTTCTGTCTCATAAAGTACTTTAATACTCTGATACACAGGAAGACAACAAAGTTTTTAAAAGAATTATATGAGCTTAGACTGAAAGGAACAGAGACTTCTTACAGGCAAAAAGACGATAAGAAAGCTACTTAGCTGTAAACATAGGCCATTATTTAGGAAGAAAGATAACCCCAAAAACAGATCCAGGAGTCCAGATAACAGAGATAAGATAAAGATGTGGTACATATATACAATGGAATATTACTCAGCCATAAAAAGGAACAAAACTGGGTCATTGGTAGAGTTGTGGATGGACCTAGAGACTGTCATGCAGAGTGAAGTAAGTCAGAAAGAGAAAAACAAATATCATATATTAATGCATATATGTGGAATCTAGAAAAATGGTACAGATGAACCAGTTTGCAAGGCAGAAATAGAGACACAGATGTAGAGAACAAACATATGGACACCAAGGGGGGAAGGGGGGGTGGGATGAATTGGGAGATTGGGATTGACATATATACACTAAAATATGTATAAAATAGATAACTAATGAAAACCTGCTGTATAGCACAGGGAACTCCACTTCGCTGTACAGTAGAAACTAACACAACATTGTAAAACAACTATACCCCAATTAAAAAAAAAAAAAAGAAAAAAAGAAAAGACATAAATGAGAGAATCAGTGTTACTCTTTAGGAAACAATATATATTTAGTGCTAATAGAGCAAAATAGGTATGTATCTATGCGTATATATATGTGTATGTATATGTGTATATATAATAGATGATATAATCAAGTTTTTAATCAAAATATATATAATACAATATCCTTTATCTTAAGAAGACATGGGAATTCCCTGGTCATCCAGTGGTCAGGACTCCACATTTTCACTGCCGAGGGCCCGGGTTCAATCCCTGGTCAGGGAACTAAGATCCCACAAGCCATGTCATGCGGCCAAATTAAAAAAAAAAAAAAAAAGACGTAAAGTATTTGTTTGAGGCTTCCCAATAGTTCTTAAGAGCTAACTCTGGGGAGCAGATCAGGGAGTGGAATAAGGTGTAATTTTATTTTATATATGCCTATAACTTTAAATTAAAATAAAAAGATTTAATAATCATAAATACGCATACTTTAATTGCAAAATATTGAGTAGATAAGACAAATAGTTTAAGAACAGTGAGTGGTATGTTTATGGTTATATTTATTGTGGTAGACATGTAGACTGCATTCATTTGTCAAAAGTCATCAATTTATATACTTAAAATTGGTGAATGACATGTAAATCATACTTCAATAAGTGTAAAATAAATAAATAAAAAATAAAGGCACTAAAAAGATTGGGGAAAAAAAGTAAGAAAGACTGAAGAGAACTACAATAAGTCCCCTACATACAAATGAGTTCCATTCAGAGAGCGCATTCCTAAGTCCAATTTGTTCATAAATCCAATAAAGTTAGCCTAGGTACCCAACTAACACAATAGGCTATATAGTACTGTACTGTAATGGGTTTATAATACTTTTCACACAAATTATACATAAAAAAACAAACAAGCACAAAAAATAAAGAAAATATTTTTAATCTTACAGTACAGTACCTTAAAAAGTATAGTAGTACAGTACAACAGCTGGCCTACAGGGGCTGGCATCGAGTGAACAGGCAAGAAGAGATACTGACTGGAGGAGGAGAGGAGGTGGGAGATGGCAGAGCTGAAGAATCGTCAGCAATAGGAGACAGAGGGCAAGTTGCAATTTCACTTACGCCTGACGTTGATGGCACAGGTTCTGGTTCCTATGCTGGATTCAATTCTATCTACCCTCTTGAAAAAATGATCCAGTGATGCCTGGGTAGCAGCTCTTTTTTTCTCATCATAAATGACACGGTAGCAATGGATTGCATTCTGAACGGCTGCTGCAACCTTCGTGTACCATTCTACGTTCAGGTCCTGTGCCTCAAAAACTAACAGTGCCTCCTCAAATAAAGAAAATCCCCTTGCCACTTCCTGCATAGTGAATCTCTTTGGTTCTTCAGTTACTTCTTCTTCCTCTTGACTCTCTTCATCCTTTCTCTGTGCGTATTCACATCTTTGAAGTCCACAACTTGAAGGTTCGTATGTAGGGGACTAACTGTACTCCCAAAGAGCACAACTGGTCTCTAATCAACATACAATTTCTGCTCCCAGAACAATGAATTGGTGACTCCCTAGCTTGATTTCAGAATTATTAAATGCTATGTGACTCCCCAACTCCAGCTTTTTTAATGGGAGTGTCTATCATGGTACTCCTATCTGTCTCACCTTTTATGTTGGGTACATGGGGAAAATACAACTTGTGTCCCTGGTTCATGGGTCTTCAGATTTTCTGGTGTCTTATTTGTACCTACACCTGACATAGATGATGAAATCCTGGACTTTAAACCTGAGCCTGATGCTTTAATTGTATCCAAATGGAGGCTTTTGTGCTAGAGGAAAGGGTATTTTGCATGTGGGAGGAACATGGATCATTTGGGGCCAAAGGGCAGACTATAGTCGTCAGCCTCTAAAAATCCTCTCCCAATGAACCACACCTTCTAGTATTTATGCCCTTGGGTAGTCTCTTCCCACAGTAATGCTGGTCCGGTCTTTAACTAATACAATGCAACAGAAGTAACACACACTGTCCCAATTCCCGGACTAGGCCTTTAAGAAGGCATGACAAAACAGTCAACCAATATTTGACAAGGGAGCCAAGAATACTCAATGGAGAAAAGACAGTCTCTTCAATAAATGGTACTGGGACAACTAGATATTCACATGTAAAAGAATGAAAATTGACCTCTATCTTACACCCCCCCCCCAAAATTAACTTGAAATGGATTAAAAACTTAAATGTGAGACCTGAAATCATGAAACTCCTAGAAGAAAACATAGGAAAAAAGCTCCCTGACATGGGTCTTGGAAATGATTTTTTTGGAAATCACACCTAAAGCATAAGCAACAAAATAAAAACAAGTGAGACTACGTCAAACTAAAAACCTCTTGCACAGCAAAAGAAACCATCAACAAAGTGAAAAGACAATCTACAGAATGGGAAAAAATATTTGCAAACCGTATATCTGATAAGGGGTTAATATCCAAAACATATAAAGAACTCATAAAACTCAACAGCAAAAAACCAAATAATTCAACTGAAAAATGGGCAAAGAGCCTGAATAGAAATTTTTCCAAAGAAGACACATGAATGGCAAACAGTTACATGAAAAGATGCTCACAACACTAGTCATTAGGAAAACGCAAATTAAAACCACAAGAATATATCACCTCATACCTGTTAGAATGGCCATCTTCTAAAAAACAAGAGACAACAAATGCTGGTGAGGATGTGGAGAAAAGGGATTGTTGTACACCACTGGTGGCATTGTAAATTGGTATAGCCACTTTGCAAAACAGTATGGAGGATCCTCAAAAAATTAAAGAGAGAAATACCATATGATTCAGCAATTCTACTTCTGGGAATATATACAAAGGAAATGAAAACACTAACTCAAAAAGATATCTGCACCTCCATGTTCATGGCAGCATTATTTACAATAGCCAAGACAAGAAAACCACCTAAGTGTCCCTCAGTGGATGAATGGATAAAGAAGTCGCAGTATATATAGTCAATGGAATATTACTCAGCCATAAAAATGGGGACACCCTATCATTTGCAACAACATGGATAGACCTTGAAGGGATTATGCTAAATGAAATAAGTCAGACAGAGAAAGACATATACTGTATGATCTCACTTATAATGTGGAATCTAATAATAATTTTAAAAAACCCCAGCAAACTCGTAGGGAAAAAGATCAGATTTGTGGTTACTAGAGGCAGGGGGCAGGGGAGGGGGAATAGGAGGCAGGTGGTCAGAAGGCACAAACTTCCAGTTATAAAATAGATAAGTACTATGGATGTAATGTACAGCATGATGACTATAATTAGCATTGTTGTATGATATATAGGAAAGTTGTTAAGAGAGCAGATCCTAACAGTTCTCATCACAAGGAGAATTTTTTTTCTTTTTATTGTATCTATATAAGATTATGGATGTTAACTAAACCAACTGTAATCATTTCACAATACACATAAATCAACCCACCATGCTGTACACCTTAAACTCATACAGTGATGTATGTCAATTATTTCTCAATAAAACTGGGCTAAAAAGATTTTTAAAAAAATAAGGAAGGATAACTTTCAGTTTTGTGCATTTGGGATCCCTAAGTTACCAAGTAAGATGTCCAGTTACCTAACTGGAGAGCCCATCTGGAGAGATCACATGGAGAAAGGAGTGGAAAGGAGATTCTGAGAAGAACCTCATGGAGATGAGGCAAGGCCAAATTGTTCAGGGTTTGTTTTTTATTTGTTTGCTTTTTTGCCACAGAATCTGAAATTGTGGTTGCCTCAGGCTTGAACAATTTCCCCCTAACTCTTAATATGGCTGGTTCCTTCCTATTCTCTAGATCTTGGTTCAAATGTCACTTCTCAGACAGATCTTTCCTGACTATGCTTTCTTCAGTTATGATATATCACATTTTCCAATGTGTTTCCTTTATGGCACTTACAACAATCTGACATTGTTACAATTATTTGTCTATTTACTTTGGTATTGTCTCTTTATCTCAGAAAGCTTAAGCTTCAACAGAGCTATGACATTGTCTATCTTTTTCACTGCTGAATGCCCCACTCCTGCACCTAGAACAGTTTTTGGCCTGTAGTTGGCAGTATGTTGTTGAATGAATAAAGGAATGAAAGTAAAGAAACTGATACAATATAAAATGTTTTTCTGGCATCCAACTGCCCCCAAAGAGACTTTTTTAATAAAATGATTCTACTTCTCATTGTTTGCTCAAGTTCTACCTTGCCTTCTGATTACAAATTTTTTGATGCTTAAAGTCATGTGCTTCTGACTGTTGATGTACTTCCAACACACAGCATAGTGCTTGGCACACAGTAGGTATTTAATAAACGCTACTTTATTTATTTAACAAATCCTTATACTAGGCACTATTTCAAGTGGTTTAAAAATATTAGTTTATTTAATCTTCATAGCAACTCTAA
Source organism: Eubalaena glacialis (assembly GCF_028564815.1). Taxonomy (NCBI): domain Eukaryota; kingdom Metazoa; phylum Chordata; class Mammalia; order Artiodactyla; family Balaenidae; genus Eubalaena; species Eubalaena glacialis. The sequence continues at coordinate 58,544,070 of NC_083725.1, read as the reverse complement.
GTAGTAATTACAATTTTAACACCATTTTAAAGATAAGAAAACTAAAGCACACAGAGTTTAAATAACCATCCAGCTCACAAAACTAGTAAACAACAGAGCCAAGATTTGAACCCCAGATTCAAACAAAAAAATTCTTACTCCAAAGTCCATGCTCTTAACCTCGTTCCAACCTTATTTTTTAATAAATGAATGATTTTCTTTCTCTCTACTTATTTTTTTCCTCCTTGATAGAAAGCAATGTAAAAAAAAAAAAAAATAAAGTCTTTAAAGGCAGATATGGTTTCAAATCCCAGCTGAGTCACTAGTATGACCAACTGTACAGATTTGTCCAGGATTGTCCCAGTTTTAACATTAAAAGTCCCACATCTCAGGAAACCCCTCAGTCCTGGGCAAACCAGGATGGTTGGTTACCTTATCTACTAAATGCTAGTGTTAGGACTAGTACTATTTACTGGTCCTTCTTGAAGTTAGGTGTGTCTCTGTTATTGAGTTCTGGCATGAAAGGAGAAAGAATGCACCACTATTTTAGGCCTTGCGCTTAAAAATTTGCCATGTAATATCTTGCTATTTTCCCATCTCCCAGTTAAGCAATGAGAACTCTGAAGACCTAGAGGAGGAAGACCCTGGATCACTAAATGACTATTTGGAGCAGGTCTCCCCATCCATTTCACTTCAGCTGGCCCTACTGGACTTGAATGTGAGCAAGAAATAAACTTTTATTAAGTACCCATAGCTAACACTATACATAATAGTAAAAGAACAGATGTGTTCCCTCTAAGATCAGGAACAAGACAAGGAGGTCTGCTCTCACCACTTCTATTCAACAGTGCACTGAAAATCTAGCCAGGACAATTAGGCAAGAAAATGAAATAAAAGGCATTCAGACTGGAAAAGAAGAAGTAAACCTATCTCTATTTGCAGACGACATATTTTACATGGAAAATCTTAAGGGATCAACACAAAAAAATTAATAGAATTAATAAATAAGTTCAGCAAGTTTGCAGGATACAAGCTCAATATACATAAAAGCAATTATTTATTATACACTAACAATAAATAATCCAAAAATGAAATTTTAAAATATTCCATTTACAATAGCATCAAAAATAATAAAATACTTAGTAATAAATGTAGTCAAATAAGTGAGAACTTGTACACTGAAACTACAAAACAACACTGAAAGAAATTAAAGAAGACCTAAATAAATGGAAAGATATTCATGTTTATGGATTGAAACTCTTAACAGTATTTGGATGATAATACTCCCCCAATTGATATATAAATTCAATGCAATCCCTTTCAAAATTCCAGTTGCCTTTTTTTTCCCCCCTTTATTTAAAAAATTGACAAGCTGATCCTAAAATTCATATGGTCATGCAAGGAACCCAGAAAGGTCAACAGGTTAAAAAAGCAGACCACAGTTGTAGCTCTCACATTTCATGATTTCAAAACTTACCACAAAGCTACATTAATCAATACAGTGTGGTACTGGCATAAGGAGAGACACAGAAATAAATAGAATAGAATTGAAAGTTCATAAATAAACTCTTTTATTTATGGTCAATTGATTTTCAATAAGTTTTCCAAGACAATTTAATAGGGAAAGAAAGATTTTCAACAAATGGTGCTGGGACAACTGGATATGCAGATACAAAGAATAAAGTTGGATATCTACCTCACACCATTCACAAAAATCAACTCAAAATAGACCAAATGTACGATCTGTAACTACACAACTCTTAGGAAAAAAACACAGGAGTAAATCTTCATGACCTTGGACTAGGAAACAGTTTCATAAATATAACGCCAAAATTCAAGCAACAACAACAACAAAAAGGTAAATTGGATATCATCACATTTAAAACCTTTTGTGATTTAAAGGATACCAGCAAAAATGTAAACAGAAAACTCACAAAATGGGACAAAATATTTGCAAATCAAAAATTTGATAAGGGATTTGTATCCAGAATGTGCATCTATTAAATTAAATAACATACGTAAAACATAGATATTTTGTTTTAAAAAAAGAATGATAGTGCTTTTACATAACTATCACAGACCAATAACACATAGAACAAACCAAATATATGAGTATATTGAATATCTCATTTAAACTTATCTAAAAATCCTTTACTTGACATTACTAACTTTTCTAGAAGGAAAACAAAGTACTTCAAACTCTTAGTGACACATGATGAGGGGTCTGTACCCTATAGACTTACTGGTCTCTGCCCAAAACACTGAATTTGCAAGGCCCTGATTGCCTTTTATTGAGTGAAAATATCTGATTGCTGATTATCTTTTGAGATCTCAGGGAAAAGAAATTAATGAGGAAGAAGAAGAGTCAGAGTAACTAGTTCATGAAATATAAAGCTAAAAAAAATGTCTCTGAGAAAAGGTTTTCACTGAAAAGACAGTAGTAGAATCCATAAATTATTGTTTTCTGCAAAGGAAACAGAAAACGGTCCTCTTAAGAGAAAAGCTTTATCTTCCAGACTTTGGGTGAAGTGTCAATCTCTCAAAAATTGGACACTTCTAGTTCTGACCAATTGATTTCAGCTGCTTACCAACTAGCCTCTCGTGTCCAGAAATTTCTATGATTTTTCTTCAGTGCTACATGGTGTTTCCCAATATCAATGGGATTGTTTTAAGAATATTTATTTGGAACATTAAATGTCAATTTTCAAGTAAAAAGCTATTAAATTCTTCTAATTAAAAAAATAAAGAAAATAGTGGTGAGAGTGGGCACCCTTGTCTTGTTTCTGATTTTAGAGGAAATGCTTTCGGTTTTTCACCATTGAGAATAATGTTTGCTGTGGGTTTGTCATATATGACCTTTATTATGTTGAGGTAGGTTCCCTCTATGCCCACTTTATGGAGAGTTATTGTCATAAATGGGTGTTGAATTTTGTCAAAAGCTTTTTGTGCATCTATTGAGATGATCATATGGTTTTTCTCCTTCAATTTGTTAATATGGTGTATTACACTGATTGATTTGCATATACTGAAGAATCCTTGCATCCCTGGGATAAATCCCACTTGATCATGGTGTATGATCCTTTTAAGGTCTTGCTGGATTCAGTTTGCTAGTATTTTGTTGAGAATTTTTGCGTCTATGTTCATCAGTGATATTGGCCTGTAATTTTCTTTTTTTGTGATATCTTTGCCTGGTTTTGGTAGCAGGGTAATAGTGGTCTCGTAGAATGAGCTTGGGAGTGTTCCTCCCTCTGCAATATTTTGGAAAAGTTTGAGAAGGATAGGTGTCAGCACCTCTCTAAATGTTTGATAGAATTTGCCTGTGAAGCCATTTGGCCCTGGACTTTTGTTTGTTGGAAGATTTTTAATCACAGTTTCAATTTCATCACTTGTGATTGGTCTGTTCATATTTTTTATTTCTTCCTGGTTCAGTCTTGGAAAGTTGTACCTTTCTAAGAATTTGTCCATTTCTTCTGGGTTGTCCATTTTATTGGCATAGAGTTGCTTGTAGTAGTCTCTTATGATCCTCTGTATTTCTGCGGTCTCCGTTGTAACTTCTCCTTTTTCATTTCTAATTTTATGGATTTGAGTCCTTTCCACTTTTTTCTAGATGAGTCTGGTTAAAGGTTTATCAAATTTGTTTATCTTCTCAAAGAACCATCTTTTAGTTTTATTGATTTTTGCTATTGTTTTTTTCTTTTCTATTTCATTCATTTCTGCTCTGGTATTTATGATTTCTTTCCTTCTACTAACTTTGGGTTTTGTTTGTTCTTCTTTCTCTAGTTGCTTTAGGTGTAAGGTTAGGTTGTTTATTTGAGATTTTTCTTTTTTCTTGAGGTAGGATTGTATTGCTATAAACTTCCCTCTTAGAACTGACTTTGCTGCATCTCATAGGTTTGGGTCATCGTGTTTTCATTGTCATTTGTTTCTAGGTGTTTTTTGATTTCCTCTTTGATTTCTTCAGTGATCTCTTTTGGAAGTCCTAGCCACAGCAATCAGAGAAGAAAAAGAAATAAAAGGAATCCAAATTGGCAAAGAAGAAGTAAAATTTTCACTGTTTGCAGATGACATGATACTATACATAGAAAATCCTAAAGATGCCACCAGAAAACTACTAGAGCTAATCAATGAATTTAGTAAAGTCTCAGGATACAAAATTAATGCACAGAAATCTCTTGAATTCCTATACACTAACAACGAAAGATCAGAAAGAGAAATTAAGGAAATACTCCCATTTACCATTGCAACAAAAAGAATAAAATACCTAGGAATAAACCTACCTAAGGAGGCAAAAGACCTGTACACATAAAACTATAAGATACTGATGAAAGAAATCAAAGATGACACAAACAGATGAAGAGACATACCATGTTCTTGGATTGGAAGAATCAATATTGTGAAAATGACTATACTACCCAAAGCAATCTACACTTCAGTGCAATTCCTATCAAATTACCAATGGCAATTTTCACAGAACTAGAACAAAAAAATTTACAATTTGTATGGAAACACAAAAGACCTCAGATAGCAAAAGCAATCTTGAGGAAAAAAAAAAAATGGAGCTGGAGGAATTAGGCTCCCTGACTTCAGACTATAATACAGGGCTACAGTAATCAAGACAGTATGGTACTGGCACAAAAACAGAAATACAGATCAATGGAACAGGATAGAAATCCCAGAGATAAACCCATGCACCTATGGTCACCTAATCTATGACAAAGGAGGCAAGAATATACAATGGAGCAAAGACATTGTCTTCAATAAGTGTTGCTGGGAAAACTGCACAGCTACATGTAAAAGAGTGAAATTAGAACACTCCCTAACACCATACACAAAAATAAACTCAAAATAGATTAAAGATGTAAATGTAAGGCCTCTATGAGGAAAACATAGGCAGAACACTCTTTGACATAAATCGCAGAAAGATCTGTTTTGACCCAACTCCTAGAGTAATGAGAATAAAAACAAAAACAAACAAATGGGACCTAATTAAGTTTAAAAGCTCTTGCACAGCAAAGGAAACCATAAACAAGACGAAAAGACAACCCTCAGAATGGGAGAAAATATTTGTAAATGAAACAACGGGCAAAGGATTAATCTCTAAAATATACAAACAGCTCATGCAGTTCAATATCAAAAAACAAAAACAACCCAATCAAAAAATGGGCAGAAGATCTAAATAGACATTTCTCCAATGAAGACATACAAATGGCCAACAAACACATGAAAAGATGCTCAACATCACTAATTAGTAGGGAAATGCAAATTAAAACTACAATGAGATATCACCTCACACTGGTCAGAATGGCCATCATCAAAAAATCTACAAATAATAAATGCTGGAGAGAGAGTGGAGAAAAGGGAACCCTTTGGCACTGTTGGTGGGAATGTAAATTGATACAACCACGATGAAGAACAGTAAGGAGGTTTCTTAAAAACTAAAAATAGAACTACCATGTGACCCAGCAATCCCACTACTGGGCATATACCCAGAGAAAACCATAATTCAAAAAGTCACATGCACCCCAATGTTGATTGCAGCACTATTTACAATAGCCAGGACATAGAAATGTCCATCAACAGAGGAATGGATAAAGAAGATGTGTTACATATATACAATGGAATGTTACTCAGCCATAAAAAGGAATGAAATTGGGTCATTTGTAGAGACGTGGATGGACCTAGAGACTGTCATACAGAGTGATATCATATATTAACGTATATATGTGGAATCTGAAGAAATTGGCATAGATGATCTTATTTACAAGGGAGAAATAGAGACACAGACATAGAGAAAAAAATAAATAAAAAATAAAATAAAGAAAAATTCAACAAAGAACACCCCAGTGTACCTATCCCCTATAATATTAAAATATTAACATTTTGATATTGTTTCATCAAGCTATTTTTTAAAATACACTATAAATAGTTGGCTTCACCTCTCCAGAAACAATGTCTATCATGAATATGATGTGTATCCAATTTGTGTCTCTGAATTTTTAATAAATTGGTTAACAGATACACACTACTATACATAAAATAAACAACGAGGACCTACTGTATAGCACGGGGAACTATATTCAATATCTTATAATAATAACCTATAATGGAAAAGACTCTGAAAAAAAAATATAATGGAATCACTTTGCTGTACACCTGAAACTAATATAACATTGCCAATCAACTATACTTCAATGATTTTTTTAATTTGTATATTTTGATAGATGTAGATCTGGTTCTTTTAATTGTGTTATAGTACTCCATCATACACAAATAATATAACTTTATATATTCCCCTGCTGATGGACCTAAAAGTTGTTTTCAGCTTTTCATTATTATAAATAATGTGTTGTATATGTATTCTTGTGCAGATATGTGAGAGTTTTCCCCCAGGTATATACCTAGATATAAAATTGCTGGGTCATCAATTCCTTAAATCTTAACTTGCATATTTCAATACATATTTTAATAAAACCTAAAATTTTTCAGCATCTCTCTCCTTTCTTGAAAAACTCAAGAATCACAACCTTTTAACTAGCTCCTGAACTTTCGCTATCTCCCAACTTCCATTTTTTTTTTGTCTAAATGTTAGTTCCACGATTTGTTTATATCTAATAAGTTATGTTTATAGTCAATATTTAGTTACAAATACATTTTAATTATTTTTTCATTTAAGATGAATCCATCTGTTTTTGCTCAAGTGCATCCCTTTAGCCATGGTCTATGGGTGGCCTACTTGAGAAGTCAGAAAATGTCTTTTTGTTTTTTTACACTTAGTCTTCAATGATGGCTAAGCTAGACAAATATGTCTAAAACTGACAGTTATGTTTTCTTAGTAATTTGAAGATATTACACCATTGACTTGTGGGCATCTATTGTAGTTGACAGAAATTCACTATCCATCTAATTATAGTTCCTGTGAGGATGCTCATCCTTCTCTCTCTGGTGGTTTTATTCTGATACCCTGTAGTTTCACTATGACATATCTGCATGTGAAATTATTGTTTCATAGTTCTCAGTAAACTTTTTAAAAATTAATTTATTTATGTATTTATTTTTGGCTGTGTTGGGTCTTTGTTGCTGCAAGCAGGCTTTCTCTAGTTGCAGTGAGCAGGGGTTACTCTTCATTCTGGTGCGCGGGCTTCTCATTGCAGTGGCTTCTCTTGTTGCGGAGCCTGGGCTCTAGGCGTGTGGGCTTCAGTAGTTGTGGCACACGGGCTTCAGTAGTTGTGGCACGAGGGCTCAATAGTTGTGGCTCGCAGGATCTCAAGCGCAGGCTCAGTAGTTGTGGTACACAGGATTAGTTGCTCCGCGGCATGTGGGATCTTCCCGGACCAGGTCTCGAACCCGTGTCCCCTGCATTGGCAGGCGGATTCTTAACCACTGCACCAGCAGGGAAGTCCCTCAGTAAACTTTTATACTCTAAGAAATTTAGAGTGTCTTTTAGAACTGTACATATAGAGAAATGCACATAATAACATATCAGTGGATGAATATTCAAAAACAAAACATACACAAGCAGCACTAACAGCAATAAATAGAACATTATGGTGATCCCAGAATCCCCCCATATGCTGCCGTCCAGTTGCTTCCTGTCAAGTGTGCTCTTTTGTGTTTGTCTTTTTTAACACAGTGCTGTTTGAGAGTTTCATGCATATTGTTGGGTGTATTTGTAGATAGTTCATTTTCAATGCTGTATAGTATTCCATAATATGAATATATGACATGTAATATAGTGGTCCTGGCTCTGGTCCCTTGCCACATGTGGTTTTCTCAGTTCCTATTAATTCAGTGGAATCATTCCTGCCCAACTTGGAACCCAGGAGGTTTATGGATTCAGTTCTCATTTATAGCTGTATGTTTCTGTTCCATTTTTGGCTCACAGAGAGACGTTTATCAGTCTTTTGAGCAAGTCTATGTCTATTTTATTTACTTATTTATTTATATTTATATATACACATATGTATATATGTGTATACCTACACGCACGTATTCTACCTATTACAGCCATAGGCTCAGAAGAGTAAGATGTAAACTCACAGAACCAACCTGGTAATCTCTATTCCTTTTTAATTTTTGTGGGAGAGCATAACTTTTCAGATTTTATCATGAAGGAAGGCTCGTTTTGTGTTTGTGCATCTCATACATATGTATGCATGTATATATATGTATATATATATATACAGGTATATTTATATGACTTAAGTCTTAATGACTAAGAAGCTGGTTCTCTCTTTGTAAAAAAAATACGTAGTTCTGCAAAGAAAACAGAGAATTGCCTTCTTTAGAGAAAAACTTTGTCTTCCAGACTTTGGGGGAAGTATTGATCCCTCAAAAATTAGACCCTTCTGGGTCTGACCAATAAAACATACATATGTGTTTTATTACAAAGAGAGAACTAGCTTCTTAGAGTTACTAACGGACAAGGTTTCTAGCTAGAATTTAATGTCATAGTCTAATTTTTGAAGTGTTTATATTTATAGTTATATTCTATGATATTCAACGATGTAAATGTTTACCATAATAGAGAAATAAAATTTTGTGTTTAAATAAACTTTAAATAAAATGGAGGCACAATAAATAAAATAGTTATTTAATAATAGTTCAAATGGTAAATGAATAATCAAAAATCATGAAGGTGGTGAGTGAATTATTTAAGTTTGGGAAACATTACATTAACAGACTTGACAGCTCAACTTTAATTTCTTCATTTAAAATACAAACACCAGGTCTATATTCACCTTTTGGATCAAAGGCAAGCCCACCTGCAGAAAACCTACAGCTGTAGCTGCTTTCTCTTGTACATCATTCCTTGCCCCAATCTTTCTCCTTTCAATCAGTGTTGATAAACTGCACCTAATCTCATAGGGTCACTGTGTTTCCATTTCTATTGCGTACAAACATTTTCAAAGATATCCTTGGAAGGAAGGCACTGTTAACCCAAGGAATGTATACATTATATAATTTCAGGCAGCATATCAAGCAACCTTGATGAGCATCTGAACCTCACTCATGGTTTAGTCCATGAAAGGCAAATGGGTATGAACTTACACAGTAGCACCAATTTAAGGATAGCTGCTTTCTGCACTGCTGTGTTCAGAAGGATTCTGAGGGAAAAATTGGATTATTAGGAATGAGTGCCATGAGCACGGATGTTTGAAGTATCAGAATTTGTGCTATGTGTTTGCCATCCTTGATTAAAAGAGCAATGAATAGTCCTGACCTTCTATGATCTCGGATGCCTACAAAGAAGTCCTTAGAATGCTTCAGTATGAGTTAGTATATTTAAGAAAAAGAGAAAAACAAATACAGTATGCTAACACATATATATGGAATCTCAGGAAAAAAAAAAAAAGGTCATGAAGAACCTAGTGGCAAGACGGAAATAAAGACACAGACCTACTAGAGAATGGACTTGAGGATATGGAGAGGGGGAAGGGTAAGATGTGACAAAGTGAGAGAGTGGCATGGACATATATACACTACCAAATGTAAAATAGATAACTAGTGGGAAGCAGCCGCATAGCACAGGGAGATCAGCTCAGTGCTTTGTGACCACCTAGAGGGGTGGGATAGGGAGGGTGGGAGGGAGGGAGATGCAAGAGGGAAGAGATATGGGAACATATGTATATGTATAACTGATTCACTTTGTTATAAAGCAGAAACTAACACAGCATTGTAAAGCAATTATACTCCAATAAAGATGTTTAATAAATAAATAAATAAATAAAATAAAATAAATGGAATAAAGCATGATTTATGATATTCCAGGTACGTTTATTGGAAAAAACCAACTCCTATCTTACAGTAAAATTAAATGAAAATACTTGAAGAAAATTGATTAATAGGGAGGGAGTGCAAAAAGTGTATGGCAGGTATTTTGTAGCTTTTTAATAGAGCAGTTTCATTTTTTAAATCACCAATCTTAGAGAAAATGCCTTACCAGAAAAAAAAAGTAAGTTGTCATAGTAACTCAGTGCTAGAACCTCCACACAGACCAAATTTAGCAGAGCTATACTTATTGCTTAATCGTACAAACTATTCATTTGACAAAAGAAAAGAAGATGTGAAATGAGATTTATCTTGTACCTACTATGTGTGAGGTGCTTTACACAGTTTCCTCATTAATCATCATAAGAATCCAGCAAAGAAGGTATTATTACCTTCAGTTTAACAGATAAAGAATTTGAGGTCCAGCCTGGCCATTTACTTGCCTTATATCACAGCATAATTGGAGGAGCAGGGCTCTGAACATAGGTCTCCCGAAAGCCTATGATTTTAAAGGACTTTGAATAGCCCTACTTTCTACCTCACTGAGCCACACTGTCTTTTTGGAGGCTATAGAAAGATGCCGCTGCCATTCTGAAAGGCAAGTGTGGTCCAATGAACATCAGGATCTTTTACACTAAAGACATAATACAAAGTGAAAAGGGCATTTTCTTTGTCAACAATATTACTCACTGGAGGATTGGTGGACTGCCCCTATTCTTCCTGGGTGACAGTAAGATTCATGAGGGAAGCAGCTGGTCAATTTCTTATTTGTCTTGTTCAAACTTGTTCCAAAATCTACAAAATTTCTTTCAAATCAGACATTTTAAAGTTGGACACAAATCATTAATTCCAATTTATATGTCCTCTCATTTATTAAAGAAATATTTATTTAGTGTCACTATGCATCCAGGACTGTGCTAGGTCTTCAGCACTATAGAAAACTAGTCCAGTAGGCTAAAACATTCTTCTGCCACATGACATTAGCAATAATTCTCAAGTTTACCAAGGCCAAATAAGTCCACTGAAAACCCCCAGTCTCCTTTCATACATTAAACCATTCCCCAATTAAATTAAATCTTTGCTCAAAAATTGAATCATTTGTACTCAAGCGAAATTCCAGTGTGAGCCATCTTGAAATTTGGTCACCTGTGGATTTTTAGCAGACAGGGAAGTAAAGCAAGCTGACTGAATACTAATAGAGAATTTGACCTGAGTGGGAATTAGATGATCTCTCTCATTTCAAGATGCCTTAAAGAATCAATGAAAGAGCAACTGAAATGTAGCGTGTCTGTTCTGGAGGCCTGTGATTGGCCCTAACAGCCGCAGGGGATGGGGAAATCCCATTGACCTAGTTTGCTGCGGACTCATAGCACTAGGGATTAGCCCAGCCATTGCTAATGTGCTGATAGGATGAGGTGAATTGGGTTCCAGCCTAGTTCCCACATAGCATTAAAGACAGAAATGTCTTCAACAACCACCCACAGACTATGGAATAAACCCAAACTTCTCAATCAAACTGGCGTCAAATCCCTGCCTCTCTTCCAATCTCCTGTTATTCCTCATTATAAACCCTGTGCTATAAGTAAGTGCTTTCTAGCTCTGTGACCACGGATACGATTTTTTTCTTTTCTTTTCTTCCTTTTCTTTTTCTTTCCTTCCCCCCTTTTTTTTTTCTTTCCTACCTCTCTGAGTCTCAGTTTCCCCATCTGCAAGATTGGAATGATATTAGTGCTTACTTCTCAAGTTCTTGGATGATTAAATAAGTTAATGCAAGTAAAGCCTCGTCAAGTAGCAGCTGATGCTACCACCACTACCAATCATTCTATTTTTGCCAACAGCTAGTCTTACAGATCAGTATTATGTTTACCAAAGGCAAACATGTCCACTGAAAACCTCAGTCTTGTTTTTCACACAGCAAACCATTCCCCAATGAGGCTAAATCTTTGTTCAGAAATTGAATCATTTGTACTCAAGGGAAATTCTAATGTGAGTCATCTTGAAATTTGGTCACGTGGACGTTCAGTATGATTTAAGCATTCCTGCCTCCATGTCTGACTCCTGCCTAAAAATGCTTTCCCGTTCCTCATTGTTGAGGCAAGTCCAAATCAGGTACTGAAAGCCTAGTATAAATCCTACCCACCCATGAATCCTGAACTGCTCTCTGCATCCCACAGTGATCACTCACCTTGACACTCATCATGTATTTCTATTATATTTTCATACAAAATATATCTCTCATTGAGAAGATTCAGCCCTGTGAGGGCAGCAGATAAATTGCCTACTTTATTTTTAAATCTCTCCAAGCATCTACCTAGAACAATTCCTTGAGTTTCCAGGATTGTGTCAGTTGATGAACTCAGAGGGCTAGCTAAGCCTTTAAAACAGCCAAAGAAGCTTATTCCTGAGGTCTGAAATTCAACGAGCCAATCATGTTGCTGCCCCATGTTAACTGCTTACCAATGTAAACAGAGAATTTGGTCATGGAATTTGAGACTCATTCTTGACATTTATTATTATAAAACTCTGGTACCCACCCCCTACTCACGAGCATGACTTGTATTTTCCGTCATGGACAATATTTAGGTGTCCATTCTATGCTTGCTTACTTAACATTAGATCACGTCCCAGTCCTCCTCTGCCAGCCTTTCTTTCTTCCACAAATATTTGTTGAGTGCCTCCCACATGACAGACGCTTTGTCGGATGTACAAGATACAATGATGAACGTGACAACCATGGGTCCTGCTTTTATAAACTTGCAGTGCATCTGGGACTAAAAATTAGTAGCAACCATGACATGTTGAACAATCTCAGAGAGTGACTAAAAATAAATTTGTCTTTGGAGAAACTCACACCCCTCCCGGCCCTATTTTTAGCATACTAAGTTGGAAACAGCAGTACACTCTCACCCTTGAAACTAACCACTTTCCAGAGATCATGGGAATTTGCCCATGCTGCTTCATGAAAAGATTCAGCGTGATAACTGTAGATACTGAATGCAGCTCCTTACTATCTTTATTGACAGAGGTGTTATTTCAATGTGAATAACGGTAATGCAATCAATAGTTAAAAAAAGGAAATGCCTTATTCCTTACATGCATAGCAGACAGCCTTGAGACAATGTAGCTGGATAGTTAGTAAAGTGTCTGAGGAGGGGGATATCATTTTCCCCCTATCTCCCAATGCACCCTGGTATTCAAAACTCATCCGTATTTCCAGATGCAAACAATTCCCTTGTTTGGATCATCAAACCAAGAAACATCTTCTCACATCATTAAAACATGCAGCTCTTCCAAGGTGGCCACTCATGCTAGCTAAGAAAGGTACAATCCATACTACAGAAGAATTATGCACGAGTTAGGGCTGAGAGTTACACTTGGGTAAAATCCTCAATTACTGTAGCTTCATTAATGCATTCTCCGTGTTTTACTGCTGAGTCACTGTTCTGAATAAATTGTGCTCTCATGCATGCACTCAAAGAAATGACAAAATTCTGAATGAATAAGCAGTCAGCACCCGGGAGAGATTCTTCAAGCTACAGTTATTCAGAACTTCCTGTATTTGTCACAATGGGAGGAATAAGAACATGGAAATTTCATAGAACCACAGAATCTCAGGGTTAGAAGAGACTGTAGTGGTCATTTGGTCACCCCCTTCTCAGATCCTCCCCCATCCAATGGATAAATCCTCACTACAATAATCTCCATGAAATGGTCACAGAGGATTGCACAAACAATTCTTAGCACAAGAACCTCGCTACCATTTCCTGACATGTTCCTTTTCATTAATCATTACACAATTTTTATTTATGCTTAGCTAAAATCTGTCTTCCCATAGGTCCTCATTCTCCTCTCTAGGGCCACACAAAGTCATTCTAATTCTTCTTCCAAATAATAGTCTTAATATTTAAAGAGCTGCCACATATTTCATCCTGTGAAATACGTACAACAATGTCAAGGAGAATGAGGGCTGCAAAAAGGTCATGGCACTTCTACATCAGGAAAGCTATTAGGAAACCATGACAGTTGGGTTTCATTAGCATGGAAGATACGGAGATATGAGGAGACCAGGAGGGGTAGCCTTTAACCACCAGCTTCACTAACTTCCTCAGCATTGATGGATCCCAAACTTGCTCCTTCCTCAGCAGGCAGCCCTGCCATCTATCAAGTTGCTCAAACTATAAACTACCTCGCTCTTACCCTTCACACACAATCCATCACCTATGTCCTAAATATACTTTGAATATATTCACTTATTTTTATTTTTACTTCTACTATCCTAGTCCAAGCTATTATACTTTATCTAAGCTTATCCTTTCTCATGACTAGTCACTCCCACTTCCATGCTTGCCTGCTTCTACTCTAAATTGCAAATCAGATCACATTACACCCCTGCTTCAAACCTTTCTAAGGTTTCCGGCTGCTTTCAGATGGAGACCAATGTCCCTAACACGGCCATCAAGGCTCTGCCTCTTCTAACCTCTCTCAGCTTCCTCTGCTCCTTCTTCACACTGGCCTTCCTGCTGTTATTCTTAGATCAAGAAAAGGTAGAGAAAACTAGTCTAGGAAGGAGATTGAAAAGGAACAGTCACAGGGGAAATAAGAGAAACAAATGTATGTGTTGTCACGTCAAGAGAAGAGAGAATTTTAATAAAAACAACTTTATTGTTGTTTTAATAAAAACAAGTTTCTAGGTAAAAATGTTAGTGGCACAGACAGGTTGCAGCAAGGTGAGGCAAAAGTTGAAGGTGAGGGAAGGGAGCAAGGCAGCTAGGAAGAGTCTAGAAGGAGAAGCAACATCCAAATAGAAAATGTGTTTCTTTTTGAAATAGTAAGGTCCTAATAGAAAAGGCAAAGTTAAGGAAACATGAAAGGAGCTGGCTGATTAAACGAGGTTCCTGAGAAGGTAAGAAGTGAGATCAAGGCAGCACAAGATTATGCAAAATAGCTACCACAGTGTTTATATATAGTGAGTCCTCAAGGAGCAATTTAAATATAAGGATAATTGGTATTGATATTCTTCTTATGAGAAGGAAAAATAAAAATTTAAAGATAAAGGAGGAAGGTAAGGAGAAGGGAATTCTTATTGCATGTCTAAATATATAATAAACTATAGATTTAAGGAAGCTACCTGTGAAATGTAAGCAAAACTTTAAAACCTTTTATCAAGTGTACTTTTCACACTAAATCAGTATGCATTTACTTTAGTCTTCAGACTTCACCCAGACTCGATCATAAAAATCACTCCTGCTTTTCTGTGCCTCCCCATCTACCAAGAATGATACTTGTTAGCATCTCAACTTGTTAATCCCACACTAAGTTGGAGACTGTTCTTTCACATTTCACTTTGTCTTAAAGGAAGAACTGAGACTTTGACCCATTGTATGAACCTGTAGCTCACTGACATCTTATTCACTGACATCTTATTTAAAGATTTAAATTCAGTTTATTCAAATCAAAAGTGTGCACCAGTAGATCATGTTGTTATTTAGCCAGTATCTGAAGCTTAAAGAAATTTTTAAAAATATGTATATCCGCAAAGGCCAAGTTTAGAAATAGTACTGAGGTTACAGTTGCCCAGAAAAATTATTGCTACTATTTGCAAATGGAAAAGTACAAGTCAGCTTCTTATAGGAGGACCTCTGGCCTGAAAAGAGATTAGGGGTCTGGAAGGTGATTAACTGTAACTTTTTTGAAACCAACTACTCTGAAAATTTTTGTCAAAGATTTGTCTAAAATAAGACATTGTGGACCTTATTAGAACTCTCATCTTATTAAAAGAGATGAATTAAGAACGTTCCCAACTGTCTCAAGATATCTTATTTCTACTAAATGGTAATCCCCATGAAAGCAATGAATATCTTCTCTTTTTAAAATCCAAAACTTCTGGCACATGGCAGGATATTTTATGAATTAATTAATGAATGAGACCAATGCCTTAAATAAAGAGAACTAGTCAGGCCGTTGCCTTTTATAAAAATACATTCTATATATTTTAAAATTAACATTGTGTGAAGTAGCAGAAAGAGAAGAGGAGGTAAATAACTACAGGTCTGAATCACATCTCTGGCACTTACTATTTAGCTGTATTAGCTTGGGCAAGACATTTAGTCTTTTTGTACCTTAGTTTACACATGTGTGAAATGGGTCAATGCAACGTATTTCATAGAATTATTAAAGGGATTAAATAAAGTACCCCATATAAGCACCTAGCACAGCTCTTGAAATATAGTAGGCATAAAATAAATATTTGTCCCTTCCAATTCTTCCCCTGAAAAGAAGCATAAAATGCAATTGTTGCTCTCAAAAATCCCAAATCCAATAGGAGGATATAAATATATAAAAGTACAAATGATATTGAATAACATCAAAATAAATTATAAAAACTACAGTAAAGTACAAGTAATGTTAGAAGACTGAAGGAAAAGAATGCTAGCTTACAAATAGCTGGTGGAAGTAACAAGTAGCAAACACAATAGAATATGAAGAAATAATATCAAGCAAATATTTTCCTTCTTTTTCTTCTCTCTTTCCATTCTACAAGGTTCTTCTATAACATGTGACATTTCTGGCAAAATACCTCTGATGTCTTCATCCTCCTCAGCACTATATAATTTAACATCCATTGCTAAGGATAACAGTCATGAACCAGCACAGCCAATGAGGAGGAGAGGCAAGGTTAAAAAAAAAAAAAAAAAAAAATCAGCTGGCTTACTTTCTTCTTGAGAAAAGTACAAATTATTATTCAGGATTTAAGACTTGGGTCAAAGGTCATTTCCTCTATGTGGCCTTCCCATCTTCTCAGACAGACCCATTTATGTGCTTCTCTGGCATTCCCGCCCCTCACGTCACTGTCACATCCATACATGTAATCTGAACACACTGGGAGCTCTTCAGTGGCATAAACTTGTTGTAGTAATCTCGGCACCCCGACCCCCGGGGCTTAACACAATGTTTTGCACACAGTCAGAAATCAATAAACATTTGTTCAGTGAGAAAACAAATGAATTTCAACTTCTTTTAAATCCTTTTATATTTATTGTCTTGACTCACGAGTTAGCATTGAACAATATGCCTTCTTGCTGTCTTGTTTCACATGTATTAATCATATCTTTACAATAATACTGTAAACTCCTTCAGCTGTGGTCCACACAGTCTGTTTCCTTGTTTCTGTCACCACCCAACTCTACCCTCAGTGGGTCCCAGCACAATAGCAGAGAAAGCTCATTAAGTACCTGCTGATTGACTTACCCCTAGAAAGTAATTTTCTGACAATTGAAGCAAGAGCTTCATTTGCAGGTAGAATATATTTTCTGCATATATACCAGGATTTTCTATTGTTTAAAAATAGAAAGCTATCTTAAGGGTACTTTCATTCACACCATTAATCATATTCCCCTCCACCTCCTGTCAGAAAGCTATCTCATGTGTGTACTGTACTTCCAGGGTTTACTGGTAAAGAAATCTATCTGATGAATCATCTAATGGTGTCTGTAAAAGAATCATAAATGACACCTGTGTTAGCAATAACAACAGCCCAAATTCTGCCTTCTTTTCATCTGCCAGTCTACTGGCAGCTTGGCCCAGTAGCTAGTATCCTAGAATATTGTGTTTTAGCATCTAATCCAAAACACTTCACATGAGATACAAAAGTCAAATAAGAAAAATGAAAACATTAAAGAGAAGAGAATTCTCTCCAAAGCCAAATGGTAATTGGCTTAGCCAAGAAGGGAAGAGCTGGGGGAGATATAAATAATAAGAGTAGAAAAGGCACAAGCTTTGAGTCAGAAAGAACCTTCAACTATTTATTCATCATGTATCTATTTACTGAACACTTACTATGTGCCATGCACTATGCTATGCGCTAGGGGCAAAAATGAAAAATAGATGCAGTCCGTACTTTTAAGGAGCTCACAGTTGATAAGGAGACAAAGAAGTAAACAAATAGCCAGAACTCAATATGAGAAATATCACAAGTGGTAGATGGTAGCAGAAAAGGCTGTTATAGGAACAAGAAATTGGGTGCCCTTCTCATGTTGGAGGGTCAGAAAGCTATTTCCAGGGGTGTAATCTAATCTGAGAACCAAAATATAGAAAAAAACGGCTTGGTACAAAGGGACAGCTGAGAAAGGAGAAAGGAGATCAGCATGTGTAGAAGAATCCCAGAAATAAGATAGACTGTGTGATGTTTATTCATGAGCCTGAGAAAAGTTCAGCATGGCTGGATTTACATCCCAGCTCTGCCACCAGCTGTGTCACTTCTGATATCACTAAATCCTTCTAAGTCTCAGTTTCCAATCATTTGAACCCTTTACATTCATACTACTGACACAGAAACTGGCACCTAGAGGGGGTTTAAGGAATATTAGTGCCTTTCTGCCTCTTTGCCCTCCTTTTGTGAGCAAAGAGACAACCTCAGCCCAAGCCCCAAATCCCTGCTTCCTGTTCTTTCCTTCCTGAGGAGTTCATTAGCCAATTCACATTGGCTCAAGATTCACCTGACCATTTAAAGAACTGTGCCCTTTTAATGCAGACCCTTTTATCACAGTTCAAAGCTGACCTTTAGTTTTCCAGGCTTGGCTGTTTATGTGCATACAAAAGTTCACAATTCCATTTTCAAAAGTCTTCAGTCTAATGGATTATCCAATTACATTCTTCTAATGTTTCTGACCCAGTGCCAGGTCTTGCCATTCAGACCTTTCCCAAGGCTGCCCTCTCCATCTGAAATTCTCTTTTTGAGAAGGTCTGACAATTTTCCTCAATACAGCTCTGTATCTTTTTCTTCTCTTCCTTTATAATGTGTCCTCAGTTAAATGAGTATCTCAGATGGGCTTTCCTTTACCCTTTAACATACATTAATTTGTCCCAGAAAATGGAAACCATCCAAAACGGCATCATTATGTGATTATTAATTTTATTATTTCTCTCATTCTTTAATTCCTACATTCTTTTATTCACTCATTATTTACTCATTAAACTAATATGCATATTGTATACTTGCAAAGAACAAGACACTGTGCTAGCACCATGTGGTCTTCCATAAAGGAAACAGATAATTAAGAACTTCAAGGAGCTTAGAGTCTAATGAAAGAGATATAACAGGAACATGTGAAGTTAAGAAAATGAAGTTAATAAAGAATAGGATAAAAGAAATACAGCAAAAGAGGTATGGAAGTTCAAATAAAAGAACATGGGACTTGCATGAGGATCTAGGTTTAAAGGCTAGCTGTCCGGTTTTCTGCAGCCTTGAACCATTTGCTTAACCTCTCTGAGTTACTCTATATTTAAGAGGGAGACAGTTCTATGTCCTCATGCTTTTTTTAAATCTCTCTTGGTATGGCTTCACTGAAATAAAGCATATGAAATTTCTTTATAAACTGTACAGTTTTGGGTGATTTTAAGGGAACTGACTACTACCTGAGAAGGGGTACTCTCTTCAAGACAGTAGAGACCAATATATTGCACAGGTCAGTCACTTATACACAATCCTATTGAAGACTGATTGTCATAGGCAGGAGAGTTGCAAAGGTTATAGCTCAATTCTCCCAGTGCACATGTTTGCTTTGATGTACACAGTACTTTTAAAAGAGAATTTGAAAGCCCTCAGAAGGGATATGTGCTTTCCAGCTTAACTGATTCACCATCTAATTCTTCTCCGACCAGGCAAGAATTTACTACTGCTGTCAGATACCTGCAAAGAAGCCTTGAGTCAGCTCTGTCCTATCACTCTGAGGGCAGGCAGAATTTTTACATACACTTACATGCATTAGCCTAGATTTGTTACCTTGTCCTTCCTATAAAGGTTCTCCCTTGAACACACATAGTTTTACTGTTTTCCCTGCTGACTCTGCATTAATTATTTCTTTCTCTTTTCTTTACTATCTCCCTCCCTCTATCCTCTCAGTCAACACTGCCATCATATTTGCACCCACTGCATTATCTCCAAATAAACTTTAGAAGTTCAACAGCTTTAAGTAAGGAACTATGAGTTTTTCTGAACAATGCCTAAGCCACTTCAAGCCTACAAGCATATGTCATATTCTGGGCTAGATTCTGGCATGTGAACAAGCAATTACAGGGTAATGTGGCAGGTGTGGTAACAGAGATTCAGAGGATTGCTTTGGAGAGATGGAAAATAGAGTCGTTCATCCTTCCTGAGAAGGTCAGAGAAGACTTTACAGAAGAGGAGACAGTATTTAAGGTAGCCCATGAATAGTGAGAAGAATTTTCCCAAGTGGAGAAAAAAAGAACAGGGTTTAAGCAAAGCCATGGGGATTGGAAAATTCAATACACTGGGGAGTGAATGGAGTGAATTATTTATACATAGAAATAATCTTCCAGGGCAGATTAATAAACCACATTTGGACTACTCTAAGGAAAAACTGCCTAAAGGTCTTTTAAAAGGTCTTGACAGAGGCTAGACTCTCTCTTCTCTATTACTCCTGTGAAGCAACTGTATTTAATATAAAACTTTACAGCCCAACACAGACGATGGCCAGAGTGTGACCACCCCTGACTCTTGCTGCATCCATGGCACATGCTGCTAATCAATCAAGGCATTCATTTCTACGAAGTCTGGATACAGCCTCAGAATCCTTCCCAGTAGAGATTTCTATAAGGCCCTCTATCAATTGGTCAGAGTTGGCACTTGAAATGAAACCTATTTTCATCTCAGTTCTAGGATGTTTATTGAAAGGGAGGGGTGACCTTGAAATATATATTTATAACCCCGAAGAAATCCTTTCACTAAACCCCATATCTGGGCATGCAGAGCCCATGAATGCATTTCTGCCATACCTATCTTAGGTTGTGTGAGTCCGTGACTCAGAGTGGCCCTCTTGCGGGAGGGAGTCTGGACACTAAATATCTAGGAGAAAATGTCAGATTTCAATCATCCAAAGTTCCAAATGTAGCCAAATAACCACAAAATCGACCATAGCTTTTTGAAAGTGGTAAGCATTATCAATTTTAAATTAATAAGAAAATGTTAGCCTATATTCTTTGACAAAAGCATCCTAGCAGCACAATTAGTATGGACAGGCTGCATAGAACAAAGCCACCAAATCAGTTTGAAAAGCTCCTATAACATATATGTAAATTAGCCACCAAAGCCAAAAATGCTTAGAAAAAAATCCACCTTCACACTTTGATTAAATGATTTCCTTCATAAGCATAAACAGTTTAGAGAAGAAAAGTCCAGGACTGATTGCTCAAACTCTCCAGGGTGAAACACAGTTTTTAAAAATCCTCAGCTTCACAAGGTATCCTTTGCCAGCCCTCCAAGGCACAACCTTAGAATCTGCTACAGGCTGCAGCAGCTGCCTGCTCACTTTCTCAGCAGTAAGAAATATGCTAAGCAGTGATTATCAACAGGGAAGAGGATCAAAAGGTTAGGGAATGATTACGCAAGATACCATTCCTTCTAACAATCAGTTTTCTGTAGAGGTTGTGAATGATGGAAGTCTGAGTAATCTCAAATTTCAATCAATTCCACGTGAGACTTGTCTATTCTGTGCTCCCTCTGTGGGAGCTCCCTTTGCTCTAGTTTTCTGGGCACACTGACAACGGGAGCTGTCATCATCAAAGTCAAGGTGATCTGCTACTAGAACCTGAGCCTGACCAAGTATATATCTGTCCCTTCCAAACCATAAAAAAAGACCACAAACCCATGGAAGGAGACCAAGACAAGACCAAAAAGATTCTCAGTCTGTCATGCAAAAAGAGGCTTGGAGTAAGTCTTCACTTGGAAGATGTGACTGGTATGAGCAAGATTACACTGAAGGAAGCTCACTGATTTCCATCGCAGAATCGGACTCCTGGGAATGGAAATCTCTACGATTTTGCAGACGCCGGTTGGAGTCTTGTCTTGCCACTTACTGGCTGTATGAGCCTGGATCACTCAACTTCACTGAACCATACTCTTCTCATCTGGGTGAGTGGAATCTGCTTCTTGCTCTGTTTATTTACAGGGTAATGATGAAGGACTAGGAGGGAGGACAGATTATAACAATTATAGATAAAATTTATCTCATATGGTCTCATTTAATCTTCGTTATAATCCTATGAAGCAGTTATTACACCATTTTTTTTAAGTGAAGAAACTGGGACCCAGAGAGATTGAGTGACAAGTCCAACGTGACCTAGCTGATAAGTGGAAGAAAAAGAGTTCAAGTCTTGACTCAAAAGTTAACATTCTTTTCACTGCACAATATCTACCTCTTTAGATTATAAAATTTTTAAAGTCAGGGGCCATACCTGGGCTCTCCTGGTATCCCTAGTCCCTAACACATTTATTACATAACAGGTATTCAGTAAAGATTTGTTGAATAAATGAATAATGTTTTTAAGGATATACATTGATTGAGCTCAACCTAGCTAAGCAAACATTGAATTGTACACCCTGTTGTCAGACACCTTGTTTCTAGTTAGGAGGTAGGAATTCAAAGATGAATAGTATTCACTTCCTGCCCTCAAGGGAGTCACCATGTAGTGACAGACACATATAGAAACAAAATCTACCTTCCACCAAAATCTACCTTTACGTCTATCATCTGCAGTTTCAGAGAATTTGCGAACTCCATCTCGAACACACACTGGAGGTGTTTGAAGTTCCTTCTCTGCTAGTCTTTGAGGTTTAACCAGAAGTAGGAATAGGGGCTCCTTTAGCTCGTAGCAGAGTGTGAGCCATGGGGAGCTGGGAGAGCTGTTTTCACTTACTACTTTAGGAATGTTAGGTAAGTTATGTTTGAGCTCCAAGATTCAAGTTTTGGAAGACATGCGGAACCAAATATTCGCCATGCTTTTTATAAGCCAGATTTTCTGTCTCCAGTTTGCCTTTGGTTTCTAGGGTTAAAAAACACCCATATTATCAAAACAAAGAAGATGCCTGAACAAAGTCAACATTTATAGAGGACTCAAAGCACAGGGAATTAGAGAAACATGATAAGCACAAAGTAGTAATGCTATCACTACTTAAACGAAGAGAGATAGGTGTCCTTGGACTAACATGGGCCACAAGAAGTCTCTGGCATTGAAAAATCTTTAGAATGCAAGGGATGCATCAAGAGCAAGGGAGTAAATGCAGAAAAAGTTGTAAGACCCTTGCCCAATAATGATTATGGAAGAGAGGCACGTGACTATCATGTTGCTGAAGATTTGCTAGGCTTGCACAAAATGGGGAGGTTCTATTAAGTTTGTTCCTGGTCTAGACAGAATATCTAATAAGGCTATCAAATCTTCTCTTGTTCAAATCCCAGGCTCACCAAGCAATTTGCAAGGGTAGAAAAATATTTTAAATAAATAAATAAGCTTTTTAGAACATATGTATTTTCTAATATTCCTTGTCCTTTGCTCCATTCAGTCAGCCAGGTCACTCTATATTCGTTGCCTCAAGTTAAGGGATGACACCAAAACAAACAAACAAACAAACAAGGATTCAATTTTTGGCTTCTGTGTTTTAAAAGTCTCTCTCTCAGCTGGAGAAACAGAAAGAACTCCCTGTAGATCTGGAAGAACACAGGGTAAGAAATGCCAAAACTTCCTACCTCCACGACTAAAACTCCCCTAGGCTAGGAGGAGGAGGACTTTGGAGGGGAATCAAGGAGTGTGTCAAAGTTACAGACACTTGAAAAAGCAGGGATGTATCAGGCTCAGTACAGTGGTGGGTCAGGGGGACATAGGCCTCCCACATAGACGTGTATGGCTCATTCACAAAAAGGATCTCAGAAAGGAGCTCAGGGAGGTGGCCAATATCTCAGAGAGGAAATGGCTACAAAGGTCATTTACTAGCTAAGTGCCTGGCATATAGTGGGTGCAACTGATTACTGGGTAATTGAATAGGGTCATACCTGGCAATACTATGCTCTTTCAGATTCTAGATCTGGGGACCAGGCCTTGATAACAGTGACTGAACTAAGATGCCAAGCCAGCATTTGGTTAATATCCCCTAAATGATGGGATATGGAAAACTTTGGATATCTGTGAGAAATGCTATCAACTAAGAGCAGGGAAAAGCAGAACTATACATTTAGGTTTCCACTTTGTTGTAGCTGCTGTGAGATCACGATTTCTCTGCACCTAGCTCAGCGCTGATCTGTCCATAGTGCATGCTGTACAGAATTGGACTTACAAGTCATGGATACATTCTTATTTCTCTCTTAGGCTTCATAGGATGGAAATAGCCATTAGGTGATGGCTAGTGGGTAACCTGTGGTGCCCGCAGTGCTGCCTCCTGCTCACTAAGAGGCTTGCCCTAATTTTAGGATTTCAGATGCAGTGAGCAGCACCTAACAGATAGCTGGATATGATGGCTGAGCCTTTTAGTGCCTTCATGTGTCACAGGAAAGTTGACAAGGTTGAGTTAAGATAGTTCTGTTTAATGCCATTTTTGAAATCAGTGTGGCTCTGGCAAACTCTGAAAGCTTGAAACTTACATAATCAAAATGGGGAACAAAGCTCCTTCCTGAATTTGGAATAGTGCTTCTATGGAAGCTATAAGTGTGACACACTTTAAGAATCTGACATATAACCAAAAGCATGCAGAAAAGATGCTATATAAATCAAAAGATACTTAAAAACCTCCTGATAACATCGCTAAGAGAAGCCCTGTAATAAATCATTTTGTATAACAAATTTCTCCTTTTCTTTTTTCCAGACTACACTCTCCAAGGGGAGGGACTGTGTGCTCCCAACTTTTGAACTCCGGTGTCCAGCACCAACACTTGGCATGAGAGGTACCAAGAAGGCACTGAGTCGGTGTTTGGTAACGAACCTAAATAACCAGCCACTAATTTACCTATTTTGTGAATTTGAAATTTCAGTTTTTTCCTAAAGCAGGGTACTCAGAATATTTTGGAATATTTCCTGCAGTTTGGTAGAAAATGTATTTTTGGAAAAATGCTGGTGGAGGTACCTAGTTCCAGATCAGGACATTCAAAAAGAAAGAATCATTTACCTAACCAGAAAACCAAGACTTGATTACATATAGCACTTCCACTATACCCATATAGTCTATCACTATATGTGATAGTGACACTGTGGCACAAGTGTCAGTACAAAGATGGAACTACTCAATTCTGCTGGAGCATAGGTCTTATGTAAGGCTCCATGGAGAAGGCGGCCATGAAGTGATTCTGGAAGATGAGAAAGTGCCCCTCAGGTGACCAGGAAGAGGCAGGACGGGCACTACGCGCTAAGGGAGCCAGGGTAATGCACAGAGGTGTGGGAATATGAAACAGCACCATGTGTTTGAGGATGTGCAGAGTTTAGAATATCTAGAGCTTTAGGTTCAGTGACTACTGAGGAAAGATATAAATCTGAAGGGGTATAAAGAAAGAACCCAAAACTTACAGGGCTTCATATGTCAAATTAAGGAGTCTGAGACTTTATGCTATGAACAATGGAAGTTAATTGAAGCTTTTGTGGAGAGTCCGGGAGAATCTCATGATTAGACTTATGTTTCAGGAAGATCACTCTCAGCAACAGAGAGGATAGATTGTAAACCAGGAGGCAGGGAGAATCTTAAAGATACTACTGTGGTATTTCCATATGAGCTGCTGTGAGTGTAAACCCAGGCAACAGAGGATGAACAGGAGAGAAGGGAACAGCTAGTTTCAACCTCCTTAATTAAGCAAGTAGAATAAATGGGACTTGGATGTGGGAGACAAGGAGCAGGAGGAGGGTAGGTAGGAAGGTTTCCTGATTTATTGCTTGGGTAATTGAAGACATAAAACTACAATACACAGAGCTGAGACACACAGGAAATAGAGCAGATTTTGATGGAAATATATTAAGGACAATTGTATACATGTAAAGTATGGGGTACATATATGCCATCAAGGTTTACATTTAGATTTGTGAGTCAGTAACATTATTTCAAGCATAATATGAATAAATTACATCATCCAAGGAGAATGGATGGAGTTTATCAATACCTGGGAACAGCAGTATTTTAGGGGTAGGTAGAAAAAGAGGAGCCTCTAAAGCAGGTTGAGAACAGTCAGAGAGGTCAGAGGTAAAAATGGAAAAATCTGTTCCTCTCATTTTCTTCTTAACAAGGACTTTAAAAAGTGACCTAGAGAAAGAAAAGCCTAAGATATTCCAAGTAACTTTCAGAATAGGCCTGTTACAGTTCCTTTTCCTCTATACTAGTAGGTTATGAGAGAATGACATAAGAATGTCTTTTTTTTCCCCTTAAGAGAAAAATGTCTATTTGACTATCATTCCTGTTCATCACTTCTGAATCACTCCCCAAGAAATTCACAATAGTTGTTGACAATGATGGAGTGAAATGCCGTATAGATAAATAAGTATATGTGTATCTCTCTGCCTATTTACATAGTCATTACCATGTGTTTATAACATACACATTTATATATTAATATATATATACATACATCCCTACCTCATAATAGTAACTCTCTTGACCCTTCCTATTTATAATGTGACAAAATACAAATGTAATAAGCTCAGATTGTTAATATCACTCTTCTTCCTTCAGGGGAAAACATTCCCCTGACAAAAGAGCCTAGTACACCTTCCAGACATGAGCTCACAAAGAAAAAAAAAATCAAACAAACAAAAACAGAAAGTAAACTAATACTTTTTCAGAATCTATTATGAGGAAAAACTATTCTAAGTTCATTAGAAAACTAATCAGACCCCTCTCCAGACTTCTCATATAAGGATTTCAGACGGGTTCCTAGAGTCTTGTTTTTATAAAGCACCACAAGTAATTCTGATGCTGAATCAGTACAGGAAATCACTGACTGTGGAATTCTCAGGACCTCTAGAAAGCAACTGCCAGGGTAGTCTGGAGAGCCATTAAAAATAGAGTGCCTCAGAACTAGAACAAAAAAATTTCACAATTTGTATGGAAACACAAAAGACCCCAAATAGCCAAAGCAATCTTGAGAAAGAAAAATGGAGCTGGAGGAATCAGGCTCCCTGACTCCAGACTATACTACAAAGCTACAGTAATCAAGAGAGTATGGTACTGGCACAAAAACAGAAATATAGATCAATGGAACAGGATAGAAAGCCCAGAGATAAACCCACGCACCTATGGTCTACTAATCTACGACAAAGGAGGCAAGGATATACAGTGGAGAAAAGACAGCCTCTTCAATAAGTGGTGCTGGGAAAACTGGACAGCTACATGTAAAAGAATGAAATTAGAACACCCCCTAACACCATACACAAAAATAAACTCAAAATGGATTAAAGACCTAAATGTAAGGCCAGACACCATCAAACTCTTAGAGGAAAACATAGGCAGAACACTCTATGACATAAATCACAGCAAGATCCTTTTTAACCCACCTCCTAGAGAAATGGAAATAAAAACAAAAATCAACTAATGGGACCTAATGAAACTTAAAAGCTTTTGCACAGCAAAGGAAACCATAAACAAGACGAAAAGAACCCTCAGAATGGGAGAAAATATTTGCAAACGAATCAACAGACAAAGGATTAATCTCCAAAATATATAAAGAGCTCATGCAGCTCAATATTAAAAAAACAAACAACCCAATCCAAAAATGGGCAGAAGACCTAAATAGACATTTCTCCAAAGAAGATATACAGATTGCCAACAAACACATGAAAGAATGCTCAACATCATTAATCATTAGAGAAATGCAAATCAAAACTACAATGAGATATCATCTCACACCGGTCAGAATGGCCATCATCAAAAAATCTACAAACAATAAATGCTGAAGAGGGTGTGGAGAAAAGGAACACTCTTGCACTGTTGGTGGGAATGTAAATTGATACAGCCACTATGGAGAACAGTATGGAGGTTCCTTAAAAAACTAACAATAGAACTACCATACGACCCAGCAATCCCACTACTGGGCATATACCTGGAGAAAACCGTAATTCAAAAAGAGTCATGTACCAAAATGTTCATTGCAGCTCTATTTACAATAGCCAGGACATGGAAGCAAACTAAGTGTCCATCAACAGATGAATGGATAAATAAGATGTGGCACATATATACAATGGAATATTACTCAGCCATAAAAAGGAATGAAACTGAGTTATTTGTAGTGAGGTGGATGGTACCTAGAGTCTGTCATGCAGAGTGAAGTAAGTCAGAAAGAGAAAAACAAATACCGTATGCTAACACATATATATGGAATCTAAAAAAAAAAAAAGAAAATGGTCAGAAGAACCTAGGGGCAAGCTGGGAATAAAGATGCAGACCTACTAGAGAATGGACTTGAGGATACGGGGAGGGGGAAGGGTAAGCTGGGACAAAGTGAGAGAGTGGCATGGACATATATACCCTACCAAACGTAAAATAGATAGCTAGTGGAAAGCAGCCACATAGCACAGGGAGATCGGCTTGGCGCTTTGTGACCACCTAGAGGGGTGGGATAGGGAGGGTGGGAGGGAGGGAGATGCAAGAGGGTAGAGATATGGGGACATATGTATATGTATAACTGATTCACTTTGTTATAAAGCAGAAACTGACACACCATTGTAAAGCAATTATACTCTAATAAAGATGTTAAAAAATAAAAAATTTAAAAATTAAAAAAAAAATAGTGGAAGTGGGTGTAAACTCCAAAGCTTGGCTCTAGAGTTCACATTCTACATTTGACTCCTTCAATTTGAAGAAAAAAATCTATTGATCTGAAAAAAAAACCCAAAACCAAAATAAAAAGAATAAAACAGCTAAAGGAGTACCACTTGAATTGGACCAAGCCATTCTCTTGATGTATTAAAAAACTACCACTGGAAAAAAAAAAGAAAAATAGAGTGCCTAAGAGACCTTCACACTCTGTTACCCAGATTCTGGAAGTTCAGGGATCACTACCAGTAACAAATTTTAAAAACTTTTTTGTATGTTCAAACCTCTAGGAAGCTATTGTGAAGCTTGACGAAATTATGAGACGGTTGCTAAATAACCAAAGCGGTGAAGGCAGATATTAAGTAGAAACAAAATCAGGATCTGGAAGAGGTACCTGCACTCTCATGTTCATTTCATCCTTACCATTTCACAATAGCCAAAATATGTAAACAACCTAATGTCCATCAACAAATGAATAGGTAAAGATAATGTAGTATATACATACAATGGAGTATCATTCAGCCTTAAAAAAGAAGGAAATTCTGCCATATGCCACAACATAGATGAACCTATAAGACCCTGTGCTGAATGAAATAAGATGGTCACACAAGGACAAATACTGCATGATTCCACTTGTATTAGGGATCTAAAATTGTCAAACTCATAGAAGTAGACAATAGAATGGTGGTTGCCAGGGAGTTGGGAAGGGGGAAATGGAAAGTTATTGCTAAATGAGTACTAGTTTCAGTTATGCAAGATGAATAAGTTGTGGAGTACAACAATATGGTACTGCGCACTTTAAAATACGTTAAAAGGATAGATTTCATGTTAAGTGTTCTCACCACAAAACATACACACACACACACACACACACACACACACGAACAAAAGAACAATTTTGGAGGTTATGGATATGCTTAGTACCTTGATTGTGGTGATATTGTATGCATATGCCCAAATTCATCAAAATGCATACATTAAAGATGTGCAATTTATGTATATCAATTATACCTTAATAAAGCTTAAAAAATTTTTAAATGTTATATTTAATTTGCATAAAAGCAGATTGAAAGGGAATATGATTGAGTTTAACATTCCTGGTAGGATAGAGAGAATGTATTAGATTCACATGCCCTAAGCCTAGCTGTAGAGCTTCATATTTACAATTGTTTGTTTAGATCTAATTTCTACTCAGTTAACGCAGGATTTTAAATTTTCACTAAAATGCTTATACCCTATCTTACTCCTCTGAAAGCATACTTACTTGTCTTTATACTCTTGAATCTGTGCTGTGTACCTAATAATGATTTGGAAGGTGCTTTGTGCTGAGAAGTAATGCCACTGACCCATCATTAGTAAGGGCATGTACTCAGATTTGCTTTCCCAGGGATGGAAGTAAATTTTTATTGATTCATCTCTTTGAACCAGTCTCATCACTGTGCTCCTCAGTCAATGTTGTAAGACAGCTAGCAAAGAGATGTTAAACAGACCTTCAAAGGAACACATTCCCTCAAAAAGCATCAGTAAAACACCCGCTATGTGTCAGATACCCTTCTAGGTGGCATTAGTCCTAAGAAAAACAGAACGGAGTGCTTGCCCTTGAGGCTCTTACAGGTAGTTTGGAGACAGTCATGTAAACAGATCAACATATGAATGTGGTAAATGCTATAAAAAAATTATGCACATGATGCTCTCACAGCAAAGGGGAAGTGGAAGCAGTGCCTAGTTCTACCTAGCAAGGTCAGCAACGATTTCATAAAATAGATAACATTTAGGTTGTATCTTGGAGGTTGAGTTAGATTATATTTAGTTCCCCCTAATTTGTATTGCTTTTTAGTCAGCTATAATAAGCCAGAATTTCATTTGTTAAGTATGAAATGCATAGTCTTACATTTTTAAACAGCCTTACTCTCTTTACAGTGTCACAAGGTAATTTCCATTAGATCAGAGATCTAACTTAAGCTAACAAATGATTATCTTTCACATTTGAGTAAAGATAGGAGCTTAATTAAAGAGACTGATAATAAGCAGCTGCAATATATGGATGGCATTTTATGTGGGAAAACCAAGACCTTAAGTAAGGCACTAAGAGAAAAAGACACTCTATAACTTTTGTTTCTAGACTTAAATCTTGTCTGACTGGCATTTTTAGAAGTATGCACTTAGATCTATTTCACTGTGGTAACTAGAATATAATGCCACCCCTTCTGCCCCTGGCAAAGACATCCATGTACTAATCCCCAGAACCTTTAAATATATTACTTTACATGGCAAAAGGGACTTTGCAGATATGATTAAGTTGAGGAGCTTGAGATGGGAAAATGATCATTATCTTGGATTATCCAGGTGAGTCCAATGTAATCAGAAGAGTACAAGAGGGAGACAGGAGGGTCAGAATCAGAAAAGGGGATGTGATGATGGAAACAGAAACTGGTGTAGTACATTTTGATTGTGGAGGAAGGAACCACAAACCAAGGAATGCAAGTGCCCTCTTGAAGCTGAATACAGTCTCTCCTGGAAACTCTGGAAGGAATGCAGCTTGGCTATCATTGATTTTTATTCCTGTAAGACTTGTTTCTGACTTCTTTTCTCAGGAAATTTAAGATAATAAGTTTGTGTTGTTTTAAACCATGAAGTTTGTGGTAATACATTACAGCAGCATTAGTAAACTACCACATTTACCAAAGCCCTGAAAGGACAATCAAATTAGCACTGTAAGCATGGAAAGCCATATAATCCTGCACCACTTATACCATTTCTGCATGAGAAGACAAAGATTTCCTGAAGAGACTGGAGAAAGGGTTACTCACTCCTGGTCATAACTCAGGGATTTTCTCATCCTCAGTAAAGCTATAACATCCCTGCTATTTTTCCCATAGAATTTCAAAAAGTATGTTGAGGTTAATTGAACAACACCCAGCCTTTGGGCTCCTTAATCATCTTTTCTGAAAGAATAACCTGAATCCTAACAATGTTATGGATAAGCCAACTGCTCCTCATCTGAATAAGGTTATCATATCATCTGACAACTTTATGGGATAGCCAGTGGTATAATTATGTCCACAGGACATGGGGCTGAATAATATTTTCATGATTATTAAATCCCAAAGACACTACCCTTTACCTTAATGAGCTTATATATAAGCTCAAAGGAAGTGTCAAAGCACAAGTGAAAATATGGAAATGAAAAGATGCTCAACATTACTAGTTATTAGAGAAATGCAAATCAAAACTACAATGAGGTATCACCTCACACAGGTCAGAATGGCCATTATCAAAAAATCTAGAAACAATAGATGCTGGAAAGGGTGTGGTGAAAAGGCAACCCTCCTGCACTGTTGGTGGGAATGTAAATTGATACAGCCACTGTGGAAAACAGTATGGAGTTCCTTAAAAAACTAAAAATAGAACTACCATATGACCCAGCAATCCCACTACTGGGCATATACCCTGAGAAAACCATAATTCAAAAACAGACATGTACCACAATGTTCATTGCAGCACTATTTACAATAGCCAGGACATGGCAGCAACCTAAATGTCCATCAACAGATGAATGGATAAAGAAGATGTGGCACATATATACAATGGAATATTACTCAGCCATAAAAGAAATGAAATTGAATTATTTGTAGTGAGGTGGATGGACCTAGACTCTGTCATACAGAGTGAAGTAAGTCAGAAAGAGAAAAACAAATACCGTATGCTAACACATACATATGGAATCTAAAAAACAAACAAAAAAAATGGTACTGATGAACCTAGTTGCAGGGCAGGAATAAAGAGATAGACATAGAAAATGGACTTGAGGACATGGGTGGGAGGGTGAAGCTGGGGCAAAGTAAGAGTAGCATCGACATACATACACTAGTGAATGTAAAATAGCTGGCTGGTGGGAAGTAGCAGCATAGCACAGGGGGATCGGCTCGGTGCTTTGCGATGACCTAGAGGGGTGGGATAGGAAGGATGGGAGGGAGGCTCAAGAGGGAGGGGATATGGGGACATGTGTATGCATATGGCTGATTCGCTTTGTTGTGCAACAGAAACTAACACAGTCTTGTGAAGTAATTATACTCCAATAAAGAACTATTTAAAAAACCCTAGCAAAAACTAAACCCTAGTCTCTTCTGTCACTTTTCCTAGGAACAAGAGCCCTGATGAAAATTCTTGGTTTCAACAACCCAACCACCACTGCCAAGTTTCTTAGTCTGTTTGCTTAAAATTAAAAGATTGTTATGCCATTAGGTACATGAGGCTATCAGTGAAATTAAAGGATTCTGAAAGGGGATACCTTTTTGTGATGAGGTTTTATAAAAAGGATATGGACCAAAATAGGAAGCTATCTCTGTTTGTGAGGACAGCTGGAAAGTACAGTAACTGTATACTTTATACAAACATTATTTTATATGTATTTATATTTATGTATTTATTTATATGCCAGATACTGTTTGGGAAAATGGAACTAGAGCAGTGTTTGAGAAAGAACTTGCCCCTTGCCTCACCAATATAAATTCTAACAGAGAAGACAAGAGAATAGAGAAGGACTCTGAAAGGATCTAAAAGAGGAACAAATGGACTTCAATGAAAGTAGAAGAATAGTCATAATCCCCTCTCCTTTCACTTGCAATTCATCCTTTCTTACTCCTTGATGTTTTCCAAAACTCCATACTTCAGATGAAGTCCCTGAAGATGACAGAAATTAAGCAACTTGCCCAAGAATACAGAGCTAATATTATACGTAGCTCTTTTTAACATAGCAAGCTGCCAGCTCATTATGTTGGCTAATAAGAAATAAATTGTACCTAGTCATCATGGAAATGCAAAAATCTTTTCAAAGGGAAAATATAACAAATCAGCTATAGGTCAACATTTCCTACAGAGAATTGGAGGAAGACAGTGATGATCCTGGTTTTTCCATTGACTCCCTTCTTCTTCAAAGATGGGTTCACCATGCTAAACCCTGATATTTGTCCCTTAGTAGCACAGTAAAGTTTGTCCAGAGATTGAAGGCAAAATCAGTGTGTGGTTTTGAGGCTGGATTTGTACATTTGTAAAATATGAATTGCTAGCTCTTCTCTGCTAACCAGCATGAATGTGGAGCTTCCCACAAAGTAATAAGAATGAACCCTCCACAAAACTGCAGTTGTGAAATGTCTGTGATCCTTTGGACTGGGCTGTACATCTGGTTTTTCTAGGTTCTCAGCAACTAGCTGTGACAGCTCCAGGCTCCTCTGGGTCTCTGTCAGTCACCACAATGGCCATAGGTCAATCAGCAAAGAGGCTGCTCCTTTAATGACTCCATAAAACACCTACTGCCTCACAAACAGGATGAAATATCTGGTTCAATTAGATGCTTAAAAAATTACCAAATACTTACTAAGTGCCAAAACCCCATGAAATATTTGACACTTTAGACTGTTAAGAAGAATAAGATAACTCTTGGCTTCTAGAAATTCAAAACTTATTGATAGCTTAAGGCAGTATTATATCACAGGACAATAGGTTAGAAGGTCAATTAAGCTCAAGCATTTAAGACACAGTGGTTAGTGAAGTCTCGGGTGCAAAGCTGACCTTGTGTGTGGTGTGTATATGCATGTGTATGTTCTAATGATAAAGATGTCAAGAGGCAGGGTGAGGGCCAAGGTACATTTCCAACCTAATTAGGGAAGGACAACATGGTTTGGGGATTATGGAAAACAGGAAGTCTATGTGTGTGAAGCAAAAGTACTGGGTTACAGAGCTGGGAGTTTCAATGGTCAATATCATTATTTATTGATGATCCCTATGACACCATGACCATGCTTCAGAATATTTTATATGTTATCTACCAAAATTATGAGGCCACCACTGTCCATTTATTACAAAGTATTAAATCTATTTCAAAATATGCTTGGGTTTAGAATGCAAAATACATAAAATATACATTTCAATTCAAGTATGAATGATATCAAGCTTCTAATCCCAACTTCTTTCTTGTGGCAGTGAATTCTGGTACTCAAATGGACAAAAACCCAATCTAGCATAATTTATACTAACAGATGTTTCTAGAAAAATTCCAAATCAGTGACATCCTAGGAAAGTAACCAACTTCAAAGGCTTTTAACAAGCAAGCTGAAAATAAGAAGAGTTCTATGAAGTGATTTTCTTTTAAAGCATAAGCGTCATACTATGAATCACTTTGGACAAAGATAATGCAGTAGTCATAGTAGATGAGAATGAATGGAGAGGCAACGGCTCACGAGAGAGAGGGCAAATACTTAATGGTAGACAGAAATCACTATGAGGCTGCACAAGGAGAACCCCAAGCCTGACTAAGGAAGAAAGCAGGAAAAAGGCAGTGGAAGGCAGAATTGGCTTGCCCCTGTCTATTAGACAGAGGCAGCCTTCAATGGAACTGAGAGCTCACTCAAAACATCAATCACTTCCAACTGGGAATCCTTATTGAAACACTTAGACATTAAAGTGTCCAGCCATCCTGGTAACTTATTTCAGAACCCCTCTCTATGTCAGTCAGCAATCTGCCCAGCAAATTAAATGGTGCACGAGTTTAGGGCTGAAATAGCCTGAGACATGGATGCTTCATCCTGAATTTTTTGGAAGGTATATTTCTACCTTTCCCGTTTGCATAAATATAAAACTATTAAAGGATAAGTGTATTGCCTTGCATATGCTTATCATATAGATGATGATTTATTGAACAAATGATCGGTATGATATAAATTCTATTTCCATGTAATAAGTACTTTATGACATTCCTTTATTCCAAAGAGGAACATTTAAGAAACTAAGGTCACTGGCATAGTTAAAGTTTTAAATTTTAACCTTTTTTCCCTATAATATTTAAGAGTGTTCAGAAGACCTGATGCACTAGCATTGGCTGACTTTGAGGAGAGTCCACATAATAGTTCAATATGGCCCAAACTCAATAATTTACTATCTCTAGACTTACTGTGTGAAATAAAGAAAATGAATTATTAATTTATTCATTTATTAAATAACATTTCTTGAGTACCTACTATTAAGGCAATGTACATTTCTAGATACTAAAGCTACTGAGATAAAAATCTAATGGAGGGCTTCCCTGGTGGCACAGTGGTTAAGAATCTGCCTGCCAATGCAGAGGACACGGGTTCGAGCCCTGGTCTGGGAAGATCCCACATGCCGCGGAGCAACTAAGCCCGTGAGCCACAACTACTGAGCCTGCGCGTGTAGAGCCTGTGCTCCGCAACAAGAGAGGCCACGACAATGAGAAGCCCGCGCACCGCGATGAAGAGTAGCCCCCGCTTGCCGCAACTAGAGAAAGCCTGCGCATAGAAACGAAGACCCAACACAGCCAAAAATAAATAAATAAAATAAATAAATTTATAAAAAAAAAAAAAAAAAAAAATCTAATGGAGCTTACATTTGGTGGGCCAGAAGTAATTGTAAATAACAGTATAACGAATGTGAGAACACATCAAAAATAACATTGTAGCATATTGCAACCAATTGAAGTATGTAATTTGTCATCATATCTTCAAACTATCCTAGAGGTGTTAGGGCACAAGTAAGTTAGGGAAAAGAAAAATTAGAAAGTGCCTATAGATCAGACCTGGAGATGAAGGTGCCAGATACGACCTTTGCCTTGACATTTGCAAAGCTTCCTATTATCTCCTCCTGACAATAGGTGACAAGGCTTGGTTTTGAAAACATTCCAAGATACAGTGTTTAAAAACTCAAATGAATTCACTGTTATTCACTTCCAAGACCTTCAGAACTTCATTTTTAAAAAATCCAATTGAGGAGGTTAAAAGGAAATAGCTCCATTTTCTTTTCCTGTATTTTGCTATGTCAAATCATTTCTGGAGGTAATTATAGACATGATTTCAGATATTTGGCATGTCTTTGGTTCTGGAGGTTCTTATTTGTAGACATTGTTTTAATAAAAATCTAGATAATAGTGTGTGATGCTGGGTTTGTAATAGCTTTACATCAGATTTGCTTACATCAAAACCTTTTAATGAATTTTTAAAAATACTGATCTGAGAGACTTTGTACATAGAATTAAACCATATCAAAAACTATATTTTTATGGAATGTATGGAAATTGAATATGCTTTTTTTTCGGTTTCTCTTTCTTTTTTAACCTAAAATAAGATGAATGATAACCAGTTTCCCAAAGTAGATCAGGATGTGACGATAGACTTCAAATCCTTAATTAACTGACAGATGTACAATCTGGTTGCTACTTCTGTCAATTTCTCCCTCCTTTCTTCTTTACCTCTTCCATCCCCCATAGCTTCAGAATTTTCCTTTTCTATATTCTTTCCTGCTATACCTTGAACCATCACTTAGATACTTTAGTGCCAAACCTCCTCACCTCCTAGAAGTGACTTAATCCTTTATGAAAAAATCAAATAGCCATCTCATACATCAGTCAGAAATATTTTCTCTATACCTTTCTTTATACAAACATTGCATTCTAAGCACCTTAGGCAACATCCTCTCCCACAACTTCAGCCAACACTGATGTTTTGCTCATTCCCTTCTGTTTGGAGGCAGTGTAACAGCAATAAAAAGAAATGATACTGACATTCATTTTCCTCACCTGTTGTGAGTTTTCACTTGTGTAGCTGGAGGCATCTCAGCAAACAGGTATCTGTAAATCTGCCTAAAGCTGAGTTCTCAGTGTCAGCTTCCCAGCAGAAGGGAATGGGGTACACCAAGACAAGCACATTTCCTGAATTTCTCTTTGCCAAACATCCCTCCCCTCTCAGGCTGAAGCCAAATGAGGGAGATAACAGCCCCAATCATTGACATGGGCCTGAAGCACACTGTAAGAATCCAGAATAAATAACCTGCTCCAAAGGCAAGAACCAGTTCAGTCAACCCAAAACTGGGGTGCCAATTCAAGAGGTCCACTGTTTCTTAATGGGGATGCTGCGGACATTCTGGGCAGATAATTGTGCATGTTGTCTCATACTTTGCTGGATTCTTAGCATCCCTGGCCTCTTCCCACTAAATGTCAATAGCTTTCCCCCAGGCATTGCAACACACACAAAAAACGTGACCAAACATTTTTAAAAGGCACCTGGGGGTGACACTGTCCCCAGTTGTGAACCACTGTGCAGGACAGACTGTGAAACAGCGGTAATGATGCTCAGTGGAGAAATCAGGAAGGCAAATGGTAAGAATAAATAAAGTAAGCAGCTGGAGGTGGCACAAAGACTGAAGGTCTATAATTCTGATTGCTTTTAACGATATCCCGGACAGGGATAGTCCAAAATGCCATCTAGGATCACTTAAAGTTTCCAAAATGTGACACATACTCCATCTTTTATTCCTTTTAAATGATGTTTTCAAAATACATACTTAAAATTTCTGCTATTTCTACTGTGGTTATTGTTTTCACATTTGAGTTGTCCTTCTAGGATGTTGGCTGCTTTACAGACCTTCTCATTGACTCTTAAAGAATGATTACAACCCTTGAAATTAAATGAAACTGTTACTACTCTCATCCTGATGTCCTTAAACAAGATAATGAACCTTCCTTACAGCGAAAAATCTCCAAGGAAACAAATACGGCTGTGCCTGGATTTGTCCTTTCTGGGCATCAGAATCCTGACTGTAATACTCAGCAGAGTCAGCTCAGTTGAGGTGTAAATCTTCAACAGAATTCACAAAAGTTCTTTAATTCAAGGCTTTCTTAGGATGACAAAAAGTTTTGTTGAAGACGACTAAATCCACACTCCTAAAGGAGAACTATATACAGAACTTTTAAAGAGCATTTACTATTCACTTATCAGCCTCCACGCCTCCATTTCTCTTCTCGCTAATTACTGATGATATACCTTAACCTGTTGTGGTCGGAGGAAAATTTCTGGTGGTTCAAACTCTTGGCCTAAACCATCAGTGCTAAAATGTTCACTTCTTACATCAAAGAGCTTATTTAAATCATAGTCTTATTCAAGATGCCATTCATTTAAGTGACTGAGTTCTTATCAGTAGATTTCTTCTGAGGCTTTGTTTCCTTCATTACTTTGAGCAGAATGTAAGCAGGGACTGAGTGATGCTAAAATGCTCTGTGTCTCTAACCTGAATGCTTTATGTCTGGATCTGCATTCACTCTGTAGAACCTGTGTTCTGCGGCATTTTAATTCCTTTTGGCAGGAAATTGTAAATTGTGCAGAAACATGGGTACCATGAGATTTCTTGTGGCAAAACATTATATATTAGCTTGGCACCTCTAAGCCCAAAGAGGATTATTTAACTACTTCGTTATCAGTATCATGGCACATAGAGGACATAGAGGATTCTAAGCTATTTACACATATGCTATATGCATTTTAGACATTTTTTCCCCCCAAATCAAAACACACACCAGAATATTCACTTTCTTACTTATCAAAGAAACAGTTCCATTGCTGTAGACAATTTTTGAGGGAAAAAAAGGAAAAAATGATTTTAATTTCAAGTGGCCTCACAGTCTGGTGTTACAGAGTTATCTCAGTTAAGCATTTTCTGGTTAAGATTGAACCATTTTATCTTTAGGCTATTAGGTCTTGGAGTGATGGACTTGTCTGACGTGAAAAAAAAAAGTAAGGTCTCTAAGCAAGCATTAAATTCTAATTTATAAATAGAAGGCAAAAAAAGAAAAGGTGATATAATACTTGGATTAAATAAAAAGGAAATAAAAGGGAAATTATAAAATTATGTATAAGCATCCTCAGAGCTATTTAGCAATTTAGCTTTGAAGTCCTAAGAAAATTCAAAAGCAATGTCAGCAAAGGATAGCCATTCAATGTAACCTTGATCAACAAACTTTTAACTGACTAGACACTAACTTCAGATTAATTTTCAGTAATAGTGTTTAAATCACTCAATACAAGGTGGAAGATGATGTGAATGCTGCTTTAAGAAGGTTTTGTTCTGATGCTAACTACCGTTATTTGTTATTGTCAATTTCAAATCAAGATGGTAAAATGGAAAGCATATTCATCAACCCCACAGAGACCAGCACTCTGGCAAAAGCTGTTTGCATACTACAGTGAAAAGATTTTATCAGAAATGACTTTGAAAAGCTTCACAAGTATTCAGAAAACTTAATGAACCAGATTTTCGTAAGCATCTAATGATTTCTTGGCATGTACAAAGGCAGACACAGTGTGAAGGCACTTGCACAATAATGTTTAATGCCATGGAAATCATAGTCAGACAGAATTGACTTTAATTCTTGGCTCTGCACACTAAGCAAATTGCTTAGTTCCTTAAAGCCTCACTTTCTCTATCTGTAAAATGGAAGTAAAAGCTACCCATGTCAAAGAATAAATGTGTAGCACAATGTCTGACCCACAGTAGGTACTCATGATATGTAGCTCCTGCTATTAGCAATGAAACCCATCATCACCATAATATCAACCCTTTTAGGATACAATGCGTTCCACGGAAGGATTTAACGCTCCATTGGCTAGAAGGACTAAATGGGTTTTCAAGTCATTACCAGGGAGGAAACTTAAGCACAGGCAGAACGACTCAATGATATTCAACAAATACAAGGAAAGATACTCCACTTGAAAATTCAATTACATCAACTTCACAAATGTTTATTAAGTGCCTACTATTCACTAGGTACCGTGTTGGTTCAGGAGATTTAAAGATTTGTAATATAGGGATCTTATTCTCATGGGGCTTACAGTCTGGAGAAAAAGAGAGACTCACAAACATATAAATCCCTTAGAGAAGTTTCAGAGGAAAGGAGGCATCAGCTTAAACTGGGGAGGTCAAGAAAGGTTTGGAAGAATGGGTGATGTTGATCTACAACCTGGGGCTAGCTGCTGGTGTGCAAAATTTTTTTGTCATCCATCTCTGTCAACTGCCTCTTCCCCTGCCCCATAACCAAGATATTTTCTAGGACTACTTTCAAATTTCCCAGGCATTCTGGGGGCTTACAATTTTATAATACAGGAAAAATATGTACTTGTCGACTATCAAAATTAAAGAAGAAACAAAAAGATTTTTTTTTCTGTCATGTATTTTCTATACCAATCTCTTATGGCTAGCAAACGTGAAGGAAAAAGAAGGAAGATGGTTAGAAGTTACTTTTATTAAAGGGAGATTCCAGACCCTGTGCCTGCCTTAGAAAACACAGAGGACAATGCCCATGATTACCCTCAAACATCTCTTAGTGCCATTGTCAGAAAAGATTTGGATGGACCACACCCACAACTCACGGAATTATTTTTATTTGTGTATCCTCTGTATAACATGGGAATGTATCTAAAACAGTGTAACATGGAAGATGCCAAGCCACTTCATTTGCCAAGTACTTGCCATCACCTTAAATAAGCAGTTCACCTGGTTGGGAACCGATAACTTATAGACATAGAAAATGCATCGTTCAAGGGAGGAAAATAAAGAATGTTTAATAGAATATATTTATGTCCATTAGTCTTTATATGTAATCTTGTAAAACATGGTCAATCATCAATGTACAACATTAATCATGTTGAAGCATAATTTTGGAACATTTATTGTAAAGTACAGGTTATATGAAATTAAAATTTAAAAATAAATCTATTCATCTTTAGGTGATCTCAAGCTTCTGTCTAAGAGGTAGATAAGCTCAGATTCTCACTCAGATTTCAATGTGAAACAATCCCAAGAATGTTACTAAAATGAACAGAATAAATCTCCATGAAGGAAGAAGAGTTGATATAGACTCTAAACTATACAAGTCACTTTTCCTTTTCCATATATTTTCAGTTATACAATGTCCAATTCATATTTTAGGTTCTGCTGCGCAAGAGATACAGAGAACCTTTTAAAAGACATTGAAAAGCACCATCTGTTCATGTTGAAAAAAAATTTTTAACTTGTTAATCATAAAAATTGCTCTACAAGGAATTAGACTGGAAACATCCGGATGTAGGGTTATAGTTTAAAATAAAAGCAAAACAGCCTCCCTTAGAAGAAGTAAAAATCTTAATTCAAACTTACTGGGTAGCTGATAATGCAAGTGAAAATGCTGGCATCTATAGATATTGGGAAGTCTTGGGATTTGAATTTTATCATTGACCATCTGGTTATATCCATATTTACAGAAAAAATTTTAAATAGCAAAAAATTCATTAAAAGCCTAAAAGGAGTTCATTACAACTGGGATGCCTCGATTAACGCTGTATCCTCTTCTGATGTGGATTATGTCAGTTCCCAATGGTGACATCATGTTAATGCACAAGTTTGAGGAGACACATCCACTTAACCCAGTCCAGTTCACTTAATCAAGATCAAGAGAATAGGCATTCAATAAGAATTTTTCTATTAAGACAGAGCAGTAATAATAATTTACCAAGTACCTCCCTTTGATCCTTACATATAGAAGAACTGAAGTTCAAATAGTTAAGTCACTTGCCCATGGTCACATTTCTAGAGATCAATAGAGCAGGAATTCAAATCCAGGTCTATCTGCCTCTACACCCTATGTTTTTTCACTACAGTAGACTGTCTCCTAGGCTACATATGAGATTTATTTGTTCCTCTCAGTTTCCTTAGCACAACTACTACATCTGCTGTATCTAGTAGCCACAAATTATCCAGCTGCATTTAACCAATTCATAGCTCCCCTTAGCAATCCATTACCTCAAAAACTATTTCTGAGAGTTAAGAAAGTTTCTCAGGAATAATGTTATGAGTAACAACAACAATAGCAACAACAATAATACTTTGGCTCTCTCATTTGTTCACATTGTTCTTTTCTTTCTCTCCCCCTCTACCCCGAGACAGCTCACTTCAGGTTGATTATTAAACAGGAGTTTCTCTTGTTCATTTATTTTGTTAATTTTTACTTCTTTTGCTATTTCAGGAGAAAAGGCCTTTTTCATTTTGCTTCCATCCTCCATCTCTCTCTCTCTAAGATCTGTAGTAACCTCCCCTGCTTCACACTTTCCAGGAACTTGCACTAATCTTGGTTGGCTTTGCTTTCATCTAAATCCTTCTACCCTTCCTGTGTTCAAGGTAGAGGCAGAAGTGATGAGTAGCAAATATGTATTATCCAGTACTTTGGTTTTGATCCACTGGCCAAGCTTGCCTTGACCACAGCTGAAAAGCGTTTGAGATGCACCTGGCTTTATCGTGAGAGTGAAGCAGCTGAATTTTAAAATCTTCCACGGGAGAGGGAAGAAGGGTAATATATATTTCTTGTATTTTCTATCCATGGCTTAAGGCCTCAGAAGTCCCAATTCAAATTTTAAAGTTTTCAAGAGAAAACTACCAGACACATTAAAAGCTCTTATATTCAACTCATAAATATTTATTTATAGACCTTTTCATGGGGTCCTAACTATCATGACTTATTGCTGATAAAGGTACAAAGAAATATAAAGACATGGATCCTAATCTCCATAGCTATTTAAAAGGGCAAGGCAAACACTATAATGTTATGGAGTCTAAGTGGCAGGCAGTAGCAAAGAGAACAAATGCTCTTGGAATGCATTCGATGGCAACATTACCGAGGGCTATAGAAACCTGTGAAGGTTTCATGGTGAGCATGAGACTGAAATTGGGCCTTAAAATATTTGCAGGACTTAAGTAAGCAAAAAGATAAGCAATGGGTGTTCCAGAATAAAGTGGGCAGCTTTCACAGAGTGAGTGTTACTTTGGGAAGATTAGTTGGTCAGTATTACAATCAACAACCATTACTGTAGCAAACAGACATTACTATAAACAAGGAAAGGAACGTGAGGGAATGAAAATCAGATTTTGGTGAGAATCATACACCATTTGCACTGCTGGAGTGTATCAGGGCAAATAGGGAATGATATGATAATGGTAATTTCTCACATTGATTAGTGCTGACCATATGATAAGTACTGTGCTATCAAATTTAATTTTTACAACAATTCTGTAATTTAAGAACAATTATTATCTCTTTTTAGAGGTAAAGAAAGTAAAGCTTTGAGAGGTTAAATGACTTGCTAAGGACATGCAGCTGGTAAATCCTGAAAGCAAGATTGGAAGACTATGAACATGGAGGTCTTCTAAAGCAAAGCCCTTGTTATCCATCATGTAGTCAGTAGCTGGGATGCTTGAAGGACAGCATGTATATCTATCTCCTCTGTTTTGCTGCCTCCATCTCTGATTTGGGGATAGATCTAGATACCTACACAAGACTACAGCTTGCCAAGGCATAAAGCAGAGGAGGCAGCAGACCTCTGTGGTTCCCTCAGGCAATAGATTCTACTCTGGCCCTACATCTACAATTGCAACCTTGGGATATCTCATAACCTCGGTTTTCTCATGGGCACAACAAGGATAGTGAGAATTAAAAGAGAGCCTGATGTACCTAGGTTTAAATTCTGCATCTACCACTTACTATGTAATATTGGGGGAGTTCTTTAATGTCTCTGAACTTATAAAGTGGAGATAATGACTTCTCTATGGAATTGCTATGCAGATTAAAGACAGAAAAAAAGTCAGTTGTCC
The DNA here is from genome assembly GCF_028564815.1 of Eubalaena glacialis. Taxonomy (NCBI): domain Eukaryota; kingdom Metazoa; phylum Chordata; class Mammalia; order Artiodactyla; family Balaenidae; genus Eubalaena; species Eubalaena glacialis. The sequence goes on along the minus strand of NC_083725.1, from coordinate 58,500,290 downwards.
AGCACAGTATCTAGAAAATAGCACAGGCTCATAATCCCCCATCTATAATTCTTACAGCCAGATGTATTTTGGAACTCAGAACTTATATGGATTTTAGAAAGGTCAAAGATGCATGTACCATATATGACCTAACATCCCTGTAGAGTCTAAGATGGTACCCCATAATCAAATAATTAATAGTTCTGCAAGGAAATATATGCATATTCTCACAATAGTAGAGTGAATAAAGACTATATATAGCTACCTGTTATTTGAGATCAAGTTTTATTGCCAAACTAGTTTGCTGAAAACTTATGAGACCCTTTTTATTTTCTAGGTAATTATGGCAAACTGCTAACAATTAATGGATCTAATCAGAGGTATACAGGATTGATTGAACTATTCTTGCAATTTTTCTCTAAGTTTGTGTTTTTCTTTTAAATAAGAAGAAGAAAGAAAACTTTATTTTCAGTACATTTTTGGATACTGGACTTGTGGTTAAGAGATTGCAGATACATGAGAGTTCAATAACTGGTAGTTTCTTTCTCTTGTGCTTCAGAAAAAGTACAAAAGGTACAAGTTACCTCCTGGGTGTCAGGCAAATGATTAATTGTATGGTAGGGTGGTCAGGTCCTCCAGAACACTGCATTTTAGGGACACTGATTAGTCATATTCGTAAAAGAACCAGAGCTTGCCATTTTTAACAGTTTCAGTAAAAAAGTCACACTGCCAATTCTATAGCAATCTGATAAGTGTTTTCTCCCCAGAGGAGATGGAATAGACTTTGTTCACCTCCCCCTCCTCTTACCCCAACATTTCTCCTGTAGTCCTGAATATGCCTGAAAAGACTTGTAGTTATGGCTTTTCATGCTCTGAGTCTAGATGCCTCCCTATCCCCAGGGCACTGAAGCCACTGATAGAAAAAGCCAATGACAGCCAGGTCTTGACAGATCCTGCTCAGCACAGGTTCACTGTGAGCCCATAGGGGCTTTACTGAAGGTCTGTCCCAGAGCTGTCTGTCTTCTCCATCTGGGCTGCAGACTGCGATGAGAAGGTCAGGGGCATGTTCTATGGGCAGGACACATGCCGGACTTTGGAGGCCAATGTGCATGGGGAGTCTAGCCATCCTCACAAAACAAACACTCAGCACATGTCACATTGGGGGGCAGAATAGCGGGTGTGCTGTCTGGAGGTCTCTTCCTGGAATGCTGGTTGCCTAGCAACAAGATCCTGCTTCTCTTCTAACTCCAGTTCTTAGGGCTTTGGCTTAGTTAGTCACTTCTGATCCCCAGACTTTTTCTTACCATTCCTCACCCAGGTTCCCAGAAAATACAGGTGCTTCAAAGCTCTGTATAATGTGGTTATTTTAGCTGTGTGTTGTCAGTACACATCTTAGGTTTCCTTTTAGCCTCCTACCTGTGCTTTTAACACACCAGCACATCCCTAGCAGTTTTAAATATACTATATCTAAAAGAATATATCATTGGTTTTCATTTTTGAAAAAAGAACATACACTACATATACCTACATATATATATTAGAAAAAGACTGAAAGGGTACACCAGAAAAGAAAATAACAGCAGTTTTCTAGTAGGAATATTAGTGATATTTTATTATTTTATTTATCTGTATTTTTTAAATTATCTATAATGAATATGCCTTTATTTTTAATAAGGATAAATATTAAAATGATATATATGGGGTATATACTATTAATCAACATTAAAAATGTATATAAAGTAATGGTAAAGGAAGAGATGCATGTGTACATACACCAGAATTTCAACTCTGTACATGAGGATAAAAAATGGGTGGAAAAAAAAAATTGGGTGGAAAATATCGATGAATTAAAAGGGTTCTATTAGAATGAAGACAGTTCTTTCTCAAACTCTAAGTTCTTTCATTAAGATTAGATAATCTTAATGAAAAATAATATAGCATTGGTATATTTACAGCTATATGTTTGAAATGCATAGAAAAGTTATGACTACAAGGGTCAGATGAGCAGATTTCAATTGCAGAAAACTAAAATGTATTTTGGACCCAGAGTTTATTCAGCCTTTCCTCTGTTCATTCACTCAAAAACCATGTCTATTTATCTACTTGGTGCTACCATACATAAAAGGTATTGTGGATATAGATCTAGAGAAGTGGTTCCCTGCCTTCAAAGAGATCAGAGTCTATTAAAAGTCAGAGAGAAAGGAAATAGAAAGCATCATTCATTACAACATTTTTCAGAGCAAGCTTTATGGATGTTTTCCCATGGATCTTGGAATTCTCTACAATATATTTCTTAATTTTGCATTTATGTATATGATAATATATTAAATACCACAAGTTGTTCAACATCATCTTAATGACACCTTTAACTAACACATGACTTCAGGGTCTATATTTATGCTTGCGATTATCATTGTGCCAATTACCATTTAATTGTCATGGCTAATAAGAAATGAATTTAAATATAAATGTTGTTTATGCCTCATGGAAACTAATTGGTATTATGAGATATTTAGCAGTAATATGAATAGTGACAAATGGTCAGATAATTGAGTCATCTTAGGATGTGTGGTATGGTATAGCTATGCCAAACTCAAAAGCTGTCAGAATTGTATTCATGTTATGAATAGAAATTTAGTTTTAGCCAAATGTCATTCCTTTGTATTAAATAAATGTCATTAATACTAATTTCATCTCACTAGCATGCAACTTTATGGGAGAAGGAGCTTTAACTGTCTTATTTGCTACTGTACCCCCAGTGTTTGGCTTTATAGTAAATGTCTGCTAAACATTAGCTGAATAGATGAATAAAAGGAATGAAGGAATGGAGTATTTTTAGTTTATATGTGTTTTCTAAATTTTTGTTTGTTTTATAGCTGAATAAAAGTTATACCTGGTTTTATGCTGAGGTGTGCTTAAATAATACGCTATAATAAAAATAATAACACAGGTGACTTGTGAGAATTTTTCTCCTTTAAAAGAAATCTAAATAGTTAAAGGGTGTTGTCAGTTCTTTAAAATCATGGGGTTAATCCTAACCTCTCCTCTTTCTGTAATGTTCCTTTCTTGACTCTTCCCCTTCCACTTTTGGCTCCCACTAATTTCAAGTTCAAAAATCCTACATGCCCTTTCTTGCTCTCACTCCTTCCTTTCCTGTACCTCTCAACCCTAGCTCATCCCTCATCATATTTGATCACCTAAAATGGAGGAATAAGAGAGAAAATGAGATACCAGAGAATAAAGTCAGTTTCCAGTGACTGAAAAACACTCGAATGAAGAAAAGAGACTCAGGAGTCATATAGACTAGGGTCCGAATCCTATTTCCACCATTAGGTACTACCTGTCAGAACTTGAACAGTTAAACAACTTTGATACCCAGTCTTCTGATCAATAAAATGTTCTGGCCACATGCTTTAGAAGGCCTCACTCTGACTCTTCCTTGGCAGAAACTCTTCCCCGTGAGGAGTTTGTGGGATTAAGGGGAATGTGCCTACCTGGACCCCGAGCATCACCCTGCCAAGAACTGGATCCTGAATCCCTGCCCAAGTTGTCCTGCTTCTAGATCCTAGCTGAGTCCCTAATCTTTCTTCTGAGGGTGCACTAGCCCACTGATATGTGTACCCCTAGGTGAAAGGAGTGAATCTCAAATGGGGTGGCTTATAAGAACACACCGGAGTGCCTATAACCTTAAGTGTGAGTCCTGAGCCAGTGCTGGATAAAGCCTAGGGGGGGAGGGAAAAGAATAAAGTGGATCTTAGCCCAGGGGCTCAAGAGTATTGTTCTTATATTACCTCCTTATGGCTAGGAATTCTGAAGAGTCTGAGAACTCATTCACCAAGTCTCACTTTGAACCTGGCCTTACATGTTCTATTTGAAAGAACATTTGTTGAATTAGGAAAGCTAAATGCATTCAGTAACACTTCGTTGGCCTGATTTAGAACTTTTAAATATTTAGTGCATGGCTTCCATATGTACTTTTGCTTCAAGCGCTACAAATGTTATAGGTGGATCTGTCTGGGATACAATAACTGTGTGCAAGTAGATGCTATTATAATTACGACTTCACAAGGTGTTGGTATGGCCAAATGATAAGCATTTATTGGAAATTATTAGCTTAGAGCACCGTCCTAGGCACATTTAGGCAATAGAGAAGAAACAGAAGAAACAGCCTAGGTTTCTGGGTGCTTATGACTTGACTGGATATTATAAATCATATACATAGAAACTTAAGAATAATCTTGGAAGTGTCTAGAATTTTATGAAACCAATTTTCTGTGAGGCTTATAGAACATAGTCTCCATTAAATAATAGTCACTGGGGTTCTATAAATTTGTGTAAGCAATACCGTCCTTTCTTTGCCTGATTAAATTTTCCCATCTTTCAAAGGCTCTCAAGCCTGGTCACCTGGGTAAAGCCTTCTTGGCTACTCTTGTCCACCCTCTATCGCTCTTCTCTGAACTCCTGGTATAGTCAAGGTCATCAACAAAACCTTGGCTCCTAATTATTCTTTAACTGTTTCATATTAATTGGTCTGTGTTCCTATAGAGACAGTTTTACAAGACCAGAAATCTTGTCTTGCATTTCACTCATATAATTTTCTCCAAATTGCCCCTTCTCTCCAGTTTTCCCCACCCCCTCCTCTTTCCACTGTTCTTCACCACATACTCATATTGTGTGAATTGATCAGTCCCTCTGCTATTCTTCTACAATGATGTGGTCAGCCCCAAATTATAGCATGTAATTTAGTGAACACACACACAAACATCACATGTGTACACACACACACACATATTCACACACAACAACTTCCAGGTCTCCCAGACTTAGTGGAGTATTTAGTAAAGAATGGTTTCTAATAAACAGTACACAAGGAAAAGAGCTCCACATTCTTGTCCCAACAGAGAGACCAATCAGGTCTGAGAATTGTCTGAACAATTCTCTGAAGTAGGGAAGGCTTTGAAGAGGAAAGTAGCCATATTGCAGGAAGGAGCAGGAGGAAGCCATTGCTGAGAGTTAGGCCCAAACACTGTCCACGCCACATGAGTCAGGCAAGTATAACTCTTCAATATGTGCCTCTTGGAAGGCCTACTGCTTAAGGTACATGCTCAGGATGCTGAACCAATCTCCTGCCTCCGACTCAGGGTAAATGGTATCCACGACTTATGCTGAGGTCTTTCACCACAGCAAAGTTGCTAAGGCCTCTTCCATGCCTTAGCTGTGTCAGCTTAGTTCTACTACTGTCCTCACAAGGCAGAGAGCTCCAAAGGGCTGTCTCATTCATTCCTGAATCTCTACTACACCGAGCAGTGTCTGATAAATAATGAGTACTCAATGAGAAGCAATGTAGTACGTGAAAAGTTCACAGGCTTTGAAGCCAGAACGATCAGACTGGATTTGAATATTGCTTCCATCATTTATAAGCTGTATGACTTTGGACAAGTTATTTAAACCTTCTCACCTAAAACAATATATATAAAATTGTGGAATTATTATAACATTATAGTTACTCAACTTATTTACATGATTTGCCTTATTCTAGAGAGGATTTGAGGTGACATATAAATATTATAAATTTTAAATTTAAAAAAATTAATTTGAATAAGGTTGTAAAAAAGAGACAATAGAAGTAGGAAAGATATAATGAAATGACATTGATACTATTTTGCAAAAGAGAGGTGGTTAGCTACTGAACGTATACTAGAGGGCCATGAATATGATTCAAAGCACCTTACTAGTTTATGACCAAAGAAAGGCACAATCAGTGACCTGATTCTCAGTGACCTTACTATTAAAAAAAACAGACAAAAAAGACCAAGAAGATCAGGGCAAAGTAGTCAGGAATCAAATGAGGCCATATAAGTGTTTCTCCCATGGGTTCTCATAAAGATAAATATGGTGACAGCACATTCAGGAGACAGGGCAATGGTTTCATAGCTTTCCTTCTTTTATTATATATACTTAGGAAATCACTACAAACTGTAGTTTAATAAAGTAGTTTTGGGGGCAGTGGGAAGCACCAGTGCTGGATTGAGAGGCAGACTGATTTTAGATATCCTAGGAGTTCTGCAGAGTTTTAAGGTGGTCTTCCAAAATTACCATTTCTCTCAGCCAGGCTTTAAATAGTTATTGAGCATTGATTAATCTAAGGTTACAGTTTAAGATAAGTACTTGGAGTTTATGTGTCAAGTTGGAACAGAGGTATTCACTTTAATGGTCAGCTGAAAATGAAGAATAACTGACATCTTCTTATGAAATCTGGGAAGTCAGACAACATAAAATGAACCTGGTAGTACATGTAAGCACTTGGCAGAGCACCTGCCATTTATTAGACTTCCAATAAATAACTACTATCTTTAATATTTTTGAATATATGAACAGATACATTGTAAATATCCAATATATTAACTTGTTAACTGATCAGTTAGGAGTGAGCATAGAAAACAATAAAATTGAGAGTTGGCTTGAGTTGGTTTTCCTGTGAAGAAGAAACATAAAAAGTGAAATATTGACACACCAAATTGTTTAAATCATTAGCTTTCATATGCATTTTACAGAGTTCTTTTTTGAATTCATAAGGAAGATAAGATCTGTAATATATTTTGCAAGTAACAAATTATTATCCAAACTTGTATCAAATTCTACAAGTATAGGTTCTACCAAAATTGTGCCAAACATGGAGATGAAGACAGAGAATTTAGACAATCATCCTGATGTTTCTAAATAGTTAGATGCTCATTAAAGACCTAGATGCTTAAATGCTACATATTTTTCCTCCCAAGATTTCCTGCTGTAATGCCATACCTTCATCAGTAGCAAGAAATCTGACAAAAATCTAACAAATCTCTGACAGAAGAAGTGTGACTCATTTAACAAGTATTTATTCAGTAATAATAATAATATATAGTAATCAGAGTAATAATAATACAGCCTATCATTTATTGAGTTCTTGCCATATGTCAATATTGTAATTTTTGTAATATATGAAGCATATAAAAAGGGCATAAAACACATGCATACCTTTTTCAAAATTATAAAATGGATCTCCAAGTACCAGCCAACCAACTTAAGAAATGTGTCATTACCAGTGGCTCTGAAGCATCAGGTATACCCATACCCAATCAAATCACACCACTCCAGAGTATTTTGTATTAATCATTCCTTTGCTTTTCTTTATACTTATTACATACATGTATATCCCTAAATAATAGTGCTTAATTTTGCCTGTTTCTGAATTTTATGTAAATAGAATCATACTACATATTTTCTTCTCTTTTTAAACTCAACATTGTTATTAACATTCATCCATGTTGCAGTCTATATGGGGAGTTCATTAATTTTCACTACTCCATAGTATTCCATTGTATAAATAAGGTACAATGTACAGATATTTAGTCTATTTCCAGTTTTTGCAGTTATAAACAATGATGCTATAAGCAATATGGTTAAACATGTCTGTTAAGTCAGTAATTATTAAACGACTTTATGTTATTCAGGAGTTATTAAATGAAACTAGAGAGATGATATGTTCTGGCTTCTCTCCTAATCTCTAAGGGAAATTTCCTAGGATTAAAATAATCTTTATATTCTTCTCTTTAATCATTACTGCATTCTGATTCTGCAGAAACCTAATCATTTTTCCTAAGATCTTTTAAATCATGTATGTTCTAGAGTGAATACCCTTCTACTGAAAATGCTCATCATCATATCTTCCCAGAACTACCAGGAGGGTAGAAAGATTAGATTCTGCTGTGATCTCCCTTAAAAGCAAACAAACAAAAATAAAACTAAATAAGCATTAGATACTAAGTTTTAAGGGAAAAAAAGGCTACATCTCAATCACAGAGCCTTCTCCAATATTGAGACCTTGAGAAGCAGGAGTCTAAGGTTTTAAAATATCATATAAGTAAAACATTTAAGGTAATTCACACTGACTAGATATCTGGCTGTGTGAAAAAAATGTTGGGTAAAATGGTCCAGAGATAATGTAGAACACATAGTTTCTGACCATATAAAGTGTAATTGTTAGCAAAATACATGAGCACATGTTAAAAAGACTGTAGGCTATTTTCAAATTAACCCTGCTTATTTACCTTCAAGACAGCAAACTTCAAGGTAGATAAGTATGAAGCTGGATCTTTCCAATCATTCACTAACTAACTTAAAGCTTGGTGTGAAAAATAATTTTAAATTGGAAATATAGGTTTTAGCCTACAAAGGTAAAACATTGGAAATGGACACTACATATAATTAAAATGTACTTTTTTCCTACCCAATTTTTATAAGACTAATTTTGCTAAATAAGCCAAGCACAGAGTTGAGAGGGGAGGGGTAGAAAAATATCTAATCAGCTTGAATCTTCCACTAAGTTATTAAACAAAAATAGCCTTTCAAAACTTGTATCTTCATATTTTTGCTTTGCTGATTTTTTTTCTTGGCCTCAAATATCAAACCTATTTAATCTCCAAAACCATGCTCCTTCCCCCAGCAACCATCCTATCTATCCCCTTCCCTGTGAACCTTCTTGAAAAAGTATTCAATACCTCCTGCATCAACTTCATCATACAATTTCATTTCTTACTTTACAGAAAACTATCTCCTGTCCCTATCCTTCTACTAAAAATGCTCTTCAACATTAGAAAACTCCTAAATGGAAAATTCAGAACCATTTCTTAATTATATCCCACTTGACCTTTCTGGAGAATTTGACACTGCTGATTATCCTGTACTAGAAAATCACTTTCCATGACTTTCATTCTCAGGTATAACAAGTTCCCTTTCTCTTCTGTTCTACTCTATCTACATGGCACTCCCTCTTTCCAGAATTTTTCTCACTATATCCTGTCTTTTCTTCTAAGAATATCACTACCTATCTTCCAGGGCCCAACTAAAATGTCACCTCCTTCAGACGTTTTTCCCCTTAAGGTTCAGATTAAATGTAGTTATTTGCACTTCTGTGTTTCTGTAGCACTCCGTTTACCTCTATTATAGCTATTATTACACTGCATATTAAATATACATTCATATATCTGCCTTTTTCTACTAAACTGTAAAATCACTTGCATTACTTCAATGGTGGAAACTCATTAAATGTTTTGTGAATGAGTGAGTGAATAAAGAAGTACTGAAATGAGGCACGAGAAATGGGCTTAAACTCTGGCCAATAAGACGGACTACTAGACCATCTGATATCTGAAAAGAGAATTAAATGAACAAAACTGCTGTTACACGGAACAGAGAAAACATTTAAAACCTATCAAAAATATCAAAATGAATGTGAGATGTCTCTTTAAACACTAAACGCCATATAGTATCATGTTTCACTACTCTTTGATGAAATTACAAGAGATCTGAGGAAGGTTTTCTGAAAGCAAAGTTTGATCTGCTATGGTTGACCTAAAGAAATCTAATTCTGTAACAAATGTTAAATCTGAGTCACTGCCCCAATTATTTCAACAACGTTGCCTCTTAACTAGCCCACAAGACTAAATTAAAAGAAAAAGGACTAAAAATGTTGTGACTCTCACTTGTATCTAGCAATTAGTGGGGCCCAAGGGATGTAACAATGGAACAAATATTGGTAACCTTCAAAGATACATGAGATTTTCCCCCTAACTTTCCTTCTTTCTGCCACCCCCAGCATCCCCTTCTGCCTTAAGAGAATATCCAAAGTACCAATATTACTGAATCATATAAGCCATTATATTATGTAAATTTTAACTTTTAAATAAAGCTACACCATAATCTATTCTAATTCCCTTGGAAATGGTGGTGAGCGAAAGAGAAGTAAGGAGCATCTTCATCGTTCAGAAGTACATTTACACAAAGAACTGACTGTGTATGCTACAAGGTAAAGCTATGCACTAACTATTTCATTAAAGCATCACCTTGGGAAAATATACACTAGGCCAGATTTCTCCAGTGTTGAAACTGCTCTCTGGAAAGACAAGGGCCCTTCTGGAAGCTTCAATAATGGAGTGAGACCACTGGGATGCTATTTGGTAAACTGCAGTTTCAGTGCACTCAATAGGACACTAGAGGCTTGAAAGAGTTAATGCAGCATCTAGTGGTAGACGACCTAACTCCCTGAGAATTACTTCTATGCTTAAAGAATCTTCCTGAGATCATTAAGAACATTTCCTCCAACCTTTGGCTTCCTACAATGGCTGGTAATAAAAAAAAAGTTCTTACCTATTTTATAAAACTAACAGACTAAATTAATGATTTGTACATTTTATTAGAAGTGATATTGAATACATTAATGAAACATTCTTCTCTGACAAGCAACATATTTCAAAGTTCTCTTTCTCAAATAATTTTAATTATCAAGACCATTAAAATGAATGTTAAAATCTAGAATTGTATTGATATATAAAACCTAACTCAAACATTAAAACCACCCTTACTCTTAGCAAAAAAATTAGGTGATATTGCCATTAATTTAACCTACAAATATTCTATACTTAATTATGTGCTAAATTCTGTGACAGGCACTGGGAACACAATGCAATAAAAGAGTCCCTGTCTTCAAGATGCTTTCACTCTAGTGGGATAATAGACAAGTAACCAAAAAATCACATTCATCTATAAAAGAAATATATTCTTCTGTATACGTTAACAATTTGAAAATCTTCATTAGTCAACTATGTTTTTAACATCATAAAGTTCAGTGGTTAAAATTTAAAGAAATCAATTACAGATATAACACTGTATATATTCACTGTATTAAATTTGATAGTTATTTTTATAAGAAGAAACAACATTATGATCATGCATAACTGGATCACAGAAGATAAAACTAAATGAATTTAGCTCTTCAATTCACTTTTCACACATAAAATAATCTTGTGCAGAGATTGGTTCAACATGGTGGAGTAGAAGGACGTGTGTGCATTCCCTCTTGAGAGAGCACTGGAATAACAACTAACTGCTGGACGATCATCAACAGGAAGACATTGGAACTCGCCAAAAAAGAAAAAGGAGAAGCCGCAATGAGACGGTAGGAGGGGCACAATCACAATAAAATCAAATCGCATAAGCACTGGGTGGGCAACTCACAAACTGGAGAACAATTATACCACAGAAGTCCACCCACCAGAGTGAAGGGTCTGAGCCCCACATCAGGATTCCCAACCTGGGGGTCAGGCAATGGGAGGAGGAATTCCCAGAGAATCGGACTTTGAAGGCTAGTGGGATTTGATTGCAGGACTTCGACAGGACGGGGGAAACAGAGACTACACTCTTGGAGGGCACACACAAAGTAGTGTGCACACCAGGACCAGGGAGAAGGAGCAGTGACCCCATAGGAAACTGAACCAGACCCACCTGCTAGTGTTGGAGGGTCTCCTGCAGAAGCAGGGGGGGCTGTGGCTCACTGCGGAGACAAGGACACTGGTAGCAGAAGTTCTGGGAAGTACTCCTTGGCATCAGCCCTCCCAGAGTCCACCACTAGCCCCACCAAAGAGCCTGTACCCTCCACTGCTGGGTCACCTCAGGCCAAACAAACAACAAGGAGGGGACTCAGCTCCACCCATCAGCAGACAAGTGTATTAAAGTTTTACTGAGCTCTGCCCACCAGAGCAACATCCAGCTCTACCCACCACCAGTCCCTCCCATCAGGAAACTTGCACAAGCCTCTTAGATAGCCTCATCCACGAGAGGGCAGCCAGCAGAAGCAAACAGAACCACAATCCTGCAGCCTGTGGGATGAAAACGACATTCACAGAAAGATAGACAAAATGAAAAGACAGAGGACTATGTACCAGATGAAGGAACAAGATAAAACCCCAGAAAAACAACTAAATGAAGTGGAGATAGGCAACCTTCCAGAAAGAGAATTCAGAATAATGATAGTGAAGATGATCCAGGACCTCAGAAAAAGAATGGAGGCAAAGATCGAGAAGATGCAAGGAATGTTTAACAAAGACCTAGAAGAATTAAAGAACAAACAAATAGAGATGAATAATACAATAACTGAAATGAAAAATACACTAGAAGGAATCAATAGCAGAATAACTGAGGAGGAAGAACGGATAAGTGACCTGGAAGACAGAATGGTAGAAATCACTGCCATGGAACAGAATAAAGAACAAAGAATGAAGAGAAATGAAGACAGCCTAAGAGACCTCTGTGACAACATTAAACGCACCAACATTCATATTATAGGGGTCCAAGAAAGAGAAGAGAGAGAGAAAGGACCCAAGAAAATATCTGAGAGATTACAGTCAAAAACTTCCCTAACATGGGAAAGGAAATAGCCACGCAAGTCCAGGAAGTGCAGAGTGTCCCAGGCAGGAAAAACCCAAGGAGAAACACACCAAGACACATAGTAATCAAATTGACAAGAATTAAAGAAAAGAAAAATTATTAAAAGGAACAAGGGAAAAATGAAAAATAACATATAAGGGAACTCCCATAAGGTTAACAGGTGATTTCTCAGCAGAAACTCTACAAGCCAGAAGGGAGTGGCATGATATATTTTAAATGATGAAAAGGAAGAACCTACAACTAAGATTACTCTACCCAGCAAGGATCTCATTCAGATTTGATGGAGAAATAAAAAGCTTTACAGACAAGCAAAAGCTAAGAGAATTCAGCATGACCAAACCAGTTATACAACAAATGCTAAAGGAACTTCTCTAAGTGGGAAATGCAAGAGAAGAAAAGGACCTGCAAAAACAAACCGAAAACAATTAAGAAAATGGTAATAGGAACATACATATCGATAATTACCTTAAATGTGAATGGATTAAATGCTCCAACCAAAAGACACAGGCTTGCTGAATGGATAGAAAAACAAGACCCATATATATGCCATCTACAAGAGACCCACTTCAGACCTAGGGACACATTCAGACTGAAAGTGAGGGGATGGAAAAAGATATTGCAGGCAAATGGAAATCAAAAGAAAGCTGAAGTAGCAATCCTCATATCAGATAAAATAGATTTTAAAATAAAGAATGTTACAAGAGACAAGGAAGAACACTACATAATGATCAAGGGATCAATCCAAGAAGAAGATATAACAATTATAAATATATATGCACCCAACATAGGAGCACCTCAGTACATAAGGCAAATGCTAACAGCTATAAAAGAGGAAACCAACAGTAACACAATAATAGTGGGGGACTTTAACACCTCACTTATATCAGTGGACAGATCATCCAGACAGAAAATTAATAAGGAAACACAAGTTTTAAATGACACTAAGACCAGATAAATTTAATAGATATTTATAGGAAATTCCATCTGAAAACAGCAGACTACACTTTCTTCTCAAGTGCACACAGAACATTCTCCAGGATAGATCACATCCTGAGTCACAAATCAAGCCTTGGTAAATTTAAGAAAATTGAAATAATATCAAGCAACTTTTCCAACCACAATGCTATGAGATTACAAATAAATTACAGGGGGGAAAAATAAAAAACACAAACATATGGAGGCTAAACAATACGTTACTAAATAACCAAGAGATCACTGAAGAAATCAAAGAGGAAATCAAAAACTACCTAGAGACAAATGACAACAAAAACACAACAACCCAAAACCTATAGGATGCAGCAAAAGTAGTTCTAAGAGGGATGTTTATAGCAATACAATGTTACCTCAAGAAACAAGAAAAATCTCAAATAAACAATCTAACTTTACACCTAAAGGAACTAGAGAAAGAAGAACAAACAAACCTAAAGTTAGTAGAAGGACAGAAATCATACAGATCAGAGCAGAAGTAAATGAAATAGAAACAAAGAAAACAATAGCAAAGATCAATAAAACTAAGGGCTGGTTCTTCGAGAAGATAAACAAAATTGAAAAACCTTTAGCCAGACTCATCAAGAAAAAGAGGGAGAGGACTCAAATAAATAAAATTAGAAATGAAAAAGGAGAAGTTACAACAGACACTGAAGAAATACAAAGCATCATAAGAGAGTACTACAAGCAACGCTATGCCAATAAAATGGACAACTTGGGAGACATGGACAAATTCCTAGAAAGGTATAACCTTCCAAGACTAAATCAGGAAGAAATAGGAAATATAAACAGACCAATCACAAGTAATGAAATTGAAATTGTGATTTAAAATCTTCCAACAAGCAAAAGTCCAGGACCAGATGGCTTCACAGGTGAATTCTATCAAACATTTAGAAAAGAACTAACACCCATCCTTCTCAAACTCTTCCAAAAAGTTGCAGAGGACGGATCATTCCCAAACTCATTCTACGAGGCCACCATCACCCTGATACCAAAACCAGAAAAAGATACTACAAAAAAAGAAAATTATAGACCAATATCACTGATGAATATAGATGCAAAAATCCACAACAAAATACTACCAAACAGAATCCAACAACACATTAAAAGGGTCATACACCATGATCAAGTGGGATTTATCCCAGGGGTGCAAGGATTCTTCAATATCCACAAATCAATCAATGTGATACACCATATCAGCAAACAGAAGAATAAAAACCATATGATCATCTCAATAGATGCAGAAAAAGCTTTTGACAAAATTCAACACGGATTTATGATAAAAACTCTCCAGAAAGTGGGCTTAGAGCGAACCTACCTCAACATAATAAAGGTCATATATGACAAACCCACAGCAGCAAACATCATTCTCAATGGTGAAAAACTGAAAGCATTTCCTCTAAGATCAGGAACAAGACAAGGATGTCCACTCTCAACACTATTATTCAACATAGTTTTGGAAGTCCTGGTCACAGCAATCAGAGAAGAAAAAGAAATAAAAGGAATACACGTTGGAAAGTAAGAAATAAAACTGTCACTTTTGCAGAAGACGTGATAGTATACATAGGTAATCCTAAAGATGCCACTAGAAAACTACTAGAGCTAATCAGTGAATCTGGTAATGTTGCAAGATACAAAATTAATGCAAAGAAATCCTTGTATTCCTATACACTAACAATAAAACATCAGAAAGAGAAATTAAGGAAACACTCCCATTCATCATTGCAACAAAAAGAATAAAATACCTAGGAATAAACCTACCTAAGGAAGTAAAAGACCTGTAGTCAGAAAACCATAAGACACTGATGAAAGAAATCAAAGACGATACAAACAGATGGAGAGATATACCATGTTCTTGGATTGGAAGAAGCAAACACTGTGAAAATGACTATACTACCTAAAGCAATCTACAGATTCAATGCAATCCCTATCAAATTACCAAAGGCATTTTTTACAGAACTAGAACAAAAAATCTTAAAATATGTATGGAGACACAAAATACTCTGAATAGCCAAAGCAATCTTGAGGGAAAAAAAAAAAAAAAGGAAGAAACGGAGCTGGGGGAATCAGGCTCCCTGACTTCAGACTATACTACAAAGCTATAGTAATCAAGACAATATGGTACTGGCACAAAAACAGAAATACAGATCAATGGAACAGGATAGAAAGCCCAGAGGTAAACCCACACACCTATGGTCAACTAATCTATGACAAAGGAGGCAAGGATATACAATAGAGAAAAGACAGTCTCTTCAGCAAGTGGTGCTGGGAAAACTGGACAGCTACATGTAAAAGAATGAAATTAGAACACTCTCTAACACCATACACAAAAATAAACTCAAAATGGATTAAAGACCTAAATGTAAGGTCAGACACTATAAAACTCTTCGAGGAAAACATAGGAAGAATGCTCTTTGACATATATCACCGCAAGATCTTTTTTGACCCACCTCCTAGAGTAATGGAAATAAAAACAGAAATAAACAAATGAGACCTAATGAAACTTAAAAGCTTTTGCACAGCAAAGGAAACTATAAACAAGACGAAAAGACAACCCTCAGAATGGGAGAAAATATTTGCAAACGAATCAATGGACAAAGGATTAATCTCCAGAATATATAAACAGATCATGCAGCTCAATATTAAAAAAACAAACAACCCAATCAAAAAATGGGCAGAAGACCTAAATAGACATTTCTCCAAAGAAAACATATGGATGGCCAAGAGGCACATGAAAAGCTGCTCAACTTCACTAATTATTAGAGAAATGCAAATCAAAACTACAATGAGGTATCACCTCACACCAGTTAGAATGGGCATCATCAGAAAGTCTACAAACAACAAATGCTGGAGAGGGTGTAGAGAAAAGGGAAACCTCTTGCACTGCTGGTGGGGATGTAAATTGATACAGCCACTATGGAGAACAGTATGCAGGTTCCTTAAAAAACTAAAAATAGAATTACCATATGACCCAGCAATCCTACTACTGGGCATATACCCAGAGAAAACCATGATTCAAAAAGACACATGCACCCCAATGTTCATTGCAGCACTATTTACCATAGCCAGGTCATGGAAGCAACCTAAATGCCCATCGACAGTTGAATGGATAAAGAAGATGTGGTACATATATACAATGGAGTATTACTCAGCTATAAAAAGGAACGAAATGGGTCATTTATGAGACATAGATGGACATAGAGACTGCATACAGAGTGAAGTAGGTAAGAAAGAGAAAAACAAATATCGTATATTAACGCATATATGTGGAATCTAGAAAAATGGTAGAGATGAACCGGTTTGCAAGGCAGATATAGAGACAAATGTAAAGAACAAATTTATGCACACCAAGGGCTGAAGGGGGGCATGGGGTGCGGGAGGGGATGAATTGGGAGATTGGGATTGACATATATACACTAATATGTATAAAATAGATAACTAATTAAAAAAAAAAAAAACAAGGCTCGGAGAGATTGGGTTACTCCACCAAGCTCACAAAGGTAATAAATTGTAGGGCTGAGAATAAATAAATAAATAAAAATAATTTTGTGTAACAGAAATCAAAATCTATTTCTTGGGAATTTTCTCCCCTTTACTATTTGTCCAGCTTCTTATCCAAACAAGTTATTAAAGCTTTTAAATGTTATTTTATTTTAAACCCTTGAGATCAAATCATCAACCTCAAGATTACTTTGCAGTATACAATATTCTAGGCCATCGAGGTTCATTACAAAAGTTATTCTGATTTCCTAAGGTGCATGGTTTCCTTCTATCCTTTTTAACCCTATTATCCTCCCTTAGATACTTAGTAAACCCCTATGTGAAACAGATAATTAAATAAAATATGGGATAAAATGTTTTTAATATAAAAAGAAAAATAATAAACATTTGAATAAAGAATTAAAGTGAAGAAATGCCCCTTGATATATTTTCAGCTTAATATAAATAGATGTCTCTCACCAATAACCATAGCATGTAATTTTATTTGATAAATGCTATGGAAAATTACAGCAACCTTCAGTGGATGTGACCAGAGTAGAAGTCATTGAGTATCTTCTTCTAGTAAGCCCAAGGACTCATGCGGGCCACAGAATGACAAGGATGGTAGGAGGAGGACAATGAAACTGAGAGTTATTCTCTGCAATCTATCAATATGCAGAGATAGATTGATAATCAATATGATGAGTGATGTTACAGCCAAGTTACCCATGCCCTTTACTAAAGAGATGATGTTGGTTTTGAGCTTTGATACCACAGTCAATATCTAATCACAGATTTTCCACATAGTACTCTCTTTTGAGACTTAGCCAAATGAATGTCTTTCAAGATTCAGCATTTAGCAAAAGCTAATTTATCTTAAATTCTACTACTCCATTAACCAGAAGTAAATTTTAAAACTGAGCCCTTTCTTTCAGAGTCATGACAGAGTTCATTATTATAATTTTACACTTAGTCCCTTAGATTAATAAAGTGTTTTATATCTTAAAATGGTCATGATGTTATGGGGGTATTTTAATTTATACAGTAGACCTGTAAGTTAGCTGTTTTATTACTCTCATTTTGTAGATGAAGTTAACTGAAGGTCATGGAAATAAAGTTCCATATCACAAATGTCAAAGGTGGAATATAAACTCCTTATATATTCTAATTCAAATTCTATAGTTGATTCTAATATACTACACCATTTACTGAGCAAGTATTTCCTTAGTTTCAAATTAAGATAAAAAGGAAGACTGAATTTGCAATACAAAATATAAAACACATGAGTTTTGAAAATATTTTGGAGATGAACATATAGGCGGTGATAATAATGAATTATTTGATTTTCTTTCTGTAGACTTAATAAAAATATCTCCAATATTGCCAATTCTAGCAAAGAATGTACCAATTTTAAACCAATCTGGTTCATGAAGATTTCTTGGGCTTTCTTAGAAGGCAGTTTTGTAAAATTCGTGAATGGAAATCTGGACCCAGACCTTGTTTCTCCAGAATTCAATGGGGGATGATGACTCAGTGGGAACATACTTGCTTAACAGTTACTACAAATTCCCAGATGGCAAATCCATGGCTACAGTTGGAATAAGCAAAACTTGACAAAGGCTACTTTTACCTTAGCATTTGAAATGTTTTTTTATAAAAAAATTGCTTATAGATTTTCATAGTGCCTCTGAGGTTAAATCGGCAACTACTCTGCTTCAGTGCATCATGTGGTAGTACTTATCTCCACCTTCTTATAGAAGCTGAAATTCTTAATAATTATAATAAAAATAATAATTTCTTATATCTGAAAAGTGCATTAGACTCACGAAGTGCTTTCACCTAGGGGATCTGATTTCATCTTCAGTACCAGTCCCCACAATGCTGGTATCCCCAAGGGTTCTGTCCATAGCTCTCTTTCACTCTTCACAGCCTCCCTAGGAAATATTATCCATGTCTGTGGTTTCAACCATCACCTATGTGGTAATGATGCACAAATTTCTATTTTCAGCTTAGTGCTCACAATGGAGATGCAGATGGGCATGTGTAACTGTCTACTAAACAAATCCCAGGGACTATCATCAGTAACTGGTACTCAGCATATGTAAACTGATGTTCTTCTCCACATCTCCTCTCTGTTCAAATTCTCTAAAATAACTAAAAATACCATAATCTATCAATTATCCAAGCTGAAAATATGAAAGTCTCAGCCTCTACCTCTTTTTCACTCTTATATAGTTACTAAGACTTAATGTTCTCTTCGATAGGATTTCTCCTTTCTTTTCCCAAGATATTTTTATAGTTTATGCCCTTACCTTTCTCTCTTCTGAACACCTACAAAAACTCCCTATATCTTTCCCCCATTTCCTGTCTGAGTCCACATCCAGACCATCTTCCAATTCTTTTGCCAGAATAATCCTCCTAAAAACACTAATCTGGTCAGGACACTCCCCTACTTTAAATCTAAGAAACATTAAACTGGCAATGGTATAAATCATGACAACAAGATAAAGTCCAAACTTTCTGATGGAGACTTCACAATATTATCCCAAATCATATCTTGCTAACCTTACCTTCCCCACATTCTGAACACAGAGATATATTTGCCAGTCCCAAAACAAGATCACTGACTTTCACTAGTTTCATGACACATTCCAATTAACAGAAATTTCCTACCTCCTACTCATCCTTTTAAGATCTACTTCAAGATTCTCCCAATTCCCCTAGACATAGTTACCCAAGCCCCTCTAGTCCCAGAGTTTCCTTACATCATCCTAATGGTATATGTGCATATATACTAGTGAGTCCCACCACAATATGAGCTCCTCGGGGGCAGGAATGCCTCTTATTCTTCTTCATATCTCTAGTAGTTGGCATTATACATGAACTTGGTTAAATCAAGTAATGTATATGTCTCTAAGATATACAGCAATATCTCCACCTTACAGAGGTTTGGAAAAGCCATATAATTACACAAGTAAAACTAGTCAAGTTAAGGAATTTCATCTCCCTCAAATGATTCTAGTGATAATCAGATTTGGAGGGTGTTAAGAGTAAAATGGGCCCTATACATAGACATTTTCTATGTACATGTACATAAGTATAGTCAATAAAGATTAAAGATAAGTTACACCACCCAGAAAAAACTTTAAAAATGTTAAAAGATAAGTTACACATACCCCTCAGACAAAATATTTGCAACAGGCAACAGAAGAAAATCATTAATATCCTTAGTATGTGAAAAGGTTTTACAGATAAATGAGAAAAAAGTTCCTGCTTTTTTTAATGACATATGAAAGGAAATCACAAATGAGAAATATTATATAAATGACTATAAGTCTATATAATGTTCAACATCATTGGTAAATATAAGAAATGAACCAATGTTAGAATAAAAATTTTAACCAAATATTATAAAACAAGATAAGAGTAGTCATTTTTAATGATTCTTTAAAATTGGCACTATCATGTACCCTTGATGAAAGTGTAAGACCAATAAAACCTTTCTGGCAGAACAACTAGACAATATATACACAAAACCTTAAAAAGTTATACCATTTCTTCTTATACATAATGGTGCAAAAATATCTATACTGTGTAGAGAGGCACTTCCTTTTCTTTGTTTTAAGATTACCTTTTGCTGAGCTTCACTTTAGCTAAAATTATATGCCTTTGTTTATCTAATTATATTGTCAGATGCACCATGAACAAAGTAATATTCCAAAAGGTTATCTTTGCATGGGCCCACTTCTTACTCCAGGTAGGCTCAAGGGCTACTTGTAGTCATGTTGACAGCTGTCCAACAGTAGCCAAGATGGTTGATTGCTGGGAACAATTCTGGTTTCAACTACATTATATCGATATCGGAAGTATTCTAGGCAAACAGCTAGTTCTTTTTTAAAAAAACTAAATGTTTTTTTAAAACACAAATAATGTGTTGTTTTTCTACTCAAAAACCTTCAATAACTTTGCATAATTTACAAAGTTAAGTAATAACTTCTCACCTGGATATTCATAATATGGCTCCAATGTATTTTTTCTGATCTTGTTTTCTAACAAGATTAGACTACATATACTGTTTACCAAATGCTCCTTAAGCTTTCCTGCCGTCACACATTGCTACATGGTATTCCTTTTGCTGGAAATGTCTTTTTTTGCTGCCCATAAATGAGAGTTCAAGTCCTATTTATGCTTTAAATTCAACTACAAAAACCATTTCTTTCATTAGTTTTTCCACATTTATAAACTGGGGATAATAAACCAGTCTTAAATGTTTATTGTAATGTTTTAATAAGCAGTATCTAATACACCAGAGAGGCAACATAAATATTGATGGAATTAATGAAGTCCCCACACCACCCCACTGCTGAAGCTCTAACCTAGAATGAATATACTATATTCTCTGTGTTTTCATGATGCAAATAAGGAAAGAAAGGTAGTAAGAAATTTATTTTAATAAGCACTTACTGTTTACCAAGCTCTGTAAGGTATTTCTCTCTAAAGCCAACTGGTTTGATCTGAATTTCTATTTGTTAAGAATAGATCTGTAACACGCTCAACATCAAGAAAACAAACAACCCAACTAAAAAAGGGGTGGAAGACCTAAATAGACATTTCTCCAAAGAAGACATACAGATGGCCAACAGGCACATGAAAAGATGCTCAACATCACTAATCATCAGGGAAATGCAAATCAAAACCACAATGAGATATCACCTCACACCTGTCAGAATGGCTATTATCAAAAAGACAACAAATAACAAATATTGATGAGGATGTGGAGAAAAGGAAACATTTGTGCACTGTTGGTGGGAATGTAAATTGGTGCAGCCACTATGGAGAACAGTATGGAGGTTCCTCAAAAAATTAAAAATAGAACTACCATGTGATCCAGCAATTCCACTCCTGGGTATTTATCCAAAGGAAACAAAAACATTAATCAGAAAAGATATATGCACTCCTATGTTCATTGCAGTATTATTAACAATAGCCAAGATATGGAATTAACCTAAGTGCCCATCAATAGATGAATGGATAAAGAAGATGTGATATGTATATGTATGCACGCACGCGTGCGCACACACATACAAACACATAATGGAATATCACTCAGCCATAAGAAAGAATGAAATCTTGCAATTTATGACAATATGGATGGACCTAGAGGGTATTATACATAATGAAATAAGTCAGACAGAGAAAGGAATCCTGCATGATGTCACTTACATGTGGAATCTAAAAAATAAACCAAATGAACAAACATAATAAAACTTAAACAGAGTTATAGATACAGAGAACAAACAGGTGTTTTCTGGCAAGGTGGGGGGGTAGGAAAGAAATAGGTAAGGGAGATTAAGAGGCACAAACTTCTAGTGGCAGAATAAATGTCACAGGTATAAAATGTACAGTGTGGGGAATATAATCAATAACTATGTAGTATCTTTGTATGTTGACATATCATAACTAGACTTATCGTGGTGAAATGTATAGAAATATCAAATCACTATGTTGTGTAACAGGAACTAACACAGGGTTGTAGGTCAATTGTACTTCAAAAACAAACAAACTCATAGAAAAAGAGATCAGATTTGTGGTTACCAGAGGTGGGGGTGGGGAGAGGGGGAGTTGGATGATGGCGGTCAAAAAATAGAAACTTCCAGTTAGAAGATAAGTACTAGGGATGTAATGTACAACATGATGACTGTAGTTAACTCTGCTGTATGTTATATATGAATGTTGTTAAGAGAGTAAACCCTAAGATTTTTCATCACAAGAAACATTCTTTTCTCTTTCCTTAATTTTGTACCTATATGAGATACAGATGTTCACTGAAATTATTGTGATTATGACGTATGTAAATCAAATCATGATGTATGTAAATCAAATCATTTTGCTCTATACCTTAAACTTCTACCATGATGTATGTCAATTTTACCTCTGTAAAACTGGAAGGAAAAAAAAGAAAAGAAGATAAGAGAAGAGAAGGGAAGGGAAGGGCAGGGAAGGGAAGGGAAGAGAGGAAAGAGAAGAAAAGAAAAGACATGTAAATTTTTCTAATTGCTTCATGTATCTGTGTCCAGGGTCCTCTTTTCTACTATTTCCGTCTCTCCTCCAATGTTAAACACTGTTCTAAACTCAAAGAATTTTGTAAAATTTATTGTCCAAATAAAGTATCCAATGCTTTCTCTCTATGACACTGAAAGGCACTAGAAGAAACTGTTTCTTTTCTTATCTTTTTTTTTTTTTTTGGCCATGCCACGTGGCATGTGGGGATCTTAGTTCCCCAACCAGGGATCGAACCGTGCCTCCTCCATCAGAGTCTTAACCACTGAAACGCCAGGGAAGTCCCAGAAACTGTTTCTTAACACAATATCCTTCTGGGATCTCTTAATTTGAAATACAAAAATATTGGTAATAAAATTGATTTATTTTTTTTCTGTGTTTTAAAGCTTTTTTTACTGTAAAATAAAGCAGAGATACAGAAAATGTATAATTTGATTAATTATATAAGGCAAATCCCCTGTAACCTCCTCTCAGGTCAAGAAATAGAACTTTGCCAGTCACCACAGAAGTCTCTATGTACCTCAGGCCAATCAAAATCCCCTCTTTCCCTTAAATGTAATCATATCTTGACTCATAATAACTCCTTTCTTCTACTTCCTTATAGTCTATTTATCCAAGTATGCATTCCTTGACACTATAGCTTAGCTTTGTGTCTCATACCGTACAAGTTTCTTTGACCTATGGAGTTTCCCACAGTCTGGATTTTACACATAGTGCAGTTTAAAATGTCCCTGCAATTGATTTTTAATAGTCTCAAGAACCAATGATTCTCCGAATTATAAGCAAATTAAACCAATGATAAAAATCTAACTCCATCAAAGAATAAAAATACCTTGTGTAAATCTCGTTTGGAATTTAAAGCCTAGGCCAGGGTAAGATCCCTAGTTTAACAAATTCACCACAAATAATTGTGCTGATGGAGTCAGACAGGATAGGCAAAGTATTTCATCAGGCAAATATCATTTAAAATATTAGCCTTAGGAATATATTTTATGAACTTTATTTTCTTTAATAATAGAGCTATTTCCACATTTACTGTGAATTAATACTAAAATATATTTTTTGCATCCCTAGAAAATTAACTTTAACATATACCAAAATATAGCAGGTGGGGGGTGGAGGGGCATGCTTGTGACAGGGAAAAACACCTGGTGATTTGACACATCTGTTGTCCATTACCCACAGCAAGGGTAACACATGCATAGAGCCAACGGGTAGCAATTAGTAGTGTGCTCAGGTCACAGAAGGAGAGATGATGGATATATTATCAAACAAAAACATATTACCTGGGACAGGAGACATGATAATTTAGAGAAAATAAGGTGACAGGTTATAAAAAATGTTTGCCTCCTTCTGTCATTTATCATGCCCATAACTCCTTACAACTGAGACATGAAACATTAAACAGAGAATATCAATGTTAGGTTTTATGTAGTCTTCACATCAAGTTATCATATGCAGTTCTTAAAATATCTCTCTGATGCTGAATAACTATCACTGTCTCCATTTTACAGAGTAGAAAATGGAGGACTGAGAGATTAAATAGTTTGACTAAGAAGTATAGTCAAGGTCAGGATATCAGGAATTCTTGGAGGTATTGAGCTATAATAGAGAGCTATAGTAGAAGAGCTAAGGTGTGGTCCACAGACCAGAAGTAGCAGCAGCAGCACATTTCTGGTCCCTCCCCAAACGAGGAGAATCCAAATCTATGGGAGTAGAGCAAAGGGATCTGTACTGTAACAAGCTATCCAGATGATCCTTAATCATAGTAAATTTTGAGGTAAATTGAGGTAAAGGTAAGATCAAGAGTTTAAAGACCACAAAACTGAGTTTAAATTAGGACTTTTAGAGTTGTGAAGATGAGGAAATCATCATACATGTAAAGCATTTAAGATAGCATCCAGCAGAAAATAGACACTCAGTATATAATAATCACTCCTTTGAAGTGCCAATGGATCTACTTCCAGGAAGACCTCTGGACTCCTGGGGGAAACAGGCAGGTACCTTCCCTACTCACCAGAACCAGAGACCCATAAAGAGTGGAACGAGAGCTCTTTTCCTGATCTAAGGTCAATACTGTGAGAATGCATGGAACTCATACTGAAACAACACACTTTATCCACTTTAGGGACACAGTGCAGAGGTCATTTAATCATTCACTTTTATAATATATACTTATGTTGGGCATTTTGTGTATCAGGTACTGCGTTTAAGGCTGAGGCTATAATGTAGACAAAACCGACATGGTTTCTAACATCATGGAATTTACCGGCTAGTTGGGAAACAGATGGTAATCATATAATCCAAGAAATACATAGATTTTAGCAAAGTATGGTAAGTACTATAAAGCATGGGTTCAGATTATATGAGAGTTTATAGATGGGACCAGATCTAGAATACAGGGGCAGGGATGACCTTCAGGAAGGATGGAGGTTTGAGATGAGATCTGAAGGATGTGTAGGATTTAACCAGATGAAGGGTTGGTGGGGTCGTTCTAGAGGGGGAATGCAGCAAAGACTATATTGAAAAGAAATCCGATGTTTTGAGGAACTGAAGTGAGGAGGGTGCGGCTCACACAGGGAAAATAGGGGGTATGGTAGACAGTGAAGCTAGAGGGCCAGGCTGGACCCAGATCGCACAAGAGCGTATGAAACATATTCAGAGCAAAGGAAAGCCTTTTAAACATTTAAGCAGATATCTAACATTATCAAAATCATATCTGAAAAATCTATCTCTGGTTGCATTATAGAGAAGAGTCAGAAAGAATTAATCTCCAAAATTTACAAGCAGCTCATGCAGCTCAATATCAAAAAAACAAACAACCCAATCCAAAAATGGGCAGAAGACCTTAATAGACATTTCTCCAAAGAAGATATACAGACTGCCAACAAACACATGAAAGGATGCTCAACATCACTAATCATTAGAGAAATGCAAATCAAAATTACAATGAGGGATCACCTCACACCAGTCAGAATGGCCAGCATCAAAAAACTACAAACAACAAATGCTGGAGAGGGTGTGGAGAAAAGGGAACCCTCTTGCACTGTTGGTAGGAATGTAAATTGATACAGCCACTACGGAGAACAGTGTGGAGGTTCCTTAAAAAACTAAAAAGAGAACTACCATACGACCCAGCAATCCCTCTACTGGGCATATACCCTGAGAAAACCATAATTCAAAAAGAGTCATGTACCACAATGTTCATTGCAGCTCTATTTACAATAGCCAGGACATGGAAGCAACCTAAGTGTCCATCGACAGATGAATGGATAAAGAAGATGTGGCACATATATACAATGGAATATTACTCAGCCATAAAAAGAAACAAAATTGAGTTATTTGTAGTGAGGTGGATGGAACTAGAGTCTGTCATACAGAGTGAAGTAAGTCAGAAAGAGAAAAACAAATACCATATGCTAACACATATATATGGAATCTAAAAAAAAAAAAAAAGTTTCTGAAGAACCTAGGGGCAGGACAGGAATAAAGATGAAGATGTAGAGAATGGACTTGAGGACAAGGGGAGGGGGAAGGGTAAGCTGGGACAAAGTGAGAGAGTGGCATGGACTTATATACTACCAAATGTAAAATAGCTAGCTAGTGGTAAGCAGCCGCATAGCACAGGGAGATCAGCTCGGTGCTTTGCGACCACCTAGAGGGTGGGATAGGGAGAGTGGGAGGGAGACACAAGAGGGAGGAGATATGGGGATATATGTATATGTATAGCTGATTCACTTTGTTATAAAGCAGAAACTAACACACCATTGTAAAGCAATTATACTCCAATAAAGATGTTAAAAAAAAAAAAAAGAAAATAGTCAGAAGTAGGTCAAGAATAATTCCCAGTCAGGAATTTATTACAGCAGTCCCAGCAAGAAAGAAAGGACATCTTGTATTAGAGTAGCAATAGTAGAGGTGGAAGAAAAATCAAGATTTGTAAAAGGGTTGTGGACTGCAGGTGGAATTTTCTATAGTGCAAAACAATGTCACAGAAGAATAAGACTGTTTCTGAAGGCTCCAAAATTATACACATTGACAGATAAAGTCACTGAAGTTAGGCTAAAAGAGCTGAGTGAGGGTCTTTCCACCTAGACCTACAGAGATATGAACCTTGGTAGAAACAGAGAAGGAAATGGCAGTTCTCAGTTGAGGATGAAATAGAGGTTTGTGCAGATGACAGATACCAGAGCAGCTTTATCTAGCAAGAGTACATAAGAGTGGGAGTTAGTGGGTCAAGGTTTTAGTTCATCACTGTGCAGATGTGGGGGCAACACGTCAATTTTCATGTACTTCTTATCTTCTGAGGCTCCAGCTACAACATTAACAAGAGAACCTCACCCTAACAGCTTCTATTTGGGAACAGATAGCTACTTAGGGCGGCTGGGGAGAAATCCCACGAGTCAGAAAGGCATAACACAAAGAGACTGGGATTCGGTAGACTTATTCCAATTCCAGTGCTACCACTTACTGACTGTATTACCTTGGAAAAGTACCTGCACATTTGAAAGTTTTAGTTTCCTCATCTGTAAAAACAGGTAATTCCAGCTACCTCAGATTTCTCGTGAAAAGCAGAGTTAACACAGTTAAAATACCTAGTACAGTGACTAACTCATCATTAAGTGTTAAAAAAGTTATGTATAATTATTATGAGGAGGAAGAGTCAGATGATGATGATGATGATGATGATGATGACGGCACCAAATATTTAAGGGGATCTTACTAAATACCATATCCTCTGCTAAAACCATAACACAGATTAATTTATATAATCCCATAAAGTGAGTAACGTAATTAACCAGACTTTACAGGTAAGGAAGGTGGAAGCTCAGTGATAGTAAGTAACATGCCCAAGATCAGAAGACTATAAAGTCGTAGAATCTGGATTCAAATCTAGGTAGTTTGACCCCAGATTTCCCCCTTCTTAACCACTGTGAGCCACTGTTTCTTTTATACTCTGGAGCAGTAGGGTATTATAGAAAGAGCACAAGTTTTTTACACTATAAAGACCAGCGTTAAGTGCTTGCTGTACTATTTACAAGCAATGACTTTGGAGAGGTCACTTAATCTCTCCTGGTTTTAGTTACTTCAGCTCTGAAACAGGGATTTACACAAGAATTATATCTGAAGATGCCTGCCTCTGTGGCTAATACATAGTTGATGTCTAATAAATAAAAGTTGAATAAGTAAAAAAATGAGTCTCCATTATATGAATTTAAAATCTTATATCAGTGACTGTGAATATGATGGACCAGTATGAGTACAGGTCTCTTACTTCTGCGGCCTGGAAAATAAAATTGTCAGTAGTGAGAACAAAATAGAAGAGTCAGGGCAAGGGGTTACAGCCAGATTTCTACGCGTTTGGATTGTCTCTTATCTTGACATACCTGCATAGTAGGAGGGAAAGGAACTGAATCCAAGATACAGCAAGGTAAAAAAGCTCATTTCCTCTTCTTTGAACTAATATAGATTTTTAATGCTAAAATGAAGGTATCAATAGACAAGACTTATGGAAAATTATAATCAATTTTCTGGGGAAATGGCGCCATTTCTAAATCTCATCTCGAGAAAGCCAAAAGGCCAAAAGAATTGTATCACTAGTATGGCTACACATTTGCACTTCCTAGCACAAACTTCAATATGCATTTTTAAAATCCAAAGGGAATACAAAGCTAAATTTTGTTTTCATGGGAGACTAACTGCTGACTGAAGATGTGGCATTTAAAGCATACCTCATGGAAATGAGATTGTCTGAATCATGGCTTCTTCAGGCCTACTCAATCCGCCCTGACAGGTCCAACTTCATTTATATAGAGAAGATTCCTTTGATGAGGAAATTCAACATATGACTAACTGGGAGATGTAGATAAGTGTTAAGGAATGGCATTTCCAACACATGATAGCATTTTGGCAAGTACGGATGATTAAAAACTTGTGCACACACACACACACACACACACACACACACACAGAGACAGAGATGGAGAGAGTTGGTTGTGGGTTTTTTTCCCAATTTGCATAGACTATATAGACTGTGGCTTACAGAATAACATAAATAAGAATGTAAAGGGGAATCTGTGGCAATGTTCAAAACACAGTTCAATTCAATAAATATTTACTGCGGGCTTACCATGCACTCAATGTTGGGCCCACAAAACAAGCACTTTGCCTTAAGGGGTTTATATGTAAGTAAGTCAATACCACAGAGTGTGTTTGGAGCTAAAGTAGAGCATTATAGACAAGGAAGAGCGGAAGGTGACTAATTTTGCCTGGGGCAGGAAGGATTCACTAAGGAGGTTAAACTAGTATATGATTTTTGAAGGTCAAATAGGAATTCTCCACTGGGACCACATCAGAACAGGACAGAGGAGAAAGCTTTCTATTCCAAGGAAACAGGCCTGCACCCAAATGGCAGGGTTTGTATTCTCCCAAGATGGTATAAACATTTAAGTTCATTGGGAAAAGTGGTCATGCATTTGAGAAGCAGTGCATTTTAATGGAAAAAGTACTGGACATTAGCAGTCTGTACAAGTCACTTAACCTCTCTGGACCTCAGATGAGAGTTGAAACTTGGACTCTCTAAGTTCCTTTTTAAGTCTAACATTCAATGATTGTGTTAAGATCCTAGAACCACAGGGCTAGAAGGAGTCCTATCCATTTATCTCAAAGCCTAGATAGGGAGAAAGACTGCTATCCACACTGGTTGTAGAATACCTTGATCAAGGATCTGATTAACCATGGGAAGAACGAGTTACACATTAGCCTCTAGGTCAGCATTGCCCAAGAGAAATATAATGAGAACCAAAATGTGAGCCATATATGTAGTTTAAAAATCCCTAGTAGTCACACTGAACAGAGTAAAATGGAAAAAATTAATTTTAATACTATATTTTATTTAACTCTACATATCCAAAATATTATAATTTTGAAATATAACCAAGAAAAAATTTATTGAGATAGTTTATTTTTTTCTCCATACTAAGTCTTCAAAAATCTAATATATATGTTACACTGATTAATAATGCATCTCAATTCAAACTAGCCACATTTCAAGGGCCCAGCAGCCGCATGTGACTAGTGGCTATTCTCTTGGACAGCACAGCTCTAGGGTGTATCTTCAGAAACTTCTAGACAGCTCTAGGGACACCCACATTCCTCCACCACATGAAATTAGGTTTGAAATTAATTGTTATCATTGAATTTGATGTCAATTGTCAAGGCTTTGTTTCCTAAGGAGTGTCTCCTTGGAGTAGTAACATTGCCCTTACTTATACCTCAGCAGAAAGGAAGACTGGGGTTTCGCTTTCACATTATGTGGGGGGGATGGGGCTGGACATCACTGAAGAAGGAAGGAATCTACCATTGACTCAATTTCCCTTATGTATAAGACACTTTGAAGGGCTTGTAAATATTACCACGTTAAGTTGTACAAAAAAATCTATGTCTATGTGATAGCCATTAGCACCCCATTTTATGGATGAGGAAACTAAGGCTAAGATGGGCTAAATAATTAGCTCAGGCTCACACAGCTGGAAAGAGATACAGAAAGAATTCAAACCAAGGGTTGCGATATTTAAGAAGCAGGGTTACTAGAGCTAACCCTGCTTGGTCACATAAAATTCCAGAGCATTGTAGTCTGAATAGTCCTGCAACCCGAAATTCCTCTTCTGACCATTAAAGCCCTGCATCTAGGCACCTTTTCACAAGCCTGGGCTAATTGTTTCCTAAACAGTACTTGAAGCTTATCTCTCTCAGTTGGTTTTCCTCTTGGCTAGACAACAAAACCCTCTCTATCATTCCTTCCCAAGACTACTAAATCAAAACAAATCCCAACAGTTTCCCCTTCATCTTTAAACAAAGTAGCCATGTTTCCACTCTTTCTGATCATTGAAGCTTTTGTATGCACACTCAAGAAGATTCAGGAGCTCTGCAAAGCAGTATGGTATATATGGGAAAGACTGCCTCTGTCATCTTCTTGAATGTGACTTGGGCACATTAATGTGCCTCTCTAAGTTGCAGTTTTACAGTCTGTTAAATGAGGGCAGTAACAATACCTGACAGGGTTGTTACAAGGATTAAAATAAAGATGATGACATTCCTAGCACATAGTAAGCACTCACTGAGTAAATTCCTTCTTTTCTTCTGCAGCACAGTGGCCATCCATGGCCCTGTTATGTATTGCTGCTCTTTTGTCTCACTCCCATTAGTTGGCCTCTTCCCCAGGAATAGTATCTGAATAGGTTCAGTAACAATTCCACATGGAAGTAGGACCTCAGGGCTTTTCCCCCCTCAGCCTTCTCAGTGGAACTGCTGTGAAGCAGACAGACATTGTGCATGCTCTTTTTCTCTGGAGGATATATTATCCCCTACTTAAGACTGTGTCAAAAATATTCTGCGCAGGATATTCCTGAGGAATTTATGGCACTGACCATCCCTCCCACCCAGCCAAAGCTCTACATCCTGCCTCTAGCCGTTTCTGTTTTAAGACTCTGCAGACTGTGGTGCACACCAGGGAACTTGGCTTTGTTTAGCCCTGAAGGAGGGGATAATGAGAGAAGAGGTGAGAATCACCTAGTGCTGCAAAAATCAATGTTATTGACTGCTGGACTAAAGGGAAGAGAAAACAGCCTTGCTGATTGTGGTGGACCGGAAGGAGGAAAGGAGTGGGAGGTGGGCAGCAGAGTCTACCTAATGCGAATGGGCAGGCGCCCTGACTGAGTGACCCTCATTACACATCAACAGTTCTGTCTCAGCAGTCTCCACCCACCCCCCAGTCTCTACTGCTCCAGTCATTTTGTAAAACTATCTTCTAACTTGTGTATCTGCAGTGAAATGATGTTTTAGATCTAAGGGAAAATGTGACTGTTTTTCACTGCACTGGTGAAATTTAAATTTTTATTTATTTTGAATTTTTCTTATCTGCTATTTGCAATAACAGAATTTTTTGAACTAATCAAATGCTTCTCTAAAAGTTTTATTATAGAATTTTCTTCAGACAGAATGATTTTATCTCAAATTAAATTCAATAATCCATTACCTAAAACACACAGACATAGATACCATTTCTTAATAATGCCTCTGTTCCTCATACAGAATATCGTGTTTAGCACAAAAGGGAGACTCAATTAATGTTTGCTTTAAAAATGAACTGAAGAAGATATGGAATTCATGTTCTAGTAAAGAAAACAAATAAGAATAAACACCTCCAATATAAGGGATACATGTTACACTATTAATACAAAGTGCTACAAGAGTAATACAAAGTATAACAAGTGGTACACTAATAATACAAAGTAATACAAAATAATGAAAGATAGGAAACAGAGAAGTTTCATCTGGGAGAAGGTAAGAACTGGCAGGGTCCAGATGGACTGCACAGTTATTATGTAGGGGAAAGAAAAGGCAAATACCTTTCTAAACAATTAGAAGGAAAAATAATGACAAATATTTTTATAGTGTTCTATAATTTACAAAGTGTTTTCATATTCTTTTATTTTTTTTTTATTTATTTTTATATATATATATTTTTTTATTTTTGGCTGCGTTGTGTCTTTGTTGCTGTGCGCAGGCTTTCTCTAGTCACGGTGAGCGGAGGCTACTCTTCGTTGTGATGTGCAGGCCTCTCATTGCAGTGGCTTCTCTTGTGGAGCACGGGCTCTAGGCCTGCGGGCTTCAGTAGTTGTGGCATGCGGGCTCAGTAGCTATGGCTCGTGGGCTCAGTAGCTATGGCTCGTGGACTCTAGAGCGCAGGCTCAGTAGTTGTGGCGCATGGGCTCTGTTGCTCCGTGGCATGTGGGATCTTCCCAGACCAGGGATCTAACTCGTGTCCCCTGCATTGGCAGGTGGATTCTTAACCACTGCACCACCAGGGAGGTCCTGTTTTCATATTCTGTTCATGCTTTGTAACAACCATACAAGGCGCAGTGAGTGTGTTTTGGTGCTGTTTAAAGGCATCTTTTGTGTACAGAAAAGATTATTTGGAGCTCTCTTGGTTTACAAAATTAATACTTAATTTTTTAAGTTATAAATTCAAAAGCCTAGCTTCCACTTAACTTTTTAAGTTCAGTTTATAAGTGTACTGTTCTATCTATAAATCAAGCAAGATTTTTACAATCACCATTTTAAAAGTTTTTATGACTTAAATTCCCCTTAAACAAATTTAACCTGAATTTATAAATTTACTATATTAAATTTCCTTTAAAGTACTTTATCTGAATAACAAACCTTCCCAAGTACTTAAATAATTCTTTTATATCTAATAAATAAAACTTAAAATATGGGGAGCTTTAAGCTTTATTATATGTTTCAATGTAATTCACAAATGGTACGATTCTGTATATCTTTCACCTTAAAATCTCAAGTCAAAATCAATTCCTTGACATTCTAAAAGTAATGTGTTAAATACTTTAATCTAGCAAATCTCTTTAAAAATATAAGTACATACACTACCAAATATATGTAATTATTATAGAACACAAAATATTAATTAAAAGGTTTAATTCCCTTCATTATTTTATAATTAATCAAAATATTTTCAGGATTAAAGGCTTCTGCCCACTAAGGAAACAATTATGCAAATCTTGTGGTTGGTTTCCCAAGAATTTTTGAGGGTTTCATATTTAGTTCACTGAGACTGTATATCATGTAGAGATATTGGCTGGGAGATGTGTAACTACAGATATTGAGGGTGATTTTTCTCACCTCCTCAACGATAAGACTAAACATTGTTTTATAGTCACTATCTTATGAACTACAAAATTTTAGAAAGGAATTTGGTCCTAGCTTATGTCCCCTGGATTCAAAATATATCATAAGGGAATCATCAGCTACACAAATTCACAACAACTACAAAGTTTAAAGCAAACTTTCTTCACCGCTTCAGTTGATGTTTCTTTGACCTCTTTAAAATATTTCAACATCTTCTTAATGGATCCTGAGTATCTCTGAGCCTCGTTCATGATACTAGAGGGATGTTATGATTATCATCTCAACTAAGACATTAGAAATTAAACATCGGAAAAACTGATTTATTCACCTAGAAGTGTAGTAGACTATTTTCTAAGTGGAGATGGATTTCAAACCTAGGTTTTCCACTAAACATCAATTTTTCCACATCTCCTCTATGTCATGAGCAGTGGATTGAGACATGGCTGGAATGGGTTTTGGCTGCCTATGTTGAGTGTAAGTGGTGTCTACAAGGAGGTAAATGATGGAAAGGTGGTTGAGGCCATACTATGGGGATGAATAATTTTGAGGGCAATGGGAAACACAGAAAGTTCTTGAGGAGAGATATGGATAGCCAGTTCTTTTCTGTGTTTTAGAAAAGTAAGTTTGGTGCCACCATGGGGAAGACACATTTAGAGGGGAAACAGAGGGAAAATAGAAAAACCAGTCAGGATGTGCCTGTGGCAATGCAGTGAGAGATAATGAGAGCCCTCACTGAGGGACGAGAGGTAGAAAGACACAGAAGTAGAAGAAATCATTCCAATGATTTGTGAACTGATTACATATCCACTGGGGCTGGAGAGTTAAAAATAATTTCAATGTTTCTACTCTAAATGCCTAGGAGATAGTAATAATAAGGAAGTTGTCTGGTTGGCTTCTTTTTAAAATAGCCACACACACACACACACACACACACACACACTCACACAAACAGCTCAAAGCGCATTATTTGGTGCTGTGGGTATAAAAGTGTTAGGGGACTAGCTAGAGAAATAGATTTGCATTAAGTATACATATTTTCCCTGTTTGAAGTTCAATGGCAATGATCCTTTTGAAACTCAGACTCACCGTATATTTTCTCCAAACTGTATCTCATTCTAAAGCTATTCCAAGGTTACACTTGAAAACTTTTTATCCTCTGCTGAAAAGCAATCATCTGAGAAAAACAATGCTTTCGGTCCCTGCCTACCTTTGTTTATTTACTTTTCAAAAAAAAAGTTTCCCTCTTATGCAGTCATTTTAAAAGATGCTTATGAAGAATTATTAATGACATGAGAATGTTTTTATGATTACGGTATTGAGTGCAAACACAGGGTACAAATAATTAATCCTGGATATCTTACACACATAACACATCACATTCATAAACACACACATAAGGAAAAGTGAAAAGAAAATAGAACTTTTATACATGAGTTTCAAGGTTATGAGCAAATATAAATTTTTGTCCTTCTTTGTATTTACATAATTTCTATAATGAGCATATATTACTATTATAATCTTAAAAACAGTTGAGTTACAATGCATACTATTATAACTGATTCCTAAGTTTACTTTTCCTAAAGAGTTTGAAAGAGTGTGGATTATAAATAAATTGACTAAACATCCAACACACATGCACAGGGCTCCAAAAAGATTCAGGGATTCACTTCAGAAATCTACCTTATTCCCTTCCTTCCAGGCTCACTGCACACTGCTTGGCCTCACTTTCCTCTTTGAATCTAGGTACAACCTTAAAAAAATAAATAAATCTAGGTAGATCTTTAAAAATAAATAAATCTATGTATACTTTTTAAAAGAATATGTAAATCTAAGTACACCCATTAGAAACTAAATAATAAGTAAATAAAATGACTCAATATTTGTCCCCTGCTATTCACCTAACTTTCATTTTTAAAAAGATATTCCCTCAGCGTCTTTCAATTAAATTCTGCCTATTTTGAAAGTGCCAAAGTCTTCTATGAGTCTAAACAAAAAGAAAAGATCTAGTTTATATTTGAGAAATATTTAGGGCCAGACCTTCTCAGGGCCAAATGTCTCCTTGTTTTATTGTTCATCCTTCCCTTTTCAATTCTCAAGAGCTAGGTTCTCCAAGCAATACCAATTTATCCTGGGGAGTTTTGTTACCTTATTTACTGCACTAATAAAAGGTGCAGATTTGAGCAAATAGGCCTCTTTCAAAGGGTGCCTGTACTTCAGTTAGTTATTAATGTGTCTTCAGTATAAGCACCCCCAGATTCATGGGAGGGTACAGGTTACCAGGCCCATGAGAATTCTTCTGGCTATTGGAAGAAACTATGATGCAACCAAATCAGGGGACACTGTGATCTGTATCAGATGCTAAATCTAACAAGCCAGAGGACAGCTCAACAGAGTTATTGAAAATAAGGAGATGCAGAGCAGCCTGTTTGGAGACAGGAGTCAAAAGCCAGAGTACCAAGTACCAGAGCAAGAGTCAAGAGTAAAAGAGGTGTGCATCCAGGTACTGGCCTGTTCTGAGCACTGGTTCCTGTGTCTGGCATTTATCCTGGTACTGTAAGTTACTGGCTATGTGGCCCTGGTTAACTAAACCTCTGGGACTGGGCCCCTTTACCTGTAAAATGGGTTTAATAATCAAACCTCTCTTAGGGTTACTGGGAAAATTAAATGAATGAAGTACTTTGAACAGTGCCTGACACATCATAAGCACTCTATAAACACTAGCTATTGCTATTAGGCATGCTGAGCTATGTAGATGGTTAGGTGAAATCTCAAGGGCCAGTGCCAGGGAAGTAAGTGCTGAACCATGAATTCCCAAATGAGGATACTACACGGTAAATGACCCAGGCTATATGGATAGCCTCCCTGTGCTTAGTGCAGGACTTCCACAGGTTTTCTGCTTAGTGCTGACTGACTGTTGTAATTTGTCATCTTTTACTTGCATATTCCTAACTGAGGCTGTATGCTCCTCAAAGCAGGGAACATATTACAGTGTTTTTCAAATTGTGACTTGTGACCCATTCTGTACTCTTTCAAACTCATTAATAAAGTTAAAAGAAGAAATCAGTTTTAAATTAGTCAGTATAAATTATATTTCCTCAACCATTTTATGATTATAAAACATTTAGTAAATGTTGACCAAAACTATAGAAAAGAAACAAATTTTTAAAAGGTTAAAATAGAATAGAAAATATCAAAATGCATAGCTTTTGGTAAAGTTAAGTACCACTTTGCGAAACTTGTACAGAGTTGCAATTTTTAATTTATATTCTTTATGGATTGCAGTCCAGAAAGTTTTAAATACTTTGGCTATGTATGTTACTCAGGCAAATATTAACACATAACAGTTTCTCAACAAACTTGCTGACTCACTGCTTTAATTCCAAACATAAGCTGTAAGACAGTAATTCCCAAATTTGTCTTATGATAAGAATTACCTAGGGTCTTTTCCAGATTCCCAGAGATTCTGATATTGGAGAAATACTGTCATACTGTCATACAAGAGGCAATAATTTGCCATTAGAGAAGAAATTTGTTGAAAGCAAAATTAATTCTCCTTGTTGTATATCTATTCATATTTGGTGGTACCATAGCTAATCCAAAGATGCAGTCTGCAAAATACATCCAGCTCTTTGAGCAGCTAACATCCATTCATTCAGCAAATATTTATTGATCTTTTGCCACATGCAAGGTAATGGGGATATAAAATCTGTAAGACATGATCCCTGCCCTCTAGTAGCTTAGAGTAGATTTATTTCAGAACTACGGTGGGGTCCCCTGAGGATCAGAAGATTTTAAGCCAAAAATAAAATGAAGGCTTGAATGCACATTTATGACATTAGTCTTGGGTAATCTACCCTTCAAAATGTTCACAGGATTAAAAAGCACTAAAGCTGCAATGGCAACCACAAATCAAAGCAGTTTTTCTCTAATTCATACTGATCAAATGCAGAAGAGCTGAGAACCAGTACCCCACAGCTGAGGAGAACTTGGTATCAGGGCAGGAAAAGACAAAGAAGAAGATAAATATCCAAAAGCAAAATTATATACAGAACTGGACAACTTGTCCCCAGTCTTACTGACACCAACCTGATCCCAACTATCAACATCTTTCACCTGGATTATCACAAGAAGTTCTAATTGGTCTCCCTGTGCCAACCCTTGTCCCCTTAAAGTCTCTTAAACACAGCAGCCTGAGTGACCTTGTGACTCCTCTGCTTAAAACCCTACTGGCTTCCCTTCACTGAAAGAAGCCGAACCTATAAAGCTTTACATGATCTGCTCACTTTGACACTCTCTTGACCTTTCTCTTGCTAGCCACACTGGCCTCCTAGACATTCCTTAAAATGCCACCTCAGGGCCTTTGCCCTTTCTGTTACCTTTTCCTACATGGTTAATCCCTTCACATCCTTTAGGTCTTTCCTCAAAAGTCACCTTCCTAGTGAGACCCTCACTAACCACTTTATCTAAAACTGTAACTTCAACCCCTTCCCACATTCACACTTTTGATGGATGGTCCTTCCATGTTTTGTTTTTCTTCTTAGCATTTATTATTTATACTATATATTTAACTTAACTGTGTTTTTTATTGTCTGCTTACCTTACAAGCATATAAATTTTATAAGGATAGGGATTATTGTCTATTTTATTCCATCCGGTATTTTTAGCAACTAGGTCAGTGCCTGACACATAATAGATGCTCATTAAATATTTGGTGAATGAATGTATGTAGAATACAGAAGAAAACCTCATGCTCTGACTGTAACCATCATTTATTAGAAAGAAGAGAAGAAACAGTAAACTCATACTAAGTAAAATATAGTTATATTATTTAGTTAATTCCTTACTTTATTTAAAAAAAGATTTGAGGTATCTATGACACATTAATTATAGTTCACATATCTATATTATCTATTTAGGAAGGTTTTAAAAAGGTTTAGAGTGGAACAGACCTGATTTAAATGCTGGCTTCATAGGCACCTAATATTTGTGTAATATTAGGCAAATTATTTTTGTTCCTTAAACTTTAGTCTTCCTCATCTACAAAATAATGATGATGATGATGATGCTTACCTCCTAGGTCACTGAAAAGCGTTTTGAGAGAGTGTGTGCAAAGTTATTGGTGTAGTCCATGGCTCATGCCAAGAGCTTGAAAATGGTAGCTATTATTGCCATTGTTCATTTTGCTATTGTATTCTTTATCAATTTTTTGTAAATTTTTTTGTTTTGAATTAAAGAGCCTCATTAGAAATTATAAATCCAATATTTTGAGTAGGCTTAGGTATTATAAACCCAATACACTGAGTAGGCTCACAACCATTTGGATGCCATAATATAGGGGCCCAGTGAGGGACTAATACATTATTGACCTCCTAAAAGAGATGATTATTCAACTGGAACCCTGAGAGGGATCACCCCTGATTTGGAGAGCTATAGGTGTTATATAAACTGTCTACACATTCTGATTCATGATTCCAAGCCCTGTCTACAACAAATAATGTTTATTAAAAGCATCAATATGTGGGACTATCATAGAATCTAGCAAAGAGTAGGAGTCAGCAGCATAAGGAGACAGAGTTTCTGCAAGTTTCCCTTTCAATCAGTCCATCAATCATTTTTTGAATTCCTAAAATACAAACAAACTAAAAATAATGAAGAAAATAGTATAGAGTTCCTGTCCTCAAAGTGCTTAAAATCTACTTGGAGTGAAGCAATACCCAAACATAAAAAAATAGCTAGCAATGCAAGATAACGATGCAAATGATGGCATAAGGCAATATAAGATTTATTGCCATTAAATATGGAGAAACTGCACTTACAAAATCAAAGGGGGAATAAAGTAAGGGAATTAGTGTGGCTGGTGTCAACTTCTTGGAAGACACCCTGTACTATTTTTTAAAGGAACGATAGACTTTAGACAAGCATGACCATGCAGAGAAGGGATACCCATTGCAAGAAACAATTCTAG
The DNA here is from genome assembly GCF_028564815.1 of Eubalaena glacialis. Lineage (NCBI taxonomy): Eukaryota > Metazoa > Chordata > Mammalia > Artiodactyla > Balaenidae > Eubalaena > Eubalaena glacialis. The sequence continues at coordinate 58,460,848 of NC_083725.1, read as the reverse complement.
CAAATGCTCAGAGGCAGAAAACCATGGGGTGTTTGGAAAAAAGCAACTTCACTGAACAAACCTGGTAGAAATGAGCATGATGAATGTCTGAATTCTAGGGTGTTTAGGCATATAACAAATTGTTTTAGTTTGAATTATTGATTCCCTCCAACTTAGCTTTACAAATCTGGCTGTGCAGATCCAGAGGATGTGACTGAGTGCAAGTGGTTTGTGATCGCCAAATCCAGTATTCAAACCCAAGCCTATATGACTTTCAAATCTGTGGTTTCATTTTTCCTTTCTCTCAAAATAATTTAACAAGCATTAAGGTAAATAAATCTGGGAAGAAGCTGATTAAGTAATAAAAAGAAATCTGGGACTTAGCTAATACAATCATTTAACAAATATTTACTGAGCACCTACTATGTATGCCCTTGGTGCTGTTCTTGATGCTGATGATATAGATATGAACAAAACGAACTGAACTCTCAGTCCCAGAGAGTTTACACATTAGCATATGTGCATATGTGATGGTGATGGTAACAGTGGTGGGAGAAGGGATACTATATATAAATGTTTCTCATCAACTATAGATACCTTTTACTAGGGCAATTCCTAGAATTTCTTAACATAAAGGCAACTCTGAAGTCTTACTCCTATTTGGTGGCCTCAATTTTATCAATTAAGAATTAAATTAATTGAGCATTTACTATATTCTACGAACATTTTTTACAGTGTTTACATGCCTTATTTCACATAATTCTAATAATCCCTAAGAGCTATCATTATCCTTATTTTATAGATAAAAATACTGAACTTCAGGTAGGTTAAGAAAGTTTCTTATACACAAAATTTGTATAAATAAATGGGGAAGATATACCTAAACATAGTTCTTTTGTAATCCCCAAAACCCACACTTTAAAATCATTCTGCTATGCTCTTTTTCCAAAGAGCTCTTATATTTACCCTCAAGGAATTTCAAAATTAAGAGCAGAATTCTTGGATCTATGGGGTAGGCAGCAGGATTTACTAGAATGAGCAGTAAATCAAGGGTCAAGAGGCCTGAGCCTTATATTAGGTCTACTTCTGACACACTGTGGAACAGAGTAACTGGCCATTTCCTTTCTCTACCTAGTTTTCTTATCTGTGAAATGGGTCTAATACCTGCCATTCATATTTCAGGTATTGTAGACTCACAAGTATATATGGGTGTGTCTACAGTAGCAAGATGAAAGGAGGGAAATAATGAGATGAGGAACATAAAATTATTTAGAAAAGTAAAAGGTATCACCTAGATGTAAGTTATTATCATCAATATCATTACTTTCTAAAATAGAGCCATTTCTATAGACAAGATGGACATCTGGTGCAACAAACTTCCTATATGTTTTCTTATCCAAGAGGTACTTTATGTACAACATAAGCAATTTGAGATGGAAGAGGAATTATACATCTATGTAATGATCAAATTGCTCCTTTTGTGTGGCCTCACTCAGATTAAATTGCTCTAATCATATTCTTTAAAACGTTAAAAGATAAACCCAAGCCAATATGATATGAATGTTCATCAAACTCAACAACCTAACGCTAACACGAAAACATACAACATAAATAATACCCTCTGTCTAGAAGTTTTCATTTCTTTTCCTTCTGTCGAAAGTTCTCCTTCTAGAAATAGGTGGCAAATTAACACAATCTCTGAAGAGTCAGATTGCGATGATGGCTCAGCCAGTTCTCACAGCCCTGGCTTTAGCTCCCATTTATTTGTTTTACTCTAGTAGTTCATGTTCAGCCTTGCGAGACCCTACTCTCCATCCATTTCAGCTATTTGCAGCTCTCCAAAGTGTTCCATGCTTTTGTCATTCCCTCCACCAGGCATGCCTTCCTCACTCCAGGCTGCTTGGCAAAACTCCATTAGCTGTCAAGATTCAAGTCTGAGGTGACTTCACAGTGAAAACTTTCTTGACAAGTCCATGTAAAATTGGCCAGTATTCTGTTTTGTTTTGTCCCTATAATGCCCTGCATAGGTGTCCATTACTGGTCCTATAATATTTCAAACCACTTATTAGTTTACATGTTTGTGTCCTTTCCAAGACCGGAAGCTTCTTGAGAGCAAGGACTGTTTTCTATTGATCTTAGTTTCCCAGACAAGCACAGTGCATAAATCATAGCTGTCCTTCAGAAATTTTTTGGTAGATAAATGAATAAATAGTGACCCATGAGTCACATTCTGATGTCTGTATGTATGTGTATTAATGCCTTGATTTAACGCCTTGATTATTACATAAAAACATATATGAAATACATTAAAACATACCACTCTCATAAAATCTTTTTCACTGTACTATATTATAAAGGTCCAATTAACAAAACAATCATTCTAGAATAAAAGACTGTGACATCAGGGGCTTTTTCTGTGCAGAATAACATAAGCAAGAGATTTTGCTTTCCTTTGAATTTTAACCGCCTTAAAGTTTTGGGTCACTGTAACACCAATCATGTCAAATCATGGCAACATGAGAAGCTACACACTATAAAAGAGACTTTACCATAACTGAGCAAATAAGTAATTTTGGGCACAACAGAAATAAAATCAAATACTTTAAAAATGTATAATAACATAAATCAAAAGTTAAAAATAAAAATATCATGTAAGACTTTATTGCACCAACTTGGTAAAGTATCAGACCCCAAGTGATCTGCAAACTCTTCTGCAAAACTTGCTATCTCAGAAGGAAAAGATAACCTTATAAAATTATAAAGTATGCAAGAAAGTACAAGAGCTAATTATTGAAAGGCATAGGCATATTTAAAGTTCAAGTTAAGCTACTCAAAGCAAGGTTAGATATGCTGTACGTGGCAATGTATGTGGTCTGAGTTTCTATTGATTAATGTATCAGAGGTATTATATCAGAGTACAGATTTGCCAAAGTACTAAGAATTTATTATCCAAAAGTCATCTGAATTAAGATATATTTGGTAAAACTCTTTTCATTCTCTTGCTTATGAACTTAAATGAGAAAAATTTAAAGCTAAGCCCACAAAGACCACTGATAGTAGTTAATAGTAAAAAAAAAAAAAAAAAAAAAAAAAGGGATTTCCCACAACCCGTATCAAAGGAACTTTGGACTCAGGTTTTCTTGTACTTCTGAAATATAACAATGAAATATCAAAACAATCATTATCTCTTAATCTAAATTATTTATGGAGATTTATCTGAAAAAAAGCATGTTTCTCCTTCAAAAAAGATGAGGAGAGAAAACATTTACAATTCACTGAGTTTACAAAACAATGTATGCCATACCAATAGTTTGGAACAGAAGGTGGTGATGCAGAAATCCAAGTTGATATCTGGGCACACTCTCTAGCTTTTTAAATATTTCTTTTCATGTTGTTTACTATATCCATCACAGGCATGGAAAAAATTGACTGTTGAAGTTAATCTTAAAAGTAGTAGAAAGTAAATTCTGTAGAACTCTGCAAAATGATCCACAGAATGCCTCCAGGCTGTAGTTGTAAAAGAATTGGTCATCAAAACATAAATACTACCTGTTTGAAATTCACATAGAAAACAAAAAAGGCTTACAAAAGAGTGAGCAGCAGGGAGTTCTTTAATAAAACTTGTAAACACAGAAAATGAAACTTTAGTGCCCAGACACATTAAAATACTCCCGCAGTAAAATAAAAGGGGAAAACACTTTACATTGACTTTTTTTTTTGAGATTTCTATTTTAGGTATGAAGTCTTAATTGCCTTTTACATTTTTTCTGAAAGGCAATCACTTTCCTTTTGGTCTTTCTTCAGTGAGAAATACAAGTTCAAACTGCTAACAGAGTATATAATTCACTTAAATTATGCACCTGGAATTCCACAGCTGGCCTGTCTGTCTGGCTCAGTTCTCAATGAATACGGTGTCAGAAAACCTCTCCAGTAATAACAACGTCCTTCCAGACAAGGGGTAAATCTCCCAAACTTAAGCTCAACTTCGGATGCTCAGTAGCTACAGCAAGTGAATGTCAATGGGGTGACGACGCCAGGGCAGTGGTGCCCACTCAGCCTGAGCAAGCAGCCCAGTCAGCGCTGAGAATTTGTACGATCAGTATCACCAACTTCCAATGATAATAATTTGTTTATATGAACAGAATGGTCAGGTATCCCACAGATCACATCCTAATGCCATCACAGCCACTAAATTCAATCCCCAGCTCTTAAACAATTAAGCTGCATGAACACAGGCGGCTCACGGCACTTTTTAAAAGAAAGACTTTAAATCCTAATCTGAAGCACACTCCATGGCTTTTTACCTTCTCTGATTTCTTGGTTCTGGCCTACCGAAATAATTGTCATCTTTTCCTCCCCCCCACTCCACCCCCCAAGTGTGAGCGTGAACCTGAATTGCAAACAGTTAAACCTGAAGGTCACTTCACAGCAGCGTTCCAACATGCTCCCCCAGCGAGGCTGCACGGCAACAATAAAACAAAGCCCTTGCAACCACCTGTAATAATCTGCCTGCTCAGCCAGCAATCTGAAAAGTCCTGAAGCTACACGAGGTAGACATTTTCTGCAGCTGATTTAACATGTATATTGTGCCCAGTTGCCGACTCGCCTCCTCTTACCTTCACGTTAGTCCGGAGTGCACAGTAACATGCAAAGAACATTGCAGTAAATAAGGAGCATATGGACCGGTATTCAGCTTCTCAGCACAGCGCAAGCCCCACACACACGATCCTGGGCATGTGCTACTAAGGAGCATCCGTTCCCTCTGTCAGTTTGAAAATGCATTGATCTCTGTTTTCTCTGACTACAAAACGACATGTCTTGAAGGCACTGAGTGAGGGCTCAAAATCTCTTCATTGGCTATATATAGCATTGTGCCCAGTAATTTCAATTAGCCGAGAATTCAGCAGCTGAAAGTTAAGACTTCAGTTGCCTTTCCTTCTAGCATTTTAAATCACTGGGTTAAAAAAAAAAAAAAAAAAAAAAAAACGGGAGGGGGGAATGAGCTCACCCAGGAAGGAGGGGGGGGAAAGGTGAAGAATTGAAATTTAACCAATGAGTTACTTATATTTCTGGAGAGCCCTGGTGTTATCCTATTAGATACTTTACAAAGGGATTGCATCAAGCAGACTGTAAATGAAGAGGAAACCCTTTTCCCTTTGGAGGTTTAATATGAGCTCTGCTCTATATTCCAGGCTATTATGATGCAGCACCCTGTTTGGCAAATACTACCAATCACTGCAAACACATCTCATTCTGCTTTTCTGTATGGAATAGGACGAAGACCAAAGGATCACTGTCTCATAAAGTCCCCTAAAATGTAAGCTGGGTTCCCCTGGGGTGATCTGCAGTTACATGGCTGAGAAGTACCACCTTCTCTCACTTCCCTGTCCTGTAATTTCTGTTACATCTTCCAGGGATATCTAAAGTTGCGAAGCTCACTAACAAATGCATCCAATTTTCCAAAACTAACCTTCGCTGATAAATGACAATCGATAGAAGAAGATGGGATTGGAACGAAGACAGAAGATTCCAGGATATAACATAACTAAAGATTCAGTAGCTACTGCTGCTGAATGTAATATGTTCAGCTGGTTCTGTAAGGGAGAGAACCAGAGAAAAAAATAAAAGCTTCTGCCCCCATGAATCCATAAGGGGGAAAAAAAAACTTAATTCAAAAACATCCTCAGATTCTACTGTCTGTTGTCATTCCTCTCAGGCACCGGATGCTGCAAATTAACTCAGTTTTTACTGAGTGGAAAGGACAAAGTACAATGTAACGTTCTCAACTCTAATTTCCAGCCTTAGGAAGCCCTAATGCTCAGCTAGAATTCTAAAGCTATCTGGCGAAATGTAAGCAGAAATGAACAGTTCTCACTGCAGCAAAAATAGTAGGAGGAAAAAGAGTGGTTTGTCTTTGCCATGACGTTCCCCATCAGCTTACAGCAACAGGGAAGATCAGCATAACTCACTAGAAAAAGCTGCAGTGACTTTTAGGATTTTTCTTTAATATGTTTTGCATAAGTCACCTCCCCTCTGGAGCCTGTAGTGGTGCTGAGGCACTGTCAGAGCCACTGGGCATTTCTCCTGGGCAGCTTCAGGAGAAAGCAAGGTATTTAAGGGAGAGAAATTAAAGGAAAAAGAAAAGCAGGATTTTCTATTTCTCTCTTAATGACAAGCATTCAGAAAGTGTCGTCAGTTCTGACTAAATAGCTATTTTGGGCTGTCATTGTTTGTGCCTTTTTTTAGGAAGGAAAAAGGCAATCTTGTCTTAAGCTAGAGATTATTTAGCATCGTAAGAGAAGGCAGCCACTTAATTTGATTTCCAGTTCCGTCTGTCATATGAGTCTAGGTAATTACAAATTTTAAGCACTTGCAACACAACCAGTGATTTCCAGGACATTAAAAAATTGACATGGATGCCCAACTCTCATCATTCCACAACTTTTATTAATAATGGCTTTAAATGCAGAATCAAGCATTTCGGTTAATAACACTTTCCTCTCCTGAAGTCATAGCAGGTCACATTTCCTGCAGCTCTTCCCAATAAACAAACCCAAACATAGAAACTCAAGACCATGGAAAACATAGGAGAATTCTAAAATGACTTTCTCCTTTGGAGGTTCAGAGGATTTTTAAAAACCAATATTTCAATCTGTGAATAGGTATTGTTAATTTTTTTTCCATTAGGAATAGTGGAAAAAAGCAATTGTGTATCTTTTTTATGATTATCTTAATACACCCTAGGGTATTTGGATGGCCCAAGAGAGACAGAGCAAAAGAGCTAAAAAATGTTCTAAATCTCAGAACAGTCCACAGGCAAGAGTTAAACAAAAATGAAGTTACAGGTGAAAAAGCACCTGTAGGTTCCCCTGACAAGACAATGAGTGAGGACTTCTGATCTGACTTCAGATACAATGGTAATGTGTGCACATTCCAAAGAAAGGCTCTTACACTTACAGACCTGCTTAAAACTTCCACGAACACTTACCCATCCCACAGCATCCCAATACAGACATGTGCTCTACCTGTAGATTTACTGCCGAATTTTCTTATGTGTACTAGGACAGCTGACTTATTATTCTCAATTTATAGATGCAGGAAATGAGGCATTAACTACAATGACAATGTTCCACTAAAAAGTATTCCCTATTTGTAGGAAGAGCCTTCAACAGGGCACAGTATCTGCTAAAAGAACAATATTTGCTATTGTAAAAGGAAATTATAACTGGCTACATATTTTTGGAGGCAACATAGTAAATCTAGGCTCCAATACTCAAAGCAAATAGTCCTAGAAAATTACTTCCATGTCAGATCCTTTCTTTTACCATTGGTAAAGTGGAGATTTAAAAAATGGGAATAATACTTAACTCATAGTGTCATTGAGAAGATTAAAGAGGAATCCTGTCATCAAAAGTCTAGATCGATCAAAGACTTAAGTATAAAAATTGAAACCATAAATATATTAGAAGAAAACATAGATTTGGTTGGGTTTAGATTTTGTATAATATAGGATGGCGAAGCCTGAAGCCATATAAAAAAGATAAACAAATGTGAGTATATAAATATATAAAACTTCTGTTTGGCTAAATTATATACTATGATAAACGACAAACTGAGAAAACAGTTGCAACCCATTCAATGGAAGTTTTTCTTAAAATACAAAGAATTTTTATAAATCACTAAGAAAAAATATAAAATTGAATGAAAAAATAGGCAAAGAACATAAAGTGGCAATTCACAAAAAGACCACAAGACATATTAAAAATGCTCCACCTCATTCATATTTAAGGAAAAGCATACAAATTAGAAAAGGTTTTTAAAATTGATATATCAAGTACTAATGGGGATGCATGAGAAAACTTTTTGGAGGGAAATCTATCAAATATTTAAAAAGGCACATTACATCTCTCTGATGTAATGATTCAACCTCAACTTCCAGGAATTAATCTTATATAGATATATAGACACATACATAGATATACATATATATTATATTCATAGTGCAAGACAAGATTGTAAGATTTAAGTTTGTCTTTACCACAGAATACTACGCAATTATTAGAAAAATATAAGGTACATGTACATATTCTTCTACTGGAAGATGCCCAAGTTATAATGTTAAATGTACAAATAAGATTGCTAAAGAGTATGTACGGTATAAGCCTATACTTGTGTGTATATTCATATACAATTGTGGTAGGGGTGTGTGTGTGTGTGTGTGTGTGTGTGTAAAATTTTGACAACATTGATCATTGGGGATTGGGACTTGGCTTAGGTGAGGAGTAAGACATTACCTTTCATTTTCATTTTATACCCTTCCATATACTACAGAGGCCTCACTCACAATGAACTATATATACAACTATCCTCTCTCAGTAAATGAGAGAAATAAAGACAATGAAAAGGAGGAAATATTAGGACATGTAAGGGGACTTGCCCATTCTTGCATTCATTTAGCAGAGTTCAGTGGATGATCTTGACACGAGGGATAGGAATCTACCAATTTCTGAGTTGATCTGAGTTCCTGAGTGCCCTGTGTAGTGTGGACATCTCCCTGGAATGCATGTAATTCTAGTGCATGCAATATATTTTTCTTAAATCATGGCCCTTAAACATAAGCCAACTACTTTATTTAGTTCTTAACTGAAAAACTGGCTAACAAGTAAACCTGACACTAGGCAATTTTTACCTTATGCACTGAATTTAGAACCTGACCTCTACATATATTTAGCTTGTATCTTTTTTTTTTTTTTACAATGAACATTGCCATAGACTGAATATTTGTGTTCTTCCAAAATCCATATGTTGAAACCTAATCCCCAATATAGGGGTAGTTGGAGGTGAGGCCTTTGAGAGGTGATTAGGTTCTCATGAATAGGAATGGTATCTTTACAAAAGAAACCCCATAAAGTTCCATTACCCCTTCCACTACGTGAGGACACAGAGAAAAGGCCATCTATGAACCAGGAAGCTGACTCGCACCAGACACCAAATTGGCTGGCACCTTGATCTTGGACTTACAGACTCTAGAATTGTGAGAAATAAATTTTTGTTGTTTATAAGCCACCTGTCTATAGCATTGTGCCATAGCAGGCCAAATGGACTAAGACAAGCATGTAATACTTTTTAGAATATAACCTAGTTTCTGTAAAATGTTTTTGAAAATATTAAAGCAATATGCAAGTACAATTTATTAATTATATGATAATAACAGCAACAATGTCTATTGATATAGACAAATAATTCATTTCTCTGGACATTTTCCTTATCTACAACACAAGAAGACTGGAAAATCTAGTCCTTTCAGGCAGAGTAACTTTGGTAGTTTTGCTTGCTTTTTGCTTTGTTTTATTTAGACAAGACAGAAATGTGTGTTTAAATGTTAAGGATCCACTAGGTTGTACTCCAAACCAACTAAATCAGAATCTCTGGGGGTGGAACCCAGACATCAATCAGTAGTTTATAAAGCCCCTCAGGTGATTCCAATGTGCAGCTAAGCTTGAGAATTACTGATTCTGTAAAGGCACAGATAGTAAATATTTTAGGCTTGCAAGCCATACAATCACAGTCACAACTACTCAACTCTATTACAACTACTCAACTTTGATGCTGTAGTGAGAGAGCAGTGATAGATTTTACATAATGTGTCCCAATAAAACTTCATTATTGGGCTTCCCTGGTGGCGCAGTGGTTGAGAATCTGCCTGCCAATGCAGAAGACACGGGTTCGAGTCCTGGTCTGGGAAGATCCCACATGCCGCGGAGCAACTAGGCCCGTGCGCCACAGCTACTGAGCCTGCGTGTCTGGAGCCTGTGCTCCGAAACAAGCGAGGCCGCGACAGTGAGAGGCCCGCGCACCGCGATGAAGAGTGGACCCCGCTTGCCGCAACTAGAGAAAGCCCTCGCACAGAAACGAAGACCCAACACAGTCAAAAAAAAATTAATTAATTAATTAATTAATTAAAAATTTTAAAAAAAAACTTTATTAACATTAACACTTGAATTTCATATAATGTTCTCATGTCATGCAATATTATTCTTTGGATTATTTTCAACCATTTAAAAATGTAAAAATATTTCTTAGCTTGTGGTTTGCCAATCCCTGCTCTAGAGTCTTGGGAAGTGGTTCTTAAAGTGTGGTTTTGGGGCTAGCAGCATCAGCATAAGCTGGGAATTTGTTAGCAATTAAAATTCTCACATCATACCCCAGACCTACCAAATCAGAAACTAGGTATGTGCTCAGGAATCTGTGTTTAACAAGCCTTCCGGGTGATTTTCATGTAAGCTAAGGTCTGAGAGCTGCTGCTCCAAATAGGAAGAGAAGAAAACCGACAGCTAAGCCTCCCACAAACATAGGAGTACAGGTAGAGGAATTAGTGCTGGAGGGGAGAGAGTATAGGAAATAAAGAGAAAATGACTATCGGTGCAAATGAGATAATTCTAGAGTGGAGGCTCAGGGTTCCGAGATGAATGCCAGTTGAGTAAGAAGGCCCTACAACACCTTAGAACTTAGAATTCTTTCCCCTTCAGAAACTCTAACAGCTCTTAGACCTTGGAGTAAAAAGCAAACAAACAAGCAAACAACAACAACAACAATAAAACCCCACAACTTGGGTTTAAATTCCTTTTCTATCACTTACCAGCTGAGTGACCTTGGGCAAGTTACATAACCTCTCTCTGCCAGAGTATTCCTCTGGAAAATAAAGATAACAAGCCTACTTTACAGGGATGTTGTAAGGACTAAAATAAATAAGGTGTGCAAACTGCTTAGCCTAGTACCTGATACATAATAAACTTAATCAGTGGTAGATTTTAGTGTAAAGAAGACTGAAATGATAGAGGTAAGGAGAAAAATAAAAAGATGATACCATTCCTCTTGACTAACCTCTACCTAGAAAATTTCCTGCACGGGTTTGTAGACCTTCTAGGACTTCCCTGGGATTTCCAATCAGCCTTTAAGGGAATTCTCAGGAAGTTTGCTTATCTTATTATAACCCTGAATTCATTTAGTATGACTGGAATTTCTTGCCTCTTTCTTGGAGTTCTTCTGAGATAATAATAACTGATTTACAGATTACAAAGCACTTCAGAACTTCTCGGGATTTTCCACCAAAGTGTCCGTAAAGGCAGAGGAGAATGCATTTATTACCCCTGGAGGTATAGGAACAAAATAGAATGTCTCTAACATCTCATTAGTTAGCTTAAAAATTCATATAAATGTTAAATTCAACTCAACAGTATCTTTGTATTTGTTATGAAGTAATGTTTTATATTACTTACTGACCATTACATTTAATAAGCCAAGAAGGCTGTGAAATGTTTATCCCATGGCTTTGACAATCCTCTGACATATATAGTACTGTATATGCTTAGGGGTACTCTTGCCTCAGTCAGAAAGTAGAAATAAATCCCATTTGATTCTTGATCCTCACTTCAGCCTTGAAGATATTGTCATCACTCCTTGCATCCAGTGAGGAAAAACAGCAGTGATTAAATGAATTGTTCAGATTTATACAGAAGCTAAGAGGTAGAATTCCAATACCAGACCTTCCAATTCCAAAGTCCAGAGCAAATTTCTCAAGATCCCAGTGCCTGCATAGTGATTCTTAATCATTTCAGAAGTAACACTCCATTTATATACAAATATTTTTAATGTCTCACTATCATTATAAAAAATAAGTATTATAACCTGTATTTACAGAGGATTTAAAAATTCAACATAATACAATACAAAGAAGAAATAAGTAAAAGAGTTGAAATTTTTTAAAAGTGGAAATGCTCAGGGAAAACTGCACCAATAGCCTAGTTAAATGGTCAGGGGCTTGCACCCACATATATAGACAAACATGGGCATACTGAATTGCTTACTCAAACATCTCAAGCATCACTGTTATCAGTGACATAATATTCTGGACTGTTGAAAACTCTTGGTAAAGTTCTGAGTAAAACAATATTGACAATGGTTGATAGGTTGCTTCTATATCGTGGCTACTGTGAATAATGCTGCAATGAACATGGGAGCACAGATATCTATTCAAAATATTGATTTCATTTCTTTTGAATATACACACAGAAGTGAAATTACTGGATCATACAGTGCTTGCATTTTTAATTTTTTGAGGAACCTCTATACTGTTTTCCATAATGGCTGTACTAATTCACAATCTCATCAACCGTGTACAAGTTTTCCCCTTTCTCCACACCCTCTCTAAAAATTATCTTTTGACTTCTTTATAACAACTGTCCTAACAGGTATGAGGTGATTATTTCATTGTGGTTTTGATTTGCATTTCCCTAATGATTAGTGAGCATTTTTTCATATACTGTTGGCCATTTTTAAGTCTTCTTTGGAAAAATTTCTATTTTAGGTCCTTTGCTCTTTTTAATTCAGTTATTTATCTTTTTGCTATTGAGTTATTCATTTAAGTTTTATAGTTTTTAGTGTAGAGATCATTCACCTTCTTGGTTAAATTTATTCCTAAGCATTTTATTGTTTTTGATGCTATTTAAATAGGATTGATTTCTAAATTTCTTTTTCAGATATTTTGCTGTTAGAGAAATGCTACTGATTTCTCTATGTTGATTTTGTATCCTGCAACTTTACTAAATTTATTGATTAGATCTAACAGTTTTTTGGTGGGGTCTTTAGGATTTCTTATATATAATATCATGCCATCTGCAAAGACAGGGAATTTTACCACTTCCTTCCTGATTTAAATATCTTTTTTTTTTTTTTTTTCTTACCTAACTTCTTGGGTTAGGTCTTCCAGCACTATACTGATTAGAAATAGCAAGAGTAGGAACCCTTGTCTTGTCCCTGATTTTAGAGGAAATGCTTTCAGCTTTTTGCCATTGAATACGTTAGTTGTGGGCTTGTCCTATCTGGCCTTTATTATGTTGAGTCACATTCCCTCTATTTCTAATTAGTTGAGAGTTTTTGTCATGAAGGGATATTGAATTTTGTCAGTGCTTTCTATGCACCTGTTGAGATGATAATAAAATTTTTCTTTCATTCAATTAGTGTGATGTATCACATTTATTGATTTGTGTCTGCTGAGCCATCCTTGATTCCTGAGGATAAGTCCCACTTGATCATGGTGTATGACCTTTTAATGTGCTGTTGAATTCAGTTTGCTAGTATTTTGTGAGGATTTTTGCATCTGTATTCATCAAGGATATTGGCCTATAATTTTCTTTTCTTATAGTGTTCTTGTCTGGCTTTGGTATCAGGGTAATACTGGCCTTATAAAATAGGTTTGGAAGTCCTCTTCAATTTTTTGGAAGACTTGAAAAGAATTGATATTGATTCTTCTTTAAGCATTTGGTATAATTCCCCAGTTATGCTACCTGTTACTCAACTTTAGTTTGTTGGGAGATTTCTGATTACTGTTTCAGTTTCCTTGCCTTGTTATTGGTCTGTTCAGATTTTCTATTTCTTCATGATTCAGTCTTGGTAGATTGTATGTTTCTAGGAATTTATCCATTTCCTCTAGTTTATCCAATTTGCTTGTGCATAATTCTTCATAAGAGTCTCATGATCCTTTGTATTTCTGTGGTATCAGTTGTAAAGACTCTCATTTCAGTTTTGATTTTAATTATTTGAATCTTTTTTATTAATTACTTTATCTAAAAATTGGGGGACATCCCTGGTGGCACAGTGGTTAAGAATCTGCCTGCCAATGCAGGGGACATGGGTTTGATCGCTGGTCTGGGAAGATCCCACATGCCACAGAGCAACTAAGCCCGTGCGCCACAACTACTGAGCCTGCACACCACAACTATTGAAGCCCGTGCACCTAGAGCCCGTGCTCCACAACAAGAGAAGCCAGCATGGTGAGAAGCCCGTGCACTGCAATGAAGAGTAGCCCGCAGTCGCCGCAACTAGAGAAAGCCCGTGCACAGCAACAAAGAGCCAATGCAGCCAAAAATAAATAAAAAAAATTTTTTTAATTAAAAACTTTAAATAAATAAATAAATAATAAAAATTTGTCTATTTTGTTTATCTTTTCAAAACAGTAGCTTTAGTTATGTGGATCTTTTCTCTTGTTTTTCTAGTCTCCATTTTATTTCTGCTCTCATATTTGTTATTTCCTTCCTTCTGCTAACTTTGGGCTTAGTTGTTTTTTTTTTTTCTAGTTCCTTAAGGTGCAAATTTAAAGTATTTATTAGAGATCCCGAGGCATCTATTGCTAAAAACTTCCCACCTAAAATTACCTTTGCTGTATCCCATAAATTTTGGTATGTTGTGTTTCCATGTTTCCATTTTCATTTGTTTCACAATAATTTTTGATTTCTCTTTTGATTTCTTCTCAGACCTTTTGGTTATTTAATTTCTGCACATTTGTAAATTTTCCAGTTTCTTTCCTATTATTGATTTCTAGTTTCATACCACTGTGTTTGGAAAAGATTCTTGATATGATTTCAGTCTTCTTAAATTTGTTAAAATTTGTTTTGTGGCCTAACATATGACCTATCCTGAACAATATTCCATATATGTTAGACAAGAAGGTGTATTCTGCTACTGTTGGATAGAATGTTCTGTATATGTCTGTTGGGTTCATTTTGTCTAATGTGTAGGTCAAATCCAATGTTTCCTTATTGATTTTATAGCTAGATAATTTATCCATTGTTGAAAGAGAGGTAATGAAGTCCACTACTGTTATTGCATTTCTGTTTATTTCCCCCATCAGATTCTAACATTTACTTTAATATTTACTTTATATATTTAGATGCCCCAATGTTAGGTGCATACATGTTTACAACTATTATATCCTCTTCTTGAATTGATCTCTTTATTATTATATAATAACCGTCTTTGTCTCTTGTTACAGTTTTTGGCTTAAAGTCTATTTTGCCTGATATAAGTAGAGCTATCCTTGCTCTCTTTGTGTTTCCATTTGCATGGACTATTTTCATCCGTCCCTTCACTTTGAGCCTATGTGTATAAAACTGATGTGAGTTTCTTGTAGGCAGCAGGTTGGGTCTTTCTTGTGTGTGTCTATTCAACCACCCTATGTCTTTTGATTAAAGAATTTAATTCATTTACCTTTAAAGTAATTGTTGATAGATAAGGCCTTACTATTGTCATTTTGTTAATTGTTTTCTGGTTGTTTTGCAGTTCCTTTCTTCCTCTCTTGCTGTCTTCCTTTGTGACTTGATGATTTTCTGAAGTGGTATGTTTTGATTCCTTTCTCTTTCTCTTTTGTGTATCTACTATAGGTTTTTGTCTTTTGGTTACCATGAGGCTTAATAAAACATCTGATAGTTATAACAGGCTGCTTTTTTGACTGCACTGCACAGCTTGCGGGATCTTAGTTCCCCAACCAGGGAGTGAACCTGTGCCCCAGCAGTGAAAGCACCAAGTCCTAAGCACTGGACTGCCAGGGAATTCCCATAACAGGCTATTTTAAGCTGATAACAATTTAACTTTTGTTTCATATAAAAACTCTACTGGTTTATTCCCACCTCCATCCCCACACATTTTATGGTTTTGGATATTGCAAGTTACATCTTTTTATATTGGGTATCCATTAACAAATTATTGTAGCTATAGATATTTTAATACTTTATCTTTTAAATTTTATTCTAGAGTTAAAAATGATTTACACACCCCCATTACAGTATTAGAATCTTCTGAACTATATACTACCTTCTGCCAGTGAATTTTTTACTTTCATATATTTTCATGTTACTAATTAGTATCTTTTTATTTCAGCTTAAAGAACCCTTTAGCATTTCTTGTAAGGTAAGTCTAGTGGTGATGAACTCCCTCAACTTTTGTTTGCTTGGGAAATTCTTTCCCTCTCCTTAATTTCTGAAGGATAGCTTTGCTGGGTAAAGTAATCTTGGTTGGCATTTTTTTTTTATTTTCTATCAGTACATTGATTTTATCATCCCACTCCCTCCTAGCATGAAAAGTTTCTCCTGAAAAATCTTCTAATAATTTTATGGAGGTCCCCTTGTATTAACTGAGTCTCTTTCCTCTTGCTGATTTTAAACATCTCTCTGTCTTTAATTTTTGACAGTTGGATTATATGTGTTTTGGTGAAGACTTCTTTGGGTTGAACTTTTGGAGACTTCTGAGCTTCATATACCTAGATGTCCTATTGCTCCCCAGATTTGGGAAGTTTTCAGCCATTAATTCTTTAAATAAGCTTTCTGCCACTTTCTTTCTCTTTGTCTGCCATTCCTATAACGTGTAGATTGGTCCTCTTTATAGTATCCTATAAATTGATGGCTGCCCTAACCCTCGTTTTTCCTCCTGTTACAAAGGGAGTGTCACTTTTTCTACATGAGGTCATTGCCTCCAAGTGCATTCTGTATCCTAATCTTCCCCCTCTTTCAGAAGCACCAGCAAATATTCTTCTCTGTTCAGTTCTACACCCTTCTCTCTACTTCCTCATGAAAATTTAAATATATTCAAGCCTCTCCCATCTTAAAAGAAAATTAAAGGAAAAACTTCTTCTCCTAATCACAATTCCATATCAAGCTACTGTCTTGTCTCTTTCCTTTGTACACAACCTGTTTAGGAAAGCCAGCACCTCATTTTCTGTCCATTTCATTGTTTTCCACACCAACTTTGACTCCTTAATATACTGGCTTATGCCCTCACCACTCCATGAAAACAGACATCATAACCAATATATCACTCATCCAATATTACTTCTCTAACTCACCCTACCAGACTTCTTAGCTGATTCCAAGCAGTTGAGCTCTCTCTCCTCTTGAAACGCTCTGACCCCTTGGCTTATGTCCTCACTTTGTCTTCTCATTTCAAATTTTCAGTCTCTTTACTGGCTCTTCATTTAGTATCATACTTTTATATGCCTGATTCAGACCTAGGTCTTCCTGTTTTTTCATTCTACACCTTTTTCCTAGGTTTCCTTTTTCATTTCCATGACATTTATTACCACTCCTATAACAATAACTTCCAAATATTTTTCTAATGCACATCTCTTCTCTGAGCTCCAGATCCATTTATCCAACTGCTTGTTGAGTAGTTGAATGTTATTTGTACCTTGAACTCATTATGGTCACAATTAAACTTTAAATTTCTCCTTGAAATTTCATCCTCCTCCATTTTTTCTATTTTAATATTCAATGATACTTCTCTCCACCCAGTTTCATAAGTCAGAAATCCAGCAGTCATCCTTGACAATCAAGTACTACTACTTCTCTTAAATATTTCTAGAACCTATACTGCTTTCTTCATCCCCATAGTAATAATCTATATTCTTACATAGGTTACTTCAGGAGTCTCCTAAATGTTTCCCTCATATATATTCTTGACCCCTCTAATCCACTTTTGATCTAGAACTCTGAAAGTGAATGTTTCTAAACATAAATCTGAATCATACCACTCTCTGTTATACACAAGCTTTGCTGGCTTCCCAGTGTTGTTTAAATACAGTCCAAAATAATTAACAAAATCTTCAAGGTCCTGTATGGTATGAACCTTACTTGATTTGGAACCAGTTTCCACTTCATATTCCATGCTCCAGTCACAATGAACTTGTTTCAATTCCTAGGAGATGGCATGCCTCCCTCATAACTGCTTTTCCATATGTTTAGAATAGCAGTTCTCAACCAGAGATGATTTTTGCCCCCACTCCAAGGACATTTGGTTATCATAACTCAGTGGAGGGGGGCAGTTATTGCTATCTAATAGGTAGAGGTCAGCAATGCTGCTAAACCTCCCACAATGTTGAGATTGAAAAACACTGGTCTGGAAGGCTTTCCCTTCTACTTCTACCCACACGACCCCAATGTCTAGCTGAAACATACTTACCTATCCTGTCTCAGTTTAGATGGCCTATATTCAGAGCAACCCTTCCCTGACTTCTGTCCACTTGCAATATATGCTTACGCCATTTTTCTTTACTTTTGCAGCCTTACTATAATTTAGAACTACCTCCTTATTCAGTTAATGTGTGATTTCCTTGCCAGATTTTAAGCTCTGTGAAGTTAGGAACTGTCTTCAACATGGTATCCTTGTCACTTAGCTAGACACTCAAAATAATTATTAAACAAGAAAACGAGTGGATGAATAAATAAATCTATTGTGTAGAGATAAAGACTGTTAGGCTTAGAACACAAAATAGGGGTTCCTGGCATTACTTCCATTAATTAGATGTGTCCCTGAACAGTTCCCTTAGCCTTTCATTGGGCCTCATTTTAAAATGTGTAAAATAGTCATAGTAATTCCTATTACAAATATTTTGAGGATTAAGTATTTTGATAAATTTAAAGTATTTTGCAGCACTACTAGATAGTATAGGATAGAGTGGGAATTGGTAGAAGTCCATGGGAGGGAATAATATGAATGAAAGCCTTAAATATACATATCTTTTTACTTGAAAATTTCACTTACAGGAACTTATGATAAAGAAATTATTAATCAAAGATTTAGCTCATGGATTTTCATCATTAGTTAAAAAGGTCAATGTAAAGTATGAATATTTTAAAATATAATGGAGTGTATCTGATGAGGAAGATAAGTATTATATGTTCAATAAATTACATTATTTGGAAAAATCATTATACATATATTCTATGTACATATTTCATACACATGTACACACATGTATATACATGGATACATAGAAAAATATCTAAATAACAAAATACTGGCAGTAGTTATCTTAAAATTATGGGATTATGGTAGTTATAATTTCCTCTCTTTTGAGCATCTGAATTTCCTAATTTTTCTGTAATGAGCATGACTTTCAAGATTAAAAAACTAAACATGAGGAAAAGTACGTCTTAGTTATAAAGGGACTGTAAGAAGTTGCTGTGTTATAAAGAATAAGATATAATCCTTGTCTTCTAGAGCTATTTTTAATTAATTATAAAAATAAAATACCTATCTAGATAACTGATAAGGAAAAAAGTAAGAGCAGGATAGATCATGATCAAGCAACTTAATGAGCACTTACTACATTTTAGTGTTTCCATGCATTAACTTATGAAGTCTGCAAAACAACTCCATTAGATAGGTTTCAACATATCCATTCAGTGGGTAAAGAAAATGAGGCCCCTAGGGGTTAAACAAATTGCAAGGTCATACAGGAAAAAATAATTTTAGTAATCAAATTCAAACTAAAGTCTTTCTAGCTTCAATTAAAACCAAGGAGCAACCTGTGGAGGCCTCCCTGGTACAAAAGCCCCTCTGTGTCCCCAATTCCTTGTTTGTAGAAAAGGCTTTGGTCTCCTAGGCTTTCCCTGAATTGCAAAGAACAGACTCAAGCAGTTACTAATTCAAGAAGTGAGGGAATGCAGAAACAAAGGAAAAGCAGTCAAAAAATAGTTGGGTGATAAAACAGAGTCCTAGTTCCTCCTCAGGGAATATATATAACAATCTGACACTTATCTTTGAGTTGTTCCGCAGGAACTAAGACCCCTCACCCAGGTGGAAGATGGTGACTACATGCTGAGCACAGACCCCAGACTGGTTGGAATCAGAAGGTTGATGATTAAGATTCCTGAAACTCCAACCTGTTACCTCACCACCTACCAATCAGAAGAAAGTCACGTACCCTGAAGTGCTAACCTCAAGGTTGCCTTTGAGTTCGGATCTTTTGAGCATGAGTTGCCCGTTTTCCTTGCTGGGCCTTGCAATAAACACTGTATTTTCCTTCACCACAACCCAGTGTCAGTAAATTGGCTTTGCTGCATGGTGAATGGACCCAAGTTCAGTTCAGTATCAAAAAGTTACTTTCCACTAGGTACTTATGAGAGATACATTGAGTCAAGTGGTAAATCAGAGAAGGAGTGCTTACTTGACAGTGAGAGGCCAAAGGAAGAGCATATAGAGGAGTTAACACTTCAGCTAGCTCTGGAGGATGACTGGGATTTTAATAACTAATGATGGAGGAGAAGGCATGAGGAAAAGCATTTCTGGACAAGGGAACACTGTGAGCAAAAGTGAGAGGTAAATGGACAGTTCATGTAATTTATTTAGGGGTTGGTAGGCAGATTGGTTTGGCTAGAATAGGTTAGAGACAGCAATTTTATTTAATCAGTGAAGAGACTTGACATTTATGTAGTAGAGCAACAGAAACAAAAGAGCAACGGAAACAAAAGTGAGGTTAGAATATTAAAAATCAATATTATCATCACTTTTTAGAAATATAAGACTAGTTTTAAAAGTACAGTGAATGACTGATAATAGATCAGTCTTTGTAGTGTCTTCTGCTCTTGGAAACAGAGAAACTGAGAGGTAGAAGGGGCCTTGGAAAGTACCTGGTAGAATCCCTTCATTTTATAGATGAGAAAACTCTATCCAGAGAAAGGAAATTAGTTGTCCAAAGTCATAAAACTTGACTATAATCCAGGTCTCCTGAGTCTCAACTCTGTGCTTAGTTCTAAGAAAAGGCAGCAGCGAATAGTGTGTGTTGCTCCTAACAGCTCTATGAAGTATGATCACTATTTTATACCAGCAGTTACGGAGGCTCAGAAAAATTAAGTTCCTTGTACAACATTATAAATCAAAAGCTTACCTCACTCAAGAACTCATGACCTTCTTATGAATAGTGATATTGCCTAATCCTGCTATTGTGTTCACAGGATCTAGTACAAGGTTCATAGATAGCCAACATTAATCAATCAAATGTCAACCATTATTTATTATTCATGACAAAGATTACATATACAGATTTATGGACATAGAACACTAAGGGACTACAGCAGGGAAATAATTAAGAAAGTCATAAATTAACCATTTTTATTACATACCAATTCTAAATATGGCTTGCTTTTGCTAAGAGTTTTACCTTGATTATAGATCACTAGCTACCACTAATAAATTAAACTGTTTCGATTTTGAAAGTCTTACATTTCACACCAGATACAAATTCAGCCAACAGACCCCTATGGGCAACATTTTGTCTTGTAAAGACATACAGATTTACTTAAACTACTAATTAGTTAGACTTTAAAACTAGAATATGATCAGAATTAAAGTTCATAAATGTGTTAAGTCTTCTTCCTCTGGAAAAATGCACATGGAAGAGTTCAAAACTGGTCACATCTACAGCTGCTACCTCATTCTCGAAACTGCCAACCATCCTTCCTAATTTGGGCCAGTGGTGTCTAAGTGTGAGTAGACAGGAAATAAGAGTAACAAGGTTATTAGGACAATGTTTCATGTTATGCAAGAAAATCTGGCTAATGAACAATTTATCTAAAATCCAAGCCCTTTGGATGTGTGTGCATTTTTGCATCTCTCAAAGTACCCAAAAAATAAAATTAAACATACTCAAAATTATTGTTGCATGGGAGGTTTGTAGGCAAACAGGCTAAAATTTCCTTTAAGTGTGTAAAGGGAGATAAGTTAGAATGACTCACAAGATATAAAATGATACAATTATCTGCAAATTATGCAAATTTAATAAATAATTATTAAAAATACAAAATTATATTGGAAGTGATCTTAGACAACCTTGATAAATTGTCCTTAAAACTCCCCAAAGATATTAAAATAAGTTAGCAATTCAATATGAGATACTGAATATACAAATGGACAATGGCCAGACTATATATGACAATAGATCTTTGACCCACAACCTGTACATCAACTGACCCAAAATGGCCAGGACTTCATCAAGGACTGACAGCTTCCCTAATTTTTGCCGCTATTTCCAACTTGGACCAGAGAAAGCCAAATATTCACCCTAATCACATAGAATGCCCTGTATCTAGAGTCTTCCCATGCCAACAAGCTCCAATCAGAGCAGATCTGAAGCCATACTTTTTTCCCACTATGAAAAACTCCTTTTGAGTTTCTGCTAAACAAACCCAAATGATGGTGACTGACTCTCTTGCTATATAGCAAGCACTGAATAAATATTCTCTGTTTATTCTCATTTGGGCAGCCTTTATTTATTTCCACAAACATTTGCAGAAAATGGGGGTTAGTTTTATGTAGGACGACCATTTGTCCCAATTTACCAGGATTAGCACTGGGTTTTGTCCCCTTTGTCCCAGTATAATTAATAGCACCTCTTCTTATGCTCAAAAATGTCCTTATTTGAAGAATAAATTACATGGGTACCCTGAATCTAGGCAAATTGTTCATTAGACAAAGGTGTTAACAGGCAAATGGTGTTAGGTAACTTGATCTAGAACGATGGCAGGTGACGATGAAAAGTGGACAGGCCATTGGAAAATTTAGTCTGTTATAAAATCAACTAGCAAGTTAGGGGGAGAGGAGTTTCTTACCTACTATATCCAGTTTTCTTTGATGAGATTTCCAGCTTTAGTAAAAGGGAGATGGGATTTTAAGAGGTGTCCTCTTTTCCCCTCGAGGCACTCCTGCCACCCCTGCAGGATGATGCAAGTGTTGCCATGGCAAATACTTCTCCCACGCTGCTGGAAGACCTTCCCATTGCAGGCTAACTTCTGTTCTATTCTGTTTACATTTCCCTCCTTCTCTCTCTCTGCTACATAGTAAGTCACTCTGAGTCTAGATTTCAGAATATAACTTTGTCTCCAGTGTCTTTTCTTTGAAAGCAATTTGCTGTCTGCCTGCTTTTCTGCAACCTACTGTGTATGTCCAGAGATGAACCTTAATGGCAGGGATGCAGAAAAATGTGGCAGACAGGAGACATGACCAAAGAAAGCAAGGGCAAGCCTACAGTGAGTCAATTGAAAGTAAGAATTCTTCAATTTGCTGGTCTCAAATGTTCTGTTTTCAAATGAAAATAGGAAGTATTGTAATCTACCTGGCTAACTTATATAAATACATGGCTTTTCCCTAAAGAGTAGCATGTTTGGGGGCAGAGTAATATAGACTCAAGGGTTTTGCAGCCAGAAACACCTCAGCTTAAATCTGTAAGGTCCATGATGGTAAGGACCATTTCTCTTTTGCCCACTACTATAAACTAAGCCTGGAACTTGGCAGGTACAAAATATACTTTTGTTCCCTGAATGTCTGATTGACTCAGAATCCACCAGTTATAAGTACTATGACCTTAGTAGGTTATATAATTTCTCTGCGCCTCAATGTCCTCATGTGTAAAATAAGAAAAATAAAGCCACTTCATAGGATTTCTGCGAAATTTAAATGAAATAAGGTATGAAAAATACCTAGCAGATGCCTGATATGTAGTACATATTTGATAAATTGTCACTGCTTTTGTTCTTGTTTCTGTAGCTGCTACTCAAGAGGTCATGTTTAGGAGGGTTATAATGAATAGACCTTTTAGTAAATGCTTCCAACAATGTATTCTGATTATTATATGTGGTTGACTCTCAAATAGACTACAACCTGCTTAACTGTCACTCATACTTATGCATTTTTAAAGTTTGGAGCATCTGCACAGTGCTAAGAATATTCTTCACCTCTGCTAGATTTCATACTACTTTTTCAATGTTCTAACAACTCCTAATTATGAGAAAATTAATTTTAAAAATCTTTTGGCTGTCTGTGGGCGTTGCCTCATTCCAAACCCTAGTCAGAGCAAATATGGCTATTTCAGTCTCATTACTAGAAAAGTAATATAAGGATCTTTTGAAAATAGATATAACACAGATCTCCTGTTCTTCCTAACTTATACAGTGACAAAAATCGTGAATGATAAATAGACTTCCTGAAAGAGGGAGGCTAATTTAAAATATTCATGCACATATGCAGATATAAATCTGTATGCATTCACTAACAAAGATTTATAGAGCACCTACTAAGTGCTCTTTGTGCCAGACACTACAGTAGGTATTGAGTATACTGAGTGAACAAAATGGACACCTTCCTTCCTTTGTGGAGTCACTTTCTTTGTTCTTGCTCCCTTATCTGTATTCATTAACACACACACACACACACACACACACACCCCTCCTATGAGCCCATATGCCTGTGTGTGTGTGTATATATATATATATATATATATATACATATATATATATATAAAATATACTTATAAATATGCCCCCAAAGCCAGGCCTATAAAACATCAATTCTCAGGAAAGCTTGGGGGTGGGCGATAAACTGCATATTACTGAAAGAAAAGGTTGGGTTTAGTAACTTTGGGGTTTTACCTCTACCTCTTTATGTGTTTAATTATTTACTTCAAATCTATTTTTATCTTGCCGTGTTCCAGAGAGTATTGTGGTGGTCTCTACCAGGTGACAATGGGTTCTCCAGTTCTGTTTGGGCAGGGGGTCCTGAAGGACAGCCTGGTCATGAATAGGCTTGCTGGTCAGCTTGCCTTTGCCAGAAGCACATTTGTGTTAAAGCTTGCACACACAATCAGAAAATAACTGACACTTGAAAACCTATGCTTCTATTTATACTGCAAGGCTCCGTTACCACTTACAAGGTCTCACTATATACTAGGAACCATACTGAGAGGTTTTAAAGCATTATCTCTAATCCTTACCACAGTTTAATGTGGTAAGAATTATCTCTGCTTTAAATATGAGAAATGAAGTTTGCATGATCTCAAACTCATGATACACAGCATTAAAAGTTTGAACTTCACAATTCAGAGCACATGTTTATGTTCAGGATCATAGTGTTTTACAGTGCTTTTGTGAGGAGTAAATGAAACAGTAAACACTTAGTATATGTTTGTAAGCAAGGAAGGTCCTAATTATTAAGACTGGATCATAAATAGAAATCAAATGTTTGATTTGCTTGTTATTCTTCCCTGTTATAAATACTGACCAGTGTTCGATTTTTAGCTAGGCGTAGGTCCTCATGTATGGAAGTATGACTTTGAAAGGTATATATATTATATATTTATAATCGTGTGTAATTCTTTTAGTTTGCATAACGAAGACAATAAAGGACACGCAAAAATATATGTGACTCATTTTTAAAAATGCATAAACATAGGCAGGTCATTTTGAAATGTACATAGGCACTAAATTAATATATAAAGAAATCCACTTTTATTCTTCCTGCGTTTAAAACTTTGAGTTAAGTATTACTGCTCTATCTCTTGAAAATGCTTGACTGAGCTTCACTTATTGGGAAGCCAATCACTGAAGGCATGAATTTAAGAAACTTCATAATTATAAATTTTCTCTCAAGCATTCCTCACCCATAGGTGGTAACCTTAAAAAGCTTCTAATGTGTCTTTTTGGAATGAACAATTTAACAATTAAATGCTTTTATTCTTCTCTCACGGTAGCAGTACAATTATGTTTACTTCTTCCCCAATGTACTTTTTATCAGCCGTTAAATATCTAGAAGAGTCTAAGAGGTAAAGCACATTACCATCTCTAAAGGGTTCATTAGCATGACCATTTCTTGGTTCTTAAGAGTAAATCCAGAACTTCATTTAATTCCAAATTTCACCAAGAGTTAAGTGCTGCAGTGTAGTGTAAAAAGGACTGGTCACAAAGTCAGGGATTTGTGGCTATGCTTCTATCTTCAATTTGCTTAGATGTAAAATAAATAATGGGGATTGGGGAATGGAGAGGAAAAATAGACAAGCTAATATTTAAGGTCCTTATCAAACACAAGATTTTATGTTTATACATTAACAGTCCCAGAGTCACATAGCTGAAAGGTCATGTTGAGAGTTATACACTCTGTCCCTACAACCTGAAAACAATTCAGACCTAAAGGTAATTTTCCCACTTGCCTTTACAACCTATTCTAAATTTTAAAGTCAGTAGTCTCCAACACTCTCCATGAGCTGAGCCTTTTCACCCTCTCCAACTTTATTTCTTACCAGTCTCCTAAAGTGCTTTTAGTTCTAGGAGGTTAATCTCTTCACTTTATTCATTCCACCTTGTAGATTGGATGTCATGAAACCCCCCACTCCCCCGCCATCTCTCCTGCTACTACCTTAACTTAGATCGTCATAATTCTTTCTTGAACCATTATAATGTCATATTGATCTTCCTGGCTGTAGCCTCATACCATTCCCTATATCTTTACATTGACTCTACAATTATCTCTTTAAAGGAACAAATCTGCTCATGTCATTTTTTGAAGGAGGGTTTGGAGGAATTCTAGTTACCTGTCATCTGTTATACATAATCCAAATGTTTTCTAGGTCTTGACTTATCCGCCCCACCCATTATTATTGGGTTGGCCAAAAAGGTCCATTAGATATTATGGAAAAGCCCGAACGAACTTTTTGGCCAACCCAATATTTGTCTAGCTATAACGTCTGCTAAGTACCTAATGCCACAGTCACGCTATAGTTTTCCATGTGTCACTGTCTATTTCTAGAATACACTTCCCTCCTTTTTTATCTAGCCAACTCCTTCTCTTTCCTTCCCTACTATGCCTTACTGGGGAAGATATTGGGGATTAGCCAGAAAGAGTGTAGGCTATTCATCTCAGCTCATCCACATTTTAGCTTTGTGACCATGGACAATTTGCTTAATCTCTCTGAACCTTATTTCCCTCATGAATAAAATGGAAATAATGATCCCTAATTTGCAGGGCAGTTGTGAATATTAAGTGGGATAATAAAAATTTAGCACCTGGCATGCTGTAGTCGTTCTCCCTTTAATCATACTCCATTCTAATTTACTTTCCACACTGCAGACAATCTGAACTAATCATATCACTCCTTTCTTAAAGTCCTTCAATAGTTTCCTACTTCCATAGCTTATAAGACTCTCCCTTGTTTTCTAATACAGGCTTATTTCTCACCACTGCCCTTCTTCAGTGCTATGCTCCAGCCAATTGAAGTGCTTCAAGTTCCTCAACTCTACCAAATTCTCTCTTACCTCTAGGCCTTAGCATATACAGTTTCCTCTTCCACAAACACACTCTTCCAATCTGTCTCTCTTCAGATATATTCTGTATGAACTATTATCCCACTTTCCTTTCTGTTTGATTTTATTGCTCTTTTCCTTTCTATGAGGGCTACAGTCTATGTCAGTCTTGATCATTGTGAATCTCCAGTGCCCTACGAAGTTCTTACCTACAATCCTCTCTTACTCTAATCCTACCCTTCCTGAAAGAACCACCTCAAATCCCACCTAGGACCTCTACATTGACATCTACTTTTTCTATTATCTAGATGCTTTCACCAGCTGGACCATACACAGTGTCTTCCCTGAGGAAACAGCAATATGAGTTGTAAAAATGAGGAAATCAAGGAAGAATAGTCAGGGGAGGCATCTTAGAGGAGAAAAAACTCAGACCTGGGCATTGAAGATGAGTGGAATCAAGGAAAGTAGAGAAGATTGTCCAGCCAAAGTAAATAGGACAAAGAATGATGATTCTTTTACTCATTCAATAGATCTTTATTAAGCACTTATTCTGTGCAAGGCCCTGTGCTAGCAGCATACCATACACTAGGTTTGGTGAAGGGATACGCTTTATTGAGCAGAAGTTTTGGACAGGAATTAAGACAGAACAGGTTTGGGTGGGGCCTGATTACAGGTAGCCATAATCCCACCAGACATTGGTATGATACTACTCTAAGCACTGGGGCTCCCACTTGACCTTTGTGATGCTTTACTCATTTCTCTCATTTATTAGCTATTTCCTCACTAGACTCCTAGCTCCAGGTGGATTGAATTTTTTTTTTTTTTTTTTTTTTTGGCCTGTTTTATTTACTACTGTATCTCTAGCACTTGGAACATTATCAAGCACAGGGCAGGCAACTGAGAAATATATGCTAGGCACTATGCTAAGTCTATCTGCCCCACTGCATAAAAATTTATTAGTTGATATGTTTGTGTTCTCCTCTACACAAGGATTGGTAACCTTTTTCCATATAGGGCCAGTTAGTAAATATTTTTGGTTTTGCAGGCCACATGATCCCTGTTGCAACTAGTCAATTCTGCTATTGAATTAGACAACAGTCGTAGAAAATACGTAAATGAATGAGCATGGCTGTATTTTAATAAAACTGTCTTTACAAAAACAAGTGACAGGTTGGATTTGGTCTATGGACCATAGTTTGCTGACCCTTGTAGAAGGCTATAAGCTCCTTGAGGGAAGGAAATTACTCATTTTGTATTGAAGTAGTTGCCTAATGCCTGGTGCATAGCAAGTGCTCAATAATAACATCTTTGAGTATTTACTGTGTTCCAATCACTGTTCTAAATATTTCACAAGTACTAATACATTTAATCCTCATAACAACTCTTGATCTTATTCTTATTTCACAGATGAGAAAACTTTGTCCCAGGTAGGATAAGTAACTGGCCCAACATTACATGGCTGGCATGTGGCAGGACGGGAATTTTGACAGCTGGGCCCCTGAATCTGTACTCTTAATCATAATACTACACAGCCTCTCAATAAATTGGAATAAGCAGAGGATTTTAGACTTCACGCAACAGGGCAGATCTTCTCAAGGTTTTTTAGGAAATAGAGCACTTGGAAGAACTAATACTATCGTATATTAAATTTCATAAAACAGATTTGACAAAATTACCAACAGAAATCAAGACTACGATATATGCGGACAAAAAGAATCACTGATGCAAATACCTCTTACTCCTCCTACAAATGAAGCTGCTAAATTGAGCTTGGTTGTTTCTAGAGTTTGTGCATATTTGCTACTTCTATATTTGCTTGGTCATCTGCCAGAACTCTACTAGCTCACAGAGTGCCAAAGATTTAAGAAATATTGATAGAAGAATAACTTATAAATGGGCACATTACATCCATTAGTTTGGTTTGCCAGTTGGTAAAAGACACTATTTGACCTTGGTGGAAATACACTTTGGAAATAACTGAAATTTAATTCTGAGGTTCTGAAAAGGAACACAGCAGGAGAACCCTTAACAGGGAATGGGAGGCAGTACATGCTTCCAGGAGAAGAGGAGCCTGTGAGGAAGACTCTGAAAACACACAGCCAGGCAACAGCCTGTCGTTGAGGACCCCAGGTAGCTCTTCATACCATTTATCTATATGGTTCTCCCTGTTATGCTTGATAAATGATTTTAGAATCCCAGACACTTCACTTGAGGTCTGACTCTGGTAATAATCTCAAGCAGAGCAAAAAGCTGAACAATGTTCCTGAAAAGCAACATAGGTGGATGCTTGTATAGAAAGCTCAAGTAGCAAGCTTTCCACGAGGGAGGAAATTCCAAATGGAAAAACTAAGAAAGAAGCTCACACTTAGGGAGGATTTAGGCTAAGAATTACATTGGTATTGTTAGCCTTGTTTTTACAGGGGAGGAGACTGAAGCTCATTAAGTACATGTAAATTATTCACAGTTCTGCCAGTAGGAAACAGAACAGCTTAGACATGAACCCAGGTCAAATTTAAACACAAGTGGATCAGACACCAATGTCCATTGACTTTTTCCCTCTACCAAAATGAGTCTTGACCAACTTCACAAGCTAAACCTATGTCATAATCTTGCCTCTGTTTTCAACTTTCTAGGACATAATTTGGCTTTTCTGTGTTTCTAGCTCTTTGTTTCTAAAATAGGAACAGTAACATTGGTCCTTTGTTACTGGTATGTACTAAAGGAGGAAACATAACTCAGAGAATCAGTTATAACTCAGCCTAAAAGGGACTTTACAACACAATTTTCCCAACCAATAGATAAGGAAGATGAGGACTAGACAGGTTATTTAACTCACCTAAAGTGACATGCTATTATACGGAGTACATGATTCTAAAATAGTAAAATTTCAAGAGTTGTTTTTTTCCCTGAAAATGTAAAAGACAATACTCTTCAGAAAGGCAAAGTGTAAAATCAGTTGCATTTCAAACCAGTGGCTCAAGAAAATAAGGGATCTTTTCATGTATCTTTATACTAAAGTGCAGATATTAATTTTCCTCTTTTAAATATATTAACAGCCAATATCTGTTGATTGAACATGTGGCAAGTACTCTCCTAAGCTCTTTATATGAATTAACCAATTTTACCCTCACAACTCTAAGGGAGAGATGGAATTAGGATTTCTATTTTATATGAAGAACACAAAAACAGAAAGATTAAGTACTTGCCCAGGTTCAGACAGGACAGGATGCAAGCCTAGGCTTCCTAGCTCCAAAATCTGTACTCTTAACCACTACACTATATTATCTCAATAGTATGCTACATCCTCAGTATATTTTGCCATATTGTTACATGCTTGCTAATTATAACTTCATGACTAAATTGCATTCATTTTCTTACCTCATTTATTAGCATTTTTATATAATTTACTCTACATTATATGTGATATTTAAAAATAAAGTAGTGCTTTATAAAACAAAAAAGCATTTCTATAGTCCACCTTTCAGTAATTTGTATAGGGCCACCTCACATACTTTTATTCTAAGCTGATTTCTTCAGCCCTAGAAGGCAGAGGCCAACTCCTTTGAAGTCTAACTCAAATGCCACCTCCTCTTTGAAATTTTCCTCACCCTCTCTGGCAAAATGGGTCACTCTCTCCTCTGTACTCCCACGGAGTTATATTCTTTCATTACATTGAGTTGTTTACATATCTGTCTGTTCACATTACAAAAGGGTCTTAGTACCTTGCATGTAGCAACAGGACTGGCAGAAAGTTGGTGTTCTGAATATACACATTATTAGTTATGAAAAATATGTAAAGATTAGCAGTTAAGACCTATGTTATTATGGTATGACTTCTGTGTACATTTCTGAAAAGCCACATATTGGCAAGAAGAACCATACTTACTAGACTTTGGTGCTTAATTTCCTAGGTGGACCCATGAACCCCAGATAACATGCTTGTGCATAGGGAGGCAGCAGAGTTTAGGCTTTAAAATGAGACAAATTTGTGCTTGAGTCCCAGTGGCTACCTGGTAGATGCTGGAATACTAATAGTACCCTTATTACTGGGGTGTTGTAAAAAATGAATTTTTAAAATGTGTTATTTTTTAATATTGAGTTTGAAGCATCAACTGTACTCAACATACATTAGTAGTTATTAATATTAGGCCTGCACTTTGGAAAAATTATGCTTTGGACCTTTGCACATCTTTTTCACTGGCCTTTTATTCATCTCCTCTTCCCCATCCCAATGAGTTTGAATTCTCCATTACCAAGCCCAAGTTCATTAATCAGTCAAAGAGCCCACAGGAACAAATTCTGGAGAGAAGTAGTAGTTGGAGAGTCCTTGAATCACATCCTCCGGGAAGATACTTATATTATTGACATGGAAAACAAGCTCTGTGATCATGTAACACTTGCTAACTGTAGAATCCCGTATGAACCCACAGCATTTTTTTAGCTCCATTGGTCAAAAACTCTTTCTTGGAACTTAGGGCTTCCAAATTTGCCTCTGGGTTGTTTGTGCTTGGCTCCAGCAAAAGGCTAAGCAAACATTAAGCTAATAAGCTGTGATCTTTCAATCACCATTATTTCCAGCCCCCAAAGTTAGCTCAGTATGCAGCCAGAAAGACACAGATGTGTCTTAGAGGAAGTAGGAATTCCATGTCAATAAAACACTTGGGTAATGCAACATGGAGTGAACTCCAGTAAGAGTTGTCTTTTGCAAGCTCTGGCTGGCTATTTGAATTGAGTGTCTTTAAAGGGCCCTGCCTTGCCTATAAAATTCCAGGGGCCAATATCTAGGTTTTGGAGGCTCAGTATTCTTAGCTAAAGAATTTTTATACTGCTTGTCCACTTCAAACCTTGACAATTCCCCAAAAACATGCATGGTCCTTCATAACTGACCACATACCCAAGCTCCAAGCACTGGTCTCCAAGGCACAGGCTCTAGTAGCTGCTCTAGCCCTCTCAAGGCGGGCTTCAGTAGTTGCAGCACGCAGGCTCAGTAGTTGTGGCATGCGGGCGCTAGAGCATGCGGGCTTCAGTAGTTGTGGCGTGCGGGCTCTAGAGTGCAGGCTCGGTAGTTGTGGCGCACAGGCTTAGTTGCTCCGCGGCATATGGGATCTTCCCAGACCAGGGATCAAACCCGTGTCCCCTGCATTGGCAGGCGGATTCCCAACCACTGCGCCACCAGGGAAGTCCTTCCTTAGGCATGCTTTTGATACTTGACTTTTAGCCAGAACTACAGGTAAGAGGCACCTACTTATCACATTGGCTCCTGCTTCTGAGCCTGGCTTGTCAGACAGCCTCTCCACCAGAGACAAGATTATATATAGAGCCTGAGTTTGCTTAAATGCTTAGAAACTCTTGCTTCACAGATGCAAATGACGGATTCTAAATGAATCAAGGGTCTATTTCTATTCCTAGGGTTCCATGAGCTTTGAGGCTTTATACAGAATCTTAATGGTAATTGCTTTTGGGTAATATTCCCTCTCAGGGATCTATAAAGCTCTATAATATTAAAACTCTACAAAGAAGAATTCAAAGCAATGAATGTGTAATAATTACTTAATACTCAACTAAATGTTCTAGGGAAGGAGGTTTATAGAGGAGGAATAGAAAATGGGACCCTGCCATTTAACAGCATATAATTTACTTGGATGAAAGGACATGCATCTATAGTACTTTGCTAATTATTTATCTTTGATCAGTTTCTCCAAGAAGACTATGAATTATTGAG
Organism: Eubalaena glacialis; assembly: GCF_028564815.1. NCBI lineage: Eukaryota > Metazoa > Chordata > Mammalia > Artiodactyla > Balaenidae > Eubalaena > Eubalaena glacialis. The sequence continues at coordinate 58,428,472 of NC_083725.1, read as the reverse complement.
CACACAGCTTGGGTCTTTTTCACCTACAGATTCCTAGAACTTAGCACAGTGCCTGGTACCATATTTGTTAAATAAAGGAATAAATGATTATAAAATCTATAGTAATATGGTATAAATTAGAGGCAAACATAATATACCTATGGATGCTCAGAGCAGGGAGATGATGATATTACTCAGTGGTCCAGAAAAGAGTCACAGAAAAAGGAGAACTTGATCAACATGTGGAAGAAATGCTTGTGCATATAGAAAGATATGGGGAGAATGTTCTCTTGAGTATGGGAGAAATAGGGAGAAAAAGAAGGAACATGGATCATTGCAGCATTATCTGCAATAGCCAAGACATGGAAGCAACCTAAATGTCCATGAATGAATGAATGGATAAAGAAAACATGATATGTATATATATACATGAGCATGAATTTTATATATATATATATATATATATATATATATATATAGTATATAAATGTGGCATCTAAAAAAAACAAACTTGTAGATACAGAGAACGGATTGATGGTTGCCAGAGGTGGGGGGCGAGAGGGGTAAAGGTACAAACTTCCAGTTACAAAATAAATAAGTCATGGGGATATAATGTACAGCATGGTGACTATAGTTAATAATGCTGTATTGCATATTTGAAAGTTGCTGAGAGAGAGTAGATCTCAAAAGTTCTCATTACAAGAAAAAAAACTGTAACTACATGGGGTGACAAATGTTAACTAGACTTATTGTGGTGATCATTTCACAATATATACAAACATTGAATCATTATGTTGTACACATGAAGCAAATATCATGGTATATGTTGATTATATCTCAATAAAAAAAGAAAACAAGTAAAATAAAGTCAACCAAAATTTAAAAAAAGAAGGAAGTTGAAAAGGTACATAGACGATGAGGAAAAAGAAACTGGCTAAGAAAAGACTTATAAATTGGTGGGTTTAAAGACTGGCTCTGTAGGAGTGGTGATTCTGAAGTATTTTCAAGGGGAAAGAATAAGAATAAGCATTTAATGAGTTTCTACTACATGCCAGGTCTTTGCAAGGAATTTCACATGTATCATCCCATTTTAAGGAAAGTTTTATTGTCCACACTTTACAGATGAAGACACTTAGAGAAGGCAAATAGCTTGTCTCTTCCATCATCTCTTCTTTTCACTCCAAGAAAACAAGGGCTATAGTAAATACTCACTTTTGATGATGATGAAGATGATTACAAGAACAATAACAACATTTTCAAGTTTCTCATTGTTCACAAACCTTGCAGAGTTCCAGGTATACAATACTCTGGAGCTAAGGGCTGATAAACACAGTCCTCTAACAAGTGGAGTTTTCTCTCAGGTCAGATGTAACTAGCATTACTCAATATTTATGAAGCAGTGTTTCCCTTGTGGAGAATTTGCTCTGTTCCGTTGGTGAAAGATATAGTATTGAAATGGGACTTTGGGCAGCAGTGAGGAGAGCAGGCTCAGGCTCCATGCTTCCTTAATTGGCTGGAGATGAGTAAAGCCTTTATACAGGACTTTTGCGGTATTCTGCTTGGTAGGTGCCTGTCACACACTCTGCACAAGCTTAGATGAAAAGAATTTTCAGCATGGGTGTTTGAATAGAATGTATAATTGATAGCACAGGTGGGCAAAAATTCCACTAGCTGGGGTCTCACGCCAGTGCAACTCATGCCTGCCCTACCCACCTCACTAGATTATTGTGAAAGCAGTTTGTAGGAAAAATGCATTGTGTAAATGAAAGGCAGAGTGATCAGCCTAGCCCAATGTCTGAGTCTTAGCATCCAGCCAGAATCTCACACATAGTTCCAACCCTTCTCCTGTACCCAATTTACTCTTAGTTCTGGCTGTTTCTTAATTACTTTCTTTATCCCTAATTCTAACCCAAGTGTGTGTGTGTGTGTGTGTGTTTATACATATATATTTCTTTGTAAATACTTTATTAATCAGTTCATTCATTCACCATCATTTATTGAACCCCTATCAAGTGCCAAAAATACTGTTAAATGATTAAATGATGAGGACATAAATACTAATAAAATAAAAGAACTAGAAAATCTCAAGATATCCACCCCCCTCCCACAACTTTCATTTAAAGGCAGTGTTTTCCAAACATTCTGCAAACAAAAGCATGTGAGTAGTCATTTATAACAACAGATAAAAGTGAAGGACTGTAGCTGAAATGGAAGAAAGGAGTCCAGAGGCCTGCTCATCCCAGCCCACCCCCAGTCAGATCCTCCAAGAGCACGGTGTACAACCAATCCCCCCCAACCACACCCCAGCCCCACTCCCACTGCATCACTGTTCCAATAGCCCCTGCCGCTGACAAACGGTGCTATAACCTTCAGATTGAGGAAACAAAGGAACAAATTGAGAACCACAAAAATTTCCAGTATTTCTCACCTAGATTATTAACACCCACAAGGGCAACATCAACTACCTAGGACCCATAATGTGCCAATCAAGCCTATACAAAGTACTCTACAAGCATTATCTCACACGATCCTTAACCAAACTTTGTGGTCAGCATACTATTGTGCTGACCTTGTAGACAAGAAAACTGAGAATCCACAAGGTAGAATAACTTGCTCCAGGTCACACAGGTAGTAGAGATGCAGCCAGGACCTGAATTCAAGATGTTGGACTCTACTCTTCTATTGCCGTGGATGTAACTAAGGTGAAATAAACTGTATGATATAGGGAAAGATCATCAGACAGATTGTGAATACAATTTCTGTTACACCTCTTACTGGATAGGTAACCTTGGGCAAATGATTTTGCTCTCCTAACCCTGTTCCCTAGTGTTAAAAAAAAGAGAGATACTAAAATACCAAATTTACATGTTCACTCTGAAGAGCACCTGAGATAACACATGTGAGGCTTATTGACTGCAGAGGCCTTGTCTTTCCATCCTTGTGATCCTAACACCTAGTATAATGCCAAGCAAGCATTTCAATAAATATTTGACAAGAAACACCATACTGCTTAGCACAGAGCAAGGCGCATGGGATAAAGTCTCTCCTCTCATTCACAGAATTTCCTTTATAGAAGTAGAATCATCTGCTTCAATATTCCTTACAGTATGGTGAAAGAGATAACAGTAGCAGTGATAGGTTGAAAGAATGTGGGAAAGATGGGCAAGGATTCTTCTATTTCTTTCTTTAATGCTGGTTTTTCCAAACAAAATAATCTAGCAGTTGATAATTTATTTCCTCCCAAATGCAAGGGGGGTAAAAATGATCTATTTCAACTAAAACTGCCTTGTCAAGTTCTCATCTTCAATAAACCCATAAGACTATCTTAGAGTAGTTAGAGAGACTCATTATCTTTTATCCCTTACTTTCTAAACAATGACACCCATAATAATGTGCCACAAGACTCTAAAGGATCATCTCAGGACCACTTCACAGCTGAAAGTCAAATCTCTAATTATCTTTCACAACTAGATAATTTTGGGATCTCATAAAACACAACTTCTCTGAAAGCCTTTAAGTATTGCTGTGCAATAAGGCACCACTGACATATTTAAAGGACGTGTCTATGGTAACATACGCCTATTATTGGAAACCTCTAACACCCACGTTAATTCTCAAGCATTCAGTCACAGAATCAAATCAGAGGGGAAAATATCTGCACTGTATTGTGATTTCAGAGCAGAGACAAACAGGTCTGCCCTTTCACATGAAGCATTTTGCCCAAGGTCACATCAGAGTCAGAGCTGCAAGGGAGTAAAAACCCTGGGAGTAACCCATTTGTCCGCTCTATAGCCTGCTTTAGTAAGGCATCTGCAGAGGAACTATGATATGATACCATTACTTATTAACACTTCCAGAGACAACCTAAATATTATGATAATCCTCTTTGAATTTAGATTAAAAACAAATTTCTAGTGAAAATAGAAAATGTGAATTTTTAGGAAGACAGGAGAATAGCTATACTTAACAGCTTAATTTCAGGATCACCTTGGAGATATATACATTCACATGATTCAGGCGAAGACACACTGCACACAGGTCTACACTTTTATAACACATAGTAAGTGCTCAATCAAAGGCACCCATCATCATCCTCACGATCACCATAATCCCTGCAACTAAGCTGCTTACTTTGCAGGTAAGTTGGCATCAGAGAGTATCTAAACTGGAAGGAACCTTGAGGCTCACTTGGTCTACACCCCTAACTTTACAGAGGGGAATCAGGGGATGCCTTGGTGAAGGTCAACCAGTAAATTAATGGAAACTTTAGGAACCAGGACTTCAATATATTTTAATTAAGCTGCATTAATTAAAATATATTGGTTTTGCAAAAAGTATACTTCCACTGAATCATGCTAACTGTGTTACCAATCAAAACTTTCTGGAATCACTCTTAGTAGAAAACATGGCTATGAAAATGAGAAAAAAATTAAGAAAGCCTAACTTCATTTATTAATTTTTAATTCAAATAAAAACTTTCCATTTATAATGTATTCGTTCATCCTCCGACCCGTACCCCGTGGCACATATCTGAAAAAATAGAAGAATATATAATTGAAAATCAACTTTGAGAACTCTTTGGCTTGCCCATTAAAATAAAATCCATGTACAGCATTCAGGAGAATTTCTAAACAATATCTGAACCTTACATATTTATTGAATTTCTTCTGTCAAGGAGTCATAGTACTTAGGCTAATAATATTTGAAGTTTGACTCTGCTTCTATTCTTAAGCAATATTTATTGCCATCACAAAATTTTAATTTGTAAATGTATTAACAATGATGAAAAGCCATATAATTTAGTGTAGGCACTATCATTTGATCCAATTCTATTTGTTATCTACTCTCCAAAATATTCATTTCCAACTGCTAAATGAAATGGAGAACCAAAAACATGCTTTGTTTTACTATATGTGCAAGTGATGGACATAATATTTTCTATGCCATGGTGTATTCAACATGTTAGTATTTTTTCATTCAATAGTTATTCATTGAACGTGAAATGTTCAGGCACTGATTTAAGAATCTGCATGCATTTTATTTCACTTATTCCTGGCATATTTCATACCAGATAAGTAAGATTACACCTGTTTTGTAGATATAAAAAACATAATTCAAAAAGAGTCATGTACCACAATGTTCATTGCAGCACTATTTACAATAGCCAGGACATGGAAGTAACCTAAGTGTCCATTGACAGATGAATGGATAAAGGAGATGTGGCACATATATACAATGGAATATTACTCAGCCATAAAGGAAACAAAATTGAGTTATTTGTAGTGAGGTGGATGGATCTAGAGTCTGTCATACAGAGTGAAGTAAGTCAGAAAGAGAAAAACAAATACCGTATGCTAACAAATATATATGGAATCTAAAAAAAAAGAAAATAGTTCTGAAGAACCTAGGGGCAGGACAGGAGTAAAGACGCAGATGTAGAGAATGGACTTGAGGACACAGGGAGGGGGAAGGGTAAGGTGGGATGAAGTGAGAGAGTAGCATTGACATATATACACTTCCAAATGTAAAATAGATAGCTAGTGGGAAGCAGCATCATAGCAGAGGGAGATCAGCTCTGCGCTTTGTGACCACCTAGAGGGGTGGGATAGGGAGGTTGGGAGGGAGGGAGACGCAAGAGGGAGGAGATATGGGGATATATGTATACGTATAGCTGATTCACTTTGTTATACAGCAGAAACTAACACAACAATGTAAAGCAATTATACTCCAATAAAGATGTTTAAAGAAAAAAAAATTGGAGGTTCAGGTTAATAGTCAGTTGATGTAGAAGTCTACTCCAGCTCTTCTTTCAGATTTTAAATCTAATCTGGAGATAGTCATTCAAACCAAAAATAAAATAAATATAACTCATATAACCCAATGTGTCATAAATAGATATATGAACAAAATACTATGGAAAAACACACAGACACACACACACACACACACACACACACACACACACACACGAAGTGTGACTAATTCACTAAGGGACAGTTAGAAAATTATTTTTATATCCATGTGCTCAGTTGGCCCAAACAATTTATAACCATTCTTGGAAGGAAACTTTGATGTGTATATTCTGGCATTAATTTATACAGTAAAAATTGAGCACTCTGTACATTATGTAAATAGTTCATAAGATGCCTAAATCTTTCACAAGATTGCAGTAATGCGCCTACTACTGTTGGGCAAACTCTGCAAGTTTTCCCAGTATACCCTGTATCACAGCTTCTTGGGGGAAATGTTAAGCCCAATTTTATCTAACACAGAAGTATATGAGTTCAGGTGAGGCCCAGGGTCAGATTTCTGTATCTCCCAAATGACTGTTTTCAGCTCACATTTTTAAACTTTAGAAAAACTTCTGATATTGTTCAACTACTTACACTACCTGCCATCACATGAATATAAAACTGTAGGAGTAATCTTCCTAAATACACAAATATGAACACATCACCGTTTTTCCTCTGCCTCTGCTACCTGCAAGATTCATTCTTTTTAACTCCCCACCTCAAATTTTAGGCCTTAGCAACTCTGAATGACTCAAGGTCTCCAAATACTCTATGCTATTCCAGGCTTCTGTGTTTGCATGTGTCTAGCTTGCCATCTAAGCTCTTGTCTATCCTAACCTGTTTTCAGGTCTCAGTTGCTACCTCAAGTATCATCATCCTTCAAAATTCAAATGCTATCTCTTCTATGAAACCTTTCCTTCTTCTTTTGAAAGATTTTAATTCTTTCAATGTTCCCAAAGGAAACTGCTCTTATAGCAATTATATTCTACCTTATATGGATTTGTTTCCCCCAGTCAACTGTGAACTCACTGAGGGCAGGGGCCATGTCCTTTCAAGTTTGCAGTGGATTTGCTTTCTTGAGGGAGTTTTTCAAAGATATAAACTGCCTATGCTACACAAGGGGACATCAAAAGTTCTGTTATGATTGTACCTTCAATTTGGTAAGAGGTCCCATTGCAGGGAAAGGAATACGACATCTTTACTAAAGTAAAGGAAAAGTAGAGCCTTGGTAAACACGAACTACAATATCTGGAGGCAGATGCCTATGCTGGGCTTAAATGACCCAGTTCAGAAGCATTTAAGTGTTAGGGACAAGGTGTTGTCAGGAGTGAAGGAATTTATGATTCTATAATTTGGAACTTCTCCATTCGTTCATCTGTTAACTTCTGTTTCTACACAGTGATCAGCAACAAAACCTTAAAAGGAAAAGAGCCAATGGAAAGTAAGAAGCTGGGAAACTGAGTTCTATTCCATAGCCAGGCTTGTGAGGGGAGATATTTCAAATACTAAAGGTAGTCTCTCCAGGTACTAAAGGTTAGGAAAACATATTGATAGTCTTAGATCTAGAGCAGAAGAAAACAGGAGAGCATGAGGAGGCTGATGTCTAAAAATCAGAAAGAAACACAGGAGATTTCCTATCCTCCTCTCTTCTGTCCCAATCTAACCTGTCTCAAGAAAGACATGAGGAGGCTTCCCTGGTGGCGCAGTGGTTGGGAATCTGCCTGCCAATGCAGGGGACACGGGTTCGAGCCCTGGTCTGGGAAGATCCCACATGCCGCGGAGCGGCTGGGCCCGTGAGCCACAACTACTGAGCCTGCGCGTCTGGAGCCTGTGCTCCGCAACAAGAGAGGCCGCGATAGTGAGAGGCCCGCGCACCGCGATGAAGAGTGGCCCCCGATTGCCGCAACTAAAGAAAGCCCTCACACAGAAATGAAGACCCAACACAGCCATAAATTAATTAATTAATTAATTAATTAATTTTAAAAATTAAAAAAAAAAATGATGTGCACGCAAACTACCTAGCAAATAGTAAGCCATCAATAAATGTCATTTGACTCTAAAAAAAAAAAAAGAAAGACATGAGTATTGTGGATAAGGCAGACCTCATTTCAAATTCACTTAATTTTCCTAAATCTGTTTCCTTACTCATAAAATGGGATAATATATCTTCTTTGAAGAATTGGGAGAAAGAAATAATATTAGTTTATTCATTCAATAAGTATTTAGTGAACTAGATTCATATTTGATATTTATTGATGAATCACATAATAGGTGTATGTTGTATGCTATTTGGTAGCAATAGTGACATTTACTCTTCTTTCATAATTAGCTTAAAACTGGCAACGGTAATATGTATAAAGCTATAGGTACATATAGATCTATAGAGAGAGGTCTAGCTATCTCACAGCATGTGCATTAGCAACAAGCCCCAGTACAAAAATCCAATAAAAAATGAGGCAATTCTGATTGCAACAGGAGTTGAGCCAGACCCCAGCAGCTAAACTATCTCCTCACTGTCTCTCTCACATGACATGCTTCTTGAAGAACGAGAAGCAGAAGACTAGAACTCACGGGACTATGGTTTAAAACCATCACAGAAAGCAATCAACAGTTATTATTTCTGAGGCGGGAAAAAAGGGACTTAAGTGGTCCTTTCAAATAATTAGCTGGAAAATGTTATGAACGAAGGATTGGAAGATGAATTTATTGGTGGCAAGGAGACCATATGGAAGGCTATGGCTTACTCCTGGCCTGTGAAGGGTAGGGATAGTGCTGGGAATTGAAATTGAAAGATATTTTTAGAGAAGCAGGTTTGGTGACAGACACTCTGTAGAGTTAGTTACAATTTTATTTTGGGCCAAAAATTGGGTTCATACGTGGTCTTTCTAAAAATTTCTGTGCCTCATGTAAATGAGGGACATGGAACTGGAAATTGGAAACAACATCACATTCCTGCGACTTCCCATGATACAGAGAAAAACAAGACAGGATTTTAAATATTCTGAAAATCTGGGGCAGAGGATCATCAAAGATATAGAGGATAAAAGAGAGGCCAAAGTTTCTAGCCTGGAAGACCGGACACTCAGTAGTTCAACTGAGGGAAATAGAGGAGGAGAAGAGGGTAATGGGTTGCCCCTGATCAGTCTTGAATATGATGAATTCGAGGTATGGCAGGACCTACTGAGCAAAAAAGCCCATAGGCAGCTATAATGACAAAACAGAAAAGCAGAACAAAAACATCCTTTTAAATAACTTCCAAGGAAATCAACAGATTATAAACAAATACCTTGCAATTCTAGCTCAATCTTTGTAAGACAGCAAGAAATCATTTTTTACTACGGTATGGAAATGGCAAAATCTTGGACTGCACCTCGCTTTATAAAGAATAAGGCAACTATTGGGAACACATCATTAAAAAACAAGAATTGGAAAAGTTACCTCATAAATGAAATATGTTGGTTGCCAGTGAAAAATTACTTGCTAAGGAATGGACCATCCACCAGTCCTGAAAAGGTCAAAAAGACTGCCAAGGTAGCCCTGGTAGGAGAGACTAAAAATAAACACAAAATGAATGGAAGTTGCTCTCAGGGCAAGTGCTGACAAATATATACAAGTAGGAAACTCATCAAAAGAGGTGTTTTCCTTCTAGCAAGAGAATGTGTTGCCATGAAAGATGTGTTGCTATAACATGGTTTAATTCTATTTTACTTCATAGAAGAGATAGACAAACATTTTACCTTTATTTCATTATTTCTCTTCTAATTCTTGGTGTGACAAATGACCCTTTTAACAAAACCTCCTTGAAGAATGCATGTACCTGGAGATAGTTAAGACCTAAAACTGAGGAGTTGGATCATTTTGACTTCCTTCCAATGTTAGATTTTCATGACTGGAAAATCCTCAAGGCAATTCCCACAGACTGAAAACTACATAATTTGGGAAAGATCACACAATGAGTCCATTTTTGTAATCATTAAACTCACTGTTTCAGTAGAGAACATATAAATTGAACAGTCAAATATCTGAAAGATATTTTCTGAGAAAACAAGGTTTTAAAAAGGTGCTGCTCTTCAGAATGAGCAATCTGCGTGCTGGTGGAACAGTCTAGAAAAGCCAACAAATGGAATCATAATTATCTAAAATCATCAAAGAAGCAATCTTCAGGCAATCATGCTAAAGAATTAAGAAAAGACATATACAAATATTTATATGAATAGAAATCTATGAAAGGTTTACTTATAACAGCAAAGTATAGATATTCTAAACATCCAACAAAAGGGAACCAATGAAAATAGTCTAGGATATCTACTGTAGTTGAATACAATGCAGCCATTAAAAACATGTTTTTAGAATAAAATGATATAGGGCAATATTTATGATATCTAAATATATGTAATAATGATATTTGACATAATGCACAATATTGGAATAAATATTTGTGTACGTGTTTGTATGCGTGTGTGAGTGTGTGCATTGAAGAGAATGGAAGAGTATAAACCGAAATAATAACAGAGGTTGTTTCTGTGTGGTGAAGTGGTTCTCACCATTAGGGGGTCAGAGTCCCCTTTGAGAGTATGATGAAAGCTTTGAACTCTTGCAAGCATGGGCCTTTGGGAGGTAATAGTAGTATTAAGATTTTATTTTAGTTTCTGTACTTCTGTACATTAAAAACAATCGTACTGAAAAGTATGTTATTTTGTTACTAGAAATAAACCAAAAATGATTTTTAAAGGCTAGAGTAGCATTTATAAATGTTAAAATACTTGAAAGTAATTTTCCCAGCTATTTCTCAGTGCAAGCCAGCAAGTTATTGTATCTCCTGTTTTATATATGGGGAAATTAAGGCAAAGACCAATTTTCTGATTTATTCAAGGACACCCAACGTGTTAGTGGCAGAATTGAGATTACAACACACTGCTTTCCAGGCTCTGATTAGCTTACAAAGTTGCAATAACTACAAAATGTTACACTTTTAAATGTAATTTCAACATTTCCAAAAACATTTTTTTACCTTCAATCTTTAGTTCTTTGGGATAAAGCATTCGCTGCTGGAGCAAGGCTTTGTTGTATGTGTAGAGCAATATGTATACAATAATTGCTTCAGTTGAAAGCCTCTCTATTTAAAGCCTGGAAATCAAAAACTCAAAGAAGACTTTATTTTCCACTTGCAAAAACAAAAACAAACAAACAAAAACTGCAGAATTGTCTTCCTTTTTTTTTGTTCTGATTTAGAACAAATCAGATCACCCATAATACCTTAATAGAAATTTGGTTCTGAATAAAAAAATTTTAAGATTCCTTAGGCAGCACCATCAAAAAAATAATTGGGATTCAGTCACCTTTGCTGCCTCATCCTCTGCCTCAGTATCTAAAGCTGAACACACAAGCATAGCCTCCAGCCAGGGCCAGGGAAGTCTCAGGTAAGCGCCTGGGGCTGCTACACCTTAGACCACTACTTATCTCTGCTTATCTGGCTCATCATCTCACCAAAATCTGAGAGACCCTCAATCTCTTCTTTTTATCTTCCAATACTTTATATAAGAATTATATTACACGGAAATCCAGAGAATAGTCTCTATTTGAAAATATCCAACAATTACAAAAGCTTCAAGAATTTGAGATTCCATTGGGGAAGTTCACTTTATTTCTCTTTGCTCTCTAAGGGGCAAAGAGGAAACTGTCATCTCAGAAAATATCTTTTGTTTTTCCTTCCGAGTCTAGAAATATCAGCTGTCTGTAGAAGAATCCATTCTATGTCGTGGTGAAAAATTATATTTAATCAGATTCAGATGTACCAATAAGAAATATGTCTACTTTCCTATTCCCTCTAGCCAACACTAGGCATAATTGTAAAGTAATTGAATACAAATCTCACTAGTTTTTCTTTCAGAGCTTTCATCATCCCATCTGAACACTCCCTTCACTCCTTTCACTCTTCTCCCTAACCCTAAAGACCAATTCTCTCCAGATGTTGAAGGGTTTCATCTGCCTTTCATTCCTTCACTCAGTCAACAAATTTTTATTGTGTGCCTCCTATGTGTCAGATATTGAGATAGGAAAACACCTAATTTTTCCCCAAATATTCCTTTAACTATTTGCACATTTGTTTTTTCAGTAAATGCTTTAGGAAAAAGATGCTATTTAACTAAATTATAGTTTCCAATATTGGTATGTTAACCAAAAATAACCGAAAAGTTATTTGGCAATGAGGAACAGAGACTTTCTAGGCTCTCTGCCATAAAATAAACCATTTATTGAATATTTATTCACTATTTATTGAATATCTAAGATTTATGGAGATTGCAATTCACAAGATTTTAAACTCCTTGGTATAGGAGTTTACTTTTAGGGGTTAACTATCAGGGTATCTGACTGTACTAGGGGCCTAAGGTCTGAAAGATGAACTGATGTTGAATCAGAGGCATTGTGCCTTCACCAGAGATACAAAGAAAAAATTTTTGAGAAATTGAATGTTTACTCCCAATGTTTGCCATTTTTTACACACGATAAAACATGTAGTGAAATCTGTCCTTCAGTGACTTTAAAAGGAGAAACAGAATCAACAAAAGCACAAAGGTAGGAAAGTTTGAGGCATGCTTAGCACACAGTAAGCAGTCAAGTTAGACACATAATATTTCTCATAAAAGAGATATAAAGATGGAAAAGTAGGATGATGCATTAAAAATCTGCTTTAAAATTTACATAGCATTCATGAATCCATTGTGAGTTATAATAAAAGTTGAGATTAGATTTTACGTTGTTAAGATAAAAAGTATTCTGGAGAAACGAGAATCTTAGAACCAGAAGCTTATAGAAGACAGGAGAAAATGGGCCCTTTCCCCTCATTTTTGATCTTAGGCAAATGAGATTTTCACTTAAGAATCACTGATGAGATTTTCAAATGTCAAAAATAGATTTATTTGTGGACAGAGAGAAGTAAAAATTAGAATAATTCCTGACTGACATTTTTTCAATGTGTTAATTAGTTTAAAATAGTAATTCTTTCATGGTGTGGAAGCCCCTTCAGTCATGCTAAATGACCTAGAGAAAAACTTCAAAATCAGCTCAATACTACATATCATAATTTCATATCATATCATAATTTCTAAAACTGTTAAATTTTTTTGTTGTACTGAATACATTAAAGGAAGTCGAAAAGCTTTTGGCTTTGTGAGAAAATGTAGGTAAGACACTAAAGGAAAAATGTAAGAGGAAATGTCTACTAAAGAGAGAAAATAAAGTCCCCCAAAAGCCAAGGAAGAATGTATATTTCTAAGACGCTTAACTTCATGGTATGCAGTACCTCAGACAAACACTAAAAATAAACCTATATATAAGGAGACAAAAGTTTTTCTTGCTACCTGGCACTAATGAATGAAGATGAATTCTGGTTCCACAGACTCAAGAGTAGGGAAAAACAGAGAGAGTTCAAGTGACACATTCAAAAAAAAGTTTAACTCTTTACCACCCCCTAATCAATTATCTCATAAAAGGTTTCTTTACCTGCTTCTTACAAAATAAGTCAGTACATTATAAAATGAATGGACTAGATTTTCATTGAAGATCACAGCATTTCTGAGGCCTCATGTTCACTTGGGTTGTATCTACAGCACTCTGTGAAGGAATAGTTTTAGCTTTTGATAGTAATATAATCTTTCCTATAGAAAACTGAGTCTTTTAATCTACTTTTCCACATTTTCCAATAAAGATAGAAATCAAGCAGTTGAGACAAAGAAACGATACATTTTAAAGTCAGTTTTGAAAAGAGCTGTTGCTGTGCCTTACAAGTTGCTTCTAAGTTTCTTTTCCTTGAAGAATTCTTTGCTTTGTGGTGATTTACATTAATTTGCTTAAACAGTTAGAAAGGTTTTGTCTGTGGCTCAAAAGAGAAGTTCTTAAAGTTTAATGGTCCAACTGCCCAACCCAAAATAGTCTTATCTGATACTTACTCTTGACTTGAACATCTACATTAACAGAAGGTGCTACCTGCCTCAGAAGATAATCTATTACTTTAATGGGCAGATCTGTCAAGTGTTCTTCCTTATATTAAGTTAAAAGCTGCCTTCATAAAACTTCCACCCTTCGGACTTGTTCAAAATATGTCCACTCACTTTTCCTCATGGTATACCCTCAAACATTTAAAAATAGCTCTCACGGACCCTCTTAAACCTTTCCTTCTCCTAGCTGGTTAAGAATACAGATACTGCAGGCAGACTGCCTGGGTTCAATTTTTAATCCCATGGTATTCTAGCTTGGGCAAGTCTAAACTTCAGTTGTCTAATTTTCAGTGTGGTGATATGAGAATATCTTTTTCCTAATATTGATATGAGAATTAAATCAGCTAATGCAGGAAGTGCCTGGACCATAGTAAGCATGCAATCAATGTCTTCATATGTTCTTTGTAGCATGTAGTGTTCCAGAATCCCTGGCCAGCAGGTATTTCCTTGTCATGTCTTGTCATTTCCTTGTCATAACTCGTGTCAATCTCTCTCTTAATACATAGGGTCAAGAATTGAAGAAAGAACGACTTAACAAAAGGTAAGCAGAGTTAAACAATTTTAAATTAAGTCCCATAATTAATTTCAAAATCAATGAGGATCCATGACGACATAGAAGACAAGTTTCTTGAGGACAGTGTCTTACGCCCCTTTGTATTCCTAGCACAGTGTATGAAAAACATAGCTATTAATAAATGGGGCTGGCAATCCTCTCTGTAAAGGGCTGGAAAGCAAATATTTTCGGCTTTGTGGACCATATAGTCTCCACTACAAATACTCAACTCTGCTGTTGTGACGCCAAGTAGCCACAGACAATATGTAAATGAATGAGTATGCCTGTGTTCCAATAAAACTTAATTTATGGATTCTGAAATCTGAATTTTATATAATTTTCATGTGCCATCCAATGATTCAAAATACAATCCAATGATTTCAAAATACAAAAGCCATTCTTAGCTTGTGGCTATAAGAAATGTAGCAAGCTGTATTTGGCCTGCTGGCCGTTATTTGGCTATCTCTAATCTAACCTGAAAGGAGAAAAACCCCATATTCATCTACATGAAGCAGGAGAAATGACATGGATACCATTCTCCCACAGAGACCAGGAAAAGGAAGCGCGAGAGGCAAAGCCGAAGATGCCGGTCGGCCCAAGGCAAAGCACAGAACCGGCCAATTAGAAATGAAAAATCTCTTTGAAAGGAAAAAGAAAATATGACTCATGCAAGAGGCTATCCTTGTCATAAGTGCTTTAAAAAAAATCAATGGTCTTTCCCAGAGGTAACACTACTTCTTCACCATTCAACTTCCTTCCCGGCAAGTGGTGGTATTATTTAGTAGTCGAGAATTGGAAAGTGGAATCTACAGCATTTTGAATTCCAGTTCAGCCAGTTATTACTAGTGTAAACTTAGGTAATTTAGTTAACTTTCTAAATGTCCTCATTTGTAAAGTGGCCATAATAATAGACTCTACCAGTGAGATTGCAATATGATTAAATAAGCTATAGCATTTAGAGTAGTTAGCACACTGCCATTCCTATAGTAAGGCCTTTATAAATGTTAACTTTGTGGAAGGAATAAATGAAGAAGGGAAAACTTCATCAACAAGGCATATGTTATATGTCATAAAGCACCCAGAATTGTTTCTTCAAAGAGGACTATCGCATCTCCAACCTCTTTTGCCTAGTTCTTCAAGTGTGGTCACTCATCAGCATAAATAGCATTGTCTGGGAAATTATAAGAACTACAAATTCTCAACTCCCACCCCAGATCTAGTGAATCAGAAACGCTGGGGTTAGAACTCAGGAATCTGTATTTTAATAAGCCTCCAGGTAACTATGATGCACACTAGAGTTTGAGAATCAATAATCTAGGTGAAATTTGGTTAAAATAAACAAGGGCATCCTTGAAGTTACACAGGTATAGACTTCTTGATAATTAAAATTATTTAGTGTAATTATCACAAAAAACCTAATATGAGAAGTCTGTCAGATATTATTACTCCCAGATTTTATATAAGGACACTGTTACTCAGTGAGGGTCAGGGAAAATAGCCAAGTTCTATATTCTAGTTCTGGGGACTTTCTACTTTATTTGATGCCAAGGGTGGTAATGGGTAAGTAGGAAGGCGGTGGTGGGTTATTCAGCTCTAGATAGATGAATAGCCATACACAACACAGAATCTTATGTACTTGTGATAATAAACTATATCCCTAGGGTAGCTTCATCTATGGTCTTTTATCTGTGTGTATAATTAGGTAAATGATGCAAAGAATAGATTTCCTATCATTTTTAAAAGACCTCTTATAGTCCTTTTATCGAGCGCCGGAGTAAGTTATTGGCTTTCTTCCAGCCAAAGTCAAAGAGTTTCTTGTCCTCTATTTATTATTATACAATTACTTTACGTATTTGTTTTTTCTATGATAAAAATTCAGTAAAGGAAAAATTCTGCTATGTTGCCTGCTGACAAATTTATTGAGCTACCCTTAACCTTTAAAGTTGTAATTCTACTTATTTTTAAAAAGGTACCCAAAGGACTTAAGACACAAATGTATTATTAATTTTTACTACTAACAGCAATATTCTTACATTTTCTAATTTTAATCAATACACAGTCTAAGTCTGTAGATAGTCTAAGACCCTCTGTATCAACTATCTGTGCAGGAAGAAATAAAATTTAGGTAGCATAACTGAAAAATCTTATAAAAGACTAGAAACACACCCCCAAGAGGTTGAGAACTGTGAGGGAGGATTAGGCCACCCAGCCAAAGCCAAACAAGACAAGAGCCCCAGGAAGCAGCGCTGAGTAACCCTGAACAGGTCTGACTCTGTAAGTGGATGGGGATGGCAGTTGCTGCATCTAGATGCACCTTAGAAGAGCCCATTCTCGTTCTCTGAGCTCTGATTGGAATTCTATAGATTCCTATGTCCCAAATTCCATGGGATGACTCATATTTTCTGTTTTACCTGTAAAATAATGCATGGCATTTTTTAAAAGTCCTATAATCTTTCCATAAATGAAAAGTTATAAAGAAGCCCAATATAGCAACATTTAAACATACATAAGCCTTTTCCACTTAAAAAGAAAAGATGTTCCCTTGACTCCCACATCCTCACCCAGTTACTGCTCTGCCTCTCTCCTCCCCTTCACAGCCAAAACTCTGAAATGGTTTTCAGTAGTCACTGTGTCTACTTCCTCACCTCCCACTCATCTTTCACTCCATTCAGGCTTCCACCCCCTCACTCCACCCAAAGAACTCTCATTAAATTCACTAGAGGCCTCCCTGTCACCAAATCCAACGAATGGTTTAGTCCTCATCTTACCTCTCCTTTAAGCACTGATTTATATTGTTGAAAATTCTTTTTCCTTTTGTTAATACTTTTCACATTTCTACCCTTACTTTCCATAATGCCACACCGTCTTGACTTTACTCCTACTTCTCCGGCCGCTGATTTTTCTTTCTACTTTGCAGGCTCTTCCACCTCTAACCACCCATTAAATGTTGGCCCCAATTTATTCTCACTCTATAATTGCTCCCCAGGGATTTCACAAATCTACACAGCTTTAATTACTACCTCAGATGACTACCAACATAGGCCTCTGCTCTGAGTTCCCAACTACATATGTGACATCTCTACTTAGACATCTTGAAGGCACATTACATACATCATGTCCAATACTAAATTTATAACCCATCCTCTCTGCTAGGACCTGATATTTCTCTAATGTCACAGGGAATGATACCTCCAGCCACTCAGTAAACAAAGTAAAACCTAGGAGTCACTCTGACATGTTCTTTTCCCTCAACCCCTATATCCAATCTGTCAACCAGTCTTGCATATTCTCTTAAAATATCCCTTACGGCAATCTGCTTTTCTTTATCTCCTTGCTGCCTGTCCCAACTTTAGTGCAAGCTACTATCATATCTCATGTGAACTACCCCAGAAGTCTTCTACCTGGGTCCTACATCCAACCTGGAACTCACAGAGAAAAATCTTTTCACAATGTTAATCAGGATAGCTGCAAAAATCCTTAGCAAAACATTTGCAAATAGAATTAAGCAATATATTAAAAAAAGAACTGTACACCATGACTAGGTGAGGCTTATTCCATGAATGCAAAGCTGATTTAATATTCCAAAAATCAGTCAATGTAATCCACCACACTAGCAGGCTAAAGAAGAACACATGATCATATTAATTGATGCAGAAAGGCATTTGACAAAATTCAATGCTCATTCATGACAAAAACTCTTGAAAATTAGGAATAGAGGAGAACTTCTTCAACTTGATAAAAGAGCATCTTTATCAAGAAAACCTACAGATAATATTATATTTAGTGGTAAAGACTGAATGCTCTCCCATAAGGTTGGAGATAAACAAGGATACCCACTCACATCACTCTTATTCAACACAGTGTGAGAAGTTCTAGCCTGTGTAATAAAGCAAGAAAAGGAAGTTAAAAAATACAGATGAGAGAGAAATAAAGCTCTGTTTGTACATGGCATGACTGTCTACATAGAAAATCCAAAGGGATCTATTAAAAAAACAAAACAAAACTCCTAGAACTAATAAATGAGTTCAGCAAGGTTGTAGGCTATAATATAAACAGAGAAAAATCAACTGGATCTCTATATACTGGCAATGAATATGTAGACACCAAAATTTAAAATACAATACCACTTACAGTTTCTGAAAAAAATGAAATACTTAGGTACAAGTCTAGAAAACATGTATAGGACTCGTATGCTGAAAACTATACAGTGCTTATGAAGGAAATCCAAGAATTTCTAAATAAAAGGAGAAATATAGCTTCGTATGGGTTGGAAAACTCAATGTAGTATATTTCCCAAAATTAATGTACAGGTTTAATGCAAATACTATCAAAATCTCATTGAGATTTTTTGGTTTTGTAGATGTAAACTAGATTATTTTAAAAATTATATGAAAAGGCAAAAGAATTAGAATAGCTAAAACAAACTGGAAAAAGAAGAATAAAGTAGGAAGAATCAGTCTACCTAATTTCAAGATTTACTATACAGCTAGTGTAATCAAGACTGATAGTAGGGAAGGGATCGATACATAGATCAATGGAACAGAACAGAAAACCAAGAAGTATACCCACACAAATATGTTCCATTGATTTTTGGGAAAGGTGCAAAGCAGTCCAATGAAGGAAGCATTTCAAAGGTGAAAGACTTTTCAACAAATGGTGCTACAGCAACTGGACATTCACAAGCAAAAAAAAATAAACCACAACCTAAGTCTCACACTTTATACAAAAATGGACTTGAAATAGATTACAAACTTAAATATAAAATTATAAAATTTTAGAAAAAAATGAGGAAATCTTTAGGATCTAGAGATAGACAAATAATTTTTAGACGACACCAAAATCATGATCCATAAAGGAAAAAAACTATAAATTACACTTCAAAAGTTAAAAACTTTAGTTCTGCAAAAGAACATTTTTAGATGATAGGAAAAGATACAGAATGGGAGGAAATATTTGCAAACCACATATCCAATAAAGGATGTATATTTAGAATATATAAAAAGCCCCCCAAACTCAACAACAAGAAAACAAACAACCCAACTTAAAACTGGGTAAATTACTTGACCAGATACTTCACCATAGAAAATATAAGGATGAAAAACAAGCACATAAAAGATATCCAGTGTCATTAACCATTAAGAAAATGTGAATTAAAATCATGATGAGATAATACCTATATACCTATTAAGATCAGTAAAATAATAAGCTTTGACAGCCCTAAATTCTGAAGATGCAGAAAAATTGGATCACTCAACATTACTGATAAGAAACTAAAATGAAAACTAGAAAGTTTCATAAAAAATTAGATTTTTAGTTTTTAGGCAGTTTCTTTAAAAACTCAACATGTGACTAGTATATAACCCAACAGTTGCACTCCTGGACATTTATTTCAGAAAAATCAAAATATATTCACATAGAGACCTTTACATGAATACATTTAGCAGCTTTTTCATAATATTCAGAAGTGGAAACAACCCAGATCTTCCTCAATGGGTCAATGATTAAACAGACTGCATACTATGGAAAACTACTCAGCAATAAAACAACAACAAAAATAACAACTACTGATACCTGCAACAACTCTTTAGATAATACCACAGAGTGAAAAAAAGCCAATCCCAAAATGTTACATGTATGCGTCCATTTATATAACATTCTTGAAATGGCAAAATTATAGAAATGGAGATCAGATTAGTGGTTGCCAGGGATTAAGCACAGGTTGAGGACAAGATGGAAGTGGGTGTAACTATAAAAATCAATGTGAGATCCTTTTGATGATTGAAATGTTCTTTATTTTGACTGTATTAATGTCAGTATATGGTGGTAATATTATACTATAGAGGTACACTGGGGGAACTGGATGAAGGGTATATGTGATCTTGCTATATTATTTCTTACAATTGCATGTGAATCTAGAATTATGTCAAAATAATGTTAAATTTTAAATATTAATCTGTAGTATCTCTTCTTATTTGCAAAATACTTCAATAGCTATAATTTTTAGAATAAAGACAAAATTAACTAACTTGGTATGCAAGCCCTGTTTGGTCTAGAGTCATCTCTCCAGCCTCATCTCATATTTTTCTTTCCCTATTCTTTGCACTCCAGCCCTGCAAAGTCAAAGTTTTGAACCAATTCTTTGTATCACTGGGTCTTCACATATTCTGTTCTCTTCATCTGGAATGTTCCCACCCTTGCTTCATTTCTCCCTCTCAACCATCACCTTGTGTAGTTAATCGCTCATCTTTTTTTTTTTTTTAACATCTTTATTGGAGTATAATTGCTTTACAATGGTGTGTTAGTTTCTGCTGTATAACAAAGTGAATCAGCTGTACATATATATACATCCCCATATCTCCTCCCTCTTGCGTCTCCCTCCCACCCTCCCTATCCCACCGCTCTAGGTGGTCACAAAGCACCGAGCTGATCTCCCTGTGTTATTCGGCTGCTTCCCACTAGCTATCTATTTTACATTTGGTAGTGTATATAAGTCCATGCCACTCTCTCACTTCGTCCCAGGTTACACTCCCCCCTCCCTGTGTCCTCAAGTCCATTCCCTACGTCTGTGTCTCTATTTCTGTCCTGCCCCTAGGTTCTTCAGAACCTTTTTCTTTTTTTTTTTTAGATTCCATATATATGTGTTGGCATATGGTATTTGTTTTTCTCTTTCTGACTTACTTCACTCTATATGACAGACTCCAAGTCCATCCATCTCACTACAAATACTCAGTTTCGTTTCTTTTAATGACTGAGTAATATTCCATTGTATATACATGCCACATCTTCTTTATCCATTCATCTGTTGATGGACACTTAGGTTGCTTCCATGTCCTGGCTATTGTAAATAGAGCTGCAATGAGCATTGTGGTACATGACTCTTTTCGAATTATGGTTTTCTCAGGGTATATGCCCAGTAGTGGGATTGCTAGGTCATATGGTAGTTCTATTTTTAGTTTTCAATAGTCTTTTAAAGACTTGTATGCCTCCCTTCAGCGGGCTTAACTGTGTATGTTACATGCATTGACTAGTGTGATTACTTGATTGATGTTTATTTCCTCCATTGGACCACAAGTTCCATGAGCCAACTCTTATTCACAAATCTGTTCATAGATTCTATCTTGACATGTAGTAGCTGTTTAATAAATATTTGTTAAATAAATAGATTCATAAAATAAGAAAGTAGGTTTAAAATAGATATTGGGTTTCCTTCCATCCCTCTCTGTAGCATTTCCTGAAGCACCTTGTTTTATTTTTTATTCAAGTACAGTTGATTTACAATATTATATTAGTTTCAGGTTCACAGCATAGTGATTGAGTATTTTTACAGATTATACTCCATTAAAAGTTATTACAAGATAATGGCTATGATTCCTATACTATAAAATATATTATTGCTTGTTTATTTTATACATAGTAGTTTGTATCTCTTAATCCCATACCCCTATCTTGCCCCTCTCTCCTTCCCTCTCCCCACTGGTAACCACTAGTTTGTTTTCTATATCTGTGAGTCTGTTTCTGTTTTGGTGTATATATTTGTTTTACTTTTAAGATTCCACATATAAGTGGTATCATACAGTATTTGCCTTTCTCTGTCTGCCTTTTTTCACTAAGAATAATATTTTCTAGGTCCATCCACTTGCTACAAATGGCAGAATTTCATCCTTTTTATGGCTGAGTAGTGTATATATATATATATACACACATACACATATATATATATATATATATATATATATATACACATATATATTACATCTCCTTTATCTGTTTGTCTGATGATGGGCACTTGGGTTGCTTCCATATCTTGGCTACTGTAAATAGTGCTGCTATGAACATTGGGGTGCATGTATCTTTTCAAATTAGTATTTTAGTTTTTTTCTGGATATATATCCAGGAGTACAATTGCTGGATAATATGGTAGTTCTATTTTTAGTTTTTTGAGGAACCTCCATACTGTTTTCAATAGTGGCTGCACCAATTTATATTCCAACCAACAGTATACAAGTGTTTCCCTTTCTCCGCATCCTCTCCAACATTTGTTATTTGTAGACTTTTTTAATGATAGCCATTCTGACAGATGTGAGATAATAGTTCATTGTCATTTTGATTTGCATTTCTGTAATAATTAGTGATGTTGAACATCTTTTCATGTGTCTGTTAGCCGTCATACATCTTCTTCGGAAAAATGTCATTCAGGTCTTCTGTTCGTTATTTGATTGGGTTCTTTGTTCTTTTGATATGAGCTGTATGAGCTATTTATACATTTTGTTCATTAACCCCTTGTTGGTCATATCGTTTGCAAATATTTTCTCCCATTTTATAGGTTGTCTTCTCATTATGAGGTTGGTCTGCTTTTGCTGTGCAAAAGATTTTAAGTTTAATTAGGTCCCATTTGTTTATTTTTTGTTTTTATTTCTTTTGTGAGGTACCTTATTTAAACTGTAGCGTACCACAGAATAAAGTTTGAAAACAGAACAAAGTTTGAAAACTGACACTTCATTTTCCCATCATGGGACTAGTGTGACAAAATCTAATGATGAAAACTTTGGCAATTTCTGTCAAAATTTGGAATAGGTTTGGGACTGAACAATATGCAGGCTGGGGTTAGCTTCTCTTAGCCCTGCTACAAATGTGAGCCTTAGTCTCCCCATCTCCAGTCCTACTCATCTCTACTATGTCCTCATATAGCCACCATTTTATGTGTTGTCAAGAATAAAATCAGTCTCTACATATTTGTCTCTCTCCACTGGACTGTAAACTGCTTAACAACATGCACGTGGCCTCACTTATTTTCTTGTCGCCACTTCAACTCATCACCACCCCCACTACCACCTTGAAAACACACAGACTTGCGTATTAATAGATACTCAATAAATACTGTATGAATTTGAATTTTTTTGTTTTAATCCTTGGAAACTTTGAGAGACTGTCTTGGCTAACATCCTGGTGAGAAATTATAGAGCCCAACTTAAAGTAACTTAAGCAAAAAAAAAAAAAAAAGAAGAAAGAAAGAAAGAAATTTAAGGGATGGATTTTATTGGGAATTTATGGATTATTTTGTGGAAGACAGGATAGGTAGGTCTTTCAAGAGATGGAGACAGGTCCTGGGAAATCATTAAGAATACAAAGTGTTCTCTCTCCTGATCTGTCCCCTTTGCTTTTCCACAGAGGTACTTGCTTTATTCTTTCTCTCTGCTGAGTGGCTTGCTCTTTTTCTCTATGTACATGACAAGAAGGTAAATTTGTTTTACTCTGAGGTTTAATCTCCTTTCTATTGACCAGCTCAGCCTGACTGGTCATCTCTTG
The DNA here is from genome assembly GCF_028564815.1 of Eubalaena glacialis. NCBI lineage: Eukaryota > Metazoa > Chordata > Mammalia > Artiodactyla > Balaenidae > Eubalaena > Eubalaena glacialis. Next base: position 58,404,845 of record NC_083725.1, on the reverse strand, counting down.
GTGTCTACTGTTCCTCTGTCAGGAAGCCTGCTTACTATTCCTTTGTGGATAATTTCTTTTTTCTTTCTACTTTCAAGTTTTTCTTTATTATTTGTGTTTCATAGTCTCATTATGATGTGCCTTGGTATGGGTTTGTTTTTTATTTACTTATTTTTTACTCAGGACATGGTGTACTTTTTAATCTAAAGATTAAATTCAGTCTTTCTTTTGGAAAATTCTCAGATACTATCTTTTCCAAAATTAACACTTTTTCTCTCTCTTCTATTCTCTACCTTCCATCCTATTTATACTCATGCCACTCTTTCTACTTCTATCGTCCATGTCTCTTAACTTCTCCCTTACGTTTTCTATCTATTAATCTCTTGTATTATATTCTGAGTGATTCACATCTCTCTTTCAATTTACTAATTATTAAGACCTGTCTATTACTTAATTAACTTGTAGAGCCTGTGTTTGTTTGTTTGTTTATTTTCAATGACTGGATTTTTTTATTGCTAGCCCAAGTAGATCTACTCTTCTTTTTACAATTTCCTACAGAGATGACAAATATCAGTATTAAATTCAATTTTACAAAATTATTACCTCTAGTCTGGGATAGATATATTTATTGTTGGTAACATACATTAAAAGGCACAAATTATTCAATAAAAATAAGGTAACTAACATGAAACCACACCTCTACCTTTGCTACTGTGCCAGGGACTTGGTTGGGCCTTTCAGGCTATACACATTTCCAAAATTTACATGACCAATGATATCTAATGAGAAGGAAAGTTCTGAAGTGATAATCCATCAGAGTGCCTTGCAGTTGGTAAATGATAGGCAAAACATGTTATTTATAAAGCAGTTAAAGCCTAATTCACAAAAGTTACTAGCAATTCATCTTTCTTAAAAGGGGCAAGAAAGTAAGAAATTCCTTGAATTGATACCTGGTCAAGTGGCTGTCCTGAGAAGAAATGTCAGAGAAATGTTAGAGTGGTAGTATAGGGGCCCTGAAGGGGCAGATGGTTTGGTTATAGAAGCATCAATAATTATGGTTTGCTTCTAAATAGAGTAGCAAGACAACTTCTAATTTGCAATCTTAGGTATATTATAGGTAAATGAAAAAGGCCAGTAATCATACACTAAGATTAATAAACAGCACATCAAAAATTAGCTACAGGAGTGCTCATTTGCAGTGAAGTTTTACAAAACAAGGCCCCCAGCATTTTTCTATCCATAACTGGCTTGCAAAACCACCTGTGGTTATTTCAAAAAATGCCCTCACTCTATCTTTGGTTTAGTTAAACATTCCAGGTACCAAAAAGTGCCCATCTGATTTGTCATACCTCTAGGCACAGGTTTTACTGGCTCTTGCTTTATCTTGACTAGTTCCAGCCTAATGCACTCCTTCTTCAGAAGACGATTTTTGTTCCCAACCAGAATGATGTATGTACAGAAATGCCTGATCTCCAGGTTCCTTTTTTCTGGGAGGTTTTATATCCTACCATAGTTATTGATGAAGAAACACATCAGTATAACATCAGTGTCTGGGTAGGAAAGGGATCTCAGCTGGTCATGACCTTCCTGCCCCGTTATGTCCCCATAAAGCCAACCCCACCTGCTTTTCATTCACTTCTATGTCAGCCATGTGGTTCTCTGGGTGCTTGTCCCTGACAAGACTATGAGCCAGCCAGTCTTGCCCTAGGCTCCATCATGGTGGTCACCAATATCTTTCAGATAGTATCCATTGTTCACAGAGTGACATGAGACAGGGACCGTGTGGCAGTTAGGGTCTATAAAGTACAGTAAGCTTCTCAGACAACAGACAATTAGGCAGCACCTCCCAAGTTCAGATGCACCTCTGACAATGATGAATTTAGGGGCATCTGTGGCTTAGTGGGTGGAGAGCACAAGAAAGCTTTTAAAATTTTAAAGACATTTATTTAAAAATTGCTTTCAGATCATTCTATTATTTGTTTCCTCTCATATTTGCTGCTTATTCTAATTACCTCCTATCATACTAGACTGATGTGTATGTTATAATTTTTTGCCTCTGAATTTATCTTTAGAAATATGTCCTAGGGTTCTGCATTTGTAATGATAGTATTGTGTTTGTTGAGGGTCCAAAACAATGGTACCAAAAGAATCTGAGAAGGCACATCAGACACTGCTTTTATACCTTCCAAGACTGGAATTATCAGCCTACTTTCATGGTGCCTTCCTGGATCATATGGAATTTTCTGTTTTATACTGAGAGTCCAATGCCGGCTGCCCACTATGTATGGGCTTTGGCCTCAAGTACCCCTATGAGGCATTAAGCCCCAGTTCTTAAGGTATATATCAGATGTTATCCCAATTTCACTTTCTACACAGAGTTGGGTTCTCTCTGTTTTCGCTCTTTGAAGATTTTACTTTTATTTCTTTAATCATATTATTATTATTACATTTTTAATTTTTTCTGGAATTTCCATGTGTTTGGAGTGAGAGTGCAGAGTTCTTGCATTAGCTAAATTTCCCATCTGAACCAGAAGCCTGAATAGACTATCCCTTGATCCCAATTACCAATATCAGGAAAAGAGAAACTAACTGGCTAAGATTCCATCCAGTCCCCCTTGGACAAATCAATGATAGTGGTGCCACATCATGAAGTAGAAACATGTCTGCCACCTTTGTGAGTGAGAGGGCAACCCTCCCGATAAGACTGCTGGGCAGATATCCCTGTACCATTTACCACAGTGACCTCAAGGAAGATTTTTATTAGTTTTTATTCTCTGTTTAGATTTCTTCATCTAAAAGTATCAAGATGGGAAATTCTCTGTTTATTATATATTCTAAATCTGACTTGCATCATGCTCAAAAAGACATGTATCTGATCTTATATAAACTTTAAAATCTTTTGCAAAATGAGGGAAATAACCATCTCTTGATACAGAACTTGTATTTTCTGATAGAATTTGGACATCCATGTGATAAGAATGAGCAACATATTCCTATTCCTGCCTGATGATTAATGAAAGTACGGAGAACGATACAGAAAATATTTCCCTTAATAAGGTTCATTGTAGATTTTTTTGTTTGTTTTTCTTTGTTTTAGTTATTATTAAAAGTTTCAAAACAGCCTGAACGATTGGTTAATGGAAGAGCTGGAGTTATATGAAATGTTCTCATCGTCTTGGTTATTGGCTATACTCCTGTATGGTTTCAATTTAACATTCCAGAGTTCACATAACTGTATATCCCCATGTCTATAAAAAGAAAACTCATGCCTAGAGCTGAAAAATGAGTGTTTGCCTAAGCACTTAGGTAACAGAGCCATAAACCTCGCACACATATAGAGATAACGAGATGCCTTGGGAAGCATGGCATATCTGCATCGTATTCCTAAGGGGACTCCTCAGTCTATTCACGTTGGCAGGCTCTTTGCAAAGCATCTATCATTTAAACAAATTTCAGATCTACCTCTTGAGATCTTATTTCTAGAAACTGAGAATTTTGTCCTCTATTTCTAACACAGTCTGTGTATTCCTTTAATATGATCTAGTGGGTTCTGTCTGCTCACCTTAATTTCTAGTGTGCTTAGAGGAATGTACTGTTAGAAATTTAAATAAGTCAGCAATACACATCAGGCAAAGAGTGTAGCTTCATTATAATCCTAATAATAACTGACATTTGTAGAGTGTTTTTATTTCTTTTCAAGGCATATTTGCTCCTTTGCTCATTTGGTCCTCATGGTAATACTAGAATGGTTAACTTCTATCACTTAGTCCCGAAAGCTTAGAAGTCTTTCTGGTATTTAATCCACTAACATAATTTCCCATTCAATATTTATTGAATGATAAAGTAGTAGGAATACTGACTTGGAGTTTCAGGAACTTATTTGAATCCTGGCCCACCAACTTAATATTTTGCCAACATTGGGCAAGTCCATTAATATTTCTGAATCTCAGTTTCCTCATCTATGAATAGAAAATAATGATACTTGATTCACATGTTTATTGTATGGCATTAATGAACTATGGGATGTGAATGCCTCTTTTATAGGGTCTGGCAGATAGTATGTACTTAATACATATTTGTGGAATAACTGCATTTACATCTAAGGGTTATCTGACAGTTGTAACTCCTTCAGATTTAGCTTCAGATTGGTTAGAAGGTTTTGTTTTCTTCTATGCATTTCATAATTAACAATATGAATATCCTAGTCTTGTTCTCCTTCCTAGGGAGCAAGGGCTTGGCTTCACCAATATGGCCCTGAGAAGGGTCAAATATACGGAGGAGTGAATTAAGTATGCTGATCTGAATGCAGCTTCATCATTATTATGAAGAATATTTTAAGTCATGAAATACAAATAAATTTATTTCATGAATCAACTTCTAGCTACTATTGGCTATCTGGAGCATTGCATTGAGAATAATTCCAAGGCCAGCCTGGTTTAATAGGAAAAAAAATATCCTATGTATCTTTAGCAATAATTGCCACGGGTACAGGAGGAGGAGCAGCAACCTATCTTTGCCCCACCCATAAGAAGCAGTTAGTTATACAAAGAACTTTTGAGAGCTTGAATAAACCCCATTAACAGATATATCCAAGTCTTAGTGAGGCAACCCAGCAAAGGAATATTACGATGTAACGATCATGATGTAGGCAGTGGTTAGGTTTTAAAGGCCTTTATGGCCCATGCTATGGAGCTTAGATTTAACTCTTAGATGTTAGATGCTGTCAGGGAATTATGTCAAATGAAAGTGATATGGATAGTTTTCATTCAACTATCAGTGATTTTTCAACCTGGTTAACCTGGTTGACACATTAACATTACCTGGAAAGCTTTTAAAAAGTACTGATATCCTTTCCCAACCTGAGGCCAATTAAATCATAAGCTCAAGGCAATAGTGCATTTTTTCCCTCGAACCCCCAAATACCTGCAATATCCTTTAGAGAAGCTGTGGTTTTCTACCCCTAAAAAATTAATCATGGAAATGATGCTCTGGTTTGGCTACATAATCTAAAGAAATTTTGCTAATCTTTGGGGAAGAAATTTGAGATTGCCCTAAAAGATATTGCAAAAATGGCAGAGCTCACAACAGAGTATCTTAATCAGAAGAAATAATAAACCAACCTTTGATAGTTGAAAGAGAAAGTGAAAATAAAGATTAATGCTTTAAAGATAAACCAATAAAATTATATGTTAGTCCAGTGTTTGTCAATTTAGTGTCCTTGGACTCTTGGGGGATCTGTGAAGTTTCTCAATTTCTCCATGATAACTGATTTTTAATTTGGTGTTTTCCTTTCTGATGTTACTGATGGAATAGATGTGCTGGCTTACCTGAATGACCACCTTTAAACTGAGTGTGGTGTCGAGATTTTAGTTTCCATATTGGCATGTGTGTTTACAGCCAAATAGTCCTACTTTAATTGACTTGAGAGAACAAGAAAGGAACAGAGGAGGACTTACTAAGTAATGATGCGTTCAAGCCAAATGAAGTGCAAATGGCCTCAAGGACCACTACATGGACTAACATTTCACAGTTGTTTCAATACAATACAGACAATATAGAAAAGTTCCAGGAAAATTGAGCCCTTATATAGTGCACAATAATATGCGATGCTAAATTAAAGAGAAGAAGGCAGAAGCAGTTATTACCATATGGATATTGCAAGACAATGACTTAATTTCAACAAACATCATTTGTCATACTAAATTAATGACTTCCATTTGGATTGCATTTATTTGTAGTTTTGATTAATTTAAGTTATAAAGAATTGTATAGGAGTTATCAATATTAACAAATGGAGCTTAAATAGTTTAATCTTATGCATATTTAAGTATTGGGTTGGACAAAAAGTTCCTTTGGTTTTAAAATAAAAATAAAAGACACATTTTTCATTTTTACCAAGAACTTTATTGAACAACGTACTCACCCTTTTGTTCCACTACCTTCTGCCATTTTTCAAGCAACTTCATAATTCCGTCTTCCCAAAATTTTTTATCTTTTTGAGCAAAGTGCTCAAAGCGTTCCAGGTGCCTTTTACAGCCTTCCAGGAAATTGAAATTTTTGCCATTAAGAGAACTTTGTAAAGACCGAAATAAATGGAAATCCGAAGGTGCAATGTCTGGTGAATACGTCGGATGAATCAGAACTTCCCAGCCAAGCTGTAACCGTTTTTGCCTGGTCATCAAAGAAACGCGGTCTTGCGTTATCCTGATGGAAGATGATGCTCTTTCTATTGACTAATTCTGGACGCTTTTTGTGGAGTGCTGCTTTCAGTTAGTCTAATTGGAAGCAGTACTTGTTGGAATTAATCGTTTGGTTTTCCAGAAGGAGCTCATAATAGAGGACTCCCTTCCAATCCCACCATATACACAACATCACCTTCTTTGGATGAAGACCAGCCTTTGGTGTGGTTGGTGGTGGTTCATTTCGCTTGCTTCATGATCTCTTCTGTTCCACATTATTGTACAGTTTCCACTTTTCATCACATGCCACAGTTTTTAAAAACGGAATGTTTTCATTACGTTTAAGTAGAGAATCGCATGCAGAAGTACAGTCAATAAGGTTTTTTTTGCTTAACTTATGTGGAACCCAAACATCAAAGTGATTAACATAACCAAGCTGGTGCAAATGATTTTCAACACTTGATTTGGATATTTTGAGTATGTCGGCTATCTCCCGCATGGTATAATGTTGATTTTTCTCAGTTAATGTCTTGATTTGATCACTATCAACTTCAACTGATCTACCGGACCGTGGAGCATCATCCAGCGAGAAATCTCCAACACAAAACTTCACAAACCACTTTTGACATGTTCGATCGGTCACGGCACCTTCTCTATACACTGCACAAATCCTTTTTTGCGTTTCAGTTGTGTTTTTACCTTTCTTGATATAATAAAGCATAATATGCTGAAAATGTTGCTTTTTTTCTTCCATCTTCAATATTAAAATGGCTGCACAAAAATTCACTAATTTTGATAAGTTTTTAAAAAATGTACACTGATATGACAGCTGTCACAAAACAATCTAACAAAACTGTTTCGAATGAAGTTAAAGACAACTAAGCACTACTAGAGCCATCTTACGGAAAAAAAAAAAAAAAACGAACTGTTTGGCCAACCCAATAATACAAAAATAATTTAGTTCAAATTTGGGAGTTCCAGGAGAATTACGTTTTTTGTGTGAAGGGTATATTACTCCAGGTTGAGAAATAGTGCTATCTTCTTTTGTTCAGCAATTGACATTTGCTGTTGGTAACCACTGATCTTATAGAGTAGATGGATATTTGGAATGTCTAAGTATTCTTAATTTACTATCACATAACAAGCATGGAAGCTCAGCAAATAATCTTGAAACCCGGCATTCCAATAGAAAAAAAAGTGGTCCACTACTATAGAATTTTAAATCCTTTTCTATTTTTGAGAACTTAACTTGATTCATCTTCAACAATTTAAAAAAGGGTTTGTAATACATAAATGATTTCTAGAAATCATATGATATTGTAGTCTTATGAAAATTTCACATGTTAGAAGCCATGGTTGAAACTAAAGATTTTAGAGCCAGACTACTCTGAGTCAAAATTCCTAATGTGTTATTTATATCTGTGTGAACTTGGACAACACATATACTTCTCAAAGAACCTTACTCAGATATGAAAACAATATTGGTACTTACTTCAGGTCGTTGTTGTGAAGATTACTAGATGATCTATGTGAAATGATCCAGAGAAGAGAGTAAAGTATGGTATTCTTTACTGTCCTTTTCTGTTTATGATTTGATAGAAAGTTTTCTAGACTAGGAGTAAGAGATTTGTTGCTCTGTGGCTCTCTAATATATAGTTTTGTATAGCTTACTCAATCTCTCAGGTTTCTCATCTGCAATATAAGGTTGTTAATCCAAATGATTTCTTTACATTCTCATGTGGCTAAATTGATCTCAGTCCCCTGATTTCTCCATGGGAAAGAACATATAATTGAAATATAAGTCCATCCTACCTTATCTGAAATTCTTAGGGTCTATTGTCTTTTGGAATTCAGAAATATTTGAATTTTAGAAAGGTTACACAGTGTATATACCAGGTATTACATAATAGCCCCCAGCAGGATCTGGAGCAAAAGCCTATAATCAAATGTATTAGTATTTCTGCAATAAAAATATATGAATAGTCATACTAAGTAAGATATATTTAAAAAACTATAAATCACCTCATATTTGCTTATGTTGAGTTTTTGCCACCAAATGAGTTTTGATGACAAAGTTACACAAAACTTTTGGTTTTTTAGAGGTTTTACAGTTTAGAGTTACAGGTATGTGTTTGTGGACCTCTGAATCCATCCTTATCTCTCACTGTCTAGCTTTGTGAAATCAAGTCACTCTGCCTCTGCCTCTGTAGACTCATTCATTCAATGAACAAATATTTATTGAGACTTACTACATGCCAGCACTTTTCTATGTCTTATGGACTCTGTGGTGAACAATTCTGTTCTTATTGAACTTATCTTCTGGGTGGAATGAAGACTGAGAAACAATAACAGATAAGTGAAAAAGAACATTTCTAATATTGATTAATACTATAATGAAATAAAAGAGGATGGCTTTATAGTGACTGATGGGACAGTCTATTTCCAGTTCACCAGTTAGGAAAACCGCTGTGGAGCTGACACTTGAGCCGGGATCTGAGGGATAAGGAGTCACCTCTATGAAAATCTAGGGGCAGAGTATTCAGACGGAAGAGATGGCAATTACAAAAGCCCAAAGGCAGGAAATAGGCCTGTGGAACCGAAATACAGGAATCTAAGAGACAGTGGCAGAAGGTAAAACTAGAGGGAAAGGTAAGGGCAAGATTTTGTTGGGTTTTGCAGGTCATAGTAATGAAAGGATGAATGAAATCAAGCTTTTGCTTTAAGAATGCTCATATAAGACAATGATTTCTAGAGACCTATTGTAAGTAGCTCAAAGGAGAGAAATTTCTATTCTGTCTCAAGGAAAAGTTAAAATGAAAATAGAATGCAATGATACCAAATAAAAACTTCAGAGAAAAATCAAATCAAGAGACGTAAGAAATAAAACAAATGCAATCAATCATGTATTAATTGGGGTGCTAAAGCAAATTGCTTCCACTGGCTCTCAGACTTTTGTACAGAAACAAGCCATAAATATTCTTTATCATCAAAAGTATTAGAATAATTCTCTGGCAGTACATATTCATGTATTATAGGCTAAGTGCAAGATTCAGACAAATAAAAGGAAAAACAAGAAGCTATATTACACTGGAAAGATTTGGATTTTAAACGTCAGAAGATACCACTCAAATTTAATATAGAAAACTATTCTTCTGCTCTTAACAACACAGTATTAATTCCTTTCTAAAAACATTTTATTGTCTATTACTGTACTAGTATTTATTGGATGCACATCAATTCCACTCATACAATACTAAACAACTCATTTTAAAAAATAAAATACATTTTTAAATGGTCAGAACACAAAAGATGGGGGCTATCATTGTGAAGTTCTATAAATACAGTAGAGTTCACACAGCTTAGAAGAGAAACTGAAATATCAGAACCTATTGTTTACAAGATCCTATCTTCCCCAGGGTCACATAATTGGCAAGTGACCAAACCAGCAGATTCAAGCCCATCTCTGCTCTGCCATAGTTCCTGAAGGGATCCCTTATACAAAGGTTTTCCCAGAAATCCTGTGATTTCTTGAATTAATTTTACTCAAAGAATTCTGACCATGAGCCCAGCATTGTTCTCAGCACTGTAAACAATGAATACAAGCTAGAATACCTGAAGTCAAAAATATTTAACATTTGAGGCAATAGGGCTAAAACATATGAAACAATGATCGATGCAATCTCAAATATATTTGAAAGCTTAGAAATGTGATTGTCAGTAAAATGAAGATTTAGACTCCACTTTCTATGCTATAATAGCAACTGATAAGATTATCACATGCCTTTGCTTAATGCAAGAGAATAATGTATTTTCTCTCTTACAAAGACACAGTAAAAACAGTCTTTCCAATTTGCACCCAATAGGATAAAGACACCCTGATGATATATTTCTTTTAAATTCTAGTAATAAAAGGATGTGTCAGCATCCTTACCACCTAAAGACCATAAATAGCACAGCTTGCTCAGTCTACTGAAAGATGTTCTCAGAGTTCAAACCCAATTCCATTAAGCACAAGTCCCAACCTGTTTATATATGATTAGGAGATACACATGTCCTTGGATTGTCCACTCCGTAAAACATCTTAATGGGCTGTTAAGGCAGCTCCACACTGTATCTTTTAAACCTTTTCTTCTGTTATTCTCTCTCTCTCTCTCTCTCTCTCTACCACTTGCATTGCTTAAAGGGAGAGTAATTTCATTTATATATATGTTGAACTCTCAACACCGACTCAAGTGGATTGCTCCAAAATTCATCCTAGAACTTGACTCAGAGATCTACTTCTCAAGGTAATTCACTTATGGGCTTCCTTAAAGTCTAAACTCTTGCAAGATAATTCATTCGCATTGAATGAAAAGAAAACAAAAAGGATGCTAATTGTTTCCCCCCCAAGGGAAAAAAAATCTTCTATTTATCTGTTTATCATGTATTGAGACTAAGACACATTTTCTCAAGCACTTTGCCTCATGAAGAAGTTTCAGAATTAGAAAAATCTAGTTTCAGAATTTAAAAAAAATAAACATTTCACTGATTCTCAACATAAGCACTATTGTCATTTTGGTCAAGAAAATGTTTCGTTGTGTGAGTTGGTCCCCCACATTTGAAGGATATTTATTTTCCTTGGGCTTTATCCACAAACTATCAAGAATGTCCCCAGTCAGGGGACACCCTACCTGCATCCCACCTCCGATGTATGCATTTCAAAACAATTGCATAGGGTTGTAATGACCCAGGTTGAGAACCATTACAACTACCTAATTCTGCAGTAAAGGAATAGAGACTTGGAAACATTTAATGCTTTGCTCAAAGATACAGTACATAGCTAGCAAATGTGAAAATGTGACTCTCCATTTAGTGTTCTTTTTATTTTTCTCCACAGAGAACTATTTCATAAAATCATCAAATATATAGAATAAAATGATATCTTGAGATGTAATCTATCTAAGACTTTGACTCTACACAGAGACATAACAAATAAAAAACATAATCTTCCAAAACTGATGAAAACATTTGACTCCTCCTAGCAACCTATTTAAAATTAGATTAATAATGAAATGGAAGGAGTGAAAGAGCAAGTAGATATAGGTGAGAATAGTTTCTCGGACTTTAACTAGGTGTGTGACCTTAAATTACACTACTTACATAATCTCTCCAGGCCTCAGTTTCTCCATACGTAAAATGACACGTTTGAGTCATATTATTCTTAAAGACTTGTCCTCTGTAAGAAATACTTGCCTTTATAGTTTTTCAAGTCTGTTTATACTACACAAAACAGTTAAGAGAATTTCATATCCTTACAAGAACCCTCTATTTATACAAATTTTCCTACTACAGACAGGGAGTAGAGTTTTCTGGTTAACCAAATAACCTAGAAAACAAGACTATATCATGTATTCCCAATAGTTCAATTTATTCCTTCATCAAACATTTGCAACTATGACTATCCTTTACTGCTCCACATATAGGGAGCATATATGAATTGTAGGGACATATATGAATTAGATACTTTCACTGATATCAAGAAAACCACAGCTTGATCAAGGAGTTATATACATATAAACAGATTATTATAATGCAAAACAATAGGTATTATAATTATAAATATAGTTATTACGCTAAGCAATGAATTGTACTTACCACTAAAGTGGCAATGAAAATAGTGAAACATACATTTGCTGATTAAACAGAAACATCAGATACATCATTATGGATATGAAACACTGAAATACTATAGAAAGAAGAATATTCTGGTTAATAAAGAATTTAAGTTAATAAAATATCAAATGAGCATTTTCCCCCATAATTCTTGCTTGCTAAAGTGAGCATAAAAATAACAATAATTATGGGTTTTGGAGTCAGAAAAAACTTGGATTGAATTCTAGCTCTGCCATTTAGAAGTTAGGTGGCCTTAGACAAATATCATCACCCTTATAGCCCATATCATCATTTGTAAAGTGCGGAGAATTGCTGTAAGCAATAAATAAGGTCATTCATATAAAGTGACAAGTTCATAGAATGTCTTTGATAAATATTAAGTATCGTTCCTTTTTCAGTGTGGAAAAATTTAGTCTTTCATCTGCCTTCATAGATTGTATTTTTATGGAAGATTGTATTTTGCAAAAATAGCTGCAATATTTTCTATTCCACATGCTCTTGTAGAATCTTGCCATCCCCTATTAAGAGGTAGGGTCTATGTCCCCTCCTCGTGGACTTGGGCCCCCCTTTGTGACATGGCTCAATTAATAGAGTATGATGAAAGTGATGCTATATCCCTTTCAAGACTTAGATGTAGCTTCTGCCTGGTTCACTCACTGTCTCAGAATATGTATCTTTGGACCCTGACAGACAACACAAAAGAACTTTAGATGCTGTGAAAAGACTGCATGGAGAAACCACATAAACTTAGAAAGAGCAAAGGAGACCCAGCTAGAAAAAGAAATTCAACAACGATTTTCTGACTCTTGGATAAACAGTATGTTCAAAACCCTAAATGTTCTCATTGCTATTAATAGTCTAAGTCAAAGCACATAATAACAACAAGAAATAACCAGCTTTTGTCACCTGATAATTTGAAAATTATCAGTGCAATTGTTTTAAATAATAAACAATGAGTACAAGTGAAAACCTGGCCAATAAAATCAAAATCTTCAATTAGAGAAGAAAAGAAATGCTCATAAGAAAAAAAAAAGAATTTTGAAACAGAATTGTAAGTTTTCTATCCTAAGTTACTATGTACCTTGTGGCTATTTTGTCAAGTTGTATTCACTACTGTTTTACAAATGCAATGAAAAATATAAACTAACATGAAATACTGGGAGATAACATTTATGCAAACAGAGGTTAGGGAATATAGCGAATTAAGAAAAAAAATCCATGTTATTATGTTATTAAAAGCTTAGAACAGTATTACTAGAGTGGGTAATTTTTCTCCTAAAAAAACATTTTTGGTGGAGAATACACTAGAAGTTTATTTACTTGTAATGTTAGCCTTAAGCCTAAATTAGTTTATATATCAAAATCTGGCTTCTCCTCAGAAGACAGGACTCCAATATCAAGAAACATAGCTACCTGCAATAAAACAAATAAACAACAAGAACATCAACAACAAGAATGGATTGGGAGAAGTACTAAAAATTACAAATTTAGGAGTTAGGCTTGAGTTTAAATTATGGCTTCATTCAATGCCATCTGCATAACTGCTTAACTTTTCTCAGACTTAATTTCCTGCATAAAAGCAGTAAAATAACACCTTTACGCAATGGATTCTTGTAAAGAGTAAGTGAAATGAGATATATAAAGTTCTTAGCATAGAAAATAGTACACAGCACTTTCACCAGAAACTATACCAGTGCAGAATTCACCAGTGAAACCATATGATCCTTGGCTTTTTTCTGTTGGGAGTTTTTGATTATTAATTCAATCTCCTTACTTGAAAAGGTCTGTTCAGATTTTCTATTTCTTCGTGATTCAGTCTTGGTAAGTTTTACGTTTCTAGGAATTTATCCATTTCTTCTAGGTTATCCAATTTGTTGGCATATAGTTGTCTCTCATGCTCTTTTGTGTTGCTGTGGTATCAGTTGCCATGCCTCCTCTTTCATTCCTGATATTAATTATTTGAGTCTTCTCTCTTTATTTCTACCAAACATTTAAAGAAGACTTAAGGCCAATCCTTCTTAAACTCTTCCAAAAATTGAAGAGGAGGGAACACTCTCAGACTCGTTTTACAAGGCCAGCATTATCCCGATTGAAAAGCCAGATAAAGACACCACAAGAAAAAAATAAACCTATAGTCCAATATCCCTAATGAGTATAGATGCAAAAATTTTCAACAAAATACTAGCAAACAGAATTCAACAGCACACTAAAAGGATCATACACCATGATCAACAGAAATTTATGCAAGAATGGTTCAGCATATGCAAATCAATAAATGTGATATACCACATTAATATAATGAAAGATAAGAATCATATAATCATCTCAATAGATGGAGGAAGAGCATTTGGAAAAATTCACATCCTACCATAATATAAACACTCAAAGAATTGGGTATGGAAAGAATATACCTCAACATAATAAAGGTCATATATGAGAAACCCACAGCTAACATCATAATGAATGGCAAAAGTTTGAAACCATTTCCTCAAAGATCAGGAATAAGACAAGGGTGCTCACTCTCACCACTCCTCTTCAACATGGTACTGGAAGTCTCGAGCCAGAGCAATCAGATAAGAAAAAGTATAAAAGGCATCCAAATTGAAAAAGAAGTAAAATTATCTTTGTTTGCAGATGATGTGATCTTATATAGAGGAAATCCTAAAGATTTCATAAAAAAACTGTTAGAACTAATAAGCAAATTCAGTAAAGTTATAGGATACAAAATCAATATATAGAAATCAGTTGCATTTCTATACATTAACAACAAAATATATGAAAAAGAAACAAAGAAAACAACCCCAGGTATTTATCCAAAGAAAATGCATACACTAACTTGAAAAGATACATGCACACCCATGTTCACTGCAGCATTATTTACAGTAGCCAAGATATGAAAACAACCTAAGTGTCCACTGACAAATGAACAGATAAAGAAAATGTGGTTTATACATAAAATGCAATATTATTCAGCCATTAAAAGAATGAAATCTTGACATTTGCAACAACAAAGATGGACATTGAGAGTATTATACTAAGTGAAATAAGTCAGAGAAAGACAAATACCATATGACCTAAGTTATATGTGGAATCTAAAAACAACAACAATAACAACCAAGTTCATAGATACAGAGAACAGACTGGCGGTTGCTAGAGGCAGGGGTTTGGGGGTAGGTGAAATGGGTGAAGGGAGTCAAAAGGTATAAATTTCCAGTTATAAAATAAATAAGTCTAAAGGATATAATGTACAGCATAACAGCTATAGTTAATAATACTGTATGGTATATCTGAAAGTTGTTAAGAAAGTAAATCTTAAAAGTTCTCATCACAAGAAAAAAATGTTTGTAACTATGTATGGTGATGGATGTTAACTAGACTGGTTGACTTAATCGTTTTGCAATATACACAAATATCAAATTATTACGTTGTACACCTAAAACTAATATAATGTATGTTAATTATATCTCAATTAAAAAAATACCTTTCACAATATCATAAAAAACAATAATATAATTAGAAATAAATTTACTCAAGGAGATGAAAGATCTATACACTAAAAACTATACAACTTTGATGAAAGAAATAGAAGGCAGAAATAAATGGAAAGATATCCTGTGTTCATGGATAGGAAGAATTAATATTGTTAAAATATCCATACTATCCAAAGCAATCTACAGATTCAGTGCAGTCCCTATCAAAATTCCAATGGCATTTTTTCCAGAAATAGAAAAAACATTCCTAATATTTGTATGGAACCACAAAAGACCCTGAAGAGTTAAGGCAATCCTGAAAAATAAGACCAAAGCTGGTCTTCAAAGTTATGGGAATCAAAAGGTATAGTAATGGCATAAAAATAGAGACATAGGCCAATGGAACAGAATCAAGAGCCCAGAAATAAACAATAAACCCTTGCATATATGGACAATTACTATTTGACAAGGCAGCCAAGAATACTCAATAGGAAAAGGATAGCCTCTTCAGTAAATGGTGCTGGGAAAACTGGATAACCACATGCAGAAAAATAAAATTGGACCCCAATCTTATACTTCTCACAAAAATTAACTTAAAATGATTAGAGAGTTAAACATAAGACCTGAAACCATAAAACTTCTAGAAGAAAAATATGGAAAGAGATCCTTGACATTGGTCTTGGCAATGATTTTTTGGATATGACACCCAAAGCACAAGTGATAAAAGCAAATACTAATAACAACAAACAAAAAGCTTCTACACAACAAAAGAAATAATCAACAAAATGAAAACACAACCTTCAGAATGGGGAAAATTATTTTCAAATCATATACCTAATAGGGGGTTAATATCCAAAATATATAAAGAACTCATAATTCAATAGCAAAAGAATAAATAAATGAATAAACAATTGATTACAAAATGGGCAGGAGAACTGAATAGACATTTTTCAAAAAAATAAGAAAAATACTAGTAGCCAACAGGTACATAAAAAAGGTACTCAATACCACTAATCATTAAGGAAGTGAAAATCAAAACCACAGTGAGATATCACCTTACACCTGTTAGAATGGCTACCATAAAAAAAGACAATAAGTATTGGGGGGAGTGTGGAGAAAAGGGAACACTTGTGCACTGTTGGTGGGAATATAAATTGGTATAGCCATTATGAAAAACAATATGGAGGTTCCTCAAAAAATTAAAAGTGTAACTACCGTATGATCCAGCAATTCTACTTCTGGGTATATATCCAAAGGAAAGAAAACAGGATATTGATGAGACAGCTGCACTCCTGTGTTCATTGCAGTATTATTCACAATATTCAAAACATGGAAAAAAAAG